>NC_060124.1:624360021-626860021 GCF_021461395.2 Schistocerca americana | reverse complement strand
TTTGTATTTAATTCCGATGAGAATTCTGTGTTTCATCGTCAATGTGAAGGTCCAAGGAATACATTGAACCTGCAGTGGTGTATCGGAAACTATTACTGGTCTCACAGGGAATGCTCAAAGCACCGACTGTAAGAAGAGTCTCTATTCTTGTAATTAAGGCGGCATTGTGCCTTTTCTATCTAATTCCGATGCGATTTCTGCATTTCATCGTCAATGTGAAGGTCCAAGGAATACATTTAACCTGCAGTGGTGTATCGGAAACTAATACTGGTCTCACAGGAAATGCTCAAAACACCGACTGTAAGAAGAGTCTCTATTCTTGTACTTAAGGCGGCATTGTGCCTTTTGTATTTAATTCCGATGCGATTTCTGTGTTTCATAGACAATAAGAAGGTCCAAGGAATACTTTGAACCTGCAATGGTGTATCGGAAACTAATACTGCTCTCAGAGGGAATGCTCAAAGCACCGACTGTAAGAAGTGTCTCTATTCTTGTACTTAGGGCGGCATTGTGCCTTTTGTATTTAATTCCGATGCGATTTCTGTGTTTCATAGTCAATGTGAAGGTCCAAGGAATAGTTTGAACCTGCAGTGGTGTATCGGAAACTAATACTGGTCTCACAGGGAATGCTCATGGCACCGACTGTAAGAAGAGTCTCTATACTTGTACTTAAGGCGGCATTGTGCCTTTTGTATTTAATTCCGATGCGATTTCTATGTTTCATCGTGAATGTGAACGTCCAAGGAATACATTCAACCAGCAGTGGTGTATGGGAAACTATTACTGGTCTCACAGGGAATACTCCAAGCACAGACTGTAAGACGAGTCTCTATTCTTGTAATTAAGGCGGCCTTGTGACTTTTGTATTTAAGTCCGATGCGATTTCTGTGTTTCATAGTCAATGTGAAGGTCCAAGGAATACCTTGAACCAGCAGTGGTGTATCGGAAACTAATAGTGCTCTCAGAGGGAATGCTCAAATCACCGACTGTAAGAAGTGTCTCTATTCTTGTACTTAAGGCGGCATTGTGCCTTTTGAATTTAATTCCGATGCGATTTCTGTGTTTCATCGTCAATGTGAATGTCTAAGGAATACATGGAAGCTGCGGTGGTGTATCGGAAACTAATACTGGTCTCACAGTTAAAGCTCAAAGCACCGACTGTAAGAATAGTCTCTATTCTTGTAATTAAGGCGACATTGTGCCTTTTGTATTTAATTCCGATGCGATTTCTTTGTGTCATCGTCAATTTGAAGGTCCAAGGAATACATTGAACATGCAGTGGTGTATCGGAGACTAATACTGGTCTCACAGGGAATGCTCAAACCACCGACTATGAGAAGTGTCTCTATTCTTGCACTGAAGGCGGCATTGTGCCTTTTGTATTTAATTCCGATGCGATTTCTGTGTTTCATCGTCAATGTGAAGGTCCAAGGAATACATTGAACCTGCAGTGGTGTATCGGAAACTAATACTGGTCTCACAGGGAGTGCTCAAAGCACCAACTATAAGAAGAGTCTCTATTCTTGCACTTAAGGCGGCACTGTGCCTTTTGTATTTAATTCCGATGCGATTTCTGTGTTTCATAGTCAATGTGAAGGTCCAAGGAATACATTGAACTTGCAGTGGTGTATCGGAAACTAATACTGCTCTCAGAGGGAATGCTCAAAGCTCCGACTGTAAGAAGTGTCTCAATTCTTGTTCTTAAGGCGGCATTGTGCCTTTTCTATTTAATTCCGATGCGATTTCTGTGTTTCATAGTCAATGTGAAGGTCCAAGGAATACTATGAACCTGCTGTGATGTATCGGAAACTAATACTGGTCTCACAGGGAATGCTCAAAGCACCGACTGTAAGGAGAGTCTCTATTCTTGTACTTAAGGCGGCCTTATGCCTTTTGTATTTAATTCCGATGCGATTTCTGTGTTTCATAGTCAGGGTGAAGGTCCAAGGAATATCTTGAACCTGCAGTGGTGTATCGGAAACTAATACTGCTCTCAGAGGCAATGCTCAAAGCACCGACTAAAAGAAGTGTCTCTATTCTTGTACTTAAGGCGGCATTGTGCCTTTTGTATTTAATCCCGATGCGATTTCTGTGCTTCATCGTGAATGTGAAGGTCCAAGGAATACATTGAACCTGCAGTGGTGTATCGGAAACTATTACTGGTCTCACAGGGAATGCTCAAAGCACCAAATGTAAGAAGAGTCTCTATTCTTGTAATTAAGGCGGCATTGTGCCTTTTGTATTTGGTTACGATGCGATTTCTGTGTTTCATCGTCAATGTGAAGGTCCAAGGAATACATTGAACCTGCAGTGGTGTATCGGAAACTAACACTGGACTCACAGGAAATGCTCAAAACACCGACTGTAAGAAGAGTCTCTATTCTTGTACTTAAGGCGGCTTTGTGCCTTTTGCAATTAATTCCGATGCGATTTCTGTGTTTCATAGTCAATGTGAAGGTCCAAGGAATACTTTGAACCTGCAGTGGTGTATCGGAAACTAATACTGGTCTCACAGAGATTGCTCAAAGCACCGACTGTAAGAAGAGTATCTATTCTTGTACTTAAGGCGGCATTGTGCCTCTTGTATTAAATTCCGATGAGATTTCTGTGTTTCATCGTCAATGTGAAGGTCCAAGGAATACATTGAACCTGCAGTGGTGTATCGGAAACTAATACTGGTCTCACAGGAAATGCTCAAAACACCGACTGTAAGAAGAGTCTCTATTCTTGTACTTAAGGCGGCTTTGTGCCTTTTGCATTTAATTCCGATGCGATTTCTGTGTTTCATAGTCAATGTGAAGGTCGAAGGAATACTTCGAACCTGCATAGGTGTATCGGAAACTAATACTGGTCTGACAGAGAATGCTCAAAGCACCGACTGTAAGAAGAGTATGTATTCTTGTACTTAAGGCGGCATTGTGCCTTTTGTATTTAATTTCGATGAGATTTCTGTGTTTCATAGTCAATGTGAAGGTCCAAGGAATAGTTTGAACCTCAAGTGGTGTATCGGAAACTAATACTGGTCTCACAGGGAATGCTCATGGCACCGACTGTAAGAAGAGTCTCTATACTTGTACTTAAGTCTTCCTTGTGCCTTTTGTATTTAATTCCGATGCGATTTCTGTGTTTCATAGTCAATGTGAAGGTCCAAGGAATACCTTGAACCTGCAGTGGTGTATCGGAAACTAATACTGCCCTCAGAGGCAATGCTCAAAGCACCGACTGTAAGAAGTGTCCCTCTTCTTGTACTTAAGGCGGCATTGTGCCTTTTGTATTTAATTCCGATGCGATTTCTATGTTTCATCGTGAATGTGAACGTCCAAGGAATACATTCAACCAGCAGTGGTGTATCGGAAACTATTACTGGTCTCACAGGGATTACTCCAAGCACCGACAGTAAGACGAGTCTCTATTCTTGTAATTAAAGCGACATTGTGCATTTTGTTTTTAATTCCGATGCGATTTATATGTTTCATCGTCAATGTGAAGGTCCAAGGAATACATTGAACCTGCAGTGGTGTAACGGAAACTAATACTGGTCTCACAGGAGAGGATCAAGGCACAGACTCTAAGAAGTCTCACTCTTCTTGGAATTAAGGCGGCATTGTGCCTTTTGTATTTAATTCCGATGCGATTTCTGTGTTTCATCGTCAATGTTAAGGTCCAAGGAATACATTGAACCTGCAGTGGTGTATCGGTAACTAATACTGGTCTCACAGGGAATGCTCAATGCACCGACTGTAAGAAGAGTGTCTATTCTTGTACTTAAGGCGGCATTGTGCCTTTTGTATTTAATTCCGATGCGATTTCTGTGTTTCATAGTCAATGTGAAGGTCCAAGGAATACTTTGAACCTGCAGTGGTGTATCGGAAACTAATACTAGTCTCACAGGGAATGCTCAAAGCACTGACTGTAAGAAGAGTCTCTATTCTTGTACTTAAGGCGGCCTTGTGACTTTTGTATTTAATTCCGATGCGATTTCTGTGTTTCATAGTCAATGTGAAGGTCCAAGGAATACCTTGAACCAGCAGTGGTGTATCGGAAACTAATAGTGCTCTCAGAGGGAATGCTCAAATCACCGACTGTAAGAAGTGTCTGTATTCTTGTACTTAAGGCGGCATTGTGCCTTTTGTATTTAATTCCGATGCGATATCTGTGTTTCATCGTCAATGTGAAGGTCTAAGGAATACATGGAAGCTGCGGTGGTGTATCGGAAACTAATACTGGTCTCACAGGGAAAGCTCAAAGCACCGACTGTAAGAATAGTCTCTATTCTTGTAATTAAGGCGGCATTGTGCCTTATGTATTTAATTCCGATGCGATTTCTTTGTGTCATCGTCAATTTGAAGGTCCAAGGAATACATTGAACATGCAGTGGTGTATCGGAAACTAATACTGGTCTCACAGGAAAGGATCAAAAATGGACTCTAAGAAGTCTCACTCTTCTTGCATTAAGGCGGCATTGTGTCTTTTGTATTTAATTCCGATGTAATTTCAGTATTTCATCGTCAATGTGTATGTCCAAGAAATACATTGAACCTGCAGTGGTGTATCGGAAACTAATACTGGTCTCATAGGGAATGCTCAAAGCACCGACTGTAAGAAGAGCCTCTATTCTTGTACTTAAGGCGGCATTGTGCCTTTTGTATTTAAATCCGATGCGATTTCTGTGTTTCATCGTCAATGTGAAGGTCCAAGGAATACATTGAACCTGCAGTGGTGTATCGGAAACTAATACTGGTCTCACAGGGAATGTTTAAAACACCGACTGTAAGAAGAGTCTCTATTCTTGTACTTAAGGCGGCATTGTGCCTTTTGTGTTTATTCGGATGCAATTTCTGCTTTTTATCGTCAATGTGAGGGTCCAAGGAATACATTGAACCTGCAGTGGTGTATGGGAAACTAATACTGGACTCACAGGAAAGGATCAAAGAATGGACTCTATGAAGTCTCACTCTTATTGCATTAAGGCGACATTGTGTCTTTTGTATTTAATTCCCGATGTAATTTCAGTGTTTCATCGTCATTCTGTATGTCCAAGTAATACATTGCACCTGCAGTGGTGTATCAGAAAGTAATACTGCTCTCACAGGGAATGCTCAATACACCGACTGTAAGAAGAGTCTCTATTCTTGTACTTAAGGCGGCATTGTGCCTTTTGTATTAAATTCCGATGAGATTTCTGTGTTTCATCGTCAATGTGAAGGTCCAAGGAATACATTGAACCTGCAGTGGTGTATCGGAAACTAATACTGGTCTCACAGGAAATGCTCAAAACACCGACTGTAAGAAGAGTCTCTATTTTTGTACTTAAGGCGGCTTTGTGCCTTTTGCATTTAATTCCGATGCGATTTCTGTGTTTCATAGTCAATGTGAAGGTCCAAGGAATACTTCGAACCTGCATAGGTGTATCGGAAACTAATACTGGTCTGACAGAGAATGCTCAAAGCACCGACTGTAAGAAGAGTATGTATTCTTGTACTTAAGGCGGCATTGTGCCTTTTGTATTTAATTCCGATGAGATTTCTGTGTTTCATCGTCAATGTGAAGGTCCAAGGAATACATTGAACCTGCAGTGGTGTATCGGAAACAATTACTGGTCTCACAGGGAATGCTCAAAGCACCGACTGTAAGAAGAGTCTTTATTCTTGTAATTAAGGCGGCATTGTGCCTTTTCTATTTAATTCCGATTCGATTTCTGTATTTCATCGTCAATGTGAAGGTCCAAGGAATACATTTAACCTGCAGTGGTGTATCGGAAACTAATACTGGTCTCACAGGAAATGCTCAAAACACCGACTGTAAGAAGAGTCTCTATTCTTGTACTTAAGGCGGCATTGTGCCTTTTGTATTTAATTCCGATGCGATTTCTGTGTTTCATAGACAATAAGAAGGTCCAAGGAATACTTTGAACCTGCAATGGTGTATCGGAAACTAATACTGTTCTCAGAGGGAATGCTCAAAGCACCGACTGTAAGAAGTGTCTCTATTCTTGTACTTAAGGCGGCATTGTGCCTTTTGTATTTAATTCCGATGCGATTTCTGTGTTTCATAGTCAATGTGAAGGTCCAAGGAATAGTTGAACCTCAAGTGGTGTATCGGAAACTAATACTGGTCTCACAGGAAATGCTCATGGCACCGACTGTAAGAAGAGTCTCTATACTTGTACTTAAGTCTTCCTTGTGCCTTTTGTATTTAATTCCGATGCGATTTCTGTGTTTCATAGTCAATGTGAAGGTCCAAGAAATACCTTGAACCTGCAGTGGTGTATCGGAAACTAATACTGCCCTCAGAGGCAATGCTCAAAGCACCGACTGTAAGAAGTGTCCCTCTTCTTGTACTTAAGGCGGCATTGTGCCTTTTGTATTTAATTCCGATGCGATTTCTATGTTTCATCGTGAATGTGAACGTCCAAGGAATACATTCAACCAGCAGTGGTGTATCGGAAACTATTACTGGTCTCACAGGGAATACTCCAAGCACCGACTGTAAGACGAGTCTCTATTCTTGTAATTAAAGCGACATTGTGCATTTTGTTTTTAATTCCGATGCGATTTATATGTTTCATCGTCAATGTGAAGGTCCAAGGAATACATTGAACCTGCAGTGGTGTAACGGAAACTAATACTGGTCTCACAGGAGAGGATCAAGGCACAGACTCTAAGAAGTCTCACTCTTCTTGGAATTAAGGCGGCATTGTGCCTTTTGAATTTAATTCCGATGCGATTTCTGTGTTTCATCGTCAATGTGAAGGTCCAAGGAATACATTGAACCTGCAGTGGTGTATCGGAAACTAATACTGGTCTCACAGGGAATGCTCAAAGCACCGACTGTAAGAAGAGTCTCTATTCTTGGAATTAAGGCGGCATTGTGCCTTTTGTATTTAATTCCGATGCGATTTCTGTGTTTCATCGTCAATGTTAAGGTCCAAGGAATACATTGAACCTGCAGTGGTGTATCGGTAACTAATACTGGTCTCACAGGGAATGCTCAATGCACCGACTGTAAGAAGAGTCTCTATTCTTGTACTTAAGGCAGCATTGTGCCTTTTGTATTTAATTCCGATGTGATTTCTGTGTTTCATAGTCAATGTGAAGGTCCAAGGAATACTTTGAACCTGCAGTGGTGTATCGGAAACTAATACTAGTCTCACAGGGATTGCTCAAAGCACTGACTGTAAGAAGAGTCTCTATTCTTGTACTTAAGGCGGCCTTGTGACTTTTGTATTTAATTCCGATGCGATTTCTGTGTTTCATAGTCAATGTGAAGGTCCAAGGAATACCTTGAACCAGCAGTGGTGTTTCGGAAACTAATAGTGCTCTCAGAGGGAATGCTCAAATCACCGACTGTAAGAAGTGTCTGTATTCTTGTACTTAAGGCGGCATTGTGCCTTTTGTATTTAATTCCGATGCGATATCTGTGTTTCATCGTCAATGTGAAGGTCTAAGGAATACATGGAACCTGCGGTGGTGTATCGGAAACTAATACTGGTCTCACAGGGAATGCTCAAAGCACCGACTGTAAGAATAGTCTCTATTCTTGTAATTAAGGCGGCATTGTGCCTTTTGTATTTCATTCCGATGCGATTTCTTTGTGTCAACGTCAATTTGAAGGTCCAAGGAATACATTGAACATGCAGTGGTGTATCGGAAACTAATACTGGTCTCACAGGAAAGGATCAAAGAATGGACTCTAAGAAGTCTCACTCTTCTTGCATTAAGGCGGCATTGTGTCTTTTGTATTTAATTCCGATGTAATTTCAGTATTTCATCGTCAATGTGTATGTCCAAGAAATACATTGAACCTGCAGTGGTGTATCGGAAACTATTACTGGTCTCATAGGGAATGCTCAAAGCACCGACTGTAAGAAGAGCCTCTATTCTTGTACTTAAGGCGGCATTGTGCCTTTTGTATTTAAATCCGATGCGATTTCTGTGTTTCATCGTCAATGTGAAGGTCCAAGGAATACATTGAACCTGCAGTGGTGTATCGGAAACTAATACTGGTCTCACAGGGAATGTTTAAAACACCGACTGTAAGAAGAGTCTCTATTCTTGTACTTAAGGCGGCATTGTGCCTTTTGTGTTTAATTCGGATGCAATTTCTGCTTTTTATCGTCAATGTGAGGGTCCAAGGAATACATTGAACCTGCAGTGGTGTATGGGAAACTAATACTGGACTCACAGGAAAGGATCAAAGAATGGACTCTATGAAGTCTCACTCTTCTTGCATTAAGGCGACATTGTGACTTTTGTATTTAATTCCGATGTAATTTCAGTGTTTCATCGTCATTCTGTATGTCCAAGGAATACATTGCACCTGCAGTGGTGTATCAGAAAGTAATACTGCTCTCACAGGGAATGCTCAAAGCACCGACTGTAAGAAGAGTCTCTATTCTTGTACTTAAGGCGGCATTGTGCCTTTTGTATTTAATTCCGATGCGATTTCTGTGTTTCATCGTCAATGTGAAGGTCCAAGGAATACATTGAACCTGCAGTGGTGTATCGGAAACTAATACTGGTCTCACAGGGAATTCTCAAAGCACAGACTGTAAGAAGAGTCTGTGTTCTTGTACTAAAGGCGGCATTGTGCCTCTCGTATTTAATTCCGATGCGATTTCTGTGTTTCATCGTCAATGTGAAGGTCCAAGGAATACATTGAACCTGCAGTGGTGTATCTGAAACTAATACTTCTCTCACAGGAAAGGATCACAGCACTGACTCTAAGAAGTCTCACTTTTCTTGCAATAAAGCGGCATTGTGCCTTTTGTATTTAATTCCAATGTAATTTCAGTGTTTGATCGTCAATGTGAATGTCCAAGGGATACATTGACCCCGCAGCTGTGTATCGGAGACTAATACTGCTCTCAGAGGCTATGCTCAAAGCACCGACTGAAAGAAGTGTCTCTATTCTTGTACTTAAGGCGGCATTGTGCCTTTTGTATTTAATCCCGATGCGATTTCTGTTTTCATCGTGAATTCGAAGGTCCAAGGAATACATTGAACCTGCAGTGGTGTTTCGGAAACTATTACTGGTCTCACAGAGAATGCTCAAAGCACCGACTGTAAGAAGAGTCTCTATTCTTGTAATTAAGGCGGCATTGTGCCTTTTGTATTTAGTTACGATGCGATTTCTGTGTTTCATCGTCAATGTGAAGGTCCAAGGAATACATTGAACCTGCAATGGTGTATCGGAAGCTAGTACTAGTCTCACAGGAAATGCTCAAAACATTGACTGTAAGAAGAGCCTCTATTCTTGTACTTAAGGCGGCTTTGTGCCTTCTGCATTTAATTCCGATGCGATTTCTGTATTTCATCGTCAATGTGAAGGTCCAAGGAATATATTGAACCTGCAGTGGTGTATCGGAAACTAATTCAGGTCTCACAGGAAAGGATCGAGGCACAGACTCTAAGAAGTCTCACTCTTCTAGCACTTAAGGCGGCATTGTGCCTTTTGTATTTAATTCCGATGTAATTTCAGTATTTCATCGTCAATGTGTATGTCCAAGAAATACGTTGAACCTGCAGTGCTGTATCGGAAACCAATACTGGTCTCATAGGGAATGCTCAAAGCACCGACTGTAAGAAGAGACTCTATTCTTGTACTTAAGGCGGCATTATGCCTTTTGTATTTAAATCCGATGCGATTTCTGTGTTTCATCGTCAATGTGAAGGTCCAAGGAATACATTGATCCTGCAGTAGTGTATCGGAAACTAATACTGGTCTCACAGGCAATGTTCAAAACACCGACTGCAAGAAGAGTCTCTATTCTTGTACTTAAGGCGGCATTGTGCCTTTTGTGTTTAATTCGGATGCAATTTCTGTTTTTTATCGTCAATGTGAGGGTCCAAGGAATACATTCAACCTGCAGTTGTGTATGGGAAACTAATACTGGACTCACAGGAAAGGATCACAGAATGGACTGTATGAAGTCTCACTCT
The DNA here is from genome assembly GCF_021461395.2 of Schistocerca americana. Taxonomy (NCBI): domain Eukaryota; kingdom Metazoa; phylum Arthropoda; class Insecta; order Orthoptera; family Acrididae; genus Schistocerca; species Schistocerca americana. The sequence goes on along the minus strand of NC_060124.1, from coordinate 626,850,080 downwards.
TCTTGCATTATGGCGGCATTGTGTCTTTTGTATTTAATTCCGATGTAATTTCAGTGTTTCATCGTCATTGTGTATGTCCAAGGGATACATTGCACCTGCAGTGGTGTATCAGAAAGTAATACTGGTCTCACAGGGATTGCTCAAAGCACCGACTGTAAGAAGAGTCTCTATTCTTGTACTTAAGGCGGCATTGTGCCTTTTGTATTTAATTCCGATGCGATTTCTGTGTCTCATCGTCAATGTGAAGGTCCAAGGAATACATTGAACATGCAGTGGTGTATCGGAAACTAATACTGGTTTCACACGGAATGCTCAAAGCACCATCTGTAAGAAGAGTCTCTATTCTTGTACTTAAGGCGGCTTTGTGCCTTTTGCATTTAATTCCGATGCGATTTCTGTGTTTCATAGTCAATGTGAAGGTCCAAGGAATTCTTTGAACCTGCAGTGGTGTTTGGGAAAGTAATATTGGTCTCACAGGGAATGCTCAAAGCACCGACTGTAAGAAGAGTCTCTATTCTTGTACTTAAGGCGGCATTGTGCCTTTTGTATTAAATTCCGATGAGATTTCTGTGTTTCATCGTCAATGTGAAGGTCCAAGGAATACATTGAACCTGCAGTGGTGTAACGGAAACTATTACTGGTCTCACAGGGAATGCTCAAAGCACCGACTGTAAGAAGAGTCTCTATTCTTGTAATTAAGGCGTCATTGTGCCTTTTGTATTTAATTCCGATGCGATTTCTGTGTTTCATCGTCAATGTGAAGGTCCAAGGAATACATTGAACCTGCAGTGGTGTATCGGAAACTAATTCTGGTCTCACAGGAAAGGATCAAGGCACAGACTCTAAGAAGTCTCACTCTTCTAGCACTTAAAGCTTCAATGTGCCTTTTGTATTTAATTCCGATGTAATTTCAGTATTACATCGTCAGTGTGTATGTCCAAGAAATACATTGAACCTGCATTGGTGTATCGGAAACTAATACTGGTCTCATAGGGAATGCTCAAACACCGACTGTAAGAAGAGCCTCTATTCTTGTACTTAAGGCGGCATTGTGCCTTTTGTATTTAAATCCGATGCGATGTCTGTGTTTCATCGTCAATGTGAAGGTCCAATGAATACATTGAACCTGCAGTGGTGTATCGGAAACTAATACTGGTCTCACAGGGAATGTTCAAAACACCGACTGCAAGAAGATTCTCTATTCTTGTATTTAAGGCGGCATTGTGCCTTTTGTGTTTAATTCGGATGCAATTTCTGTTTTTTATCGTCAATGTGAGGGTCCAAGGAATACATTGAACCTGCAGTGGTGTATGGGAAACTAATACTGGACTCACAGGAAAGGATCAAAGAATGGACTCTATGAAGTCTCACTCTTCTTGCATTAAGGCGGCATTGTGTCTTTTGTATTTAATTCCGATGTAATTTCAGTGTTTCATCGTCATTGTGTATGTCCAAGGAATACATTGAACCTGCAGTGGTGTATCAGAAAGTAATACTGGTCACACAGGGAATGCTCAAAGCACCGACTGTAAGAAGAGTCTCTATTCTTGTACTTAAGGCGGCATTGTGCCCTTTGTATTTAATTCCGATGAGATTTCTGTGTTTCATCGTCAATGTGAAGGTCCAAGGAATACATTGAACCTGCAGTGGTGTATCGGAAACTAATACTGGTTTCACAGGGAATGCTCAAAGCACCATCTGTAAGAAGAGTCTCTATTCTTGTACTTAAGGCGGCATTGTGCCTTTTGTATTTAATTCCGATGCGATATCTGTGTTTCTTCGCAAATGTGAAGGTCCAAGGAATACATTGAACCTGCAGTGGTGTATCGGAAACTAATACTGGTCTCACAGGGAATTCTCAAAGCACAGACTGTAAGAAGAGTCTGTGTTCTTGTACTTAAGGCGGCATTGTGCCTCTCGTATTTAATTCCGATGCGATTTCTGTGTTTCATAGTCAATGTGAAGGTCCAAGGAATACATTGAACCTGCAGTGGTGTATCTGAAACTAATACTGGTCTCACATGAAAGGATCAAAGCACTGACTCTAAGAAGTCTCACTTTTCTTGCAAAAAAGCGGCATTGTGCCTTTTGTATTTAATTCCAATGTAATTTCAGTGTTTGATCATCAATGTGAATGTCCAAGGGATACATTGAACCCGCAGCTGTGTATCGGAAACTAATACTGGTCTCACAGGGAATGCTCAAAGCAACGACTGTAAGAAGAGTCTCCACTCCCTCACTTAATGCGGTTTTGTGCCTTTTGTATTTAATGCCGATGCGATTTCTGTGTTTCATCGTCAATGACAAGCTCCAAGGAATACATTGAATCTGCAGTGGTGTATCGGAAACTAATACTGGTCTCACAGGGAATGCTCCAAGCACCGTCTGTAAGAAGAGTCTCTATTCTTGTACTTAAGGCTCCATTGTGCTTTTTGTATTTAATTCCGATGCGATTTCTGTGATTCATCGTCAATGTGAAGGTCCAAGGAATACATTGAACCTGCAGTGGTGTATCAGAAACTAATACTGGTCTCACAGGAAAGGATCAAAGCACAGACTCTAAGAAGTCTCACTCTTCTTGCAATTAAGGCGGCATTGTGCCCTTTGTATTTAATACCAATGTAATTTCAGTGTTTGATCGTCAATGTGAATGTCCAAGGAATACACTGAACCTGCAGCTGTGTATCGGAAACTAATACTGGTCTCACAGGGAATGCTCATAGCACCGACTGTAAGAAGAGTCTCTACACCCTCACTTAAGGCGGTTTTGTGCCATTTGTTTTTAATTCCGATGTGATTTCTGTGTTTCATCGTCAATGTGGAGCTCCAAGGAATACATTGAATCTGCAGTGGTGTATCGGAATCTAATACTGGTCCCACAGGGAATGCTCCAAGCACCGACTGTAAGAAGAGTCTCTCTTCTTGTACTTAAGGCGCCATTGTGCCTTTTGTATTTAATTCCGATGCGATTTCTGTGATTCATCGTCAATGTGTTGGTCCAAGGAATACATTGAACGTGCAGTGGTGTATCGGAAACTAATACTGGTCTCACAGGAAAAGATCAAAGCACAGACTCTAAGAACTCTCACTCTTCTTGCAATTAAGGCGGCATTGTGCCTTTTGTATATATTTCCTATGTAATTTCAGTGTTTGATCGTCAATGAGAATGTCCAAGGAATATATTGAACGTGCAGCTGTGTATCCGAAACTAATACTGGTCTCACAGGGAAAGCTCATAGCAAAGACTGTAAGAAGAGTCTCTATTCTTATACTTAAGGCGGCATTGTGCCTTTTGTATTTAATTCCAATGCGATTTCTGTGATTCATCGTCAATGTGAAGGTCCAAGGAATACATTGAACTTGCAGTGGTGTATCGGAAACTAACACTGGTCTCACAGGGAATGCTCAAAGCACCGACTGTAAGAAGAGTCAGTATTCTTGTAATTAAGGCGGGATTGTGCGTTTGGTAATTAGTTTCGATGCAATTTCTGTGTTTCATCGTCAATGTGAAGGTCCAAGGAATACATTGAACCTGCAGTGGAGTGTCGGAAACTAATACTGGTCTCACATGAATGCTCAAAGCACCGACTGTAAGAAGAGTCTCTATTCTTGTAATTAATTCGGCATAGTGCCTTTTGTATTTAATTCCGATGCGATTTCTGTGTTTCATAGTCAATGTGAAGGTCCAAGGAATACTTTGAACCTGCAGTGGTGTATCCGACACTAATACTGGTCTCACAGGCATTGCTCAAATCACCGACTGCAAGAAGTGTCTCTATTCTTGTACTTAAGGTGGCATTGTGCCTTTAGTATTTAATTCCGATGTAATTTCAGTATTTCATCGTGAATGTGTATGTCCAAGGAATACATTGAACCTACAGTGGTGTATCGCAATCTAATACTGGTCTCACAAGGAATGCTCAAAGCACCGACTGTAAGAAGAGTCTCTATTCCTGTACTTAAGGTGGCATTGTGCCTTTTGCATTTAATTCCGATGTGATTTCTGTTGTTCATAGTCAATGTGAAGCTCCAAGTAATTCTTTGAACCTGCAGTGGTGTATCGGAATCTAATACTGGTCTCACAGGGATTGCTGAAAGCACCGACTGTAAGACGAGTGTCTTTTCTTGTACTTAAGGCGGCCTTGTGGCTCTTGTATTTAATTCCGATGCGATTTCTGTGACTCATAGTTAATGTGAAGGTCCTAGGAATACTTTGAACCTGCAGTGGTGTACGGAAACTAATACTGCTCTCAGAGGGAATGCTCAATGCACCGACTGTAAGAAGTGTCTCTATTCTTGTACTTAAGGCGGCATTGTGCCTTTTGTATTTAATTCCGATGCGATTTCTGTGTTTCATAGTCAATGTGAAAGTCCTAGGAATACTTTGAACGTGCAGTGGTGTACGGAAACTAATACTGCTGTCAGAGGGAATGCTCAATGCACCGACTGTAAGAAGTGTCTCTATTCTTGTACTTAAGGCGGCATTGTGCCTTTTGTATTTAATTCCGATGCGATTTCTGTGTTTCATAGTCAATGTGAAGGTCCAAGGAACACTTTCAACCTGCAATGGTGTATCGGACACTAATACTGGTCTCACAGGGAATGCTAAGAAGCACCGACTGTAAGAAGAGTCTCTATTCTTGTACTTAGGGCGGCATAGTGCCTTTTGTATTTAATTCCGATGCGATTTCTGTGTTTCATCGTCAATGTGAAGGTCCAAGGAATGCATTGATCCTGCAGTGGTGTATCGGAAAGTAACACTGGTCTCACAGGGAATGCACAAAGCACCGACTGTAAGATGAGTCAGTAATCTTGTAATTAGGGCGGCATTGTGCCTTTGGTATTTAGTTCCGATACGATTTCTGTGTTTCATCGTCGATGTGAATGTCCAAGGAATACATTGAACCTGCAGTGGTGTATCGAAAAATAATACTGGTCTCACAGGAAAGGATCAAGGCACAGACTCTAAGAAGTCTCACTCTTCTAGCACTTAAGGCGGCATTGTGCCCTTTGTATTTTATTCCGATGTAATTTCAGTACTGCATCGTCAATGTATATGTCCAAGGAATACATTGAACCTGCAGTGGTGTATCGGAAACTAATAATGGTCTCACAGGGAATGCTCAAAGCATCGACTTTAAGAAGAGTCTCTATTCTTGTACTTATGGCGGCAGTTTGCCTTTTGTATTTAATTCCGATGCGATTTCTGTGTTTCATCGATCATGTGAACGTCCAAGGAATACATTGAACCTGCAGTGGTGTATCGGAAACTAATACTGGTCTCACAGGAAAGGATCGAAGGATGGACTCTAAGAAGTCTCAATCTTCTTGCATTAAGGCGGCATTCAGTCTTTTGTATTTAATTCCCATGTAATTACAGTGTTTCATCGTCATTGTGTGTATCCAAGGAACACATTGAACCTGCAGTGGTGTATGGGAAACTAATACTGGTCTCACAGGGAATGCTCAAAGCACCGACTGTAAGAAGAGTCTCTATTCTTGTAGTTAAGGCGGCATTGTGCCTTATGTATTCAATACCGATGCAATTTCTGTGTTTCATCGTGAATGTAGACGTCCAAGGAATATATTGAACCTGCAGTGGTGTATAGGAAATTATTACTGGTTTCACAGGGAATGCTGAAAGCAGCAACTGTAAGAAGAGGCTCTATTCTTGTAATTAAGGCGGCATTGTGCCCTTTGTATTTAATTCCGATGCGATTTCTGTGTCTCATAGTCAATGTGAAGGTCCAAGGAAAACATTGAACCTGCAGTGGTGTATCGGAAACTAATATTGCTCTCAGAGGGAATGCTCAAAGCACCGACTGTAATAAGAGTCTCTATTCTTGTACTTAAGGCGGCATTGTGCCTCTTGTATGTAATTACGATGCGATTTCTGTGTTTCATCGTCAATGTGAAGGTCCAAGGAATGCATTGTACCTGCAGTGGTGTATCGGAAACTAATACTGGTTTCACAATGAATGCTCAAAGCACCGACAGTAAGAAGAGTCGCTATTCATGTACTTAAGGCGGCATTGTGCCGTTTGTATTTAATTCCGATGCAATTTCTGTTTTTTATCGTCAATGTGAGGGTCCATATAATACTTTGAACATGGAGTATTGTTTTGGAAACTAATACTGGACTCACAGGAAAGTATCAAAGAATGGACTCTAAGAAGTCTCACTCTTCTTGCATTAAGGCGGCATTGTGTCTTTTATATTTAATTCCGATGTAATGTCAGTGTTTCATCTCATTGTGTATGTCAAAGGAATACATTGTACCTGCAGTGGTGTATCAGAAAGTAACACTGGTCTCACAGGGAATGCTCAAAGCACCGACTGTAGGAGGAGTCTCTATTCTTGTACTTAACGCGGCCTTGTGCCTTTTGTATTTAATTCCGATGCGATTTCTGTGTCTCATAGTCAATGTGAAGGTCCAAGGAAATCCTTGAACCTGCAGTGGTGTATCGGAAACTAATACAGCTCTCAGAGGGAATGCTCAAAGCACCGACTGTAAGAAGAGTCTCTATTCTTGTACTTAAGGCGGCATTGTGCCTTTTGTATGTAATTACGATGCGATTTCTGTGTTTCATCGTCAATGTGAAGGTCCAAAGAATACATTGAACCTGCAGTGGTGTATCGGAAACTAATACTGGTCTCACAGGAAAGGATCATAGAATGGACTCCAAGAAGTCTCAATCTTCTTGCATTAAGGCGGCAATCTGCCTTTTGTATTTAATTCCCATGTAATTTCAGTGTTTCATCGTCATTGTGTATGTCCGAGTAACACATTGTACCTGCAGTGGTGTATCGGAAACTAATACTGGTCTCTCAGGAAAAGATCAAGGCACAGACTTTAGGAAGTCTCACTCTTCTATCACTTAAAGCGGCATTGTGCCTTTTGTATTTAATTCCGAAGTAATTTCAGTATTTCATCGTCAATGTGTATGTCCAAGGAATACATTGAACCTGCAGTGGTGTATCGGAAAATAATACTGGTCTCACAGGGAATGCTCAAAGCACCGACTGTAACAAGAGCCTCTATTGTTGTACTTAAGGCGGCATTGTGCCTTTTGTATTTAATTCCGATGCGATTTCTGTGTTTCATCGTCAATGTGAAGGTCCAAGGAGTACATTGGACCTCCAGTGGTGTATCGGAAACTAATACAGGTCTCACAGGGAATGCTCAAAGCACCGACTGTAAGAAGAGTCTGTATTCTTGTACTTAAGGCGGCTTAGTGCCTTTTGAGTTAAATTCCGATACGATTTCTGTCTTTCATATTCAATGTGATGGTCCAAGGAATACATTGAACGTGCAGTGGTGTATCGGAAACTAATACTGGTCTCACAGGAAAGGATCAAATCACAGACTCTAAGAGCTCTCACTCTTCTTGCAATTAAGGCGGCATTGTGCCTTTTGTATTTAATTCCTATGTCATTTCAGTGTTTGATCGTCAATGTGAATGTCCAAGGAATAAATTGAACGTGCAGCTGTGTATCGGGAACCAATACTGGTCTCACAGGGAAAGCTCATAGCACAGACTGTAAGAAGAGTATCTATTCTTGTACTTAATGCGGCATTGTGCCTTTTGTATTTAATTCCGATGCGATTTCTGTGATTCATCGTCAATGTGAAGGTCCAAGGAATACATTGAACTTGCAGTGGTGTATCGGAAACTAATACTGGTCTCACAGGGAATGCTCATAGCACCGACTGTAAGAAGAGTCTCTATTCTTGTACTGAAGGCGGCATCGTGCCTTTTGTATTTAATTCCGTTGCGATTTCTGTGATTCATCGTCAATGTGAAGCTCCAAGGAATACATTGAACTTGCAGTGGTGTACCGGAAACTAACACTGGTCTCACAGGGAATGCTCAAAGCACCGACTATAAGAAGAGTCAGGTTTCTTGTTTTAAGGCGGCATTGTGCTTTTGGTATTTAGTTCCGATGCGACGTCTGTGTTTCATCGTCTATGTGAATGTCGAAGGAATACATTCAACCTGCAGTGGTGTATCGAAAACTAATACTGGTCTCACAGGAAAGGATCAAGGCACAGACTCTAAGAAGTCTCACTCTACTAGCACTTAAGGCGGCATTGTGCAATTTGTATTTAATTCCGATGTAATTTTAGTATTGCATCGTCAATGTGTATGTCCAAGGAATACATTGAACCTGCAGTGGTGTATCGGAAACTAATAATGGTCTCTTAGGGAAAGCTCTAAGCATCGACTGTAATAAGAGTCTCTATTCGTGTACTTAAGTCGGCATTGTGCATTTTGTAATTAATTCCGATGCGATTTCTGTGTTTCATCGTCAATGTGAAGGTCCAGGGAATACATTGAACCTGCAGTGGTGTATCGGAAACTAATACTGATCTCACAGGGAATGCTCAAAACACCGACTGTAAGAAGAGTCTCTATTCTTGTACTTAATGCGGCATTGTGCCTTTTGCATTTAATTCCGATGCGATCTCTGTGTTTCATAGTCAATGTGAAGGTCCAAGGAATACTTTGAACCTGCAGTGGTGTATCGGAAACTAATACTGGTCTCACAGGGAATGCACAAAGCACCGACTGTAAGAAGAGTCAGTATTCTTGTGATTAAGGCGGCATTGTGCCTTTGGTAATTAGTTTCGATGCAATTTCTGTGTTTCATCGTCAATGTGAAGGTCCAAGGAAAACATTGAACCTGCAGTGGTGTATCGGAAACCAATACTGGTCTCACAGGAAAGGATCAAGGCACAGACTCTAAGAAGTCTCACTCTTCTAGCACTTTAGCCGGCATTGTGCCATTTTGTATTTAATTCCGATGTAATTTCAGTATTTCATCGCGAATGTGTATGTCCAAGGAATACATTGAACCTACAGTGGTGTATCGGAATCTAATACTGGTCTCACAGGGAATGCTCAAAGCACCGACTGTAAGAAGAGTCTGTATTCCTGTACTTAAGGCGGCATTGTGCCTTTTGTATTTAATTCCGATGGGATTTCTGTGTTTCATAGCCAATGTGAAGGTCCAAGTAATACATTGAACCTGCAGTGATGTATCGGAAACTAATACTGGTCTCACAGGGAATGTTCAAAACACCGACTGTAAGAAGAGTCTCTATTCTTGTACTTAAGGTGGCATTGTGCCTTTTGTATTTAATTCCGATGCGATTTCTGTGTTTCATAGTCAATGTGAAGCTCCAAGCAATTCTTTGAACCTGCAGTGGTGTATCGGAAACTAATACTGGTCTCACAGTTATTGCTGAAAGCACCGACTGTAAGACGAGTCTCTTTTCTTGTACTTAAGGCGGCCTTGTGCCTTTTGTATTTAATTCCGATGCGATTTCTGTGTCTCATAGTCAATGTGAAGGTCCTAGGAATACTTTGAACCAGCAGTGGTGTTCGGAAACTAATACTACTCTCAGAGGGTACGCTCAATGCACCGACTGTAAGAAGTGTCTCTATTCTTGTACTTAAGGCGGCATTGTGCCTTTTGTATTTAATTCCGATGCGATTTCTGTGTTTCATAGTCAATGTGAAAGTCCTAGGAATACTTTGAACCTGCAGTGGTGTATGGAAACTAATACTGCTCTCAGAGGGAATGCTTAAAGCACCGACTGTAAGAAGTGTCTCTATTGTTGTACTTAAGGCGGCATTGTGCCTTTTGTATTTAATTCCGATGCGATTTCTGTGTTTCATGGTCAATGTGAGGGTCCAAGGAATACTTTCAACCTGCAATGGTGTATCGGACACTAATACTGGTCTCACAGGGAATGCTCAAAGCACCGACAGCAAGAAGAGTCTCTATTCTTGTACTTAAGGTGGCATTGTGCCTTTAGTATTTAATTCCAATGCGATTTCTGTGTTTCATCATCAACGTGAAGGTCCAAGGAATACATTGAACCTGCAGTGGTGTATCGGAAACTAATACTGGTCTCACAGGGAATGCTCAAAGCACCGACTGTAAGAAGAGCCTCTATTCTTGTACTTAAGGCGGCATTGTGCCATTTGTATTTAATTCCGATGCGATTTCTGTGTTTCATCGTCAATGTGAAGGTCCAAGGAATATATTGAACCTGCAGTGGTGTATCGGAAACTAACACTGGTCTCACAGGGAATGCACAACTCACCGACTGTAAGACGAGTCAGTAATCTTGTAATTAAGGCGGCATTGTGCCTTTGGTATTTAGTTCTGATGAGATTTCTGTGTTTCATCGTCGATGTGAATGTCCAAGGAATACATTGAACCTGCAGTGGTGTATCGAAAAATAATACTGGTCTCACAGGAAAGGATCAAGGCACAGACTCTAGGAAGTCTCACTCTTCTATCATTTAAGGCGGCATTGTGCCCTTTGTATTTAATTCCGATGTAATTTCAGTACTGCATCGTCAATGTGTATGTCCAAGGAATACATTGAACCTGCAGTGGTGTATCGGTAACTAATAATGGTCTCACAGGGAATGCTCAAAGCATCAACTGTAAGAAGAGTCTCTATTCTTGTACTTAAGGCGGCATTTTGCCTTTTGTATTTAATTCCGGTGCGATTTCTGTGTTTCATCGTCAATGTGTAGGTGCAGGGAATACATTGAACCTGCAGTGGTGTATCGGAAACTAATACTGGTCTCACAGGGAATGCTCAAAACACCGACTGTAAGAAGAGTCTCTATTCTTGTACTTAATGCGGCTTTGTGCCTTTTGCATTTAATTCCGATGCGATTTCTGTGTTTCATCGTCAATGTGAAGGTCCAAGGAATACATTGAACCTGCAGTGGTGTATCGGAAACTAATACAGGTCTCACAGGAAAGGATTAAGGCACAGACTCTAAGAAGTCTCACTCTTCTAGCACTTAAGGCGGCATTGTGCCTTTTGTATTTATTTCCGATGTAATTTCAGTATTTCATCGTGAATGTGTATGTCCAAGGAATACATTGAACCTACAGTGGTGTATCGGAAACTAATACTGGTCTCACAGGGAATGCTCAAAGCACCGACTGTAAGAAGAGTCTCTATTCTTGTACTTAAGGCGGCATTGTGCCTTTTGTATTTATTTCTGATGCGATTTCTGTGTTTCATAGTCAATGTGAAGGTCCAAGGAATACTTTGAACCGGCAATGGTGTATCGGAAACCAATACTGCTCTCAGAGCGAATGCTCAAAGCACCGACTGTAAGAAGTGTCTCTATTCTTGTACTTAAGGCGGCATTGTGCCTTTTGTATGTAATTACGATGCGATTTCTGTGTTTCATCGTCAATGTGAAGGTCCAAGGAATGCATTCAACCTGCAGTGCTGTATCGGAAACTAATACTGGTTTCAAAATGAATGCTCAAAGCACCGACAGTAAGAAGAGTCTCTATTCATGTACTTAAGGCGGCATTGTGCCTTTTGTATTTAACTCCGATGCAATTTCTGTTTTTTATCGTCAATGTGAGGGTCCAAGGAATACTTTGAACATGCAGTGGTGTATCGGAAACTAATACTGGTCTCACAGGGAATGCTCTAAACACCGACTGTAAGAAGAGTCTCTATTCTTGTACTTAAGGCGGCATTGTGCCTTTTGCATTTAATTCCGATGCGATTTCTGTATCTCATAGTCAATGTGAAGGTCCAAGGAAAACCTTGTACCTGCAGTGGTGTATCGGAAACTAATACTGCTCTCAGAGGGAATGCTCAAAGCACCACTGTAAGAAGAGTCTCTATTCTTGTACATAAGGCGGCATTGTGCATTTTGTATGTAATTACGATGCGATTTATGTGTTTTATCGTCAATGTGAAGGTACAAGGAATACATGGAACCTGCAGTGGTTTATCGGAAACTAATACTGGTCTCACAGGGAATGCTCAAAGCACCGACTGTTAGAAGAGTCTCTGTTCTCGTAATTAAGGCGGCATTGTGCTTTTTGTATTTAATTCCGAAGCGATTTCTGTGTTTCATCGTCCATGTGAAATTCCAAGGAATACATTGAACCTGCAGTGGTGTATCGGAAACTAATACTGGTCTCACAGGAAAGGATCAAAGGATGGACTCTAAGAAGTCTCAATCTTCTTGCATTAAGGCGGCATTCTGTCTTTTGTATTTAACTGCCATGTAATTTCAGTGTTTCATCGTCATTGTGTATATCCAAAGAACACATTGAATCTGCAGTGGTGTATCGGATACTAATACTGGTCTCACAGGGAATGCTCAAAGCACCGACTGTAAGAAGAGTCTCTATTCTTGTACTTAAGGCGGCATTGTGCCTTTTGTATTTATTTCTGATGCGATTTCTGTGTTTCATAGTCAATGTGAATGTCCAAGGAATACTTTGAACCGGCAATGGTGTATCGGAAACCAATACTGCTCTCAGAGCTAATGCTCAAAGCACCGACTGTAAGAAGTGTCTCTATTCTTGTAATTAAGGCGGCATTGTGCCTTTTGTATGTAATTACGATGCGATTTCTGTGTTTCATCGTCAATGTGAAGGTCCAAGGAATGCATTCAACCAGCAGTGCTGTATCGGAAACTAATACTGGTTTCACAATGAATGCTCAAAGCACCGACAGTAAGAAGAGTCTCTATTCATGTACTTTAGGCGGCATTGTGCCTTTTGTATTTAACTCCGATGCAATTTCTGTTTTTTATCGTCAATGTGAGGGTCCAAGGAATACTTTGAACCTGCAGTGGTGTATCGGAAACTAATACTGGACTCACAGTAAAGTATCAAAGAATGGACTCTAAGAAGTCTCACTCTTCTTGCAATAAGGCGGCATTGTGTCTTTTGGATTTAATTCCGATGTAGTTTCAGTGTTTCATCGTCATTGTGTATGTCAAAGGAATACATTGAACCTGCGGTGGTGTATCAGAAAGTAACACAGGTCTCACAGGGAATGCTCAAAGCACCGACTGTAAGAAGAATCTCTATTCTTGTACTTAAGGCGGCCTTGTGCCTTTTGTATTTAATTCCGATTCGATTTCTGTGTCTCATAGTCAATGTCAAGGTCCAAGGAAAACCTTGATCCTGCAGTGGTGTATCGGAAACTAATACTGCTCTCAGAGGGAATGCTCAAAGCACCGACTGTAAGAAGAGTCTCTATTCTTGTACTCAAGGCGGCATTGTGCCTTTTGTATGTAATTACGATGCAATTTCTGTGTTTCATCGTCAATGTGAAGGTCCAAAAAATACATGGAACCTGCAGTGGTGTATCGGAAACTAATACTGGTCTCACAGGAAAGGATCATAGAATGGACTCTAAGAAGTCTCAATCTTCTTGCATTAAGGCGGCATTCTGCCTTTTGTATTTAATTCCCATGTAATTTCAGTGTTTCATCGTCATTGTCTATGTCCAAGGAACACATTGAACCTGCAGTGGTGTATCGGAAACTAATACTCGTCTCACAGGAAAGGATCAAGGCACAGACTTTAGGAAGTCTCACTCTTCTAGCACTTAAAGCGGCATTGTGCCTTTTGTATTTAATTCCGATGTAATTTCAGTATTTCATCGTCAATGTGTATGTCCAAGGAATACATTGAACCTGCAGTGGTGTATCGGAAACTAATACTGGTCTCACAGGGAATGCTCAAAGCACCGACGGTAAGAAGAGCCTCTATTGTTGTACTTAAGGCGGCATTGTGCCTTTTGTATTTAATTCCGATGCGATTTCTGTGTTTCATCGTCAATGTGAAGGTCCAAGGAATACATTGAACCTGCAGTGGTGTATCGGAAACTAATACTGGTCTCACAGGGAATGCTCTAAACACCGACTGTAAGAAGAGTCTCTATTCTTGTAATTAAGACGGCATTGTGCCCTTTGTATTTAACTCCGGTGCGATTTCTGTGTTTCATCGTCAATGTGAAAGTCCAAGGAATACATTGAAACTGCAGTGGTGTATCGGACACTAATACTGGCCTCACTGGAAATGCTCAATGCACCGACTGTAAGAAGAGTCTCTATTTTTATAATTAGGGTGGCATTGTGCCTTTTGTATTTAATTCCGATGCGATTTCTGTGTTTCATCGTCAATGTGAAGGTCCAAGGAATGCATTGAACATGCAGTGGTGTATCGGAAACTAATACTGGTTTCACAATGAATGCTCAAAGCACCGACAGTAAGAACAGTCTCTATTCTTGTACATAAGGCGGCATTGTGCCTTTTGTATTTAATTCCGATGCAATTTCTGTTTTTTATCGTCAATGTGAGGGTCCAAGGAATACTTTGAACCTGCAGTGGTGTATCGGAAACTAATACTGGACTCACAGGAAAGTATCAAAGAATGGACTCTAAGAAGTCTCACTCTTCTTGCATTAAGGCGGCATTGTGTCTTTTGTATTTAATTCCGATGTAATTTCAGTGTTTCATCGTCATTGTGTATGTCAAAGGAATACATTGAACCGGCAGTGGTGTATCAGAAAGTAATACTGGTCTCACAGGGAATGCTCAAAGCACCGACTGTAAGAAGAGTCTCTATTCTTGTACTTAAGGCGGCCTTCTGCCTTTTGTATTTAATTCCGATGCGATTTCTGTGTCTCATAGTCAATGTGAAGGTCCAAGGAAAACCTTGAACCTGCAGTGTTGTATCGGAAACTTATACTGCTCTCAGAGGGAATGCTCAAAGCACCACTGTAAGAACAGACTCTATTCTTGTACTTAAGGCGGCATTGTGCCTTTTGTATGTAATTACGATGCGATTTCTGTGTTTTATCGTCAATGTGAAAATCCAAGGAATACATGGAACCTGCAGTGGTGTATCGGAAACTAATACTGGTCTCACAGGGAATGTTCAAAGCACCGACAGTTAGAAGAGTCTCTATTCTTGCAATTAAGGCGGCATTGTGCCTTTTGTATTTAATTCCGAAGCGATTTCTGTGTTTCATCGTCCATGTGAAAGTCGAAGGAATACATTGAACCTGCAGTGGTGTATCGGAAACTAATGCTGGTCTCTCAGGAATGGATCAAAGGATGGACTCTAAGAAGTCTTAATCTTCTTGCATTAAGGCGGCATTCTGTCTTTTGTATTTAATTCCCATGTAATTTCAGTGTTTCTTCGTCATTATGTATATCCAAGGCAGACATTGAACCTGCAGTGGTGTATCGGAAACTAATACTGGTCTTACAGGGAATGCTCAAAGCACCGACTGTAAGAAGAGTCTCTATTCTTGTACTCAAGGCGGCATTGTGCCTTTTGTATTTAATTCCGATGCGATTTCTGTGTTTCATCGGCAATGTGAAGGTCCATGGAATACATTGAACCTGCAGTGGTGTATCGGAAACTAATACTGGTCTCACAGGGAATGCTCAAAGCACCGACTGTAAGAAGAGTCTCTATTCTTGTACTTAAGGCGGCATTGTGCCTTTTGTATTTATTTCTGATGCGATTTCTGTGTTTCATAGTCAATGTGAAGGTCCAAGGAATACTTTGAACCTGCAGTGGTGTATCGGAAACTAATACTGCTCTCAGAGGGAATGCTCAAAGCACCGACTGTAAGAAGTGTCTCTATTCTTGTACTTAAGGCGGCATTGTGCCTTTTATATTTAATACCGATGCAATTTCTGTGTTTCATCGTGAATGTAGACGTCCAAGGAATACATTGAACCTGCAGTGGTGTATCGGAAACTATTACTGGTTTCACAGGGAATGCTCAAAGCACCGACTGTAAGAAGAGTCTCTATTCTTGAAATTAAGGTGGCATTGTGCCTTTTGTATTTAATTACGATGCGACTTCTGTGTTTCATCGTCAATGTGAAGGTCCAAGGAATGCATTGAACCTGCAATGGTGTATCGGAAACTAATACTGGTCTCACAGGGAATGCTCAAAGCAGCGACTGTAAGAAGAGTCTCTATTCTAGTAATTAAGGTGGCATTGTGCCTTTTGTATTTAATTCGGATGCGATTTCTGTGTTTCATCGTCAATGTGAAGGTCCAAGGAATGCATTGAACCTGCAATGGTGTATCAGAAACTTATACTGCTCTCACAGGGAATGCTCGAAGCACCGACAGTTAGAAGAGTCTCTATTCTTGTAATTAAGGCGGCATTGTGCCGTTTGTATTTAATTCCGAAGCGATTTCTGTGTTTCATCGTCAATTTGAAAGTCCAAGGAATACATTGAACCTGCAGTGGTGTATCGGAAACTAATACTGGTCTCACAGGGAATGCTCAAAGCACCGACTGTAAGAAGAGCCTCTATTGTTGTACTTAAGGCGGCATTGTGCCTTTTGTATTTGATTCCGATGCGATTTCTGTGTTTCATCGTCAATGTGAAGGTCCAAGGAATACATTGAACCTGCAGTGGTGTATCGGAAACTCATACTAGTCTCACTGGGAATGCTTAAACACCGACTGTAAGAAGAGTCTCTATTCTTGTACTTAAGGCGGCATTGTGCCTTTTGCATTTAAATCCGATGCGATTTCTGTATTTCATAGTCAATGTGGAGCTCCAAGCAATACTTTGAACCTGCAGTGGTGTATCGGAAACTAATACTGGTCTCACAGGGATTGCTGAAAGCACCGACTGTAAGAAGAGTCTCTATTCTAGTACTTAAGGCGGCCTTGTGCCTTTTGTATTTAATTCCGATGCGATTTCTGTGTCTCATAGTCAATGTGAAGGTCCAAGGAAAACCTTGAACCTGCAGTGATGTATCGAAAACTAATACTGCTCTCAGAGGGAATGCTCAAAGCACCGACTGTTAGAAGAGTCTCTATTCTTGTATTTAAGGCGGCATTGTGCTTTTTGTATTTAATTCCGAAGCGATTTCTGTGTTTCATCGTCAATGTGAAAGCGTAAGGAATACATTGAACCTGCAGTGGTGTATCAGAAGCTAATACTGGTCTAACAGGAAAGGATGAAAAGATGGACTCTAAGAAGTCTCAATCTTCTTGCATTAAGGCGGCATTCTGTCTTTTGTATTTAATTCCCATGTAATTTCAGTGATTCATCGTCATTGTGTATATCCAAGGAACACATTGAACCTGCAGTGATGTATCGGAAACTAATACTGGTCTAAAAGGGAATGCTCAAAGCACCGACTGTAAGAAGAGCCTCTATTGTTGTACTTAAGGCGGCATTGTGCCTTTTGTATTTGATTCCGATGCGATTTCTGTGTTTCTTCTACAATGTGAAGGTCCATGGAATACATTGAACCTGCAGTGGTGTGTCGGAAACTAATACTGGTCTCACAGGGAATGCTCAAAGCACCGACAGTAAGAAGAGTCTCTATTCTTGTACTTAAGGCGGCATTGTGCCTTTTGTATTTATTTCTGATGCGATTTCTGTGTTTCATAGTCAGTGTGAAGTTCCAAGGAATACTTTGAACCTGCAGTGGTGTATCGGAAACTAATACTGCTCTCACAGGGAATGCTCAAAGCGCCGACTGTAAGAAGAGTCTCTATTCTTGTAATTAAGGTGGCATTGTGCCTTTTGTATTTAATTCCGATGCGATTTCTGTGTTTCATCGTCAATGTGAAGGTCCAAGGAATGCATTGAACCTGCAATGGTGTATCGGAAACTAATACTGGTCTCACAGGGAATGCTCAAAGCACCGACTGTAAGAAGAGTCTCTATTCTTGTAATTAACCTGGCATTGTGATTTTTGTATTTAATTCCGAAGCGATTTCTGTGTTTCATCGTCAATTTGAAAGTCCAAGGCATACATTGAACCTGCAGTGGTGTATCGGAAACTAATACTGGTCTCACAGGAAAGGATCAATGAATGGACTCTAAGAAGTCTCAATCTTCTTGCACTAAGGCGGCATTCTGCCTTTTGTATTTAATTCCCATGTAATTTCAGTGTTTCATCGTCATTGTGTATGTCCAAGGAACACATTGAACCTGCAGAGGTGAATCGGAAACTAAAACTGGTCTCTCAGGAAAGGATCAAGGCAAAGACTCTAAGAAGTCTCACTCTTCTTGCATTAAGGCGGCATTGTGTCTTTTGTATTTAATTCCGATGTAATTTCAGTGTTTCATCGTCATTGTGTATGTCAAAGGAATACATTGAACTTGCAGTGGTGTATCAGAAAGTAATACTGGTCTCACAGGGAATGCTCAATGCACCGACTGAAAGAAGAGTCTCTATTCTTGTACTTAAGGCGGCCTTGTGCCTATTGAATTAAATTCCGATGCGATTTCTGTGTCTCATACTCAATGAGAAGGTCCAAGGAATACTTTGAACCTGCAGTGGTGTATCGGAAACTAATACTGCTCTCAGAGGGAATGCTCAAAACACCGACTGTAAGAAGTGTCTCTATTCTTGTACTTAAGGTGGCATTGTGCCTTTTGTATTTAATACCGATGCAATTTCTGTGTTTCATCGTGAAAGTGGACGATCAAGGAATACATTGAACCTGCAGTGGTGTATCGGAAACTATTACTGGCCTCACAGGGAATGCTCAAAGCACCGACTGTAAGAAAAGGCTCTATTCTTGTAATTAAGGCGGCATTGTGCCCATTGTATTTAATTCCGATGCGATTTCTGTGTTTCATCGTCAATGTGAAAGTCCAAGGAATACATTGAACCTGCAGTGTTGTATCGGAAACTAATACTGATCTCTCAGGGAAGGATCAAGACACAGACTCTTGGAAGTCTCACTCTTCTAGCACTTAAGGCGGCATTGTGCCTTTTGTATTTAATTCCGATGTAATTTCAGTTTTTCATCGTCAATGTGAATGTCCAAGGAAATCATTGAACCTCCAGTGGTGTATCGGAAACTAATACTGGTCTCACAGGGAATGCTCAAAGCACCGACTGTAAGAAGAGTCTCTATTCTTGTACTTAAGGCGGCATTGTGCGTTTTGGATTTAATTCCTATGCCATTTCTGTGTTTCATCGTCAATGTGAAGGTCCAAGGAATACATTGAACCTGCAGTGGTGTATCGGAAACTAATACTGGTCTCACAGGAAATGCTCAAAGCACCGACTGTAAGAAGAGTCTCTATTCTTGTACTTAAGGCGGCATTGCCATTTCTGTGTTTCATCGTCAATGTGAAGGTCCAAGGAATAAACTGAACCTGCAGAGGTGTAGCGGAAACTAATACTGGTATCACATGGAAGGCTCAAAGCACCGACTGTAAGAAGAGTCTCTATTCTTGTACTTAAGGCGGCATTGTGCCTTTTGTATTTAATTCCGATGTATTTTCAGTGTTTCATCGTCAATGTGTATGTCCAAGCAATAGATTGAACCTGCAGTGGTGTATCGGATACTATTACTGGTCTCACAGGGAATGCTCAGAGCACCGACTGTAAGAAGAGTATCTACTCTTGTACTTAAGGCGGTATTGTGCCTTTTGTATTTGATTCCGATGCGATTTCTGTGTTTCATCGTCAATTTGAAGGTCCATGGAATACATTGAACCTGCAGTGGTGTATCGGAAACTAATACTGGTCTCACAGGGAATGCTCAAAGCACCGACTGTAAGAAGAGTCTCTATTCTTGCACTTAAGGCGGCATTGTGCCTTTTGTATTTAATTCCGATGCCATTTCTGTGCATCATCGTCAATGTGAAGGTCCAAGGAATACATTGAACCTGCAGTGGTGTATCAGAAACTAATACTGGTCTCACTGGGAATGCTCAAAGCACCGACTGTAAGAAGAGTCTCTATTCTTGTACTTAAGGCGGCATTGTGCCTTTTGTATTTGATTCCGATGCGATTTCTGTGTTTCATCGTCAATTTGAAGGTCCATGGAATACATTGAACCTGCAGTGGTGTATCGGAAACTAATACTGGTCTCACAGGGAATGCTCAAAGCACCGACTGTAAGAAGAGTCTCTATTCTTGTACTTAAGGCGGCATTGTGCCTTTTGTATTTAATTCCGATGCCATTTCTGTGTTTCATCGTCAATGTGAAGGTCCAAGGCATAAACTGAACCTGCAGAGGTGTAGCGGAAACTAATACTGGTCTCACAGGGAATGCTCAAAGCACCGACTGTAAGAAGAGTCTCCATTCTTGTACGTAAGGCGGCATTGTGCGTTTTGGATTTAATTCCGAAGCCATTTCTGTGTTTCAACGTCAATGTGTAGGTCCAAGGAATAACCTGAAACTGCAGAGGTGTAGTGGAAACTAATACTAGTCTCACAAGGAGTGCTCAAAGCACCGACGGTAAGAAGAGTCTCTATTCTTGTACTTAAGGCGGCATTGTGCCTTTTGTATTTAATTCCGACGTAATTTCAGTTTTTCAACGTCAATGTGAATGTCCAAGGAATTCATTGAACCTCCAGTGGTGTATCGGAAACTAATACTGGTCTCACAGGGAATGCTCAAATCACCGACTGTAAGAAGAGTCTCTATTCTTGTTCTTAAGGCGGCATTGTGCGTTTTGGATTTAATTCCGATGCCATTTCTGTGTTTCATCGTCAATGTGAAGGTCCAAGGAATACATTGAACCTGCAGTGGTGTATCGGAAACTAATACTGGTCTCACAGGAAATGCTCAAAGCACCGACTGTAAGAAGAGTCTCTATTCTTGTACTTAAGGCGGCATTGTGCCTTTTGTATTTAATTCCGATGCCATTTCTGTGTCTCATCGTCAATGTGAAAGTCCAAGGAATAAACTGAACCTGCAGAGGTGTAGCGGAAACTAATACTGGTCTCACAGGGAATGCTCAAAGCACCGACTGTAAGAAGAGTCTCTATTCTTGTACTTAAGGCGGCATTGTGCCTTTTGTATTTAATTCCGATGTAATTTCAGTGTTTCTTCGTCAATGTGTATGTCCAAGGAATAGATTGAACCTGCAGTGGTGTATCGGATACTATTACTGGTCTCACAGGGAATGCTCAAAGCACCGACAGTAAGAAGAGTATCTATTCTTGTACTTAAGGCGGTATTGTGCCTTTTGTATTTGATTCCGATGCGATTTCTGTGTTTCATCGTCAATTTGAAGGTCCGTGCCATACATTGAACCTGCAGTGGTGTATCGGAAACTAATACTGGTCTCACAGGGAATTCTCAAAACACCGACTGTAAGAAGAGTCTCTATTCTTGCACTTAAGGCGGCATTGTGCCTTTTGTGTTTAATTCCGATGCCATTTCTGTGCATCATCGTCAATGGGAAGGTAAAAGGAATACATTGAACCTGCAGTGGTGTATCGGAAACTAATACTGGTCTCACTGGGAATGCTCAAAGCACCGACTGTAAGAAGAGTCTCTATTCTTGTACTTAAGGGGGCATTGTGCCTTTTGTATTTGATTCCGATGCGATTTCTGTGCTTCATCGTCATTGTGAAGGTCCAAGGAATACATTGTACCTGCAGTGGTGTATCGGAAAATAATACTGGTCTCACAGGGAATCCTCAAATCACCGACTGTAAGTAGAGTCTGTATTCTTGTACTTAAGGCGGCATTGTGCGTTTTGGATTTAATTCCGATGCGATTTCTGTGTTTCGTCGTCAATGTGAAGGTCCAAGGAATACATTGAACCTGCAGTGGTGTATCGGAAACTAATACTGGTCTCACAGGGAATGCTCAAAGCACCGACTGTAAGAAGAGTCTCTATTCTTGTACTTAAGGTGGCGTTGTGCCTTTTGTATTTAACTCCGATGCGATTTCTGTGTATCATCGTCAATTTGAAAGTCCAAGGAATACATTGAACCTGCAGTGTCGTATCGGAAACTAATACTGGTCTCACAGGGAATGCTCAAAGCACCGACTGTAAGAAGAGTCTCTATTCTTGTACTTAAGGCGGCATTGTGCGTTTTGTATTTAATTCCGATGCGATTTCTGTGTTTCATCGTCAATGTGAAGGTCCAAGAAATACATTGAACCTGCAGTGGTGTATCGGAAACTAATACTGGTCTCACAGGGAATGCTTAAAGCACCGACGGTAACACGAGTCTTTATTCTTGTACTTAAGGCGGCATTGTTCCTTTTGTATTTAATTCCGATGTAATTTCAGTGTTTCATCGTCAATGTGTATGTCCAAGGAATAGATTGAACCTGCAGTGGTGTATCGGATACTATTACTGGTCTCACAGGGAATGCTCAAAGCACCGACTGTAAGAAGAGTCTCTATTCTTGTACTTAAGGCCGCATTGTGCCTTTTGTATTTGATTCCGATGCGATTTCTGTGTTTCATCGTCAATGTGAAGGTCCAAGGAATACATTGAACCTGCAGTGGTGTAGCGGAAACTAATACTGGTCTCACAGGGAATGCTCAAAGCACGGACTGTAAGTAGAGTCTGTACTCTTGTACTTAAGGCGGCATTGTGCGTTTTGGATTTAATTCCGATGCGATTACTGTGTTTCATCGTCAATGTGAAGGTCCAAGGAATACATTTATCCTGCAGTGGTGTATCGGAAACTAATACTGGTCTCACAAGAAATGCTCAAAACACGGACTGTAAGAAGAGTCTCTATTCTTGTACATAAGACGGCATTGTGCCTTTTGTATTTAATTCCGATGCCATTTCTGTGTTTCATCGTCAATGTGAAGGTCCAAGGAATAAACTGAACCTGCAGAGGTGTAGCGGAAACTATTACTGGTCTCACAGTGAATGCTCAAAGCACCGACTGTAAGAAGAGTCTCTATTCTTGTACTTAGGGCGGCATTGTGCGTTTTGGATTTAATTCCGATGCGATTTCTGTGTTTCGTCGTCAATGTGAAGGTCCAAGGAATACATTGAACCTGCAGTGGTGTATCGGAAACTAATACTGGTCTCACAGGGAATGCTCAAAACACCGACTGTAAGAAGAGTATCTATTCTTGTACTTATGGCGGCATTGTGCCTTTTGTATTTAGTTCCGATGCCATTTCTGTGTTTCATCGTCAATGTGAAGGTCCAAGGAATAAACTGAACCTGCAGAGGTGTAGCGGAAACTAATACTGGTATCACAGTGAATGCTCAAAGCACCGACTGTAAGAAGAGTCTCTATTCTTGTACTTAAGGCGGCATTGTGCTTTTTGTATTTAATTCCGATGCGATTTCTGTGTTTCATCGTCAATGTGAAGGTCCAAGGAATACATTGAACATGCAGTGGTGTATCGGAAACTAATACTGGTCTCACAGGGATTGCTCAAAGCACCGACTGTACGAAGAGTCTCTATTCTTGTACTTAAGGCGGCGTTGTGCCTTTTGTATTTAATTCCGATGCGATTTCTGTGTATCATCGTCAATTTCAAGGTCCAAGGAATACATTGAACCTGCAGTGTCGTATCGGAAACTAATACTGGTCTCACAGGGAATGCTCAAATCACGGACTGTTAGAAGAGTCTCTATTCTTGTACTTAAGGCGGCATTGTTCCTTTTGTATTTAATTCCGATGCGATTTCTGCGTTTCATCGTCAATGTGAAGGTCCAAGGATAACATTGAACCTGCAGAGGTTTAGCAGAAACTAATACTGGTCTCACAGGGAATGCTCAAAGCACCGACTGTAAGAAGAGTCTCTAATCTTGTACTTCAGGCGGCATTGTGCGTTTTGGTTTTAATTCCGATGCGATTTCTGTGTTTCATCGTTAATGTGAAGGTCCAAGGAATACATTGATCCTGCTGTGGTGTATCGGAAACTAATACTGTTCTCACAGGGAATGCTCAAAGCACCGACTGTAAGAAGAGTCTCTATTCTTGTACTTAAGGCGGCATTGTGCGTTTTGGATTTAATTCCGATGCCATTTCTGTGTTTCATCGTCAATGTGAAGGTCCAAGGAATACATTGAACCTGCAGTGGTGTATCGGAAACTAATACTGGTCTCACAGGAAATGCTCAAAGCACCGACTGTATGAAGAGTCTCTATTCTCGTACTTAAGGCGGCATTGTGCCTTTTGTATTTAATTCCGATGCCATTTCTGTGTTTCATCGTCAATGTGAAGGTCCAAGGAATAAACTGAACCTGCAGAGGTGTAGCGGAAACTAATACTGGTCTCACAGGGAATGCACAAAGCTCCGACTGTAAGAAGAGTCTCTATTCTTGTACTTAAGGCGGCATTGTGCCTTTTGTATTTAATTCCGATGTAATTTCCGTGTTTCATCGTCAATGTGTATGTTCAAGGAATAGATTGAACCTGCAGTGGTGTATCGGATACTATTTCTGGTCTCACAGGGAATGCTCAAAGCACCGACTGTAAGAAGAGTATCTACTCTTGTACTTAAGGCGGTATTGTGACTTTTGTATTTGATTCCGATTCGATTTCTGTGTTTCATCGTCAATTTGAAGGTCCATGGAATAAATTGAACCTGCAGTGGTGTATCGGAAACTAATACTGGTCTCACAGGGAATGCTCAAAGCACCGACTGTAAGAAGAGTCTCTATTCTTGCACTTAAGGCGGCATTGTGCCTTTTGTATTTAATTCCGATGCCATTTCTGTGCCTCATCGTCAATGTGAAGGTCCAAGGAATACATTGAACCTGCAGTGGTGTATCGGAAACTAATACTAGACTCACTGGGAATGCTCAAAGCTCCGACTGTAAGAAGAGTCTCTATTCTTGTACTTAAGGCGGCATTGTGCCTTTTGTATTTAATTCCGATGTACTTTCCGTGTTTCATCGTCAATGTGTATGTTCAAGGAATAGATTGAACCTGCAGTGGTGTATCGGATACTATTACTGGTCTCACAGGGAATGCTCAAAGCACCGACTGTAAGAAGAGTATCTACTCTTGTACTTAAGGCGGTATTGTGACTTTTGTATTTGATTCCGATTCGATTTCTGTGTTTCATCGTCAATTTGAAGGTCCATGGAATAAATTGAACCTGCAGTGGTGTATCGGAAACTAATACTGGTCTCACAGGGAATGCTCAAAGCACCGACGGTAAGACGAGTCTCTTATCTTGTACTTAAGGCGGCATTGTTCCTTTTGTATTTAATTCCGATGTAATTTCAGTGTTTCATCGTCAATGTGTATGTCCAAGGAATAGATTGAACCTGCAGTGGTGTATCGGATACTGTTACTGGTCTCACAGGGAATGCTCAAAGCACCGACTGTAAGAAGAGTCTCTATTCTTGTACTTAAGGCCGCATTGTGCCTTTTGTATTTGATTCCGATGCGATTTCTGTGTTTCATCGTCAATGTGAAGGTCCAAGGAATACATTGAACCTGCAGTGGTGTATAGGAAACTAATACTGGTCACACAGGGAATGCTCAAAGCACCGACTGTAAGTAGAGTCTGTATTCTTGTACTTAAGGCGGCATTCTGCGTTTTGGATTTAATTCCGATGCCATTTCTGTGTTTCATCGTCAATGTGTAGGTCCAAGGAATAAACTGAACCTGCAGAGGTGTAGTGGAGACTAATACTAGTCTCACAAGGAATGCTCAAAACACCGACGGTAAGAAGAGTCTCTATTCATGTACTTAAGGCGGCATTGTGCCTTTTGTATTTAATTCCGATGTAATTTCAGTTTTTCATCGTCAATGTGAATGTCCAAGGAATTCATTGAACCTCCAGTGGTGTATCGGAAACTAATACTGGTCTCACAGGGAATGCTCAAAGCACCGACTGTAAGAAGAGTCTCTATTGTTATACTTAAGGCGGCATTGTGCGTTTTGGATTTAATTCCGATGCCATTTCTGTGTTTCATCGTCAATGTGAAGGTCCAAGGAATACATTGAACCTGAAGTGGTGTATCGGAAACTAATACTGGTCTCACAGGAAATGCTCAAAGCACCGACTGTAAGAAGAGTCTCTATTCTTGTACTTAAGGCGGCATTGTGCCTTTTGTATTTAATTCCGATGCCATTTCTGTGTTTCATCGTCAATGTGAAGGTCCAAGGAATAAACTGAACCTGCAGAGGTGTATCGGAAACTAATACTGGTCTCACAGGGAATGCTCAAAGCACCGACTGTAAGAAGAGTCTCTATTCTTGTACTTAAGGCGGCATTGTGCCTTTTGTATTTAATTCCGATGTAATTTCAGTGTTTCATCGTCAATGTGTATGTCCAAGGAATAGATTGAACCTGCAGTGGTGTATCGGATACTATTACTGGTCTCACAGGGAATGCTCAAAGCACCGACTGTAAAAAGAGTATCTACTCTTGTACTTAAGGCGGCATTGCTCCTTTTGTATTTAGTTCCGATGCGATATCTGCGTTTCATCGTCAATGTGAAGGTCCAAGGATAACATTGAACCTGCAGAGGTGTAGCGGAAACTAATACTGGTCTCACAGGAAATGCTCAAAGCACCGACTGTAAGAAGAGTCTCTATTCTTGTACTTAAGGCGGCATTGTGCGTTTTGGATTTAATTCCGATGCGATTTCTGTGTTTCGTCGTCAATGTGAAGGTCCAAGGAATACATTGAACCTGCAGTGGTGTATCGGAAACTAATACTGGTCTCACAGGGAATGCTCAAAACACCGACTGTAAGAAGAGTATGTATTCTTGTACTTATGGCGGCATTGTGCCTTTTGTATTTAATTCCGATGCCATTTCTGTGTTTCATCGTCAATGTGAAGGTCCAAGGAATAAACTGAACCTGCAGAGGTGTAGCGGAAACTAATACTGGTATCACAGTGAATGCTCAAAGCACCGACTGTAAGAAGAGTCTCTATTCTTGTACTTAAGGCGACATTGTGCCTTTTGTATTTAATTCCGATGCGATTTCTGTGTTTCATCGTCAATGTGAAGGTCCAAGGAATACATTGAACCTGCAGTGGTGTATCGGAAACTAATACTGGTCTCACAGGGAATGCTCAAAGCACCGACTGTACGAAGAGTCTCTATTCTTGTACTTAAGGCGGCGTTGTTCCTTTTGTATTTAATTCCGATGCCATTTCTGTGTTTCATCGTCAATGTGAAGGTCCAAGGAATAAACTGAACCTGCAGAGGTGTAGCGGAAACTAATACTGGTATCACAGTGAATGCTCAAAGCACCGACTGTAAGAAGAGTCTCTATTCTTGTACTTAAGGCGGCATTGTGCCTTTTGTATTTAATTCCGATGCGATTTCTGTGTTTCATCGTCAATGTGAAGGTCCAAGGAATACATTGAACCTGCAGTGGTGTATCGGAAACTAATACTGGACTCACTGGGAATGCTCAAAGCACCGACTGTAAGAAGAGTCTCTATTCTTGTACTTAAGGCGGCATTGTGCCTTTTGTATTTGATTCCGATGCGATTTCTGTGTTTCATCGTCAATGTGAAGGTCCAAGGAATACATTGTACCTGCAGTGGTGTATCGGAAACTAATACTGGTCTCACAGGGAATGCTCAAAGCACCGACTGTAAGTAGAGTCTGTATTCTTGTACTTAAGGCGGCATTGTGCGTTTTGGATTTAATTCCGATGCGATTTCTGAGTTTCGTCGTCAATGTGAAGGTCCAAGGAATACATTGAACCTGCAGTGGTGTATCGGAAATTAATACTGGTCTCACAGGGAATGCTCAAAGCACCGACTGTAAGAACAGTATCTATTCTTGTACTTATGGCGGCATTGTGCCTTTTGTATTTAATTCCGATGCCATTTCTGTGTTTCATCGTCGATGTGAAGGTCCAAGGAATAAACTGAACCTGCAGAGGTGTAGCGGAAACTAATACTGGTATCACAGTGAATGCTCAAAGCACCGACGGTAAGAAGAGTCTCTATTCTTGTACTTAAGGCGGCATTGTGCGTTTTGTATTTAATTCCGATGCGATTTCTGTGTTTCATCGTCAATGTGAAGGTCCAAGAAATACATTGAACCTGCAGTGGTGTATCGGAAACTAAAACTGGTCTCACAGGGAATGCTCAAAGCACCGACGGTAAGACGAGTCTCTATTCTTGTACTTAAGGCGGCATTGTTACTTTTGTATTTAATTCCGATGTAATTTCAGTGTTTCATCGTCAATGTGTATGTCCAAGGAATAGATTGAACCTGCAGTGGTGTATCGGATACTGTTACTGGTCTCACAGGGAATGCTCAAAGCACCGACTGTAAGAAGAGTCTCTATTCTTGTACTTAAGGCCGCATTGTGCCTTTTGTATTTGATTCCGATGCGATTTCTGTGTTTCATCGTCAATGTGAAGGTCCAAGGAATACATTGAACCTGCAGTGGTGTATCGGAAACTAATACTGGTCTCACAGGGAATGCTCAAAGCACCGACTGTAAGTAGATTCTGTATTCTTGTACTTAAGGCGGCATTCTGCGTTTTGGATTTAATTCCGATGCCATTTCTGTGTTTCATCGTCAATGTGTAGGTCCAAGGAATAAACTGAACCTGCAGAGGTGTAGTGGAGACTAATACTAGTCTCACAAGGAATGCTCAAAGCACCGACGGTAAGAAGAGTCTCTATTAATGTACTTAAGGCGGCATTGTGCCTTTTGTATTTAATTCCGATGTAATTTCAGTTTTTCATCGTCAATGTGAATGTCCAAGGAATTCATTGAACCTCCAGTGGTGTATCGGAAACTAATACTGGTCTCACAGGGAATGCTCAAAGCACCGACTGTAAGAAGAGTCTCTATTGTTATACTTAAGGCGGCATTGTGCGTTTTGGATTTAATTCCGATGCCATTTCTGTGTTTCATCGTCAATGTGAAGGTCCAAGGAATACATTGAACCTGAAGTGGTGTATCGGAAACTAATACTGGTCTCACAGGAAATGCTCAAAGCACCGACTGTAAGAAGAGTCTCTATTCTTGTACTTAAGGCGGCATTGTGCCTTTTGTATTTAATTCCGATGCCATTTCTGTGTTTCATCGTCAATGTGAAGGTCCAAGGAATAAACTGAACCTGCAGAGGTGTATCGGAAACTAATACTGGTCTCACAGGGAATGCTCAAAGCACCGACTGTAAGAAGAGTCTCTATTCTTGTACTTAAGGCGGCATTGTGCCTTTTGTATTTAATTCCGATGTAATTTCAGTGTTTCATCGTCAATGTGTATGTCCAAGGAATAGATTGAACCTGCAGTGGTGTATCGGATACTATTACTGGTCTCACAGGGAATGCTCAAAGCACCGACTGTAAAAAGAGTATCTACTCTTGTACTTAAGGCGGCATTGCTCCTTTTGTATTTAGTTCCGATGCGATTTCTGCGTTTCATCGTCAATGTGAAGGTCCAAGGATAACATTGAACCTGCAGAGGTGTAGCGGAAACTAATACTGGTCTCACAGGAAATGCTCAAAGCACCGACTGTAAGAAGAGTCTCTATTCTTGTACTTAAGGCGGCATTGTGCGTTTTGGATTTAATTCCGATGCGATTTCTGTGTTTCGTCGTCAATGTGAAGGTCCAAGGAATACATTGAACCTGCAGTGGTGTATCGGAAACTAATACTGGTCTCACAGGGAATGCTCAAAACACCGACTGTAAGAAGAGTATCTATTCTTGTACTTATGGCGGCATTGTGCCTTTTGTATTTAATTCCGATGCCATTTCTGTGTTTCATCGTCAATGTGAAGGTCCAAGGAATAAACTGAACCTGCAGAGGTGTAGCGGAAACTAATACTGGTATCACAGTGAATGCTCAAAGCACCGACTGTAAGAAGAGTCTCTATTCTTGTACTTAAGGCGGCATTGTGCCTTTTGTATTTAATTCCGATGCGATTTCTGTGTTTCATCGTCAATGTGAAGGTCCAAGGATTACATTGAACCTGCAGTGGTGTATCGGAAACTAATACTAATCTCACAGGGAATGCTCAAATCACCGACTGTACGAAGAGTCTCTATTCTTGTACTTAAGGCGGCGTTGTGCCTTTTGTATTTAATTCCAATGCGATTTCTGTGTATCATCGTCAATTTCAAGGTCCAAGGAATACATTGAACCTGCAGTGTCGTATCGGAAACTAATACTGGTCTCACAGGGAATGCTCAAAGCACCGACTGTAAGAAGAGTCTCTATTCTTGTACTTAAGGCGGCATTGTGCCTTTTGTATTTAATTCTGATGCGATTTCTGCGTTTCATCGTCAATGTGAAGGTCCAAGGATAACATTGAATCTGCAGAGGTTTAGCAGAAACTAATACTGGTCTCACAGGGAATGCTCAAAGCACCGACTGTAAGAAGAGTCTCTATTCTTGTACTTAAGGCGGCATTGTGCGTTTTGGATTTAATTCCGATGCGATTTCTGTGTTTCATCGTCAATGTGAAGGTCCAAGGAATACATTGATCCTGCAGTGGTGTATCGGAAACTAATACTGTTCTCACAGGGAATGCTCAAAGCACCGACTGTAAGAAGAGTCCCTATTCTTGTACTTAAGGCGGCATTGTGCGTTTTCGATTTAATTCCGATGCCATTTCTGTGTTTCATCGTCAATGTGAAGGTCCAAGGAATACATTGAACCTGCAGTGGTGTATCGGAAACTAATACTGGTCTCACAGGAAATGCTCAAAGCACCGACTGTATGAAGAGTCTCTTTTCTTGTACTTAAGGCGGCATTGTGCCTTTTGTATTTAATTCCGATGCCATTTCTTTGTTTCATCGTCAATGTGAAGGTCCAAGGAATAAACTGAACCTGCAGAGGTGTAGCGGAACCTAATACTGGTCTCACAGGGAATGCTCAAAGCACCGATTGTAAGAAGAGTCTCTATTCTTGTACTTAAGGCGGCATTGTGCCTTTTGTATTTAATTCCGATGTAATTTCAGTGTTTCATCGTCAATGTGTATGTCCAAGGAATAGATTTAACCTGCAGTGGTGTATCGGATACTATTACAGGTCTCACAGGGAATGCTCAAAGCACCGACTGTAAGAAGAGTATCTACTCTTGTACTTAAGGCGGTATTGTGACTTTTGTATTTGATTCCGATGCGAAATCTGTGTTTCATCGTCAATTTGAAGGTCCATGGAATACATTGACCCTGCAGTGGTGTATCGGAAACTAATACTGGTCTCACAGGGAATTTCAGTTTTTCATCGTCAATGTGAATGTCCAAGGAATTCATTGAACCTCCAGTGGTGTATCGGAAACTGATACTGGTCTCACAGGGAATGCTCAAAGCACCGACTGTAAGAAGAGTCTCTATTGTTGTACTTAAGGCGGCGTTGTGCGTTTTGGATTTAATTCCGATGCCATTTCTGTGTTTCATCGTCAATGTGAAGGTCCAAGGAATACATTGAATTGAAGTGGTGTAACGGAAACTAATACCGGTCTCACAGGAAATGCTCAAAGCACCGACTGTAAGAAGAGTCTCTATTCTTGTACTTAAGGCGGCATTGTGCCTTTTGTATTTAATTCCGATGCCATTTCTGTGTTTCATCGTCAATGTGAAAGTCCAAGGAATAAACTGAACCTGCAGAGGTGTAGCGGAAACTAATACTGGTCTCACAGGGAATGCTCAAAGCACCGACTGTAAGAAGAGTCTCTATTCTTGTACTTAAGGCGGCATTGTGCCTTTTGTATTTAATTCCGATGTAATTTCAGTGTTTCATCGTCAATGTGTATATCCAAGGAATAGATTGAACCTGCAGTGGTGTATCGGATACTATTACTGGTCTCACAGGGAATGCTCAAAGCACCGACTGTAAGAAGAGTATCTACTCTTGTACTTAGGGCGGTATTGTGCCTTTTGTATTTGATTCCAATGCGATTTCTGTGTTTCATCGTCAATTTGAAGGTCCATGGAATACATTGAACCTTCAGTGGTGTATCGGAAACTAATACTGGTCTCACAGGAAATGCTCAAAGCACCGACTGTAAGAAATGTCTCTATTCTTGCACTTAAGGCGGCATTGTGCCTTTTGTATTTAATCCCGATGCCATTTCTGTGCATCATCGTCAATGTGAAGTTCCAAGGAATACATTGAACCTGCAGTGGTGTATCGGAAACTAATACTGGTCTCACAGGGAATGCTCAAAGCACCGACTGTAAGAAGAGTATCTATTCTTGTACTTATGGCGGCATTGTGCATTTTGTATTTAATTCCGATGCCATTTCTGTGGTTCATCGTCAATGTAAAGGTCCAAGGAATAAACTGAACCTGCAGAGGTGTAGCGGAAACTAATCCTGGTATCACAGTGAATGCTCAACGTACCGACTGTAAGAAGAGTCTCTATTCTTGTACTTAAGGCGGCATTGTGCCTTTTGTATTTAATTCCGATGCCATTTCTGTGTTTCATCGTCAATGTGAAGGTCCAAGGAATAAACCGAACCTGCAGAGGTGTAGCAGAAACTAATACTGGTCTCACAGGGAATGCTCAAAGCACCGACTGTAAGAAGAGTCTCTATTCTTGTACTTAAGGCGGCATTGTGCGTTTTGGATTTAATTGCGATGCCATTTCTGTGTTTCATCGTCAATGTGTAGGTCCAAGGAATAAACTGAACCTGCAGAGGTGTAGTGGAAACTAATACTAGTCTCACAAGGAATGCTCAAAGCACCGACAGTAAGAAGAGTCTCTATTCTTGTACTTAAGGCGGCATTGTGCCTTTTGTATTTAATTCCGATGTAATTTCAGTTTTTCATCGTCAATGTGAATGTCCAAGGAATTCATTGAACCTCCAGTGGTGTATCGGAAACTAATACTGGTCTCACAGGGTATGCTCAAAGCACCGACTGTAAGAAGAGTCTCTATTCTTGTTCTTAAGGCGGCATTGTGCGTTTTGGATTTAATTCCGATGCCATTTATGTGTTTCATCGTCAATGTGAAGGTCCAAGGAATACATTGAACCTGCAGTGGTGTATCGGAAATTAATACTGGTCTCACAGGAAATGCTCAAAGCACCGACTGTAAGAAGAGTCTCTATTCTTGTACTTAAGGCGGCATTGTGCCTTTTGTATTTAATTCCGATGCCATTTCTGTGTTTCATCATCAATGTGAATGTCCAAGGAATAAACTGAACCTGCTGAGGTGTAGCGGAAACTAATACTGGTCTCACAGGGAATGCTCAAAGCACCGACTGTAAGAAGAGTCTCTATTCTTGTACTTAAGGCGGCATTGTGCCTTTTGTATTTAATTCCGATGTAATTTCAGTGTTTCATCGTCAATGTGTATGTCCAAGGAATAGATTGAACCTGCAGTGGTGTATCGGATACTGTTACTGGTCTAACAGGGAATGCTCAAAGCACCGACTGTAAGAAGAGTATCTACTCTTGTACTTAAGGCGGTATTGTGATTTTGTATTTGATTCCGATGCGATTTCTGTGTTTCATCGTCAATTTGAAGGTCCATGGAATACATTGAACCTGCAGTGGTGTATCGGAAACTAATACTGGTCTCACAGGGAATGCTCAAAGTACCGACTGTAAGAAGAGTCTCTATTCTTGCACTTAAGGCGGCATTGTGCCTTTTGTATTTAATTCCGATGCCATTTCTGTGCATCATCGCCAATGTGAAGGTCCAAGGAATACATTGAACCTGCAGTGGTGTATCGGAAACTAATACTGGTCTCACAGGGAATGCTCAAAGCACCGACTGTAAGAAGAGTCTCTATTCTTGTACTTAAGGCTTCGTTGTGCCTTTTGTATTTGATTCCGATGCGATTTCTGTGTTTCATCGTCAATGTGAAGTTCCAAGGAATACATTGTACCTGCAGTGGTGTATCGGAAACTAATACTGGTCTCACAGGGAATGCTCAAATCACCGACTGTAAGTAGAGTCTGTATTCTTGTACTTAAGGCGGCATTGTGCGTTTAGGATTTAATTCCGATGCGATTTCTGTGTTTCGTCGTCAATGTGAAGGTCCAAGGAATACATTGAACCTGCAGTGGTGTATCGGAAACTAATACTGGTCTCACAGGGTAATGCTCAAAGCACCGACTGTAAGAAGAGTATCTATTCTTGTACTTATGGCGGCATTGTGCCTTTTGTATTTAATTCCGATGCCATTTCTGTGTTTCATCGTCAATGTGAAGGTCCAAGGAATAAACTGAACCTGCAGAGGTGTACCGGAAACTAATACTGGTATCACAGTGAATGCTCAAAGCACCGACTGTAAGAAGAGTCTCTATTCTTGTACTTAAGGCGGCATTGTGCCTTTTGTATTTAATTCCGATGCGATTTCTGTGTTTCATCGTCAATGTGAAGGTCCAAGGAATACATTGAACCTGCAGTGGTGCATCGGAAACTAATACTGGTCTCACAGGGAATGCTCAAAGCACCGACTGTAAGTAGAGTCTGTATTCTTGTACTTAAGGCGGCATTGTGCCTTTTGTATTTAATTCCGATGCAATTTCAGTTTTTCATCGTCAATGTGAATGTCCAAGGAATTCATTGAACCTCCAGTGGTGTATCGGAAACTAATACTGGTCTCACAGGGAATGCTCAAAGCACCGACTGTAAGAAGAGTCTCTATTGTTGTACTTAAGGCGGCATTGTGCGTTTTGGATTTAATTCCGATGCCATTTCTGTGTTTCATCGTCAATGTGAAGGTCCAAGGAATACATTGAACCTGAAGTGGTGTATCGGAAACTAATACTGGTCTCACAGGAAAAGCTCAAAGCACCGACTGTAAGAAGAGTCTCTATTCTTGTACTTAAGGCGGCATTGTGCCTTTTGTATTTAATTCCGATGCCATTTCTGTGTTTCATCGTCAATGTGAAGGTCCAAGGAATAAACTGAACCTGCAGAGGTGTAGCGGAAACTAATACTGGTCTCACAGGGAATGCTCAAAGCACCGAATGTAAGAAGAGTCTCTATTCTTGTACTTAAGGCGGCATTGTGCCTTTTGTATTTAATTCCGATGTAATTTCAGTGCTTCATCGTCAATGTGTATGTCCAAGGAATAGATTGAACCTGCAGTGGTGTATTGGATACTATTACTGGTCTCACAGGGAATGCTCAAAGCACCGACTGTAAGAAGAGTATCTACTCTTGTACTTAGGGCGGTATTGTGCCTTTTGTATTTGATTCCGATGCGATTTCTGTGTTTCATCGTCAATTTGAAGGTCCATGGAATACATTGAACATACATTGTTTCATCGTCAATGTGTAGGTCCAAGGAATAAACTGAACCTGCAGAGGTGTAGTGGAAACTAATACTAGTCTCACAAGGAATGCTCAAAGCACCGACGGTAAGAAGAGTCTCTATTCTTGTACTTAAGGCGGCATTGTGCCTTTTGTATTTAATTCCGATGTAATTTCAGTTTTTCATCGTCAATGTGAATGTCCAAGGAATTCATTGAACCTCCAGTGGTGTATCGGAAACTAATACTGGTCTCACAGGGAATGCTCAAAGCACCGACTGTAAGAAGAGTCTCTATTCTTCTCCTTAAGGCGGCATTGTGCGTTTTGGATTTAATTCCGATGCCATTTATGTGTTTCATCGTCAATGTGAAGGTCCAAGGAATACATTGAACCTGCAGTGGTGTATCGGAAACTAATACTGGTCTCACAGGAAATGCTAAAAGCACCGACTGTAAGAAGAGTCTCTATTCTTGTACTTAAGGCGGCATTGTGCCTTTTGTATTTAATTCCGATGCCATTTCTGTGTTTCATCATCAATGTGAAGGTCCAAGGAATAAACTGAACCTGCTGAGGTGTAGCGGAAACTAATACTGGTCTCACAGGGAATGCTCAAAGCACCGACTTTAAGAAGAGTCTCTATTCTTGTACTTAAGGCGGCTTTGTGCCTTTTGTATTTAATTCCGATGTAATTTCAGTGTTTCATCGTCAATGTGTATGTCCAAGGAATAGATTGATCCTGCAGTGGTGTATCGGATACTGTTACTGGTCTCACAGGGAATGCTCAAAGCACCGACTGTAAGAAGAGTATCTACTCTTGTACTTAAGGCGGTATTGTGCCTTTTGTATTTGATTCCGATGCGATTTCTGTGTTTCATCGTCAATTTGAAGGTCCATGGAATACATTGTACCTGCAGTGGTGTATCGGAAACTAATACTGGTCTCACAGGGAATGCTCAAAGCACCCACTGTAAGAAGAGCCTCTATTCTTGTACTTAAGGCGGCGTTGTGCCTTTTGTATTTAATTCCGATGCGATTTCTGTGTATCATCGTCAATTTGAAGGTCCAAGGAATACATTGAACTTGCAGTGTCGTATCGGAAACTAATACTGGCCTCACAGGGAATGCTCAAAGCACCGACTGTAAGAAGAGTCTCTATTCTTGTACTTAAGGCAGCATTGTGCATTTTGTATTTAATTCCGATGCGATTTCTGTGTATCATCGTCAATTTGATGGTCCAAGGAATACATTGAACCTGCAGTGTCGTATCGGAAACTAATACTGGTCTCACAGGGAATGCTCAAAGCACCGACTGTAAGAAGAGTCTCTATTCTTGTACTTAAGGCGGCATTGTGCGTTTTGTATTTAATTCCGATGCGATTTCTGTGTTTCATCTTCAATGTGAAGGTCCAAGAAATACATTGAACCTGCAGTGGTGTATCGGAAACTAATACTGGTCTCACAGGGAATGCTCAAAGCACCGACTGTAAGAAGAGTATCTACTCTTGTACTTAAGGCGGTATTGTGACTTTTGTATTTGATTCCGATGCGAATTCTGTGTTTCATCGTCAATTTGAAGGTCCATGGAATACATTGACCCTGCAGTGGTGTATCGGAAACTAATACTGGTCTCACAGGGAATTTCAGTTTTTCATCGTCAATGTGAATGTCCAAGGAATTCATTGAACCTCCAGTGGTGTATCGGAAACTGATACTGGTCTCACAGGGAATGCTCAAAGCACCGACTGTAAGAAGAGTCTCTATTGTTGTACTTAAGGCGGCGTTGTGCGTTTTGGATTTAATTCCGATGCCATTTCTGTGTTTCATCGTCAATGTGAAGGTCCAAGGAATACATTGAATTGAAGTGGTGTAACGGAAACTAATACTGGTCTCACAGGAAATGCTCAAAGCACCGACTGTAAGAAGAGTCTCTATTCTTGTACTTAAGGCGGCATTGTGCCTTTTGTATTTAATTCCGATGCCATTTCTGTGTTTCATCGTCAATGTGAAAGTCCAAGGAATAAACTGAACCTGCAGAGGTGTAGCGGAAACTAATACTGGTCTCACAGGGAATGCTCAAAGCACCGACTGTAAGAAGAGTCTCTATTCTTGTACTTAAGGCGGCATTGTGCCTTTTGTATTTAATTCCGATGTAATTTCAGTGTTTCATCGTCAATGTGTATATCCAAGGAATAGATTGAACCTGCAGTGGTGTATCGGATACTATTACTGGTCTCACAGGGAATGCTCAAAGCACCGACTGTAAGAAGAGTATCTACTCTTGTACTTAGGGCGGTATTGTGCCTTTTGTATTTGATTCCGATGCGATTTCTGTGTTTCATCGTCAATTTGAAGGTCCATGGAATACATTGAACCTTCAGTGGTGTATCGGAAACTAATACTGGTCTCACAGGAAATGCTCAAAGCACCGACTGTAAGAAATGTCTCTATTCTTGCACTTAAGGCGGCATTGTGCCTTTTGTATTTAATCCCGATGCCATTTCTGTGCATCATCGTCAATGTGAAGTTCCAAGGAATACATTGAACCTGCAGTGGTGTATCGGAAACTAATACTGGTCTCACAGGGAATGCTCAAAGCACCGACTGTAAGAAGAGTATCTATTCTTGTACTTATGGCGGCATTGTGCATTTTGTATTTAATTCCGATGCCATTTCTGTGGTTCATCGTCAATGTAAAGGTCCAAGGAATAAACTGAACCTGCAGAGGTGTAGCGGAAACTAATCCTGGTATCACAGTGAATGCTCAACGTACCGACTGTAAGAAGAGTCTCTATTCTTGTACTTAAGGCGGCATTGTGCCTTTTGTATTTAATTCCGATGCCATTTCTGTGTTTCATCGTCAATGTGAAGGTCCAAGGAATAAACCGAACCTGCAGAGGTGTAGCAGAAACTAATACTGGTCTCACAGGGAATGCTCAAAGCACCGACTGTAAGAAGAGTCTCTATTCTTGTACTTAAGGCGGCATTGTGCGTTTTGGATTTAATTGCGATGCCATTTCTGTGTTTCATCGTCAATGTGTAGGTCCAAGGAATAAACTGAACCTGCAGAGGTGTAGTGGAAACTAATACTAGTCTCACAAGGAATGCTCAAAGCACCGACGGTAAGAAGAGTCTCTATTCTTGTACTTAAGGCGGCATTGTGCCTTTTGTATTTAATTCCGATGTAATTTCAGTTTTTCATCGTCAATGTGAATGTCCAAGGAATTCATTGAACCTCCAGTGGTGTATCGGAAACTAATACTGGTCTCACAGGGTATGCTCAAAGCACCGACTGTAAGAAGAGTCTCTATTCTTGTTCTTAAGGCGGCATTGTGCGTTTTGGATTTAATTCCGATGCCATTTATGTGTTTCATCGTCAATGTGAAGGTCCAAGGAATACATTGAACCTGCAGTGGTGTATCGGAAATTAATACTGGTCTCACAGGAAATGCTCAAAGCACCGACTGTAAGAAGAGTCTCTATTCTTGTACTTAAGGCGGCATTGTGCCTTTTGTATTTAATTCCGATGCCATTTCTGTGTTTCATCATCAATGTGAATGTCCAAGGAATAAACTGAACCTGCTGAGGTGTAGCGGAAACTAATACTGGTCTCACAGGGAATGCTCAAAGCACCGACTGTAAGAAGAGTCTCTATTCTTGTACTTAAGGCGGCATTGTGCCTTTTGTATTTAATTCCGATGTAATTTCAGTGTTTCATCGTCAATGTGTATGTCCAAGGAATAGATTGAACCTGCAGTGGTGTATCGGATACTGTTACTGGTCTAACAGGGAATGCTCAAAGCACCGACTGTAAGAAGAGTATCTACTCTTGTACTTAAGGCGGTATTGTGATTTTGTATTTGATTCCGATGCGATTTCTGTGTTTCATCGTCAATTTGAAGGTCCATGGAATACATTGAACCTGCAGTGGTGTATCGGAAACTAATACTGGTCTCACAGGGAATGCTCAAAGTACCGACTGTAAGAAGAGTCTCTATTCTTGCACTTAAGGCGGCATTGTGCCTTTTGTATTTAATTCCGATGCCATTTCTGTGCATCATCGCCAATGTGAAGGTCCAAGGAATACATTGAACCTGCAGTGGTGTATCGGAAACTAATACTGGTCTCACAGGGAATGCTCAAAGCACCGACTGTAAGAAGAGTCTCTATTCTTGTACTTAAGGCTTCGTTGTGCCTTTTGTATTTGATTCCGATGCGATTTCTGTGTTTCATCGTCAATGTGAAGTTCCAAGGAATACATTGTACCTGCAGTGGTGTATCGGAAACTAATACTGGTCTCACAGGGAATGCTCAAATCACCGACTGTAAGTAGAGTCTGTATTCTTGTACTTAAGGCGGCATTGTGCGTTTAGGATTTAATTCCGATGCGATTTCTGTGTTTCGTCGTCAATGTGAAGGTCCAAGGAATACATTGAACCTGCAGTGGTGTATCGGAAACTAATACTGGTCTCACAGGGTAATGCTCAAAGCACCGACTGTAAGAAGAGTATCTATTCTTGTACTTATGGCGGCATTGTGCCTTTTGTATTTAATTCCGATGCCATTTCTGTGTTTCATCGTCAATGTGAAGGTCCAAGGAATAAACCGAACCTGCAGAGGTGTAGCAGAAACTAATACTGGTCTCACAGGGAATGCTCAAAGCACCGACTGTAAGAAGAGTCTCTATTCTTGTACTTAAGGCGGCATTGTGCGTTTTGGATTTAATTGCGATGCCATTTCTGTGTTTCATCGTCAATGTGTAGGTCCAAGGAATAAACTGAACCTGCAGAGGTGTAGTGGAAACTAATACTAGTCTCACAAGGAATGCTCAAAGCACCGACGGTAAGAAGAGTCTCTATTCTTGTACTTAAGGCGGCATTGTGCCTTTTGTATTTAATTCCGATGTAATTTCAGTTTTTCATCGTCAATGTGAATGTCCAAGGAATTCATTGAACCTCCAGTGGTGTATCGGAAACTAATACTGGTCTCACAGGGTATGCTCAAAGCACCGACTGTAAGAAGAGTCTCTATTCTTGTTCTTAAGGCGGCATTGTGCGTTTTGGATTTAATTCCGATGCCATTTATGTGTTTCATCGTCAATGTGAAGGTCCAAGGAATACATTGAACCTGCAGTGGTGTATCGGAAATTAATACTGGTCTCACAGGAAATGCTCAAAGCACCGACTGTAAGAAGAGTCTCTATTCTTGTACTTAAGGCGGCATTGTGCCTTTTGTATTTAATTCCGATGCCATTTCTGTGTTTCATCATCAATGTGAATGTCCAAGGAATAAACTGAACCTGCTGAGGTGTAGCGGAAACTAATACTGGTCTCACAGGGAATGCTCAAAGCACCGACTGTAAGAAGAGTCTCTATTCTTCTCCTTAAGGCGGCATTGTGCGTTTTGGATTTAATTCCGATGCCATTTATGTGTTTCATCGTCAATGTGAAGGTCCAAGGAATACATTGAACCTGCAGTGGTGTATCGGAAACTAATACTGGTCTCACAGGAAATGCTCAAAGCACCGACTGTAAGAAGAGTCTCTATTCTTGTACTTAAGGCGGCATTGTGCCTTTTGTATTTAATTCCGATGCCATTTCTGTGTTTGATCATCAATGTGAAGGTCCAAGGAATAAACTGAACCTGCTGAGGTGTAGCGGAAACTAATACTGGTCTCACAGGGAATGCTCAAAGCACCGACTTTAAGAAGAGTCTCTATTCTTGTACTTAAGGCGGCTTTGTGCCTTTTGTATTTAATTCCGATGTAATTTCAGTGTTTCATCGTCAATGTGTATGTCCAAGGAATAGATTGATCCTGCAGTGGTGTATCGGATACTGTTACTGGTCTCACAGGGAATGCTCAAAGCACCGACTGTAAGAAGAGTATCTACTCTTGTACTTAAGGCGGTATTGTGCCTTTTGTATTTGATTCCGATGCGATTTCTGTGTTTCATCGTCAATTTGAAGGTCCATGGAATACATTGTACCTGCAGTGGTGTATCGGAAACTAATACTGGTCTCACAGGGAATGCTCAAAGCACCCACTGTAAGAAGAGCCTCTATTCTTGTACTTAAGGCGGCGTTGTGCCTTTTGTATTTAATTCCGATGCGATTTCTGTGTATCATCGTCAATTTGAAGGTCCAAGGAATACATTGAACTTGCAGTGTCGTATCGGAAACTAATACTGGCCTCACAGGGAATGCTCAAAGCACCGACTGTAAGAAGAGTCTCTATTCTTGTACTTAAGGCAGCATTGTGCATTTTGTATTTAATTCCGATGCGATTTCTGTGTATCATCGTCAATTTGATGGTCCAAGGAATACATTGAACCTGCAGTGTCGTATCGGAAACTAATACTGGTCTCACAGGGAATGCTCAAAGCACCGACTGTAAGAAGAGTCTCTATTCTTGTACTTAAGGCGGCATTGTGCGTTTTGTATTTAATTCCGATGCGATTTCTGTGTTTCATCTTCAATGTGAAGGTCCAAGAAATACATTGAACCTGCAGTGGTGTATCGGAAACTAATACTGGTCTCACAGGGAATGCTCAGAGCACCGACGGTAAGACGAGTCTATATTCTTGTACTTAAGGCGGCATTGTTCCTTTTGTATTTAATTCCGAGATAATTTCAGTGTTTTATCGTTAATGTGTATGTCCAAGGAATAGATTGAACCTGCAGTGGTGTATCGGATACTATTACTGGTCTCACAGGGAATGCTCAAAGCACCGACTGTAAGAAGAGTCTCTATTCTTGTACTTAAGGCCGCATTGTGCCTTTTGTATTTGATTCCGATGCGATTTCTGTGTTTCATCGTCAATGTGAAGGTCCAAGGAATACATTGAACCTGCAGTGGTGTATCGGAAACTAATACTGGTCTCACAGGGAATTCTCAAAGCACCGACTGTAAGTAGAGTCTGTATTCTTGTACTAAAGGCGGCGTTGTGCGTTTTGGATTTAATTCCGATGCGATTTCTGTGTTTCATCGTCAATGTGAAGGTCCAAGGAATACATTGATCCTGCAGTGGTGTATCGGAAACTAATACTGGTCTCACAGGGAATGGTCAAAGCACAGACTGTAAGAAGAGTCTCTATTCTTGTACTTAAGGCGGCATTGTGCGTTTTGGATTTAATTCCGATGCGATTTCTGTGTTTCGTCGTCAATGTGAAGGTCCAAGGAATACATTGAACCTGCAGTGGTGTATCGGAAACTAATACTGGTCTCACAGGGAATGCTCAAAGCACCGACTGTAAGAAGAGTATCTATTCTTGTACTTATGGCGGCATTGTGCCTTTTGTATTTATTTCCGATGCCATTTCTGTGTTTCATCGTCAGTGTGAAGGTCCAAGGAATAAACTGAACCTGCAGAGGTGTAGCGGAAACTAATACTGGTATCACAGTGAATGCTCCAAGCACCGACTGTAAGAAGAGTCTCTATTCTTGTACTTAAGGCGGCATTGTGCCTTTTTTATTTAATTCCGATGCGATTTCTGTGTTTCATCGTCAATGTGAAGGCCTAAGGAATACATTGAAACTGCAGTGGTGTATCGGAAACTAATACTGGTCTAACAGGGAATGCTCAAAGCACCCACTGTAAGAAGAGCCTCTATTCTTGTACTTAAGGCGGCGTTGTGCCTTTTGTATTTAATTCCGATGCGATTTCTGTGTATCATCGTCAATTTGAAGGTCCAAGGAATACATTGAACTTGCAGTGTCGTATCGGAAACTAATACTGGCCTTACAGGGAATGCTCAAAGCACCGACTGTAAGAAGAGTCTCTATTCTTGTACTTAAGGCAGCATTGTGCCTTTTGTATTTAATTCCGATGCGATTTCTGCGTTTCATCGTCAATGTGAAGTTCCAAGGACAACATTGAAACTGCAGAGGTTTAGCAGAAACTAATACTGGTCTCACAGGGAATGCTCAAAGCACCGACTGTAAGAAGAGTGTCTATTCTTGTACTTAAGGAGGCATTGTTCCTTTTGTATTTAATTCCGATGTAATTTCAGTGTTTCATCGTCAATGTGTATGTCCAAGGAATAGATTGAACCTGCAGTGGTGTATCGGATACTATTACTGGTCTCACAGGGAATGCTCAAAGCACCGACTGTAAGAAGAGTCTCTATTCTTGTACTTAAGGCGGCATTGTGCATTTTGTATTTACTTCCGATGCGATTTCTGTGTATCATCGTCAATTTGAAGGTCCAAGGATTACATTGATCCTGCAGTGTCGTATCGGAAACTAATACTGGTCTCACAGGGAATGTTCAAAGCACCGACTGTAAAAAGAGTCTCTATTCTTGTACTTAAGGCGGCATTGTTACTTTTGTGTTTAGTTCCGATGCCATTTCTGTGTTTCATCGTCAATGTGAAGGTCCAAGGAATACATTGAACCTGCAGTGGTGTATCGCAAACTAATACTGGTCTCACAGGGGATGCTCAAAGCACCGACTGTAAGAAGAGTCTCTATTCTTGTACTTATGGCGGCATTGTGCCATTTGTATTTAATACCGATGCCATTTCTGTGTTTCATCGTCAATGTGAAGGTACAAGGAGTAAACTGAACCTGCAGAGGTGTAGCGGAAACTAATACTGGTCTCACAGGGAATGCTCAAAGCACCGACTGTAAGAAGAGTCTCTATTCTTGTACTTAAGGCGGCATTGTGCCTTTTGTATTTGATTCCGATGCGATTTCTGTGTATCATCGTCAATGTGAAGGTCCAAGGAAAACATTGAACCTGCAGTGGTGTATCGAAAACTAATACTGGTCTCACAGCAAAGGATCAAAACACAGACTGTAAGAAGAGTCTCTATTCTTGTACTTAAGGCGGCATTGTGCATTTTGTATTTGATTCCGATGCGATTTCTGTGTATCATCGTCAATTTGAAGGTCCAAGGAATACATTGAACCTGGAGTGGTGTATCGGAAAGTAATACTGGTATCACAGGGAATGCTCAAAGCTTCTACTGTAAGAAGAGTCTCTATTCTGAAACTTAAGGCGGCATTGTGCCTTTTGTATTTAATTCCAATGCGATTTCTGTGATTCATCGTCAAAGTGAAGGTCCAAGGAATACATTGAACCTGCAGTGGTGTATCGGAAACTAATACTGGTCTCACAGGGAATGCTCAAAGCACCGACTGTAAGAAGAGTCTCTATTCTTGTACTTAAGGCGGCATTGTGCCTTTTGTATTTAATTCCGATGCGATTTCTGCGTTTCATCTTCAATGTGAAGGTCCATGGATAACATTGAACCTGCTGAGGTTTAGCAGAAACTAATACTGATCTCACAGGGAATGTTCAAAGCACCGACTGTAAGAAGAGTGTCTATTCTTATACTTAAGGCGGCATTGTGCGTTTTGGATTTAATTCCGATGCGATTTCTGTGTTTCATCGTCAATGTTAAGGTCCAAGAAATACATTGAACCTGCAGTGGTGTATCGGAAACTAATACTGGTCTCACAGGGAATGCTCAAAGCACCGACGGTAAGACGAGTCTCTATTCTTGTACTTAAGGAGGCATTGTTCCTTTTGTATTTAATTCCGATGTAATTTCAGTGTTTCATCGTCAATGTGTATGTCCAAGGAATAGATTGAACCTGCAGTGGTGTATCGGATACTATTACTGGTCTCACAGGGAATGCTCAAAGCACCGACTGTAAGAAGAGTCTCTATTCTTGTACTTAAGGCGGCATTGTGCCTTTTGTATTTAATTCCGATGCCATTTCTGTGTTTCATCGTCAATGTGAAGGTCCAAGGAATAAACTGAATCTGCAGAGGTGTAGCGGAAACTAATACTTGTCTCACAGTGAATGCTCAAAGCACCGACTGTAAGAAGAGTCTCTATTATTGTACTTAGGGCGGCATTGTGCCTTTTGTATTTAATTCCGATGCGATTTCTGTGTATCATCGTCAATGTGAAGGTCCAAGGAATACATTGAACCTGCAGAGGTGTAGCGGAAACTAATACTGGTCTCACAGGGTATGCTCAAAGCACCGACTGTTAGAAGAGTCTCTATTCTTGTACTTAAGGCGGCATT
The DNA here is from genome assembly GCF_021461395.2 of Schistocerca americana. Lineage (NCBI taxonomy): Eukaryota > Metazoa > Arthropoda > Insecta > Orthoptera > Acrididae > Schistocerca > Schistocerca americana. The sequence goes on along the minus strand of NC_060124.1, from coordinate 626,805,335 downwards.
GTGCCTTTTGTATTTGATTCCGATGCGATTTCTGTGTATCATCGTCAATTTGAAGGTCCAAGGAATAAACTGAACCTGCAGAGGTGTAGCGGAAACTAATACTGGTCTCACAGGGAATGCTCAAAGCACCGACTGTAAGCAGAGTCTCTATTCTTGTACTTAAGGCGGCATTGGGCATTTTGTATTTAATTCCGATGCCATTTCTGTGTTTCATCGTCAATGTGAAGGTACAAGGAATAAACTGAACCTGCAGAGGTGTATCGGAAACTAATACTGGTCTCACAGGGAATGCTGAAAGCACCGACTGTAAGAAGAGTCTCTATTCTTGTACTTACGGCGGCATTGTGCCTTTTGTATTTGATTCCGATACGATTTCTGTGTATCATCGTCAATGTGAAGGTCCAAGGAATACATTGAACCTGCAGTGGTGTATCGAAAACTAATACTGGTCTCACAGGAAAGGATCAAAACACAGACTGTAAGAAGAGTCTCTATTCTTGTACTTAAGGCGGCATTGTGGCTTTTGTATTTGATTCCGATGCGATTTCTGTGTATCATCGTCAATTTGAAGGTCCAAGGAATACATTGAACCTGCAGTGGCGTATCGGAAACTAATACTGGTCTCACAGGGAATGCTCAAAGCACCTACTGTAAGAAGAGTCTCTATTCTGGTACTTAAGGCGGCATTGTAAGTTTTGTATTTAATTCCGATGCGATTTCTGTGTTTCATCGTCAATGTGAAGGTCCAAGGAATACATTGAACCTGCAGTGGTGTATCGGAAACTAATACTGGTCTCCCAGGGAATGCTCAAAGCAACGACTGTAAGAAGAGTCTATATCCTTGTACTTAAGGCGGCATTGTGCCTTTTGTATTTGATTCCGATGCGATTTCTGTGTATCATCGTCAATGTGAAGGTCCAAGGAATACATTGAACCTGCAGTGGCGTATCTAAAACTTATACAAGTCGCACAGGAAAGGCTCAAAACACAGACTCTAAGAAGTCTCACTCTTCTTGCAGCTATGGCGGCATTGTGCCTTTTGTATTTAATTCCGATGTGATTTCAGTGTTTCATCGTCAATGTGTATGTCCGAGGAATACATTGAACCTGCAGTGGTGTATCAGAAACTAATACTAGTCTCACAGGCAATGCTCAGAGCACCGACTATAAGAAGAGTCTCTATTCTTGTAGTTAAGGCGGCATTGTGCCTTTTGTATTTAATTCCGATGCCATTTCTGTGTTTCATCGTCAATGTGAAGGTCCAAGGAATAAACTGGACCTGCAGAAATGTAACGGAAACTATGACTGGTCTCACAGTGAATGCTCAAAGCACCGACTGTAAGAAGAGTCTCTATTCTTGAACTTAAGGCGGCATTGTGCCTTTTGTATTTAATTCCGATGCGGTTTCTGTGTATCATCGTCAATTTGAAGGTCCAAGGGATACATTGAACCTGTAGTGGCGTATCGGAAACTAATACTGGTCTCACAGGGAATGCTCAAAGCACCGACTGTAAGAAGAATCTCTATTCTTGTACTTAAGACGGCATTGTGCCTTTTGTATTTAATTCCGATGCCATTTCTGTGTTTCATCGTCAATGTGAAAGTCCAAGGAATAAACTGAACCTGCAGAGGTGTATCTGTAACTAATACTGGTCTCACAGGGAATGCTCAATGCACCGACCGTAAGCAGAGTCTCTATTCTTGTACTTAAGGTGGCATTGTGCCTTTTGTATTTAATTCCGATGCCATTTCTGTGTTTCATCGTCAATGTAAAGGTCCAAGGAATAAACTAATCCTGCAGAGGTGTAGCGGAAACAAATACTGGTCTCACAGTTAATGCTCAAAGCACCGACTGTAACAACAGTCTCTATTCTTGTACTTAAGGCGGCATTGTGCCTTTTGTATTTAATTCCGATGCCATTTGTGTGTTTCATCGTCAATGAGAAGGTCCAAGGAATAAACTGAAACTGCAGAGGTGTAGCGGAAACTAATACTTATCTCACAGGGAATGCTCAAAGCACCGACTGTAAGAAGAGTCTCTATTCTTGTACTTAAGGCGGCATTGTGCCTTTTGTATTTAATTCCGATGCCATTTCTGTGTTACATTGTCAACCTGAAGGTCCAAGGAATAAACTGAACCTGAAGAGGTGTAGCGGAAACTAATACTGGTCTCACAGTGAATGCTCAAAGCACCGACTGTAAGCAGAGTCTCTATCCTTGTACTTAAGGCGGCATTGTGCCTTTTGTATTTTTCTTTCCGATGCCATTTCTGTGTTACATCGTCAATGTGAAGGTCCAAGGAATACATTGAACCTCCAGTGGTGTATCGGAAGCTAATACTGGTCTCACAGGGAATGCTCAAAGCACCGACTGTAAGAAGAGTCTCTATTCTTGTACTTAATGCGGCATTGTGCCTTTTGTATTTAATTCCGATGCGATTTCTGTGTTTCATCGTCAATGTGAAGATCCAAGGAATACATTGAACCTGCAGTGGTGTATCGGAAACTAATACTGGTCTCACAGGGAATGCTCAAAGCACCGACTGTAAGAAGAGTCGCTATTCTTGTACTTAAGGCGGCATTGTGCCTTTTGTATTCAATTCCGATGCGATTTCTGTGTATCATCGTCAATTTGAAGGTCCAAAGAAATACATTGAACCTGCAGTGGTGTATCGGAAGCTAATACTGGTCTCACAGGGAATGCTCAAAGCACCGACTGTAAGAAGAGTCTCTATTCTGATACTTAAGGCGGCATTGTGCCTTTTGTATTTAATTCCGATGTGATTTCTGTGTATCATCGTCAATTTGAAGGACCAAGGAATACATTGAACCTGCAGTGGTGTATCGGAAACTAATACTGGTCTCACATGGAATGCTCAAAGCACTGACTGTAAGAAGAGTCTCTATTCTTGTACTTACGGCGGCAATGTGCATTTGTATTTAATTCCGATGCGATTTCTGTGTTTCATCGTCAATGTGAAGGTCCAAGGAATACATTGAACTTGCAGTGGTGTATCAGAAACTAATACTGGTCTCACAGGGAATGCTCAATGCACAGACTGTAAGAAGAGTCTCTATTATTGTACTTAAGGCGTCATTGTGCATTTTGTATTTAATTCCGATGCGATTTCAGCGTTTCATCGTCAATGTGAAGGTCCAAGGAATACATTGAACCTGCAGAGGTGTAGCGGAAACTAATACTGGTCTCACAGGGAATGCTCAAAGCACCGACTGTAAGAAGAGTCTCTACTCTTGTACTTAAGGCGGCATTGTGCCTTTTGTATTTGATTCCGATGCGATTTCTGTGTTTCATCGTCAATGTGAAGGTCCAAGGAATACTTTGAATCTGCAGTGGTGTATTGGAAACTAATACTGGTCTCACAGGGAATGCTCAAAGCACCGACTGTAAGAAGAGTCTCTTTTCTTGTACTTAAGGCGGCATTGTGCCTTTTGTATTTAATTCCGATGTGATTTCTGTGTATCATCGTCAATTTGAAGGACCAAGGAATACATTGAACCTGCAGTGGCGTATCTAAAACTTATACAAGTCGCACAGGAAAGGCTCAAAACACAGACTCTAAGAAGTCTCACTCTTCTTGCAGCTATGGCGGCATTGTGCCTTTTGTATTTAATTCCGATGTGATTTCAGTGTTTCATCGTCAATGTGTATGTCCGAGGAATACATTGAACCTGCAGTGGTGTATCGGAAACTAATACTAGTCTCACAGGCAATGCTCAGAGCACCGACTATAAGAAGAGTCTCTATTCTTGTACTTATGGCGGCATTGTGCCTTTTGTATTTAATTCCGATGCCATTTCTGTGTTTCATCGTCAATGTGAAGGTCCAAGGAATAAACTGGACCTGTAGAAATGTAACGGAAACTATGACTGGTCTCACAGTGAATGCTCAAAGCACCGACTGTAAGAAGAGTCCCTATTCTTGAACTTAAGGCGGCATTGTGCCTTTTGTATTTAATTCCGATGCGGTTTCTGTGTATCATCGTCAATTTGAAGGTCCAAGGGATACATTGAACCTGTAGTGGCGTATCGGAAACTAATACTGGTCTCACAGGGAATGCTCAAAGCACCGACTGTAAGAAGAATCTCTATTCTTGTACTTAAGGCGGCATTGTGCCTTTTGTATTTAATTCCGATGCCATTTCTGTGTTTCATCGTCAATGTGAAAGTCCAAGGAATAAACTGAACCTGCAGAGGTGTATCTGTAACTAATACTGGTCTCACAGGGAATGCTCAATGCACCGACCGTAAGAAGAGTCTCTATTCTTGTACTTAAGGTGGCATTGTGCCTTTTGTATTTAATTCCGATGCCATTTCTGTGTTTCATCGTCAATGTAAAGGTCCAAGGAATAAACTAAACCTGCAGAGGTGTAGCGGAAACAAATACTGGTCTCACAGTTAATGCTCAAAGCACCGACTGTAACAAGAGTCTCTATTCTTGTACTTAAGGCGGCATTGTGCCTTTTGTATTTAATTCCGATGCCATTTGTGTGTTTCATCGTCAATGAGAAGGTCCAAGGAATAAACTGAAACTGCAGAGGTGTAGCGGAAACTAATACTTATCTCACAGGGAATGCTCAAAGCACCGACTGTAAGAAGAGTCTCTATACTTGTACTTAAGGCGGCATTGTGCCTTTTGTATTTAATTCCGATGCCATTTCTGTGTTACATTGTCAACCTGAAGGTCCAAGGAATAAACTGAACCTGAAGAGGTGTAGCGGAAACTAATACTGGTCTCACAGTGAATGCTCAAAGCACCGACTGTAAGCAGAGTCTCTATCCTTGTACTTAAGGCGGCATTGTGCCTTTTGTATTTTTCTTTCCGATGCCATTTCTGTGTTACATCGTCAATGTGAAGGTCCAAGGAATACATTGAACCTCCAGTGGTGTATCGGAAGCTAATACTGGTCTCACAGGGAATGCTCAAAGCACCGACTGTAAGAAGAGTCTCTATTCTTGTACTTAATGCGGCATTGTGCCTTTTGTATTTAATTCCGATGCGATTTCTGTGTTTCATCGTCAATGTGAAGATCCAAGGAATACATTGAACCTGCAGTGGTGTATCGGAAACTAATACTGGTCTCACAGGGAATGCTCAAAGCACCGACTGTAAGAAGAGTCGCTATTCTTGTACTTAAGGCGGCATTGTGCCTTTTGTATTTAATTCCGATGCGATTTCTGTGTATCATCGTCAATTTGAAGGTCCAAAGAAATACATTGAACCTGCAGTGGTGTATCGGAAGCTAATACTGGTCTCACAGGGAATGCTCAAAGCACCGACTGTAAGAAGAGTCTCTATTCTGATACTTAAGGCGGCATTGTGCCTTTTGTATTTAATTCCGATGTGATTTCTGTGTATCATCGTCAATTTGAAGGACCAAGGAATACATTGAACGTGCAGTGGCGTATCGAAAACTAATACAGGTCGCACAGGAAAGGATCAAAACACAGACTCTAAGAAGTCTCACTCTTCTTGCAGTTATGGCGGCATTGTGCCTTTTGTATTTAATTCCGATGTGATTTCAGTGATTCATCGTCAATGTGTATGTCCGTGGAATACATTGAACCTGCAGTGGTGTATCGGAAACTAATACTGGTCTCACAGGGAATGCTCAAAGCACCGACTGTAAGATGAGTCTCTATTCTTGTACTTAAGGCAGCATTGTGCCTTTTGTATTTAAATCCGATGCGATTTCTGCGTTTCATCGTCAATGTGATGGTCCAAGGATAACATTGAACCTGCAGAGGTGTAGCGGAAACTAATACTGGTCTCACAGTGAATGCTCAAAGCACCGACTGTAAGAAGAGTCTCTATTCTTGTTCTTAAGGCGGCATTGTGCCTTTTGTATTTGATTCCGATGCGATTTCTGTGTATCATCGCCAACTTGAAGGTCCAAGGAATAAACTGAACCTGCAGAGGTGTAGCGGAAACTAATACTGGTCTCACAGGGAATGCTCAAAGCACCGACTGTAAGCAGAGTCTCTATTCTTGTACTTAACGCGGCATTGGGCATTTTGTATTTAATTCCGATGCCATTTCTGTGTTTCATCGTCAATGTGAAGGTACAAGGAATAAACTGAACCTGCAGAGGTGTATCGGAAACTATTACTGGTCTCACAGGGAATGCTCAAAGCACCGACTGTAAGAAGATTCTCTATTCTTAGACTTAAGGCGGCATTGTGCCTTTTGTATTTGATTCCGATGCGATTTCTGTGTATCATCGTCAATGTGAAGGTCCAAGGAATACATTGAACCTGCAGTGGTGTATCGAAAACTAATACTGGTCTCACAGGAAAGGATCAAAACACAGACTGTAAGAAGAGTCTCTATTCTTGTACTTAAGGCGGCATTGTGCGTTTTGTATTTGATTCCGATGCGATTTCTGTGTATCATCGTCAATTTGAAGGTCCAAGGAATACATTGAACCTGCAGTGGTGTATCGGAAACTAATATTGGTCTCACAGGGAATGCTCAAAGCACCTACTGTAATTAGAGTCTCTATTCTGGTATTTAAGGCGGCATTGTGCGTTTTGTATTTAATTCCGATGCGATTTCTGTGTTTCATCGTCAATGTGAAGGTCCAAGGAATACATTGAACCTGCAGTGGTGTATCGGAAACTAATACTGGTCTCCCAGGGAATGCTCAAAGCACCGACTGTAAGAAGAGTCTCTATCCTTGTACTTAAGGCGGCATTGTGCCTTTCGTATTTGATTCCGATGCGATTTCTGTGTATCATCGTCAATGTGAAGGTCCAAGGAATACATTGAACCTGCAGTGGTGTATCGGAAACTAATACTGGTCTCACATGGAATGCTCAAAGCACCGACTGTAAGAAGAGTCCCTATTCTTGTACTTACGGCGGCATTGTGCGTTTTGTATTTAATTCCGATGCGATTTCTGTGTTTCATCGTCAATGTGAAGGTCCAAGGAATACATTGAACTTGCAGTGGTGTATCGGAAACTAATACTGGTCTCACAGGGAATGCTCAAAGCACCGACTGTAAGAAGAGTCTCTATTCTTGTACTTAAGGCGTCATTGTGCCTTATGTATTTAATTCCGATGTGATTTCTGTGTATCATCGTCAATTTGAAGGACCAAGGAATACATTGAACCTGCAGTGGCGTATCTAAAACTAATACAGGTCGCACAGGAAAGGCTCAAAACACAGACTCTAAGAAGTCTCACTCTTCTTGCAGTTATGGCGGCATTGTGCCTTTTGTATTTAATTCCGATGTGATTTCAGTGTTTCATCGTCAATGTGTATGTCCGAGGAATACATTGAACCTCCAGTGGTGTATCGGAAACTAATACTGGTCTCACAGGCAATGCTCAAAGCACCGACTATAAGAAGAGTCTCTATTCTTGTACTTAAGGCGGCATTGTGCCTTTTGTATTTAATTCCGATGCCATTTCTGTGTTTCATCGTCAATGTGAAGGTCCAAGGAGTAAACTGAACCTGCAGAAGTGTAACGGAAACTATGTCTGGTCTCACAGTGAATGCTCAAAGCACCGACTGTAAGAAGAGTCTCTATTCTTGTACTTAAGGCGGCATTGTGCCTTTTGTATTTAATTCCGATGCGATTTCTGTGTTTCATCGTCAATGTGAAGTTCCACGGAATTCATTGAACCTGCAGTGGTGTATCGGAAACTATTACTGGTCTCACAGGGAATGCTCAAAACACCGACTGTAAGAAGAGTCTCTATTCTTGTACTAAAGGCGGCATTGTGCCTTTTGTATTTAATTCCGATGCGGTTTCTGTGTATCATCGTCAATTTGAACGTCCAAGGGATACATTGAACGTGCAGTGGCGTATCGGAAATTAATACTGGTCTCACAGGGAATGCTCAAAGCACCGACTGTAAGAAGAGTCTCTATTCTTGTACTTAAGGCGGCATTGTGCCTTTTGTATTTAATTCCGATGCCATTTCTGTGTTTCATCGTCAATGTGAAAGTCCAAGGTATAAACTGAACCTGCAGAGGTGTATCTGTAACTAATACTTTTTCTCACAGGGAATGCTCAAAGCACCGACTGTAAGAAGAGTCTCTATTCATGTACTTAAGGCGGCATTGTGTCTTTTGTATTTGATTACGATGCGATTTCTGTGTTTCATCGTCAATGTAAAGGTCCAAGGAATACATCGAACCTGCAGTGGTGTATCGGAAACTAATACTGGTCTCACAGGGAATGCTCATTGCACCGACTGTAAGAAGAGTCTCTATTCTTGTACTTAAGGTGGCATTGTGCCTTTTGTATTTAATTCCGATGCCATTTCTGTGTTTCATCGTCAATGTAAAGGTCCAAGGAATATACTAAACCTGCAGAGGTGTAGCGGAAACTAATACTGGTCTCACAGTTAATGCTCAAAGCACCGACTGTAAGAAGAGTCTCTATTCTTGTACTTAAGGCCGCATTGTGCCTTTTGTATTTAATTCCGATGCCATTTCTGTGTTTCATCGTCAATGTGAAGGTCCAAGGAATAAACTGAACCTGCAGAGGTGTAGCGGAAACTAATACTTATCTCACAGGGAATGCTCAAAGCACCGACTGTAAGAAGAGTCTCTATTCTTGTACTTAAGGCGGCATTGTGCCTTTTGTATTTAATTCCGATGCCATTTCTGTGTTACATTGTCAATCTGAAGGTCCAAGGAATAAACTGAACCTGAAGAGGTGTAGCGGAAACTAATACTGGTCTCACAGGGAATGCTCAAAGCATCGACTGTAAGCAGAGTCTCTATCCTTGTACTTAAGGCGGCATTGTGCCTTTTGTATTTAATTCCGATGCCATTTCTGTGTTTCATCGTCAATGTGAAGGTCCAAGGAATACATTGAACCTGCAGCGGTGTATCGGAAGCTAATACTGGTCTCACAGGGAATGCTCAAAGCACCGACTGTAAGAAGAGTCTCTATTCTTGTACTTAATGCGGCATTGTGCCTTTTGTATTTAATTCCGATGCGATTTCTGTGTTTCATCGTCAATGTGAAGATCCAAGGAATACATTGAACCTGCTGTGGTGTATCGGAAACTAATACTGGTCTCACAGGGAATGCTCAAAGCACTGACTCTAAGAAGAGTCTCTATTCTTGTACTTAAGGCGGCATTGTGCCTTTTGTATTTACTTCCGATGCGATTTCTGTGTATCATCGTCAATTTGAAGGTCCAAAGAAATACATTGAACCTGCAGTGGTGTATCGGAAGCTAATACTGGTCTCACAGGGAATGCTCAAAGCACCGACTGTAAGAAAAGTCTCTATTCTTGTACTTCAGGCGGCATTGTGGCATTTGTATTTAATTTCGATGCCATTTCTGTGTTTCATGTTCAATTTGAAGGTCAAAGGAATACATTGAACCTGCAGTGGTGTATCGGAAATTAATACTGGTCTCACAGGGAATGCTCAAAGCACCGACTGTAAGAAGAGTCTCTATTCTTGTACTTAAGGCGGCATTGTGTCTTTTGTATTTGATTCCGATGCGATTTCTGTGTTTCATCGTCAATGTAAAGGTCCAAGGAATACATTGAACCTGCAGTGGTGTATCGGAAACTAATACTGGTCTCACAGGGAATGCTCAATGCACCGACTGTAAGAAGAGTCTCTAATCTTGTACTTAAGGCGGCATTGTGCGTTTTGTATTTAATTCCGATGCCATTTCTGTGTTTCATCGTCAATGTAAAGGTCCAAGGAATAAACAAAACATGCAGAGGTGTAGCAGAAACTAATACTGGTCTCACAGGGAATGCTCAAAGCACCGACTGTAAGAAGAGTCTCTATCCTTGTACTTAAGGCGGCATTGTGCTTTTGTATTTAATTCCGATGTAATTTCAGTGTTTCTTCGTCAATGTGAATCTCCAAGGAATTCATTGAACACCCAGTGGTGTATCGGAAACTAATACTGGTCTCACAGGGAATGCTCAAAGCACCGACGGTAAGAAGAGTCTCTATTCTTGTACTTAAGGCGGCATTGTTCCTTTTGTATTTAATTCCGATGTAATTTCAGTGTTTCATCGTCAATGTGTATGTCCAAGGAATAGATTGAACCTGCAGTGGTGTATCGGATACTATTACTGGTCTCACAGGGAATGCTCAATGCACCGACTGTAAGAAGAGTCTCTATTCTTGTACTTAAGGCGGCATTGTTCCTGTTGTATTTAATTCCGATGTAATTTCAGTGTTTCATCGTCAATGTGAATGTCCAAGGAATTCATTGAACCTCCTGTGGTGTATCGGAAATTAATACTGGTCTCACAGGGAATGCTCAAAGCACCGACTGTAAGAAGAGTCTCTATTCTTGTACTTAAGGCGGCATTGTGCCTTTTGCATTTGATTCCGATGCGACTTCTGTGTATCATCGTCAATTTGAAGGTCCAAGGAATACATTGCACCTGCAGTGGTGTATCGGAAACTAATACTGGTCTCACAGAGAATTCTTAAAGCACCGACTGTAAGTAGAGTCTCTATTCTAGTACTTAAGGCGGCATTGTGCGTTTTGTATTTAATTCCGATGCGATTTCTTTGTTTCATCGTGAATGTGAAGGTCCAAGGAATACATTGAACCTGCAGTGGTGTATCGGAAACTAATACTGGCCTCACAGGGAATGCTTAAAGCACCGACTGTAAGAAAAGTCTCTATTCTTGTACTTAAGGCGGCATTGTGCCTTTTGTATTTGATTCCGATGCGACTTCTGTGTATCATCGTCAATTTGAAGGTCCAAGGAATACATTGAACCTGCAGTGGAGTATCGGAAAATAATACTGGTCTCACAGAGAATGCTCAATGCACCGACTGTAAGAAGAGTCTCTATTCTAGTACTTAAGGCGGCATTGTGCGTTTCGTATTTAATTCCGATTCGATTCCTGTGTTTCATCGTCAATGTGAAGGTCCAAGGAATACATTGAACCAGCAGTGGTGTATCGGAAACTAATACTGGTCCCACAGGGAATGCTCAAAGCACCGACTGTAAGAAGAGTCTCTATTCTTGTACTTAAGGCGATATTGTACCTTTTGTATTTAATTCCGATGCCATATCTGTGTTTCATCGTCAATGTGAAGGTCCAAGGAATAATCAGAACCTGCAGAGGTGTAGCGGAAACTAATGCTGGTCTCACAGGGAATGCTGAAAGCACCGACTGTAAGAAGAGTCTCTATTCTTGTACTTAAGGCGGCATTGTGCCTTTTGTATTTGATTCCGATGCGATTTCTGTGTTTCATCGTCAATGTGAAGGTCCAAGGAATACATTGAACCTGCAGTGGTGTATCGAAAACTAATACTGGTCTCACAAGAAAGGATCAAATCACAGACTGTAAGAAGAGTCTCTATTCTTGTACATAAGGCGGCATTGTGCCTTTTGTATATGATTCCGATGCGATTTCTGTGTATCATCGTCAATTTGAAGGTCCAAGGAATACATTGAACCTGCAGTGGTGTATCGGAAACTAATACTGGTCTCACAGGGAATGCTCAAAGCACCGACTGTAAGAAGAGTCTCTATTCTTTTACTTAAGGCGGCATTGTGCGTTTTGTATTTAATTCCGATGCGATTTCTGTGTTTCATCGTCAATGTGAAGGTCCAAGGAATACATTGAAACTGCAGTGGTGTATCGGAAACTAATACTGGTCTCACAGGGAATGCTCAAAGCACCGACTGTAAGAAGAGTCTCTATTCTTGTACCTAAGGCGGCATTGTGCCTTTTGTATTAGATTCCGATGCGATTTCTGTGTATCATCGTCAATGTGAAGGTCCAAGGAATACATTGAACCTGCAGTGGTGTATCGGAAGCTAATACTGGTCTCACAGGGAATGCTCAAAGCACCGACTGTAAGAAGAGTCTCTATTCTTGTACTTAAGGCGGCATTTTGCGTTTTGTATTTAATTCCGATGCGATTTCTGTGTTTCATCGTCAATGTGAAGGTCCAAGGAATACATTGAACCTGCAGTGGTGTATCGGAAACTAATACTGGTCTCACAGGGAAAGCTCAAAGCACCGACTGTAAGAAGAGTCTCTATTCTTGTACATAAGGCGGCATTGTGCCTTTTGTATTTAATTCCGATATGATTTCTGCGATTCATCGTCAATGTGAAGGTCCAAGGAATACATTGAACCTGCAGAGGTGTAGCGGAAACTAATACTGGTCTCACAGGGAATGCTCAAAGCACCGACTGTAAGAAGAGTCTCTATTCTTGTACTTAAGGCGGCATTGTGCCTTTTGTATTTGAATCCGATGCGATTTCTGTGTTTCATCGTCAATGTGAAGGTCCAAGGAAAACATTGAACCTGCAGTGGTGTATCGGAAACTAATACTGGTCTCACAGGGAATGCTCAAAGCACCGACTGTAAGAAGAGTCTCTATTCTTGTACTTAAGGCTGCATTGTACCTTTTGTACTTAATTCCGATGCCATTTCTGTGTTTCATCGTCAATGTGAAGGTCCAAGGAATAAACTGAATCTGCAGAGGTGTAGGGGAAACTAATACTTAACTCACAGGGAATGCTCAAAGCGCCGACTGTAAGAAGAGTCCCTATTCTTGTACTTAAGGCGGTATTGTGCTTTTGTATTTAATTCTGATTCCATTTCTGTGTTACATCGTCAATGTGAAGGTCCAAGGAATAAACTGAACCTGCAGAGGTGTAGCGGAAACTATTACTGGTCTCACAGGGAATGCTCTAAGCACCGACTGTAAGCAGAGTCTCTATTCTTGTACTTAAGGCGGCATTGTGCCTTTTGTATTTAATTCCGATGCCATTTCTGTGTTTCATCGTCAATGTGAAGGTCCAAGGAATAAACTGAACCTGCAGAGGTGTAGCGGAAACTAATACTGGTCTCACAGGGAATGCTCAAAGCACCGACTGTAAGAAGAGTCTTTATTCTTGTACTTAAGGCGGCATTGTGCCTTTTGTATTTAATTCCGATGCGATTTCTGTGTTTCATCGTCAATGTGAAGGTCCAAGGAATACATTGAACCTGCAGTGGTGTATCGGAAACTAATACTGGTCTCACATGGAATGCTCAAAGCACCGACTGTAAGAAGAGTCTCTATTCTTGTACTTAAGGCGGCATTGTGCCTTTTGTATTTAATTCCGATGCGATTTCTGTGTATCATCGTCAATTTGAAGGTCCAAAGAAATACATTGAACCTGCAGTGGTGTATCGGAAACTAATACTGGTCTCACAGGGAATGCACAAAGCACCGACTGTAAGAAGAGTCTCTATTCTTGTACTTAAGGCGGCATTGTGCCTTTTGTATTTAATTCCGATGCCATTTCTGTGTTTCAACGTCAATGTTTAGGTCCAAGGAATAAACTGAACCTGCAGTAGTGTATCGGAAACTAATACTGGTCTCACTGGGAATGCTCACAGCACCGACCGTAAGAAGAGTCTCTACTCTTGTACTTAAGGCGGCATTGTGCCTTTTGTATTTAATTCCGATGCCATTTCTGTGTTTCATCGTCAATTTGAAGGTCCTAGGAATAAACTGAACCTGCAGATGTGTAGCCGAAACTAAAACTGGTCTCACAGGGAATGCTCAAAGAAATGACTTTAAGAAGAGTCTCTATTCTTGTACTTATGGCGGCATTGTGCCTTTTGTATTTAATTCCGATGTAATTTCAGTGTTTCTTCGTCAATGTGAATGTCCAAGGAATTCATTGAACCCCCAGTGGTGTATCGGAAACTAATAGTGATCTCACAGGGAATGCTCAAAGCACCGACGGTAAGAAGTGTCTCTATTCTTGTACTTATGCGGCATTGTTCCTTTTGTATTTAATTCCGATGCGATTTCTGTGTTTCATTGTCAATGTGAAGGTCCAAGGAATACATTGAACCTGCAGTGGTGTATCGGAAACTAATACTGGTCTCACAGGGAATGCTCAAAGCACCGACTGTAAGTAGAGTCTCTATTCTTGTACTTAAGGCGGCATTGTGCCTTTTGTATTTAATTCCGATGTAATTTCAGTGTTTCATCGTCAATGTGAATGTCCAAGGAATTCATTGAACCTCCTGTGGTGTATCGGAAACTAATACTGGTCTCACAGGGAATGCTCAAAGCACCGACGGTAAGAAGAGTCTCTATTCTTGTACTTAAGGCGGCATTGTTCCTTTTGTATTTAATTCCATTGTAATTTCAGTGTTTCATCGTCAATGTGTTTGTCCAAGGAATAGAATGAACCTGCAGTTGTGTATCGGATACTATTACTGGTCTCACAGGGAATGCTCAAAGCACCGACTGTAAGAAAAGTCTCTATTCTTGTAGTTAAGGCGGCATTGTGCATTTTGGATTTGATTCCGATGCGATTTCTGTGTTTCATCGTCAATGTGAAGGTCCAAGGAGAACATTGAACCTGCAGTGGTGTATCGGAAATTAAAATTGGTCTCACAGGGAATGCTCAAAGCACCGACTGTAAGTAGAGTCTGTATTCTTGTACGTAAGGCGGCATTGCGCGTTTTGGATTTAATTCCGATGCGATTTCTGTGTTTCATCGTCAATGTGTAGGTCCAAGAAATACATTGAACCTGCAGTGGTGTATCGGAAACTAATACTGGTCTCACAGGGATTGCTCAAAGCACCGACGGTAAGAAGAGTCTCTATTCTTGTACTTAAGGCGGCATTGTTCCTTTTGTATTTAATTCCGATGTAATTTCAGTGTTTCATCGTCAATGTGTATGTCCAAGGAATAGATTGAACCTGCAGTGGTGTATCGGATACTATTACTGGTCTCACAGGGAATGCTCAAAGCACCGACTGTAAGAAGTGTCTCTATTCTTGTACTTAAGGCGGCATTGTGGCTTTTGTATTTAATTCCGATGCCATTTCTGTGTCTCATGGTCAATTTGAAGGTCCAAGGAATACATTGAACCTGCAGTGGTGTATCGGAAACTAATACTGGTCTCACAGGGAATGCTCAAAGCACCGACTGTAAGAAGAGAATCTATTCTTGTACTGAAGGCGGAATTGTGCATTTTGTATTTAATTCCGATGCGATTTCTGTGTTCCATCGTCAATGTGAAATCCAAGGAATACAATGAACCTGCAATGATGTATCGTAAATTAATACTGGTCTCACAGGGAATGCTCGAAGCACCGACTGTAAGAAGAGTCTCTATTCTTGTACTTAAGGCGGCATTGTGCCTTTTGTATTTGATTCCGATGCGATTTCTGTGTATCATCGTCAATGTGAAGGTCCAAGGAATACATTGAACCTACAGTGGTGTATCGGAAGCTAATACTGGTCTCACAGGGATTGCTCAAAGCACCGACTGTAAGAAGAGTCTCTATTCTTGTACTTAAGGCGGCATTTTGCGTTTTGTATTTAATTCCGATCCGATTTCTGTGTTTCATCGTCAATGTGAAGGTCCAAGGAATACATTGAACCTGCAGTGCTGTATCGGAAACTAATACTGGTCTCACAGGGAATGCTCAAAGCACCGACTGTAAGAAGAGTCTCTATTCTTGTTCTTAAGGCGGCATTGTGCCTGTTGTATTTAATTCCGATGAAATTTCAGTGTTTCATCGTCAATGTGAATGTCCAAGGAATTCATCGAACCTCCTGTGGTGTATCGGAAACTAATACTGGTCTCACAGGGAATGCTCAAAGCACCGACTGTAAGAAAAGTCTCTATTCTTGTACTTAAGGCGGCATTGTGCCTTTTGTATTTGATTCCGATGTGACTTCTGTGTTTCATCGTCAATTTGAAGGTCCAAGGAATACATTGAACCTGCAGTGGTGTATCGGAAACTAATACTGGTCTCACCGGGAATGCTCAAAGCACCGACTGTAAGAAGAGTCTCTATTCTTGTACTTAAGGCGGCATTGTGCCTTTTGTATTTGATTCCGATGCGATTTCTGTGTTTCATCGTCAATGTGAAGGTCCAAGGAATAAACTGAAACTGCAGAGGTGTAGCGGAAACTAATACTGGTCTCACAGGGAATGCTCAAAGCACCGACTGTAAGAAGAGTCTCTATTTTTGTACTTAAGGCGGCATTTTGCGTTTTGTATTTAATTCCGATCCGATTTCTGTGTTTCATCGTCAATGTGAAGGTCCAAGGAATACATTGAACCTGCAGTGGTGTATCGGAAACTAATACTGGTCTCACAGGGAATGCTCAAAGCACCGACTGTAAGAAGAGTCTCTATTCTTGTTCTTAAGGCGGCATTGTGCCTGTTGTATTTAATTCCGATGTAATTTCAGTGTTTCATCGTCAATGTGAATGTCCAAGGAATTCATTGAACCTCCTGTGGTGTATCGGAAACTAATACTGGTCTCACAGGGAATGCTCAAAGCACCGACCGTAAGAAAAGCCTCTATTCTTGTACTTAAGGCGGCATGGTGCCTTTTGTATTTGATTCCGATGCGATTTCTGTGTATCATCGTCAATTTGAAGGTCCAAGGAATACATTGAACCTGCAGTGGTGTATCGGAAACTAATACTGGTCCCACAGGGAATGCTCAAAGCACCGACTGTAAGAAGAGTCTCTATTCTTTTACTTAAGGCGGCATTGTGCGTTTTGTATTTAATTCCGATGCGATTTCTGTGTTTCATCGTCAATGTGAAGGTCCAAGGAATACATTGAAACTGCAGTGGTGTATCGGAAACTAATACTGGTCTCACAGGGAATGCTCAAAGCACCGACTGTAAGAAGAGTCTCTATTCTTGTACTTAAGGCGGCATTGTGCCTTTTGTATTTGATTCCGATGTGATTTCTGTGTATCATCGTCAATGTGAAGGTCCAAGGAATACATTGAACCTGCAGTGGTGTATCGGAAGCTAATACTGGTCTCACAGGGAATGCTCAAAGCACCGACTGTAAGAAGAGTCTCTATTCTTGTACTTAAGGCGGCATTTTGTGTTTTGTATTAAATTCCGATGCGATTTCTGTGTTTCATCGCCAATGTGAAGGTCCAAGGAATACATTGAACCTGCAGTGGGGTATCGGAAACTAATACTGGTCTCACAGGGAATGCTCAAAGCACCGACTGTAAGAAGAGTCTCTATTCTTGTACTTAAGGCGGCATTGTGCCTTTTGTATTTAATTCTGATGCGATTTCTGCGATTCATCGTCAATGTGAAGGTCCAAGGAATACATTGAACCTGCAGAGGTGTAGCGGAAACTAATACTGGTCTCACAGGGAATGCTCAAAGCACCGACTGGAAGAAGAGTCTCTATTCTTGTACTTAAGGCGGCATTGTGCCTTTTGTATTTGAATCCGATGCGATTTCTGTGTTTCATCGTCAATGTGAAGGTCCAAGGAATACATTGAACCTGCAGTGGTGTATCGGAAACTAATACTGGTCTCACAGGGAATGCTCAAAGCACCGACTGTAAGAAGAGTCTCTATTCTTGTACTTAAGGCGGCATTGTGCCTTTTGTATTTAATTCCGATGCGATTTCTGTGTTTCATCGTCAATGTGAAGGTCCAAGGAATAAACTGAAACTGCAGAGGTGTAGCGGAAACTAATACTGGTCTCACAGGGAATGCTCAAAGCACCGACTGTAAGAAGAGTCTCTATTTTTGTACTTAAGGCGGCATTTTGCGTTTTGTATTTAATTCCGATCCGATTTCTGTGCTTCATCGTCAATGTGAAGGTCCAAGGAATACATTGAACCTGCAGTGGTGTATCGGAAACTAATACTGGTCTCACAGGGAATGCTCAAAGCACCGACTGTAAGAAGAGTCTCTATTCTTGTTCTTAAGGCGGCATTGTGCCTGTTGTATTTAATTCCGATGTAATTTCAGTGTTTCATCGTCAATGTGAATGTCCAAGGAATTCATTGAACCTCCTGTGGTGTATCGGAAACTAATACTGGTCTCACAGGGAATGCTCAAAGCACCGACCGTAAGAAAAGCCTCTATTCTTGTACTTAAGGCGGCATTGTGCCTTTTGTATTTGATTCCGATGCGATTTCTGTGTATCATCGTCAATTTGAAGGTCCAAGGAATACATTGAACCTGCAGTGGTGTATCGGAAACTAATACTGGTCTCACAGGGAATGCTCGAAGCACCGACTGTAAGAAGAGTCTCTATTCTTTTACTTAAGGCGGCATTGTGCGTTTTGTATTTAATTCCGATGCGATTTCTGTTTTTCATCGTCAATGTGAAGGTCCAAGGAATACATTGAAACTGCAGTGGTGTTTCGGAAACTAATACTGGTCTCAAAGGGAATGCTCAAAGCACCGACTGTAAGAAGAGTCTCTATTCTTGTACTTAAGGCGGCATTGTGCCTTTTGTATTTGATTCCGATGTGATTTCTGTGTATCATCGTCAATGTGAAGGTCCAAGGAATACATTGAACCTGCAGTGGTGTATCGGAAGCAAATACTGGTCTCACAGGGAATGCTCAAAGCACCGACTGTAAGAAGAGTCTCTATTCTTGTACTTAAGGCGGCATTTTGTGTTTTGTATTAAATTCCGATGCGATTTCTGTGTTTCATCGTCAATGTGAAGGTCCAAGGAATACATTGAACCTGCAGTGGTGTATCGGAAACTAATACTGGTCTCACAGGGAATGCTCAAAGCACCGACTGTAAGAAGAGTCTCTATTCTTGTACTTAAGGCGGCATTGTGCCTTTTGTATTTAATTCCGATGCGATTTCTGTGTATCATCGTCAATTTGAAGGTCCAAAGAAATACATTGAACCTGCAGTGGTGTATCGGAAACTAATACTGGTCTCACAGGGAATGCACAAAGCACCGACTGTAAGAAGAGTCTCTGTTCTTGTACTTAAGGCGGCATTGTGCCTTTTGTATTTAATTCCGATGCCATTTCTGTGTTTCATCGTCAATGTGAAGGTCCAAGGAATAAACTGAACCTGCAGTAGTGTATCGGCAACTAATACTGGTCTCACAGGGAATGCTCAAAGCACCGACTGTAAGAAGAGTCTCTACTCTTGTACTTAAGGTGGCATTGTGCCTTTTGTATTTAATTCCGATGCCATTTCTGTGTTTCATCGTCAATGTGAAGGTCCAAGGAATAAACTGAACCTGCAGAGGTGTAGCCGAAACTAAAACTGGTCTCACAGGGAATGCTCAAAGAACCGACTGTAAGAAGAGTCTCTATTCTTGTACTTATGGCGGCATTGTGCCTTTTGTATTTAATTCCGATGTAATTTCAGTGTTTCTTCGTCAATGTGAATGTCCAAGGAATTCATTGAACCCCCAGTGGTGTATCGGAAAATAATGGTGATCTCACAGGGAATGCTCAAAGCACCGACGGTAAGAAGTGTCTCTATTCTTGTACTTATGCGGCATTGTTCCTTTTGTATTTAATTCCGATGCGATTTCTGTGTTTCATTGTCAATGTGAAGGTCCAAGGAATACATTGAACCTGCAGTGGTGTATCGGAAACTAATACTGGTCTCACAGGGAATGCTCAAAGCACCGACTGTAATTAGAGTCTCTATTCTTGTACTTAAGGCGGCATTGTGCCTTTTGTATTTAATTCCGATGTAATTTCAGTGTTTCATCGTCAATGTGAATGTCCAAGGAATTCATTGAACCTCCTGTGGTGTATCGGAAACTAATACTGGTCTCACAGGGAATGCTCAAAGCACCGACGGTAAGAAGAGTCTCTATTCTTGTACTTAAGGCGGCATTGTTCCTTTTGTATTTAATTCCATTGTAATTTCAGTGTTTCATCGTCAATGTGTATGTCCAAGGAATAGAATGAACCTGCAGTGGTGTATCGGATACTATTACTGGTCTCACAGGGAATGCTCAAAGCACCGACTGTAAGAAAAGTCTCCATTCTTGTAGTTAAGGCGGCATTGTGCATTTTGGATTTGATTCCGATGCGATTTCTGTGTTTCATCGTCAATGTGAAGGTCAAGGAGAACATTGAACCTGCAGTGGTGTATCGGAAATTAATATTGGTCTCACAGGGAATGCTCAAAGCACCGACTGTAAGTAGAGGCTGTATTCTTGTACGTAAGGCGGCATTGCGCGTTTTGGATTTAATTCCGATGCGATTTCTGTGTTTCATCGTCAATGTGAAGGTCCAAGAAATACATTGAACCTGCAGTGGTGTATCGGAAACTAATACTGGTCTCACAGGGAATGCTCAAAGCACCGACGGTAAGAAGAGTCTCTATTCTTGTACTTAAGGCGGCATTGTTCCTTTTGTATTTCATTCCGATGTAATTTCAGTGTTTCATCGTCAATGTGTATGTCCAAGGAATAGATTGAACCTGCAG
The DNA here is from genome assembly GCF_021461395.2 of Schistocerca americana. Taxonomy (NCBI): domain Eukaryota; kingdom Metazoa; phylum Arthropoda; class Insecta; order Orthoptera; family Acrididae; genus Schistocerca; species Schistocerca americana. The sequence goes on along the minus strand of NC_060124.1, from coordinate 626,785,127 downwards.
TGGTGTATCGGATACTATTACTGGTCTCACAGGGAATGCTCAAAGCACCGACTGTAAGAAGAGTCTCTATTCTTGTACTTAAGGCGGCATTGTGGCTTTTGTATTTAATTCCGATGCCATTTCTGTGTCTATTGGTCAATTTGAAGGTCCAAGGAATACATTGAACCTGCAGTGGTGTATCGGAAACTAATACTGGTCTCACAGGGAATGCTCAAAGCACCGACTGTAAGAAGAGAATCTATTCTTGTACTGAAGGCGGAATTGTGCCTTTTGTATTTAATTCCGATGCGATTTCTGTGTTCCATCGTCAATGTGAAATCCAAGGAATACAATGAACATGCAATGATGTATCGGAAATTAATACTGGTCTCACAGGGAATGCCCGAAGCATCGACTGTAAGAAGAGTCTCTATTCTTGTACTTAAGGCGGCATTGTGCCTTTTGTATTTAATTCCGATGCGATTTCTGTGTTTCATCGTCAATGTGAAGGTCCAAGGAATAAACTGAAACTGCAGAGGTGTAGCGGAAACTAATACTGGTCTCACAGGGAATGCTCAAAGCACCGACTGTAAGAAGAGTCTCTATTTTTGTACTTAAGGCGGCATTTTGCGTTTTGTATTTAATTCCGATCCGATTTCTGTGTTTCATCGTCAATGTGAAGGTCCAAGGAATACATTGAACCTGCAGTGGTGTATCGGAAACTAATACTGGTCTCACAGGGAATGCTCAAAGCACCGACTGTAAGAAGAGTCTCTATTCTTGTTCTTAAGGCGGCATTGTGCCTGTTGTATTTAATTCCGATGTAATTTCAGTGTTTCATCGTCAATGTGAATGTCCAAGGAATTCATTGAACCTCCTGTGGTGTATCGGAAACTAATACTGGTCTCACAGGGAATGCTCAAAGCACCGACTGTAAGAAAAGTCTCTATTCTTGTACTTAAGGCGGCATTGTGCCTTTTGTATTTGATTCCGATGCGACTTCTGTGTATCATCGACAATTTGAAGGTCCAAGGAATACATTGAACCTGCAGTGGTGTATCGGAAATTAATACTTGTCTCACAGAGAATGCTCAAAGCACCGACTGTAAGAAGAGTCTCTATTCTAGTACTTAAGGCGGCATTGTGCGTTTTGTATTTAATTCCGATGCGATTTCTGTGTTTCATCGTCAATGTGAAGGTCCAAGGAATACATTGAACCTGCAGTGGTGTATCGGAAACTAATACTGGTCTCACCGGGAATGCTCAAAGCACCGACTGTAAGAAGAGTCTCTATTCTTGTACTTAAGGCGGCATTGTACCTTTTGTATTTAATACCGATGCCATTTCTGTGTTTCATCGTCAATGTGAAGGTACAAGGTATAATCTGCACCTGCAGAGGTGTAGCGGAAACTAATACTGGTCTCACAGGGAATGATGAAAGCACCGACTGTAAGAAGAGTCTCTATTCTTGTACTTAAGGCGGCATTGTGCCTTTTGTATTTGATTCCGATGCGATTTCTGTGTTTCATCGTCAATGTGAAGGTCCAAGGAATACATTGAACCTGCAGTGGTGTATCGGAAACTAATACTGGTCTCACAGGGAATGCTCAAAGCACCGACTGTAAGAAGAGTCTCTATTCTTGTACTTAAGGCGGCATTGTGCCTTTTGTATTTAATTCCGATGCGATATCTGCGATTCATCGTCAATGTGAAGATCCAAGGAATACATTGAACCTGCAGAGGTGTAGCGGAAACTAATACTGGTCTCACAGGGAATGCTCAAAGCACCGACTGTAAGAAGAGTCTCTATTCTTGTACTTAAGGCGGCATTGTGCCTCTTGTATTTGATTCCGATGCAATTTCTGTGTTTCATCGTCAATGTAAAGGTCCAAGGAATAAACAAAACCTGCAGAGGTGTAGCAGAAACTAATACTGGTCTCACAGGGAATGCTCAAAGCACCGACTGTAAGAAGAGTCTCTATTCTTGTACTTAAGGCGGCATTGTGCCTTTTGTATTTAATTCCGATGTAATTTCAGTGTTTCTTCGTCAATGTGAATGTCCAAGGAATTCATTGAACTCCCAGTGGTGTATCGGAAACTAATACTGGTCTCACAGGGAATGCTCAAAGCACCGACGGTAAGAAGAGTCTCTATTCTTGTACTTAAGGCGGCATTGTTCCTTTTGTATTTAATTCCGATGTAATTTCAGTGTTTCATCGTCAATGTGTATGTCCAAGGAATAGATTGAACCTGCAGTGGTGTATCGGATACTATTACTGGTCTCACAGGGAATGCTAAAAGCACCGACTGTAAGAAGAGTCTCTATTCTTGTACTTAAGGCGGCATTGTTCCTGTTGTATTTAATTCCGATGTAATTTCAGTGTTTCATCGTGAATGTGAATGTCCAAGGAATTCATTGAACCTACTGTGGTGTATCGGAAATTAATACTGGTCTCACAGGGAATGCTCAAAGCACCGACTGTAAGAAGAGTATCTATTCTTGTACTTAAGGCTGCATTGTGCCTTTTGCATTTGATTCCGATGCGACTTCTGTGTATCATCGTCAATTTGAAGGTCCAAGGAATACATTGAACCTGCAGTGGTGTATCGGAAACTAATACTGGTCTCACAGAGAATTCTTAAAGCACCGACTGTAAGAAGAGTCTCTATTCTAGTACTTAAAGGGGCATTGTGCGTTTTGTATTTAATTCCGATGCGATTTCTGTGTTTCATCGTCAATGTGAAGGTCCAAGGAATACATTGAACCTGCAGTGGTGTATCGGAAACTAATACTGGTCTCACAGGGAATGCTCAAAGCACAGACTGTAAGAAGAGTCTCTATTCTTGTACTTAAGGCGGCATTGTGCCTTTTGTATTTGATTCCGATGCGACTTCTGTGTATCATCGTCAATTTGAAGGTCCAAGGAATACATTGAACCTGCAGTGTCGTATCGGAAAATAATACTGGTCTCACAGAGAATGCTCAATGCACCGACTGTAAGAAGAGTCTCTATTCTAGTACTTATGGCGGCATTGTGCGTTTCGTATTTAAAATCGATGCGATTTCTGTGTTTCATCGTCAATGTGAAGGTCCAAGGAATACATTGAACCAGCAGTGGTGTATCGGAAACTAATACTGGTCTCACAGGGAATGCTCAAAGCACCGAGTGTAAGAAGAGTCTCTATTCTTGTACTTAAGGCGATATTGTACCTTTTGTATTTAATTCCGATGCCATTTCTGTGTTTCATCGTCAATGTGAAGGTCCAAGGAATAATCTGAACCTGCAGATGTGTAGTGGAAACTAATACTGGTCTCACAGGGAATGCTGAAAGCACCGACTGTAAGAAAAGTCTCTATTCTTGTACTTAAGGCGGCATTGTGCCTTTTGTATTTGATTCCGATGCGATTTCTGTGTTTCATCGTCAATGTTAAGGTCCAAGGAATACATTGAACCTGCAGTGGTGTATCGAAAACTAATACTGGTCTCACAAGAAAGGATCAAATCACAGACTGTAAGAAGAGTCTCTATTCTTGTACATAAGGCGGCATTGTGCCTTTTGTATTTGATTCCGATGCGATTTCTGTGTATCATCGTCAATTTGAAGGTCCAAGGAATACATTGAACCTGCAGTGGTGTATCGGAAACTAATACTGGTCTCACAGGGAATGCTCAAAGCACCGACTGTAAGAAGAGTCTCTATTCTTGTACTTAAGGCGGCATTGTGCCTTTTGTACTTGAATCCGATGCGATTTCTGTGTTTCATCGTCAATGTGAAGGTCCAATCAATACATTGAACCTGCAGTGGTGTATCGGATACTGATACTGGTCTCACAGGGAGTGCTCAAAGCACCAACTGTAAGAAGCGTCTCTTTTCTGTACTTAAGGCGGCATTGTGCCTTTTGTATTTAATTCCGATGCGATTTCTGTGTTTCATTGTCAATGTGAAGGTCCAAGGAATACATTGAACCTGCAGTGGTGTATCGGAAACTAATACTGGTCTCACAGGGAATGCTCAAAGCACCGACTGTAAGAAGAGTCTCTATTCTTGTACTTAAGGCGGCATTGTGCGTTTTGTATTTAATTCCGATGCGATTTCTGTGTATCATCGTCAATTTGAAGGTCCAAGTAATACATTGAACCTGCAGTGGCGTATCGAAAACTAATACAGGTCGCACAGGAAAGGATCAAAACACAGACTCTAAGAAGTCTCAGTCTTCTTGCACTTACGGCGGCATTGTGCCTTTTGTATTTAATTCCGATGTGATTTCAGTGTTTCGTCGCCAATGTGTGTGTCCGAGGAATACATTGAACCTGCAGTGGTGTATCGGAAACTAATACTGGTCTCACAGGGAATGCTCAAAGCACCGACTGTAAGAAAGGTCTCTATTCTTGTACTTCAGGCGGCATTGTGGCTTTTGTATTTAATTCCGATGCCATTTCTGTGTTTCATGGTCAATTTGAAGGTCCAAGGAATACATTGAACCTGCAGTGGTGTATCGGAAACTAATGCTGGTCTCACAGGGAATGCTCAAAGCACCGACTGTAAGAAGAGTCTCTATTCTTGTACTTAAGGCGGCATTGTGTCTTTAGTATTTGATTCCGATGCGATTTCTGTGTTTCATCGTCAATGTAAAGGTCCAAGGAATACATTGAACCTGCAGTGGTGTATCGGAAACTAATACTGGTCTCACAGGGAATGCTCAATGCACCGACTGTAAGAAGAGTCTCTATTCTTGTACTTAAGGCGGCATTGTGCGTTTTGTATTTAATTCCGATGCCATTTCTGTGTTTCATCGTCAATGTAAAGGTCCAATGAATAAACAAAACCTGCAGAGGTGTAGCGGAAACTAATACTGGTCTCACTGGGAATGCTCAAAGCACAGACTGTAAGAAGAGTCTCTATTCTTGTACTTAAGGCGGCATTGTGCCTTTTGTATTTGATTCCGATGCGACTTCTGTGTATCATCGTCAATTTGAAGGTCCAAGGAATACATTGAACCTGCAGTGGTGTATCGGAAAATAATACTGGTCTCACAGAGAATGCTCAATGCACCGACTGTAAGAAGAGTCTCTATTCTAGTACTTAAGGCGGCATTGTGCGTTTCGTATTTAATTCCGATGCGATTTCTGTGTATCATCGTCAATTTGAAGGTCCAAGGAATACATTGAACCTGCAGTGGTGTATCGGAAACTAATACTGGTCTCACAGGGACTGCTCAAAGCACCGACTGTAAGAAGAGTCTCTATTCTTGTACTTAAGGCGGCATTGTGCCTTTTGTATTTAATTCCGATGCGATTTCTGCGATTCATCGTCAATGTGAAGGTCCAAGGAATACATTGAACCTGCAGAGGTGTAGCGGAAACTAATACTGGTCTCACAGGGAATGCTCAAAGCACCGACTGTAAGAAGAGTCTCTATTCTTGTACTTAAGGCGGCATTGTGCCTTTTGTACTTGAATCCGATGCGATTTCTGTGTTTCATCGTCAATGTGAAGGTCCAAGGAATACATTGAACCTGCAGTGGTGTATCGGATACTGATACTGGTCTCACAGGGAGTGCTCAAAGCACCAACTGTAAGAAGCGTCTCTTTTCTTGTACTTAAGGCGGCATTGTGCCTTTTGTATTTAATTCCGATGCGATTTCTGTGTTTCATTGTCAATGTGAAGGTCAAAGGAATACATTGAACCTGCAGTGGTGTATCGGAAACTAATACTGGTCTCACAGGGAATGCTCAAAGCACCGACTGTAAGAAGAGTCTCTATTCTTGTACTTAAGGCGGCATTGTGCCTTTTGTATTTAATTCCGATGCGATTTCTGTGTATCATCGTCAATTTGAAGGTCCAAGTAATACATTGAACCTGCAGTGGCGTATCGAAAACTAATACAGGTCGAACAGGAAAGGATCAAAACACAGACTCTAAGAAGTCTCACGCTTCTTGCACTTATGGCGGCATTGTGCCTTTTGTATTTAATTCCGATGTGATTTCAGTGTTTCATCGTCAATGTGTATGTCCGAGGAATACATTGAACCTGCAGTGGTGTAACGGAAACTAATACTGGTCTCACAGGGAATGCTCAAAGCACCGACTGTAAGAAGAGCCTCTACTCTTGTACTTAAGGCGGCATTGTGCCTTTTGTATTTAATTCCGATGTAATTTCAGTGTTTCATCGTCAATGTGAACGTCCAACGAATTCATTGAACCTAATGTGGTGTATCGGAAACTAATACTGGTCTCACAGGGAATGCTCTAAGCACCGACGGTAAGAAGAGTCTCTATTCTTGTACTTAAGGCGGCATTGTTCCTTTTGTATTTAATTCCATTGTAATTTCAGTGTTTCATCGTCAATGTGTATGTCCAAGGAATAGAATGAACCTGCAGTGGTGTATCGGATACTATTACTGGTCTCACAGGGAATGCTCAAAGCACCGACTGTACGAAAAGTCTCTATTCTTGTAGTTAAGGCGGCATTGTGCATTTTGGATTTGATTCCGATGCGATTTCTGTGTTTCATCGTCAATGTGAAGGTCCAAGGAGAACATTGAACCTGCAGTGGTGTATCGGAAATTAATATTGGTCTCACAGGGAATGCTCAAAGCACCGACTGTAAGTAGAGTCTGTATTCTTGTACGTAAGGCGGCATTGCGCGTTTTGGATTTAATTCCGATGCGATTTCCGTGTTTCATCGTCAATGTGAAGGTCCAAGAAATACATTGAACCTGCAGTGGTGTATCGGAAACTAATACTGGTCTCACAGGGAATGCTCAAAGCACCGACGGTAAGAAGAGTTTCTATTGTTGTACTTAAGGCGGCATTGTGCCTTTTGTATTTAATTCCGATGCCATTTCTGTGTCTCATGGTCAATTTGAAGGTCCAAGGAATACATTGAACCTGCAGTGGTGTATCGGAAACTAATACTGGTCTCACAGGGAATGCTCAAAGCACCGACTGTAAGAAGGGAATCTATTCTTGTACTGAAGGCGGAATTGTGCCTTTTGTATTTAATTCCGATGCGATTTCTGTGTTCCATCGTCAATGTGAAATCCAAGCAATGCAATGAACCTGCAATGATGTATCGGAAATTAATACTGGTCTCACAGGGAATGCTCGAAGCACTGACTGTAAGAAGAGTCTCTATTGTTGTACTTAAGGCGGCATTGTGCCTTTTGTATTTGATTCCGATGCGATTTCTGTGTATCATCGTCAATGTGAAGGTCCAAGGAATACATTGAACCTGCAGTGGTGTATCGGAAGCTAAAACTGGTCTCACAGGGAATGCTCAAAGCACTGACTGTAAGAAGAGTCTCTATTCTTGTACTTAAGGCGGCATTTTGCGTTTTGTATTTAATTCCGATCCGATTTCTGTGTTTCATCGTCAATGTGAAGGTACAAGGAATACATTGAACCTGCAGTGGTGTATCGGAAACTAATACTGGTCTCACAGGGAATGCTCAAAGCACCGACTGTAAGAAGAGTCTCTATTCTTGTACTTAAGGCGGCACTGTGCCTTTTGTATTTAATTCCGATGCGATTTCTGCTATACATCGTCAATGTGAAGGTCCAAGGAATACATTGAACCTGCAGAGGTGTAGCGGAAACTAATACTGGTCTCACAGGGAATGCTCAAAGCACCGACTGTAAGAAGAGTCTCTATTCTTGTACTTAAGGCGGCATTGTGCCTTTTGTATTTGATTTCGATGCGATTTCTGTGTTTCATCGTCAATGTGAAGGTCCAAGGAATACATTGAACCTGCAGTGGTGTATCGGATACTGATACTGGTCTCACAGGGAATGCTCAAAGCACCAACTGTAAGAAGAGTCTCTTTTCTTGTACTTAAGGCGGAATTGTGCCTTTTGTATTTAATTCCGATGCGATTTCTGTGTATCATCGTCAATTTGAAGGTCCAAGTAATACATTGAACCTGCAGTGGCGTATCGAAAACTAATACAGGTCGCACAGGAAAGGATCAAAACACAGACTCTAAGAAGTCTCACGCTCCTTGCACTTATGGCGGCATTGTGCTTTTTGTATTTAATTCCGATGTGATTTCAGTGTTTCATCGTCAATGTGTATGTCCGAGGAATACATTGAACCTGCAGTGGTGTAACGGAAACTAATACTGGTCTCACAGGGAATGCTCAAAGCACCGACTGTAAGAAAAGTCTCTATTCTTGTACTTCAGGCGGCATTGTGGCTTTTGTATTTAATTCCGATGCCATTTCTGTCTTTCATGGTCAATTTGAAGGTCCAAGGAATACATTGAACATGCAGTGGTGTATCGGAAACTAATACTGGTCTCACAGGGAATGCTCAACTCACCGACTGTAAGAAGAGATTCTATTCTTGTACTGAAGGCGGAATTGTGCCTTTTGTATTTAATTCCGATGTAATTTCAGTGTTTCATCGTCAATGTGAATGTCCAAAGATTCCATTGAACCTCCAGTGGTGTATCGGAGACTAATACTGGTCTCACAGCGAAAGCTCAAAGCACCGACTGTAAGAAGAGTCTCTATTCTTGTACTTAAGGCGGCATTGTTCCTGTTGTATTTAATTCCGATGTAATTTCAGTGTTTCATCGTCAATGTGAATGTCCAAGGAATTCATTGAACCTCCTGTGGTGTATCGGAAATTAATACTGGTCTCACAGGGAATGCTCAAAGCACCGACTGTAAGAAGAGTCTCTATTCTTGTACTTAAGGCGGCATTGTGCCTTTTGCATTTGATTCCGATGCGACTTCTGTGTATCATCGTCAATTTGAAGGTCCAAGGAATACATTGAACCTGCAGTGGTGTATCGGAAACTAATACTGGTCTCACAGAGAATTCTTAAAGCACCGACTATAAGAAGAGTCTCTATTCTAGTACTTAAGGCTGCATTGTGCGTTTTGTATTTGATTCCGATGCGATTTCTGTGTTTCATCGTCAATGTGAAGGTCCAAGGAATACATTGAACCTGCAGTGGTGTATCGGAAACTAATACTGGTCTCACAGGGAATGCTCAAAGCACCGACTGTAAGAAGAGTCTCTATTCTTGTACTTAAGGCGGCATTGTGCCTTTTGCATTTGATTCCGATGCGACTTCTGTGTATCATCGTCAATTTGAAGGTCCAAGGAATACATTGAACCTGCAGTGGTGTATCGGAAACTAATACTGGTCTCACAGAGAATTCTTAAAGCACCGACTGTAAGAAGAGTCTGTATTCTTGTACGTAAGGCGGCATTGCGCGTTTTGGATTTAATTCCGATGCGATTTCTGTGTTTCATCGTCAATGTGAAGGTCCAAGAAATACATTGAACCTGCAGTGGTGTATCGGAAACTAATACTGGTCTCACAGGGAATGCTCAAAGCACCGACGGTAAGAAGAGTCTCTATTGTTGTACTTAAGGCGGCATCGTGCCTTTTGTATTTAATTCCGATGCCATTTCTGTGTCTCATGGTCAATTTGAAGGTCCAAGGAATACATTGAACCTGCAGTGGTGTATCGGAAACTAATACTAGTCTCACAGGGAATGCTCAAAGCACCGACTGTGAGAAGTTAATCTATTCTTGTACTGAAGGCGGAATTGTGCCTTTTGTATTTAATTCCGATGCGATTTCTGTGTTCCAACGTCAATGTGAAATCCAAGCAATACAATGAACCTGCAATGATGTATCGGAAATTAATACTGGTCTCACAGGGAATGCTCGAAGCACTGACTGTAAGAAGAGTCTCTATTGTTGTACTTAAAGCGGAATTGTGCCTTTTGTATTTGATTCCGATGCGATTTCTGTGTATCATCGTCAATGTGAAGGTCCAAGGAATACATTGAACCTGCAGTGGTGTATCGGAAGCTAATACTGGTCTCACAGGGAATGCTCAAAGCACCGACTGTAAGAAGAGTCTCTATTCTTGTACTTAAGGCGGCATTTTGCGTTTTGTATTTAATTCCGATCCGATTTCTGTGTTTCATCGTCAATGTGAAGGTCCAAGGAATACATTGAACCATCAGTGGTGTATCGGAAACTAATACTGGTCTCACAGGGAATGCTCAAAGCACCGACTGTAAGAAGAGTCTCTATTCTTGTACTTAAGGCGGCACTGTGCCTTTTGTATTTAATTCCGATGCGATTTCTGCTATACATCGTCAATGTGAAGGTCCAAGGAATACATTGAACCTGCAGAGGTGTAGCGGAAACTAATACTGGTCTCACAGGGAATGCTCAAAGCACCGACTGTAAGAAGAGTCTCTATTCTTGTACTTAAGGCGGCATTGTGCCTTTTGTATTTGATTCCGATGCGATTTCTGTGTTTCATCGTCAATGTGAAGGTCCAAGGAATACATTGAACCTGCAGTGGTGTATCGGATACTGATACTGGTCTCACAGGGAATGCTCAAAGCACCAACTGTAAGAAGAGTCTCTTTTCTTGTACTTAAGGCGGCATTGTGCCTTTTGTATTTAATTCCGATGCGATTTCTGTGTATCATCGTCAATTTGAAGGTCCAAGTAATACATTGAACCTGCAGTGGCGTATCGAAAACTAATACAGGTCGCACAGGAAAGGATCAAAACACAGACTCTAAGAAGTCTCACGCTTCTTGCACTTATGGCGGCATTGTGCCTTTTGTATTTAATTCCGATGTGATTTCAGTGTTTCATCGACAATGTGTATGTCCGAGGAATACATTGAACCTGCAGTGGTGTAACGGAAACTAATACTGGTCTCACAGGGAATGCTCAAAGCACCGACTGTAAGAAAAGTCCCTATTCTTGTACTTCAGGCGGCATTGTGGCTTTTGTATTTAATTCCGATGCCATTTCTGTCTTTCATGGTCAATTAGAAGGTCCAAGGAATACATTGAACATGCAGTGGTGTATCGGAAACTAATACTGGTCTCACAGGGAATGCTCAACTCACCGACTGTAAGAAGAGAATCTATTCTTGTACTGAAGGCGGAATTGTGCCTTTTGTATTTATTTCCGATGTAATTTAAGTGTTTCATCGTCAATGTGAATGTCAAAAGGATTCCATTGAACCTCCAGTGGTGTATCGGAGACTAATACTGGTCTCACAGGGAAAGCTCAAAGCACCGACTGTAAGAAGAGTCTCTATTCTTGTACTTAAGGCGGCATTGTTCCTGTTGTATTTAATTCCGATGTAATTTCAGTGTTTCATCGTCAATGTGAATGTCCAAGGAATTCATTGAACCTCCTGTGGTGTATCGGAAATTAATACTGGTCTCACAGGGAATGCTCAAAGCACCGACTGTAAGAAGAGTCTCTATTCTTGTACTTAAGGCGGCATTGTGCCTTTTGCATTTGATTCCGATGCGACTTCTGTGTATCATCGTCAATTTGAAGGTCCAAGGAATACATTGAACCTGCAGTGGTGTATCGGAAACTAATACTGGTCTCACAGAGAATTCTTAAAGCACCGACTATAAGAAGAGTCTCTATTCTAGTACTTAAGGCGGCATTGTGCGTTTTGTATTTAATTCCGATGCGATTTCTGTGTTTCATCGTCAATGTGAAGGTCCAAGGAATACATTGAACCTGCAGTGGTGTATCGGAAACTAATACTGGTCTCACAGGGAATGCTCAAAGCACCGACTGTAAGAAGAGTCTCTATTCTTTTACTTAAGGCGGCATTGTGCCGTTTGTATTTGATTCCGATGCGACTTCTGTGTATCATCGTCAATTTGAAGGTCCAAGGAATACATTGAACCTGCCGTGGTGTATCGGAAAATAATACTGGTCTCACAGAGAATGCTCAATGCACCGACTGTAAGAAGAGTCTCTATTCTAGTACTTACGGCGGCATTGTGCGTTTCGTATTTAATTCCGATGCGATTTCTGTGTTTCATCGTCAATGTGAAGGTCCAAGGAATGCATTGAACCACCAGTGGTGTGTCGGAAACTAATACTGGTCCCACAGGGAATGCTCAAAGCACCGACTGTAAGAAGAGTCTCTATTCTTGTACTTAAGGCGATATTGTACCTTTTGTATTTAATTCCGATGCCATTTCTGTGTTTCATCGTCAATGTGAAGGTCCAAGGAATAATCTGAACCTGCAGAGGTGTAGCGGAAACTAATACTGGTCTCACAGGGAATGCTGAAAGCACCGACTGTAAGAAGAGTCTCTATTCTTGTACTTAAGGCGGCATTGTGCCTTTTGTATTTGATTCCGATGCGATTTCTGTGTTTCATCGTCAATGTGAAGGTCCAAGGAATACATTGAACCTGCAGTGGTGTATCGAAAACTAATACTGGTCTCACAAGAAAGGATCAAATCACAGACTGTAAGAAGAGTCTCTATTCTTGTACATAAGGCGGCATTGTGCCTTTTGTATTTGATTCCGATGCGATTTCTGTGTATCATCGTCAATTTGAAGGTCCAAGGAATACATTGAACCTGCAGTGGTGTATCGGAAACTAATACTGGTCTCACAGGGAATGCTCAAAGCACCGACTGTAAGAAGTGTCTCTATTCTTTTACTTAAGGCGGCATTGTGCGTTTTGGATTTAATTGCGATGCCATTTCTGTGTTTCATCGTCAATGTGAAGGTCCAAGGAATACATTGAAACTGCAGTGGTGTATCGGAAACTAATACTGGTTTCACAGGGAATTCTCAAAGCTCCGACTGTAAGAAGAGTGTCTATTCTTGTACTTAAGGCGGCATTGTGCCTTTTGTAATCGATTCCGATGCGATTTCTGTGTATCATCGTCAATGTGAAGTTCCAAGGAATACATTGAACCTGCAGTGGTGTATCGGAAGCTAATACTGGTCTCACAGGGAATGCTCAAAGCACCGACTGTAAGAAGAGTCTCTATTCTTGTACTTAAGGCGGCATTTTGCGTTTTGTATTTAATTCCGATGCGATTTCTGTGTTTCATCGTCAATGTGAAGGTCCAAGGAATACATTGAACCTGCAGTGGTGTATCGGAAACTAATACTGGTCTCACAGGGAATGCTCAAAGCACCGACTGTAAGAAGAGTCTCTATTCTTGTACTTAAGGCGGCATTGTGCCTTTTGTATTTAATTCCGATGCGATTTCTGCGATTCATCGTCAATGTGAAGGTCCAAGGAATACATTGAACCTGCAGAGGTGTAGCGGAAACTAATACTGGTCTCACAGGGAATGCTCAAAGCACCGACTGTAAGAAGAGTCTCTATTCTTGTACTTAAGGCGGCATTGTGCCTTTTGTATTTGAATCCGATGCGATTTCTGTGTTTCATCGTCAATGTGAAGGTCCAAGGAATACATTGAACCTGCAGTGGTGTATCGGATACTGATACTGGTCTCACAGGGAATGCTTAAAGCACCAACTGTAAGAAGCGTCTCTTTCTTGTACTTAAGGCGGCATTGTGCCTTTTGTATTAAATTCCGATGCGATTTCTGAGTATCATCGTCAATTTGAACTTCCAAGTAATACATTGAACCTGCAGTGGCGTATCGAAAACTAATACAGGTCGCACAGGAAAGGATCAAAACACAGACTCTAAGAAGTCTCAGTCTTCTTGCACTTATGGCGGCATTGTGGCTTTTGTATTTAATTCCGATGCCATTTCTGTGTTTCATGGTCAATTTGAAGGTCCAAGGAATTCATTGAACCTGCAGTGGTGTATCGGAAACTAATACTGGTCTCACAGGGAATGCTCAAAGCACCGACTGTAAGAAGAGTCTCTATTCTTGTACTTAAGGCGGCATTGTGTCTTTAGTATTTGATTCCGATGCAATTTCTGTGTTTCATCGTCAATGTAAATTTCCAAGGAATACATTGAACCTGCAGTGGTGTATCGGAAACTAATACTGGTCTCACAGGGAATGCTCAATGCACCGACTGTAAGAAGAGTCTCTATTCTTGTACTTAAGGCGGCATTGTGCGTTTTGTATTTAATTCCGATGCCATTTCTGTGTTTCATCGTCAATGTAAAGGTCCAATGAATAAACAAAACCTGCAGAGGTGTAGCGGAAAATATTACTGGTCTCACAGGGAATGCTCAAAGCACCGACTGTAAGCAGAGTCTCTATTCTTGTACTTAAGGCGGCATTGTGCCTTTTGTATTTAATTCCGATGCCATTTCTGTGTTTCATCGTCAATGTGAAGGTCCAAGGAATAAAATGAACATGCAGAGGTGTAGCGGAAACTAATACTGGTCTCACAGGGAATACTCAAAGCACCGACTGTAAGAAGAGTCTTTATTCTTGTACTTAAGGCGGCATTGTGCCTTTTGTATTTAATTCCGATGCGATTTCTGTGTTTCATCGTCAATGTGAAGGTCCAAGGAATACATTGAACCTGCAGTGGTGTATCGGAAACTAATACTGGTCTCACAGGGAATGCTCAAAGCACCGACTGTAAGAAGAGTCTCTATTCTTGTACTTAAGGCGGCATTGTGCCATTTGTATTTAATTCCGATGCGATTTCTGTGTATCATCGTCAATTTGAAGGTCCAAAGAAATACATTGAACCTGCAGTGGTGTATCGGAAACTAATACTGGTCTCACAGGGAATGCTCAAAGCACCGACTGTAAGAAGAGTCTCTATTCTTGTACTTAAGGCGGCATTGTGCCTTTTGTATTTAATTCCGATGCCATTTCTGTGTTTCGTCGTCAATGTGAAGGTCCAAGGAATAAACTGAACCTGCAGTCGTGTATCGGAAACTAATGCTGGTCTCACAGGGAATGCTCATAGCACCGACTGTAATAAGAGTCTCTACTCTTGTACTTAAGGCGGCATTGTGCCTTTTGTATTTAATTCCGATGCCATTTCTGTGTTTCATCGTCAATGTGAAGGTCCAAGGAATAAACTGAACCTGCAGAGGTGTAGCCGAAACTAAAACTGGTCTCACAGGGAATGCTCAAAGCACCGACTGTAAGAAGAGTCTCTATTCTTGTACTTAAGGCGGCATTGTTCCTTTTGTATTTAATTCCGATGCGATTGCTGTGTTTCATTGTCAATGTGAAGGTCCAAGGAATACATTGAACCTGCAGTGGTGTATCGGAAACTAATACTGGTCTCACAGGGAATGCTCAAAGCACCGACTGTAAGTAGAGTCTCTATTCTTGTACTTAAGGCGGCATTGTGCTTTTTGTATTTAATTCCGATGTAATTTCAGTGTTTCATCGTCAATGCGAATGTCCATGGAATTCATTGAACCTCCTGTGGTGTATCGGAAACTAATACTGGTCTCACAGGGAATGCTCAAAGCACCGACTGTAAGAAGAGTCTCTATTCTTGTACTTAAGGCGGCATATGACTTTTGTATTTAATTCCGATTCCATTTCTGTGTTTCATCGTGAATGTGAAGGTCCAAGGAATAAACTGAACCTGCAGTCGTGTATCGGAAACTAATACTGGTCTCACAGGGAATGCTCATAGCACCGACTGTAAGAAGAGTCTCTATTCTTGTACTTAAGGCGGCATTGTTCCTTTCGTATTTAATTCCATTGTAATTTCAGTGTTTCATCGTCAATGTGTATGTCCAAGGAATAGAATGAACCTGCAGTGGTGTATCGGATACTATTACTGGTCTCACAGGGAATGCTCAAAGCACCGACTGTAAGTAAAGTCTCTAATCTTGTAGTTAAGGCGGCATTGTGCATTTTGGATTTGATTCCGATGCGATTTCTGTGTTTCATCGTCAATGTGAAGGTCCAAGGAGAACATTGAACCTGCAGTGGTGTATCGGAAATTAATATTGGTCTCACAGGGAGTGCTCAAAGCACCGACTGTAATTAGAGTCTGTATTCTTGTACGTAAGGCGGCATTGCGCGTTTTGGATTTAATTCCGATGCGATTTCTGTGTTTCATCGTCAATGTGAAGGTCCAAGAAAAACATTGAACCTGCAGTGGTGTATCGGAAACTAATACTGGTCTCACAGGGAATGCTCAAAGCACCGACGGTAAGAAGAGTCTCTATTCTTGTACTTAAGGCGGCATTGTTCCTTTTGTATTTAATTCCGATGTAATTTCAGTGTTTCATCGTCAATGTGTATGTCCAAGGAATAGATTGAACCTGCAGTGGTGTATCGGATACTATTACTGGTCTCACAGGGAATGCTCAAAGCACCGACTGTAAGAAGAGTCTCTATTCTTGTACTTAAGGCGGCATTGTGGCTTTTGTATTTAATTCCGATGCCATTTCTGTGTCTCATGGTCAATTTGAAGGTCCAAGGAATACATTCAACCTGCAGTGGTGTATCGGAAACTAATACTGGTCTCACAGGGAATGCTCAAAGCACCGACTGTAAGAAGAGTCTCTATTCTTGTACTTAAGGCGGAATTGTGCCTTTTGTATTTAATTCCGATGCGATTTCTGTGTTCCATCGTCAATCTGAAATCCAAGGAATACAATGAACCTGCAATGATGTATCGGAAATTAATACTGGTCTCACAGGGAATGCTCGAAGCACCGACTGTAAGAAGAGTCTCTATTCTTGTACTTAAGGCGGCATTGTGCCTTTTGTATTTGATTCCGATGCGATTTCTGTCTATCATCGTCAATGTGAAGGTCCAAGGAATACATTGAACCTGCAGTGGTGTATCGGAAGCTAATGCTGGTCTCACAGGGAATGCTCAAAGTACCGACTGTAAAAAGAGTCTCTATTCTTGTACTTAAGGCAGCATTTTGCGTATTGTATTTAATTCCGATCCGATTTCTGTGTTTCATCGTCAATGTGAAGGTCCAAGGAATACATTGAACCTGCAGTGGTGTATCGGAAACTAATACTGGTCTCACAGGGAATGCTCAAAGCACCGACTGTAAGAAGAGTCTCTATTCTTGTACTTAAGGCGGCATTGTGCCTTTTGTATTTAATTCCGATGCGATTTCTGCTATTCATCGTCAATGTGAAGGTCCAAGGAATACATTGAACCTGCAGAGGTGTAGCGGAAACTAATACTGGTCTCACAGGGAATGCTCAAAGCACCGACTGTAAGAAGAGTCTCTATTCTTGTACTTAAGGCGGCATTGTGCCTTTTGTATTTGATTCCGATGCGATTTCTGTGTTTCATCGTCAATGTGAAGGTCCAAGGAATACATTGAACCTGCAGTGGTGTATCGGATACTGATACTGGTCTCACAGGGAATGCTCAAAACACCAACTGTAAGAAGAGTCTCTTTTCTTGTACTTAAGGCGGCATTGTGCCTTTTGTATTTAATTCCGATGCGATTTCTGTGTATCATCGTCAATTGGAAGGTCCAAGTAATACATTGAACCTGCAGTGGCGTATCGAAAACTAATACAGGTCGCACAGGAAAGGATCAAAGCACAGACTCTAAGAAGTCTCACGCTTCTTGCACTTATGGCGGCATTGTGCCTTTTGTATTTAATTCCGATGTGATTTCAGTGTTTCATCGTCAATGTGTATGTCCGAGGAATACATTGAACCTGCAGTGGTGTATCGGAAACTAATACTCGTCTCACAGGGAATGCTCAAAGCACCGACTGTAAGAAAAGTCTCTATTCTTGTACTTCAGGTGGCATTGTGGCTTTTGTGTTTAATTCCGATGCCATTTCTGTCTTTCATGGTCAATTTGAAGGTCCAAGGAATACATTGAACATGCAGTGGTGTATCGGAAACTAATACTGGTCTCACAGGGAATGCTCAAATCAACGACTGTAAGAAGAGAATCTATACTTGTACTGAAGGCGGAATTGTGCCTTTTGTATTTAATTCCGATGTAATTTCAGTGTTTCATCGTCAATGTGAATGTCCAAGGATTCCATTGAACCTCCAGTGGTGTATCGGAAACTAATACTGGTCTCACAGGGAAAGCTCAAAGCACCGACTGTAAGAACAGTCTGTATTCTTGTACTTAAGGCGGCATTGTGCCTTTTGTATTTAATTCCGATGCGATTTCTGTGTTTCTTTGTCAATGTGAAGGTGCAAGGAACACATTGAACCTACAGTGAAGTATCGGAAACTAATACAGGTCCCACAGGAAAGGATCAAAGCACAGACTCTTAGAAGTCTCACACTACTTGCACTTAAGGCCGCATTGTGCCTTTTGTATTTAATTCCGAGGTAATTTCAGTGTTTCATCGACAGTGTGTATGTCCAAGGAATACACTGAATCTGCAGTGGTGTATCGGAAGCTAATACTGGTCTCACAGGGAATGCTCAAAGCACCGACTTAAGAAGAGTCTCTATTCTTGTACTTAAGGCGGCATTGTGCCTTTTGTATTTAATTCCGATGCGATTTCTGTGTTCCATCGTCAATGTGAAATCCAAGGAATACAATGACCCTGCAATGATGTATCGGAAATTAATACTGGTCTCACAGGGAATGCTCGAAGCACCGACTGTAAGAAGAGTCTCTATTCTTGTACTTAAGGCGGCATTTTTCCTATTGTATTTCATTCCGATGCGATTTATGTGCTTCATCCTCAATGTGAAGGTCCAAGGAATACACTGAAATTGCAGTGGTGTATCGGAAACTAATACTGGTCTCACAGGGAATGCCAAAAGCACCGACGGTAAGAAGAGTCTCTATTCTTGTACTTAAGGCGGCATTGTTCCTTTTATATTTAATTCCATTGTAATTTCAGTGTTTCATCGTCAATGTGTATGTCCAAGGAATAGATTGAACCTGCAGTGGTGTATCGGATACTATTACTGGTCTCACAGAGAATGCTCAAAGCACCGACTGTAAGTAGAGTCTGTATTCTTGTACGTAAGGCGGCATTGCGCGATTTGGTTTTAATTCCGATGCGATTTCTGTGTTTCATCGTCAATGTGAAGGTCCAAGAAATACATTGAACCTGCAGTGGTGTATCGGAAACTAATACTGGTCTCACAGGGAATGCTCAAAGCACCGACGGTAAGAAGAGTCTCTATTCTTGTACTTAAGGCGGCATTGTTCCTTTTGTATTTAATTCCGATGTAATTTCAGTGTTTCATCGTCAATGTGTATGTCCAAGGAATAGATTGAACATGCAGTGGTGTATCGGATACTATTACTGGTCTCACAGGGAATGCTCAAAGCACCGACTGTAAGAAGAGTCTCTATTCTTGTACTTATGGCGGCATTGAGGCTTTTGTGTTTAATTCCGATGACATTTCTGTGTCTCATGGTCAATTTGAAGGTCCAAGGAATACATTGAACCTGCAGTGGTGTATCGGAAACTAATACTGGTCTCACAGGGAATGCTCAAAGCACCGACTGTAAGAAGAGAATTTTTTTCTTGTACTGAAGGCGGAATTGTGCCTTTTGTATTTAATTCCGATGTTATTTCAGTGTTTCATCGTCAATGTGAATGTCCAAGGATTCCATTGAACATCCAGTTGTGTATCGGAAACTAATACTGGTCTCACAGGGAGAGCTCAAAGCACCGACTGTAAGAACAGTCTCTATTCTTGTACTTAAGGCGGCATTGTGCCTTTTGTATTTAATTCCGATGCGATTTCTGTGTTTCTCCGTCAATGTGAAGGTGCAAGGAACACATTGAACCTACAGTGGTGTATCGGAAACTAATACAGGTCCCACAGGAAAGGATCAAAGCACAGACTCTTAGAAGTCTCACACTACTTGCACTTAAGGCGGCATTGTGCCTTTTGTATTTAATTCCGATGTAATTTCAGTGTTTCATCGTCAATGTGTATGTCCAAGGAATACATTGAACCTGCAGTGGTGTATCGGAAGCTAATACTGGTCTCACAGGGAATGCTCAAAGCACCGACTTAAGAAGAGTCTCTATTCTTTTACATAAGGCGGCATTGTGCCTTTTGTATTTGATTCCGATGCGATCTCTGTGTATCATCGTCAATGTGAAGGTCCAAGGAATACATTGAACTTGCAGTGGTGTATCGGAAGCTAATACTGGTCTCACAGGGAATGCTCAAAGCACCGACTGTAAGAAGAGTCTCTATTCTTGTACTTAAGGCGGCATTTTGGTTTTTTATTTAATTCCGATCCGATTTCTGTGTTTCATCGTCAATGTGAAGGTCCAAGGAATACATTGAACCTGCAGTGGTGTATCGGAAGCTAATACTGGTCTCACAGGGAATGCTTAAAGCACCGACTGTAAGAAGGGTCTCTATTCTTGTACTTAAGGCGGCATTGTGCCTTTTGTATTTAATTCCGATACGATTTCTGCGATTCAACGTCATTGTGAAGGTCCAAGGAATACATTGAACCTGCAGAGGTGTAGCGGAAACTAATACTGGTCTCACAGGGAATGCTCAAAGCACCGACTGTAAGAAGAGTCTCTATTCTTGTACTTAAGGCGGCATTGTGCCTTTTGTATTTAATTCCGATGCGATATCTGTGTATCATCGTCAATTTGAAGGTCCAAGTAATACATTGAACCTGCAGTGGCGTATCGAAAACTAATACAGGTCGCACAGGAAAGGATCAAAACACAGACTCTGAGAAGTCTCACGCTTCTTGCACTTATGGCGGCATTGTGCCTTTTGTATTTAATTCCGATGTGATTTCAGTGTTTCATCGTCAATGTGAAGGTCCAAGGAATACATTGTACCTGCAGTGGTGTATAGGAAACTAATACAGGTCTCACAGGCAATGCTCAAAGCACCGACTGTAAGAAGAGTCTCTATTCTTGTACTTAAGGCGGCATTGTGCATTTTGTATTTAATTCCGATGCGATTTCTGTGTTTCTTCGTCAATGTGAAGGTGCAAGGAACACATTGAATCTACAGTGGTGTATCGGAAACTAATACAGGTCCCACAGGAAAGGATCAAAGCACAGACTCTTAGAAGTCTCACACTACTTGCACTTAAGGCGGCATTGTGCCTTTTGTATTTAATTCCGATGTAATTTCAGTGTTTCATCGTCAATGTGTATGTCCAAGGAATACATTGAACCTGCAGTGGTGTATCGGAAGCTAATACTGGTCTCACAGGAGTATGCTCAAAGCACCGACTTAAGGAGAGTCTCTACTCTTGTACATAAGGCGGCATTGTGCCTTTTGTATTTAATTCCGATGCGATTTCTGTGTTCCTTCGTCAATGTGAAATCCAAGGAATACAATGAACCTGCAATGATGTATCGGAAATTAATACTGGTCTCACAGGGAATGCTCGAAGCACCGACTGTAAGAAGAGTCTCTATTCTTGTACTTAAGGCGGCATTGTGCCTTTTGTATTTGGTTCCGATGCGATTTCTGTGTATCATCGTGAATGTGAAGGTCCAAGGAATACATTGAACCTGCAGTGGTGTATCGGAAGCTAATACTGGTCTCACAGGGAATGCTCAAAGCACCGACTGAAAGAAGAGTCTCTATTCTTGTACTTAAGGCGGCATTTTGCGTTTTGTATTTAATTCCGATCCGATTTCTGTGTTTCATCGTCAATGTGAAGGTCCAAGGAATACATTGAACCTGCAGTGGTGTATCGGAAGCTAATACTGGTCTCACAGGGAATGCTCAAAGCACCGACTGTAAGAAGAGTCTCTATTCTTGTACTTAAGGCGGCATTGTGCCTTTTGTATTTAATTCCGATACGATTTCTGCGATTCATCGTCAATGTGAAGCTCCAAGGAATACATTGAACCTGCAGAGGTGTAGCGGAAACTAATACTGGTCTCACAGGGAATGCTCAAAGCACCGACTGTAAGAAGAGTCTCTATTCTTGTACTTAAGGCGGCATTGTGCCTTTTGTATTTAATTCCGATGCGATTTCTGTGTATCATCGTGAATTTGAAGGTCCAAGTAATACATTGAACCTGCAGTGGCGTATCGAAAACTAATACAGGTCGCACAGGAAAGGATCAAAGCACAGACTCTAAGAAGTCGCACGCTTCTTGCACTTATGGCGGCATTGTGCCTTTTGTATTTAATTCCGATGTTATTTCAGTGTTTCATCGTCAATGTGTATCTCCGAGGAATACATTGAACCTGCAGTGGTGTATCGGAAACTAATACTGGTCTCACAGGGAATGCTCAAAGCACCGACTGTAAGAAAAGTCTCTATTCCTGTACTTCAGGCGGCATTGTGGCTTTTGTATTTAATTCTGATGCCATTTCTGTCTTTCATGGTCAATTTGAAGGTCCAAGGAATACATTGAAGCTGCAGTGGTGTATCGGAAACTAATACTGGTCTCACAGGGAATGCTCAAATCACCGACTGTAAGACGAGAATCTATTCTTGTACTGAAGGCGGAATTGTGCCTTTTGTATTTAATTCCGATGTTATTTCAGTGTTTCATCGTCAATGTGAATGTCCAAGGATTCCATTGAACATCCAGTTGTGTATCGGAAACTAATACTGGTCTCACAGGGAGAGCTCAAAGCACCGACTGTAAGAACAGTCTCTATTCTTGTACTTAAGGCGGCATTGTGCCTTTTGTATTTAATTCCGATGCGATTTCTGTGTTTCTCCGTCAATGTGAAGGTGCAAGGAACACATTGAACCTACAGTGGTGTATCGGAAACTAATACAGGTCCCACAGGAAAGGATCAAAGCACAGACTCTTAGAAGTCTCACACTACTTGCACTTAAGGCGGCATTGTGCCTTTTGTATTTAATTCCGATGTAATTTCAGTGTTTCATCGTCAATGTGTATGTCCAAGGAATACATTGAACCTGCAGTGGTGTATCGGAAGCTAATACTGGTCTCACAGGGAATGCTCAAAGCACCGACTTAAGAAGAGTCTCTATTCTTTTACATAAGGCGGCATTGTGCCTTTTGTATTTGATTCCGATGCGATCTCTGTGTATCATCGTCAATGTGAAGGTCCAAGGAATACATTGAACCTGCAGTGGTGTATCGGAAACTAATACTGGTCTCACAGGGAATGCTCAAAGCACCGACTGTAAGAAGAGTCTCTATTCTTGTACTTAAGGCGGCATTTTGGTTTTGTATTTAATTCCGATCCGATTTCTGTGTTTCATCGTCAATGTGAAGGTCCAAGGAATACATTGAACCTGCAGTGGTGTATCGGAAGCTAATACTGGTCTCACAGGGAATGCTTAAAGCACCGACTGTAAGAAGGGTCTCTATTCTTGTACTTAAGGCGGCATTGTGCCTTTTGTATTTAATTCCGATACGATTTCTGCGATTCAACGTCATTGTGAAGGTCCAAGGAATACATTGAACCTGCAGAGGTGTAGCGGAAACTAATACTGGTCTCACAGGGAATGCTCAAAGCACCGACTGTAAGAAGAGTCTCTATTCTTGTACTTAAGGCGGCATTGTGCCTTTTGTATTTAATTCCGATGCGATATCTGTGTATCATCGTCAATTTGAAGGTCCAAGTAATACATTGAACCTGCAGTGGCGTATCGAAAACTAATACAGGTCGCACAGGAAAGGATCAAAACACAGACTCTGAGAAGTCTCACGCTTCTTGCACTTATGGCGGCATTGTGCCTTTTGTATTTAATTCCGATGTGATTTCAGTGTTTCATCGTCAATGTGAAGGTCCAAGGAATACATTGTACCTGCAGTGGTGTATAGGAAACTAATACAGGTCTCACAGGCAATGCTCAAAGCACCGACTGTAAGAAGAGTCTCTATTCTTGTACTTAAGGCGGCATTGTGCATTTTGTATTTAATTCCGATGCGATTTCTGTGTTTCTTCGTCAATGTGAAGGTGCAAGGAACACATTGAATCTACAGTGGTGTATCGGAAACTAATACAGGTCCCACAGGAAAGGATCAAAGCACAGACTCTTAGAAGTCTCACACTACTTGCACTTAAGGCGGCATTGTGCCTTTTGTATTTAATTCCGATGTAATTTCAGTGTTTCATCGTCAATGTGTATGTCCAAGGAATACATTGAACCTGCAGTGGTGTATCGGAAGCTAATACTGGTCTCACAGGAGTATGCTCAAAGCACCGACTTAAGGAGAGTCTCTACTCTTGTACATAAGGCGGCATTGTGCCTTTTGTATTTAATTCCGATGCGATTTCTGTGTTCCTTCGTCAATGTGAAATCCAAGGAATACAATGAACCTGCAATGATGTATCGGAAATTAATACTGGTCTCACAGGGAATGCTCGAAGCACCGACTGTAAGAAGAGTCTCTATTCTTGTACTTAAGGCGGCATTGTGCCTTTTGTATTTGGTTCCGATGCGATTTCTGTGTATCATCGTGAATGTGAAGGTCCAAGGAATACATTGAACCTGCAGTGGTGTATCGGAAGCTAATACTGGTCTCACAGGGAATGCTCAAAGCACCGACTGAAAGAAGAGTCTCTATTCTTGTACTTAAGGCGGCATTTTGCGTTTTGTATTTAATTCCGATCCGATTTCTGTGTTTCATCGTCAATGTGAAGGTCCAAGGAATACATTGAACCTGCAGTGGTGTATCGGAAGCTAATACTGGTCTCACAGGGAATGCTCAAAGCACCGACTGTAAGAAGAGTCTCTATTCTTGTACTTAAGGCGGCATTGTGGCTTTTGTATTTAATTCCGATACGATTTCTGCGATTCATCGTCAATGTGAAGGTCCAAGGAATACATTGAACCTGCAGAGGTGTAGCGGAAACTAATACTGGTCTCACAGGGAATGCTCAAAGCACCGACTGTAAGAAGAGTCTCTATTCTTGTACTTAAGGCGGCATTGTGCCTTTTGTATTTAATTCCGATGCGATTTCTGTGTATCATCGTGAATTTGAAGGTCCAAGTAATACATTGAACCTGCAGTGGCGTATCGAAAACTAATACAGGTCGCACAGGAAAGGATCAAAGCACAGACTCTAAGAAGTCGCACGCTTCTTGCACTTATGGCGGCATTGTGCCTTTTGTATTTAATTCCGATGTTATTTCAGTGTTTCATCGTCAATGTGTATCTCCGAGGAATACATTGAACCTGCAGTGGTGTATCGGAAACTAATACTGGTCTCACAGGGAATGCTCAAAGCACCGACTGTAAGAAAAGTCTCTATTCCTGTACTTCAGGCGGCATTGTGGCTTTTGTATTTAATTCTGATGCCATTTCTGTCTTTCATGGTCAATTTGAAGGTCCAAGGAATACATTGAAGCTGCAGTGGTGTATCGGAAACTAATACTGGTCTCACAGGGAATGCTCAAATCACCGACTGTAAGAAGAGAATCTATTCTTGTACTGAAGGCGGAATTGTGCCTTTTGTATTTAATTCCGATGTAATTTCAGTGTTTCATCGTCAATGTGAATGTCCAAGGATTCCATTGAACCTCCAGTGGTGTATCGGAAACTAATACTGGTCTCACAGGGAAAGCTCAAAGCACCGACTGTAAGAACAGTCTCTATTCTTGTACTTAAGGCGGCATTGTGCCTTTTGTATTTTATTCCGATGCGATTTCTGCATTTCATCGTCAATGTGAAGGTCCAAGGAATACATTGTACCTGCAGTGGTGTATAGGAAACTAATGCAGGTCCCACAGGCAATGCTCAAAGCACCGACTGTAAGAAGAGTCTCTATTCTTGTACTTAAGGCGGCATTGTGCCTTTTGTATTTAATTCCGATACGATTTCTGCGATTCATCGTCAATGTGAAGGTCCAAGGAATACATTGAACCTGCAGAGGTGTAGCGGAAACTAATACTGGTCTCACAGGGAATGCTCAAAGCACCGACTGTAAGAAGAGTCTCTATTCTTGTACTTGAGGCGGCATTGTGCCTTTTGTATTTAATTCCGATGCGATTTCTGTGTATCATCGTCAATTTGAAGGTCCAAGTAATACATTGAACCTGCAGTGGCGTATCGAAAACTAATACAGGTCGCACAGGAAAGGATCAAATCACAGACTCTAAGAAGTCTCACGCTTCTTGCACTTATGGCGGCATTGTTCCTTTTGTATTTAATTCCGATGTGATTTCAGTATTTCATCGTCAATGTGTCTCTCCGAGGAATACATTGAACCTGCAGTGGTGTATCGGAAACTAATACTGGTCTCACAGGGAATTCTCAAAGCACCGAGTGTAAGAAAAGTCTCTATTCTTGTACTTCAGGCGGCATTGTGGCTTTTGTATTTAATTCTGATGCCATTTCTGTCTTTCATGGTCAATTTGAAGGTCCAAGGAATACATTGAACCTGCAGTGGTGTATCGGAAACTAATACTGGTCTCACAGGGAATGCTCAAATCACCGACTGTAAGAAGAGAATCTATTCTTGTACTGAAGGCGGAATTGTGCCTTTTGTATTTAATTCCGATGCGATTTCTGTGTTCCATCGTCAATGTGAAATCCAAGGAATACAATGAACCTGCAATGATGTATCGGAAATTAATACTGGTCTCACAGGGAATGCTCGAAGCACCGACTGTAAGAAGAGTCTCTATTCTTGTACTTAAGGCGGCATTGTTCCTTTTGTATTTCATTCCGATGCGATTTATGTGCTTCATCCTCAATGTGAAGGTCCAAGGAATACACTGAAATTGCAGTGCAGTAACGGAAACTAAAACTGGTCTCACAGGGAATGCTCAAAGCACCGACTGTAAGAAGGGTCTCTATTCTTGTACTTATGGCGGCGTTGTGCCTTTTGTATTTAATTCCGATGCGATTTCTGTGTTTCATCGTCAATGCGTAGGTCCAAGGAATACACTGATCCTGCACTAACGTATTGGAAACTAATACTGGTCTCACAGGGAATGCTGAAACACCGACTGTAAGAAGAGTCCCTATATTTGTACTTAAGGCGGCATTATGGATTTTGTATTTAATTCCGATGCGATTTCTGTGTTTAATCGTCAATGTGAAGGTCCAAGGAATACATGGGACCTTCAGTGGTGTATCGGAAACTAATACTGGTCTCACAGAGAATGCTCAAAGCACCGACTGTAAGAAGAGTCTCTATTCCTGTACATAAGGCGGCATTGTGTCATTTGTATTAATTTGCGATGCGATTTTGGTGTTTCACCGTCAATGTGAAGGTCCAAGGAATACACTGAACCTGCAGTGGTGTATCGGAAACTAATACTGGTCTCACAGGGAATGCTCAAAGCACCGACTGTAAGAACAGTCTCTATTCTTGTACTTAAGTCGGCATTGTGCCTTCTGTATTTACATCCGATTTGATTTCTGTGTTGCATCGTCAATGTGTATGTCTAAGGAATACATTGTACCTGCAGTGGTGTATCGGAAACTAATTCTGGTCTCACAGGAAAGGATCAAAGCACAGACTCTAAGAAGTCTCACTCATCTTGCAGCTAATGCGGCATTGTTCCCTTTGTATTTAATTCCGATGTAATTTCAGTGTTTCATCGTCAATGAGTATGTCCAAAGTATACATTGAACCTGGAGTGGTGTATCGGAAACTAATACCGGTGTCACAGTTAATGCTCAAAGCACCGACTGTAAGAAGAGTCTCTATTCTTGTACGTAAGGCGGCATTGTGCCTTTTGTATTTAATTCCAACGCGATTTCTGTTTTTCATCGTCAATGTGTATGACCAAGCAATACATTGAACCTACAGTGGTGTATCGGAAACTAATACTGGTCACACAGGGAATGCTCAAAGCACCGACTGTAAGAAGAGTCTCTATTCTTGTAGTTATGGCGTCATTGTGCCATTTGTATTAAATTCCGATGCAATTTCTGTGTTTCATCGTCAATGTGTATGTCTAAGGAATACATTGAACCTGCAGTGGTGTATCGGAAACAAATACTGGTCTCACAGGGAATGCTCAAATCACCGACTGTAAAAAGAGTCTCTATTCTTGTACTTAAGGCTGCATTGTGCATTTTGTATTTAATTCCAATGCGATTTCAGTTTTTCATCGTCAATGTGAAGGTCCAAGGAATACATTGAACCTGCAGTGGTGTATCGGAAGCTAATACTGGTCTCACAGGGAATGCTCAAAGCTCCGACTGTAAGAAGACTATCTATTCTCGTACCTGAGGCGGCATTGTGCCATTTGTATTTAATTCCGATGCCATTTCTGTGTTTCATCGTCAATGTGAAGGTCCAAGGTATACACTATACCTGCAGTGGTGTATCGGAATCTAATACTGGTCTCGCAGGGAATGCTCAAAGCACCGACTGTAAGAAGAGTCTCCATTCTTGCACTTATGGCGGCATTGTGCCTTTTGTATTTAATTTCGATGTAATTACAGTGTTTCATCGTCAATGTGTATGTCTAAGGAATACATTGAACCTGCAGTGGTGTATCGGAAACTAATACTGGTCTCACAGGGAATGCTCAAAACACCGACTGTAAGAAGAATCTCTATTCTTGTACTTATTGCGGCATTGTGCCATTTGTATTTAGTTACGATGCGATTTTTGTGTATCTTCGTCAATGCGAATGTCCAAGGAATACGTTGGACCTGCAGTGGTGGATCGGAAACTAATACTGGTCTCACAGGAGAGGATCAAAGCACAGACTCTAAGAAGTCTCCCTCATCTTGCAGTTAAGGCGGCATTGTTCCTTTTGTATTTAATAGCGATGTAATTTCAGTGTGTCATCGTCAATGAGTATGTCCAAGGAATACATTGAACCTGCAGTGGTGTATTCTGAAACTAATACTGGTCCCAAAGGGAATGATCAAAGCACGAACTGTAAGAAGAGTCCCTTTTCTTGTACTTATTGCGGCATTGGGCTTTGTATTTAATTCCGATGTGATTTCTGTGGTTCATCGTCAATGTGTATGTCCAAGGAATACATTGAACCTGCAGTGGTGTATCGGATACTAATACTGGTCTCACAGGGAATGCTCAAACACCGACTGTAAGAAGAGTCTCTATTCTTGTACTTAAGGAGGCATTGGCTGTTTGTATTTAATTCCGATGCGATTTCTGTGTTTCTTCGTCAATGTGAAGGTGCAAGGAACACATTGAACCTGCAGTGGTGTATCGGAAACTAATACTGGTCTCACAGGAAAGGATCAAAGCACAGAGTCTAAGAAGTCTCACGCTTCTTGCACTTAAGGCGGCATTGTGCCTTTTGTATTTAATGCTGTTGTAATTTCTGTGTTTCATCGTCAATGTGTATGTCCATGGAATACATTCGACCTGCAGTGGTGTATCGGAAACTAATACTGGTCTCACAGGGAATGCTCAAAGCACCGACTGTAAGAAGAGTCTCTATTCTTGTACATAAGGCGGCATTGTGCCATTTGTATTTAATTCCGATGCGTTTTTGGTGTTTCATCGTCAATGTGAACGTCCAAGGAATACACTGAACCTGCAGTGGTGTATCGGAAACTAATACTGGTCTCACAGGGAATGCTCAAAGCACCGACTGTAAGAACAGTCTCTATTCTTGTACATAAGTCGGCATTGTGCCTTTTGTATTTAATTCCGATTTGATTTCTGTGTTGCATCGTCAATGTGTATGTCTAAGGAATACATTGAACCTGCAGTGGTGTATCGGAAACAATTTCTGGTCTCACAGGAAAGGATCAAAGCACAACCTCTAAGAAGTCTCACTCATCTTGCAGTTAATGCGGCATTGTTCCTTTTGTATTTAATTCCGATGTAATTTCAGTGTTTCATCGTCAATGAGTATGTCCAAGGAATACATTGAACCTGGAGTGGTGTATCGGAAACTAATACCGGTCTCACAGGGAATGCTCAAAGCACCGACTGTAAGAAGAGTCTCTATTCTTGTGCGTGAGGCGGCATTGTGCCTTTTGTATTTAATTCCGATGCGATTTCTGTGTTTCATCGTCAATGTGTATGTCCAAGCACTACATTGAACCTGCAGTGGTGTATCGGAAACTAATACTGGTCTCACAGGGAATGCTCAAAGCACCGACTGTAAGAAGAGTCTCTATTCTTGTAGTTATGGCGTCATTGTGCCATTTGTATTAAATTCCGATGCAATTTCTGTGTTTCATCGTCAATGTGTATCTCTAAGGAATACATTGAACCTGCAGTGGTGTATCGGAAACTAATACTGGTCTCACAGGGAATGCTCAAATCACCGACTGTAAAAAGTGTCACTATTCTTGTACTTAAGGCGGCATTGTGCCTTTTGTATTTAATTCCAATGCGATTTCAGTTTTTCATCGTCAATGTGAAGGTCCAAGGAATACATTGAACATGCAGTGGTGTATCGGAAGCTAATACTGCTCCCACAGGGAATGCTCAAAGCACCGACTGTAAGAAAAGTCTCTATTCTTGTACGTAAGGCTGCCATGTGCCTTTTGTATTTAATTCGGATGCGGTTTCTGTGTGTCGTCGTCAATGTGTATGTCCAAGCAATACATTGAACCTGCAGTGGTGTATCAGAAACTAATACTGGTCTCACAGGAAATGCTCAAAGCACCGACTGTAATAAGAGTCTCTATTCTTGTACTGAAGCGGCTTTGTGCCTTTTGTATTTAATTCCGATGCGATTTCTGTGTTTCATCGTCAATGTGAAGGTACATGGAATACATTGTACCTGCAGTGGTGTATCGGAAACTAAAACTGGTCTCACAGGGAATGCTCAAAGCACCGACTGTAAGAAGAGCCTCTATTCTTGTACGTATTGCACATTGTGCCTTTTGTATTTAGTTCCGATGCGATTTCTGTGTTTCTTCGTCAATGCGAAAGTCCAAGGAATACATTGAACCTGCAGTGGTGTATCGGAAACAAATACTGGTCTCACAGGAGACGATCAAAGCACAGACTCTAAGAAGTCTCACTCATCTTGCGGTTAATGCGGCATTGTTCCTTTTGTATTTAATAGCGATGTAATTTTAGTGTGTCATCGTCAATGAGTATGTCCAGGGAATACATTGAACCTGCAGTGGTGTATCGGAAACTAATACTGGTCCCAAAAGGAATGCTCAAGGCACCAACTGTAAGAAGAGTCTCTATTCTTGTACTTATTGCGACATTGTGCTTTTGTATTTAGTTCCGATGCGATTTCTGTGTTTCATCGTCAATGCGAAGGTCCAAGGAATGCACAGAAGCTGCAGTGGTGTATCGGAAACTAATACTGGTCTCACAAGTAAGGATCAAAGCACAGAGTCTAAGAAGTCTAACGCTTCTTGCACTTAAGGGGGCATTGTTCCTTTTGTATTAAATGCTGATGTAATTTCTGTGTTTCATCGTCAATGTGTATATCCAAGGAATACATTGGACCTGCAGTGGTGTATCGGAAACTAATACTGGTCTCACAGGGAATGCTCAAAGCACCGACTGTAAGAAGAGTCTCTATTCCTGTACATAAGGCGGCATTTCGCCATTTGTATTTAATTCCGATTCGTTTTTGGTGTTTCATCGTCAATGTGAAGGTCTAATCAATACACTGAAGCTGCAGTGGTGTATCGGAAACTAATACTGGTCTCACAGGGAATGCTCAAAGCACCGTCTGTAAGAAGAGTCTCTATTCTTGTAGTTAAGGCGTCATTGTGCATTTTAATTAAATTCCGATGCAATTTCTATGTTTCATCGTCAATGTGTATGGCTAAGGAATACATTGAACCTGCAGTGGTGTATCGGAAACTAATACTGGTCTCACAGGGAGTGCTCAAAGCATCGACTGTAAGAAGACTCTCTATTCTTGTACTTAAGGCGGCATTGTGCCATTTGTAATTAATTCCGATGCCATTTCTGTGTTTCATCGTCAATGTGACGGTCCAAGGAATACATTGTACCTGCAGTGGTGTATCGGAATCTAATACTGGTCTCGCAGGGAATCCTCAAAGCACCGACTGTAAGAAGAGTCTCCATTCTTGCACTTATGGCGGCATTGCGCCTTTTGTATTGAATTTCGATGTAATTTCAGTGTTTCATCGTCAATGTGTATGTCTAAGGAATACATTGAACCTGCAGTGGTGTATCGGAAACTAATACTGGTCTCACAGGGAATGCTCAAAGCACCGACTGTAAGAAAAGTCTCTATTCTTGTACGTAAGGCGGCATTGTGCCTTTTGTATTTAATTCGGATGCGATTTCTGTGTTTCATCGTCAATGTGTATGTCGAAGCAATACATTGAACCGGCAGTGGTGTATCGGAAACTATTACTGGTCTCACACGAAATGCTCAAATCACCGACTGTAAGAAGAGTCTCTATTCTTGTACTGAAGCGGCATAGTGCTTTTTGTATTTAATTCCGATGCCATTTCTGTGTTTCATCGTCAATGTGAAGGTACATGGAATACATTGTACCTGCAGTGGTGTATCGGAAACTAATACTGGTCTCACAGGGAATGCTCAAAGCACCGACTGTAAGAGGAGTCTCTATTCTTACAATTATGATGGCATTGTGCCTTTTGTATTTAATTCCAGTGTAATTTCAGTGTTTCTTCGTCAATGTGTATGTCTAAGGAATACATTGAACCTGCAGTGGTGTATCGGAAACTAAAACTGGTCTCACAGGGAATGCTCAAAGCACCGACTGTAAGAAGAGTCTCTATTCTTGTACTTAAGGCTGCATTGTGCCTTATGATTCAATTCCGATGCGATTTCTGTGTTTCATCGTCAATGTGTATGTCCAAGGAATACATTGAACCTGCAGTAGTGTATCGGAAACTAATACTGGTCCCAAAGGGAATGCTCAAAGCACCAACTGTAAGAAGAGTCTCTATTCTTGTACTTATTGCGGCATTGTGCTTTTGTATTTAGTTCCGATGCGATTTCTGTGTTTCATCGTCAATGCGAAGGACCAAGGAATACATTGAACCTGCAGTGGTGTATCGGAAACTAATACTGGTCTCACAGTAAAGGATCAAAGCACAGACTCTAAGAAGTCTCACTCATCTTGCAGTTAAGGCGGCATTGTTCCTTTTGTATTTATTTCCGATGTAATTTCAGTGTTCCATCGTCAATGAGGATGTCCAAGGAATACATTGAACCAGGAGTAATGTATCGGAAACTAATACTGGTCTCACAGGTAATGATCAAAGCACCGACTGTAAGAAGTGTCTCTCTTCTTGTACGTATGGCGGCATTGTGCCTTTTGTATTTAATTCCGATGTGATTTCTATGGTTCATCGTCAATGTGTATATCCAAGGAATACATTGAACCTGCAGTGGTGTATCGGAAATTAATACTGGTCTCACAGGGAATGCTCAAACACCGACTGTAAGAAGAGTCTCTATTCTTGTACTTAAGGTGGCATTGTGCCTTTTCTATTTCATTCCGATATGATTTCTGTGTTTCATCGTTAATGCGAAGGTCCAAGGAATACATTGAACCTGCAGTGGTGTATCGGAAACTAATACTGGTCTCACAGGAAAGGATGAAAGCACAGACTCTAAGAAGTCTCACTCACCTTGCAGTTATATCGGCATTGTTCCTTTTGTATTTAATTCCGATGTAATTTCAGTATTTCATCGTCAGTGAGTATGTCCATGGAATACATTGAACCTGGAGTGGTGTATCGGAAACTAATACTGGTCTCACAGGGAATGCTCAAAGCACCGACTGTAAGAAGAGACTCTATTCTTGTACGTAAGGCGGCATTGTGCCTTTTGTATTTAATTCCGATGCGATTTCTGTGTTTCATCTTTAATGTGAAGGTACAAGGAATACATTGTACTTGCAGTGGTGTATCGGAAACTAATACTGGTCTCACAGGGAATGCTCAAAGCACCGACTGTAAGAGGAGTCTCTATTCTTGCACTTATGGTGGCATTGTGCCTTTTGTATTTAATTCCAAAGTAATTTCAGTGTTTCATCGTCAATGTGTATATCTAAGGAATACATTGAACCTGCAGTGGTGTATCGGAAACTAATACTTGTCTCACAGGGAAAGCTCAAAGCACCGACTGTAAGAAGAGTCTCTATTCTTGCACTTATGGTGGCTTTGTGCCTTTTGTATTTAATTCCGATGTAATTTCAGTGTTTCATCGTCAATGTGTATGTCTAAGGAATTCATAGAACCTGCAGTGGTATATCGGAAACTAATACTGGTCTCACTTGGAATGCTCAAAGCACCGACTGTAAGAAGAGTCTCTATTCTTGTACTTATTGCGGCATTGTGCATTTTGTATTTAGTTCCGATGCGATTTCTGTGTTTCATCGTCAATGCGAAGGTCCATGGAATACATTGAAGCTGCAGTGGTGTATCGGAAACTAATACTGGTCTCACAGGAAATGCTTAAAGCACCGACTGTAAGAGGAGTCTCTATTCTTGCACTTATGGCGGCATTGTGCCATTTGCATTTAATTCCGATGTAATTTCAATGTTTCATCGCCCATATGCATGTCTATGGAATACATTGAACCTGCAGTGGTGTATCGGAAACTAATACAGGTCTCACATGGAATGCTAAAAGCACCGACTTTAAGAAAAGTCTCTATTCTTGTACTTATTGCGGCATTGTGCCTTTTGTATTTAGTTAAGATTCGATCTCTGTGTTTCATGGTCAATGCGAAGGTCCAAGAAATACATTGAACCTGCAGTGGTGTATCGGAAACTAATACTGGTCTCACAGGAAAGGATCAAAGCACCGACTGTAAGAAGAGTCTCTATTCTTGTACGTAAGGCGGCATTGTGCCTTTTGTACTTAATTTTGATGCGATTTCTGTGTTTCATCGTCATTGTGTATGTCCAAGCAATACATTGATCCTGCAGTGGTGTATCGGAAGCTAACACTGGTCTCACAGGAAATGCTCAAAGCACCGACTGTAAGAAGAGCCTCTATTCTTGTACTGAAGGCGGCATTATGCCTTTAGTATTTAATTCCGATCCGAATTCTGTGTTTCATCGTGAATGTGAAGGTCCAAGGAATACATTGAACCAGCAGTGGTGTATCGGAAACTAATACCGGGCTCAAAGGGAATGCTCAAAGCATCGACAGTAGGAAGAGTCTCAATTCTTGAACTTATTTCGGCATTGTGCCCTTTGTATTTAGTTCCCATTCGATTTCTGTGTTTCATCGTCAATGCGAAGGTCCAAGGAATACATTGAACCTGCAGTGGTGTATCGGAAACTAATACTGGTCTCACAGGGAATGCCCAAAGCACCGACTGTAAGAGGAGTCTCTATTCTTGCACTTATGGCGGCATTGTGCCAGTTGTATTTAATTCCGATGGAATTTCAGTGTTTCATCGTCAATGTGTATGTCTAAGGAATACATTGAACCTGCAGTGGTGTATCGGAAACTAATACTGGTCACACAGGGAATGCTCGAAGCACCGACTGTAAGAAGAGTCTCTATTCTTGTACTTATTGCGGCATTGTGCCTTTTGTATTTAGTTCCGATTCGATTTCTGTATTTAATCGTCAATGCGAAGGTCCAAGGAATACATTGAACCGGCAGTGGTGTATCGGAAACTATTACTGGTCTCGCGTGAAAGGATCAAAGCAAAGACCCTAGGATGTCTCACTCATCTTGCCGTTAAGGCGGCATAGTTCCTTTGTATTTAATTCCGATGTAATTTCAGTTTTTCATCGTCAATGAGTATGTCCAAGGAATACATTGAACCTGGAGTGGTGTATCGGAAACTAATACTGGTATCGAAGGGAATGCTCAAAGCACCGACTGTAAGAGGTGTCTCTATTCTTGTACTTATTGCGGCATTGTGCCTTTTGTATTTGATTCCAATGCGATTTCTGTGTTTCATCGTCAATGTGAAGGTCCAAGGAATACATTGCACCAGCAGTGGTGTATCGGAAACTAATACTGGTGTCACAGGAAAGGATCAAACCACAGACTCTAAGAAGTCTCATTCTTCTTGCACTTAAGGCGGCATTTTCCTTTTGTATTTAATACCGATGTAATTTCAGTATTTCATCGTCAATGTGTATGTCCTAGGAATACATTGAACCTGCAGTGGTGTTTCGGAAACCAATACTGGTCTCAAAGAGAATGCTCAAACACCGACAGTAAGAAGAGTCTCCATTCTTGTACTTAAGGCGGCATTGTGCCTTTTGTGTTTATTCCCATGAGATTTCTGTGTTTCTTTGTCAATGTGTATGTCCAAGGAATACATTGAACCTGCAGTGGTGTATCGGAAACCAATACTGGTCTCAAAGAGAATGCTCAAAGCACCGACTGTAAGAAGAGTCTCTATTCTTGTACTTAAGGCGGCATTGTGCATTTTGTATTTAATTCCGATGCGATTTCTGTGTTTCATCGTCAATTTGAAGGTCCAAGGAATACATTGTACCTGCAGTGGTGTATCGGAAACTAATACTGGCCTCACAGGGAATGCTCAAAGCACCGACTGTAAGAAGAGTCTCTATTAATGCACTTATGGCAGCATTGTGCCTTTTGTATTTAATTCCGATGTAATATCAGTGTTTCATCGTCAATGTGTATGTCTAAGGAATACATTGAACCTGCAGTGGTGTATCGGAACTAATACTGGTCTCACAGGAAAGGATCAAAGCACAGACTCTAAGAAGTCTCAAACATCTTGCAGTTAAGGCATCATTGTTCTTTTTGTATTTAATTCCGATGTAATTTCAGTGTTTTATCGTCAATGAGTATGTCCAAGGAATACATTGAACCTGGAGTGGTGTATCGGAAACTAATACTGGTCTCACAGGGAATGCTCAAAGCAATGACTGTAAGAAGAGTCTCTATTCTTGTACGAAAGGCGGCATTGTGCCTTTTGTATTTAATTCCGATGCCATTTCTGTGTTTCATCGTCAATGTGTATTTCCAAGGAATACATTGAACCTGCAGTGGTGTATCGGAAACTAATACTGGTCTCACAGGGAAAGCTCAAAGTACCGACTGTAAGAAGAGTCTCTATTCTTGCACTTATGGAGGCATTGTGCCTTGTGTATTTAATTCCGATGTAGTTCCAGTGTTTCATCGTCAATGTGTATGTCTAAGGAATTCATTGAACCTGCAGTGGTGTATCGGAAACTAATACTGGTCTCACAGGGAAAGCTCAAAGTTTCGACTGTAAGAAGAGTCTCTATTCTTGCACTTATGGCGGCATTGTGCCTAGTGTATTTAATTCCGATGTAGTTTCAGTGTTTCATCGTCAATGTGTATGTCTAAGGAATTCATTGTACCTGCAGTGGTGTATCGGAAACTAATACTGGTCTCACAGCGAATGCTCAAAGCACCGACTGTAAGAGGAGTCTCTATTCTTGCAATTATGGCGGCATTGTGCCATTTGTATTTAATTCCGATGTAATATCAGTGTTTCATCGTCAATGTGTATGTCTAAGGAATAAATTGAACCTACAGTGCTGTATCGGAAACTAATACTGGTCACACAGGGAATGCTCAAAGCACCGACTGTAAGATGAGTCTCTATTCTTGTACTTATTGCAGCATTGTGCCTTTTGTATTTAGTTCCGATTCGATTTCTGTGTTTCATCGTCAATGCGAAGGTCCAAGGAATACATTGATCCTGCAGTGGTGTATCGGAATCTAATACTGGTCTCACAGGAAAGGATCAAACACAGACTCTAAGGAGTCTCACTCATCTTGCCGTTAAGGCGGCATTGTTCCTTTTGTATTTAATTCCGATGTTATTTCAGTGTTTCATCGCCATTGAGTACGTCCAAGGAATACATTGAACCTGGAGTGGTGTATCGGAAACTAATACTGGTCTCACAGGGAATGCTCAAAGCACCGACTGTAAGAAGAGTCTCTATTCCTGAACGTAAGGCGGAATTGTGCCTTTTGTACTTAATTTTGATGCGATTTCGGTGTTTCATCATCAATGTGTATGTCCAAGCAATACATTGAACCTGCAGTGGTGTATCGGAAACTAATACTGGTCTCACAGGAAATGCTCAAAGCACCGACTGTAAGAAGAGTCTCTATTCTTGTACTGAAGGCGGCATTATGCCTTTAGTATTTAATTCCGATCCGAATTCTGTGTTTCATCGTGAATGTGAAGGTCCAAGGAATACATTAAACCAGCAGTGGTGTATCAGAATCTAATACTGGTCTCACAGTGAATGCTGAAAGCACCGACTATAAGAAGAGTCTCTATTCTTGTACTAAAATCGGCAATGTGCCTTTTTTATTAAATTCCGATGCAATATCTGTGTTTCATCGTCAATGTGTATGTCCAAGGAATACATTGCACCTGCAGTGGTGTATCGGAAACAATTACTGGTGTCACAGGAAAGATCAAAGCACAGACTCTAAGAAGTCTCATTGTTCTTGCACGTAAGGCGGCATTGCGCCTTTTTTATTTAATTCAGATGCGATTTCTGTGTTTCATCGTCAATGTGTAGGTCCAAGGAATACATAGACCCTGCAGTGGTGTATGGGAAACTAATACTGGTCTCACAGGGAATGCTCAAAATACCGACTGTAAGAAGACTCTCTATTCTTGTACTTAAGGCGGCATTGTGGCATTTGTATTTAATTCCGATGCCATTTCTGTGTTCCACCGTCAACGTGAAGGTCCAAGGAATACATTGTACCTGCAGTTGTGTATCGGAAACTAGTACTAATCTCGCAGGGAATGCTCAAAGCACCGACTGTAAGAAGAGTCTATGTTCTTGCACTTATGGCGGCATTGTGACTTTTGTATTTAATTCCGATGTAATTTCAGTGTTTCATTGTCAATGTGTATGTCTAAGGAATACATTGAACCTGCCGTGGTGTATCAGAAACTAATACTGGTCTTACTGGGAATGCTCAAAGCACCGACTGTAAGAAGAGTCTCTATTCTTGTATGTAAGGCGGCATTGTGCCTTTTGTATTTAATTCCGATGCGATTTCTGTGTTTCATCGTCAATGTGTTTGTCCAGGGAATACACTGAACCTGCAGTGGTGTATCTGAAACTAATACTGGTCTCACAGGGAATGCTCAAAGCACCGACTGTAAGAAGAGTCTCTATTCTTGTACTTATTGCGGCATTGTGCCTTTTGTATTTAGTTCCACTGCGATTTCTGTGTTTCTTCGTCAATTCGAAGGTCCAAGGAATACATTGAACCTGCAGTGGTGTATCGGAAACTAATACTGGTCTCAAAGGGAATGCTCAAAGCATCGACAGTAGGAAGAGTCTCAATTCTTGTACTTATTGCGGAATTGTGCCCTTTGTATTTAGTTCCCATTCGATTTCTGTGTTTCATCGCCAATTCGAAGGTCCAAGGAATACATTGAACCTGCAGTGGTGTATCGGAAACTAATACTGGTCTCACAGGGAATGCCCGAAGCACCGACTGTAAGAGGAGTCTCTATTCTTGCACTTATGGCGGCATTGTGCCATTTGTATTTAATTCCGATGTAATTTCAGTGTTTCATCGTCAATGTGTATGTCTAAGGAATACATTGAACCTGCAGTGGTGTATCGGAAACTAATACTGGTCACACAGGGAATGCTTAAAAGCACCGACTGTAAGAAGAGTCTCTATTCTTGTACTTATTGCGGCATTGTGCCTTTTTAGTTTAGTTCCGATTCGAATTCTGTATTTAATCGTCAATGCGAAGGTCCAAGGAATACATTGAACCTACAGTGGTGTATCGGAAACTAATACTGGTCTCACGTGAAAGGATCAAAGCAAAGACTCTAAGAAGTCTCACTCATCTTGCCGTTAAGGCGGCATTGTTCCTTTGTATTTAATTCCGATGTAATTTCATTTTTTCATCGTCAATGAGTATGTCCAAGGAATACATTGAACCTGGAGTGGTGTATCGGAAACTAATACTGGTATCGAAGGGAATGCTCAAAGCACCGACTGTAAGAAGAGTCTCTATTCTTGTACTTATTGCGGCATTGTGCCTTTTGTATTTGATTCCAATGCGATTTCTGTGTTTCATCGTCAATGTGAAGGTCCAAGGAATACATTGCACCAGCAGTGGTGTATCGGAAACTAATACTGGTGTCACAGGAAAGGTTCAAATCACAGACTCTAAGAAGTCCCATTCTCCTTGCACTTAAGGCGGTATTGTTCCTTTTGTATTTAATACCGATGTAATTTCAGTATTTCATCGTCAATGTGTATGTCCTAGGAATACATTGAACCAGAAGTGGTGTTTCGGAAACCAATACTGGTCTCAAAGAGAATGCTCAAAGCACCGACAGTAAGAAGAGTCACCATTCTTGTACTTAAGGCGGCATTGTGCCTTTTGTGTTTATTCCCATGAGATTTCTGTGTTTCTTTGTCAATGTGTATGTCCAAGGAATACATTGAACCTGCAGTGGTGTATCGGAAACCAATACTGGTCTCAAAGAGAATGCTCAAACACCGACTGTAAGAAGAGTCTCTATGCTTGTACTTAAGGCGGCATTGTGCATTTTGTATTTAATTCCGATGCGATTTCTGTGTTTCATCGTCAATTTGAAGGTCCAAGGAATACATTGTACCTGCAGTGGTGTATCGGAAACTAATACTGACCTCACAGGGAATGCTCAAAGCACCGACTGTAAGAAGAGTCTCTATTCATGCACTTATGGCAGCATTGTGCCTTTTGTATTTAATTCCGATGTAATATCAGTGTTTCATCGTCAATGTGTATGTCTAAGGAATACATTGAACCTGCAGTGGTGTATCGCAAACTAATACTGGTCTCACAGGGAATGCTCAAAGCACCGACTGTAAGAAGAGTCTCTATTCTTGTACTTAAGGGGGCATTGTGCTTTTTGTATTTAGTTCCGATTCGATTTCTGCGTTTCATCGTCAATGCGAAGGTCCAAGGAATACATTGAACCTGCAGTGGTGTATCGGAAACTAATACTGGTCTCACAGGAAAAAATCAAAGCAGATTCTAAGAAGTCTCACTCATCTTGCGGTTAAGGCGGCATTGTTCCTTTTGTATTTAATTCCGATGTAACGTCAGTGTTTCATCGTCAATGAGTATGTCCAAGGAATACATTGAACCTGGAGTGGTGTATCGGAAACTAATACTGGTCTCACAGGGAATGCTCAAAGCACCGACTGTAAGAAGTGTCTCAATTCTTGTACGTAAGGCGGCATTGTGCCTTTTGTATTTAATTCCGATGCGATTTCTGTGTTTCATCGTTAATGTGTATGTCCAAGCAATACATTGAACCTGCAGTGGTGTATCGGAAACTAATACTGGTCTCACAGGAAATGCTCTAGGCACCGACTGTAAGAGGAGTCTCTATTCTTGTACTGAAGGCGGCATTATGCCTTTAGTATTTAATTCCGATGCGAATTCTGTGTTTCATCGTGAATGTGAAGGTCCAAGGAATACATTGAACCTGCTGTGGTGTATCAGAAACTAATACTGGTCTCACAGTGAATGCTCAAAGCACCGACTGTAAGAAGAGTCTCTATTCTTGTACTAAAATCGGCATTGTGCCTTTCCTATTAAATTCCGATGTAATATCTGTGTTTCATCGTCAATGTGTATGTCCAAGGAATACATTGAACCTGCAGTGGTGTATCGGAAACAATTACTGGTCTCACAGGAAAGATCAAAGCACAGACTCTAAGAAGTCTCATTCTCCTTGCACTTAAGGCGGCATTGTGCCTTTTGTATTTAATTCCGATGTAATTTCAGTGTATCATCGTCAATGTGTATGTCCTAGGAATACATGGAATCTGCAGTGGTGTATCGGAAGCTAATACTGGTCTCAGAGGGAATGCTCAAAGCACCGACTGTAAGAAGAGTCTCTATTCTTGTACGTAAGGCGGCATTGTGCTTAGGTATTTAATTCCTATGCGATTTCTCTGTTTTTTGGTCAATGTGTGGGTCCAAGGAATACACTGAACCTGCAGTGGTGTATCGGAAACTAATACTGGTCCCACAGGGAATGCTCAAAGCACCGACTGTAGGAAGAGTCTCTATCCTTGTACTTAAGGCGGCATTGTGCCTTTTGCATTTAATTCCGATGCGATTTCTGTGTTTCATCGTCAATGTGAAGGTACAAGGAACACATTGTACTTGCAATGGTGGTTCGGAAACTAATACTGGTCTCACAGGGAATGCTCAAAGCACCGACTGTAAGAGGAGTATCTATTCTTGCACTTATGGTGGCATTGTGCCTTTTGTATTTAATTCCAATGTAATTTCAGTGTATCATCGTCATGCGCATGACTAAGGAATACATTGAACCTGCAGTGGTGTATCGGAAACTAATACTGGTCACACAGGGAATGCTCAAAGCACCGACTGTAAGAAGAGTCTCAATTCTTGTACTTATTGCGGCATTGTGCCTTTTGTATTTAGTTCCGATTCGATTTCTGCGTTTCATCGTCAATGCGAAGGTCCAAGGAATACATTGAACCTGCAGTGGTGTATCAGAAACTAATACTGGTCTCACAGGAAAGAATCAAAGCAGACTCTAAGAAGTCTCACTCATCTTGCCGTTAAGGCGGCATTGTTCCTTTTGTATTTAATTCCGATGTAACGTCAGTGTTTCATCGTCAATGAGTATGTCCAAGGAATACATTGAACCTGGAGTGGTGTATCGGAAACTAATACTGGTCTCACAGGGAATGCTCAAAGCACCGACTGTAAGAAGTGTCTCAATTCTTGTACGTTAGGCGGCATTGTGCCTTTTGTATTTAATTCCGATGAGATTTCTGTGTTTCATCGTTAATGTGTATGTCCAAGCAATACATTGAACCTGCAGTGGTGTATCGGAAACTAATACTGGTCTCACAGGGAATGCTCAAAGCATCGACTGTAGGAAGAGTCTCAATTCTTGTACTTAAGGCGGCATTGTGCCTTTTGTATTTAATTCCGATGCGATTTCTGTGTTTCATCGTCAATGGGAAGTTCCAAGAAATACATTGTACCTGCTGTGGTGTATCGGAAACTAATACTGGTCTCACAGGGGATGCTCAAAACACCGACTGTATGAAGGGTCTCTATTCTGGCACTTATGGCGGTATTGTGCCTTTTGTGTTTAATTCCGATGCGATTTCTGTGTTTCATCGTCAAATTGTATGTCTAAGGAATACATTGAAGCTGCAGTGGTGTATCGGAAACTAATATTGGTCTCACAGGGAATGCTCAAAGCACCGACTGTAAGAAGAGTCTCTCTTCTTGTACTTATTGCGGCATTGTGCCTTTTGTATTTAGTTCCGATTCGATTTCTGTGTTTCATCGTCAATGCGTAGGTCCAAGGAATACATTGAACCTGCAGTGGTGTATCGGAAACTAATACTGGTCTCACAGGAAAGGATCAAAGCACAGACTCTAAGAAGTCTTACTCATCTTGCCGTTAAGGCGGCATTGTTCCTTTTGTATCTAATTCCGATGTAATTTCAGTGTTTCATCGTCAATGAGTATGTCCAAGGAATACATTGAACCTGGAGTGGTGTACCGGAAACTAACACTGGTCTCACAGGGAAAGCTCAAAGCACCGACTAAAAGAAGAGTCTCTATTCTTGCACATATGGCGGCATTGTGCCTTTAGTATTTAAATCCAATGTAATTTCAGTGTTTCATCGTCAATATGTATGTCTAAGGAATTCATTGAACCTGCCGTGGTGTATCGGAAACTAATACTGGTCTCACAGGGAATGCTCAAAGCAGCGACTGTAAGGAGAGTCTCTATTCTTGTACCTAAAGCGGCATTGTGCATTTTGTATTTAGTTCCGATGCGATTTCTGTGTTTCATCGTCAATGCGAAGGTCCAAGGAATACATTGAACCTGCAGTGGTGTATCGGAAACTAATACTGGTCTCACAGGAAAGGATCAAAGGACAGACTCTAAGAAGTCTCACTCATCTTGCAGTTAAGGCGGCATTGTTCCTTTTGTATTTAATTCCGATGCAATTTCAGTGTTTCATCGTCATTGAGTGTGTCCAAGGAATACATTGAACCTGGAGTGGTGTAGCGGAAACTAATACTGGTCTCACAGGGAATGCTCAAAGCACCGACTGTAAGAAGCGTCTCTATTCTTGTACGTAAGGCGGCATTGTGCCATTTGTATTTAATTCCGATGCGATTTCTGTGTTTCATCGTCAATGTGTATGTCCAAGGAATACATTGAACCTGCAGTGGTGTATCAGAAACTAATACTGGTCTCACAGGGAATGCTCAAAGCACCGACTGTAAGAAGAGTCTCTATTCTTGTACTTAAGGCGGCATTGTGCCTTTTGTATTGAATTCCGATGCGATTTCTGTGTTTCATCGTCAATGTGAAGGTACAAGGAATACATTGTACCTGCAGTGGTGTATCGGAAACTAATACTGGTCTTACAGGGAATGCTCAAAGCACCGACTGTAAGAGGAGTCTCTATTCTTGCACTTATGGCGGCATTGTGCCATTTGTATTTAATTTCGATGTAATTTCAGTGTTTCATCGTCAATGTGTATGTCTAAGGAACACATTGAACCTGCAGTGGTGTATCGAAAACTAATACTGGTCTCACAGGGAATGCTCAATGCACTGACTGTAAGAAGAGTCTCTATTCTTGTACTTATTGCGGCATTGTGCCTTTTGTATTTAGTTCCGATTC
Organism: Schistocerca americana; assembly: GCF_021461395.2. NCBI lineage: Eukaryota > Metazoa > Arthropoda > Insecta > Orthoptera > Acrididae > Schistocerca > Schistocerca americana. The sequence goes on along the minus strand of NC_060124.1, from coordinate 626,741,019 downwards.
GGTTTCTGTGTTTCATCGTCAATGCGAAGGTCCAAGAAATACATTGAACCTGCAGTGGTGTATCGGAAACTAATACTGGTCTCACAGGAAAGGATGAAAGCACAGACTCCAAGAAGTCTCACTCATCTTGCCGTTAAGGCGGCATTGTTCCTTTTGTATTTAATTCCGATGTAATTTCGGTGTTTCATCGTCAATGAGTATGTCCAAGGAATACATTGAACCTGCAGTGGTGTATCGGAAACAATTACTGGTCTCACAGGAAAGATCAAAGCACAGACTCTAAGAAGTCTAGTTCTTCTTGCACTTAAGGCGGCATTGTGCCTTTTGTATTTAATTCCGATGTAATTTCAGTGTTTAATCGTCAATGTGTATATCCTAGGAATACATGGAACCTGCATTGGTGCATCGGAAGCTAATACTGGTCTCACAGGGAATGCTCAAAGCACCGACTGTAAGAAGAGTCCCTATTCTTGTACTTAAGGTGGCATTGTGCCTTTTGTATTTAATTCCGATGCGATTTCTGTGTTTCATCGTCAATGTGAAGGTCCAAGGATTACATAGACCATGCAGGGGTGTATGGGAAACTAATACTGATCTCACAGGGGCTGCTCAAAGTACCGACTGTAAGAAGTCTCTCTATTCTTGTACGTAAGGCGGCATTCTACTTTTGTATTTAATTCCGATGAGATTTCTGTGTTTTATCGTCAATGTGTATGTCCAAGGAATTCACTGAACCTGCAGTGGTGTATCGGAAACTAATACTGGTCTCACATAGAATGCTCAAAGCACCGACTGTAAGAAGAGTCTCTATCCTTGTACTTAAGGCGGCATTGTGCCTTTTGCATTTAATTCCGATGCGATTTCTGTGTTTCATCGTCAATGTGAAGGTACAAGGAATACATTGTACCTGCAGTGGTGTATCGCAAACTAATACTGGTCTCACAGGGAATGCTCAAAGCACCGACTGTAAGAGGAGTCTCTATTCTTGCACTTATTGTGGCATTGTGCCTTTTGTATTTAATTCCAAAGTAATTTCAGTGTTTCATCGTCAATGTGTATGTCTAAGCAATACACTGAACCTGCAGTGGTGTATCGGAAACTAATACTGGTCTCACAGGGAATGCTCAAAGCACCGACTGTAAGAAGAGTCTCTATTCTTGTACTTATTGCGGCATTGTGCCTTTTGTATTTAGTTCCACTGCGATATCTGTGTTTCTTCGTCAATGCGAAGGTCCAAGGAATACATTGAACCTGCAGTGGTGTATCGGAAACTAATACTGGTCTCACAGGGAATGCTTAAAGCATCGACTATAGGAAGAGTCTCTATTCTTGTACTTAAGGCGGCATTGTGCCTTTTGTATTTAATTCCGATGCGATTTCTGTGTTTCATCGTCAATGGGAAGTTCCAAGAAATACATTGTACTTGCTGTGGTGTATCGGAAACTAATACTGGTCCCACAGGGAATGCTCAAAGCACCGACTGTAAGAAGGGTCTCTATTCTGGCACTTATGGATGTATTGTGCCTTTTATGTTTAATTCCGATGCGATTTCTGAGTTTCATCGTCAATGTGTATGTCTAAGGAATACATTGAAGCTGCAGTGGTGTATCGGAAACTAATATTGGTCTCACAGGGAATGCTCAAAGCACCGACTGTAACAAGAGTCTCTATTCTTGTACTTATTGCGGCATTGTGCCTTTTGTATTTAGTTCCGATTCGATTTCTGTGTTTCATCGTCACTGCGTAGGTCCAAGGAATACATTGAACCTGCAATGGTGTATCGGAAACTAATACTGGTCTCACGTGAAAGGATCAAAGCACAGACTCTAAGAAGTCTTACTCATCTTGCCGTTAAGGCGGCATTGTTCCTTTTGTATTTAATTCCGATGTAATTTCAGTGTTTCATCGTCAATGAGTACGTCCAAGGAATACATTGAACCTGGAGTGGTGTACCGGAAACTAACACTGGTCTCACAGGGAAAGCTCAAAGCACCGACTGAAAGAAGAGTCTCTATTCTTGCACTTATAGCGGCATTGTGCCTTTTGTATTTAATTCCGATGTAATTTCAGTGTTTCATCGTCAATAAGTATGCCTAAGGAATTCATTGAACCTGCAGTGGTGTATCGGAAACTAATACTGGTCTCACAGGGAATGCTCAAAGCACCGACTGTAAGAATAGTCTCTATTCTTGTACGTAAGGCGGCATTGTGCCGTTTGTATTTAATTCCGATGCGATTTCTGTGTTTCATCGTCAATGTGTATCTCCAAAGAATACATTGAAATTGCAGTGGTGTATCAGAAACTAATACTGGTCTCACAGGGAATGCTCAAAGCACCGACTGTGAGAAGAGTCTCTATTCTTGTACTTAAGGCGGCATTGTGCCTTTTGTATTTAATTCCGATGCGATTACTGTGTTTCATCGTCAATGTGAAGGTACAAGGAATACATTGTACCTGCAGTGGTGTATCGGAAACTAACACTGGTCTCATAGGGAATGCTCAAAGCACCGACTGTAAGAGGAGTTTCTATCCTTGCACTTATGGCGGCATTGTGCCATTTGTATTTAATTCCGATGTACTTTCAGTGTTTCATCGTCAATGTGTATGTCCAAGGAATACATTGAACCTGGAGTGGTGTATCGGAAACTAATACTGGTCTCACAGGAAAGGATCAAAGCACAGACTCTAAGAAGTCTCACACATCTTGCCGTTAAGGCGGCATTGTTCCTTTTGTATTAAATTCCGATGAAATTTCAGTGTTTCATCGTCAATGGGTATGTCCAAGGAATACATTGAACCTGGAGTGGTGTATCGGAAACTAATACTGGTCTCACAGGGAATGCTCAAGGCACCGACTGTAAGAAGAGTCTCTATTCTTGTACGTAAGGCGGCATTGTGCCTTTTGTATTTAATTCCGATGCGATTTCTGTGTTTCATTGTCAATGTGTATGTCCAAGCAATACATTGAACCTGCAGTGGTGTATCGGAAACTAGTACTGGTCTCACAGGGAATGCTCAAAGCACCGACTGTAAGAAGGGTCTCTATTCTGGCACTTATGGCGGTATTGTGCCTTTTGTGTTTAATTCTGATGCGATTTCTGTGTTTCATCGTCAATGTGTATGTCTAAGGAATACATTGAAGCTGCAGTCGTGTATCGGAAACTAATATTGGTCTCACAGGGAATGCTCAAAGCACCGACTGTAAGAAAAGTCTCTATTCTCGTACTTACTGCGGCATTGTGCCCTTTGTATTTAGCTCCGATTCGATTTCTGTGTTTCATCGTCAATGCGTAGGTCCAAGGAATACATTGAACCTGCAGTGGTGTATCGGAAACTAATACTGGTCTCACAGGAAAGGATCAAAGCACAGACTCTAAGAAGTCTTACTCATCTTGCCGTTAAGGCGGCATTGTTCAGTTTGTATTTAATTCCGATGTAATTTCAGTGTTTCATCGGCAATGAGTATGTCCAAGAAATACATTGAACCTGGAGTGGTGTACCGGAAACTAACACTGGTCTCACAGGGAAAGCTCAAAGCACCGACTGAAAGAAGAGTCTCTATTCTTGCACTTATGGCGGCATTGTGCCATTTGTATTTAATTCCGATGTAATTTCAGTGTTTCATCGTCAATATGTATGTCTAAGGAATTCATTGAATCTGCAGTGGTGTATCGGAAACTAATACTCGTCTCACAGGGAATGCTCAAAGCACCGACTGTAAGAAGAGTCTCTATTCTTGTACGTAAGGCGGCATTGTGCATTTTGTATTTAGTTCCGATGCGATTTCTGTGTTTCATCGTCAATGCGAAGGTCCAAGGAAAACATGGAACCTGCAGTGGTGTATTGGAAACTAATACTGGTCTCACAGGAAAGGATCAAAGCACAGACTCTGAGAAGTGTCACTCATCTTGCAGTTAAGGCGGCATTGTTCCTTTTGTATTTAATTCCAATGCAATTTCAGTGTTTCATCATCATTGAGTATGTCCAAGGAATACATTGAACCTGGAGTGGTGTATTGGAAACTAATACTGGTCTCACAGGGAATGCTCAAAGCACCGACTGTAAGAAGAGTCTCTATTCTTGTACGTAAGGCGGCATTGTGCCTTTTGTATTTAATTCCGATGCGATTTCTGTGTTTCATCGTCAATGTGTATCTCGAAGGAATACATTGAACCTGCAGTGGTGTATCAGAAACTAATACTGGTCTCACAGGGAATACTCAAAGCACCGACTGTAAGAAGAGTCTCTATTCTTGTACTTAAGGCGGCATTGTGCCTTTTGTATTTAATTCCGATGCTATTTATGTGTTTCATCGTCAATGTGAAGGTACAAGGAATACATTGTACCTGCAGTGGTGTATCGGAAACTAATACTGGTCTCACAGGGAATGCTCGAAGCACCGACTGTAAGAGGAGACTCTATTCTTGCACTTATGGCGGCATTGTGCCATTTGTATTTAATTCCGATGTAATTTCCTTGTTTCATCGTCAATGTGTATGTCTAAGGAATACATTGAACCTGCAGTTGTGTATCGGAAACTAATACTGGTCACACAGGGAATGCTTAAAGCACCGACTCTAAGAAGAGCCTCTATTCTTGTACTTATTGCGGCATTGTGAATTTTATATTTAGTTCCGATTCGATTTCTGTGTTTCATCGTCAATGCGAAGGTCCAAGAAATACATTGAACCTGCAGTGGTGTATCGGAAACTAATACTGGTCTCACAGGAAAGGATCAAAGCACAGACTCTAAGAAGTCTCACTCATCTAGCCGTTAAGGCGGCATTGTTCCTTTTGTATTTAATTCCAATGTAATTTCAGTGTTTCATCGTCAATGAGCATGTCCAAGGAATACATTGAACCTGGAGTGGTGTATCGGAAACTAATACTGGTCTCACAGGGAATGCTCAAAGCACCGACTGTAAGAAGAGTCTCTATTCTTGTACGTAAGGCGGCATTGCGCCTTTTGTATTTAATTCCGATGCAATTGCTGTGATTCATCGTCAATGTGTATGTCCAAGCAATACATTGGACCTGCAGTGGTGTATCGGAAACTAATACTGGTCTCACAGGAAATGCTCAAAGCACCGACTGTAAGAAGAGTCTCTATTCTTGTACTGAAGGCGGCATTATACCTTTAGTTTTTAATTCCGATGCGAAATCTGTGTTTCACCGTGAATGTGAAGGTCCAAGGAATACATTGAACCTGCAGTGGTGTATCAGAAACTAATACTGGTCTCACAGTGAATGCTCAAAGCACCGACTGTAAGAAGAGTCTCTATTATTGTACTAAAATCGGCATTGTGCCTTTTTTATTAAACTCCGATGCAATATCTGTGTTTCATCGTCAATGTGTCTGTCCATGGAATACATTGAACCTGCAGTGGTGTATCGGAAACTAATACTGGTCTCACAGGGAAAGCTCAAAGCACCGACTGTAAGAAGAGTCTCTATTCTTATACTTAAGGCGGCATTGTGCTTTTTGTATTTAATTCCAATGCGATTTCTGTGTTTCATCGTCAATGTGAAGGTCCAAGGAATACATTGCACCTGCAGTGGTGTATTGGAAACAATTACTAGTCTCACAGGAAAGATCAAAGCACAGACTCTAAGAAGTCTCATTCTTCTCGCACTTAAGGCGGCATTGTGCCTTTTGTATTTAATTCCGATGTCATTTCAGTGTGTCATCGTCAATGTGTATGTGCTAGGAATACATGGAATCTGCAGTTTTGTATCGGAAACTAATACTGGTCTCACAGGGAATGCTCAAATCACCGACTGTAAGAAGAGTCTCTATTCATGCACTTATGGCGGCATTGTGCCTTTTGTATTTAATTTCTATGTAATTTCAGTGATCCATCGTCAATGTATATGTCTAAGGAATACATTGAACCTGCAGTGGTGTATCGGAAACTAATACTGGTCTCACAGGGAATGCTCAAAGCACCGACTGTAAGAAGAGTCTCTATTCTTGTACGTAAGGCGGCATTGTGCCTTTTGTATTCAATTCCGATGCGATTTCTGTGTTTTATCGTCAATACGTATTTCCAAGGAATACATTGAACCTGCAGTGGTTTATCGGAAACTAATACTGGTCTCACAGGGAACGCTCAAAGCACCGACTGTAAGAAGAGTCTCTATTCTTGTACTTAAGGCGGCATTGTGCCTTTTGTATTTAATTCCGCTGTGACTTCTGTGTTTCATCGTCAATGTGACGGTCCAAGGAATACATTGAACCTGCAGTGGTGTACCGGATACTAATACTGGTCTCACAGAAAAGGATCAAAGCACAGACTCAAAGAAGTCTCACTTTTCTTGTACTTAAGGCGGCATTGTGCCTTTTGTATTTAATTCCGATGTAATTTCAGTGTTTCATCGTCAATGTGTAAGTCTAAGGAATACATTGAACCTGCAGTGGTGCAACGGAAACAAATACTGGTCTCACAGGGAATGCTAAAAGCACCGACAGTAAGAAGAGTCTCTATTCTTGTACTAAATTCGGCATTGTGCCTTTTTTATTAAATTCCGATGCAATATCTGTGTTTCATCGTCATTGTGTGTGTTCATGGAATACATTGAACATGGAGTGGTGTATCGGAAACTAATACTGGTCTCACAGGGAAAGCTCAAAGCACCGACTGTGAGAAGAGTCTCCATTCTTGTACTTAAGGCGCCATTGTGCCTTTTGTATTTAATTCCATTGCGATTTCTGTGTTTCATCGTCAATGTGAAGGTTCAAGGAATACATTGCACCTGCAGTGGTGTATCGGAAACAATTACTGGTCTCACAGGAAAGATCAAAGCACAGACTCTAAGAAGTCTCATTCTTCTTGCTCTTAAGGCGGCATTGTGCATTTTGCATTTAATTCCGATGTAATTTCAGTGTTTCATTGTCAATGTGTATGTGCTAGGAATACATGGATTCCGCAGTGGTGTATCGGAAACTAATACTGGTCTCACAGGGAATGCTCAAAGCACCGACTGTAAGAAGAGTCTCTATTCTTGTACGTAAGGCGGCATTGTGCCTTTTGTATTCAATTCCGATGCGATTTCTGTGTTTCATCGTCAATGCGTACGTCCAAGGAATACATTGAACCTGCAGTGGTTTATCGGAAACTAATACTGGTCTCACAGGGAATGCTCAAAGCACCGACTGTAAGAAGAGACTCTATTCTTGTACTTAAACCGGCATTGTGCCTTTTGTATTTAATTCCGATGCGATTTCTGTGTTTCATCGTCAATGTGAAGGTCCAAGGAATACATAGACCCTGCAGTGGTGTATGGGAAACTAATACTGGTCTCACAGGGAATACTCAAAGTACCGACTGTAAGAAGACTCTCTATTCTTGTACTTAAGGCGGCATTGTGCCATTTGTATTTAATTCCGATGCCAATTCTGTGTTCCATCGTCAATGTGAAGGTCCAAGTAATACATTGTACCTGCAGTTGTGTATCGGAAACTAGTACTGGTCTGGCAGGGATTGCTCAAAGCACCGACTGTAAGAAGAGTCTATGTTCGTGCACTTATGGCGGCATTGTGACTTTTGTATTTAATTCCGATGTAATTTCAGTGTTTCATTGTCAATGTGTATGTCTAAGGAATACATTGAACCTGCAGTGGTGTATCAGAAACTAATACTGGTCTCACAGGGAATGCTCGATGCACCGACTGTAAGAAGAGTCTCTATTCTTGTACGTAAGGCGGCATTGTGCCTTTTGTATTTAATTCCGATGCGATTCCTGGGTTTCATCGTCAATGTGTATGTCCAAGGAATTTACTGAAGCTGCAGTGGTGTATCGGAAACTAATACTGGTCTCACAGGGAATGCTCAAAGCACCGACTGTAAGAAGAGTATCTATTCTTGTACTTAAGGCGGCATTGTGCCTTTTGCATTTAATTCCGGTGCGATATCTGTGTTTGATCGTCAATGTGAAGGTACAAGGAATACATTGTACCTGCAGTGGTGTATCGGAAACTAATACTGGTCTCACAGGGAATGCTCAAAGCATCGACTGTAAGAGGAGTCTCTATTCTTGCACTTATGGTGGAATTGTGCCTTTTATATTTAATTCCAATGTAATTTCAGTGTTTCATCGGCAATGCGAAGGTCCAAGGAATACATTGAACCTGCTGTGGTGTATCGGAAACCAATACTGGTCTCACAGGGAATGCTCAAAGCACCGACTGTAAGAAGGGTCTCTATTATGGCACTTATGGCGGTATTGTGCCTTTTGTGTTTAATTCCGATGCGATTTCTGTGTTTCATTGTTAATGTGTATGTCCAAGGAATACATTGGACATGCAGTGGTGCATCGGAAACCAATACTGGTCTCAAAGGGAATGCTCAAAGCACCGACTGTACGAAGAGTCTCTATTCTTGTACTTAAGGAGGCATTGTGCATTTTGTATTTAATTCCGATGCGATTTCTGTGTGTCATCGTCAATTTGAAGGTCCAAGGAATACATTGTACCTGCAGTGGCGTATCGGAAACTAATACTGGCCTCACAGGGAATGCTCAAATCACCGACTGTAAGAAGAGTGTCTATTCATGCACTTATGGCGGCATTGTGCCTTTTGTATTTAATTCCGATGTAATTTCAGTGTTTCATCGTCAATGTGTATGTCTAAGGAATACACATAACCTGCAGTGGTGTATCGGAAACTAATACTGGTCTCACAGGGAATGCTCAAAGCACCGACTGTAAGAAGAGACTTTATTCTTGCACTGAAGGCGGCATTGTGCCTTTTGTATTTAATTCCGATGGGTTTCTGTGTTTCATCGTCAATGTGAAGGTCCAAGGAATACACTGAACCTGCTGTGGTGTTACGGAAACTAATACTGGTCTCACAGGGAATGCTCAAACACAGACTGCAAGAAGAGTCTCTATTCTTGTATTTAAGGCGGCATTGTGCCTTTTGTATTTCATTCCGATGCGATTTCTGTGTTTCATCGTCAATGTGTATGTCCAGGGAATACATTGAACCTGCAGTGGCGTATGGAAGCTGATACTGGTCTCACAGGAAAGGATCAAAGCACACACTCAAAGAAGTCTCACTTTTCTTGTACTTAAGGCGGCTTTGTGCGTTTTGTATTTAATTCCGATGTAATTTCAGTTTTTCATCGTCAATGTGTACGTGCAAGGAATACATTGAACCTGCAGTGGCGTATCGCAAGCTAATACTGGACTCACGGGGAATGCTCAAAGCACCGACTGTAAGAAGAGTCTCTATTCTTGTACTTATTGCGGCATTGTGCATTTTGTATTTAGTTCCGATGCGATTTCTGTGTTTCATTGTCAATGCGAAGGTCCAAGGAATACATTGAACCTGCAGTGTTGTATCGGAAACTAATACTGGTCTCACAGGAAAGTATCAAAGCACAGACTATAAGAAGTCTCACTCATCTTGCAGTTAAGGCGGCATTGTTCCTTTTGCATTTAATTCGATGTAATTTCAGTGTTTCATCGTCATTGAATATGTCCAAGGAATACATTGAACCTGGTGTGGTGTATCGGAAACTAATACTGGTCACACAGGGAATGCTCAAAGCACCGACTGTAAGAAGAGTCTCTATTCTTGTACTTAAGGCGGCATTGTGCCTTTTGTATTTAATTCCGATGCGATTTCTGTGTTTCATCGTCAATGTGAAGGTACAAGGAATACATTGAACCTGGTGTGGTGTATCGGAAACTAATACTGGTCACACAGGGAATGCTCAAAGCACCGACTGTAAGAAGAGTCTCTATTCTTGCACTTAAGGCGGCATTGTGCCTTTTGTATTTAATTCCGATGCGATTTCTGTATTTCATCGTCAATGTGAAGGTACAAGGAATACATTGTAATTGCAGTGGTGTATCGGAAACCAATACTGGTCTCACAGGGAATGCTCAAAGCACCGACTGTAAGAAGAGTGTCTATTCATGCACTTATGGCGGCATTGTGCCTTTTGTATTTAATTCCAATGTAATTTCAGTGTTTCATCGTCAATGTGTATGTTTAAGGAATACACTAAACCTGCAGTGGTGCATCGGAACTAATACTGGTCTCACAGGGAATGCTCAAAGCACCGACTGTAAGAAGAGTCTCTATTCTTGTACTTAAGGCGGCATTGTGCCTTTTGTATTTATCTCCGATGTGACTTCTGTGTTTCATCGTCAATGTGAAGGTCCAAGGAATACATTGAACCTGCAGTGGTGTACCGGAAACTAATACTGGTCTAACAGGAATGGATCAAAGCACAGACTCTAAGAAGTCTCACTCTTCTTGCACTTAAGGCGGCATTGTGCCTTTTGTATTTAATTCCGATATAATTTCGGTGTTTCGTCTTCAATGTCTATGTCGAAGGAATACATTGAACCTGCAGTGGTGTATCGGAAACTAATACTGGTCTCACAGGGAATGCTGAAAGCACCGAATGAAAGAAGAGTCTCTATTCTTGTACTTAAGGCGGCATTGTGCCTTTTGTATTTAATTCCGATGCGATATCTGTATTTCATCGTCAATGTGAAGGTCCAAGAAATATATTGAACCTGCAGTGGTTTATCGGAAACTAATACTGGTCACACAGGGAATGCTCAAATCACCGACTGTAAGATGAGTCTCTATTCTTGTACTTAATTCGGCATTGTGCCTTTTGTATTTAATTCCGATGCGATTTCTGTATTTGATAGTCAATGTGAAGGTCGAAGGAATAAATTGAACCTGCAGTGGTGAATCGAAAACTAATACTGGTCTCACAGGAAAGGATCAAAGCACAGACTCAAAGAAGTCTCACTTTTCTTGTACTTAAGGCGGCTTTGTGCCTTTGTATTTAATTCCGATGTAATTTCAGTGTTTCATCGTCAATGTGTAAGTCTAAGGAATACATTGAACCTGCAGTGGTGCAACGGAAACTAATACTGGTCACACAGGGAATGCTCAAAGCACCGACTGTAAAAAGAGTCTCTATTCTTGTATTTATTGCGGTATTGTGCCTTTTGTATTTAGTTCCGATTCGATTTCTTTGTTTCATCGTCAATGCGAAGGTCCAAGGAATACATTGAGCCTGCAGTGGTGTATCGGAAACTAATACTGGTCTCACAGGAAAGGATCAAAGCACAGACTCTAAGAAGTCTCACTCATCTTGCCGTTAAGGCGGCATTGTTCCTTTTGTATTTAATTCCGATGTAATTTCAGAGTTTCATCGTCAATGAGTATGTCCAAGCAATACATTGAACCTGGAGTGGTGTATCAGAAACTAATACTGGTCTCACAGGGAATGCTCGAAGCACCTACTGTAAGAAGAGTCTCAATTCTTGTACGTAAGGCGGCATTTCGCCTTTTGTATTTAACTCCGATGCGATTTCTGTGTTTCATCGTCAATGTGTATGTCCAAGCAATACATTGAACCTCCAGTGGTGTATCGGAAACTAATACTGGTCTCACAGGAAATGCTCAGAGCACCGACTGTAAGAAGAGTCTCTATTCTTGTACTGAAGGCGGCATTATGCCTTTAGTATTTAATTCCGATGCGAATTCTGTGTTTCATCGTGAATGTGAAGGTCCAAGGAATAGATTGAACCTGCAGTGGTGTATCAGAAACTAATACTGGTCTCACAGTGAATGCTCAAAGCACCGACTGTAAGAAGAGTCTCTATTCATGTACTAAAATCGGCATTGTGCCTTTTTTATTAAATTCCGATGCAATATCTGTGTTTCATAGTCAATGTGTATGTCCAAGGAATACATTGAACCTGCAGTGGTGTGTCGGAAACTAATACTAGTCTCACAGGGAAAGCTCAAAGCACCGACTGTAAGAAGAGTCTCTATTCTTGTACTTAAGGCGGCATTGTGCCTTTTGTATTTAATTCCAATGTGATTTCTGTGTTTCATCGTCAATGTGAAGGTCCAAGGAATACATTGCACCTGCAGTGGTGTATCGGAAACAATTACTGGTCTCACAGGAATGATCAAAGCACAGACTCTAAGAAGTCTCATTCTTCTTGCACTTAAGGCGGCATTGTGCCTTTTGTATTTAATTCCGATGTAATTTCAGTGTTTCATCGTCAATGTGTATGTCCTAGGAATACATGGAATCTGCAGTGGTGTATCGGAAGCTAATACTGGTCTCACAGGGAATGCTCAAAGCACCGACTGTAAGAAGAGTCTCTTTTCTTGTACTTAAGGCGGCATTGTGTCTTTTGTATTTAATTCCGATGCCATATCTGTGTTCCATCGTCAATGTGAAGGTCCAAGAAATACATTGTCCCTGCAGTTGTGTATCGGAAACTTGTACTGGTCTCGCAGGGAATGCTCAAATCACCGACTGTAAGAAGAGTCTATGTTCTTGCACTTATGGCGGCATTGTAACTTTTGTATTTAATTCCGATGTAATTTCAGTGTTTCATTGTCAATGTGTATGTCTAAGAAATACATTGAACCTGCAGTGGTGTATCAGAAACTAATACTGGTCTCACAGGGAATGCTCAAAGCACCGACTGTAAGAAGAGTCCCTATTCTTGTACGTAAGGCGGAATTGTGCCTTTTGTATTTAATTCCGATGCGATTTCTGTGTTTCATCGTCAATGTGTATGTCCAAGGAATACACTGAACCTGCAGTGGTGTATCGGAAACTAATACTGGTCTCACAGGGAATGCTCAAAGCACCGACTGTAAGAAGAGTCTCTATCCTTGTACTTAAGGCGGCATTGTGCCTTTTGCATTTAATTCCGATGCGATTTCTGTGTTTCATCGTCAATGTGAAGGTACAAGGAATACATTGTACCTGCAGTGGTGTATCGGAAACTAATACTGGTCTCACAGGGAATGCTCAAAGCACCGACTGTAAGAGGATACTCTATTCTTGCACTGACGGTGGCATTGTGCCTTTTGTATTTAATTCCAATGTAATTTCAGTGTTTCATCGTCAATGTGTATGTCTAAGGAATACATTGAACCTGGAGTGGTGTATCGGTAACTAATACTGGTCTCACAGGGAATGCTCAAAGCACCGACTGCAAGAAGAGTCTCTATTCTTGTACTTATTGCGGCATTGTGCGTTTTGTATTTGGTTCCGATTCGATTTCTGTGTTTCATCGTCAATGCGAAGGTCCAAGGAATACATTGAACCTGCAGTGGTGTATCGGAAACTAATACTGGTCTCACAGGATGGGATCAAATCACAGAATCTAAGAAGTCTGACTCATCTTGTAGATAAGGCGGCATTGTTACTTTTGTATTTAACTCCGATGTAATTTCAGTGTTTCATCGTCATTGAGTAGGTCCAAGGAATACATTGAACCTGGAGTGGTGTATCGGAAACTAATACTGGTCTCACAGGGAATGCTCAAAGCACCGACTGTGAGAAGAGTCTCTATTCTTGTACTTAAGGCGGCATTGTGCCTTTTGTATTTAATTCCGATGCGATTTCTGTGTTTCATCGTCAATGTGAATGTACAAGGAATACTTTGTACCTGCAGTGGTGTATCGGAAACTAATACTGGTCTCAGAGGGAATGCTCAAAGCACCGACTGTAAGAGGACTCTCTATTCTTGCACTTATGGCGGCATTGTGCCATTTGTATTTAATTCCTATGTAATTTCAGTGTTTCATCGTCAATGTGTATGTCTAAGGAATACATTGAACCTGCAGTGGTGTATCGGAAACTAATACTGATCTCACAGGGAATGCTCAAAGCACCGACTGTAAGAAGAGTCTCTATTCTTGTGCTTATTGCGGCATTGTGCATTTTATATTTAGTTCCGATGCGATTTCCGCGTTTCTTCGTCAATGCGAAGGTCCAAGGAATACATTGAACCTGCAGTGGTGTATCGGAAACTAATACTGGTCTCACAGGAAAGAATCAAAGCACAGATTCTAAAAAGTCTCACTCATCTTGCAGGTAAGGCGGCATTGTTCCTTTTGTATTTAATACCGATGTAATTTCAGTGTTTCATCGTCAATGAGTATGTCCAAGGAATACATTGAACCTGGAGTGGTGTATCGGAAACTAATACTGGTCTCACAGCGAATGCTCAAAGGACCGACTGTAAGAAGAGTCTCTATTTTTGTACGTAAGGCGGCATTGTGCCTTTTGTATTAATTCCGAGGCGATTTCTGTGTTTCATCGTCAATGCGTATGTCCAAGGAATCCATTGAACCTGCAGTGGTGTATCGGAAACTAATACTGGTCTCACAGGAATGGATCAAAGCACAGACTCTAAGAAGTCTCACTCTTCTTGCACTTAAGGCGGCATTGTGCCTTTTGTATTTAATTCCGATATAATTTCGGTGTTTCGTCTTCAATGTGTATGTCGAAGGAATACATTGAACCTGCAGTGGTGTATCGGAAACTAATACTGGTCTCACAGGGAATGCTCAAAGCACCGAATGAAAGAAGAGTCTCTATTCTTGTACTTAAGGCGGCATTGTGCCTTTTGTATTTAATTCCGATGCGATATCTGTATTTCATCGTCAATGTGAAGGTCCAAGAAATATATTGAACCTGCAGTGGTCTATCGGAAACTAATACTGGTCACACAGGGAATGCTCAAATCACCGACTGTAAGATGAGTCTCTATTCTTGTACTTAAGGCGGCACTGTGCCTTTTGTATTTAATTCCGATGCGATTTCTGTGTTTGATAGTCAATGTGAAGGTCGAAGGAATACATTGAACCTGCAGTGGTGAATCGGAAACTAATACTGGTCTCACAGGAAAGGATCAAAGCACAGACTCAAAGAAGTCTCATTTTTCTTGTACTTAAGGCGGCTTTGTGCCTTTGTATTTAATTCCGATGTAATTTCAGTGTTTCATCGTCAATGTGTAAGTCTAAGGAATACATTGAACCTGCAGTGGTGCAACGGAAACTAATACTGGTCTCACAGGGAATGCTCAAAGCACCGACTGTAAGAAGAGACTTTATTCTTGCACTGAAGGCGGCATTGTGCCTTTTGTATTTAATTCCGATGGGTTTCTGTGTTTCATCGTCAATGTGAAGGTCCAAGGAATACACTGAACCTGCTGTGGTGTTACGGAAACTAATACTGGTCTCACAGGGCATGCTCAAACACAGAGTGTAAGAAGAGTCTCTATTCTTGTATTTAAGGCGGCATTGTGCCTGTTGTATTTCATTCCGATGCGATTTCTGTGTTTCATCGTCAATGTGTATGTCCAGGGAATACATTGAACCTGCAGTGGCGTATGGAAGCTGATACTGGTCTCACAGGAAAGGATCAAAGCACAGACTCAAAGAAGTCTCACTTTTCTTGTACTTAAGGCGGCTTTGTGCGTTTTGTATTTAATTCCGATGTAATTTCAGTTTTTCATCGTCAATGTGTACGTGCAAATAATACATTGAACCTGCAGTGGTGTATCGCAAGCTAATACTGGACTCACGGGGAATGCTCAAAGCACCGACTGTAAGAAGAGTCTCTATACTTGTACTTATTGCGGCATTGTGCATTTTGTATTTAGTTCCGATGCGATTTCTGTGTTTCATCGTCAATGCGAAGATCCAAGGAATACATTGAACCTGCAGTGTTGTATCGGAAACTAATACTGGTCTCACAGGAAAGGATCAAAGCACAGACTCTAAGAAGTCTCACTCATCTTGCAGTTAAGGCGGCATTGTTCCTTTTGTATTTAATTCGATGTAATTTCAGTGTTTCATCGTCATTGAATATGTCCAAGGAATGCATTGAACCTGGTGTGGTGTATCGGAAACTAATACTGGTCACACAGGGAATGCTCAAAGCACCGACTGTAAGAAGAGTCTCTATTCTTGTACTTAAGGCGGCATTGTGCCTTTTGTATTTAATTCCGATGCGATATCTGTGTTTCATCGTCAATGTGAAGGTACAAGGAATACATTTTACCTGCAGTGGTGTATCGGAAACTAATACTGGTTTCACAGGGAATGCTCAAAGCACCTACTGTAAGAGGAGTCTCTATTCTTGCACTTATGGCGGCATTGTGCCATTTGTATTTAATTCCGATGTAATTTCAGTGTTCCATCGTCAATGTGTGTGTCTAAGGAATACATTGAACCTGCAGTGGTGTATCGGAAACTAATACTGGTCACACAGGGAATGCTCAAAGCACCGACTGTAAAAAGAGTCTCTATTCTTGTATTTATTTCGGTATTGTGCCTTTTGTATTTAGTTCCGATTCGATTTCTTTGTTTCATCGTCAATGCGAAGGTCCAAGGAATACATTGAACCTGCAGTGGTGTATCGGAAACTAATACTGGTCTCACAGGAAAGGATCAAAGCACAGACTCTAAGAAGTCTCACTCATCTTGCCGTTAAGGCGGCATTGTTCCTTTTGTATTTAATTCCGATGTAATTTCAGAGTTTAATCGTCAATGAGTATGTCCAAGCAATACATTGAACCTGGAGTGGTGTATCAGAAATTAATACTGGTCTCACAGGGAATGCTCAAAGCACCGACTCTAAGAAGAGTCTCAATTCTTGTACGTAAGGCGGCATTTCGCCTTTTGTATTTAACTCCGATGCGATTTCTGTGTTTCATAGTCAATGTGTATGTCCAAGCAATACATTGAACCTCCAGTGGTGTATCGGAAACTAATGCTGGTCTCACAGGAAATGCTCAGAGCACCGACTGTAAGAAGAGTCTCTATTCTTGTACTGAAGGCGGCATTATGCCTTTAGTATTTAATTCCGATGCGAATTTTGTGGTTCATCGTGAATGTGAAGGTCCAAAGAATAGATTGAACCTGCCGTGGTGTATCAGAAACTAATACTGGTCTCACAGTGAATGCTCAAAGAACCGACTGTAAGAAGAGTCTCTATTCTTGTACTAAAATCGGCATTGTGCTTTTTTATTAAATTCCGATGCAATATCTGTGTTTCGTCGTCAATGTGTATGTCCAAGGAATACATTGAACCTGCTGTGGTGTGTCGGAAACTAATACTAGTCTCACAGGGAAAGCTCAAAGCACCGACTGTAAGAAGAGTCTCTATTCTTGTACTTAAGGCGGCATTGTGCCTTTTGTATTTAATTCCAATGTGATTTCTGTGTTTCATCGTCAATGTGAAGGTCCAAGGAATACATTGCACGTGCAGTGGTGTATCGGAAACAATTACTGGTCTCACAGGAATGATCAAAGCACAGACTCTAAGAAGTCTCATTGTTCTTGCACTTAAGGCGGCATTGTGCCTTTTGTACTTAATTCCGATGTAATTTCAGTGTTTCATCGTCAATGTGTATATCGAAGGAATACATTGAACCAGCAGTGGTGTGTCGGAAAGTAATACTGGTCTCTCAGGGAATGCTCAAAGCACCGACTGTAAGAAGAGTCTCTGTTCTTGTACTTAAGGTGACAGTGTGCCTTTTGTATTTAATTCCGACGCGATTTCTGAGTTTCGTCGTCAATGTGAAGGTCCAAGGAATACATTGAACCTGCAGTGGTGAATCGCAATTTAATTCTGGTCTCACAGGCATTGCTCAAAACACCGACTGTAAGAAGAGTCTCTATTCTTGTAAGTAAGGCGGCATTGTGCCTTTTGTATTTAATTCCGATGCTGTTTCTGTGCTTCATCGACAATGTGAAGGTCCAAGGAATACATTGAACCTGCAGTGGTGTATCGGAAACTATTACTGGTCTCACAGGAAAGGATCAATGCACAGACTCTAAGAAGTCTCACTCTTCTTGCACTTAAGGCGGCATTGAGCCTTTTTTATTTAAATCCGATCTAATCTCAGTGTTTCATCGTCAATGTGTATGTCCAAGGAATACATTGAACCTGCAGTGGTGTATCGGAAACTAATACTGCTCTCACAGGGAGTGCTCTAAACACCAACTGTAAAAAGAGTCTCTATTCTTGTACTTATGGAGGCATTGTGCCTTTTGTATTTAATTCCGATGCGATTTCTGTGTTTCATCGTCAATGTGAAGGTCCAATTAATACATTGAACCTGCAATGGAGTATCGGAAACTAATACTGGTCTCACAGGCTCACAGGAAAGGATCAATGCACAGACTCTAAGATGTCTCACTCATCTCGCACTTAAGGCGGCATTGTGCCTTTTGTATTTAATTCCGATCTATTTTCAGTGTTTCATCGTCAATGTGTATGACCAAGGAATACATTGAACCTGCAGTGGTGTATCGGAAACTAATACTGGTCCCACAGGGAATGCTCAAAACACCGACTGTAAGAAGAGTCTCTAATCTTGTACGGAAGGCGGCATTGTGCCTTTTGTATTTAATTCCGATGCGATTTCTGTGTTTCATCGTCAATGGGTATGTCCAAGGAATACATTGAACCTGCAGTGGTGTATCGCAAACTAATACTGGTCTCACAGGGAATGCTCAAAGCACAGACTGTAAGAAGAGTCTCTATTCTTGTACGTAAGGCGGCATTCTGCCTTTTGTATTTAATTCCGACGCGATTTCTGAGTCTTCGTAAATGCGAAGGTATAAGGAATACATTGAACCTGCAGTGGTGCATCGGAAACTAATATTGGTCTCACAGGAAAGGATCAATGCACAGACTCTAAGAAGTCTCACTCTTCTTGCACTTAAGGCAGCATTGTGCCTTTTGTATTTAATTCCGATGCCATCTCTGTGTTTCATCGTCAATGTGAAGGTCCAAGGAAAACACTGAACCTGCAGTGGTGTATCGGAGACTAATATTGGTCTCACAGGAAAGGATCAAAGCACAGACTCTAAGAAGTCTCACTCTTCTTGCACTTAAGGCAGCATTGTGCCTTGTATTTAATTCCGATGCGATTTCTGTGTTTCATCGTCAATGTGAAGGTACAAGGAATACATTGAACCTGCAGTGGTGCATCGGAAAATAATACTGGTCTCTCAGGAAAGGATCAAATCACAGACTCTAAGAAGAGTCACTCTTCTTGCACTTACGGCGGCATTGTGCCTTTTGTACTTAATTCCGATGCGATTTCTATGTTTCATCGTCAACGTGAAGGTCCAAGGAATACATAGAAACTGCAGTGGTGCATCGGAAACTAATATTGGTCTCACAGGAAAGGATCAAAGCACAGACTCTAAGAAGTCTCACTCTTCTTGCACTTAAGGCAGCATTGTGCCTTTTGTATTTAATTCCGATGCGATCTCTGTGTTTCATCGTCAATGTGAAGGTCCAAGGAAAACACTGACCCTGCAGTGGTGTATCGGAGACTAATATTGGTCTCACAGGAAACGATCAAAGCACAGACTCTAAGAAGTCTCACTCTTCATGCACTTAAGGCGGCATTGTGCCTTTCGTATTTAATTCCGGTCTAATTTCAGTGTTTCATCGTCAATGTGTATGTCCAAGGAATACATTGAACCTGCAGTGGTGTATCGGAAACTAATACTGGTCTCACAGGGAATGCTCAAAACACCGACTGTAAGAAGAGTCTCTATTCTTGTACTTAAGGCTGCATTCTGCCTTTTGTATTTAATTCCGACGCGATTTCTGAGTCTTCGTAAATGCTAAGGTATAAGGAATACATTGAACCTGCAGTGGTGCATCGGAAACTAATATTGGTCTCACAGGAAAGGATCAAAGCACAGACTCTAAGAAGTCTCACTCTTCTTGCACTTAAGGCAGCATTGTGCCTTGTATTTAATTCCGATGCGATTTCGGTATTTCATCGTCAATGTGAAGGTACAAGGAATACATTGAACCTGCAGTGGTGCATCGGAAAATAATACTGGTCCCTCAGGAAAGGATCAAATCACAGACTCTAAGAAGTGTCACTCTTCTTGCACTTAAGGCGGCATTGTGCCTTTTGTACTTAATTCCGATGCGATTTCTGTGTTTCATCGTCAACGAGAAGGTCCAAGGAAGACATAGAACCTGCAGTGGTGTATCGGAAACTAATACTGGTCTCACAGGAAAGGATCAAAGCACAGACTCTAAGAAGTCTCAGTCTTCTTGCACTTAAGGCATCATTGTGCCTTTTGTATTTAATTTCGATGCGATTTCAGTGTTTCATCGTCAATGTGAAGGTCCAAGCAATACATTGAACCTGCAGTGGTGTATCGGAAGCTAATACTGGTCTCACAGGAAAGGATCAAAGCACAGACTATAAGAAGTCTTACTCTTCTTGCACTTAAGTCGACATTGAGCCTTTTGTATTTAATTCCGATGCGATTTCTGTGTTTCATCGTCAATCTGAAGGTCCAAGGAATGCATTGAACCTGCAGTGGTGTATCGCAAACTAATACTGGTCTCACAGGGAGTGCTCAAAACACCGACTGCAAGAAGAGTCTTTATTCTTGTACTTATGGTGGCATTGTGCTTATTGTATTTAATTCCGATGCGATTTCTGTGTTTCATCGTCAATGTGAAGGTCCAAAGGAATAACTTGAAATTGCAGTGGTGTATCGGAAACTAATATTGGTCTCACAGGAAAGGATCAAAGCACAGACTATAAGAAGTCTCACTCTTCTTGCACTTAAGGCGGCATTGAGCCTTTTTTATTTAATTCCGATCTAATTTCAGTGTTTCATCGTCAATGTGTATGTCGAAGGAATACATTGAACCTGCAGTGGTGTATCGCAAACTTATACTGGTCTCACAGGGAGTGTTCAAAACACCGACTGTAAGAAGAGTCTCTATTCTTGTACTTATGGAGGCAATGTGCCTTTTGTATTTAATTCTTATGCGATTTCTGTGTTTCATCGTCAATGTGAAGGTCCAAGGAATACATTGAACCAGCAGTGGTGTATCGGAAACTAATACTGGTCTCACAGGAAAGGATCAATGCACAGACTCTAAGAAGTCTCACTCTCCTTGCACTTAAGGCAGCATTGTGCCTTTTGTATTTAATTCCGATGCGATTTCTGTGTTTCATCGTCAATGTGAAGGTCCAAGGAAAACATTGAACCTGCAGTGGTGTATCGGAAACTAATACTGGTCTCAGAGGAAAGGATCAAAGCACAGACTCTAAGAAGTCTCACTCTTCTTGCACTTAAGGCGGCATTGAGCCTTTTTATTTAATTCCGATCTAACTTCAGTAATTCATCGTCAATGTGTATGTCCAAGGAATACATTGAACCTGCAGTGGTGTATCGCAAACTATTACTGGTCTCACAGGGAGTGCTCAAAACACCGACTGTAAGAAGAGTCTCTATTCCTGTACTTATGGAGGCATTGTGCCTTTTGTATATAATTCCGATGCGATATCTGTGTCTCATCATCAATGTGAAGGTCCAAGGAATACATAGAACCTGCAGTGGTGTATCGGAAACTAATACTGGTCTCACAGGAAAGGATCAATGCACATACTCTAAGAAGTCTCACTCTTCTTGCACTTATGGCGGCATTGTGCCTGTTGTATTTATCTCCGATGTGATTTGTGTGTTTCATCGTCAATTTGAAGGTCCAAGGAATACATTGAACCTGCAGTGGTGTATCGGAAACTAATACTGGTCTCACAGGAAAGGATCAAAGCACAGACTCTAAGAAGTCTCACTCTTCTTGCACTTAAGGCGGCACTGGGCCTTTTTTATTTAATTCCGATCTAATTTCGGTGTTTCATCGTCAATGTGTATGTCCAAGGAATACATTGAACCTGCAGTGGTGTATCGCAAACTAATACTGGTCTCACAGGGAGTGCTCAAAACTCCGACTGTAAGAAGAGTCTCTATTCTTGTACTTATGGAGGCATTGTGCCTTTTGTATTTAATTCCGTTGCGATTTCTGTGTTTCATCGTCAATGTGAAGGTCCAAGGAATACATTGAACCTGCAGTGGTGTATCTGAAAGTAATACTTTTCTCACAGGAAAGGATCAATGCACAGACTCTAAGAAGTCTCCCTCATCTTGCACTTAAGTCGGCATTGTGCCTTTTGTATTTAATTCCGATGCGATTTCTGTGTTTCATCGTCAATGTGAAGGTCCAAGGAATACATTGAACCTGCAGTGGTGTATCGGAAACTAATACTGGTATCACAGGAAAGGATCAATGCACAGACTCTAAGAAGTCTCACTCTTCTTGCACTTAAGGCGGCATTGATTTTTTTTTATTTAATTCCGATCTAATTTCAGTGTTTCATCGACAATGTGTATGTCCAAGGAATATATTGAACCTGCAGTGGTGCATCGCAAACTAATACTGGTCTCACAGGGAGTGCTCAAAACACCGACTGTAAGAAGAGTCTCTATTCTTGTACTTATGGGGGCATTGTGCCTTTTGTATTTAATTCCGATGCGATTTCTGTGTTTCATCGTCTATGTGAAGGTTCAAGGAATACATTGAACCTGCAGTGGTGTATCGGAAGCTAATACTGGCCTCACAGGAAAGGATCAAAGCACAGACTCTAAGAAGTCTCACTGTTCTTGCACTTAAGGCGGCATTGAGCGTTTTTTATTTAATTCCGATCTAAATTCAGTGTTTCATCGTCAATGTGTATGTCCAAGGAATACATTGAACCTGCAGAGGTGTATCACAAACTAATACTGGTCTCCAGGGAGTGCTCAAAACACCGACTGTAAGAAGAGTCTCTATTCTTGTACTTATGGAGGCATTGTGCCTTTTGTATTTAATTCCGATGCGATTTCTGTGTTTCATCGTCAATGTGAAGGTCCGAGGAATACATTGAACCTGCAGTGGTGTATCTGAAACTAATACTGGTCTCACAGGAAAGGATCAATGCACACACTCTAAGAAGTCTCACTCTTCTTGCACTTAAGTCGGCAATGTGTCTTTTGTATTTAATTCCGATGCGAATTCTGTATTTCATCGGTAATGTGAAGGTCCAAGGAATACATTGAACCTGCAGTGGTGTATCGGAAACTAATACTGGTCTCACAGGAAAGGATCATAGCACAGACTCTGAGAAGTGTCACTCTTCTTGCACTTAAGGCCCCATTGAGCTTTTTTTATTTAATTCCGATCTAATTTCAGTGTTTCATCGTCAATGTGTATGTCCAAGGAATACATTGAACCTGCAGTGGTGTATCGCAAACTAATACTGGTCTCACAGGGAATGCTCAAAACACCGACTGTAAGAAGAGTCTCTATTCTTGTACTTATGGAGGCATTGTGCCTTTTGTATTTAATTCCGATGCGATTTCTGTGTTTCATCGTCAATGTGAAGGTCCAAGGGATACATAGAACCAGCAGTGGTGTATCGGAAACTAATACTGGTCTCACAGGAAAGGATCAATGCACAGACTCGAAGAAGTCTCACTCTTCTTGCACTTAAGTCGGCATTGTGCCTTTTGTATTTAATTCCGATGCGATTTCTGTGTTTCATCGTCAATGTGAAGGTCCAAGGAATACATTGAACCTGCAGTGGTGTATCGAAAACTAATACTGGTCTCACAGGAAAGGATCAAAGCACAGACTCTAAGAAGTCTCACTCTTCTTGCACTTAAGGCGGCATTGAGCCTTTTTTATTTAATTCCGATCTAATTTCAGTGTTTCATCGTCAATGTGTATGTCCAAGGAATACATTGAACCTGCAGTGGTGCATCGCAACCTAATACTGGTCTCACAGGGAGTGCTCAAAACACCGACTGTAAGAAGAGTCTCTATTCTTGTACTTATGGGGGCATTGTGCCTTTTGTATTTAATTCCGATGCGATTTCTGTGTTTCATCGTCTATGTGAAGGTCCAAGGAATACGTAGAACCTGCAGTGGTGTATCGGAAACTAATACTGGTCTCACATGAAAGGATCAATGCACAGACTCTGAGAAGTCTCACTCTTCTTGCACTTAAGTCGGCATTGTGCCTTTTGTATTTAAATCCGATGCGATTTCTGTGTTTCATCGTCAATGTGAAGGTCCAAGGAATACATTGAACCTGCAGTGGTGTATCGGAAACAAATACTGGTCTCACAGGAAAGGATCAAAGCACAGTCTCTAAGAAGTCTCACTCTTCTTGCACATAAGGCGGCATTGAGCCTTTCTTATTTAATTCCGTTCTAATATCAGTGTTTCATCGTCAATGTGTATATCGAAGGAATACATTGAACCTGCAGTGGTGTGTCGGAAAGTAATACTGGTCTCTCAGGGAATGCTCAAAGCACCGACTGTAAGAAGAGTCTCTATTCTTGTACTTATGGAGGCATTGTGCCTTTTGTATTTAATTCCGATGCGATTTCTGTGTTTCATCGTCAATGTGAAGGTCCAAGGAACACATTGAACCTGCAGTGGTGTATCGGAAACTAATACTGGTATCACAGGGACGGATCAAAGCACAGACTCTAAGAAGTCTCACCCTTCCTGCACTTAAGGCGGCATTGTGCCTTTTGTATTTAATTCCGATGCGATCTCTGTGTTTCATCGTCAATGGGTATGTCCAAGGAATACATTGAACCTGCAGTGGTGTATCGCAAACTAATACTGGTCTCACAGGGAATGCTCAAAGCACAGACTGTAAGAAGAGTCTCTATTCTTGTACGGAAGGCGGCATTGTGCCTTTTGTATTTAATTCCGACGCGATTTCTGTGTTTCATCGTCAATGGGTATGTCCAAGGAATACATTGAACCTGCAGTGGTGTATCGCAAACTAATACTGGTCTCACAGGGAATGCTCAAAGCACAGACTGTAAGAAGAGTCTCTATTCTTGTACGTAAGGCGGCATTCTGCCTTTTGTATTTAATTCCGACGCGATTTCTGAGTCTTCGTAAATGCGAGGGTATAAGGAATACATTGAACCTGCAGTGGTGCATCGGAAACTAATATTGGTCTCACAGGAAAGGATCAATGCACAGACTCTAAGAAGTCTCACTCTTCTTGCACTTAAGGCAGCATTGTGCCTTTTGTATTTAATTCCGATGCGATCTCTGTGTTTCATCGTCAATGTGACGGTCCAAGGAAAACACTGAACCTGCAGTGGTGTATCGGAGACTAATATTGGTCTCACAGGAAAGGACCAAAGCACAGACTCTAAGAAGTCTCACTCTTCTTGCACTTAAGGCAGCATTGTGCCTTGTATTTAATTCCGATGCGATTTCTGTGTTTCATCGTCAATGTGAAGGTACAAGGAATACATTGAACCTGCAGTGGTGCATCGGAAAATAATACTGGTCTCTCGGGAAAGGTTCAAATCACAGACTCTAAGAAGAGTCACTCTTCTTGCACTTAAGGCGGCATTGTGCCTTTTGTACTTAATTCCGATGCGATTTCTGTGTTTCATCGTCAACGTGAAGGTCCAACGAATACATAAAAACTGCAGTGGTGCAACGGAAACTAATATTGGTCTCACAGGAAAGGATCAAAGCACAGACTCTAAGAAGTCTCACTCTTCTTGCACTTAAGGCAGCATTGTGCCTTTTGTATTTAATTCCGATGCGTTCTCTGTGTTTCATCGTCAATGTGAAGGTCCAAGGAAAACACTGACCCTGCAGTGGTGTATCGGAGACTAATATTGGTCTCACAGGAAACGATCAAAACACAGACTCTAAGAAGTCTCAGTCTTCTTGCACTTAAGGCATCATTGTGCCTTTTGTATTTAATTGCGATGCGTTTTCAGTGTTTCATCGTCAATGTGAAGGTCCAAGCAATACATTGAACCTGGAGTGGTGTATCGGAAACTAATACTGGTCTCACAGGAAAGGATCAAAGCACAGACTGTAAGAAGAGTCTCTATTCTTGTACGTAAGGCGGCATTCTGCCTTTTGTATTTAATTCCGACGCGATTTCTGAGTCTTCGTAAATGCGAGGGTATAAGGAATACATTGAACCTGCAGTGGTGCATCGGAAACTAATATTGGTCTCACAGGAAAGGATCAATGCACAGACTCTAAGAAGTCTCACTCTTCTTGCACTTAAGGCAGCATTGTGCCTTTTGTATTTAATTCCGATGCGATCTCTGTGTTTCATCGTCAATGTGACGGTCCAAGGAAAACACTGAACCTGCAGTGGTGTATCGGAGACTAATATTGGTCTCACAGGAAAGGACCAAAGCACAGACTCTAAGAAGTCTCACTCTTCTTGCACTTAAGGCAGCATTGTGCCTTGTATTTAATTCCGATGCGATTTCTGTGTTTCATCGTCAATGTGAAGGTACAAGGAATACATTGAACCTGCAGTGGTGCATCGGAAAATAATACTGGTCTCTCGGGAAAGGTTCAAATCACAGACTCTAAGAAGAGTCACTCTTCTTGCACTTAAGGCGGCATTGTGCCTTTTGTACTTAATTCCGATGCGATTTCTGTGTTTCATCGTCAACGTGAAGGTCCAACGAATACATAAAAACTGCAGTGGTGCAACGGAAACTAATATTGGTCTCACAGGAAAGGATCAAAGCACAGACTCTAAGAAGTCTCACTCTTCTTGCACTTAAGGCAGCATTGTGCCTTTTGTATTTAATTCCGATGCGTTCTCTGTGTTTCATCGTCAATGTGAAGGTCCAAGGAAAACACTGACCCTGCAGTGGTGTATCGGAGACTAATATTGGTCTCACAGGAAACGATCAAAACACAGACTCTAAGAAGTCTCAGTCTTCTTGCACTTAAGGCATCATTGTGCCTTTTGTATTTAATTCCGATGCGTTTTCAGTGTTTCATCGTCAATGTGAAGGTCCAAGCAATACATTGAACCTGGAGTGGTGTATCGGAAACTAATACTGGTCTCACAGGAAAGGATCAAAGCACAGACTCTAAGAAGTCTCACTCTTCTTGCACTTAAGGCGGCATTGAGCCTTTTTATTTAATTCCGATCTAACTTCAGTGTTTCATCGTCAATGTGCATGTCCAAGGAATACATTGAACCTGCAGTGGTGTATCGCAAACTATTACTGGTCTCACAGGGAGTGCTCAAAACACCGACTGTAAGAAGAGTCTCTATTCTTGTACTTATGGAGGCATTGTGCCTTTTGTATATAATTCCGATGCGATATCTGTGTTTCATCATCAATGTGAAGGTCCAAGGAATACATAGAACCTGCAGTGGTGTATCGGAAACTAATACTGGTCTCACAGGAAAGAATAAATGCACATACTCTAAGAAGTCTCACTCTTCTTGCACTTATGGCGGCATTGTGCCTGTTGTATTTATCTCCTATGTGATTTCTGTGTTTCATCGTCAATTTGAAGGTCCAAGGAATACATTGAACCTGCAGTGGTGTATCGGAAACTAATACTGGTCTCACAGGAAAGGATCAAAGCACAGACTCTAAGAAGTCTCACTCTTCTTGCACTTAAGGCGGCTTTGAGACTTTTTTATTTAAATCCGATCTAATTTCAGTGTTTTATCGTCAATGTGTATGTCCAAGGAATACATTGAACCTGCAGTGGTGTATCGGAAACAAATACTGGTCTCACAGGAAAGGATCAAAGCACAGACTCTAAGAAGTCTCACTCATCTTGCACTTAAGGCGGCATTGGGCCTTTTTTATTTAATTCCGATCTAATTTCGGTGTTTCATCGTCAATGTGTATGTCCAAGGAATACATTGAACCTGCAGTGGTGTATCGCAAACTAATACTGGTCTCACAGGGAGTGCTCAAAACTCCGACTGTAAGAAGAGTCTCTATTCTTGTACTTATGGAGGCATTGTGCCTTTTGTATTTAATTCCGATGCGATTTCTGTGTTTCATCGTCAATGTGAAGGTCCAAGGAATACATTGAACCTGCAGTGGTGTATCTGAAAGTAATACTGGTCTCACAGGAAAGGATCAATGCACAGA
Source organism: Schistocerca americana (assembly GCF_021461395.2). NCBI lineage: Eukaryota > Metazoa > Arthropoda > Insecta > Orthoptera > Acrididae > Schistocerca > Schistocerca americana. The sequence goes on along the minus strand of NC_060124.1, from coordinate 626,713,422 downwards.
CTCTAAGAAGTCTCCCTCTTCTTGCACTTAAGTCGGCATTGTGCCTTTTGTATTTAATTCCGATGCGATTTCTGTGTTTCATCGTCAATGTGAAGGTCCAAGGAATACATTGAACCTGCAGTGGTGTATCGGAAACTAATACTGGTATCACAGGAAAGGATCAATGCACAGACTCTAAGAAGTCTCACTCTTCTTGCACTAAGTCGGCATTGTGCCTTTTGTATTTAATTCCGATGCGATTTCTGTGTTTCATCGTCAATGTGAAGGTCCAAGGAATAATTTGAACATGCAGTGGTGTATCGGAAACTAATACTGGTCACACAGGGAGTGCTCAAAACACCGTCTGTAAGAAGGGTCTCTATTCATGTACTTATGGAGGCATTGTACCTATTGTATTTAATTCCGATGCGATTTCTGTGTATCATCGTCAATGTGAAGGTCCAAGGAATACATTGAAATTGCAGTGGTGTATCGGTAACTAATACTGGTCTCACAGGAAAGGATCAAAGCACACACTCTAAGAAGTCTCCCTCTTCTTGCACTTAAGGCGGCATTGACCCTTTTTATTTAATTCCGATCTAATTTCAGTGTTTCATCGTCAATGTGTATGTCCAAGGAATTAATTGAACCTGCAGTGGTGTATCGCAAGCTAATACTGGTCTCACAGGGAGTGCTCAAAACACCGACTGTAAGAAGAGTCTCTATTCTTGTACTTATGGATGCATTGTGCCTTTCGTATTTAATTCCGATGCGATTTCTGTGTTTCATCGTCTATGTGAAGGTCCAAGCAATACATAGAACCTGCAGTGGTGTATCGGAAACTAATACTGGTCTCACAGGAAAGGATCAATGCACAGACTCTGAGAAGTCTCACTCTTCTTGCACTTAAGTCGGCATTGTGCCTTTTGTATTTAATTCCGATGCGATTTCTGTGTTTCATCGTCCATGTGAAGGTCCAAGGAATACATTGAACCTGCAGTGGTGTATCGGAAACTAATACAGGTCTCACAGGAAAGGATCAAAGCACAGACTCTAAGAAGTCTCACTCTTCTTGCACTTAAGGCGGCATTGAGCCTTTTTTATTTAATTCCGTTCTAATTTCAATGTTTCATCGTCAATGTGTATGTCCAAGGAATACATTGAACCTGCAGTGGTGTATCGCAAGCTAATACTGGTCTCACAGGGAGTGCTCAAAACACCGACTGTAAGAAGAGTCTCTATTCTTGTACTTATGGAGGCATTGTGCCTTTTGTATTTAATTCCGTTGCGATTTCTGTGTTTCATCGTCAATGTGAAGGTCCAAGGAATACATTGAACCTGCAGTGGTGTATCGGAAACTAATACTGGTCTCACAGGAAAGGATCAATGCACAGACTCTAAGAAGTCTCACTGTTCTTGCACTTAAGTCGGCATTGTGCATTTTGTATTTAATTCCGATGGGATTTCTGTGTTTCATCGTCAATATGAAGGTCCAAGGAATAAATTGAACCTGCAGTGGTGTATCGCAAACTAATACTGGTCTCACAGGAAAGGATCAATGCACAGACTCTATGAAGTCTCACTCTTCTTGCACTTAAGTCGGCATTGTGCCTTTTGTATTTAATTCCGATGCGATTTCTGTGTTTCATCGTCAATGTGAAGGTCCAAGGAATACAATGAACCTGCAGTGGTGTATCGGAAACTAATACTGGTCTCACAGGAAAGGATCAATGCACAGACTCTGAAAAGTCTCACTCTTCTTGCACTTAAGTCGGCATTGTGCATTTTGTTTTTAATTCCGATGCGATTTCTGTGTTTCATCGTCAATGTGATGGTCCAAGGAATACATTGAACCTGCAGTGGTGTATCGGAAACTAATACTGGCCTAACAGGAAAGGATCAAAGCACAGACTCTAAGAAGTCTCACTCTTCTTGCACTTAAGGCGGCATTGAGCCTTTTTTATTTAATTCCTATCTAATTTCAGTGTTTCATCGTCAATGTGTATGTCCAAGGAATACATTGAACCTGCAGTGGTGTATCACAAACTAATACTGGTCTCCAGGGAGTGCTCAAAACACCGACTGTAAGAAGAGTCTCTATTCTTGTACTTATGGAGGCATTGTGCTTTTGTATTTAATTCCGATGCGATTTCTGTGTTTCATCGTCAATGTGAAGGTCCAAGGAATGCATTGAACCTGCAGTGGTGTATCGGAAACTAATACTGGTCTCACAGGAAAGGATCAATGCACAGACTCTAAGAAGTCTCACTCTTATTGCACTTAAGTCGGCATTGTGCATTTTGTATTTAATTCCGATGCGATTTCTGTGTTTCATCGTCAATGTGAAGGTCCAAGGAATAAATTGAACCTGCAGTGGTGTATCGCAAACTAATACTGGTCTCACTGGAAAGGATCAATGCACAGACTCTATGAAGTCTCACTCTTCTTGCACTTAAGTCGGCATTGTGCCTTTTGTATTTAATTCCGATGCGATTTCTGTGTTGCATCGTCAATGTGAAGGTCCGAGGAATACATTGAACCTGCAGTGGTGTATCGGAAACTAATACTGGTCTCACAGGAATGAATCAATGCACACACTCTAAGAAGTCTCACACTTCTTGCACTTAAGTCGGCAATGTGTCTTTTGTATTTAATTCCGATGCGAATTCTGTATTTCATCGGTAATGTGAAGATCCAAGGAATACATTGAACCTGCAGTGGTGTATCGGAAACTAATACTGGTCTCACAGGAAAGGATCAAAGCACAGACTCTAAGAAGTCTCACTCTTCTTGCACTAAGTCGGCATTGTGCCTTTTGTATTTAATTCCGATGCGATTTCTGTGTTTCATCGTCTATGTGAAGGTCCAAGGAATACATTGAACCTGCAGTGGTGTATCGGAAACTAATACTGGCCTCACAGGAAAGGATCAAAGCACAGACTCTAAGAAGTCTCACTGTTCTTGCACTTAAGGCGGCATTGAGCCTTTTTTATTTAATTCCGATCTAAATTCAGTGTTTCATCGTCAATGTGTATGTCCAAGGAATACATTGAACCTGCAGAGGTGTATCACAAACTAATACAGGTCTCCAGGGAGTGCTGAAAACACCGACTGTAAGAAGAGTCTCTATTCTTGTACTTATGGAGGCATTGTGCCTTTTGTATTTAATTCCGATGCGATTTCTGTGTTTCATCGTCAATGTGAAGGTCCGAGGAATACATTGCACCTGCAGTGGTGTATCGGAAACTAATACTGGCCTCACAGGAAAGGATCAATGCACAGACTCTAAGAAGTCTCACTCTTCTTGCCCTTAAGTCCCCAATGTGTCTTTTGTATTTAATTCCGATGCGAATTCTGTATTTCATCGGTAATGTGAAGGTCCAAGGAATACATTGAACCTGCAGTGGTGTATCGGAAACTAATACTGGTCTCACAGGAAAGGATCATAGCACAGACTCTGAGAAGACTCACTCTTCTTGCACTTAAGGCGGCATTGAGCCTTTTTTATTTAATTGCGATCTAATTTCAGTGTTTCATCGTCAATGTGTATGTCCAAGGAATACATTGAACCTGCAGTGGTGTATCGCAATCTAATACTGGTCTCACAGGGAATGCTCAAAACACCGACTGTAAGAAGAGTCTCTATTCTTGTACTTATGGAGGCATTGTGCCTTTTGTATTTAATTCCGATGCGATTTCTGTGTTTCATCGTCAATGTGAAGGTCCAAGGGATACATAGAACCAGCAGTGGTGTATCGGAAACTAATACTGGTCTCACAGGAAAGGATCAATGCACAGACTCGAAGAAGTCTCACTCTTCTTGCACTTAAGTCGGCATTGTGCCTTTTGTATTTAATTCCGATGCGATTTCTGTGTTTCATCGTCAATGTGAAGGTCCAAGGAATACATTGAACCTGCAGTGGTGTATCGAAAACTAATACTGGTCTCACAGGAAAGGATCAAAGCACAGACTCTAAGAAGTCTCACTCTTCTTGCACTTAAGGCGGCATTGAGCTTTTTTATTTAATTCCGATCTAATTTCAGTGTTTCATCGTCAATGTGTATGTCCAAGGAATACATTGAACCTGCAGTGGTGCATCGCAAACTAATACTGGTCTCACAGGGAGTGCTCAAAACACCGACTGTAAGAAGAGTCTCTATTCATGTATTTATGGAGGCATTGTACCTATTGTATTTAATTCCGATGCGATTTCTGTGTTTCATCGTCAATGTGAAGGTCCAAGGAATACATTGAAATTGCAGTGGTGTATCGGTAACTAATACTGGTCTCACAGGAAAGGATCAAAGCACACACTCTAAGAAGTCTCCCTCTTCTTGCACTTAAGGCGGCATTGACCCTTTTTATTTAATTCCGATCTAATTTCAGTGTTTCATCGTCAATGTGTATGTCCAAGGAATTAATTGAACCTGCAGTGGTGTATCGCAAGCTAATACTGGTCTCACAGGGAGTGCTCAAAACACCGACTGTAAGAAGAGTCTCTATTCTTGTACTTATGGATGCATTGTGCCTTTTGTATTTAATTCCGATGCGATTTCTGTGTTTCATCGTCTATGTGAAGGTCCAAGCAATACATAGAACCTGCAGTGGTGTATCGGAAACTAATACTGGTCTCACAGGAAAGGATCAATGCACAGACTCTGAGAAGTCTCACTCTTCTTGCACTTAAGTCGGCATTGTGCCTTTTGTATTTAATTCCGATGCGATTTCTGTGTTTCATCGTCAATGTGAAGGTCCAAGGAATACATTGAACCTGCAGTGGTGTATCGGAAACTAATACAGGTCTCACAGGAAAGGATCAAAGCACAGACTCTAAGAAGTCTCACTCTTCTTGCACTTAAGGCGGCATTGAGCCTTTTTTATTTAATTCCGTTCTAATTTCAGTGTTTCATCGTCAATGTGTATGTCCAAGGAATACATTGAACCTGCAGTGGTGTATCGCAAGCTAATACTGGTCTCACAGGGGGTGCTCAAAACACCGACTGTAAGAAGAGTCTCTATTCTTGTACTTATGGAGGCATTGTGCCTTTTGTATTTAATTCCGTTGCGATTTCTGTGTTTCATCGTCAATGTGAAGGTCCAAGGAATACATTGAACCTGCAGTGGTGTATCGGAAACTAATACTGGTCTCACAGGAAAGGATCAATGCACAGACTCTAAGAAGTCTCACTCTTCTGGCACTTAAGTCGGCATTGTGCATTTTGTATTTAATTCCGATGGGATTTCTGTGTTTCATCGTCAATGTGAAGGTCCAAGGAATAAATTGAACCTGCAGTGGTGTATCGCAAACTAATACTGGTCTCACAGGAAAGGATCAATGCACAGACCCTATGAAGTCTCACTCTTCTTGCACTTAAGTCGGCATTGTGCCTTTTGTATTTAATTCCGATGCGATTTCTGTGTTTCATCGTCAATGTGAAGGTCCAAGGAATACAATGAACCTGCAGTGGTGTATCGGAAACTAATACTGGTCTCACAGGAAAGGATCAATGCACAGACTCTAAAAAGTCTCACTCTTCTTGCACTTAAGTCGGCATTGTGCCTTTTGTTTTTAATTCCGATGCGATTTCTGTGTTTCATCGTCAATGTGAAGGTCCAAGGAATACATTGAACCTGCAGTGGTGTATCGGAAACTAATACTGGTCTCACAGGAAAGGATCAAATCACGGACTCTAAGAAGTCTCACTCTTCTTGCACTTAAGGCGGCATTGAGACTTTTTATTTAATTCCGATGTAATTTCAGTGTTTCATCGTCAATTTGTATGTCCAAGGAATACATTGGACCTGCAGTGGTGTATCGCAAACTAATACTGGTCTCACAGGGTGTGCTCAAAACACCGGTTGTAAGAAGAGACTCTATTCTTGTACTTATGGAGGCATTGTGCATTTTGTATTTAATTCCGATGCGATTTCTGTGTTTCATCGTCAATGTGAAGGTCCAAGGAATACGTTGAACCTGCAGTGGTGTATCGGAAACTAATACTGGTCTCACAGGAAAGGATCAATGCACAGACTCTGAGATGTCTCACTCTTCTTGCACTTAAGTCGGCATTGTCCCTTTTGTATTTATTTCCGATGCGATTACTGTGTTTCATCGTCAATGTGAAGCTCCGAGGAATACATTGAACCTGCAGTGGTGTATCGGAAACTAATACTGGCCTAACAGGAAAGGATCAAAGCACAGACTCTAAGAAGTCTCACTCTTCTTGCACTTAAGGCGGCATTGAGCCTTTTTTATTTAATTCCTATCTAATTTCAGTGTTTCATCGTCAATGTGTATGTCCAAGGAATACATTGAACCTGCAGTGGTGTATCACTAACTAATACTGGTCTCCAGGGAGTGCTCAAAACACCGACGATAAGAAGAGTCTCCATTCTTGTACTTATGGAGGCATTGAGCCTTTTGTATTTAATTCCGATGCGATTTCTGTGTTTCATCGTCAATGTGAAGGTCCGAGGAATACATTGAACCTGCAGTGGTGTATCGGAAACTAATACTGGTCTCACAGGAAAGGATCAATGCACACACTCTAAGAAGTCTCTCTCTTCTTGCACTTAAGTCGGCAATGTGTCTTTTGTATTTAATTCCGATGCGAATTCTGTATTTCATCGGTAATGTGAAGGTCCAAGGAATACATTGAACCTGCAGTGGTGTATCGGAAACTAATACTGGTCTCACAGGAAAGGATCATAGCACAGTCTCTAAGAAGTCTCACTCTTCTTGCACTTATGGCGGCATTGATTTTTTTTTATTTAATTCCGATCTAATATCAGTGTTTCATCGTCAATGTGTTTTTTCAAGGAATACATTGAACCTGCAGTGGTGCATCACAAACTAATACTGGTCTCACAGGGAGTGCTCAAAACACCGACTGTAAGAAGAGTCTCTATTCTTGTACTTATGGGGGCATTGTGCCTTTTGTATTTAATTCCGATGCGATTCCTGTGTTTCATCGTCTATGTGAAGGTCCAAGGAATACATTGAACCTGCAGTGGTGTATCGGAAACTAATACTGGCCTCACAGGAAAGGATCAAAGCACAGACTCTAAGAAGTCTCACTGTTCTTGCACTTAAGGCGGCATTGAGCCTTTTTTATTTAATTCCGATCTAAATTCAGTGTTTCATCGTCAATGTGTATGTCCAAGGAATACATTGAACCTGCAGAGGTGTATCACAAACTAATACTGGTCTCCAGGGAGTGCTTAAAACACCGACTGTAAGAAGAGTCTTTATTCTTGTACTTATGGAGGCATTGTGCCTTTTGTATTTAATTCCGATGCGATTTCTGTGTTTCATCGTCAATGTGAAGGTCCGAGGAATACATTGAACCTGCAGTGGTGTATCGGAAACTAATACTGGTCTCACAGGAATGGATAAATGCACACACTCTAAGAAGTCTCACTCTTCTTGCACTTAAGTCGGCAATGTGTCTTTTGTATTTAATTCCGATGCGAATTCTGTATTTCATCGGTAATGTGAAGGTCCAAGGAATACATTGAAACTGCAGTGGTGTATCGGAAACTAATACTGGTCTCACAGGAAAGGATCATAGCACAGACTCTGAGAAGACTCACTCTTCTTGCACTTAAGGCGGCATTGAGCCTTTTTCATTTAATTCCGATCTAATTTCAGTGTTTCATCGTCAATGTGTATGTCCAAGGAATACATTGAACCTGCAGTGGTGTATCGCAAACTAATACTGGTCTCACAGGGAATGCTCAAAACACCGACTGTAAGAAGAGTCTCTATTCTTGTACTTATGGAGGCATTGTGCCTTTTGTATTTAATTCCGATGCGATTTCTGTGTTTCATCGTCAATGTGAAGGTCCAAGGGATACATGGAACCAGCAGTGGTGTATCGGAAACTAATACTGGTCTCACAGGAAAGGATCAATGCACAGACTCGAAGAAGTCTCACTCTTCTCGCACTTAAGTCGGCATTGTGCCTTTTGTATTTAATTCCGATGCGATTTCTGTGTTTCATCGTCAATGTGAAGGTCCAAGGAATACATTGAACCTGCAGTGGTGTATCGAAAACTAATACTGGTCTCACAGGAAAGGATCAAAGCACAGACTCTAATAAGTCTCACTCTTCTTGCACTTAAGGCGGCATTGAGCTTTTTTATTTAATTCCGATCTAATTTCAGTGCTTCATCGTCAATGTGTATGTCCAAGGAATACATTGAACCTGCAGTGGTGCATCGCAAACTAATACTGGTCTCACAGGGAGTGCTCAAAACACCGACTGTAAGAAGGGTCTCTATTCATGTACTTATGGAGGCATTGTACCTATTGTATTTAATTCAGATGCGATTTCTGTGTTTCATCGTCAATGTGAAGGTCCAAGGAATACATTGAAATTGCAAAGGTGTATCGGTAACTAATACTGGTCTCACAGGAAAGGATCAAAGCACACACTCTAAGAAGTCTCCCTCTTCTTGCACTTAAGGCGGCATTGACCCTTTTTATTTAATTCCGATCTAATTTCAGTGTTTCATCGTCAATGTGTATGTCCAAGGAATTAATTGAACCTGCAGTGGTATATCGCAAGCTAATACTGGTCTCACAGGGAGTGCTCAAAACACCGACTGTAAGATGAGTCTCTATTCTTGTACTTATGGATGCATTGTGCCTTTTGTATTTAATTCCGATGCGATTTCTGTGTTTCATCGTCTATGTGAAGGTCCAAGCAATACATAGAACCTGCAGTGGTGTATCGGAAACTAATACTGGTCTCACAGGAAAGGATCAATGCACAGACTCTGAGAAGTCTCACTCATCTTGCACTTAAGTCGGCATTGTGCCTTTTGTATTTAATTCCGATGCGATTTCTGTATTTCATCGTCAATGTGAAGGTCCAAGGAATACATTGAACCTGCAGTGGTGTATCGGAAACTAATACAGGTCTCACAGGAAAGGATCAAAGCACAGACTCTAAGAAGTCTCACTCTTCTTGCACTTAAGGCGGCATTGAGCCTTTTTTATTTAATTCCGTTCTAATTTCAGTGTTTCATCGTCAATGTGTATGTCCAAGGAATACATTGAACCTGCAGTGGTGTATCGCAAGCTAATACTGGTCTCACAGGGAGTGCTCAAAACACCGACTGTAAGAAGAGTCTCTATTCTTGTACTTATGGAGGCATTGTGCCTTTTGTATTTAATTCCGTTGCGATTTCTGTGTTTCATCGTCAATGTGAAGGTCCAAGGAATACATTGAACCTACAGTGGTGTATCGGAAACTAATACTGGTCTCACAGGAAAGGATCAATGCACAGACTCTATGAAGTCTCACTTTTCTTGCACTTAAGTCGGCATTGTGCATTTTGTATTTAATTCCGATGGGATTTCTGTGTTTCATCGTCAATGTGAAGGTCCAAGGAATAAATTGAACCTGCAGTGGTGTATCGCAAACTAATATTGGTCTCACAGGAAAGGATCAATGCACAGACCCTATGAAGTCTCACTCTTCTTGCACTTAAGTCGGCATTGTGCCTTTTGTATTTAATTCCGATGCGATTTCTGTGTTTCATCGTCAATGTGAAGGTCCAAGGAATACAATGAACCTGCAGTGGTGTATCGGAAACTAATACTGGTCTCACAGGAAAGGATCAATGCACAGACTCTAAGAAGTCTCACTCTTCTTGCACTTAAGTCGGCATTGTGCCTTTTGTTTTTAATTCCGATGCGACTTCTGTGTTTCATCGTCAATGTGAAGGTCCAAGGAATACATTGAACCTGCAGTGGTGTATCGGAAACTAATACTGGTCTCACAGGAAAGGATCAAAGCACAGACTCTAAGAAGTCTCACTCTTCTTGCACTTAAGGCGGCATTGAGACTTTTTATTTAATTCCGATCTAATTTCAGTGTTTCATCGTCAATTTGTATGTCCAAGGAATACATTGGACTTGCAGTGGTGTATCGCAAACTAATACTGGTCTCACAGGGAGTGCTCAAAACACCGGCTGTAAGAAGAGTCTCTATTCTTGTACTTATGGAGGCATTGTGCATTTTGTATTTAATTCCGATGCGATTTCTGTGTTTCATCGTCAATGTGAAGGTCCAAGGAATACATTGAACCTGCAGTGGTGTATCGGAAACTAATACTGGTCTTACAGGAAAGGATCAATGCACAGACTCTGAGATGTCTCACTCTTCTTGCACTTAAGTCGGCATTGTCCCTTTTGTATTTATTTCCGATGCGATTACTGTGTTTCATCGTCAATGTGAAGCTCCGAGGAATACATTGAACCTGCAGTGGTGTATCGGAAACTAATACTGGCCTAACAGGAAAGGATCAAAGCACAGACCCTAAGAAGTCTCACTCTTCTTGCACTTAAGGCGGCATTGAGCCTTTTTTATTTAATTCCTATCTAATTTCAGTGTTTCATCGTCAATGTGTATGTCCAAGGAATACATTGAACCTGCAGTGGTGTATCACAAACTAATACTGGTCTCCAGGGAGTGCTCAAAACACCGACTGTAAGAAGAGTCCCTATTCTTGTACTTATGGAGGCATTGTGCCTTTTGTATTTAATTCCGATGCGATTTCTGTGTTTCATCGTCAATGTGAAGGTCCAAGGAATGCATTGAACCTGCAGTGGTGTATCGGAAACTAATACTGGTCTCACAGGAAAGGATCAATGCACAGACTCTAAGAAGTCTCACTCTTATTGCACTTAAGTCGGCATTGTGCATTTTGTATTTAATTCCGATGCGATTTCTGTGTTTCATCGTCAATGTGAAGGTCCAAGGAATAAATTGAACCTGCAGTGGTGTATCGCAAACTAATACTGGTCTCACAGGAAAGGATCAATGCACAGACTCTATGAAGTCTCACTTTTCTTGCACTTAAGTCGGCATTGTGCCTTTTGTATTTAATTCCGATGCGATTTCTGTGTTTCATCGTCAATGTGAAGGTCCGAGGAATACATTGAACCTGCAGTGGTGTATCGGAAACTAATACTGGTCTCACAAGTAAGGATCAATGCACACACTCTAAGAAGTCTCACTCTTCTTGCACTTAAGTCGGCAATGTGTCTTTTGTATTTAATTCCGATGCGAATTCTGTATTTCATCGGTAATGTGAAGGTCCAAGGAATACATTGAACCTGCAGTGGTGTATCGGAAACTAATACTGGTCTCACAGGAAAGGATCAATGCACAGACTCTGAGATGTCTCACTCTTCTTGCACTTAAGTCGGCATTGTCCCTTTTGTATTTATTTCCGATGCGATTACTGTGTTTCATCGTCAATGTGAAGCTCCGAGGAATACATTGAACCTGCAGTGGTGTATCGGAAACTAATACTGGCCTAACAGGAAAGGATCAAAGCACAGACTCTAAGAAGTCTCACTCTTCTTGCACTTAAGGCGGCATTGAGCCTTTTTTATTTAATTCCTATCTAATTTCAGTGTTTCATCGTCAATGTGTATGTCCAAGGAATACATTGAACCTGCAGTGGTGTATCACAAACTAATACTGGTCTCCAGGGAGTGCTCAAAACACCGACTGTAAGAAGAGTCCCTATTCTTGTACTTATGGAGGCATTGTGCCTTTTGTATTTAATTCCGATGCGATTTCTGTGTTTCATCGTCAATGTGAAGGTCCAAGGAATGCATTGAACCTGCAGTGGTGTATCGGAAACTAATACTGGTCTCACAGGAAAGGATCAATGCACAGACTCTAAGAAGTCTCACTCTTATTGCACTTAAGTCGGCATTGTGCATTTTGTATTTAATTCCGATGCGATTTCTGTGTTTCATCGTCAATGTGAAGGTCCAAGGAATAAATTGAACCTGCAGTGGTGTATCGCAAACTAATACTGGTCTCACAGGAAAGGATCAATGCACAGACTCTATGAAGTCTCACTTTTCTTGCACTTAAGTCGGCATTGTGCCTTTTGTATTTAATTCCGATGCGATTTCTGTGTTTCATCGTCAATGTGAAGGTCCGAGGAATACATTGAACCTGCAGTGGTGTATCGGAAACTAATACTGGTCTCACAAGAAAGGATCAATGCACACACTCTAAGAAGTCTCACTCTTCTTGCACTTAAGTCGGCAATGTGTCTTTTGTATTTAATTCCGATGCGAATTCTGTATTTCATCCGTAATGTGAAGGTCCAAGGAATACATTGAACCTGCAGTGGTGTATCGGAAACTAATACTGGTCTCACAGGAAAGGATCATAGCACAGACTCTAAGAAGTCTCACTCTTCTTGCACTTAAGGCGGCATTGATTTTTTTTTATTTAATTCCGATCTAATTTCAGTGTTTCATCGTCAATGTGTATGTCCAAGGAATACATTGAACCTGCAGTGGTGCATCACAAACTAATACTGGTCTCACAGGGAGTGCTCAAAACACCGACTGTAAGAAGAGTCTCTATTCTTGTACTTATGGGGGCATTGTGCCTTTTGTATTTAATTCCGATGCGATTTCTGTGTTTCATCGTCTATGTGAAGGTCCAAGGAATACATTGAACCTGCAGTGGTGTATCGGAAACTAATACTGGCCTCACAGGAAAGGATCAAAGCACAGACTCTAAGAAGTCTCACTGTTCTTGCACTTAAGGCGGCATTGAGCCTTTTTTATTTAATTCCGATCTAAATTCAGTGTTTCATCGTCAATGTGTATGTCCAAGGAATACATTGAACCTGCAGAAGTGTATCACAAACTAATACTGGTCTCCAGGGAGTGCTCAAAACACCGACTGTAAGAAGAGTCTCTATTCTTGTACTTATGGAGGCATTGTGCCTTTTGTATTTAATTCCGATGCGATTTCTGTGTTTCATCGTCAATGTGAAGGTCCGAGGAATACATTGAACCTGCAGTGGTGTATCGGAAACTAATACTGGTCTCACAGGAAAGGATCAATGCACACACTCTAAGAAGTCTCACTCTTCTTGCACTTAAGTCGGCAATGTGTCTTTTGTATTTAATTCCGATGCGAATTCTGTATTTCATCGGTAATGTGAAGGTCCAAGGAATACATTGAACCTGCAGTGGTGTATCGGAAACTAATACTGGTCTCACAGGAAAGGATCATAGCACAGACTCTGAGAAGACTCACTCTTCTTGCACTTAAGGCGGCATTGAGCCTTTTTTATTTAATTCCGATCTAATTTCAGTGTTTCATCGTCAATGTGTATGTCCAAGGAATACATTGAACCTGCAGTGGTGTATCGCAAACTAATACTGGTCTCACAGGGAATGCTCAAAACACCGACTGTAAGAAGAGTCTCTATTCTTGTACTTATGGAGGCATTGTGCCTTTTGTATTTAATTCCGATGCGATTTCTGTGTTTCATCGTCAATGTGAAGGTCCAAGGGATACATAGAACCAGCAGTGGTGTATCGGAAACTAATACTGGTCTCACAGGAAAGGATCAATGCACAGACTCGAAGAAGTCTCACTCTTCTTGCACTTAAGTCGGCATTGTGCCTTTTGTATTTAATTACGATGCGATTTCTGTGTTTCATCGTCAATGTGAAGGTCCAAGGAATACATTGAACCTGCAGTGGTGTATCGAAAACTAATACTGGTGTCACAGGAAAGGATCAAAGCACTGACTCTAAGAAGTATCACTCTTCTTGCACTTAAGGCGGCATTGAGCCTTTTTTATTTAATTCCGATCTAATTTCAGTGTTTCATCGTCAATGTGTATGTCCAAGGAATACATTGAACCTGCAGTGGTGCATCGCAAACTAATACTGGTCTCACAGGGAGTGCTCAAAACACCGACTGTAAGAAGAGTCTCTATTCTTGTACTTATGGGGGCATTGTGCCTTTTGTATTTAATTCCGATGCGATTTCTGTGTTTCATCGTCTATGTGAAGGTCCAAGGAATACGTAGAACCTGCAGTGGTGTATCGGAAACTAATACTGGTCTCACATGAAAGGATCAATGCACAGACTCTGAGAAGTCTCACTCTTCTTGCACTTAAGTCGGCATTGTGCCTTTTGTATTTAAATCCGATGCGATTTCTGTGTTTCATCGTCAATGTGAAGGTCCGAGGAATACATTGAACCTGCAGTGGTGTATCGGAAACAAATACTGGTCTCACAGGAAAGGATCAAAGCACAGTCTCTAAGAAGTCTCACTCTTCTTGCACTTAAGGCGGCATTGAGCCTTTCTTATTTAATTCCGTTCTAATATCAGTGTTTCATCGTCAATGTGTATATCGTAGGAATACTTTGAACCTGCAGTGGTGTATCGCAATCTAATACTGGTCTCACAGGGAGTGCTCAAAACACCGACTGTAAAAAGAGTCTCTATTCTTGTACTTATGGAGGCATTGTGCCTTTTGTATTTAATTACGATGCGATTTCTGTGTTTCATCGTCAATGTGAAGGTCCAAGGAATACATTGAACCTGCAGTGGTGTATCGGAAACTAATACTGGTCTCACAGGAAAGGATCAATGCACAGACTCTAAGAAGTCTCACTCTTCTTGCACTTAAGTCGGCATTGTGCATTTTGTTATTAATTCCGATGGGATTTCTGTGTTTCATCGTCAATGTGAAGGTCCAAGGAATACAATGAACCTGCAGTGGTGTATCGGAAACTAATACTGGTCTCACAGGCAAGGATCAATGCACAGACTCTAAGAAGTCTCACTCTTCTTGCACTTAAGTCGGCATTGTGCCTTTTGTTTTTAATTCCGATGCGATTTCTGTGTTTCATCGTCAATGTGAAGGTCCAAGGAATAAATTGAACCTGCAGTGGTGTATCGGAAACTAATACTGGCCTCACAGGAAAGGATCAAAGCACAGACTCTAAGAAGTCTCACTCTTCTTGCACTTCAGGCGGCATTGAGCCTTTTTTATTTAATTCCTATCTAATTTCAGTGTTTCATCGTCAATGTGTATGTCCAAGGAATACATTGAACCTGCAGTGGTGTATCACAAACTAATACTGGTCTCCAGGGAGTGCTCAAAACACCGACTGTAAGAAGAGTCTCTATTCTTTTACTTATGGAGGCATTGTGCCTTTTGTATTTAATTCCGATGCGATTTCTGTGTTTCATCGTCAATGTGAAGGTCCAAGGAATGCATTGAACCTGCAGAAGTGTATCGGAAACTAATACTGGTCTCACAGGAAAGGTTCAATGCACAGACTCTAAGCTCACTCTTATCGCACTTAAGTCGGCGTTGTGCATTTTGTATTTAATTCCGATGCGATTTCTGTGTTTCATCGTCAATGTGAAGGTCCAAGGAATAAATTGAACCTGCAGTGGTGTATCGCAAACTAGTACTGGTCTCACAGGAAAGGATCAATGCACGGACTCTATGAAGTCTCACTCTTCTTGCACTTAAGTCGGCATTGTGCCTTTTGTATTTAATTCCGATGCGATTTCTGTGTTTCATCGTCAATGTGAAGGTCCAAGGAATACAATGAACCTGCAGTGGTGTATCGGAAACTAATACTGGTCTCACAGGAAAAGATCAATGCACAGACCCTAAGAAGTCTCACTCTTCTTGCACTTAAGTCGGCATTGTGCCTTTTGTTTTCAATTCCGATACGATTTTTGTGCTTCATCGTCAATGTGAAGGTCCAAGGAATACATTGTACCTGCAGTGGTGTATCGAAAACGAATACTGGTCTCACAGGGAGTGCTCAAAACACCGACTGTAAGAACAGTCTCTATTCTTGTACTTATGGAGGCATTGTGCCTTTTGTATTTAATTCCGATGCGATTTCTGTGTTTCATCGTCAATGTGAAGGTCCAAGGGATACATAGAACCAGCAGTGGTGTATCGGAAACTAATACTGGTCTCACAGGAAAGGATCAATGCACAGACTCGAAGAAGTCTCACTCTTCTTGCACTTATGTCGGCATTGTGCCTTTTGTATTTAATTCCGATGCGATTTCTGTGTTTCATCGTCAATGTGAAGGTCCAAGGAATAAATTGAACCTGCAGTGGTGTATCGCAAACTAATACTGGTCTCACAGGAAAGGATCAATGCACGGACTCTATGAAGTCTCACTCTTCTTGCACTTAAGTCGGCATTGTGCCTTTTGTATTTAATTCCGAAGCGATTTCTGTGTTTCATCGTCAATGTGAAGGTCCAAGGAATACATTGAACCTGCAGTGGTGTATCGGAAACTAATACTGGTCTCACAGGAAAGGATCAAAGCACAGACTTTAAGAAGTCTCACTCTTCTTGCACTTAAGGCGGCATTGAGACTTTTTATTTAATTCCGATCTAATTTCAGTGTTTCATCGTCAATTTGTATGTCCAAGGAATACATTGGACCTGCAGTGGTGTATCGCAAACTAATACTGGTCTCACAGTTAGTGCTCAAAACACCGGCTGTAAGAAGAGTCTCTATTCTTGTACTTATGGAGGCATTGTGCATTTTGTATTTAATTCCGATGCGATTTCTGTGTTTCATCGTCAATGTGAAGGTCCAAGGAATACATTGAACCTGCAGTGGTGTATCGGAAACTAACACTGGTCTCACAGGAAAGGATCAATGCATAGACTCTGAGATGTCTCACTCTTCTTGCACTTAAGTCGGCATTGTCCCTTTTGTATTTATTTCCGATGCGATTACTGTGTTTCATCGTCAATGTGAAGCTCCGAGGAATACATTGAACCTGCAGTGGTGTATCGGAAACTAATACTGGCCTAACAGGAAAGGATCAAAGCACAGACTCTAAGAAGTCTCACTCTTCTTGCACTTAAGGCGGCATTGAGCCTTTTTTATTTAATTCCTATCTAATTTCAGTGTTTCATCGTCAATGTGTATGTCCAAGGAATACATTGAACCTGCAGTGGTGTATCACAAACTAATACTGGTCTCCAGGGAGTGCTCAAAACACCGACTGTAAGAAGAGTCCCTATTCTTGTACTTATGGAGGCATTGTGCCTTTTGTATTTAATTCCGATGCGATTTCTGTGTTTCATCGTCAATGTGAAGGTCCAAGGAATGCATTGAACCTGCAGTGGTGTATCGGAAACTAATACTGGTCTCACAGGAAAGGATCAATGCACAGACTCTAAGAAGTCTCACTCTTATTGCACTTAAGTCGGCATTGCGCATTTTGTATTTAATTCCGATGCGATTTCTGTGTTTCATCGTCAATGTGAAGGTCCAAGGAATAAATTCAACCTGCAGTGGTGTATCGCAAACTAATACTGGTCTCACAGGAAAGGATCAATGCACAGACTCTATGAAGTCTCACTCTTCTTGCACTTAAGTCGGCATTGTGCCTTTTGTATTTAATTCCGATGCGATTTCTGTGTTTCATCGTCAATGTGAAGGTCCGAGGAATACATTGAACCTGCAGTGGTGTATCGGAAACTAATACTGGTCTCACAAGAAAGGATCAATGCACACACTCTAAGAAGTCTCACTCTTCTTGCACTTAAGTCGGCAATGTGTCTTTTGTATTTAATTCCGATGCGAATTCTGTATTTCATCGGTAATGTGAAGGTCCAAGGAATACATTGAACCTGCAGAGGTGTATCGGAAACTAATACTGGTCTCACAGGAAAGGATCATAGCACAGACTCTAAGAAGTCTCACTCTTCTTGCACTTAAGGCGCCATTGATTTTTTTTTATTTAATTCCGATCTAATTTCAGTGTTTCATCGTCAATGTGTATGTCCAAGGAATACATTGAACCTGCAGTGGTGCATCACAAACTAATAATGGTCTCACAGGGAGTGCTCAAAACACCGACTGTAAGAAGAGTCTCTATTCTTGTACTTATGGGGGCATTGTGCCTTTTGTATTTAATTCCGATGCGATTTCTGTGTTTCATCGTCTATGTGAAGGTCCAAGGAATACATTGAACCTGCAGTGGTGTATCGGAAACTAATACTGGTCTCACAGGAAAGGATCATAGCACAGACTCTGAGAAGACTCACTCTTCTTGCACTTAAGGCGGCATTGAGCCTTTTTTATTAAATTCCGATCTAATTTCAGTGTTTCATCGTCAATGTGTATGTCCAAGGAATACATTGAACCTGCAGTGGTGTATCGCAAACTAATACTGGTCTCACAGGGAATGCTCAAAACACCGACTGTAAGAAGAGTCTCTATTCATGTACTTATGGAGGCATTGTGCCTTTTGTATTTAATTCCGATGCGATTTCTGTGTTTCATCGTCAATGTGAAGGTCCAAGGGATACATAGAACCAGCAGTGGTGTATCGGAAACTAATACTGGTCTCACAGGAAAGGATCAATGCACAGACTCGAAGAAGTCTCACTCTTCTTGCACTTAACTCGGCATTGTGCCTTTTGTATTTAATTCCGATGCGATTTCTGTGTTTCATCGTCAATGTGAAGGTCCAAGTAATACATTGAACCTGCAGTGGTGTATTGAAAACTAATACTGGTCTCACAGGAAAGGATCAAAGCACAGACTCTAAGAAGTATCACTCTTCTTGCACTTAAGGCGGCATTGAGCCTTTTTTATTTAATTCCGATCTAATTTCAGTGTTTCATCGTCAATGTGTGTGTCCAAGGAATACATTGAACCTGCAGTGGTGCATCGCAAACTAATACTGGTCTCACAGGGAGTGCTCAAAACACCGACTGTAAGAAGAGTCTCTATTCTTGTACTTATGGGGGCATTGTGCCTTTTGTATTTAATTCCGATGCGATTTCTGTGTTTCATCGTCTATGTGAAGGTCCAAGGAATACGTAGAACCTGCAGTGGTGTATCGGAAACTAATACTGGTCTCACATGAAAGGATCAATGCACAGACTCTGAGAAGTCTCACTCTTCTTGCACTTAAGTCGGCATTGTGCCTTTTGTATTTAAATCCGATGCGATTTCTGTGTTTCATCGTCAATGTGAAGGTCCAAGGAATACATTGAACCTGCAGTGGTGTATCGGAAACAAATACTGGTCTCACAGGAAAGGATCAAAGCACAGTCTCTAAGAAGTCTCACTCTTCTTGCACTTAAGGCGGCATTGAGCCTTTCTTATTTAATTCCGTTCTAATATCAGTGTTTCATCGTCAATGTGTATATCGAAGGAATACTTTGAACCTGCAGTGGTGTATCGCAATCTAATACTGGTCTCACAGGGAGTGCTCAAAACACCGACTGTAAGAAGAGTCTCTATTCTTGTACTTATGGAGGCATTGTGCCTTTTGTATTTAATTACGATGCGATTTCTGTGTTTCATCGTCAATGTGAAGGTCCAAGGAATACATTGAACCTGCAGTGGTGTATCGGAAACTAATACTGGTCTCACAGGAAAGGATCAATGCACAGACTCTAAGAAGTCTCACTCTTCTTGCACTTAAGTCGGCATTGTGCCTTTTGTTTTCAATTCCGATGCGATTTCTGTGTTTCATCGTCAATGTGAAGGTCCAAGGAATAAATTGAACCTGCAGTGGTGTATCGGAAACTAATACTGGTCTCACAGGAAAGGATCAAAGCACAGACTCTAAGAAGTCTCACTCTTCTTGCACTTAAGGCGGCATTGGGCCTTTCTTATTTAATTCCGTTCTAATATCAGTGTTTCATCGTCAATGTGTATATCGAAGGAATACATTGAACCTGCAGTGGTGTATCGCAATCTAATACTGGTCTCACAGGGAGTGCTCAAAACACCGACTGTGAGAAGAGTCTCTATTCTTGTACTTATGGAGGCGTTGTGCCTTTTGTATTTAATTACGATGCGATTTCTGTGTTTCATCGTCAATGTGTATGTCCAAGGAATACATTGGACCTGCAGTGGTGTATCGCAAACTAATACTGGTCTCACAGGGAGTGCTCAAAACACCGGCTGTAAGAAGAGTCTCTATTCTTGTACTTATGGGGGCATTGTGCATTTTGTATTTAATTCCGATGCGATTTCTGTGTTTCATCGTCAATGTGAAGGTCCAAGGAATACATTGAACCTGCAGTGGTGTATCGGAAACTAATACTGGCCTCACAGGAAAGGATCAAAGCACAGACTCTAAGAAGTCTCACTCTTCTTGCACTTCAGGCGGCATTGAGCCTTTTTTATTTAATTCCTATCTAATTTCAGTGTTTCATCGTCAATGTGTATGTCCAAGGAATACATTGAACCTGCAGTGGTGTATCACAAACTAATACTGGTCTCCAGGGAGTGCTCAAAACACCGACTGTAAGAAGAGTCTCTATTGTTTTACTTATGGAGGCATTGTGCCTTTTGTATTTAATTAAGATGCGATTTCTGTGTTTCATCGTCAATGTGAAGGTCCAAGGAATGCATTGAACCTGCAGAAGTGTATCGGAAACTAATACTGGTCTCACAGGAAAGGTTCAATGCACAGACTCTAAGCTCACTCTTATTGCACTTAAGTCGGCGTTGTGCATTTTGTATTTAATTCCGATGCGATTTCTGTGTTTCATCGTCAATGTGAAGGTCCAAGGAATAAATTGAACCTGCAGTGGTGTATCGCAAACTAATACTGGTCTCACAGGAAAGGATCAATGCACGGACTCTATGAAGTCTCACTCTTCTTGCACTTAAGTCGGCATTGTGCATTTGTATTTAATTCCGATGCGATTTCTGTGTTTCATCGTCAATGTGAAGGTCCAAGGAATACAATGAACCTGCAGTGGTGTATCGGAAACTAATACTGGTCTCACAGGAAAAGATCAATGCACAGACCCTAAGAAGTCTCACTCTTCTTGCACTTAAGTCGGCATTGTGCCTTTTGTTTTTAATTCCGATACGATTTCTGTGTTTCATCGTCAATCTGATGGTCCAAGGAATACATTGAACCTTCAGGGGTGTATCGGAAACTAATACTGGTCTCACAGCAAGGGATCAAAGCACAGACTCTAAGAAGTCTCACTCTTCTTGCACTTAAGGCGGCATTGAGCCTTTTTATTTAATTCCGATCTAATTTCAGTGTTTCATCGTCAATGTGAAGGTCCAAGGAATACATAGAACCTGCAGTGGTGTATCGGAAACGAATACTGGTCTCACAGGAAAGGATCAATTCACAGACTCTAAGAAGTCTCACTCTTCTTGCACTTAAGTCGGCATTGTGCCTTTTCTATTTAATTCCGATGCGATTTCTGTGCTTCATCGTCAATGTGAAGGTCCAAGGAATACATTGTACCTGCAGTGGTGTATCGAAAACGAATACTGGTCTCACAGGGAGTGCTCAAAACACCGACTGTAAGAACAGTCTCTATTCTTGTACTTATGGAGGCATTGTGCCTTTTGTATTTAATTCCGATGCGATTTCTGTGTTTCATCGTCAATGTGAAGGTCCAAGGGATACATAGAACCAGCAGTGGTGTATCGGAAACTAATACTGGTCTCACAGGAAAGGATCAATGCACAGACTCGAAGAAGTCTCACTCTTCTTGCACTTAAGTCGGCATTGTGCCTTTTGTATTTAATTCCGATGCGATTTCTGTGTTTCATCGTCAATGTGAAGGTTTAAGGAATAAATTGAACCTGCAGTGGTGTATCGCAAACTAATACTGGTCTCACAGGAAAGGATCAATGCACGGACTCTATGAAGTCTCACTCTTCTTGCACTTAAGTCGGCATTGTGCCTTTTGTATTTAATTCCGAAGCGATTTCTGTGTTTCATCGTCAATGTGAAGGTCCAAGGAATACATTGAACCTGCAGTGGTGTATCGGCAACTAATACTGGTCTTACAGGAAAGGATCAAAGCACAGACTCTAAGAAGTGTCACTCTTCTTGCACTAAAGGCTGCATTGTGCCTTTTGTATTTAATTCCGACACGATTTCTGTGTTTCATCGTCAATGTGAAGGTCCAAGGATTACATTGAACCTGCAGTGGTGTATCGGAAACTAATACTGGTCTCACAGGAAAGGATCAAAGCACAGACTATAAGAAGTCTCACTCTTCTTGCACTTATGTCGGCATTGTGCCCTTTGTATTTAATTCCGATGCGATTTCTGTGTTTCATCGTCAATGTGAAGGTCCAAGGAATACATTGAACCTGCAGTGGAGTATCGGAAATTAATATTGGTCTCACAGGAAAGGATCAACGCACAGACTCTAAGAAGTGTCACTCTTCTTTCACCTAAGGCGGCATTGTGCCTTTTGTATTTAATTCCGATGTGATTTCTGTGTTTCATCGTCAATGTGAAGGTCCAAGGAATACATTGAACCTGCAGTGGTGTATCGCAAACTAATACTGGTCTCGCAGGGAGTGCTCAAAACACCGACTGTAAGGAGAGTCTCTATTCTTGTACTTATGGAGGCATTGTGCCTTTTGTATTTAATTCCGATGCGATTTCTGTGTTTCATCGTCAATGTGAAGGTCCAAGGATTACATTGAAATTGCAGTGGTGTATCGGAAACCAATACTGGTCTCACAGGAAAGGATCAATGCACAGACTATAAGAAGTCTCACTCCTCTTGCACTTAAGGCGGCATTGAGCATTTTTATTTAATTCCGATCTAATTTCAGTGTTTCATCGTCAATGTGTATGTCCAAGGAATACATTGAACCTGCAGTGGTTTATCGCAAACTAATACTGGTCTCACAGGGAGTGCTCAAAACACCGACTGTAAGAAGAGTCTCTATTCTTGTACTTATGGAGGCATTGTGCCTTTTGTATTTAATTCCGACGCGATTTCTGTGTTTCATCGTCAATGTGAAAGTCCAAGGATTACATTGAACCTGCAGTGATGTATCGGAAAATAATACTTGTCTCACAGGAAAGGATCAAAGCATAGACTATAGGAAGTCTCACTCTACTTGCACTTAAGTCGGCATTGTGCCTTTTGCATTTAATTCCGATGCGATTTCTGTGTTGCATCGTCAATGTGTATGTCCAAGGAATACATTGAACCAGCAGTGGTGTATCGGAAACTAATACTGTTCTCACAGGAAAGGATCAATGCACCGACTATAAGAAGTCTCACTCTTCTTGCACTTAAGGCGGCATTGTGCCTGTTGTATTTATCTCCGATGTGATTTATGTGTTTCATCGTCAATGTGAAGGTCCAAGGAATACATTGAACCTGCAGTGGTGTATCGGAAACTAATACTGGTCTCACAGGAAAGGATCAATGCACAGACTCTAAGAAGTCTCACTGTTCTTGCACTTATGGCGGCATTGTGCCTGTTGTATTTATGTCCGATGTGATTTCTGTGTTTCATCGTCAATGTGAAGGTCCAAGGAATACATTGAACCTGCAGTGGTGTATCGGAAACTAATACTGGTCTCACAGGAAAGGATCAAAGCACAGACTCCAAGAAGTGTCACTCTTCTTGCACTTAAGGCTGCATTGTGCCTTTTGTATTTAATTCCGATGCGATTTCTGTTTTTCATCGTCAACGTGAAGGTCCAAGGAATACATAGAGCCTGCAGTGGTGTATCGGAAACTAATACTGGTCTCACAGGAAAGGATCAAAGCACAGACTCTAAGAAGTCTCACTCTTCTTGCATTTACGGCGGCATTGAGCCTTTTTTAATTAATTCCGATCTAATTTCAGTGTTTCATAGTCAATGTGTATGTCCAAGGAATACATTGAACCTGCATTGGTGAATCGCAAACTTTTGCTGGTCTCACAGGGAATGCTCAAAACAATATCTGTAAGAAGCGTTTCTATTCTTGTACATATGGAGGCATTGTGCCTTTTGTATTTAATTCCGACGCGATTTCTGTGTTTCATCGCCAATGTGAAGGTCCAAGGATTACATTGAACCTGCAGTGGTGTATTGGAAACTAATACTGGTCCCACAGGACAGGATCAAAGCACAGACTATAAGATATCTAACTCTTCTTGCACTTAAGTCGGCATTGAGCCTTTTGTATTTAATTCCGATGCGATTTCTGTGTTTCAACGTCAATGTGTATGTCCAAGGAATACATTGAACCAGCAGTGGTGTATCGGAAACTAATACTGGTTTCACAGGAAAGGATCAATGCACAGACTCTAAGAAGTCACACACTTCTTGCACTTAAGGCGGCATTGTACCTGTTGTGTTTATCTCCGATGTGATTTCTGTGTTTCATCGTCAATGTGAAGGTCCAAGGAATACATTGATTCTGCAGTGGAGTATTGGAAATTAATATTGGTCTCTCAGGAAAGGATCAACGCACAGACACTAAGAAGTGTCACTCTTCTTGCACCTTAGGCGGCATTGTGCCTTTTGTATTTAATTCCGATGTGATTTCTGTGTTTCATCGTCAATGTGAAGGTCCAAGGAATACATTGAACCTGCAGTAGTGTATCGGAAACTAATCCTGGTCTCACAGGAAAGGATCAAAGCACAGACTCTAAGAAGTCTCCCTCTTCTTGCACTTAACGCGGCATTGAGCCTTTTTTTATTTAATTCCGATCTAATTTCAGTGTTTCATCGTCAATGTGTATGTCCAAGGAATATATTGAACCTGCAGTGGTGTATCGCAAACTAATACTGGTCTCACAGGGAGTGCTCAAAACACCGACTGTAAGAAGAGTCTCTATTCTTGTACTTATGGAGGCATTGTGCCTTTTGTATTTAATTCCGACGCGATTTCTGTGATTCATCGTCAATGTCAATGTCCAAGGATTACATTGAAATTGCAGTGTTGTATCGGAAACTAATACTGGTCTCACAGGAAAGGATCAAAGCACAGACTATAAGAAGTCTCACTCTTCTTGCACTTAAGGCGGCATTGAGCCTTTTTTATTTAATTCCGATCTAATTTCAGTGTTCCATCGTCAATGTGTATGTCCAAGGAATACATTGAACTTGCAGTGGTGTATCGGAAACTAATACTGGTCTCACAGGAAAGGATAAAAGCACAGACTATAAGAAATCTCACTCTTCTTGCACTTAAGTTGGCATTGTGCCATTTGTATTTAATTCCGATGCGATTTCTGTGTTTTATCGTCAATCTGAAGGTCCAAGGAAAGCATTGAACTTGCAGTGGTGTGTCGGAAACTAATACTGGTCTCACACGGAATGATCAAAGCACCGACTGTAAGAAGAGTCTCTGTCCTTGCACTTAAGTCGGCATTGTGCCTTTTGTATCTAATTCCGATGCGATTTCTGTGTTTCATCGTCAATGTGAATGTCCAAGGAATGCATTGAACCTGCAGTGGAGTATCGGAAACTAATACTGGTCTCACAGGAAAGGATCAATTCACAGACTCTAAAAAGTCTCACTCTTCTTCCACTTAAGGCGGCATTGTGCAATTTTTTTTAAATTCCGATGCGATATCTGTGTTTCATCGTCAATGTGAAGGTCCAAGGAATACATTGAACCCGCAGTGGTGTATCGGAAACCATTACTGGTCTCACAATAAAGGATCAAAGCACAGACTCTAAGCAGTCTCACTCTTCTTGCACTTAAGGCGGCATTGTGCATTTTGTATTTAATTCCGATCTAATTTCAGTGTTTCATCATCAATGTGTACGTCCAAGGAATACATTGAACCTGCAGTGGTGTATCGGAAACTAATACTGGTCTCACAGGGAATGCTCAAAACACCGACTGTAAGAAGAGTCTCAACTCTTGTACTTAAGGCTGCATTGTGCCTTTTGTATTTTATTCCGACGCGATTTCTGAGTTCCATCGTCAATGGGAAGGTCCAGGGAATACATTGAACCTGCAGTGGTGTGTCGCAAACTAATACTGGTCTCACAGGGAATGCTCAAAGCACCGACTGTAAGGAGAGTCCCTGTTCTTGTACTTAAGGTGGCATTGTGCCTTTTGTATTTAATTCCGATTCGATTTCTGTGTTTCATCGTCAATATGAAGGTACAAGGAATACATTGATCCTGCAGTGGTGCATCGGAAACTAATACTGGTCTCACAGGAAAGGAACAAAGCACAGACTCTAAGATGGCTCACTCTTCTTGCACTTAAGGCGGTATTGCGCCTTTTGTATTTAATTCCGATGTAATTTCAGTGTTTCATCGTCAATGTGTATGTCCAAGAAATACATTGAAACAGCAGTGGTGTATCGGAAACTAATACTGGCCTCACAGGGATTGCTCAAAACACCGACTGTAAGAAGAGTCTCTTATCTTATACTTAAGGCAGCATTGTGATTTTTGTATTTAATTCCGATGCGATTTCTGTGTTTCATCGTCAAAGTGAAGGTCCAAGGAATACATTGAACCTGCAGTGGTGCATCAGAAACTAATACTGGTCTCACAGGAAAGGTTCAATGCACAGACTCTAAGAAGTCACTCTCTTCTTGCACGTAAGCCGGCATTGTGCCCTTTGTATTTCATTCCGATGTAATTTCAGTGTTTCATCGTCAATGTGTATGTCCAAGGAATACAATGAACCTGAAGAGGTGTATCGGAAACTAATACTGGTCTCACAGGAAAGGATTAAAGCACAGACTCTAAGAAGTCTCACTCTCCTTGCACTTAAGGCGGCATTGTGCCTTTTGTATTTAATTCCGATGTAATATCAGTGTTTCTTCGTCAATGTGTATGTCCAAGGAACACACTGAACCTGCAGTAGTGTATCGGAAACTAATACTGGTCTCACAGGGAATGCTCAAAGCACCGACATTAAGAGGAGTCTCTATTCTTGTACTTAAGGCGGCATTGTGCCTTATGTATTTAATTCCGATGCGATTTCTGTGTTACGTCGTCAATGTGTATGTCCAAGGAATACATTGAACCAGCAGTGGTGTATCGGAAACTAATAATGGTCTCACAGGGAATGCTTAAAGCACCGACTGTAAGAAGAGTCTCGATTCATGTACTTAAGGCGCCATTGTGCCTTTTGTAATTAATTCCGACGCGATTTCTGTGTTTCATCGTCAATGTGAAGGTCCAAGGAATACATTTTACCTGCAGTGGTGTATCGGAAACTAATACTGGTCTCACAGGGATTGCTCAAAACACCGACTGTAAGAAGAGTCTCTACTCTTGTACTTAAGGCGGCATTGTGCCTTTTGCATTTAATTCCGACGCGATTTCTGTGTTTCATCGTCAATGTGAAGGTCCAAGGAATACATTGAACCTGAAGTGGTGTATCGGAAACTGATACTGGTCTCACAGGAATGGATCAATGCACAGACCCTAAGAAGTCTCACTCTTCTTGCACTTAAGGCGGCGTTGTGCCTTTTGTATTTAATTCCGATGCGATTTCTGTGTTTTATCGTCAATGTGGAGGTCCAAGGTATACATTGAACCTGCAGTGGAGTATCGGAAACTAATACTGGTCTCACAGGAATGGATCAATGCACAGACTCTAAGAAGTCTCACTCTTCTTGCACTTAAGGTGGTATTGAGCCTTTTGTATTTAATTCCGATGTAATTTCAGTGTTTCATCGTCAGTGTGAGTGTAAAGGGAATACACTGAAACTGCAGTGGTGTAGCGGAAACTAAAACTGGTCTCATAGGAAAGGAGCAAAGCACCGACTGTAAGAAGAGTCTCTATTCTTGTACTTAAGGCGGCTTTGTGCCATTTGTATTTAGTTCCGTTGCGATTTCTGTGTTTCATCGTCAATGTGAAGGTCCAAGGAATACATTAGACCTGCAGTGGTGTATCGGAAACAAATACTGGTCTCACAGGAAAGGATCAAAGCACCGACAGTAAGAAGAGTCTCTATTCTTGTACTAAATGCGGCATTGTGCTTTTTCTATTTAATTCCGATGCGATTTCTGTGTTTCATCGTCAATGTGAAGGTCCAAGGAATACATTGAACCTGCAGTGGTGTATCGGAAACTAAAACTGGTCTCATTGGAAAGGATTTAATCACTGACTGCAAGAAGAGTCTCTATTCTTGTACTTAAAGCGGCATTGTTCCTTTTGTATTTAATTCCGATGCTATTTCTGTGTTTCATCGTCAATGTGAAGGTCCAAGGAATACATTGAACCTGCAGTGGTGTATCGGAAACTAATACTGGTCCCACAGGAAAAGATGAAAGCACAGACTCTAAGATGTCTCACTCTTCTTGCGGTTAAGAATGCATTGTGCCTTTTGTATTTAATTCCGATGTAATTTCAGTGTTTTCATCGCCAATGTGTATGTCCAAGGAATACATTGAACCAGCAGTGGTGTATCGGAAACTAAGACTGGTCTCACAGGGAATGCTCAAAGCGCCGACTGTAAGAAGAATCTCTATTCTTGTACTTAAGGCGGCCTTTTGCGTTTTGTATTTAGTTTCGACGCGGTTTCTGTGTTACATCGTCAATGTGAAGGTCCAAGGAATACATTGAACCTGCAGTGGTGTATCGGAAACTAATACTGGTCTCACAGGGATTGCTCAAATCACCGACTGTAAGAAGAGTCTCTATTCTTGTACTTAAGGCGGCATTGTGCCTTTTGAATTTCATTCCGACGCGATTTCTGTGTTTCATCGTCAATGTGACGGTCCAAGGAATACATTGAACCTGCAGTGGTGTAGCGGAAACTAACACTGGTCTCACAGGAATGGATCAATGCACAGACTCTAAGAAGTCTCACCCTTCTTGCACTTAAGGCGGCATTGTGCCATTCGTATTTAATTCCGATTCGATTTCCGTGTTTCATCGTCAATGTGAAGGTCCAAGGAATACATTGAACCTGCAGTCGTGTATCGGAAACTAATACTGGTCTCACAGGAAAGGATCAAAGCACAGACTCTAAGAAGTCTTACTGTTCTTGCACTTAATGCGGCATTGTGCCTTTTGTATTTAATTCCGATGCGATTTCTGTGTTTCATCGTCAATGTGTATGTCCAAGGAATACATTGAACCTGCAGTGGTGTATCGGAAACTAATGCTATACTCACAGGAAAGGATCAAAGCACAGACTCTAAGAAGTCTTACTCTTCTTGCACTTAAGGCGGCATTGTGCCTGTTGTATTTATCTCCGATGTGATTTCTGTGTTTCATCGTCAATGTGAAGGTCCAAGAAGTACATTGAACCTGCAGTGGTGTAACGGAAACTAATACTGGTCTCACAGTTAAGGATCAAAGCACAGACTCTAAGGAGTCTCACTCCTCTTGCACTTAAGGCGGCATTGTGCCTTTTGTATTTAATTCCGATGTAAATTCAGTGTTTCATCGTCAATGTGTATGTAAAAGGAATACATTGAAATTGCAGTGGTGTATCTGAAACAAATACTGGACTCACAGGAAAGGATCAAAGCACCGACTGAAAGAAGAGTCTCTATTCTTGTACTTAAGGCGGCATTGTGGCTTTTGTATTTAATTCCGATGCGATTTCTGTGTTTCATTGTTAATGTGATGTTCCAAGAAATACAATGAACCTGCAGTGGTGTATCGGAATCTAAAACTGGTCTCATAGGAAAGGATCAAAGCATCGACTGTAAGAAGAGTCTCTATTCTTGTACTTAAGGCGGCACTGTGCCATTTGTATTTAGTTCCGATGCGATTTCTGTGTTTCAACGTCAATGTGAAGGTCCAAGGAATTCATTAGACCTGCAGTGGTGTATCGGAAACAAATACTGGTCTCACAGGAAAGGATCAAAGCACAGACTGTAAGAAGAGTCTCTATTCTTGTACTTAAGGCGGCATTGTGCCTTTTCTGTATAAGTCCGATGCGATTTCTGTGTTTCATCATCAATGAGAAGGTCCAATGAATACACTGAACCTGCAGTGGTGTATCGGAAACTAAAACTGGTGTCATAGGAAAGGATCAAATCATCGACTGTAAGAAGAGTCTCTATTCTGTTAGTTAAGGCGGCATTGTGCCTTTTGTATTTAATTCCGATGCGATTTCTATGTTTCATTGTCAATGTGAATGTCCAAGGAATGCATTGAACCTGCAGTGGTGTGTGGGAAACTAATACTGGTCTCACAGGAAAGGATCAAAGCAGAGACACTAAGAAGTCTTACGCTTCTTGCACTTAAGGCATCATTGTGCCTGTTGTACTTATCTCCGATGTGATTTCTGTGTTTCATCGTCAATTTGAAGGTCCAAGGAATACATTGAACCTGCAGTGGTGTATCGGAAACTAATACTGGATTCACAGGAAAGGATCAAAGCACCGACAGTAAGAAGAGTCTCTATTCTTGTACCTAAGGCGGCAATGTGCCTTTTGTATTTAATTCCGATGCGATTTCTGTGTTTCATCGTCAATGTGAAGGTCCAAGGAATACATTGACCCTGCAGTGGTGTATCGGAAACTAATACTGGTGTCATAGGAAAGGATCAAAGCACCGACGGTAAGAAGAGTCTCTATTCTTGTACTTAAGGCGGCATTGTGCCTTTTGAATTTAATTCCGACGCGATCTGTGTTTCATCGTCAATGTGACGGTCCGAAGAATACATTGAACCTGCAGTGGTGTATCGGAAACTAAAACTGGTCTCACAGGAATGGATCAATGCACAGACTCTAAGAAGTATCACCCTTCTTGCACTTAAGGCAGCATTGTGCCTTTTGTATTTAATTCTGATGCGATTTCTGTGTTTCATCGTCAATGCGAAGGTCCAAGGAATACATTGAACCTGCAGTGGTGTATCGGAAACTAAAACTGGTCTCACAGGAATGGATTAATGCACAGACTCTATGAAGTATCACCCTTCTTGCACTTAAGGCGGCAATGTGCCTTTTGTATTTAATTCCGATGCGATTTCTGTGTTTCATCGTCAATGTGAAGGTCCAAGGAATACATTGAACCTGCGGTTGTGTATCGGAACCTAATACTGGTCTCACAGGAAAAAATCAAAACACAGACTCTAAGAAGTCTCACTCTTCCTGCACTTAAGGCGGCATTGTGAGTTTGGATTTAATTCCGATCTAATTTCAGTGCTTCATCGTCAATGTGTATGTCCAAGGAAAACATTGAACCTGCAGTGGTGTATCGGAAACTAATACTGGTCTCACAGGAAAAGATGAAAGCACAGACTCTAAGAAGTTTCACTCTTCTTGCGGTTGAAGAATGCATTGCGCCTTTTGTATTTAATTCCGATGTAATTTCAGTGTTTCATCGTCAATGTGTATGTCCAAGGAATACATTGAACCAGCAGTGGTGTATCGGAAACTAAGACTGGTCTCACAGGGAATGCTCAAAGCACCGACTGTAAGAAGAGTCTCTATTCTTGTACTTGAGGCGGACTTGTGCGTTTTTTATTTAATTCCGATGCGCTTTCTGTGTTACATCGCCAATGTGATGGTCCAAGGAATACTTTGAAACTGCAGTGTAGTATTGGAAACTAATACAGGTCTCACAGGAAAGGATGAAAGCACAGACTCTAAGAAGTATCACCCTTCTTGCACTTAAGGCGGCATTGTGCCTTTTGTATTTAATTCCGATGCGATTTCTGTGTTTCATCGTCAATGTGAAGGTCCAAGGAATACATTGAACCTGTGGTTGTGTATCGGAACCTAATACTGGTCTCACAGGAAAAAATCAAAACACAGACTCTAAGAAGTCTCACTCTTCTTGCACTTAAGGCGGCATTGTGAGTTTGGATTTAATTCCGATCTAATTTCAGTGCTTCATCGTCTATGTGTATGCCCCCCAGAAAACATTGAACCTGCAGTGGTGTATCGGAAACTAATACTGGTCTCACAGTGAATGCTCAAAACACCGACTGTAAGAATAGTCTCCATTCTTATACCTAAGGCAGCATTGTGTCTTTTGTATTTAATGCCGACGCGATTTCTTTGTTTCATCGTCAATATGAAGGTCCAAGGAATACATTGAACCTGCAGTCGTGTATCGGAAACTAATACTGGTCTCACAGGAAAGGGTCAAAGCACAGACTCAAAGAAATCTTACTGTTCTTGCACTTAATGCGGCATTGTGCCTTTTGTATTCAATTCCGAAGGTATTTTCTGTGTTCCATCGTCAATGTGAAGGTCCAAGGAATACATTGAACCTGCAGTGGTGTATCGGAAACTAATACTGGTCTCACAGGAAAGGATCAAAGCACCGACTGCAAGAAGAGTCCCTAATCTTGTAATTAAGGCTGTGGTGGTATTTAATTGCGATGGGATTTCTGTGTTTCATCGTCAATGTGTATGTTCAAGGAATACACTGAACCTGCAGTGGTGTATCGGAAACTAATACTGGTCGCACAGGAGAGGATCAAACCACAGACTCTAGAAGTCTCACACTTCTTACACTTAAGCGGCATTGTGCCTTTTGTATTTAATTCCGATGTAATTTCAGTGTTTCCTTGTCATTGCGTACGTCCAAGGAATACATTGAACCGCAGTGGTGTATCGGACACCAAAACTGGTCTCACAGGAAAGGATCAAAGCACAGACTCTAAGAAGTCTTACTCTTCTTGCACTTAAGGCGGCATTATGCCTGTTGTATTTATCTCCGATGTGATTTCTGTGTTTCGTCGTCAATGTGAAGATCCAAGGAATACATTGAACCTGCAGTGGTGTATCGGAAACTAATACTGGTCTCACAGGAAAGGATCAAAGCACAGACTCTAAGTGGTGTCACTCTTCTTGCACTTAAGGCGACATTGTGCATTTCGTATTTAATTCCGATGCGATTTCTGTTTTTCATCGTCAACGTGTATGTCCAAGGAATACATTGAACCTGCAGTGGTGTATCGGAAACTAATACTGGTCTCACAGTTAAGGATCAAAGCACAGACTCTAAGAAGTCTTACTGCTCTTGCACTTAAGGCGGCATTGTGCCTTTTGTATTTAATTCCGATGTAAATTCAGTGTTTCATCGTCATTGTGTATGTAAAAGGAATACATTGAACCTGCAGTGGTGTATCGGAAACAAATACTGGTCTCACAGGAAAGAATCAAAGCACAGACTCTAAGAAGTCTCACTCTTCTAGCACTTAAGGCAGTATTGTGCCTTTTGTGTTTCATTCCGATGTAATTTCAGTGTTTCATCGTCAATGTGTGTGTAAAAGGAATACATTGAACCTGCAGTTGTGTATTTGAAACTAAAACTGGTCTCATAGGAAAGCATCAAAGCACCGTCTGTAAGGAGAGTCTCTGTTCTTGTACTTAAGGCGGCAGTGTGCCATTTGTATTTAGTTCCAATGCGATTTCTGTGTTTCATCGTCAATGAGAAGGTCCAAGGAATTCATTAGACCTGCTGTGGTGTATCGGAAACAAATACTGGTCTCACAGGAAAGGATCAAAGCACCGACTGTAAGAGGAGTCTCTTTTCTTGTACTTTAAACGGCATTGTGCCTTTTGTATTTAATTCCGATGCCATTTCTGTGTTTCATCATCAATGTGAAGGTCCAATGAATACATTGAACATGCAGTGGTGTATCGGAAACTAATACCGGTGTCATAGGAAAGGATCAATGCACCGACTGTATGAAGAGTCTCTATTCTTTTACTTATGGGGGCATTGAGCCTTTTGTATTTAATTCCGATGCGATTTCTGTGTTTCATCCTCAATGTGAATGTCCTAGGAATACATCGAACCTGCAGTGGTGTGTCGGAAACTAATACTGGTCTCACGGTTTCACAGGAAAGGATCAAATCTGAGACACTAAAAAGTCTTACGCTTCTTGCACTTAAGGCGGCATTGTGCCTTTTGTATTAATTCCGATGAAAATTCAGTGCTTCATCGTCAATGTGTATGTAAAAGGAATACATTGAACCTGCGGTGGTGTATCGGAAACTAAACTTGGTGTCATAGGAAAGGATCAAAGAACCGACTGTAAGAAGAGTCTCTATTCTTCTACTTAAGGCGGCATTTTGCCTTTTGTGTTTAATTCCGATGCGATTTCTGTGTTTCATCGTCAATGTGAAGGTCCATGGAATACATTGAACCTGCAGTGGTGTATCGGCAACTAAAACTGGTCTCATAGGAAAATTATTAAATCACCGACTGTAAGAAGAGTCTCTATTCTTGTACTTCAAGCGGCATTGTTCCTTTTGTATTTAATTCCGATGGGATTTCTGTGTTTCATCGGCAATGTGAAGATCCAAGGAAAACATTGAACCAGCAGTGGTGTATCGGAAACTAATACTGGACTCATAGGAAAGTATCAAAGCACCGACTGTAAGAAGAGTCTCTGTCCTTGCACTTAAGTCGGCATTGTGCCTTTTGTATCTAATTCCGATGCGATTTCTGTGTTTCATCGTCAATGTGAATGTCCAAGGAATGCATTGAACCTGCAGTGGAGTATCGGAAACTAATACTGGTCTCACAGGAAAGGATCAATTCACAGACTCTAAAAAGTCTCACTCTTCTTCCACTTAAGGCGGCATTGTGCAATTTTTTTTAAATTCCGATGCGATATCTGTGTTTCATCGTCAATGTGAAAGTCCAAGGAATACATTGAACCCGCAGTGGTGTATCGGAAACCATTACTGGTCTCACAGGAAAGGATCAAAGCACAGACTCTAGGCAGTCTCACTCTTCTTGCACTTAAGGCGGCATTGTGCATTTTGTATTTAATTCCGATCTAATTTCAGTGTTTCATCATCAATGTGTATGTCCAAGGAATACATTGAACCTGCAGTGGTGTATCGGAAACTAATACTGGTCTCACAGGGAATGCTCAAAACACCGACTGTAAGAAGAGTCTCAACTCTTGTACTTAAGTCTGCATTGTGCCTTTTGTATTTTATTCCGACGCGATTTCTGAGTTCCATCGTCAATGGGAAGGTCCAGGGAATACATTGAACCTGCAGTGGTGTGTCGCAAACTAATACTGGTCTCACAGGGAATGCTCAAAGCACCGACTGTAAGGAGAGTCCCTGTTCTTGTACTTAAGGTGGCATTGTGCCTTTTGTATTTAATTCCGATTCGATTTCTGTGTTTCATCGTCAATATGAAGGTACAAGGAATACATTGATCCTGCAGTGGTGCATCGGAAACTAATACTGGTCTCACAGGAAAGGAACAAAGCACAGACTCTAAGATGGCTCACTCTTCTTGCACTTAAGGCGGTATTGCGCCTTTTGTATTTAATTCCGATGTAATTTCAGTGTTTCATCGTCAATGTGTATGTCCAAGAAATACATTGAAACAGCAGTGGTGTATCGGAAACTAATACTGGCCTCACAGGGATTGCTCAAAACACCGACTGTAAGAAGAGTCTCTTATCTTATACTTAAGGCAGCATTGTGATTTTTGTATTTAATTCCGATGCGATTTCTGTGTTTCATCGTCAAAGTGAAGGTCCAAGGAATACATTGAACCTGCAGTGGTGCATCAGAAACTAATACTGGTCTCACAGGAAAGGTTCAATGCACAGACTCTAAGAAGTCACTCTCTTCTTGCACGTAAGCCGGCATTGTGCCCTTTGTATTTCATTCCGATGTAATTTCAGTGTTTCATCGTCAATGTGTATGTCCAAGGAATACAATGAACCTGAAGAGGTGTATCGGAAACTAATACTGGTCTCACAGGAAAGGATCAAAGCACAGACTCTAAGAAGTCTCACTCTCCTTGCACTTAAGGCGGCATTGTGCCTTTTGTATTTAATTCCGATGTAATATCAGTGTTTCTTCGTCAATGTGTATGTCCAAGGAACACACTGAACCTGCAGTAGTGTATCGGAAACTAATACTGGTCTCACAGGGAATGCTCAAAGCACCGACATTAAGAGGAGTCTCTATTCTTGTACTTAAGGCGGCATTGTGCCTTATGTATTTAATTCCGATGCGATTTCTGTGTTACGTCGTCAATGTGTAGGTCCAAGAAGTGCATTGAACCTGCAGAGGTGTATCGGAAACTAATACTGGTCTCACAGGAAAAGATGAAAGCACAGACTCTAAGAAGTCTCACTCTTCTTGCGCTTAAGAATGCATTGTGCCTATTGTATTTAATTCCGATGTAATTTCAGTGATTCATCGTCAATGTGTATGTCCAAGGAATACATTGAACCAGCAGTGGTGTATCGGAAACTAATAATGGTCTCACAGGGAATGCTTAAAGCACCGACTGTAAGAAGAGTCTCGATTCATGTACTTAAGGCGCCATTGTGCCTTTTGTAATTAATTCCGACGCGATTTCTGTGTTTCATCGTCAATGTGAAGGTCCAAGGAATACATTTTACCTGCAGTGGTGTATCGGAAACTAATACTGGTCTCACAGGGATTGCTCAAAACACCGACTGTAAGAAGAGTCTCTACTCTTGTACTTAAGGCGGCATTGTGCCTTTTGCATTTAATTCCGACGCGATTTCTGTGTTTCATCGTCAATGTGAAGGTCCAAGGAATACATTGAACCTGAAGTGGTGTATCGGAAACTGATACTGGTCTCACAGGAATGGATCAATGCACAGACCCTAAGAAGTCTCACTCTTCTTGCACTTAAGGCGGCGTTGTGCCTTTTGTATTTAATTCCGATGCGATTTCTGTGTTTTATCGTCAATGTGGAGGTCCAAGGTATACATTGAACCTGCAGTGGAGTATCGGAAACTAATACTGGTCTCACAGGAATGGATCAATGCACAGACTCTAAGAAGTCTCACTCTTCTTGCACTTAAGGTGGTATTGAGCCTTTTGTATTTAATTCCGATGTAATTTCAGTGTTTCATCGTCAGTGTGAGTGTAAAGGGAATACACTGAACCTGCAGTGGTGTAGCGGAAACTAAAACTGGTCTCATAGGAAAGGAGCAAAGCACCGACTGTAAGAAGAGTCTCTATTCTTGTACTTAAGGCGGCATTGTGCCATTTGTATTTAGTTCCGTTGCGATTTCTGTGTTTCATCGTCAATGTGAAGGTCCAAGGAATACATTAGACCTGCAGTGGTGTATCGGAAACAAATACTGGTCTCACAGGAAAGGATCAAAGCACCGACAGTAAGAAGAGTCTCTATTCTTGTACTAAATGCGGCATTGTGCTTTTTCTATTTAATTCCGATGCGATTTCTGTGTTTCATCGTCAATGTGAAGGTCCAAGGAATACATTGAACCTGCAGTGGTGTATCGGAAACTAAAACTGGTCTCATTGGAAAGGATTTAATCACTGACTGCAAGAAGAGTCTCTATTCTTGTACTTAAAGCGGCATTGTTCCTTTTGTATTTAATTCCGATGCTATTTCTGTGTTTCATCGTCAATGTGAAGGTCCAAGGAATACATTGAACCTGCAGTGGTGTATCGGAAACTAATACTGGTCCCACAGGAAAAGATGAAAGCACAGACTCTAAGATGTCTCACTCTTCTTGCGGTTAAGAATGCATTGTGCCTTTTGTATTTAATTCCGATGTAATTTCAGTGTTTTCATCGCCAATGTGTATGTCCAAGGAATACATTGAACCAGCAGTGGTGTATCGGAAACTAAGACTGGTCTCACAGGGAATGCTCAAAGCACCGACTGTAAGAAGAATCTCTATTCTTGTACTTAAGGCGGCCTTTTGCGTTTTGTATTTAGTTTCGACGCGGTTTCTGTGTTACATCGTCAATGTGAAGGTCCAAGGAATACATTGAACCTGCAGTGGTGTATCGGAAACTAATACTGGTCTCACAGGGATTGCTCAAATCACCGACTGTAAGAAGAGTCTCTATTCTTGTACTTAAGGCGGCATTGTGCCTTTTGAATTTCATTCCGACGCGATTTCTGTGTTTCATCGTCAATGTGACGGTCCAAGGAATACATTGAACCTGCAGTGGTGTAGCGGAAACTAACACTGGTCTCACAGGAATGGATCAATGCACAGACTCTAAGAAGTCTCACCCTTCTTGCACTTAAGGCGGCATTGTGCCATTCGTATTTAATTCCGATTCGATTTCCGTGTTTCATCGTCAATGTGAAGGTCCAAGGAATACATTGAACCTGCAGTCGTGTATCGGAAACTAATACTGGTCTCACAGGAAAGGATCAAAGCACAGACTCTAAGAAGTCTTACTGTTCTTGCACTTAATGCGGCATTGTGCCTTTTGTATTTAATTCCGATGCGATTTCTGTGTTTAATCGTCAATGTGTATGTCCAAGGAATACATTGAACCTGCAGTGGTGTATCGGAAACTAATGCTATACTCACAGGAAAGGATCAAAGCACAGACTCTAAGAAGTCTTACTCTTCTTGCACTTAAGGCGGCATTGTGCCTGTTGTATTTATCTCCGATGTGATTTCTGTGTTTCATCGTCAATGTGAAGGTCCAAGAAGTACATTGAACCTGCAGTGGTGTAACGGAAACTAATACTGGTCTCACAGGTAAGGATCAAAGCACAGACTCTAAGGAGTCTCACTCCTCTTGCACTTAAGGCGGCATTGTGCCTTTTGTATTTAATTCCGATGTAAATTCAGTGTTTCATCGTCAATGTGTATGTAAAAGGAATACATTGAAATTGCAGTGGTGTATCTGAAACAAATACTGGACTCACAGGAAAGGATCAAAGCACCGACTGAAAGAAGAGTCTCTATTCTTGTACTTAAGGCGGCATTGTGGCTTTTGTATTTAATTCCGATGCGATTTCTGTGTTTCATTGTTAATGTGATGTTCCAAGAAATACAATGAACCTGCAGTGGTGTATCGGAATCTAAAACTGGTCTCATAGGAAAGGATCAAAGCATCGACTGTAAGAAGAGTCTCTATTCTTGTACTTAAGGCGGCACTGTGCCATTTGTATTTAGTTCCGATGCGATTTCTGTGTTTCAACGTCAATGTGAAGGTCCAAGGAATTCATTAGACCTGCAGTGGTGTATCGGAAACAAATACTGGTCTCACAGGAAAGGATCAAAGCACAGACTGTAAGAAGAGTCTCTATTCTTGTACTTAAGGCGGCATTGTGCCTTTTCTGTATAAGTCCGATGCGATTTCTGTGTTTCATCATCAATGAGAAGGTCCAATGAATACACTGAACCTGCAGTGGTGTATCGGAAACTAAAACTGGTGTCATAGGAAAGGATCAAATCATCGACTGTAAGAAGAGTCTCTATTCTGTTAGTTAAGGCGGCATTGTGCCTTTTGTATTTAAATCCGATGCGATTTCTATGTTTCATTGTCAATGTGAATGTCCAAGGAATGCATTGAACCTGCAGTGGTGTGTGGGAAACTAATACTGGTCTCACAGGAAAGGATCAAAGCAGAGACACTAAGAAGTCTTACGCTTCTTGCACTTAAGGCATCATTGTGCCTGTTGTACTTATCTCCGATGTGATTTCTGTGTTTCATCGTCAATTTGAAGGTCCAAGGAATACATTGAACCTGCAGTGGTGTATCGGAAACTAATACTGGATTCACAGGAAAGGATCAAAGCACCGACAGTAAGAAGAGTCTCTATTCTTGTACCTAAGGCGGCAATGTGCCTTTTGTATTTAATTCCGATGCGATTTCTGTGTTTCATCGTCAATGTGAAGGTCCAAGGAATACATTGACCCTGCAGTGGTGTATCGGAAACTAATACTGGTGTCATAGGAAAGGATCAAAGCACCGACGGTAAGAAGAGTCTCTATTCTTGTACTTAAGGCGGCATTGTGCCTTTTGAATTTAATTCCGACGCGATCTGTGTTTCATCGTCAATGTGACGGTCCGAAGAATACATTGAACCTGCAGTGGTGTATCGGAAACTAAAACTGGTCTCACAGGAATGGATCAATGCACAGACTCTAAGAAGTATCACCCTTCTTGCACTTAAGGCAGCATTGTGCCTTTTGTATTTAATTCTGATGCGATTTCTGTGTTTCATCGTCAATGCGAAGGTCCAAGGAATACATTGAACCTGCAGTGGTGTATCGGAAACTAAAACTGGTCTCACAGGAATGGATTAATGCACAGACTCTATGAAGTATCACCCTTCTTGCACTTAAGGCGGCAATGTGCCTTTTGTATTTAATTCCGATGCGATTTCTGTGTTTCATCGTCAATGTGAAGGTCCAAGGAATACATTGAACCTGCGGTTGTGTATCGGAACCTAATACTGGTCTCACAGGAAAAAATCAAAACACAGACTCTAAGAAGTCTCACTCTTCCTGCACTTAAGGCGGCATTGTGAGTTTGGATTTAATTCCGATCTAATTTCAGTGCTTCATCGTCAATGTGTATGTCCAAGGAAAACATTGAACCTGCAGTGGTGTATCGGAAACTAATACTGGTCTCACAGAGAATGCTCAAAACACCGACTGTAAGAATAGCTCTATTCTTATACCTAAGGCAGCATTGTGCCTTTTGTATTTAATTCCGACGCGATTTCTGTGTTTCATCGTCAATGTGAAGGTCCAAGGAATACATTGAACCTGCAGTCGTGTATCGGAAACTAATACCGGTCTCACAGGAAAGGATCAAAGCACAGACTCAAAGAAGTCTTACTGTTCTTGCACTTAATGCGGTATGTGCCTTTTGTATTTAATTCCGAAGGTATTTTCTGTGTTTCATCGTCAATGTGAAGGTCCAAGGAATACATTGAACCTGCAGTGGAGTATCGGAAACTAATACTGGTGTCATAGGAAAGGATCAAAGCACCGACTGTAAGAAGAGACTCTATTCTTTTACTTAAGGCGGGATGCGGTTTCTG
The DNA here is from genome assembly GCF_021461395.2 of Schistocerca americana. Classification (NCBI taxonomy): domain Eukaryota; kingdom Metazoa; phylum Arthropoda; class Insecta; order Orthoptera; family Acrididae; genus Schistocerca; species Schistocerca americana. Next base: position 626,673,162 of record NC_060124.1, on the reverse strand, counting down.
TGTTTCATCGTCAATGTGAATGTCCAAGGAATACATTGAACCTGCAATCGTGTATCAGAAACTAAAACTGGTCTCATTGGAAAGGATTAAATCGCCGACTGTAAGAAGTGTCTCTTTTCTTGCACTTAAAGCGGCATTGTTCCTTTTGTATTTAATTCCGATGGGATTTCTGTCTTTCATCGTCAATGTGAAGGTCCAAGGAATACATTGAACCTGCAGTGGTGTATCGGAAACTAATACTGGTCTCACAGGAAAAGATGAAAGCACAGACTCTAAGAAGTTTCACTCTTCTTGCGGTTGAAGAATGCATTGCGCCTTTTGTATTTAATTCCGATGTAATTTCAGTGTTTCATCGTCAATGTGTATGTCCAAGGAATACATTGAACCAGCAGTGGTGTATCGGAAACTAAGACTGGTCTCACAGGGAATGCTCAAAGCACCGACTGTAAGAAGAGTCTCTATTCTTGTACTTGAGGCGGACTTGTGCGTTTTTTATTTAATTCCGATGCGCTTTCTGTGTTACATCGCCAATGTGATGGTCCAAGGAATACTTTGAAACTGCAGTGTAGTATTGGAAACTAATACAGGTCTCACAGGAAAGGATGAAAGCACAGACTCTAAGAAGTATCACCCTTCTTGCACTTAAGGCGGCATTGTGCCTTTTGTATTTAATTCCGATGCGATTTCTGTGTTTCATCGTCAATGTGAAGGTCCAAGGAATACATTGAACCTGTGGTTGTGTATCGGAACCTAATACTGGTCTCACAGGAAAAAATCAAAACACAGACTCTAAGAAGTCTCACTCTTCTTGCACTTAAGGCGGCATTGTGAGTTTGGATTTAATTCCGATCTAATTTCAGTGCTTCATCGTCAATGTGTATGCCCCCCAGAAAACATTGAACCTGCAGTGGTGTATCGGAAACTAATACTGGTCTCACAGTGAATGCTCAAAACACCGACTGTAAGAATAGTCTCTATTCTTATACCTAAGGCAGCATTGTGTCTTTTGTATTTAATGCCGACGCGATTTCTGTGTTTCATCGTCAATATGAAGGTCCAAGGAATACACTGAAGCTGCAGTCGTGTATCGGAAACTAATACTGGTCTCACAGGAAAGGGTCAAAGCACAGACTCAAAGAAATCTTACTGTTCTTGCACTTAATGCGGCATTGTGCCTTTTGTATTCAATTCCGAAGGTATTTTCTGTGTTCCATCGTCAATGTGAAGGTCCAAGGAATACATTGAACCTGCAGTGGTGTATCGGAAACTAATACTGGTCTCACAGGAAAGGATCAAAGCACCGACTGCAAGAAGAGTCCCTAATCCTGTAATTAAGGCTGTGGTGGTATTTAATTGCGATGGGATTTCTGTGTTTCATCGTCAATGTGTATGTTCAAGGAATACATTGAACCTGCAGTGGTGTATCGGAAACTAATACTGGTCGCACAGGAGAGGATCAAACCACAGACTCTAGAAGTCTCACACTTCTTACACTTAAGCGGCATTGTGCCTTTTGTATTTAATTCCGATGTAATTTCAGTGTTTCCTTGTCATTGCGTACGTCCAAGGAATACATTGAACCGCAGTGGTGTATCGGACACCAAAACTGGTCTCACAGGAAAGGATCAAAGCACAGACTCTAAGAAGTCTTACTCTTCTTGCACTTAAGGCGGCATTATGCCTGTTGTATTTATCTCCGATGTGATTTCTGTGTTTCGTCGTCAATGTGAAGATCCAAGGAATACATTGAACCTGCAGTGGTGTATCGGAAACTAATACTGGTCTCACAGGAAAGGATCAAAGCACAGACTCTAAGTGGTGTCACTCTTCTTGCACTTAAGGCGACATTGTGCATTTCGTATTTAATTCCGATGCGATTTCTGTTTTTCATCGTCAACGTGTATGTCCAAGGAATACATTGAACCTGCAGTGGTGTATCGGAAACTAATACTGGTCTCACAGTTAAGGATCAAAGCACAGACTCTAAGAAGTCTTACTGCTCTTGCACTTAAGGCGGCATTGTGCCTTTTGTATTTAATTCCGATGTAAATTCAGTGTTTCATCGTCATTGTGTATGTAAAAGGAATACATTGAACCTGCAGTGGTGTATCGGAAACAAATACTGGTCTCACAGGAAAGAATCAAAGCACAGACTCTAAGAAGTCTCACTCTTCTAGCACTTAAGGCAGTATTGTGCCTTTTGTGTTTCATTCCGATGTAATTTCAGTGTTTCATCGTCAATGTGTGTGTAAAAGGAATACATTGAACCTGCAGTTGTGTATTTGAAACTAAAACTGGTCTCATAGGAAAGCATCAAAGCACCGTCTGTAAGGAGAGTCTCTGTTCTTGTACTTAAGGCGGCAGTGTGCCATTTGTATTTAGTTCCAATGCGATTTCTGTGTTTCATCGTCAATGAGAAGGTCCAAGGAATTCATTAGACCTGCTGTGGTGTATCGGAAACAAATACTGGTCTCACAGGAAAGGATCAAAGCACCGACTGTAAGAGGAGTCTCTTTTCTTGTACTTTAGGCGGCATTGTGCCTTTTGTATTTAATTCCGATGCGATTTCTGTGTTTCATCATCAATGTGAAGGTCCAATGAATACATTGAACATGCAGTGGTGTATCGGAAACTAATACCGGTGTCATAGGAAAGGATCAATGCACCGACTGTATGAAGAGTCTCTATTCTTTTACTTATGGGGGCATTGAGCCTTTTGTATTTAATTCCGATGCGATTTCTGTGTTTCATCCTCAATGTGAATGTCCTAGGAATACATCGAACCTGCAGTGGTGTGTCGGAAACTAATACTGGTCTCACGGTCTCACAGGAAAGGATCAAATCTGAGACACTAAGAAGTCTTACGCTTCTTGCACTTAAGGCGGCATTGTGCCTTTTGTATTAATTCCGATGAAAATTCAGTGCTTCATCGTCAATGTGTATGTAAAAGGAATACATTGAACCTGCGGTGGTGTATCGGAAACTAAACTTGGTGTCATAGGAAAGGATCAAAGAACCGACTGTAAGAAGAGTCTCTATTCTTCTACTTAAGGCGGCATTTTGCCTTTTGTGTTTAATTCCGATGCGATTTCTGTGTTTCATCGTCAATGTGAATGTCCATGGAATACATTGAACCTGCAGTGGTGTATCGGCAACTAAAACTGGTCTCATAGGAAAATTATTAAATCACCGACTGTAAGAAGAGTCTCTATTCTTGTACTTCAAGCGGCATTGTTCCTTTTGTATTTAATTCCGATGGGATTTCTGTGTTTCATCGGCAATGTGAAGATCCAAGGAAAACATTGAACCAGCAGTGGTGTATCGGAAACTAATACTGGACTCATAGGAAAGTATCAAAGCACCGACTGTAAGAAGAGTCTCTATTCTTGTACTTAAAGCGGCATTGTGCCTTTTGTATTTAATTCCGATGCAATTTCTGTGTTTCATCGTCAATGTGAAGGGCCAAGGAATACATTGAACCTACAGTGGTGTATCGGAAACTAATACTGGTCTCACAGGAAAGGATCAAAGCACAGACTCTAAGAAGTCTCTCCCTTCTTGCACCTAAGCCGGCATTGTCCCGTTTGTATTTAATTCCGATGTAGTTTCAGTGTTTCATCGTCAATGTGTATGTTCGAGGAATACATTGAACCTGCAGTGGTGTATCGGAAACTAATACTGGTCACACAGGAAAGGATCAAAGCACAGACTTTAAGAAGTCTCACAGTTCTTGCACTTAAGGCGGCATTGTGCCATTTGTATTTAATTCCGATGTAATGTCAGTGTTTCATCGTCAATGTGTATGTCTAAGGAACACATTGAACCTGCAGTGGTGTATGGGAAACTAATACTGGTCTCACAGGAAAGGATCAAAGCACAGACTATAAGAAGTCTCACTCTTCTTGCACTTAAGTTGGCATCGTGCCTTGTGTATTTAATTCCGATGCGATATCTGTGTTTCATCGTCAATGTGTATGTCCAAGGAATACATTGAACCTGCAGTGGTGTATCGGAAACTAATACTGGTCTCACAGGAAAGGATCAAAGCACAGACTCTAAAAGGTGTCACTCTTCTTGCACTTAAGGCGGCATTGTGCCTTTCGTATTTAAATCCGATGCGATTTCTCTGTTTCATCGTCATCGTATATGTCCAAGGAATACATTGAACCTGCAGTGGTGTATCGGAAACTAATACTGGTCTCACAGTTCAGGATCAAAGCACTGACTCTAAGAAGTCTAACTCCTCTTGAACTTAAGGCGGCATTGTGCCTTTTGTAATTATTTCCGATGTAAATTCAGTGTTTCATCGTCAATGTGTATGTAAAAGGAATACATTGAACCTACAGTGATGTATCGGACACTAATACTGGTCTCACAGGAAAGCATCAAAGCACCGACTGAGAGAAGAGCCTCTATTCTTGTACTTAAGGCGGCATTGTGCCTTTTGTTTTTAATTCCGATGCGAATTCTGTGCTTCATCGTCTATGTGAAGGTCCAAGGAATATATTGAACCAGCAGTGGTGTATCGGAAACTAATACAGGTGTCATAGGAAAGGATCAAAGCACCGACTGTAAGAAGAGTCTCTATTCTTTTACTTAAGGCGGCATTATGCATTTTATATTTAATTCCGATGCGATATCTGTGTTTCATCGTCAATGTGTATGTCCGAGGAATACATTGAACCTGCAGTGGTGTATCGGAAACTAATACTGGTCTAACAGGAAAGGATCAAATCACAGACTCTAAGAAGTCTTACTGTTCTTGCACTTAAGACGGCATTGTGAATGTTGCATTTATCTCCGATGTGATTTCTGTGTTTCATCGTCAATGTGAAGGTCCAAGGATTACATTGAACCTGCTGTGGTGTATCGGAAACTAAAACTGGTCTCACAGGGATTGCTCAAAACACCGACTGTAAGAAGAGTCTCTAATCTTATACTTAAGGCGGCATTGTGCCTTTTGTATTTAATTCCGACGCGATTTCTGTGCTTCATCGTCAATGTGAAGGTCCAAGGAATACATTGAACCTGCAGTGATGTATCGGAAACTAATACTGGTCTCACAGGGATTGCTCAAAACACCGACTGTAAGAAGAGTCTCTATTCTTGTACTTAAGGCGGACTTGTGCCTTTTGCATTTAATTCCGACGCGATTTCTGTGTTTCATCGTCAATGTGACGGTACAAGGAATACATTGAACCTGCAGTGGTGTATCGGAAACTAATACTGGTCTCACAGGAATGGATCAATGCACAGACTCTATGAAATCTCACCCTTCTTGCACTTAAGGCGGCATTCTGCCTTTTGTATTTAATTCCGATGCGATTTTTGTGTTTCATCGTCAATGTGAAGGTCCAAGGAATACATTGGACCTGCGGTTGTGTATCGGAAACTAATACTGGTCTCACAAGAAAAAATCAAAGCACAGACTCTGAGAAGTCTCACTCTTCTTGCACTTAAGGCGGCATTGTGAGTTTTGTATTTAATTCCGATCTAATTTGAGTGTTTCATCGTCATTGTGTATGTCCAAGGAATACATTGAACCTGCAGTGGTGTATCGGAAACTAATACTGGTCTCACAGGGAATGCTCAAAGCACCGACTGTAAGAATAGTCTCTATTGTTATACCTAGGGCAGCATTGTGCCTTTTGTATTTAATTCCGACGCGATTTCTGTGTTTCATCGTCAATGTGAAGGTCCAAGGAATACATTGAACCTGCAATCGTGTATCGGAAACTAATACTGGTCTCACAGGAAAGGATCGAATCACAGACTCTAAGAAGTATTACTGTTCTTGCACTTAATGCGGCATTGTGCCTGTTGTGTTTGATTCCGATGCGATTTCTGCGTTTCATCGTCAATGTGAAGGTCCAACGAATACATTGAACCTGCAGTGGTGTATCGGAAACTAATACTGGTCTCACAGGAAAGGATCAAAGCACCGACTGTAAGAAGAGTCCCTATTCTTGTACTTAAGGCGGCATTGTGCCTTTTGTATTTAATTGCGACGGGATTTCTGTGGTTCATCGTCAATGTGTATGTTCAAGGAATACATTGAACCAGCAGTGGTGTATCGGAAACTAATACTAGTCGCACAGGAGATGATCAAACCACAGACTCTAAGGAGTCTCACTCTTCTTACACTTAAGCGGCATTTTGCCTTTTGGTATTAATTCCGATGTAATTTCAGTGTTTCCTTGTCAATGCGTATGTCCAAGGAATACATTGAACCTGCAGTGGTGTATCGGAAACTAATACTGGACTCACAGGAAAGGATCAAAGCACAGACTCTAAGAAGTCTTACTCTTCTTGCACTTAAGGCGGCATTGTGCCTGTTGTATTTATCTCCGATGTGATTTCTGTGTTTCATCGTCAATGTGAAGGTCCAAGGAATACTTTGAACCTGCAGTGGTGTATCGGAAACAAATACTGTTCTCACAGGAAAGGATCAAAGCACAGACTCTAAGAAGTGTCTCTCTTCTTGAACTTAAGGCTGCATTGTGCCTTTTGTATTTAATTCCGAGGCGATTTCAGTGTTTCCTTGTCAATGCGTATGTCAAGGGAATACATTGAACCTGCAGTGGTGTATCGGAAACTGATACTGGTCTCACAGGAAAGGATCAAAGCACCGACTGTAAGAAGAGAATCTATTCTTGTACTTAAGGCGGCATTGTGCCTTTTGAATTGAATTCCGATGCGATTTCTGTGTTTCATCATCAATGTGAAGGTTCAAGGAATACATTGAACCTGCAGTGGTGTGTCGGAAAGTAATACTGGTGTCATATTAAAGGATCAAAGCACCGACTGTAAGAAGAGGCTCTATTCCTTTACTTAAGGCGGCATTGTGCTTTTTGTATTTAATTCCGATGCGATTTCTGTGTTTCATCGTCAATGTGAATGTCCAAGGAATACATTGAACCTGCAGTGGTGGGTCGAAAACTAATACTGGTCTCGCAGGAAAGGATCAAAGCAGAGACACTAAGAAGTCTTACGCTTCTTGCACTTAAGGCATCATTGTGCCTGTTGTATTTATCTCCGATTTGATTTCTGTGTTTCATCGTCAATGTGAAGGTCCAAGGAATACACAGAACCTGCAGTGGTGTTTCGGAAACTAAAACTGGTCTCATAGGAAAGGATCAAAGCACCGACTGTAAGAAGAGTCTCTATTCTTTTACTTAAGGCGGCATTGTGCCTTTTGTATTTAATTCCGATGCGATTTCTGTGATTCATCGTCAACGTGAAGGTACAAGGAAAACATTGAACCTGCAGTGGTGTGTCGGAAACAAATACTGGTGTCATAGGAAAGGATCAAAGCACCGACTGTAAGAAGAGACTCTATTCTTGTACTTAAGGCGACATTGTGCCTTTTGTATTTAATTCCGATGCGATTTCAGTGTTTCATCGTCAATGTGAAGGTCGAGGGAATACATTGAACCTGCAGTGGTGTATCGGAAACTAATACTGGTCTCACAGGAAAGGATCAAAGCACCGACTGAATGAAGAGTCTCTATTCTTGTACTAAAGCCGGCATTGTGCCTTTTGTATTTAATTCCGATGTGATTTCTGTGTTTCATCGTCAATGTGAAGGTCCAAGGAATTCATTGAACCTGCACTGGTGTATCGGAAACTAATATTGGTCTCACAGGAAAGGATCAAAGCACAGACTCTAAGAAGTCTCACTCTTCTTGCACTTAAGGCGGTATTGTGCCTTTTGTATTTAATTCCGATGAAATTTCAGTGTTTCATCGACAATGTGTGTGTAAAAGGAATACATTGAACCTGCTGTGGTGTATCGGAAACTAAAACTGGTCTCATAGGAAAGGAGCAAAGCACCGACTGTAAGAAGAGTCTCTATTCTTGTACTTAAGGCGGCAATGTGCCATTTGTATTTAGTTCCGATGCGAATTCTGAGTTTCATCGTCAATGTGAAGGTCCAAGGAATACATTAGACCTGCAGTGGTGTATCGGAAACAAATACTGGTCTCACAGGAGAGGATCATAGCTCCGACAGTAAGAAGAGTCTCTATTCTTGTACTTAAGGCGGCATTGTGCCTTTTGTATTTAATTCCGATGCGATTTCTGTGTTTCATCGTCAATGTGAATGTCCAAGGATTACATTGAACCTGCAGTGGTGTATCGGAAAGTAATACTGGTGTCATGGGAAATGATCATAGCACCGACTGTAAGAAGAGTCTTTATTCTGTTACTTAAGGCGGCATTGTGCCTACTGTATTTAATTCCGATCCGATATCTGTGTTTCATCGTCAATGTGTATGTCCAAGGAATACATTGAACCTGCAGTGGTGTATCTGAAACTAATACTGGTCTAACCGGAAGGGATCAAATCACAGACTCTAAGAAGTCTTACTCTTCTTGCACTTAAGGCGGCATTGTGCCTGTTGCATTTATCTCCGATGTGATTTCTGTGTTTCATCGTCAATTTGAAGGTCCAAGGAATACATTGAATCTGCAGTGGTGTATCGGAAACTAATACTGGTCGCACAGGAGAGGTTCAAACCACTGACTCTAAGAAGTCTCACTCTTCTTACACTTAAGCGGCATTGTGCCTTTTGTATTTAATTCCGATGTAATTTCAGTGTTTCCTTGTCAATGCGTATGTCCAAGGAATACATTGAACCTGCAGTCGTGTATCGGAAACTAATACTGGTCTCACAGGAAAGGATCAAAGCACAGACTATAAGAAGTCTCACACTTCTTGCACTTAAGACGGCATTGTGCTTTTTGTATTTCATTCCGATGCGATTTCTGTGTTTCATCGTCAATGTGTATGTCCAAGGAATACATTGAACCTGCAGTGGTGTATCGGAAACTTATAGTGGTCTCACAGGAAAGGATCAAAGCACAGACTATAAGAAGTCTCACACTTCTTGCACTTAAGACGGCATTGTGCTTTTTGTATTTCATCCCGATGTGATTTCTGTGCTTCATCGTCAATGTGAAGGTCAAAGGAATACTTTGAACCTGCAGTGGTGTTTCGGAAACTAATACTGGTCTCACAGGAAAGGATCAGAGCACAGACTTCAAAAGGTGTCACTCTTCTTGCACTTAAGGCGGCATTGTGCCTTTCGTATTTAATTTCGATGCGATTTCTTTGTTTCATCGTCAACGTGTATGTCCAAGGAATACATTGAACCTGCAGTGCTGTATCGGAAACTACTACTGGTCTCACAGTTAAGGATCAAAGCACAGACTGTAAGAAGTCTCACTCCTCTTGCACTTAAGGCGGCATTGTGCCTTTTGTATTTAATTCCGATGTAAATTCAGTGTTTCATCGTCAATGTGTATGTAAAATTAATACATTGAACCTGCAGTGGTGTATCGGTAACTAATACTGGTCTCACAGGAAAGGATCAAATCACCGACTGAAAGAAGGGTCTCTATTCTTGTACTTAAGGCGGCATTGTGCCTTTTATATTTAAGTCCGATGCGATTTCTGTGTTTCATCGTCAATGTGAAGGTCCAAGGAATACACTGAACCTGCAGTGGTGTATCGGAAACTAATACTGGTCTCACAGGAAGGGATCAAAGCACAGACTCTAAGAGGTCTCACTCTTCTTGCACTTAAGGCGGTGTTGTGCCTGTTGTATTTAATTACGATTTAATTTCAGTGTTTCATCGTCAAAGTGTGTGTAAAAGGAATACATTGAACCTGCAGTGGTGTATCGGAAACTAAAACTGGTCTCATAGGAAAGGATCAAAGCACCGTCTGTAAGAAGAGTCTCTATTCTTGTACTTTAGGCGGCACTGTGCCATTTGTATTTAGTTCCGATGAGATTTCTATGTTTCAGCGTCAATGTGAAGGTCCAAGGAATACATTAGACCTGCAGTGGTGTATCGGAAAAAAATACTGGTTTCACAGGAAAGGATCAAAGCACCGACTGTAAGAAGAGTCTCTATTCCAGTACTTAAGGCGGCATTGTGCCTTTTGTATTTAATTCCGATGCGATTTCTGCGTTTCATCATCAATGTGAAGGTCCAAGGAATTCATTGAACCTGCAGTGGTGTGTCGGAAACTAATACTGGTGTCATAGGAAAGGATCAAAGCACCGACTGTAAGGAGAGTCTCTATTCTTATACTTAAGGCGGCATTGAGCCTTTTGTATTTAATTCCGATGCGAATTCTGTGTTTCATCGTCAATGTGAATGTCCAAGGAATGCACTGAACCTGCAGTGGTGTATCGAAAACTAATACTGGTCTCACAGGAAAGGATCAAAGCAGATACACTAAGAAGTCTTACGCTTCTTGCACTTAAGGCATCATTGTGCCTGTTGTATTTCTCTCCGATGTGATTTCCGTGTTTCATCGTCAATGTGAAGGTCCAAGGAATGCATTGAACCTGCAGTGGTGTATCGGAAACTAATACTGGTCTCACAGTTAAGGATCGAAGCACAGACCCTAAGAAGTCTCACTCTTCTTGCACTTAAGGCGGCATTGTGCCTTTTGTACTTTATTCCGATGTAAATTCAGTGTTTCATCGTCAATGTGTATGTAAAAGTAATACATTGAAACTGCGGTGGTGTATCGGAAACTAAAACTGGTCTCATAGGAAAGGATCAAAGCACCGACTGTAAGAAGAGTCTCTATTCTTTTACTTAAGGCGGCATTGTGCCTTTTGTATTTAATTTCGATGCGATTTCTGTGTTTCATCGTCAACGTGAAGGTCCAAGGAATACATTGAACCTGCAGTGGTGTGCCGGAACTAATACTGGTGTCATAGGAAAGGATCAAAGCACCGACTGTAAGAAGAGTCTCTATCCTTGTACTTAAGGCGGCATTGTGCCTTTTGTATTTAATTCCGATGCGATTTCAGTGTTTCATCGTCAATGTGAAGGTCGAAGGAATACATTGAACCTGCAGTGGTGTATCGGAAACTAATACTGGTCTCACAGGAAAGGATCAAAGCACCGACTGAAAGAAGAGTCTCTATTCTTGTACTAAAGGCGGCATTGTGCCTTTTGTATTTAATTCCGATGTGATTTCTGTGTTTCATCGTCAATGTGAAGGTCCAAGGAATACATTGAACCTGCAGTGGTGTGTCGGAAACTATTACTGGTCTCACAGGAAAGGATCAAAGCAGAGACACTAAGAAGTCTTATGCTTCTGGCACTTAAGGCATCATTTGTTGTATTTATCTCCAAAGTGATTTCTGTGTTTCATCGTCAATGTGAAGTCCAAGGAAGACATTGAACCTGCAGTGGCTTATCGGAAACTAATACTGGTCTCACGGATAAAGATCAAAGCACAGACCCTAAGAAGTCTCACTCTTCTTGCACTTAAGGCATCATTTGTTGTATTTATCTCCAATGTGATTTCTGTGTTTCATCGTCAACGTGAAGGTCCAAGGAATACATTGAACCTGCAGTGGTGTATCGGAAACTAATACTGGTCTTACAGGAAAGGATCAAAGCACCGACTGTAAGAAGAGTCTCTATTCTTGTACTAAACGCGGCACTGTGCCTTTTGTACTTAATTCCGATGCGATTTCTGTGTATCATGGTCAATGTGAAGGTCCAAGGAATACATTGAACCTGCAGTGGTGTATCGGAAACTAATACTGGTCTCACAGGAAAGGATCAAAGCACAGACTCTAAGAGGTGTCACTCTTCTTGCACTTAAGGCGGCATTGTGCCTTTCGTATTTAATTCCGATGCGATTTCTTTGTTTCATCGTCAACGTGTATGTCCACGGAATGCATTGAACCTGCAGTGCTGTATCGGAAACTAATACTGGTCTCACAGTTAAGGATCAAAGCACAGACTCTAAGAAGTCTCACTACTCTTGCACTTAAGGCGGCATTGTGCCTTTTGTATTTAATTCCGATGTAAATTCAGTGTTTCATCGTCAATGTGTATGTAAAAGGAATACATTGAACCTGCAGTGGTGTATCGGTAACTAATACTGGTCTCACAGGAAAGGATCAAATTACCGACTGAAAGAAGAGTCTCAATTCTTGTACTTAAGGCGGCATTGTGCGTTTTGTATTTAATTCCGATGCGATTTCTGTGTTTCATCGTCAATGTGAAGGTCCAAGGAATACATTGAACCTGCAGTGGTGTATCGGAAACTAATACTGGTCTCACAGGAAAGGATCAAAGCACAGACACTAAGAAGCCTCACTCTTCTTGCACTTAAGGCAGTATTGTGCCTTTTGTATTTAATTCCGATGTAATTTCAGTGTTTCATCGTCAATGTGTGTGTAAAAGGAATACATTGAACCTGCAGTGTTGTATCGGAAACTAAAACTGGTCTCATAGGAAAGGATCAAAGCACCGTCTGTAAGAAGAGTCTCTATTCTTGTACTTAAGGCTGCACTGTGCCATTTGTATTTAGTTCCGATGCGATTTCTGTGTTTCAGCTTCAATGTGAAGGTCCAAGGAATACATTAGACCTGCAGTGGTGTATCGGAAACAAATACTGGTCTCACAGGAAAGGATCAAAGCACCGACTGTAAGAAGAGTCTCTATTCTTGTACTTGAGGCGGCATTGTGCCTTTTGTATTTAATTCCGATGCGATTTCTGTGTTTCAACATCAATGTGAAGGTCAAAGGAATACATTGAACCTGCAGTGGTGTGGCGGAAAGTAATACTGGTGTCTTAGGAAAGGATCAAAGCACCGACTGTAAGAAGAGTCTCTATTCTTTTACTTAAGGCTTCATTGTGCCTTTTGTATTTAATTCCGATGTGATTTCTGTGTTTCATCGTCAATGTGAAGTTCCAAGGAATGCATTGAACCTGCAGTGGTGTATCGGAAACTAATACTGGTCTCACAGTTAAGGATCAAAGCACAGACCCTAAGAAGTCTCACTCTTCTTGCACTTAAGGCGGCATTGTGCCTTTTGTATTTAATTCCGATGTAAATTCAGTGTTTCATCGTCAATGTGTATTTAAAAGGAATACATTGAACCTGCGGTGGTGTATCGGAGACTAAAACTGCCCTCATAGGAAAGGATCAAAGCTCCGAATGTAAGAAGAGCCTCTATTCTTTTACTTAAGACGGCATTGTGCCTTTTGTATTTAATTCCGATGCGATTTCTCAGTTTCATCGTCAACGTGAAGGTCCAAGGAATACATTGAACCTGCAGTGGTGTATCGAAAACTAATACAGGTCTCACAGGAAAGGATCAAAGCACCGACTGAAAGAAGAGGCTCTATTCTTGTACTAAAGGCGGCATTGTGCCTATTGTATTTAATTCCGATGTGATTTCTGTGTTTCATTGTCAATGTGAAGGTCCCAGGAATACATTGAAGCTGCAGTGGTGTGACGGAAACTAATACTGGTCTCACAGGAAAGGATCAAAGCAGAGACACTAAGAAGTTTTACGCTTCTTGCACTTAAGGCATCATTGTGCCTGTTGTATTTATCTCCAATGTGATATCTGTGTTTCATCGTCAATGTGAAGGTCCAAGGAATACATTGAACCTGCAGTGGTGTATCGGAAACTAATACTGGTCACACAGTTAAGGATCAAAGCACAGACCCTAAGAAGTCCCGCTCTTCTTGCACTTAAGGCGGCATTGTGCCTTTTGTATTTAATTCCGATGTAAATTCAGTGTTTCATCGTCAATGTGTATGTAAAAGGAATACATTGAACCTGCGGTGGTGTATCGGAAACTAAAACTGATCTCATAGGAAAGGATCAAAGAACCGACTGTAAGAAGAGTCTCTATTCTTGTACTTAAGGCGGAATTGTGCCTTTTGTATTTAATTACGATGCGATTTCTGTGTTTCATCGTCAACGTGAAGGTCCGAGGAATACATTGAACCTGCAGTGGTGTGTCGGAAACTAATACTGGTCTCCCAGGAAAGGATCAAAGCACAGACACTAAGAAGCCTCACTCTTCTTGCACTTAAGGCGGTATTGTGCCTTTTGTATTTAATTCCGATGTAATTTCAGTGTTTCATCGTCAATGTGTGTGTAAAAGGAATACATTGAACCTGCAGTGTTGTATCGGAAACTAAAACTGGTCTCATAGGAAAGGATCAAAGCACCGTCTGTAAGAAGAGTCTCTATTCTTGTACTTAAGGCTGCACTGTGCCATTTGTATTTAGTTCCGATGCGATTTCTGTGTTTCAGCTTCAATGTGAAGGTCCAAGGAATACATTAGACCTGCAGTGGTGTATCGGAAACAAATACTGGTCTCACAGGAAAGGATCAAAGCACCGACTGTAAGAAGAGTCTCTATTCTTGTACTTAAGGCGGCATTGTGCCTTTTGTATTTAATTCCGATGCGATTTCTGTGTTTCATCATCAATGTGAAGGTCAAAGGAATACATTGAACCTGCAGTGGTGTGGCGGAAAGTAATACTGGTGTCTTAGGAAAGGATCAAAGCACCGACTGTAAGAAGAGTCTCTATTCTTTTACTTAAGGCGGCATTGTGCCTTTTGTATTTAATTCCGATGTGATTTCTGTGTTTCATCGTCAATGTGAAGGTCCAAGGAATGCATTGAACCTGCAGTGGTGTATCGGAAACTAATACTGGTCTCACAGTTAAGGATCAAAGCACAGACCCTAAGAAGTCTCACTCTTCTTGCACTTAAGGCGGCATTGTGCCTTTTGTATTTAATTCCGATGTAAATTCAGTGTTTCATCGTCAATGTGTATTTAAAAGGAATACATTGAACCTGCGGTGGTGTATCGGAGACTAAAACTGCCCTCATAGGAAAGGATCAAAGCTCCGAATGTAAGAAGAGCCTCTATTCTTTTACTTAAGACGGCATTGTGCCTTTTGTATTTAATTCCGATGCGATTTCTCAGTTTCATCGTCAACGTGAAGGTCCAAGGAATACATTGAACCTGCAGTGGTGTGTCGGAAACTAATACTGGTGTCATAGGAAAGGATCAAAGCACCGACTGTAAGAAGAGTCTCTATTCTTGTACTTAAGGCGGCATTGTGCCTTTTGTATTTAATTCCGATGCGATTTCAGTGTTTCATCGTCAATGTGAAGGTCGAAGGAATACATTGAACCTGCAGTGGTGTATCGAAAACTAATACTGGTCTCACAGGAAAGGATCAAAGCACCGACTGAAAGAAGAGTCTCTATTCTTGTACTAAAGGCGGCATTGTGCCTATTGTATTTAATTCCGATGTGATTTCTGTGTTTCATTGTCAATGTGAAGGTCCCAGGAATACATTGAACCTGCAGTGGTGTGACGGAAACTAATACTGGTCTCACAGGAAAGGATCAAAGCAGAGACACTAAGAAGTTTTACGCTTCTTGCACTTAAGGCATCATTGTGCCTGTTGTATTTATCTCCAATGTGATATCTGTGTTTCATCGTCAATGTGAAGGTCCAAGGAATACATTGAACCTGCAGTGGTGTATCGGAAACTAATACTGGTCTCACAGTTAAGGATCAAAGCACAGACCCTAAGAAGTCCCGCTCTTCTTGCACTTAAGGCGGCATTGTGCCTTTTGTATTTAATTCCGATGTAAATTCAGTGTTTCATCGTCAATGTGTATGTAAAAGGAATACATTGAACCTGCGGTGGTGTATCGGAAACTAAAACTGATCTCATAGGAAAGGATCAAAGAACCGACTGTAAGAAGAGTCTCTATTCTTGT
The DNA here is from genome assembly GCF_021461395.2 of Schistocerca americana. Taxonomy (NCBI): domain Eukaryota; kingdom Metazoa; phylum Arthropoda; class Insecta; order Orthoptera; family Acrididae; genus Schistocerca; species Schistocerca americana. The sequence goes on along the minus strand of NC_060124.1, from coordinate 626,657,574 downwards.
AGTTAAGGCGGAATTGTGCCTTTTGTATTTAATTACGATGCGATTTCTGTGTTTCATCGTCAACGTGAAGGTCCGAGGAATACATTGAACCTGCAGTGGTGTGTCGGAAACTAATACTGGGGTCATAGGAAAGGATCAAAGCAGCGACTGTAAGAAGAGTATCTATTCTTGTACTTAAGGCGGCATTGTGCCTTTTGTATTTAATTCCGATGCGATATCTGTGTTTCATCGTCAATGTGAAGGTCGAAGGAATACATTGAACCTGCGGTAGTGTATCAGAAACTAATACTGGTCTCACAGGAAAGGAACAAAGCACCGACTGGAAGAAGAGTCTCTATTCTTGTACCTAAGGCGGCATTGTGCCTTTTGTATTTAATTCTGATGCGATTTCTGTGATTCATCGTCAACGTGAAGGTCCAAGGAACACATTGAACCTGCAGTGGTGTGTCGGAAACTAATACTGGTGTCATAGGAAAGGATCAAAGCACCGACTGTAAGAAGAGTCTCTATTCTTGTACTCAAGGCGGCATTGTGCCTTTTGCATTTAATTCCGATGCGATTTCTGTGTTTCATCGTCAATGTGAGGGTCCAAGGAATTCATTGTACCAGCAGTGGTGTAACGGAAACTAATACTGGTGTCACAGGAAAGGATCAAAGCACAGACCCTAAGAAGTCTCACTCTTCTTGCACTTAAGGCGGCATTGTGCCTTTTGTATTTAATTCTGATGTAATTTCAGTGTTTCATCGTCAATGTGTATGTAAAAGGAATACATTGAACCTGCAGTGGTGTATCGGAAACAAAAACTGGTCTCATAGAAAGGATCAATGCACCAAGTGTAAGAAGAGTCTCTATTCTTGTACTCAAGGCGGCATTGTGCCATTTGTATTTAATTCCGTTGCGATTTCTGTGTTTCATCGTCAATGTGAAGGTCCAAGGAATACATTGAACCTGCAGTGGTGTATCGGAAACTAATACTGGACTCACAGGAAGGGATCAAAGCACAGACTCTAAGAAGCCTCACTCTTCTTGCACTTAAGGCGGTATTGTGCCTTTTGTATTTAATTCCGATGTAATTTCAGGGTTTCATCGTCAATGTGTGTGTAAAAGGAATACATTGAACCTGCAGTGGTGTATCGGAAACTAAAACTGGTCTCATAGGAAAGGATCAAAGAACCGTCTGAAAGAAGAATCTCTGTTCTTGTACTTAAGGCGGCTCTGTGCCATTTGTATTTAGTTCCGATGCGATTTCTGTGTTTCAGCGTCAATGTGAAGGTCCAAGGAATACATTAGACCTGCAGTGGTGTATCGGAAATAAATACTGGTCTCACAGGAAAGGATCAAACCACCGACTGTAAGAAGAGTCTCTATTCTTGTACTTAAGGCGTCATTGTGCTTTTTGTATTTAATTCCGATGCGATTTCTGTGTTTCATCATCAATGTGAATGTCCAAGTAATACATTGAACCTGCAGTGGTGTGTCGGAAACTAATACTGGTGTCATAGGAAAGAATCAAAGCACCGACGGTAAGAAGAGTCTCTATTCTTTTACTTAAGGCGGCATTGTGTCTTTTGTATTTAATTCCTATGCGATTTCTTTGTATCATCGTCAATGTGAATGTCCAAGGAATACATTGAACCTGCAGTGGTGTATCGAAAACTAATACTGGTCTCACACGAAAGGATCAAAGCAGAGTCACTAAGAAGTCTTACGCTTCTTGCACTTAAGGCATCATTGTGCCTGTTGTATTTATCTCCGATGTGATTTCTGTGTTTCATCGTCAATGTGTAGGTAAAAGGAATATTTTGAACCTGCAGTGGTGTGTCGGAAACTAATACTGGTCTCACAGTTAAGGATCAAAGCACAGACCCTAAGAAGTCTCACTCTTCTTGCACTTAAGGCATCATTGTGCCTGTTGTATTTATCTCCAATGTGATTTCTGTGTTTCATCGTCAAAGTGAAGGTCCAAAGAATACATTGAACCTGCAGTGGTGTATCGGAAACTAATACTGGTCTCACAGTTAAGGATCAAAGCACAGACCCTAACAAGTCTCACTCTTCTAGCAGCTTAAGGCGGCATTGTGCCTTTGTATTTAATTCCCATGTAATTTCAGTGTTTCATCGTCAATGTGTATGTAAAAGGAATACATTGAACCTACGGTGGTGTATCGGAAACTAAAACTGGTCTCATAGGAAAGGATCAAAGAACCGACTGTAAGAAGAGTCACTACTCTTGTACTTAAGGCGGCATTGTGCCTTTTGTATTTAATTCCGATGCGATTTCTGTGTTTCATCGTCAACGTGAAGGTCCAAGGAATACATTGAACCTGCAGCGGTGTGTCGGATACTAATACTGGTGTTATAGGAAAGGATCAAAGCACCGAATGTAAGAAGAGTCTCTATTCTTGTACTTAAGGCGGCATTGTGCCTTTTGTATTTAATTCCGATGCGATTTCTGTGTTTCATCGTCCATGTGAAGGTCGAAGGAATACATTGAACCTGCAGTGGTGTAATGGAAACTAATACTGGTCTCACAGGAAAGGATCAAAGCACCGACTGGAAGAAGAGTCTCTATTCTTGTACTAAAGGCGGCATTGTGCCTTTTATATTTTATTCCGATGCGATTTCTGTGATTCATCGTCAATGTGAATGTCCAACGAATACATTGAACCTGCAGTGGTGTATCGGCAACTAAAACTGGTCTCATAGGAAAATTATTAAATCACCGACTGTAAGAAGAGTCTCTATTCTTGTACTTGAAGCGGCATTGTTCCTTTTGTATTTAATTCCGATGTAATGCCAGTGTTTCATCGTCAATGTGTATGTCTAAGGAACACATTGAACCTGCAGTGGAGTATCGGAAACTAATAGTGGTCTCACAGGAAAGGATCAAAGCACAGACTCTAAGAAGTCTCACACTTCTTGCACTTAAGGCGGCATTGTGCCTTTTGTACTTAATTCCGATGTAATGTCAGTGTTTCATCGTCATAGTGTATGTCTAAGGAACACATTGAACCTGCAGTGGTGTCTCGGAAACTAATACTGGTCTCACAGGAAAGCATCATAGCACAGACTATAAGAAGTCTCACTCTTCTTGCACTTAAGTCGGCATTGTGCCTTTTGTATTTAATTCCGATGCGATATCTGTGTTACATCGTCAATGTGTATGTCCAAGGAATACCTTGAACCTGCAGTGGTGTATCGGAAACTAATACTGGTCTAACAGGAAAGGATCAAAGCACAGACTCTAAGAAGGCTTACTCTTCTTGCACTTAAAGCGGCATTGTGCCTGTTGCATTTATCTCCGATGTGATTTCTGTGTTTCATCGTCAATGTGAAGGTCCAAAGAATACATTGAACCTGCAGTGGTGTATCGGAAACTAATACTGGTCTCACAGGAAAGGATCATAGCACAGACTCTAAGAGGTGTCACTCTTCTTGCACTTAAGGCGGCATTGTGCCTTTCGTATTTAATTCCGATGCGATTTCTTTGTTTCATCGTCAACGTGTATGTCAACGGAATGCATTGAACCTGCAGTGCTGTATCGGAAACTAATATTGGTCTCACAGTTAAGGATCAAAGCACAGACTCTAAGAAGTCTCACTACTCTTGCACTTAAGGCGGCATTGTGCCTTTTGTATTTAATTCCGATGTAAATTCAGTGTTTCATCGTCAATGTGTATGTAAAAGGAATACATTGAACCTGCAGTGGTGTATCGGTAACTAATACTGGTCTCACAGGAAAGGATCAAACCACCGACTGAAAGAAGAATCTCTATTCTTGTACTTAAGGCGGCATTGTGCCTTTTGTATTTAATTCCGATGCGATTTCTGTGTTTCATCTTCAATGTGAAGGTCCAAGGAATACATTGAACCTGCAGTGGTGTATCGGAAACTAATACTGGTCTCACAGGAAAGGATCAAAGCACAGACACTAAGAAGCCGCACTCTTCTTGCACTTAAGGCGGTATTGTGCCTTTTGTATTTAATTCCAATGTAATTTCAGTGTTTCATCATCAATGTGTGTGTAAAAGGAATGCATTGAACCTGCAGTGGTGTATCGGAAACTAAAACTGGTCTCATAGGAAAGGATCAAAGCACCGTCTGTAAGAAGAGTCTCTATTCTTGTACTGAAGGCGGCACTGTGCCATTTGTATTTAGTTCCGATGCGATTTCTGTGTTTCAGCGTCAATGTGAAGGTCCAAGGAATACATTAGACCTGCAGTGGTGTATCGGAAACAAATACTGGTCTCACAGGTAAGGATCAAAGCACCGACTGTAAGAAGAGTCTCTATTCTTGTACTTAAGGCGGCATTGTGCCTTTTGTATTTAATTCCGATGCGATATCTGTGTTTCATCATCAATGTGAAGGTCAAAGGGATACATTGAACCTGCAGTGGTGTGTCGGAAAGTAATACTGGTGTCATAGGAAAGGATCAAAGGACCGACTGTAAGAAGAGTCTCTATTCTTTTACTTAAGGCGGCATTGTGCCTTTTGTATTTAATTCCGATGCGATTTCTGTGTTTCATCGTCAATGTGAATGTCCAAGGAATACATTGAACCTGCAGTGGTGTATCGAAAAATAATACTAGCCTCACTGGAAAGGATCAAAGCAGAGACACTAAGAAGTCTAACGCTTCTTGCACTTAAGGCATCATTGTGCCTGTTGTATTTATCTCCGATGTGATTTCTGTGTTTCATCGTCAATGTGAAGGTCCAAGGAATGCATTGAACCTGCAGTGGTGTATCGGAAACTAATACTGGTCTCACAGTTAAGGATCAAAGCACAGACCCTAAGAAGTCTCACTCTTCTTGCACTTAAGGCGGCATTGTGCCTTTTGTATTTAATTCCGATGTAAATTCAGTGTTTCATCGTCAATGTGTATGTAAAAGGAATACATTGAACCTGCGGTGGTGTATCGGAATCTAAAACTGGCCTCATAGGAAAGGATCAAAGCTCCGAATGTAAGAAGAGTCTCTATTCTTTTACTTAAGACGGCATTGTGCCTTTTGTATTTAATTCCGATGCGATTTCTGTGTTTCATCGTCAATGTGAATGTCCAAGGAATACATTGAACCTGCAGTGGTGTATCGAAAAATAATACTGGCCTCACAGGAAAGGATCAAAGCAGAGACACTAAGAAGTCTAACGCTTCTTGCACTTAAGGCATCATTGTGCCTGTTGTATTTATCTCCAATGTGATTTCTGTGTTTCATCGTCAATGTGAAGGTCCAAGGAATGCATTGAACCTGCAGTGGTGTGTCGGAAACTAATACTGGTGTCATAGGAAAGGATCAAAGCACCGACTGTATGAAGAGTCTCTATTCTTGTACTTAAGGCTGCATTGTGCCTTTTGTATTTAATTCCGATGCGATTTCAGTGTTTCATCGTCAATGTGAAGCTCGAAGGAATACATTGAACCTGCAGTGGTGTATCGGAAACTAATACTGGTCTCACAGGAAAGGATCAAAGCACCGACTGAAAGAAGAGTCTCTATTCTTGTACTAAAGGCGGCATTGTGCCTTTTGTATTTAATTCCGATGTGATTTCTGTGTTTCATCGTCAATGTGAAGGTCCAAGGAATACATTGAACCTGCAGTGGTGTGTCGGAAACTAATACTGGTCTCACAGGAAAGGATCAAAGCAGAGACACTAAGAAGTCTTACGCTTCTTGCACTTAAGGCATCATTGTGCCTGTTGTATTTATCTCCAATGTGATATTTGTGTTTCATCGTCAATGTGAAGGTCCAAGGAATACATTGAACCTGCAGTGGTGTATCGGAAACTAATACTGGTCTCACAGGAAAGGATCAAAGCACCGACTGAAAGAAGAGTCTCTATTCTTGTACTAAAGGCGGCATTGTGCCTTTTGTATTTAATTCCGATGTAAATTCAGTGTTTCATCGTCAATGTGTATGTAAAAGGAGTACATTGAACCTGCGGTGGTGTATCGGAAACTAAAACTGGTCTCATTGGAAAGATCAAAGAACCGACTGTAAGAAGTGTCTCTATTCTTGTACTTAAGGCGCAATTGTGCCTTTTGTATTTAATTACGATGCGATTTCTGTGTTTCATCGTCAACGTGAAGGTCCAAGGAATACATTGAACCTGCAGTGGTGTGTCGGAAACTAATACTGGGGTCATAGGAAAGGATCAAAGCATCGACTGAAAGAAGAGTCTCTATTCTTGTCCTTAAGGCGGCATTGGGCCTTTTGTATTTAATTCCGATGCGATATCTGTGTTTCATCGTCAATGTATAGGTCGAAGGAATACATTGAACCTGCAGTGGTGTATCAGAAACTAATACTGGTCTCACAGGAAAGGATCAAAGCACCGACTGGAAGAAGAGTCTCTATTCTTGTACTTAAGGCGGCATTGTGCCTTTTGTATTTAATTCTGATGCGATTTCTGTGTTTCATCGTCAACGTGAAGGTCCAAGGAATACATTGAACCTGCAGTGGTGTGTCGGAAACTAATACTGGTCTCATAGGAAAGGATCAAAGCACCGAGTGTAAGAAGTGTCTCTATTCTTGTACTTAAGGCGGCATTGTGCCATTTGTATTTAATTCCGTTGCGATTTCTGTGTTTCATCGTCAATGTGAAGGTCCAAGGAATACTTTGAACCGCAGTGGTGTATCGGAAACTAATACTGGTCTCACAGGAAAGGATCAAAGCACAGACTCTAAGAAGTCTCACTCTTTTTGCACTTAAGGCGGCATTGTGCCTTTTGTACTTAATTCTGATGTAATTTCAGTGTTTCATCGTCAATGAGTATGTAAAAGGAATACATTGAACCTGCAGTGGTGTATCGGAAACTAAAACTGGTCTCATAGGAAAGGATCAAAGCACCGAGTGTAAGAAGAGTCTCTATTCTTGTACTTAAGGCGGCATTGTGCCATTTGTATTTATTTCCGTTGCGATTTCTGTGTATCATCGTCAATGTGAATGTCCAAGGAATACATTGAACCTGCAGTGGTGTATCGAAAACTAATACTGGTCTCACAGGAAAGGATCAAAGCAGAGACACTAAGAAGTCTTACGCTTCTTGCACTTAAGGCATCATTGTGCCTGTTGTATTTATCTCCGATGTGATTTCTGTGTTTCATCGTCAATGTGAAGGTCCAAGGAATGCATTGAACCTGCAGTGGTGTATCGGAAACTAATACAGGTCTCACAGTTAAGGATCAAAGCACAGACCCTAAGAAGTCTCACTCTTATTGCACTTAGGGCGGCATTGTGCCTTTTGTATTTAATTCCGATGTAAATTCAGTGTTTAATCGTCAATGTGCATGTAAAAGGAATACATTGAACCTGCGGTGGTGTATCGGAAACTAAAACTGGTCTCATAGGAAAGGATCAAAGCACCGACTGTAAGAAGAGTCTCTATTCTTGTACTTATGGCGGCATTGTGGCTTTTGTATTTAATTCCGATGCGATTTCAGTGTTTCATCGTCAATGTGAAGGTCGAAGGAATACATTGAACCTGCAGTGGTGTATCGGAAACTAATACTGGTCTCACAGGAAAGGATCAAAGCACTGACTGAAATAAGAGTCTCTATCCTTGTACTAAAGGCGGCATTGTGCCTTTTGTATTTAATTCCGATGTGATTTCTGTGTTTCATCGTCAATGTGAAGGTCCAAAGAATACATTGAACCTGCAGTGGTGTATCGGAAACTAATACTGGTCTCACAGTTACGGAACAAAGCACAAACCCTAAGATGTCTCACTCTTCTAGCAGCTTAATGCGGCATTGTACATTTTGTATTTAATTCCCATGTAATTTGAGTGTTTCATCGTCAATGTGTATGTAAAAGGAATACATTGAACCTGCGGTGGTGTATCGGAAACTAAAGCTGGTCTCATAGGAAAGGATCAAAGAACCGACTGTAAGAAGAGTCTCTATTCTTGTACTTAAGGCGGCATTGTGCCTTTTGTATTTAATTCCGATGCGATTTCTGTGTTTCATCGTCAACGTGAAGGTCCAAGGAATACATTGAACCTGCAGCGGTGTGTCGGATACTAATACTGGTGTTATAGGAAAGGATCAAAGCACCGACTGTAAGAAGAGTCTCTATTCTTGTACGTTTGGCGGCATTGTGCCATTTGTATTTAATTCCGATGCGATTTCTGTGTTTCATCGTCAATGTGAAGGTCGAAGGAATACATTGAACCTGCAGTGGTGTAATGGAAACTAATACTGGTCTCACAGGAAAGGATCAAAGCACCGACTGGAAGAAGAGTCTCTATTCGTGTACTAAAGGCGGCATTGTGCCTTTTATATTTTATTCCGATGCGATTTCTGTGATTCACCGTCAATGTGAAGGTCCAACGAATACATTGAACCTGCAGTGGTGTATCGGCAACTAAAACTGGTCTCATAGGAAAATTATTAAATCACCGACTGTAAGAAGAGTCTCTATTCTTGTACTTGAAGCGGCATTGTTCCTTTTGTATTTAATTCCGATGTAATGTCAGTGTTTCATCGTCAATGTGTATGTCTATGGAACACATTGAACCTGCAGTGGTGTATCGGAAACTAATACTGGTCTCACAGGAAAGGATCAAAGCACAGACTCTAAGAAGTCTCACTCTTCTTGCACTTAAGGCGGCATTGTGTCTTTTGTATTTAATTCCGATGTAATGTCAGTGTTTCATCGTCATAGTGTATGTCTAAGGAACACATTGAACCTGCAGTGGTGTATCGGAAACTAATACTGGTGTCACAGGAAAGCATCAAAGCACAGACAATAAGAAGTCTCACTCTTCTTGCACTTAAGTCGGCATTGTGCCTTTTGTATTTAATTCCGACGCGATATCTGTGTTTCATCGTCAATGTGTATGTCCAAGGAATACATTGAACCTGCAGTGGTGTATCGGAAACTAATACTGGTCTCACAGTTAAGGATCAAAGCACAGACTCTAAGAAGTCTAACTCCTCTTGCACTTAAGGCGGCATTGAGCCTGTTGTATTTATTTCCGATGTAAATTCAGTGTTTCATCGTCAATGTGTATGTAGAAGGAATACATTGAACCTGCAGTGATGTATCGGACACTAATACTGGTCTCACAGGAATGGATCAAAGCACCGACTGAGAGAAGAGTCTCTATTCTTGTACTTAAGGAGGCATTGTGCCTTTGTTTTTAATTCCGATGCGATTTCTGTGTTTCATCGTCAATGTGAAGGTGCAAGGAATATATTGAACCTGCAGTGGTGTATTGGAAACTAATACTGGCCTCACAGGAATGGATCAAAGCACAGACTCTAAGAAATCTCACTCTTCTTGCACTTAAGGCGGTATTGTGCCTTTTGTATTTAATTCCGATTTAATTTCAGTGTTTCATCGTCAATGTGTATGTAGAAGGAATACATTGAACCTGCAGTGGTGTATCGGAATCTAAAACTGGTCTCATAGGAAAGGAGCAAAGCTTCGACTGTAAGAAGAGTCTCTATTCTTGTACTTAAGGCGGCATTGTGCCATTTGTATTTAGTTCCTATGCGATTTCTGTGTTTCATCGTCAATGTGAAGGTCCAAGGAATACTTTAGACCTGCAGTGGTGTATCGCAAACAAATACTGGTCTCACAGGAATGGATCAAACCACCGACAGTAAGAAGAGTCTCTATTCTTGTACTTAAATCGGCATTGTGACTCTAAGAAATCTCACTCTTCTTGCACTTAAGGCGGTATTGTGCCTTTTGTATTTAATTCTGATGTAATTTCAGTGTTTCATCGTCAATGAGTATGTAAAAGGAATACATTGAACCTGCAGTGGTGTATCGAAAACTAAAACTGGTCTCATAGGAAAGGATCAAAGCACCGAGTGTAAGAAGAGTCTCTATTCTTGTACTTAAGGCGGCATTGTGCCATTTGTATTTAATTCCGATGCGATTTCTGTGTTTCATCGTCAATGTGAAGGTCGAAGGAATACATTGAACCTGCAGTGGTGTAATGGAAACTAATACTGGTCTCACAGGAAAGGATCAAAGCACCGACTGGAAGAAGAGTCTCTATTCTTGTACTAAAGGCGGCATTGTGCCGTTTATATTTTATTCCGATGCGATTTCTGTGATTCATCGTCAATGTGAAAGTCCAGCGAATACATTGAACCTGCAGTGGTGTATCGGCAACTAAAACTGGTCTCATAGGAAAATTATTAAATCACCGACTGTAAGAAGAGTCTCTATTCTTGTACTTGAAGCGGCATTCTTCCTTTTGTATTTAATTCCGATGTAATGTCAGTGTTTCATCGTCAATGTGTATGTCTAAGGAACACATTGAACCTGCAGTGGTGTATCGGAAACTAATACTGGTCTCACAGGAAAGGATCAAAGCACAGACTCTAAGAAGTCTCACTCTTCTTGCACTTAAGGCGGCATTGTGTCTTTTGTATTTAATTCCGATGTAATGTCAGTGTTTCATCGTCATAGTGTATGTCTAACGAACACATTGATCCTGCAGTGGTGTATCGGAAACTAATACTGGTCTCACAGGAAAGCATCAAAGCACAGACAATAAGAAGTCTCACTCTTCTTGCACTTAAGTCGGCATTGTGCCTTTTGTATTTAATTCCGATGCGATATCTGTGTTTCATCGTCAATGTGTATGTCCAAGGAATACATTGAACCTGCAGTGGTGTATCGAAAACTAATACTGGTCTAACAGGAAAGGATCAAAGCACAGACTATAAGAAGGCTTACACTTCTTGCACTTAAAGCGGCATTGTGCCTGTTGCATTTATCTCCGATGTGATTTCTGTGTCTCATCGTCAATGTGAAGGTCCAAAGAATACATTGAACCTGCAGTGGTGTATCGGAAACTAATACGGGTTCACAGTTAAGGATCAAAGCACAGACTCTAAGAAGTCTAACTCCTCTTGCACTTAAGGCGGTATTGTGCCTTTTGTATTTAATTCCGATTTAGTTTCAGTGTTTCATCGTCAATGTGTGTGTAAAAGGAATACATTGAACCTGCAGTGGTGTATCAGAATCTAAAACTGGTCTCATAGGAAAGGAGCAAAGCACCGACTGTAAGAAGAGTCTCTATTCTTGTACTTAAGGCGGCATTGTGCCATTTGTATTTAGTTCCGATGCGATTTCTGTGTTTCATCGTCAATGTGAAGGTCCAAGGAATACTTTAGACCTGCAGTGGTGTATCGGAAACAAATACTGGTCTCACAGGAATGGATCAAAGCACCGACAGTAAGAAGAGTCTCTATTCCTGTACTTAAATCGGCATTGGGCCTTTTGTATTTAATTCCGATGCGATTTCTGTGTTTCATCGTCAACGTGAAGGTCCAAGGAATACATTGAACCTGCAGTGGTGTATCGGAATCAAATACTGGTGTCATAGGAAAGGATCAAATCACCGACTGTAAGAAGAGTCTCTATTCTTTTACTTAAGGTGGCATTGTGCCTTTTGTATTTAATTTCGATGCGATATCTGTGTTTCATCGTCAATGTGTATGTCCAAGGAATACATTGAACCTGCAGTGGTGTATCGGAAATAATACTGGTCTAACATGAAAGGATCAAATCACAGACTCTAAGAAGTCTTACTCTTCTTGCACTTACGGCGGCATTGTGCCTGTTGCATTTATCTCCGATGTGATTTCTGTGTTTCATCGTCAATGTGAAGGTCCAAGGAATACATTGAACCTGCAGTGGTGTATCGGAAACTAATACTGATCTCACAGGAATGGATCAAAGGACCGACTGTAAGAAGAGTCCCTATTCTTGTACTTAAGGCGGCATTGTGCCTCTTGTATTTAATTGCGATGGGATTTCTGTGTTTTATCGTCAATGTGTATGTTCAAGGAATACATTGAACCTGCAGTGGTGTATCGGAAACTAATACTGGTCGCACATGAGAGGATCAAACCACAGACTCTAAGAAGTCTCACTCTTCTTACACTTAGGCGGCATTGTGCCTTTTGTATTTAATTCCGATGTAATTTCAGTGTTTCCTTGTCAATGCGTATGTCCAAGGAATACATTGAACCTGCAGTCGTGTATCGGAAACTAATACTGGTCTCACAGGAAAGGATCAAAGCACAGACTATAAGAAGTCTCACTCTTCTTGCACTTAAGTCGGCATTGTGCCTTTTGTATCTAATTCCGATGCGATATCTGTGTTTCATCGTCAATGTGTATGTCCGAGGAATACATTGAACCTGCAGTGGTGTATCGGAAACTAATACTGGTCTAACAGGAAAGGATCATATCACAGACTCTAAGAAGTCTTACTCTTCTTGCACTTAAGGCGGCATTGTGCCTGTTGCATTTATCTCCGATGTGATTTCTGTATTTCATTGTCAATATGAAGGTCCAAGGAATACATTGAACCTGCAGTGGTGTATCGGAAACTAATACTGGTCTCGCAGGGAATGCTCAAAAGCACCGACTGTAAGAGGAGTCTCTATTCTTATACTTATGGCGGCATTATGCCTTTTGTATTTAATTCCGACGCGATTTCTGTGTTTCATCGACAATGTGAAGGTCCAGGTAATACATTGAACCTGCAGTGGTGTATCGAAAACTAATACTGGTCTCAGAGGAAAGGATCAAAGCAGAGGCACTAAGAAGTCTTACGCTTCTAGCACTTAAGGCATCATTGTGCCTGTTGTATTTATCTCCGATGTGATTTCTGTGTTTCATCGTCAATGTGAAGGACCAAGGAATACATTAGACCTACAGTGGTGTATCGGAAACTAATACTAGTCTCACAGGAAAGGATCAAGGCACCGAGTGTAAGGTGAGTTTCAATTCTTGTACTTAAGGCGGCATTGTGCCATTTGTATTTAATTCCGTTGCGATTTCTGTGTTTCATAGTCAATGTGAAGGTCCAAGGAATACATTAGACCTACAGTGGTGTATCGGAAACTAATACTGGTCTCACAGGAAAGGATCAAAGCACCGACTGTAAGATGAGTCTCTAATCTTGTACTAAAGGCGGCATTGGGCCTTTTGTATTTAATTCCGATGCGATTTCTGTGTTTCATCGTCAATGTGAAGGTCCCAGGAATACATTGAACCTGCAGTGGTGTATCGGAAACTAATACTGGTGTCACAGGAAAGGATCAAAGCACCGGCTGTAAGAAGAGTCTCTATTCTTTTTACTTAAGGCGGCATTGTGCCTTTTGTATTTAATTCCGATGCGATTTCTGTGTTTCACCGTCAGTGTGAATGTCCAAGGAATACATTGAACCTGCAGTGGTGTATCGGCAACTAAAACTGGTCTCATGGGAAAATTATTAAATCACCGACTGTAAGAAAATTCTCTATTCTTGTACTTAAAGCGGCATTGTTCCTTTTGTATTTAATTCCGATGCGATTTCTGTGTTTCATCGTCAATGTGAAGATCCAAGGAATACATTGAACCTGCAGTGGTTGTAACGTTCCCTGGCAAACTCACATTATTATAGAACAAGAGTTTATTTGTACCATATACGCCGCACTGGGCAAGATGTATGTATCGTAATTATTGACCAAAAATATTACTGAATGTGGTGTCAAAGACATTTGTTATTCTCCTTATATTTTTAGTTGTAATATTTCTCTGTATTTAGGATAGGAATTTTTCTGTATTTATTATGTGATTGTAAAATGTGTAAGTATTTGCGATAGCATAGATATATGTTGCCAGAAGAGAATAATATCTTCAATTTGCAAAGAAATGTTAATAGTCAGCAATACTATTTAAGCACAATGCATTATGTATTCTTTGGTCTTCTCTGTTCAGAAGTCATTGCGTTAGGACACTGTGAAAGAGTTTTTTACGAATGGGTAAACTTCTTTTGTCTCTGTCTGGACTTAGCCGCCATTAGACGATGCGTTACGAATTAATGTGAGTTGTATTGTTGTTTGATCTAAATATATTAGAGTTTATCAAAAGTGTGAATTATTTATGTAAATTAGCTTGCCCACGTCATCTATAAAATTTCTGTAAGAATTTTTTCAGCATTTTTTAGCGGTGTTGCTGGGCTGTGCCGCGACCAACAATAGCAAACCCGTAAATCGGGAACAGATGCATAAAAATCAATGGTGAATTAAGAAATTGTTCTTCTTTTTCAGTGATCCTGTGGCTGATAAAATTTGAATTAATTATACGTTTGTGCATTCGTAGGCGGATAGCTAATGTTAGTTAACATCGAAATTTAAACAGTTTGGTTCTTTCAAAATATCTTAAATGTGTAATGAAGTAGGTTTGATCAGTGAGAAATGTCGGCTTGGCAATAATTAAAACATTTTCTGCTAATAGAGGTAATCTTGTGTTCTATGGCTAGTGCCGGGATAAAATTCAGTAAAAATATTTTTAAAAAAACCCACTGCATCTGGAAAGTGTATGCCAAGGCCGAATGATTTATAGGACTCAATTCTCAACCTAATATTCTTAACCAGTTCATATGAGTTCACGTAAATATTATTTTTTTCTTTAAATATACGTAATTCTTAAGAAAGTAAAAATTTTTATTGCCACACGAAAATAAGAGAGTGGTTCTACAACAAAGTTCGCACGAAAGAAAATTAACTTAAAAGCAAAAGATAAAATTTATTATTCTTCTTTAACGAAATTTCAAATCAATTCCATTCATTACGACGATTTCGTTAAATTGGCGCCCAACGTGGGGCTCGAATATGCAGTGGCCACTAAATACCCGTGAGATAACTAGGGAATTAATATAGTCGAACTTTGTTGCAGAACATTTAATAATTTTTCTATGTATTGTATGTATTGCATAATCAATATTGTGTGGTAATACCTGTGTATGATTTTTTGCATGAGAACGCTATGTACCCAGAGGCAAGCTGAAGAAGAGAGCTCAATATTTCGAAAAATTAAATACCTACCACAATATCAGGGGGCAGCTGCACCCAAGATAGTTCACCAAAAGGTAAATCTACAGTGTAGTTGTCCTGTGGGTAGTAAAGTAGCCTCACTGCAGTGTTCTCGGATCATTAGTGGTGTGCTTGTTGTTAGTACTTTGTTTTAAAATAACAGGACATTTAGGTAGTTAGTCATTGTAGTATATAGTAAGTGTGTATTAGTTAATGTCCATTTCTTGTGTGATTATGTCAGTGAAACCTGAGTGTTAGGATATTTAGTTCAGATTTTATTTCTTTTGTTTACTATGGTTAGATTGCGTAGTCAGAAAGATATCAACATGGATAATGAGCAACAGTCAGTAAGTAGTGATACCGAGTTGGAAAGTGGGACACAAAGTAATGTTAGTGACGTAGTTCAGGAAGTACTATGTGAGAATCTGGGGGCAGAAGGACAAGAAATGTTGCCACTGCCACCCAGTGATTCAGTTGATAGCGGAAATACTGTGCCATCCGCAAGCACTGGACATGGACCAGAGAGTGGTGTGATGTCAGAAGTGCAATCATTAAGAGTTATGTTCGAGCGCATGCTCAATTTCCAAGCTGAATTTGTACATATGCAAGCCGAGCGTGACCAGAGATTGGTAGCTGAATTTGCATGCAAACAAGCAGAACGCGATAAAGGACGTGATGCTAAACAAGCAGAGCGTGATAAAGAACGTGATGCTAAACAAGCAGAGCATGACCGACGCCTGCATGAGAGGGACTTGCAGTTGATGCAAACTTTAGAAGTTATGCAAAGTGAGCTTGTTAGTTTGAAACAAAAATATGAAACCATACCCAAAACAGTGCATGAATTAAGCGAAAGAGTAGACAGTATTCAAGTGGCTAACGCCAATATCGTAGAGGAAATTAGTGTCCTGACTAACAGAGTCGAGCAATTGGAAATTGACACAACTCAAGTAATTGAGGACAAAGTGATCGAACAAGTGCACAAAGTAGAAAATGAAGTCATAAAAGAAATAGATCAGAAAGTGCACGCCGCAATTGAGGCCAGAGATGTGGGCTCAAGTGTGGATGTGCAGGATCTAAAAAAGATAGTGCACAAAGACATTCCGCTGTGGCAGCGGAGTGTGGACCGTCGTCTTGCCGAAATGGAGCTTAGCTTGCGGCATGACGAGGCACAGGCATATGTCATGCCAGCCAGGTCCAACAATGATAGGCATATAAATACTGCAGTAAAAAATTGCGACTGCGATACAGAACAGGCAACCAATGTAAGCGAAACAAATAAATGTCATTCCAAAGTAATGATTGAAGAAAGCTTGATTAGGAACCGACAGTTTCAGATCTTTACAACGGAGAAGAAATCTGATCACCCTGTAGTGTTTATCAAGGGATTTAGAAACATTTTGCCTAGCGTTTGGAGTCATACCCAGAAAATACAGTTCGTTATGTCCTACATACAAGGAGATGCTGCATTATGGGCAACCGAAGCAGCTGACAGTTGTGATACATATGAGCAATTTGAAAAAGCATTCTTGGCCAAATATTGGTCAACATGCATCCAGGAGAGATTACGGAAGGAGGTATATAATCCAGAGCCGTATTCTCCACGACTAGGCAATTTGCGAAAATATTTCGAGAAGTACATTAATAAGACCCGTTACTGGGACGAACAGATTTCATCCCGGGATTTGATCAGGCTTTTGAAATCACACTTGCCGATACATGTAAAGGAAAAGCTTATACACGTGCCTGAAAATGATATGGAACATTTCTTGTCTGTTCTGGACTCAATTGACCTGATTCAGGAGGACGTTAAGGCAGCCTCTGAACAGGCTAGAAGTAACGGAAATGGTTATAGAAATGGTAGAAATAACACGCCTCCACCAAGTAATGGAAACGGCGGAGGTAATAATAGGAGACAGGAGTATGCACAAAACGGAAATAGAGGTAGAGACCGGAACGGCAATAGTCCGCCGGTGAATAATGACCGGAAAAGGAGGTTCGATGACCGGTATGAGACAGGCCCACCAAGCAATAATAGATGGAAAAATGCCAGGGGGCCGAGCAACACTAATACTTATAATGATGCAAACCGAACTTGGCCGCAGAACCAGAGGCCCAGTCCGGACCGGCAAAACAGTGATAGGTATGACAATAACCGACCGCCACCACAAAATGCGCCAATTGCGCAACCGTGGCGGCCGACGCAACACAACGTGCACATAGTGGAGGTCAGTGACACAGAGCAGCCACGCCCATCCACTAGCAATAATTCAACAAACTAGATGCAGCCGAGATACGCTCTCCATCGTCGGCTGAGGTTTGGAGTGAGAGCAGCCCGACACAGAACAAAACACCGAACAAAATCTGTATCCTTAGGTATAATGACGGGGTACAGATGGGAGATGAATTAATAACTGAACCATCCACGTGCGTAAAGGAGCACAAAGACAAAGTACAAGCGATAATAGAGATCAAAATTAACAATATTGATGTGCAAGCGGTCGTAGATACAGGTGCTACTGTCAGTGTTATGAGTATGGACTTATTCAAAGTACTGGGAAAGGAAAGGCGTATGCGGACTTTTCCCGTGAAAAATTGTAAAGTCACTGGAGCCGTAAGTGCACAGCGACAAATAATTAAACTCCTAGTGCGGGTAGAGATGTATTTAGGGGATGAAGCCATAGCGTGCTCATTCCTGGTGGTAAAGGGTTTAAAGGTAGCCTGCCTTTTTGGGGGTAGATTTTTTAAGAGAAAGGGACGCAATAATCGACCTTTCTCGGGGAAAATTAAGCTTGATGAATGCTAGTAGGAGAATAGAATTGTCCATGCTCAGATCTGAAGAGGTACCTGTACCTAATTGTAATGCTATTAACATAAAGTGTAGGAATCAGTCGATACTACATTTAGACAATCATGGTCTAGGACAGAATCTATATTATCCTGACGTACAAGGTGATCAATTAAAAGCAAATGTGGACGCACTTGTGAACAAAGTATCACAGTCCGAAAATTTAAATTCAATGCAACAACAGGATTTGCTACAGTTATTATCTAATTATGCTGACGTATTTTCAGAACGACCAGGAATTGTTAAGGGATATCAGTACAATATCGAGGTGAAGCCTCACCAAACTTACTGTCGAGCCTCATACTCCATTCCTTGGCCCAAGAAGGAAAAAGTTTTTTTTTACGAACAATTGGAGAGTTAAATAAATTGTTCAGGTTATACATTGCATATAAGCACACAAGATAAGAAAAGCAGGGTGCAACCTTACGAGGTGCGCTCAGAAAAGGAAAGAATAATATAATCGACATGTGACGAATAACCAAAAATTTAGTGTTGGGGACATGGTACTCTTACGCAATCATCCTAAGTCCTCGGCATCCTTGAAACAGAATAGCAAGTGGCAATTGGTGTACAATGGACCTTTTAGAGTAGTAAGTGTGCCACTTGAGTGTAGCTATCTCTTAGCAGATCCCCACTCAGGGAGAGTACGGGGACTGTATCCGCGTAAGGATGTAAAAGCATTCCTACAGTAAAAGACTAATAGTCCTATGTGGACACCATTCTTTTGTAAATAATGAACATTAATGATGTGTGATCTTTAGAGATAATGTACTAGTGTAGAAGTGTTTAGTTATAAGAATATGATTGACATTCTCATGTGTATGGATATTTGTGTTATGTACTCTTTTAATTTGTGGTATCTAGAACATGCTCTAAGTGTTTGCACAGATAATCTGATTAGTGCAATTATGTGTAGTGTTAAGCTGTGACAGAGTTCAATCAAAAAGAACATTTTAGTAACGATTAGTTAGTGTACTACATAATTTTCTATGTGCCCAAATTTGAAATATTTCTTGGCACAATCTTTTCTATTATGTGTATGTATGTATATAAGTGTAGTTGTCAGATTGACAGATTCGAACCCAGAATAATATCAATAATATGAGACCCTGAGAACTTTATTATCTCACCAACGTTATTAGAGAAAATAATGCACCCAGTAGTGACCCGAGGGCACCACGGGAGGCAAACTTGTTGCAAATTTATGTAATGCAAAGTTACGCACAAAGAAGCTTCAATTGAAGCATGTGCAGATTCAAACAGTAAAAAAGAGCTAGCCAGATACAGTCCAAGTCAATTTTTGCCTACAGAGACTACACTGTAGTTACGTAGGACGTTGATAGTAAAGAGTGACATGAGTTCAAAGGAGTTATTGAACAATATGCCTGAATCCGGCTGGAATGCACAAATAAAATCTACTCGAACACGAATATAGATGACTTTTGGGCAAACTAATACCAAATTTTAATATTTTGTTGCCATGTACGCAAATATCACACCTTGGTAAAGAGTTACGAATGTGCTGTTACAAAAAAAAAAAATTGCACAGCGGACATTGTAAATAAAAATAAAGGAACTTAAACAAAAGTTCAGTATTGTGCGGCAGAGACAGACAGTGACTGTTAAACCTGCAGCAATACGTCACGGAGTAGTTGAGTACAAGTAATAAAAAACTGTATCATCGCCGTGTGTGCAAGTGCACATGGAACTAGCACGACACGAACAGTGAACCGATAACGGACGGTGGATCAAGCTAGTGTCAAACTTTAACTCTTTGTGGGTCAAGGGACGCTAGGAAAGCGCATTGACTACAGAGATACATTTGGTCCAAAGGTGAAAACGTGCGTGTGACTAATGACAAGTCATGACATGGTGAAAAATATTGTATGCCCATAAAACGTGTTATCGGAAACTAATACTGGTCTCACTGGAATGGATCAAAGCACAGACTCTAAGAAGTCCCTCTCTTCTTGCACTTAAGGCGGCATTGTGCCTTTTGTATTTAATTCCGATGTAATTTCAGGGATTCATCGTCAATGTGTTTGTAAACGGAATACATTGAACCTGCAGTGGTGTATCGGAAACTAATTCTGGTCTCGAAGGACAGGATCAAACCACAGACTCTAAGAAGTCTCACTCTTCTTGCAATTAAGGTGGCATTGTGACTTTTGTATTTAATTCCGATGTAATTTCAGTGTTTCATCGTCAATGGGAATGTCCAAGGAATACATTGAACCTGCAGTGGTGTATCGGAAACTAATATTGGCCTGACAGGGAATGCTCAAAGCACCGACTATAAGAAGAGTCCCTATTCTTGTACTTAAGGCGGCATTGTGCCATCTGTATTTAATTCCGATGCGATTTCAGTGTTTCGTCGTCAATGAGTATGTCCAAGGAATAAATTGAACCAGCAGTGGTGTATCGGAAACTAATACTGGTCTCATAGGGAATGCTCAAAGCACAGACTGTAAGAAGAATCTCTATTCTTTTACTTAAGGGGGCATTGTGCCTTTTGTATATAATTCCGATGCGATTTCGGTGTTTCATCGTCAATGCGTAGGTGCAAGGAATACATTGAACCTGCAGTGGTGTATCGGAAACTAATACTGGTCTCACAGGAAAGGATCAAAGCACAGACTCTAAAAAGTCTCGCTCTGCTTGCACTTAAGGCGGCATTGTGCCTTTTGTATTTAATTCCGATGAAATTTCAGTGTTTGCTCGTCAATGTGTATGTCAATGGAATACGTTGAACCTGCAGTGGTGTATCGGAATCTAATACAGGTCACACAGGTAAAGATCAAAGCACCGACTGTAAGAAGGGTCTCTATTCTTGTACTTAAGGCGGCATTGTGCCTTTTGTATTTAAATCCGATGTAATTTCAGTGTTTCCTCGTCAATGTGTATGTCCAAGGAATACATTGAATATGCAGTGGTGTATCGGAAACTAATACTGGTCTCACACTAAAGGATCGAAGCACAGACTCTAATAAGTCTCACTCTTCTTGCACTTAAGGCGGCAATGTGCCATTTGTATTAAATTCCGATGGAATTTCAGTGTTTCATCGTCAATGTGTATGTCCAAGGATACATTGAACCTGCAGTGGTGTGTCGGAAACTAATACTGGTCTCACAGGAAAAGATCAAAGCACCGACAGTAAGAAGAGTCTCTATTCTTGTAATTAAGGCGGCGTTATGAGTTTTGTATTTAATTTCGATGCGATTTCTGTGATTCATCGTCAATGTGAAGGTGCAAGGAATACATTGAACCGGCAGTGGTGTATCGGAAACTAATACTGGTCTCACAGGGAATTCTCAAAGCACCGACTGTAAGAAGAGTCTCTATTCTTGTACTTAAGGCGGCACTGTGCCATTTGTATTTAATTCCGTTGCGATTTCTGTGTTTCATCATCAATGTGAAGGTCCAAGGAATACATTGAACCTGCAGTGGTGTATCGGAAACTAATACTGGTCTCGCAGAAAGGATTAAAGCACAGACTCAACATAGTGTCACTCTTCTTGCACTTATGGCGGCATTGTGGCTTTTGTATTTGATTCCGAAGTAATTTCAGTGTTTCATCGTCAATGTGAAGGACCAAGGAATACATTGAACCTGCAGTGGTGTATCGGAAACTAAAACTGGTCTCACAGGAAAGGATCAAAGCACAGACTCTAAGAAGTCTCACTCTTCTTGCACTTATGGCGGCATTGTGCCTTATGTATTTAATTCCGATGTAATATCAGTGTTTCTTCGTCAATGTGTATGTAAACGGAATACATTGAACCTGCAGTATTGTATCGGAAACTAATACTGGTCTCATAGGAAAGGATCAAAGCGCAGACTCCAAGAAGTCACAATCTTCTTGCATTTAAGGCGGCATATTGCCTTTTGTATTTAATTCCGATATAATTTCAGTGCTTCATCGTCAATGTGTATGTAAACGGAATACATTGAACCTGCAGTGGGTTATCGGAAACTAATAATGGTCTCATAGGGTAGGGTCAAAGCACAGACTCTAAGAAGTCTCACTCTTCCTGCACTTAAGGCGGCATTGTGACTTTTGTATTTAATTCCGATCTACTTTCAGTGTTTCATCGTCAATGTGAATGTCCAAGGATTACATTGAACCTGCAGTGGTGTATCGGAAACTAATACTGGTCTCATAGGAAAGGATCATTGCACAGACCCTAAGAAGTCTCACTCTTCTTGCACAGAGGACGGCGTTGTGCCTTTTTTATTTAGTTCCGATGTAATTTTAGTGTTTCATCGACCATGTGAATGTCCAAGGAATACATTGAACCTGCAGTGGTGTATCGGAAACTAATACTGGACTCACAGGAAAGGATGAAAGCACCGACTGTAGGAAGAGTCTCTATTCTTATAGTTAAGGCGGCACTGTGGCTTTTGTATTTTATTCCGATGCGATTTCTGTGTTTCATCATCAAAGTGAAGGTCCAAGGAATACATTGAACCTGCAGTGGTGTATCGGAAACTAAAACTGGTCTCATAGGAAAGGATCAAAGCTCAGACTCTATGAAGTCTCAATCGTCTTGCACTTAAGGCAGCATTGTGCCTTTTGTATTTAATTCCGACGTAATTTCAGTGTTTCATCGTCAATGTGTATGTAAAAGGAATACATTCAACCTGCAGTGGTGTATCGAAAAGTAATACTGGTGTCATAGGAATGGATCAAAGCACAGACTCTAAGAAGTCTTACTCTTCTTGCTCTTAACGCGGCATTTTGCCTTTGTATTTAATTCCGATGTAATTTCAGTGTTTCATCGTCAATGTGTATGTAAACGGAATACATTGAACCTGCAGTGGTGTATCGGAACCTAATACTGGTCTCATAGGAAAGCACAGACTCTATGAAGACTGACTCTCCTTGCACTTAAGGCGGCATTGTGCCTTTTGTATTTAATTCCGATGTAATTTCAGTGTTTCATCGTAATTGTGAATGTCCAAGGAATACATTGAACCAGCAGTGGTGTATCGGAAACTAATACTGGTCTCACTGGAAAGGATCAAAGCACCGACTGTAAGAAGAGTCTCTAATCTTGTACTTATGGCGGCATTGTGCCTTTTGTATATAATTCCGATGCGATTTCTGTGTTTCATCGTCAATGTGAAGGTCCAAGGAATACATTGAACGTGCAGTGGTGTATCGGAAACTAACACTGGTCTCTCAGGAAGGGATCAAACCACAGACTTTAAGAAGTCTCACTCTTCTCGCACTTAAGGCGGCATTGTGCCTTTTGTATTTAATTCCAATGTAATTTCAGTGTTTTCTCGTCAATGTGTATGTCCTAAGAATACATTGAATATGCAGTGGTGTATCGCAAACTAATACTGGTCTCACAGGAAAGGATCAAAGCACAGACTCTAAGAAGTCTCACTCTTCTTGCGCTTAAGGCGGCATTGTGCCTTTTGCATTTAATTCCGATGTAATTTCAGTGTTTCATCGTCAATGTATATGTAAACGGAATACATTGAACCTGCAGTCATGTATAGGAGACTAATACTGGTCTCAAAGGAAAGGCTCAAAGCACAGACTCTAAGAAGTCAAACTCCTCTTGCACTTAAGGCGGCATTGTGCCTTTTGTGTTTAATTGTGATGAAATTTCAGTGTTTTCTCGTCAATGTGTATGTCCATGGAATACGTTGAACCTGCAGTGGTGTATCGGAATCTAATACAGGTCACACAGGTAAAGATCAAAGCACCGACTGTAAGAAGAGTCTCTATTCTACTAATTAAGGCGGCGTTATGGCTTTTGTATTTAATTCCGATGCGATTTCGGTGTTTCATCGTCAATGTGTAGGTCCAAGGAATACATAGAACCTGCAGTGGTGTATCGGAAACTAATACTGGTCTCACAGGAAACGATCAAAGCACAGACTCTAAATAGTCTCGCTCTGCTTGCACTTAATGCGGCATTGTGCCTTTTGTATTTAATTCCGATGTAATTTCAGTGTTTCATCGTCAATGTGTATGTCCAAGGAATACATTGAACCTGCAGTGGTGTATCGGAAACTAATACTGGTCTCACAGGAAAAGATCAAAGCACAGACTGTAAGAAGGGTCTCTATTCTTGTACTTAAGGTGGCATTGTGCCTTTTGTATTTAAATCCGATGTAATTTCAGTGTTTCCTCGTCAATGTGTATGTCCAAGGAATACATTGAATATGCAGTGGTGTATCGGAAACTAATACTGGTCTCACACTAAAGGATCGAAGCACAGACTCTAATAAGTCTCACTCTTCTTGCACTTAAGGCGGCAATGTGTAATTTGTATTAAATTCAGATGGAATTTCAGTGTTTCATCGTCAATGTGTATGTCCAGGGATACATTGAACCTGCAGTGGTGTGTCGGAAACTAATACTGGTCTCACAGGAAAAGATCAAAGCACCGACTGTAAGAAGAGTCTCTATTCTTGTAATTAAGACGGCGTTATGAGTTTTGTATTTAATTTCGATGCGATTTCTGTGATTCATCGTCAATGAGAAGGTGCAAGGAATACATTGAACCGGCAGTGGTGTATCGGAAACTAATACTGGTCTCACAGGGAATGCTCAAAGCACCGACTGTAAGAAGAGTCTCTATGCTTGTACTTAAGGCGGCACTGTGCCATTTGTATTTAATTCCGATGCGATTTCTGTGTTTCATCATCAATGTGAAGGTCCAAGGAATACATTGAACCTGCAGTGGTGTATCGGAAACTAATACTGGTCTCGCAGAAAGGATTAAAGCACAGACTCAAAATAGTCTCACTCTTCTTGCACTTATGGCGGCATTGTGGCTTTTGTATTTAATTCCGAAGTAATTTCAGTGTTTCATCGTCAATGTGAAGGACCAAGGAATACACTGAACCTGCAGTGGTGTATCGGAAACTAAAACTGGTCTCACAGGAAAGGATCAAAGCACAGACTCTAAGAAGTCTCACTCTTCTTGCACTTATGGCGGCATTGCGCCTTATGTATTTAATTCCGATGTAATTTCAGTGTTTCTTCGTCAATGTGTATGTAAACGGAATACATTGAACCTGCAGTGGTGTATCGGAAACTAATACTGGTCTCACAGGAAAGGATCAAAGCACAGACTCTAAGAAGTCTCACTCTTCTTGCACTTAAGGCGGCATTGTGCCTTTTGCATTTAATTCCGATGTAATTTCAGTGTTTCATCGTCAATGTATGCGTAAACGGAATACATTGAACCTGCAGTCGTGTATCGGAAACTAATACTGGTCTCACAGGAAAAGATCAAAGCACAGACTGTAAGAAGAGTCTCTATTCTTGTATTTAAGGCGGCTTTGTGCATTTTGTTATTTCATTCCGATGCGATTTCGGTATTTCATCGTCAATGTGTAGGTCCAAGGAATACATTGAACCTGCAGTGGTGTATCGGAAACTAATACTGGTCTCACAGGAAAGGATCAAACCACAGACTCAAAATAGTCTCAATCTTCTTGCACTTAAGGCTGCATTGTGGCTTTTGTATTTAATTCCGAAGTAATTTCAGAGTTTCATCGTCAATGTGAAGGACCAAGGAATATATTGAACCTGCAGTGGTGTATCGGAAACTAAAACTGGTCTCACAGGAAAAGATCAAAGCACAGACTCTAAGAAGTCTCACTCTTCTTGCACTTAAGGCGACATTGTGCCTTTTGTATTTAATTCCGATGTAATTTCAGTGTTTCATCGTCATTGTGTATGTAAACGGAATACATTAATCCTGCAGTGGTGTATCGGAAACTAATACTGGTCTCATAGGAAAGGATCAAAGCACAGACTCTAAGAAGTCACACTCTTCTTGCATTTAAGGCGGCATAGTGCCTTTTGTATTTAATTCCGATATAATTTCAGTGTTTCATCGTCCATATGAATGTGCAAAGAATACATTGAACCTGCAGTGGTGTAATGCAAACTAATACTGGTCTCATAGGAAAGGATCAAAGCACAGACTCTAAGAACTCTCACTCTTCATGCACGTAAGGCCTCATTGTGCCTTTTGTATTTAATTCCCATGTAATTTCAGTGTTTCATCGTCAATGTCAATGTCCAAGGAATACATTGAACCTGCAGTGGTGTATCGGAAACTAATACTGGACTCACAGGACAGGATCAAAGCACCGACTGTAGGAAGAGTCTCTATTCTTATAGATAAGGCGGCATTGTGGCTTTTGTATTTAATTCCGATGCGATTTCTGTGTTTCATCGTCAATGTGAAGATCGAAGGAAAACATTGAACCTGCAGTGGTGAATCGGAAACTAAAACTGGTCTAATAGGAAAGGATCAAAGCACAGACTCTATGAAGTCTTAATCTTCTTGCACTTAAGGCAGCATTGTGCCTTTTGTATTTAATTCCGACGTAATTTCAGTGTTTCATCGTCAATGTGTATGTAAAAGGAATACATTCAACCTGCAGTGGTGTATCGAAAAGTAATACTGGTGTCATAGGAATGGATGAAAGCACAGACTCTAAGAATTCTCACTCTTCTTGCACTTAAGGCGGCATTGTGCCTTTTGTATTTAATTCCGAAGTTATATCAGTGTTTCATCGTCAATGTGAAGGTCCAAGGAATACATTGAACGTGCAGTGGTGTATCGGAAACTAATACTGGTCTCACAGGAAGGGATCAAAGCACAGACTCTATGAAGTCTTAATCTTCTTGCACTTAAGGCAGCATTGTGCCTTTTGTATTTAATTCCGATGTAATTTCAGAGTTTCATCGTCAATGTGTATGTAAACGGAATACATTGAACCTGCAGTGGTGTATCGGAACCTAATACTGGTCTCATAGGAAAGCACAGACTCTAAGAAGTCTCACTCTCCTTGCACTTAAGGCAGCATTGTGCCTTTTGTATTTAATTCCGATGTAATTTCAGTGTTTCATCGTAATTGTGAATGTCCAAGGAATACATTGACCCGGCAGTGGTGTATCGGAAACTAATACTGGTCTCATTGGAAAGGATCAAAGCACAGACACTAAGGAGTCTCACTCTTCTTGCACTTAGGCCGGCATTGTGCCTTTTGTATTTAATTCCGATGTAATTTCAGTGTTTCATCGTTAATGTGTATGTAAACGGAATACATTGAACCTGCAGTGGTGTATCGGAATCTAATACAGTTCTCACAGGAAAAGATCAAAGCACCGACTCAAAGAGAAGTCTCTATTCTTGTAATTAAGGCGGCGTTCTGCCTTTTGTATTTAATTCCGATGCCATTTCGGTGTTTCATCGTCAATGTGTAGGTCCAAGGAATACATTGAACCTGCAGTGGTGTATCGGAACTAATACTGGTCTCACAGGAAAGGATCAAAGTACAGACTCTAAAAAGTCTCGCTCTGCATGCACTTATGGCGGCATTGTGCCTTTTGTATTTAATTCCGATGTAATTTCAGTGTTTCATCGTCAGTGATTATGTCCAAGAATTACATTGAACCTGCAGTGGTGTATTGGAAACTAATACTGGTCTCACAGGAAAAGATCAAAGCACAGACTGTAAGAAGAGTCTCTATTCTTGTATTTAAGGCGGCTTTGTGCATTTTGTATTTCATTCCGATGCGATATCGGTATTTCATCGTCAATGTGTAGGTCCAAGGAATACATTGAACCTGCAGTGTTGTATCGGATACTAATACTGGTCTCACAGGAAAGGATCAAACCACAGACTCTAAGAAGTCTCACTCTTCTTGAACTTATGGCGGCATTGTGCCTTTTGTATTTAAATCCGATGTAATTTCAGTGTTTCCTCGTAAATGTGTATGTCCAAGGAATACATTGAACATGCAGTGGTGTATCGGAAACTAATACTGGTCTCACACTAAAGGATCGAAGCACAGACTCTAAGAAGTCTCACTCTTCTTGCACATAAGGCGGCAATGTGCCATTTGTATTTAATTCCGATGGAATTTCAGTGTTTCATCGTCAATGTGTATGTCCAAGGATACATTGAATCTGCAGTCGTGTGTCGGAAACTAATACTGGTCTCACAGGAAAAGATAAAAGCACCGACTGTAAGAGGAGTCTCCATTCTTGTAATTAAGGCGGCGTTATGAGTTCTGTATTTAATTTCGATGCGATATCTGTGATTCATCATCAATGTGATGGTTCACGGAATACATTGAACCTGCAGTGGTGTATCGGAAACTAATACTGGTTACACAGGGAATGCTCAAAGCACCGACTGTAAGAAGAGTCTCTATTCTTGTACTTAATTCGGCACTGTGCCATTTGTATTTAATTCCGATG
This sequence comes from Schistocerca americana, assembly GCF_021461395.2. Lineage (NCBI taxonomy): Eukaryota > Metazoa > Arthropoda > Insecta > Orthoptera > Acrididae > Schistocerca > Schistocerca americana. The sequence goes on along the minus strand of NC_060124.1, from coordinate 626,629,645 downwards.
CGATTTCTGTGTTTCATCATCAATGTGAAGGTCCAAGGAATTCATTGAACCTGCAGTGGTGTATCGGAAACTAATACTGGTCTCACAGGAAAGGATCAAACCACAGACTCTAAGAAGTCTCACTCTTCTTGAACTTATGGCGGCATTGTGCCTTTTGTATTTAATTCCGATGCGATTTCTGTGTTTCATCGTCAATGTGAAGGTCCAAGGAATACATTGACCGTGCAGTGGTGTATCGGAAACTAATACTGGTCTCATAGGAAAGGATCAAAGCACAGACTCTAAGAAGTCTCACTCTTCTTGCATTTAAGGCGGCATTGTGCCTTTTGTATTTAATTCCGATGTAAATTCAGTGTTTCATCGTCAATGTGTAAGTAAAAGGATTACATTGAACCTGCAGTGGTGTATCGGAAACTAATACTGGTCTCATAGGAAAGGATCAAAGCACAGACTCTAAGAAGTCTCACTCTACTTGCATTTAAGACGGTATTGTGCCTTTTGTATTTAATTCCGATGTAATTTCACTGTTTCATCGTCAATGTGTATGTAAAAGGATTTCATTGAACCTGCAGTGGTGTATCGGAAACTAATACTGGTCCCATAGGAAAGGATCAAAGCACAGACACTAAGAAATCTCACTCTTCTTGCACATATTGCGGCATTGTGCCATTTGTATTTAACTCCGATGTAATTTCAGTGTTTCATCGTCAATGAGTATGTAAACTGAATACATTGAACCCGCAGTGGGTTATCGGAAACTAATAGCGGTCTCATAGGAATGGATCAAAGCACAGACTCTAAGAAGTCTCACCCTTCTTGCACTTAATGCGGCATTGTGCCTTTTGGATTTAATTCCGATGTAATTTCAGTGTTTCATCGTCAATGTGAATGTCCAAGGAATACATTGAACCTGCAATGGTGTATAGGAAACTAATACTGGGCTCATAAGAAAGGATCAAAGCACAGATACTAAGAAGTCTCACTCTTCTTGCACTTAAGGCAGCATAGTGCCTTTTGCATTTAATTTCGATGTAATTTCAGTGTTTCATCGTCCATGTGAATGTCCATGGAATACATTGAACCTGCAGTGGTGTATCGGAAACTAATACTGGTCTCATAGGAAAGGAACAAAGCACAGACTCTAAGAAGTCTCACTCTTCTTGCACTTAAGGCAGCATAGTCCCTTTTGCATTTAATTTCGATGTAATTTCAGTGTTTCATCGTCAATGTGTATGTCCAAGGAATACATTGAACCTGCAGTGGTGTATCGGAATCTAATACAGTTCTCACAGGAAAAGATCAAAGCACCGACTCAAAGAGAAGTCTCTATTCATGTAATTAAGACGGCGTTCTGCCTTTTGTATTTAATTCCGATGCCATTTCGGTGTTTCATCGTCAATGTGTAGGTCCAAGGAATACATTGAACCTGCAGTGGTGTATCGGAACTAATACTGGTCTCACAGGAAAGGATCAAAGTACAGACTCTAAAAAGTCTCGCTCTGCATGCACTTAAGGCGGCATTGTGCCTTTTGTATTTAATTCCGATGTAATTTCAGTGTTTCATCGTCAATGTGTATGTCCAAGGATTACATTGAACCTGCAGTGGTGTATCGGAAACTAATACTGGTCTCACAGGAAAAGATCAAAGCACAGACTGTAAGAAGAGTCTCTATTCTTGTATTTAAGGCGGCTTTGTGCATTTTGTATTTCATTCCGATGCGATATCGGTATTTCATCGTCAATGTGTAGGTCCAAGGAATACAGTGTACCTGCAGTGGTGTATCGGAAACTAATACTGGCCTCACAGGAAAGGATCAAACCACAGACTCTAAGAAGTCTCACTCTTCTTGAACTTATGGCGGCATTGTGCCTTTTGTATTTAAATCCGATGTAATTTCAGTGTTTCCTCGTAAATGTGTATGTCCAAGGAATACATTGAACATGCAGTGGTGTATCGGAAACTAATACTGGTCTCACACTAAAGGATCGAAGCACAGACTCTAAGAAGTCTCACTCTTCTTGCACTTAAGGCGGCATTTTGCCTTTGTAATTAATTCCAATGTAATTTCAGTGTTTCATCGGCAATGTGTATGTAAACTAAATACATTGAACCTGCAGTGGTGTATCGGAAACTAATACTGGTCTCATAGGAAAGGATCAAAGCACAGACTCTAAGAAGTCTCTACCTTCTTGCACTTATGGCGGCATTGCGCCCTTTGTATTTATTTCCGATGTATTTTCAGTGTTTCATCGTCATGTGAATGTCCAAGGAATATATTGAACCTGCAGTGGTGTATCGGAAACTAATACTGGTCTCACAGGAAAGGATCAAAGCACCGACTGTAAGAAGAGTTTCTATTCTTGTACTCAAGGCGGCATTGTGCGTTTTGTATTTAATTCCGATGCGATTTCTGTGTTTCATCGTCAATGTGAAGGTCCAAGGAATACATTGACCGTGCAGTGGTGTATCGGAAACTAATACTGGTCTCATAGGAAAGGATCAAAGCACAGACTCTAAGAAGTCTCACTCTTCTTGCATTTAAGGCGGCATTGTGCCTTTTGTATTTAATTCCGATGTAAATTCAGTGTTTCATCGTCAATGTGTAAGTAAAAGGATTACATTGAACCTGCAGTGGTGTATCGGAAACTAATACTGGTCTCATAGGAAAGGATCAAAGCGCAGACTCTAAGAAGTCTCACTCTACTTGCATTTAAGACGGTATTGTGCCTTTTGTATTTAATTCCGATGTAATTTCACTGTTTCATCGTCAATGTGTATGTAAAAGGATTACATTGAACCTGCAGTGGTGTATCGGAAACTAATACTGGTCCCATAGGAAAGGATCAAGGCACAGACACTAGGAAATCTCACTCTTCTTGCACATATTGCGGCATTGTGCCATTTGTATTTAACTCCGATGTAATTTCAGTGTTTCATCGTCAATGAGTATGTAAACTGAATACATTGAACCCGCAGTGGGTTATCGGAAACTAATAGCGGTCTCATAGGAATGGATCAAAGCACAGACTCTAAGTAGTCTCACTCTTCTTGCACTTAAGGCGGCATTGTGCCTTTTGAATTAATTCCGATGTAATTTAAGTGTTTTATCGTCAATGTGTATGTAAAAGGAATACATCGAACCTGCAGTGGTATATCGGAAACTAATACTGGTCTCATAGGAAAGGATCAAAGCACAGACTCTAAGAAGTCTCACTCTTCTTGCACTTAAGGCAGCATAGTCCCTTTTGCATTTAATTTCGATGTAATTTCAGTGTTTCATCGTCAATGTGTATGTCCAAGGAATACATTGAACCTGCAGTGGTGTATCCGAATCTAATACAGTTCTCACAGGAAAAGATCAAAGCACCGACTCAAAGAGAAGTCTCTATTCATGTAATTAAGGCGGCGTTCTGCCTTTTGTATTTAATTCCGATGCCATTTCGGTGTTTCATCGTCAATGTGTAGGTCCAAGGAATACATTGAACCTGCAGTGGTGTATCGGAACTAATACTGGTCTCACAGGAAAGGATCAAAGTACAGACTCTAAAAAGTCTCGCTCTGCATGCACTTAAGGCGGCATTGTGCCTTTTGTATTTAATTCCGATGTAATTTCAGTGTTTCATCGTCAATGTGTATGTCCAAGGATTACATTGAACCTGCAGTGGTGTATCGGAAACTAATACTGGTCTCACAGGAAAAGATCAAAGCACAGACTGTAAGAAGAGTCTCTATTCTTGTATTTAAGGCGGCTTTGTGCATTTTGTATTTCATTCCGATGCGATATCGGTATTTCATCGTCAATGTGTAGGTCCAAGGAATACAGTGAACCTGCAGTGGTGTATCGGAAACTAATACTGGTCTCACAGTAAAGGATCGAAGCACAGACTCTAAGAAGTCTCACTCTTCTAGCACTTAAGGCGGCAATGTGCCATTTGTATTGAATTCCGATGGAATTTCAGTGTTTCATCGTCAATGTGTATGTCCAAGGATACATTGAATCTGCAGTCGTGTGTCGGAAACTAATACTGGTCTCACAGGAAAAGATAAAAGCACCGACTGTAAGAGGAGTCTCTATTCTTGTAATTAAGGCGGCGTTATGAGTTTTGTATTTAATTTCGATGCGATATCTGTGTTTCATCGTCAATGTGAAGTTTCCCGGAATACATTGAACCTGCAGTGGTGTATCGGAAACTAATACTGGTTACACAGGGTATGCTCAAAGCACCGACTGTAAGAAGAGTCTCTATTCTTGTACTTAATTCGGCACTGTTCCATTTGTATTTAATTCCGATGCGATTTCTGTGTTTCATCATCAATGTGAAGGTCCAAGGAATACATTGAACCTGCAGTGGTGTATCGGAAACTAATACTGGTCTCACAGGAAAGGATCAAACCACAGACTCTAAGAAGTCTCACTCTTCTTGAACTTATGGCGGCATTGTGCCTTTTGTATTTCAATCCGATGTAATTTCAGTGTTTCCTCGTCAATGTGTATGTCCAAGGAATACATTGAACGTGCAGTAGTGTATCGGAATCTAATACTGGTCTCACAGGAAAGGATCAAAGCACAGACTCTAAGAAGTCTCACTCTTCTTGCACTTGAGGCGGCATTTTGCCTTTGTAATTAATTCCAATGTAATTTCTGTGTTTCATCGGCAATGTGTATGTAAACTAAATACATTGAACCTGCAGTGATGTATCGGAAACTAAAACTGGTCTCATAGGAAAGGATCAAAGCACAGACTCTAAGAAGTCTCTACCTTCTTGCACTTATGGCGGCATTGCGCCCTTTGTATTTATTTCCGATGTATTTTCAGTGTTTCATCGTCAGTGTGAAGGTCCAAGGAATACATTGACCGTGCAGTGGTGTATCGGATACTAATACTGGTCTCATATGGAAAGGATCAAAGCACAGACTCTAAGAAGTCTCACTCTTCTTGCATTTAAGGCGGTATTGTGCCTTTTGTATTTAATTCCGATGTAATTTCACTGTTTCATCGTCAATGTGTATGTAAAAGGATTACATTGAACCTGCAGTGGTGTATCGGAAACTAATACTGGTCCCATAGGAAAGGATCAAAGCACAGACACTAAGAAATCTCACTCTTCTTGCACTTATTGCGGCATTGTGCCATTTGTATTTAACTCCGATGTAATTTCAGTGTTTCATCGTCAATGAGTATGTAAACTGAATACATTGAACCAGCAGTGGGTTATCGGAAACTAATAGCGGTCTCATAGGAATGGATCAAAGCACAGACTCTAAGAAGTCTCACCCTTCTTGCACTTAATGCGGCATTGTGCCTTTTGGATTTAATTCCGATGAAATTTTAGTGTTTCATCGTCAATGTGAATGTCCAAGGAATACATTGAACCTGCAATGGTGTATAGGAAACTAATACTGGGCTCATATGAAAGGATCAAAGCACAGATACTAAGAAGTCTCACTCTTCCTGCACTTAAGGCAGTATAGTGCCTTTTGCATTTAATTTCGATGTAATTTCAGTGTTTCATCGTCCATGTGAATGTCCACGGAATACATTGAACCTGCAGTGGTGTATCGGAAACTAATACTGGTCTCATAGGAAAGGATCAAAGCAGAGACTCTAAGTAGTCTCACTCTTCTTGCACTTAAGGCGGCATTGTGCCTTTTGTATTTAATTCCGATGTAATTTAAGTGTTTTATCGTCAATGTGTATGTAAAAGGAATACATCGAACCTGCAGTGGTGTATCGGAAACTAATACTGGTCTCATAGGAAAGGATCAAAGCACAGACTCTAAGAAGTCTCACTCTTCTTGCACTTAAGGCAGCATAGTGCCTTTTGCATTTAATTTCGATGTAATTTCAGTGTTTCATCGTCCATGTGAATGACCAAGGAATACATTGAACCTGCAGTGGTGTATCCGAAACTAATACTGGTCTCACGGGAAAGGATCAAAGCACCGACTGTAAGAAGAGTCTCTATTCTTATACTTAAGGTGGCATTGTGGCTCTTGTATTTAATTCCGATGCGATTTCTGTGTTTCATCGTCAATGTGAAGGTCCAAAGAATACATTGAACGTGCAGTGGTGGGTCGGAAACTAATGCTGGTCTCATAGGAAAGGATCAAAGCACAGACTCCAAGATGTCTCACTCTTCTTGCACTTAAGGCGGCATGTCGCCTTTTGTATTTATTTTTGATGTATTTTCAGTGTTTCATAGTCATGTGAATGTCCAAGGAATATATTGAACCTGCAGTGGTGTATCGGAAACTAATACTGGTCCCACAGGAATGGATCATAGCATCGACTGTAAGAAGAGTCTCTATTCTTGTACTCAAGGCGGCATTGTGCCTTTTGTATTTAATTCCGATGCGATTTCTGTGTTTCATCGTCAATGTGAAGGTCCAAGGAATACATTGACCGTGCAGTGGTGTATCGGAAACTAATACTGGTCTCATAGGAAAAGGTCAAAGCACAGACCCTAAGAAGTCTCACTCTTCTTGCATTTAAGGCGGCATTGTGCCTTTTGTATTTAATTCCGATGTAAATTCAGTGTTTCATCGTCAATGTGTATGTAAAAGGATTACATTGAACCTCCAGTGGTGTATCGGGATCTAATACTGGTCAAATAGGAAAGGATCAAAGCACAGACTCTAAGAAGTCTCACTCTTCTTGCATTTAAGGCGCTATTGTGCCTTTTGTATTTAATTCCGATGTAATTTCACTGTTTCATCGTCAATGTGTATGTAAAAGGAATACATTGAACCTGCAGTGGTGTATCGGAAACTAATACTGGTCTCATAGGAAAGGATCAAAGCACAGACACTAAGAAATCTCACTCTTCTTGCACTTATTGCGGCATTGTGCCATTTGTATTTAACTCAGATGTAATTTCAGTGTTTCATCGTCAATGAGTATGTAAACTGAATACATTGAACCTTCAGTGGGTTATCGGAAACTAATAGTGGTCTCATAGGAAAGGATCAAAGCACAGCCTCTAAGAAGTCTCACCCTTCTTGCACTTAAGGCGGCATTGTGACTTATGCATTTAATTCCGATGTAATTTCATTGTTTCATCGTCAATGTGAATGTCCAAGGAATACATTGAACCTACAATGGTGTATAGGAAACTAATACTGGGCTCATAGGAAAGGATCAAAACACAGACCCTAAGAAGTCTCACTCTTCTTGCACTTAAGGCAGCATAGTGCTTTTTGCATTTAATTTCGATGTAATTTCAGTGTTTCATCGTCCATGTGAATCTCCACGGAATACATTGAACCTGCAGTGGTGTATCGGAAACTAATACTGGTCTCATAGGAAAGGATCAGAGCACAAACTCTAAGAAGTCTCACTCTTCTTGCACTTAAGGCGGCATTGTGCCTTTTGTATTTAATTCCGATGTAATTTCAGTGTTTCATCGTCAAAGCGTATGTAAAAGGAGTACATTGAACCTGCAATGGAGTATCGGAAACTAACACTGGTCTCACAGGAAAGGATCAAAGCACAGACTCTAAGAAGTCTTACTTTTCTTGCACTTAAGGCGGCATTGTGCCTTCTGAATTTAATTCCGATGTAATTTCAGTGTTTCATCGTCAATATGAATGTCCAAGTAATACATAGAACCATCAGTGGTGTATCGGAAACGAATACTGGTCTCACAGGAAAGGATCAAACACCGATTGTAAGAAGAGTCAAATTCTTGTACTTAAGGCGGCGTTGTGCCTTCTGTATTTAATTCCGATGCGATTTCTGTGTTTCATCGTCAATGTGAAGGTCCAAGGAATACATTGAACCTGCAGAGGTGTATCGGAAACTAAGTCTGGTCTCACAGGAAAGGATCAAAGCACTGACTCTAAGAAGTCTCAATCTTCTTGCACTTAAGGCGGCATTGTGCCTTTTGTATTTAATTCCGAAGTAATATCAGTGTTTCATCGTCAATGTGAAGGTCCAAGGAATATATTGAACGTGCAGTGGTGTATCGGAAACTAATACTGGTCTCACAGGAAAGGATCAAAGCACAGACTCTGAGAAGTCTTACTCTTCTTGCACTTAAGGCGGCATTGTGCCTTTGTATTTCATTCCGACGTAATTTCAGTGTTTCATCGTCAATGTGTATGTAAACGGAATACATTGAACCTGCAGTGGTGTATCGGAAACTAATACTGGTCCCATAGGAAAGGATCAAAGCACAGACTTAAAGAAGCCTCACTCTTCTTGCATTTAAGGCGGCATTGTGTCTTTTGTATTTAATTCCGATGTAATTTCAGTGTTTCATCGTCAATGTGAATGTCCAAGGAATACATTGCACCTGCAGTGGTGTATCGGAAACTAATACTGGTCTCATAGGAAATTATCAAAGCACCGACTGTAAGAAGAGTCTCTATTCTTGTACTTAAGGCGGCATTGTGCCTTTTGTATTTAATTCCGATGCGATTTCTGTATTTCATCGTCAATGTGAAGGTCCAAGGAATACATTGACCCTGCAGTGGTGTATCGGAAACTAATACTGGTCTCATAGGAAAGGATCAAAGCACAGACTCTAAGAGGTCTCACTCTTTTTGCATTTAAGGCGGCATTGTGCCTTTGTATTTAATTCCGATGTATTTCAGTGTTTCATCGTTAATGTGTATGTAAAAGGAATACATTGAACCTGCAGTGGTGTAGTGGAAACTAATACTGGTCTCATAGGAAAGGATCAAAGCACAGACTCTAAGAAGTCTCAATCTTCTTGCACTTAAGGCGGCATTGTGCCTTTGTATTTAATTCCGATGTAGTTTCAGTGTTTCATCATCAATGTGTATGTAAAAGGAATACATTGAACCTGCAGTGGTGTATCGGAAACTAATACTGGTCTCATAGGAATGGATCAAAGCACAGACTCTAAGAAGTCTCACTCTTCTTGCACTTGAGGCGGCATTGTGCCTTTTGTATTTAATTCAGATGTAATTTCAGTGTTTCATCGTCCATGTGAATGTCCAAGGAATACATTGAACCTGTAATGGAAACTAATACTGGTCTCATAGGAAAGGATCAAAGCTCAGACTCTAAGAAGTCTCACTCTTCTTGCACTTAAGGCGGCATTGTGCCTTTTGTATTTAATTCCGATGTAATTTCAGTGTTTCATCGTCAATGAGAATGTCCAAGGAATACATTAAACCTGCAGTGGTGTATCGGAAACTAATACTTGTCTCACAGGAAAGGATCAAAGCACCGACAGTAAGAAGAGTCTCTATTCTTATACTTAAGGCGGCATTGTGGCTTTTGTTTTCAACTCCGATGCGATTTCTGTGTTTCATCGTCAATGTGAAGGTCCAAGGAATATATTGACCCTGCTGTGTTGTATAGGAATCTAATAGTGGTCTCACAGAAAGGATCAAATCGCAGACTCTAAGAAGTCTGACTCATCTTGCACTTAAGGCATCATTCTGCCCTTTGTATTTAATTCCGATGTAATTTCAGTGTTTCATCGTCAATGTAAAAGGAATACATTGAAACTGCAGTGGTGAATCGGAAACTAATACTGGTCTCATAGGAAAGGATCAAAGCACAGACTCTAAGAAGTCTCAATCTTCTTGCATTTAAGGCGGCAATGTGCATTTTGTATTTAATTCCGATGTAATTTCAGTGTTTCATCGTCAATGTGAATGTCCAAGGAATACATTGAACGAGCAGTGGTGTATCGGAAACTAATACTGGTCTCACAGGAAAGGATCAAAGCTCAGACTGTAAGAAGAGTCTCTATTCTTGTACTTAAGGCGGCATTGTGCCTTTTCTATTTAATTCCGATGTAATTTCTGTGTTTCATCGTCAATGTGTATGTAAAAGGAATACATTGAACCTGCTGTAGCGTATCGGAAAATAATACTGGTCTCATAGGAAAGGATCAAAGCACAGACTCTAAGAAGTATCACTCTTCTTGCACTTAAGGCGGCATTGTGCCTTTTGTAATTAATTCCGAAGTAATTTCAGTGTTTCATCGTCATTGGGAATGTCCAAGGAATACATTGAACGTGCAGTGGTGTATCGGAAACTAATACTGGTCTCACAGGAAAGGATCAAAACACAGAGTGAAAGAAGAGTCTCTATTCTAGTACTTAAGGCGGCATTGTGCCTTTTGTATTTTATTGCTACGCGATTTCTGTGTTTCATCGTCAATGTGAAATTCCAAGGAATACATTGACCTTGCAGTGGTGTATCGGAAACTAATACTAGTCTCATAGGAAAGGATCAAACACAGACTCTTAGAAGTCTCACTCTTCTTGCATTTAAGGCGGCATTGAGATTTTGTATTTAATTCCGATGTAATTTCAGTGTTTCATCGTCAATGTGTATGTAAGAGGAATACATTGAACCTGCAGTGGTGTATCGTAAACTAATACTGGTCTTATAGGAAAGGATCAAAGCAGAGACTCTAAGAAGTCTCACTCTTCTTGCATTTAAGGCGGAATTGTGCCTTTTGTATTTAATTCTGATGTAATTTCAGTGTTTCATCGTCAATGTGTATGTAAAAGGAATACATTGAACCTGCAGTGGTGTATCGGTAACTAATGCTGGTCTCATAGGAAAGGATCAAAGCACAGACTGTAAGAAGTCTCACTCTTCTTGCATTTAAGACGGCATTGTGCCTTTTGTATTTAATCCCGATGTAATTTCAGTGTTTCATCGTCAATGTGTATGTAAAAGGAATACATTGAACCTGCAGTGGTGTGTCGGAAACAAATACTGTTCTCATAGGAAAGGATCAAAGCACAGACTCTAAGAAGTCTCACTCTTCTTGCATTTAAGGCGGCATTGTGCCTTTTGTAATTAATTCCAATGTAATTTCAGTGTTTCATCGTCAATGTGTATGTAAAAGGAATACATTGAACCTGCAGTGGTGTTTCGGAAACTAATACTGGACTCACAGGAAAGGATCAGAGCACCGACTGTAAGAAGAGTATCTATTCTTGTACTTAAGGCGGTATTGTGCCTTTTGTATTTAAATCCGATGCGATTTCTGTGTTTCATCCTCAATGTGAAGGTCCAAGGAATACATTGATCTTGCAGTGGTGTATCGGAAACTAATACTGGACTCACAGGGAATGCTCAAAGCACCGACTGTAAGAAGAGTCTCTATTGTTGTACTTAAGGCGGCATTGTGTCTTTTGTATTTAATTCCGATGCGATTTCTGTGTTTCATCGTCAATGTGAATGTATAAGGAATACATTGAACCTGCAGTGGTGTGTCGGAAACTAATACTGGTCTCACAGGAAAGGATCAAATCACAGACTCTAAGAAGTCTCACTCTTCTTGCACGTAAGGCGGCATTGTGAATTTTGTACTTAATTCCGATGTAATTTCAGTGTTTCATCGTCAATGTGTATGTAAGAGGAATACATTGAACCTGCAGTGGTGTATCGTAAACTAATACTGGTCTTATAGGAAAGGATCAAAGCAGAGACTGTAAGAAGTCTCACTCTTCTGCATTTAAGGCGGAATTGTGCCTTTTGTATTTAATTCTGATGTAATTTCAGTGTTTCATCGTCAATGTGTATGTAAAAGGAATACATTGATTCTGCAGTGGTGTATCGGTAACTAATACTGGTCTCATAGGAAAGGATCAAAGCACAGACTGTAAGAAGTCTCACTCTTCTTGCATTTAAGGCGGCATTGTGCCTTTTGTATTTAAATCCGATGTAATTTCCGTGTTTCATCGTCAATGTGTATGTAAAAGGAATACATTGAACCTGCAGTGGTGTGTCGGAAACAAATACTGTTCTCATAGGAAAGGATCAAAGCACAGACTCTAAGAAGTCTCACTCTTCTTGCATTTAAGGCGGCATTGTGCCTTTTGTAATTAATTCCAATGTAATTTCAGTGTTTCATCGTCAATGTGTATGTAAAAGGAATACATTGAACCTGCAGTGGTGTATCGGAAACTAATACTGGACTCACAGGAAAGGATCAGAGCACCAACTGTAAGAAGTGTCTCTATTCTTGTACTTAAGGCGGCGTTGTGCCTTTTGTATTTAATCCCGATGCGTTTTCTGTGCTTCATCGTCAATGTGAAGGTCCAAGCAACACATTGAACCTGCAGTGGTGTATCGGAAACTAAAACTGGACTCACAGGATAGGATCAAAGCACAGACTCAATGAAGTCTCTATCTTCTTGCACTTAAGGCAGCATTGTGCCTTTTGTGTTTAATTCCGATGTAATTTCAGTGTTTCATCGTCAATGTGTATGTTAAAGGAATACATTGAACCTGCAGTGGTGTATCGGAACCTAATACTGGTCTCATAGGAAAGGATCAAAGCACAGACTCTACAAAGTCTCATTCTTGCACTTAAGGCGGCATTGTGCTTTTTGTGTTTAATTCCGATGTATTTTCAGTGTTTCATCGTCAATGTGTATGTAAAAGGAATACATTGAACCTGCAGTGGTGTATCGGAAACTAATACTGGACTCACAGGAAAGGATCAGAGCACCAACTGTAAGAAGTGTCTCTATTCTTGTACTTAAGGCGGCATTGTGCCTTTTGTGTTTAATTCCGATGCGATTTCTGTGTTTCATCGTCAATGTGTATGTAAAAGGAATACATTGAACCTGCTGTGGTGTATCGGAAACTAATACTGGTCTCATAGGAAAGGATCAAAGCACAGACTGTAAGAAGAGTCTCTATTCTTGTACTTAAATCGGCATTGTGCCTTTTGTATTTAATTCCGATGTAATTTCAGTGTTTAATCGTCAATGTGTAGGTAAAAGGAATACATTGAACCTGCAGCGGTGTATCGGAAATTAATACTGGTCTCATAGGAAAGGATCAAAGCACAGACTCTACGAAGTCTCACTCTTCTTGCATTTAAGGCGGCATTGTGCTTTTTGTATTTAATTCCGATGTTATTTCAGTGTTTCATCGTCAATGTGAATGTCCAAGGAATACATTGAACCTGCAGTGGAGTATCGGAAACTAACACTGGTCTCACAGGAAAGGGTCAAAGCACAGAATCTAAGAAGTCTCACTCCTCTTGTACTTAAGGCGGCATTGTGCCTTTTGTATTTAATTCCGATGAAATTTCAGTGTTTCATCGTCAATGTGAATGTCCAAAGAATACATAGAACCAGCACTGGTATATCGGTAACTAATACTGGTCTCACAGGAGAGGATCAAAGCACCGACCGTAAGAAGAGTCTCAATTCTTCTACTTAAGGCGGCGTTGTGCATTATGTATATAAATCCGATGCGATTTTTGTGTTTCGTCGTCAATGTGAATGTCCAAGGAATACATTGAACTTGCAGTGGCGTATCGGAAACTAATACTGGTCTCACAGGAAAGGATCAAAGCACCGACTGTAAGAGGAGTCTATATTCTAGTACTTAAATCGGCATTGTGCCTTTTGTATTTAATTCCGATGCGATATCTGTGTTTTGTCTTCAATGTGAAGGTCCAAGGAATACATTGAACCAGCAGTGGTGTATCGGAAAATAATACTGGTCTCACAGGAAAGGATCAAAGCACAGACTCTAAGAAGTCTCGCTCTTCATGCACTTAAGGGGGCATTGTGCCTTTTGCATTTAATTCCGATGTAATTTCAGTGTTTCATCGTCAATGTATATGCAAAAGGAATACATTGAACCTGCAGTGGTGTATCGGAAACTAATACTGATCTCATAGGAAAGAATCAAAGCACAGACTCTAAGAAATCTCACTCTTCTTGCATTTAAGGCGGCAATGTGCCTTTTGGATTTAATTCCGATGTAATTTCAGTGTTTCATCGTCAATGTGAATATCCAAGGAATACATAGAACCTGCAGTGGTGTATCGGAAACGAATACTGGTCTCACAGGAAAGGATCAAAGCACCGACTGTAAGAAGAGTCTCTATTCTTGTACTTAAGGCGGCATTGTGCCTTTTGAATTTAACTCCGACCCGATTTTTGTGTTTCGTCGATACTGTGAAGGTCCTAGGAATACATTGAACCAGCAGTGGTGTATCGGAAACGAGTACTGGTCTCACAGGAAAGGATCAAAGCACAGACTCTAAGAAGTCTCACTCTTCTTGCACTTAAGGTGGCATTGTGCCTTTTGTATTTAATTCCGATGTAATTTCAGTGTTTCATCGTCAATGAATATGTAAAAGGAATACATTGAACCTGCAGTGGTGTATCGGAAACTAATACTGATCTCATAGGAAAGAATCAAAGCACAGACTCTAAGAAGTCTCACTCATTTTGTATTTAAGGCGTCAATGTGCCTTTTGTATTTAATTCCGATGTAATTTCAGTGTTTCATCGTCAATGTGTATGTAAAAGGAATATATTAAACCTGCAGTGGTGTATCGGAAACTAATACTGGTCTCATAGGAAAGGATCAAAGCACAGACTAAAAGAAGTCTCACTCCTTTTCACTTAAGGTGGCATTGTGCATTTTGTATTTAATTCCGATGTAGTTTCATCGTTTCATCGTCAATGTGAATATCCAAGGAATACATAGATCCTGCAGTGGTGTATCGGAAACTAATACTGGTCCCATAGTAAAGGATCAAAGCACAGACTCTAAGAAGTCTCACTCCTTTTGTTCTTAAGGTGGCATTGTGCCTTTTGTATTTAATTCCGATGTAATTTCAGTGTTTCATCGTCAATGAATATGTAAAAGGAATACATTGAACCTGCAGTGGTGTATCGGATACTAATACTGATCTCATAGGAAAGAATCAAAGCACAGACTCTAAGAAGTCTCACTCATTTTGTATTTAAGGCGGCAATGTGCCTTTTGTATTTAATTCCGATGTAATTTCAGTGTTTCATCGTCAATGTGTTTGTAAAAGGAATACATTGAACCTGCAGTGATGTATCGGAAACTAATATTGGTCTCATAGGAAAGGATCAAAGCACACACTATAAGAAGTCCCACTCCTTTTGCACTTACAGTGGCATTGTGCATTTTGTATTTAATTCCGATGTAATTTCAGTGTTTCATCGTCAATGTGTATGTAAAAGGAATACATTGAACCTGCAGTGGTGTATCGGAAACTAATACTGGTCTCATAGGAAAGGATCAGAGCACAGACTATTAGAGATCTCACTCCTTTTGCACTTAAGGTGGCATTGTGCCTTTTGTATTTAATTCCGATGTAATTTCAGTGTTTCATCGTCAATGTGTATGTAAAAGGAATGCATTGAACCTGCAGTGGTGTATCGGAAACTAATACTGGTCTCACAGGAAAGGAACAAAGCACAGACTGTAAGAAGAGTCTCTACTCTTGTACTTAAGACGGCATTGTGCCGTTTGTATTTAATTCCGACGCGATTTCTTGTTTTCGTCGTTTATGTGAAGGTGCAAGGAATACATTGAACCTGCAGTGGTGTATCGGAAACGAATACTGGTCTCACAGGAAAGGATCAAAGCACAGACTTTAAGAAGTCTCACTCCTCTTGTACTTAAGGTGGCTTGTGCCTTTTGTATTTCATTCAGATGTAATATCAGTGTTTCATCGTCAATGTGTATGTAAAACGAATGCATTGAACCTGCAGTGGTGTATCGGAAACTAATACTGGTCTCATAGGAAAGGATCAAAGCATAGACTATAAGAAGTCTCACTCCTATTGCACTTAAGATGGCATTGTGCATTTTGTATTCAATTCCGATGTAATTTCAGTGTTTAATCGTCAATGGGAATATACAAGGAATACATATAAACTGCAGTGTTGTATCGAAAACTAATACTGGTCTCACAGGAACGGATCAAAGCAACGACTGTAAGAAGAGTCTCTATTCTTGTATTTAAGGCGGCATTGTGCCTTTTGTATTTAATTCCGAAGCGATTTCTGTATTTCGTAGTTAATGTGAAGGTCCAAGGCATACATTGAGCCTGCAGTGGTGTATCGGAAACGAATACTGGTCTCACAGGATAGGATCAAATCACAGACTCTAAGAAGTCTCACTCTTCTTACATTTAAGGTGGCATTGTGCCTTTTGTATTTAATTCCGATATAATTTCAGTGTTTCATCGTCAATGTGTATGTAAAAGGAATACATTGAACCTGCAGTGGTGTATCGGAAACTAATACTGGTCCCATAGGAAAGGATCAAATCACAGACTTTAAGAAGTCTCACTCTTCTTGCATTTAAGGCGGCATTGTGCCTTTTGTATTTAATTCCGATGTAATTTCAGTGTTTCATCGTCAATGTGTATGTAAAAGGAATACATTGAACCTGCAGTGGTGTATCGGAAACGAATACTGGTCTCACAGGGAAGGATCAAATCACAGACTCTAGGAAGTCTCACTCCTTTTGTACTTAAGGTGGCATTGTGCCTCTTGTATTTAATTCCGATGTAATATCAGTGTTTCATCGTCAATGTGTATGTAAAAGAAATACATTGAATCAGCAGTGTTGTATCGGAAACTAATACTGGTCTCATAGGAAAGGATCAAAGCACAGACTCTAAGAAGTCTCGCTCCTTTTGTACTTAAGGTGGCATTGTGCCTTTTGTATTTAATTCCGATGTAATATCAGTTTTTCATCGTCAATGTGTATGTAAAAGGAATACATTGAACCTGCAGTGGTGTATCGGAAACTAATACTGGTCTCATAGGAAAGGATCAAAGCACAGACTATAAGAAGTCTCAATTCCTTTTGCACTTAAGGTGGCATTGTGCATATTGTATTTACATCCGATGTAATGTCAGTGTTTCATCGCCAATGTAAATATCCAAGGAATACATAGAACCTGCAGTGGTGTATCGGAAACTAATACTGGTCTCACAGGAAAGGATCAAAGCACCGACTGTAAGAAGAGTCTCTATTCTTGTACTTAAGGCGGCATTGTGCCTTTTGTATTTAATTCCGACGCGATTTCTGTGTTTCGTCTTTAATTTGAAGGACCAAGGAATACATAGAACCTGAAGTGGTGTATCGGAAACGACTACTGGTCTCACAGGAAAGGATCAAATCACAGACTCTAAGAAGTCTCACTCTTCTTGCACTTAAGACGGCATTGTGCCTTTTGTATTTAATTCCGATGTAATTTCAGTGTTTCATCGTCAATGTGTATGTAAAAGGAATACATTGAACCTGCAGTGATGTATCGGAAACTAATACTGGTCTCATAGGAAACGATCAAAGCACAGACTTTAAGAAGTCTCACTCTTCTTGCATTTAAGGCGGCATTGTGCCCTTTGTATTTAATTCCGATGTAAGTTCAGTGTTTCATCGTCAATGTGTGTGTAAAGGGAATACATGGAACCTGCAGTGGTGTATCGGAAACTAATACTGGTCTCATATGGAAGGATCAAAATACAGACTCTAAGAAGTCTCACTCCTTATGCACTTAAAGTGGCATTGTGCCTATTGTATTCAATTCCGTTGTAATTTCAGTATTTCATCGTCAATGTGTATGTAAAAGGAATACATTGAACATGCAGTGGTCTATCGGAAACTAATACTGGTCTCACAGGGAATGCTTAAAGCACCGACTGTAAGAAGAGTCTCTATTCTTGTACTTAGCGCGGCATTGTGCCTTTTGTATTTAATTCCGACGCGATTTCTGTGTTTCATCGTTAATGTGAAGGTGCAAGGAATACATTGAACCTGCAGTGGTGTATCGGAAACTAATACTAGTCTCATAGGAAAGGATCAAAGCACCGACTGTAAGAAGAGTCTCTATTCTTGCACTTAAGGCGGCATTGTGCCTATTGTAGTTAATACCGACTCGATTTCTGTGTTTCATCGTTAATGTGTAGGTCCGAGGAATACATTGAACCTGCAGTGGTGTATCGGAAACAAATACTGGTCTCACAGGAAAGGATGAAATCACAGACTCTAAGAAGTCTCACTCTTCTTGCATTTTAGGCGGCATTGTGCCTTTTGTACTTAATTCATATGTAATTTAAGTGTTTCATCGTCAATGTGTATATAAAAGGAATACATTGAACCTGCAGTGGTGTATCGGAAACCAATACTGGTCTCATAGGAATAGATCAAAGTACAGACTCTAAGAAGTCTCACTCCTTTTGCACTTAAGGTGGCATTGTGCCTTTTGTACTTAATTCCGATGTAATTTAGGTGTTTCATCGTCAATGTGTATATAAAAGGAATACATTGAACCTGCAGTGGTGTATCGCAAACTAATTCCGGTCTCACAGGAATGGATCAAAGCACCGACTGTAAGAAGAGTCTCTATTCTTGTACTTAAGGCGGCATTGTGCCTTTTGTATTTAATTCCGACGCGATTTCTGTGTTTCATCGTTAATGTGAAGGTCCAAGGAATACATTGAACCTGCAGTGGTGTATCGGAAACTATAACTGGTCTCACAGGAAAGGATCAAAGCACAGACTCTAAGAAGTCTGACTCTTCTAGCACTTAAAGCGGCATTGTGCCTTTTGTATTTAATTCCGATGTAATTTCAGTGTTTCATCGTCAATGTGTAAATAAAAGGAATACCATGAACCAGCAGTGGTGTATCGGAAACTAATACTGGTCTCATAGGAAAGGATCAAAGCACAGACTCTAAGAAGTCTCACTCCTTTTGCACTTAAGGTGGCATTGTGCCTTTTGTATTTAATTCCGATGTAATTTCAGTGTTTCATCGTCAATGTGCATGTGAAAGGAATACACTGAACCTGCAGTGGTGTATCGGAAACTAATACTGGTCTCATAGGAAAGGATGAAAGCACATACTCTAAGAAGTGTCACTCTTCTTTCATTTAAGTCGGCATAGTGCCTTTTCTATTTAATTCCGATGTAATTTCAGCGTTTCATAGTCAATGTGAATGTCCAAGGAATACATTGAACTTGTAGTGGTGTATCGGAAACTAATACTGGTCTCACAGGAAAGGATCAAAGCACCAACTGTAAGAAGAGTCTATATTGTTGTACTTAAGGCGGCATTGTGCCTTTTGTATTTAATTCCGATGCGATTTCTGTGTTTTGTCGTCAATGTGAAGGTCCAAGGAATACATTGAACCTGCAGTGGTGTATCGGAAAATAATACTGGTCTCACAGGAAAGGATCAAAGCACAGACTCTAAGAAGTCTCACTCTTCTTGCACTTAAGGCGGCATTGTGCCTTTTGTATTTAATTCCGATGTAATTTCAGTGTTTCATCGTCAATGTGTATGTAAAAGGAATACATTGAACCTGCAGTGGTGTATCGGAAACTAATACTGGCCTCACAGGAAAGGATTAAAGCACAGTCTCTAAGAATTCTCACTCTTTTTGCACTGAAGGCGGCGTTGTGTCTTTTGTTTTTAATTCCGATGTAATTTCAGTGTTTCATCGTCAATGTGAACGTCCAAGGAATACATTGAACTTGCAGTGGTGTATCGGAAACTAATACTTGCTTCACAGGAAAGGATGAACGCACATCCTCTAAGAAGTCTCACTCTTCTTTTACTTATGGCGTCATTGTGCCTTTTGTATTTAATTCCGATGCAATTTCAGTGTTTCATCGTCAGTGTGAATGTCCAAGGAATACATTGAACCTCCAGTGATCTATTGGAAACTAATACTGGTCTCACAGGAAAGGATCAAAGCACAGACTAAGAAGTCTCACTCTTCTTGCACTTTAGGCGGCATTGTGCGTTTTGTATTTAATTCCGATGTAATTGCAGTTTTTCATCGTCAATGTGAATGTTCCAGGATACATTGAACCTGCAGTGGTGTATCAGAAACTAGTACTGGTCTCACAGGAAAGGATCAAAGCAGCGACTCTAAGAAGAGTCTATATTCTTGTACTTAAGGCGGCATTGTGCCTTTTGTATTTAATTCCGATGCGATTTCTGTGTTTCGTCTTCAATGTGAAGGTCCAAGAAATACATTGAACAGCCAGTGGTGTATCGGAAACTAATACTGGTCTTATAGGAACGAATCATAGCACAGACTCCAAGAAGTCTCACTCTTCTTGCACTTAAGGTGGCATTGTGCCTTTTGTATTTAATTCCTATGTAATTTCAGTGTATCATCGTCAATGTGTATGTAAATGGAATACATTGAACCAGCAGTGGTGTATCGAAACTAATACTGGTCTCATAGGAAAGGATCAAAGCACCGACTCTAAGAAGAGTCTATATTCTTGTACTTAAGGTGGCATTGTGTCCCTTTGTATTTAATTCCGATGCGATTTCTGTGTCTCGTCGTCAATGTGAAGATCCAAGGAATACATTGAACCTGCAGTGGTGTATCGGAAACTAATACTGGTCTCACAGGAAAGGATCAAAGCACAGACTCTAAGAAGTCTCACTCTTCTTGCATTTAAGGCGTCATTGTGCCTTTTGTATTTAATTCGGATGTAATATCTGTGTTTCATCGTCAATGTGAAGGTCCAAGGAATACATGGAAACTGCAGTGGTGTATCGAAAACTAATACTGGTCTCATAGGAAAGGATCAAAGCACAGACTCTAAGAAGTCTCACTCTTCTTGCATTTAAGGCGGCATTGTGCCATTTGCATTTAATTCCGATGTAATTTCAGTGTTTCATCGTAAATGTGAATATACAAGGAATACTATGAACCTGCAGTGCTATATCGGAAACTAATACTGGTCTCAGAGGAATGGATCAAAGCACCGACTGTAAGAAGAGTCTCTATTCTTGTTCTTAAGGCGGCATTGTGCCTTTTGTATTTAATCCCTTTGCGATTTCTGTTTTTTGTCGTCAATGTGAAGGACCAAGGAATACATTGAACCTGCAGTCGTGTATCTGAAAATAATACTGGTCTCACAGGAAAGGATTAAAGCACAGACTCTAAGAAGTCTCACTCTTCTTTCACTTAAGGCGGCATTGTTCCTCTTGTATTTAATTCCGATGTAATTTCAGTGTTTCATCGTCAATGTGTATGTAAAAGGATTACATTGAACCTGCAGTTGTGTATCGGAAACTAATACTGGTTCCATAGGAAAGAATCAAAGCACAGACTCGAAGAAGTCTCTCTCTTCATGCATTTAAGGCGGCATTGTGCCTTTTGTATTTAATTCGGATGTAATATCAGTTTTTCATCGTCAATGTGAATGTCCAAGGAATACATTGAACCTGCAGTGGTGTATCGGAAACTAATACTGGTCTCACAGGAAAGGATCAAAGCACCGACTGTGAGAAGAGTCCATATTCTTGTACTTATGGCGGCATTGGGCCTCTTGTATTTAATTCCGATGCGATTTCTGTGTTTCGCTGTCAATGTGAATGTCCAAGGAATACATTGAACCTGCAGTGGTGTATCGGAAACTAATACTGGTCTCACAGGTAAGGATCAAAGCAATGACTGTAAGAAGAGTCCATATTCTTGTACTTAAGGCGGCATTGTGCCTTTTGTATTTATTTCCGATGTGATTTCTGTGCTTCGTTGTCAATGTGAAGGTCCAAGACATACATTGAACCTGCAGTGGTGTATCGGAAACTAATACTGGTCTCATGGGAATGTATCAAAGCACAGACTCTAAGAAGTCTCACACTTCTTGCACTTGAGGCGGCATTGTGCCATTTGTATTTAATTCCGATGTAATCTTAGTGTTTGATCGTCAATGTGAATTTCTAAGGAATACATTGAACCTGCAGTGGTGTATCGGAAACTAATACTGGTCTCACAGGAAAGGATCAAAGCACAGACTCTAAGTAGTCACACTCTTCTTGCATTGAAGGCAGCATTGTGACTTTTGTGTTTAATTCGGATGTAATATCAGTTTTTCATCGTCAATGTGAATGTCCAAGGAATACATTGAACCTACAGTGGTGTATCGGAAACTAATACTCGTCTCACAGGAAAGGATCAAAGCACCGACTGTAAGTAGAGTCCATATTCTTGTACTTAAGGCGGCATTGTGCCTTTTGTATTTAATTCCGATTCGATTTCTGTGTTTCGTTATCAATGTGAATTTCCAAGAAATACATTGAACCTGCAGTGGTGTATCGGAAACTAATACTGGTCTCATAGGAAAGTATCAAAGCACAGACTCTATGAAGTCTCACTCTCCTTGCACTTAAGGCGGCATTGTTTTTTTGTATTTAATTCCGATGTAATTTTAGTGTTTGATCATCAATGTGAATTTCTAAGCAATAAATTGAACCTGTAGTGGTTTATCGGAAACTAATACTGGTCTCATAGGAAAGGATCAAAGGACCGACTGTAAGAAGTGTCTATATTCTTGTACTTAAGGTGGCATTGTGCCTTTTGTATTTAATTCCAAAGCGATTTCTGTGTTTCGTCGTCAATGTGAAGGTCCAAGGAATACATTGAAGCTGCAGTGGTGTATCGGAAACTAATACTGGTCTCATAGGAAATTATCAAATCACAGACTTTAAGAAGTCTCACTCTTCTTTCATTTAGGGCGTCATTGTGGCTTTTGTATATAATTCCGATGTAATTTCTGTATTTCATCGTCAATTTGAAAGTCCTAGGAATACATTGAACCTGCAGTGGTGTATCGGAACCTAATACTGGTCTGTCAGGAAAGGATCAAAGCACAGACTCTAAGAAGTCTCACTCTTCTTGCACTTAAGACGGCATTTTGCCTTTTGCATTTATATCCGATGTAATATCGGTGTTTCATCGTCAATGTGTATGTAAAAGGAATACATTGAACTTGCAGTGGTGTATCGGAAAATAATACTGGTCTCACAGGAAAGGATCAAAGCAGAGACTCTAAGAAGTCTCACTCTTCTTGCACTTAAGGCGGCATTGTGCCTTTTGTATTTAATTCCGATGTAATGTTAATGTTTCATCGTTAATGTGTATGCAAAAGGAATACATTGAACCTGCAGTGGTGTATTGGAAACTAATAGTGGTCTCATAGGAAAGGATCAGAACACAGACCCTAAGAAGCCTCACTCTTCTTGCACTTGAGGCGGCATTGTGCCTTTTGTATTTAATTCCGATGTAATTTCAGTGTTTCATCCCCAATGTGTATGTAAAAAGAATACATTGAACCTGTAGTGATGTATCGGAAACTAAAATTGGTCTCATAGGAAAGGATCAAAGCGCAGACTCTAAGAAGTCTTACCCTTCTTGCACTTAAGGCGGCATTGTGCCTTTTCTATGTATTTCCGATTTAATTTCAGTGTTTCATCGTCAATTTGAATGTCCAAGGAATACATTGAACCTGCAGTGGTGTATCGGAAATTAATATTGGTCTCACAGAAATGGATCAAAGCACCGACTGTAAGAGGAGTCTCTATTCTCGTACTTAAGGCGGCATTGTGCGTTTTGTATTAAATTCCGATGCGATTTCTGTGTTTCATCGTCAATGTAAAGGTCTAAGGAATACACTGAACCTGCAGTGGTGTATCGGAAACTAATACTGGTCTCACAGGAAAGGATCAATGCACAGCCTCTAAGAAGTCTCACTCTTCTTGCACTTAAGGCGGCATTGTGCCATTTGTATTTAATTCCGACGTAATTTCAGTGTTTCATCCTCAATGTGTATGTAAAAAGAATACATTGAACCTGCAGTGATGTATCGGAAACTAATATTGGTCTCATAGGAAAGGATCAAAGCGCAGACTCTAAGAAGTCTCACTCTTCTTACACTTAAGGCGGCATTGTGCCTTTTGTATGTAATTGCGATGTAATTTCAGTGTTTCATCGTCAATGTGAATGTCCAAGGTATACATTGAACCTGCAGTGGAGTATCGGAAACTAATATTGGACTCACGGAAATGGATCAAAGCACCGACTGTAAGAAGAGTCTCTATTCTCGTACTTAAGGCGGCATTGTGCCTTTTGTATTTAATTCCGATGCGATTTCTGTGTTTCATCGTCAATGTGAAGGTCCAAGGAATACATTGCACCCGCAGTGGTTTATCTGAACCTAATACTGGTCTCACAGGAAAGGATCAAAGCACAGACTCTACGAAGTCTCACTCTTCTTGCACTTAAGGCGGCATTGTGCCTTTTGTATATAATTCCGATGTAATTTCAGTGTTTCATCGTCAATGTGTATGTCTATGGAATACATTGAACCTGCAGTGGTGTATCGGAAAGTAATACTGGTCTCACAGGGAATGCTCAAAGCACCGACTGTAAGAAGAGTCCCGATTATTGTACTTAAGGCGGCATTGTGCCTTTTGTATTTAAATCCGATGCGATTTCTGTGTTTCATCGTCAATGTGAATGTCCAAGGAATACATTGACCCTGCAGTGATGTATCGGAAACTAATACTGGTCTCACTGGAGCTGCTCAAAGCACCGACTGTAAGAAGAGACTCTATTCTTTTACTTAAGGCGGCATTGCGCCATTTGTATTTAATTCCGATGCGATTTCTGTGTTTCATCGCCAATGTGAAGGTCCAAGGATTACTTTGAACCTGCAGTGGTGTATCGGAAACTAATATTGGTCTCACAGGAAAGGTCCAAAGTACAGACACTAAGAAGTCTCACTCTTCTTGCATTTATGGCGGCATTGTGCCTTATGTATTTAATTTTGATGTAATTTCAGTGTTTCATCGTCAATGTGAATGTCCAAGGAATACATTGAACCTGAAGTGGTGTATCGGAAACTAATACTGGTCTCACAGGAAAGGATCAAAGCACAGACTCTTAGCAGTCTCACTCTTCTTGCACTAAAGGCGGCATTGTGCCTTTTGTATTTAATTCCAATGCAATTTCAGTGTTTCATCGTCAATGTGAATGTTCAAGGAATACATTGAACCTGCAGTGGTGTAACGGTAACTAATACTGGTCTCACAGGAAAGGATCAAAGCTCCGACTGTAAGAAGAGTCTCTATTCTTGTACTTAAGGCGGCATTGTACATTTTGAATTTAATTCCGATGCGAATTCTGTGTTTCATCGCCAATGTGAAGGTCCAAGGATTACTTTGAACCTGCAGTGGTGTATCGGAAACTAATACTGGTCTCACAGGGAATTCTCAAAGCACCGACTGTAAGAAGAGTCTCGATTCATGTACTTAAGGCGGCATTGCGCCTTTTGTTTTTAATTCCATTGCGATTTCTGTGTTTCATCGTCCATGTGAAGTTCCAAGGAATACATTGAACCTGCAGTGGTGTATAGGAAACTAATACTTTCTCATATGAAAGGATCCAAGCACAGACTCTAAGAAGTCTCACTCTTCTTGCACTTAAGGCGGCATTGGGCCTTTTATATGTATTTCCGATGTAATTTCAGTGTTCCATTGTCAATGTGAATGT
The DNA here is from genome assembly GCF_021461395.2 of Schistocerca americana. NCBI lineage: Eukaryota > Metazoa > Arthropoda > Insecta > Orthoptera > Acrididae > Schistocerca > Schistocerca americana. The sequence goes on along the minus strand of NC_060124.1, from coordinate 626,604,541 downwards.
CCAAGGAATACATTGAACCTGCAGTGGTGTATCGGAAAATAATATTGGTCTCACAGAAATGGATCAAAGCACCGACTGTAAGAAGAGTGTCTATTCTCGTACTTAAGGCGGCATTGTGCCTTTTGTATTTAATTCCGATGCGATTTCTGTGTTTCATCGTCCATGTGTAAGTAAAAGGTATACATTGAACCTGCAGTGGTGTATCGGAAACTAATACTGGTCTCATAGGAAAGGATCAAATCAAAGACCCTAAGAAGTCTCACTCTTCTTGAACTTAAGGCGGCATTGTGCCTTTTGTATATAATTCCGATGTAATTTTACCGTTTCATCGTCAATGTGTAAGTAAAAGGATTACATTGAACCTGCAGAGGTGTATCGGAAACTAATACTGGTCTCATAGGAAAAGATCAAAGCACAGACTCTAAGAAGTCTCACTCGTCTTGCACTTAAGGCGCCATTGTGCGTTTTGTATTTAATTCCGATGTAATTTCAGTGTTTAATCGTCAAAGTGTATGTAAAAGGAATACATTGAACCTGCAGTGGTGTATCGGAAACTAATACTGGTCTCACAGGAAAGGATGAAAGAACCGATTGTAAGAAGAGTCCCAATTCTTGTACTTAAGGCGGCATTGTGCCATTTGTATTGAATTCCGACGTAACTTCAATGTTTCATCGTCCATGTGAAGGTCCAAGGAATACCTTGAGTCTGCAGTGGTGTATCGGAAACTAAAACTGGTCTCACAGGAAAGGATCAAAGCACATACTCTAAGAAGTCTCACTCTTCTTGCACTTAAGGCGGCATTGGGCCTTTTGTATTTAATTCCGACGTAATATCAGTGTTTCATTGTCAATGTGTATGTAAAAGGAATACACTGAACCAACAGTGGTGTATCGGAAACTAATACTGGTCTCATAGGAAAGGATCAAATCACAGACTCTTAGAAGTCTCACTCTTCTTGCACTTAAAGCGGCAATGTGCCTTTTGTTTGTAATTCCGATGTAATTTCAGTGTTTCATCGTCAATGTGAATGTCCAAGGAATACATTGATCCTGCAGTGGTGTATCGGAAACTAATACTGGTCTCACAGGAAAGGGTCAAACACAGACTCTAAGACGTCTCACACTTCTTGCACTTAAGGCTGAATTGTGCCTTTTGTATTTAATTCCGATGTGATTTCTGTGTTTCATCGTCAATGTGAAGGTCCAAGGAATACAATGAACCTGCAGTGGTGTATCGGAAACTAATACTGGTCTCACAGGAAAGGATCAAAGCACAGACTCTAAGAAGTCTCACTCTAATTGCACTTAAGGCGGCATTGTGCCTTTTGTATTTAATTCCGATGTAAATACAGTGTTTCATGGTCAATGTGTATGTAAAAGGAATACATTGAACCTGCAGTGGTGTATCGGAAACTAATACTGGTCTCATAGGAAAGGATCAAAGCACAGACTTTAGGAAGTCTCACTCTCCTTGCATTTAAGGCGGCATTGTGCCTTTTGTATTTAATTCCGACGTAATATCAGTGTTTCATCGTCAATGTGTATGTAAAAGGATTACATTGAACCTGCAGTGGTGTATCGGAAACTAACACTCGTCTCATAGGAAAGGATCAAAGCACAGACTCTAAGAAATCTCTCTCTTCTTTCACTTAAGGCGGCATTGTGCCTTTTGTATGTAATTCAGATGTAATTTCAGTGTTTCATTGTCAATGTGAATGTCCAAGGAATACATTAAACCTGCAGTCGTGTATCGGAGGCTAACACTGGTCTCATAGGAAAGGATCAAAGCAAAGACTCTAAGAAGTCTCACTCTTCTTGCACTTAAGGCTGAATTGTGCCTTTTGTATTTAATTACGATGTGATTTCTGTGTTTCATCGTCAATGTGTGTGTCCAAGGAATACATTGAACCTGCAGTGGTGTATCGGACACTAATACTGGTCTCACAGGAATAGATCAAAGCACCGACTGTAAGAAGAATCTCTATTCTTGTACTTAAGTCGGAATTGTGCCTTTTCTATTTAATTACGATGCGATATCTGTGTTTCATCGTCAATGTGAAGGTCCAAGGATTACATTGAACCTGCAGTGGTGTATCGGAAACTTATACTGGTCTCATAGGAAAGGATCAAATCAAAGACCCTAAGAAGACTCACTCTTCTTGAACTTAAGGCGGCATTGTGCCTTTTGTATTTAATTCCGATGTAATTTCAGTGTTTCATCGTCAATATGTAAGTAAAAGGATTACACTGAACCTGCAGAGGTGTATCGGAAACTAATACTGGTGTCATAGGAAATGATCAAAGCACAGACTCTAAGAAGTCTGACGCTTTTTGAACTCATGGCGGCATTGTGCATTTTGTATGTAATTCCGATGTAATTTCCGTGCTTCATCGTCAATGTGAATGTCCAAGAAATACAATGAACCTGCAGTGGTGTATCGGAAACTAATACTGGTCTCACAGGAAAGGATCAAAGCACAGACTCTAAGAAGTATCACTCTTCTTGCACTTAAGGCTGAATGGAGCCTTTTGTATTTAATTCCGATGTGATTTCTGTGTTTCATCGTCAATGTGAAAGTCCAAAGAATACATTGAACCTGCAGTGGTGTATCGAAAACTAATACTGGTCTCACAGGAAAGGATCAAAGCACAGGCTCTAAGAAGTCTCACTCTAATTGCATTTAAGGCGCCATTGTGCCTTTTGTATTTTATTCCGATGTAATTTCAGTGTTTCATCGTCAATGTGTATGTCCAAGGAATACATTGATCCTGCAGTGGTGTATCGGAAACTAATGCTGGTCTCACAGGGAATGCTCAAAGCACCGACTGTAAGAAGAGTCTCTATTCTTGTATTTAAGGCGGCATTGCGAATTTTGTATTTAATTCCGATGTAATTTCAGTATTTCATTGTCAATGTGAATGTCCAAGGAATACATTGATCCTGCAGTGGTGTATCGGAAACTTATACTGGTCTCACACTGAATGCTCAAAGCACTGACTGTAGGAAGAGTCTCTATTCTTGTGCTTAAGGCGGCATTGTGCGTTTTGTATTTAATTCCGATGCGATTTCTGTGTTTCATCGTCCATGTGTAAGTAAAAGGATTACATTGAACCTGCAGAGGTGTATCGGAAACTAATACTGGTCTCATAGGAAATGATCAAAGCACAGACTATAAGAAGTCTCACGCTTCTTGCACTTATGGCGGCATTGTGCATTTTGTAATTAATTCCAATGTAATTTCAGTGTTTCATCATAAATGTGTATGTAAAAGGAATACATTGAACCTGCAGTGGTGTATCGGTAACTAATACTGGTCTCATAGGAAAGGATCAAAGCACAGACTCTAAGAAGTCTCACTCTTCTTGCACTTAAGGCTGCATTGTGCCTTTTGTATTTAATTCCGACGTAATATCAGTGTTTCATCGCCAATCTGTATGTAAAAGGAATACATTGAACCTGCAGTGGTGTATCGGAAACTAATACTGGTCTCATAGGAAAGGATCAATGCACAGACTCTAAGAAGTCTCACTCTTCTTGCACTTATGGCGGCATTGTGCCTTTAGTATGTAATTCCGACGTAATTTCAGTGGTTCATCGTCAATGTGTATGTCCAAGGAATACATTGAACCTGCAGTGGTGTATCGGAGACTAATACAGGTCTCACAGGAATAGATCAAAGCACCGACTGTAAGAAGAGTCTCTATTCTTGTACTTAAGGCCATTTCTATTTAATTCCGATGCGATATCTGTGTATCATCGTCAGTGTGGAGGTCCGAGGAATACATCGAACCTGCAGAGGTGTATTGGAAACTAATACTGGTCTCATAGGAAAAGATCAAAGCACAGACTCTAAGAAGTCTCACTCTTCTTGCACTTAAGGCGGCATAGTGCCTTTTCATTTAATTCCAAAGTAATTTCAGTGTTTAATCGGCAATGTGTATGTAAAAGGAATACATTGAACCTGCAGTGGTGTACCGGAAACTAATACTGGTCTCATAGGAAAGGTTCAAAGCACAGACTGAAAGAAGTCTCACTCTTCTTGCATTTAAGGCGGCATTGTGCCTTTTGTATTTAATTCCGATGTAATTTCAGTATTTCATTGTCAATGTGAATGTCCAAGGAATGCATTGATCCTGCAGTGGTGTATCGGAAACTAATACTGGTCTCACAGGAAAGGATCAAAATACAGACTCTAAGAAGTCTCACTCTTCTTGCACTTAAGGCTGAATTGTGCCTTTTGTATTTAATTCCAATGTGATTTCTGTGTTTCATCATCAATGTGAAGGTCCAAGGAATACATTGAACCCGCAGGGATGAATCCGAAACTAATACTGGTCTCACAGGAAAGGATCAAAGCACAGACTCTAAGAAGTTTCACTCTAATTGCACTTAAGGCGGCATTGTGCCTTTTGTATGTAATTCCGATGTAATTCCAGTGTTTCATCGTCAATGTGAATGTCCAAGGAATACATTAAACCTGCAGTGGTGTATCGGAGGCTAATACTGGTCTCATAGGAAAGGATCAAAGCACAGACTCTAAGAAGTCAGTCGCTTCTTGCACTTAAGGCGGCATTGTGCATTTTGTATGTAATTCCGATGTAATTTCCGTGTTTCATCGTCAATGTGAATGTCCAAGGAATACATTGAACTTGCAGTGGTGTATCGGAAACTAATACTGGTCTCACAGGAAAGGATCAAAGCACAGACTCTAAGAAGTTTCACTCTAATTGCACTTAAGGCGGAATTGTGCCTTTTGTATTTAATTCCGACGTAATATCAGTGTTTCATCATCAATGTGTATGTAAAAGGAATACATTGAACCTGCACTGGAGTATCGGTAACTAATACTGGTCTCATAGGAAAGGATCGGAGCACAGACTCTAAGAAGACTCACTCTTCTTGCACTTAAGGCGGCATTGTGCCTTTTGTATTTTATTCCGATGAAATTTCAGTGTTTCATCGTCAATGTGTATGTCCAAGGAATACATTGATCCAGCAGTGGTGTATCGGAAACTAATGCTGGTCTCACAGGGAATGCTCAAAGCACCGACTGTAAGAAGAGTCTCTATTCTTGTACTTAAGGCGGCATTGTGCATTTTGTATTTAATTCCGATGCGATTTCTGTGTTTCATCGTCAATGTGAAGGTCCAAGGAATACATTGACCCTGCAGTGTTGTATTGGCAACTAATACTTGTCTCACAGGAAAGGATCAAAGCACAGACTCTAAGAAGTCTCACGCTTCTTGCACTTATGGCGGCATTGTGCATTTTGTATTTAATTCCGATGTAGTACCAGTGTTTCATCGCCAATGTGTATGTAAAAGGAATACATTGAACCTGCAGTGGTGTATCGGAAACTAATAGTGTTCTCATAGCAAAGGATCAAAGCACAGAATCTAAGAAGTCTCACTCGTCTTGCACTTAAGGTGGTATTGTGCCTTTAGTATGTAATTCCGATGTAATTTCAGTGTTTCATCGTCAATGTGTATATCCTAGGAATACATTGAACCTGCAGTGGTGTATCGGAGACTAATACTGGTCTCACAGGAATAGATCAATGCACCGACTGTAATAAGAGTGTCTATTCTTGTACTTAAGGCGGAATTGTGCCTTTTCTATTTAATTCCGATGCGATTTCTGTGTTTCATCGTCAATGTGAAGGTATAAGGAATACATTGACCCTGAAGAGGTGTATTGGCAACTCATACTTGTCTCACAGGAAAGGATCAAAGCACAGACTCTAAGAAGTCTCACGCTTCTTGCACTTATGGCGGCATTGTGCATTTTGTAATTAATTCCGATGCAATTTCAGTGTTTCATCGTCAATGTGTAAGTAAAAGGAATACATTGAACCTGCAGAGGTGTATCGAAAACTAATACTGGTCTCATAGGAAAAGATCAAAGCACAGACTCTAAGAAGTCTCACTCTAATTGCACTTAAGGCGGCATTGTGCCTTTTGTATTTAATTCCGACGTAATATCAGTGTTTCATCGTCAATGTGTATGTAAAAGGATTACATTGAACCTGCAGTGATGTATCGGAAACTGATACTGTCATAGGAAAGGATCAAAGCACAGACCCTAAGAAGTATCAATCCTCTTGCACTTAAGGCGGCATTGTGCCTTTTGTATTTTATTCCGATGTAATTTCAGTGTTTCATCGTCAATGTGTATGTCCAAGGAATACACGGAACCTGCGGTAGTGTATCGGTGACTAATACTGGTCTCACAGGAATAGATCAAAGCACCGACTGTAAGAAGAGTCTCCATTCTTGTACTTAAGGCGGAATTGTGCCTTTTCAAGTGGATTCCGATGCGATATCTGTGTATCATCGTCAGTGTGGAGGTCCAAGGAATACATCGAACCTGCAGTGGTGTATCGGAAACGAATACTGGTCTCACAGGTAATGCTCAAAGCACCGACTGTAAGAAGAGTCTCTATTCTTGTACATAAGGCGGCATTGTGCATTTTGTATTTAATTCCGATGCGATTTCTGTGTTTCATCGTCAATGTGAAGGTCCAAGGAATACATTGAACTGGCAGCGGTGTATCAGAAAATAATACTGGTCTCACAGGAAAGGATCAAAGAATCGACTGTAAGAAGAGTCTCTATTCTTGTACTTAAGGGGGCATTGTGCCTTTTGTATTTAATTCCGACGTAATTTAAATGTTTCATCGTCCATGTGAAGGTCCAAGGAATACCTTGACTCTGCAGTGGTGTATCGGAAACTAAAACTGGTCTCACAGGAAATGATCAAAGCACACACTCTAAGAAGGCTCACTCTTCTTGCACTTCAGGCGGCATTGGGCCATTTGTATTTAATTCCGACGTAATATCAGTGTTTCATTGTCAATGTGTATGTAAAAGGAATACAATGAACCAACAGTGGTGTATCGGAAACTAATACTGGTCTCACAGGAAAGGATCAGAGCACAGACTCTAAGAAGTCTCACTCTTCTTGCACTTAAGGCTGAATTGTGCCTTTTGTTTTTAATTCCAATGTGATTTCTGTGTTTCATCGTCTATGTGAAGGTCCAAGGAATACATTGAACCTGCAGGGATGAATCGGAAACTAATACTGGTCTCACAGGAAGGGATCAAAGCACAGACTCTAAGAAGTTTCACTCTAATTGCACTTAAGGCAGCATTGTGCATTTTGTATTTAATTCCGATGTAATTTCAGTGTTGCATCGTCAATGTGTATGTAAAAGGAATACATTGAACCTGCAGTGGTGTATCGGAAACTAACACTGGTCTCATAGGAAAGGATCAAAGCACAGACTCTAAGAAATCTCTCTCTTCTTTCACTTAAGGCGGCATTGTGCCTTTTGTGTGTAACTCCGATATAATTTCAGTGTTTCATCGTCAAAGTGAATGTCCAAGGAATACATTAAACCTGCAGTGGTGTATCGGAGGCTAATACTGGTCTCATAGGAAAGGATCAAAGCACAGACTCTAAGAAGTCTGACGCTTCTTGCATTTAAGGCGGTATTGTGCATTTTGGATGTAATTCCGATGTAATTTCCGTGTTTCATCGTCAATGTGAATGTCCAAGGAATACATTGAACCTGCAGTGGTGTATCGGAAACTAATACTGGTCTCACAGGAAAGGTTCAAAGCACAGACTCTAAGAAGTCTCACTCTTCTTGCACTTAAGGCTGAATTGTGCCTTTTGTATATAATTACGATGTGATTTCTGTGTTTCATCGTCAATGTGAAGGTCCAAGGAATACATTGAACCTGCAGTGGTGTATAGGAAACTAATACTGGTCTCACAGGAAAGGATCAAAGCACAGACCCTAAGAAGTCTCACTCTAATTGCACTTAAGGTTGCATTGTGCCTTTTGTATTTAATTCCGACGTAATATCAGTGTTTCATCGTCAATGTGTATGTAAATGGATTACATTGAACCTGCAGTGGTGTATCGGAAACTAATACTGGTCACATAGGAAAGGATCAAAGCACAGACTCTAAGAAGTCTCAAGCTTCTTGCACTTATGGCGGCATTGTGCATTTTGTATTTAATTCCAATGTAATTTCAGTGTTTCATTATCAATGTGTATGTAAAAGGAATACAATGAACCTGCAGTGGTGTATCGGAAACTAATACTGGTCTCATAGGAAAGGATCAAAGCACAGACTCTAAGAAGTCTCACTCTTCTTGCACTTAAGGCGGCAATGTGGATTTTGTAATTAATTCCAATGTAATTTCAGTGTTTCATCATCAATGTGTATGTAAAAGGAATACATTGAACCTGCAGTGGAGTATCGGTAACTAATACTGGTCTCATAGGAAAGGATCGAAGCACAGAATCTAAGAAGTCTCACTCTTCTTGCACTTAAGGCGGCATTGTGCCTTTTGTATATTATTCCGATGTAATTTCAGTGTTTCATCGTCAATGTGTATGTCCAAGGAATACATTGATCCTGCAGTGGTGTATCGGAAACTAATGCTGGTCTCACAGGGAATGCTCAAAGCACCGACTGTAAGAAGAGTCTCTATTCGTGTACTTAAGGCAGCATTGTGAATTTTGTTATTAATTCCGATGCGATTTCTGTGTTTCATCGTCAATGTGAAGGTCCAAGGAATACATTGACACTACAGTGGTGTATTGGCAACTAATACTTGTCTCACAGGAAAGGATCAAAGCACAGACTATAAGAAGTCTCACGCTTCTTGCACTTATGGCAGCATTGTGCATTTTGTAATTAATTCCAATGTAAGTTCAGTGTTTCATCATAAATGTGTATGTAAAAGGAATACATTGAACTTGCAGTGGTGTATCGGTAACTAATACTGGTCTCATAGGAAAGGATCAAAGCACAGACTCTAAGAAGTCTCACTCTTCTTGCACTTAAGGCTGCATTGTGCCTTTTGTATTTAATTCCGATGTAATATCAGAGTTTCATCGCCAATGTGTATGTAAAAGGAATACATTGAACCTGCAGTGGTGTATCGGAAACTAATACTGGTCTCATAGGAAAGGATCATAGCACAGACTCAAAGAAGTCTCACTCTTCTTGCACTTAAGGCGGCATTGTGCCCTTAGTATGTAATTCCGACGTAATTTCAGTGGTTCATCGTCAATGTGTATGTCCAAGGAATACATTGAACCTGCAGTGGTGAATCGGAGACTTATACTGGTCTCACAGGAATAGATCAAATCACCGACTGTAAGAAGAGGCTCTGTTCTTGTCCTTAAAGCCATTTCTATTTAATTCCGATGCGATATCTGTGTATCATCGTCAGTGTGGAGGTCCAAGGAATACATCGAACCTGCAGTGGTGTATCGGAAACGAATACTGGTCTCACAGGGAATGCTCAAAGCACCGACTGTAAGAAGAGTCTCTATTCTTGTACTTAAGGCGGCATTGTGCATTTTGTATTTAATTCCGATGCGATTTCTGTGTTTCATCGTCAATGTGAAGGTCCAAGGAATACATTGAACCTGCAGTGGTGTATCGGAAAATAATACTGGTCTCACAGGAAAGGATCAAAGCACAGACTGAAAGAAGTCTCACTCTTCTTGCATTTAAGGCGGCATTGTGCCTTTTGTATTTAATTCAGACGTAATTTCAATGTTTCATCGTCCATGTGAAGGTCCAAGGAATACCTTGACTCTGCAGTGGTGTATCGGAAACTAAAACTGGTCTCACAGGAAATGATCAAAGCACATACTCTAAGAAGTCTCACACTTCTTGCACTTAAGGCGGCATTGGCCCATTTATATTTAATTCCGACGTAATATCAGTGTTTCATTGTCAATGTGTATGTAAAAGGAATACAATGAACCAACAGTGGTGTATCGGAAACTAATACTGGTCTCATAGGAAAGGATCAAAGCACAGACACTTAGAAGTCTCACTCTTCTTGCACTTAGGGCGGCATTGTGCCTTTTGTATGTAATTCCGATGTAATTTCAGTATTTCATTGTCAATGTGAAGGTCCAAGGAATACATTGAACCTGCAGGGATTAATCGGAAACTAATACTGGTCTCACAGGAAAGGATCAAAGCACAGACTCTAAGAAGTCTCACTCTTCTTGCACTTAAGGCTGAATTGTGCCTTTTGTATTTAATTCCAATGTGATTTCTGTGTTTCATCGTCAATGTGAAGGTCCAAGGAATACATTGAACCTGCAGGGATGAATCGGAAACTAATACTGGTCTCACAGGAAAGGATCAAAGCACAGACTCTAAGAAGTTTCACTCTAATTGCACTTAAGGCGGCATGGTGCCTTTTGTATTTAATTCCGATGTAATTTCAGTGTTGCATCGTCAATGTGTATGTAAAAGGAATACATTGAACCTGCAGTGGTGCATCGGAAACTAATACTGGTCTCATAGGAAAGGATCAAAGCACAGCCTTAAGAAGACTCACTCTTCTTGCATTTAAGGCGGCATTGTGCCTTTTATATTTAATTCCGACGTAATTTCAGTGTTTCAGCGTCAATGTGTATGTAAAAGGATTACATTGAACCTGCAGTGGTGTATCGGAAACTAATACTGGTCTCATAGGAAAGGATCAAAGCACATACTCTAAGAAATCTCTCTCTTCTTTCACTTAAGGCGGCATTGTGCCTTTTGTATGTAATTCCGATGTAATTTCAGTGTTTCATCGTCAATGTGAATGTCCAAGGAATACATTAAACCTGCAGTGGTGTATCGGAGGCTAATACTGGTCTCTTAGTAAAGGATCAAAGCACAGACTGTAAGAAGTCTGACGCTTCTTGCATTAAAGCGGCATTGTGCAATTTGTATGTAATTCCGATGTAATTTCCGTGTTTCATCGTCAATGTGAATGTCCAAAGAATACATTGAACCTGCAGTGGTGTATCGGAAACTAATACTGGTCTCACAGGAAAGGATCAAAGCACAGACTTTAAGAAGTCTCACTCTTCTGGCACTTAAGGCTGAATTGTGCCTTTTGTATTTAATTCCGATGTGATTTCTGTGTTTCATCGTCAATGTGAAGGTCCAAAGAATACATTGAACCTGCAGTGGTGTATCGGAAACTAATACTGGTCTCACTGGAAAGGATCAAAGCACAGACTTTAAGAAGTCTCACTCTTCTGGCACTTAAGGCTGAATTGTGCCTTTTGTATTTAATTCCGATGTGATTTCTGTGTTTCATCGTCAATGTGAAGGTCCAAGGAATACATTGAACCTGCAGTGGTGTATCGGAAACTATCACTGGTCTCATAGGAAAGGCTCAAAGCACAGACTCTAAGAAATCTCTCTCTTCTTTCACTTAAGGCGGCATTGTGCCTTTTGTATGTAATTCCGATGTAATTTCAGTGTTTCATCGTCAATGTGAATGTCCAAGGAATACATTAAACCTGCAGTGGTGTATCGGAGGCTAATACTGGTCTCTTAGTAAAGGATCAAAGCACAGACTGTAAGAAGTCTGACGCTTCTTGCATTAAAGCGGCATTGTGCAATTTGTATGTAATTCCGATGTAATTTCCGTGTTTCATCGTCAATGTGAATGTCCAAAGAATACATTGAACCTGCAGTGGTGTATCGGAAACTAATACTGTTCTCACAGGAAAGGATCAAAGCACAGACTTTAAGAAGTCTCACTCTTCTGGCACTTAAGGCTGAATTGTGCCTTTTGTATTTAATTCCGATGTGATTTCTGTGTTTCATCGTCAATGTGAAGGTCCAAGGAATACATTGAACCTGCAGTGGTGTATCGGAAACTAATACTGGTCTTACTGGAAAGGATCAAAGCACAGACTCTAAGAAGTCTCACTCTAATTGCACTTAAGGCGGCATTGTGCCTTTTGTATTTCATTCAGACGTAATATCAGTGTTTCATCGTCAATGTGCATGTAAATGGATTACATTGAACCTGCAGTGGTGTATCGGAAACTAATACTGGTCTCATAGGAAAGGATCAAAGCACATACTCTAAGAAGTCTCACGCTTCTTGCACTTATGGTGGCATTGTGCATTTTGTAATTAATTCCAATGTAATTTCAGTGTTTCATTATCAATGTGTATGTAAAAGGAATACAATGAACCTGCAGTGGTGTACCGGAAACTAATACTGGTCTCATAGGAAAGGATCAAAGCACAGACTCTAAGAAGTCTCACTCTTCTTGTACTTAAGGCGGCATTGTGCCTTTTGTATTTTATTCCGATGTAATTTCAGTGTTTCATCGTCAATGTGTATGTCCAAGGAATACATTGATCCTGCAGTGGTGTATCGGAAACTAATGCTGGTCTCACAGGGAATGCTCAAAGCACCGACTGTAAGAAGAGTATCTATTCTTGTACTTAAGGCGGCATTGTGCATTTTGTATTTAATTCCGATGCGATTTCTGTGTTTCATCGTCAATGTGAAGGTCCAAGGAATACATTGACCCTGCAGTGTTGTATTGGCAACTAATACTTGTCTCCCAGGAAAGGATCAAAGCACAGACTCTAAGAAGTCTCTCGCTTCTTGCACTTATGGCGGCATTGTGCATTTTGTAATTAATTCCGATGTAATACCAGTGTTTCATCGCCAATGTGTATGTAAAAGGAATACATTGAACCTGCAGTGGTGTATCGGAAACTAATAGTGGTCTCATAGGAAATGATCAAAGCACAGACTCTAAGAAGTCTCACTCGTCTTGCACTTAAGGCGTCATTATACCTTTAGTATGTAATTCCGATGTAATTTCAGTGTTTCATCGTCAATGTGTATATCCAAGGAATATATTCAACCTGCAGTAGTGTATCGGAGACTAATACTGGTCTCACAGGAATAGATCAATGCACCGACTGTAAGAAGAGTGTCTATTCTTGTACTTAAGGCGGCATTGTGCATTTTGTATTTAATTCCGATGAGATTTCCGTGTTTCATCGTCGATGTGAAGGTCCAAGGAATACATTGACCCTGCAGTGGTGTATTGGCAACTAATACTTGTCTCCCAGGAAAGGATCAAAGCACAGACTCTAAGAAGTCTCACGCTTCTTGCACTTATGGCGGCATTGTGCATTTTGTAATTAATTCCGATGTAATTTCAGTGTTTCATCGTCAATGTGTATGTAAAGGGAATACATTGAACCTGCAGAGGTGTATCGGAAACTAATACTGGTCTCATAGGAAAAGATCAAAGCACAGACTCTAAGAAGTCTCACTCGTCTTGCACTTAAGGCGGCATTGTGCCTTTAGTATGTAATTCCGATGCAATTTCAGTGTTTCATCGTCAATGTGAATGTCCAAGGAATACATTAAACCTGCAGTGGTGTATCGGAGGCTAATACTGGTCTCATAGGAAATATCAAAGCACAGACTCTAAGAAGCCTGACGCTTCTTGCACTTAAGGCGGCATTGTGCATTTTGTATGTTATTCCGATGTAAATACCGTGTTTCATTGTCAATATGAATGTCCAAGGAATACATTGAACCTGCAGTGCTGTATCGGCAACTAAAACTGGTCTCACAGGAAAGGATCAAATCACTGACTCTAAGCAGTCTAACTCTTCTTGCACTTAAGGCTGAATGGAGCCTTTTGTATTTAATTCCGACGTGATTTCTGTGTTTCATCGTCAATGAGAAGGTCCAAGGAATACATTGTACCTGCAGTGGTGTATCGGAAACTAATACTGGTCTCACAGGAAAGCATCAAAGCACAGACTCTAAGAAGTCTCACTCTAATTGCACTTAAGGCGGCATTGTGCCTTTCTTATTTAATTCCGATGTAATACCAGTGTTTCATCGCCAATGTGTATGTAAAAGGAATACATTGAACCTGCAGTGGTGTATCGGAAACTAATAGTGGTCTCATAGGAAAGGATCAAAGCACAGACTCTAAGAAGTCTCACTCGTTTTGCACTTAAGGCGTCATAGTGCCTTTAGTATGTAATTCCGATGTAATTTCAGTGTTTCATCGTCAATGTGTATATCCAAGGAATACATTGAACCTGCAGTAGTGTATCGGAGACTAATACTGGTCTCACAGGAATAGATCAATGCACCGACTGTAAGAAGAGTGTCTATTCTTGTACTTCAGGCGGAATTTTGCCTTTTCTATTTAATTCCGATGCGATTTCTGTGTTTCATCGTCAATGTGAAGGTCCAAGGATTACATTGACCCTGCAGTGGTGTATTGGCAACTCATACTTGTCTCACAGGAAAGGATCAAGCACAGACTCTAAGAAGTCTCACGCTTCTTGCACTTATGGCGGCATTGTGCATTTTGTTTTTAATTCCGATGTAATACCAGTGTTTCATCGCCAATGTGTATGTAAAAGGAATCCATTGAACCTGCAGTGGTGTATCGGAAATTAATAGTGGTCTCATAGGTAACGATCAAAACACAGACTCTAAGAAGTCTCACTCGTCTTGCACTTAAGGCGGCATTGTGCCTTTAGTATGTAATTCCGATGTAATTTCAGTGTTTCATCGTCAATGTGAATGTCCAAGGAATACATTAAACCTGCAGTGGTGTATCGGAGGCTAATACTGGTCTTATAGGAAAGGATCAAAGCACAGACTCTAAGAAGCCTGACGCTTCTTGCACTTAAGGCTGCATTGTGCATTTTGTATGTTATTCCGATGTAAATTCCGTGTTTCATTGTCAATATGAATGTCCAAGGAATACATTGAACCTGCAGTGGTGTATCGGAAACTAAAAGTGGTCTCACAGCAAAGGATCAAGTCACTGACTCTAAGAAGTCTCACTCTTCTTGCACTTAAGGCTGAATGGAGCCTTTTGTATTTAATTCCGATGTGATTTCTGTGTTTCATCGTCAATGAGAAGGTCCAAGGAATACATTGAACCTGCAGTGGTGTATCGGAAACTAATACTGGTCTCACAGGAAAGCATCAAAGCACAGACTCTAAGAAGTCTCACTCTAATTGCACTTAAGGCGGCATTGTACCTTTTTTATTTAATTCCGATGTAATATCAGTGTTTCATCGCCAATGTGTATGTGAAAGGAATACATTGAACCTGCAGCGGTGTATCGGAGACTAATACTGGTCTCACAGGAATAGATCAAAGCACCGACTGTAAGAAGAGTCTCTATTCTTGTACTTAAGGCCCTTTCTATTTAATTCCGATGCGATATCTGTGTATCATCGTCAATGTGAAGGTCCAAGGAATACATTGAACCTGCAGTGGTGTATCGGAAACGAATTCTGGTCTCACAGGGAATGCTCAAAGCACCGACTGTAAGAAGAGTCTCTATTCTTGTACTTAAGGCGGCATTGTGCATTTAGTATTTAATTCCGATGCGATTTCTGTGTTTCATCGTCAATGTGAAGGTCCAAGGAATACATTGACCCAGCAGTGGTGTATTGGCAACTAATACTTGTCTCATAGGAAAGGATCAAAGCACAGACTCTAAGAAGTCTCACGCTTCTTGCACTTATGGCGGCATTGTGCATTTTGTAATTAATTCCGATGTAATTTCTGTGTTTCATCGTCAATGTGTATGTAAAGGGAATACATTGAACCTGCAGAGGTGTATCGGAAACTAATACTGGTCTCATAGGAAAAGATCAAAGCACAGACTCTAAGAACTCTCACTCTTCTTGCACTTAAGGCGGCATTGGGCCATTTGTATTTAATTCCGACGTAATATCAGTGTTTCATTGTCATTGTGTATGTAAAAGGAATACAATGAACCAACAGTGGTGTATCGGAAACTAATACTGGTCTCATAGGAAAGGATCAAAGCACAGACTCTTAGAAGTCTCACTCTTCTTGCACTTAAGGCGGCATTGTGCCTTTGGTATGTAATTCCGATGTAATTTCAGTATTTCATTGTCAATGTGAATGTCCAAGGAATACATTGATCCTGCAGTGGTGTATCGGAAACTAATACTGGTCTCACAGGAAAGGATCAAAGCACAGACTCTAAGAAGTCTCACTCTTCTTGCACTTAAGGCCGAATTGTGCCTTTTGTATTTAATTCCAATGTGATTTCTGTGTTTCATCGTCAATGTGAAGGTCCAAGGAATACATTGAACCTGCAGGGATGAATCCGAAACTAATACTGGTCTCACAGGAAAGGATCAAAGCACAGACTCTAAGAAGTTTCACTCTAATTGCACTTAAGGCGGCATTGTGCCCTTTGTATTTAATTCCGATGTAATTTCAGTGTTGCATCGTCAATGTGTATGTAAAAGGAATACATTGAACCTGCAGTGGTGTATCGGAGACTAATACTGGTCTCATAGGAAAGGATCAAAGCACAGACTTTAAGAAGTCTCACTCTTCTTGCATTGAAGGCGGCATTGAGCCTTTGATATTTAATTCCGACGTAATATCAGTGTTTCATCGTCAATGTGTATGTAAAAGGATTACATTGAACCTGCAGTGGTGTATCAGAAACTAACACTGGTCTCATAGGAAAGGATCAAAGCACAGACTCTAAGAAATCTCCCTCTTCTTTCA
Organism: Schistocerca americana; assembly: GCF_021461395.2. Taxonomy (NCBI): domain Eukaryota; kingdom Metazoa; phylum Arthropoda; class Insecta; order Orthoptera; family Acrididae; genus Schistocerca; species Schistocerca americana. The sequence goes on along the minus strand of NC_060124.1, from coordinate 626,588,140 downwards.
CTTAAGGCGGCATTGTGCCTTTTGTATGTAATTCCGATGTAATTTCAGTGTTTCATCGTCAATGTGAATGTCCAAGGAATACATTAAACCTGCAGTGGTGTATCGGAGGCTAATACTGGTCTCATAGGAAAGGATCAAAGCACAGACTCTAAGAAGTCTCACTCTTCTTGCACCTAAGGCGGCATTGTGCCTTTTGTATTTTATTCCGATGTAATTTCAGTGTTTCATCGCCAATGTGTAAATCCAAGGAATACATTGATCCTGCAGTGGTGTATCGGATACTAATTCTGGTCTCACACAGAATGCTCAAAGCACCGACTGTAACAAGAGTCTCTATTCTTGTACTTAAGGCGGCATTGTGCATTTTGTATTTAATTCCGATGTGATATCTGTGTTTCATCGACAATGTGAAGGCCCAAGGAATACATTGACCCTGCAGTGTTGTATTAGCAACTAATACTTGTCTCACAGGAAAGGCTCAAAGCACAGACTCTAAGAAGTCTCACGCTTCTTGCACTTATGGCGGCATTGTGCATTTTGTATTTAATTCCGGTGTAATACCAGTGTTTCATCGCCAATGTGTATGCAAAAGGAATACATTGAACCTGCAGTGGTGTATCGGAAACTAATAGTGGTGTCATAGGAAAGGATAAAAGCACAGACTCTAAGAAGTCTCACTCGTCTTGCACTTAAGGCGGCATTGTGCCTTTAGTATGTAATTCCGATGTAATTTCAGTGTTTCATCGTCAATGTGTATATCCAAGGAATACATTGAACCTGCAGTGGTGTATCGGAGACTAATACTGGTCTCACAGGAATAGATCAAAGCACCGACTGTAAGAAGAGTCTCTATTCTTGTACTTAAGGCCATTTCTATTTAATTCCGATGCGATATCTGTGTATCATCGTCAGTGTGGAGGTCAAAGGAATACATCGATCCTGCAGTGGTGTATCGGAAACGAATACTGGTCTCACAGGGAATGCTCAAAGCACCGACTGTAAGAAGAGTCTATATTCTTGTACTTAAGGCGGCATTGTGCATTTTGTATTTAATTCCGATGCGATTTCTGTATTTCATCGTCAATGTGAAGGTCCAAGGAATATATTGACTCTGCAGTGTTGTATCGGAAACTAAAACTGGTCCCACAGGAAATGATCAAAGCACATACTCTAAGAAGCCTCACTCTTCTTGCACTTAAGGCCTCATTGGGCCATTTGTATTTAATTCCGACGTAATATCAGTGTTTCATTGTCAATGTGTATGTAAAAGGAATACAATGAACCAACAGTGTTGTATCGGAAACTAATACTGGTCTCATAGGAAAGGATCAAAGCACCGACTCTTAGAAGTCTCACTCTTCTTGCACTTAAGGCGGCATTGTGCCTTTTGTATGTAAGTCCGATGTAATTTCAGTATTTCATTGTCAATGTGAATGTCCAAGGAATACATTGATCCTGCAGTGGTGTATCGGAAACTAATACTAGTCTCTCAGGAAAGGATCAAAGCACAGACTCTAAGAAATCTCACTCTTCTTGCACTTAAGGCTGAATTGTGCCTTTTGTATTTGATTCCAATGTGATTTCTGTGTTTCATCGTCAATGTGAAGGTCCAAGGAATACATTGAACCTGCAGGGATGAATCGGAAACTAATACTGGTCTCACAGGAAAGGATCAAAGCACAGACTCTAAGAAGTTTCACTCTAATTGCACTTAAGGCGGCATTGTGCCATTTGTATTTAATTCCGATGTAATTTTAGTGTTGCATCGTCAATGTGTATGTAAAAGGAATACATTGAACCTGCAGTGATGGATCGGAAACTAATACTGGTCTCATAGGAAAGGATCAAAGCACAGACTTTAAGAAGTCTCACTCCTCTTGCATTTAAGGCGGCGTTGTGCCTTTTATATTTAATTCCGACGTAATATCAGTGTTTCATCGTCAATGTGTATGTAAAAGGATTACATTGAACCTGCAGTGGTGTATCGGAAACTAATACTGGTCTCACAGGAAAGGATCAAAGCACAGACTCTTAGAAGTCTCACTCTTCTTGCACTTAAGGCTGAATTGTGCCTTTGTATTCAATTCCGATGTGATTTCTGTGTTTCATCGTCAATGTGAAGGTCCAAGGAATACATTGAACCTGCAGTGGTGTATCGGAAACTAATACTGGTCTCACAGGAAAGGATCAAAGCACAGACTCTAAGAAGTCTCACTCTAATTGCACTTAAGGCAGCATTGTGCCTTTTGTATTCAATTCCGACGTAATATCAGTGTTTCATCGTCAATGTGTTTGTAAATGGATTACATTGGACCTGCAGTGGTGTATCGGAAACTAATACTGGTCTCATAGGAAAGGATCAAAGCACAGACTCTAAGAAGTCTCACGCTTCTTGCACTTATGGCGGCATTGTGCATTTTGTAATTAATTCCAATGTAATTTCAGTGTTTCATTATCAATGTGTATGTAAAAGGAATACAATGAACCTGCAGTGGTGTATCGGAAACTAATACTGGTCCCATAGGAAAGGATCAAAGCACAGACTCTAAGAAGTCTCACTCTTCTTGCACTTAAGGCGGCATTGTGCATTTTGTAATTAATTCCAATGTAATTTCAGTGTTTCATCATCAATGTGTATGTAAAAGTAATACATTGAACCTGCAGTGGAGTATCGGTAACTAATACTGGTCTCATAGGAAACGATCGAAGCACAGACTCTAAGAAGTCTCACTCTTCTTGCACTTAAGGCGGCATTGTGCCTTTTGTATTTTATTCCGATGTAATTTCAGTGTTTCATCGTCAATGTGTATGTCCAAGGAATACAATGATCCTGCAGTGGTGTATCGGAAACTATACTGGTCTCACAGGGAATGCTCAAAGCACCGACTGTAAGAAGAGTCTCTATTCTTGTACTTAAGGCGGCATTGTGCATTTTGTATTTAATTCCGATGCGATTTCTGTGTTTCATCGTCAATGTGAAGGTCCAAGGAATACATTGAACCTGCAGTGGTGTATCGGAAACTAATAGTGGTCTCATAGGAAAGGTTCAAAGCACAGACTCTAAGAAGTCTCACTCGTCTTGCACTTAAGGCGGCATTGTGCCTTTAGTATGTAATTCCGATGTAATTTCAGTGTTTCATCGTCAATGTAATTGTCCAAGGAATACATTAAACCTGCAGTGGTGTATCGGAGGCTAATACTGGTCTCATAGGAAAGGATCAAAGAACAGACTCTAAGAACTCTCACTCTTCTTGCACTTAAGGCGGCATTGTGCATTTTGTATGTTATTCCGATGTAATTTCCGTGTTTCATCGTCAATGTGAATGTCCAAGGAATACATTGAACCTGCAGTGGTGTATCGGAAACTAATACTGGTCTCACAGGAAAGGATCATATCACAGACTCTAAGAAGTCTCACTCTTCTTGCACTTAAGGCTGAATGGAGCCTTTTGTATTTAATTCCGATGTGATTTCTGTGTTTCATCGTCAATGAGAAGGTCCAAGGAATACATTGAACCTGCAGTGGTGTAACGGAAACTAATACTGGTCTCACAGGAAAGCATCAAAGCACAGACTCTAAGAAGTCTCACTCTTCTTGCACTTAAGGCGGCATTGTGCATTTTGTAATTAATTCCAATGTAATTTTAGTGTTTCATCATCAATGTGTATGTAAAAGTAATACATTGAACCTGCAGTGGAGTATCGGTAACTAATACTGGTCTCATAGGAAAGGATCAAAGCACAGACTCCAAGAAGTCTCACTCTTCTTGCACTTAAGGCGGCATTGTGCCTTTTGTATTTTATTCCGATGTAATTTCAGTGTTTCATCGTCAATGTGTATGTCCAAGGAATACATTGATCCTGCAGTGGTGTATCGGAAACTATACTGGTCTCACAGGGAATGCTCAAAGCACCGACTGTAAGAAGAGTCTCTATTCTTGTACTTAAGGCGGAATTGTGCATTTTGTATTTAATTCCGATGCGATTTCTGTGTTTCATTGTCAATGTGAAGGTCCAAGGAATGCATTGACCCTGCAGTGGTGTATTGGCAACTAATACTTGTCTCACAGGAAAGGATCAAAGCACAGCCTCTAAGAAGTCTCACTCTTCTTGCACTTAAGGCGGCATTGTGCCTTTTGCATTTAATTCCACTGTAAATTCAGTGTTTAATCGTCAATGTGTATGTAAAAGGAATACATTGAACCTGCAGTGGTGTATCGGAAACTAATACTGGTCTCATAGGAAAGGATCATAGCACAGACTGAAACAAGTCTCACTCTACTTGCATTTAAGGCGGCATTGTGCCTTTTGTATTTAATTCCGATGTAATTTCAGTGTTCCAACGTCAATGTGAATGTCCAAGCAATACATTGAACCTGCACGGTGTATCAGAAAACAATACTGGTTTCACAGGAAAGGATCAAAAATCGACTGTAAGAAGAGACTCTATTCTTGTACTTAAGGCGGCATTCTGCCTTTTGTACTTAATTCCGACGTAATTTCAATGTTTCATCGTCCATGTAAAGGTCCAAGGGATACCTTGACTCTGCAGTGGTGTATCGGAAACTAAAACTGGTCTCACAGGAAATGATCAAAGCACATACTCTAAGAAGTCTCACTCTTCTTGCACTTAAGGCGGCATTGGGCCATTTGTATTTAATTCCGACGCAATATCAGTGTTTCATTGTCAATGTGTATGTAAAAGGAATACAATGAACCAACAGTGGTGTATCGGAAACTAATACTGGTCTCATAATAAAGGATCAAAGCACAGACTCTTAGAAGTCTCACTCTTCTTGCACTTAAGGCGGCATTGTGCCTTTTGTATGTAATTCCGATGTAATTTCAGTATTTCATTGTCAAAGTGAATGTCCAAGGAATACATTGATCCTGCATTGGTGTATCGGAAACTAATACTAGTCTCACAGGAAAGGATCAAAGCACAGACACTAAGAAGTCTCACTCTTCTTGCACTTAAGGCTGAATTGTGCCTTTTGTATTTAATTCCAGTGTGATTTCTGTGTTTCATCGTCAATGTGAAGGTCCAAGGAATACATTGAACCTGCAGGGATGAATCGGAAACTAATACTGGTCTCACAGGTAAGGATCAAAGCACAGAATCTAAGAAGTTTCACTCTAATTGCACTTAAGGCGGCATTGTGCCTTTTGTATTTATTTCCGATGTAATTTTAGTGTTGCATCGTCAATGTGTATGTAAAAGGATTACATTGAACCTGCAGTGGTGTATCGGAAACTAACACTGGTCTCATAGGAAAAGATCAAAGCACAGACTCTAAGAAATCTCTCTCTTCTTTCACTTAAGGCGGCATTGTGCCTTTTGTATGTAATTCCGGTGTAATTTCAGTGTTTCATCGTCAATGTGAATGTCCAAGGAATACATTAAACCTGCAGTGGTGTATCGGAGGCTAATACTGGTATCATAGGAAAGGATCAAAGCACAGACTCTAAGAAGTCTGACGCTTCTTGCACTTATGGCGGCATTGTGCATTTCGTATGTAATTCCGATGTAACTTCCGTGTTTCATCGCTAATGTGAATGTCCAAGGAATACATTGAACCTGCAGTGGTTTATCGGAAACTAATACTGGTCTTACAGGAAAGGATCAAAGCACAGACTCTAAGAAGTCTCACTCTTCTTGCACTTAAGGCTGAATTGTGCCTTTTGTATTTAATTAAGATGTGATTTCTGTGTTTCATCGTCAATGTGAAGGTCCAAGGAATACATTGAACCTGCAGTGTTGTATCGGAAACTAATACTGGTCTCATAGGTAAGGATCAGAGCACAGAATCTAAGAAGTCTCACTCTAATTGCACTTAAGGCGGCATTGTGCCTTTTGTATTTAATTATGACGTAATATCAGTGTTTCATCGTCAATGTGTATGTAAATGGATTACATTAACCCTGCAGTGGTGTATCGGAAACTAATACTGGTCTCATAGGAAAGGATCAAAGCACAGACTCTAAAAAGTCTCACGCTTCTTGCACTTATGGCGGCATTGTGCATTTTGTAATTAATTCCAATGTAATTTCTGTGTTTCATCATCAGAGTGTATGTAAAAGGAATACAATGAACCTGCAGTGGTGAATCGGAAACTAATACTGGTCTCATTGGAAAGGATCAAAGCACAGACTCTAAGAAGTCTCACTCGTCTTGCACTTAAGGCGGCATTGTGCATTTTGTAATTAATTCCAATGTAATTTCAGTGTTTCATCATCAATGTGTATGTAAAAGGAATACATTGAACCTGCAGTGGAGTATCGGTAACTAATGCTGGTCTCATAGGAAAGGATCGAATCACAGACTCTAAGAAGTCTCACTCTTCTTGCACCTAAGGCGACATTGTGCCTTTAGTATGTAATTCCAATGTAATTTCAGTGTTTCATCGTCAATGTGTATATCCAAGGAATACATTGAACCTGCAGTGGTGTATCGGAGACTAATACTGGTCTCACAGGAATAGATCAATGCACCGACTGTAAGAAGAGTGTCTATTCTTGTACTTAAGGCGGAATTGTGCCTTTTCTATTTAATTCCGATGCGTTTTCTGTGTTTCAACGTCAATGTGAAGGTCCAAGGAATACATTGACCCTACAGTGGTGAATTGGCAACTCATACTTGTCTCACAGGAAAGGATCAAAGCACAGACTCTAAGAAGCCTCACGCTTCTTGCACTTATGGCGGCATTGTGCATTTTTTATATAATTCCGATGTAATACCAGTGTCTCATCGCCAATGTGTATGTAAAAGGAATACATTGAACCTGCATTGGAGTATCGGAAACTAATAGTGGTCTCATAGGAAAGGATCAAAGCACAGACACTAAGAAGTCTCACTCGTCTTGCACTTAAGGCGGCATTGTGCCTTTAGTATGTAATTCCGATGTAATTTCAGTGTTTCATCGTCAATGTGAATGTCCAAGGAATACATGAAACCTGCAGTGGTGTATCGGAGGCTAATACTGGTCTCATAGGAAAGGATCAAAGCACAGACTCTAAGAAGTCTGACGCTTCTTGCACTTAAGGCGGCATTGTGCATTTTGTATGTTATTCCGATGTAATTTCCGTGTTTCATCGTCAATGTTAATGTCCAAGGAATACATTGAACCTGCAGCGGTGTATCAGAAAATAATACTGGTCTCACAGGTAAGGATCAAAGAACCGACTGTAAGAAGAGTCTCAATTCTTGTACTTAAGGCGGCATTGTGCCTTTTGTATTTAATTCCGACGTAATTTCAATGTTTTATCGTCCATGTGAATATCCAAGGAATACCTTGAGTCTGCAGTGGTGAATCGGAAACTAAAACTGGTCTCACAGGAAAGGATCAAAGCACATACTCTAAGAAGTCTCACTCTTCTTGCACTTAAGGCGGTATTGGGCCTTTTGTATTTAATTCCGACGTAATATCAGTGTTTCAATGTCAATGTGTATGTAAAAGGAATACAATGAACCAACAGTGGTGTATCGGAAACTAATACTGGTCTCATAGGAAAGGATCAAAGCACAGACTCTTAGAAGTCTCACTCTTCTTGCACTTAAGGATGCATTGTCCTTTTGTATGTATTTCCGATGTAATTTCAGTGTTTCATCGTCAATGTGAATGTCCAAGGAATACATTGATCCTGCAGTGGTGTATCGGAAACTAATACTGGACTCACAGGAAAGGATCAAAGCACAGACTCTAAGAAGTTTCACTCTAATTGCACTTAAGGCCGCATTGTGCCTTTTGTATTTAATTCCGATTTAATTTCAGTGTTTCATCGTCAATGTGTATGTAAAAGGAATACATTGAACCTGCAGTGGTGTATCGGAAACTAATACTGGTCTCATAGGAAAGGGTCAAAGCACAGACTTTAAGAAGTCTCACGCTTCTTGCATTTAAGGCGGCATTGTGCCTTTCGTATTTAATTCCGACGTAATATCAGAGTTTCATCGTCAATGTGTAAGTAAAAGGATTACATTCAACCTGCAGTGGTGTATCGGAAACTAACACTGGTCTCATAGGAAAGGATCAAAGCACAGATTCTAAGAAATCTCTCTCTTCTTTCACTTAAGGCGGCATTGTGCCTTTTGTATGTAATTCCGATGCAATATCAGTGTTTCATCGTCAATGTGAATGTCCAAGGAATACATTAAACCTGCAGTGGTGTATCGGAGGTTAATACTGGTCTCATAGGAAAGGATCAAAGCACAGACTCTAAGAAGTATCACTGCTCTTGCACTTAAGGCGACATTGTGCCTTTTGTATTTCATTCCGATGTAATTTCAGTGTTTCATCGTCAATGTGTATGGCCAAGGAATACATTGATCCTGCAGTGGTGTATCGGAAACTAATGCTAGTCTCACAGGGAATGCTCAAAGCACCGACTGTAAGAAGAGTCTCAATTCTTGTACTTATGGCGGCATTGTGAATTTTGTAATTAATTCCAATGCGATTTCTGTGTTTCATCGTCAATGTGAAGGTCCAAGGAATGCATTGACCCTGCAGTGGTGTATTGGCAACTAATACTTGTCTCACAGGAATGGAACAAAGCACAGACTCTAAGAAGTCTCACGCTTCTTGCACTTATGACGGCATTGTGCATTTTGTAATTAATTCCAATGTAATTTCAGTGTTTCATCATCAATGTGTATGTAAAAGGAATACATTGAACCTGCAGTGGTGTATCGGTAACTAATACTGGTCTCATAGGAAAGGATCAAAGCACAGACTCTAAGAAGTCTAACCCTAATTGCACTTAAGGCGGCATTGTGCCTTTTGTATATAATTCCGATGAAATTTCAGTGTTTAATCGTCAATGTGTATGTAAAAGGAATTCATTGAACCTGCAGTGGTGTATCGGAAACTAATACTGGTCTCATAGGAAAGGTTCAAAGCACAGACTGAAAGAAGTGTCACTCTTCTTGCATTTAAGGCGGCATTGTGCCTTTTGTATTTAATTCCGATGTAATATCAGTGTTTCATCGTCAATGTGAATGTCCAAGGAATACATTGAACCTGCAGCGGTGTATCAGAAAATAATACTGGTCTGACAGGAAAGGATCAAAGAACCGACTGTAAGAAGAGTCTCTATTCTTGTACATAAGGCGGCATTGTGCCTTTTGTATTTAATTCCGACGTAATTTCAATGTTTCATCGTCCATGTGAAGGTCCAAGGAATACCTTGAGGCTGCAGTGGTGTATCGGAAACTAAAGCTGGTCTCACAGGAAAGGATCATAGCACAGACTCTAAGAAGTCTCACTCTAATTGCACTTAAGGCGGCATTGTGCCTTTTGTATTTAATTCCGATGAAATTTCAGTGTTTAATCGTCAATGTGTATGTAAAAGGAATTCATTGAACCTGCAGTGGTGTATCGGAAACTAATACTGGTCTCATAGGAAAGGTTCAAAGCACAGACTGAAAGAAGTGTCACTCTTCTTGCATTTAAGGCGGCATTGTGGCTTTTGTATTTAATTCCGATGTAATGTCAGTGTTTCATCGTGAATGTGATTGTCCAAGGAATACATTGAACCTGCAGTGGTGTACGGAAACTAATACTGGTCTCACAGGAAAGGATCAAAGCACAGAGTCTAAGAAGTCTCACTCTTCTTGCACTTAAGGTGGCATTGTGCCTTTTGTATTTAATTACGATGTAATTTCAGTGTTTCATCGTCAATGTGTAAGTCAGAGAAAAACATGGAAGCTGCAGTGGTGTATCGGATACTAATACTGGTCTCACAGGGAATTCTCAAAGCACCGACTGTAAGAAGAGTCTCCATGCTTGTACTTAAGGTGGCATTGTGCCCTTTCTATTTAATTCCGATGCAATATCTGTGTTTCATCGTCAATGTGAACGTCCAAGGAATACATTGAGCCTGCAGTGGTGTATCGGAAACTTATACTGGTCTCACAGGGAGTGTTCAAGGCTCAGACTGTAAGAAGAATCTCTATTCTTTTACTTAAGGCGGCATTGTGCGTTTTGTATTTAATTCCGATGTGATTTCTGTGTTTCATCGTCAACGTGAAGGTCCAAGGAATACTTCGAACTGGCAGTGGTGTATCGGAAACTAATACTGGTCTCACAGGGAATGCTCAAAACACCAACTGAGAGATGAGTCTCTATTCTTGTACTTATAGCGGCATTGTGCCTTTTGTATTTAATTCCGATGCGATTTCTGTGTTTCATCGTCAATGAGAAGGTCCAAGGAATACATTGAACTTACAGCGGTGTATCGCAAACTAATACTGGGCTCACAGTAAAGGATCAAAGCACAGACTCTAAGAAGTCTCAGTCTTCTTGTACTTAAGGCGGCATTGTGCCTTTTGTATTTCATTCCGCTGTAATTTCAATGTTTCATCGTCCATGTGAAGGTCGAAGGAATACATTGAACCTGTAGTGGTCTATCGGAGACTAATACTGGTCGCACAGGGAATGCTCAAAGCACCGACTGAAAGAAGAGTCTCTATTCTTGTATTTAAGGCGGAATTGTGCATTTTGAATTTAATTCCGATGTCATTTCTGTGTTTCATCGTCAATGTGAAGGTCCAAGGAATACATTGACCTGCAGTGGTGTATCGGAAACTAATACTGGTCTCATAGGAAAGGATCAAAGCACAGACTCTAAGAGGTCTCACTCTTCTTGCACTTAAGGCGGCATTGTGCCTTTTGTATGTAATTCCGATGTAATTTCAGTTTTTCATCGTCAATGTGAATGTCCAAGGAATACGTTGAACCTGCAGCGGTGTATCGGAAACTAATACTGGTCTCACAGGAATGGGTCAAAGCACCGACTGTAAGAAGAGTCTCTATTCTTGTACTTAAGGCGGCATTGTGCCTTTTGTAGTTAATTCCGATGCGATTTCTGTGTTTCATCGTCAATGTGAATGTCCCAGGAATACATTGAACGTGCAGAGGTGTATTGGAAACTAATACTGGTGTCACAGGGAATGCTCAAAGCACCGACTGTAAGAAGAGTCTCTATTCTTGTACTTAAGTCTGCATTGTGCCTTTTGTATTTAAATCCAATGTAATTTGAGTGTTTCATCGTCAATGTTTACGTCCAAGGAATACATTGAACATGCAGTGCTATATCGGAAACTAATACTGGTCTCACAGGGAATGCTCAAAGCACCGACTGTAAGAACAATCTCTATTATTGTACTTAAGGCGGCATTGTGCCTTTTGCATTTAATTCCGATGGGATTTCTGTGTTTCATCGTCAATGTGAAGGTCCAAGGAATACATTGAACCTGCAGTGGTGTATCGGAAACAAATACTGGTCTCACAGGGAATGCTCAAAGCACCGACTGTAAGAAGAATCTCGATTCTTGTACTTAAGGCGGCATTGTGCGTTTTGTATTTAATTCCGATGCGATTTCTGTGATTCATCGTCAATGTGAAGGTCCAAGGAATACTTCGAACCTGCAGTGGTGTATCGGAAACTAATACTGGTCTCACAGGGAATGCTCAAAGCACCGACTGGGAGAAGAATCTCAATTCTTGTACCTATGGCGGCATTGTGCCTTTTGTATTTCATTCCGATGCGAATTCTGTGTTACTTCGTCAATGTGAAGGTCCAAGGGATACATTGAACCTGCAGTGGTGTATCGGAAACTAACACTGGTCTCACAGGCAATGCTCAAGACACCGACTGTAAGAACAATCTCTATTCTTGTACTTAAGGCGGCATTGTGCCTTTTGTATTCAATTCCGTTGTAATATCGGTGTTGCATCGTCAATGTTTACGTCCAAGGAATACATTGAACCTGCGGTGCTGTATCGGAAACTAATACTGGTCTCACAGGGTATGCTCATAACACCGACTGTAAGAAGAGTCTCTATTCTTGTACATAAGGCGGCATTGTGCGTTTTGTATTTAATTCGAAAGCGATTTCTGTCTTTCATCGTGAATGTGATGGTCCAAGGAATACATTGTACCTGCAGTGGTGTATCGGAAACTAATACTGGTCTCACAGGGAATGCTCAAAGCTCCGACTGTAATAAGAATCTCTATTCTTGTACTTAAGCCGGCATTGTGCCTTTTGCATTTAATTCCCATGTGATTTCTGTGTTTCATCGTCAATGTGAAGATCCAAGGAATACATTGAACCAGCAGTGGTGTATCGGAAAATAATACTGGTCTCACAGGAAAGGATCAAAGCACAGACTCTAAGAAGTCTCTCTCTTCTTGCACTTAAGGCGGCATTGTGCCTTTTGTATTTAATTACGATGCAAATACAATGTTTCATAGTCAATGTGTATGTCCAAGGAATACATTGAACCTGCAGAGGTGTATCGGAAACTTATACTGGTCTCACAGGGATTGCTTAAAGCACCGACTGTAAGGAGAGTCTCTATTCTTGTACCTATGGCAGCATTGTGCCTTTTGTATTTAATTCCTATGCGATTTCTGTGTTTCATCGTCAATGTGAAGTTCCAAGGAATACATTGAACCTGCAGTGGTGTATCGGAAAATAATACTGGTCTCACAGGAAAGGATCAAAGCCCAGACTCTAAGAAGCCACATTCCTCTTGAACTTAAGGCGGCATTGTGCCTTTTGTATTTAATTCCGATGTAATTTCAGTATTTCATCGACAATGTGTATGACCAAGGAATACATTGAACCTGCAGTGGTGTATCGGAAACTAATACTGGTATCACAGGAAAGGATCAAAGCACAGACTGTAAGAAGAGTCTCTATTCTTGTACTTAAGGCGGCATTGTGCCTTTTGTATTTAATTCCGATGCAATTTCTGTGTTTCATCGTCAATGTGAAGGTCAAAGGAATACATTGAATCTGCAGTGGTGTATCGGAAACTAATTCTGGTCTCACAGGAAAGGATCAAAGCACAGACAGTAAGAAGTGTCTCTATTCTTGTACTTAAGGCTTCATTGTGCCTTTTGTATTTAATTCCGATGCGCTTTCTGTGTTTCATCGTCCATGTGAATGTCGAAGGAATACATTGAGCCTGCAGTGGTGTATCGGAAACTAATACTGGTCTCACAGGGAATGCCCAAAAGCACCGAATGTAAGAAGAGTCTCTATTCTTGTACTTTAGGCGGCATTGTGCCTTTTGTATTTAATTCCGATGCGGTTTCTGTGTTTCATCGTCAATGTGAAGGTCCAAGGAATTCATTGAACCTGCAGTGGTGTATCGGAAACTAATACTGGTCTCACAGGAAAGGATCAAAGTACAGACCCTAAGAAGTCACACTCTTCTTGCACTTAAGGCGGCATTGTGGCTCTTGTATTTAATTCCGATGTAATTTCAGTGTTTCATCGTCAATGTGTATGTCCAAGGAATACATTGAACCTGCAGTGTTGTATCGGAAACTAATACTGGTCTAACAGGGAATTCTCAAAGCAGCGGCTGTGTGAAGAGTCTAAATTCTTGTACCTAAGGCGGCATTGTGACTTTTGTATTTAATTCCGATGCGATCTCTGTGTGTCATCGTCAATGTGAAGGTCAAAGGAATTCATTGAACCGGCAGTGGTGTATCGGAATGTAATACTGGTCTCACAGGGAATGCTCAAAGCATCGACTGTAAGAAGCGTCTCTATTCTTGTACTTAAAGCGGCATTGTGCCATTTGTATTTAATTTCGATGCGATTTCTGTGTTTCATCGTCAATGTGAAGGTCCAAGGAATACATTGAACCTGCAGTGGTGTATCGGAAAATAATACTGGTCTCACAGGGAAGGATCAAAGCCCAGACTCAAAGAAGCCTCATTCCTCTTGCACTTAAGGCGGCATTGTGCCTTCTGTATTTAATTCCGATGTAATTTCAGTGTTTCATTGACAATGTGTATGTCCAAGGAATACATTGAACCTGCAGTGGTGTATCGGAAACTAATACTGGTCTCACAGGAAATGATCAAAGCACAGACTGTAAGAAGAGTCTCTATTCTTGTACTTAAGGTTGCATTGTGCCTTTTGTATTTAATTCCGATGCGATTTCTGTGTTTCATCGTCAATGTAAGGGTCGATGGAATACATTGAACCTGCAGTGGTGTATCGGAAACTAATACTGGTATCACAGGAAAGGATCAAAGCACAGAGTGTAAGAAGAGTCTCTATTCTTGTACTTATGGCGGCATTGTGCCATTTGTATTTAATTCCGATGCGATTTATGTGTTTCATCGTCAATGTGTAGGTCAAAGGAATACATTGAACCTGCAGTGGTGTATCGGAAACTAATACTGGTCTCACAGGGAATGCTCAAAGCATCGACTGTAAGAAGTGTCTCTGTTCTTGTACTTAAGGCGGCATTGTGCCACTTGTGTTTAATTCCGATGCGATTTCTGTGTTTCATCGTCAATGTGATGGTCCAAGTAATACATTGAACCTGCAGTGGTGTATCGGAAAATAATACTGGTCTCACAGGTAAGGATCAAAGCCCAGACTCTAAGAAGCCTCATTCCTCTTGCACTTAAGGCGGCATTGTGCCTTTTGTATTTAATTCTGATGTAATTTCAGTGTTTCATCGACAATGTGTATGTCCAGGGAATACATTGAACCCGCAGTGGTCTATCGGTAACCAATACTGGTCTCACAGGAAAGGATCAAAGCACAGACTGTAAGAAGAGTCTCTATTCTTGTAATTAAGGTTGCATTGTGCCTTTTGTATTTAATTCCGATGCGATTTCTGTGTTTCATCGTCAATGTGAGGGTCAATGGAATACATTGACCTGCAGTGGTGTATCGGAAACTAATACTGGTCTCACAGGAAAGGATCAAAGCACAGACTGTAAGAAGAGTCTCTATTCTTGTACTTAAGGCGGCATTGTGCCCTTTGTATTTAATTCCGTTTCGATTTCTGTGTTTCATCGTCAATGTGAAGGTCAAAGGAATACATTGAACCTGCAATGGTGTATCGGAAACTAATACTGATCTCACAGGAAAGGATCCAAATACAGACTGCAAGAAGAGTCTCTATTCTTGTACTTAAGGCTTCATTGTGTCTTTAGTATTAAATTCCGATGTGATTTCTGTGTTTCATCGTCAATGTGATTGTCGAAGGAATACATTTAACCTGCAGTGGTGTATCGGAAACTAATACTGGTCTCACAGGGGATGCTCAAAGCACCGACTGTAAGAAGAGTCTCTATTCTTGTACTTAAGGCGGCATTGTGCCTTATGTATTTAATTCCGATGCGATTTCTGTGTTTCATCGTCAATGTAAAGGTCCAAGGAATACATTGACCCTGCAGTGGTGTATCGGAAACTAATACTGGTCTCACAGGAAAGGATCAAAGCACAGACTCTAAGAAGTCTTACTGTTCTTGCACTTAAGGCGGCATTGTGGCTTTGGTATTGAATTCCGATGTAATTTCAGTGTTTCATCGTCAATGTGTATGGCCAAGGAATACATTGTACCTGCAGTGGTACATCGGAAACTAATACTGGTCTCACAGGGAATGCTCAAAGCATCGACTGTAAGAAGTGTCTCTATTCTTGTACTTAAGGCTGCATTGTTCCACTTGTATTTAATTCCGATGCGATTTCTGTGTTTCATCGTCAATGTGATGGTCCAAGTAATACATTGACCCTGCAGTGGTGTATCGGAAACTAATACTGGTCTCACAGGAAAGGATCAAAGCACAGACTCTAAGAAGTCTTACTGTTCTTGCACTTAAGGCGGCATTGTGGCTTTGGTATTGAATTCCGATGTAATTTCAGTGTTTCATCGACAATGTGTATGTCCAAGGAATACTTTGAACCTGCAGTGGTCTATCGGTAACTAATACTGGTCTCACAGGAAAGGATCAAAGCACAGACTGTAAGAAGAGTCTCTATTCTTGTACTTAAGGTTGCATTGTGCCTTTTGTATTTAATTCCGATGCGATTTCTGTTTTTCATCGTCAATGTGAGGGTCAATGGAATACATTGTCCTGCAGTGGTGTATCGGAAAATAATACTGGTTTCACAGGAAAGGATCAAAGCACAGACTGTAAGAAGAGTCTCTATTCTTGTACTTAAGGCGGCATTGTGCTCTTTGTATTTAATTCCGTTGCGATTTCTGTGTTTCATCGTCAATGCGAAGGTCAAAGGAATACATTGAACCTGCAGTGGTGTATCGGAAACTAATACAGGGCTCACAGGAAAGGATCAAAGCACAGACTGTAAGAAGAGTCTCTATTCTTGTACTTAAGGCGGCAT
Organism: Schistocerca americana; assembly: GCF_021461395.2. NCBI lineage: Eukaryota > Metazoa > Arthropoda > Insecta > Orthoptera > Acrididae > Schistocerca > Schistocerca americana. The sequence goes on along the minus strand of NC_060124.1, from coordinate 626,571,978 downwards.
TGTGCCTTATGTATTTAATTCCGAAGCGATTTCTGTGATTCATCGTCAATGTGAAGGTCCAAGGAACACATTGAACCTGCAGTGGTGTATCGGAAACTAATACTGGTCTCACACTAAATGATGAAAGCACAGACTCTAAGAAGTCTTACTCTTCTTGCACTTAAGGCGGCATTTTGGCTTTGGTATTAAATTCCGATGTAATTTCAGTGTTTCATCGTCAATGTGTATGTCCAAGGAATACATTGAACCTGCAGTGGTACATCGGAAACTAATACTGGTCTCACAGGAAAGGATCAAAGCACAGACTGTAGGAAGTGTCTCTATTCTTGTACTGAGGCGGCATTGTGCCTTTTGTATTTAATTCCGATGCGGTTTCTGTGTTTCATCGTGAATGTGAGGGTCCAAGGAATACATTGAACCTGCAGTGGTGTATCGGAAAATAATACTGGTCTCACAGGAAAGTATCGAAGCACAGACTGTAAGAAGAGTGTCTATTCTTGTACTTAAGGTTGCACTGTGCCTCTTGTATTTAATTCCGATGCGATTTCTGTGTTTCATCGTCAATGTGAGGGTCAATGGAATACATTGAACCTGCAGTGGTGTATCGGAAACTAATACTGGTCTCACAGGGAATGCTCAAAGCTCCGACTGTAATAAGAATCTCTAGTCTTGTACTTAAGCCGGCATTGTGCCTTTTGCTTTTAATTCCCATGTGATTTCTGTGTTTCATCGTCAATGTGAAGATCCAAGGAATACATTGAACCAGCAGTGGTGTATCGGAAAATAATACTGGTCTCACAGGAAAGGATCAAAGCACTGACTGTAAGAAGAGTCTGTATTCTTGTACTTAAGGTTGCATTGTGCCTTTTGTATTTAACTCCGATGCTATTTCTGTGTTTCATCGTCAATGTGAGGGTCAATGGAATACATTGAACTTGCAGTGGTGTATCGGAAACTAATACTGGTATCACAGGAAAGGATCAAAGCACAGACTGAGAGGAGAGTCTCTATTCTTGTACTTAAGGCGGCATTGTGCCTTTTGTATTTAATTCCGATGCGATTTCTGTGTTTCATCGTCAATGTGAAGGTCAAAGGAATACATTGAATCTGCAGTGGTGTATCGGAAACTAATACTGGTCTCACAGGAAAGGATCAAAGCACAGACTGTAAGAAGTGTCTCTATTCTTGTACTTAAGGCGTCATTGTGCCTTTTGTATTTAATTCCGATGCGCTTTCTGTGTTTCATCGTCCATGTGAATGTCGAAGGAATACATTGAGTCTGCAGTGGTGTATCGGAAACTAATACTGGTCTCACAGGGAATGCCCAGAAGCACCGAAAGTAAGAAGAGTCTCTATTCTTGTACTTTAGGCGGCATTGTGCCTTTTGTATTTAATTCCGATGCGATTTCTGTCTTTCATCGTCAATGTGAAGGTCCAAGGAATTCATTGAACCTGCAGTGGTGTATCGGAAACTAATACTGGTCTCACAGGAAAGGATCAAAGTACAGACCCTAAGAAGTCTCACTCTTCTTGCACTTAAGGCGGCATTGTGGCTCTTGTATTTAATTCCGATGTAATTTCAGTGTTTCATCGTCAATGTGTATGTCCAGGGAATACATTGAACCTGCAGTGTTGTATCGGAAACTAATACTGGTCTAACAGGGAATTCTCAAAGCAGCGGCTGTATGAAGAGTCTAAATTCTTGTACCTAAGGCGGCATTGTGACTTTTGTATTTAATTCCGATGCGATCTCTGTGTGTCATCGTCAATGTGAAGGTCAAAGGAATACATAGAACCGGCAGTGGTGTATCGGAATCTAATACTGGTCTCACAGGGAATGCTCAAAGCATCGACTGTAAGAAATGTCTCTATTCTTGTACTTAAAGCGGCATTGTGCCATTTGTATTTAATTCCGATGCGATTTCTGTGTTTCATCGTCAATGTGAAGGTCCAAGGAATACATTGAACCTGCAGTGGTGTATCGGAAAATAATACTGGTCTCACAGGGAAGGATCATAGCCCGGACTCAAAGAAGCCTCATTCCTCTTGCACTTAAGGCGGCATTGTGACTTCTGTATTTAATTCCGATGTAATTTCAGTGTTTCATTGACAATGTGTATGTCCAAGGAATACATTGAATCTGCAGTGGTGTATCGGAAACTAATACTGGTCTCACAGGAAAGGATCAAAGCACAGACTGTAAGAAGAGTCTCTATTCTTGTACTTAAGGTTGCATTGTGCCTTTTGTGTTTAATTCCGATGCGATTTCTGTGTTTCATCGTCAATGTGAGGGTCAATGGAATACATTGAACCTGCAGTGATGTATCGGAAACTAATACTGGTATCACAGGAAAGGATCAAAGCACAGAGTGTAAGAAGAGTCTCTATTCTTGTACTTATGGCGGCATTATGCCTTTTGTATTTAATTCCGATGCGATTTATGTGTTTCATCGTCAATGTGAAGGTCAAAGGAATACATTGAACCTGCAGTGGTGTATCGGAACCTAATACTGGTCTCACAGGGAATGCTCAAAGCATCGACTGTAAGAAGTGTCTCTATTCTTGTACTTAAGGCGGCATTGTGCCACTTGTATTTAATTCCGATGCGATTTCTGTGTTTCATCGTCAATGTGATGGTCCACGTAATACTTTGAACCTGCAGTGGTGTATCGGAAAATAATACTGGTCTCACAGGTAAGGATCAAATCCCAGACTCTAAGAAGCCTCATTCCTCTTGCACTTAAGTCGGCATTGTGCCTTTTGTATTTAATTCCGATGTAATTTCAGTGTTTCATCGACAATGTGTATGTCCAGGGAATACATTGAACCTGCAGTGGTCTATCGGTAACTAATACTGGTCTCACAGGAAAGGATCAAAGCACAGACAGTAAGAAGAGTCTCTATTCTTGTACTTAAGGTTGCGTTGTGCCTTTTGTATTTAATTCCGATGCGATTTCTCTGTTTCATCGTCAATGTGAGGGTCAATGGAATACATTGACCTGCAGTGGTGCATCAGAAACTAATACTGGTCTCACAGGAAAGGATCAAAGCACAGACTGTAAGAAGAGTCTCTATTCTTGTCCTTAAGGCGGCATTGTGCCCTTTGTATTTAATTCCGTTGCGATTTCTGTGTTTCATCGTCAATGTGAAGGTCAAAGGAACACATTGAACCTGCAATGGTGTATCGGAAACTAATACTGGTCTCACAGGAAAGGATCAAAGCACAGACTGTAAGAAGAGACTCTATTCTTGTACTTAAGGCTTCATTGTGCCTTTTGTATCTAATTCCGATGTGATTTCTGTGTTTCATCGTCAATGTGATTGTCGAAGGAATACATTGAACCTGCAGTGGTGTATCGGAAACTAATACTGGTCTCACAGGGAATGCTCAAAGCACCGACTGTAAGAAGAGTCTCTATTCTTGTACTTAAGGCGGCATTGTGCCTTATGTATTTAATTCCGAAGCGATTTCTGCGTTTCATCGTCAATGTGAAGGTCCAAGGAATATATTGAACCTGCAGTGGTGTATCGGAAACTAATACTGGTCTCACAGGAAGGGATCAAAGCACAGACTCTAAGAAGTCTTACTGTTCTTGCACTTAAGGCGGCATTGTGGATTTGGTATTGAATTCCGATGTAATTTCAGTGTTTCATCGTCAATGTGTATGTCCAAGGAATACATTGAACCTGCAATGGTACATCGGAAACTAATACTGGTCTCACAGGGAATGCTCAAAGCATCGACTGTAAGAAGTGTCTCTATTCTTGTACTTAAGGCGGCATTGTTCCACTTGTATTTAATTCCGATGCGATTTCTGTGTTTCATCGTCAATGTGATGGTCCAAGTAATACATTGAACCTGCAGTGGTGTATCGGAAAATAATACTGGTCTCACAGGTAAGGATCAAAGCCCAGACCCTAAGAAGCCTCATTCCTCTTGCACTTAAGTCGGCATTGTGCCTTTTGTATTTAATTCCGATGTAATTTCAGTGTTTCATCGACAATGTGTATGTCCAGGGAATACATTGAACCTGCAGTGGTCTATCGGTAACTAATACTGGTCTCACAGGAAAGGATCAAAGCACAGACTGTAAGAAGAGTCTCTATTCTTGTACTTAAGGTTGCATTGTGCCTTCTGTATTTAATTCCGATGCGATTTCTGTGTTTCATCGTCAATGTGAGGGTCAATGGAATACATTGTCCTGCAGTGGTGTATCGGAAAATAATACTGGTTTCACAGGAAAGGATCAAAGCACAGACTGTAAGAAGAGTCTCTATTCTTGTACTTAAGGCGGCATTGTGCCCTTTGTATTTAATTCCGTTGCGATTTCTGTGTTTCATCGTCAATGTGAAGGTCAAAGGAATACATTGAACCTGCAGTGGTGTATCGGAAACTAATACTGGTCTCACAGGAAAGGATCAAAGCACAGACTGTAAGAAGAGTCTCTATTCTTGTACTTAAGGCGGCATTATGCCTTATGTATTTAAATCTGAAGAGATTTCTGTGTTTCATCGTCAATGTGAAGGTCCAAGGAATACATTGAACCTGCAGTGTTGTATCGGAAACTAATACTGGTCTAACAGGGAATTCTCAAAGCACCGACTGTATGAAGAGTCTACATTCTTGTACCTAAGGTGGCATTTTCCCTTTTGTATTTAATTCCGATGCGATATCTGTGTGTCATCGTCAATGTGAACGTCAAAGGAATACATTGAACCTGCAGTGGTGTATCGAAAACTAATACTTGTCTCACAGGGAATGCTCAAAGCATCGACTGTAAGAAGTGTCTCAATTCTTGTACTTAAATCGACATTGTGCCATTTGTATTTAATTCCGATGCGATTTCTGTGTTTCATCGTGAATGTGGAGGTCAAAGGAATACATTGCACCTGCAGTGGTGTATCGGAAAATAATACTGGTCTCACAGGAAAGTATCAAAGCACAGACTGTAAGAAGAGTGTCTATTCTTGTACTTAAGGTTGCACTGTGCATTTTGTATTTAATTCCGATACGATTTCTGTATTTCATCGTCAATGTGAGGGTCAATGGAATACATTGAACCTGCTGTGGTATATCGGAAACCAATACTGGTCTCACAGGAAAGGATCAAAGCACAGACTGTAAGAAGAATCTCTATTCTTGTACTTAAGGCGGTATTGTGCCTTTTGTATTTAATTCCGTTGCGATTTCTGTGTTTCATCGTCAATGTGAACGTCAAAGGAATACATTGAACCTGCAATGGTGTATCGGAAACTAATACTGGTCTCACAGGAAAGGATCAAAGCACAGACACTAAGAAGTCTCACTCTTCATGCACTTAAGGCGGCATTGTGGCTTTTGTATTTAATTCCGATGTAATTTCAGTGTTTCATTGACAATGTGTATGTCCAAGGAATACATTGAACCTGCAGTGGTGTATCGGAAACTAATACTGGTCTCAAAGGAAAGGAACAAAGCACAGACTGTAAGAAGTGTCTCTATTCTTGTACTTAAGGCGGCATTGTGCCTTTTGTATTTAATTCCGATGCGATTTCTGTGTTTCATCGTGAATGTGAAGGTCCAAGGAATGCATTGCACCTGCAGTGGTGTATCGGAAACTAATACTGGTCTCACAGGAAAGGATCAAAGCACAGACTGTAAGAAGGGTCTCTATTCTTGTACTTAAGGCGGCATTGTGCCTGTTGTATTTAATTCCGATGCGATTTCTGTGTTTCATCGTCAATGTGAGGGTCAATGGAATACATTGAACCTGCAGTGGTGTATCGGAAACTAATACTCATCTTACAGGAAAGGATCAAAGCACAGACTGTAAGAAGAGTCTCAATTCTTGTACTTAAGGCGGCATTGTGCCTTTTGTATGTAATTCCGATGTAATTTCAGTGTTTCATCGTCAATGTGTATGTAAAAGGAATACATTGAACCTGCAGTGGTGTATCGGAAAGTAATACTGGTCTCACGGGGAATGCTCAAATAACCGACTGTAGGAAGACTCTCTATTCTTGTACGTAAGGCGGCATTGTGCCTTTTGTATTAAATTCCGATGCGACTTCTGTGTTTCATCGTCAATGTGAAGGTCAAAGGAATACATTGAACCTGCAGTGGTGTATCGGAAACTAATACTGGTCTCACAGGGAGTGCTCAAAGCACCGACTGCAAGAAGAATCTCTATTCTTGTACTTAAGGCGGCATTGTGGCATTTGTATTTAATTTCTATGCGATTTCTGTGTTTCATCGTCAATGTGAAGGTCCAAGGAATGCATTCAACCTGCAGTGGTGTATCGGAAACTAACACTGGTCTCACAGGCAATGCTCAAAACAAAGACCGTAAGAAGAGTCTCTATTCTTGTACTTAAGATGGCATTGTGCCTTTTGTATTTAATTCCGATGTAATTTCAGTGTTTCATTGTCAATGTTTACGTCCAAGGAATACATTGATCCTGCAGTGGTGTATCGGAAACTAATACTGGTCTCACAGGGTATGCTCAAAACACCGACTGTAAGATGAGTCTCTATTCTTGTACTTAATTCGGCATTGTGCGTTTTGTATTTAATTCCAATGCGATATCTGTCTTTCATCGTCAATGTGATGGTCCAAGGAATACATTGAACCTGCAGTGGTGTATCGGAAACTAATACTGGTCTCACAGGGAATGCTCAAAGCACCGACTGTAAGAAGAATCTCTATTCTTGTACTTAAGGCGGCATTGTGCCTTTTGCATTTAATTCCGATGTGATTTCTGTGTGTCATCGTCAATGTGAAGGTCAAAGTAATACATTGAACCTGCAGTGGTGTATCGGTAACTAATACTGGTCTCACAGGAAAGGAGCAAAGCCCAGACTCTAAGAAGCCTCATTCATCTTGCACTTAAGGCGGCATTGTGCCTTTTGTATTTAATTCCGATATAATTTCAGTGTTTCATCGACAATGTGTATGTCCAAGGAATACATTGAACCTGCAGTGGTGTATCGGAAACTAATACAGGTCTCACAGGAAACGATCAAAGCACAGACTGTAAGAAGAGTCTCTATTCTTGTACTTAAGGCGGCATTGTGCCTTTTGTATTTAATTCCGATGCGATTTGTGTGTTTCATCGTCAATGTTCACGTCCAAGGTATACATTGAACCTGAAGTGGTGTATCGGAAACGAATACTGGTCTCACAGGAACGGATCAAAGCGCCGACTGTAAGAAGAGTCTCTATTCTTGTACCTAAGGCGGCGTTGTGCCTTTTGTATTTAATTCCAATGCGATCTGTGTTTCATCGTCAATGTGAAGGTCAAAGTAACATATTGAACCTGCAGTGGTGTATCGGAAACTAATACTGGTTTCACAGGAAAGGATCAAATCACAGACTGTAAGAATAGTCTCTATTCTTGTACTTAAGGCGCCATTGTAATTTTTGTATTTAATTCCGATGCGATTTCTGTGTTTCATTGTCAATGTAAAGGTCAAACGAATACAATGAACCTGCAGTGGTGTATCGGAAACTAATAATGGTCTCACAGGAAAGGATCAAAGGACAGACTGTGTGAAGAGTCTCTAATCTTGTACTTAAGGCGGCATTATGCCTTTTGTATTTAATTCCGATGCGATTTCTGTGTTTCATCGTCAATGTGAATGTCGAAAGAATACATTGAACCTGCAGTGTTGTATCGGAAACTAATACTGGTCTCACGGGGAATGCTCAAAGCACCGACTGTAAGAAGAGTCTCTATTCTTGTACTTAAGTCGGCATTGTGCCTATTGTATTTAATTTCGATGCGATTTCTGTGTTTCATCGTCAATGTGAAGGTCCAAGGAATACATTGAACCTGCAGTGGTGTATCGGTAACTAATACTGATCTCACAGGAAAGGATCAAAGCACAGACTCTAAGAAGTCTCACTCTTCTTGCACTTAAGGAGGCTTGGTGCCTTTTTTATTTAATTCCGATGTAATTTCAGTGTTTCATCGTCAATGTGTATGTCCCAGAAATACATTGAACCTGCAGTGGAGTGTCGGAATCTAATACTGGTCTCACAGGGAATGCTCAAAGCACCGACTGTGAGAAGAATCTCTATGCTTGTACTTAAGGCGGCATTGTGCCTTTTGTATTTAATTCCGATGCGATTTCTGTGTTTCATCGTCAATGTGAAGGTCCAGCAATTACATTGAACCTGCAGTGGTGTATGGGAAACTAATACTGGTCGCACAGGGAATGCTCATAGCACCGAGTGTAAGAAGAGACTCTATTCTTGTACTTAAGGCGGCATTGTGCTTTTTTTATGTAATTGCGATGCGATTTCTGTGTTTTATGGTCAATGTGAAAGTACAAGTAATAAATTGAACCGGCAGTGGTGTATCGGAAACTAATACTGGTCTCACAGGGAATGCTCAATGCACTGACTGTAAGAAGAGTCTCTATTCTTGTACTTAAGGCGGCATTGTGACTTTTGTATTTAATTCCGTTGGGATTTCTGTGTTTCATCGTCAATGTGAAGGTCCAAGGAATACATTGAACCTGCAGTGGTGTATCGGAAACTAATACTGGTCTCACAGGGAATGCTAAAAGCACCGACTGTAAGAAGAGTCTCTGTTCTTGTACTTAAGGCGGCATTGTGCCTTTTGTATGTAATTCCGATGCGATTTCTGTGTTTCATCGTAAACGTGATGGTCCAAGGAAAACATTGAACCTGCAGTAGTGTATCGGAAACTAATACTGGTCTCACAGGAAAGGATCAAAGCACCGACTGAAAGAAGAGTCTCTATTCGTGTTCTTAAGGCGGCATTGTGCCTTTTGTATTTAATTCCGATGCGATTTGTGTGTTCCTTCGTCACTGTTAACGTCCGAGGAATACATTGAACCTGCAGTGGTGTATCGTAAACGAATACTGGTCTCACAGGAAAGTATCAAAGCACCGACTGTAAGAAGAGTCTCTATTCTTGTACCTAAGGCGGCATTGTTCCTTTTGTATTTAATTCCGATTCGATTTCCGTGTTTCATCGTCAATGTGAAGGTGAAAGTAATACATTGAACCTGCAGTGGTGTATCGGAAACAGATACTGGTCTCACAGGAAAGGATCAAAGCACAGACTCTAAGAAGTCTCACTCTTCCTGCACTTAAGGCGGCATTGTGGCTTTTGTATTTAATCCGATGTAATTTCAGTGATTCATCGTCAATGTCTATGTCCAAGGAATACATTGAACCTGCAGTGGTACATCGGAAACTAATACTGGTCTCACAGGGAATGCTCCAAGCATCGACAGTAAGAAGTGTGTCTATTCTTGTACTTAAGGCGGCGTTGTGCCATTTGCATTTAATTCTGACGCGATTTCTGTGTTTTATCATCAATGTAAAGGTCCAAGGAATACATTGAACTTTCAGTGGTGTATCGGAAACTAATACTGGTCTCACAGGAAAGGATCAAAGCCCAGACTCTAAGAAGCCTCATTCCTCTTGCACTTATAGCGGCATTGTGCCTATTGTATTTAATTCCGATATAATTTCAGTGTTTCATTGACAATGTGTATGTCCAAGAAATACATTGAACCTGCAGTGGTGAATCGGAAACTAATACTGGTCTAACAGGAAAGGATCAAAGCACAGACTGTAAGAAGTGTCTCTATTCCTGTACTTATGGCTGCATTGTGCCTTTTGTATTTAATTCCGATGCGATTTCTGTGTTTCATCGTGACTTTGAAGGTCCAAGGAATACATTGAACCTGCAGTGGTGTATCGGAAACTAATACTGGTCTCACAGGAAAGGATCAAAACACCGACTGTAAGAAGAGTCTCTATTCTTGTACTTAAGGCGGCATTGTGCCTTTTGTAATTAATTCGGATACGATTTGTGTGTTTCATCGTCAATGTTTACGTCCAAGGAATACATTGAACCTGCAGTGGTGTATCGGAAACTAATACTGGTCTCAGAGGAAAGGATCAAAGCACCGACTGTAAGAAGAGTCTCTATTCTTGTACCTAAGGCGGCATTATAATTTTTGTATTTAATTCCGATGCGATTTCTGTGGTTCATCGTCAATGTGAAGGTCAAAGGAATACATTGAACCTGCAGTGGTGTATCGGAAACTAATACTGGTCTCACAGGAAAGGATCAAAGCACAGACTGTAAGAAGAGTCTCAATTCTTGTACTTCTGGCGGCATTGTGCCTTTTGTATTAAATTCCGATGCGATTTCTATGTTTCATCGTCAATGTGAAGGTCAAAGGAATACATTGAACCTGCAGTGGTGTATCGGAAACTAATACTGGTCTCACAGGAAAGGATCAATGCACAGACTCTAAGAAGTCTCACTCTTCTTGCACTTAAGGAGGCTTGGTGCCTTTTTTATTTAATTCCGATGTAATTTCAGTGTTTCATCGTCAATGTGTATGTCCCAGAAATACATTGAACCTGCAGTGGAGTGTCGGAATCTAATACTGGTCTCACAGGGAATGCTCAACGCACCGACTGTGAGAAGAATCTCTATGCTTGTACTTAAGGCGGCATTGTGCCTTTTGTATTTAATTCCGATGCGATTTCTGTGTTTCATCGTCAATGTGAAGGTCCAACAATTACATTGAACCTGCACTGGTGTATGGGAAACTAATACTGGTCGCTCAGGGAATGCTCATAGCACCGACTGTAAGAAGAGTCTCCATTCTTGTACTTCAGGCGGCATTGTGCCTTTTGTATTTAATTCTGATGTAATCTCAGTGTTTCATCGTCAATGTGTATGCCCAAGGAATACATTGAACCTGCAGAGGTGTATTGGAAACTAATACTGGTCTCACAGGGAATGCTCAAAGCACCGACTGTAAGAAGTGTCTCTATTCTTGTACTTAAGGCGGCATTGTGAATTTTATATTTAATTCCGATCACATTTCTGTGTTTAATCGTCAATGTGAAGATCCATGGAATACATTGAACCTGCAGTGGTGTATCGGAAACTAATACTGGTCTCACAGGGAATGCTCAAAGCTCCGACTGTAAGAAGAGTCTCTATTCTTGTACTTAAGGCGGCATTGTGCCTTTTGAATTTAATTCCGATGTAATTTATGTGTTTCATCGTCAATGTGTATAACCAAGGAATACTTTGAAACTGCAGTGGTGTATCGGAACTAATACTAGTCTCACAGGAAAGGATCAAAGCACAGACTCTACGAAGTCTCACTCATCTTGCATTTAAAGCGGCATTGTGCCTTTTGCATTTAATTCCGATGTAATTTCTGTGTTTCATCGTCAATGTGTATGTCCAAGGAATACATTGAACCTGCAGTGGTGTATTGGAAACTAATACTGGTCTCACAGGGAATGCTCAAAGCACCGACTGTAAGAAGAGTCTCTATTCTTGTACTTAAGGCGGCATTGTGCCTTTTGTATTTAATTCCGATGCGATTTCTGTGTTTCATCTTCAATGTTATGGTCGAAGGAATACATTGCACCTGCAGTGGTGTATCGGAAATTTAAAACTGGGCTCACAGGGAATGCTCAAAGCGACGACAGTATGAAGAGTCTCTATTCTTGTACTTAAGGCGGCATTGTGCTTTTGTATTTAATTCCGATGCAATTTCTGTGTTTCATTGTCAATGTGAAGGTCCAAAGAATTCATTGAACGTGCAGTGGTGTATCGGAAACTAATACTGGTCTCACAGGAAATGCTCAAAGCACCGACTGTAAGAAGAGTCTGTATTCTTGTACTTAAGGCGGCATTGTGCTTTTTTTATGTAATTGCCATGCGATTTCTGTGTTTTATGGTCAATGTGAAAGTCCAAGTAATAAATTGAACCGGCAGTGGTGTATCGGAAACTAATACTGGTCTCACAGGGAATGCTCAATGCACTGACTGTAAGAAGAGTCCCAATTCTTGTACTTAAGGCGGCATTGTGCCTTTTGTATGTAATTCCGATGTAATTTCAGTGTTTCATCGTCAATGTGTATGTAAAAGGAATACATTGAACCTGCAGTGGTGTATCGGAAAGTAATACTGGTCTCACGGGGAATGCTCAAATAACCGACTGTAGGAAGAGTCTCTATTCTTGTACGTAAGGCGGCATTGTGCCTTTTGTATTAAATTCCGATGCGACTTCTGTGTTTCATCGTCAATGTGAAGGTCAAAGGAATACATTGAACCTGCAGTGGTGTATCGGAAACTAATACTGGTCTCACAGGGAGTGCTCAAAGCACCGACTGTAAGAAGAATCTCTATTCTTGTACTTAAGGCGGCATTGTGGCATTTGTATTTAATTTCTATGCGATTTCTGTGTTTCATCGTCAATGTGAAGGTCCAAGGAATGCATTCAACCTGCAGTGGTGTATCGGAAACTAACACTGGTCTTACAGGCAATGCTCAAAACAAAGACCGTAAGAAGAGTCTCTATTCTTGTACTTAAGGTGGCATTGTGCCTTTTGTATTTAATTCCGATGTAATTTCAGTGTTTCATTGTCAATGTTTACGTCCAAGGAATACATTGATCCTGCAGTGGTGTATCGGAAACTAATACTGGTCTCACAGGGTATGCTCAAAACACCGACTGTAAGATGAGTCTCTATTCTTGTACTTAATTCGGCATTGTGCGTTTTGTATTTAATTCCAATGCGATTTCTGTCTTTCATCGTCAATGTGATGGTCCAAGGAATACATTGAACCTGCAGTGGTGTATCGGAAACTAATACTAGTCTCACAGGGAATGCTCAAAGCACCGACTGTAAGAAGAATCTCTATTCTTGTACTTAAGGCGGCATTGTGCCTTTTGCATTTAATTCCGATGTGATTTCTGTGTGTCATCGTCAATGTGAAGGTCAAAGTAATACATTGAACCTGCAGTGGTGTATCGGTAACTAATACTGGTCTCACAGGAAAGGAGCAAAGCCCAGACTCTAAGAAGCCTCATTCATCTTGCACTTAAGGCGGCATTGTGCCTTTTGTATTTAATTCCGATATAATTTCAGTGTTTCATCGACAATGTGTATGTCCAAGGAATACATTGAACCTGCAGTGGTGTATCGGAAACTAATACAGGTCTCACAGGAAACGATCAAAGCACAGACTGTAAGAAGAGTCTCTATTCTTGTACTTAAGGCGGCATTGTGCCTTTTGTATTTAATTCCGATGCGATTTGTGTGTTTCATCGTCAATGTTCACGTCCAAGGTATACATTGAACCTGAAGTGGTGTATCGGAAACGAATACTGGTCTCACAGGAACGGATCAAAGCGCCGACTGTAATAAGAGTCTCTATTCTTGTACCTAAGGCGGCGTTGTGCCTTTTGTATTTAATTCCGATGCGATCTGTGTTTCATCGTCAATGTGAAGGTCAAAGTAACACATTGAACCTGCAGTGGTGTATCGGAAACTAATACTGGTTTCACAGGAAAGGATCAAATCACAGACTGTAAGAATAGTCTCTATTCTTGTACTTAAGGCGGCATTGTAATTTTTGTATTTAATTCCGATGCGATTTCTGTGTTTCATTGTCAATGTAAAGGTCAAACGAATACAATGAACCTGCAGTGGTGTATCGGAAACTAATAATGGTCTCACAGGAAAGGATCAAAGGACAGACTGTATGAAGAGTCTCTAATCTTGTACTTAAGGCGGCATTATGCCTTTTGTATTTAATTCCGATGCGATTTCTGTGTTTCATCATCAATGTGAATGTCGAAAGAATACATAGAAACCTGCAGTGTTGTATCGGAAACTAATACTGGTCTCACGGGGAATGCTCAAAGCACCGACTGTAAGAAGAGTCTCTATTCTTGTACTTAAGTCGGCATTGTGCCTATTGTATTTAATTTCGATGCGATTTCTGTGTTTCATCGTCAATGTGAAGGTCCAAGGAATACATTGAACCTGCAGTGGTGTATCGGTAACTAATACTGATCTCACAGGAAAGGATCAAAGCACAGACTCTAAGAAGTCTCACTCTTCTTGCACTTAAGGAGGCTTGGTGCCTTTTTTATTTAATTCCGATGTAATTTCAGTGTTTCATCGTCAATGTGTATGTCCCAGAAATACATTGAACCTGCAGTGGAGTGTCGGAATCTAATACTGGTCTCACAGGGAATGCTCAAAGCACCGACTGTGAGAAGAATCTCTATGCTTGTACTTAAGGCGGCATTGTGCCTTTTGTATTTAATTCCGATGCGATTTCTGTGTTTCATCGTCAATGTGAAGGTCCAACAATTACATTGAACCTGCAGTGGTGTATGGGAAACTAATACTGGTCGCACAGGGAATGCTCATAGCACCGAGTGTAAGAAGAGACTCTATTCTTGTACTTAAGGCGGCATTGTGCTTTTTTTATGTAATTGCGATGCGATTTCTGTGTTTTATGGTCAATGTGAAAGTACAAGTAATAAATTGAACCGGCAGTGGTGTATCGGAAACTAATACTGGTCTCACAGGGAATGCTCAATGCACTGACTGTAAGAAGAGTCTCTATTCTTGTACTTAAGGCGGCATTGTGCCTTTTGTATGTAATTCCGATGCGATTTCTGTGTTTCATCGTAAACGTGATGGTCCAAGGAAAACATTGAACCTGCAGTAGTGTATCGGAAACTAATACTGGTCTCACAGGAAAGGATCAAAGCACCGACTGAAAGAAGAGTCTCTATTCGTGTTCTTAAGGCGGCATTGTGCCTTTTGTATTTAATTCCGATGCGATTTGTGTGTTCCTTCGTCACTGTTAACGTCCGAGGAATACATTGAACCTGCAGTGGTGTATCGTAAACGAATACTGGTCTCACAGGAAAGTATCAAAGCACCGACTGTAAGAAGAGTCTCTATTCTTGTACCTAAGGCGGCATTGTTCCTTTTGTATTTAATTCCGATTCGATTTCCGTGTTTCATCGTCAATGTGAAGGTGAAAGTAATACATTGAACCTGCAGTGGTGTATCGGAAACAGATACTGGTCTCACAGGAAAGGATCAAAGCACAGACTCTAAGAAGTCTCCCTCTTCTGGCACTTAAGGCGGCATTGTGGCTTTTGTATTTAATTCCGATGTAATTTCAGTGATTCATCGTCAATGTCTATGTCCAAGGAATACATTGAACCTGCAGTGGTACATCGGAAACTAATACTGGTCTCACAGGGAATGCTCCAAGCATCGACAGTAAGAAGTGTGTCTATTCTTGTACTTAAGGCGGCGTTGTGCCATTTGTATTTAATTCTGACGCGATTTCTGTGTTTTATCATCAATGTAAAGGTCCAAGGAATACATTGAACTTTCAGTGGTGTATCGGAAACTAATACTGGTCTCACAGGAAAGGATCAAAGCCCAGACTCTAAGAAGCCTCATTCCTCTTGCACTTATAGCGGCATTGTGCCTATTGTATTTAATTCCGATATAATTTCAGTGTTTCATTGACAATGTGTATGTCCAAGACATACATTGAACCTGCAGTGGTGAATCGGAAACTAATACTGGTCTAACAGGAAAGGATCAAAGCACAGACTGTAAGAAGTGTCTCTATTCCTGTACTTATGGCTGCATTGTGCCTTTTGTATTTAATTCCGATGCGATTTCTGTGTTTCATCGTGACTTTGAAGGTCCAAGGAATACATTGAACCTGCAGTGGTGTATCGGAAACTAATACTGGTCTCACAGGAAAGGATCAAAACACCGACTGTATGAAGAGTCTCTATTCTTGTACTTAAGGCGGCATTGTGCCTTTTGTATTTAATTCGGATACGATTTGTGTGTTTCATCGTCAATGTTTACGTCCAAGGAATACATTGAACCTGCAGTGGTGTATCGGAAACTAATACTGGTCTCAGAGGAAAGGATCAAAGCACCGACTGTAAGAAGAGTCTCTATTCTTGTACCTAAGGCGGCATTATAATTTTTGTATTTAATTCCGATGCGATTTCTGTGGTTCATCGTCAATGTGAAGGTCAAAGGAATACATTGAACCTGCAGTGGTGTATCGGAAACTAATACTGGTCTCACAGGAAAGGATCAAAGCACAGACTGTAAGAAGAGTCTCAATTCTTGTACTTAAGGCGGCATTGTGTTTTTTGTATTTAATTCCGATGCGATTTCTGTGCTTCATCGTCAATGTGAAGGTCCATGGAATACATTGAACCTGCAGTGGTGTATCGGAAACTAATACTGGTCACACAGAGAATGCTCAAAGCACAACTGAAAGAAGAGTCTCTATTCTTGTACTTAAGGCGGCATTGTGCCTTTTGTATTAAATTCCGATGCGATTTCTATGTTTCATCGTCAATGTGAAGGTCAAAGGAATACATTGAACCTGCAGTGGTGTATCGGAAACTAATACTGGTCTCACAGGAAAGGATCAATGCACAGACTCTAAGAAGTCTCACTCTTCTTGCACTTAAGGAGGCTTGGTGCCTTTTTTATTTAATTCCGATGTAATTTCAGTGTTTCATCGTCAATGTGTATGTCCCAGAAATACATTGAACCTGCAGTGGAGTGTCGGAATCTAATACTGGTCTCACAGGGAATGCTCAACGCACCGACTGTGAGAAGAATCTCTATGCTTGTACTTAAGGCTGCATTGTGCCTTTTGTATTTAATTCCGATGCGATTTCTGTGTTTCATCGTCAATGTGAAGGTCCAACAATTACATTGAACCTGCACTGGTGTATGGGAAACTAATACTGGTCGCTCAGGGAATGCTCATAGCACCGACTGTAAGAAGAGTCTCTATTCTTGTACTTCAGGCGGCATTGTGCCTTTTGTATTTAATTCTGATGTAATCTCAGTGTTTCATCGTCAATGTGTATGTCCAAGGAATACATTGAACCTGCAGAGGTGTATTGGAAACTAATACTGGTCTAACAGGGAATGCTCAAAGCACCGACTGTAAGAAGTGTCTCTATTCTTGTACTTAAGGCGGCATTGTGAATTTTATATTTAATTCCGATCACATTTCTGTGTTTAATCGTCAATGTGAAGATCCATGGAATACATTGAACCTGCAGTGGTGTATCGGAAACTAATACTGGTCTCACAGGGAATGCTCAAAGCTCCGACTGTAAGAAGAGTCTCTATTCTTGTACTTAAGGCGGCATTGTGCCTTTTGAATTTAATTCCGATGTAATTTATGTGTTTCATCGTCAATGTGTATGTCCAAGGAATACTTTGAAACTGCAGTGGTGTATCGGAACTAATACTAGTCTCACAGGAAAGGATCAAAGCACAGACTCTACGAAGTCTCACTCATCTTGCATTTAAAGCGGCATTGTGCCTTTTGCATTTAATTCCGATGTAATTTCTGTGTTTCATCGTCAATGGGTATGTCCAAGGAATACATTGAACCTGCAGTGGTGTATTGGAAACTAATACTGGTCTCACAGGGAATGCTCAAAGCACCGACTGTAAGAAGAGTCTCTATTCTTGTACTTAAGGCGGCATTGTGCCTTTTGTATTTAATTCCGATGCGATTTCTGTGTTTCATCTTCAATGTTATGGTCGAAGGAATACATTGCACCTGCAGTGGTGTATCGGAAATTTAAAACTGGGCTCACAGGGAATGCTCAAAGCGACGACTGTATGAAGAGTCTCTATTCTTGTACTTAAGGCGGCATGGTGCTTTTGTATTTAATTCCGATGCAATTTCTGTGTTTCATTGTCAATGTGAAGGTCCAAAGAATTCATTGAACGTGCAGTGGTGTATCGGAAACTAATACTGGTCTCACAGGAAATGCTCAAAGCACCGACTGTAAGAAGAGTCTCTATTCTTGTACTTAAGGCGGCATTGTGCTTTTTTTATGTAATTGCCATGCGATTTCTGTGTTTTATGGTCAATGTGAAAGTCCAAGTAATAAATTGAACCGGCAGTGGTGTATCGGAAACTAATACTGGTCTCACAGGGAATGCTCAATGCACTGACTGTAAGAAGAGTCTCTATTCTTGTACTTAAGGCGGCATTGTGACTTTTGTATTTAATTCCGTTGTGATTTCTGTGTGTCATCGTCAATGTGAAGGTCAAAGTAATACATTGAACCTGCAGTGGTGTATCGGTAACTAATACTGGTCTCACAGGAAAGGAGCAAAGCCCAGACTCTAAGAAGCCTCATTCATCTTGCACTTAAGGCGGCATTGTGCCTTTTGTATTTAATTCCGATATAATTTCAGTGTTTCATCGACAATGTGTATGTCCAAGGAATACATTGAACCTGCAGTGGTGTATCGGAAACTAATACAGGTCTCACAGGAAACGATCAGAGCGCAGACTGTAAGAAGAGTCTCTACTCTTGTACTTAACGCGGCATTGTGCCTTTTGTATTTAATTCCGATGCGATTTGTGTGTTTCATCGTCAATGTTCACGTCCAAGGTATACATTGAACCTGAAGTGGTGTATCGGAAACGAATACTGGTCTCACAGGAACGGATCAAAGCGCCGACTGTAAGAAGAGTCTCTATTCTTGTACCTAAGGCGGCGTTGTGCCTTTTGTATTTAATTCCGATGCGATCTGTGTTTCATCGTCAATGTGAAGGTCAAAGTAACACATTGAACCTGCAGTGGTGTATCGGAAACTAATACTGGTTTCACAGGAAAGGATCAAATCACAGACTGTAAGAATAGTCTCTATTCTTGTACTTAAGGCGGCATTGTAATTTTTGTATTTAATTCCGATGCGATTTCTGTGTTTCATTGTCAATGTAAAGGTCAAACGAATACAATGAACCTGCAGTGGTGTATCGGAAACTAATAATGTTCTCACAGGAAAGGATCAAAGGACAGACTGTATGAAGAGTCTCTAATCTTGTACTTAAGGCGGCATTATGCCTTTTGTATTTAATTCCGATGCGATTTCTGTGTTTCATCGTCAATGTGAATGTCGAAAGAATACATTGAACCTGCAGTGTTGTATCGGAAACTAATACTGGTCTCACGGGGAATGCTCAAAGCACCGACTGTAAGAAGAGTCTCTATTCTTGTACTTAAGTCGGCATTGTGCCTATTGTATTTAATTTCGATGCGATTTCTGTGTTTCATCGTCAATGTGAAGGTCCAAGGAATACATTGAACCTGCAGTGGTGTATCGGTAACTAATACTGATCTCACAGGAAAGGATCAAAGCACAGACTCTAAGAAGTCTCACTCTTCTTGCACTTAAGGAGGCTTGGTGCCTTTTTTATTTAATTCCGATGTAATTTCAGTGTTTCATCGTCAATGTGTATGTCCCAGAAATACATTGAACCTGCAGTGGAGTGTCGGAATCTAATACTGGTCTCCCAGGGAATGCTCAAAGCACCGACTGTGAGAAGAATCTCTATGCTTGTACTTAAGGCGGCATTGTGCCTTTTGTATTTAATTCCGATGCGATTTCTGTGTTTCATCGTCAATGTGAAGGTCCAACAATTACATTGAACCTGCAGTGGTGTATGGGAAACTAATACTGGTCGCACAGGGAATGCTCATAGCACCGAGTGTAAGAAGAGACTCTATTCTTGTACTTAAGGCGGCATTGTGCTTTTTTTATGTAATTGCGATGCGATTTCTGTGTTTTATGGTCAATGTGAAAGTCCAAGTAATAAATTGAACCGGCAGTGGTGTATCGGAAACTAATACTGGTCTCACAGGGAATGCTCAATGCACTGACTGTAAGAAGAGTCTCTATTCTTGTACGTAAGGCGGCATTGTGACTTTTGTATTTAATTCCGTTGGGATTTCTGTGTTTCATCGTCAATGTGAAGGTGAAAGTAATACATTGAACCTGCAGTGGTGTATCGGAAACAAATACTGGTCTCACAGGAAAGGATCAAAGCACAGACTCTAAGAAGTCTCACTCTTCTTGCACTTAAGGCGGCATTGTGGGTTTGTATTTAATTCCGATGTAATTTCAGTGATTCATCGTCAATGTGTATGTCCAAGGAATACATTGAACCTGCAGTGGTACATCGGAAACTAATACTGGTCTCACAGGGAATGCTCCAAGCATCGACAGTAAGAAGTGTGTCTATTCTTGTACTTAAGGCGGCGTTGTGCCATTTGTATTTAATTCTGATGCGATTTCTGTGTTTTATCATCAATGTAAAGGTCCAAGGAATACATTGAACTTTCAGTGGTGTATCGGAAACTAATACTGGTCTCACAGGGAATGCTCAAAGCACCGACTGTAAGAAGAGTCTCTATTCTTGTACTTAAGGCGGCATTGTGCCTTTTGTATGTAATTCCGATGCGATTGCTGTATTTCATCGTAAATGTGATGGTCCAAGGAAAACATTGAACCTGGAGTAGTGTATAGGAAACTAATACTGGTCTCACAGGAAAGGATCAAAGCACAGTTTCAAAGAAGTCTCACTGTTGTTGCACTTAAGGCGGCATTGAGCCTTTTGTATTTAATTCCGATGCGATATCTGTGTTTCATCGTCAATGTGAAGGTCCAAGGATTACATTGAACCTGCAGTGGTGTATCGCAAACTAATACTGGTCTTACAGGGAATTCTCAATGCACCGACTGTAAGAAGAGTCTCTATTCTTGTACTTAAGGCGGCATTGTGACATTTGTATTTAATTCCGTTGCGATTTCTGTGTTTCATCGTCAATGTGAAGGTCCAAAGAGTACATTGAACCTGCAGTGGTGTATCGGAAACTAATACTGGTCTCACAGGGAATGCTCAAAGCACCGACTATAAGAAGAGTCTCTATTCTTGTACTTATGGCGGCATTGTGCCGTTTGTATTTAATTCCGATGTGATTTCTGTGTTTCATCGTCAATGTGAACGTCCGAGGAAAACACTGAACCGGCAGTGGTGTTTCGGAATCTAAAACTGGTCTCTAAAGGAATGCTCAAAACACCGACTGTAAGAAGAGTCTGTATTCATGTACATAAGGTGACATTGTGATTTTTGTATTTAATTCCGGTGCGATTTCTGTGTTTCATCGTCAATGTGAAGGTCCAAGGCATACATTGAACCTGCAGTGGTGTATCGGAAACTAATACTGGTCTCACAGAAAAGGATCAAAGGACAGACTGTAAGAAGAGTCTCTATTCTTGTACTTAAGGCGGCATTGTGCCATTTGTATTTAATTCCGATACAATTTGTGTGTTTCATCGTCAATGTTTACGTCCAAGGAATACATTGAACTTGCAGTGGTGTTTCGGAAACTATTACTGGTCTCACAGGAAAGGATCAAATCACCGACTGTAAGATGAGTCTTTATTCTTGTACCTAAGGCGGCATTGTGCCTCTTGTATTTAATTCCGATGCGATTTCTGTGTTTCATCGTCAATGTGAAGGTCAAAGGAATACATTGAACCTGCAGTGGTGTATCGGAAACTAATACTGGTGTCACAGGAAAGGATCAAATCACAGACTGTAAGAAGAGTCTCTATTCTTGTACTTAAGGCGGCATTATAATTTTTGTATTTAATTCCGATGCGATTTCTGTGTTTCATCGTCAATGTAAAGGTCAAAGGAATACATTGAACCTGCAGTGGTGTATCGGAAACTAATACTGGTCTCACAGGAAAGGATCAAAGCACAGACTGTAAGAAGAGTCTCAATTCTTGTACTTAAGGCGGCATTGTGTTTTTTGTATTTAATTCCGATGCGATTTCTGTGTTTCATCGTCAATGTGAAGGTCCACGGAATACATTGAACCTGCAGTGGTGTATGGAAGCTAATACTGGTCACACAGGGAATGCTCAAAGCACCGAATGTAAGAAGAGTCTCTATTCTTGTACTTAAGGCGGCATTGTGCCTTTTGCATTAAATTCCGATGCGATTTCTGTGTTTCATCGTCAATGTGAAGGTCAAAGGAATACATTGAACCTGCAGTGGTGTATCGGAAACTAATACTGGTCTCACAGGAAAGGCTCAAAGCACAGACTCTAAGAAGTCTCACTCTTCTTGCACTTAAGGAGGCATGGTGCCTTTTTTATTTAATTCCGATGTAATTTCAGTGTTTCATCGCCAATGTGTATGTCCAAGAAATACATTGAACCTGCAGTGGCTGTATCGGAAACTAATACTGGTCTCACAGGGAATGCTCAAAGCACCGACTGTAAGAAGAATCTCTATGCTTGTACTTAAGGCGGCATTGTGCCTTTGTATTTAATTCCGATGCGATTTCTGTGTTTCATCGTCAATGTGAAGGTCCAATTATTACATAGAACCTGCAGTGGTGTATCGGAAACTAATACTGGTCGCACAGGGAATGCTCAAAGCACCGGCTGTAAGAAGGGTCTCTATTCTTGTACTTCAGGCGGCATTGTGCCTTTTGTATTTAATTCCGATGTAATCTCAGTGTTTCATCGTCAATGTGTATGTCCAAGGAATACATTGAACCTGCAGTGGTGTATTGGAAACTAATACTGGTCTCACAGGGATTGCTCAATGCACCGACTGTAAGAAGTGTCTCTATTCTTGTACTTAAGGCGGCATTGTGCCTTTTATATTTAATTCCGATGAGATTTCTGTGTTTAATCGTCAATGTGAAGGTCCAAGGAATACACTGAACCTGCAGTGGTGTATCGGAAACTAATACTGGTATCACAGGGAATGCTCAAAGCTCCGACTGTAAGAAGAGTCTCTATTCTTGTACCTAAGGCGGCATTGTACCTTTTGTATTTAAATCCGATGTAATTTATGTGTTTCATCGTCAATGTGTATGTCCATGGAATACATTGAACGTGCAGTGGTGTATCGGAAACTAATGCTGGTCTCACAGGAAAGGATCAAAGCACAGACTCTAAGATGTCTTACTCTTCTTGCATTTAAAGCGGCATTGTGTCTTTTGCATTTAATTCCGATGTAAATTCAGTGTTTCATCGGCAATGTGTATGTCCAAGGAATACATTAACCTGCAGTGGTGTATTGGAAACTATTACTCGTCGCACAGGGAATGCTCAAAGCACCGACTGTAAGAAGAGTCTCTATTCTTGTACTTAAGGCGGCATTGTGCCTTTTGTATTTAATTCCGATGCGATTTCTGTGTTTCATCTTAAATGTTATGGTCGAAGGAATACATTGAACCTGCTGTGGTGTATCGGAAATATAATACTGGTCTCACAGGGAATGCTCAAAGCAACGACTGTAAGAAGAGTCTCTATTCTTGTACTTAAGGCGGCATTGTGAGTTTTGTATTTAATTCCGATGCAATTTCTGTGTTTCATCGTCAATGTGAAGGTCCAAAGAATTCATTGAACGTGCAGTGGTGTATCGGAAACTAATACTGGTCTCACAGGAAATGCTCAAAGCACCGACTGTAAGGAGGGTCTCTATTCTTGTACTTAAGGCGGCATTGTGCTTTTTGTGTGTAATTGCGATGCGATTTCTGTGTATTATGGTCAATGTGAAAGTCCAAGTAATAAATTGAACCGGCAGTGGTGTATCGGAAACAAATACTGGTCTCACAGGGAATGCTCAATGCACTGACTGTAAGGAGAGTCTCCATTCTTGTACTTAAGGCGGCATTGTGACTTTTGTATTTAATTCCGATACGATTTGTGTGTTTCAACGTCAATGTTTACGTCCAAGGAATACATTGAACCTGCAGTGGTGTATCGGAAACTAATACTGGTCTCATAGGGAATGCTCAAAGCACCGACTGTAAGAAGAGTCCCTATTCTTGTACTTAAGGCGCCATTGTGCCTTTTGTATTTAATTCCGACGTAATTTCAGTGTTTCATCGTCAATGTGTATGTACAAGGAATACATTGAACCAGAAGTGGGGTATCGGAAACTAATACTGGTCTCACAGGGAATGCTCAAAGCACCGACTGTAAGGAGAGTCTCTATTCTTGTACCTAAGGCGGCATTGTGCCTTTTGTATGTAATTCCGATGCGATTTCTGTGTTCCATCGTAAATGTGATGGTCCAAGGAAAACATTGAACCTGCAGTAGTGTATCGGAAACTAATACTGGTCTCACAGGAAAGGATCAAAGCACAGATTCTAAGAAGTTTCACTCTTGTTGCACTTAAGGCGGCATTGAGCCTTTTGAGTTTAATTCCGAGATAAATGCAGTGTTTTATGGTCAATTTTTATGTCCAAAATATACAATTGAACCTGTAGTGCTGTTTCGGAAACTAATACTGGTCTCACAGGGAATGCTCAAAGCACCGACTGTAAGAAGAGTCTCTATTCTTGTACTTAAGGTGGCATTGTGCCTTTTGTATTTAATTCCGATGCGATATCTGTGTTTCATCGTCAATGTGATGGTCCAAGGAATACATTGAACCTGCAGTGGTGTATCGGAAACTAATACTGGTCTCACAGGGTATGGTCAAAGCACCGACTGTAAGAAGAGTCTCTATTCTTGTACATAATGCGGCATTGAGCTTTTTGTATGTAATTGCGAAACGATTTCTGTTTTTTATCGTCAATGTGAAGGTCCAAGGATTACATCGAACCTGCAGTGGTGTATCGGAAACTAATACTGGTCTCACAGGGAATTCTCAATGCACCGACTGTAAGAAGAGTCTCTATTCTTGTACTTAAGGCGGCATTGCGACTTTTGTATTTAATTCCGTTGCGATTTCTGTGTTTCATCGTCAATGTGAAGGTCCGAGGAGTACATAGAACCTGCAGTGGTGTATCGGAAACTAATACTGGTCTCACAGGGAATGCTCAAAACACCGACTGTAAGAAGAGTCTGTATTCTCGTACATAATGTGACATTGTGATTTTTGTATTTAATTCTGATGCGATTTCTGTGTTTCATCGTCAATGTGAGGGTCCAAGGAATACATTGAACCTGCAGTGGTGTATCGGAAACTAATACTGGTCTCACAGAAAAGGATCAAAGCACAGACTCTAAGAAGAGTCTCTATTCTTGTACTTAAGGCGGCATTGTGCCTTTTGTATTTAATTCCGATACGATTTGTGTGTTTCATCCTCAATGTTTACGTCCAAGGAATACATTGAACCTGCAGTGGTGTATCGGAAACTAATACTGGTCTCACAGGAAAGGATCAAATCACCGACTGTAAGATGAGTCTCTATTCTTGTACCTAAGGCGGCATTGTGCCTTTTGTATTTAATTCCGATGCGATTTCTGTGTTTCATCGTCCATGTGAAGGTCAAAGGAATACATTGAACCTGCAGTGGTGTATCGGAAACTAATACTGGTCTCACAGGAAAGGATCAAATCACAGACTGTAAGAAGAGTCTCTATTCTTGTACTTAAGGCGGCATTATAATATTTGTATTTAATTCCGATGCGATTTCTGTGTTTCATCGTCAATGTAAAGGTCAAAGGAATAAATTGAACCTGCAGTGGTGTATCGGAAACTAATACTGGTCTCACAGGAAAGGATCAAATCACAGACTGTAAGAAGAGTCTCTATTCTTGTACTTAAGGCGGCATTATAATATTTGTATTTAATTCCGATGCGATTTCTGTGTTTCATCGTCAATGTGAAGGTCCACGGAATACAATCAACCTGCAGTGGTGTATGGAAACTAATACTGGTTACACAGGGAATGCTCAAAGCACCGCCTGTAAGAAGAGTATCTATTCTTGTGCTTAAGGCGGCATTGTGCCTTTTGTATTAAATTCCAATGCGATTTCTGTGTTTCATCGTCAATGTGAAAGTCAAAGGAATACATTGAACCTGCAGTGGTGTATCTCAAACTAATACTGGTCTCACAGGAAAGGATCAAAGCACAGACTCTAAGAAGTCTCACTCTTCTTGCACTTAAGGAGGCATGGTGCCTTTTTTATTTAATTCCGATGTCATTTCAGTGTTTCATCGCCAATGTGTATGTCCAAGAAATACATTGAACCTGCAGTGGTGTATCGGAAACTACTACTGGTCTCACAGGGAATGCTCAAAGCACCGACTGTAAGAAGAATCTCTATGCTTGTACTTAAGGCGGCATTCTGCCTTTTGTATTTAATTCCGATGCGATTTCTGTGTTTCATCGTCAATGTGAAGGTCCAACAATTACATTGAACCTGCAGTGGTGTAACGGAAACTAATACTGGTCGCACAGGGAATGCTCAAAGCACCGACTGTATGAAGGGTCTCTATTCTTGTACTTCAGGCGGCATTGTGCCTTTTGTATTTAATTCCTATGTAATCTCAGTATTTCATCGTCAATGTGTATGTCCAAGGAATACATTGAACCTGCAGTGGTGTATCGGGAACTAATACTGGTCTCACAGGGAATGCTCAAAGCTCCGACTGTAAGAAGAGTCTCTATTCTTGTACTTAAGGGCGCATTGTGCCTTTTGTATTTAAATCCGATGTAATTTATGTGTTTCATCGTCAATGTGTATGTCCATGGAATACATTGAACCTGCAGTGGTGTATCGGAAACTAACACTGGTCTCACAGGAAAGAATCAAAGCACAGACTCTAAGAAGTCTCACTCTTCTTGCATTTAAAGTGGCATTGTGTCTTTTTCATTTAATTCCGATGTAATTTCAGTGTTTCATCGTCAATGTGTATGTCCAAGGAATACATTAACCTGCAGTGGTGTATTGGAAACTAATACTGGTCTCACAGGGAATGCTCAAAGCACCGACTGTAAGAAGAGTCTCTATTCTTGTACTTAAGACGGCATTGGGCATTTTGTATTTAATTCCGATGCGATTTCTGTGTATCATCTTCAATGTTATGGTCGAAGGAATACATTGAACATGCAGTGGTGTATCGGAAATATAATACTGGTCTCACAGGGAATGCTCAAAGCAACGTCTGTAAGACGAGTCTCTATTCTTGTACTTAAGGCGGCATTGTGCCTTTTGTATTTAATTCCGATGCAATTTCTGTGTTTCATCGTCAATGTGAAGGTCCAAAGATTTCATTGAACGTGGAGTGGTGTATCGGAAACTAATACTGGTCTCACAGGAAATGCTCAAAGCACCGACTGTAAGAAGAGTCTCTATTCATGTACTTAAGGCGGCATTGTGCTTTTTGTATGTAATTGCGATATGATTTCTGTGTTTTATCGTCAATGTGAAGGTCCAAGGATTACATAGAACCTGCAGTGGTGTATCGGAAACTAATACTGGTCTTACAGGGAATTCTCAATACACCGACTGTTAGAAGAGTCTCTATTCTTGTACTTAAGGCGTCATTGTGACTTTTGAATTAAATTCCGTTGCGATTTCTGTGTTTCATCGTCAATGTGAAGGTCCGAGGAGTACATTGAACCTGCAGTGGTGTATCGGAAACTAATATTGGTCTTACAGGGAATTCTCAATGCAACGACTGTAAGAAGAGTCTCTATTCTTGTACGTAAGGCGTCATTGTGACTTTTGAATTTAATTCCGTTGCGATTTCTGTGTGTCATCGTAAATGTGATGGTCCAAGGAAAACATTGAACCTGCAGTAGTGTATCGGAAACTAATACTGGTCTCACATGAAAGGATCAAAGCACAGATTCTAAAAAGTCTCCCTCTTGTTGCACTTAAGGCGGCATTGAGCCTTTTGTATTTAATTCCGAGATAATTGCAGTGTTTCATCGTCAATTTTTATGTCCAAAGAATACATTGGACCTGTAGTGCTGTTTCGGAAACTAATACTGGTCTCACAGGAAATGCTCAAAGCACCGACTGTTAGAAGAGTCTCTATTCTTGTACTTAAGGTGGCATTGTGCCTTTTGTATTTAATTCCGATGCGATTTCTGTGTTTCATCGTCAATGTGAAGGACCGAGGAATACATTGAACCGGCAGTGGTGTATCGGAAACTAAAACGGGTCTTACAGGGAATGCTCAAAACACCGACTGTAAGAAGAGTCTGTTTTCTTGTACATAAGGTGACATTGTGATTTTTGTATTTAATTCCGATGCGATTTCTGTGTTTCATCGTCAATGTGAAGGTCCAAGGAATACATTGAACCTGCAGTGGTGTATCGGAAACTAATACTGGTCTCACAGAAAAGGATCAAAGCACATACTCTAAGAAGTCTCACTCTTCTTGCACTTAAGGAGGCATGGTGCCTTTTTTATTTAATTCCGATGTAATTTCAGTGTTTCATCGCCAATGTGTATGTCCAAGAAATACATTGAACCTGCAGTGGTGTATCGGAAACTACTACTGGTCTCACAGGGAATGCTCAAAGCACCGACTGTAAGAAGAATCTCTATGCTTGTACTTAAGGCGGCATTGTGACTTTTGAATTTAATTCCGTTGCGATTTCTGTGTTTCATCGTCAATGTGAAGGTCCGAGGAGTACATTGAACCTGCAGTGGTGTATCGGAAACTAATATTGGTCTTACAGGGAATTCTCAATGCAACGACTGTAAGAAGAGTCTCTATTCTTGTACTTAAGGCGTCATTGTGACTTTTGAATTTAATTCCGTTGCGATTTCTGTGTGTCATCGTAAATGTGATGGTCCAAGTAAAACATTGAACCTGCAGTAGTGTATCGGAAACTAATACTGGTCTCACAGGAAAGGATCAAAGCACAGATTCTAAAAAGTCTCCCTCTTGTTGCACTTAAGGCGGCATTGAGCCTTTAGTATTTAATTCCGAGATAATTGCAGTGTTTCATCGTCAATTTTTATGTCCAAAGAATACATTGAACCTGTAGTGCTGTTTCGGAAACTAATACTGGTCTCACAGGAAATGCTCAAAGCACCGACTGTTAGAAGAGTCTCTATTCTTGTACTTAAGGTGGCATTGTGCCTTTTGTATTTAATTCCGATGCGATTTCTGTGTTCCATCGTCAATGTGAAGGTCCAACAATTACATTGAACCTGCAGTGGTGTATCGGAAACTAATACTGGTCGCACAGGGAATTCTCAATACACCGACTGTAAGAAGAGTCTCTATTCTTGTACTTACGGTGGCATTGTGTCTTTTGAATTTAATTCCGATGTAATTTCTGTGTTTCATCATCAATGCTAAGGTCCAAGGATTACCTTGAGCCTGCCGTAGTGTATCGGAAACTAATACTGGTCTCACAGGAAAGGAACAAAGCAAAGATTCTAAGAAGTCTCCCTCTTGTTGCACTTAAGGCGGCATTGTGCCTTTTGTATTTAATTCCGAGATAATTGCAGTGTTTCATCGTCAATTTTTATGTCCAAAGAATACATTGAACCTGTAGTGCTGTTTCGGAAACTAATACTGGTCTCACAGAGAATGCCCAAAGCACCGACAGTAAGAAGTGTCTCTAATCTTGTACTTAAGGCGGCATTGTGCCTTCTATATTTAATTCCGATGAGATTTCTGTGTTTCATCGTCAATGTGAAGGTCCAAGGAGTACATTGAACCTCCAGTGGGGTATAGGAAACTAATACTGGTCTCACAGGGAATGCTCAAAGCACCGACTGCAAGAATTGTCTCTATTCTCGTACTTAAGGCGGCATTGTGCCTTTTATATTTAATTCCGATGTGTTCTCAGTGTTTCATCGTCAATGTTTACGTCCAAGGAATACATTAAACCTGCAGTGCTGTATCGGAAACTAATACTGGTCTCACAGGGAATGCTCAAATCACCGACTTTAAGAAGAGTCTCTATTCTTGTACTTAAGGCGGCATTGTGCCTTTTGTATTTAATTCCGATGCGATTTCTTTGTTTTATCGTCAATGTGAAGGTCCAAGGAATACATTGAACGTGCAGTGGTGTATTGGAAACTAATACTGGTCTCACAGGGAATGCTCAAACACCGACTGTAAGAACAGTCTCAATTCTTTTACTTAAGGTGGCATTGTTCCTTTTGTATTTAATTACCATGTAATTTCAGTGTTTCATCGTCAATGTTTACGTCCAAGGAACACATTGAACCTGCAGTTGTGTATTGGAAACTAATACTGGTCTCACAGGGAATGCTCAAAACACCAACTGTAAGAAGTGTCCCTGTTCTTGTACTTAAGACGGCATTGGGCCTTTTATATTTAATACCGATGTGTTCTCAGTGTTTCATCGTCAATGATTACGTCCAAGGAATGCATTGAACCTGCAGTGCTGTATCGGAAACTAATACTGGTCTCACAGGGAATGCTCAAAGCACCGACTGTAAGAAGAGTCTCTATTCTTGTACTTATGGCGGCATTGGGCCTTTTGTATTTAATTCCGATGCGATTTCTGTGTTACTTCGTCAATGTGAAGGTCCAAGTAATACATTGAACCTGCAGAGGTGTATCGGAAGCTAATACTGGTCGCTCAGTGAATGCTCAAAGCACCGACTGTAAGAAGAGTCTCTATTCTTGTACTTCAGGCGGCATTGTGCCTTTTGTATTTAATTACGATGTAATCTCAATGTTTCATCGTCAATGTGTATGTCCAAGGAATACATTGAACCTGCATTGGTGTATCGGAAACTAATACTGTTCTCACAGGGAATGCTCAAAGCACTGAGTGTAAGAAGAGTCTCTATTCTTGTACTTAAGGCGCAGTGTGCCTTTTGTATTTAATTCCGATGCGATATCTGTGTTTCATCGTCAATGTGAAGGTCCAAGGAATACATTGAAAATGCAGTGGTGTATCGGAAACTAATACTGGTCTCACAGGGAATGCTCAAAGCACCGACAGTAAGAAGATTCTCTATTCATGTACTTGAGGCGTCATTGTGCCTTTTGTATTTAATTCCGATGTAATTTATGTGTTTCATCGTCAATGTGTATGTCCAAGGAATCCATTGAACCTGCAGTGGTGTATCGGAAACTAATACTGGCCTCACAGGGAATGCTCAAAGCACCGACTGTAAGAAGAGTCTCTATTCTTGTACTTAAGGCGGCATTGTGCCTTTTGAATTTAATTCCAATGTAATTTCTGTGTTTCATCATCAATGCTAAGGTCCAAGGATTACCTTGAACCTGCAGTAGTGTATCGGGAACTAATACTGGTCTCACAGGAAATGATCAAAGCACAGACTCTAAGAAGTCTCACTCTTCTTGCACTGAATGCGGCATTGTGCCTTTTGTATTTAATTCCGATGTAATTTCAGTGTTTCATCGTCAATGTGTATGTCCAAGAAATACACTGAACCTGCAGTGGTGTATCGGAAACTAATACTGGTCACACAGGGAATGCTCAAAGCACCGAGTGTAAGAAGAGTCTCTATTCTTGTATTGAAGGCCGCATTGTGCCTTTTATATTTAATTCCGATTCGATTTCTGTGTTTTATCTTCAATTTGAAGGTCCAAGGAATACATTGAACCAGCAGTGGTGTATCGGAGACTAATACTGGTCTCACAGGAAAGGATCAAAGCACAGACTCTAACAAGTCTCACTCTTCTTGCACTTAAGGCGGCATTGTGCCTTTTGTATTTAATTCCGATGTAATTTCAGTGTTTCATCGTCAATGTGTATGTCCAAGGAATACATTGAACCTGCATTGGTGTATCGGAAACTAATACTGTTCTCACAGGGAATGCTCAAAGCACTGACTGTAAGAAGAGTCTCTATTCTTGTACTTAAGGCGGCAGTGTGCCTTTTGTATTTAATTCCGA
Source organism: Schistocerca americana (assembly GCF_021461395.2). Taxonomy (NCBI): domain Eukaryota; kingdom Metazoa; phylum Arthropoda; class Insecta; order Orthoptera; family Acrididae; genus Schistocerca; species Schistocerca americana. Next base: position 626,540,665 of record NC_060124.1, on the reverse strand, counting down.
TGCGATATCTGTGTTTCATCGTCAATGTGAAATTTCCAAGGAATACATTGAAAATGCAGTGGTGTATCGGAAACTAATACTGGTCTCACAGGGAATGCTCAAAGCACCGACAGTAAGAAGATTCTCTATTCATGTACTTGAGGCGGCATTGTGCCTTTTGTATGTAATTCCGATGTAATTTATGTGTTTCATCGTCAATGTGTATGTCCAAGGAATACATTGAACCTGCAGTGGTGTATCGGAAACTAATACTGGCCTCACAGGGAATGCTCAAAGCACCGACTGTAAGAAGAGTCTCTATTCTTGTACTTAAGGCGGCATTGTGCCTTTTGAATTTAATTCCAATGTAATTTCTGTGTTTCATCATCAATGCTAAGGTCCAAGGATTACCTTGAACCTGCAGTAGTGTATCGGGAACTAATACTGGTCTCACAGGAAAAGATCAAAGCACAGACTCTAAGAAGTCTCACTCTTCTTGCACTGAATGCGGCATTGTGCCTTTTGTTTTTAAACCGATGTAATTTCAGTGTTTCATCGTCAATGTGTATGTCCAAGAAATACACTGAACCTGCAGTGGTGTATCGGAAACTAATACTGGTCACACAGGGAATGCTCAAAACACCGAGTGTAAGAAGAGTCTCTATTCTTGTATTGAAGGCCGCATTATGCCTTTTATATTTAATTCCGATTCGATTTCTGTGTTTTATCTTCAATTTGAAGGTCCAAGGAATACATTGAACCTGCAGTGGTGTATCGGAGACTAATACTGGTCTCACAGGAGAGGATCAAAGCACAGACTCTAACAAGTCTCACTCTTCTTGCACTTAAGGCGGCATTGTGCCTTTTGTATTTAATTCCGATGTAATTTCAGTGTTTCATCGTCAATGTTTATGTCCAAGGAATACATTGAACCTGCATTGGTGTATCGGAAACTAATACTGTTCTCACAGGGAATGCTCAAAGCACTGACTGTAAGAAGAGTCTCTATTCTTGTACTTAAGGCGGCAGTGTGCCTTTTGTATTTAATTCCGATGCGATATCTGTGTTTCATCGTCAATGTGAAGGTCCAAGGAATACATTGAACCTGCAGTGGTCTATCGGAAACTAATACTGGCTCACAGGGAATGCTCAAAGCACCGACCGTAAGAAGAGCCTCTATTCTTGTACTTAAGGCGGCATTGTGCCTTTTGTATGTAATTGCGATGCGATTTCTTTGTTTTATCGTCAATGTGAAGGTACAAGGAATACATTGAACCTGCAGTGGTGTATCGGAAACTGATACTGGTCTCACAGGGAATGCTCAAAGCATCGACTGTAAGAAGAGTCTCTATTCTTGTACTTAAGACGGCATTGTGCATTTTGTAATTAATTCCGATGCTATTTCTGCAATTCATTGTCAATGTGAAGGTCCAAGTAATACTTTGAACCTGCAGTGGGATATCGGAAACTAATACTGGTCGCACAGGGAATGCTCAAAGCACCGACTGTATGAAGGGTCTCTATTCATGTACTTCAGGCGGCATTGGGCCATTTGTATTTAATTCCGATGTAATCCCAGTGTTTCATCGTCAATGTGTGTGACCAAGGAATACATTGAACCTGCAGTGGTGTATTGGAAACTAATACTGGTCTCACAGGGAATGCTCATAGTTCCGGCTGTAAGAAGTGTTTCTATTCTTGTACTTAAGGCGGCATTGTGCCTTTTATATTTAATCCAGATGAGATTTCTGTGTTTCATCGTCAATGAGAAGGTCCAAGGAATACATTGAACCTGCAGTGGTGTATCGGAAACTAATACTGGTCTCACAGGGAATGCTCAAAGCACCGACTGTAAGAAGAGTCTCTTGTCTTGTACTTAAGGCGGCATTGTGCCTTTTGAATTTAATTCCAATGTAATTTCTGTGTTTCATTATCAATGCTAAGGTCCAAGGATTACCTTCAACCAGCAGTAGTGTATCGGGAACTAATACTGGTCTCACAGGAAAGGATCAAAGCACAGTCTCTAACAAGTCTCACTCTTCTTGCACTTAAGGCGGCATTGTGCCTTTTGTATTTAATTCCGATGTAATTTCAGTGTTTCATCGTCAATGTGTATGTCCAAGGAATACATTGAACCTTCATTGGTGTATCGGAAACTAATACGTGTCTCACAGGGAATGCTCAAAGCACCGACTGTAAGAAGAGTCTCTATTCTTGTACTTAAGGCGGCATTGTGCCTTTTGTATTTAATTCCGATGCGATATCTGTGTTTCATCGCCAATGTCGAGGTCCAAGGAATACATTGAACCTGCAGTGGTCTATCGGAAACTATTACTGGCTCACAGGGAATGCTCAAAGCACCACCTGTAAGAAGAGTCTCTATTCTTGTACTTAAGGCGGCATTGTACCTTTTGTATGTAATTGCGATGCGATTTCTTTGTTTTATCGTCAATGTGAAGGTCCAAGGAATACATTGAACCTGCAGTGGTGTATCGGAAACTGATACTGGCCTCACAGGGAACGCTCAAAGCATCGACTGTAAGAAGAGTCTCTATTCTTGTACTTAAGACGGCATTGTGCCTTTTGTATTTAATTCCGATGCGATTTCTGTGTTTCATCGTCAATGTGAAGGTCCAAGTAATACATTGAACCTGCAGTGGGATATCGGAAACTAATACTGGTCGCACAGGTAATGCTCAAATCACCGACTGTACGAAGGGTCTCTATTCTTGTACTTCAGGCGGCATTGGGCCATTTGTATTTAATTGCGATGTAATCCCAGTGTTTCATCGTCAATGTGTGTGACCAGGGAATACATTGAACCTGCAGTGGTGTATTGGAAACTAATACTGGTCTCACAGGGAATGCTCATAGCACGGACTGTAAGAAGTGTTTCTATTCTTGTACTTAAGGCGGCATTGTGCCTTTTGTATTTAATTCCGATGCGATTTCTGTGTTTCATCGTCAATGTGAAGGCCCAAGTAATTCATAGAACCTGTAGTGGGATATCGGAAACTAATACTGGTCGCACAGGGAATGCTCATAGCACCGACTGTAAGAAGAGTCTCTATTCTTGCATTTAAGGCGGCATTGTGCCTTTTGTATTTAATTCCGATGTAATTTATGTGATTCATAGTCAATGTGTATTTCCAAGGAATACATTGAACCTGCAGTGGTGTATCGGAAACTTATACTGGTCTCACAGGCAATGCTCAAATCACCGACTGGAAGAAGAGTCTACATTCTTGTACTTAAGGTGGCATTGTGCCTTATGTATTTAATTGCGATGCGATTTATTTGTTTTATCGTCAATGTGAAGGTCCAAGGAATACATTGAACGTGCAGTGATCTATCGGAAACTAATACTGGTCTCACAGGAAATGCTCAATATCCGACTGTAAGAAGAGTCTCTATTCATGTACTTAAGGCGGCATTGTGCCTTTTGTATTTAATTCCCATGTAATTTCATTGTTTCATCGTCAATGTTTACGACCAAGGAATACATTGAACCGGCAGTGGTGTATTGGAAACTCATTCTGCTCTCACAGGGAATGCTCAAAGCACCGACTGTAAGAAGAGTCTCTATTCTTGTACTTCAGGCGGTATTGTGCTTTTTGTATTTAATTCCGATGTAATTTCAGTGTTTCATCGTCAATGTGTATGTCCAAGGAATACATTGAACCTGCAGTGGTGTATCGGAGACTAATACTGGTCTCACAGGAGAGGATCAAAGCACAGACTCTAACAAGTCTCACTCTTCTTGCACTTAAGGCGGCATTGTGCCTTTTGTATTTAATTCCGATGTAATTTCAGTGTTTCATCGTCAATGTTTATGTCCAAGGAATACATTGAACCTGCATTGGTGTATCGGAAACTAATACTGTTCACACAGGGAATGCTCAAACCACTGACTGTAAGAAGAGTCTCTATTCTTGTACTTAAGGCGGCAGTGTGCCTTTTGTATTTAATTCCGATGCGATATCTGTGTTTCATCGTCAATGTGAAGGTCCAAGGAATACATTGAACCTGCAGTGGTCTATCGGAAACTAATACTGGCTCACAGGGAATGCTCAAAGCACCGACCGTAAGAAGAGCCTCTATTCTTGTACTTAAGGCGGCATTGTGCCTATTGTATGTCATTGCGATGCGATTTCTTTGTTTTATCGTCAATGTGAAGGTACAAGGAATACATTGAACCTGCAGTGGTGTATCGGAAACTGATACTGGTCTCACAGGGAATGCTCAAAGCATCGACTGTAAGAAGAGTCTCTATTCTTGTACTTAAGGCGGCATTGTGCATTTTGTAATTAATTCCGATGCTATTTCTGCAATTCATTGTCAATGTGAAGGTCCAAGTAATACATTGAACCTGCAGTGGGATATCGGAAACTAATACTGGTCGCACAGGGAATGCTCAAAGCACCGACTGTATGAAGGGTCTCTATTCATGTACTTCAGGCGGCATTGGGCCATTTGTATTTAATTCCGATGTAATCCCAGTGTTTCATCGTCAATGTGTGTGACCAAGGAATACATTGAACCTGCAGTGGTGTATTGGAAACTAATACTGGTCTCACAGGGAATGCTCATAGTTCCGGCTGTAAGAAGTGTTTCTATTCTTGTACTTAAGGCGGCATTGTGCCTTTTATATTTAATTCAGATGAGATTTCTGTGTTTCATCGTCAATGAGAAGGTCCAAGGAATACATTGAACCTGCAGTGGTGTATCGGAAACTAATACTGGTCTCACAGGGAATGCTCAAAGCACCGACTGTAAGAAGAGTCTCTTGTCTTGTACTTAAGGCGGCATTGTGCCTTTTGAATTTAATTCCAATGTAATTTCTGTGTTTCATTATCAATGCTAAGGTCCAAGGATTACCTTCAACCTGCAGTAGTGTATCGGGAACTAATACTGGTCTCACAGGAAAGGATCAAAGCACAGTCTCTAACAAGTCTCACTCTTCTTGCACTTAAGGCGGCATTGTGCCTTTTGTATTTAATTCCGATGTAATTTCAGTGTTTCATCGTCAATGTGTATGTCCAAGGAATACATTGAACCTTCATTGGTGTATCGGAAACTAATACGTGTCTCACAGGGAATGCTCAAAGCACCGACTGTAAGAAGAGTCTCTATTCTTGTACTTAAGGCGGCATTGTGCCTTTTGTATTTAATTCCGATGCGATATCTGTGTTTCATCGCCAATGTCGAGGTCCAAGGAATACATTGAACCTGCAGTGGTCTATCGGAAACTAATACTGGCTCACAGGGAATGCTCAAAGCACCACCTGTAAGAAGAGTCTCTATTCTTGTACTTAAGGCGGCATTGTGCCTTTTGTATGTAATTGCGATGCGATTTCTTTGTTTTATCGTCAATGTGAAGGTCCAAGGAATACATTGAACCTGCAGTGGTGTATCGGAAACTGATACTGGCCTCACAGGCAATGCTCAAATCACCGACTGGAAGAAGAGTCTACATTCTTGGACTTAAGGTGGCATTGTGCCTTATGTATTTAATTGCGATGCGATTTATTTGTTTTATCGTCAATGTGAAGGTCCAAGGAATACATTGAACGTGCAGTGATCTATCGGAAACTAATACTGGTCTCACAGGAAATGCTCAATATCCGACTGTAAGAAGAGTCTCTATTCATGTACTTAAGGCGGCATTGTGCCTTTTGTATTTAATTCCCATGTAATTTCATTGTTTCATCGTCAATGTTTACGACCAAGGAATACATTGAACCGGCAGTGGTGTATTGGAAACTCATTCTGCTCTCACAGGGAATGCTCAAAGCACCGACTGTAAGAAGAGTCTCTATTCTTGTACTTCAGGCGGTATTGTGCTTTTTGTATTTAATTCCGATGTAATTTCAGTGTTTCATCGTCAATGTGTATGTCCAAGGAATACATTGAACCTGCAGTGGTGTATCGGAGACTAATACTGGTCTCACAGGAGAGGATCAAAGCACAGACTCTAACAAGTCTCACTCTTCTTGCACTTAAGGCGGCATTGTGCCTTTTGTATTTAATTCCGATGTAATTTCAGTGTTTCATCGTCAATGTTTATGTCCAAGGAATACATTGAACCTGCATTGGTGTATCGGAAACTAATACTGTTCTCACAGGGAATGCTCAAACCACTGACTGTAAGAAGAGTCTCTATTCTTGTACTTAAGGCGGCAGTGTGCCTTTTGTATTTAATTCCGATGCGATATCTGTGTTTCATCGTCAATGTGAAGGTCCAAGGAATACATTGAACCTGCAGTGGTCTATCGGAAACTAATACTGGCTCACAGGGAATGCTCAAAGCACCGACCGTAAGAAGAGCCTCTATTCTTGTACTTAAGGCGGCATTGTGCCTATTGTATGTCATTGCGATGCGATTTCTTTGTTTTATCGTCAATGTGAAGGTACAAGGAATACATTGAACCTGCAGTGGTGTATCGGAAACTGATACTGGTCTCACAGGGAATGCTCAAAGCATCGACTGTAAGAAGAGTCTCTATTCTTGTACTTAAGACGGCATTGTGCATTTTGTAATTAATTCCGATGCTATTTCTGCAATTCATTGTCAATGTGAAGGTCCAAGTAATACATTGAACCTGCAGTGGGATATCGGAAACTAATACTGGTCGCACAGGGAATGCTCAAAGCACCGACTGTATGAAGGGTCTCTATTCATGTACTTCAGGCGGCATTGGGCCATTTGTATTTAATTCCGATGTAATCCCAGTGTTTCATCGTCAATGTGTGTGACCAAGGAATACATTGAACCTGCAGTGGTGTATTGGAAACTAATACTGGTCTCACAGGGAATGCTCATAGTTCCGGCTGTAAGAAGTGTTTCTATTCTTGTACTTAAGGCGGCATTGTGCCTTTTATATTTAATTCAGATGAGATTTCTGTGTTTCATCGTCAATGAGAAGGTCCAAGGAATACATTGAACCTGCAGTGGTGTATCGGAAACTAATACTGGTCTCACAGGGAATGCTCAAAGCACCGACTGTAAGAAGAGTCTCTTGTCTTGTACTTAAGGCGGCATTGTGCCTTTTGAATTTAATTCCAATGTAATTTCTGTGTTTCATTATCAATGCTAAGGTCCAAGGATTACCTTCAACCTGCAGTAGTGTATCGGGAACTAATACTGGTCTCACAGGAAAGGATCAAAGCACAGTCTCTAACAAGTCTCACTCTTCTTGCACTTAAGGCGGCATTGTGCCTTTTGTATTTAATTCCGATGTAATTTCAGTGTTTCATCGTCAATGTGTATGTCCAAGGAATACATTGAACCTTCATTGGTGTATCGGAAACTAATACGTGTCTCACAGGGAATGCTCAAAGCACCGACTGTAAGAAGAGTCTCTATTCTTGTACTTAAGGCGGCATTGTGCCTTTTGTATTTAATTCCGATGCGATATCTGTGTTTCATCGCCAATGTCGAGGTCCAAGGAATACATTGAACCTGCAGTGGTCTATCGGAAACTAATACTGGCTCACAGGGAATGCTCAAAGCACCACCTGTAAGAAGAGTCTCTATTCTTGTACTTAAGGCGGCATTGTGCCTTTTGTATGTAATTGCGATGCGATTTCTTTGTTTTATCGTCAATGTGAAGGTCCAAGGAATACATTGAACCTGCAGTGGTGTATCGGAAACTGATACTGGCCTCACAGGGAACGCTCAAAGCATCGACTGTAAGAAGAGTCTCTATTCTTGTACTTAAGACGGCATTGTGCCTTTTGTATTTAATTCCGTTGCGATTTCTGTGTTTCATCGTCAATGTGAAGGTCCAAGTAATACATTGAACGTGCAGTGATCTATCGGAAACTAATACTGGTCTCACAGGAAATGCTCAATATCCGACTGTAAGAAGAGTCTCTATTCATGTACTTAAGGCGGCATTGTGCCTTTTGTATTTAATTCCCATGTAATTTCATTGTTTCATCGTCAATGTTTACGACCAAGGAATACATTGAACCGGCAGTGGTGTATTGGAAACTCATTCTGCTCTCACAGGGAATGCTCAAAGCACCGACTGTAAGAAGAGTCTCTATTCTTGTACTTCAGGCGGTATTGTGCTTTTTGTATTTAATTCCGATGTAATTTCAGTGTTTCATCGTCAATGTGTATGTCCAAGGAATACATTGAACCTGCAGTGGTGTATTGGAAAATAATACTGGTCTCACAGGGAATGCTCATAGCACGGACTGTAAGAAGTGTTTCTATTCTTGTAATTAAGGCGGCATTGTGCCTTTTATATTTAATTCAGATGAGATTTCTGTGTTTCATCGTCAATGAGAAGGTCCAAGGAATACATTGAACCTCCAGTGGTGTATCGGAAACTAATACTGGACTCACAGGGAATGCTCAAAGCACCGACTGTAAGAAGAGTCTCTATTCTTGCACTTAAGGCGGCATTGTGCCTTTTGTATTTGATTCCGATGTAATTTATGTGATTCATCGTCAATGTGTACTTCCAAGGAATACATTGAACCTGCAGTGGTGTATCGGAAACTAATACTGGCCTCACAGGGAATGCTCAAAGCACCGACTGTAAGAAGAGTCTCTATTCTTGTACTTAAGGCGGCATTGTGCCTTTTGAATTTAATTCCAATGTAATTTCTGTGTTTCATCATCAATGCTAAGGTCCAAGGATTACCTTGAACCTGCAGTAGTGTATCGGGAACTAATACTGGTCTCACTGGAAAAGATCAAAGCACCGACTCTAAGAAGTCTCACTCTTCTTGCACTGAATGCGGTATTGTGCCTTTTGTATTTAATTCCGATGTAATTTCAGTGTTTCATCGTCAATGTGTATGTCCAAGAAATACACTGAACCTGCAGTGGTGTATCGGAAACTAATACTGGTCACACAGGGAATGCTCAAAGCACCGAGTGTAAGAAGAGTCTCTATTCTTGTATTGAAGGCCACATTGTGCCTTTTATATTTAATTCCGATTCGATTTCTGTGTTTTATCTTCAATTTGAAGGTCCAAGGAATACATTGAACCTGCAGTGGTGTATCAGAGACTAATACTGGTCTCACAGGAAAGGATCAAAGCACAGACTCTAACAAGTCTCACTCTTCTTGCACTTAAGGCGGCATTGTGCCTTTTGTATTTAATTCTGATGTAATTTCAGTGTTTCATCGTCAATGTGTATGTCCAAGGAATACATTGAACCTGCATTGGTGTATCGGAAACTAATACTGTTCTCACAGGGAATGCTCAAAGCACTGACTGTAAGAAGAGTCTCTATTCTTGTACTTAAGGCGGCAGTGTGCCTTTTGTATTTAATTCCGTTGCGATATCTGTGTTTCATCGTCAATGTGAAGGTCCAAGGAATACATTGAACCTGCAGTGGTCTATCGGAAACTAATACTGGCTCACAGGGAATGCTCAAAGCACCGACTGTAAGAAGAGCCTCTATTCTTGTACTTAAGGCGGCATTGTGCCTTTTGTATGTAATTGCGATGCGATTTCTTTTTTTTATCGTCAATGTGAAGGTACAAGGAATACATTGAACCTGCAGAGGTGTATCGGAAACTGATACTGGTCTCACAGGGAATGCTCAAAGCATCGACTGTAAGAAGAGTCTCTATTCTTGTACTTAAGACGGCATTGTGCATTTTGTAATTAATTCCGATGCTATTTCTGTGTTTCATTGTCAATGTGAAGGTCCAAGTAATACATTGAACCTGCAGTGGGATATCGGAAACTAATACTGGTCGCACAGGGAATGCTCAAAGCACCGACTGTATGAAGGGTCTCTATTCATGTACTTCAGGCGGCATTGGGCCATTTGTATTTAATTCCGATGTAATCCCAGTGTTTCATCGTCAATGTGTGTGTCCAAGGAATACATTGAACCTGCAGTGGTGTATCGGAAACTAATACTGTTCTCACAGGGAATGCTCAAAGCACTGACTGTAAGAAGAGTCTCTATTCTTGTACTTAAGGCGGCAGTGTGCCTTTTGTATTTAATTCCGATGCGATATCTGTGTTTCATCGTCAATGTGAAGGTCCAAGGAATACATTGAAAATGCAGTGGTGTATCGGAAACTAATACTGGTCTCACAGGGAATGCTCAAAGCACCGACAGTAAGAAGATTCTCTATTCATGTACTTGAGGCGGCATTGTGCCTTTTGTATTTAATTCCGATGTAATTTATGTGTTTCATCGTCAATGTGTATGTCCAAGGAATACATTGAACCAGCAGTGGTGTATCGGAAACTAATACTGGCCTCACAGGGAATGCTCAAAGCACCGACTGTAAGAAGAGACTCTATTCTTGTACTTAAGGTGGCATTGTGAATTTTGAATTTAATTCCAATGTAATTTCTGTGTTTCATCATCAATGCTATGGTCCAAGGATTACCTTGAACCTGCAGTAGTGTATCGGGAACTAATACTGGTCTCACAGGAAAAGATCAAAGCACCGACTGTATGAAGGGTCTCTATTCATGTACTTCAGGCGGCATTGGGCCATTTGTATTTAATTCCGATGTAATCCCAGTGTTTCATCGTCAATGTGTGTGACCAAGGAATACATTGAACCTGCAGTGGTGTATTGGAAACTAATACTGGTCTCACAGGGAATGCTCATAGCACCGACTGTAAGAAGTGTTTCTATTCTTGTACTTAAGGCGGCATTGTGCCTTTTATATTTAATTCAGATGAGATTTCTGTGTTTCATCGTCAATGAGAAGATCCAAGGAATACATTGAACCTGCAGTGGTGTATCGGAAACTAATACTGGTCTCACAGGGAATGCTCAAAGCACCGACTGTAAGAAGAGTCTCTATTCTTGTACTTAAGGCGGCATTGTGAATTTTGAATTTAATTCCAATGTAATTTCTGTGTTTCATTATCAATGCTAAGGTCCAAGGATTACCTTCAACCTGCAGTAGTGTATCGGGAACTAATACTGGTCTCACAGGAAAGGATCAAAGCACAGACTCTAACAAGTCTCACTCTTCTTGCACTTAAGGCGGCATTGTGCCTTTTGTATGTAATTGCGATGCGATTTCTTTGTTTTATCGTCAATGTGAAGGTCCAAGGAATACATTGAACCTGCAGTGGTGTATCGAAACTGATACTGGCCTCACAGGGAACGCTCAAAGCATCGACTGTAAGAAGAGTCTCTATTCTTGTACTTAAGACGGCATTGTGCCTTTTGTATTTAATTCCGATGCGATTTCTTTGTTTCATCGTCAATGTGAAGGTCCAAGTAATACATTAAACCTGCAGTGTGATATCGGAAACTAATACTGGTCGCACAGGGAATGCTCAGAGCACCGACTGTACGAAGGGTCTCTATTCTTGTACTTCAGTCGGCATTGGGCCATTTGTATTTAATTCCGATGTAATCCCAGTGTTTCATCGTCAATGTGTGTGACCAGGGAATACATTGAACCTGCAGTGGTGTATTGGAAACTAATACTGGTCTCACAGGGAATGCTCATAGCACGGACTGTAAGAAGTGTTTCTATTCTTGTACTTAAGGCGGCATTGTGCCTTTTGTATTTAATTCCGATGCGATTTCTGTGTTTCATCGTCAATGTGGAGGTCCAAGTAATACATTGAACCTGCAGTGGGATATCGGAAACTAATACTGGTCGCACAGGGAATGCTGAAAGCACCGACTGTAAGAAGAGTCTCTATTCTTGCACTTAAGGCGGCATTGTGCCTTTTGTATTTAATTCCGATGTAATTTATGTGATTCATCGTCAGTGTGTATTTCCAAGGAATACATTGAACCTGCAGTGGTGTATCGGAAACTTATACTGGTCTCACAGGCAATGCTCAAATCACCGACTGTAAGAAGAGTCTACATTCTTGTACTTAAGGCGGCATTGTGCCTTTTGTATTTAATTGCGATGCGATTTATTTGTTTTATCGTCAATGTGAAGGTCCAAGGAATACATTGAACGTGCAGTGATCTATCGGAAACTAATACTGGTCTCACAGGAAATGCTCAAACACCGACTGTAAGAAGAGTCTCTATTCTTGTACTTAAGGCGGCATTGTGCCTTTTGAATTTAATTCCAATGTAATTTCTGTGTTTCATTATCAATGCTGAGGTCCAAGGATTACCTTCAACCTGCAGTAGTGTATCGGGAACTAATACTGGTCTCACAGGAAAGGATCAAAGCACAGACTCTAACAAGTCTCACTCTTCTTGCACTTAAGGCGGCATTGTGTTTTGTATTTAATTCCGATGTAATTTCAGTGTTTCATCGTCAATGTGCATGTCCAAGGAATACATTGAACCTGCATTGGTGTATCGGAAACTAATACGTGTCTCACAGGGAATGCTCAAAGCACCGACTGTAAGAAGAGTCTCTATTCTTGTACTTAAGGCGGCATTGTGCCTTTTGTATTTAATTCTGATGCGATATCTGTGTTTCATCGCCAATGTCAAGGTCCAAGGAATACATTGAACCTGCAGTGGTCTATCGGAAACTAATACTGGCTCACAGGGAATGCCCAAAGCACCACCTGTAAGAAGAGTCTCTATTCTTGTACTTAAGGCGGCATTGTGCCTTTTGTATGTAATTGCGATGCGATTACTTTGTTTTATCGTCAATGTGAAGGTCCAAGGAATACATTGAACCTGCAGTGGTGTATCGGAAACTGATACTGGCCTCACAGGGAACGCTCAAAGCATCGACTGTAAGAAGAGTCTCTATTCTTGTACTTAAGACGGCATTGTGCCTTTTGTATTTAATTCCGATGCGATTTCCGTGTTTAATCGTCAATGTGAAGGTCCAAGTAATACATTGAACCTGCAGTGGGATATCGGAAACTAATACTGGTCGCACAGGGAATGCTCAAAGCACCGACTGTACGAAGGGTCTCTATTCTTGAACTTCAGGCGGCATTTGGCCATTTGTATTTAATTCCGATGTAATCCCAGTGTTTCATCGTCAATGTGTGTGACCAGGGAATACATTGAACCTGCAGTGGTGTATTGGAAACTAATACTGCTCTCACAGGGAATGCTCATAGCACGGACTGTAAGAAGTGTTTCTATTCTTGTACTTAAGGCGGCATTGTGCCTTTTGTATTTAATTCCGATGCGATTTCTGTGTTTCATCGTCAATGTGAAGGTCCAAGTAATACATTGAACCTGCAGTGGTGTATCGGAAACTAATTCTGGTCGCACAGGGAATGCTCAAAGCACCGACTGTAAGAAGAGTCTCTATTCTTGTACTTCAGGCGGTATTGTGCTTTTTGTATTTAATTCCGATGTAATTTCAGTGTTTCATCGTCAATGTGTATGTCCAAGGAATACATTGAACCTGCAGTGGTGTATCGAAACTGATACTGGCCTCACAGGGAACGCTCAAAGCATCGACTGTAAGAAGAGTCTCTATTCTTGTACTTAAGACGGCATTGTGCATTTGTATTTAATTCCGATGCGATTTCTTTGTTTCATCGTCAATGTGAAGGTCCAAGTAATACATTAAACCTGCAGTGGGATATCGGAAACTAATACTGGTCGCACAGGGAATGCTCAGAGCACCGACTGTACGAAGGGTCTCTATTCTTGTACTTCAGTCGGCATTGGGCCATTTGTATTTAATTCCGATGTAATCCCAGTGTTTCATCGTCAATGTGTGTGACCAGGGAATACATTGAACCTGCAGTGGTGTATTGGAAACTAATACTGGTCTCACAGGGAATGCTCATAGCACGGACTGTAAGAAGTGTTTCTATTCTTGTACTTAAGGCGGCATTGTGCCTTTTGTATTTAATTCCGATGCGATTTCTGTGTTTCATCGTCAATGTGAAGGTCCAAGTAATACATTGAACCTGCAGTGGGATATCGGAAACTAATACTGGTCGCACAGGGAATGCTGAAAGCACCGACTGTAAGAAGAGTCTCTATTCTTGCACTTAAGGCGGCATTGTGCCTTTTGTATTTAATTCCGATGTAATTTATGTGATTCATCGTCAGTGTGTATTTCCAAGGAATACATTGAACCTGCAGTGGTGTATCGGAAACTTATACTGGTCTCACAGGCAATGCTCAAATCACCGACTGTAAGAAGAGTCTACATTCTTGTACTTAAGGCGGCATTGTGCCTTTTGTATTTAATTGCGATGCGATTTATTTGTTTTATCGTCAATGTGAAGGTCCAAGGAATACATTGAACGTGCAGTGATCTATCGGAAACTAATACTGGTCTCACAGGAAATGCTCAAACACCGACTGTAAGAAGAGTCTCTATTCTTGTACTTAAGGCGGCATTGTGCCTTTTGAATTTAATTCCAATGTAATTTCTGTGTTTCATTATCAATGCTGAGGTCCAAGGATTACCTTCAACCTGCAGTAGTGTATCGGGAACTAATACTGGTCTCACAGGAAAGGATCAAAGCACAGACTCTAACAAGTCTCACTCTTCTTGCACTTAAGGCGGCATTGTGTTTTGTATTTAATTCCGATGTAATTTCAGTGTTTCATCGTCAATGTGTATGTCCAAGGAATACATTGAACCTGCATTGGTGTATCGGAAACTAATACGTGTCTCACAGGGAATGCTTAAAGCACCGACTGTAAGAAGAGTCTCTATTCTTGTACTTAAGGCGGCATTGTGCCTTTTGTATTTAATTCTGATGCGATATCTGTGTTTCATCGCCAATGTCAAGGTCCAAGGAATACATTGAACCTGCAGTGGTCTATCGGAAAATAATACTGGCTCACAGGGAATGCTCAAAGCACCACCTGTAAGAAGAGTCTCTATTCTTGTACTTAAGGCGGCATTGTGCCTTTTGTATGTAATTGCGATGCGATTTCTTTGTTTTATCGTCAATGTGAAGGTCCAAGGAATACATTGAACCTGCAGTGGTGTATCGGAAACTGATACTGGCCTCACAGGGAACGCTCAAAGCATCGACTGTAAGAAGAGTCTCTATTCTTGTACTTAAGACGGCATTGTGCCTTTTGTATTTAATTCCGATGCGATTTCCGTGTTTAATCGTCAATGTGAAGGTCCAAGTAATACATTGAACCTGCAGTGGGATATCGGAAACTAATACTGGTCGCACAGGGAATGCTCAAAGCACCGACTGTACGAAGGGTCTCTATTCTTGTACTTCAGGCGGCATTTGGCCATTTGTATTTAATTCCGATGTAATCCCAGTGTTTCATCGTCAATGTGTGTGACCAGGGAATACATTGAACCTGCAGTGGTGTATTGGAAACTAATACTGCTCTCACAGGGAATGCTCATAGCACGGACTGTAAGAAGTGTTTCTATTCTTGTACTTAAGGCGGCATTGTGCCTTTTGTATTTAATTCCGATGCGATTTCTGTGTTTCATCGTCAATGTGAAGGTCCAAGTAATACATTGAACCTGCAGTGGTGTATCGGAAACTAATTCTGGTCGCACAGGGAATGCTCAAAGCACCGACTGTAAGAAGAGTCTCTATTCTTGTACTTCAGGCGGTATTGTGCTTTTTGTATTTAATTCCGATGTAATTTCAGTGTTTCATCGTCAATGTGTATGTCCAAGGAATACATTGAACCTGCAGTGGTGTATTGGAAACTAATACTGGTCTCACAGGGAATGCTCATAGCACGGACTGTAAGAAGTGTTTCTATTCTTGTAATTAAGGCGGCATTGTGCCTTTTATATTTAATTCAGATGAGATATCTGTGTTTCATCGTCAATGGGAAGGTCCAAGGAATACTTTGAACCTGCAGTGGTGTATCGGAAACTAATACTGGACTCACAGGGAATGCTCAAAGAAACGAATGTAAGAAGAGTCTCTATTCTTGTACTTAAGGCGGCATTGTGAATTTTGAATTTAATTCCAATGTAATTTCTGTGTTTCATTATCAATGCTAAGGTCCAAGGATTACCTTCAACCTGCAGTAGTGTATCGGGAACTAATACTGGTCTCACAGGAAAGGATCAAAGCACAGACTCTAACAAGTCTCACTCTTCTTGCACTTAAGGCGGCATTGTGCCTTTTGTATGTAATTGCGATGCGATTTCTTTGTTTTATCGTCAATGTGAAGGTCCAAGGAATACATTGAACCTGCAGTGGTGTATCGAAACTGATACTGGCCTCACAGGGAACGCTCAAAGCATCGACTGTAAGAAGAGTCTCTATTCTTGTACTTAAGACGGCATTGTGCCTTTTGTATTTAATTCCGATGCGATTTCTTTGTTTCATCGTCAATGTGAAGGTCCAAGTAATACATTAAACCTGCAGTGTGATATCGGAAACTAATACTGGTCGCACAGGGAATGCTCAGAGCACCGACTGTACGAAGGGTCTCTATTCTTGTACTTCAGTCGGCATTGGGCCATTTGTATTTAATTCCGATGTAATCCCAGTGTTTCATCGTCAATGTGTGTGACCAGGGAATACATTGAACCTGCAGTGGTGTATTGGAAACTAATACTGCTCTCACAGGGAATGCTCATAGCACGGACTGTAAGAAGTGTTTCTATTCTTGTACTTAAGGCGGCATTGTGCCTTTTGTATTTAATTCCGATGCGATTTCTGTGTTTCATCGTCAATGTGAAGGTCCAAGTAATACATTGAACCTGCAGTGGTGTATCGGAAACTAATTCTGGTCGCACAGGGAATGCTCAAAGCACCGACTGTAAGAAGAGTCTCTATTCTTGTACTTCAGGCGGTATTGTGCTTTTTGTATTTAATTCCGATGTAATTTCAGTGTTTCATCGTCAATGTGTATGTCCAAGGAATACATTGAACCTGCAGTGGTGTATCGAAACTGATACTGGCCTCACAGGGAACGCTCAAAGCATCGACTGTAAGAAGAGTCTCTATTCTTGTACTTAAGACGGCATTGTGCCTTTTGTATTTAATTCCGATGCGATTTCTTTGTTTCATCGTCAATGTGAAGGTCCAAGTAATACATTAAACCTGCAGTGGGATATCGGAAACTAATACTGGTCGCACAGGGAATGCTCAGAGCACCGACTGTACGAAGGGTCTCTATTCTTGTACTTCAGTCGGCATTGGGCCATTTGTATTTAATTCCGATGTAATCCCAGTGTTTCATCGTCAATGTGTGTGACCTGGGAATACATTGAACCTGCAGTGGTGTATTGGAAACTAATACTGGTCTCACAGGGAATGCTCATAGCACGGACTGTAAGAAGTGTTTCTATTCTTGTACTTAAGGCGGCATTGTGCCTTTTGTATTTAATTCCGATGCGATTTCTGTGTTTCATCGTCAATGTGAAGGTCCAAGTAATACATTGAACCTGCAGTGGGATATCGGAAACTAATACTGGTCGCACAGGGAATGCTGAAAGCACCGACTGTAAGAAGAGTCTCTATTCTTGCACTTAAGGCGGCATTGTGCCTTTTGTATTTAATTCCGATGTAATTTATGTGATTCATCGTCAGTGTGTATTTCCAAGGAATACATTGAACCTGCAGTGGTGTATCGGAAACTTATACTGGTCTCACAGGCAATGCTCAAATCACCGACTGTAAGAAGAGTCTACATTCTTGTACTTAAGGCGGCATTGTGCCTTTTGTATTTAATTGCGATGCGATTTATTTGTTTTATCGTCAATGTGAAGGTCCAAGGAATACATTGAACGTGCAGTGATCTATCGGAAACTAATACTGGTCTCACAGGAAATGCCCAAACACCGACTGTAAGAAGAGTCTCTATTCTTGTACTTAAGGCGGCATTGTGCCTTTTGAATTTAATTCCAATGTAATTTCTGTGTTTCATTATCAATGCTGAGGTCCAAGGATTACCTTCAACCTGCAGTAGTGTATCGGGAACTAATACTGGTCTCACAGGAAAGGATCAAAGCACAGACTCTAACAAGTCTCACTCTTCTTGCACTTAAGGCGGCATTGTGTTTTGTATTTAATTCCGATGTAATTTCAGTGTTTCATCGTCAATGTGTATGTCCAAGGAATACATTGAACCTGCATTGGTGTATCGGAAACTAATACGTGTCTCACAGGGAATGCTTAAAGCACCGACTGTAAGAAGAGTCTCTATTCTTGTACTTAAGGCGGCATTGTGCCTTTTGTATTTAATTCTGATGCGATATCTGTGTTTCATCGCCAATGTCAAGGTCCAAGGAATACATTGAACCTGCAGTGGTCTATCGGAAAATAATACTGGCTCACAGGGAATGCTCAAAGCACCACCTGTAAGAAGAGTCTCTATTCTTGTACTTAAGGCGGCATTGTGCCTTTTGTATGTAATTGCGATGCGATTTCTTTGTTTTATCGTCAATGTGAATTTCCAAGGAATACATTGAACCTGCAGTGGTGTATCGGAAACTGATACTGGCCTCACAGGGAACGCTCAAAGCATCGACTGTAAGAAGAGTCTCTATTCTTGTACTTATGACGGCATTGTGCCTTTTGTATTTAATTCCGATGCGATTTCCGTGTTTAATCGTCAATGTGAAGGTCCAAGTAATACATTGATCCTGCAGTGGGATATCGGAAACTAATACTGGTCGCACAGGGAATGCTCAAAGCACCGACTGTACGAAGGGTCTCTATTCTTGTACTTCAGGCGGCATTTGGCCATTTGTATTTAATTCCGATGTAATCCCAGTGTTTCATCGTCAATGTGTGTGACCAGGGAATTCATTGAACCTGCAGTGGTGTATTGGACACTAATACTGCTCTCACAGGGAATGCTCATAGCACGGACTGTAAGAAGTGTTTCTATTCTTGTACTTAAGGCGGCATTGTGCCTTTTGTAATTAATTCCGATGCGTTTTCTGTGTTTCATCGTCAATGTGAAGGTCCAAGTAATACATTGAACCTGCAGTGGTGTATCGGAAACTAATTCTGGTCGCACAGGGAATGCTCAAAGCACCGACTGTAAGAAGAGTCTCTATTCTTGTACTTCAGGCGGTATTGTGCTTTTTGTATTTAATTCCGATGTAATTTCAGTGTTTCATCGTCAATGTGTATGTCCAAGGAATACATTGAACCTGCAGTGGTGTATTGGAAACTAATACTGGTCTCACAGGGAATGCTCATAGCACGGACTGTAAGAAGTGTTTCTATTCTTGTAATTAAGGCGGCATTGTGCCTTTTATATTTAATTCAGATGAGATTTCTGTGTTTCATCGTCAATGAGAAGGTCCAAGGAATACTTTGAACCTGCAGTGGTGTATCGGAAACTAATACTGGACTCACAGGGAATGCTCAAAGAAACGAATGTAAGAAGAGTCTCTATTCTTGTACTTAAGGCGGCATTGCGCCTTTTGCATTTAATTCCGATGTGATTTCTGTGTGTCATCGTCAATGTGAAGATCCATGGAGAACATTGAACCAGCAGTGGTGTATCGGAAACTAATACTGGTCTCACAGGAAAGGATAAAAGCACAGACTCTAAGAAGTCTCACTCTTCTTGCACTTTAGGCGGCATTGTGCCTTTTGTATTTAATTCCGATGTAATTTCAGTGTTTCATCGTCCGTGTGTATGTCCAAGGAATACATTGAACCTGCAGTGTTGTATCGGAAACTAATACTGATCTAACAGGGAATTCTCAAATCACCGACTGTAAGAAGAGTCTACATTCTTGTACCTAAGGCGGTATTGTACCTTTTGTATTTAATTCCAATGCGATTTCTGTGTGTCTTAGTCAATGTGAAGGTCTAAGGAATACATTGAACCTGCAGTCGTGTATCGGAAACTAATACTGGTCTCACAGGGAATGGTCAACGCACCGACTGTAAGAAGAGTCTCTATTGTTGTACTTAAGGCGGCATTGTGCCCTTTGTATAAAATTCCGATGCCATTTCTGTGTTTCATCGTCAATGTGAAGGTCAAAGGAATACATTGAACCAGCAGTAGTATATCGGAAACTAATACTGGTTTCACAGGAAAGGATCAAAGCACAGACTCTAAGAAGTCTCACTCTTCTTGCACTTAAGGCGGCATGGTTAATTTTTTATTTAATTAGATGTAATTTCAGTGTTTCATCGTCAGTGTATATGTCCAAGTAATACATTGAACCTGCAGTGGTGTATTGGAAACTAATACGTGTCTCACAGGGAATGCTCAAAGCACTGACTGTAAGAAGAGTCTCTATTCTTGTACTTAAGGCGGCAGTGTGCCTTTTGTATTTAATTCCGTTGCGATATCTGTGTTTCATCGTCAATGCGAAGGTCCAAGGAATACATTGAACCTGCAGTGGTCTATCGGAAACTAATACTGGCTCACAGGGAATGCTCAAAGCACCGACAGTAAGAAGATTCTCTATTCATGTACTTGAGGCGGCATTGTGCCTTTTGTATTTAATTCCGATGTAATTTATGTGTTTCATCGTCAATGTGTATGTCCAAGGAATACATTGAACCAGCAGTGGTGTATGGGAAACTAATACTGGCCTCACAGGGAATGCTCAAAGCACCGACTGTAAGAAGAGTCTCTACTCTTGTATTTAAGGCGGCATTGTGCCTTTTGAATTTAATTCCAATGTAATTTCTGTGTTTCATCATCAATGCTATGGTCCAAGGATTACCTTGAACCTGCAGTAGTGTATCGGGAACTAATACTGGGCTCACAGGAAAAGATCAAAGCACAGACTCTAAGAAGTCTCACTCTTCTTGCACTGAATGCGGCATTGTGCCTTTTGTATTTAATTCCGATGTAATTTCATTGTTTCATCGTCAATGTGTATGTCCAAGGAATACATTGAACCTGCATTGGTGTATCGGAAACTAATACTGTTCTCACAGGGAATGCTCAAAGCACTGACTGTAAGAAGAGTCTCTATTCTTGTACTTAAGGCGGCAGTGTGCCTTTTGTATTTAATTCCGATGCGATATCTGTGTTTCATCGTCAATGTGAAGGTCCAAGGAATACATTGAACCTGCAGTGGTCTATCGGAAACTAATACTGGCTCACAGGGAATGCTCAAAGCACCGACTGTAAGAAGAGCCTCTATTCTTGTACTTAAGGCGGCATTGTGCCTTTTGTATGTAATTGCGATGCTATTTCTGTGTTTCATTGTCAATGTGAAGGTCCAAGTAATACATTGAACCTGCAGTGGTGTATCGGAAACTAATACTGGTCTCACAGGGAATGGTCAAAGCACCGACTGTAAGAAGAGTCTCTATTGTTGTACTTAAGGCGGCATTGTGCCCTTTGTATAAAATTCCGATGCCATTTCTGTGTTTCATCGTCAATGTGAAGGTCAAAGGAATACATTGAACCAGCAGTAGTATATCGGAAACTAATACTGGTTTCACAGGAAAGGATCAAAGCACAGACTCTAAGAAGTCTCACTCTTCTTGCACTTAAGGCGGCATGGTTAATTTTTTATTTTATTCCGATGTAATTTCAGTGTTTCATCGTCAGTGTGTATGTCCAAGTAATACATTGAACCTGCAGTGGTGTATTGGAAACTAATACGTGTCTCACAGGGAATGCTCAAAGCACTGACTGTAAGAAGAGTCTCTATTCTTGTACTTAAGGCGGCAGTGTGCCTTTTGTATTTAATTCCGTTGCGATATCTGTGTTTCATCGTCAATGTGAAGGTCCAAGGAATACATTGAACCTGCAGTGGTCTATCGGAAACTAATACTGGCTCACAGGGAATGCTCAAAGCACCGACTGTAAGAAGAGCCTCTATTCTTGTACTTAAGGCGGCATTGTGCCTTTTGTATGTAATTGCGATGCGATTTCTTTTTTTTATCGTCAATGTGAAGGTACAAGGAATACATTGAACCTGCAGAGGTGTATCGGAAACTGATACTGGTCTTACAGGGAATGCTCAAAGCATCGACTGTAAGAAGAGTCTCTATTCTTGTACTTAAGACGGCATTGTGCATTTTGTAATTAATTCCGATGCTATTTCTGTGTTTCATTGTCAATGTGAAGGTCCAAGTAATACATTGAACCTGCAGTGGGATATCGGAAACTAATACTGGTCGCACAGGGAATGCTCAAAGCACCGACTGTATGAAGGGTCTCTATTCATGTACTTCAGGCGGCATTGGGCCATTTGTATTTAATTCCGATGCGATATCTGTGTTTCATCATCAATGTGAAGGTCCAAGGAATACATTGAAAATGCAGTGGTGTATCGGAAACTAATACTGGTCTCACAGGGAATGCTCAAAGCACCGACAGTAAGAAGATTCTCTACTCATGTACTTGAGGCGGCATTGTGCCTTTTGTATTTAATTCCGATGTAATTTATGTGTTTCATTATCAATGCTAAGGTCCAAGGATTACCTTCAACCTGCAGTAGTGTATCGGGAACTAATACCGGTCTCACAGGAAAGGATCAAAGCACAGACTCTAACAAGTCTCACTCTTCTTGCACTTAAGGCGGCATTGTGCCTTTTGTATTTAATTCCGATGTAATTTCAGTGTTTCATCGTCAATGTGTATGTCCAAGGAATACATTGAACCTGCATTGGTGTATCGGAAACTAATACGTGTCTCACAGGGAATGCTCAAAGCACCGACTGTAAGAAGAGTCTCTATTCTTGTACTTAAGGCGGCATTGTGCCTTTTGTATTTAATTCCGATGCGATATCTGTGTTTCATCGCCAATGTCAAGGTCCAAGGAATACATTGAACCTGCAGTGGTCTATCGGAAACTAATACTGGCTCACAGGGAATGCTCAAAGCACCACCTGTAAGAAGAGTCTCTATTCTTGTACTTAAGGCGGCATTGTGCCTTTTGTATGTAATTGCGATGCGATTTCTTTGTTTTATCGTCAATGTGAAGGTCCAAGGAATACATTGAACCTGCAGTGGTGTATCGAAACTGATACTGGCCTCACAGGGAACGCTCAAAGCATCGACTGTAAGAAGAGTCTCTATTCTTGTACTTAAGACGGCATTGTGCCTTTTGTATTTAATTCCGATGCGATTTCTGTGTTTCATCGTCAATGTGAAGGTCCAAGTAATACATTGAACCTGCAGTGGGATATCGGAAACTAATACTGGTCGCACAGGGAATGCTCAGAGCACCGACTGTACGAAGGGTCTCTATTCTTGTACTTCAGGCGGCATTGGGCCATTTGTATTTAATTCCGATGTAATCCCAGTGTTTCATCGTCAATGTGTGTGACCAGGGAATACATTGAACCTGCAGTGGTGTATTGGAAACTAATACTGGTCTCACAGGGAATGCTCATAGCACGGACTGTAAGAAGTGTTTCTATTCTTGTACTTAAGGCGGCATTGTTCCTTTTGTATTTAATTCCGATGCGATTTCTGTGTTTCATCGTCAATGTGAAGGTCCAAGTAATACATTGAACCTGCAGTGGGACATCGGAAACTAATACTGGTCGCACAGGGAATGCTGAAAGCACCGACTGTAAGAAGAGTCTCTATTCTTGCACTTAAGGCGGCATTGTGCCTTTTGTATTTAATTCCGATGTAATTAATGTGATTCATCGTCAGTGTGTATTTCCAAGGAATACATTGAACCTGCAGTGGTGTATCGGAAACTTATACTGGTCTCACAGGCAATGCTCAAATCACCGACTGTAAGAAGAGTCTACATTCTTGTACTTAAGGCGGCATTGTGCCTTTTGTATTTAATTGCGATGCGATTTATTTGTTTTATCGTCAATGTGAAGGTCCAAGGAATACATTGAACGTGCAGTGATCTATCGGAAACTAATACTGGTCTCACAGGAAATGCTCAAACACCGACTGTAAGAAGAGTCCCTATTATTGTACTTAAGGCGGCATTGTGCCTTTTGAATTTAATTCCAATGTAATTTCCGTGTTTCATTATCAATGCTGAGGTCCAAGGATTACCTTCAACCTGCAGTAGTGTATCGGGAACTAATACTGGTCTCACAGGAAAGGATCAAAGCACAGACTCTAACAAGTCTCACTCTTCTTGCACTTAAGGCGGCATTGTGTTTTGTATTTAATTCCGATGTAATTTCAGTGTTTCATCGTCAATGTGTATGTCCAAGGAATACATTGAACCTGCATTGGTGTATCGGAAACTAATACGTGTCTCACAGGGAATGCTGAAAGCACCGACTGTAAGAAGAGTCTCTATTCTTGTACTTAAGGCGGCATTGTGCCTTTTGTATTTAATTCCGATGCGATATCTGTGTTTCATCGCCAATGTCAAGGTCCAAGGAATACATTGAACCTGCAGTGGTCTATCGGAAACTAATACTGGCTCACAGGGAATGCTCAAAGCACCACCTGTAAGAAGAGTCTCTATTCTTGTACTTAAGGCGGCATTGTGCCTTTTGTATGTAATTGCGATGCGATTTCTTAGTTTTATCGTCAATGTGAAGGTCCAAGGAATACATTGAACCTGCAGTGGTGTATCGGAAACTGATACTGGCCTCACAGGGAACGCTCAAAGCATCGACTGTAAGAAGAGTCTCTATTCTTGTACTTAAGACGGCATTGTGCCTTTTGTATTTAATTCCGATGCGATTTCCGTGTTTCATCGTCAATGTGAAGGTCCAAGTAATACATTGAACCTGCAGTGGGATATCGGAAACTAATACTGGTCGCACAGGGAATGCTCAAAGCACCGACTGTACGAAGGGTCTCTATTCTTGTACTTCAGGCGGCATTGGGCCATTTGTATTTAATTCCGATGTAATCCCAGTGTTTCATCGTCAATGTGTGTGACCAGGGAATACATTGAACCTGCAGTGGTGTATTGGAAACTAATACTGCTCTCACAGGGAATGCTCATAGCACGGACTGTAAGAAGTGTTTCTATTCTTGTACTTAAGGCGGCATTGTGCCTTTTGTATTTAATTCCGATGCGATTTCTGTGTTTCATCGTCAATGTGAAGGTCCAAGTAATACATTGAACCTGCAGTGGGATATCGGAAACTAATACTGGTCGCACAGGGAATGCTCAAAGCACCGACTGTAAGAAGAGTCTCTATTCTTGCACTTAAGGCGGCATTGTGCCTTTTGTATTTAATTCCGATGTAATTTATGTGATTCATCGTCAATGTGTATTTCCAAGGAATACATTGAACCTGCAGTGGTGTATCGGAAACTTATACTGGTCTCACAGGCAATGCTCAAATCACCGACTGTAAGAAGAGTCTACATTCTTGTACTTAAGGCGGCATTGTGCCTTTTGTATTTAATTGCGATGCGATTTATTTGTTTTATCGTCAATGTGAAGGTCCAAGGAATACATTGAACGTGCAGTGATCTATCGGAAACTAATACTGGTCTCACAGGAAATGCTCAAACACCGACTGTAAGAAGAGTCTCTATTCATGTACTTAAGGCGGCATTGTGCCTTTTGTATTTAATTCCCATGTAATTTCATTGTTTCATCGTCAATGTTTACGTCCAATGAATACATTGAACCGGCAGTGGTGTATTGGAAACTCATTCTGCTCTCACAGGGAATGCTCAAAGCACCGACTGTAAGAAGTGTCTCTATTCTTGTACTTAAGGCGGCATTGTGCCTTTTATATTTAATTCCGATGTGTTCGCAGTGTTTCATCGTCAATGTTTACGTCCAAGGAATACATTGAACCTGCAGTGTTGTATCGCAAACTAATACTGGTATCACAGGGAATGCTCAAAGCACCGACTGTAAGAAGAGTCTACATTCTTGTACTTAAGGCGGCATTGTGCCTTTTGTATTTAACTCCGATTTAATTTCTGTGATTCATTTTCAATATGTATGTCCAAGGAATACATTGAACCTGCAGTGGTGTGTCGGAAACTAATACAGGTCTAACAGGGAATGCTCAAAGCACCGACTGTAAGAAGAGTCTTTATTCTTGTACTTAAATCGGCATTGTGCCTTTTGTATTTAATTCCGATGTGATTTCTGTGTTTCATCGTCGATGTGAAAGTCCAAGTAATACATTGAACCTGCAGTGGTGTATCGGAAACTAATTCTGGTCGCACAGGGAATGCTCAAAGCACCGACAGTAAGAAGAGTCTCTATTCTTGTACTTCAGGCGGTATTGTGCTTTTTGTATTTAATTCCGATGTAATTTCAGTGTTTCATCGTCAATGTGTATGTCCAAGGAATACATTGAACCTGCAGTGGTGTATTGGAAACTAATACTGGTCTCACAGGGAATGCTCATAGCACGGACTGTAAGAAGTGTTTCTATTCTTGTAATTAAGGCGGCATTGTGCCTTTTATATTTAATTCAGATGAGATTTCTGTGTTTCATCGTCAATGAGAAGGTCCAAGGAATACATTGAACCTGCAGTGGTGTATCGGAAACTAATACTGGACTCACAGGGAATGCTCAAAGAAACGAATGTAAGAAGAGTCTCTATTCTTGTACTTAAGGCGGCATTGTGCCTTTTGCATTTAATTCCGATGTGATTTCTGTGTGTCATCGTCAATGTGAAGATCCGAGGAGAACATTGAACCAGCAGTGGTGTATCGGAAACTAATACTGGTCTCACAGGAAAGGATAAAAGCACAGACTCTAAGAAGTCTCTCTCTTCTTGCACTTTAGGCGGCATTGTGCCTTTTGTATTTAATTCCGATGTAATTTCAGTGTTTCATCGTCCATGTGTATGTCCAAGGAATACACTGAACCTGCAGTGTTGTATCGGAAACTAATACTGATCTAACAGGGAATTCTCAAATCACCGACTGTAAGAAGAGTCTACATTCTTGTATCTAAGGCGGTATTGTACCTTTTGTATTTAATTCCAATGCGATTTCTGTGTGTCATAGTCAATGTGAAGGTCTTAGGAATACATTGAACCTGCAGTGGTGTATCGGAAACTAATACTGGTCTCACAGGGAATGGTCAAAGCACCGACTGTAAGAAGAGTCTCTATTCTTGTACTTCAGGTGGCATTGTGCCTTTTGTATTTATATCCGATGTAATCTCAGTGTTTCATCGTCAATGTGTATGTCCAAGGAAAACATTGAACCTGCAGTGGTGTATTGGAAACTAATACTGGTCTCACAGGGAATCCTCAAAGCACCGACTGTAAGATGTGTCTCTATTCTTGTACTTCAGGTGGCATTGTGCCTTTTGTATTTATATCCAATGTAATCTCAGTGTTTCATCGTCAATGTGTATGTCCAAGGAATACATTGAATCTGCAGTGGTGTATTGGAAACTAATTCTGGTCTCACAGGGAATCCTCAAAGCACCGACTGTAAGAAGTGTCTCTATTCTTGTACTTAAGGCGGCATTGTGCCTTTTATATATAATTCCGATGAGATTTCTGTGTTTCATCGTCAATGTGAAGGTCCAAGGAATACATTGAACCTGCAGTGGTGTATCGGAAACTAATACTGATCTCACAGGAAAGGATCAAAGCACAGACTCTAAGAAGTCTAACTCTTCTTGCACTTATAGCGGCATTGTGCCTTTTGCATTTAAGTCCGATGTAATTTCAGTGTTTCATCGTCAATGTGTATGTCCAAGGAATACATTGAACCTGAAGTGGTGTGTAGGAAACTAATACTGGTCTCACAGGGAATGCTCAAAGCACCGACTGTAAGAAGAGCCTCTATTCTTGTACTTAAGGCGGCATTGTGCCTTTTGTATTCAATTCCGACGGGATTTCTGTGTTTCATCGTCAATGTGATGGTCCAAGGAATACATTGAACCTGCAGTGGTGTATCGTAAAACTAATACTGGTCTCACAGGTAATGCTCAAAGCACCGACTGTAAGAAGAGTCTCTATTCTTGTACTTCAGGTGGCATTGTGCCTTTTGTATTTATATCCGATGTAATCTCAGTGTTTCATCGTCAATGTGTATGTCCAAGGAAAACATTGAACCTGCAGTGGTGTATTGGAAACTAATACTGGTCTCACAGGGAATCCTCAAAGCACCGACTGTAAGATGTGTCTCTATTCTTGTACTTCAGGTGGCATTGTGCCTTTTGTATTTATATCCAATGTAATCTCAGTGTTTCATCGTCAATGTGAAGGTCCAAGGAATACATTGAACCTGCAGTGGTGTATCGGAAACTAATACTGGTCTCACAGGGAATGCTCAATGCACCGACTGTAAGAAGAGTCTCTATTCTTGTACTTAAGGCGGCATTGTGACATTTGTATTTAATTCCGTAGCGATTTCTGTCTTTCATCGTCAATGTGAAGGTCCAAGGAATACATTGAAACTGCAGTGGTGTATCGGAAACTAATACTGGTCCCACAGGAAAGGATCAAAGCACAGACTCGAAGAAGTCTCACACTTCTTGCACTTAAAGCGGCATTGTGCCTTTTGTATTTAATTCCGATGGAATTTCAGTATTTCATCGAAAATGTGAAGGTCCAAGCAATACATTGAACCTGCAGTGGTGTATCGTAAACTAATACTGGTCTCACAGGGAATGCTCAAAGCACCGACTGCAAGAAGAGTCTCTGTTCTTGTACTTAAGGCGGTATTGTGCCTTTTGAATTTAATTCCGATGTAATTTCTGTGTTTCATCATAAATGCAAAGGTCCAAGGATTACATTGAACCTGCAGTAGTGTTTCGGAAACTAATACTGGTCTCACAGGAAAGGATCAAAGCACAGACTCTAAGAAGTCTCACTCCTCTTCCACTGAAAGTGGCATTGTGCCTTTTGTATTTAATTCCGATGTAATTTCAGTGTTTCATCGTCAATGTGTATGTCCAAGGAATACATTGAACCTGCAGTGGTGTATTGGAAAGTAATACTAGTCTCATAGGGAATGCTTAAAGCACCGACCGTAAGAAGAGACTCCATTCTTGTACTTAGGAGGCATTGTGCCTTTTTTATTTAATTCCGATGCAATTTCTGTGTTTCATCGTCAATGTGAAGGTCAAAGGAAAACATTTAACCTTAATTGGAGTATCGGAAACTAATACTGGTCTCACGGGAATTGCTCAAAGCACAGACTGTAAGAAGAGTCTGTATTCTTGTATTTAAGGCGGCATTTTGCCTTTTGTATTTAATTCCGATGTAATTTCTGTGTTTAATCGTCAATGTGAAGGACCAAGGAATACATTGAACCGGCAGTGGTGTATCATAAACTAATACTGGTCTCACAGGGAATGCTCAAAGCACCGACTGTAAGAAGAGTCTCCATTCTTGTACTTAAGACGGCATTGTGCCTTTTGTATTTAATTCCGATGCGACTTCTGTGTTTCATCGTCAATGTGAAGGTCCAAGAAATACATTGAACCTGCAGTGGTCTATCGGAAATTAATATTGAGCTCACAGGGAATGCTCAAAGCACCGACTGTAAGAAGAGTCTCTATTCTTGTACCTAAGGCGACATTGTGCCTTTTGTATTAAATTCCGATGCGATTTCTGTGTTTCATCGTCAATGTGAAGGTCCAAGGAATACATTGAACGTGCAGTGATCTATCGGAAACTAATACTGGTCTCACAGGAAATGCTCAAACACCGACTGTAAGAAGAGTCTCTATTATTGTACTTAAGGCGGCATTGTGCCTTTTGAATTTAATTCCAATGTAATTTCTGTGTTTCATTATCAATGCTGAGGTCCAAGGATTACCTTCAACCTGCAGTAGTGTATCGGGAACTAATACTGGTCTCACAGGAAAGGATCAAAGCACAGACTGTAAGAAGTGTTTTAATTCTTGTACTTAAGGCGGCATTGTGCTTTTTGTATTTAATTCCGATGCGATTTCTGTGTTTCATCGTCAATGTGAAGGTCCAAGTAATACATTGAACCTGCAGTGGGATATCGGAAACTAATACTGGTCGCACAGGGAATGCTCAAAGCACCGACTGTAAGAAGAGTCTCTATTCTTGCACTTAAGGCGGCATTGTGCCTTTTGTATTTAATTCCGATGTAATTTATGTGATTCATCGTCAATGTGTATTTCCAAGGAATACATTGAACCTGCAGTGGTGTATCGGAAACTTATACTGGTCTCACAGGCAGTGCTCAAATCACCGACTGTAAGAAGAGTCTACATTCTTGTACTTAAGGCGGCATTGTGCCTTTTGTATTTAATTGCGATGCGATTTATTTGTTTTATCGTCAATGTGAAGGTCCAAGGGATACATTGAACGTGCAGTGATCTATCGGAAACTAATACTGGTCTCACAGGAAATGCTCAAACACCGACTGTAAGAAGAGTCTCTATTCATGTACTTAAGGCGGCATTGTGCCTTTTGTATTTAACTCCGATTTAATTTCTGTGATTCATTTTCAATATGTATGTCCAAGGCATACATTGAACCTGCAGTGGTGTGTCGGAAACTAATACAGGTCTAACAGGGAATGCTCAAAGCACCGACTGTAAGAAGAGTCTCTATTCTTGTACTTAAATCGGCATTGTGCCTTTTGTATTTAATTCCGATGTGATTTCTGTGTTTCATCGTCGATGTGAAAGTCCAAGTAATACATTGAACCTGCAGTGGTGTATCGGAAACTAATTCTGGTCGCACAGGGAATGCTCAAAGCACCGACTGTAAGAAGAGTCTCTATTCTTGTACTTCAGGCGGTATTGTGCTTTTTGTATTTAATTCCGATGTAATTTCAGTGTTTCATCGTCAATGTGTATGTCCAAGGAATACATTGAACCTGCAGTGGTGTATTGGAAACTAATACTGGTCTCACAGGGAATGGTCAAAGCACCGACTGTAAGAAGAATCTCTATTGTTGTACTTAAGGCGGCATTGTGCCCTTTGTATAAAATTCCGATGCCATTTCAGTGTTTCATCGTCAATGTGAAGGTCAAAGGAATACATTGAACCAGCAGTAGTATATCGGAAACTAATACTGGTTTCACAGGAAAGGATCAAAGCACAGACTCTAAGAAGTCTCACTCTTCTTGCACTTAAGGCGGCATGGTTAATTTTTTATTAAATTCCGATGTAATTTCAGTGTTTCATCGTCAGTGTGTATGTCCAAGTAATACATTGAACCTGCAGTGGTGTATTGGAAACTAATACTAGTCGCACAGGGAATGCTCAAAGCACCGACTGTAAGAGGAGTCTCTATTCTTGTACTTCAGGTGGCCATGTGCCTTTTGTATTTATATCCGATGTAATCTCAGTGTTTCATCGTCAATGTGTATGTCCAAGGAAAACATTGAACCTGCAGTGGTGTATTGGAAACTAATACTGGTCTCACAGGGAATCCTCAAAGCACCGACTGTAAGATGTGTCTCTATTCTTGTACTTCAGGTGGCACTGTGCCTTTTGTATTTATATCCGATGTAATCTCAGTGTTTCATCGTCAATGTGTATGTCCAAGGAATACATTGAATCTGCAGTGGTGTATTGGAAACTAATTCTGGTCTCACAGGGAATCCTCAAAGCACCGACTGTAAGAAGAGTCTCTATTCTTGTACTTAAGGCGGCATTGTGCCTTTTGTATTTAATTCCGATGCGATCTCTGTGTTTCATCGTCAATGTGAAGGTTCTAAGAATACATTGAACGTGCAATGGTGTATCGGAAACTAATACTGGTCTCACAGGAAATGCTCAAAGCACCGACTGGGAGTAGAGTCTCTATTCTTGTACTTAAGGCGGCATTGTGCTTTTTGTATGTAATTGCGATGCGATTCCTGTGTTTTATCGTCAATGTGAAGGTCCAAGGAATACATTGAACCTGCAGTGGTGTATCGGAAACTAATACTGGTCTCACAGGGAATGCTCAATGCACCGACTGTAAGAAGAGTCTCTATTCTTGTACTTAAGGCGGCATTGTGACATTTGAATTTAATTCCGTAGCGATTTCTGTCTTTCATCGTCAATGTGAAGGTCCAAGGAATACATTGAAACTGCAGTGGTGTATCGGAAACTAATACTGGTCCCACAGGAAAGGATCAAAGCACAGACTCGAAGAAGTCTCACTCTTCTTGCACTTAAAGCGGCATTGTGCCTTTTGTATTTAATTCCGATGTAATTTCAGTATTTCATCGAAAATGTGAAGGTCCAAGGAATACATTGAACCTGCAGTGGTGTATCGTAAACTAATACTGGTCTCACAGGGAATGCTCAAAGCACCGACTGCAAGAAGAGTCTCTGTTCTTGTACTTAAGGCGGTATTGTGCCTTTTGAATTTAATTCCGATGTAATTTCTGTGTTTCATCATAAATGCAAAGGTCCAAGGATTACATTGAACCTGCAGTAGTGTTTCGGAAACTAATACTGGTCTCACAGGAAAGGATCAAAGCACAGACTCTAAGAAGTCTCACTCTTCTTGCACTGAAAGTGGCATTGTGCCTTTTGTATTTAATTCCGATGTAATTTCAGTGTTTCATCGTCAATGTGTATGTCCAAGGAATACATTGAACCTGCAGTGGTGTATTGGAAAGTAATACTGGTCTCATAGGGAATGCTTAAAGCACCGACCGTAAGAAGAGACTCCATTCTTGTACTTAGGAGGCATTGTGCCTTTTTTATTTAATTCCGATGCAATTTCTGTGTTTCATCGTCAATGTGAAGGTCAAAGGAAAACATTTAACCTTAATTGGAGTATCGGAAACTAATACTGGTCTCACGGGAATTGCTCAAAGCACAGACTGTAAGAAGAGTCTGTATTCTTGTATTTAAGGCGGCATTTTGCCTTTTGTATTTAATTCCGATGTAATTTCTGTGTTTAATCGTCAATGTGAAGGACCAAGGAATACATTGAACCGGCAGTGGTGTATCATAAACTAATACTGGTCTCACAGGGAATGCTCAAAGCACCGACTGTAAGAAGAGTCTCCATTCTTGTACTTAAGACGGCATTGTGCCTTTTGTATTTAATTCCGATGCGACTTCTGTGTTTCATCGTCAATGTGAAGGTCCAAGAAATACATTGAACCTGCAGTGGTCTATCGGAAATTAATATTGAGCTCACAGGGAATGCTCAAAGCACCGACTGTAAAATGAGTCTCTATTCACGAACTTGAGGCGGCATTGGGCCTTTCGTATTTAATTCCGATGCGATTTCTGTGTTTCATCTACAATGTGAAGGTCCAAGGAGTACATTGAACCTGCAGTGGTGTATCGAAAACTAATACTGGTCTCACAGGGAATGCTCAAAGCACCGACTGTAAGAAGAGTCTCTATTCTTGTACTTAAGGCGGCATTTTGCCTTTTGTATTTAATTCCGATGCGATTTCTGTGTTTCATCGTCAATGTGAAGGTCCAAGGAATACATTGAACCTGCAGTGGTGTATCGGAAACCAATACTGGTCTCACAGGGAATGCTCAGAGCACCGACTGTAAGAAGAGTCTCTATTCTTGTACTTAAGGCGGCATTGTGCATTTTGTATTTAATTCCAATGTAATTTCAGTGTTTCATCGTCAATGTGTATGTTGTAATATTAGTAATTTTCGCCTCACAAACATTAATATACGCTCAATAGTAAACGCCTGATGGCCTAAAGTTATCGAAAAATTGTAAAGTAAAAGAAATGAATCATCGCATAGCAGCGACAGAATCTATTATTCTTTATCTTTGCCCTTCTTGCGCGGTGCCAGTAAATCTCTATGTACATGTATCGATTAATGGTATGAAAAAAAGAATTCTGTTGTTTCAAGACAAATGAGGCTTTTCGCGCCTCACCTTTTACTGTTTGTATTCCATGAGAGGCGGTCGCGGACTTGCTGCGTTCCGCAACTGTATTTTATATTTTATGTGAAAATATTTAGTGAATATGCTAATTGTTATTTTTTCCAATCAGAAAACATGTAGTTTCTTGTAACTGATATCGAACAGACAGCGTCAAGAGGACATTTTGACTGTTATGTATAAAGTATTTAACCACAATGGTCATCTATTGTAATTTAATATGAAAAGGTACGTAGCATTAAAAAAAAACGTGTGTTAAAGATAAGTGTGTTTATTTTCGTAAATTAACCTTGATGAGTCCATCTCCTTATTTACTCAACTGTTAATTATTTTGTGTTACTTCATCATCAGAAATTACGATCACGCTGATGGGCCGAACGCAGCATGAGGCAGAAGGAACATT
This sequence comes from Schistocerca americana, assembly GCF_021461395.2. Classification (NCBI taxonomy): domain Eukaryota; kingdom Metazoa; phylum Arthropoda; class Insecta; order Orthoptera; family Acrididae; genus Schistocerca; species Schistocerca americana. The sequence goes on along the minus strand of NC_060124.1, from coordinate 626,506,818 downwards.
ATCGTTTTCCTATTATTTCTGAACCAACTTTTTTTAATTGTGTAGTGTTGCATTTCTTTTAATGTCTATAAATCTTCTGGTCCCTTAGTGTTGATCCGGGTATGACTACATCGCGACTATAAAAATGCACAGGAATGATAATGTTTCTTCCGAGCGATCTCAAATATATATATATATCAATATGCTGCTCTTATTCAGGTATTTAATGGTCAACGTATGTTATTATAATAGCGTAATAAATCCCTGATTCTGTTGCCAAGTGGCCCACCAAAATATTCACTTTTTCGACATTAAAAAAAAGTAACAATTCTTTTTATTTTTGTCCCCCAAGAGCAACGCTACACTTGGCGCCCGAACAGGGACTTGATAAAAAAATCATTTCATGTATGTGTTTAAAAAAATTTTTCAGTTCTTGTTCTAATAACTGTTTCATTTTTTCATGTGGATGCAATTCAACCGAGAAAGAGAAGTGGGAAAAACTTTTAATTAATTCAGAAGAACGATTGATGAAATTACCAAAAAACGCGAGTATCCAGCTGTATCATTATCAAGACAGCCATAGTAAGTCAAATTTTTATACGCAGTAGCCAAGCTTTCGTAGTGACGTAGCATCTTTCGAGTTGATCAGAACGTAAACCTGTCTTTCCTTGCCTTGAAACAGCTTTATTTCAATTTGTCCATAGCCCATTCCTATGTAGTTAAATTCAGTGAAAGTGTACCATTGTTGTCAGTGCATAAAAAAAATTACGATATGGCGGACAACTACGCTCAAAACTGGTAAAACGTGTGATATTTCATTTGTTTGTAATTAGTAGGAACCATCTTGTCTTCTTGGCGTAAATGAACGTCAGTTGTTACCCAGAGTTAAAATTTTATCTTAGGTCCCAGTAAGCCATAGCACTACGTCACAGACAAACGACTGACGGCAGTGACAAACAATATCTGTAGCATTTTGACGTTTGACAAATAATTCATGAACATGGCTGACGGTAAACAGCGAACACAAACAAAACCAGACGACAGCGGTGATGCGAATGGACCTCACTATCCATTACGATCACGCGCGATAGGTACACGAGCGGAGGCAGAAGCAGCCTCGACCGAAGTTTTAGAAGCTGGTCCTAGTGTGCAAACTATTCCCGCTTTTGAAAAAAATGACTTGGCTGCAATGATCGAAGCAATAATGGAACGCAAGTTCGAAAGTCAAAGACAGAGAGAGGCGCAAAGACAGGAACGTGAAAAGCAGGAAAAATTAGATGAAAAGGCCCGCGAAGAAAAAGAGAAGGCCGAAAGACGGCATAATGAAAATCAGGTCCTTACAAATCTGTGCAACTCAGTAAAAGAAGACATAAATTCAGTAAAAACAGAAATAAATTCGGTAAAAACAGACATAAATTCAGTAAAAACAGATCTGCAAACGGAGATAAATGACCTAAATACACGGTTAAATTCGGTAAAGGCCGAACTAAAGGCAGACATAACAGCTGATTTAAATACCCTGTTGGGTAATGTCCAAAGCCAAATCAGCAGTCAGATCACGATCATGAGGCTAGAAATTGACACACAAGTAGAGTCAAAAATAGAGGATATTTCAAAACGGTTAGATGAAAAAATCGAAGCAGCCAAGGGGGAGATAAATTCAAAAGTGATAGAATATCAAAAACAAGCTGCGACCTTAAAAGAAGATTATACTGCAATCTCTGATGAGGTCAAAAGAATTAAAACCGCAGTAGACACGATCGAGAATGTTGTTGATGATCTTTCGAAACAGATTGAGACTCTTAATGTAGAGGACCAAATAAAGAATACTGTTAAGGCACATGCTGAAGCATTGTCTGATCACTACCAAGAGTGGATTAAAAACAAAGACGGATTCATAGAAAACAAGGTCAAGAACGAACTCAGGGAAACTGTCAAAAACATGACCTTTGAAATATTGGCAGCCCCTGGAAAAACAGGAGACACGGTTATGTCAGAATTAGGCCAGATAAGACGAGCGTTAGCTCAAGATTTACCTGAATGGCGTCAACAGATAGTTGATGAAGTTCGTACACTAAAATGTCAAGTTGAAAATTCCCCACCTCCCGTGTCAGGAAACTGGAATAATTCACCACGAAGTAATGAACAACAGCAGGTACATTACCATTCACCATTTGATAACGCTCAAACTCATAGTTCTATAGAAGCACACGTTAACCAGACTACCAGCCCATCCACTTTTGTCAGTTTGATGCAGGAGGAAAGCGTGATCAAACATCGTATTTTTCCGACCTTTCACCCACAGAAAAGAGAAATTCATCCTATAGTGTTCCTCCGAAATTTTTCAGGAATTTTCCCGAGTAGCTGGAGTGCCCGCCAGCGAATTCAATTTGTTAGTGGATTTATCGTAGGCGATGCTGCCTTATGGGGAACCGAAATGGTCGACTCTTGTAAAAGTTACAAAGAGTTTGAACAGATGTTTTTAGCTAAATTCTGGAGTTCTGGTGTGCAGCAGCGCCTGAGAAAAGAGGTTTACAACGCCGAAGTGTTTAACAGTAAGCGCGGTAGTTTGAGAAGATATTTTGAAAAGTATTTAGCGAAAATCAAGTTCTGGGATTCGCCGATCACCGCCAAAGACGTTATTATGATTCTAAAAACTAAGCTACCGATTGCGATCAGAGAAAAGTTAGTAAACGTGTCTGAGGACGATACGGACACTTTCCTATCTGTGTTAGACTCGTTAGATCTGATTTACGAGGACGCTAGAGTTGATGTTGGCAACGCCCACTTCAGTGCAGGCGGCCAGCACAATACAGAATACGCAGGCAACAATGGTGGCCGAGCGAAAGCGCGTCACAGCGACAGCCAGTACCAACCCCACAACGGTTTCAAAAATAAACGCACTACGTACTCCAACAGCAAATACAAAAATAAGTACAATAACGGCCAGAGATACAATCCAATATATAATTCGTCACCACCTCAGTACGAAAATACACATTATAGCACACAGCCCCAGCAATATGGAAACACGCAACCGATCAACGGTGATTATCAAAACGATCAGTCTTACGATTCAAATCGTCAGTGGAAAAGAAATAAATGGCATAATCAAGGTGAAGACCAATGTACACCTTTCACTAACGGTTACAATCAACACAAGCCACAGCAAAATACTGTTCAGCCACAAGCGAACGGACCTTCGGGAACTCTGAAGCCTAAACGCCCGCATAATACGCAAATTTATTATGCGCAAGCGAATACGCCAGGACAACAAGATCCGTTTCCAACCGAGTTCGTACCACAAAACCAACACCAGTTCCAGACGGAAGAAACATTAAGAAATATAAATCAGCAGGAAAGTAAGCGTCGAGCGGAAAATTAAAAGCAGCACCTTTGAGCCTCCTAGAGGATGCTGCAGGTTTGAATGGGGGCACCCTGTCCCTTAGTCCACACGAAATTAAAGCAATTAGGTATGACAAAGAGACAAACTTACGGGATGATCTAGTAGCAGACACTGAGACGAAAGACAATGATGACATATGGGACGAACAAGTTCAAGCTTCCATAAGGGTATCAATTGCCAACTTACCTGTAACAGCTATTGTAGATACAGGAGCTAATATAAATGTCTTATCTTTATGTTTATTTAAGCAAATATCCTCTGTATGCAAAGTTTTATCACTTCCAATTCAAGGTTGCACCATATCGGGAGCAATTGGTCCACTAACACAACGTGTAAATCTTCAGACTCAGCTTCAAATCCAGATAGAGTCTATTTCAGTAACGTGCATTTTTCTTATTGTTAAAAACCTATCAGTGCCATGTATCCTGAGTATGGAATTCTTGAGGCAGATGAAAGCTAAAATTGACATCGAGTGTGGAATCTGTACTCTAGTAGCGAGCCAGCAACAAGTAACTGTAAATTTGTTAAGAAGTAAGGTGAAGACAAACTTTGGGGTGCTTCAAACAGCAGTACGGCCATGGACTAAAAGACAACAGTACAGTCAGACAGAAGACATGACAGATCTTGAAAGTGTTAATGACGATGAGTATAAAGACCTAATTCCCGGTCAGAATGAATTATACGGTAAAGCTAGTGAGTCCATTGAATTATCCAAACAACAGAAGAATGAGCTTTACAATTTGTTAACAGATTACGTTCAAGTATTTTCTAAGAAACCTGGACTAATAAAAGGCTTTGAATATCGAATGGATGTCCTGCCCCATTCAACCTACTGTAGAACAAGCTATTCCATTCCATATGCGAGACGCGAAGCTGTCAAGTGCGAGATCAAGAAAATGTTACGCTGGAATGTGATAGAAGTATCTCATTCACCTTATTCGAGTCCTTTATTGTCTGTGCTAAAATCAGATGGTAGCGTAAGGCTAGTCCTAGATGCAAGATTAATCAATAAAATTATAGTACCCATAAGAACGAGACCAGAGGCTCTTGAAGAGCATCTGCAGAAGTTTCATGGAGTTAAGTATTTGAGTACCCTTGATTTGAAAAGCAGTTACTGGCAAGTAAAACTTGCGCAGGAGTCTAGGAAGTACACTGCGTTTATATTTGCAGGTAGATCTTACCATTTCAAAGTTGTACCGTTTGGACTAAATGTGAGTTCCGGAATTTTTATTTCTGCCCTTGACTATGTACTAGGTCCTGAACTTTTAGATGAGGTAACAGTCTATGTGGATGACGTTCTAGTAGCATCGAAAAATTGGAAAGATCATGTGGCCCTTCTGCAAAAGATATTTCAACGATTCAGAGAGTATGGTGTTACAGCAAATCTTAAGAAATCCAAGTTTGGAAAAAGTGAAATTAAATTTTTAGGGCACATCATCACCCCTGAAGGAATTAAACCCGACCCGGAAAAATTATCTGCTATAAAAAACTTTCCAACCCCTGTTACAAAAAGGCAACTGAGAGGATTTATCGGTCTTACGTCATTTTTCAGACGTTTTGTTCCCAATCAGGTATTGAACAATCCCGTTCTTCACAACCTTTTAAAAAAGAATTCACATTGGAATTGGACGCCGGAATGCCAAGACGGATTTAAGAAAATTAAAGACAGTCTGGTTAACAGTAACATTCTCCATCATCCTCAGATGGATAAGGAATTTTGTATTACTGCAGACGCTTCCTTTGTGGGTATCGGCGCTTGTCTTTTCCAGATTCAATTAGTAAATGGACACGAGCAAATCCAAGTGATTAGCTTTGCGAGTCGAGTGTTATCAGAGTGTGAGAAGTCTTATTCGGTTACGGAGTTGGAGGCACTTGCCGTAATATGGGCTTTTAGGCGATTTAACTATTATATCTATGGAAGAAAAATTAAAGTCTATTCAGACCATCAAGCCTTATCATTCCTCCTTACATGCAAGTTGCAACACCCTCGTCTTACTCGATGGTGCTTATTCCTGCAGGAATATGACTTTGACATTGTATACATAAAAGGTAAAGATAATGTTATAGCAGACGCACTTTCTCGCTCACCTGAGGGCTTACTAGAAACCAGCGAACTGGTGGAACAAATGTCTAATTATAAAGTTTTGTTAATGAAAGATCCAATTCACAGAAAGTATTTTCTTCAGTTATGTAGGCAGATTCAGATTCTTCAAAATACAGATCCAAAATGGAAAAAGGTTATACAAATTCTTCACGAAAATCCAGCCCACAAGTTGTCCAAGTTTTATAAAGTTCATAACCAAGTGCTATTTCATAAGACGTCTGAGTCATCTGAGAGGTGGTGTGTTTGCATCCCTCGAAATTTCATTGAACATCTTCTGTGGTACACTCACATTTCATGGGGTCACTACGGACCAGAAAAATGTAAAAGGAAAATCTCGACTTACTGTTATGTTCCGAATCTACACCAGAGAATTCATAAATTATTGAGAAACTGTGTCATCTGTCAAAAGGCAAAATCCTTAAACATTTCCACTTCAATTCCACTAAATCCAATAGTTGCTGAAAGGCCAAACCAGCTTCTTAGTATTGATTTAGCAGGTCCACTACCCACCGGTAGGGGAGGCGCTAAATACTTAGTAGCAATCCTGGACAATTTTTCTAAGCACATAAGACTGTACGCAGTAAAATCTTCTTGTGCAAATCCAATAATTCGTCCCATTGAAAATGATTATTTCCCACGATTCGGGGTTCCAGAATCAATTTTGTCTGATAATGCTTCAAATTTCACATCACGCCCGTGGCGTGCATTTCTTGCTCGCCATAGAATCAAACAAATTTTGATATCCCTGTTTCGACCGCAATCGAATCCGACAGAAAGAATCTTCAAAGAATTTAACAGATTTATAAGGACGTACATTCCGAATAAGCAGTCTAAGTGGGTAGACTTCGTAACACCATTCGAACAGATTGTAAACCACCTTCCTCATCTGTCGACCGGATTCACGCCACATGAGTTAATGTCAAGATCAAAAGAGAGGAATGAATGGATAGACCCCCTTCCAAAGTTACAAGACAACGAATTGGACCTAGACGCAAAAATCAGGCAAGCTCTCATATCATTGACAACGTATGCTAACCTCCGAAAAAAGGCATTTGATAAGAGGGTAAACAGAGTTATAGATTTCAAAGAAGGAGAAAAGGTATTAGTCAGGACTCACTTTAAACCATCCCTGTTGTTAAAGAAGAATCGTAAGTGGCAACACATTTATGAAGGTCCCTTTGTGATAATGAGGAAACCACACATTGGTAGCTATTTGTTATCTGACCCTGCCACGAATAAAATCAAAGGATTGTTCCACCATCAAGATTTAAGAAAATTTTATAACGCCAGGAATTAAGTTAATTTAAGCTGTAAGAAAATTCTAAGGTATTGGAGATCAGGATTAACCAATGAGTAACAAGAACGGAACTGAACTGACTACGGACGTTAGCCGGTGCTAAAAGGAAACCTTATGTATCAAAACAACGTGTCTGGAAAATAAAATACAGAATAAGTTGCAGACAAGTATTTACATGAATAATCTTTATGTAAACAGGAGGACATGTCCTAGAGGCGATTTTCAATTTTAGTTATAAGTTAGTATGTAAGGAAAATGATGTACTCGAGAGGTATTAATTAGCCCCGAGGTACTAAAATGAGGAAAGAGGAAGGAGCGAATAATGCACTTCTCTCGCTAAATAGTAATTTGAGAATGAGCAGGAAGGAGCGAATAATGCACTTCTCTCACTAAATAGTAATATGAAAATGATGATTATATGTGCTTAGTATTAGTAAGTGAAATTTAATCGAGGACAAATTAATGACCTGTTTTAAAAGGAAATACTTAAACGTCCAGACAAAATAGGAAAGTTGTAAGAAAAGATTCGATTCCATGAGGTTATTCCCTATTTTCAAATGTGACGTAAATAAGGCACCACCTGTTAGCGTAAAACAGTCGGTAGATTTAACTTGTAAATTCCAGCACAGTGCTGTGCCAGCGATAAAATAACATCTCTTTGAAGTGAACAGATACCTAGGATTAAGCATGAACAGATTGATGACGCAGTGCAATTGTTCTAAAAAGGCCTGACGTTAACCTTAAGTAAAAGCGTGATGGAATAAAAAGGAAGTTTATTATATAACGCAAAGTAAGATGAGTCCAGACTATAAACAAGCTGAGTAAAAGAAGATATGAGTAACATGGTTTATTATGGCAACTTCACGGTACTATTGAGCATTAGCGATACTGCAAATTCACAAGCTAGCAGCACATATAATAAGGATCTCGCCCAAGCTTCACAGGTAGCGACAGCAGCAAACAACAACACTCTAGTGAGAGGCTTATATATACAAATGATAAGTAATACCCAAATGCGTAATGCATAAACTTGGCTTAGTCTAAGAAATGAGCAAAGAGTAGTAAGCAAGCTGCAGCAAGATACATATTAGATATATATGCTTGAAGTGATAGATTTTATTTTAAGTGTGCACTGCAATATTTATTGTTTTCTCTGTGATTATTGAATCCCTTTCCTAAGTGCAAATCCTTTAAGATCCTTGATCCTATCCACTCCTCAGGATCAACTTGTAAAGATGCACGTGTGCTTAGGAAGTGAGGCACTACATATAAAAATGAGTAGGTTCGCGACGCGCATATTGCTTTTGTAATGCGCAAGGTAAATTAAATTTTCGACCTGGTTGAGGAGTAATTTAGATTCTGTCGACGATCCGCGAGTAGGCCCGCTTTTCCCATTTTTTTTTTCGACTGTTTGTATTTCTACACGAAACTCAGAGGCGGAATTGCTATTTTCAAATCTGTCCTCGAACTTTCTTTAAAGACAAGCACATACGAGAAAAACTTTTGACACTAAACAAGACGAGCACTAAAAAAAAGGAAAGTATTGGTCCTACAAAATGAATAAGCAAGCGTGATAAAGATTACTATGAATGAAATTAATTTGTAAAGGAGATTGGAATGGATTTGGTCAAAGAAAAAGTACTTATAATAGCCTACCTGTGACCGTAGGCTTAAATAAAAAAAAGACTAATTGAGAAACAATTGTTTTGATTCAAAGTGGTCAATTAGATTATTTATCGATTTAAATGAACTCTTGTAAATATTAGTATGTAAATCAACTTGTAAACACCGTGTGATGTTATGACGCGAGAATTTCTTTTAATACACCGTTCACGCAGACGCTCACCGCAGTGCAAGTGAAGTTTTAAAGTTCGACGATTGTCAGTGGCAGTATTCTACTGCACCATATGTGTGAAAATTTCGTTGATGTGTGCAGTGTGTAATAATCAGTGTCATTCCACACATGCAGTTGCAGCGGTAACTACCACTTACCTGTGAATCCGTAACTGGATAGTGGACAGGAAGTGATGTGAGGCAGTTTCGGTGGCAGAAGCTCCCTCCAGCAATCTAAAAAGCACAAAGCCACGATCCGCCGAACAAAAGCGACGCACGGCACCTCAAGCGCGAAATCAACGCTCTGCAAGAAAGCTCCGGTCACGTGCGCGCGCACAGACTGAATTTCAAGATTGCTCGCAACAGTGGAGGCGGACAGCCACCACGTGACGAAATAATGTAAACGTTCAACCGACAACACAGTTGCTGTGCGCTACATTCTGTAGCAAAAACATTCACACCCAGTACTGAAAACATTTAGTATGTATCATAAACCTTCCGAGAGACTCTAAAATAGAGAAGTTAACGTAATTATTATAATGACTGATTGTACACAGAGACAAGTCACAAGGTCACCTCTGAACACTGTTGAAATGTAAACTTTGACGAGAGGTCACGATACGAATGAAAATAAGCACACGAAAATACGTCAAAGGATCCGATCCTTCCTATATCCCATCCCACATGTATATAAAATTAGTTTTGTAAGCTATTCTAATATAAGACATTTTATCTGTTTCATATGTGAAATAATTCGGAGAGCCACACTCGAGCCCTGAAAGTGAAAGATATGGACTTCCTTTTCGAAGCCATCACCAGTGGCCGCTCTACAATCCAAGTCTATCATAAATAGTGTATGTGCGACGAAAATAAATGTATAATTAAATGCGACGACGGACAAGGCAATCAATCGACAAGACGATGACAATATAATGAATACTGTCAAAACTGAAAGTTGTGTACCAGTTGTGATAGTCAAATTACTTTTGCAACGATGAAAAATGAAGTGTGACTCTATTTCCTTATAAATCTTGTAAATATGTGTACTTATAGCCTTAATTTTAAGAATCATCAAGATAGACTGAATCCATACAAACACTGATAGACATACAGAACAAATTCACAATGATCCACCGTCAGTAATTACAAATTGAAACGCTAATTCTTTTATTATGGAATGAATATAAAATGAAACTGTTAATAACCTGTATGTTACACTCGAAAATTACAAATATTCCAATGTGCATGAGGATGAAAGTAATACCTTCGGTATTCCTTCCCTCCTCATGGGAGGCAGTGTAATATTAGTAATTTTCGCCTCACAAACATTAATATACGCTCAATAGTAAACGCCTGATGGCCTAAAGTTATCGAAAAATTGTAAAGTAAAAGAAATGAATCATCGCATAGCAGCGACAGAATCTATTATTCTTTATCTTTGCCCTTCTTGCGCGGTGCCAGTAAATCTCTATGTACATGTATCGATTAATGGTATGAAAAAAAGAATTCTGTTGTTTCAAGACAAATGAGGCTTTTCGCGCCTCACCTTTTACTGTTTGTATTCCATGAGAGGCGGACGCGGACTTGCTGCGTTCCGCAACTGTATTTTATATTTTATGTGAAAATATTTAGTGAATATGCTAATTGTTATTTTTTCCAATCAGAAAACATGTAGTTTCTTGTAACTGATATCGAACAGACAGCGTCAAGAGGACATTTTGACTGTTATGTATAAAGTATTTAACCACAATGGTCATCTATTGTAATTTAATATGAAAAGGTACGTAGCATTAAAAAAAAACGTGTGTTAAAGATAAGTGTGCTTATTTTCGTAAATTAACCTTGATGAGTCCATCTCCTTATTTACTTAACTGTTAATTATTTTGTGTTACTTCATCATCAGAAATTACGATCACGCTGATGGGCCGAACGCAGCATGAGGCAGAAGGAACATTATCGTTTTCCTATTATTTCTGAACCAACTTTTTTAAATTGTGTAGTGTTGCATTTCTTTTAATGTCTATAAATCTTCTGGTCCCTTAGTGTTGATCCGGGTATGACTACATCGCGACTATAAAAATGCACAGAAATGATAATGTTTCTTCCGAGCGATCTCAAATATATATATATATCAATATGCTGCTCTTATTCAGGTATTTAATGGTCAACGTATGTTATTATAATAGCGTAATAAATCCCTGATTCTGTTGCCAAGTGGCCCACCAAAATATTCACTTTTTCGACATTAAAAAAAAGTAACAATTCTTTTTATTTTTGTCCCCCAAGAGCAACGCTACAATGTCCAAGGAATACATTGAACCTGCAGTGGTGTATCGGAAACTAATACTGGTCTCACAGGGAATGCTCAAAGCACCGACTGTAAGAAGAGTCTCTATTCTTGTACCTAAGGCGACATTGTGCCTTTTGTATTAAATTCCGATGCGATTTCTGTGTTTCATCGTCAATGTGAAGGTCCAAGGAATACTTTGAACCTGCAGTGGTGTATCGGAAACTAATACTGGTCTCACAGGCAATGCTCAAAGCACCGACTGTAAGAAGAGTCTCAATTCATGCACTTACGGCGGCATTGTGCCTTTTGTATTTATTTCCGATGTATTTTCAGTGTTTCATCGTCAATGTAAAGGTCCAGGGAATACAATGAACCCGCAGTGGTGTATCGGAAACTAATACAGGTCTGACAGGGATTTCTCAAAGCACCGACTGTAAGATTATTCTCTATTCATGTACTTAAGTCAGCATTGTGCCTTTTGTATTTAATTCCGATGCAATTACAGTGTTTCATCGTCAATTTGTATGTCCAAGGAATACATTGAACCGGCAGTGGTGTATCGGAAACTAATAGTGGTCTCACAGGGAATGCTCAAAGCACCGACTGTAGGAGGAGTCTCCGTTCTTGTACTTAAGACGGCATTGTGCCTTTTGTATTTAATTCCGATGCGACTTCTGTGTTTCATCTTCAATGTGAAGATCAAAGAAATACATTGAACCTGCAGTGGTGTATCGGAAACTAATACTGGTCTCACAGGGAATGCTCAAAGCACCAACAGTAAGAAGAGTCTCTATTCTTGTACTTAGGGCGGCATTGCGTCTTTTATATTTAATTCCGTTGCGATTTCTGTGTTTCATCGTCAATGTGAAGGTCCAGGGAATACATTGAACCTGCAGTGGTGTATCGGAAACTAATACTGGTCTCACAGGGAATGCTCAAAGCACCGACCGTAAGAAGAGTCTCAGTTCTTGTACTTACGGCGGCATTGGCCTTTTGTATTTTATTCCGATGCAATTCCTGTGTTTCATCGTCAATGTGAAGGTCCAAGGAATACATTGAACCTGCAGTGGTGTATCGGAAACTAATACTGGTCTCACAGGGAATGCTCAAAGCACTGACTCTAAGAAGAGTCTCTATTCTTATATTTAAGGCGGCTTTTTGCCCTTTGTAATTAACTCCGATGCGATTTCTGTGTTACTTCGTCAATGTGAAATGCCTAAGAATAGATTGAACCGGCAGTGGTCTATCAGGAACTAATACTGGTCTCACAGGGAATGCTCAAAGCACCGACTGTAAGAAGAGTCTCTATTCTTGCAATTAAGGCGGCATTGTGCCTTTTGTATTTAATTCCGATGTAATTACTGTGTTTCATCGTCAATGTGAAGGTCCAAGGAATACATTGAACCTGCAGTGGTGTATCGGAAACTAATACTGGTCTCACAGGGAATGCTCAAAGCACCGACTGTAAGAAGAGTCTCTATTCTTGTACTTAAGGCGGCATTGTGCATTTTGTATTTAATTCCAATGTAATTTCAGTGTTTCATCGTCAATGTGTATGTCCAGGGAATACATTGAACCTGCAGTGGTGTATCGGAAACTAATACTGGTCTCACAGGGAATGCTCAAAGCACTGACTCTAAGAAGAGTCTCCATTCTTATATTTAAGGCGGCTTTTTGCCCTTTGTAATTAACTCCGATGCGATTTCTGTGTTACTTCGTCAATGTGAAATGCCTAAGAATAGATTGAACCGGCAGTGGTCTATCAGGAACTAATACTGGTCTCACAGGGAATGCTCAAAGCACCGACTGTAAGAAGAGTCTCTATTCTTGCAATTAAGGCGGCATTGTGCCTTTTGTATTTAATTCCGATGTAATTACTGTGTTTCATCGTCAATGGGAAGGTCCAAGGAATACATTGAACCTGCAGTGGTGTATCGGAAACTAATACTGGTCTCACAGGGAATGCTCAAAGCACCGACTGTAAGAAGAGTCTCTATTCTTGTACTTCAGGCGGCATTGTGCATTTTGTATTTAATTCCAATGTAATTTCAGTGTTTCATCGTCAATGTGTATGTCCAGGGAATACATTGAACCTGCAGTGGTGTATCGGAAACTAATACTGGTCTCACAGGGAATGCTCAAAGCACCGACTGTAAGAAGAGTCTCTACTCTTGTACCTAAGGCGACATTGTGCCTTTTGTATTTAATTCCGTTGCGATTTCTGTGTTTCATCGTCAATGTGAAGGTCCATGGAATACATTGAACCCGCAGTGGTGTATCGGAAAATAATACTGGTCACACAGGGATTGCTTGAAGCACCGACCGTAAGAAGAGTCTCAATTCTTGTACTTACGGCGGCATTGTGCCTTTTGTATTTATTTCCGATGTATTTTCAGTGTTTCATCGTCAATGTAAAGGTCCACGGAATACAATGAATCCGCAGTGGTGTATCGGAAACTAATACTGGCCTGACAGGGATTTCTCAAAGCACCGACTGTAAGATGATTCTCTATTCATGTACTTAAGTCAGCATTGTGCCATTTGTATTTAATTCCGATGCAGTTACAGTGTTTCATCGTCAATTTGTATGTCCAAGGAATACATTGAACCGGCAGTGGTGTATCGGAAACTAATAGTGGTCTCACAGGGAATGCTCAAAGCACCGACTGTAGGAAGAGTCTCCATTCTTTTACTTAAGACGGCTTTGTGCCTTTTGTATTTAATTCCGATGCGACTTCTGTGTTTCATCGTCAATGTGAAGATCCAAGAAATACATTGAACCTGCAGTGGTGTATCGGAAATTAATATTGAGCCCACAGGGAATGCTCAAAGCACCGACTGTAAAATGAGTCTCTATTCTCGAACTTGAGGCGGCATTGTGCCTTTTGTATTTCATTCCGATGCAATTTCTGTGTTTCATCTACAATGTGAAAGTCCAAGGAGTACACTGAACCTGCAGTGGTGTATCGGAAACTAATACTGGTCTCACAGGGAATGCTCAAAGCACCAACTGTAAGAAGAGTCTCTATTCTTGTACTTAAGGCGGCATTATGACTTTTGTATTTAATTCCGATGCGATTTCTGTGTTTCATCGTCAATGTGAAGGTCCAAGGAATACATTGAACCTGCAGTGGTGTATCGGAATCTAATACTGGCCTCACAGGGAAAGATCAAAGCTCAGACTATAAGAAGTCGCACTCGTCTTGCACTTAAGGCGACATTGTGCCTTTTGTATTTAATTCCGATGCGATTTCTGTGTTTCATCGTCAATGTGAAGGTCCAAGCAATACATTGAAACCGCAGTGGTGTATCGGAAACTAATACTGGTCTCACAGGGTATGCTCAACGCACCGACTGTAAGAAGAGTCTCTATTCTTGTACCTAAGGCGGCATTGTGCCTTTTGTATTTAATTCCGATGCGATTTCTGTGTTTCATCGTCAATGTGAAAGTCAAAGGAATACATTGAACCTGCAGTGGTGTATCGGAAACTAATACTGGTCTCGCAGGAAAGGATCAAAGCACAGACTGTAAGAACAGTCTCTATTCGTGTACTCAAGGCGGCATTGTGATTTTTGTATTTAAATCCGATGCGATTTCTGTGATTCATCGTCAATGTGAAGGTCCAAGGAATACATTGAACCTGCAGTGGTGTATCGGAAACTAATACTGGTCTCACAGGGAATGCTCAAAGCACCGACTGTAAGAAGAGTCTCTATTCTTGTACTTAAGGTGGCATTGTGCCTTTTGTATTAAATTCCGATGCGATTTCTGTGCTTCATCGTCAATGTGAAGGTCAAAGGAATACATTGAACCAGCAGTGGTGTATCGGAAACTAATACTGGTCTCACAGGAAAGGATCATGGCACAGGCTCTAAGAAGTCTCACTTTTCTTGCACTTAAGGCGTCATAGTGCCTTTTTTATTTATTTCCGATGTAATTTCAGTGTTTCATCGTCAATGTGTACGTCCAAGAAATACATTGAACCTGCAGTGGTGTATCGGAAACTAATACTGGTCTCACAGGGAATGCTCAAAGCACCGACTGTAAGAAGAATCTCTATGCTTGTACTTAGGCGGCATTGTGCCTTTTGTATTTAATTCCGATGCGATTTCTGTGTTTCATCGTCAATGTGAAGGTCGAAGTAATACATTGAACCTGCAGTGGTGTATTGGAAACTAATACTGGTCGCACAGGGAATGCTCAAAGCACCGACTGTAAGAAGAGTCTCTATTCTTGTACTTCAGGTGGCATTGTGCCTATTGTATTTAAATCCGATGTAATCTCAGTGTTTCATCGTCAATGTGTATGTCCAAGGAATACATTGAACCTGCAGTGGTGTATTGGAAATTAATACTGGTCTCACAGGGAATGCTCAAAGCACCGACTGGAAGAAGTGTCTCTATTCTTGTACTTAAGGCGGCATTGTGCCTTTTATATTTAATTCCGATGAGATTTCTGTGTTTCATCGTCAATGTGAAGGTCCAAGGAATACGTTGAACCTGCAGTGGTGTATCGGAAACTAATACTGGTCTCACAGGGAATCCTCAAATCACCGACTGTAAAAAGAGTCTCTATTCTTGTACTTACGGCGACAATTTGCGTTTTGTATTTAATTCCGAATCGATTTCTGTGTCTCATTGTCAATGTGAAGGTCCAAGGATTACATTGAACCTGCAGTGGTGTATCGGAAACTAATACTGGTCTCACAGGAATGGATCAAAGCACAGACTCTAAGAAGTCTAACTCTTCTTGCACTTAAAGCGGCATTGTGCCTTTTGCATTTAATTCCGATGTAATTTCAGTGTTTCATCGTCAATGTGTATGTCCAAGGAATACATTGAACCTGAAGTGGTGTATCGGAAATGTGTCGGTAGCTGGGCCGACACCGTGAAGTTGAGATGGCTGAAAAGGCAAGCTAGACTAACGCAGACGGGCGTGAAGTACTGGAACAGGATACGTAATTGGTGTTAGGAAGAAAAGTACGGAGCAGGTTTAATACTTAACTGTACTCATTGATTGAGGTACATCGATCTTGACGATACACAGGAGACTTTAAGTACAATCACTGTATGGCTAATGGCGCCTTGCTAGTTCGTAGCCATTAACTTAGCTGATGGCTGTTCTGTCTCTCGGCTAATGAGAGAGAAAGGCTTCGTACATCTGGTCGGTAGCTAGGTTCTCGTACAACTGGGGCGAGTGCTCTCTCGTATCACGAGACCTGCCTTGGTGGTGGCGCTAGGTCTGCGATTACACAGTGGCGACACGCGGGTCCGACATGTACTAAATGGACCGCGGCCGATTTAAGCTACCACCTAGCAAGTGTGGTGTCTGGCGGTGACACCACATTCCTCCCCCGCAAATCGGCGAACGGTCGTGTGATAAGGCTTCCGCCCGCCGTGGGGAGGACCACATGTTGACGTATGCGATGAGGTGGGGAGCCTAACAACAGGCGAGGCTGTGCCACCCGCACCCGGCCATTCGGTCCGAGGGGAGCTAGGAAACGCCTGAAAAACTAGTCCAGGGTGCACGTCAACATGCGGTGTATGCGCCCGTAAAGAGACAGGAGGGACCGAAGGATCAACCTCCATTGCGTCGGGGTAGCCGACGCGCGATGACGTCATGTGGTCCGGAGCGGGCGGGAGTTCCATGGCGGAGGACAGCTGGTCACGGGAAGCGATCGGCGGCGCGTGACCCTGGGAGGCGCTTGGCGGCTGCAACGAAGCGTCGAATGCGGGCGGCGCCGGCGGGAGAACAAGCGGCGGCGGCGGCGGCTGCTGCTGATGCGGCGGCGGCGGCGCGTCGCCATGGGGCAAAATGGAAGGCATCGTCGGTAACACCTGGGGATGAGGCGAGCCAGTAGATGGGTCCCCAGGGCGCTGACCGGACGGCACCGTCGCTGAAAGCAGACGGGGAGCGGCAGAACCCGAGCGACGACAGAGGCGCAGCTGATTGACATGCCGACGCACCTCACCAGAGGCCCCCAAAACCAAATACATCGCGCGGCCGAGGCAGCGAAGAATGCGCCCTGCGAGCCAACGCCGTGAACCTCGATAGTTGCGATAAAATACAACGTCGCCTGGAGCAAAAGCAGGAGTCTGCCGCTGCACAGGAACCTGATGCGGCGGATGCAGCAAAGACATCAAGGTGCGATGAGGACGACCGTGGAGCAACTCAGCCGGTGAGCGACCATCTCGGGGCTGAGAGCGATACGAAGACAAAAAGAGCAACAATGCGTCCTCCCGAGAATGCGACTCTTTCAATTTCAACATCTGTGACTTGAAAGTCCGGACCAATCGTTCAGCGGCACCGTTGGACTGAGGCGAAAACGGCGCGGATGTCAGATGTTGAATACCATTGGCCTGGCAGAATGACTGAAATTCTGCGGACATGAATTGTGGGCCATTGTCGGAAACAATAGTCTGCGGCAGACCTTCAATGCAAAAAATAGCAGACAACGCTTGGATGGTGGCGGAGGACGTCGTGGAAGACATCCGGACAACAAAAGGAAAATTACTGAAGGCGTCGACCAGAACCAACCATCGAGCATTCCAGAATGGACCAGCAAAATCAATGTGCAAGCGTTGCCAAGGGGAAGTGGCTTTTGGCCACGCAAAGACTTTCCGCGGCGGTGCGGACTGTTGTTCGGCACACGCCGGGCACGAAGAACACATATTCGTAATCGCAGCATCGATTCCGAACCAAGTACAGTGCTGACGAGCAAGTTGTTTCGTTCGCACTATACCCCAATGTCCTTGGTGAAGAAGCCGTAAAACAGAGGACTGTAACGAACGTGGGACCACGACTCTGGACTGATCATTATCAGAACGCAACAACAAAACACCACGTCGAACAAAACGTCTCTCCTTGTGAGCAAAAAATCGGCGAACCAACGGATCCTCGATCCGAGACTTTGACAAAGGCCATTGCGTAGCAACAAAACGTAAAACAGTAGCAAGGACAGGGTCAGCAGCTGTGGCTGTAGCGACACGACGAAAATCAATCGGAAACGATTCGACCACTTCATCGGTTTCCGAATCAATGAACATGCAAGCAAGTTCGGAAGAATCGAATGCTTTATCCTCAGCAACAGGCAAACGGGACAACGCATCGGCGTTTCCGTGCTTAGCAGTGGACCGATACAAGATATCGTAGCGGTACTGCGAGAGGAAAATAGACCAGCGAATGAATTTCTGCGCTGTACGTGGAGGTACAGGCTTGGTCGGATGAAAAAGCGATGTCAAAGGTTTGTGGTCTGTGATGATGGTAAAGTGACGACCATACAAGAAATCATGGAACTTAGTAACACCAAACACGAGAGCCAAAGCTTCTTTCTCTATCTGTGAATAATTTCTTTGCGCAGACGAGAGCAATTTGGACGCAAAGGCAATAGGGCGATCATGGGAGCCAACTTTGTGCGCAAGCACAGCACCGATCCCGACATCCGATGCATCTACCATCAACAAAAGGGGTTTCTGGGGATCGAATGGCGTAAGGCAAGTATTAGAAAGCAACGCCGATTTCAACTGGCGAAAGGCGCGTTCACATTCCGTCGTCCAGACGAACGGAACACCTTTACGGCGTAAGCGATGAAGCGGAGCTGAAATGGAAGAGGCATTGCGCACAAATTTATTGTAATAATTAATTTTACCCAACACACTCTGTAGCTGTTTCACATTGTGAGGGGAAGGCAATTCTTGTATGGCACGGAGGTGCTCTGGACTCGGATGTATGCCTTGGGCATTAATGACATGTCCCAGGTAAGGTAAGTCACGAGCAAAAAACACACATTTGTCCTTCCTCAAGCGTAGACCATTTTGCCGCAAGACCTGAAATAATGTTCGTAAGTTCGCAAGATGATCTTCTTCTGTCTGTCCGGAGATCACTATATCGTCCAGATAGTTTGCTGCAGTAGGGACCGACGCACAAATAGTTTGTAAATATTGCTGAAACAAGGCAGGGGCGGATGCACACCCGAATGGCAGTCTTTTGAAGCGGTACAATCCAAGATGCGTGTTAACCACCAATACGCGCTGGGATTCGTCGTCCACCGGTATTTGCAAGTACGCATCGGCTAGGTCCAACTTTGAAAAATATTTTCCTGGGCACAGTTTAGCAAAAAGATCTTCCGGGCGGGGCAAAGGAAAAGTAGCAGTCACTAGCTGTGGATTCACTGTGGCCTTGAAGTCCACGCAAAGTCTCAATTTTCCGGAAGGTTTTGGCAAAATTACTAAGGGTGAGGCCCAGAGAGAAGCTTGCACACGTTCAATTACACCCTGTGATTCGAGATCGTGTAACGTTCTTGCGACCTCATCACGCAATGCGTGGGGACATTGAGCGCCCTGAAAAATTTCGGTTGCGCGTTTACCTTCAGTTCTAAATGTGCTTCATAGTTTTTAGCGCAACCTAAGCCCGGTGCAAAAATGTCTGCAAATTTGTCACACAGCCGAGAAACACTGTCTGTAGGCACAGTCTGATTCACTGATAGGACCTGATTTACAATAGACATGTTAAACAACTGAAACAAATCTAGACCAAACAAGTTCACAGCAGAAGAAGAACGAAGAACGTAAAATGACACAAGTTTTGTTTGTCCCTTGTATGTTGCAAGAAGGCTGCACTGTCCTAACACAGGAATTGTCTGTCCGGAATATGTAGTTAGCTTAACATTTGCGGAACGCAACGGAGGTTTGCCCAGTTGTTTGTACGTGTCATGATTGAGCAATGAAACTGCAGCTCCGGTATCGAGCTGGAATGGTATCACTTTGCCTTCAAAGTCTAAGTCCACAAAAAGTTTATTGTCCTGCTGACGACAAGAGCGACTGTTTTGTGCAATGGGAACAGACACTGATACAGAATCACTTGCTAATTGACGTGATTTCCGGCGACGTCGACGCACAGTTTTTGTGGGACGAACACAGTTACTGTTAGAGAAAGTGTCACTGGACGAAGCGGAATTAACGACATGAATGTCCATAGGCGAAGGTCCACGAGCCTGAGTGTCCTTGGTTCGATTCCGGCGCGAAGCAAAGGGCCTGGAATGAATGTGATTGTCCGATCTGAGCTTTTTCTGGCAAACACTTTGAACATGTCCTTTCTTATCGCAGAAAAAGCAAATAGCTTGGCGTGACGGGCAATGTTCACGCGAATGTCTAGTAGCACACCGCGGGCACGATTTCACTACATTTGTGGGCTGGCGCGACACACGTGGCTTAGCGCGCGGCGGCAGCTGTGCGGACGTGCGCGAGGCCCGGTTACCGGGCCGCGCAGCGCGTCCAGCGGGCCGGTTAATGTTACACACGGCTGGCGAAGTTTCAAAAGATTCCTGAGCACAGTCAAGTGTGTCCTGTCTATCCAATATGTCTATCACTTGTTGAAGGGAGTGATTAACTAGTTTCAAAATTTGCTCCCGTATGCGAACATCAGAAACGTTCTGTGCAATTGCATCACGCACCATTGTATCTGAATAAGAAAGACCACAGTCACATTCAAAGGCACAGTCCCTAGTAAGTCCTTGCAATGTTGCTACCCACTCCCTATTAGTTTGACCGGCCGTACGTTTTGTACGAAAGAACGTATACCGTTTTGCAACCACATTAACTGTTTCTTTGAAATAGGCATCTAATGCAGACAAAATTTCCTCGTAGGACAGAGTTGCTACATCGCGTCGGGGAAACAATTTCACTATCACACGGTATGTGGACACACCGACACAAGAAAGCAAAAACGGCTGCCGCTCTTTACCTTGAATTCTGTCGGCTGCTAGATGAAAGTTGCACTGGCGAGACCACTCGTGCCAGGTCTCATCGGCTGCCACGTATGGTCGAAAGGGAGGTGCAACAGCGTGTAGTGGCAGCGGTAGCGAAGAAGCGGCGGCGGCCGCATCGGTTTGAATGGTACGTTGACCCTGGACGAGCTGTCCAAGGGCATCCAGTAACGCCTGCGTCTGCTGATTCTGCAAGCGATAAAATTCGGACAGTACATCTGGAGAATGTGGCGAAGCCATGACACAATTAAATGTAAGCAATCAGAAAGAACTCTTTTCCCTCGTCGCCAATGTTGTGTCGGTAGCTGGGCCGACACCGTGAAGTTGAGATGGCTGAAAAGGCAAGCTAGACTAACGCAGACGGGCGTGAAGTACTGGAACAGGATACGTAATTAATGTTAGGAAGAAAAGTACGGAGCAGGTTTAATACTTAACTTTACTCATTGATTGAGGTACATCGATCTTGACGATACACAGGAGACTTTAAGTACAATCACTGTATGGCTAATGGCGCCTTGCTAGTTCGTAGCCATTAACTTAGCTGATGGCTATTCTGTCTCTCGGCTAATGAGAGAGAAAGGCTTCGTACATCTGGTCGGTAGCTAGGTTCTCGTACAACTGGGGCGAGTGCTCTCTCGTATCACGAGACCTGCCTTGGTGGTGGCGCTAGGTCTGCGATTACACAGTGGCGACACGCGGGTCCGACATGTACTAAATGGACCGCGGCCGATTTAAGCTACCACCTAGCAAGTGTGGTGTCTGGCGGTGACACCACAGGAAACTAATACTGGTCTCACAGGGAATGCTAAAAGCACCGACTGTAAGAAGAGCCTCTATTCTTGTACTTAAGGCGGCATTGTGCCTTTTGTATTCAATTCCGACGCGATTTCTGTGTTTCATCGTCAATGTGATGGTCCAAGGAATACATTGAACCTGCAGTGGTGTATCGTAAAACTAATACTGATCTCACAGTTAATGCTCAAAGCACCGACTGTAAGAAGAGTCTCTATTCTTGTATTTAAGGCGGCATTGTGCCTTTTGTATTTAATTCGAATGCGATTTCTGTGTTTCATCGTCAATGTGAAGGTCCAAGGAATACATTGAACCTGCAGTGGTGTATCGGAAACTTAAACTGATCTCACAGAGAATGCTCAAAACACCGACTGTAAGAAGAGTCTGTATTCATGTACATAAGGTGACATTGTGATTTTTGTATTTCATTCCGATGCGATTTCAGTGTTTCATCGTCAATATAAAGGTCCAGGGAATACAATGAACCCGCAGTGGTGTATCGGAAACTAATACTGGTCTCACAGGGATTTCTCAAAGCACCGACTGTAAGACGATTCTCTATTCACTTACTTAAGTCAGCATTGTGCCTTTTGTGTTTAATTCCGATGCAATTACAGTGTTTCATCGTCAATGTGTATGTCCAAGGAATACATTGAACCGGCAGTGGTGTATCGGAAACTAATACTGGTCTCACAGGGAATGCTCAGAGCCCCGACTGTAAGAAGAGTCTCCATTCTTGTACTTAAGACGGCATTGTGCCTTTTGTATTTAATTCCGATGCGACTTCTGTTTTTCATCGTCAATGTGAAGGTCCAAGAAATACATTGAACCTGCAGTGGTGTATCGGAAATTAATATTGAGCTCACAGGGAATGCTCAAAGCACCGACTGTAAAATGAGTCTCTATTCTCGAACTTGAGGCGGCATTGTGCCTTTTGTATTTAATTATGATGCAATTTCTGTGTCTCATCTACAATGTGAAGGTCCAAGCAGTACGTTGAACCTGCAGTGGTGTATCGGAAACTAACACTGGTCTCACAGGGAATGCTCAAAGCACCGACTGTAAGAAGAGTCTCTATTCTTGTACTTAAGGCGGCATTGTGCCTTTTGTATTTAATTATGATGCGATTTCTGTGTTTCATCGTCAATGTGAAGGTCCAAGGAATACATTGAACCTGCAGTGGTGTATCGGAAACTAATACTGGTCTCACAGGGAAGGATCAAAGCACAGACTCTAAGAAGTCACACTCGTCCTGCACTTAAGGCGGCATAGTGCCTTTTGTATTTAATTCCGATGTAATTTCAGTGTTTCATCGTCAATGTGTATGTCCAAGGAATACATTGAACCTGCAGTGGTGTATCGGAAACTAATACTGGTCTCACAGGGAATGCTCAAAGCACCGACTGTAAGAAGAGTCTCTATTCTTGTACTTAGGGCGGCATTGTGTCTTTTGTATTTAATTGAGATGCGATTTCTGTGTTTCATCGTCAATGTGATGGTCCAGGGAATACATTGAACCTGCAGTGGTGTATCGGAAACTAATACTGGTCTCACAGGGAATGCTCAAAGCACCGACTGTAAGAAGAGTCTGTATTCTTGTTTTTAAGGCGGCATTGTACGTTTTGAATTTAATTCCGATGCGATGTCTGTGTTTCATCGTCAATGGAAGGTCCAAAGAATACATTGAACGTGCAATGGTGTATCGGAAACTAATACTGGTCTCACAGGAAATGCTCAAAGCACCCACTGTAAGAAGAGTCTCTAATCTTGTACTTAAGGCGGCGTTGTGCTTTTTGTGTGTAATTGCGATGCGATTTCTGTGTTTTATCGTCAATGTGAAGGTCCAAGGAATACATTGAACCTGCAGTGGTGTATTGTAAACTAATACTGGTCTCACAGGGAATGCTCAATGCACCGACTGTAAGAAGAGTCTCTATTCTTGTACTTAAGGCGGCATTGTGACTTTTGTATTTAAATCCGTTGTGATTTCTGTGTTTCATCGTCAATGTGAAGGTCCGAGGAATACATTGAACCTGCAGTGGTGTATCGGAAACTAATATTGGTCTCACAGGGAATGCTCAAAGCACCGACTGTAAGAAGAGTCCCTATTCTTGAACTTAAGGGGCATTGTACCTTTTGTATTTAATTCCGATGCGAATTCTGTGTTTCATCGTCAATGTGAAGGTCCAAGGAATACATTGAACCTGCAGTGGTGTATCGGAATCTAACACTGGTCTCACAGAGAATGTTAAAAACACCGACTGTAAGAAGAGTCTGTATTCTTGTACATAAGGTGACATTGTGATTTTTGTATTTCATTCCGATGCGATTTCTGTGTTTCATCGTCAATGTGAAGGTCCAAGGAATACCTTGAACCTGCAGTAGTGTATCGGAAACTAATACTGGTCTCACAGGGAATGCTCAAAGCACCGACTGCAAGAAGAGTCTCTATTCTTGTACTTAAGGCGGAATTGTGGCTTTTGAATTTAATTCCGATGTAATTTCTGTGTTTCATCATCAATGCTAAGGTCCAAGTATTACATTGAACCTGCAGTAGTGTTTCGGAAACTAATACTGGTCTCACAGGAAAGGATCAAAGCACAGACTCTAAGAAGTCTCACTCTTCTTGCACTGAAAGTGGCATTGTGCCTTTTGTATTTAATTCGGATGTAATTTCAGTGTTTCATCGTCAATATGTATGTCCAAGGAATTGATTGAACCGGCAGTGGTCTATCAGAAACTAATACTGGTCTCACAGGGAATGCTCAAAGCACCGACTGTAAGAAAAGTCTCTATTCATGCACTTAAGGCGGCATCGTGCCTTTTGTATTTAATTCCGATGTAATTTCTGTGTTTCATCGTCAATGTGAAGGACCAAGGAATACATTGAACCTGCAGTGGTGTATCGGAAACTAATACTGGGCTCACAGGGAATGCTCAACGCACCGGCTGTAAGAAGAGTCTCTTTTCTTGTTGTTAAGGCGACATTGTGCCTTTTGTATTTATTTCCGATGGGATTTCTGTGTTTCATCGTCAATGTGAAGGTCCAGGGAATACAATGAACCCGCAGTGGTGTATCAGAAACTAATACTGGTCTCACAGGGATATCTCAAAGCACCGACTGCAAGATGATTCTTTATTCGTATACTTAAGTCAGCATTGTGCCTTTTGTATTTAATTCCGATGCAATTACAGTGTTTCATCGTCAATGTGTATGTCCAAGGAATACATTGAACTAGCAGTGGTGTATCAGAAACTAATACTGGGATCACAGGGAATGCTCAAAGCACCGACTGTAAGAAGAGTCTCTATTCTTATATTTAAGGCGGCATTTTGCCTTTTGCAATTAACTCCGATGCGATTTCTGTGTCACTTCGTCAATGTGAAAATCCTAAGAATAAATTGAACCGGCAGTGGTCTATCAGAAACTAATACTGGTCCCACAGGGAATGCTCAAAGCACCAACTGTAAGAAGAGTCTCTATTCTTGCAATTAAGGCGGCTTTGTGCCTTTTGTATTTAATTCCGATGTAAAAACTGTTTTTCATCGTCAATGTGAAGGTTCAAGGAATACATTGAACTTGCAGTGGTGTACGGGAAACTAATACTGGTCTCACAGGAAATGCTCAAAGCACCGACTGTAAGAAGAGTCCCTATTCTTGTACTTATGGCGACATTGTGCTTTTTGTATTTCATTCCGATGCGATTTCTGTGTTTCTTCGTCAATGTGAAAGTCCTAGGAATAGATTGAACCGGCAGTGGTCTATCAGAAACTAATACTGGTCTCACAGGGAATGCTCAAAGCACCGACTGTATGAAAAGTCTCTATTCATGCACTTAAGGCGGCATCGTGCCTTTTGTATTTAATTCCGATGTAATTTCTGTGTTTCATCGTCAATGTGAAGGACCAAGGAATACATTGAACCTGCAGTGGTGTATCGGAAACTAATACTGGGCTCACAGGGAATACTCAACGCACCGACTGTAAGAAGAGTCTCTTTTCTAGTACTTAAGGCGACATTGTGCCTTTTGTATTTAATTCCGATGCGATTTCTGTGTTTCATCGTCAATGTGTATGTCCAAGGAATACATTGAACCTGCAGTGGTGTATAGGAAACTAATACTGGTCTCACAGGGAATGCTCAAAGCACCGACTGTAAGAAGAGTCCCTATTCTTGTACTTAAGGCGACATTGTGCCTTTTGTATTTAATTCCGATGCGTTTCCTATGTTTCATCGCCAATGTGAAGGTCCAAGGAATACATTGAACCTGCAGTGGTGTATCGGAAGCTAATACTGGTCTCACAGGAAAAGATCAAAAGCACAGACAAAGAAGTCTCACTCTTCTTGCACTTAAGGCGGCATTGTGCCCTTTGTATTTAATTCCGATGTAATTTCAGTGTTTCATCGTCAATGTGAAGGTGCAGGGAATACAATGAACCCGCAGTGGTATATCGTAAACTAATACTGGTCTCACAGTGATTTCTCAAAGCACCGACTGTAAGATGATTCTCTATCCATGAACTTAAGTCAGCATTGTGCCTTTTGTATTTAATTCGGATGCAATTACAGTCTTTCATCGTCAATGTGTATGTCCAAGGAATACATTGAACCGGCAGTGGTGTATCGGAAACTAATACTGGTCTCACAGGGAATGCTCAAAGCACCGTTTGTAAGAAGAGTCTCCATTCTTGTACTTAAGACGGCATTGTGCCTTTTGTATTTAATTCCGATGTGACTTCTGTGTTTCATCGTCAATGTGAAGGTCCAAGAAATACATTGAACCGGCAGTGGTGTATCGGAAATTAATATTGAGCTCACAGGGAATGCTCAAAGCACCGACTGTAAAATGAGTCTCTATTTTCGAACTTGAGGCGGCATTGTGCCTTTTGTATTTAATTCCGAAGCAATTTCTGTGTTTCATCTACAATGTGAAGGTCCAAGAAGTACATTGAACCTGCAGTGGTGTATCAGAAACTAATACTGGTCTCACAGGGAATGCTCAAAGCAGCGACTGTAAGAAGAGTCTCTATTCTTGTACTTAAGGCGGCATTGTGCCTTTTGTATTTAAATCCGATGTGATTTCTGTGTTTCATCGTCAATGTGAAGGACCAAGGAATACAATGAACCTGCAGTGGTGTATCGGAAACTAATACTGGTCTCACAGGGAATGCTCAAAGCACCGACTGTAAGAAGAGTCTCTATTCTTGCAATTAAGGCGGCATTGTGCCTTTTGTATTTAATTCCGATGTAATTACTGTATTTCATCGTCAATGTGAAGGTCCAAGGAATACTTTGAACCTGCAGTGGTGTATCTGAAACTAATACTGGTCTCACAGGGAATGATCAAAGCACCGACGGTAAGAAGAGTCTCTATTCTTGAACTTAAGGCGACATTGTGCCTTTTGTGTTTAATTCCGATGCGATTTCTGTGTTTCATCGTCAATGTGAAGGTCCAAAGAATACATTGAACCTGCAGTGGTGTATCGGAAACTAATACTGGTCTCACAGGAAATGCTCAAAGCACCGACTGTAAGAAGAGTCTGTCTTCTTGTATTTAAGCCGGCATTTGGCCTTTTGTATTTAACTCCGATGCGATTTCTGTGTTTTTTCGTCAATGTGAAAGTCCTAGGAATAGATTGAACCGGCATTGGTCTATCAGAAACTAATACTGGTCTCACAGGGAATGCTCAAAGCACCGACTGTAAGAAGAGTCTCTATTCTTGTACTTAAGGCGGCATTGTGCCTTTTGTATATAATTCCGATGTAACTTCTGTGTCTCATCGTTAATGTGAAGGTCCAAGGAATACATTGAACCTGCAGTCGTGTATCGGAAACTAATACTGGTCTCACAGGGAATTCTCAAGGCACCGACTGTAAGAATAGACTCTATTCATGTACTTGAGGCGGCATTGTTCCTTTTGTATTTAATTCCGATGTAATTTCAGTGTTTCATCGTCAATGTGTATGTCCAAGGAATTCGTCGAACCAGCAGTGGTGTATCGGAAACTAATACTGGTCTCACAGGGAATGCTCAAAGCACCGACTGTAAGAACAGTCTCTATTCCTGTACTTAAGGCGGCATTGTGCCTTTTGTATTCAATTCCGATGCGATTCCTGTGTTTCATCGTCAATGTGAAGGTCCAAGGAATACTTTGAACCTGCAGTGGTGAATCGGAAACTAATACTGGTCTCACAGGGAATGCTCAAATCACAGACTGTAAGGAGGGTCACTATTCTTGTTCTTAAGGCGGTTTTGTGATTTTTGTAGTTAATTCCGATGTCATTTCTGTGTTTCATCGTCAATGTGAAGGTTCCAGGAATACATTGAACATGCAGTGGTCTATCGGAAACTAATACTGGTCTCATAGGGAATGCTCAAAGCAACGACTGTAACAAGAGCCTCTATTCTTGTACTTAAGGAGGCATTGTTCCTTTTGTATTTAATTCCGATGCGATTTGTGTGTCTCATCGTTAATGTAAAGGTCCACGGAATACATTGAACCTGCAGTGGTGTATCGGAAACTAATACTGGTCTCACATTAAAGGATCTAAGCACAGACTCTAAGAAGTCTCACTCTACTTGCACTTAAGGCGGTATTGTGCCTTTTGTATTTAATTCCAATGTAATTTCAGTGTTTCATCGTCAATGTGTGTGTCCAAGGAATACATTGAACCTGCAGTGGTGTATCGGGAACAAATACTCGTCTCACAGGGAATGCTCAAAGCACCGACTGTAAGAAGAGTCTCTATTCTTGTACTTAGGGCGGCATTGTGTCTTTTGTATTTAATTGAGATGCGATTTCTGTGTTTCATCGTCAATGTGAAGGTCCAGGGAATACATTGAACCTGCAGTGGTGTATCGGAAACTAATACTGGGCTCACAGTAATGCTTAAAGAACCGACCGTAAGAAGAGTCACAATTCTTGTACTTACGGCGGCATTGTGCTTTTGTATTTAATTCCGATGCAATTTCTGTGTTTCATCGTCAATGTGAAGGTCCAAGGAATACATTGAACCTGTAGTGGTGTATCGGAATTTAATAGTGGTCTCACAGGGAATGCTCAAAGCACCGACTGGGAGAAGAGTTTCTATTCTTGTATTTAAGGCGGCATTTTGCCTTTTGTAATTTACTCCGATGCGATTTCTGTGTTACTTCGTCAATGTGAAAATCCAAAGAATAGATTGAACCGGCAGTGGTCTATCACAAACTAATACTGGTCTCACAGGGAATGCTCAAAGCACCGACTGTAAGAAGAGTCTCTATTCTTCCAATTAAGGCGGCATTGTGCCTTTTGTATTTAATTCCGATGAAATTACTGTATTTCATCGTCAATGTGAAGGTCCAAGGAATACATTGAACCTGCAGTGGTGTATCGGAAACTAATACTGGTCTCACAGGGAATCCTCAAAGCACCGACTGTAAGAAGAGTCTTTATTCTTTTACTTAAGGCGGCATTGTGCCTTTTGTATTTAATTCCGATGTGATTTCTGTGTTTCATCATCAATGTGAAGGTCCAAGGAACACTTTGAACCTGCAGTGGTGTATCTCAAACTAATACTGGTCTCACAGGGAATGCTCATAGCACCGACGATAAGAAGAGTCTCTATTCTTGAACTTAAGGCGACATTGTGCCTTTTGTGTATAATTCCGATGCGATTTCTTTGTTTCATCGTCAATGTGAAGGTCCAAGGAATACATTGAACCTGCAGTGGTGTATCGGAAACTAATACTGGTCTCACAGGGAATGCTCAAGGCACCGACTGTAAGAATAGACTCTATTCTTGTACTTGAGGCGGCATTGTTCCTTTTGTATTTAATTCCGATGTAATTTCAATGTTTCATCGTCAATGTGTATGTCCAAGGAATACGTCGAACCAGCAGTGGTGTATCGGAAACTAATACTGGTCTCACAGGGAATGCTCAAAGAACCGACTGTAAGAAGAGTCTCTATTCTTGTACTTAAGGCGGCAGTGTGCCTTTTGTATTTAATTCCGATGCAATTTCTTTGTTTCAGCGTCAATGTGAAGGTCCGAGTTATGCATTAAACCTACAGTTGTGCATCAGATTCTAGTAGTGGTCTCACAGAAAACGGTCAAAGTATAGACTCTTAGAAGAGTCTCTCTTCTTGTACATAAGGCGGCATTGTTGCTTTTGTATTTAATTACGATGCAATTTCTGTGTTACATCGTCAACGTGAAGGTCCAATTAATACATTGAACCTGCAGAGGTGTACCGGAAACTAATACTGGTCTCACATTAAAGGATCAAATCACAGCCTCTAAGAAGTCTCACTCTTCTTGCTCTTAATGCGGCATAGTGCCGTTTGTATTTAATTCCGATGTAATTTCAGTGTTTCATCGTCAATGTGTAGGTCCAAGGAATACATTGAGTCTGCAGTGTTGTATCGGAAACTAATACTGGTCTCACAGGGAGTGTTCAAGGCACAGACTGTAGATGAGTCTCTGATCTTGTACTTTACGCGGCATTGTGCTTCTTGTATTTAATTCCGATGCGATTTCTGTGTTTCATCGTCAATGTGAAGGTCCAAGCAATACATTGAACCTGCAGTGGTGTATCGGAAGCTAATACTGGTCTCACAGGGAATCCTCAAAGCACCGACTGTAAGAAGAGGCTCTATTCTTGTACTTACGGCGGCATTGTGCTATTTGTATTTAATTCCGATGCGATTTCTGTGTTTCATCGTCAATGTGAAGGTCCAAGGAATACATTCTACCTGCAGTGGTGTATCGGAAACTAATACTGGTCTCACATTAAACGATCAAATCACAGCCTCTAAGAAGTCTCACTCTTCTTGCTCTTAAAGCGGCATTGTGCCGTTTGTATTTAATTCCGATGTAATTTCAGTGTTTCATCGTCAATGTGTAGGTCCAAGGAATACATTGAGTCTGCAGTGGTGTATCGGAATCTAATACTGGTCTCACAGGGAAAGCTCAAATCACCGACTGTAAGAAGTCTCACTCATCTTGCACTAAAGGCTTCATTGTGCCTTTTGTATTTAATTCCGATGTAATTTCTGTGTTTCATCGTCAATGTTTAGGTCCAAGGAATACATTGACCCTCCAGTGGTGCATCGGAAACTAATACTGGTCACACAGGGCGTGTTCAAGGCACAGACTGTAGAAGAATCTCTGATCTTGTACTTTAAGCGGCTTTGTGCTTCTTGTATTTAATTCCGATGCGATTTCTGTGTTTCATCGTCAATGTGAAGGTCCAAGGAATACATTGAACCTGCAGTGGTGTATCGGAAACTAATACTGGTCCCACAAGGAATGTTTAAAGCACTAACTGTAAGAAGAGTCTCTATTCTTGTACTTAAGCCGGCATTGTGCCTTTTGTATTTAATTCCGATGCGATTTCTGTGTTTCATAGTTACTGTGAAGGTCCAAGGAATACTTTGAACCTGCAGTGGTGTATCGGAAGCTAATACTGGTCTTACAGGTAAGGATCAAAGAATGGACTCTAATAAGTCTCACTCTTCTTGCACTTAAGGCGGCATCGTGCCATTTGTATTTAATTTCGATGTAATTTCAGTGTTTCAACGTCAATGTGTATGTCCAAGGAATACATTGAACCTGCAGTGGTGTATCGGAAACTAATACTGCTCTCGGAGGGAATGCTCAAAGCACCGCTTGTACGAAGTGTCTCTATTCTTGTACTTACGGCGGCATTGTGTCTTTGGTATTTAATTCCGATGCGATATCTCTGTTTCATAGTCAATGTAAAGGTCCAAGGAATACCTTGAACCTGCAGTGGTGTATCGGAAACTAATACTGCTCTCGGAGGGAATGCTCAAAGCACCGCTTGTAAGAAGTGTCTCTATTCTTGTACTTAAGGCAGCGTTGTGTCTTTTGTATTTAATTCCGATGCGATTTCTGTGTGTCATAGTCAATGTGAAGGTGCAAGGAATTATTGGAACCTGCAGTGGTGTATCGGAAACTAATACTGGTCTCACAAGGAATGCTCAAAGCACTAACTGTAAGAAGAGTCTCTATTCTTGTACTTAAGCCGGCAATGATTCTTTTGTATTCAATTCCGATGTAATTTCAGTGTTTCATCGTCATTGTGTATGTCCAAGGAATACATTGAGTCTGCAGTGGTGTATCGGAAACTAATACTGGTCTCACAGAGAGTGTTCAAGGCACAGACTGTTGAAGAGTCTTTGATCTTGTACTTTATGCGGCATTGTGCTTCATGCATTTAATTCCGATGTGATTTCTGTGTTTCATCGTCAATGTGGAGGTCCAAGGAATACATTGAACCTGCAGTGGTGTATCGGAAACTAATACTGGTCCCACAGGGAATGCTCAAAGCACCGACTGTAAGAAGAGACTCTATTCTTGTACTTACGGCGGCATTGTGCCTTTTGTATTTAATTCCGATGCGATTTCTGTGTTTCATCGTCAATGTGAAGGTCCACGGAATACATTCAACCTGCAGTGGTGTATCGGAAACTAATACGGGTCTCACATTAAAGGATCAAAGCACAGATACTATGAAGTCTCACTCATGTTGCACTAAATACGGCATTGTGCTTTTTGTATTTAATTCCGATGTAAATTCTGTGTTTCGTCGTCAATGTTTAGGTCCAAGGAATACATTGAACCTCCAGTGGTGCATCGGAAACTAATACTGGTAACACAGGGTGTGTTCAAGGCACAGAATGTAGAAGAGTCACTATTCTTGTACTTAAGACGGAATTGTGCCTTTTGTATTTATTTCCGATGTAAGTTCTGTGTTTCATCGTCAATGACTAGGTCCAAGGAATACATTGTGCCTGCAGTGGTGAATCGGAAACTAATACTGGTCTCACAGGAAAGGATCAAAGCACAGACACTAAGAAGTCTCACTCTTCTAGCACTTAAGGCGGCATTGTGCCTTTTGTATTTAATTCCGATGTAATTTGTGTGTTTCATCGTAAATGTGTATGATCAAGGAATACATTGAACCTGCAGTGGTGTATCGGAAACTAATACTGGTCTCACAGGGAGTGTTCAAGGCACCGACTGTAGAAGAGTCTCTGATCTTGTACTTTACGCGGAATTGTGCTTCTTATATTTAATTCCGATGCGATTTCTGTGTTTCATCGTCAATGTGAAGCTCCAAGGAATACATTGAACCTGCAGTGGTGTATCGGAAACTAATACTGGGCTCACAGGAAAGGATCAAAGATCAGACTCTAAGAAGACTCACTCTTCTTGCACTTAAGGCGGCATTGTGCCTTTTGTATTTAATTACGATGTAATTTCAGTGTTTCATTGTCAATGTGTGTATGCAAGGAATACATTGAACCGGCAGTGGTGTATCGGAAACTAATACTGGTTTCACAGGAAAGGATCAAAGCACAGACTCTAAGAAGTCTCACTCTTCTTGCACTTAAGGCGGCATCGTGCCTTTTGTATTTAATTCCAATGAAATTTCTGTGTTTCATCGTCAATGTGTGGGTCCAAGGGATACATTAATCCTGCATTGGTGCTTCGGTATCTAATACTTGTCTCACAGGGAATGCTTAATCACAGACTGTAAGAAGAGTCACTATTCTTGTACTTAAGACAGAATTGTGCCTTTTGTATTTAATTCCGATGTAAGTTCTGTGTTTCATCGTCAATGAGTATGTCCAAGGAATACATTGAGCCTGCAGTGGTGAATCGGAAACTAATACTCGTCTCACAGGAAAGGACCAAAGCACAGACTCTAAGAAGTCTCACTCTTCTTGCACTTAACGCGGCAATGTGCCTTTTGTATTGAATTCCGATGTAATTTCTGTGTTTCATCGTCAACGTGTATGTCCAAGGAATACATTGAACCCACAGTGGTGAATCGGAAACTAATACTTGTCTCACAGGAAAGGATCAAAGCACAGACTCTAAGAAGTCTCACTCTTCTTGCACTTAAGGCGGCATTGTGCCTTTTGTATTTAATTTCGATGTAATTTCGGTGCTTCATCGTCAATTTGTATGTTCAAGGAATACATGGCACCTGCAGTGGTGTATCGGAAACTAATACTGCTCTCAGAGGGAATGCTCAAAGCACCGACTGTAAGAAGTGTCTCTATTCTTGTACTTAAGTCGGCATTTTGCCTTTTGTATTTAATTCCGAAGTGATTTCTGTGTCTCATAGTCAATGTGAAGGTGCAAGGAATCCTTTGAACCTGCAGTGGTGATTCGGAAACTAATACTGCTCTCGGAGGGAATGCTCAAAACACCGCTTGTAAGAAGTGTCTCTATTCTTGTACTTATGGCGGCATTGAGTCTTTTGTATTTAATTTCGATGCGATTTCTGTGCTTCATAGTCAATGTGAAGGTGCAAGGAATACTTTGAACCTGCAGTGGTGTATCGGAAACTAATACTGGTCTCACAGGGAATGCTCATAGCACCAACTGTAAGAAGAGTCTCTATTCTTGTACTTAAGGCGGCCTTGTGCCTTTTGTATTTCATTCCGATGCGATATCTGTGTTTCATAGTCAATGTGAAGGTCCAAGGAATACCTTGAACCTGCAGTGGTGTATCGGAAACTAATACTGCTCTCGGAGGGCATGCTCAAAGCACCGCTTGTAAGAAGTGTCTCTATTCTTGTACTTAAGGCGGCATTGTGTCTTTTGTATTTAATTCCGATGTGATTTCTGTGTTTCGTAGTCACTGTGAAGGTGCAAGGAATTATTTGAACCTGCAGTGGTGTATCGGAAACTAATACTGGTCCCACAGGGAGTGTTCAAGGCACAGACTGTAGAAGAGTCCCTGATCTTGTACTTTAAGCGGCATTGTGCTTCTTGTATTTAATTCCGATGCGATTTCTGTGTTTCATCGTCAATGTGAAGGTGCAAGGAATACATTGAACCTGCAATGGTGTATCGGAAACTAATACTAGTCTCACAGGAAAGGATCAAAGAATGGATTCTTAGAAGTCTCACACTTCTTGCATTAAGGCGGCATTGTGTCTTTTGTATTTAATTTCGATGTAATTTCAGTGTTTGCATCGTCATTGTGTATGTCCAAGGAATACTTTGAACCTGCAGTGGTGTATCGGAAACTAATACTGGTCTCACAGGGAATGCTCAAAGCACCGACTGTAAGAAGAGTCTCTATTCTTGTACTTACGGCGGCCTTGTGCCTTTTGTATTTAATTCCGATGCGATTTCCGTGTTTCATCGTCAATGTGAAGGTCCAAGGAATACATTGAACCTGCAGTGGTGTATCGGAAACTAATACTGGTGTCACAGGGAATGCTCAGAACACCGACTGTAAGAGGAGTCTCTATTCTTGTACTTAAGGCGGCATTGTGCCTTTTGCATTTAATTCCGATGCGATTTCTGTGTTTCATAGTCAATGTGAAGGTCCAAGGAATACCTTGAACCAGCAGTGGTGTATCGGAAACTAATACTGCTCTCAGAGGGAATGCTCAAAGCACCGACTGTAAGAAGTGTCTCTATTCTTGTACTTCAGGCGGAATTGTGCTTTTTGTTTTTAATTCCGATGCGATTTCTGTGTTTCATCGTCAATGTGAAGTTCCAAGGAATACACTGAAACTGCAGTGGTGTATCGGAAACTAATACTGGTCTCACAGGGATTGCTCAAAGCAGCGACTGTAAGAAGAGTCTCTATTCTTGCAATTAAGTCGGCATTGTGCCATTTGAATTTAATTCCGATGCGATTTCTGTGTTTCATCTTCAATTTGAAGGTCCAAGGAAGACATTGAACCTGCGGTGGTGTATCGGAAACTAATACTGGTCTCACAGGAAAGGATCAAAAAATGGACTCTAAGAAGTCTCACTCTTCTTGCATTAAGGCGGCATTCTGTCTTTTTTATTTAATTCTGATGTAGTTTCTGTGTTTCATCGTCAATGTGAAGATCCATGGAATACTTTGAACCTGCAGTGGTGTATCGGAAACTAATACTGGTCTCACAGTGAATGCTCAAAGCACCGATTGTAAGAAGATTCTCTATTCTTGTACTTAAGGCGGCATTGTTGCCTTTTGTATTTAATTCCTATGTGATTTCTGTGTTTCATCGTCAACTTGAAGTTCCAAGGAATACATTGAACCTGCAGTGGTGTATCGGAAACTAATACTGGTCTCACAGGGAGTGTTCAAGTCACAGATTGTAGACGAGTCTCTAATCTTGTATTTTACGCGGCATTGTGCTTCTTGGATTTAATTCCGATGCGATTTCTTTGTTTCATCGTTAATGTGAAGGTCCAAGGAATACATTGAACCTGCAGTGGTGTATCGGAAACTAATACCGGTCTCACATTAAATGATCAAAGAAAAGACGCTAAGAAGTCTCTCTCTTCTTGCGCTTAAGGCGGCATTGTGCCTTTTGTATTTAATTCCGATGTAATATCAGTGTTTCATCGTCAATGTGTATGTCCAAGGAATACATTGAACCTACAGTGGTGAATCGAAAACTAATACTGGTCTCACAGGATAGGATCAAAGCACAGACTCTAAGAAGTCTCATTGCTCTTGCACTTAAGGCGGCATTATGCCTTTTGTATTTAATTTCGATGTAATTTCAGTGTTTCATCGTCAATGTGTATGTCCAAGGAATACATTGACCCTGCAGTGGTGTATCAGAAACTAATACTGGTCTCACAGGGAGTGTTCATGGCACAGACTGTAGAAGAGTCTCTGATCATGTACTTTACGCGGCATTGTGCTTCTTGTATTTAATTCCGATGCGTTTTCTGAGCTTCATCATCAGTGTGAAAGTCCAAGGAATACATTGAACCTGCAGTGGTGTATCGCAAAGTAATACTGGTCTCACAGGGAATGCTCAAAGCACTAACTGTAAGACGAGCCTCTATTCTTGAACTTAAGCCGGAATTGTGCCATTTGTATTTAATTCCGATGCGATTTCTGTGTTTCATAGTCAATGTGAAGGTCCAAGGAATACTTTGAACCTGCAGTGGTGTATCGGAAACTAATACTGCTTTCAGAGGGAATGCTCAAAGCATCGACTCTAAGAAGTGTCTCTATTCTTGTACTTAAGACGGCATTGTGCCATTTGTATTTAATTCCGATGCGATTTCTGTGTGTCATAGTCAATGTGAAGCTGCACGGAGTACTTTGAACCTGCAGTGGTGTATCGGAAACTAATACTGGACTCACAGGGAATGCTCAAAGCACCAACTGTAAGAGGAGTCTCTATTCTTGTGGTTAAGGCGGTCTTGTGCCTTTTGTATTTAATTCCGATGCGATTTCTGTGTTTCATAGTCAATGTGAAGGTCCAAGGAATACCTTGAACCTGAAGTGGTGTATCGGAAACTAATACTGCTCTCAGAGAGAATGCTCAAAGCACCGACTGTAAGAAGTGACTCTATTCTTGTACTTAAGGCGACATTGTGCCTTTTGTATTTTATTCCAATGCGACTTCTGTGTTTCATCGTCAATGTGAAGGTCCGAGGAATACATTGAACCTGCAGTGTTGTATCGGAAACTAATACTGGTCACACAGGGAATGCTCAAAGCACCAACTGTAAGAAGAGTCTCTATTCTTGTAATTAAGGCGGCATTGTGCCTTTTATATTTAATTCCGATGCGATTTCTGGGTTTCATCGTCAATGTGAAGGTCCAAGGAATACATTGAATCTGCAGTGGTGTATCGGAAACTAAAACTTGTCTCACAGGAAAGGATCAAATAAAGGACTCTAAGAAGTCTCACTCTTCTTGCATTATGGCGGCATTGTGTCTTTTGTATTTAATTCCGATGTAATTTCAGTGTTTCATCGTCATTGTGTATGTCCAAGGAATACATTGAACCTGCAGCGGTGTGTCGGAAACTAATACTGGTCTCACAGGGAATGCTCAAAGCACCGACTGTAAGAAGAGTCTCTATTCTTGTACTTAAGGCGGCATTGTGCCTTTTGTATTTAATTCCGATGCGATTTCTGTGTTTCATCGTCAATGTGAAAGTCAAAGGAATACATTGAACCTGCAGCGGTGTATCGGAAACTAATACTGGTCTCACAGGGAATGCTCAAAGCACGATCTGTAAGAAGAGTCTCTATTCTTGTACATAAGCCGGCATTGTGCCTTTTGTATTTAATTCCGATGCGATTTCTGTGTTTCATAGTCAATGTGAAGGTCCAAGGAACACCTTGAATCTGCAGTGGTGTATCGGCAACTAATACTGGTCTCATAGGAAAGGATCAAAGCACAGACTCTAAGAAGTCTCAATCCTTTTGCACTTAAGATGGCATTGTGCCTTTTGTATTTACTTGCGATGTAATTTCAGTGTTTCGTCATCAATGTGAATGTCCAAGGAATACATTGAACCTACAGTGGTGTATCGGAAACTAATACTGGTCTCACAGGGAATGCTCAAAGCACCGTCTGTAAGAAGAGTCTCTATTCTTGTAATTATGGCGGCATTGTGCCTTTTGTATTTAATTCCGATGCTATTTCTGTGTTTCATCGTCAATGTGAAAGTCAAAGGAATACATTGACCCTACAGCGGTGTATCGGAAACTAATACTGGTCTCACAGGGAATGCTCAAAGCACGAACTGTAAGACGAGTCTCTATTCTTGTAATTAAGGCGGCATTGTGCCTTTTGTAATTAATTCCGATGCGATTTCTGTGTTTCATCTTCAATGTGAAGGTCCATGGAAGACATTGAACCTGCAGTGGTGATTCGAAACTAATACTGGTCTCACAGGAAAGGATCAAAGAATGGACTCTAAGAAGTCTTACTCTTCTTGCATTAAGGTGGCATTCTGTCTTTTGTATTTAATTCCGATGTAAATTCAGTGTTTCATCGTCATTGTGCATGCCCAAGGAATACATTGAACCTGCAGTGGTATATCGGAAACTAATACTGGTCTCACAGGGAATGCTCAAAGCACCGACTGTATGTAGAGTCTGTACTCTTGTACTTAAGCCGGCATTGTGCCTTTTGTATTTAATTCCGAAGCGATTTCTGTGTTTCATCGTCAACTTGATGTACCAAGGAATACATTGAACCTGCAGTGGTGTATCGGAAACTAATACTGGTCTCACAGGGAATGCTCAAAGCACCAACTGTAAGAAGAATCTCTATTCTTAAACTTATGGCAGCATTGTGCCTTTTGTATTTAATTCCGATGCGATTTCTGTGTTTCATCGTCAATGTGAAGGTCCAAAGAATACACTAAAACTTCAGTTGTGTATCGGAAACTAATACTGGTCTCACAGGGAATGCTCAAAGCACCGACTGTAAGAAGAGTCTCTATTTTTGCACTTAAGGCGGCATTGTGCCTTTTGTATTTAATTCCCATGTAATTTCAGTGTTTCATCGTCAATGTGTATGACAAGGAATACATTGAAACTGCAGTGGTGAATCGGAAATTAATACTGGCCTCACAGGGAACGCACAAAGCACCAACTGTTAGAAGGGTCTCTACTCCTTTACTTAAGGCGGCATTGTGCCTTTTGTATTTAATTACGATGCGATATCTGTGTTTCATCGTCAATTTTAAGCTCCAAGCAATACATTGAACCTGCAGTGGTGTATCGGAAACTAATACTGGTCACACAGGGAATGCTCAAAGCACCGACTGTAAGAAGAGTCTCTATTCTTGTACTTAATTCGGCATTGTGCCTTTTGTATTTAAATCCGATGCGATTTCTGTGTTTCATAGTCAATGTGAAGGTCCAAGGAACACCTTGAACCTGCAGTGGTGTATCGGAAACTAATACTGCTCTCAGAGGCAATGCTCAAAGCACCGACTGTAAGAAGTGTCTCTATTCTTGTACGTAAGGCGGCATTTTGCCTTTTTTATTTAATTCGGATGCGATTTCTGTGTTTCATCGTAACTGTGAAGGCCCACGGAATATATTTAATCTGCAGTGGTGTATCGGAAACTATTACTGGTCTCACAGGGAATGCTCAAAGCACCGACTGTAAGAAGAGTCTCTATTCTTGTAAATAAGGGGGCATTGTGCCTTTTGTATTTAATTCCGATGCGATTACTGTGTTTCATCGTCAATGTGAAGGTCCAAGGAATATATTGAACATGCAGTGGTGAATCGGAAACTAATACTGGTCTCACAGGAAAGGATCAAAGAATGGACTCTAAGAAGTCTCACTCTTCTTGCATTAAGGCAGCATTGTGTCTTTTGTATTTAATTCGGATGTAATTTCAGTGTTTCATCGTCATTGTGTATGTCCATGGAATACATTGAACCGGCAGTGGTGTGTCGGAAACTAATCCTGGTCTCACAGGGCATACTCAACGCACCGACTGTAAGAAGAGTCTCTATTCTTGTACTTAAGCCGGCATTGTGCCTTATGTATTTAATTCCGATGCGATTTCTGTGTTTCATAGTCAGTGTGAAGGTCCAAGGAATACTTTGAACCTGCAGTGGTGTATCGGAAACTAATACTGGTCTCAGAGGCAATGCTCAAAGCACCGACTGAGAGAAGTGTCTCTATTCTTGTACTTAAGGCGGCTCTGTGCCTTTTGCATCTAATTCCGATGCGATTTCTGTGTTTCATAGTCATTGTGAATATCCAAGGAATACTTTGTACCTGCAGTGGTGTATCGGAAACTAATACTGGTCTCACAGGGAATGCTCAAACCACCGAATGTAAGAAGAGTCTCTATTCTTGTACTTATGGCGGCCTTGTGCCTTTTGTATTTAATTCCGATGCGATTTCTGTGTTTCATAGTCAATGTGAAGGTCCAATGAATACTTTGAACCTGCAGTGGTGTATCGGAAACTAATATTGCTCTCAGAGGCAATGATCAAAGCACCGACTGAGAGAAGTTTCTCTATTCTTGTACTTAAGGCGGCATTGTGCCTTTTGTATTTAATTCCGATGCGATTTCTGTGTTTCATCGTCAATGTGAGGGTCCAAGGAATACATTGAACCTGCTGTGGTGTATCGGCAACTATTACTGGTCTCACAGGGAATGCTCAAGCACCGACTGTAAGAGAAGTCTCTATTCTTGTAATTAAGGCGGCATTGTGCCTTTTGTATTTAGTTCCGATGCGAATTCTATGTTTCATCGTCAATGTGAAGGTCCAAGGAATAGATTGAACATGCAGTGGTGTATCGGAAACTAATACTGGTCTCACAGGAAAGGATCAAGGCACAGACACTAAGAAGCCTCAATCCTCTAGCACCTAAGGCGGCATTGTGCCTTTTGTATTTAATTCCGATGTAATTTCAGTATTTCATCGTCAATGTGTATGTCCAAGGAATACATTGAACCTGCAGTGGTGTATCGGATACTAATACTGGTCTCACAGGGAATGCTCAAAGCACCGACTGTAAGAAGAGTCTCTATTCTTGTACTTAAGGCGGCATTGTGCCTTTTGTATTTAATTCCGATGCGATTTCTGTGTTTCATCGTCAATGTAAAGGTCCAAGGAATACAATGAACCTGCAGTAGTTTATCGGAAACTAATACTGGTCTCACAGGAAATGCTCAAAACACCGACTGTAAGAAGAGTCTCTATTCTTGTACTTAAGGCGGCTTTGTGCCTTTTGCATTTAATTCCGATGCGATTTCTGTGTTTCATAGTCAATGTGAAGGTCCAAGGAATACTTTGAACCTGCAGTGGAGTATCGGAAACTAATACTGGTCTCACAGGGAATGGTCAAAGCACCGAATGTAAGAAGAGTCTCTATTCTTGTACTTAAGGCGGCCTTGTGCCTTTTGTATTTAATTCCGATGCGATTTCTGTGTTTCATAGTCAAAGTGAAGGTCCAAGGAATACCTTGAACCTGCAGTGGTGTATCGGCAACTAATACTGGTCTCATAGGAAAGGATCAAAGCACAGACTCTAAGAGGTCTCACTCCATTTGCACTTAAGGTGGCATTGTGCCTTTTGTATTTATTTCCTATGTAATTTCAATGTTTCATCGTCAATGTATATGTAAAAGTAATACATTGAACCTGCAGTGGTGTATCGGAAACTAATACTGGTCTCATTGGAAAGGATCAAAGCACAGAATCTAAGAAGTCGCACTCCTTTTGCACTGAAGGTGGCATTGTGCCTTATGTATTTAATTCCGATGTAATTTCAGTGTTTCATAGTCAATGTGAAGGTCCAATCAATACTTTGAACCTGCAGTGGTGTATCGGAAGCTAATACTGGTCTCACAGGGAATGCTTAAAGCACCGACTGTAAGAAGAGTCGCTATTCTTGAACTTAAGGCGGCATTGTGCCTTTTGTATTTAATTCCGATGCGATTTCTGGGTTTCATCGTCAATGTGAAGGACCAAGGGATACATTGAACCTGCAGTGGTGTATCGGAAACTAATACTGGTCTCACAGGGAATGCTCAAAGCACCGTCTGTAAGAAGAGTCTCTATTCTTGTAATTATGGCGGCATTGTGACTTTTGTATTTAATTCCGATGCTATATCTGTGTTTCATCTTCAATGTGAAGGTCCAAGGAGTACATTGAACCTGCAGTGGTGTATCGGAAAGTAATGCTGGTCTGACAGGGATTGCTCAAAGCACCGTCTGTAAGAAGAGTCTCTATTCTTGTAATTATGGCGGCATTGTGCCTTTTGTATTTAATTCCGATGCTATTTCTGTGATTCATCGTCAATGTGAAGGTCCAAGGAATACATTGAACCTGCAGTGGAGTATCGGAAACTAATACTGGTCTCACAGGAAAGAATCAAAGAATGGACTCTAAGAAGTCTTACTCTTCTTGCATTAAGGCGGCATTCTGTCTTTTGTATTTAATTCCGATGTAATTTCAGTGTTTCATCGTAATTGTGTATGCCCAAGGAATACATTGAAACTGCAGTTGTGTATTGGAAACTAATACTGGTCTCACAGGAAGTGTTCATGGCACAGACTGTAGAAGAGTCTCTGATCTTGTACTTTACGCGGCACTGTGCTTCTTGTATTTAATTCCGATGCGTTTTCTGTGCTTCATCATCAATGTGAAAGTCCAAGGAATACATTGAACCTGCAGTGGTGTATGGGAAAGTAATACTGGTCTCACAGGGAATGCTCAAAGCACTAACTGTAAGAAGAGACTCTATTCTTGTACTTAAGCCGGCATTGTGCCATTTGTATTTAATTTCGATGCGATTTCTGTGTTTCATAGTCAATGTGAAGGTCCAAGGAATACTTTGAACCTGCAGTGGTGTATCGGAAACTAATACTGCTTTCAGAGGGAATGCTCAAAGCATCGACTGTAAGAAGTGTCCCTGTTCTTGTACCTAAGGCGGCATTGTGCCTTTTGTATTTAATTCCGATGCGATTTCGGTGTGTCATAGTCAATGTGAAGGTGCACGGAATACTTTGAACCTGCAGTGGTGTATCGGAAACTAATACTGGAGTCACAGGGAATGGTCAAAGCACCAACTGTAAGAAGAGTCTCTATTCTTGTATTTAAGGCGGCCTTGTGCCTTTTGTATTTAATTCCGATGCGATTTCTGTGTTTCATAGTCAATGTGAAGTTCCAAGGAATACCTTGTACCTGAAGTGGTGTATCGGAAACTAATACTGCTCTCAGTGGGAATGTTCAAAGCACCGACTGTAAGAAGTGTCTCTATTCTTGTACTTAAGGCGGCATTGGGCCTTTTGTATTTTATTCCGATGCGACTTCTGTGTTTCATCGTCAATGTGAAGGTCCAAGGAATACATTGAACCAGCAGTGTTGTATCGGAAACTAATACTGGTCACACAGGGATTGCTCAAAGCACCAACTGTAAGAAGAGTCTCTATTCTTGTAATAAAGGCGGCATTGTGCCTTTTATATTTAATTCCGATGCGATTTCTGGGTTTCATC
This sequence comes from Schistocerca americana, assembly GCF_021461395.2. Taxonomy (NCBI): domain Eukaryota; kingdom Metazoa; phylum Arthropoda; class Insecta; order Orthoptera; family Acrididae; genus Schistocerca; species Schistocerca americana. Next base: position 626,463,593 of record NC_060124.1, on the reverse strand, counting down.
GTCAATGTGAAGGTCCAAGGAATACATTGAATCTGCAGTGGTTTTTCGGAAACTAATACTGGTCTCACAGGAAAGGATCATAGAATGGACTCTAAGAAGTCTCACTCTTCTTGCATTATGGCGGCATTGTGTCTTTTGTATTTAATTCCGATGTAATTTCAGTGTTTCATCGTCATTGTGTATGTCCAAGGAATACATTGAACCTGAAGCGGTGTATTGGAAACTAATACTGGTCTCACAGGGAATGCTCGAAGCACCGACTGTAAGAAGAGTTTCTATTCTTGTACTTAAGGCGGCATTGTGCCTTTTGTATTTAATTCCGATGCGATTTCTGTGTTTCATCGTCAATGTGAAAGTCAAAGGAATACATTGAACCTGCAGTGGTGTATCGGAAACTAATACTGGTCTCACAGGGAATGCTCAAAGCACGAACTGTAAGAAGAGACTCTATTCTTGTACATAAGCCGGGATTGTGCCTTTTGTATTTAATTCCGATGCGACTTCTGTGTTTCATAGTCAATCTGAAGGTCCAAGGAATACTTTGAACCTGCAGTGGTGTACCGGAAACTAATACTGCTCTCAGAGGGAATGCTCAAAGCACCGACTGTAAGAAGTGTCTCTATTCTTGTACTTAAGGCGGCATTGTGCCCTTTGTATTTAATTCCGATGCGATTTCTGTGTTTCATAGTCACTGTGAAGGTCCAAGGAATACTTTGAACCTGCAGTGGTGTATCGGAGACTAATACTGGTCTCACAGGGAATGCTCTAAGCACCGAATGTAAGAAGAGTCTGTATTCTTGTACTTAAGGCGGCCTAGTGCATTTTGTATTTAATTCTGATGCGATTTCTGTGTTTCATAGTCAATGTGAAGGTCCAAGGAATACCTTGAACCTGCAGTGGTGTATCGGCAACTAATACTGGTCTCATAGGAAAGGATCAAAGCACAGACTCTAAGAAGTCTCACTACATTTGCACTTAAGATGGCATTGTGCCTTTTGTATTTAATTGCGATGTAATTTCAGTGTTTCATCGTCAATGTGAATGTCCAAGGAATACATTGAACCTGCAGTGGTGTATCGGAAAGTAATACTGGTCTCATAGGAAAGGATCAAAGCACAGACTCTAAGAAGACTCACTCCTTTTGCACTTAAGGTGGCATTGTGCCCTTTGTATTTAATTCCGATGTAATTTCAGTGTTTCATCGTCAATGTGTATGTAAAAGGAATGCATTGAACCTGCAGTGGTGTATCGGAAACTAATACTGGTCTCATAGGAAAGGATCAAAGCACAGACTCTAAGAAGTCGCACTCCTTTTGCACTTAAGGCGGCATTGTGCCCTTTGTATTTAATTCCGATGCAATTTCTGTGTTTCATAGTCACTGTGAAGGTCCAAGGAATACTTTGAACCTGCAGTGGTGTATCGGAGACTAATACTGGTCTCACAGGGAATGCTCAAAGCACCGAATGTAAGAAGAGTCTGTATTCTTGTACTTAAGGCGGCCTAGTGCATTTTGTATTTAATTCTGATGCGATTTCTGTGTTTCATAGTCAATTTGAAGGTCCAAGGAATACCTTGAACCTGCAGTGGTGTATCGGCAACTAATACTGGTCTCATAGGAAAGGATCAAAGCACAGACTCTAAGAAGTCTCACTACATTTGCACTTAAGATGGCATTGTGCCTTTTGTATTTAATTGCGATGTAATTTCAGTGTTTCATCGTCAATGTGAATGTCCAAGGAATACATTGAACCTGCAGTGGTGTATCGGAAAGTAATACTGGTCTCATAGGAAAGGATCAAAGCACAGACTCTAAGAAGACTCACTCCTTTTGCACTTAAGGTGGCATTGTGCCCTTTGTATTTAATTCCGATGTAATTTCAGTGTTTCATCGTCAATGTGTATGTAAAAGGAATGCATTGAACCTGCAGCGGTGTATCGGAAACTAATACTGGTCTCATAGGAAAGGATCAAAGCACAGACTCTAAGAAGTCGCACTCCTTTTGCACTTAAGGTGGCATTGTGCCTTATGTATTAAATTCCGATGTAATTTCAGTGTTTCATAGTCAATGTGAAAGTCCAAGGAATACTTTGAACCTGCAGTGGTGTATCGGAAACTAATACTGGTCTCACAGGAAATGCTTAAAGCACCGACTGTAAGAAGAGTCTCCATTCTTGTACTTAAAGCGGCATTGTGCCTTCTGTATTTAATTCCAATGCGATTTCTGGGTTTCATCGTCAATGTGAAGGTCCAAGGGATACATTGAACCTGCAGTGGTGTATCGGAAACTAATACTGGTCTCACAGGGAAACCTCAAAGCACCGTCTGTAAGAAGAGTCTCTATTCTTGTAATTATGGCGGCATTGTGCCTTTCGTATTTAATTCCGATGCTATTTCTGAGTTAATCTTCAATGTGAAGGTCCAAGGAATACATTGAACCTGCAACGTTTTATCGGAAACTAATACTGGTCCCACAGGGAATGCTCAAAGCACCGACTGTAAGAAGAGTCTCTATTCTTGTAATTAAGGCGGCATTGTGCCTTTTGTATTTAATTCCGATGCGATTTCTGTGTTTCATCTTCAATGTGAAGGTCCAAGGAATACATTGAACCTGCAGTGGTGATCCGAAACAAATACTGGTCTCACAGGAAAGGATCAAAGAATGGACTCTAAGAAGTCTTACTCTTCTTGCATTAAGGCGGCATTCTGTCTTTTGTATTTAATTCCGATGAAATTTCAGTGTTTCATCGTCAATGTGTATGCCCAAGGAACACATTGAACCTGCAGTGGTGTATCGGAAACTAATACTGGTCTCACAGGGAATGCTCAAAACACCGACTGTAAGATGAGTCTTTATTCTTGTACTTAAGCCGGCATTGTGCATTTTGTATTTAATTCCGATATGATTTCTGTGTTTCATCGTCAACTTGATGTACCAAGGAATACATTGAACCTGCAGTTGTGTATCGGAAACTAATACTGGTCTCACAGGGAATGCTCAAAGCACCAACTGTAAGAAGAATCTCTATTCTTAAACTTAAGGCAGCATTGTGCATTTTGTATTTAATTCCAATGCGATTTCTGTGTTTCATCGTCAATTTGAAGGTGCAAGGAATACACTGAACCTTCAGTTGTGTATCAGAAACTAATACTGGTCTCACAGGGAATGCTCAAAACACCGACTGTAAGAAGAGTCTCTATTCTTGCACTTAAGGCGGCATTGTGCCTTTTGTATTTAATTCCGATGTAATTTCAGTGTTTCATCGTCAATATGTATGACAAGGAATACATTGAAACTGCAGTGGTGTATCGGAAATTAATACTGGCCTCACAGGGAACGCTCAAAGCACCAACTGTAAGAAGGGTCTCTACTCCTTTACTTAAGGCGGCATTGTGCCTCTTGTATTTAATTCCGATGCGATCTGTGTTTCATCGTCAATTTGAAGCTTCAAGCAATACATTGAACCTGCAGTGGTGTATCGGAGACTAATACTGGACTTACAGGGAAAGCTTAAAGCACCGACAGTAAGAAGAGTCTCTATTCTTGTACTTAAGTCGGCATTGTGCATTTTGTATTTTATTCCGATGCGATTTCTGTGTTTCATCGTCAATGTGAAGGTCCAAGGAATACATTGAACCTGCAGTGGTGTATCGGAAACAAATACTGGTCTCACAGGGAATGCTCAAAGCACCGACTGTAACAAGAATCTCTATTCTTGTACTTAAGGCGGCTTTGTGTTTTTGAATTTAATTCCGATGCGATTTCTGTGCTTCATTGCCAATATGAAGGATCAAGGAATACACTGAACCTGCAGTTGTGTATCGGAAACTAATACTGGTCTCACAGGGAATGCTAAAATCACCGACTGTAAGAAGAGTCTCTATTCTTGCACTTAAGGCGGCATTGTGCGTTTTGTATTTAATTCCGATGCGATTTCTGTGTTACATCGTCAATGTGAAGGTCCAAGGAATACATTGAACCTGCAGTGGTGTATCGAAAACTAATACTGGACTCACAGGGAGTGCTCAAAGCACCGACTGTAAGAAGAGTCTCTATTCTTGTGCTTAAGGCGGCATTGTGCCGTTTGTATTTAAATCCGATGCGATTTCTGTGTTTCATAGTCAATGTGAAGGTCCAAGGAATACCTTGAACCTGCAGTGGTGTATCGGAAACTAATACTGCTCTCAGAGGCAATGCTCAAAGCACCGACTGTTAGAAGTGTCTTAATTTTTGTACTCAAGGCGGCATTTTGCATTTTCTATTTAATTCCGATGCGATTTCTGTGTTTCATCGTCACTGTGAAGGTCCAAGGAATACATTGAATCTGCAGTGGTGTATCGGAAACTATTACTGGTCTCACAGGGAATGCTCAAAGCACCGACTGTAAGAAGAGTCTCTATTCTTGTAATTAAGGCGGCATTGTGCCTTTTGTATTTAATTCCGATGCGATTTCTGTGTTTCATTGTCAATGTGAAGGTCCAAGGAATATATTGAACATGCAGTGGTGAATCGGAAATTAATACTGGTCTCACAGGAAAGGATCAAAGAATGGACTCTAAGAAGTCTCACTCTTCTTGCATTATGGAGCATTGTGCGTTTTGTATTTAATTACGATGTAATTTCAGTGTTTCATCATCAATGTGTATGTCCAAGGAATACATTGAACCTGCAGTGGTGTATCGGAAACTGATACTGGTGTCACAGGGAATGCTCAAAGCACCGACTGTAAGAAGTGTCTCTATTCTTGTACTTAAGGTGGCATTGTGCCCTTTGCATTTAATTCCGATGCGATTTCTGTGTTTCATAGTCACTGTGAAGGTCCAAGGAATACTTTGAACCTGCAGTGGTGTATCGAAAACTAATACTGGTTTCACAGGGAATGCTCAAGGCACCGAATGTAAGAAGAGTCTCTATTCTTGTACTTAAGGAGGCCTTGTGCCTTTTGTATTTAATTCCGATGCGATTTCTGTGTTACATAGTCAATGTGAAGGTCCAAGGAATTCCTTGAACCTGCAGTGGTGTATCGGCAACTAATACTGGTCTCATAGGGAAGGATCTAAGCACAGACTCTAAGAAGTCTCACTCCTTTTGCACTTAAGATGGCATTGTGCCTTTTATATTTAATTGCGATGTAATTTCAGTGTTTCATCGTCAATGTGAATGTCCAAGGAATACATTGAACCTGCAGTGGTGTATCGGAAAGTGATACTGGTCTCATAGGAAAGGATCAAAGCACAGACTCCAAAAATTCTCACTCCTTTTGCACTTAAGGTGGCATTGTGCCTTTTTTATTTAATTCCGATGTAATTTCAGTGTTTCATCGTCAATGTGTATGTAAAAGGAATACATTGAACCTGCAGTGGTGTATCGGAAACTAATACTGGTCTCATAGGAAAGAATCAAAGCACAGACTCTAAGAAGTCGCACTCGTTTTGCACTTAAGGTGGCATTGTGACTTATGTATTTAATTCCGATGTAATTTCAGTGTTTCATAGTCAATGTGAAGGTCCAAGGAATACTTTGAACCTGCAGTGGTGTATCGGAAACTAATACTGGTCTCACAGGGAATGCTTAAAGCACCGACTGTAAGAAGAGTCTCTATTCTTGTACTTAAGGCGGCATTGTGCCTTTTGTATTTAATTCCGATGCGATTTCTGGGTTTCATCGTCAATGTGAAGGTCCAAGGGATACATTGAACCTGCAGTGGTGTATCGGAAACTAATACTGGTCTCACAGGGAATGCTCAAAGCACCGAATGTAAGAAGAGTCTCTATTCTTGTACTTATGGCGGCATTGTGCCTTTGTATTTAATTCCGATGCGATTTCTGTGTTTCATAGTCACTGTGAAGGTCCAAGGAATACTTTGAACCTGCAGTGGTGTATCGGAAACTAATACTGGTCTCACAGGGAATGCTCAAAGCACCGAATGTAAGAAGAGTCTCTATTCTTGTACTTAAGGCGGCCTTGTGCCTTTTGTATTTAATTCCGATGCGATTTCTGTGTTTCATAGTCAATGTGAAGGTCCAAGGAATACCTTGAACCTGCAGTGGTGTATCGGAAAGTAATACTGGTCTCATAGGAAAGGATCAAAGCACAGACTCTAAGAATTCTCACTCCTTTTCCACTTAAGGTGGCATTGTGCCTTTTGTATTTAATTCCGATGTAATTTCAGTGTTTCATCGTCAATGTGTATGTAAACGGAATACACTGAACCTGCAGTGGTGTATCGGAAACTAATACTGATCTCATAGGAAAGGATCAAAGCACAGACTCTAAGAAGTCGCACTCCTTTTGCACTTAAGGTGGCATTGTGCCTAATGTATTTAAGTCCGATGTAATTTCAGTGTTTCATAGTCAATGTGAAGGTCCAAGGAATACTTTGAACCTGCAGTGGTGTATCGGAAACTGATACTGGTCTCACAGGGAATGCTTAAAGCACCGACTGTAAGAAGAGTCTCTATTCTTGTACTTAAGGCGGCATTGTGGATTTTGTATTTAACTCCGATGCGATTTCTGGGTTTCATCGTCAATGTGAAGGTCCAAGGGATACTTTGAACCTGCAGTGGTGTATCGGAAACTAATACTGGCCTCACAGGGAATGCTCAAATCACCGACTGTAAGAAGAGTCTCCATTCTTGTAATTATGGCGGCATTGTGCCATTTGTATTTATTCCGATGCTATTTCTGTGTTTCATCTTCAATGTGAAGGTCCAAGGAATACATTGAACCTGCAGTGGTGTATCGGAAACTAATACTGGTCTCACAGGGAATGCTCAAAGCACCGACTGTAAGAAGAGTCTCTATTCTTGTAATTAAGGCGGCATTGTGCCTTTTGTATTCAATTCCGATGCGATTTCTGTGTTTCATCTTCAATGTGAAGGTCCAAGGAATACATTGAACCTGCAGTGGTGATCCGAAACTAATACTGGTCTCACAGGAAAGGATCAAAGAATGAACTCTAAGAGGTCTTACTCTTCTTTCATTAAGGCGGCATTCTGTCTTTTGTATTTAATTCCGATGTAATTTCAGTGTTTCATCGTCATTGTGTATGCCCAAGGAATACATTGAACCTGCAGTGGTGTATCGGAAACTAATACTGGTCTCACAGGGAATGCTCAAAGCACCGACTGGAAGAAGAGTCTGTATTCTTGTACTTAAGCCGGCATTGTGCCTTTTGTATTTAATTCCGATGCGATTTCTGTGTTCCATAGTCACTGTGAAGCTCCAAGCAATACATTGAACCTGCAGTGGTGTATCGGAAACAAATACTGGTCTCACAGGGAATGCTCAAAGCACCGACTGTAACAAAAATCGCTATTCTTGTACTTAAGGCGGCATTGTGTTTTTGAATTTAATTCCGATGCGATATCTGTGTTTCATTGTCAATATGTAGGTCCAAGGAGTACACAGACCCTGCAGTTGTGTATCGGAAACTAATACTGGTCTCACAGGGAATGCTAAAATCACCGACTGTAAGAAGAGTCTCTATTCTTGCACTTAAGGTGGCATTGTGCGTTTTGTATTTAATTACGATGTAATTTCAGTGTTTCTATCGTCAATGTGTATGTCCAAAGGATACATTGAACCTGCAGTGGTGTATCGAAAACTAATACTGGTCTCACAGGGAGTGCTCAAAGCACCAACTGTAAGCAGAGTCTCTATTCTTGTACTTAAGGCGGCATTGTGCCTTTTGTATTTAAATCCGGTGCGATTTCTGTGTTTCATAGTCAATGTGAAGGTCCAAGGAATACCTTGAACCTGCAGTGGTGTATCGGAAACTAATACTGCTCTCAGAGGCAATGCTCAAAGCACCGACTGTAAGAAGAGTCTCTATTCTTGTAATTAAGGCGGCAATGTGCCTTTTGTATTTAATTCCGATGCGATTTCTGTGTATCATCGTCAATGTGAAGGTCCAAGTAATATATTGAACATGCAGTGGTGAATCGGAAACTAATACTGGTCTCACAGGAAAGGATCAAAGAATGGACTCTAAGAAGTCTCACTCTTCTTGCATTAAGGTGGCATTGTGTCTTTTGTATTTAATTCCGATGTAATTGCAGTGTTTCATCGTCATTGTGTATGTCCAGGGAATACATTGAACCTGCAGTGGTGTATCGGAAACTAATACTGGTCTCACAGGGAATGCTCAAAGCACCGACTGTAAGAAGAGTCTCTATTCTTGTACTTATGGCGGCATTGTGCCTTTGTATTTAATTCCGATGCGATTTCTGTGTTTCATAGTCACTGTGAAGGTCCAAGGAATACTTTGAACCTGCAGTGGTGTTTCGGAAACTAATACTGGTCTCACAGGAAATGCTCAAAGCACCGAATGTAAGAAGAGTCTCTATTCTTGTACTTAAGGCGGCCTTGTGCCTTTTGTATTTAATTCCGATGCGATTTCTGTGTTTCATAGTCAATGTGAAGGTCCAAGGAATACCTTGAACCTGCAGTGGTGTATCGGAAAGTAATACTGGTCTCATAGGAAAGGATCAAAGCACAGACTCTAAGAATTCTCACTCCTTATGCACTTAAGGTGGCATTGTGCCTTTTGTATTTATCTCCGATGTAATTTCAGTGTTTCATCGTCAATGTGTATGTAAACGGAATATACTGAACCTGCAGTGGTGTATCGGAAACTAATACTGGTCTCATAGGAAAGGATCAAAGCACAGACTCTAAGAAGTCGCACTCCTTTTGCACTTAAGGTGGCATTGTGCCTTATGTATTTAATTCCGATGTAATTTCAGTGTTTCATAGTCAATGTGAAGGTCCAAGGAATACTTTGAACCTGCAGTGGTGTATCGGAAACTGATACTGGTCTCACAGGGAATGCTTAAAGCACCGACTGTAAGAAGAGTCTCTATTCTTGTACTTAAGGCGGCATTGTGCCTTTTGTATTTAATTCCGATGCGATTTCTGGGTTTCATCGTCAATGTGAAGGTCCAAGAGATACATTGAACCTGCAGTGGTGTATCGGAAACTAATACTGGCCTCACAGGGAATGCTCAAACCACCGTCTGTAAGAAGAGTCTCTATTCTTGTAATTATGGCGGCATTGTGCCTTTTGTATTTATTCCGATGCTATTTCTGTGTTTCATCTTCAATATGAAGGTCCAAGGAATACATTGAACCTGCAGTGGTGTATCGGAAACTAATACTGGTCTCACAGGGAATGCTCAAAGCACCGACTGTAAGAAGAGTCTCTATTCTTGTAATTAAGGCGGCATTGTGCCTTTTGTATTTAATTCCGATGCGATTTCTGTGTTTCATCTTCAATGTGAAGGTCCAAGGAATACATTGAACCTGCAGTGGTGATCCGAAACAAATACTGGTCTCACAGGAAAGGATCAAAGAATGGACTCTAAGAATTCTTACTCTTCTTTCATTAAGGCGGCATTCTGTCTTTTGTATTTAATTCCGATGTAATTTCAGTGTTTCATCGTCATTGTGTATGCCCAAGGAATACATTGAACCTGCAGTGGTGTATCGGAAACTAATACTGGTCTCACAGGGAATGCTCAAAGCACCGACTGGAAGAAGAGTCTGCATTTATGTACTTAAGCCGGCATTGTGCCTTTTGTATTTAATTCCGATGCGATTTCTGTGTTTCATAGTCACTGTGAAGCTCCAAGCAATACATTGAACCTGCAGTGGTGTATCGGAAACAAATACTGGTCTCACAGGGAATGCTCAAAGCACCGACTGTAACAAAAATCGCTGTTCTTGTACTTAAGGCGGCATTGTGTTTTTGAATTTAATTCCGATGCGATTTCTGTGTTTCATTGTCAATATGAAGGTCCAAGGAATACACAGACCCTGCAGTTGTGTATCGGAAACTAATACTGGTCTCACAGGGAATGCTAAAATCACCGACTGTAAGAAGAGTCTCTATTCTTGCACTTAAGGCGGCACTGTGCGTTTTGTATTTAATTACGATGTAATTTCAGTGTTTCATCTTCAATGTGTATGTCCAAGGAATACATTGAACCTGCAGTGGTGTATCGAAAACTAATACTGGTCTCACAGGGAGTGCTCAAAGCACCGACTGTAAGCAGAGTCTCTATTCTCGTACTTAAGGCGGCATTGTGCCTTTTGTATTTAAATCCGATGCGATTTCTGTGTTTGATAGTCAATGTGAAGGTCCAAGGAATACCATGAACCTGCAGTGGTGTATCGGAAACTAATACTGCTCTCAGAGGCAATGCTCAAAGTACCGACTGTAAGAAGTGTCTCTATTCTTGTACTTAAGGCGGCATTTTGCCTTTTCTATTTAATTCCGGTGCGATTTCTGTGTTTCATCGTCAGTGTGAAGGTCCAAGGAATACATTGAATCTGCATTGGTGTATCGGAAGCTATTACTGGTCTCACAGGGAATGCTCAAAGCACCGACTGTAAGAAGAGTCCCTATTCTTGTAATTAAGGCGGCAATGTGCCTTTTGTATTTAATTCCGATGCGATTTCTGTGTTTCATCGTCAATGTGAAGGTCCAAGTAATATATTGAACATGCAGTGGTGAATCGGAAACTAATACTGGTCTCACAGGAAAGGATCAAAGAATGGACTCTAAGAAGTCTCACTCTTCTTGCATTAAGGCGGCATTGTGTCTTTTGTATTTAATTCCGATGTAGTTTCTGTGTTTCATCGTCATTGTGTATGTCCAGGGAATGCATTGAACCTGCAGTGGTGTATCGGAAACTAATACTGGTCTCACAGGGAATGCTCAAAGCACCGACTGTAAGAAGAGTCTCTATTCTTGTACATAAGGCGGCATTGTGCTTTTGAATTTAATTCCGATGCGCTTTCTGTGTTTCATAGTCAATGTGAAGGACCAAGGAATACTTTGGACCTTGCAGTGGTGTATCGGAAACTAATACTGCTCTCAGAGGGAATGCTCAAAGCTCCGACTGTAAGAAGAGTCTCTATTCTTGTACTTAAGGCGGCATTGTGCCTTTTGTATTTAATTCCGATGCGATTTCTGCGTTTCATAGTCAGTGTGAAGGTCCAAGGAATACTTTGAACCTGCAATGGTGTACCGGAAACTAATAATGGTCTCAGAGGCAATGCTCAAAGCACCGACTGAGAGAAGTGTCTCTATTCTTGTACTTAAGGCTGCCTTGTGCCTTTTGTATTTAATTCCGATGCGATTTCTGTGTTTCATAGTCAATGTGAAGGTCCAAGGAATACCTTGAACGTGCAGTGGTGTATCGGCAACTAATACTTGTCTCATAGGAAAGGATCAAAGCACAAACTCTAAGAAGTCTCACTCCTTTTGCGCTTAAGATGACATTGTGCCTTTTGTATTTAATTGCGATGTAATTTCAGTGTTTCATCGTCAATGTGAATGTCCAATTATTACATTGAACCTGCAGTGGTGTATCGGAACTAATACTGGTCTCACAGGAAAGGATCAAAGTATGGACTCTAAGAAGTCTTACTCTTCTTGCATTAAGGCGTCATTCTGTCTTTTGTATTTAATTCCGATGCGATTTCTGTGTTTCATCGTCAATTTGAAGCTCCAAGCAATACATTGAACCTGCAGTGGTGTATCGGAAACTAATACTGCTCTCAGAGGGAATGCTCAAATCTCCGACTGTGAGAAATGTCTCTATTCTTGTACTTAAGGCGAAATTGTGCTTTTGTATTTAATTCCGATGCGATTTCTGTGTTTCATCGTCATTGTGAAGGTCCAAGGAATACATTGAACCTGCAGTGGTGTATCGGAAAGTATTACTGGTCTCACAGGGAATCCTCAAGCACCGACTGTAAGAAGAGTCTCTATTCTTGTAATTAAGGCGGCATTGTGCCTTTTGTATTTAGTTCCGATGCGATTTCTGTGTTTCATCGTCAATGTGAAGGTCCAAGGAATAGATTGAACCTGCAGTGGTGTATCGGAAACTAATACTGGTCTCACAGGAAAGGATCAAGGCACAGACACTAAGAAGTCTCACTCCTCTAGTACTTAAGGCGGCATTGTGCCTTTTGTATTTAATTCCGATGTAATTCCAATATTTCATCGCCAATGTGTATGTCCAAGGAATACATTGAACCGGCAGTGGCGTATCGGAAACTAATACTGGTCTCACAGGGAACGCTCAAAGAACTATCTGTAAGAAGAGTCTGTATTCTTGTACTTAAGCCGGCATTGTGCCCTTTGTATTTAATTCCGATGCGATTTCTGTGTTTCATAGTCAATGTGAAGGTTCAAGGAATACTTTGAACCTGCAGTCGTGTATCGGAAACTAATACTGGTCTCACATTAAAGGATCAAAGTACCGATTCTAAGAAGTCTCACTCATCTTGCACTAAAAGCGGCAATGTGATTTTTGTATTTAATTCCGATGTAATTTCAGTGTTTCATCATCAATGTGTATGACAAGGAATACATTGAAACTGCAGTGGTGTATCGGAAACTAATACAGGTCTCACAGGGAATGCTCAAAGCACCGACAGTAAGAAGAGCCCCTATTCTTGTACTTAAGTCGGCATTGTGCCTTTTGTATTTTATTCCGATGCGATATCTGTGTTTCATCGTCAATGTGAAGCCCAAGGAATACATTGAACCTGCAGTGGTGTATCGGAAACGAATAATGGTCTCACAGGGAATGCTCAAAGCACCGACTGTAACAAGAATCTCTAATCTTGTACTTAAGGCGGCATTGTGTTTTGGTATTTAATTCCGATGCGATTTCTGTGTTTCATTGGCAATATTAAGGTCCAAGGAATACACTGAACCTGCAGTTGTGGATCGGAAACTAATACTGGGCTCACAGGGAATGCTCAAAGCACCGACTGTATGAAGAGTCTCTATTCTTGTACTTAAGGCGGCATTGTGCCTTTTGTATTTAATTCCGATGGGATTTCTGTGTTTCATAGTCAATGTGAAGGTCCAAGGAATACTTTGAACCTGCAGTGGTGTATCGGAAACTAATACTGCTCTCAGAGGAAATGCTCAAAGCTCCAACTGTAAGAAGAGTCTCTATTCTTGTACTTAAGGCGGCATTGTGCCTTTTGTATTTAATTCCGATGCGATTTCTGTGTTTCATAGTCAGTGTGAAGGTCCAAGGAATACTTTGAACCTGCAGTGGTGTATCGGAAACTAATACTGGTCTCAGAGGCAATGCTCAAAGCACCGACTGAGGGATGTGTCTCTATTCTTGTACTTAAGGCGGCATTGTGCCTTTTGTATTTAATTCCGATGCGATTTCTGTATTTCATCGTCAATGTGAACGTCCAAGGAATACATTGAACCTGCAGTCGTGTATCGGAAACTATTACTGGTCTCACAGGGAATGCTCAAGCACCGACTGTAAGAAGAGTCTCTATTCTTCTCATTAAGGCGGCATTGTGCCTTTTGTATTAATTCCGATGTAATCTCAGTATTTCATCGTCACTGTGTATGTCCAAGGAATACATTGAACCTGCAGTGGTGTATCGGATACTAATACTGGTCTCACAGGGAATGCTCAAAGCACCGACTGTAAGAAGAGTCTCCATTCTTGTACTTAAGGCGGCATTGTGCCTTTTGTATTTAATCCCGATGCGATTTCTGTGTTTCATCGTCAATGTGAAGGTCCAAGGAATACAATGAACCTGCAGTGGTGTATCGGAAACTAATACTGGTCTCACAGGAAAGGATCAAGGCACAGACTCTAAGAAGTCTCACTCTTCTAGCACTTAAGGCGGCATTGTGCCTTTTGTATTTAATTCCGATGCAATTTCAGTATTTCATCGTCAATGTGTATGTCCAAGGAATACATTGAACCTACAGTGGTGTATCGGTAACTAATACAGGTCTCACAGGGAATGCTCAAAGCACCGACTGTAAGAAGAGTCTCTATTCTTGTACTTAAGGCGGCATTGTGCCTTTTGTATTTAATTCCGATGTAATTTCAGTGTTTCATCATCAATGTTTAGGTCCAAGGAATACATTGAGCCTGCAGTGGTGTATCGGAAACTAATACTGGTCTCACAGGGAGTGTTCAAGGCACAGACTGTAGAACAGTCTCTGATCTTGTACTTTACGCGGCATTGTGCTTCTTGTATTCGATTCCGAAGCGATATCTGTGCTTCATCGTCAATGTGAAGGTCCAAGGAATACATTGAACCTGCAGTGGTGTATCGTAAACTAATACTGGTCTCACAGCCAAGGATCAAAGCACAGACTCTAAGAAGTCTCTCTCATCTTGCACTTAAGGCGGCATTGTGCCTTTTGTATTTAATTTCGATGTAATTTGAGTGTTTCATCGTTAATGTGTATGTCCAAGGAGTACATTGAACCTGCAGTGGTTTATCGGAAACTAATACTGGTCTCGCAGAGAATGTTCAAGGCACAGACTGTAGAAGAGTCACTGATCTCGTACTTTACGCGGCATTGTGCTTCTTGTATTTAATTCCGATGCGATTTCTGTGTTTCATCGTCATTGTGAAGGTCCAAGGAATACATTGAACCTGCAGTGGTGTATCGGAAACTATTACTGGTCTCACAGGGAATGCTCAAGCACCGACTGTAAGAAGAGTCTCTATTCTTGTAATTAAGGCGGCATTGTGCCTTTTGCATTTAGTTCCGATGCGATTTCTGTGTTTCATCGTCAATGTGAAGGTCCAAGGAATAGATTGAACCTGTAGTGGTGTATCGGAAACTAATACTGGTCTCACAGGAAAGGATCAAGGCACAGACACTAAGAAGTCTCACTCCTCTAGCACTTAAGGCGGCATTGTGCCTTTTGTATTTAATTCCGATGTAATTTCAATATTTCATCGCCAATGTGTATGTCCAAGGAATACATTGAATCTGCAGTGGTGTATTGGATACTAATACTGGTCTCACAGGGAATGCTCAAAGCACCGACTGTAAGATGAGTCTCTATTCTTGTACTTAAGGCGGCATTGTGCCTTTTGTATTTAATTCCGATGTAATTTCAGTATTTCATCGCCAATGTGTATGTCCGAGGAATACATTGAACCGGCAGCGGCGTATCGGAAACTAATACTGGTCTCACAGGGAATGCTCAAAGAACTATCTGTAAGAGGAGTCTGTATTCTTGTACTTAAGCCGGCATTGTGAGCTTTGTATTTAATTCCGATGCGATTTCTGTGTTTCATAGTCAATGTGAAGGTTCAAGGAATACTTTGAACCTGCAGTCGTGTATCGGAAACTAATACTGGTCTCACATTAAAGGATCAAATACCGATTCTAAGAAGTCTCACTCATCTTGCACTAAAAGCGGCATTGTGCCTTTTGTATTTAATTCCGATGTAATTTCAGTGTTTCATCATCAATCTGTATGACAAGGAATACATTGAAACTGCAGTGGTGTATCGGAAACTAATACTGGTCTCACAGGGAGTGCTCAAAGCACCGACAGTAAGAAGAGCCCCTATTCTTGTACTTAAGTCGGCATTGTGCCTTTTGTATTTTATTCCGATGCGATTTCTGTGTTTCATCGTCAATGTGAAGGCCCAAGGAATACATTGAACCTGCAGTGGTGTATGGCAAACAAATAATGGTCTCACAGGGAATGCTCATAGCACCGACTGTAACAAGAATCTCTATTCTTGTACTTAAGGCGGCATTGTGTTTTTGTATTTAATTCCGATGCGATTTCTGTGTTTCATTGGCAATATTAAGTTCCAAGGAATACACCGAACCTGCAGTTGTGGATCGGAAACTAATACTGGTCTCACAGGGAATGCTCAAAGCACCGACTGTGTGAAGAGTCTCTATTCTTGTACTTAAGGCGGCATTGTGCCTTTTGTATTTAATTCCGATGGGATTTCTGTGTTTCATAGTCAATGTGAAGGTCCATGGAATACTTTGAACCTGCAGTGGTGTATCGGAAACTAATACTGGTCTCAGAGGCAATGCTCAAAGCACCGACTGAGGGAAGTGTCTCTATTCTTGTACTTAAGGCGGCATTGTGCCTTTTGTATGTAATTGCGATGCTATTTCTGTGTTTCATTGTCAATGTGAAGGTCCAAGTAATACATTGAACCTGCAGTGGTGTATCGGAAATTAATAGTGGCCTCACAGGGAATGCTCAAAGAACTAACTGTAAGAAGAGTCTGTATTCATGTACTTAAGCCGGCATTGTGCACTTTGTATTTATTTCCGATGCGATTTCTCTGTTTCATAGTCAATGTGAAGGTTCAAGGAATACATTGAACCTGCAGTCGTGTATCGGAAACTAATACTGGTCTCACATTAATGGATCAAAGTACCGATTCTAAGAAGTCTCATTCATCTTGCACTAAAAGCGGCATTGTGCCTTTTGTATTTAATTCCGATGTAATTTCAGTGTTTCATCATCAATGTTTAGGTCCAAGGAATACATTGAGCCTGCAGTGGTGCATCGGAAACTAATACTGGTCACACAGGGAGTGTTCAAGGCACAGACTGTGGAAGAGTCTCTGTACATGTACTTTACGCGGCAATGTGCTTCTTGTATTTAATTCCGATGCGATTTCTGTGTTTCATCGTCAATGTGAAGATCCAAGAAATACATTGAACCTGCAGTGGTGTATCGGAAACTAATACAGGTCTCACAGGAAACGATCAAAGCACAAACACTAAGAAGTCTCACTCTTCTGGCACCTAAGGCGGCATTGTGCCTTTTGTATTTAATGTCGATGTAATTTGAGTGTTTCATCGTCAATGTGTATGTCCAAGGAATACATTGAACCTGCAGTGGTGTATCGGAAACTAATACTCTTCTCACAGGGAATGCTCAAAGCACCGACTGTAAGAAGAGTCTCTATTCTTGTACTTTACGCGGCATTGTGCTTCTTGTATTCAATTCCGAAGCGATTTCTGTGCTTCATCGTCAATGTGAAGGTCCAAGGAATACTTTGAACCTGCAGTGGTGTATCGGAAAGTAATACTGCTCTCAGAGGGAATGCTCAAAGGATCGACGGTAAGAAGTGTCTCTATTCTTGTACTTAAGGCGGCATTGTGCCTTTTGTATTTAATTCCGATGCGATTTCTGTGTTTCATAGTCAATGTGTAGGTGCACGGAATACTTTGAACCTGCAGTGGTGTATCGGAAACTAATACTGGTCTCACAGGAAAGGATCGAAAAATGGACTCTAAGAAGTCTCACTCTTCTTGCAT
Organism: Schistocerca americana; assembly: GCF_021461395.2. NCBI lineage: Eukaryota > Metazoa > Arthropoda > Insecta > Orthoptera > Acrididae > Schistocerca > Schistocerca americana. Next base: position 626,446,486 of record NC_060124.1, on the reverse strand, counting down.
TAAGGCGGCATTGTGTCTTTTGTATTTAATTCCGATGTAATTTCAGTGTTTCGTCGTCATTGTGTATGTCAAAGGAATACATTGAACCTGCAGCGGTGTATCGGAAACTAATACTGGTCTCACAGGGAATGCTCAAAGCACCGACTGTAAGAAGAGTCTCTATTATTGTACTTAAGGCGGCATTGTGCCTCTTGTATTTAATTCCGATGCGATTTCTGTGTTTCATCGTCAATGTGAAGGTCAAAGGAATACATTGAACCTGCTGTGGTGTATCGGAAAATAATACTGGTCTCACTGGGAATGCTCAAAGCACAATGCTCAAAGCACCAACTGTAAGAAGAGTCTCTATTCTCATACTTAAGTCGGCATTGTCCCTTTTGTATTTAATTCCGATGCGATTTCTGTGTTTCATAGTCAATGTGAAGGTCCAAGGAATACTTTGAACCTGCAGTGGTGTATCGGAAACTAATACTGGTCTCACAGGGAATGCTCAAAGCACCGACTGTAAGAAGAGTCTCTACTCTTGTACTTAAGGCGACCTTGTGCCATTTGTATTTAATTCCGATGCGATTTCTGTGTTTCATCGTCAATGTGAAGGTCCAAGGAATACCTTGAACCTGCAGTGGTGTATCGGAAACTAATACTGCTCTCAGAAGGAATGCTCAAAGCACCGCCTGTAAGAAGTGTTCTATTCTTGTACTTAAGGCGGCACTGTGCCTTTTGTATTTAATTCCGATGCGATTTCTGTGTTTCATCGTGAATGTGAATGTCCAAGGAATACATTGAACCTGCAGTGGTGAATCGAAAACTATTACTGGTCTCACAGGGAATGCTCAAAGCACCGACTGTAAGAAGAGTCTCTATTCTTGTACGTAAGGTGGCATTGTGCCTTTTGTATTTAATTCCGATGTAATTTCAGTGTTTCATCGTCAATGTGTATGACAAGGAATACATTGAACCTGCAGTGATGTATCGGAAATTAATACTGGTCTCACAGGGAATATTCAAAGCACCGACTGTAAGAAGGGTCTCTACTCCTGTACTTAAGGCGACACTGTGCCTTTTGTATTTAATTCCGATGCGATGTCTGTGTTTTATCGTCAATGTGAAGCTCCAAGCAATAAATTGAACGTGCAATGGTGTATCGGAAACTAATACTGGTCTCACAGAGAACGCGCAAAGCACCGACAGTAAGAAGAGTCTCTATTCTTGTACTTAAGTCGGCATTGTGCCTTTTGTATTTTATTCCGATGCGATTTCTGTGTTTCATCGTCAATGTGAAGGTCCAAGGATTTCATTGAACCTGCAGTGGTGTATCGGAAACAAATACTGGTCTCACAGGGTATGCTCAAAACACCGACTGTAACAAGAATCTCTATTCTTGTACTTAAGGCGGCATTGTGCCTTTTGTATTTAATTCCGATGCGATTTCTGTGTTTCATTGTCAATATGAAGGTCCAAGGAATACACTGAACCTGCAGTTGTGTATCGGAAACTAATACTGGTCTCACAGGGAATGCTCAAAGCACCGACTGTAAGAAGAGTCTGTAGTCTTGCACTTAAGGCGGCATTGTACCTTTTGTATTAAATTCCGATGTAATTTCAGTGTTTCATCGCCAATGTGTATGACAAGGAATACATTGAACCTGCAGTGGTGTATCGGAAACTAATTCTGGTCTCACAGGGAACGCTCAAAGCACAGACTGTAAGAAGAATCTCTATTCTTGTACCGAACTCGGCATTGTGCTTTTTGTATTTAATTCCGATGCGATTTCTGTGCATTATCGTCAATGTGAAGCTCCAAGCAATACATTGAACCTGCAGTGGTGTATCGGAAACTAATACTGGTCTCACAGGGAATGCTCAAAGCGCCGACTGTAAGAAGAGTCTCTATTCTTGTAATTAAGGCGGCATTGTGCCTTTTGTATTTAATTCCGATGCGATTTCTGTGTTTCATCGTCATTGTGTATGTCCAAGAAATACATTGAGCTTGCAGTGGTGTATCGGAAACTAATACTGGTCTCACAGGAATGGATCAAGGCACAGACTCTAAGAAGTCTCACTCTTCTTGGAATTAAGGCGGCATTGTGCCTTTTGTATTTAATTCCGATGCGATTTCTGTGTTTCATCGTCAATGTGAAGGTCCAAGGAATACATTGAACCTGCAGTGGTGTATCGGAAACTAATACTGGTCGCACAGGGAATGCTCAAAGCACCGACTGTAAGAAGAGTCTCTATTCTTGTAATTAAGGCGGCATTGTGCCTTTTGTATTTAATTCCGATGCGATTTCTGTGTTTCTTCGTCAATGTGAAGGTCCAAGGAATACATTGAACCGGCAGAGGTGTATCGGTAACTAATACTGGTCTCACAGGGAATGCTCAATGCACCGACTGTAAGAACAGTCTCTATTCTTGTACTTAAGGCGGCATTGAGCCTTTTGTATTTAATTCCGATGCGATTTCTGTGTTTCATAGTCAATGTGAAGGTCCAAGGAATACTTTGAACCTGCAGTGGTGTATCGGCAACTAATACTAGTCTCACAGGGAATGGTCAAAGCACTGACTGTAAGAAGAGTCTCTATTCTTGTACTTAAGGCTTCCTTGTGCCTTTTGTATTTAATTCCGATGCGATTTTTGTGTGTCATCGTCAATGTGAAGGTCTAAGGAATACATGGAATCTGCGGTGGTGTATCGGAAACTAATACTGGTCTCACAGGGAATGCTCAAAGCACCGACTGTAAAAAGAGTCTCTATTCTTGTAATTAAGGCGTCATTGTGCCTTTTGTATTTAATTCCGATGCGATTTCTTTGTGTCATCGTCAATTTGAAGGTCCAAGGAATACATTGAACATGCAGTGGTGTATCGGAAACTAATACTGGTCTCACAGGAAAGGATCGAAGAATGGACTCTAAGAAGTCTCACTCTTCTTGCATTAAGGTGGCATTGTGTCTTTTGTATTTAATTCCGATGTAATTTCAGTGTTTCATCGTCTTTGTGTATGTCCAGGGAATACATTGAACCTGCAGTGGTGTATCGGAAACTAATACTGGTCTCACAGGGAATGCACAAACCACCGACTATAAGAAGTGTCTCTATTCTTGTACTGAAGGCGGCATTGCGCCTTTTGTATTTAATTCCGATGCGATTTCTGTGTTTCATCGTCAATGTGAAGGTCCAAGGAATACATTGAACCTGCAGTGGTGTATCGGAAACTAATACTGCTCTCAGAGGGAATGCTCAAAGCTCCGACTGTAAGAAGTGTCTCAATTCTTGTTCTTAAGGCGGAATTGTGCCTTTTATATTTAATTCCGATGCGATTTCTGTGTTTCATAGTCAATGTGAAGGTCCAAGGAATACTATGAACCTGCTGTGGTGTATCGGAAACTAATACTGGTCTCACAGGGAATGCTCAAAGCACCGACTGTAAAGAGAGTCTCTATTCTTGTACTTAAGGCGGCCTTATGCCTTTTGTATTTAATTCCGATGCGATTTCTGTGTTTCATAGTCAATGTGAAGGTCCAAGGAATATCTTGAACCTGCAGTGGTGTATCGGAAACTAATACTGCTCTCAGAGGCAATGCTCGAAGCACCGACTGAAAGAAGAGTCTCTATTCTTGTACTTAAGGCGGCATTGTGCCTTTTGTATTTGGTTACGATGCGATTTCTGTGTTTCATCGTCAATGTGAAGGTCCAAGGAATACATTGAACCTGCAGTGGTGTATCGGAAACTAATACTGGTCTCACAGGAAATGCTCAAAACACCGACTGTAAGAAGAGTCTCTATTCTTGTACTTAAGGCGGCTTTGTGCCTTTTGTATTTAATTCCGATGCGATTTCTGTGTTTCATAGACAATGTGAAGGTCCAAGGAATACTTTGAACCTGAAATGGTGTATCGGAAACTAATAATGCTCTCAGAGGGAATGCTCAAAGCACCGACTGTAAGAAGTGTCTCTATTCTTGTACTTAAGGCGGCATTGTGCCTTTTGTATTTAATTCCGATGCGATTTCTGTGTTTCATAGTCAATGTGAAGGTCCAAGGAATAGTTTGAACCTGCAGTGGTGTATCGGAAACTAATACTGGTCTCACAGGGAATGCTCATGGCACCGACTGTAAGAAGAGTCTCTATACTTGTACTTAAGGCGGCATTGTGCCTTTTGTATTTAATTCCGATGCGATTTCTATGTTTCATCGTGAATGTGAACGTCCAAGGAATACATTCAACCAGCAGTGGTGTATCGGAAACTATTACTGGTCTCACAGGGAATACTCCAAGCACCGACTGTAAGATGAGTCTCTATTCTTGTAATTAAAGCGGCATTGTGCATTTTGTATTTAATTCCGATGCGATTTCTGTGTTTCATAGTCAATGTGAAGGTCCAAGGAATACATTGAACTTGCAGTGGTGTATCGGAAACTAATACTGCTCTCAGAGGGAATGCTCAAAGCTCCGACTGTAAGAAGTGTCTCAATTCTTGTCCTTAAGGCGGCATTGTGCCTTTTCTATTTAATTCCGATGCGATTTCTGTGTTTCATAGTCAATGTGAAGGTCCAAGGAATACTATGAACCTGCTGTGGTGTATCGGAAACTAATACTGGTCTCACAGGGAATGCTCAAAGCACCGACTGTAAGGAGAGTCTCTATTCTTGTACTTAAGGCGGCCTTATGCCTTTTGTATTTAATTCCGATGCGATTTCTGTGTTTCATAGTCAATGTGAAGGTCCAAGGAATATCTTGAACCTGCAGTGGTGTATCGGAAACTAATACTGCTCTCAGAGGCAATGCTCAAAGCACCGACTGAAAGAAGTGTCTCTATTCTTCTACTTAAGGGGGCATTGTGCCTTTTGTATTTAATCCCGATGCGATTTCTGTGTTTCATCGTGAATGTGAAGGTCCAAGGAATACATTGAACCTGCAGTGGTGTATCGGAAACTATTACTGGTCTCACAGGGAATGCTCAAAACACCAACTGTAAGAAGAGTCTCTATGCTAGTAATTAAGGCGGCATTGTGCCTTTTGTATTTGGTTACGATGCGATTTCTGTGTTTCATCGTCAATGTGAAGGTCCAAGGAATACATTGAACCTGCAGTGGTGTATCGGAAACTAATACTTGTCTCACAGGAAATGCTCAAAACACCGACTGTAAGAAGAGTCTCTATTCTTGTACTTAAGGCGGCTTTGTGCCTTTTGCATTTAATTCCGATGCGATTTCTGTGTTTCATAGTCAATGTGAAGGTCCAAGGAATACATTGAACTTGCAGTCGTGTATCGGAAACTAATACTGCTCTCAGAGGGAATGCTCAAAGCTCCGACTGTAAGAAGTTTCTCAATTCTTGTTCTTAAGGCGGCATTGTGCCTTTTCTATTTAATTCCGATGCGATTTCTGTGTTTCATAGTCAATGTGAAGGTCCAAGGAATACTATGAACCTGCTGTGGTGTATCGGAAACTAATACTGGTCTCACAGGGATTGCTCAAAGCACCGACTGTAAGAAGAGTATCTATTCTTGTACTTAAGGCGACATTGTGCCTTTTGTATTAAATTCCGATGAGATTTCTGTGTTTCATCGTCAATGTGAAGGTCCAAGGAATACATTGAACCTGCAGTGGTGAATCGGAAACTAATACTGGTCTCACAGGAAATGCTCAAAACACCGACTGTAAGAAGAGTCTCTATTCTTGTACTTAAGGCGGCTTTGTGCCTTTTGCATTTAATTCCGATGCGATTTCTGTGTTTCATAGTCAATGTGAAGGTCCAAGGAATACTTCGATCCTGCATAGGTGTATCGGAAACTAATACTGGTCTGACAGAGAATGCTCAAAGCACCGACTGTAAGAAGAGTATCTTTTCTTGTACTTAAGGCGGCATTGTGCCTTTTGTATTTAATTCCGATGAGAATTCTGTGTTTCATCGTCAATGTGAAGGTCCAAGGAATACATTGAACCTGCAGTGGTGTATCGGAAACTATTACTGGTCTCACAGGGAATGCTCAAAGCACCGACTGTAAGAAGAGTCTCTAGTCTTGTAATTAAGGCGGCATTGTGCCTTTTCTATTTAATTCCGATGCGATTTCTGCATTTCATCGTCAATGTGAATGTCCAAGGAATACATTTAACCTGCAGTGGTGTATCGGAAACTAATACTGGTCTCACAGGAAATGCTCAAAACACCGACTGTAAGAAGAGTCCCTATTCTTGTACTTAAGGCGGCATTGTGCCTTTTGTATTTAATTCCGATGCGATTTCTGTGTTTCATAGACAATAAGAAGGTCCAAGGAATACTTTGAACCTGCAATGGTGTATCGGAAACTAATACTGCTCTCAGAGGGAATGCTCAAAGCACCGACTGTAAGAAGTGTCTCTATTCTTGTACTTAAGGCGGCATTGTGCCTTTTGTATTTAATTCCGATGCGATTTCTGTGTTTCATAGTCAATGTGAAGGTCCAAGGAATAGTTTGAACCTGCAGTGGTGTATCGGAAACTAATACTGGTCTCACAGGGAATGCTCATGGCACCGACTGTAAGAAGAGTCTCTATACTTGTACTTAAGTCTTCCTTGTGCCTTTTGTATTTAATTCCGATGCGATTTCTGTGTTTCATAGTCAATGTGAAGGTCCAAGGAATACCTTGGACCTGCAGTGGTGTATCGGAAACTAATACTGCCCTCAGAGGCAATGCTCAAAGCACCGACTGTAAGAAGTGTCTCTATTCTTGTACTTAAGGCGGCATTGTGCCTTTTGTATTTAATTCCGATGCGATTTCTATGTTTCATCGTGAATGTGAACGTCCAAGGAATACATTCAACCAGCAGTGGTGTATCGGAAACTATTACTGGTCTCACAGGGAATACTCCAAGCACCGACTGTAAGACGAGTCTCTATTCTTGTAATTAAAGCGACATTGTGCATTTTGTTTTTAATTCCGATGCGATTTATATGTTTCATCGTCAATGTGAAGGTCCAAGGAATACATTGAACCTGCAGTGGTGTAACGGAAATTAATACTGGTCTCACAGGAGAGGATCAAGGCACAGACTCTAAGAAGTCTCACTCTTCTTGGAATTAAGGCGGCATTGTGCCTTTTGTATTTAATTCCGATGCGATTTCTGTGTTTCATAGTCAATGTGAAGGTCCAAGGAATACTTTGAACCTGCAATGGTGTATCGGAAACTAATACTAGTCTCACAGGGAATGCTCAAAGCACTGACTGTAAGAAGAGTCTCTATTCTTGTACTTAAGGCGGCCTTGTGACTTTTGTATTTAAGTCCGATGCGATTTCTGTGTTTCATAGTCAATGTGAAGGTCCAAGGAATACCTTGAACCAGCAGTGGTGTATCGGAAACTAATAGTGCTCTCAGAGGGAATGCTCAAGTCACCGACTGTAAGAAGTGTCTGTATTCTTGTACTTAAGGCAGCCTTGTGACTTTTGTATTTAATTCCGATGCGATTTCTGTGTTTCATAGTCAATGTGAAGGTCCAAGGAATACCTTGAACCAGCAGTGGTGTATCGGAAACTAATAGTGCTCTCAGAGGGAATGCTCAAATCACCGACTGTAAGAAGTGTCTCTATTCTTGTACTTAAGGCGGCATTGTGCCTTTTGAATTTAATTCCGATGCGATTTCTGTGTTTCATCGTCAATGTGAATGTCTAAGGAATACATGGAAGCTGCGGTGGTGTATCGGAAACTAATACTGGTCTCACAGGGAAAGCTCAAAGCACCGACTGTAAGAATAGTCTCTATTCTTGTAATTAAGGCGACATTGTGCCTTTTGTATTTAATTCCGATGCGATTTCTTTGTGTCATCGTCAATTTGAAGGTCCAAGGAATACATTGAACATGCAGTGGTGTATCGGAGACTAATACTGGTCTCACAGGAAAGGATCAAAGAATGGACTCTAAGAAGTCTCACTCTTCTTGCATTAAGGCGGCATTGTGTCTTTTGTATTTAATTCCGATGTAATTTCAGTGTTTCATCGTCTTTGTGTATGTCCAGGGAATACATTGAACCTGCAGTGGTGTATCGGAAACTAATACTGGTCTCACAGGGAATGCTCAAACCACCGACTATAAAAAGTGTCTCTATTCTTGCACTGAAGGCGGCATTGTGCCTTTTGTATTTAATTCCGATGCGATTTCTGTGTTTCATCGTCAATGTGAAGGTCCAAGGAATACATTGAACCTGCAGTGGTGTATCGGAAACTAATACTGGTCTCACAGGGAGTGCTCAAAGCACCAACTATAAGAAGAGTCTCTATTCTTGCACTTAAGGCGGCATTGTGCCTTTTGTATTTAATTCCGATGCGATTTCTGTGTTTCATAGTCAATGTGAAGGTCCAAGGAATACATTGAACTTGCAGTGGTGTATCGGAAACTAATACTGCTCTCAGAGGGAATGCTCAAAGCTCCGACTGTAAGAAGTGTCTCAATTCTTGTTCTTAAGGCGGCATTGTGCCTTTTCTATTTAATTCCGATGCGATTTCTGTGTTTCATAGTCAATGTGAAGGTCCAAGGAATACTATGAACCTGCTGTGATGTATCGGAAACTAATACTGGTCTCACAGGGAATGCTCAAAGCACCAACTGTAAGGAGAGTCTCTATTCTTGTACTTAAGGCGGCCTTATGCCTTTTGTATTTAATTCCGATGCGATTTCTGTGTTTCATAGTCAGGGTGAAGGTCCAAGGAATATTTTGAACCTGCAGTGGCGTATCGGAAACTAATACTGCTCTCAGAGGCAATGCTCAAAGCACCGACTAAAAGAAGTGTCTCTATTCTTGTACTTAAGGCGGCATTGTGCCTTTTGTATTTAATCCCGATGCGATTTCTGTGCTTCATCGTGAATGTGAAGGTCCAAGGAATACATTGAACCTGCAGTGGTGTATCGGAAACTATTACTGGTCTCACAGGGAATGCTCAAAGCACCGACTGTAAGAAGAGTCTCTATTCTTGTAATTAAGGCGGCATTGTGCCTTTTGTATTTGGTTACGATGCGATTTCTGTGTTTCATCGTCAATGTGAAGGTCCAAGGAATACATTGAACCTGCAGTGGTGTATCGGAAACTAACACTGGACTCACAGGAAATGCTCAAAACACCGACTGTAAGAAGAGTCTCTATTCTTGTACTTAAGGCGGCTTTGTGCCTTTTGCAATTAATTCCGATGCGATTTCTGTGTCTCATAGTCAATGTGAAGGTCCAAGGAATACTTTGAACCTGCAGTGGTGTATCGGAAACTAATACTGGTCTCACAGAGATTGCTCAAAGCACCGACTGTAAGAAGAGTATCTATTCTTGTACTTAAGGCGGCATTGTGCCTTTTGTATTAAATTCCGATGAGATTTCTGTGTTTCATCGTCAATGTGAAGGTCCAAGGAATACATTGAACCTGCAGTGGTGTATCGGAAACTAATACTGGTCTCACAGGAAATGCTCAAAACACCGACTGTAAGAAGAGTCTCTATTCTTGTACTTAAGGCGGCTTTGTGCCTTTTGCATTTAATTCCGATGCGATTTCTGTGTTTCATAGACAATGTGAAGGTCGAAGGAATACTTCGAACCTGCATAGGTGTATCGGAAACTAATACTGGTCTGACAGAGAATGCTCAAAGCACCGACTGTAAGAAGAGTATGTATTCTTGTACTTAAGGCGGCATTGTGCCTTTTGTATTTAATTCCGATGAGATTTCTGTGTTTCATCGTCAATGTGAAGGTCCAAGGAATACATTGAACCTGCAGTGGTGTATCGGAAACAATTACTGGTCTCACAGGGAATGCTCAAAGCACCGACTGTAAGAAGAGTCTCTATTCTTGTAATTAAGGCGGCTTTGTGCCTTTTCTATTTAATTCCGATGCGATTTCTGTATTTCATCGTCAATGTGAAGGTCCAAGGAATACATTTAACCTGCAGTGGTGTATCGGAAACTAATACTGGTCTCACAGGAAATGCTCAAAACACCGACTGTAAGAAGAGTCTCTATTCTTGTACTTAAGGCGGCATTGTGCCTTTTGTATTTAATTCCGATGCGATTTCTGTGTTTCATAGACAATAAGAAGGTCCAAGGAATACTTTGAACCTGCAATGGTGTATCGGAAACTAATACTGTTCTCAGAGGGAATGCTCAAAGCACCGACTGTAAGAAGTGTCTCTATTCTTGTACTTAAGGCGGCATTGTGCCTTTTGTATTTAATTCCGATGCGATTTCTGTGTTTCATAGTCAATGTGAAGGTCCAAGGAATACCTTGAACCTGCAGTGGTGTATCGGAAACTAATACTGCCCTCAGAGGCAATGCTCAAAGCACCGACTGTAAGAAGTGTCTGTATTCTTGTACTTAAGGCGGCATTGTGCCTTTTGTATTTAATTCCGATGCGATATCTGTGTTTCATCGTCAATGTGAAGGTCTAAGGAATACATGGAACCTGCGTTGGTGTATCGGAAACTAATACTGGTCTCACAGGGAATGCTCAAAGCACCGACTGTAAGAATAGTCTCTATTCTTGTAATTAAGGCGGCATTGTGCCTTTTGTATTTAATTCCGATGCGATTTCTTTGTGTCATCGTCAATGTGAAGGTCCAAGGAATACATTGAACCTGCAGTGGTGTATCGGAAACTAATACTGGTCTCACAGGGAATGTTTAAAACACCGACTGTAAGAAGAGTCTCTATTCTTGTACTTAAGGCGGCATTGTGCCTTTTGTGTTTATTCGGATGCAATTTCTGCTTTTTATCGTCAATGTGAGGGTCCAAGGAATACATTGAACCTGCAGTGGTGTATGGGAAACTAATACTGGACTCACAGGAAAGGATCAAAGAATGGACTCTATGAAGTCTCACTCTTATTGCATTAAGGCGACATTGTGTCTTTTGTATTTAATTCCGATGTAATTTCAGTGTTTCATCGTCATTCTGTATGTCCAAGTAATACATTGCACCTGCAGTGGTGTATCAGAAAGTAATACTGCTCTCACAGGGAATGCTCAAAGCACCGACTGTAAGAAGAGTCTCTATTCTTGTACTTAAGGCGGCATTGTGCCTTTTGTATTTAATTCCGATGCGATTTCTGTGTTTCATCGTCAATGTGAAGGTCCAAGGAGTACATTGAACCTGCAGTGGTGTATCGGAAACTAATACTGGTTTCACAGGGAATGCTCAAAGCACCATCTGTAAGAACAGTCTCTATTCTGGTACTTAATTCGGCATTGTGCCTTTTGTATTTAATTCCGATGCGATATCTGTGTTTCTTCGCAAATGTGAAGGTCCAAGGAATACATTGAACCTGCAGTGGTGTATCGGAAACTAATACTGGTCTCACAGGGAATTCTTAAAGCACAGACTGTAAGAAGAGTCTGTGTTCTTGTACTAAAGGCGGCATTGTGCCTCTCGTATTTAATTCCGATGCGATTTCTGTGTTTCATCGTCAATGTGAAGGTCCAAGGAATACATTGAACCTGCAGTCGTGTATCGGAAACTAACACTGGACTCACAGGAAATGCTCAAAACACCGACTGTAAGAAGAGTCTCTATTCTTGTACTTAAGGCGGCTTTGTGCCTTTTGCAATTAATTCCGATGCGATTTCTGTGTTTCATAGTCAATGTGAAGGTCCCAGGAATACTTTGAACCTGCAGTGGTGTATCGGAAACTAATACTGGTCTCACAGGGATTGCTCAAAGCACCGACTGTAAGAAGAGTATCTATTCTTGTACTTAAGGCGGCATTGTGCCTTTTGTATTAAATTCCGATGAGATTTCTGTGTTTCATCGTCAATGTGAAGGTCCAAGGAATACATTGAACCTGCAGTGGTGTATCGGAAACTAATACTGGTCTCACAGGAAATGCTCAAAACACCGACTGTAAGAAGAGTCTCTATTTTTGTACTTAAGGCGGCTTTGTGCCTTTTGCATTTAATTCCGATGCGATTTCTGTGTTTCATAGTCAATGTGAAGGTCCAAGGAATACTTCGAACCTGCATAGGTGTATCGGAAACTAATACTGGTCTGACAGAGAATGCTCAAAGCACCGACTGTAAGAAGAGTATGTATTCTTGTACTTAAGGCGGCATTGTGCCTTTTGTATTTAATTCCGATGAGATTTCTGTGTTTCATCGTCAATGTGAAGGTCCAAGGAATACATTGAACCTGCAGTGGTGTATCGGAAACAATTACTGGTCTCACAGGGAATGCTCAAAGCACCGACTGTAAGAAGAGTCTCTATTCTTGTACTTAAGGCGGCATTGTGCCTTTTGTATTTAATTCCGATGCGATTTCTGTGTTTCATAGACAATAAGAAGGTCCAAGGAATACTTTGAACCTGCAATGGTGTATCGGAAACTAATACTGTTCTCAGAGGGAATGCTCAAAGCACCGACTGTAAGAAGTGTCTCTATTCTTGTACTTAAGGCGGCATTGTGCCTTTTGTATTTAATTCCGATGCGATTTCTGTGTTTCATAGTCAATGTGAAGGTCCAAGGAATAGTTGAACCTCAAGTGGTGTATCGGAAACTAATACTGGTCTCACAGGAAATGCTCATGGCACCGACTGTAAGAAGAGTCTCTATACTTGTACTTAAGTCTTCCTTGTGCCTTTTGTATTTAATTCCGATGCGATTTCTGTGTTTCATAGTCAATGTGAAGGTCCAAGAAGTACCTTGAACCTGCAGTGGTGTATCGGAAACTAATACTGCCCTCAGAGGCAATGCTCAAAGCACCGACTATAAGAAGTGTCCCTCTTCTTGTACTTAAGGCGGCATTGTGCCTTTTGTATTTAATTCCGATGCGATTTCTATGTTTCATCGTGAATGTGAACGTCCAAGGAATACATTCAACCAGCAGTGGTGTATCGGAAACTATTACTGGTCTCACAGGGAATACTCCAAGCACCGACTGTAAGACGAGTCTCTATTCTTGTAATTAAAGCGACATTGTGCATTTTGTTTTTAATTCCGATGCGATTTATATGTTTCATCGTCAATGTGAAGGTCCAAGGAATACATTGAACCTGCAGTGGTGTAACGGAAACTAATACTGGTCTCACAGGAGAGGATCAAGGCACAGACTCTAAGAAGTCTCACTCTTCTTGGAATTAAGGCGGCATTGTGCCTTTTGTATTTAATTCCGATGCGATTTCTGTGTTTCATCGTCAATGTGAAGGTCCAAGGAATACATTGAACCTGCAGTGGTGTATCGGAAACTAATACTGGTCTCACAGGGAATGCTCAAAGCACCGACTGTAAGAAGAGTCTCTATTCTTGTAATTAAGGCGGCATTGTGCCTTTTGTATTTAATTCCGATGCGATTTCTGTGTTTCATCGTCAATCTTAAGGTCCAAGGAATACATTGAACCTGCAGTGGTGTATCGGTAACTAATACTGGTCTCACAGGGAATGCTCAATGCACCGACTGTAAGAAGAGTCTCTATTCTTGTACTTAAGGCAGCATTGTGCCTTTTGTATTTAATTCCGATGTGATTTCTGTGTTTCATAGTCAATGTGAAGGTCCAAGGAATACTTTGAACCTGCAGTGGTGTATCGGAAACTAATACTAGTCTCACAGGGATTGCTCAAAGCACTGACTGTAAGAAGAGTCTCTATTCTTGTACTTAAGGCGGCCTTGTGACTTTTGTATTTAATTCCGATGCGATTTCTGTGTTTCATAGTCAATGTGAAGGTCCAAGGAATACCTTGAACCAGCAGTGGTGTTTCGGAAACTAATAGTGCTCTCAGAGGGAATGCTTAAATCACCGACTGTAAGAAGTGTCTGTATTCTTGTACTTAAGGCGGCATTGTGCCTTTTGTATTTAATTCCGATGCGATATCTGTGTTTCATCGTCAATGTGAAGGTCTAAGGAATACATGGAACCTGCGGTGGTGTATCGGAAACTAATACTGGTCTCACAGGGAATGCTCAAAGCACCGACTGTAAGAATAGTCTCTATTCTTGTAATTAAGGCGGCATTGTGCCTTTTGTATTTCATTCCGATGCGATTTCTTTGTGTCATCGTCAATTTGAAGGTCCAAGGAATACATTGAACATGCAGTGGTGTATCGGAAACTAATACTGGTCTCACAGGAAAGGATCAAAGAATGGACTCTAAGAAGTCTCACTCTTCTTGCATTAAGGCGGCATTGTGTCTTTTGTATTTAATTCCGATGTAATTTCAGTATTTCATCGTCAATGTGTATGTCCAAGAAATACATTGAACCTGCAGTGGTGTATCGGAAACTAATACTGGTCTCATAGGGAATGCTCAAAGCACCGACTGTAAGAAGAGCCTCTATTCTTGTACTTAAGGCGGCATTGTGCCTTTTGTATTTAAATCCGATGCGATTTCTGTGTTTCATCGTCAATGTGAAGGTCCAAGGAATACATTGAACCTGCAGTGGTGTATCGGAAACTAATACTGGTCTCACAGGGAATGTTTAAAACACCGACTGTAAGAAGAGTCTCTATTCTTGTACTTAAGGCGGCATTGTGCCTTTTGTGTTTAATTCGGATGCAATTTCTGCTTTTTATCGTCAATGTGAGGGTCCAAGGAATACATTGAACCTGCAGTGGTGTATGGGAAACTAATACTGGACTCACAGGAAAGGATCAAAGAATGGACTCTATGAAGTCTCACTCTTCTTGCATTAAGGCGACATTGTGACTTTTGTATTTAATTCCGATGTAATTTCAGTGTTTCATCGTCATTCTGTATGTCCAAGGAATACATTGCACCTGCAGTGGTGTATCAGAAAGTAATACTGCTCTCACAGGGAATGCTCAAAGCACCGACTGTAAGAAGAGTCTCTATTCTTGTACTTAAGGCGGCATTGTGCCTTTTGTATTTAATTCCGATGCGATTTCTGTGTTTCATCGTCAATGTGAAGGTCCAAGGAATACATTGAACCTGCAGTGGTGTATCGGAAACTAATACTGGTTTCACAGGGAATGCTCAAAGCACCATCTGTAAGAACAGTCTCTATTCTTGTACTTAAGGCGGCATTGTGCCTTTTGTATTTAATTCCGATGCGATATCTGTGTTTCTTCGCAAATGTGAAGGTCCAAGGAATACATTGAACCTGCAGTGGTGTATCGGAAACTAATACTGGTCTCACAGGGAATTCTCAAAGCACAGACTGTAAGAAGAGTCTGTGTTCTTGTACTAAAGGCGGCATTGTGCCTCTCGTATTTAATTCCGATGCGATTTCTGTGTTTCATCGTCAATGTGAAGGTCCAAGGAATACATTGAACCTGCAGTGGTGTATCTGAAACTAATACTGCTCTCACAGGAAAGGATCACAGCACTGACTCTAAGAAGTCTCACTTTTCTTGCAATAAAGCGGCATTGTGCCTTTTGTATTTAATTCCAATGTAATTTCAGTGTTTGATCGTCAATGTGAATGTCCAAGGGATACATTGACCCCGCAGCTGTGTATCGGAGACTAATACTGCTCTCAGAGGCAATGCTCAAAGCACCGACTGAAAGAAGTGTCTCTATTCTTGTACTTAAGGCGGCATTGTGCCTTTTGTATTTAATCCCGATGCGATTTCTGTTTTCATCGTGAATTCGAAGGTCCAAGGAATACATTGAACCTGCAGTGGTGTTTCGGAAACTATTACTGGTCTCACAGAGAATGCTCAAAGCACCGACTGTAAGAAGAGTCTCTATTCTTGTAATTAAGGCGGCATTGTGCCTTTTGTATTTAGTTACGATGCGATTTCTGTGTTTCATCGTCAATGTGAAGGTCCAAGGAATACATTGAACCTGCAATGGTGTATCGGAAGCTAGTACTAGTCTCACAGGAAACGCTCAAAACATCGACTGTAAGAAGAGCCTCTATTCTTGTACTTAAGGCGGCTTTGTGCCTTCTGCATTTAATTCCGATGCGATTTCTGTATTTCATCGTCAATGTGAAGGTCCAAGGAATATATTGAACCTGCAGTGGTGTATCGGAAACTAATTCAGGTCTCACAGGAAAGGATCGAGGCACAGACTCTAAGAAGTCTCACTCTTCTAGCACTTAAGGCGGCATTGTGCCTTTTGTATTTAATTCCGATGTAATTTCAGTATTTCATCGTCAATGTGTATGTCCAAGAAATACGTTGAACCTGCAGTGCTGTATCGGAAACCAATACTGGTCTCATAGGGAATGCTCAAAGCACCGACTGTAAGAAGAGACTCTATTCTTGTACTTAAGGCGGCATTGTGCCTTTTGTATTTAAATCCGATACGATTTCTGTGTTTCATCGTCAATGTGAAGGTCCAAGGAATACATTGATCCTGCAGTAGTGTATCGGAAACTAATACTGGTCTCACAGGCAATGTTCAAAACACCGACTGCAAGAAGAGTCTCTATTCTTGTACTTAAGGCGGCATTGTGCCTTTTGTGTTTAATTCGGATGCAATTTCTGTTTTTTATCGTCAATGTGAGGGTCCAAGGAATACATTCAACCTGCAGTTGTGTATGGGAAACTAATACTGGACTCACAGGAAAGGATCACAGAATGGACTCTATGAAGTCTCACTCTTCTTGCATTATGGCGGCATTGTGTCTTTTGTATTTAATTCCGACGTAATTTCAGTGTTTCATCGTCATTGTGTATGTCCAAGGAATACATTGCACCTGCAGTGGTGTATCAGAAAGTAATACTGGTCTCACAGGGATTGCTCAAAGCACCGACTGTAAGAAGAGTCTCTATTCTTGTACTTAAGGCGGCATTGTGCCTTTTGTATTTAATTCCGATGCGATTTCTGTGTCTCATCGTCAATGTGAAGGTCCAAGGAATACATTGAACATGCAGTGGTGTATCGGAAACTAATACTGGTTTCACACGGAATGCTCAAAGCACCATCTGTAAGAAGAGTCTCTATTCTTGTACTTAAGGCGGCTTTGTGCCTTTTGCATTTAATTCCGATGCGATTTCTGTGTTTCATAGTCAATGTGAAGGTCCAAGGAATTCTTTGAACCTGCAGTGGTGTTTGGGAAACTAATATTGGTCTCACAGGGAATGCTCAAAGCACCGACTGTAAGAAGAGTCTCTATTCTTGTACTTAAGGCGGCATTGTGCCTTTTGTATTAAATTCCGATGAGATTTCTGTGTTTCATCGTCAATGTGAAGGTCCAAGGAATACATTGAACCTGCAGTGGTGTATCGGAAACTATTACTGGTCTCACAGGGAATGCTCAAAGCACCGACTGTAAGAAGAGTCTCTACTCTTGTAATTAAGGCGTCATTGTGCCTTTTGTATTTAATTCCGATGCGATTTCTGTGGTTCATCGTCAATGTGAAGGTCCAAGGAATACATTGAACCTGCAGTGGTGTATCGGAAACTAATTCTGGTCTCACAGGAAAGGATCAAGGCACAGACTCTAAGAAGTCTCACTCTTCTAGCACTTAAAGCGGCAATGTGCCTTTTGTATTTAATTCCGATGTAATTTCAGTATTACATCGTCAGTGTGTATGTCCAAGAAATACATTGAACCTGCATTGGTGTATCGGAAACTAATACTGGTCTCATAGGGAATACTCAAACACCGACTGTAAGAAGAGCCTCTATTCTTGTACTTAAGGCGGCATTGTGCCTTTTGTATTTAAATCCGATGCGATGTCTGTGTTTCATCGTCAATGTGAAGGTCCAATGAATACATTGAACCTGCAGTGGTGTATCGGAAACTAATACTGGTCTCACAGGGAATGTTCAAAACACCGACTGCAAGAAGATTCTCTATTCTTGTATTTAAGGCGGCATTGTGCCTTTTGTGTTTAATTCGGATGCAATTTCTGTTTTTTATCGTCAATGTGAGGGTCCAAGGAATACATTGAACCTGCAGTGGTGTATGGGAAACTAATACTGGACTCACAGGAAAGGATCAAAGAATGGACTCTATGAAGTCTCACTCTTCTTGCATTAAGGCGGCATTGTGTCTTTTGTATTTAATTCCGATTTAATTTCAGTGTTTCATCGTCATTGTGTATGTCCAAGGAATACATTGAACCTGCAGTGGTGTATCAGAAAGTAATACTGGTCACACAGGGAATGCTCAAAGCACCGACTGTAAGAAGAGTCTCTATTCTTGTACTTAAGGCGGCATTGTGCCCTTTGTATTTAATTCCGATGCGATTTCTGTGTTTCATCGTCAATGTGAAGGTCCAAGGAATACATTGAACCTGCAGTGGTGTATCGGAAACTAATACTGGTTTCACAGGGAATGCTCAAAGCACCATCTGTAAGAAGAGTCTCTATTCTTGTACTTAAGGCGGCATTGTGCCTTTTGTATTTAATTCCGATGCGATATCTGTGTTTCTTCGCAAATGTGAAGGTCCAAGGAATACATTGAACCTGCGGTGGTGTATCGGAAACTAATACTGGTCTCACAGGGAATTCTCAAAGCACAGACTGTAAGAAGAGTCTGTGTTCTTGTACTTAAGGCGGCATTGTGCCTCTCGTATTTAATTCCGATGCGATTTCTGTGTTTCATAGTCAATGTGAAGGTCCAAGGAATACATTGAACCTGCAGTGGTGTATCTGAAACTAATACTGGTCTCACATGAAAGGATCAAAGCACTGACTCTAAGAAGTCTCACTTTTCTTGCAAAAAAGCGGCATTGTGCCTTTTGTATTTAATTCCAATGTAATTTCAGTGTTTGATCATCAATGTGAATGTCCAAGGGATACATTGAACCCGCAGCTGTGTATCGGAAACTAATACTGGTCTCACAGGGAATGCTCAAAGCAACGACTGTAAGAAGAGTCTCCACTCCCTCACTTAATGCGGTTTTGTGCCTTTTGTATTTAATGCCGATGCGATTTCTGTGTTTCATCGTCAATGTCAAGCTCCAAGGAATACATTGAATCTGCAGTGGTGTATCGGAAACTAATACTGGTCTCACAGGGAATGCTCCAAGCACCGTCTGTAAGAAGAGTCTCTATTCTTGTACTTAAGGCTCCATTGTGCTTTTTGTATTTAATTCCGATGCGATTTCTGTGATTCATCGTCAATGTGAAGGTCCAAGGAATACATTGAACCTGCAGTGGTGTATCAGAAACTAATACTGGTCTCACAGGAAAGGATCAAAGCACAGACTCTAAGAAGTCTCACTCTTCTTGCAATTAAGGCGGCATTGTGCCCTTTGTATTTAATACCAATGTAATTTCAGTGTTTGATCGTCAATGTGAATGTCCAAGGAATACACTGAACCTGCAGCTGTGTATCGGAAACTAATACTGGTCTCACAGGGAATGCTCATAGCACCGACTGTAAGAAGAGTCTCTATTCTTATACTTAAGGCGGCATTGTGAATTTTGTATTTAATTCCAATGCGATTTCTGTGATTCATCGTCAATGTGTTGGTCCAAGGAATACATTGAACGTGCAGTGGTGTATCGGAAACTAATACTGGTCTCACAGGAAAGGATCAAAGCACAGACTCTAAGAACTCTCACTCTTCTTGCTATTAAGGCGGCATTGTGCCTTTTGTATATATTTCCTATGTAATTTCAGTGTTTGATCGTCAATGAGAATGTCCAAGGAATATATTGAACGTGCAGCTGTGTATCCGAAACTAATACTGGTCTCACAGGGAAAGCTCATAGCAAAGACTGTAAGAAGAGTCTCTGTTCTTATACTTAAGGCGGCATTGTGAATTTTGTATTTAATTCCAATGCGATTTCTGTGATTCATCGTCAATGTGAAGGTCCAAGGAATACATTGAACTTGCAGTGGTGTATCGGAAACTAACACTGGTCTCACAGGGAATGCTCAAAGCACCGACTGTAAGAAGAGTCAGTATTCTTGTAATTAAGGCGGCATTGTGCGTTTGGTAATTAGTTTCGATGCAATTTCTGTGTTTCATCGTCAATGTGAAGGTCCAAGGAATACATTGAACCTGCAGTGGAGTGTCGGAAACTAATACTGGTCTCACATGAATGCTCAAAGCACCGACTGTAAGAAGAGTCTCTATTCTTGTAATTAATTCGGCATAGTGCCTTTTGTATTTAATTCCGATGCGATTTCTGTGTTTCATAGTCAATGTGAAGGTCCAAGGAATACTTTGAACCTGCAGTGGTGTATCCGACACTAATACTGGTCTCACAGGCATTGCTCAAATCACCGACTGCAAGAAGTGTCTCTATTCTTGTACTTAAGGTGGCATTGTGCCTTTAGTATTTAATTCCGATGTAATTTCAGTATTTCATCGTGAATGTGTATGTCCAAGGAATACATTGAACCTACAGTGGTGTATCGCAATCTAATACTGGTCTCACAAGGAATGCTCAAAGCACCGACTGTAAGAAGAGTCTCTATTCCTGTACTTAAGGTGGCATTGTGCCTTTTGCATTTAATTCCGATGTGATTTCTGTTGTTCATAGTCAATGTGAAGCTCCAAGTAATTCTTTGAACCTGCAGTGGTGTATCGGAATCTAATACTGGTCTCACAGGGATTGCTGAAAGCACCGACTGTAAGACGAGTGTCTTTTCTTGTACTTAAGGCGGCCTTGTGGCTCTTGTATTTAATTCCGATGCGATTTCTGTGACTCATAGTTAATGTGAAGGTCCTAGGAATACTTGGAACCTGCAGTGGTGTACGGAAACTAATACTGCTCTCAGAGGGAATGCTCAATGCACCGACTGTAAGAAGTGTCTCTATTCTTGTACTTAAGGCGGCATTGTGCCTTTTGTATTTAATTCCGATGCGATTTCTGTGTTTCATAGTCAATGTGAAAGTCCTAGGAATACTTTGAACGTGCAGTGGTGTACGGAAACTAATACTGCTGTCAGAGGGAATGCTCAATGCACCGACTGTAAGAAGTGTCTCTATTCTTGTACTTAAGGCGGCATTGTGCCTTTTGTATTTAATTCCGATGCGATTTCTGTGTTTCATAGTCAATGTGAAGGTCCAAGGAATACTTTCAACCTGCAATGGTGTATCGGACACTAATACTGGTCTCACAGGGAATGCTAAGAAGCACCGACTGTAAGAAGAGTCTCTATTCTTGTACTTAGGGCGGCATAGTGCCTTTTGTATTTAATTCCGATGCGATTTCTGTGTTTCATCGTCAATGTGAAGGTCCAAGGAATGCATTGATCCTGCAGTGGTGTATCGGAAAGTAACACTGGTCTCACAGGGAATGCACAAAGCACCGACTGTAAGATGAGTCAGTAATCTTGTAATTAAGGCGGCATTGTGCCTTTGGTATTTAGTTCCGATACGATTTCTGTGTTTCATCGTCGATGTGAATGTCCAAGGAATACATTGAACCTGCAGTGGTGTATCGAAAAATAATACTGGTCTCACAGGAAAGGATCAAGGCACAGACTCTAAGAAGTCTCACTCTTCTAGCACTTAAGGCGGCATTGTGCCCTTTGTATTTTATTCCGATGTAATTTCAGTACTGCATCGTCAATGTATATGTCCAAGGAATACATTGAACCTGCAGTGGTGTATCGGAAACTAATAATGGTCTCACAGGGAATGCTCAAAGCATCGACTTTAAGAAGAGTCTCTATTCTTGTACTTATGGCGGCAGTTTGCCTTTTGTATTTAATTCCGATGCGATTTCTGTGTTTCATCGTCAATGTGTCGGTGCAGGGAATACATTGAACCTGCAGTGGTGTATCGGAAACTAATACGGGTCTCACAGGGAATGCTCAAAGCACCGACTGTTAGAAGAGTCTCTATTCTTGTAATTAAGGCGGCATTGTGCCTTTTGTATTTAATTCCGATGCGATTTCTGTGTTTCATCGATCATGTGAACGTCCAAGGAATACATTGAACCTGCAGTGGTGTATCGGAAACTAATACTGGTCTCACAGGAAAGGATCGAAGGATGGACTCTAAGAAGTCTCAATCTTCTTGCATTAAGGCGGCATTCAGTCTTTTGTATTTAATTCCCATGTAATTACAGTGTTTCATCGTCATTGTGTGTATCCAAGGAACACATTGAACCTGCAGTGGTGTATGGGAAACTAATACTGGTCTCACAGGGAATGCTCAAGGCACCGACAGTAAGAAAAGTCTCTATTGTTGTACTTAAGGCGCCATTGTGCCTTTTGTATTTAATTCCGATGCGATTTCTGTGTTTCATCGGCAATGTGAAGGTCCATGGAATACATTGAACCTGTAGTGGTGTATCGGAAACTAATACTGGTCTCACAGGGAATGCTCAAATCACCGACTGTAAGAAGAGTCTCTATTCTTGTAGTTAAGGCGGCATTGTGCCTTTTGTATTTATTTCTGATGCGATTTCTGTGTTTCATAGTCAATGTGAAGGTCCAAGGAATACTTTGAACCTGCAATGGTGTATCGGAAACTAATACTGCTCTCAGAGGGAATGCTCAAAGCACCGACAGTAAGAAGTGTCTCTATTCTTGTACTTAAGGCAGCATTGCGCTTTTTGTATTCAATACCGATGCAATTTCTGTGTTTCATCGTGAATGTAGACGTCCAAGGAATATATTGAACCTGCAGTGGTGTATCGGAAATTATTACTGGTTTCACAGGGAATGCTGAAAGCAGCGACTGTAAGAAGAGGCTCTATTCTTGTAATTAAGGCGGCATTGTGCCCTTTGTATTTAATTCCGATGCGATTTCTGTGTCTCATAGTCAATGTGAAGGTCCAAGGAAAACATTGAACCTGCAGTGGTGTATCGGAAACTAATATTGCTCTCAGAGGGAATGCTCAAAGCACCGACTGTAATAAGAGTCTCTATTCTTGTACTTAAGGCGGCATTGTGCCTTTTGTATGTAATTACGATGCGATTTCTGTGTTTCATCGTCAATGTGAAGGTCCAAGGAATGCATTGTACCTGCAGTGGTGTATCGGAAACTAATACTGGTTTCACAATGAATGCTCAAAGCACCGACAGTAAGAAGAGTCGCTATTCATGTACTTAAGGCGGCATTGTGCCGTTTGTATTTAATTCCGATGCAATTTCTGTTTTTTATCGTCAATGTGAGGGTCCATATAATACTTTGAACATGGAGTATTGTATCGGAAACTAATACTGGACTCACAGGAAAGTATCAAAGAATGGACTCTAAGAAGTCTCACTCTTCTTGCATTAAGGCGGCATTGTGTCTTTTATATTTAATTCCGATGTAATGTCAGTGTTTCATCTCATTGTGTATGTCAAAGGAATACATTGTACCTGCAGTGGTGTATCAGAAAGTAACACTGGTCTCACAGGGAATGCTCAAAGCACCGACTGTAGGAGGAGTCTCTATTCTTGTACTTAATGCGGCCTTGTGCCTTTTGTATTTAATTCCGATGCGATTTCTGTGTCTCATAGTCAATGTGAAGGTCCAAGGAAATCCTTGAACCTGCAGTGGTGTATCGGAAACTAATACAGCTCACAGAGGGAATGCTCAAAGCACCGACTGTAAGAAGAGTCTCTATTCTTGTACTTAAGGCGGCATTGTGCCTTTTGTATGTAATTACGATGCGATTTCTGTGTTTCATCGTCAATGTGAAGGTCCAAAGAATACATTGAACCTGCAGTGGTGTATCGGAAACTAATACTGGTCTCACAGGAAAGGATCATAGAATGGACTCCAAGAAGTCTCAATCTTCTTGCATTAAGGCGGCAATCTGCCTTTTGTATTTAATTCCCATGTAATTTCAGTGTTTCATCGTCATTGTGTATGTCCGAGGAACACATTGTACCTGCAGTGGTGTATCGGAAACTAATACTGGTCTCTCAGGAAAAGATCAAGGCACAGACTTTAGGAAGTCTCACTCTTCTATCACTTAAAGCGGCATTGTGCCTTTTGTATTTAATTCCGAAGTAATTTCAGTATTTCATCGTCAATGTGTATGTCCAAGGAATACATTGAACCTGCAGTGGTGTATCGGAAAATAATACTGGTCTCACAGGGAATGCTCAAAGCACCGACTGTAACAAGAGCCTCTATTGTTGTACTTAAGGCGGCATTGTGCCTTTCGTATTTAATTCCGATGCGATTTCTGTGTTTCATCGTCAATGTGAAGGTCCAAGGAGTACATTGGACTTCCAGTGGTGTATCGGAAACTAATACAGGTCTCACAGGGAATGCTCAAAGCACCGACTGTAAGAAGAGTCTGTATTCTTGTACTTAAGGCGGCTTAGTGCCTTTTGAGTTAAATTCCGATACGATTTCTGTCTTTCATATTCAATGTGATGGTCCAAGGAATACATTGAACGTGCAGTGGTGTATCGGAAACTAATACTGGTCTCACAGGAAAGGATCAAATCACAGACTCTAAGAGCTCTCACTCTTCTTGCAATTAAGGCGGCATTGTGCCTTTTGTATTTAATTCCTATGTCATTTCAGTGTTTGATCGTCAATGTGAATGTCCAAGGAATAAATTGAACGTGCAGCTGTGTATCGGGAACCAATACTGGTCTCACAGGGAAAGCTCATAGCACAGACTGTAAGAAGAGTCTCTATTCTTGTACTTAATGCGGCATTGTGCCTTTTGTATTTAATTCCGATGCGATTTCTGTGATTCATCGTCAATGTGAAGGTCCAAGGAATACATTGAACTTGCAGTGGTGTATCGGAAACTAACACTGGTCTCACAGGGAATGCTCAAAGCACCGACTGTAAGGAGAGTCAGTATTCTTGTAATTAAGGCGGCATTGTGCCTTTGGTATTTAATTCCGATCCGACTTCTGTGTTTCATCGTCAATGTGAATGTCGAAGGAATACATTGAACCTGCAGTGGTGTTTCGGAAAATAATACTGGTCTCAAAGGGAATGCTCATAGGATCGACTGTAAGAAGAGTCTCAATTCTTGTACTTAAGGTTGCATTGTGCCTATTGAATTTAATTCCGATGCGATTTCTGTGTTTCATCGTCAATATGAAGGTCCGAGGAATACATTGAACCTGCAGAGGTGTATCGGAAAATAATACAGGTTTCACAGAGAATGCTCAAAGAACCGACTGTAAGAAGAGTCTGTATTCTTGTACTTAAGGCGGCATTGTGCCTTTTGTATTTAATTCCAGTGCGATTTCTGTCTTTCATCGTCAATGTGACGGTCCTAGAAATACATTGAACGTGCAGTGGTGTATCGGAAACTAATACTGGGCTCACAGAAAAGGATCAAAGCACAGACTCTAAGAAATCTCACTCTTCTTGCAATTAAGGCGGCATAGTGCCTTTTGTATTTAAATCCGATGCGATTTCTGTGTTTCATAGTCAATGTGAAGGTCCAAGGAATACTTTGAACCTGCAGCGGTGTATCCGACACTAATACTTGTCTCACAGGGATTGCTCAAATCACCGACTGCAAGAAGAGTCTCTATTCTTGTACTTAAGGTGGCATTGTGCCTTTTGTATTTAATTCCGATGCGATTTCTGTGTTTCATCATCAATGTGAAGGTCCAGGGAATACATTGAACCTGCAGTGGTGTATAGGAAACTAATACTGGTCTCACAGGGAATGCTCATAGCACCGACTGTAAGAAGAGTCTCTATTCTTGTACTGAAGGCGGCATCGTGCCTTTTGTATTTAATTCCGTTGCGATTTCTGTGATTCATCGTCAATGTGAAGCTCCAAGGAATACATTGAACTTGCAGTTGTGTACCGGAAACTAACACTGGTCTCACAGGGAATGCTCAAAGCACCGACTATAAGAAGAGTCAGGTTTCTTGTTTTAAGGCGGCATTGTGCCTTTGGTATTTAGTTCCGATGCGACGTCTGTGTTTCATCGTCTATGTGAATGTCGAAGGAATACATTGAACCTGCAGTGGTGTATCGAAAACTAATACTGGTCTCACAGGAAAGGATCAAGGCACAGACTCTAAGAAGTCTCACTCTTCTAGCACTTAAGGCGGCATTGTGCAATTTGTATTTAATTCCGATGTAATTTTAGTATTGCATCGTCAATGTGTATGTCCAAGGAATACATTGAACCTGCAGTGGTGTATCGGAAACTAATAATGGTCTCTTAGGGAAAGCTCTAAGCATCGACTGTAATAAGAGTCTCTATTCGTGTACTTAAGTCGGCATTGTGCATTTTGTAATTAATTCCGATGCGATTTCTGTGTTTCATCGTCAATGTGAAGGTCCAGGGAATACATTGAACCTGCAGTGGTGTATCGGAAACTAATACTGATCTCACAGGGAATGCTCAAAACACCGACTGTAAGAAGAGTCTCTATTCTTGTACTTAATGCGGCATTGTGCCTTTTGCATTTAATTCCGATGCGATCTCTGTGTTTCATAGTCAATGTGAAGGTCCAAGGAATACTTTGAACCTGCAGTGGTGTATCGGAAACTAATACTGGTCTCACAGGGAATGCACAAAGCACCGACTGTAAGAAGAGTCAGTATTCTTGTGATTAAGGCGGCATTGTGCCTTTGGTAATTAGTTTCGATGCAATTTCTGTGTTTCATCGTCAATGTGAAGGTCCAAGGAAAACATTGAACCTGCAGTGGTGTATCGGAAACCAATACTGGTCTCACAGGAGAGGATCAAGGCACAGACTCTAAGAAGTCTCACTCTTCTAGCACTTTTGCCGGCATTGTGCCATTTTGTATTTAATTCCGAGTTAATTTCAGTATTTCATCGCGAATGTGTATGTCCAAGGAATACATTGAACCTACAGTGGTGTATCGGAATCTAATACTGGTCTCACAGGGAATGCTCAAAGCACCGACTGTAAGAAGAGTCTGTATTCCTGTACTTAAGGCGGCATTGTGCCTTTTGTATTTAATTCCGATGGGATTTCTGTGTTTCATAGCCAATGTGAAGGTCCAAGTAATACATTGAACCTGCAGTGATGTATCGGAAACTAATACTGGTCTCACAGGGAATGTTCAAAACACCGACTGTAAGAAGAGTCTCTATTCTTGTACTTAAGGTGGCATTGTGCCTTTTGTATTTAATTCCGATGCGATTTCTGTGTTTCATAGTCAATGTGAAGCTCCAAGCAATTCTTTGAACCTGCAGTGGTGTATCGGAAACTAATACTGGTCTCACAGGGATTGCTGAAAGCACCGACTGTAAGACGAGTCTCTTTTCTTGTACTTAAGGCGGCCTTGTGCCTTTTGTATTTAATTCCGATGCGATTTCTGTGTCTCATAGTCAATGTGAAGGTCCTAGGAATACTTTGAACCAGCAGTGGTGTTCGGAAACTAATACTGCTCTCAGAGGGTATGCTCAATGCACCGACTGTAAGAAGTGTCTCTATTCTTGTACTTAAGGCGGCATTGTGCCTTTTGTATTTAATTCCGATGCGATTTCTGTGTTTCATAGTCAATGTGAAAGTCCTAGGAATACTTTGAACCTGCAGTGGTGTATGGAAACTAATACTGCTCTCAGAGGGAATGCTTAAAGCACCGACTGTAAGAAGTGTCTCTATTGTTGTACTTAAGGCGGCATTGTGCCTTTTGTATTTAATTCCGATGCGATTTCTGTGTTTCATAGTCAATGTGAGGGTCCAAGGAATACTTTCAACCTGCAATGGTGTATCGGACACTAATACTGGTCTCACAGGGAATGCTCAAAGCACCGACAGCAAGAAGAGTCTCTATTCTTGTACTTAAGGTGGCATTGTGCCTTTAGTATTTAATTCCAATGCGATTTCTGTGTTTCATCATCAACGTGAAGGTCCAAGGAATACATTGAACCTGCAGTGGTGTATCGGAAACTAATACTGGTCTCACAGGGAATGCTCAAAGCACCGACTGTAAGAAGAGCCTCTATTCTTGTACTTAAGGCGGCATTGTGCCATTTGTATTTAATTCCGATGCGATTTCTGTGTTTCATCGTCAATGTGAAGGTCCAAGGAATATATTGAACATGCAGTGGTGTATCGGAAACTAACACTGGTCTCACAGGGAATGCACAACTCACCGACTGTAAGACGAGTCAGTAATCTTGTAATTAAGGCGGCATTGTGCCTTTGGTATTTAGTTCTGATGAGATTTCTGTGTTTCATCGTCGATGTGAATGTCCAAGGAATACATTGAACCTGCAGTGGTGTATCGAAAAATAATACTGGTCTCACAGGAAAGGATCAAGGCACAGACTCTAGGAAGTCTCACTCTTCTAGCATTTAAGGCGGCATTGTGCCCTTTGTATTTAATTCCGATGTAATTTCAGTACTGCATCGTCAATGTGTATGTCCAAGGAATACATTGAACCTGCAGTGGTGTATCGGTAACTAATAATGGTCTCACAGGGAATGCTCAAAGCATCAACTGTAAGAAGAGTCTCTATTCTTGTACTTAAGGCGGCATTTTGCCTTTTGTATTTAATTCCGGTGCGATTTCTGTGTTTCATCGTCAATGTGTAGGTGCAGGGAATACATTGAACCTGCAGTGGTGTATCGGAAACTAATACTGGTCTCACAGGGAATGCTCAAAACACCGACTGTAAGAAGAGTCTCTATTCTTGTACTTAATGCGGCTTTGTGCCTTTTGCATTTAATTCCGATGCGATTTCTGTGTTTCATCGTCAATGTGAAGGTCCAAGGAATACATTGAACCTGCAGTGGTGTATCGGAAACTAATACAGGTCTCACAGGAAAGGATTAAGGCACAGACTCTAAGAAGTCTCACTCTTCTAGCACTTAAGGCGGCATTGTGCCTTTTGTATTTATTTCCGATGTAATTTCAGTATTTCATCGTGAATGTGTATGTCCAAGGAATACATTGAACCTACAGTGGTGTATCGGAAACTAATACTGGTCTCACAGGGAATGCTCAAAGCACCGACTGTAAGAAGAGTCTCTATTCTTGTACTTAAGGCGGCATTGTGCCTTTTGCATTTAATTCCGATGCGATTTCTGTATCTCATAGTCAATGTGAAGGTCCAAGGAAAACCTTGTACCTGCAGTGGTGTATCGGAAACTAATACTGCTCTCAGAGGGAATGCTCAAAGCACCACTGTAAGAAGAGTCTCTATTCTTGTACATAAGGCGGCATTGTGCATTTTGTATGTAATTACGATGCGATTTATGTGTTTTATCGTCAATGTGAAGGTACAAGGAATACATGGAACCTGCAGTGGTTTATCGGAAACTAATACTGGACTCACAGGGAATGCTCAAAGCACCGACTGTTAGAAGAGTCTCTGTTCTTGTAATTAAGGCGGCATTGTGCTTTTTGTATTTAATTCCGAAGCGATTTCTGTGTTTCATCGTCCATGTGAAATTCCAAGGAATACATTGAACCTGCAGTGGTGTATCGGAAACTAATACTGGTCTCACAGGAAAGGATCAAAAGATGGACTCTAAGAAGTCTCAATCTTCTTGCATTAAGGCGGCAATCTGTCTTTTGTATTTAACTGCCATGTAATTTCAGTGTTTCATCGTCATTGTGTATATCCAAAGAACACATTGAATCTGCAGTGGTGTATCGGATACTAATACTGGTCTCACAGGGAATGCTCAAAGCACCGACTGTAAGAAGAGTCTCTATTCTTGTACTCAAGGCGGCATTGTGCCTTTTGTATGTAATTACGATGCAATTTCTGTGTTTCATCGTCAATGTGAAGGTCCAAGAAATACATGGAACCTGCAGTGGTGTATCGGAAACTAATACTGGTCTCACAGGAAAGGATCATAGAATGGACTCTAAGAAGTCTCAATCTTCTTGCATTAAGGCGGCATTCTGCCTTTTGTATTTAATTCCCATGTAATTTCAGTGTTTCATCGTCATTGTCTATGTCCAAGGAACACATTGAACCTGCAGTGGTGTATCGGAAACTAATACTCGTCTTTTAGGAAAGGATCAAGGCACAGACTTTAGGAAGTCTCACTCTTCTAGCACTTAAAGCGGCATTGTGCCTTTTGTATTTAATTCCGATGTAATTTCAGTATTTCATCGTCAATGTGTATGTCCAAGGAATACATTGAACCTGCAGTGGTGTATCGGAAACTAATACTGGTCTCACAGGGAATGCTCAAAGCACCGACGGTAAGAAGAGCCTCTATTGTTGTACTTAAGGCGGCATTGTGCCTTTTGTATTTAATTCCGATGCGATTTCTGTGTTTCATCGTCAATGTGAAGGTCCAAGGAATACATTGAACCTGCAGTGGTGTATCGGAAACTAATACTGGTCTCACAGGGAATGCTCTAAACACCGACTGTAAGAAGAGTCTCTATTCTTGTAATTAAGACGGCATTGTGCCCTTTGTATTTAACTCCGGTGCGATTTCTGTGTTTCATCGTCAATGTGAAAGTCCAAGGAATACATTGAAACTGCAGTGGTGTATCGGACACTAATACTGGCCTCACTGGAAATGCTCAATGCACCGACTGTAAGAAGAGTCTCTATTTTTGTAATTAGGGTGGCATTGTGCCTTTTGTATTTAATTCCGATGCGATTTCTGTGTTTCATCGTCAATGTGAAGGTCCAAGGAATGCATTGAACATGCAGTGGTGTATCGGAAACTAATACTGGTTTCACAATGAATGCTCAAAGCACCGACAGTAAGAACAGTCTCTATTCTTGTACATAAGGCGGCATTGTGCCTTTTGTATTTAATTCCGATGCAATTTCTGTTTTTTATCGTCAATGTGAGGGTCCAAGGAATACTTTGAATCTGCAGTGGTGTATCGGAAACTAATACTGGACTCACAGGAAAGTATCAAAGAATGGACTCTAAGAAGTCTCACTCTTCTTGCATTAAGGCGGCATTGTGTCTTTTGTATTTAATTCCGATGTAATTTCAGTGTTTCATCGTCATTGTGTATGTCAAAGGAATACATTGAACCGGCAGTGGTGTATCAGAAAGTAATACTGGTCTCACAGGGAATGCTCAAAGCACCGACTGTAAGAAGAGTCTCTATTCTTGTACTTAAGGCGGCCTTGTGCCTTTTGTATTTAATTCCGATGCGATTTCTGTGTCTCATAGTCAATGTGAAGGTCCAAGGAAAACCTTGAACCTGCAGTGTTGTATCGGAAACTTATACTGCTCTCAGAGGGAATGCTCAAAGCACCACTGTAAGAACAGACTCTACTCTTGTACTTAAGGCGGCATTGTGCCTTTTGTATGTAATTACGATGCGATTTCTGTGTTTTATCGTCAATGTGAAAATCCAAGGAATACATGGAACCTGCAGTGGTGTATCGGAAACTAATACTGGTCTCACAGGGAATGTTCAAAGCACCGACAGTTAGAAGAGTCTCTATTCTTGCAATTAAGGCGGCATTGTGCCTTTTGTATTTAATTCCGAAGCGATTTCTGTGTTTCATCGTCCATGTGAAAGTCGAAGGAATACATTGAACCTGCAGTGGTGTATCGGAAACTAATGCTGGTCTCTCAGGAATGGATCAAAGGATGGACTCTAAGAAGTCTTAATCTTCTTGCATTAAGGCGGCATTCTGTCTTTTGTATTTAATTCCCATGTAATTTCAGTGTTTCATCGTCATTGTGTATATCCAAGGAACACATTGAACCTGCAGTGGTGTATCGGAAACTAATACTGGTCTTACAGGGAATGCTCAAAGCACCGACTGTAAGAAGAGTCTCTATTCTTGTACTCAAGGCGGCATTGTGCCTTTTGTATTTAATTCCGATGCGATTTCTGTGTTTCATCGGCAATGTGAAGGTCCATGGAATACATTGAACCTGCAGTGGTGTATCGGAAACTAATACTGGTCTCACAGGGAATGCTCAAAGCACCGACTGTAAGAAGAGTCTCTATTCTTGTACTTAAGGCGGCATTGTGCCTTTTGTATTTATTTCTGATGCGATTTCTGTGTTTCATAGTCAATGTGAAGGTCCAAGGAATACTTTGAACCTGCAGTGGTGTATCGGAAACTAATACTGCTCTCAGAGGGAATGCTCAAAGCACCGACTGTAAGAAGTGTCTCTATTCTTGTACTTAAGGCGGCATTGTGCCTTTTATATTTAATACCGATGCAATTTCTGTGTTTCATCGTGAATGTAGACGTCCAAGGAATACATTGAACCTGCAGTGGTGTATCGGAAACTATTACTGGTTTCACAGGGAATGCTCAAAGCACCGACTGTAAGAAGAGTCTCTATTCTTGAAATTAAGGTGGCATTGTGCCTTTTGTATTTAATTCCGATGCGATTTCTGTGTCTCATAGTCAATGTGAAGGTCCAAGGAAAACCTTGAACCTGCAGTGTTGTATCGGAAACTTATACTGCTCTCAGAGGGAATGCTCAAAGCACCACTGTAAGAACAGACTCTACTCTTGTACTTAAGGCGGCATTGTGCCTTTTGTATGTAATTACGATGCGATTTCTGTGTTTTATCGTCAATGTGAAAATCCAAGGAATACATGGAACCTGCAGTGGTGTATCGGAAACTAATACTGGTCTCACAGGGAATGTTCAAAGCACCGACAGTTAGAAGAGTCTCTATTCTTGCAATTAAGGCGGCATTGTGCCTTTTGTATTTAATTCCGAAGCGATTTCTGTGTTTCATCGTCCATGTGAAAGTCGAAGGAATACATTGAACCTGCAGTGGTGTATCGGAAACTAATGCTGGTCTCTCAGGAATGGATCAAAGGATGGACTCTAAGAAGTCTTAATCTTCTTGCATTAAGGCGGCATTCTGTCTTTTGTATTTAATTCCCATGTAATTTCAGTGTTTCATCGTCATTGTGTATATCCAAGGAACACATTGAACCTGCAGTGGTGTATCGGAAACTAATACTGGTCTTACAGGGAATGCTCAAAGCACCGACTGTAAGAAGAGTCTCTATTCTTGTACTCAAGGCGGCATTGTGCCTTTTGTATTTAATTCCGATGCGATTTCTGTGTTTCATCGGCAATGTGAAGGTCCATGGAATACATTGAACCTGCAGTGGTGTATCGGAAACTAATACTGGTCTCACAGGGAATGCTCAAAGCACCGACTGTAAGAAGAGTCTCTATTCTTGTACTTAAGGCGGCATTGTGCCTTTTGTATTTATTTCTGATGCGATTTCTGTGTTTCATAGTCAATGTGAAGGTCCAAGGAATACTTTGAACCTGCAGTGGTGTATCGGAAACTAATACTGCTCTCAGAGGGAATGCTCAAAGCACCGACTGTAAGAAGTGTCTCTATTCTTGTACTTAAGGCGGCATTGTGCCTTTTATATTTAATACCGATGCAATTTCTGTGTTTCATCGTGAATGTAGACGTCCAATAAATACATTGAACCTGCAGTGGTGTATCGGAAACTATTACTGGTTTCACAGGGAATGCTCAAAGCACCGACTGTAAGAAGAGTCTCTATTCTTGAAATTAAGGTGGCATTGTGCCTTTTGTATTTAATTCCGATGCGATTTCTGTGTTTCATCGTCAATGTGAAGGTCCAAGGAATGCATTGAACCTGCAATGGTGTATCGGAAACTAATACTGGTCTCACAGGGAATGCTCAAAGCACCGACTGTAAGAAGAGTCTCTATTCTAGTAATTAAGGTGGCATTGTGCCTTTTGTATTTAATTCGGATGCGATTTCTGTGTTTCATCGTCAATGTGAAGGTCCAAGGAATGCATTGAACCTGCAATGGTGTATCGGAAACTTATACTGCTCTCACAGGGAATGCTCGAAGCACCGACAGTTAGAAGAGTCTCTATTCTTGTAATTAAGGCGGCATTGTGCCGTTTGTATTTAATTCCGAAGCGATTTCTGTGTTTCATCGTCAATTTGAAAGTCCAAGGAATACATTGAACCTGCAGTGGTGTATCGGAAACTAATACTGGTCTCACAGGGAATGCTCAAAGCACCGACTGTAAGAAGAGCCTCTATTGTTGTACTTAAGGCGGCATTGTGCCTTTTGTATTTGATTCCGATGCGATTTCTGTGTTTCATCGTCAATGTGAAGGTCCAAGGAATACATTGAACCTGCAGTGGTGTATCGGAAACTCATACTAGTCTCACTGGGAATGCTCTAAACACCGACTGTAAGAAGAGTCTCTATTCTTGTACTTAAGGCGTCATTGTGCCTTTTGCATTTAAATCCGATGCGATTTCTGTATTTCATAGTCAATGTGGAGCTCCAAGCAATACTTTGAACCTGCAGTGGTGTATCGGAAACTAATACTGGTCTCACAGGGATTGCTGAAAGCACCGACTGTAAGAAGAGTCTCTATTCTAGTACTTAAGGCGGCCTTGTGCCTTTTGTATTTAATTCCGATGCGATTTCTGTGTCTCATAGTCAATGTGAAGGTCCAAGGAAAACCTTGAACCTGCAGTGATGTATCGAAAACTAATACTGCTCTCAGAGGGAATGCTCAAAGCACCGACTGTTAGAAGAGTCTCTATTCTTGTAATTAAGGCGGCATTGTGCTTTTTGTATTTAATTCCGAAGCGATTTCTGTGTTTCATCGTCAATGTGAAAGCGTAAGGAATACATTGAACCTGCAGTGGTGTATCAGAAGCTAATACTGGTCTAACAGGAAAGGATCAAAAGATGGACTCTAAGAAGTCTCAATCTTCTTGCATTAAGGCGGCATTCTGTCTTTTGTATTTAATTCCCATGTAATTTCAGTGATTCATCGTCATTGTGTATATCCAAGGAACACATTGAACCTGCAGTGATGTATCGGAAACTAATACTGGTCTAAAAGGGAATGCTCAAAGCACCGACTGTAAGAAGAGCCTCTATTGTTGTACTTAAGGCGGCATTGTGCCTTTTGTATTTGATTCCGATGCGATTTCTGTGTTTCTTCGGCAATGTGAAGGTCCATGGAATACATTGAACCTGCAGTGGTGTGTCGGAAACTAATACTGGTCTCACAGGGAATGCTCAAAGCACCGACAGTAAGAAGAGTCTCTACTCTTGTACTTAAGGCGGCATTGTGCCTTTTGTATTTATTTCTGATGCGATTTCTGTGTTTCATAGTCAGTGTGAAGTTCCAAGGAATACTTTGAACCTGCAGTGGTGTATCGGAAACTAATACTGCTCTCACAGGGAATGCTCAAAGCGCCGACTGTAAGAAGAGTCTCTATTCTTGCAATTAAGGTGGCATTGTGCCTTTTGTATTTAATTCCGATGCGATTTCTGTGTTTCATCGTCAATGTGAAGGTCCAAGGAATGCATTGAACCTGCAATGGTGTATCGGAAACTAATACTGGTCTCACAGGGAATGCTCAAAGCACCGACTGTAAGAAGAGTCTCTATTCTTGTAATTAACCTGGCATTGTGATTTTTGTATTTAATTCCGAAGCGATTTCTGTGTTTCATCGTCAATTTGAAAGTCCAAGGCATACATTGAACCTGCAGTGGTGTATCGGAAACTAATACTGGTCTCACAGGAAAGGATCAATGAATGGACTCTAAGAAGTCTCAATCTTCTTGCACTAAGGCGGCATTCTGCCTTTTGTATTTAATTCCCATGTAATTTCAGTGTTTCATCGTCATTGTGTATGTCCAAGGAACACATTGAACCTGCAGAGGTGAATCGGAAACTAAAACTGGTCTCTCAGGAAAGGATCAAGGCAAAGACTCTAGGAAGTCTCACTCTTCTTGCATTAAGGCGGCATTGTGTCTTTTGTATTTAATTCCGATGTAATTTCAGTGTTTCATCGTCATTGTGTATGTCAAAGGAATACATTGAACTTGCAGTGGTGTATCAGAAAGTAATACTGGTCTCACAGGGAATGCTCAATGCACCGACTGAAAGAAGAGTCCCTATTCTTGTACTTAAGGCGGCCTTGTGCCTATTGTATTAAATTCCGATGCGATTTCTGTGTCTCATACTCAATGTGAAGGTCCAAGGAATACTTTGAACCTGCAGTGGTGTATCGGAAACTAATACTGCTCTCAGAGGGAATGCTCAAAACACCGACTGTAAGAAGTGTCTCTATTCTTGTACTTAAGGCGGCATTGTGCCTTTTGTATTTAATACCGATGCAATTTCTGTGTTTCATCGTGAAAGTGGACGTTCAAGGAATACATTGAACCTGCAGTGGTGTATCGGAAACTATTACTGGCCTTACAGGGAATGCTCAAAGCACCGACTGTAAGAAAAGGCTCTATTCTTGTAATTAAGGCGGCATTGTGCCCATTGTATTTAATTCCGATGCGATTTCTGTGTGTCATCGTCAATGTGAAAGTCCAAGGAATACATTGAACCTGCAGTGTTGTATCGGAAACTAATACTGGTCTCTCAGGGAAGGATCAAGACACAGACTCTTGGAAGTCTCACTCTTCTAGCACTTAAGGCGGCATTGTGCCTTTTGTATTTAATTCCGATGTAATTTCAGTTTTTCATCGTCAATGTGAATGTCCAAGGAAATCATTGAACCTCCAGTGGTGTATCGGAAACTAATACTGGTCTCACAGGGAATGCTCAAAGCACCGACTGTAAGAAGAGTCTCTATTCTTGTACTTAAGGCGGCATTGTGCGTTTTGGATTTAATTCCTATGCCATTTCTGTGTTTCATCGTCAATGTGAAGGTCCAAGGAATACATTGAACCTGCAGTGGTGTATCGGAAACTAATACTGGTCTCACAGGAAATGCTCAAAGCACCGACTGTAAGAAGAGTCTCTATTCTTGTACTTAAGGCGGCATTGCCATTTCTGTGTTTCATCGTCAATGTGAAGGTCCAAGGAATAAACTGAACCTGCAGCGGTGTAGCGGAAACTAATACTGGTATCACATGGAAGGCTCAAAGCACCGACTGTAAGAAGAGTCTCTATTCTTGTACTTAAGGCGGCATTGTGCCTTTTGTATTTAATTCCGATGTATTTTCAGTGTTTCATCGTCAATGTGTATGTCCAAGCAATAGATTGAACCAGCAGTGGTGTATCGGATACTATTACTGGTCTCACAGGGAATGCTCAGAGCACCGACTGTAAGAAGAGTATCTACTCTTGTACTTAAGGCGGTATTGTGCCTTTTGTATTTGATTCCGATGCGATTTCTGTGTTTCATCGTCAATTTGAAGGTCCATGGAATACATTGAACCTGCAGTGGTGTATCGGAAACTAATACTGGTCTCACAGGGAATGCTCAAAGCACCGACTGTAAGAAGAGTCTCTATTCTTGCACTTAAGGCGGCATTGTGCCTTTTGTATTTAATTCCGATGCCATTTCTGTGCATCATCGTCAATGTGAAGGTCCAAGGAATACATTGAACCTGCAGTGGTGTATCAGAAACTAATACTGGTCTCACTGGGAATGCTCAAAGCACCGACTGTAAGAAGAGTCTCTATTCTTGTACTTAAGGCGGCATTGTGCCTTTTGTATTTGATTCCGATGCGATTTCTGTGTTTCATCGTCAATTTGAAGGTCCATGGAATACATTGAACCTGCAGTGGTGTATCGGAAACTAATACTGGTCTCACAGGGAATGCTCAAAGCACCGACTGTAAGAAGAGTCTCTATTCTTGTACTTAAGGCGGCATTGTGCCTTTTGTATTTAATTCCGATGCCATTTCTGTGTTTCATCGTCAATGTGAAGGTCCAAGGCATAAACTGAACCTGCAGAGGTGTAGCGGAAACTAATACTGGTCTCACAGGGAATGCTCAAAGCACCGACTGTAAGAAGAGTCTCCATTCTTGTACGTAAGGCGGCATTGTGCGTTTTGGATTTAATTCCGATGCCATTTCTGTGTTTCAACGTCAATGTGTAGGTCCAAGGAATAAACTGAACCCGCAGAGGTGTAGTGGAAACTAATACT
The DNA here is from genome assembly GCF_021461395.2 of Schistocerca americana. Taxonomy (NCBI): domain Eukaryota; kingdom Metazoa; phylum Arthropoda; class Insecta; order Orthoptera; family Acrididae; genus Schistocerca; species Schistocerca americana. The sequence goes on along the minus strand of NC_060124.1, from coordinate 626,408,920 downwards.
AGTCTCACAAGGAGTGCTCAAAGCACCGACGGTAAGAAGAGTCTCTATTCTTGTACTTAAGGCGGCATTGTGCCTTTTGTATTTAATTCCGATGTAATTTCAGTTTTTCATCGTCAATGTGAATGTCCAAGGAATTCATTGAACCTCCAGTGGTGTATCGGAAACTAATACTGGTCTCACAGGGAATGCTCAAATCACCGACTGTAAGAAGAGTCTCTATTCTTGTTCTTAAGGCGGCATTGTGCGTTTTGGATTTAATTCCGATGCCATTTCTGTGTTTCAGCGTCAATGTGAAGGTCCAAGGAATACATTGAACCTGCAGTGGTGTATCGGAAACTAATACTGGTCTCACAGGAAATGCTCAAAGCACCGACTGTAAGAAGAGTCTCTATTCTTGTACTTATGGCGGCATTGTGCCTTTTGTATTTAATTCCGATGCCATTTCTGTGTTTCATCGTCAATGTGAAAGTCCAAGGAATAAACTGAACCTGCAGAGGTGTAGCGGAAACTAATACTGGTCTCACAGGGAATGCTCAAAGCACCGACTGTAAGAAGAGTCTCTATTCTTGTACTTAAGGGGGCATTGTGCCTTTTGTATTTGATTCCGATGCGATTTCTGTGCTTCATCGTCAATGTGAAGGTCCAAGGAATACATTGTACCTGCAGTGGTGTATCGGAAAATAATACTGGTCTCACAGGGAATCCTCAAATCACCGACTGTAAGTAGAGTCTGTATTCTTGTACTTAAGGCGGCATTGTGCGTTTTGGATTTAATTCCGATGCGATTTCTGTGTTTCGTCGTCAATGTGAAGGTCCAAGGAATACATTGAACCTGCAGTGGTGTATCGGAAACTAATACTGGTCTAACAGGGAATGCTCAAAGCACCGACTGTAAGAAGAGTATCTATTCTTGTACTTATGGCGGCGTTGTGCCTTTTGTATTTAATTCCGATGCCATTTCTGTGTTTCATCGTCAATGTGAAGGTCCAAGGAATAAACTGAACCTGCAGAGGTGTAGCGGAAACTAATACTGGTATCACAGTGAATGCTCAAAGCACCGACTGTAAGAAGAGTCTCTATTCTTGTACTTAAGGCGGCATTGTGCCTTTTGTATTTAATTTCGATGCGATTTCTGTGTTTCATCGTCAATGTAAAGGTCCAAGGAATACATTGAACCTGCAGTGGTGTATCGGAAATTAATACTGGTCTCACAGGGAATGCTCAAAGCACCGACTGTAAGAAGAGTCTCTATTCTTGTACTTAAGGTGGCGTTGTGCCTTTTGTATTTAACTCCGATGCGATTTCTGTGTTTCATCGTCAATGTGAAGGTCCAAGAAATACATTGAACCTGCAGTGGTGTATCGGAAACTAATACTGGTCTCACAGGGAATGCTTAAAGCACCGACGGTAACACGAGTCTTTATTCTTGTACTTAAGGCGGCATTGTTCCTTTTGTATTTAATTCCGATGTAATTTCAGTGTTTCATCGTCAATGTGTATGTCCAAGGAATAGATTGAACCTGCAGTGGTGTATCGGATACTATTACTGGTCTCACAGGGAATGCTCAAAGCACCGACTGTAAGAAGAGTATCTACTCTTGTACTTAAGGCGGTATTGTGACTTTTGTATTTGATTCCGATTCGATTTCTGTGTTTCATCGTCAATTTGAAGGTCCATGGAATAAATTGAACCTGCAGTGGTGTATCGGAAACTAATACTGGTCTCACAGGGAATGCTCAAAGCACCGACTGTAAGAAGAGTCTCTATTCTTGCACTTAAGGCGGCATTGTGCCTTTTGTATTTAATTCCGATGCCATTTCTGTGCCTCATCGTCAATTTGAAGGTCCAAGGAATACATTGAACCTGCAGTGGTGTATCGGAAACTAATACTAGACTCACTGGGAATGCTCAAATCTCCGACTGTAAGAAGAGTCTCTATTCTTGTACTTAAGGCGGCATTGTGCCTTTTGTATTTAATTCCGATGTAATTTCCGTGTTTCATCGTCAATGTGTATGTTCAAGGAATAGATTGAACCTGCAGTGGTGTATCGGATACTATTACTGGTCTCACAGGGAATGCTCAAAGCACCGACTGTAAGAAGAGTATCTACTCTTGTACTTAAGGCGGTATTGTAACTTTTGTATTTGATTCCGATTCGATTTCTGTGTTTCATCGTCAATTTGAAGGTCCATGGAATAAATTGAACCTGCAGTGGTGTATCGGAAACTAATACTGGTCTCACAGGGAATGCTCAAAGCACCGACGGTAAGACGAGTCTCTATTCTTGTACTTAAGGCGGCATTGTTCCTTTTGTATTTAATTCCGATGTAATTTCAGTGTTTCATCGTCAATGTGTATGTCCAAGGAATAGATTGAACCTGCAGTGGTGTATCGGATACTGTTACTGGTCTCACAGGGAATGCTCAAAGCACCGACTGTAAGAAGAGTCTCTATTCTTGTACTTAAGGCCTCATTGTGCCTTTTGTATTTGATTCCGATGCGATTTCTGTGTTTCATCGTCAATGTGAAGGTCCAAGGAATACATTGAACCTGCAGTGGTGTATCGGAAACTAATACTGGTCTCACAGGGAATGCTCAAAGCACCGACTGTAAGTAGAGTCTGTATTCTTGTACTTAAGGCGGCATTCTGCGTTTTGGATTTAATTCCGATGCCATTTCTGTGTTTCATCGTCAATGTGTAGGTCCAAGGAATAAACTGAACCTGCAGAGGTGTAGTGGAGACTAATACTAGTCTCACAAGGAATGCTCAAAACACCGACGGTAAGAAGAGTCTCTATTCATGTACTTAAGGCGGCATTGTGCCTTTTGTATTTAATTCCGATGTAATTTCAGTTTTTCATCGTCAATGTGAATGTCCAAGGAATTCATTGAACCTCCAGTGGTGTATCGGAAACTAATACTGGTCTCACAGGGAATGCTCAGAGCACCGACTGTAAGAAGAGTCTCTATTGTTATACTTAAGGCGGCATTGTGCGTTTTGGATTTAATTCCGATGCCATTTCTGTGTTTCATCGTCAATGTGAAGGTCCAAGGAATACATTGAACCTGAAGTGGTGTATCGGAAACTAATACTGGTCTCACAGGAAATGCTCAAAGCACCGACTGTAAGAAGAGTCTCTATTCTTGTACTTAAGGCGGCATTGTGCCTTTTGTATTTAATTCCGATGCCATTTCTGTGTTTCATCGTCAATGTGAAGGTCCAAGGAATAAACTGAACCTGCAGAGGTGTATCGGAAACTAATACTGGTCTCACAGGGAATGCTCAAAGCACCGACTGTAAGAAGAGTCTCTATTCTTGTACTTAAGGCGGCATTGTGCCTTTTGTATTTAATTCCGATGTAATTTCAGTGTTTCATCGTCAATGTGTATGTCCAAGGAATAGATTGAACCTGCAGTGGTGTATCGGATACTATTACTGGTCTCACAGGGAATGCTCAAAGCACCGACTGTAAAAAGAGTATCTACTCTTGTACTTAAGGCGGCATTGCTCCTTTTGTATTTAGTTCCGATGCGATTTCTGCGTTTCATCGTCAATGTGAAGGTCCAAGGATAACATTGAACCTGCAGAGGTGTAGCGGAAACTAATACTGGTCTCACAGGAAATGCTCAAAGCACCGACTGTAAGAAGAGTCTCTATTCTTGTACTTAAGGCGGCATTGTGCGTTTTGGATTTAATTCCGATGCGATTTCTGTGTTTCGTCGTCAATGTGAAGGTCCAAGGAATACATTGAACCTGCAGTGGTGTATCGGAAACTAATACTGGTCTCACAGGGAATGCTCAAAACACCGACTGTAAGAAGAGTATGTATTCTTGTACTTATGGCGGCATTGTGCCTTTTGTATTTAATTCCGATGCCATTTCTGTGTTTCATCGTCAATGTGAAGGTCCAAGGAATAAACTGAACCTGCAGAGGTGTAGCGGAAACTAATACTGGTATCACAGTGAATGCTCAAAGCACCGACTGTAAGAAGAGTCTCTATTCTTGTACTTAAGGCGACATTGTGCCTTTTGTATTTAATTCCGATGCGATTTCTGTGTTTCATCGTCAATGTGAAGGTCCAAGGAATACATTGAACCTGCAGTGGTGTATCGGAAACTAATACTGGTCTCACAGGGAATGCTCAAAGCACCGACTGTACGAAGAGTCTCTATTCTTGTACTTAAGGCGGCGTTGTTCCTTTTGTATTTAATTCCGATGCCATTTCTGTGTTTCATCGTCAATGTGAAGGTCCAAGGAATAAACTGAACCTGCAGAGGTGTAGCGGAAACTAATACTGGTATCACAGTGAATGCTCAAAGCACCGACTGTAAGAAGAGTCTCTATTCTTGTACTTAAGGCGGCATTGTGCCTTTTGTATTTAATTCCGATGCGATTTCTGTGTTTCATCGTCAATGTGAAGGTCCAAGGAATACATTGAACCTGCAGTGGTGTATCGGAAACTAATACTGGACTCACTGGGAATGCTCAAAGCACCGACTGTAAGAAGAGTCTCTATTCTTGTACTTAAGGCGGCATTGTGCCTTTTGTATTTGATTCCGATGCGATTGCTGTGTTTCATCGTCAATGTGAAGGTCCAAGGAATACATTGTACCTGCAGTGGTGTATCGGAAACTAATACTGGTCTCACAGGGAATGCTCAAAGCACCGACTGTAAGTAGAGTCTGTATTCTTGTACTTAAGGCGGCATTGTGCGTTTTGGATTTAATTCCGATGCGATTTCTGAGTTTCGTCGTCAATGTGAAGGTCCAAGGAATACATTGAACCTGCAGTGGTGTATCGGAAATTAATACTGGTCTCACAGGGAATGCTCAAAGCACCGACTGTAAGAAGAGTATCTATTCTTGTACTTATGGCGGCATTGTGCCTTTTGTATTTAATTCCGATGCCATTTCTGTGTTTCATCGTCGATGTGAAGGTCCAAGGAATAAACTGAACCTGCAGAGGTGTAGCGGAAACTAATACTGGTATCACAGTGAATGCTCAAAGCACCGACGGTAAGAAGAGTCTCTATTCTTGTACTTAAGGCGGCATTGTGCGTTTTGTATTTAATTCCGATGCGATTTCTGTGTGTCATCGTCAATGTGAAAGTCCAAGGAATACATTGAACCTGCAGTGTTGTATCGGAAACTAATACTGGTCTCTCAGGGAAGGATCAAGACACAGACTCTTGGAAGTCTCACTCTTCTAGCACTTAAGGCGGCATTGTGCCTTTTGTATTTAATTCCGATGTAATTTCAGTTTTTCATCGTCAATGTGAATGTCCAAGGAAATCATTGAACCTCCAGTGGTGTATCGGAAACTAATACTGGTCTCACAGGGAATGCTCAAAGCACCGACTGTAAGAAGAGTCTCTATTCTTGTACTTAAGGCGGCATTGTGCGTTTTGGATTTAATTCCTATGCCATTTCTGTGTTTCATCGTCAATGTGAAGGTCCAAGGAATACATTGAACCTGCAGTGGTGTATCGGAAACTAATACTGGTCTCACAGGAAATGCTCAAAGCACCGACTGTAAGAAGAGTCTCTATTCTTGTACTTAAGGCGGCATTGCCATTTCTGTGTTTCATCGTCAATGTGAAGGTCCAAGGAATAAACTGAACCTGCAGCGGTGTAGCGGAAACTAATACTGGTATCACATGGAAGGCTCAAAGCACCGACTGTAAGAAGAGTCTCTATTCTTGTACTTAAGGCGGCATTGTGCCTTTTGTATTTAATTCCGATGTATTTTCAGTGTTTCATCGTCAATGTGTATGTCCAAGCAATAGATTGAACCAGCAGTGGTGTATCGGATACTATTACTGGTCTCACAGGGAATGCTCAGAGCACCGACTGTAAGAAGAGTATCTACTCTTGTACTTAAGGCGGTATTGTGCCTTTTGTATTTGATTCCGATGCGATTTCTGTGTTTCATCGTCAATTTGAAGGTCCATGGAATACATTGAACCTGCAGTGGTGTATCGGAAACTAATACTGGTCTCACAGGGAATGCTCAAAGCACCGACTGTAAGAAGAGTCGCTATTCTTGCACTTAAGGCGGCATTGTGCCTTTTGTATTTAATTCCGATGCCATTTCTGTGCATCATCGTCAATGTGAAGGTCCAAGGAATACATTGAACCTGCAGTGGTGTATCAGAAACTAATACTGGTCTCACTGGGAATGCTCAAAGCACCGACTGTAAGAAGAGTCTCTATTCTTGTACTTAAGGCGGCATTGTGCCTTTTGTATTTGATTCCGATGCGATTTCTGTGTTTCATCGTCAATTTGAAGGTCCATGGAATACATTGAACCTGCAGTGGTGTATCGGAAACTAATACTGGTCTCACAGGGAATGCTCAAAGCACCGACTGTAAGAAGAGTCTCTATTCTTGTACTTAAGGCGGCATTGTGCCTTTTGTATTTAATTCCGATGCCATTTCTGTGTTTCATCGTCAATGTGAAGGTCCAAGGCATAAACTGAACCTGCAGAGGTGTAGCGGAAACTAATACTGGTCTCACAGGGAATGCTCAAAGCACCGACTGTAAGAAGAGTCTCCATTCTTGTACGTAAGGCGGCATTGTGCGTTTTGGATTTAATTCCGATGCCATTTCTGTGTTTCAACGTCAATGTGTAGGTCCAAGGAATAAACTGAACCCGCAGAGGTGTAGTGGAAACTAATACTAGTCTCACAAGGAGTGCTCAAAGCACCGACGGTAAGAAGAGTCTCTATTCTTGTACTTAAGGCGGCATTGTGCCTTTTGTATTTAATTCCGATGTAATTTCAGTTTTTCATCGTCAATGTGAATGTCCAAGGAATTCATTGAACCTCCAGTGGTGTATCGGAAACTAATACTGGTCTCACAGGGAATGCTCAAATCACCGACTGTAAGAAGAGTCTCTATTCTTGTTCTTAAGGCGGCATTGTGCGTTTTGGATTTAATTCCGATGCCATTTCTGTGTTTCAGCGTCAATGTGAAGGTCCAAGGAATACATTGAACCTGCAGTGGTGTATCGGAAACTAATACTGGTCTCACAGGAAATGCTCAAAGCACCGACTGTAAGAAGAGTCTCTATTCTTGTACTTATGGCGGCATTGTGCCTTTTGTATTTAATTCCGATGCCATTTCTGTGTTTCATCGTCAATGTGAAAGTCCAAGGAATAAACTGAACCTGCAGAGGTGTAGCGGAAACTAATACTGGTCTCACAGGGAATGCTCAAAGCACCGACTGTAAGAAGAGTCTCTATTCTTGTACTTAAGGGGGCATTGTGCCTTTTGTATTTGATTCCGATGCGATTTCTGTGCTTCATCGTCAATGTGAAGGTCCAAGGAATACATTGTACCTGCAGTGGTGTATCGGAAAATAATACTGGTCTCACAGGGAATCCTCAAATCACCGACTGTAAGTAGAGTCTGTATTCTTGTACTTAAGGCGGCATTGTGCGTTTTGGATTTAATTCCGATGCGATTTCTGTGTTTCGTCGTCAATGTGAAGGTCCAAGGAATACATTGAACCTGCAGTGGTGTATCGGAAACTAATACTGGTCTAACAGGGAATGCTCAAAGCACCGACTGTAAGAAGAGTATCTATTCTTGTACTTATGGCGGCGTTGTGCCTTTTGTATTTAATTCCGATGCCATTTCTGTGTTTCATCGTCAATGTGAAGGTCCAAGGAATAAACTGAACCTGCAGAGGTGTAGCGGAAACTAATACTGGTATCACAGTGAATGCTCAAAGCACCGACTGTAAGAAGAGTCTCTATTCTTGTACTTAAGGCGGCATTGTGCCTTTTGTATTTAATTTCGATGCGATTTCTGTGTTTCATCGTCAATGTAAAGGTCCAAGGAATACATTGAACCTGCAGTGGTGTATCGGAAATTAATACTGGTCTCACAGGGAATGCTCAAAGCACCGACTGTAAGAAGAGTCTCTATTCTTGTACTTAAGGTGGCGTTGTGCCTTTTGTATTTAACTCCGATGCGATTTCTGTGTTTCATCGTCAATGTGAAGGTCCAAGAAATACATTGAACCTGCAGTGGTGTATCGGAAACTAATACTGGTCTCACAGGGAATGCTTAAAGCACCGACGGTAACACGAGTCTTTATTCTTGTACTTAAGGCGGCATTGTTCCTTTTGTATTTAATTCCGATGTAATTTCAGTGTTTCATCGTCAATGTGTATGTCCAAGGAATAGATTGAACCTGCAGTGGTGTATCGGATACTATTACTGGTCTCACAGGGAATGCTCAAAGCACCGACTGTAAGAAGAGTATCTACTCTTGTACTTAAGGCGGTATTGTGACTTTTGTATTTGATTCCGATTCGATTTCTGTGTTTCATCGTCAATTTGAAGGTCCATGGAATAAATTGAACCTGCAGTGGTGTATCGGAAACTAATACTGGTCTCACAGGGAATGCTCAAAGCACCGACTGTAAGAAGAGTCTCTATTCTTGCACTTAAGGCGGCATTGTGCCTTTTGTATTTAATTCCGATGCCATTTCTGTGCCTCATCGTCAATGTGAAGGTCCAAGGAATACATTGAACCTGCAGTGGTGTATCGGAAACTAATACTAGACTCACTGGGAATGCTCAAATCTCCGACTGTAAGAAGAGTCTCTATTCTTGTACTTAAGGCGGCATTGTGCCTTTTGTATTTAATTCCGATGTAATTTCCGTGTTTCATCGTCAATGTGTATGTTCAAGGAATAGATTGAACCTGCAGTGGTGTATCGGATACTATTACTGGTCTCACAGGGAATGCTCAAAGCACCGACTGTAAGAAGAGTATCTACTCTTGTACTTAAGGCGGTATTGTAACTTTTGTATTTGATTCCGATTCGATTTCTGTGTTTCATCGTCAATTTGAAGGTCCATGGAATAAATTGAACCTGCAGTGGTGTATCGGAAACTAATACTGGTCTCACAGGGAATGCTCAAAGCACCGACGGTAAGACGAGTCTCTATTCTTGTACTTAAGGCGGCATTGTTCCTTTTGTATTTAATTCCGATGTAATTTCAGTGTTTCATCGTCAATGTGTATGTCCAAGGAATAGATTGAACCTGCAGTGGTGTATCGGATACTGTTACTGGTCTCACAGGGAATGCTCAAAGCACCGACTGTAAGAAGAGTCTCTATTCTTGTACTTAAGGCCTCATTGTGCCTTTTGTATTTGATTCCGATGCGATTTCTGTGTTTCATCGTCAATGTGAAGGTCCAAGGAATACATTGAACCTGCAGTGGTGTATCGGAAACTAATACTGGTCTCACAGGGAATGCTCAAAGCACCGACTGTAAGTAGAGTCTGTATTCTTGTACTTAAGGCGGCATTCTGCGTTTTGGATTTAATTCCGATGCCATTTCTGTGTTTCATCGTCAATGTGTAGGTCCAAGGAATAAACTGAACCTGCAGAGGTGTAGTGGAGACTAATACTAGTCTCACAAGGAATGCTCAAAACACCGACGGTAAGAAGAGTCTCTATTCATGTACTTAAGGCGGCATTGTGCCTTTTGTATTTAATTCCGATGTAATTTCAGTTTTTCATCGTCAATGTGAATGTCCAAGGAATTCATTGAACCTCCAGTGGTGTATCGGAAACTAATACTGGTCTCACAGGGAATGCTCAGAGCACCGACTGTAAGAAGAGTCTCTATTGTTATACTTAAGGCGGCATTGTGCGTTTTGGATTTAATTCCGATGCCATTTCTGTGTTTCATCGTCAATGTGAAGGTCCAAGGAATACATTGAACCTGAAGTGGTGTATCGGAAACTAATACTGGTCTCACAGGAAATGCTCAAAGCACCGACTGTAAGAAGAGTCTCTATTCTTGTACTTAAGGCGGCATTGTGCCTTTTGTATTTAATTCCGATGCCATTTCTGTGTTTCATCGTCAATGTGAAGGTCCAAGGAATAAACTGAACCTGCAGAGGTGTATCGGAAACTAATACTGGTCTCACAGGGAATGCTCAAAGCACCGACTGTAAGAAGAGTCTCTATTCTTGTACTTAAGGCGGCATTGTGCCTTTTGTATTTAATTCCGATGTAATTTCAGTGTTTCATCGTCAATGTGTATGTCCAAGGAATAGATTGAACCTGCAGTGGTGTATCGGATACTATTACTGGTCTCACAGGGAATGCTCAAAGCACCGACTGTAAAAAGAGTATCTACTCTTGTACTTAAGGCGGCATTGCTCCTTTTGTATTTAGTTCCGATGCGATTTCTGCGTTTCATCGTCAATGTGAAGGTCCAAGGATAACATTGAACCTGCAGAGGTGTAGCGGAAACTAATACTGGTCTCACAGGAAATGCTCAAAGCACCGACTGTAAGAAGAGTCTCTATTCTTGTACTTAAGGCGGCATTGTGCGTTTTGGATTTAATTCCGATGCGATTTCTGTGTTTCGTCGTCAATGTGAAGGTCCAAGGAATACATTGAACCTGCAGTGGTGTATCGGAAACTAATACTGGTCTCACAGGGAATGCTCAAAACACCGACTGTAAGAAGAGTATGTATTCTTGTACTTATGGCGGCATTGTGCCTTTTGTATTTAATTCCGATGCCATTTCTGTGTTTCATCGTCAATGTGAAGGTCCAAGGAATAAACTGAACCTGCAGAGGTGTAGCGGAAACTAATACTGGTATCACAGTGAATGCTCAAAGCACCGACTGTAAGAAGAGTCTCTATTCTTGTACTTAAGGCGACATTGTGCCTTTTGTATTTAATTCCGATGCGATTTCTGTGTTTCATCGTCAATGTGAAGGTCCAAGGAATACATTGAACCTGCAGTGGTGTATCGGAAACTAATACTGGTCTCACAGGGAATGCTCAAAGCACCGACTGTACGAAGAGTCTCTATTCTTGTACTTAAGGCGGCGTTGTTCCTTTTGTATTTAATTCCGATGCCATTTCTGTGTTTCATCGTCAATGTGAAGGTCCAAGGAATAAACTGAACCTGCAGAGGTGTAGCGGAAACTAATACTGGTATCACAGTGAATGCTCAAAGCACCGACTGTAAGAAGAGTCTCTATTCTTGTACTTAAGGCGGCATTGTGCCTTTTGTATTTAATTCCGATGCGATTTCTGTGTTTCATCGTCAATGTGAAGGTCCAAGGAATACATTGAACCTGCAGTGGTGTATCGGAAACTAATACTGGACTCACTGGGAATGCTCAAAGCACCGACTGTAAGAAGAGTCTCTATTCTTGTACTTAAGGCGGCATTGTGCCTTTTGTATTTGATTCCGATGCGATTGCTGTGTTTCATCGTCAATGTGAAGGTCCAAGGAATACATTGTACCTGCAGTGGTGTATCGGAAACTAATACTGGTCTCACAGGGAATGCTCAAAGCACCGACTGTAAGTAGAGTCTGTATTCTTGTACTTAAGGCGGCATTGTGCGTTTTGGATTTAATTCCGATGCGATTTCTGAGTTTCGTCGTCAATGTGAAGGTCCAAGGAATACATTGAACCTGCAGTGGTGTATCGGAAATTAATACTGGTCTCACAGGGAATGCTCACAGCACCGACTGTAAGAAGAGTATCTATTCTTGTACTTATGGCGGCATTGTGCCTTTTGTATTTAATTCCGATGCCATTTCTGTGTTTCATCGTCGATGTGAAGGTCCAAGGAATAAACTGAACCTGCAGAGGTGTAGCGGAAACTAATACTGGTATCACAGTGAATGCTCAAAGCACCGACGGTAAGAAGAGTCTCTATTCTTGTACTTAAGGCGGCATTGTGCGTTTTGTATTTAATTCCGATGCGATTTCTGTGTTTCATCGTCAATGTGAAGGTCCAAGAAATACATTGAACCTGCAGTGGTGTATCGGAAACTAAAACTGGTCTCACAGGGAATGCTCAAAGCACCGACGGTAAGACGAGTCTCTATTCTTGTACTTAAGGCGGCATTGTTACTTTTGTATTTAATTCCGATGTAATTTCAGTGTTTCATCGTCAATGTGTATGTCCAAGGAATAGATTGAACCTGCAGTGGTGTATCGGATACTGTTACTGGTCTCACAGGGAATGCTCAAAGCACCGACTGTAAGAAGAGTCTCTATTCTTGTACTTAAGGCCGCATTGTGCCTTTTGTATTTGATTCCGATGCGATTTCTGTGTTTCATCGTCAATGTGAAGGTCCAAGGAATACATTGAACCTGCAGTGGTGTATCGGAAACTAATACTGGTCTCACAGGGAATGCTCAAAGCACCGACTGTAAGTAGATTCTGTATTCTTGTACTTAAGGCGGCATTCTGCGTTTTGGATTTAATTCCGATGCCATTTCTGTGTTTCATCGTCAATGTCTAGGTCCAAGGAATAAACTGAACCTGCAGAGGTGTAGTGGAGACTAATACTAGTCTCACAAGGAATGCTCAAAGCACCGACGGTAAGAAGAGTCTCTATTCATGTACTTAAGGCGGCATTGTGCCTTTTGTATTTATTTCCGATGTAATTTCAGTTTTTCATCGTCAATGTGAATGTCCAAGGAATTCATTGAACCTCCAGTGGTGTATCGGAAACTAATACTGGTCTCACAGGGAATGCTCAAAGCACCGACTGTAAGAAGAGTCTCTATTGTTATACTTAAGGCGGCATTGTGCGTTTTGGATTTAATTCCGATGCCATTTCTGTGTTTCATCGTCAATGTGAAGGTCCAAGGAATACATTGAACCTGAAGTGGTGTATCGGAAACTAATACTGGTCTCACAGGAAATGCTCAAAGCACCGACTGTAAGAAGAGTCTCTATTCTTGTACTTAAGGCGGCATTGTGCCTTTTGTATTTAATTCCGATGCCATTTCTGTGTTTCATCGTCAATGTGAAGGTCCAAGGAATAAACTGAACCTGCAGAGGTGTATCGGAAACTAATACTGGTCTCACAGGGAATGCTCAAAGCACCGACTGTAAGAAGAGTCTCTATTCTTGTACTTAAGGCGGCATTGTGTCTTTTGTATTTAATTCCGATGTAATTTCAGTGTTTCATCGTCAATGTGTATGTCCAAGGAATAGATTGAACCTGCAGTGGTGTATCGGATACTATTACTGGTCTCACAGGGAATGCTCAAAGCACCGACTGTAAAAAGAGTATCTACTCTTGTACTTAAGGCGGCATTGCTCCTTTTGTATTTAGTTCCGATGCGATTTCTGCGTTTCATCGTCAATGTGAAGGTCCAAGGATAACATTGAACCTGCAGAGGTGTAGCGGAAACTAATACTGGTCTCACAGGAAATGCTCAAAGCACCGACTGTAAGAAGAGTCTCTATTCTTGTACTTAAGGCGGCATTGTGCGTTTTGGATTTAATTCCGATGCGATTTCTGTGTTTCGTCGTCAATGTGAAGGTCCAAGGAATACATTGAACCTGCAGTGGTGTATCGGAAACTAATACTGGTCTCACAGGGAATGCTCAAAACACCGACTGTAAGAAGAGTATCTATTCGTGTACTTATGGCGGCATTGTGCCTTTTGTATTTAATTCCGATGCCATTTCTGTGTTTCATCGTCAATGTGAAGGTCCAAGGAATAAACTGAACCTGCAGAGGTGTAGCGGAAACTAATACTGGTATCACAGTGAATGCTCAAAGCACCGACTGTAAGAAGAGTCTCTATTCTTGTACTTAAGGCGGCATTGTGCCTTTTGTATTTAATTCCGATGCGATTTCTGTGTTTCATCGTCAATGTGAAGGTCCAAGGATTACATTGAACCTGCAGTGGTGTATCGGAAACTAATACTAATCTCACAGGGAATGCTCAAAGCACCGACTGTACGAAGAGTCTCTATTCTTGTACTTAAGGCGGCGTTGTGCCTTTTGTATTTAATTCCAATGCGATTTCTGTGTATCATCGTCAATTTCAAGGTCCAAGGAATACATTGAACCTGCAGTGTCGTATCGGAAACTAATACTGGTCTCACAGGGAATGCTCAAAGCACCGACTGTAAGAAGAGTCTCTATTCTTGTACTTAAGGCGGCATTGTGCCTTTTGTATTTAATTCTGATGCGATTTCTGCGTTTCATCGTCAATGTGAAGGTCCAAGGATAACATTGAATCTGCAGAGGTTTAGCAGAAACTAATACTGGTCTCACAGGGAATGCTCAAAGCACCGACTGTAAGAAGAGTCTCTATTCTTGTACTTAAGGCGGCATTGTGCGTTTTGGATTTAATTCCGATGCGATTTCTGTGTTTCATCGTCAATGTGAAGGTCCAAGGAATACATTGATCCTGCAGTGGTGTATCGGAAACTAATACTGTTCTCACAGGGAATGCTCAAAGCACCGACTGTAAGAAGAGTCCCTATTCTTGTACTTAAGGCGGCATTGTGCGTTTTCGATTTAATTCCGATGCCATTTCTGTGTTTCATCGTCAATGTGAAGGTCCAAGGAATACATTGAACCTGCAGTGGTGTATCGGAAACTAATACTGGTCTCACAGGAAATGCTCAAAGCACCGACTGTATGAAGAGTCTCTTTTCTTGTACTTAAGGCGGCATTGTGCTTTTTGTATTTAATTCCGATGCCATTTCTTTGTTTCATCGTCAATGTGAAGGTCCAAGGAATAAACTGAACCTGCAGAGGTGTAGCGGAACCTAATACTGGTCTCACAGGGAATGCTCAAAGCACCGATTGTAAGAAGAGTCTCTATTCTTGTACTTAAGGCGGCATTGTGCCTTTTGTAGTTAATTCCGATGTAATTTCAGTGTTTCATCGTCAATGTGTATGTCCAAGGAATAGATTTAACCTGCAGTGGTGTATCGGATACTGTTACAGGTCTCACAGGGAATGCTCAAAGCACCGACTGTAAGAAGAGTCTCTATTCTTGCACTTAAGGCGGCATTGTGCCTTTTGTATTTAATTCCGATGCCATTTCTGTGCATCATCGTCAATGTGAAGGTCCAAGGAATACATTGAACCTGCAGTGGAGTATCGGAAACTAATACTGGTCTCACTGGGAATGCTCAAAGCACCGACTGTAAGAAGAGTCTCTATTCTTGTACTTAAGGCGGCATTGTGCCTTTTGTATTTGATTCCGATGCGATTTCTGTGTTTCATCGTCAATGTGAAGGTCCAAGGAATACATTGTACCTGCAGTGGTGTATCGGAAACTAATACTGGTCTCACAGGGAATGCTCAAAGCACCGACTGTAAGTAGAGTCTGTATTCTTGTACTTAAGGCGGCATTGTGCGTTTTGGATTTAATTCCGATGTGAATTCTGTGTTTCGTCGTCAATGTGAAGGTCCAAGGAATACATTGAACCTGCAGTGGTGTATCGGAAATTATGACTGGTCTCACAGGGAATGCTCAAAGCACCGACTGTAAGAAGAGTATCTATTCTTGTACTTATGGCGGCATTGTGCCTTTTGTATTTAATTCCGATGCCATTTCTGTGTTTCATCGTCAATGTGAAGGTCCAAGGAATAAACTGAACCTGCAGAGGTGTAGCGGAAACTAATACTGGTATCACAGTGAATGCTCAAAGCACCGACGGTAAGAAGAGTCTCTATTCTTGTACTTAAGGCGGCATTGTGCGTTTTGTATTTAATTCCGATGCGATTTCTGTGTTTCATCGTCAATGTGAAGGTCCAAGAAATACATTGAACCTGCAGTGGTGTATCGGAAACTAATACTGGTCTCACAGGGAATGCTCAAAGCACCGACGGTAAGACGAGTCTCTATTCTTGTACTTAAGGCGGCATTGTTCCTTTTGTATTTAATTCCGATGTAATTTCAGTGTTTCATCGTCAATGTGTATGTCCAAGGAATAGATTGAACCTGCAGTGGTGTATCGGATACTATTACTGGTCTCACAGGGAATGCTCAAAGCACCGACTGTAAGAAGAGTCTCTATTCTTGTACTTAAGGCCGCATTGTGCCTTTTGTATTTGATCCCGATGCGATTTCTGTGTTTCATCGTCAATGTGAAGGTCCACGGAATACATTGAACCTGCAGTGGTGTATCGGAAACTAATACTGGTCTCACAGGGAATGCTCAAAGCACCGACTGTAAGTAGAGTCTGTATTCTTGTACTTAAGGCGGCATTGTGCCTTTTGTATTTAATTCCGATGCAATTTCAGTTTTTCATCGTCAATGTGAATGTCCAAGGAATTCATAGAACCTCCAGTGGTGTATCGGAAACTGATACTGGTCTCACAGGGATTGCTCAAAGCACCGACTGTAAGAAGAGTCTCTATTGTTGTACTTAAGGCGGCATTGTGCGTTTTGGATTTAATTCCGATGCCATTTCTGTGTTTCATCGTCAATGTGAAGGTCCAAGGAATACATTGAATTGAAGTGGTGTATCGGAAACTAATACTGGTCTCACAGGAAATGCTCAAAGCACCGACTGTAAGAAGAGTCTCTATTCTTGTACTTAAGGCGGCATTGTGCCTTTTGTATTTAATTCCGATGCCATTTCTGTGTTTCATCGTCAATGTGAAGGTCCAAGGAATAAACTGAACCTGCAGAGGTGTAGCGGAAACTAATACTGGTCTCACAGGGAATGCTCAAAGCACCGACTGTAAGAAGAGTCTCTATTCTTGTACTTAAGGCGGCATTGTGCCTTTTGTATTTAATTCCGATGTAATTTCAGTGTTTCATCGTCAATGTGTATGTCCAAGGAATAGATTGAACCTGCAGTGGTGTATCGGATACTATTACTGGTCTCACAGGGAATGCTCAAAGCACCGACTGTAAGAAGAGTATCTACTCTTGTACTTAGGGCGGTATTGTGCCTTTTGTATTTGATTCCGATGCGATTTCTGTGTTTCATCGTCAATTTGAAGGTCCATGGAATACATTGAACCTGCAGTGGTGTATCGGAAACTAATACTGGTCTCACAGGAAATGCTCAAAGCACCGACTGTAAGAAATGTCTCTATTCTTGCACTTAAGGCGGCATTGTGCCTTTTGTATTTAATCCCGATGCCATTTCTGTGCATCATCGTCAATGTGAAGGTCCAAGGAATACATTGAACCTGCAGTGGTGTATCGGAAACTAATACTGGTCTCACAGGGAATGCTCAAAGCACCGACTGTAAGAAGAGTATCTATTCTTGTACTTATGGCGGCATTGTGCCTTTTGTATTTAATTCCGATGCCATTTCTGTGGTTCATCGTCAATGTAAAGGTCCAAGGAATAAACTGAACCTGCAGAGGTGTAGCGGAAACTAATCCTGGTATCACAGTGAATGCTCAACGTACCGACTGTAAGAAGAGTCTCTATTCTTGTACTTAAGGCGGCATTGTGCCTTTTGTATTTAATTCCGATGCCATTTCTGTGTTTCATCGTCAATGTGAAGGTCCAAGGAATAAACCGAACTTGCAGAGGTGTAGCAGAAACTAATACTGGTCTCACAGGGAATGCTCAAAGCACCGACTGTAAGAAGAGTCTCTATTCTTGTACTTAGGCCGGCATTGTGCGTTTTGGATTTAATTGCGATGCCATTTCTGTGTTTCATCGTCAATGTGTAGGTCCAAGGAATAAACTGAACCTGCAGAGGTGTAGTGGAAACTAATACTAGTCTCACAAGGAATGCTCAGAGCACCGACGGTAAGAAGAGTCTCTATTCTTGTACTTAAGGCGGCATTGTGCCTTTTGTATTTAATTCCGATGTAATTTCAGTTTTTCATCGTCAATGTGAATGTCCAAGGAATTCATTGAACCTCCAGTGGTGTATCGGAAACTAATACTGGTCTCACAGGGTATGATCAAAGCACCGACTGTAAGAAGAGTCTCTATTCCTGTTCTTAAGGCGGCATTGTGCGTTTTGGATTTAATTCCGATGCCATTTATGTGTTTCATCGTCAATGTGAAGGTCCAAGGAATACATTGAACCTGCAGTGGTGTATCGGAAACTAATACTGGTCTCACAGGAAATGCTCAAAGCACCGACTGTAAGAAGAGTCTCTATTCTTGTACTTAAGGCGGCATTGTGCCTTTTGTATTTAATTCCGATGCCATTTCTGTGTTTCATCATCGATGTGAAGGTCCAAGGAATAAACTGAACCTGCTGAGGTGTAGCGGAAACTAATACTGGTCTCACAGGGAATGCTCAAAGCACCGACTGTAAGAAGAGTCTCTATTCTTGTACTTAAGGCGGCATTGTGCCTTTATTATTTAATTCCGATGTAATTTCAGTGTTTCATCGTCAATGTGTATGTCCAAGGAATAGATTGAACCTGCAGTGGTGTATCGGATACTGTTACTGGTCTCACAGGGAATGCTCAAAGCACCGACTGTAAGAAGAGTATCTACTCTTGTACTTAAGGCGGTATTGTGAATTTGTATTTGATTCCGATGCGATTTCTGTGTTTCATCGTCAATTTGAAGGTCCATGGAATACATTGAACCTGCAGTGGTGTATCGGAAACTAATACTGGTCTCACAGGGAATGCTCAAAGCACCGACTGTAAGAAGAGTCTCTATTCTTGCACTTAAGGCGGCATTGTGCCTTTTGTATTTAATTCCGATGCCATTTCTGTGCATCATCGCCAATGTGAAGGTCCAAGGAATACATTGAACCTGCAGTGGTGTATCGGAAACTAATACTGGTCTCACAGGGAATGCTCAAAGCACCGACTGTAAGAAGAGTCTCTATTCTTGTACTTAAGGCTTCGTTGTGCCTTTTGTATTTGATTCCGATGCGATTTCTGTGTTTCATCGTCAATGTGAAGTTCCAAGGAATACATTGTACCTGCAGTGGTGTATCGGAAACTAATACTGGTCTCACAGGGAATGCTCAAATCACCGACTGTAAGTAGAGTCTGTATTTTTGTACTTAAGGCGGCATTGTGCGTTTTGGATTTAATTCCGATGCGATTTCTGTGTTTCGTCGTCAATGTGAAGGTCCAAGGAATACATTGAACCTGCAGTGGTGTATCGGAAACTAATACTGGTCTCACAGGGTAATGCTCAAAGCACCGACTGTAAGAAGAGTATCTATTCTTGTACTTAAGGCGGCATTGTGCCTTTTGTATTTAATTCCGATGCGATTTCTGTGTTTCATCGTCAATGTGAAGGTCCAAGGAATACATTGAACCTGCAGTGGTGTATCGGAAACTAATACTGGACTCACAGGGAATGCTCAAAGCACCGACTGTAAGTAGAGTCTGTATTCTTGTACTTAAGGCGGCATTGTGCCTTTTGTATTTAATTCCGATGCAATTTCAGTTTTTCATCGTCAATGTGAATGTCCAAGGAATTCATTGAACCTCCAGTGGTGTATCGGAAACTAATACTGGTCTCACAGGGAATGCTCAAAGCACCGACTGTAAGAAGAGTCGCTATTGTTGTACTTAAGGCGGCATTGTGCGTTTTGGATTTAATTCCGATGCCATTTCTGTGTTTCATCGTCAATGTGAAGGTCCAAGGAATACATTGAACCTGAAGTGGTGTATCGGAAACTAATACTGGTCTCACAGGAAAAGCTCAAAGCACCGACTGTAAGAAGAGTCTCTATTCTTGTACTTAAGGCGGCATTGTGCCTTTTGTATTTAATTCCGATGCCATTTCTGTGTTTCATCGTCAATGTGAAGGTCCAAGGAATAAACTGAACCTGCAGAGGTGTAGCGGAAACTAATACTGGTCTCACAGGGAATGCTCAAAGCACCGAATGTAAGAAGAGTCTCTATTCTTGTACTTAAGGCGGCATTGTGCCTTTTGTATTTAATTCCGATGTAATTTCAGTGTTTCATCGTCAATGTGTATGTCCAAGGAATAGATTGAACCTGCAGTGGTGTATTGGATACTATTACTGGTCTCACAGGGAATGCTCAAAGCACCGACTGTAAGAAGAGTATCTACTCTTGTACTTAGGGCGGTATTGTGCCTTTTGTATTTGATTCCGATGCGATTTCTGTGTTTCATCGTCAATTTGAAGGTCCATGGAATACATTGAACATACATTGTTTCATCGTCAATGTGTAGGTCCAAGGAATAAACTGAACCTGCAGAGGTGTAGTGGAAACTAATACTAGTCTCACAAGGAATGCTCAAAGCACCGACGGTAAGAAGAGTCTCTATTCTTGTACTTAAGGCGGCATTGTGCCTTTTGTATTTACTTCCGATGTAATTTCAGTTTTTCATCGTCAATGTGAATGTCCAAGGAATTCATTGAACCTCCAGTGGTGTATCGGAAACTAATACTGGTCTCACAGGGAATGCTCAAAGCACCGACTGTAAGAAGAGTCTCTATTCTTCTCCTTAAGGCGGCATTGTGCGTTTTGGATTTAATTCCGATGCCATTTATGTGTTTCATCGTCAATGTGAAGGTCCAAGGAATACATTGAACCTGCAGTGGTGTATCGGAAACTAATACTGGTCTCACAGGAAATGCTCAAAGCACCGACTGTAAGAAGAGTCTCTATTCTTGTACTTAAGGCGGCATTGTGCCTTTTGTATTTAATTCCGATGCCATTTCTGTGTTTCATCATCAATGTGAAGGTCCAAGGAATAAACTGAACCTGCTGAGGTGTAGCGGAAACTAATACTGGTCTCACAGGGAATGCTCAAAGCACCGACTGTAAGAAGAGTCTCTATTCTTGTACTTAAGGCGGCATTGTGCCTTTTGTATTTAATTCCGATGTAATTTCAGTGTTTCATCGTCAATGTGTATGTCCAAGGAATAGATTGAACCTGCAGTGGTGTATCGGATACTGTTACTGGTCTCACAGTGAATGCTCAAAGCACCGACTGTAAGAAGAGTATCTACTCTTGTACTTAAGGCGGTATTGTGCCTTTTGTATTTGATTCCGATGCGATTTCTGTGTTTCATCGTCAATTTGAAGGTCCATGGAATACATTGAACCTGCAGTGGTGTATCGGAAACTAATACTGGTCTCACAGGGAATGCTCAAAGCACCCACTGTAAGAAGAGCCTCTATTCTTGTACTTAAGGCGGCGTTGTGCCTTTTGTATTTAATTCCGATGCGATTTCTGTGTATCATCGTCAATTTGAAGGTCCAAGGAATACATTGAACTTGCAGTGTCGTATCGGAAACTAATACTGGCCTCACAGGGAATGCTCAAAGCACCGACTGTAAGAAGAGTCTCTATTCTTGTACTTAAGGCAGCATTGTGCCTTTTGTATTTAATTCCGATGCGATTTCTGTGTATCATCGTCAATTTGATGGTCCAAGGAATACATTGAACCTGCAGTGTCGTATCGGAAACTAATACTGGTCTCACAGGGAATGCTCAAAGCACCGACTGTAAGAAGAGTCTCTATTCTTGTACTTAAGGCGGCATTGTGCGTTTTGTATTTAATTCCGATGCGATTTCTGTGTTTCATCTTCAATGTGAAGGTCCAAGAAATACATTGAACCTGCAGTGGTGTATCGGAAACTAATACTGGTCTCACAGGGAATGCTCAAAGCACCGACGGTAAGACGAGTCTATATTCTTGTACTTAAGGCGGCATTGTTCCTCTTGTATTTAATTCCGAGATAATTTCAGTGTTTTATCGTTAATGTGTATGTCCAAGGAATAGATTGAACCTGCAGTGGTGTATCGGATACTATTACTGGTCTCACAGGGAATGCTCAAAGCACCGACTGTAAGAAGAGTCTCTATTCTTGTACTTAAGGCCGCATTGTGCCTTTTGTATTTGATTCCGATGCGATTTCTGTGTTTCATCGTCAATGTGAAGGTCCAAGGAATACATTGAACCTGCAGTGGTGTATCGGAAACTAATACTGGTCTCACAGGGAATTCTCAAAGCACCGACTGTAAGTAGAGTCTGTATTCTTGTACTTAAAGCGGCGTTGTGCGTTTTGGATTTAATTCCGATGCGATTTCTGTGTTTCATCGTCAATGTGAAGGTCCAAGGAATACATTGATCCTGCAGTGGTGTATCGGAAACTAATACTGGTCTCACAGGGAATGGTCAAAGCACAGACTGTAAGAAGAGTCTCTATTCTTGTACTTAAGGCGGCATTGTGCGTTTTGGATTTAATTCCGATGCGATTTCTGTGTTTCGTCGTCAATGCGAAGGTCCAAGGAATACATTGAACCTGCAGTGGTGTATCGGAAACTAATACTGGTCTCACAGGGAATGCTCAAAGCACCGACTGTAAGAAGAGTATCTATTCTTGTACATATGGCGGCATTGTGCCTTTTGTATTTATTTCCGATGCCATTTCTGTGTTTCATCGTCAATGTGAAGGTCCAAGGAATAAACTGAACCTGCAGAGGTGTAGCGGAAACTAATACTGGTATCACAGTGAATGCTCCAAGCTCCGACTGTAAGAAGAGTCTCTATTCTTGTACTTAAGGCGGCATTGTGCCTTTTTTATTTAATTCCGATGCGATTTCTGTGTTTCATCGTCAATGTGAAGGCCTAAGGAATACATTGAAACTGCAGTGGTGTATCGGAAACTAATACTGGTCTAACAGGGAATGCTCAAAGCACCCACTGTAAGAAGAGCCTCTATTCTTGTACTTAAGGCGGCGTTGTGCCTTTTGTATTTAATTCCGATGCGATTTCTGTGTATCATCGTCAATTTGAAGGTCCAAGGAATACATTGAACTTGCAGTGTCGTATCGGAAACTAATACTGGCCTCACAGGGAATGCTCAAAGCACCGACTGTAAGAAGAGTCTCTATTCTTGTACTTAAGGCAGCATTGTGCCTTTTGTATTTAATTCCGATGCGATTTCTGCGTTTCATCGTCAATGTGAAGTTCCAAGGACAACATTGAAACTGCAGAGGTTTAGCAGAAACTAATACTGGTCTCACAGGGAATGCTCAAAGCACCGACTGTAAGAAGAGTGTCTATTCTTGTACTTAAGGAGGCATTGTTCCTTTTGTATTTAATTCCGATGTAATTTCAGTGTTTCATCGTCAATGTGTATGTCCAAGGAATAGATTGAACCTGCAGTGGTGTATCGGATACTATTACTGGTCTCACAGGGAATGCTCAAAGCACCGACTGTAAGAAGAGTCTCTATTCTTGTACTTAAGGCGGCATTGTGCATTTTGTATTTACTTCCGATGCGATTTCTGTGTATCATCGTCAATTTGAAGGTCCAAGGATTACATTGAACCTGCAGTGTCGTATCGGAAACTAATACTGGTCTCACAGGGAATGTTCAAAGCACCGACTGTAAAAAGAGTCTCTATTCTTGTACTTAAGGCGGCATTGTTACTTTTGTATTTAGTTCCGATGCCATTTCTGTGTTTCATCGTCAATGTGAAGGTCCAAGGAATACATTGAACCTGCAGTGGTGTATCGCAAACTAATACTGGTCTCACAGGGGATGCTCAAAGCACCGACTGTAAGAAGAGTCTCTTTTCTTGTACTTATGGCGGCATTGTGCCATTTGGATTTAATACCGATGCCATTTCTGTGTTTCATCGTCAATGTGAAGGTACAAGGAGTAAACTGAACCTGCAGAGGTGTAGCGGAAACTAATACTGGTCTCACAGGGAATGCTCAAAGCACCGACTGTAAGAAGAGTCTCTATTCTTGTACTTAAGGCGGCATTGTGCCTTTTGTATTTGATTCCGATGCGATTTCTGTGTATCATCGTCAATGTGAAGGTCCAAGGAAAACATTGAACCTGCAGTGGTGTATCGAAAACTAATACTGGTCTCACAGCAAAGGATCAAAACACAGACTGTAAGAAGAGTCTCTATTCTTGTACTTAAGGCGGCATTGTGCATTTTGTATTTGATTCCGATGCGATTTCTGTGTATCATCGTCAATTTGAAGGTCCAAGGAATACATTGAACCTGGAGTGGTGTATCGGAAAGTAATACTGGTATCACAGGGAATGCTCAAAGCTTCTACTGTAAGAAGAGAATCTATTCTGAAACTTAAGGCGGCATTGTGCCTTTTGTATTTAATTCCAATGCGATTTCTGTGATTCATCGTCAAAGTGAAGGTCCAAGGAATACATTGAACCTGCAGTGGTGTATCGGAAACTAATACTGGTCTCACAGGGAATGCTCAAAGCACCGACTGTAAGAAGAGTCTCTATTCTTGTACTTAAGGCGGCATTGTGCCTTTTGTATTTAATTCCGATGCGATTTCTGCGTTTCATCTTCAATGTGAAGGTCCATGGATAACATTGAACCTGCAGAGGTTTAGCAGAAACTAATACTGGTCTAACAGGGAATGTTCAAAGCACCGACTGTAAGAAGAGTGTCTATTCTTGTACTTAAGGCGGCATTGTGCGTTTTGTATTTAATTCCGATGCGATTTCTGTGTTTCATCGTCAATGTTAAGGTCCAAGAAATACATTGAACCTGCAGTGGTGTATCGGAAACTAATACTGGTCTCACAGGGAATGCTCAAAGCACCGACGGTAAGACGAGTCTCTATTCTTGTACTTAAGGAGGCATTGTTCCTTTTGTATTTAATTCCGATGTAATTTCAGTGTTTCATCGTCAATGTGTATGTCCAAGGAATAGATTGAACCTGCAGTGGTGTATCGGATACTATTACTGGTCTCACAGGGAATGCTCAAAGCACCGACTGTAAGAAGAGTCTCTATTCTTGTACTTAAGGCGGCATTGTGCCTTTTGTATTTAATTCCGATGCCATTTCTGTGTTTCATCGTCAATGTGAAGGTCCAAGGAATAAACTGAATCTGCAGAGGTGTAGCGGAAACTAATACTTGTCTCACAGTGAATGCTCAAAGCACCGACTGTAAGAAGAGTCTCTATTATTGTACTTAGGGCGGCATTGTGCCTTTTGTATTTAATTCCGATGCGATTTCTGTGTATCATCGTCAATGTGAAGGTCCAAGGAATACATTGAACCTGCAGAGGTGTAGCGGAAACTAATACTGGTCTCACAGGGAATGCTCAAAGCACCGACTGTTAGAAGAGTCTCTATTCTTGTACTTAAGGCGGCATTGTGCCTTTTGTATTTGATTATGATGCGATTTCTGTGTATCATCGTCAATTTGAAGGTCCAAGGAATAAACTGAACCCGCAGAGGTGTAGCGGAAACTAATACTGGTCTCACAGGGAATGCTCAAAGCACCGACTGTAAGCAGAGTGTCTATTCTTGTACTTAAGGCGGCATTGGGCATTTTGTATTTAATTCCGATGCCATTTCTGTGTTTCATCGTCAATGTGAAGGTACAAGGAATAAACTGAACCTGCAGAGGTGTATCGGAAACTAATACTGGTCTCACAGGGAATGCTGAAAGCACCGACTGTAAGAAGAGTCTCTATTCTTGTACTTAAGGCGGCATTGTGCCTTTTGTATTTGATTCCGATACGATTTCTGTGTATCATCGTCAATGTGAAGGTCCAAGGAATACATTGAACCTGCAGTGGTGTATCGAAAACTAATACTGGTCTCACAGGAAAGGATCAAAACACAGACTGTAAGAAGAGTCTCTATTCTTGTACTTAAGGCGGCATTGTGGCTTTTGTATTTGATTCCGATGCGATTTCTGTGTATCATCGTCAATTTGAAGGTCCAAGGAATACATTGAACCTGCAGTGGCGTATCGGAAACTAATACTGGTCTCACAGGGAATGCTCAAAGCACCTACTGTAAGAAGAGTCTCTATTCTGGTACTTAAGGCGGCATTGTGCGTTTTGTATTTAATTCCGTTGCGATTTCTGTGTTTCATCGTCAATGTGAAGGTCCAAGGAATACATTGAACCTGCAGTGGTGTATCGGAAACTAATACTGGTCTCCCAGGGAATGCTCAAAGCAACGACTGTAAGAAGAGTCTATATCCTTGTACTTAAGGCGGCATTGTGCCTTTTGTATTTGATTCCGATGCGATTTCTGTGTATCATCGTCAATGTGAAGGTCCAAGGAATACATTGAACCTGCAGTGGTGTATCGGAAACTAATACTGGTCTCACATGGAATGCTCAAAGCACTGACTGTAAGAAGAGTCTCTATTCTTGTACTTACGGCGGCAATGTGCATTTGTATTTAATTCCGATGCGATTTCTGTGTTTCATCGTCAATGTGAAGGTCCAAGGAATACATTGAACTTGCAGTGGTGTATCAGAAACTAATACTGGTCTCACAGGGAATGCTCAATGCACAGACTGTAAGAAGAGTTTCTATTCTTGTACTTAAGGCGTCATTGTGCATTTTGTATTTAATTCCGATGCGATTTCAGCGTTTCATCGTCAATGTGAAGGTCCAAGGAATACATTGAACCTGCAGAGGTGTAGCGGAAACTAATACTGGTCTCACAGGGAATGCTCAAAGCACCGACTGTAAGAAGAGTCTCTATTCTTGTACTTAAGGCGGCATTGTGCCTTTTGTATTTGATTCCGATGCGATTTCTGTGTTTCATCGTCAATGTGAAGGTCCAAGGAATACTTTGAATCTGCAGTGGTGTATCGGAAACTAATACTGGTCTCACAGGGAATGCTCAAAGCACCGACTGTAAGAAGAGTCTCTTTTCTTGTACTTAAGGCGGCATTGTGCCTTTTGTATTTAATTCCGATGTGATTTCTGTGTATCATCGTCAATTTGAAGGACCAAGGAATACATTGAACCTGCAGTGGCGTATCTAAAACTTATACAAGTCGCACAGGAAAGGCTCAAAACACAGACTCTAAGAAGTCTCACTCTTCTTGCAGCTATGGCGTCATTGTGCCTTTTGTATTTAATTCCGATGTGATTTCAGTGTTTCATCGTCAATGTGTATGTCCGAGGAATACATTGAACCTGCAGTGGTGTATCGGAAACTAATACTAGTCTCACAGGCAATGCTCAGAGCACCGACTATAAGAAGAGTCTCTATTCTTGTACTTAAGGCGGCATTGTGCCTTTTGTATTTAATTCCGATGCCATTTCTGAGTTTCATCGTCAATGTGAAGGTCCAAGGAATAAACTGGACCTGCAGAAATGTAACGGAAACTATGACTGGTCTCACAGTGAATGCTCAAAGCACCGACTGTAAGAAGAGTCTCTATTCTTGAACTTAAGGCGGCATTGCGTTTTTTGTATTTAAATCCGATGCGGTTTCTGTGTATCATCGTCAATTTGAAGGTCCAAGGGATACATTGAACCTGTAGTGGCGTATCGGAAACTAATACTGGTCTCACAGGGAATGCTCAAAGCACCGACTGTAAGAAGAATCTCTATTCTTGTACTTAAGGCGGCATTGTGCCTTTTGTATTTAATTCCGATGCCATTTCTGTGTTTCATCGTCAATGTGAAAGTCCAAGGAATAAACTGAACCTGCAGAGGTGTATCTGTAACTAATACTGGTCTCACAGGGAATGCTCAATGCACCGACCGTAAGAAGAGTCTCTATTCTTGTACTTAAGGTGGCATTGTGCCTTTTGTATTTAATTCCGATGCCATTTCTGTGTTTCATCGTCAATGTAAAGGTCCAAGGAATAAACTAAACCTGCAGAGGTGTAGCGGAAACAAATACTGGTCTCACAGTTAATGCTCAAAGCACCGACTGTAACAAGAGTCTCTATTCTTGTACTTAAGGCGGCATTGTGACTTTTGTATTTAATTCCGATGCCATTTGTGTGTTTCATCGTCAATGAGAAGGTCCAAGGAATAAACTGAAACTGCAGAGGTGTAGCGGAAACTAATACTTATCTCACAGGGAATGCTCAAAGCACCGACTGTAAGAAGAGTCTCTATTCTTGTACTTAAGGCGGCATTGTGCCTTTTGTATTTAATTCCGATGCCATTTCTGTGTTACATTGTCAACCTGAAGGTCCAAGGAATAAACTGAACCTGAAGAGGTGTAGCGGAAACTAATACTGGTCTCACAGTGAATGCTCAAAGCACCGACTGTAAGCAGAGTCTCTATCCTTGTACTTAAGGCGGCATTGTGCCTTTTGTATTTTTCTTTCCGATGCCATTTCTGTGTTACATCGTCAATGTGAAGGTCCAAGGAATACATTGAACCTCCAGTGGTGTATCGGAAGCTAATACTGGTCTCACAGGGAATGCTCAAAGCACCGACTGTAAGAAGAGTCTCTATTCTTGTACTTAATGCGGCATTGTGAATTTTGTATTTAATTCCGATGCGATTTCTGTGTTTCATCGTCAATGTGAAGATCCAAGGAATACATTGAACCTGCAGTGGTGTATCGGAAACTAATACTGGTCTCACAGGGAATGCTCAAAGCACCGACTGTAAGAAGAGTCGCTATTCTTGTACTTAAGGCGGCATTGTGCCTTCTGTATTTAATTCCGATGCGATTTCTGTGTATCATCGTCAATTTGAAGGACCAAAGAAATACATTGAACCTGCAGTGGTGTATCGGAAGCTAATACTGGTCTCACAGGGAATGCTCAAAGCACCGACTGTAAGAAGAGTCTCTATTCTGATACTTAAGGCGGCATTGTGCCTTTTGTATTTAATTCCGATGTGATTTCTGTGTATCATCGTCAATTTGAAGGACCGAGGAATACATTGAACCTGCAGTGGTGTATCGGAAACTAATACTGGTCTCACATGGAATGCTCAAAGCACTGACTGTAAGAAGAGTCTCTATTCTTGTACTTACGGCGGCAATGTGCATTTGTATTTAATTCCGATGCGATTTCTGTGTTTCATCGTCAATGTGAAGGTCCAAGGAATACATTGAACTTGCAGTGGTGTATCAGAAACTAATACTGGTCTCACAGGGAATGCTCAATGCACAGACTGTAAGAAGAGTCTCTATTCTTGTACTTAAGGCGTCATTGTGCATTTTGTATTTAATTCCGATGCGATTTCAGCGTTTCATCGTCAATGTGAAGGTCCAAGGAATACATTGAACCTGCAGAGGTGTAGCGGAAACTAATACTGGTCTCACAGGGAATGCTCAAAGCACCGACTGTAAGAAGAGTCTCTATTCTTGTACTTAAGGCGGCATTGTGCCTTTTGTATTTGATTCCGATGCGATTTCTGTGTTTCATCGTCAATGTGAAGGTCCAAGGAATACTTTGAATCTGCAGTGGTGTATTGGAAACTAATACTGGTCTCACAGGGAATGCTCAAAGCACCGACTGTAAGAAGAGTCTCTTTTCTTGTACTTAAGGCGGCATTGTGCCTTTTGTATTTAATTCCGATGTGATTTCTGTGTATCATCGTCAATTTGAAGGACCAAGGAATACATTGAACCTGCAGTGGCGTATCTAAAACTTATACAAGTCGCACAGGAAAGGCTCAAAACACAGACTCTAAGAAGTCTCACTCTTCTTGCAGCAATGGCGGCATTGTGCCTTTTGTATTTAATTCCGATGTGATTTCAGTGTTTCATCGTCAATGTGTATGTCCGAGGAATACATTGAACCTGCAGTGGTGTATCGGAAACTAATACTAGTCTCACAGGCAATGCTCAGAGCACCGACTATAAGAAGAGTCTCTATTCTTGTACTTAAGGCGGCATTGTGCCTTTTGTATTTAATTCCGATGCCATTTCTGTGTTTCATCGTCAATGTGAAGGTCCAAGGAATAA
The DNA here is from genome assembly GCF_021461395.2 of Schistocerca americana. Taxonomy (NCBI): domain Eukaryota; kingdom Metazoa; phylum Arthropoda; class Insecta; order Orthoptera; family Acrididae; genus Schistocerca; species Schistocerca americana. The sequence goes on along the minus strand of NC_060124.1, from coordinate 626,379,520 downwards.
ACTGGACCTGCAGAAATGTAACGGAAACTATGACTGGTCTCACAGTGAATGCTCAAGGCACCGACTGTAAGAAGAGTCTCTATTCTTGAACTTAAGGCGGCATTGTGCCTTTTGTATTTAATTCCGATGCGGCTTCTGTGTATCATCGTCAATTTGAAGGTCCAAGGGATACATTGAACCTGTAGTGGCGTATCGGAAACTAATACTGGTCTCACAGGGAATGCTCAAAGGACCGACTGTAAGAAGAATCTCTATTCTTGTACTTAAGGCGGCATTGTGCCTTTTGTATTTAATTCCGATGCCATTTCTGTGTTTCATCGTCAATGTGAAAGTCCAAGGAATAAACTGAACCTGCAGAGGTGTATCTGTAACTAATACTGGTCTCACAGGGAATGCTCAATGCACCGACCGTAAGAAGAGTCTCTATTCTTGTACTTAAGGTGGCATTGTGCCTTTTGTATTTAATTCCGATGCCATTTCTGTGTTTCATCGTCAATGTAAAGGTCCAAGGAATAAACTAAACCTGCAGAGGTGTAGCGGAAACAAATACTGGTCTCACAGTTAATGCTCAAAGCACCGACTGTAACAAGAGTCTCTATTCTTGTACTTAAGGCGGCATTGTGCCTTTTGTATTTAATTCCGATGCCATTTGTGTGTTTCATCGTCAATGAGAAGGTCCAAGGAATAAACTGAAACTGCAGAGGTGTAGCGGAAACTAATACTTATCGCACAGGGAATGCTCAAAGCACCGACTGTAAGAAGAGTCTCTATTCTTGTACTTAAGGCGGCATTGTGCCTTTTGTATTTAATTCCGATGCCATTTCTGTGTTACATTGTCAACCTGAAGGTCCAAGGAATAAACTGAACCTGAAGAGGTGTAGCGGAAACTAATACTGGTCTCACAGTGAATGCTCAAAGCACCGACTGTAAGCAGAGTCTCTATCCTTGTACTTAAGGCGGCATTGTGCCTTTTGTATTTTTCTTTCCGATGCCATTTCTGTGTTACATCGTCAATGTGAAGGTCCAAGGAATACATTGAACCTCCAGTGGTGTATCGGAAGCTAATACTGGTCTCACAGGGAATGCTCAAAGCACCGACTGTAAGAAGAGTCTCTATTCTTGTACTTAATGCGGCATTGTGCCTTTTGTATTTAATTCCGATGCGATTTCTGTGTATCATCGTCAATTTGAAGGTCCAAAGAAATACATTGAACCTGCAGTGGTGTATCGGAAGCTAATACTGGTCTCACAGGGAATGCTCAAAGCACCGACTGTAAGAAGAGTCTCTATTCTGATACTTAAGGCGGCATTGTGCCTTTTGTATTTAATTCCGATGTGATTTCTGTGTATCATCGTCAATTTGAAGGACCAAGGAATACATTGAACCTGCAGTGGCGTATCGAAAACTAATACAGGTCGCACAGGAAAGGATCAAAACACAGACTCTAAGAAGTCTCACTCTTCTTGCAGTTATGGCGGCATTGTGCCTTTTGTATTTAATTCCGATGTGATTTCAGTGATTCATCGTCAATGTGTATGTCCGTGGAATAAATTGAACCTGCAGTGGTGTATCGGAAACTAATACTGGTCTCACAGGCAATGCTCAAAGCACCGACTGTAAGAAGAGTCTCTATTCTTGTACTTAAGGCGGCATTTTGCCTTTTGTACTTAATTCCGTGCCATTTCTGTGTTTCATCGTCAATGTGAAGGTCCAAGGAATAAATTGAACCTGCAGAGGTATAGCGGAAACTATGACTGGTCTCACAGTGAATGCTCAAAGCACCGACTGTAAGAAGAGTCTCTATTCTTGTACTTAAGGCAGCATTGTGCCTTTTTTTTTTAATTCCGATGCGATTTCTGTGTACCATCGTCAATTTGAAGGTCCAAGGGATACATTGAACCTCCAGTGGCGTATCGGAAACTAATACTGGTCTCACAGGGAATGCTCAAAGCACCGACTGTAAGAAGAGTCTCTATTCTTGTACTTAAGGCAGCATTGTGCCTTTTGTATTTAAATCCGATGCGATTTCTGCGTTTCATCGTCAATGTGAAGGTCCAAGGATAACATTGAACCTGCAGAGGTGTAGCGGAAACTAATACTGGTCTCACAGGGAATGCTCAAAGCACCGACTGTAAGAAGAGTCTCTATTCTTGTACTTAAGGCGGCATTGTGCCTTTTGTATTTGATTCCGATACGATTTCTGTGTATCATCGCCAATTTGAAGGTCCAAGGAATAAACTGAACCTGCAGAGGTGTAGCGGAAACTAATACTGGTCTCACAGGGAATGCTCAAAGCACCGACTGTAAGCAGAGTCTCTATTCTTGTACTTAACGCGGCATTGGGCATTTTGTATTTAATTCCGATGCCATTTCTGTGTTTCATCGTCAATGTGAAGGTACAAGGAATAAACTGAACCTGCAGAGGTGTATCGGAAACTATTACTGGTCTCACAGGGAATGCTCAAAGCACCGACTGTAAGAAGATTCTCTATTCTTAGACTTAAGGCGGCATTGTGCCTTTTGTATTTCATTCCGATGCGATTTCTGTGTATCATCGTCAATGTGAAGGTCCAAGGAATACATTGAACCTGCAGTGGTGTATCGAAAACTAATACTGGTCTCACAGGAAAGGATCAAAACACAGACTGTAAGAAGAGTCTCTATTCTTGTACTTAAGGCGGCATTGTGCGTTTTGTATTTGATTCCGATGCGATTTCTGTGTATCATCGTCAATTTGAAGGTCCAAGGAATACATTGAACCTGCAGTGGTGTATCGGAAACTAATATTGGTCTCACAGGGAATGCTCAAAGCACCTACTGTAATTAGAGTCTCTATTCTGGTATTTAAGGCGGCATTGTGCGTTTTGTATTTAATTCCGATGCGATTTCTGTGTTTCATCGTCAACGTGAAGGTCCAAGGAATACATTGAACCTGCAGTGGTGTATCGGAAACTAATACTGGTCTCCCAGGGAATGCTCAAAGCACCGACTGTAAGAAGAGTCTCTATCCTTGTACTTAAGGCGGCATTGTGCCTTTCGTATTTGATTCCGATGCGATTTCTGTGTATCATCGTCAATGTGAAGGTCCAAGGAATACATTGAACCTGCAGTGGTGTATCGGAAACTAATACTGGTCTCACATGGAATGCTCAAAGCACCGACTGTAAGAAGAGTCCCTATTCTTGTACTTACGGCGGCATTGTGCGTTTTGTATTTAATTCCGATGCGATTTCTGTGTTTCATCGTCAATGTGAAGGTCCAAGGAATACATTGAACTTGCAGTGGTGTATCGGAAACTAATACTGGTCTCACAGGGAATGCTCAAAGCACCGACTGTAAGAAGAGTCTCTATTCTTGTACTTAAGGCGTCATTGTGCCTTATGTATTTAATTCCGATGTGATTTCTGTGTATCATCGTCAATTTGAAGGACCAAGGAATACATTGAACCTGCAGTGGCGTATCTAAAACTAATACAGGTCGCACAGGAAAGGCTCAAAACACAGACTCTAAGAAGTCTCACTATTCTTGCAGTTATGGCGGCATTGTGCCTTTTGTATTTAATTCCGATGTGATTTCAGTGTTTCATCGTCAATGTGTATGTCCGAGGAATACATTGAACCTCCAGTGGTGTATCGGAAACTAATACTGGTCTCACAGGCAATGCTCAAAGCACCGACTATAAGAAGAGTCTCTATTCTTGTACTTAAGGCGGCATTGTGCCTTTTGTATTTAATTCCGATGCCATTTCTGTGTTTCATCGTCAATGTGAAGGTCCAAGGAATAAACTGAACCTGCAGAAGTGTAACGGAAACTATGACTGGTCTCACAGTGAATGCTCAAAGCACCGACTGTAAGAAGAGTCTCTATTCTTGTACTTAAGGCGGCATTGTGCCTTTTGTATTTAATTCCGATGCGATTTCTGTGTTTCATCGTCAATGTGAAGTTCCACGGAATTCATTGAACCTGCAGTGGTGTATCGGAAACTATTACTGGTCTCACAGGGAATGCTCAAAACACCGACTGTAAGAAGAGTCTCTATTCTTGTACTAAAGGCGGCATTGTGCCTTTTGTATTTAATTCCGATGCGGTTTCTGTGTATCATCGTCAATTTGAACGTCCAAGGGATACATTGAACGTGCAGTGGCGTATCGGAAATTAATACTGGTCTCACAGGGAATGCTCAAAGCACCGACTGTAAGAAGAGTCTCTATTCTTGTACTTAAGGCGGCATTGTGCCTTTTGTATTTAATTCCGATGCCATTTCTGTGTTTCATCGTCAATGTGAAAGTCCAAGGTATAAACTGAACCTGCAGAGGTGTATCTGTAACTAATACTTTTTCTCACAGGGAATGCTCAAAGCACCGACTGTAAGAAGAGTCTCTATTCATGTACTTAAGGCGGCATTGTGTCTTTTGTATTTGATTCCGATGCGATTTCTGTGTTTCATCGTCAATGTAAAGGTCCAAGGAATACATTGAACCTGCAGTGGTGTATCGGAAACTAATACTGGTCTCACAGGGAATGCTCATTGCACCGACTGTAAGAAGAGTCTCTATTCTTGTACTTAAGGTGGCATTGTGCCTTTTGTATTTAATTCCGATGCCATTTCTGTGTTTCATCGTCAATGTAAAGGTCCAAGGAATAAACTAAACCTGCAGAGGTGTAGCGGAAACTAATACTGGTCTCACAGTTAATGCTCAAAGCACCGACTGTAAGAAGAGTCTCTATTCTTGTACTTAAGGCCGCATTGTGCCTTTTGTATTTAATTCCGATGCCATTTCTGTGTTTCATCGTCAATGTGAAGGTCCAAGGAATAAACTGAACCTGCAGAGGTGTAGCGGAAACTAATACTTATCTCACAGGGAATGCTCAAAGCACCGACTGTAAGAAGAGTCTCTATTCTTGTACTTAAGGCGGCATTGTGCTTTTTGTATTTAATTCCGATGCCATTTCTGTGTTACATTGTCAATCTGAAAGTCCAAGGAATAAACTGAACCTGAAGAGGTGTAGCGGAAACTAATACTGGTCTCACAGGGAATGCTCAAAGCATCGACTGTAAGCAGAGTCTCTATCCTTGTACTTAAGGCGGCATTGTGCCTTTTGTATTTAATTCCGATGCCATTTCCGTGTTTCATCGTCAATGTGAAGGTCCAAGAAATACATTGAACCTGCAGTGGTGTATCGGAAGCTAATACTGGTCTCACAGGGAATGCTCAAAGCACCGACTGTAAGAAGAGTCTCTATTCTTGTACTTAATGCGGCATTGTGCCTTTTGTATTTAATTCCGATGCGATTTCTGTGTTTCATCGTCAATGTGAAGATCCAAGGAATACATTGAACCTGCAGTGGTGTATCGGAAACTAATACTGGTCTCACAGGGAATGCTCAAAGCACCGACTCTAAGAAGAGTCTCTATTCTTGTACTTAAGGCGGCATTGTGCCTTTTGTATTTACTTCCGATGCGATTTCTGTGTATCATCGTCAATTTGAAGGCCCAAAGAAATACATTGAACCTGCAGTGGTGTATCGGAAGCTAATACTGGTCTCACAGGGAATGCTCAAAGCACCGACTGTAAGAAAAGTCTCTATTCTTGTACTTCAGGCGGCATTGTGGCATTTGTATTTAATTTCGATGCCATTTCTGTGTTTCATGTTCAATTTGAAGGTCAAAGGAATACATTGAACCTGCAGTGGTGTATCGGAAATTAATACTGGTCTCACAGGGAATGCTCTAAGCACCGACTGTAAGAAGGGTCTCTATTCTTGTACTTAAGGCGGCATTGTGTCTTTTGTATTTGATTCCGATGCGATTTCTGTGTTTCATCGTCAATGTAAAGGTCCAAGGAATACATTGAACCTGCAGTGGTGTATCGGAAACTAATACTGGTCTCACAGGGATTGCTCAATGCACCGACTGTAAGAAGAGTCTCTATTCTTGTACTTAAGGCGGCATTGTGCGTTTTGTATTTAATTCCGATGCCATTTCTGTGTTTCATCGTCAATGTAAAGGTCCAAGGAATAAACAAAACATGCAGAGGTGTAGCAGAAACTAATACTGGTCTCACAGGGAATGCTCAAAGCACCGACTGTAAGAAGAGTCTCTATCCTTGTACTTAAGGCGGCATTGTGCCTTTTGTATTTAATTCCGATGTAATTTCAGTGTTTCTTCGTCAATGTGAATGTCCAAGGAATTCATTGAACCCCCAGTGGTGTATCGGAAACTAATACTGGTCTCACAGGGAATGCTCAAAGCACCGACGGTAAGAAGAGTCTCTATTCTTGTACTTAAGGCGGCATTGTTCCTTTTGTATTTAATTCCGATGTAATTTCAGTGTTTCATCGTCAATGTGTATGTCCAAGGAATAGATTGAACCTGCAGTGGTGTATCGGATACTATTACTGGTCTCACAGGGAATGCTCAAAGCACCGACTGTAAGAAGAGTCTCTATTCTTGTACATAAGGCGGCATTGTTCCTGTTGTATTTAATTCCGATGTAATTTCAGTGTTTCATCGTCAATGTGAATGTCCAAGGAATTCATTGAACCTCCTGTGGTGTATCGGAAATTAATACTGGTCTCACAGGGAATGCTCAAAGCACCGACTGTAAGAAGAGTCTCTATTCTTGTACTTAAGGCGGCATTGTGCCTTTTGCATTTGATTCCGATGCGACTTCTGTGTATCATCGTCAATTTGAAGGTCCAAGGAATACATTGCACCTGCAGTGGTGTATCGGAAACTAATACTGGTCTCACAGAGAATTCTTAAAGCACCGACTGTAAGTAGAGTCTCTATTCTAGTACTTAAGGCGGCATTGTGCGTTTTGTATTTAATTCCGATGCGATTTCTTTGTTTCATCGTGAATGTGAAGGTCCAAGGAATACATTGAACCTGCAGTGGTGTATCGGAAACTAATACTGGCCTCACAGGGAATGCTTAAAGCACCGACTGTAAGAAAAGTCTCTATTCTTGTACTTAAGGCGGCATTGTGCCTTTTGTATTTGGTTCCGATGCGACTTCTGTGTATCATCGTCAATTTGAAGGTCCAAGGAATACATTGAACCTGCAGTGGTGTATCGGAAAATAATACTGGTCTCACAGAGAATGCTCAATGCACCGACTGTAAGAAGAGTCTCTATTCTAGTACTTAAGGCGGCATTGTGCGTTTCGTATTTAATTCCGATTCGATTTCTGTGTTTCATCGTCAATGTGAAGGTCCAAGGAATACATTGAACCAGCAGTGGTGTATCGGAAACTAATACTGGTCCCACAGGGAATGCTCAAAGCACCGACTGTAAGAAGAGTCTCTATTCTTGTACTTAAGGCGATATTGTACCTTTTGTATTTAATTCCGATGCCATATCTGTGTTTCATCGTCAATGTGAAGGTCCAAGGAATAATCTGAACCTGCAGAGGTGTAGCGGAAACTAATGCTGGTCTCACAGGGAATGCTGAAAGCACCGACTGTAAGAAGAGTCTCTATTCTTGTACTTAAGGCGGCATTGTGCCTTTTGTATTTGATTCCGATGCGATTTCTGTGTTTCATCGTCAATGTGAAGGTCCAAGGAATACATTGAACCGGCAGTGGTGTATCGAAAACTAATACTGGTCTCACAAGAAAGGATCAAATCACAGACTGTAAGAAGAGTCTCTATTCTTGTACATAAGGCGGCATTGTGCCTTTTGTACATGATTCCGATGCGATTTCTGTGTATCATCGTCAATTTGAAGGTCCAAGGAATACATTGAACCTGCAGTGGTGTATCGGAAACTAATACTGGTCTCACAGGGAATGCTCAAAGCACCGACTGTAAGAAGAGTCTCTATTCTTTTACTTAAGGCGGCATTGTGCGTTTTGTATTTAATTCCGATGCGATTTCTGTGTTTCATCGTCAATGTGAAGGTCCAAGGAAAACATTGAAACTGCAGTGGTGTATCGGAAACTAATACTGGTCTCACAGGGAATGCTCAAAGCACCGACTGTAAGAAGAGTCTCTATTCTTGTACCTAAGGCGGCATTGTGCCTTTTGTATTAGATTCCGATGCGATTTCTGTGTATCATCGTCAATGTGAAGGTCCAAGGAATACATTGAACCTGCAGTGGTGTATCGGAAGCTAATACTGGTCTCACAGGGAATGCTCAAAGCACCGACTGTAAGAAGAGTCTCTATTCTTGTACTTAAGGCGGCATTTTGCGTTTTGTATTTAATTCCGATGCGATTTCTGTGTTTCATCGTCAATGTGAAGGTCCAAGGAATACATTGAACCTGCAGTGGTGTATCGGAAACTAATACTGGTCTCACAGGGAAAGCTCAAAGCACCGACTGTAAGAAGAGTCTCTATTCTTGTACATAAGGCGGCATTGTGCCTTTTGTATTTAATTCCGATATGATTTCTGCGATTCATCGTCAATGTGAAGGTCCAAGGAATACATTGAACCTGCAGAGGTGTAGCGGAAACTAATACTGGTCTCACAGGGAATGCTCAAAGCACCGACTGTAAGAAGAGTCTCTATTCTTGTACTTAAGGCGGCATTGTGCCTTTTGTATTTGAATCCGATGCGATTTCTGTGTTTCATCGTCAATGTGAAGGTCCAAGGAAAACATTGAACCTGCAGTGGTGTATCGGAAACTAATACTGGTCTCACAGGGAATGCTCAAAGCACCGACTGTAAGAAGAGTCTCTATTCTTGTACTTAAGGCGGCATTGTACCTTTTGTACTTAATTCCGATGCCATTTCTGTGTTTCATCGTCAATGTGAAGGTCCAAGGAATAAACTGAATCTGCAGAGGTGTAGGGGAAACTAATACTTAACTCACAGGGAATGCTCAAAGCGCTGACTGTAAGAAGAGTCCCTATTCTTGTACTTAAGGCGGTATTGTGCTTTTGTATTTAATTCTGATTCCATTTCTGTGTTACATCGTCAATGTGAAGGTCCAAGGAATAAACTGAACCTGCAGAGGTGTAGCGGAAACTATTACTGGTCTCACAGGGAATGCTCTAAGCACCGACTGTAAGCAGAGTCTCTATTCTTGTACTTAAGGCGGCATTGTGCCTTTTGTATTTAATTCCGATGCCATTTCTGTGTTTCATCGTCAATGTGAAGGTCCAAGGAATAAACTGAACCTGCAGAGGTGTAGCGGAAACTAATACTGGTCTCACAGGGAATGCTCAAAGCACCGACTGTAAGAAGAGTCTTTATTCTTGTACTTAAGGCGGCATTGTGCCTTTTGTATTTAATTCCGATGCGATTTCTGTGTTTCATCGTCAATGTGAAGGTCCAAGGAATACATTGAACCTGCAGTGGTGTATCGGAAACTAATACTGGTCTCATAGGGAATGCTCAAAGCACCGACTGTAAGAAGGGTCTCTATTCTTGTACTTAAGGCGGCATTGTGCCTTTTGTATTTAATTCCGATGCGATTTCTGTGTATCATCGTCAATTTGAAGGTCCAAAGAAATACATTGAACCTGCAGTGGTGTATCGGAAACTAATACTGGTCTCACAGGGAATGCACAAAGCACCGACTGTAAGAAGAGTCTCTATTCTTGTACTTAAGGCGGCATTGTGCCTTTTGTATTTAATTCCGATGCCATTTCTGTGTTTCATCGTCAATGTTTAGGTCCAAGGAATAAACTGAACCTGCAGTAGTGTATCGGAAACTAATACTGGTCTCACTGGGAATGCTCAAAGCACCGACTGTAAGAAGAGTCTCTACTCTTGTACTTAAGGCGGCATTGTGCCTTTTGTATTTAATTCCGATGCCATTTCTGTGTTTCATCGTCAATTTGAAGGTCCAAGGAATAAACTGAACCTGCAGATGTGTAGCCGAAACTAAAACTGGTCTCACAGGGAATGCTCAAAGAAATGACTTTAAGAAGAGTCTCGATTCTTGTACTTATGGCGGCATTGTGCCTTTTGTATTTAATTCCGATGTAAATTCAGTGTTTCTTCGTCAATGTGAATGTCCAAGGAATTCATTGAACCCCCAGTGGTGTATCGGAAACTAATAGTGATCTCACAGGGAATGCTCAAAGCACCGACGGTAAGAAGTGTCTCTATTCTTGTACTTATGCGGCATTGTTCCTTTTGTATTTAATTCCGATGCGATTTCTGTGTTTCATTGTCAATGTGAAGGTCCAAGGAATACATTGAACCTGCAGTGGTGTATCGGAAACTAATACTGGTCTCACAGGGAATGCTCAAAGCACCGACTGTAAGTAGAGTCTCTATTCTTGTACTTAAGGCGGCATTGTGCCTTTTGTATTTAATTCCGATGTAATTTCAGTGTTTCATCGTCAATGTGAATGTCCAAGGAATTCATTGAACCTCCTTTGGTGTATCGGAAACTAATACTGGTCTCACAGGGAATGCTCAACGCACCGACGGTAAGAAGAGTCTCTATTCTTGTACTTAAGGCGGCATTGTTCCTTTTGTATTTAATTCCATTGTAATTTCAATGTTTCATCGTCAATGTGTTTGTCCAAGGAATAGAATGAACCTGCAGTTGTGTATCGGATACTATTACTGGTCTCACAGGGAATGCTCAAAGCACCGACTGTAAGAAAAGTCTCTATTCTTGTAGTTAAGGCGGCATTGTGCATTTTGGATTTGATTCCGATGCGATTTCTGTGTTTCATCGTCAATGTGAAGGTCCAAGGAGAACATTGAACCTGCAGTGGTGTATCGGAAATTAAAATTGATCTCACAGGGAATGCTCAAAGCACCGACTGTAAGTAGAGTCTGTATTCTTGTACGTAAGGCGGCATTGCGCGTTTTGGATTTAATTCCGATGCGATTTCTGTGTTTCATCGTCAATGTGTAGGTCCAAGAAATACATTGAACCTGCAGTGGTGTATCGGAAACTAATACTGGTCTCACAGGGAATGCTCAAAGCACCGACGGTAAGAAGAGTCTCTATTCTTGTACTTAAGGCGGCATTGTTCCTTTTGTATTTAATTCCGATGTAATTTCAGTGTTTCATCGTCAATGTGTATGTCCAAGGAACGGATTGAACCTGCAGTGGTGTATCGGATACTATTACTGGTCTCACAGGGAATGCTCAAAGCACCGACTGTAAGAAGTGTCTCTATTCTTGTACTTAAGGCGGCATTGTGGCTTTTGTATTTAATTCCGATGCCATTTCTGTGTCTCATGGTCAATTTGAAGGTCCAAGGAATACATTGAACCTGCAGTGGTGTATCGGAAACTAATACTGGTCTCACAGGGAATGCTCAAAGCACCGACTGTAAGAAGAGAATCTATTCTTGTACTGAAGGCGGAATTGTGCCTTTTGTATTTAATTCCGATGCGATTTCTGTGTTCCATCGTCAATGTGAAATCCAAGGAATACAATGAACCTGCAATGATGTATCGTAAATTAATACTGGTCTCACAGGGAATGCTCAAAGCACCGACTGTAAGAAGAGTCTCTATTCTTGTACTTAAGGCGGCATTGTGCCTTTCGTATTTGATTCCGATGCGATTTCTGTGTATCATCGTCAATGTGAAGGTCCAAGGAATACATTGAACCTACAGTGGTGTATCGGAAGCTAATACTGGTCTCACAGGGAATGCTCAAAGCACCGACTGTAAGAAGAGTCTCTATTCTTGTACTTAAGGCGGCATTTTGCGTTTTGTATTTAATTCCGATCCGATTTCTGTGTTTCATCGTCAATGTGAAGGTCCAAGGAATACATTGAACCTGCAGTGGTGTATCGGAAACTAATACTGGTCTCACAGGGAATGCTCAAAGCACCGACTGTAAGAAGAGTCTCTATTCTTGTTCTTAAGGCGGCATTGTGCCTGTTGTATTTAATTCCGATGAAATTTCAGTGTTTCATCGTCAATGTGAATGTCCAAGGAATTCATTGAACCTCCTGTGGTGTATCGGAAACTAATACTGGTCTCACAGGGAATGCTCAAAGCACCGACTGTAAGAAAAGTCTCTATTCTTGTACTTAAGGCGGCATTGTGCCTTTTGTATTTGATTCCGATGTGACTTCTGTGCATCATCGTCAATTTGAAGGTCCAAGGAATACATTGAACCTGCAGTGGTGTATCGGAAACTAATACTTGTCTCACAGAGAATGCTCAAAGCACCGACTGTAAGAAGAGTCTCTATTCTAGTACTTAAGGCGGCATTGTGCGTTTTGTATTTAATTCCGATGCGATTTCTGTGTTTCATCGTCAATGTGAAGGTCCAAGGAATACATTGAACCTGCAGTGGTGTATCAGAAACTAATACTGGTCTCACCGGGAATGCTCAAAGCACCGACTGTAAGAAGAGTCTCTATTCTTGTACTTAAGGCGGCATTGTACCTTTTGTATTTAATTCCGATGCCATTTCTGTGTTTCATCGTCAATGTGAAGGTACAAGGTATAATCTGCACCCGTAGAGGTGTAGCGGAAACTAATACTGGTCTCACAGGGAATGCTGAAAGCACCGACTGTAAGAAGAGTCTCTATTCTTGTACTTAAGGCGGCATTGTGCCTTTTGTATTTGATTCCGATGCGATTTCTGTGTTTCATCGTCAATGTGAAGGTCCAAGGAATAAACTGAAACTGCAGAGGTGTAGCGGAAACTAATACTGGTCTCACAGGGAATGCTCAAAGCACCGACTGTAAGAAGAGTCTCTATTTTTGTACTTAAGGCGGCATTTTGCGTTTTGTATTTAATTCCGATCCGATTTCTGTGTTTCATCGTCAATGTGAAGGTCCAAGGAATACATTGAACCTGCAGTGGTGTATCGGAAACTAATACTGGTCTCACAGGGAATGCTCAAAGCACCGACTGTAAGAAGAGTCTCTATTCTTGTTCTTAAGGCGGCATTGTGCCTGTTGTATTTAATTCCGATGTAATTTCAGTGTTTCATCGTCAATGTGAATGTCCAAGGAATTCATTGAACCTCCTGTGGTGTATCGGAAACTAATACTGGTCTCACAGGGAATGCTCAAAGCACCGACCGTAAGAAAAGCCTCTATTCTTGTACTTAAGGCGGCATTGTGCCTTTTGTATTTGATTCCGATGCGATTTCTGTGTATCATCGTCAATTTGAAGGTCCAAGGAATACATTGAACCTGCAGTGGTGTATCGGAAACTAATACTGGTCTCACAGGGAATGCTCAAAGCACCGACTGTAAGAAGAGTCTCTATTCTTTTACTTAAGGCGGCATTGTGCGTTTTGTATTTAATTCCGATGCGATTTCTGTGTTTCATCGTCAATGTGAAGGTCCAAGGAATACATTGAAACTGCAGTGGTGTATCGGAAACTAATACTGGTCTCACAGGGAATGCTCAAAGCACCGACTGTAAGAAGAGTCTCTATTCTTGTACTTAACGCGGCATTGTGCCTTTTGTATTTGATTCCGATGTGATTTCTGTGTATCATCGTCAATGTGAAGGTCCAAGGAATACATTGAACCTGCAGTGCTGTATCGGAAGCTAATACTGGTCTCACAGGGAATGCTCAAAGCACCGACTGTAAGAAGAGTCTCTATTCTTGTACTTAAGGCGGCATTTTGTGTTTTGTATTAACTTCCGATGCGATTTCTGTGTTTCATCGTCAATGTGAAGGTCCAAGGAATACATTAAACCTGCAGTGGTGTATCGGAAACTAATACTGGTCTCACAGGGAATGCTCAAAGCACCGACTGTAAGAAGAGTCTCTATTCTTGTACTTAAGGCGGCATTGTGCCTTTTGTATTTAATTCTGATGCGATTTCTGCGATTCATCGTCAATGTGAAGGTCCAAGGAATACATTGAACCTGCAGAGGTGTAGCGGAAACTAATACTGGTCTCACAGGGAATGCTCAAAGCACCGACTGTAAGAAGAGTCTCTATTCTTGTACTTAAGGCGGCATTGTGCCTTTTGTATTTGAATCCGATGCGATTTCTGTGTTTCATCGTCAATGTGAAGGTCCAAGGAATACATTGAACCTGCAGTGGTGTATCGGAAACTAATACTGGTCTCACAGGGAATGCTCAAAGCACCGACTGTAAGAAGAGTCTCTATTCTTGTACTTAAGGCGGCATTGTGCCTTTTGTATTTAATTCCGATGCGATTTCTGTGTTTCATCGTCAATGTGAAGGTCCAAGGAATAAACTGAAACTGCAGAGGTGTAGCGGAAACTAATACTGGTCTCACAGGGAATGCTCAAAGCACCGACTGTAAGAAGAGTCTCTATTTTTGTACTTAAGGCGGCATTTTGCGTTTTGTATTTAATTCCGATCCGATTTCTGTGCTTCATCGTCAATGTGAAGGTCCAAGGAATACATTGAACCTGCAGTGGTGTATCGGAAACTAATACTGGTCTCACAGGGAATGCTCAAAGCACCGACTGTAAGAAGAGTCTCTATTCTTGTTCTTAAGGCGGCATTGTGCCTGTTGTATTTAATTCCGATGTAATTTCAGTGTTTCATCGTCAATGTGAATGTCCAAGGAATTCATTGAACCTCCTGTGGTGTATCGGAAACTAATACTGGTCTCACAGGGAATGCTCAAAGCACCGACCGTAAGAAAAGCCTCTATTCTTGTACTTAAGGCGGCATTGTGCCTTTTGTATTTGATTCCGATGCGATTTCTGTGTATCATCGTCAATTTGAAGGTCCAAGGAATACATTGAACCTGCAGTGGTGTATCGGAAACTAATACTGGTCTCGCAGGGAATGCTCGAAGCACCGACTGTAAGAAGAGTCTCTATTCTTTTACTTAAGGCGGCATTGTGCGTTTTGTATTTAATTCCGATGCGATTTCTGTTTTTCATCGTCAATGTGAAGGTCCAAGGAATACATTGAAACTGCAGTGGTGTATCGGAAACTAATACTGGTCCCAAAGGGAATGCTCAAAGCACCGACTGTAAGAAGAGTCTCTATTCTTGTACTTAAGGCGGCATTGTGCCTTTTGTATTTGATTCCGATGTGATTTCTGTGTATCATCGTCAATGTGAAGGTCCAAGGAATACATTGAACCTGCAGTGGTGTATCGGAAGCTAATACTGGTCTCACAGGGAATGCTCAAAGCACCGACTGTAAGAAGAGTCTCTATTCTTGTACTTAAGGCGGCATTTTGTGTTTTGTATTAAATTCCGATGCGATTTCTGTGTTTCATCGTCAATGTGAAGGTCCAAGGAATGCATTGAACCTGCAGTGGTGTATCGGAAACTAATACTGGTCTCACAGGGAATGCTCAAAGCACCGACTGTAAGAAGAGTCTCTATTCTTGTACTTAAGGCGGCATTGTGCCTTTTGTATTTAATTCCGATGCGATTTCTGTGTATCATCGTCAATTTGAAGGTCCAAAGAAATACATTGAACCTGCAGTGGTGTATCGGAAACTAATACTGGTCTCACAGGGAATGCACAAAGCACCGACTGTAAGAAGAGTCTCTGTTCTTGTACTTAAGGCGGCATTGTGCCTTTTGTATTTAATTCCGATGCCATTTCTGTGTTTCATCGTCAATGTGAAGGTCCAAGGAATAAACTGAACCTGCAGTAGTGTATCGGCAACTAATACTGGTCTCACAGGGAATGCTCAAAGCACCGACTGTAAGAAGAGTCTCTACTCTTGTACTTAAGGTGGCATTGTGCCTTTTGTATTTAATTCCGATGCCATTTCTGTGTTTCATCGTCAATGTGAAGGTCCAAGGAATAAACTGAACCTGCAGAGGTGTAGCCGAAACTAAAACTGGTCTCACAGGGAATGCTCAAAGAACCGACTGTAAGAAGAGTCTCTATTCTTGTACTTATGGCGGCATTGTGCCTTTTGTATTTAATTCCGATGTAATTTCAGTGTTTCTTCGTCAATGTGAATGTCCAAGGAATTCATTGAACCCCCAGTGGTGTATCGGAAAATAATGGTGATCTCACAGGGAATGCTCAAAGCACCGACGGTAAGAAGTGTCTCTATTCTTGTACTTATGCGGCATTGTTCCTTTTGTATTTCATTCCGATGTAATTTCAGTGTTTCATCGTCAATGTGTATGTCCAAGGAATAGATTGAACCTGCAGTGGTGTATCGGATACTATTACTGGTCTCACAGGGAATGCTCAAAGCACCGACTGTAAGAAGAGTCTCTATTCTTGTACTTAAGGCGGCATTGTGGCTTTTGTATTTAATTCCGATGCCATTTCTGTGTCTATTGGTCAATTTGAAGGTCCAAGGAATACATTGAACCTCCTGTGGTGTATCGGAAACTAATACTGGTCTCACAGGGAATGCTCAAAGCACCGACTGTAAGAAAAGTCTCTATTCTTGTACTTAAGGCGGCATTGTGCCTTTTGTATTTGATTCCGATGCGACTTCTGTGTATCATCGACAATTTGAAGGTCCAAGGAATACATTGAACCTGCAGTGGTGTATCGGAAATTAATACTTGTCTCACAGAGAATGCTCAAAGCACCGACTGTAAGAAGAGTCTCTATTCTAGTACTGAAGGCGGCATTGTGCGTTTTGTATTTAATTCCGATGCGATTTCTGTGTTTCATCGTCAATGTGAAGGTCCAAGGAATACATTGAACCTGCAGTGGTGTATCGGAAACTAATACTGGTCTCACCGGGAATGCTCAAAGCACCGACTGTAAGAAGAGTCTCTATTCTTGTACTTAAGGCGGCATTGTACCTTTTGTATTTAATACCGATGCCATTTCTGTGTTTCATCGTCAATGTGAAGGTACAAGGTATAATCTGCACCTGCAGAGGTGTAGCGGAAACTAATACTGGTCTCACAGGGAATGCTGAAAGCACCGACTGTAAGAAGAGTCTCTATTCTTGTACTTAAGGCGGCATTGTGCCTTTTGTATTTGATTCCGATGCGATTTCTGTGTTTCATCGTCAATGTGAAGGTCCAAGGAATACATTGAACCTGCAGTGGTGTATCGGAAACTAATACTGGTCTCACAGGGAATGCTCAAAGCACCGACTGTAAGAAGAGTCTCTATTCTTGTACATAAGGCGGCATTGTGCCTTTTGTATTTAATTCCGATGCGATATCTGCGATTCATCGTCAATGTGAAGATCCAAGGAATACATTGAACCTGCAGAGGTGTAGCGGAAACTAATACTGGTCTCACAGGGAATGCTCAAAGCACCGACTGTAAGAAGAGTCTCTATTCTTGTACTTAAGGCGGCATTGTGCCTCTTGTATTTGATTCCGATGCAATTTCTGTGTTTTATCGTCAATGTGAAGGTCCAAGGAATACATTGTACCTGCAGTGGTGTATCGGATACTGATACTGTTCTCACCGGGAATGCTCAATGCACCAACTGTAAGAAGCGTCTCTTTTCTTGTACTTAAGGCGGCATTGTGCCTTTTGTGTTTAATTCCGATGCGATTTCTGTGTATCATCGTCAATTTGAAGGTCCCAGTAATACATTGAACCTGCAGTGGCGTATCGAAAACTAATACAGGTCGCACAGGAAAGGATCAAAACACAGACTCTAATAAGTCTCAGTCTTCTTGCACTTATGGCGGCATTGTGCCTTTTGTATTTAATTCCGATGTGATTTCAGTTTTTCATCGTCAATGTGTATGTCCGAGGAATGCATTGAACCTGCAGTGGTGTATCGGAAACTAATACTGGTCTCACAGGGAATGCTCAAAGCACCGACTGTAAGAAAAGTCTCTATTCTTGTACTTCAGGCGGCATTGTGGCATTTGTATTTAATTCCGATGCCATTTCTGTGTTTCATGGTCAATTTGAAGGTCAAAGGAATACATTGAACCTGCAGTGGTGTATCGGAAATTAATACTGGTCTCACAGGGAATGCTCAAAGCACCGACTGTAAGAAGAGTCTCTATTCTAGTACTTAAGAAGGCATTGTGTCTTTTGTATTTGGTTCCGATGCGATTTCTGTATTTCATCGTCAATGTAAAGGTCCAAGGAATACATTGAACCTGCAGTGGTGTGTCGGAAACTAATACTGGTCTCACAGGGAATGCTCAATGCACCGACTGTAAGAAGAGTCTCTATTCTTGTACTTAAGGCGGCATTGTGCGTTTTGTATTTAATTCCGATGCAATTTCTGTGTTTCATCGTCAATGTAAAGGTCCAAGGAATAAACAAAACCTGCAGAGGTGTAGCAGAAACTAATACTGGTCTCACAGGGAATGCTCAAAGCACCGACTGTAAGAAGAGTCTCTATTCTTGTACTTAAGGCGGCATTGTGCCTTTTGTATTTAATTCCGATGTAATTTCAGTGTTTCTTCGTCAATGTGAATGTCCAAGGAATTCATTGAACCCCCAGTGGTGTATCGGAAACTAATACTGGTCTCACAGGGAATGCTCAAAGCACCGACGGTAAGAAGAGTCTCTATTCTTGTACTTAAGGCGGCATTGTTCCTTTTGTATTTAATTCCGATGTAATTTCAGTGTTTCATCGTCAATGTGTATGTCCAAGGAATAGATTGAACCTGCAGTGGTGTATCGGATACTATTACTGGTCTCACAGGGAATGCTCAAAGCACCGACTGTAAGAAGAGTCTCTATTCTTGTACTTAAAGCGGCATTGTTCCTGTTGTATTTAATTCCGATGTAATTTCAGTGTTTCATCGTGAATGTGAATGTCCAAGGAATTCATTGAACCTACTGTGGTGTATCGGAAATTAATACTGGTCTCACAGGGAATGCTCAAAGCACCGACTGTAAGAAGAGTATCTATTCTTGTACTTAAGGCTGCATTGTGCCTTTTGCAATTGATTCCGATGCGACTTCTGTGTATCATCGTCAATTTGAAGGTCCAAGGAATACATTGAACCTGCAGTGGTGTATCGGAAACTAATACTGGTCTCACAGAGAATTCTTAAAGCACCGACTGTAAGAAGAGTCTCTATTCTAGTACTTAAAGCGGCATTGTGCGTTTTGTATTTAATTCCGATGCGATTTCTGTGTTTCATCGTCAATGTGAAGGTCCAAGGAATACATTGAACCTGCAGTGGTGTATCGGAAACTAATACTGGTCTCACAGGGAATGCTCAAAGCACAGACTGTAAGAAGAGTCTCTATTCTTGTACTTAAGGCGGCATTGTGCCTTTTGTATTTGATTCCGATGCGACTTCTGTGTATCATCGTCAATTTGAAGGTCCAAGGAATACATTGAACCTGCAGTGTCGTATCGGAAAATAATACTGGTCTCACAGAGAATGCTCAATGCACCGACTGTAAGAAGAGTCTCTATTCTAGTACTTAAGGCGGCATTGTGCGTTTCGTATTTAAAATCGATGCGATTTCTGTGTTTCATCGTCAATGTGAAGGTCCAAGGAATACATTGAATCAGCAGTGGTGTATCGGAAACTAATACTGGTCTCACAGGGAGTGCTCAAAGCACCGAGTGTAAGAAGAGTCTCTATTCTTGTACTTAAGGCGATATTGTACCTTTTGTATTTAATTCCGATGCCATTTCTGTGTTTCATCGTCAATGTGAAGGTCCAAGGAATAATCTGAACCTGCAGATGTGTAGTGGAAACTAATACTGGTCTCACAGGGAATGCTGAAAGCACCGACTGTAAGAAAAGTCTCTATTCTTGTACTTAAGGCGGCATTGTGCCTTTTGTATTTGATTCCGATGCGATTTCTGTGTTTCATCGTCAATGTTAAGGTCCAAGGAATACATTGAACCTGCAGTGGTGTATCGAAAACTAATACTGGTCTCACAAGAAAGGATCAAATCACAGACTGTAAGAAGAGTCTCTATTCTTGTACATAAGGCGGCATTGTGCCTTTTGTATTTGATTCCGATGCGATTTCTGTGTATCATCGTCAATTTGAAGGTCCAAGGAATACATTGAACCTGCAGTGGTGTATCGGAAACTAATACTGGTCTCACAGGGAATGCTCAAAGCACCGACTGTAAGTAGAGTCTCTATTCTTGTACTTAAGGCGGCATTGTGCCTTTTGTACTTGAATCCGATGCGATTTCTGTGTTTCATCGTCAATGTGAAGGTCCAATCAATACATTGAACCTGCAGTGGTGTATCGGATACTGATACTGGTCTCACAGGGAGTGCTCAAAGCACCAACTGTAAGAAACGTCTCTTTTCTGTACTTAAGGCGGCATTGTGCCTTTTGTATTTAATTCCGATGCGATTTCTGTGTTTCATTGTCAATGTGAAGGTCCAAGGAATACATTGAACCTGCAGTGGTGTATCGGAAACTAATACTGGTCTCACAGGGAATGCTCAAATCACCGACTGTAAGAAGAGTCTCTATTCTTGTACTTAAGGCGGCATTGTGCCTTTTGTATTTAATTCCGATGCGATTTCTGTGTATCATCGTCAATTTGAAGGTCCAAGTAATACATTGAACCTGCAGTGGCGTATCGAAAACTAATACAGGTCGCACAGGAAAGGATCAAAACACAGACTCTAAGAAGTCTCAGTCTTCTTGCACTTACGGCGGCATTGTGCCTTTTGTATTTAATTCCGATGTGATTTCAGTGTTTCGTCGCCAATGTGTGTGTCCGAGGAATACATTGAACCTGCAGTGGTGTATCGGAAACTAATACTGGTCTCACAGGGACTGCTCAAAGCACCGACTGTAAGAAGAGTCTCTATTCTTGTACTTAAGGCGGCATTGTGCCTTTTGTATTTAATTCCGATGCGATTTCTGCGATTCATCGTCAATGTGAAGGTCCAAGGAATACATTGAACCTGCAGAGGTGTAGCGGAAACTAATACTGGTCTCACAGGGAATGCTCAAAGCACCGACTGTAAGAAGAGTCTCTATTCTTGTACTTAAGGCGGCATTGTGCCTTTTGTACTTGAATCCGATGCGATTTCTGTGTTTCATCGCCAATGTGAAGGTCCAAGGAATACATTGAACCTGCAGTGGTGTATCGGATACTGATACTGGTCTCACAGAGAGTGCTCAAAGCACCAACTGTAAGAAGCGTCTCTTTTCTTGTACTTAAGGCGGCATTGTGCCTTTTGTATTTAATTCCGATGCGATTTCTGTGTTTCATTGTCAATGTGAAGGTCAAAGGAATACATTGAACCTGCAGTGGTGTATCGGAAACTAATACTGGTCTCACAGGGAATGCTCAAAGCACCGACTGTAAGAAGAGTCTCTATTCTTGTACTTAAGGCGGCATTGTGCCTTTTGTATTTAATTCCGATGCGATTTCTGTGTATCATCGTCAATTTGAAGGTCCAAGTAATACATTGAACCTGCAGTGGCGTATCGAAAACTAATACAGGTCGAACAGGAAAGGATCAAAACACAGACTCTAAGAAGTCTCACGCTTCTTGCACTTATGGCGGCATTGTGCCTTTTGTATTTAATTCCGATGTGATTTCAGTGTTTCATCGTCAAAGTGTATGTCCGAGGAATACATTGAACCTGCAGTGGTGTAACGGAAACTAATACTGGTCTCACAGGGAATGCTCAAAGCACCGACTGTAAGAAGAGTCTCTACTCTTGTACTTAAGGCGGCATTGTGCCTTTTGTATTTAATTCCGATGTAATTTCAGTGTTTCATCGTCAATGTGAACGTCCAACGAATTCATTGAACCTCCTGTGGTGTATCGGAAACTAATACTGGTCTCACAGGGAATGCTCTAAGCACCGACGGTAAGAAGAGTCTCTATTCTTGTACTTAAGGCGGCATTGTTCCTTTTGTATTTAATTCCATTGTAATTTCAGTGTTTCATCGTCAATGTGTATGTCCAAGGAATAGAATGAACCTGCAGTGGTGTATCGGATACTATTACTGGTCTCACAGGGAATGCTCAAAGCACCGACTGTAAGAAGAGTCTCTATTCTTGTACTTAAGGCGGCACTGTGCCTTTTGTATTTAATTCCGATGCGATTTCTGCTATACATCGTCAATGTGAAGGTCCAAGGAATACATTGAACCTGCAGAGGTGTAGCGGAAACTAATACTGGTCTCACAGGGAATGCTCAAAGCACCGACTGTAAGAAGAGTCTCTATTCTTGTACTTAAGGCGGCATTGTGCCTTTTGTATTTGATTCCGATGCGATTTCTGTGTTTCATCGTCAATGTGAAGGTCCAAGGAATACATTGAACCTGCAGTGGTGTATCGGATACTGATACTGGTCTCACAGGGAATGCTCAAAGCACCAACTGTAAGAAGAGTCTCTTTTCTTGTACTTAAGGCGGCATTGTGCCTTTTGTATTTAATTCCGATGCGATTTCTGTGTATCATCGTCAATTTGAAGGTCCAAGTAATACATTGAACCTGCAGTGGCGTATCGAAAACTAATACAGGTCGCACAGGAAAGGATCAAAACACAGACTCTAAGAAGTCTCACGCTTCTTGCACTTATGGCGGCATTGTGCTTTTTGTATTTAATTCCGATGTGATTTCAGTGTTTCATCGTCAATGTGTATGTCCGAGGAATACATTGAACCTGCAGTGGTGTAACGGAAACTAATACTGGTCTCACAGGGAATGCTCAAAGCACCGACTGTAAGAAAAGTCTCTATTCTTGTACTTCAGGCGGCATTGTGGCTTTTGTATTTAATTCCGATGCCATTTCTGTCTTTCATGGTCAATTTGAAGGTCCAAGGAATACATTGAACATGCAGTGGTGTATCGGAAACTAATACTGGTCTCACAGGGAATGCTCAACTCACCGACTGTAAGAAGAGACTCTATTCTTGTACTGAAGGCGGAATTGTGCCTTTTGTATTTAATTCCGATGTAATTTCAGTGTTTCATCGTCAATGTGAATGTCCAAGGATTCCATTGAACCTCCAGTGGTGTATCGGAGACTAATACTGGTCTCACAGGGAAAGCTCAAAGCACCGACTGTAAGAAGAGTCTCTATTCTTGTACTTAAGGCGGCATTGTTCCTGTTGTATTTAATTCCGATGTAATTTCAGTGTTTCATCGTCAATGTGAATGTCCAAGGAATTCATTGAACCTCCTGTGGTGTATCGGAAATTAATACTGGTCTCACAGGGAATGCTCAAAGCACCGACTGTAAGAAGAGTCTCAATTCTTGTACTTAAGGCGGCATTGTGCCTTTTGCATTTGATTCCGATGCGACTTCTGTGTATCATCGTCAATTTGAAGGTCCAAGGAATACATTGAACCTGCAGTGGTGTATCGGAAACTAATACTGGTCTCACAGAGAATTCTTAAAGCACCGACTGTAAGAAGAGTCTGTATTCTTGTACGTAAGGCGGCATTGCGCGTTTTGGATTTAATTCCGATGCGATTTCTGTGTTTCATCGTCAATGTGAAGGTCCAAGAAATACATTGAACCTGCAGTGGTGTATCGGAAACTAATACTGGTCTCACAGGGAATGCTCAAAGCACCGACGGTAAGAAGAGTCTCTATTGTTGTACTTAAGGCGGCATTGTGCCTTTTGTATTTAATTCCGATGCCATTTCTGTGTCTCATGGTCAATTTGAAGGTCCAAGGAATACATTGAACCTGCAGTGGTGTATCGGAAACTAATACTGGTCTCACAGGGAATGCTCAAAGCACCGACTGTAAGAAGGGAATCTATTCTTGTACTGAAGGCGGAATTGTCCCTTTTGTATTTAATTCCGATGCGATTTCTGTGTTCCAACGTCAATGTGAAATCCAAGCAATACAATGAACCTGCAATGATGTATCGGAAATTAATACTGGTCTCACAGGGAATGCTCGAAGCACTGACTGTAAGAAGAGTCTCTATTGTTGTACTTAAGGCGGAATTGTGCCTTTTGTATTTGATTCCGATGCGATTTCTGTGTATCATCGTCAATGTGAAGGTCCAAGGAATACATTGAACCTGCAGTGGTGTATCGGAAGCTAATACTGGTCTCACAGGGAATGCTCAAAGCACCGACTGTAAGAAGAGTCTCTATTCTTGTACTTAAGGCGGCATTTTGCGTTTTGTATTTAATTCCGATCCGATTTCTGTGTTTCATCGTCAATGTGAAGGTCCAAGGAATACATTGAACCATCAGTGGTGTATCGGAAACTAATACTGGTCTCATAGGGAATGCTCAAAGCACCGACTGTAAGAAGAGTCTCTATTCTTGTACTTAAGGCGGCACTGTGCCTTTTGTATTTAATTCCGATGCGATTTCTGCTATACATCGTCAATGTGAAGGTCCAAGGAATACATTGAACCTGCAGAGGTGTAGCGGAAACTAATACTGGTCTCACAGGGAATGCTCAAAGCACCGACTGTAAGAAGAGTCTCTATTCTTGTACTTAAGGCGGCATTGTGCCTTTTGTATTTGATTCCGATGCGATTTCTGTGTTTCATCGTCAATGTGAAGGTCCAAGGAATACATTGAACCTGCAGTGGTGTATCGGATACTGATACTGGTCTCACAGGGAATGCTCAAAGCACCAACTGTAAGAAGAGTCTCTTTTCTTGTACTTAAGGCGGCATTGTGCCTTTTGTATTTAATTCCGATGCGATTTCTGTGTATCATCGTCAATTTGAAGGTCCAAGTAATACATTGAACCTGCAGTGGCGTATCGAAAACTAATATAGGTCGCACAGGAAAGGATCAAAACACAGACTCTAAGAAGTCTCACGCTTCTTGCACTTACGGCGGCATTGTGCCTTTTGTATTTAATTCCGAAGTGATTTCAGTGTTTCATCGTCAATGTGTATGTCCGAGGAATACATTGAACCTGCAGTGGTGTAACGGAAACTAATAATGGTCTCACAGGGAATGCTCAAAGCACCGACTGTAAGAAAAGTCCCTATTCTTGTACTTCAGGCGGCATTGTGGCTTTTGTATTTAATTCCGATGCCATTTCTGTCTTTCATGGTCAATTAGAAGGTCCAAGGAATACATTGAACATGCAGTGGTGTATCGGAAACTAATACTGGTCTCACAGGGAATGCTCAACTCACCGACTGTAAGAAGAGAATCTATTCTTGTACTGAAGGCGGAATTGTGCCTTTTGTATTTATTTCCGATGTAATTTAAGTGTTTCATCGTCAATGTGAATGTCAAAAGGATTCCATTGAACCTCCAGTGGTGTATCGGAGACTAATACTGGTCTCACAGGGAAAGCTCAAAGCACCGACTGTAAGAAGAGTCTCTATTCTTGTACTTAAGGCGGCATTGTTCCTGTTGTATTTAATTCCGATGTAATTTCAGTGTTTCATCGTCAATGTGAATGTCCAAGGAATTCATTGAACCTCCTGTGGTGTATCGGAAATTAATACTGGTCTCACAGGGAATGCTCAAAGCACCGACTGTAAGAAGAGTCTCTATTCTTGTACTTAAGGCGGCATTGTGCCTTTTGCATTTGATTCCGATGCGACTTCTGTGTATCATCGTCAATTTGAAGGTCCAAGGAATACATTGAACCTGCAGTGGTGTATCGGAAACTAATACTGGTCTCACAGAGAGTTCTTAAAGCACCGACTGTAAGAAGAGTCTCTATTCTAGTACTTAAGGCGGCATTGTGCGTTTTGTATTTAATTCCGATGCGATTTCTGTGTTTCATCGTCAATGTGAAGGTCCAAGGAATACATTGAACCTGCAGTGGTGTATTGGAAACTAATACTGGTCTCACAGGGAATGCTCAAAGCACCGACTGTAAGAAGAGTCTCTATTCTTGTACTTAAGGCGGCATTGTGCCTTTTGTATTTGATTCCGATGCGACTTCTGTGTATCATCGTCAATTTGAAGGTCCAAGGAATTCATTGAACCTGCCGTGGTGTATCGGAAAATAATACTGGTCTCACAGAGAATGCTCAATGCACCGACTGTAAGAAGAGTCTCTATTCTAGTACTTAAGGCGGCATTGTGCGTTTCGTATTTAATTCCGATGCGATTTCTGTGTTTCATCGTCAATGTGAAGGTCCAAGGAATGCATTGAACCACCAGTGGTGTATCGGAAACTAATACTGGTCCCACAGGGAATGCTCAAAGCACCGACTGTAAGAAGAGTCTCTATTCTTGTACTTAAGGCGGCATTGTGCCTTTTGTATTTGATTCCGATGCGATTTCTGTGTTTCATCGTCAATGTGAAGGTCCAAGGAATACATTGAACCTGCAGTGGTGTATCGAAAACTAATACTGGTCTCACAAGAAAGGATCAAATCACAGACTGTAAGAAGTGTCTCTATTCTTGTACATAAGGCGGCATTGTGCCTTTTGTATTTGATTCCGATGCGATATCTGTGTATCATCGTCAATTTGAAGGTCCAAGGAATACATTGAACCTGCAGTGGTGTATCGGAAACTAATACTGGTCTCACAGGGAATGCTCAAAGCACCGACTGTAAGAAGTGTCTCTATTCTTTTACTTAAGGCGGCATTGTGCGTTTTGGATTTAATTGCGATGCCATTTCTGTGTTTCATCGTCAATGTGAAGGTCCAAGGAATACATTGAAACTGCAGTGGTGTATCGGAAACTAATACTGGTCTCACAGGGAATGCTCAAAGCTCCGACTGTAAGAAGAGTGTCTATTCTTGTACTTAAGGCGGCATTGTGCCTTTTGTAATTGATTCCGATGCGATTTCTGTGTATCATCGTCAATGTGAAGTTCCAAGGAATACATTGAACCTGCAGTGGTGTATCGGAAGCTAATACTGGTCTCACAGGGAATGCTCAAAGCACCGACTGTAAGAAGAGTCTCTATTCTTGTACTTAAGGCGGCATTTTGCGTTTTGTATTTAATTCCGATGCGATTTCTGTGTTTCATCGTCAATGTGAAGGTCCAAGGAATACATTGAACCTGCAGTGGTGTATTGGAAACTAATACTGGTCTCACAGGGAATGCTCAAAGCACCGACTGTAAGAAGCGTCTCTATTCTTGTACTTAAGGCGGCATTGTGCCTTTTGTATTTATTTCCGATGCGATTTCTGCGATTCATCGTCAATGTGAAGGTCCAAGGAATACATTGAACCTGCAGAGGTGTAGCGGAAACTAATACTGGTCTCACAGGGAATGCTCAAAGCACCGACTGTAAGAAGAGTCTCTATTCTTGTACTTAAGGCGGCATTGTGCCTTTTGTATTTGAATCCGATGCGATTTCTGTGTTTCATCGTCAATGTGAAGGTCCAAGGAATACATTGAACCTGCAGTGGTGTATCGGATACTGATACTGGTCTCACAGGGAATGCTTAAAGCACCAACTGTAAGAAGCGTCTCTTTTCTTGTACTTAAGGCGGCATTGTGCCTTTTGTATTTAATTCCGATGCGATTTCTGTGTATCATCGTCAATTTGAACTTCCAAGTAATACATTGAACCTGCAGTGGCGTATCGAAAACTAATACAGGTCGCACAGGAAAGGATCAAAACACAGACTCTAAGAAGTCTCAGTCTTCTTGCACTTATGGCGGCATTGTGGCTTTTGTATTTAATTCCGATGCCATTTCTGTGTTTCATGGTCAATTTGAAGGTCCAAGGAATTCATTGAACCTGCAGTGGTGTATCGGAAACTAATACTGGTCTCACAGGGAATGCTCAAAGCACCGACTGTAAGAAGAGTCTCTATTCTTGTACTTAAGGCGGCATTGTGTCTTTAGTATTTGATTCCGATGCAATTTCTGTGTTTCATCGTCAATGTAAATTTCCAAGGAATACATTGAACCTGCAGTGGTGTATCGGAAACTAATACTGGTCTCACAGGGAATGCTCAATGCACCGACTGTAAGAAGAGTCTCTATTCTTGTACTTAAGGCGGCATTGTGCGTTTTGTATTTAATTCCGATGCCATTTCTGTGTTTCATCGTCAATGTAAAGGTCCAATGAATAAACAAAACCTGCAGAGGTGTAGCGGAAAATATTACTGGTCTCACAGGGAATGCTCAAAGCACCGACTGTAAGCAGAGTCTCTATTCTTGTACTTAAGGCGGCATTGTGCCTTTTGTATTTAATTCCGATGCCATTTCTGTGTTTCATCGTCAATGCGAAGGTCCAAGGAATAAAATGAACATGCAGAGGTGTAGCGGAAACTAATACTGGTCTCACAGGGAATACTCAAAGCACCGACTGTAAGAAGAGTCTTTATTCTTGTACTTAAGGCGGCATTGTGCCTTTTGTATTTAATTCCGATGCGATTTCTGTGTTTCATCGTCAATGTGAAGGTCCAAGGAATACATTGAACCTGCAGTGGTGTATCGGAAACTAATACTGGTCTCACAGGGAATGCTCAAAGCACCGACTGTAAGAAGAGTCTCTATTCTTGTACTTAAGGCGGCATTGTGCCATTTGTATTTAATTCCGATGCGATTTCTGTGTATCATCGTCAATTTGAAGGTCCAAAGAAATACATTGAACCTGCAGTGGTGTATCGGAAACTAATACTGGTCTCACAGGGAATGCTCAAAGTACCGACTGTAAGAAGAGTCTGTATTCTTGTACTTAAGGCGGCATTGTGCCTTTTGTATTTAATTCCGATGCCATTTCTGTGTTTCATCGTCAATGTGAAGGTCCAAGGAATAAACTGAACCTGCAGTCGTGTATCGGAAACTAATACTGGTCTCACAGGGAATGCTCATAGCACCGACTGTAAGAAGAGTCTCTACTCTTGTACTTAAGGCGGCATTGTGCCTTTTGTATTTAATTCCGATGCCATTTCTGTGTTTCATCGTCAATGTGAAGGTCCAAGGAATAAACTGAACCTGCAGAGGTGTAGCCGAAACTAAAACTGGTCTCACAGGGAATGCTCAAAGCACCGACTGTAAGAAGAGTCTCTATTCTTGTACTTAAGGCGGCATTGTTCCTTTTGTATTTAATTCCGATGCGATTGCTGTGTTTCATTGTCAATGTGAAGGTCCAAGGAATACATTGAACCTGCAGTGGTGTATCGGAAACTAATACTGGTCTCACAGGGAATGCTCAAAGCACCGACTGTAAGTAGAGTCTCTATTCTTGTACTTAAGGCGGCATTGTGCTTTTTGTATTTAATTCCGATGTAATTTCAGTGTTTCATCGTCAATGCGAATGTCCATGGAATTCATTGAACCTCCTGTGGTGTATCGGAAACTAATACTGGTCTCACAGGGAATGCTCAAAGCACCGACTGTAAGAAGAGTCTCTATTCTTGTACTTAAGGCGGCATATGACTTTTGTATTTAATTCCGATGCCATTTCTGTGTTTCATCGTGAATGTGAAGGTCCAAGGAATAAACTGAACCTGCAGTCGTGTATCGGAAACTAATACTGGTCTCACAGGGAATGCTCATAGCACCGACTGTAAGAAGAGTCTCTATTCTTGTACTTAAGGCGGCATTGTTCCTTTTGTATTTAATTCCATTGTAATTTCAGTGTTTCATCGTCAATGTGTATGTCCAAGGAATAGAATGAACCTGCAGTGGTGTATCGGATACTATTACTGGTCTCACAGGGAATGCTCAAAGCACCGACTGTAAGTAAAGTCTCTAATCTTGTAGTTAAGGCGGCATTGTGCATTTTGGATTTGATTCCGATGCGATTTCTGTGTTTCATCGTCAATGTGAAGGTCCAAGGAGAACATTGAACCTGCAGTGGTGTATCGGAAATTAATATTGGTCTCACAGGGAGTGCTCAAAGCACCGACTGTAATTAGAGTCTGTATTCTTGTACGTAAGGCGGCATTGCGCGTTTTGGATTTAATTCCGATGCGATTTCTGTGTTTCATCGTCAATGTGAAGGTCCAAGAAAAACATTGAACCTGCAGTGGTGTATCGGAAACTAATACTGGTCTCACAGGGAATGCTCAAAGCACCGACGGTAAGAAGAGTCGCTATTCTTGTACTTAAGGCGGCATTGTTCCTTTTGTATTTAATTCCGATGTAATTTCAGTGTTTCATCGTCAATGTGTATGTCCAAGGAATAGATTGAACCTGCAGTGGTGTATCGGATACTATTACTGGTCTCACAGGGAATGCTCAAAGCACCGACTGTAAGAAGAGTCTCTATTCTTGTACTTAAGGCGGCATTGTGGCTTTTGTATTTAGTTCCGATGCCATTTCTGTGTCTCATGGTCAATTTGAAGGTCCAAGGAATACATTCAACCTGCAGTGGTGTATCGGAAACTAATACTGGTCTCACAGGGAATGCTCAAAGCACCGACTGTAAGAAGAGTCTCTATTCTTGTACTTAAGGCGGAATTGTGCCTTTTGTATTTAATTCCGATGCGATTTCTGTGTTCCATCGTCAATCTGAAATCCAAGGAATACAATGAACCTGCAATGATGTATCGGAAATTAATACTGGTCTCACAGGGAATGCTCGAAGCACCGACTGTAAGAAGAGTCTCTATTCTTGTACTTAAGGCGGCATTGTGCCTTTTGTATTTGATTCCGATGCGATTTCTGTCTATCATCGTCAATGTGAAGGTCCAAGGAATACATTGAACCTGCAGTGGTGTATCGGAAGCTAATACTGGTCTCACAGGGAATGCTCAAGGTACCGACTGTAAAAAGAGTCTCTATTCTTGTACTTAAGGCAGCATTTTGCGTATTGTATTTAATTCCGATCCGATTTCTGTGTTTCATCGTCAATGTGAACGTCCAAGGAATACATTGAACCTGCAGTGGTGTATCGGAAACTAATACTGGTCTCACAGGGAATGCTCAAAGCACCGACTGTAAGAAGAGTCTCTATTCTTGTACTTAAGGCGGCATTGTGCCTTTTGTATTTAATTCCGATGCGATATCTGCTATTCATCGTCAATGTGAAGGTCCAAGGAATACATTGAACCTGCAGAGGTGTAGCGGAAACTAATACTGGTCTCACAGGGAATGCTCAAAGCACCGACTGTAAGAAGAGTCTCTATTCTTGTACTTAAGGCGGCATTGTGCCTTTTGTATTTGATTCCGATGCGATTTCTGTGTTTCATCGTCAATGTGAAGGTCCAAGGAATACATTGAACCTGCAGTGGTGTATCGGATACTGATACTGGTCTCACAGGGAATGCTCAACACACCAACTGTAAGAAGAGTCTCTTTTCTTGTACTTAAGGCGGCATTGTGCCTTTTGTATTTAATTCCGATGCGATTTCTGTGTATCATCGTCAATTGGAAGGTCCAAGTAATACATTGAACCTGCAGTGGCGTATCGAAAACTAATACAGGTCGCACAGGAAAGGATCAAAGCACAGACTCTAAGAAGTCTCACGCTCCTTGCACTTATGGCGGCATTGTGCCTTTTGTATTTAATTCCGATGTGATTTCAGTGTTTCATCGTCAATGTGTATGTCCGAGGAATACATTGAACCTGCAGTGGTGTATCGGAAACTAATACTCGTCTCACAGGGAATGCTCAAAGCACCGACTGTAAGAAAAGTCTCTATTCTTGTACTTCAGGTGGCATTGTGGCTTTTGTGTTTAATTCCGATGCCATTTCTGTCTTTCATGGTCAATTTGAAGGTCCAAGGAATACATTGAACATGCAGTGGTGTATCGGAAACTAATACTGGTCTCACAGGGAATGCTCAAATCAACGACTGTAAGAAGAGAATCTATACTTGTATTGAAGGCGGAATTGTGCCTTTTGTATTTAATTCCGATGTAATTTCAGTGTTTCATCGTCAATGTGAATGTCCAAGGATTCCATTGAACCTCCAGTGGTGTATCGGAAACTAATACTGGTCTCACAGGGAATGCTCAAAGCACCGACTTAAGAAGAGTCTCTATTCTTGTACTTAAGGCGGCATTTTTCCTATTGTATTTCATTCCGATGCGATTTATGTGCTTCATCCTCAATGTGAAGGTCCAAGGAATACACTGAAATTGCAGTGGTGTATCGGAAACTAATACTGGTCTCACAGGGAATGCTCAAAGCACCGACTTAAGAAGAGTCTCTATTCTTGTACTTAAGGCGGCATTGTGCCTTTTGTATTTAATTCCGATGCGATTTCTGTGTTCCATCGTCAATGTGAAATCCAAGGAATACAATGACCCTGCAATGATGTATCGGAAATTAATACTGGTCTCACAGGGAATGCTCGAAGCACCGACTGTAAGAAGAGTCTCTATTCTTGTACTTAAGGCGGCATTTTTCCTATTGTATTTCATTCCGATGCGATTTATGTGCTTCATCCTCAATGTGAAGGTCCAAGGAATACACTGAAATTGCAGTGGTGTATCGGAAACTAATACTGGTCTCACAGGGAATGCTCAAAGCACCGACTGTAAGAAGGGTCTCTATTCTTGTACTTATGGCGGCATTGTGCCTTTTGTATTTAATTCCGATGCGATTTCTGTGTTTCATCGTCAATGCGAAGGTCCAAGCAATACACTGAACCTGCACTAACGTATTGGAAACTAATACTGGTCTCACAGGGAATGCCAAAAGCACCGACGGTAAGAAGAGTCTCTATTCTTGTACTTAAGGCGGCATTGTTCCTTTTGTATTTAATTCCATTGTAATTTCAGTGTTTCATCGTCAATGTGTATGTCCAAGGAATAGATTGAACCTGCAGTGGTGTATCGGATACTATTACTGGTCTCACAGAGAATGCTCAAAGCACCGACTGTAAGTAGAGTCTGTATTCTTGTACGTAAGGCGGCATTGCGCGATTTGGTTTTAATTCCGATGCGATTTCTGTGTTTCATCGTCAATGTGAAGGTCCAAGAAATACATTGAACCTGCAGTGGTGTATCGGAAACTAATACTGGTCTCACAGGGAATGCTCAAAGCACCGACGGTAAGAAGAGTCTCTATTCTTGTACTTAAGGCGGCATTGTTCCTTTTGTATTTAATTCCGATGTAATTTCAGTGTTTCATCGTCAATGTGTATGTCCAAGGAATAGATTGAACATGCAGTGGTGTATCGGATACTATTACTGGTCTCACAGGGAATGCTCAAAGCACCGACTGTAAGAAGAGTCTCTATTCTTGTACTTATGGCGGCATTGAGGCTTTTGTATTTAATTCCGATGACATTTCTGTGTCTCATGGTCAATTTGAAGGTCCAAGGAATACATTGAACCTGCAGTGGTGTATCGAAAACTAATACTGGTCTCACAGGGAATGCTCAAAGCACCGACTGTAAGAAGAGAATTTTTTTCCTGTACTGAAGGCGGAATTGTGCCTTTTGTATTTAATTCCGATGTTATTTCAGTGTTTCATCGTCAATGTGAATGTCCAAGGATTCCATTGAACATCCAGTTGTGTATCGGAAACTAATACTGGTCTCACAGGGAGAGCTCAAAGCACCGACTGTAAGAACAGTCTCTATTCTTGTACTTAAGGCGGCATTGTGCCTTTTGTATTTAATTCCGATGCGATTTCTGTGTTTCTCCGTCAATGTGAAGGTGCAAGGAACACATTGAACCTACAGTGGTGTATCGGAAACTAATACAGGTCCCACAGGAAAGGATCAAAGCACAGACTCTTAGAAGTCTCACACTACTTGCACTTAAGGCGGCATTGTGCCTTTTGTATTTAATTCCGATGTAATTTCAGTGTTTCATCGTCAATGTGTATGTCCAAGGAATACATTGAACCTGCAGTGGTGTATCGGAAGCTAATACTGGTCTCACAGGGAATGCTCAAAGCACCGACTTAAGAAGAGTCTCTATTCTTTTACATAAGGCGGCATTGTGCCTTTTGTATTTGATTCCGATGCGATCTCTGTGTATCATCGTCAATGTGAAGGTCCAAGGAATACATTGAACCTGCAGTGGTGTATCGGAAGCTAATACTGGTCTCACAGGGAATGCTCAAAGCACCGACTGTAAGAAGAGTCTCTATTCTTGTACTTAAGGCGGCATTTTGGTTTTGTATTTAATTCCGATCCGATTTCTGTGTTTCATCGTCAATGTGAAGGTCCAAGGAATACATTGAACCTGCAGTGGTGTATCGGAAGCTAATACTGGTCTCACAGGGAATGCTTAAAGCACCGACTGTAAGAAGGGTCTCTATTCTTGTACTTAAGGCGGCATTGTGCCTTTTGTATTTAATTCCGATACGATTTCTGCGATTCAACGTCATTGTGAAGGTCCAAGGAATACATTGAACCTGCAGAGGTGTAGCGGAAACTAATACTGGTCTCACAGGGAATGCTCAAAGCACCGACTGTAAGAAGAGTCTCTATTCTTGTACTTAAGGCGGCATTGTGCCTTTTGTATTTAATTCCGATGCGATTTCTGTGTATCATCGTCAATTTGAAGGTCCAAGTAATACATTGAACCTGCAGTGGCGTATCGAAAACTAATACAGGTCGCACAGAAAAGGATCAAAACACAGACTCTGAGAAGTCTCACGCTTCTTGCACTTATGGCGGCATTGTGCCTTTTGTATTTAATTCCGATGTGATTTCAGTGTTTCATCGTCAATGTGAAGGTCCAAGGAATACATTGTACCTGCAGTGGTGTATAGGAAACTAACACAGGTCTCACAGGCAATGCTCAAAGCACCGACTGTAGGAAGAGTCTCTATTCTTGTACTTAAGGCGGCATTGTGCATTTTGTATTTAATTCCGATGCGATTTCTGTGTTTCTTCGTCAATGTGAAGGTGCAAGGAACACATTGAATCTACAGTGGTGTATCGGAAACTAATACAGGTCCCACAGGAAAGGATCAAAGCACAGACTCTTAGAAGTCTCACACTACTTGCACTTAAGGCGGCATTGTGCCTTTTGTATTTAATTCCGATGTAATTTCAGTGTTTCATCGTCAATGTGTATGTCCAAGGAATACATTGAACCTGCAGTGGTGTATCGGAAGCTAATACTGGTCTCACAGGAGTATGCTCAAAGCACCGACTTAAGGAGAGTCTCTACTCTTGTACATAAGGCGGCATTGTGCCTTTTGTATTTGGTTCCGATGCGATTTCTGTGTATCATCGTGAATGTGAAGGTCCAAGGAATACAATGAACCTGCAATGATGTATCGGAAATTAATACTGGTCTCACAGGGAATGCTCGAAGCACCGACTGTAAGAAGAGTCTCTATTCTTGTACTTAAGGCGGCATTGTGCCTTTTGTATTTGATTCCGATGCGATTTCTGTCTATCATCGTCAATGTGAAGGTCCAAGGAATACATTGAACCTGCAGTGGTGTATCGGAAGCTAATACTGGTCTCACAGGGAATGCTCAAAGTACCGACTGTAAAAAGAGTCTCTATTCTTGTACTTAAGGCAGCATTTTGCGTATTGTATTTAATTCCGATCCGATTTCTGTGTTTCATCGTCAATGTGAACGTCCAAGGAATACATTGAACCTGCAGTGGTGTATCGGAAACTAATACTGGTCTCACAGGGAATGCTCAAAGCACCGACTGTAAGAAGAGTCTCTATTCTTGTACTTAAGGCGGCATTGTGCCTTTTGTATTTAATTCCGATGCGATATCTGCTATTCATCGTCAATGTGAAGGTCCAAGGAATACATTGAACCTGCAGAGGTGTAGCGGAAACTAATACTGGTCTCACAGGGAATGCTCAAAGCACCGACTGTAAGAAGAGTCTCTATTCTTGTACTTAAGGCGGCATTGTGCCTTTTGTATTTGATTCCGATGCGATTTCTGTGTTTCATCGTCAATGTGAAGGTCCAAGCAATACATTGAACCTGCAGTGGTGTATCGGATACTGATACTGGTCTCACAGGGAATGCTCAACACACCAACTGTAAGAAGAGTCTCTTTTCTTGTACTTAAGGCGGCATTGTGCCTTTTGTATTTAATTCCGATGCGATTTCTGTGTATCATCGTCAATTGGAAGGTCCAAGTAATACATTGAACCTGCAGTGGCGTATCGAAAACTAATACAGGTCGCACAGGAAAGGATCAAAGCACAGACTCTAAGAAGTCTCACGCTTCTTGCACTTATGGCGGCATTGTGCCTTTTGTATTTAATTCCGATGTGATTTCAGTGTTTCATCGTCAATGTGTATGTCCGAGGAATACATTGAACCTGCAGTGGTGTATCGGAAACTAATACTCGTCTCACAGGGAATGCTCAAAGCACCGACTGTAAGAAAAGTCTCTATTCTTGTACTTCAGGTGGCATTGTGGCTTTTGTGTTTAATTCCGATGCCATTTCTGTCTTTCATGGTCAATTTGAAGGTCCAAGGAATACATTGAACATGCAGTGGTGTATCGGAAACTAATACTGGTCTCACAGGGAATGCTCAAATCAACGACTGTAAGAAGAGAATCTATACTTGTATTGAAGGCGGAATTGTGCCTTTTGTATTTAATTCCGATGTAATTTCAGTGTTTCATCGTCAATGTGAATGTCCAAGGATTCCATTGAACCTCCAGTGGTGTATCGGAAACTAATACTGGTCTCACAGGGAATGCTCAAAGCACCGACTTAAGAAGAGTCTCTATTCTTGTACTTAAGGCGGCATTTTTCCTATTGTATTTCATTCCGATGCGATTTATGTGCTTCATCCTCAATGTGAAGGTCCAAGGAATACACTGAAATTGCAGTGGTGTATCGGAAACTAATACTGGTCTCACAGGGAATGCTCAAAGCACCGACTTAAGAAGAGTCTCTATTCTTGTACTTAAGGCGGCATTGTGCCTTTTGTATTTAATTCCGATGCGATTTCTGTGTTCCATCGTCAATGTGAAATCCAAGGAATACAATGACCCTGCAATGATGTATCGGAAATTAATACTGGTCTCACAGGGAATGCTCGAAGCACCGACTGTAAGAAGAGTCTCTATTCTTGTACTTAAGGCGGCATTTTTCCTATTGTATTTCATTCCGATGCGATTTATGTGCTTCATCCTCAATGTGAAGGTCCAAGGAATACACTGAAATTGCAGTGGTGTATCGGAAACTAATACTGGTCTCACAGGGAATGCTCAAAGCACCGACTGTAAGAAGGGTCTCTATTCTTGTACTTATGGCGGCATTGTGCCTTTTGTATTTAATTCCGATGCGATTTCTGTGTTTCATCGTCAATGCGAAGGTCCAAGCAATACACTGAACCTGCACTAACGTATTGGAAACTAATACTGGTCTCACAGGGAATGCCAAAAGCACCGACGGTAAGAAGAGTCTCTATTCTTGTACTTAAGGCGGCATTGTTCCTTTTGTATTTAATTCCATTGTAATTTCAGTGTTTCATCGTCAATGTGTATGTCCAAGGAATAGATTGAACCTGCAGTGGTGTATCGGATACTATTACTGGTCTCACAGAGAATGCTCAAAGCACCGACTGTAAGTAGAGTCTGTATTCTTGTACGTAAGGCGGCATTGCGCGATTTGGTTTTAATTCCGATGCGATTTCTGTGTTTCATCGTCAATGTGAAGGTCCAAGAAATACATTGAACCTGCAGTGGTGTATCGGAAACTAATACTGGTCTCACAGGGAATGCTCAAAGCACCGACGGTAAGAAGAGTCTCTATTCTTGTACTTAAGGCGGCATTGTTCCTTTTGTATTTAATTCCGATGTAATTTCAGTGTTTCATCGTCAATGTGTATGTCCAAGGAATAGATTGAACATGCAGTGGTGTATCGGATACTATTACTGGTCTCACAGGGAATGCTCAAAGCACCGACTGTAAGAAGAGTCTCTATTCTTGTACTTATGGCGGCATTGAGGCTTTTGTATTTAATTCCGATGACATTTCTGTGTCTCATGGTCAATTTGAAGGTCCAAGGAATACATTGAACCTGCAGTGGTGTATCGAAAACTAATACTGGTCTCACAGGGAATGCTCAAAGCACCGACTGTAAGAAGAGAATTTTTTTCCTGTACTGAAGGCGGAATTGTGCCTTTTGTATTTAATTCCGATGTTATTTCAGTGTTTCATCGTCAATGTGAATGTCCAAGGATTCCATTGAACATCCAGTTGTGTATCGGAAACTAATACTGGTCTCACAGGGAGAGCTCAAAGCACCGACTGTAAGAACAGTCTCTATTCTTGTACTTAAGGCGGCATTGTGCCTTTTGTATTTAATTCCGATGCGATTTCTGTGTTTCTCCGTCAATGTGAAGGTGCAAGGAACACATTGAACCTACAGTGGTGTATCGGAAACTAATACAGGTCCCACAGGAAAGGATCAAAGCACAGACTCTTAGAAGTCTCACACTACTTGCACTTAAGGCGGCATTGTGCCTTTTGTATTTAATTCCGATGTAATTTCAGTGTTTCATCGTCAATGTGTATGTCCAAGGAATACATTGAACCTGCAGTGGTGTATCGGAAGCTAATACTGGTCTCACAGGGAATGCTCAAAGCACCGACTTAAGAAGAGTCTCTATTCTTTTACATAAGGCGGCATTGTGCCTTTTGTATTTGATTCCGATGCGATCTCTGTGTATCATCGTCAATGTGAAGGTCCAAGGAATACATTGAACCTGCAGTGGTGTATCGGAAGCTAATACTGGTCTCACAGGGAATGCTCAAAGCACCGACTGTAAGAAGAGTCTCTATTCTTGTACTTAAGGCGGCATTTTGGTTTTGTATTTAATTCCGATCCGATTTCTGTGTTTCATCGTCAATGTGAAGGTCCAAGGAATACATTGAACCTGCAGTGGTGTATCGGAAGCTAATACTGGTCTCACAGGGAATGCTTAAAGCACCGACTGTAAGAAGGGTCTCTATTCTTGTACTTAAGGCGGCATTGTGCCTTTTGTATTTAATTCCGATACGATTTCTGCGATTCAACGTCATTGTGAAGGTCCAAGGAATACATTGAACCTGCAGAGGTGTAGCGGAAACTAATACTGGTCTCACAGGGAATGCTCAAAGCACCGACTGTAAGAAGAGTCTCTATTCTTGTACTTAAGGCGGCATTGTGCCTTTTGTATTTAATTCCGATGCGATTTCTGTGTATCATCGTCAATTTGAAGGTCCAAGTAATACATTGAACCTGCAGTGGCGTATCGAAAACTAATACAGGTCGCACAGAAAAGGATCAAAACACAGACTCTGAGAAGTCTCACGCTTCTTGCACTTATGGCGGCATTGTGCCTTTTGTATTTAATTCCGATGTGATTTCAGTGTTTCATCGTCAATGTGAAGGTCCAAGGAATACATTGTACCTGCAGTGGTGTATAGGAAACTAACGCAGGTCTCACAGGCAATGCTCAAAGCACCGACTGTAGGAAGAGTCTCTATTCTTGTACTTAAGGCGGCATTGTGCATTTTGTATTTAATTCCGATGCGATTTCTGTGTTTCTTCGTCAATGTGAAGGTGCAAGGAACACATTGAATCTACAGTGGTGTATCGGAAACTAATACAGGTCCCACAGGAAAGGATCAAAGCACAGACTCTTAGAAGTCTCACACTACTTGCACTGAAGGCGGCATTGTGCCTTTTGTATTTAATTCCGATGTAATTTCAGTGTTTCATCGTCAATGTGTATGTCCAAGGAATACATTGAACCTGCAGTGGTGTATCGGAAGCTAATACTGGTCTCACAGGAGTATGCTCAAAGCACCGACTTAAGGAGAGTCTCTACTCTTGTACATAAGGCGGCATTGTGCCTTTTGTATTTAATTCCGATGCGATTTCTGTGTTCCTTCGTCAATGTGAAATCCAAGGAATACAATGAACCTGCAATGATGTATCGGAAATTAATACTGGTCTCACAGGGAATGCTCGAAGCACCGACTGTAAGAAGAGTCTCTATTCTTGTACTTAAGGCGGCATTGTGCCTTTTGTATTTGGTTCCGATGCGATTTCTGTGTATCATCGTGAATGTGAAGGTCCAAGGAATACATTGAACCTGCAGTGGTGTATCGGAAGCTAATACTGGTCTCACAGGGAATGCTCAAAGCACCGACTGAAAGAAGAGTCTCTATTCTTGTACTTAAGGCGGCATTTTGCGTTTTGTATTTAATTCCGATCCGATTTCTGTGTTTCATCGTCAATGTGAAGGTCCAAGGAATACATTGAACCTGCAGTGGTGTATCGGAAGCTAATACTGGTCTCACAGGTAATGCTCAAAGCACCGACTGTAAGAAGAGTCTCTATTCTTGTACTTAAGGCGGCATTGTGCCTTTTGTATTTAATTCCGATACGATTTCTGCGATTCATCGTCAATGTGAAGGTCCAAGGAATACATTGAACCTGCAGAGGTGTAGCGGAAACTAATACTGGTCTCACAGGGAATGCTCAAAGCACCGACTGTAAGAAGAGTCTCTATTCTTGTACTTAAGGCGGCATTGTGCCTTTTGTATTTAATTCCGATGCGATTTCTGTGTATCATCGTGAATTTGAAGGTCCAAGTAATACATTGAACCTGCAGTGGCGTATCGAAAACTAATACAGGTCGCACAGGAAAGGATCAAAACACAGACTCTAAGAAGTCTCACGCTTCTTGCACTTATGGCGGCATTGTGCCTTTTGTATTTAATTCCGATGTGATTTCAGTGTTTCATCGTCAATGTGTATCTCCGAGGAATACATTGAACCTGCAGTGGTGTATCGGAAACTAATACTGGTCTCACAGGGAATGCTCAAAGCACCGACTGTAAGAAAAGTCTCTATTCCTGTACTTCAGGCGGCATTGTGGCTTTTGTATTTAATTCTGATGCCATTTGTGTCTTTCATGGTCAATTTGAAGGTCCAAGGAATACATTGAAGCTGCAGTGGTGTATCGGAAACTAATACTGGTCTCACAAAAAATGCTCAAATCACCGACTGTAAGAAGAGAATCTATTCTTGTACTGAAGGCGGAATTGTGCCTTTTGTATTTTATTCCGATGCGATTTCTGCATTTCATCGTCAATGTGAAGGTCCAAGGAATACATTGTACCTGCAGTGGTGTATAGGAAACTAATGCAGGTCCCACAGGCAATGCTCAAAGCACCGACTGTAAGAAGAGTCTCTATTCTTGTACTTAAGGCGGCATTGTGCCTTTTGTATTTAATTCCGATACGATTTCTGCGATTCATCGTCAATGTGAAGGTCCAAGGAATACATTGAACCTGCAGAGGTGTAGCGGAAACTAATACTGGTCTCACAGGGAATGCTCAAAGCACCGACTGTAAGAAGAGTCTCTATTCTTGTACTTGAGGCGGCATTGTGCCTTTTGTATTTAATTCCGATGCGATTTCTGTGTATCATCGTCAATTTGAAGGTCCAAGTAATACATTGAACCTGCAGTGGCGTATCGAAAACTAATACAGGAAAGGATCAAATCACAGACTCTAAGAAGTCTCACGCTTCTTGCACTTATGGCGGCATTGTTCCTTTTGTATT
Source organism: Schistocerca americana (assembly GCF_021461395.2). Taxonomy (NCBI): domain Eukaryota; kingdom Metazoa; phylum Arthropoda; class Insecta; order Orthoptera; family Acrididae; genus Schistocerca; species Schistocerca americana. The sequence goes on along the minus strand of NC_060124.1, from coordinate 626,338,484 downwards.
TAATTCCGATGTGATTTCAGTATTTCATCGTCAATGTGTCTCTCCGAGGAATACATTGAACCTGCAGTGGTGTATCGGAAACTAATACTGGTCTCACAGGGAATTCTCAAAGCACCGAGTGTAAGAAAAGTCTCTATTCTTGTACTTCAGGCGGCATTGTGGTTTTTGTATTTAACTCTGATGCCATTTCTGTCTTTCATGGTCAATTTGAAGGTCCAAGGAATACATTGAACCTGCAGTGGTGTATCGGAAACTAATACTGGTCTCACAGGGAATGCTCAAATCACCGACTGTAAGAAGAGAATCTATTCTTGTACTGAAGGCGGAATTGTGCCTTTTGTATTTAATTCCGATGCGATTTCTGTGTTCCATCGTCAATGTGAAATCCAAGGAATACAATGAACCTGCAATGATGTATCGGAAATTAATTCTGGTCTCACAGGGAATGCTCGAAGCACCGACTGTAAGAAGAGTCTCTATTCTTGTACTTAAGGCGGCATTGTTCCTTTTGTATTTCATTCCGATGCGATTTATGTGCTTCATCCTCAATGTGAAGGTCCAAGGAATACACTGAAATTGCAGTGCAGTAACGGAAACTAATACTGGTCTCACAGGGAATGCTCAAAGCACCGACTGTAAGAAGGGTCTCTATTCTTGTACTTATGGCGGCGTTGTGCCTTTTGTATTTAATTCCGATGCGATTTCTGTGTTTCATCGTCAATGCGTAGGTCCAAGGAATACACTGATCCTGCACTAACGTATTGGAAACTAATACTGGTCTCACAGGGAATGCTGAAACACCGACTGTAAGAAGAGTCCCTATATTTGTACTTAAGGCGGCATTGTGGTTTTTGTATTTAATTCCGATGCGATTTCTGTGTTTAATCGTCAATGTGAAGGTCCAAGGAATACATGGGACCTTCAGTGGTGTATCGGAAACTAATACTGGTCTCACAGAGAATGCTCAAAGCACCGACTGTAAGAAGAGTCTCTATTCCTGTACATAAGGCGGCATTGTGTCATTTGTATTAATTTGCGATGCGATTTTGGTGTTTCACCGTCAATGTGAAGGTCCAAGGAATACACTGAACCTGCAGTGGTGTATCGGAAACTAATACTGGTCTCACAGGGAATGCTCAAAGCACCGACTGTAAGAACAGTCTCTATTCTTGTACTTAAGTCGGCATTGTGCCTTCTGTATTTACATCCGATTTGATTTCTGTGTTGCATCGTCAATGTGTATGTCTGAGGAATACATTGTACCTGCAGTGGTGTATCGGAAACTAATTCTGGTCTCACAGGAAAGGATCAAAGCACAGACTCTAAGAAGTCTCACTCATCTTGCAGCTAATGCGGCATTGTTCCCTTTGTATTTAATTCCGATGTAATTTCAGTGTTTCATCGTCAATGAGTATGTCCAAAGTATACATTGAACCTGGAGTGGTGTATCGGAAACTAATACCGGTCTCACAGTTAATGCTCAAAGCACCGACTGTAAGAAGAGTCTCTATTCTTGTACGTAAGTCGGCATTGTGCCTTTTGTATTTAATTCCAATGCGATTTCTGTTTTTCATCGTCAATGTGTATGACCAAGCAATACATTGAACCTACAGTGGTGTATCGGAAACTAATACTGGTGTCACAGGGAATGCTCAAAGCTCCGACTGTAAGAAGACTATCTATTCTCGTACCTGAGGCGGCATTGTGCCATTTGTATTTAATTCCGATGCCATTTCTGTGTTTCATCGTCAATGTGAAGGTCCAAGGAATACACTATACCTGCAGTGGTGTATCGGAATCTAATACTGGTCTCGCAGGGAATGCTCAAAGCACCGACTGTGAGAAGAGTCTCCATTCTTGCACTTATGGCGGCATTGTGCCTTTTGTATTTAATTTCGATGTAATTACAGTGTTTCATCGTCAATGTGTATGTCTAAGGAATACATTGAACCTGCAGTGGTGTATCGGAAACTAATACTGGTCTCACAGGGAATGCTCAAAACACCGACTGTAAGAAGAATCTCTATTCTTGTACTTATTGCGGCATTGTGCCTTTTGTATTTAGTTACGATGCGATTTTTGTGTATCTTCGTCAATGCGAATGTCCAAGGAATACGTTGGACCTGCAGTGGTGGATCGGAAACTAATACTGGTCTCACAGGAGAGGATCAAAGCACAGACTCTAAGAAGTCTCCCTCATCTTGCAGTTAAGGCGGCATTGTTCCTTTTGTATTTAATAGCGATGTAATTTCAGTGTGTCATCGTCAATGAGTATGTCCAAGGAATACATTGAACCTGCAGTGGTGTATTCTGAAACTAATACTGGTCCCAAAGGGAATGATCAAAGCACGAACTGTAAGAAGAGTCCCTTTTCTTGTACTTATTGCGGCATTGGGCTTTGTATTTAATTCCGATGTGATTTCTGTGGTTCATCGTCAATGTGTATGTCCAAGGAATACATTGAACCTGCAGTGGTGTATCGGATACTAATACTGGTCTCACAGGGAATGCTCAAACACCGACTGTAAGAAGAGTCTCTATTCTTGTACTTAAGGAGGCATTGGCTGTTTGTATTTAATTCCGATGCGATTTCTGTGTTTCTTCGTCAATGTGAAGGTGCAAGGAACACATTGAACCTGCAGTGGTGTATCGGAAACTAATACTGGTCTCACAGGAAAGGATCAAAGCACAGAGTCTAAGAAGTCTCACGCTTCTTGCACTTAAGGCGGCATTGTGCCTTTTGTATTTAATGCTGTTGTAATTTCTGTGTTTCATCGTCAATGTGTATGTCCATGGAATACATTGGACCTGCAGTGGTGTATCGGAAACTAATACTGGTCTCACAGGGAATGCTCAAAGCACCGACTGTAAGAAGAGTCTCTATTCTTGTACATAAGGCGGCATTGTGCCATTTGTATTTAATTCCGATGCGTTTTTGGTGTTTCATCGTCAATGTGAACGTCCAAGGAATACACTGAACCTGCAGTGGTGTATCGGAAACTAATACTGGTCTCACAGGGAATTCTCAAAGCACCGACTGTAAGAACAGTCTCTATTCTTGTACTTAAGGCGGCATTGTGCCTTTTGTATTTAATTCCGATTTGATTTCTGTGTTGCATCGTCAATGTGTATGTCTAAGGAATACATTGAACCTGCAGTGGTGTATCGGAAACTATTTCTGGTCTCACAGGAAAGGATCAAAGCACAACCTCTAAGAAGTCTCACTCATCTTGCAGTTAATGCGGCATTGTTCCTTTTGTATTTAATTCCGATGTAATTTCAGTGTTTCATCGTCAATGAGTATGTCCAAGGAATACATTGAACCTGGAGTGGTGTATCGGAAACTAATACCGGTCTCACAGGGAATGCTCAAAGCACCGACTGTAAGAAGAGTCTCTATTCTTGTGCGTGAGGCGGCATTGTGCCTTTTGTATTTAATTCCGATGCGATTTCTGTGTTTCATCGTCAATGTGTATGTCCAAGCACTACATTGAACCTGCAGTGGTGTATCGGAAACTAATACTGGTCTCACAGGGAATGCTCAAAGCACCGACTGTAAGAAGAGTCTCTATTCTTGTAGTTATGGCGTCATTGTGCCATTTGTATTAAATTCCGATGCAATTTCTGTGTTTCATCGTCAATGTGTATCTCTAAGGAATACATTGAACCTGCAGTGGTGTATCGGAAACTAATACTGGTCTCACAGGGAATGCTCAAATCACCGACTGTAAGAAGAGTCACTATTCTTGTACTTAAGGCGGCATTGTGCCTTTTGTATTTAATTCCAATGCGATTTCAGTTTTTCATCGTCAATGTGAAGGTCCAAGGAATACATTGAACCTGCAGTGGTGTATCGGAAGCTAATACTGCTCCCACAGGGAATGCTCAAAGCACCGACTGTAAGAAAAGTCTCTATTCTTGTACGTAAGGCTGCCATGTGCCTTTTGTATTTAATTCGGATGCGGTTTCTGTGTGTCGTCGTCAATGTGTATGTCCAAGCAATACATTGAACCTGCAGTGGTGTATCAGAAACTAATACTGGTCTCACAGGAAATGCTCAAAGCACCGACTGTAATAAGAGTCTCTATTCTTGTACTGAAGCGGCTTTGTGCCTTTTGTATTTAATTCCGATGCGATTTCTGTGTTTCATCGTCAATGTGAAGGTACATGGAATACATTGTAAATGCAGTGGTGTATCGGAAACTAAAACTGGTCTCACAGGGAATGCTCAAAGCACCGACTGTAAGAAGAGCCTCTATTCTTGTACGTATTGCGACATTGTGCCTTTTGTATTTAGTTCCGATGCGATTTCTGTGTTTCTTCGTCAATGCGAAAGTCCAAGGAATACATTGAACCTGCAGTGGTGTATCGGAAACAAATACTGGTCTCACAGGAGACGATCAAAGCACAGACTCTAAGAAGTCTCACTCATCTTGCGGTTAATGCGGCATTGTTCCTTTTGTATTTAATAGCGATGTAATTTTAGTGTGTCATCGTCAATGAGTATGTCCAGGGAATACATTGAACCTGCAGTGGTGTATCGGAAACTAATACTGGTCCCAAAAGGAATGCTCAAGGCACCAACTGTAAGAAGAGTCTCTATTCTTGTACTTATTGCGACATTGTGCTTTTGTATTTAGTTCCGATGCGATTTCTGTGTTTCATCGTCAATGCGAAGGTCCAAGGAATGCACAGAAGCTGCAGTGGTGTATCGGAAACTAATACTGGTCTCACAAGTAAGGATCAAAGCACAGAGTCTAAGAAGTCTAACGCTTCTTGCACTTAAGGGGGCATTGTTCCTTTTGTAATAAATGCTGATGTAATTTCTGTGTTTCATCGTCAATGTGTATGTCCAAGGAATACATTGGACCTGCAGTGGTGTATCGGAAACTAATACTGGTCTCACAGGGAATGCTCAAAGCACCGACTGTAAGAAGAGTCTCTATTCCTGTACATAAGGCGGCATTTCGCCATCTGTATTTAATTCCGATTCGTTTTTGGTGTTTCATCGTCAATGTGAAGGTCTAAGGAATACACTGAAGCTGCAGTGGTGTATCGGAAACTAATACTGGTCTCACAGGGAATGCTCAAAGCACCGACTGTAAAAACAGTCTCTATTCTTGTACTTCAGTCGGCATTGTGCCTTTTGTATTTAATTCCGATTTGATTTCTGTGTTGCATCGCCAATGTGTATGTCTAAGGAATACTTTGAACCTGTTTTGGTGTATCGGAAACTAATTCTGGTCTCACAGGAAAGGATCAAAGCACAGACTCTAAGAAGTCTCACTCATCTTGCAGTTAATGCGGCATTGTTCCTTTTGTATTTAGTTCCGATGTAATTTCAGTGCTTCATCGTCAATGAGTATGTCCAAGGAATACATTGAACGTGGAGTGGTGTATCGGAAACTAATACCGGTCTCACAGGGAATGCTCAAAGCACCGACTGTAAGAAGAGTCTCCATTCTTGAACTTATGGCGGCATTGTGCCTTTTGTATTTAATTTCGATGTAATTTCAGTGTTTCATCGTCAATGTGTATGTCTAAGGAATACATTGAACCTGCTGTGGTGTATCGGAAACTAATACTGGTCTCACAGGGAATGCTCAAAGCACCGACCGTAAGAAAAGTCTCTATTCTTGTACGTAAGGCGGCATTGTGCCTTTTGTATTTAATTCGGATGCGTTTTCTGTGTTTCATCGTCAATGTGTATGTCCAAGCAATACATTGAACCTGCAGTGGTGTATCGGAAACTAATACTGGTCTCACAGGAAATGCGCAAAGCACCGACTATAATAAGAGTCTCTATTCTTATACTGAAGCGGCATTGTGCCTTTTGTATTTAATTCCGATGCGATATCTGTGTTTCATCGTTAATGTGAAGGTACATGGAATACATTGTACCTGCAGTGGTGTATCGGAACCTAATACTGGTCTCACAGGGAATGCTCAAAGCACCGACTGTACGAGGAGTCTCTATTCTTGCACTTATGATGGCATTGTGCTTTTTGTATTTAATTCCAGTGTAATTTCAGTGTTTCTTCGTCAATGTGTATGTCTAAGTAATACATTGAACCTGCAATGGTGTATCGGAAACTAATACTGGTCTCACAGGGAATGCTCAAAGCACCGACTGTAAGAAGAGTCATTATTCTTGTACTTATTGCGGCATTGTGCCTTTTGTATTTAGTTCCGATGCGATATCTGTGGATCTTCGTCAATGCGAAAGTTCATGGAATACATTGAACCGGCAGTGGTGTATCGGAAACTAATACTGGTCTCACAGGAGAGGATCAAAGCACAGACTCTAAGAAGTCTCACTCATCTTGCAGTTAAGGCGGCATTGTTCCTTTTGTATTTAATAGCGATGTAATTTCAGTGTGTCATCGTCAATGAGTATGTCCAAGGAATACATTGGACCTGCGGTGGTGTATCGGAAACTAATACTGGTCCCAAAGGGAATGCTCAAAGCACCAACTGTAAGAAGAGTCTCTATTCTTGTACTTATTGCGGCATTGTGCTTTTGTATTTAGTTCCGATGCGATTTCTGTGTATCATCGTCAATGCGAAGGTCCAAGGAATACATTGAACCTGCAGTGGTGTATCGGAAACTAATACTGGTCTCACAGGAAAGGATCAAAGCACAGACTCTAAGAAGTCTCACTCATCTTGCAGTTAAATCGGCATTGGTCCTTTTGTATTTATTTCCGATGTAATATCAGTGTTTCATCGTCAATGAGTATGTTCAAGGAATACATTGAACCTGGAGTGGTGTATCGGAAACTAATACTGGTCTCACAGGTAATGCTCAAAGCACAGACTGTAAGAAGAGTCTCTCTTCTTGTACGTAAGGCGGCATTGTGCCTTTTGTATTTAATTCCGATGTGATTTCTGTGGTTCATCGTCAATGTGTATGTCCAAGGAATACATTGAACCTGCAGTGGTGTATCTGTAACTAATACTGGTCTCACAGGGAATGTTCAAACACCGACTGTAAGAAGAGTCTCTATTCTTGTACTTAAGGCGGCATTGTGCCATTTGTATTTAATTCCGATGCGATATCTGTGTTTCTTCGTCAATGTGAAGGTGCAAGGAACACATTGAACCTGCAGTGGTGAATCGGAAACTAATACTGGTCTCACAGGAAAGCATCAAAGCACACAGTCTAAGAAGTCTCACGCTTCTTGCACTTAAGGCGGCATTGTGCCTTTTGTATTTATTTGCCATGTAATTTCTGTGTTTCATCGTCAATGTGTATGTCCAAGGAATACATTGGACCTGCAGTGGTGTATCGGAAACTAATACTGGTCTCACAGGGAATGCTCAAAGCACCGACTGTAAGAAGCGTCTCATTTCTTGTACATAAGGCGGCATTGTGCCATTTGTATTTAATTCCGATGCGTTTTTGGTGTTTCATCGTCAATGTGAAGGTCCAAGGAATACACTGAACCTGCAGTGGTGTATCGGAAACTAATACTGGTCTCACAGGGAATGCTCAAAGCACCGACTGTCTGAACAGTCTCTATTCTTGTACTTAAGTCGGCATTGTGCCTTTTGTATTTAATTCCGATTTCATTTCTGTGTTGCATCGTCAATGTGTATGTCTAAGGAACACATTGAACCTGCAGTGGTGTATCGGAAACTCATACTGGCCTCACAGTAAAAGGATCAAAGCACTGACTCTAAGAAGACTCACTCAACTTGCAGTTAATGCGGCATTGTTCCTTTTGTATTTAATTCCGATGTAATTTCAGTGTTTCATCGTCAATGAGTATGTCCAAGGAATACATTGAACCTGGAGTGGTGTATCGGAAACTAATACCGGTCTCACAGGGAATGCTCAAAGCACCGACTGAAAGAAGAGTCTCTATTCTTGTACGTAAGGCGGCATTGTGCCTTTTGTATTTAATTCCGATGCGATTTCTGTGTTTCATCGTCAAAGTGTATGTCCAAGCAATACATTGAACCGGCAGTGGTATATCGGAAACTAATACTGGTCTCACAGGGAATGCTCAAAGCACCGTCTGTAAGAAGAGTCTCTATTCTTGTAGTTAAGGCGTCATTGTGCATTTTAATTAAATTCCGATGCAATTTCTATGTTTCATCGTCAATGTGTATGGCTAAGGAATACATTGAACCTGCAGTGGTGTATCGGAAACTAATCCTGGTCTCACAGGGAGTGCTCAAAGCATCGACTGTAAGAAGACTCTCTATTCTTGTACTTAAGGCGGCATTGTGCCATTTGTAATTAATTCCGATGCCATTTCTGTGTTTCATCGTCAATGTGACGGTCCAAGGAATACATTGTACCTGCAGTGGTGTATCGGAATCTAATACTGGTCTCGCAGGGAATCCTCAAAGCACCGACTGTAAGAAGAGTCTCCATTCTTGCACTTATGGCGGCATTGCGCCTTTTGTATTGAATTTCGATGTAATTTCAGTGTTTCATCGTCAATGTGTATGTCTAAGGAATACATTGAACCTGCAGTGGTGTATCGGAAACTAATACTGGTCTCACAGGGAATGCTCAAAGCACCGACTGTAAGAAAAGTCTCTATTCTTGTACGTAAGGCGGCATTGTGCCTTTTGTATTTAATTCGGATGCGATTTCTGTGTTTCATCGTCAATGTGTATGTCGAAGCAATACATTGAACCGGCAGTGGTGTATCGGAAACTATTACTGGTCTCACAGGAAATGCTCAAATCACCGACTGTAAGAAGAGTCTCTATTCTTGTACTGAAGCGGCATAGTGCTTTTTGTATTTAATTCCGATGCCATTTCTGTGTTTCATCGTCAATGTGAAGGTACATGGAATACATTGTACCTGCAGTGGTGTATCGGAAACTAATACTGGTCTCACAGGGAATGCTCAAAGCACCGACTGTAAGAGGAGTCTCTATTCTTACACTTATGATGGCATTGTGCCTTTTGTATTTAATTCCAGTGTAATTTCAGTGTTTCTTCGTCAATGTGTATGTCTAAGGAATACATTGAACCTGCAGTGGTGTATCGGAAACTAAAACTGGTCTCACAGGGAATGCTCAAAGCACCGACTGTAAGAAGAGTCTCTATTCTTGTACTTAAGGCTGCATTGTGCCTTATGATTCAATTCCGATACGATTTCTGTGTTTCATCGTCAATGTGTATGTCCAAGGAATACATTGAACCTGCAGTAGTGTATCGGAAACTAATACTGGTCCCAAAGGGAATGCTCAAAGCACCAACTGTAAGAAGAGTCTCTATTCTTGTACTTATTGCGGCATTGTGCTTTTGTATTTAGTTCCGATGCGATTTCTGTGTTTCATCGTCAATGCGAAGGACCAAGGAATACATTGAACCTGCAGTGGTGTATCGGAAACTAATACTGGTCTCACAGTAAAGGATCAAAGCACAGACTCTAAGAAGTCTCACTCTTCTTGCAGTTAAGGCGGCATTGTTCCTTTTGTATTTATTTCCGATGTAATTTCAGTGTTCCATCGTCAATGAGGATGTCCAAGGAATACATTGAACCAGGAGTAATGTATCGGAAACTAATACTGGTCTCACAGGGAATGCTCAAACACCGACTGTAAGAAGAGTCTCTATTCTTGTACTTAAGGTGGCATTGTGCCTTTTCTATTTCATTCCGATATGATTTCTGTGTTTCATCGTTAATGCGAAGGTCCAAGGAATACATTGAACCTGCAGTGGTGTATCGGAAACTAATACTGGTCTCACAGGAAAGGATGAAAGCACAGACTCTAAGAAGTCTCACTCACCTTGCAGTTATATCGGCATTGTTCCTTTTGTATTTAATTCCGATGTAATTTCAGTGTTTCATCGTCAGTGAGTATGTCCATGGAATACATTGAACCTGGAGTGGTGTATCGGAAACTAATACTGGTCTCACAGGGAATGCTCAAAGCACCGACTGTAAGAAGAGACTCTATTCTTGTACGTAAGGCGGCATTGTGCCTTTTGTATTTAATTCCGATGCGATTTCTGTGTTTCATCTTTAATGTGAAGGTACAAGGAATACATTGTACTTGCAGTGGTGTATCGCAAACTGATACTGGTCTCACAGGGAATGCTCAAAGCACCGACTGTAAGAGGAGTCTCTATTCTTGCACTTATGGTGGCATTGTGCCTTTTGTATTTAATTCCAAAGTAATTTCAGTGTTTCATCGTCAATGTGTATATCTAAGGAATACATTGAACCTGCAGTGGTGTATCGGAAACTAATACTTGTCTCACAGGGAAAGCTCAAAGCACCGACTGTAAGAAGAGTCTCTATTCTTGCACTTATGGTGGCTTTGTGCCTTTTGTATTTAATTCCGATGTAATTTCAGTGTTTCATCGTCAATGTGTATGTCTAAGGAATTCATAGAACCTGCAGTGGTATATCGGAAACTAATACTGGTCTCACATGGAATGCTCAAAGCACCGACTGTAAGAAGAGTCTCTATTCTTGTACTTATTGCGGCATTGTACATTTTGTATTTAGTTCCGATGCGATTTCTGTGTTTCATCGTCAAAGCGAAGGTCCATGGAATACATTGAAGCTGCAGTGGTGTATCGGAAACTAATACTGGTCTCACAGGAAATGCTTAAAGCACCGACTGTAAGAGGAGTCTCTATTCTTGCACTTATGGCGGCATTGTGCCATTTGCATTTAATTCCGATGTAATTTCAATGTTTCATCGCCCATATGCATGTCTATGGAATACATTGAACCTGCAGTGGTGTATCGGAAACTAATACAGGTCTCACATGGAATGCTAAAAGCACCGACTTTAAGAAAAGTCTCTATTCTTGTACTTATTGCGGCATTGTGCCTTTTGTATTTAGTTAAGATTCGATCTCTGTGTTTCATCGTCAATGCGAAGGTCCAAGAAATACATTGAACCTGCAGTGGTGTATCGGAAACTAATACTGGTCTCACAGGAAAGGATCAAAGCACCGACTGTAAGAAGAGTCTCTATTCTTGTACGTAAGGCGGCATTGTGCCTTTTGTACTTAATTTTGATGCGATTTCTGTGTTTCATCGTCATTGTGTATGTCCAAGCAATACATTGATCCTGCAGTGGTGTATCGGAAGCTAACACTGGTCTCACAGGAAATGCTCAGAGCACCGACTGTAAGAAGAGTCTCTATTCTTGTACTGAAGGCGGCATTATGCCTTTAGTATTTAATTCCGATCCGAATTCTGTGTTTCATCGTGAATGTGAAGGTCCAAGGAATACATTGAACCAGCAGTGGTGTATCGGAAACTAATACCGGGCTCAAAGGGAATGCTCAAAGCATCGACAGTAGGAAGAGTCTCAATTCTTGAACATATTTCGGCATTGTGCCCTTTGTATTTAGTTCCCATTCGATTTCTGTGTTTCATCGTCAATGCGAAGGTCCAAGGAATTCATTGAACCTGCAGTGGTGTATCGGAAACTAATACTGGTCTCACAGGGAATGCCCAAAGCACCGACTGTAAGAGGAGTCTCTATTCTTGCACTTATGGCGGCATTGTGCCAGTTGTATTTAATTCCGATGTAATTTCAGTGTTTCATCGTCAATGTGTATGTCTAAGGAATACATTGAACCTGCAGTGGTGTATCGGAAACTAATACTGGTCACACAGGGAATGCTCAAAGCACCGACTGTAAGAAGAGTCTCTATTCTTGTACTTATTGCGGCATTGTGCCTTTTGTATTTAGTTCCGATTCGATTTCTGTATTTAATCGTCAATGCGAAGGTCCAAGGAATACATTGAACCGGCAGTGGTGTATCGGAAACTATTACTGGTCTCGCGTGAAAGGATCAAAGCAAAGACCCTAGGAAGTCTCACTCATCTTGCCGTTAAGGCGGCATAGTTCCTTTGTATTTAATTCCGATGTAATTTCAGTTTTTCATCGTCAATGAGTATATCCAAGGAATACATTGAACCTGGAGTGGTGTATCGGAAACTAATACTGGTATCGAAGGGAATGCTCAAAGCACCGACTGTAAGAGGTGTCTCTATTCTTGTACTTATTGCGGCATTGTGCCTTTTGTATTTGATTCCAATGCGATTTCTGTGTTTCATCGTCAATGTGAAGGTCCAAGGAATACATTGCACCAGCAGTGGTGTATCGGAAACTAATACTGGTGTCACAGGAAAGGATCAAACCACAGACTCTAAGAAGTCTCATTCTTCTTGCACTTAAGGCGGCATTTTCCTTTTCTATTTAATACCGATGTAATTTCAGTATTTCATCGACAATGTGTATGTCCTAGGAATACATTGAACCTGCAGTGGTGTTTCGGAAACCAATACTGGTCTCAAAGAGAATGCTCAAAGCACCGACTGTAAGAAGAGTCTCTATTCTTGTACTTAAGGCGGCATTGTGCATTTTGTATTTAATTCCGATGCGATTTCTGTGTTTCATCGTCAATTTGAAGGTCCAAGGAATACATTGTACCTGCAGTGGTGTATCGGAAACTAATACTGGCCTCACAGGGAATGCTCAAAGCACCGACTGTAAGAAGAGTCTCTATTAATGCACTTATGGCAGCATTGTGCCTTTTGTATTTAATTCCGATGTAATATCAGTGTTTCATCGTCAATGTGTATGTCTAAGGAATACATTGAACCTGCAGTGGTGTATCGGAACTAATACTGGTCTCACATGAAAGGATCAAAGCACAGACTCTAAGAAGTCTCAAACATCTTGCAGTTAAGGCATCATTGTTCTTTTTGTATTTAATTCCGATGTAATTTCAGTGTTTTATCGTCAATGAGTATGTCCAAGGAATACATTGAACCTGGAGTGGTGTATCGGAAACTAATACTGGTCTCACAGGGAATGCTCAAAGCAATGACTGTAAGAAGAGTCTCTATTCTTGTACGAAAGGCGGCATTGTGCCTTTTGTATTTAATTCCGATGCCATGTCTGTGTTTCATCGTCAATGTGTATTTCCAAGGAATACATTGAACCTGCAGTGGTGTATCGGAAACTAATACTGGTCTCACAGGGAAAGCTCAAAGTACCGACTGTAAGAAGAGTCTCTATTCTTGCACTTATGGAGGCATTGTGCCTTGTGTATTTAATTCCGATGTAGTTCCAGTGTTTCATCGTCAATGTGTATGTCTAAGGAATTCATTGAACCTGCAGTGGTGTATCGGAAACTAATACTGGTCTCACAGGGAAAGCTCAAAGTTTCGACTGTAAGAAGAGTCTCTATTCTTGCACTTATGGCGGCATTGTGCCTAGTGTATTTAATTCCGATGTAGTTCCAGTGTTTCATCGTCAATGTGTATGTCTAAGGAATTCATTGTACCTGCAGTGGTGTATCGGAAACTAATACTGGTCTCACAGCGAATGCTCAAAGCACCGACTGTAAGAGGAGTCTCTATTCTTGCACCTATGGCGGCATTGTGCCATTTGTATTTAATTCCGATGTAATATCAGTGTTTCATCGTCAATGTGTATGTCTAAGGAATAAATTGAACCTACAGTGCTCTATCGGAAACTAATACTGGTCATACAGGGAATGCTCAAAGCACCGACTGTAAGATGAGTCTCTATTCTTGTACTTATTGCAGCATTGTGCCTTTTGTATTTAGTTCCGATTCGATTTCTGTGTTTCATCGTCAATGCGAAGGTCCAAGGAATACATTGATCCTGCAGTGGTGTATCGGAATCTAATACTGGTCTCACAGGAAAGGATCAAACACAGACTCTAAGGAGTCTCACTCATCTTGCCGTTAAGGCGGCATTGTTCCTTTTGTATTTAATTCCGATGTTATTTCAGTGTTTCATCGTCATTGAGTACGTCCAAGGAATACATTGAACCTGGAATGGTGTATCGGAAACTAATACTGGTCTCACAGGAAATGCTCAAAGCACCGACTGTAAGAAGAGTCTCTATTCTTGTACTGAAGGCGGCATTATGCCTTTAGTATTTAATTCCGATCCGAATTCTGTGTTTCATCGTGAATGTGAAGGTCCAAGGAATACATTAAACCAGCAGTGGTGTATCAGAATCTAATACTGGTCTCACAGTGAATGCTGAAAGCACCGACTATAAGAAGAGTCTCTATTCTTGTACTAAAATCGGCAATGTGCCTTTTTTATTAAATTCCGATGCAATATCTGTGTTTCATCGTCAATGTGTATGTCCAAGGAATACATTGCACCTGCAGTGGTGTATCGGAAACAATTACTGGTCTCACAGGAAAGATCAAAGCACAGACTCTAAGAAGTCTCATTCTTCTTGCACGTAAGGCGGCATTGCGCCTTTTTTATTTAATTCAGATGCGATTTCTGTGTTTCATCGTCAATGTGTAGGTCCAAGGAATACATAGACCCTGCAGTGGTGTATGGGAAACTAATACTGGTCTCACAGGGAATGCTCAAAATACCGACTGTAAGAAGACTCTCTATTCTTGTACTTAAGGCGGCATTGTGGCATTTGTATTTAATTCCGATGCCATTTCTGTGTTCCATCGTCAACGTGAAGGTCCAAGGAATACATTGTACCTGCAGTTGTGTATCGGAAACTAGTACTAATCTCGCAGGGAATGCTCAAAGCACCGACTGTAAGAAGAGTCTATGTTCTTGCACTTATGGCGGCATTGTGACTTTTGTATTTAATTCCGATGTAATTTCAGTGTTTCATTGTCAATGTGTATGTCTAAGTAATACATTGAACCTGCCGTGGTGTATCAGAAACTAATACTGGTCTTACTGGGAATGCTCAAAGCACCGACTGTAAGAAGAGTCTCTATTCTTGTACGTAAGGCGGCATTGTGCCTTTTGTATTTAATTCCGATGCGATTTCTGTGTTTCATCGTCAATGTGTTTGTCCAGGGAATACACTGAACCTGCAGTGGTGTATCGGAAACTAATACTGGTCTCACAGGGAATGCTAAAAGCACCGACTGTAAGAAGAGTCTCTATTCTTGTACTTATTGCGGCATTGTGCCTTTTGTATTTAGTTCCACTGCGATTTCTGTGTTTCTTCGTCAATTCGAAGGTCCAAGGAATACATTGAACCTGCAGTGGTGTATCGGAAACTAATACTGGTCTCAAAGGGAATGCTCAAAGCATCGACAGTAGGAAGAGTCTCAATTCTTGTACTTATTGCGGAATTGTGCCCTTTGTATTTAGTTCCCATTCGATTTCTGTGTTTCATCGCCAATGCGAAGGTCCAAGGAATACATTGAACCTGCAGTGGTGTATCGGAAACTAATACTGGTCTCACAGGGAATGCCCGAAGCACCGACTGTAAGAGGAGTCCCTATTCTTGCACTTATGGCGGCATTGTGCCATTTGTATTTAATTCCGATGTAATTTCAGTGTTTCATCGTCAATGTGTATGTCTAAGGAATACATTGAACCTGCAGTGGTGTATCGGAAACTAATACTGGTCACACAGGGAATGCTCAAAGCACCGACTGTAAGAAGAGTCTCTATTCTTGTACTTATTGCGGCATTGTGCCTTTTTAGTTTAGTTCCGATTCGAATTCTGTATTTAATCGTCAATGCGAAGGTCCAAGGAATACATTGAACCTACAGTGGTGTATCGGAAACTAATACTGGTCTCACGTGAAAGGATCAAAGCAAAGACTCTAAGAAGTCTCACTCATCTTGCCGTTAAGGCGGCATTGTTCCTTTGTATTTAATTCCGATGTAATTTCATTTTTTCATCGTCAATGAGTATGTCCAAGGAATACATTGAACCTGGAGTGGT
Source organism: Schistocerca americana (assembly GCF_021461395.2). Taxonomy (NCBI): domain Eukaryota; kingdom Metazoa; phylum Arthropoda; class Insecta; order Orthoptera; family Acrididae; genus Schistocerca; species Schistocerca americana. The sequence goes on along the minus strand of NC_060124.1, from coordinate 626,322,781 downwards.
GTATCGGAAACTAATACTGGTATCGAAGGGAATGCTCAAAGCACCGACTGTAAGAAGAGTCTCTATTCTTGTACTTATTGCGGCATTGTGCCTTTTGTATTTGATTCCAATGCGATTTCTGTGTTTCATCGTCAATGTGAAGGTCCAAGGAATACATTGCACCAGCAGTGGTGTATCGGAAACTAATACTGGTGTCACAGGAAAGGTTCAAATCACAGACTCTAAGAAGTCCCATTCTTTTTGCACTTAAGGCGGTATTGTTCCTTTTGTATTTAATACCGATGTAATTTCAGTATTTCATCGTCAATGTGTATGTCCTAGGAATACATTGAACCTGAAGTGGTGTTTCGGAAACCAATACTGGTCTCAAAGAGAATGCTCAAAGCACCGACAGTAAGAAGAGTCTCCATTCTTGTACTTAAGGCGGCATTGTGCCTTTTGTGTTTATTCCCATGAGATTTCTGTGTTTCTTTGTCAATGTGTATGTCCAAGGAATACATTGAACCTGCAGTGGTGTATCGGAAACCAATACTGGTCTCAAAGAGAATGCTCAAACACCGACTGTAAGAAGAGTCTCTATTCATGCACTTATGGCAGCATTGTGCCTTTTGTATTTAATTCCGATGTAATATCAGTGTTTCATCGTCAATGTGTATGTCTAAGGAATACATTGAACCTGCAGTGGTGTATCGCAAACTAATACTGGTCTCACAGGGAATGCTCAAAGCACCGACTGTAAGAAGAGTCTCTATTCTTGTACTTAAGGGGGCATTGTGCTTTTTGTATTTAATTCCGATTCGAATTCTGTGTTTCATCGTCAATGCGAAGGTCCAAGAAATACATTGAACCTGCAGTGGTGTATCGGAAACTAATACTGGCCTCACAGGAAAGGATCAAAGCACAGACTCTAAGAAGTCTCACTCATCTTGCAGTTAAGGCGGCATTGTTCCTTTTGTATTTAATTCCGATGTAATTTCAGTGTTTTATCGTCAATGAGTATGTCCAAGGAATACATTGAACCTGGAGTGGTGTATCGGAAACTAATACTGGTCTCACAGGGAATGCTCAAAGCAATGACTGTAAAAAGAGTCTCTATTCTTGTACGAAAGGCGGCATTGTGCCTTTTGTATTTAATTCCGATGCCATTTCTGTGTTTCATCGTCAATGTGTATTTCCAAGGAATACATTGAACCTGCAGTGGTGTATCGGAAACTAATACTGGTCTCACAGGGAAAGCTCAAAGTACCGACTGTAAGAAGAGTCTCTATTCTTGCACTTATGGCGGCATTGTGCCTTGTGTATTTAATTACGATGTAGTTCCAGTGTTTCATCGTCAGTGTGTATGCCTAAGGAATACATTGAACCTGCAGTGGTGTATTGGAGACTAATACTGGTCACACAGGGAATGCTCAAAGCACCGACTGTAAGAAGAGTCTCAATTCTTGTACTTATTGCGGCATTGTGCCTTTTGTATTTAGTTCCGATTCGATTTCTGCGTTTCATCGTCAATGCGAAGGTCCAAGGAATACATTGAACCTGCAGTGGTGTATCGGAAACTAATACTGGTCTCACAGGAAAAAATCAAAGCAGATTCTAAGAAGTCTCACTCATCTTGCCGTTAAGGCGGCATTGTTCCTTTTGTATTTAATTCCGATGTAACGTCAGTGTTTCATCGTCAATGAGTATGTCCAAGGAATACATTGAACCTGGAGTGGTGTATCGGAAACTAATACTGGTCTCACAGGGAATGCTCAAAGCACCGACTGTAAGAAGTGTCTCAATTCTTGTACGTAAGGCGGCATTGTGCCTTTTGTATTTAATTCCGATGCGATTTCTGTGTTTCATCGTTAATGTGTATGTCCAAGCAATACATTGAAATTGCAGTGGTGTATCGGAAACTAATACTGGTCTCACAGGAAATGCTCTAGGCACCGACTGTAAGAGGAGTCTCTATTCTTGTACTGAAGGCGGCATTATGCCTTTAGTATTTAATTCCGATGCGAATTCTGTGTTTCATCGTGAATGTGAAGGTCCAAGGAATACATTGAACCTGCTGTGGTGTATCAGAAACTAATACTGGTCTCACAGTGAATGCTCAAAGCACCGACTGTAAGAAGAGTCTCTATTCTTGTACTAAAATCGGCATTGTGCCTTTCCTATTAAATTCCGATGTAATATCTGTGTTTCATCGTCAATGTGTATGTCCAAGGAATACATTGAACCTGCAGTGGTGTATCGGAAACAATTACTGGTCTCACAGGAAAGATCAAAGCACAGACTCTAAGAAGTCTCATTCTCCTTGCACTTAAGGCGGCATTGTGCCTTTTGTATTTAATTCCGATGTAATTTCAGTGTATCATCGTCAATGTGTATGTCCTAGGAATACATGGAATCTGCAGTGGTGTATCGGAAGCTAATACTGGTCTCAGAGGGAATGCTCAAAGCACCGACTGTAAGAAGAGTCTCTATTCTTGTACGTAAGGCGGCATTGTGCTTAGGTATTTAATTCCTATGCGATTTCTGTGTTTTATCGTCAATGTGTGGGTCCAAGGAATACACTGAACCTGCAGTGGTGTATCGGAAACTAATACTGGTCCCACAGGGAATGCTCAAAGCACCGACTGTAGGAAGAGTCTCTATCCTTGTACTTAAGGCGGCATTGTGCCTTTTGCATTTAATTCCGATGCGATTTCTGTGTTTCATCGTCAATGTGAAGGTACAAGGAACACATTGTACTCGCAATGGTGGTTCGGAAACTAATACTGGTCTCACAGGGAATGCTCAAAGCACCGACTGTAAGAGGAGTATCTATTCTTGCACTTATGGTGGCATTGTGCCTTTTGTATTTAATTCCAATGTAATTTCAGTGTATCATCGTCATGTGCATGACTAAGGAATACATTGAACCTGCAGTGGTGTATCGGAAACTAATACTGGTCACACAGGGAATGCTCAAAGCACCGACTGTAAGAAGAGTCTCAATTCTTGTACTTATTGCGGCATTGTGCCTTTTGTATTTAGTTCCGATTCGATTTCTGCGTTTCATCGTCAATGCGAAGGTCCAAGGAATACATTGAACCTGCAGTGGTGTATCAGAAACTAATACTGGTCTCACAGGAAAGATTCAAAGCAGACTCTAAGAAGTCTCACTCATCTTGCCGTTAAGGCGGCATTGTTCCTTTTGTATTTAATTCCGATGTAACGTCAGTGTTTCATCGTCAATGAGTATGTCCAAGGAATACATTGAACCTGGAGTGGTGTATCGGAAACTAATACTGGTCTCACAGGGAATGCTCAAAGCACCGACTGTAAGAAGTGTCTCAATTCTTGTACGTAAGGCGGCATTGTGCCCTTTGTATTTAATTCCGATGAGATTTCTGTGTTTCATCGTTAATGTGTATGTCCAAGCAATACATTGAACCTGCAGTGGTGTATCGGAAACTAATACTGGCCTCACAGGGAATGCTCAAAGCATCGACTGTAGGAAGAGTCTCAATTCTTGTACTTAAGGCGGCATTGTGCCTTTTGTATTTAATTCCGATGCGATTTCTGTGTTTCATCGTCAATGGGAAGCTCCAAGAAATACATTGTACCTGCTGTGGTGTATCGGAAACTAATACTGGTCTCACAGGGGATGCTCAAAACACCGACTGTATGAAGGGTCTCTATTCTGGCACTTATGGCGGTATTGTGCCTTTTGTGTTTAATTCCGATGCGATCTCTGTGTTTTATCGTCAAATTGTATGTCTAAGGAATACATTGAAGCTGCAGTGGTGTATCGGAAACTAATATTGGTCTCACAGGGAATGCTCAAAGCACCGACTGTAAGAAGAGTCTCTCTTCTTGTACTTATTGCGGCATTGTGCCTTTTGTATTTAGTTCCGATTCGATTTCTGTGTTTCATCGTCAATGCGTAGGTCCAAGGAATACATTGAACCTGCAGTGGTGTATCGGAAACTAATACTGGTCTCACAGGAAAGGATCAAAGCACAGACTCTAAGAAGTCTTACTCATCTTGCCGGTAAGGCGGCATTGTTCCTTTTGTATTTAATTCCGATGTAATTTCAGTGTTTCATCGTCAATGAATATGTCCAAGGAATACATTGAACCTGGAGTGGTGTACCGGAAACTAACACTGGTCTCACAGGGAAAGCTCAAAGCACCGACTGAAAGAAGAGTCTCTATTCTTGCACATATGGCGGCATTGTGCCTTTAGTATTTAAATCCAATGTAATTTCAGTGTTTCATCGTCAATATGTATGTCTAAGGAATTCATTGAACCTGCCGTGGTGTATCGGAAACTAATACTGGTCTCACAGGGAATGCTCAAAGCACCGACTGTAAGAAGAGTCTCTATTCTTGTACCTAAAGCGGCATTGTGCATTTTGTATTTAGTTCCGATGCGATTTGTGTGTGTCATCGTCAATGCGAAGGTCCAAGGAATATATTGAACCTGCAGTGGTGTATCGGAAACTAATACTGGTCTCACAGGGAATGCTCAAAGCACCGACTGTAGGAAGAGTCTCTATCCTTGTACTTAAGGCGGCATTGTGCCTTTTGCATTTAATTCCGATGCGATTTCTGTGTTTCATCGTCAATGTGAAGGTACAAGGAATACATTGTACCTGCAGTGGTGTATCGGAAACTAATACTGGTCTTACAGGGAATGCTCAAAGCACCGACTGTAAGAGGAGTCTCTATTCTTGCACTTATGGCGGCATTGTGCCATTTGTATTTAATTTCGATGTAATTTCAGTGTTTCATCGTCAATGTGTATGTCTAAGGAACACATTGAACCTGCAGTGGTGTATCGAAAACTAATACTGGTCTCACAGGGAATGCTCAATGCACTGACTGTAAGAAGAGTCTCTATTCTTGTACTTATTGCGGCATTGTGCCTTTTGTATTTAGTTCCGATTCGGTTTCTGTGTTTCATCGTCAATGCGAAGGTCCAAGAAATACATTGAACCTGCAGTGGTGTATCGGAAACTAATACTGGTCTCACAGGAAAGGATGAAAGCACAGACTCCAAGAAGTCTCACTCATCTTGCCGTTAAGGCGGCATTGTTCCTTTTGTATTTAATTCCGATGTAATTTCGGTGTTTCATCGTCAATGAGTATGTCCAAGGAATACATTGAACCTGCAGTGGTGTATCGGAAACAATTACTGGTCTCACAGGAAAGATCAAAGCACAGACTGTAAGAAGTCTAGTTCTTCTTGCACTTAAGGCGGCATTGTGCCTTTTGTATTTAATTCCGATGTAATTTCAGTGTTTAATCGTCAATGTGTATATCCTAGGAATACATGGAACCTGCAGTGGTGCATCGGAAGCTAATACTGGTCTCACAGGGAATGCTCAAAGCACCGACTGTAAGAAGAGTCCCTATTCTTGTACTTAAGGTGGCATTGTGCCTTTTGTATTTAATTCCGATGCGATTTCTGTGTTTCATCGTCAATGTGAAGGTCCAAGGATTACATAGACCATGCAGGGGTGTATGGGAAACTAATACTGATCTCACAGGGGCTGCTCAAAGTACCGACTGTAAGAAGACTCTCTATTCTTGTACGTAAGGCGGCATTCTACTTTTGTATTTAATTCCGATGAGATTTCTGTGTTTTATCGTCAATGTGTATGTCCAAGGAATTCACTGAACCTGCAGTGGTGTATCGGAAACTAATACTGGTCTCACAGGAAAGGATCAAAGGACAGACTCTAAGAAGTCTCACTCATCTTGCAGTTAAGGCGGCATTGTTCCTTTTGTATTTAATTCCGATGCAATTTCAGTGTTTCATCGTCATTGAGTGTGTCCAAGGAATACATTGAACCTGGAGTGGTGTAGCGGAAACTAATACTGGTCTCACAGGGAATGCTCAAAGCACCGACTGTAAGAAGCGTCTCTATTCTTGTACGTAAGGCGGCATTGTGCCATTTGTATTTAATTCCGATGCGATTTCTGTGTTTCATCGTCAATGTGTATGTCCAAGGAATACATTGAACCTGCAGTGGTGTATCAGAAACTAATACTGGTCTCACAGGGAATGCTCAAAGCACCGACTGTAAGAAGAGTCTCTATTCTTGTACTTAAGGCGGCATTGTGCCTTTTGTATTGAATTCCGATGCGATTTCTGTGTTTCATCGTCAATGTGAAGGTACAAGGAATACATTGTACCTGCAGTGGTGTATCGGAAACTAATACTGGTCTTACAGGGAATGCTCAAAGCACCGACTGTAAGAGGAGTCTGTATTCTTGCACTTATGGCGGCATTGTGCCATTTGTATTTAATTTCGATGTAATTTCAGTGTTTCATCGTCAATGTGTATGTCTAAGGAACACATTGAACCTGCAGTGGTGTATCGCAAACTAATACTGGTCTCACAGGGAATGCTCAAAGCACCGACTGTAAGAGGAGTCTCTATTCTTGCACTTATTGTGGCATTGTGCCTTTTGTATTTAATTCCAAAGTAATTTCAGTGTTTCATCGTCAATGTGTATGTCTAAGCAATACATTGAACCTGCAGTGGTGTATCGGAAACTAATACTGGTCTCACAGGGAATGCTCAAAGCACCGACTGTAAGAAGAGTCTCTATTCTTGTACTTATTGCGGCATTGTGCCTTTTGTATTTAGTTCCACTGCGATATCTGCGTTTCTTCGTCAATGCGAAGGTCCAAGGAATACATTGAACCTGCAGTGGTGTATCGGAAACTAATACTGGTCTCACAGGGAATGCTCAAAGCATCGACTATAGGAAGAGTCTCTATTCTTGTACTTAAGGCGGCATTGTGCCTTTTGTATTTAATTCCGATGCGATTTCTGTGTTTCATCGTCAATGGGAAGTTCCAAGAAATACATTGTACTTGCTGTGGTGTATCGGAAACTAATACTGGTCCCACAGGGAATGCTCAAAGCACCGACTGTAAGAAGGGTTTCTATTCTGGCACTTATGGATGTATTGTGCCTTTTATGTTTAATTCCGATGCGATTTCTGAGTTTCATCGTCAATGTGTATGTCTAAGGAATACATTGAAGCTGCAGTGGTGTATCGGAAACTAATATTGGTCTCACAGGGAATGCTCAAAGCACCGACTGTAACAAGAGTCTCTATTCTTGTACTTATTGCGGCATTGTGCCTTCTGTATTTAGTTCCGATTCGATTTCTGTGTTTCATCGTCACTGCGTAGGTCCAAGGAATACATTGAACCTGCAATGGTGTATGGGAAACTAATACTGGTCTCACGTGAAAGGATCAAAGCACAGACTCTAAGAAGTCTTACTCATCTTGCCGTTAAGGCGGCATTGTTCCTTTTGTATTTAATTCCGATGTAATTTCAGTGTTTCATCGTCAATGAGTACGTCCAAGGAATACATTGAACCTGGAGTGGTGTACCGGAAACTAACACTGGTCTCACAGGGAAAGCTCAAAGCACCGACTGAAAGAAGAGTCTCTATTCTTGCACTTATGGCGGCATTGTGCCTTTTGTATTTAATTCCGATGTAATTTCAGTGTTTCATCGTCAATAAGTATGCCTAAGGAATTCATTGAACCTGCAGTGGTGTATCGGAAACTAATACTGGTCTCACAGGGAATGCTCAAAGCACCGACTGTAAGAATAGTCTCTATTCTTGTACGTAAGGCGGCATTGTGCCGTTTGTATTTAATTCCGATGCGATTTCTGTGTTTCATCGTCAATGTGTATCTCCAAAGAATACATTGAAATTGCAGTGGTGTATCAGAAACTAATACTGGTCTCACAGGGAATGCTCAAAGCACCGACTGTAAGGAGAGTCTCTATTCTTGTACTTAAGGCGGCATTGTGCCTTTTGTATTTAATTCCGATGCGATTACTGTGTTTCATCGTCAATGTGAAGGTACAAGGAATACATTGTACCTGCAGTGGTGTATCGGAAACTAACACTATTCTTATAGGGAATGCTCAAAGCACCGACTGTAAGAGGAGTTTCTATTCTTGCACTTATGGCGGCATTGTGCCATTTGTATTTAATTCCGATGTACTTTCAGTGTTTCATCGTCAATGTGTATGTCCAAGGAATACATTGAACCTGGAGTGGTGTATCGGAAACTAATACTGGTCTCACAGGAAAGGATCAAAGCACAGACTCTAAGAAGTCTCACACATCTTGCCGTTAAGGCGGCATTGTTCCTTTTGTATTAACTTCCGATGAAATTTCAGTGTTTCATCGTCAATGGGTATGTCCAAGGAATACATTGAACCTGGAGTGGTGTATCGGAAACTAATACTGGTCTCACAGGGAATGCTCAAGGCACCGACTGTAAGAAGAGTCTCTATTCTTGTACGTAAGGCGGCATTGTGCCTTTTGTATTTAATTCCGATGCGATTGTGGTGTTTCATTGTCAATGTGTATGTCCAAGCAATACATTGAACCTGCAGTGGTGTATCGGAAACTAGTACTGGTCTCACAGGGAATGCTCAAAGCACCGACTGTAAGAAGGGTCTCTATTCTGGCACTTATGGCGGTATTGTGCCTTTTGTGTTTAATTCTGATGCGATTTCTGTGTTTCATCGTCAATGTGTATGTCTAAGGAATACATTGAAGCTGCAGTCGTGTATCGGAAACTAATATTGGTCTCACAGGGAATGCTCAAAGCACCGACTGTAAGAAAAGTCTCTAGTCTCGTACTTACTGCGGCATTGTGCCCTTTGTATTTAGCTCCGATTCGATTTCTGTGTTTCATCGTCAATGCGTAGGTCCAAGGAATACATTGAACCTGCAGTGGTGTATCGGAAACTAATACTGGTCTCACAGGAAAGGATCAAAGCACAGACTCTAAGAAGTCTTACTCATCTTGCCGTTAAGGCGGCATTGTTCAGTTTGTATTTAATTCCGATGTAATTTCAGTGTTTCATCGGCAATGAGTATGTCCAAGAAATACATTGAACCTGGAGTGGTGTACCGGAAACTAACACTGGTCTCACAGGGAAAGCTCAAAGCACCGACTGAAAGAAGAGTCTCTATTCTTGCACTTATGGCGGCATTGTGCCATTTGTATTTAATTCCGATGTAATTTCAGTGTTTCATCGTCAATATGTATGTCTAAGGAATTCATTGAATCTGCAGTGGTGTATCGGAAACTAATACTCGTCTCACAGGGAATGCTCAAAGCACCGACTGTAAGAAGAGTCTCTATTCTTGTACGTAAGGCGGCATTGTGCATTTTGTATTTAGTTCCGATGCGATTTCTGTGTTTCATCGTCAATGCGAAGGTCCAAGGAAAACATGGAACCTGCAGTGGTGTATTGGAAACTAATACTGGTCTCACAGGAAAGGATCAAAGTACAGACTCTAAGAAGTGTCACTCATCTTTCAGTTAAGGCGGCATTGTTCCTTTTGTATTTAATTCCAATGCAATTTCAGTGTTTCATCATCATTGAGTATGTCCAAGGAATACATTGAACCTGGAGTGGTGTATCGGAAACTAATACTGGTCTCACAGGGAATGCTCAAAGCACCGACTGTAAGAAGAGTCTCTATTCTTGTACGTAAGGCGGCATTGTGCCTTTTGTATTTAATTCCGATGCGATTTCTGTGTTTCATCGTCAATGTGTATCTCGAAGGAATACATTGAAAATGCAGTGGTGTATCAGAAACTAATACTGGTCTCACAGGGAATACTCAAAGCACCGACTGTAAGAAGAGTCTCTATTCTTGTACGTAAGGCGGCATTGTGCCTTTTGTATTTAATTCCGATGCTATTTCTGTGTTTCATCGTCAATGTGAAGGTACAAGGAATACATTGTACCTGCAGTGGTGTATCGGAAACTAATACTGGTCTCACAGGGAATGCTCGAAGCACCGACTGTAAGAGGAGACTCTATTCTTGCACTTATGGCGGCATTGTGCCATTTGTATTTAATTCCGATGTAGTTTCCTTGTTTCATCGTCAATGTGTATGTCTAAGGAATACATTGAACCTGCAGTTGTGTATCGGAAACTAATACTGGTCACACAGGGAATGCTTAATGCACCGACTCTAAGAAGAGCCTCTATTCTTGTACTTATTGCGGCATTGTGCCTTTTATATTTAGTTCCGATTCGATTTCTGTGTTTCATCGTCAATGCGAAGGTCCAAGAAATACATTGAACCTGCAGTGGTGTATCGGAAACTAATACTGGTCTCACAGGAAAGGATCAAAGCACTGACTCTAAGAAGTCTCACTCATCTAGCCGTTAAGGCGGCATTGTTCCTTTTGTATTTAATTCCAATGTAATTTCAGTGTTTCATCGTCAATGAGCATGTCCAAGGAATACATTGAACCTGGAGTGGTGTATCGGAAACTAATACTGGTCTCACAGGGAATGCTCAAAGCACCGACTGTAAGAAGAGTCTCTATTCTTGTACGTAAGGCGGCATTGCGCCTTTTGTATTTAATTCCGATGCAATTGCTGTGATTCATCGTCAATGTGTATGTCCAAGCAATACATTGAACCTGCAGTGGTGTATCGGAAACTAATACTGGTCTCACAGGAAATGCTCAAAGCACCGACTGTAAGAATCTCTATTCTTGTACTGAAGGCGGCATTATACCTTTAGTTTTTAATTCCGATGCGAAATCTGTGTTTCACCGTGAATGTGAAGGTCCAAGGAATACATTGAACCTGCAGTGGTGTATCAGAAACTAATACTGGTCTCACAGTGAATGCTCAAAGCACCGACTGTAAGAAGAGTCTCTATTATTGTACTAAAATCGGCATTGTGCCTTTTTTATTAAACTCCGATGCAATATCTGTGTTTCATCGTCAATGTGTCTGTCCATGGAATACATTGAACCTGCAGTGGTGTATCGGAAACTAATACTGGTCTCACAGGGAAAGCTCAAAGCACCGACTGTAAGAAGAGTCTCTATTCTTATACTTAAGGCGGCATTGTGCTTTTTGTATTTAATTCCAATGCGATTTCTGTGTTTCATCGTCAATGTGAAGGTCCAAGGAATACATTGCACCTGCAGTGGTGTATTGGAAACAATTACTAGTCTCACAGGAAAGATCAAAGCACAGACTCTAAGAAGTCTCATTCTTCTCGCACTTAAGGCGGCATTGTGCCTTTTGTATTTAATTCCGATGTCATTTCAGTGTGTCATCGTCAATGTGTATGTGCTAGGAATACATGGAATCAGCAGTTTTGTATCGGAAACTAATACTGGTCTCACAGGGAATGCTCAAATCACCGACTGTAAGAAGAGTCTCTATTCATGCACTTATGGCGGCATTGTGCCTTTTGTATTTAATTCCTATGTAATTTCAGTGATCCAACGTCAATGTATATGTCTAAGGAATACATTGAACCTGCAGTGGTGTATCGGAAACTAATACTGGTCTCACAGGGAATGCTCAAAGCACCGACTGTAAGAAGAGTCTCTATTCTTGTACGTAAGGCGGCATTGTGCCTTTTGTATTAAATTCCGATGCGATTTCTGTGTTTTATCGTCAATACGTATTTCCAAGGATTACATTGAACCTGCAGTGGTTTATCGGAAACTAATACTGGTCTCACAGGGAACGCTCAAAGCACCGACTGTAAGAAGAGTCTCTATTCTTGTACTTAAGGCGGCATTGTGCCTTTTGTATTTAATTCCGCTGTGACTTCTGTGTTTCATCGTCAATGTGACGGTCCAAGGAATACATTGAACCTGCAGTGGTGTACCGGATACTAATACTGGTCTCACAGAAAAGGATCAAAGCACAGACTCAAAGAAGTCTCACTTTTCTTGTGCTTAAGGCGGCATTGTGCCTTTTGTATTTAATTCCGATGTAATTTCAGTGTTTCATCGTCAATGTGTAAGTCTAAGGAATACATTGAACCTGCAGTGGTGCAACGGAAACAAATACTGGTCTCACAGGGAATGCTCAAAGCACCGACTGTAAGAAGAGTCTCTATTCTTGTACTAAATTCGGCATTGTGCCTTTTTTATTAAATTCCGATGCAATATCTGTGTTTCATCGTCAATGTGTATGTTCATGGAATACATTGAACATGGAGTGGTGTATCGGAAACTAATACTGGTCTCACAGGGAAAGCTCATAGCACCGACTGTGAGAAGAGTCTCCATTCTTGTACTTAAGGCGCCATTGTGCCTTTTGTATTTAATTCCAATGCGATTTCTGTGTTTCATCGTCAATGTGAAGGTTCAAGGAATACATTGCACCTGCAGTGGTGTATCGGAAACAATTACTGGTCTCACAGGAAAGATCAAAGCACAGACTCTAAGAAGTCTCATTCTTCTTGCTCTTAAGGCGGCATTGTGCATTTTGCATTTAATTCCGATGTAATTTCAGTGTTTCATTGTCAATGTGTATGTGCTAGGAATACATGGATTCCGCAGTGGTGTATCGGAAACTAATACTGGTCTCACAGGGAATGCTCAAAGCACCGACTGTAAGAAGAGTCTCTATTCTTGTACGTAAGGCGGCATTGTGCCTTTTGTATTCAATTCCGATGCGATTTCTGTGTTTCATCGTCAATGCGTACGTCCAAGGAATACATTGAACCTGCAGTGGTTTATCGGAAACTAATACTGGTCTCACAGGGAATGCTCAAAGCACCGACTGTAAGAAGAGACTCTATTCTTGTACTTAAACCGGCATTGTGCCTTTTGTATTTAATTCCGATGCGATTTCTGTGTTTCATCGTCAATGTGAAGGTCCAAGGAATACATAGACCCTGCAGTGGTGTATGGGAAACTAATACTGGTCTCACAGGGAATACTCAAAGTACCGACTGTAAGAAGACTCTCTATTCTTGTACTTAAGGCGGCATTGTGCCATTTGTATTTAATTCCGATGCCAATTCTGTGTTCCATCGTCAATGTGAAGGTCCAAGTAATACATTGTACCTGCAGTTGTGTATCGGAAACTAGTACTGGTCTGGCAGGGATTGCTCAAAGCACCGACTGTAAGAAGAGTCTATGTTCGTGCACTTATGGCGGCATTGTGACTTTTGTATTTAATTCCGATGTAATTTCAGTGTTTCATTGTCAATGTGTATGTCTAAGGAATACATTGAACCTGCAGTGGTGTATCAGAAACTAATACTGGTCTCACAGGGAATGCTCGAAGCACCGACTGTAAGAAGAGTCTCTATTCTTGTACGTAAGGCGGCATTGTGCCTTTTGTATTTAATTCCGATGCGATTCCTGGGTTTCATCGTCAATGTGTATGTCCAAGGAATTTACTGAACCTGCAGTGGTGTATCGGAAACTAATACTGGTCTCACCGGGAATGCTTAAAGCACCGACTGTAAGAAGAGTATCTATTCTTGTACTTAAGGCGGCATTGTGCCTTTTGCATTTAATTCCGGTGCGATATCTGTGTTTGATCGTCAATGTGAAGGTACAAGGAATACATTGTACCTGCAGTGGTGTATCGGAAACTAATACTGGTCTCACAGGGAATGCTCAAAGCATCGACTGTAAGAGGAGTCTCTATTCTTGCACTTATGGTGGAATTGTGCCTTTTATATTTAATTCCAATGTAATTTCAGTGTTTCATCGGCAATGCGAAGGTCCAAGGAATACATTGAACCTGCTGTGGTGTATCGGAAACCAATACTGGTCTCACAGGGAATGCTCAAAGCACCGACTGTAAGAAGGGTCTCTATTATGGCACTTATGGCGGTATTGTGCCTTTTGTGTTTAATTCCGATGCGATTTCTGTGTTTCATTGTTAATGTGTATGTCCAAGGAATACATTGGACAAGCAGTGGTGCATCGGAAACCAATACTGGTCTCAAAGGGAATGCTCAAAGCACCGACTGTACGAAGAGTCTCTATTCTTGTACTTAAGGAGGCATTGTGCATTTTGTATTTAATTCCGATGCGATTTCTGTGTGTCATCGTCAATTTGAAGGTCCAAGGAATACATTGTACCTGCAGTGGCGTATCGGAAACTAATACTGGCCTCACAGGGAATGCTCAAATCACCGACTGTAAGAAGAGTGTCTATTCATGCACTTATGGCGGCATTGTGCCTTTTGTATTTAATTCCGATGTAATTTCAGTGTTTCATCGTCAATGTGTATGTCTAAGGAATACACATAACCTGCAGTGGTGTATCGGAAACTAATGCTGGTCTCACAGGGAATGCTCAAAGCACCGACTGTAAGAAGAGACTTTATTCTTGCACTGAAGGCGGCATTGTGCCTTTTGTATTTAATTCCGATGGGTTTCTGTGTTTCATCGTCAATGTGAAGGTCCAAGGAATACACTGAACCTGCTGTGGTGTTACGGAAACTAATACTGGTCTCACAGGGAATGCTCAAACACAGACTGCAAGAAGAGTCTCTATTCTTGTATTTAAGGCGGCATTGTGCCTTTTGTATTTCATTCCGATGCGATTTCTGTGTTTCATCGTCAATGTGTATGTCCAGGGAATACATTGAACCTGCAGTGGCGTATGGAAGCTGATACTGGTCTCACAGGAAAGGATCAAAGCACACACTCAAAGAAGTCTCACTTTTCTTGTACTTAAGGCGGCTTTGTGCGTTTTGTATTTAATTCCGATGTAATTTCAGTTTTTCATCGTCAATGTGTACGTGCAAGGAATACATTGAACCTGCAGTGGTGTATCGCAAGCTAATACTGGACTCACGGGGAATGCTCAAAGCACCGACTGTAAGAAGAGTCTCTATTCTTGCACTTATTGCGGCATTGTGCATTTTGTATTTAGTTCCGATGCGATTTCTGTGTTTCATTGTCAATGCGAAGGTCCAAGGAATACATTGAACCTGCAGTGTTGTATCGGAAACTAATACTGGTCTCACAGGAAAGTATCAAAGCACAGACTATAAGAAGTCTCACTCATCTTGCAGTTAAGGCGGCATTGTTCCTTTTGCATTTAATTCGATGTAATTTCAGTGTTTCATCGTCATTGAATATGTCCAAGGAATACATTGAACCTGGTGTGGTGTATCGGAAACTAATACTGGTCACACAGGGAATGCTCAAAGCACCGACTGTAAGAAGAGTCTCTATTCTTGTACTTAAGGCGGCATTGTGCCTCTTGTATTTAATTCCGATGCGATTTCTGTGTTTCATCGTCAATGTGAAGGTACAAGGAATACATTGAACCTGGTGTGGTGTATCGGAAACTAATACTGGTCACACAGGGAATGCTCAAAGCACCGACTGTAAGAAGAGTCTCTATTCTTGTACTTAAGGCGGCATTGTGCCTTTTGTATTTAATTCCGATGCGATTTCTGTATTTCATCGTCAATGTGAAGGTACAAGGAATACATTGTAATTGCAGTGGTGTATCGGAAACCAATACTGGTCTCACAGGGAATGCTCAAAGCACCGACTGTAAGAAGAGTGTCTATTCATGCACTTATGGCGGCATTGTGCCTTTTGTATTTAATTCCGATGTAATTTCAGTGTTTCATCGTCAATGTGTATGTTTAAGGAATACACTAAACCTGCAGTGGTGCATCGGAACTAATACTGGTCTCACAGGGAATGCTCAATGCACCGACTGTAAGAAGAGTCTCTATTCTTGTACTTAAGGCGGCATTGTGCCTTTTGTATTTATCTCCGATGTGACTTCTGTGTTTCATCGTCAATGTGAAGGTCCAAGGAATACATTGAACCTGCAGTGGTGTACCGGAAACTAATACTGGTCTAACAGGAATGGATCAAAGCACAGACTCTAAGAAGTCTCACTCTTCTTGCACTTAAGGCGGCATTGTGCCTTTTGTATTTAATTCCGATATAATTTCGGTGTTTCGTCTTCAATGTCTATGTCGAAGGAATACATTGAACCTGCAGTGGTGTATCGGAAACTAATACTGGTCTCACAGGGAATGCTCAAAGCACCGAATGAAAGAAGAGTCTCTATTCTTGTACTTAAGGCGGCATTGTGCCTTTTGTATTTAATTCCGATGCGATATTTGTATTTCATCGTCAATGTGAAGGTCCAAGAAATATATTGAACCTGCAGTGGTTTATCGGAAACTAATACTGGTCACACAGGGAATGCTCAAATCACCGACTGTAAGATGAGTCTCTATTCTTGTACTTAATTCGGCATTGTGCCTTTTGTATTTAATTCCGATGCGATTTCTGTGTTTGATAGTCAATGTGAAGGTCGAAGGAATACATTGAACCTGCAGTGGTGAATCGAAAACTAATACTGGTCTCACAGGAAAGGATCAAAGCACAGACTCAAAGAAGTCTCACTTTTCTTGTACTTAAGGCGGCTTTGTGCCTTTGTATTTAATTCCGATGTAATTTCAGTGTTTCATCGTCAATGTGAAAGTCTAAGGAATACATTGAACCTGCAGTGGTGCAACGGAAACTAATACTGGTCTCACAGGGAATGCTCAAAGCACCGACTGTAAGAAGAGACTTTATTCTTGCACTGAAGCCGGCATTGTGCCTTTTGTATTTAATTCCGATGGGTTTCTGTGTTTCATCGTCAATGTGAAGGTCCAAGGTATACACTGAACCTGCTGTGGTGTTACGGAAACTAATACTGGTCTCACAGGGGATGCTCAAACACAGACTGTAAGAAGAGTCTCTATTCTTGTATTTAAGGCGGCATTGTGCCTTTTGTATTTCATTCCGATGCGATTTCTGTGTTTCATCGTCAATGTGTATGTCCAGGGAATACATCGAACCTGCAGTGGCGTATGGAAGCTGATACTGGTCTCACAGGAAAGGATCAAAGCACAGACTCAAAGAAGTCTCACTTATCTTGTACTTAAGGCGGCTTTGTGCGTTTTGTATTAAATTCCGATGTAATTTCAGTTTTTCATCGTTAATGTGTACGTGCAAGGAATACATTGAACCTGCAGTGGTGTATCGGAAACTAATACTGGTCACACAGGGAATGCTCAAAGCACCGACTGTAAAAAGAGTCTCTATTCTTGTATTTATTGCGGTATTGTGCCTTTTGTATTTAGTTCCGATTCGATTTCTTTGTTTCATCGTCAATGCGAAGGTCCAAGGAATACATTGAACCTGCAGTGGTGTATCGGAAACTAATACTGGTCTCACAGGAAAGGATCAAAGCACAGACTCTAAGAAGTCTCACTCATCTTGCCGTTAAGGCGGCATTGTTCCTTTTGTATTTAATTCCGATGTAATTTCAGAGTTTCATCGTCAATGAGTATGTCCAAGCAATACATTGAACCTGGAGTGGTGTATCAGAAACTAATACTGGTCTCACAGGGAATGCTCGAAGCACCTACTGTAAGAAGAGTCTCAATTCTTGTACGTAAGGCGGCATTTCGCCTTTTGTATTTAACTCCGATGCGATTTCTGTGTTTCATCGTCAATGTGTATGTCCAAGCAATACATTGAACCTCCAGTGGTGTATCGGAAACTAATACTGGTCTCACAGGAAATGCTCAGAGCACCGACTGTAAGAAGATTCTCTATTCTTGTACTGAAGGCGGCATTATGCCTTTAGTATTTAATTCCGATGCGAATTCTGTGTTTCATCGTGAATGTGAAGGTCCAAGGAATAGATTGAACCTGCAGTGGTGTATCAGAAACTAATACTGGTCTCACAGTGAATGCTCAAAGCACCGACTGTAAGAAGAGTCTCTATTCATGTACTAAAATCGGCATTGTGCCTTTTTTATTAAATTCCGATGCAATATCTGTGATTCATAGTCAATGTGTAAGTCCAAGGAATACATTGAACCTGCAGTGGTGTGTCGGAAACTAATACTAGTCTCACAGGGAAAGCTCAAAGCACCGACTGTAAGAAGAGTCTCTATTCTTGTACTTAAGGCGGCATTGTGCCTTTTGTATTTAATTCCAATGTGATTTCTGTGTTTCATCGTCAATGTGAAGGTCCAAGGAATACATTGCACCTGCAGTGGTGTGTCGGAAACAATTATTGGTCTCACAGGAATGATCAAAGCACAGACTCTAAGAAGTCTCATTCTTCTTGCACTTAAGGCGGCATTGTGCCTTTTGTATTTAATTCCGATGTAATTTCAGTGTTTCATCGTCAATGTGTATGTCCTAGGAATACATGGAATCTGCAGTGGTGTATCGGAAGCTAATACTGGTCTCACAGGGAATGCTCAAAGCACCGACTGTAAGAAGAGTCTCTTTTCTTGTACTTAAGGCGGCATTGTGTCTTTTGTATTTAATTCCGATGCCATATCTGTGTTCCATCGTCAATGTGAAGGTCCAAGAAATACATTGTCCCTGCAGTTGTGTATCGGAAACTTGTACTGGTCTCGCAGGGAATGCTCAAATCACCGACTGTAAGAAGAGTCTATGTTCTTGCACTTATGGCGGCATTGTAACTTTTGTATTTAATTCCGATGTAATTTCAGTGTTTCATTGTCAATGTGTATGTCTAAGAAATACATTGAACCTGCAGTGGTGTATCAGAAACTAATACTGGTCTCACAGGGAATGCTCAAAGCACCGACTGTAAGAAGAGTCCCTATTCTTGTACGTAAGGCGGAATTGTGCCTTTTGTATTTAATTCCGATGCGATTTCTGTGTTTCATCGTCAATGTGTATGTCCAAGGAATACACTGAACCTGCAGTGGTGTATCGGAAACTAATACTGGTCTCACAGGGAATGCTCAAAGCACCGACTGTAAGAAGAGTCTCTATCCTTGTACTTAAGGCGGCATTGTGCCTTTTGCATTTAATTCCGATGCGATTTCTGTGTTTCATCGTCAATGTGAAGGTACAAGGAATACATTGTACCTGCAGTGGTGTATCGGAAACTAATACTGGTCTCACAGGGAATGCTCAAAGCACCGACTGTAAGAGGATACTCTATTCTTGCACTGACGGTGGCATTGTGCCTTTTGTATTTAATTCCAATGTAATTTCAGTGTTTCATCGTCAATGTGTATGTCTAAGGAATACATTGAACCTGGAGTGGTGTATCGGTAACTAATACTGGTCTCACAGGGAATGCTCAAAGCACCGACTGCAAGAAGAGTCTCTATTCTTGTACTTATTGCGGCATTGTGCGTTTTGTATTTGGTTCCGATTCGATTTCTGTGTTTCATCGTCAATGCGAAGGTCCAAGGAATACATTGAACCTGCAGTGGTGTATCGGAAACTAATACTGGTCTCACAGGAAGGGATCAAAGCACAGACTCTAAGAAGTCTTACTCATCTTGCCGTTAAGGCGGCATTGTTCCGTTTGTATTTAATTCCGATGTAATTTCAGTGTTTCATCGTCAATGAGTATGTCCAAGGAATACATTGAACCTGGAGTGGTGTACCGGAAACTAATACTTGTCTCACAGGGAAAGCTCAAAGCACCGACTGTAAGAAGAGTCTCTATTCTTGCACTTATGGCGGCATTGTGCCTTTTGTATTTAATTCCGATGTAATTTCAGTGTTTCATCGTCAATGTGTATGTCTAAGGTATTCATTGAACCTGCAGTGGTGTATCGGAAACTAATACTGGTCTCACATGGAATGCTCAAAGCAGCGACTGTAAGAAGAGTCTCTATTCTTGTACTTATTGCGGCATTGTGCATTTTGTATTTAGTCCCGATGCGATTTCTGTGTTTCATTGTCAATGCGAAGGTCCAAGGAATACATTGAACCGGCAGTGGTGTATCGGAAACTAATACTGGTCTCACAGGATGGGATCAAATCACAGAATCTAAGAAGTCTGACTCATCTTGTAGATAAGGCGGCATTGTTACTTTTGTATTTAATTCCGATGTAATTTCAGTGTTTCATCGTCATTGAGTAGGTCCAAGGAATACATTGAACCTGGAGTGGTGTATCGGAAACTAATACTGGTCTCACAGGGAATGCTCAAAGCACCGACTGTAAGAAGAGTCTCTATTCTTGTACTTAAGGCGGCATTGTGCCTTTTGTATTTAATTCCGATGCGATTTCTGTGTTTCATCGTCAATGTGAATGTACAAGGAATACTTTGTACCTGCAGTGGTGTATCGGAAACTAATACTGGTCTCAGAGGGAATGCTCAAAGCACCGACTGTAAGAGGACTCTCTATTCTTGCACTTATGGCGGCATTGTGCCATTTGTATTTAATTCCTATGTAATTTCAGTGTTTCATCGTCAATGTGTATGTCTAAGGAATACATTGAACCTGTAGTGGTGTATCGGAAACTAATACTGGTCACACAGGGAATGCTCAAAGCACCGACTGTAAGAAGAGTCTCTATTCTTGTACTTATTGCGGCGTTGTGCCTTTTGTATTTAGTTCCGATTCGATTTCTGTATTTAATCGTCAATGCGAAGGTCCAAGGAATACATTGAACCTGCAGTGGTGTATCGGAAACTAATACTGGTCTCACAGGAAAGAATCAAAGCACAGATTCTAAAAAGTCTCACTCATCTTGCAGGTAAGGCGGCATTGTTCCTTTTGTATTTAATACCGATGTAATTTCAGTGTTTCATCGTCAATGAGTATGTCCAAGGAATACATTGAACCTGGAGTGGTGTATCGGAAACTAATACTGGTCTCACAGCGAATGCTCAAAGGACCGACTGTAAGAAGAGTCTCTATTCTTGTACGTAAGGCGGCATTGTGCCTTTTGTATTAATTCCGAGGCGATTTCTGTGTTTCATCGTCAATGCGTATGTCCAAGGAATCCATTGAACCTGCAGTGGTGTATCGGAAACTAATACTGGTCTCACAGGAATGGATCAAAGCACAGACTCTAAGAAGTCTCACTCTTCTTGCACTTAAGGCGGCATTGTGCCTTTTGTATTTAATTCCGATATAATTTCGGTGTTTCGTCTTCAATGTGTATGTCGAAGGAATACATTGAACCTGCAGTGGTGTATCGGAAACTAATACTGGTCTCACAGGGAATGCTCAAAGCACCGAATGAAAGAAGGGTCTCTATTCTTGTACTTAAGGCAGCATTGTGCCTTTTGTATTTAATTCCGATGCGATATCTGTATTTCATCGTCAATGTGAAGGTCCAAGAAATATATTGAACCTGCAGTGGTCTATCGGAAATTAATACTGGTCACACAGGGAATGCTCAAATCACCGACTGTAAGATGAGTCTCTATTCTTGTACTTAAGGCGGCACTGTGCCTTTTGTATTTAATTCCGATGCGATTTCTGTGTTTGATAGTCAATGTGAAGGTCGAAGGAATACATTGAACCTGCAGTGGTGAATCGGAAACTAATACTGGTCTCACAGGAAAGGATCAAAGCACAGACTCAAAGAAGTCTCATTTTTCTTGTACTTAAGGCGGCTTTGTGCCTTTGTATTTAATTCCGATGTAATTTCAGTGTTTCATCGTCAATGTGTAAGTCTAAGGAATACATTGAACCTGCAGTGGTGCAACGGAAACTAATACTGGTCTCACAGGGAGTGCTCAAAGCACCGACTGTAAGAAGAGACTTTATTCTTGCACTGAAGGCGGCATTGTACCTTTTGTATTTAATTCCGATGGGTTTCTGTGTTTCATCGTCAATGTGAAGGTCCAAGGAATACACTGAACCTGCTGTGGTGTTACGGAAACTAATGCTGGTCTCACAGGGAATGCTCAAACACAGTCTGTAAGAAGAGTCTCTATTCTTGTATTTAAGGCGGCATTGTGCCTGTTGTATTTCATTCCGATGCGATTTCTGTGTTTCATCGTCAATGTGTATGTCCAGGGAATACATTGAACGTGCAGTGGCGTATGGAAGCTGATACTGGTCTCACAGGAAAGGATCAAAGCACAGACTCAAAGAAGTCTCACTTTTCTTGTACTTAAGGCGGCTTTGTGCGTTTTGTATTTAATTCCGATGTAACTTCAGTTTTTCATCGTCAATGTGTACGTGCAAGGAATACATTGAACCTGCAGTGGTGTATCGCAAGCTAATACTGGACTCACGGGGAATGCTCAAAGCACCGACTGTAAGAAGAGTCTCTATACTTGTACTTATTGCGGCATTGTGCATTTTGTATTTAGTTCCGATGCGATTTCTGTGTTTCATCGTCAATGCGAATGTCCAAGGAATACATTGAACCTGCAGTGTTGTATCGGAAACTAATACTGGTCTCACAGGAAAGGATCAAAGCACAGACTCTAAGAAGTCTCACTCATCTTGCAGTTAAGGCGGCATTGTTCCTTTTGTATTTAATTCGATGTAATTTCAGTGTTTCATCGTCATTGAATATGTCCAAGGAATGCATTGAACCTGGTGTGGTGTATCGGAAACTAATACTGGTCACACAGGGAATGCTCAAAGCACCGACTGTAAGAAGAGTCTCTATTCTTGTACTTAAGGCGGCATTGTGCCTTTTGTATTTAATTCCGATGCGATTTCTGTGTTTCATCGTGAATGGGTATGTCCAAGGAATACATTGCACCTGCAGTGGAATTCTTAAAGCACCGACTGTAAGAAGAGTCTCTATTCTTGTACTTATGGCGGCATTGTGCCTCTTGTATTTAATTCCGATGCGATTTCTGTGTTTCATTGTCAATGTGTATGTCTAAGGAATACATTGAACCTGCAGTGGTGTATCAGAAACTAATACTGGTCTCACAGGGAATGCTCAAAGCACCGACAGTAAGAAAAGTCTCTATTGTAGTACGTAAGGCGGCATTGTGCATTTTGTATTTAATTCCGATGCGATTTCTGTGTTTCATCGTCAATGTGTATGTCCAAGGAATACACTGAACCTGCAGTGGTGTATCGGAAACTAATACTGGTCTCACAGGGAATGCTCAAAGCACCGACTGTAAGAAGAGTCTCTATTCTTGTACTTAAGGCGGCATTGTGCCTTTTGCATTTAATTCCGAAGCGATTTCCGTGTTTCATCGTCAATGTGAAGGTACAAGGAGTACATTGTACCTGCAGTGGTGTATCGGAAACTAATACTGGTCTCACAGGGAATGCTCAAAGCACCGACTGTAAGAGGAGTCTCTATTCTTGCACTTATGGTGGCATTGTGCCTTTTGTAATTAATTCCATTGTAATTTCAGTGATTCATCGTCAATGTGTATGTCTACGGAATACATTGAATCTGCAGTGGTGTATCGGAAACTAATACTGATCTCACAGGGAATGCTCAAAGCACCGACTGTAAGAAGAGTCTCTATTCTTGTGCTTATTGCGGCATTGTGCATTTTATATTTAGTTCCGATGCGATTTCCGCGTTTCTTCGTCAATGCGAAGGTCCAAGGAATACATTGAACCTGCAGTGGTGTATCGGAAACTAATACTGGTCTCACAGGAAAGAATCAAAGCACAGATTCTAAAAGTCTCACTCATCTTGCAGGTAAGGCGGCATTGTTCCTTTTGTATTTAATACCGATGTAATTTCAGTGTTTCATCGTCAATGAGTATGTCCAAGGAATACATTGAACCTGGAGTGGTGTATCGGAAACTAATACTGGTCTCACAGCGAATGCTCAAAGGACCGACTGTAAGAAGAGTCTCTATTCTTGTACGTAAGGCGGCATTGTGCCTTTTGTATTAATTCCGAGGCGATTTCTGTGTTTCATCGTCAATGCGTATGTCCAAGGAATCCATTGAACCTGCAGTGGTGTATCGGAAACTAATACTGGTCTCACAGGAATGGATCAAAGCACAGACTCTGAGAAGTCTCACTCTTCTTGCACTTAAGGCGGCATTGTGCCTTTTGTATTTAATTCCGATATAATTTCGGTGCTTCGTCTTCAATGTGTATGTCGAAGGAATACATTGAACCTGCAGTGGTGTATCGGAAACTAATACTGGTCTCACAGGGAATGCTCAAAGCACCGAATGAAAGAAGAGTCTCTATTCTTGTACTTAAGGCGGCATTGTGCCTTTTGTATTTAATTCCGATGCGATATCTGTATTTCATCGTCAATGTGAAGGTCCAAGAAATATATTGAACCTGCAGTGGTCTATCGGAAACTAATACTGGTCACACAGGGAATGCTCAAATCACCGACTGTAAGATGAGTCTCTATTCTTGTACTTAAGGCGGCACTGTGCCTTTTGTATTTGATTCCGATGCGATTTCTGTGTTTGATAGTCAATGTGAAGGTCGAAGGAATACATTGAACCTGCAGTGGTGAATCGGAAACTAATACTGGTCTCACAGGAAAGGATCAAAGCACAGACTCAAAGAAGTCTCATTTTTCTTGTACTTAAGGCGGCTTTGTGCCTTTGTATTTAATTCCGATGTAATTTCAGTGTTTCATCGTCAATGTGTAAGTCTAAGGAATACATTGAACCTGCAGTGGTGCAACGGAAACTAATACTGGTCTCACAGGGAATGCTCAAAGCACCGACTGTAAGAAGAGACTTTATTCTTGCACTGAAGGCGGCATTGTGCCTTTTGTATTTAATTCCGATGGGTTTCTGTGTTTCATCGTCAATGTGAAGGTCCAAGGAATACACTGAACCTGCTGTGGTGTTACGGAAACTAATACTGGTCTCACAGGGCATGCTCAAACACAGAGTGTAAGAAGAGTCTCTATTCTTGTATTTAAGGCGGCATTGTGCCTGTTGTATTTCATTCCGATGCGATTTCTGTGTTTCATCGTCAATGTGTATGTCCAGGGAATACATTGAACCTGCAGTGGCGTATGGAAGCTGATACTGGTCTCACAGGAAAGGATCAAAGCACAGACTCAAAGAAGTCTCACTTTTCTTGTACTTAAGGCGGCTTTGTGCGTTTTGTATTTAATTCCGATGTAATTTCAGTTTTTCATCGTCAATGTGTACGTGCAAGGAATACATTGAACCTGCAGTGGTTTATCGCAAGCTAATACTGGACTCACGGGGAATGCTCAAAGCATTGACTGTAAGAAGAGTCTCTATACTTGTACTTATTGCGGCATTGTGCATTTTGTATTTAGTTCCGATGCGATTTCTGTGTTTCATCGTCAATGCGAAGGTCCAAGGAATACATTGAACCTGCAGTGTTGTATCGGAAACTAATACTGGTCTCACAGGAAAGGATCAAAGCACAGACTCTAAGAAGTCTCACTCATCGTGCAGTTAAGGCGGCATTGTTCCTTTTGTATTTAATTCGATGTAATTTCAGTGTTTCATCGTCATTGAATATGTCCAAGGAATGCATTGAACCTGGTGTGGTGTATCGGAAACTAATACTGGTCACACAGGGAATGCTCAAAGCACCGACTGTAAGAAGAGTCTCTATTCTTGTACTTAAGGCGGCATTGTGCCTTTTGTATTTAATTCCGATGCGATATCTGTGTTTCATCGTCAATGTGAAGGTACAAGGAATACATTTTACCTGCAGTGGTGTATCGGAAACTAATACTGGTTTCACAGGGAATGCTCAAAGCACCTACTGTAAGAGGAGTCTCTATTCTTGCACTTATGGCGGCATTGTGCCATTTGTATTTAATTCCGATGTAATTTCAGTGTTTCATCGTCAATGTGTATGTCTAAGGAATACATTGAACCTGCAGTGGTGTATCGGAAACTAATACTGGTCACACAGGGAATGCTCAAAGCACCGACTGTAAAAAGAGTCTCTATTCTTGTATTTATTTCGGTATTGTGCCTTTTGTATTTAGTTCCGATTCGATTTCTTTGTTTCATCGTCAATGCGAAGGTCCAAGGAATACATTGAACCTGCAGTGGTGTATCGGAAACTAATACTGGTCTCACAGGAAAGGATCAAAGCACAGACTCTAAGAAGTCTCACTCATCTTGCCGTTAAGGCGGCATTGTTCCTTTTGTATTTAATTCCGATGTAATTTCAGAGTTTAATCGTCAATGAGTATGTCCAAGCAATGCATTGAACCTGGAGTGGTGTATCAGAAACTAATACTGGTCTCACAGGGAATGCTCAAAGCACCGACTGTAAGAAGAGTCTCAATTCTTGTACGTAAGGCGGCATTTCGCCTTTTGTATTTAACTCCGATGCGATTTCTGTGTTTCATAGTCAATGTGTATGTCCAAGCAATACATTGAACCTCCAGTGGTGTATCGGAAACTAATGCTGGTCTCACAGGAAATGCTCAGAGCACCGACTGTAAGAAGAGTCTCTATTCTTGTACTGAAGGCGGCATTATGCCTTTAGTATTTAATTCCGATGCGAATTTTGTGGTTCATCGTGAATGTGAAGGTCCAAAGAATAGATTGAACCTGCCGTGGTGTATCAGAAACTAATACTGGTCTCACAGTGAATGCTCAAAGCACCGACTGTAAGAAGAGTCTCTATTCTTGTACTAAAATCGGCATTGTGCCTTTTTTATTAAATTCCGATGCAATATCTGTGTTTCATCGTCAATGTGTATGTCCAAGGAATACATTGAACCTGCAGTGGTGTGTCGGAAACTAATACTAGTCTCACAGGGAAAGCTCAAAGCACCGACTGTAAGAAGAGTCTCTATTCTTGTACTTAAGGCGGCATTGTGCCTTTTGTATTTAATTCCAATGTGATTTCTGTGTTTCATCGTCAATGTGAAGGTCCAAGGAATACATTGCACCTGCAGTGGTGTATCGGAAACAATTACTGGTCTCACAGGAATGATCAAAGCACAGACTCTAAGAAGTCTCATTGTTCTTGCACTTAAGGCGGCATTGTGCCTTTTGTACTTAATTCCGATGTAATTTCAGTGTTTCATCGTCAATGTGTATGTCCTAGGAATACATGGAATCTGCAGTGGTGTATCGGAAGCTAATACTGGTCTCACAGGGAATGCTCAAAGCACCGACTGTAAGAAGAGTCTCTTTCCTTGTACTTAAGGCGGCATTGTGTCTTTTGTATTTAATCCCGATGCGATTTCTGTGTTTCATCGTAAAGGTGAACGTCCAAGAAATACATTGTCCCTGCAGTTGTGTATCGGAAACTTGTACTGGTCTCGCAGGGAATGCTCAATAAACCGACTGTAAGAAGAGTCTATGTTCTTGCACTTGTGGCGGCATTGTAACTTTTGTATTTAATTCCGATGTAATTTCAGTGTTTCATTGTCAATGTGTATGTCTAAGAAATACATTGAACCTGCAGTGGTGTATCAGAAACTAATACTGGTCTTACAGGGAATGCTCAAAGCACCGACTGTAAGAAGAGTCCCTATTCTTTACGTAAGGCGGAATTGTGCCTTTTGTATTTAATTCCGATGCGATTTCTGTGTTTCATCGTCAATGTGTATGTCCAAGGAATACACTGAACCTGCAGTGTTGTATCGGAAACTAATACTGGTCTCACAGGGAATGCTCAAAGCACCGACTGTAAGAAGAGTCTCTATCCTTGTACTTAAGGCGGCATTGTGCCTTTTGCATTTAATTCCGATGCGATTTCTGTGTTTCATCGTCAATGTGAAGGTACAAGGAATACATTGTACCTGCAGTGGTGCATCGGAAACTAATACTGGTCTCACAGGGATTACTCAAAGCACCGACTGTAAGAGGATACTCTATTCTTGCACTTACGGTGGCATTGTGCCTTTTGTATTTAATTCCAATGTAATTTCAGTGTTTCATCGACAATGTGTATGTCTAAGGAATACATTGAACCTGGAGTGGTGTATCGGTAACTAATACTGGTCTCACAGGGAATGCTCAAAGCACCGACTGTAAGAAGAGTCTCTATTCTTGTACTTATTGCGGCATTGTGCCTTTTGTATTTAGTTCCGATTCGATTTCTGTGTTTCATCGTCAATGCGAAGGTCCAAGGAATACATTGAACCTGCAGTGGTGTATCGGAAACTAATACTGGTCTCACAGGAAGGGATCAAACCACAGACTCTAAGAAGTCTTACTCATCTTGCCGTTAAGGCGGCATTGTTCCGTTTGTATTTAATTCCGATGTAATTTCAGTGTTTCATCGTCAATGAGTATGTGTAAGGAATACATTGAACCTGGAGTGGTGTACCGGAAACTAATACTGGTCTCACAGGGAAAGCTCAAAGCACCGACTGTGAGAAGAGTCTCTATTCTTGCACTTATGGCGGCATTGTGCCTTTTGTATTTAATTCCGATGTAATTTCAGTGTTTCATCGTCAATGTGTATGTCTAAGGTATTCATTGAACCTGCAGTGGTGTATCGGAAACTAATACTGGTCTCACATGGAATGCTCAAAGCAGCGACTGTAAGAAGAGTCTCTATTCTTGTACTTATTGCGGCATTGTGCATTTTGTATTTAGTTCCGATGCGATTTCTGTGTTTCATCGTCAATGCGAAGGTCCAAGGGATACATTGAACCTGCAGTGGTGTATCGGAAACTAATACTGGTCTCACAGGATGGGATCAAAGCACAGAATCTAAGAAGTCTCACTCATCTTGTAGATAAGGCGGCATTGTTACTTTTGTATTTAATTCCGATGTAATTTCAGTGTTTCATCGTCATTGAGTATGTCCAAGGAATACTTTGAACCTGGAGTGGTGTATCGGAAACTAATACTGGTCTCACAGGGAATGCTCAAAGCACCGACTGTAAGAAGAGGCTCTATTCTTGTACTTAAGGCGGCATTGTGCTTTTTGTATTTAATTCCGATGCGATTTCTGTGTTTCATCGTCAATGTGAAGGTACACGGAATACTTTGTACCTGCAGTGGTGTATCGGAAACTAATATTGGTCTCACAGGGAATGCTCAAAGCACCGACTGTAAGAGGACTCTCTATTCTTGCACTTATGGCGGCATTGTGCCATTTGTATTTAATTCCGATGTAATTTCAGTGTTTCATCGTCAATGTGTATGTCTAAGGAATACATTGCACCTGCAGTGGTGTATCGGAAACTAATACTGGTCACACAGGGAATGCTCAAAGCACCGACTGTAAGAAGAGTCTCCATTCTTGTACTTATTGCGGCGTTGTGCCTTTTGTATTTAGTTCCGATTCGATTTCTGTATTTAATCGTCAATGCGAAGGTCCAAGGAATACATTGAACCTGCAGTGGTGTATCGGAAGCTAATACTGGTCTCACAGGAAAGGATCAAAGCACAGACTCTAAGAAGTCTCACTCATCTTGCCGTTAAGGCGGCATTGTTCCTTTTGAATTTAATTCCGATGTAATTTCAGTGTTTCATCGTCAATGAGTATGTCCAAGGAATACATTGAACCTGGATGGTGTATCGGAAACTAATACTGGTCTCACAGGGAATGCTCAAAGCACCGACTGTAAGAAGAGTCTCTATTCTTGTACGTAAGGCGGCATTGTGCCTCTTGAATTTAATTCCGATGCGTTTTCTGTGTTTCATCGTCAATGTGTATGTCCAAGGAATACATTGAACCTGGAGTGGTGTATCGGAAACTAATACTGGTCTCACAGGGAATGCTCAAAGCACCGACTGTAAGAGTCTCTATTCTTGTACTTATTGCGGCATTGTGCCTTTTGTATTTAATTCCAATGCGATTTCTCTGTTTCATCTCCAATGTGAAGGTCCAAGGAATACATTGCACCTGCAGTGGTGTATCGGAAACTAATACTGGTCTCACAGGAAAGGATCAAAGCACAGACTCTAAGAAGTCTCATTCTTCTTGCACTTAAGGCGGCATTGTTCCTTTTGTATTTAATACCGATGTAATTTCAGTGTTTCATTGTCAATGTGTATGTCTAAGGAATACATTGAACCTGCAGTGGTGTATCGGAAACTAATACTGGTCTCACAGGGAATGCTCAAAGCAGCGACTGTAAGAAGAGTCTCTATTCTTGTGCTTATTGCGGCATTGTGGCTCTTATATTTAGTTCCGATGCGATTTCTGTGTTTCTTCGTCAATGCGAAGGTCCAAGGAATACATTGAACCTGCAGTGGTGTATCGGAAACTAATACTGGTCTCACAGGAAAGGATCAAAGCACAGACTCTAAGACGTCTCACTCATCTTGCCGTTAAGGCGGCATTGTTCCTTTTGTATTTAATTCCGATGTAATTTCAGTGTTTCATCGTCAATGAGTATGTCCAAGGTATACATTGAACCTGGAGTGGTGTATCGGAAACTAATACTGGTCTCACAGGGAATGCTCAAAACAACGACTGTAAGAAGAGTCTCTATTCTTGTACTGAAGGAGGCATTATGCCATTAGTATTTAATTCCGATGCTAATTCTGTGTTTCATCGTGAATGTGAAGGTCCAAGGAATACATTGACCTGCAGTGGTGTATCAGAAACTAATCCTGGTCTCACAGTGAATGCTCAAACCACCGACTGTAAGAAGAGTCTCTATTCTTGTACTAAAATCGGCATTGTGCATTTTTTATTAAATTCCGATGCAATATCTGTGTTTCATTGTCAACGTGTATGTCCAAGGAATACATTGAACCTGCAGTGGTGTATCGAAAACTAATACTGGTCTCACAGGGAAAGCTCAAAGCAGCGACTGTAAGAAGAGTCTCTATTCTTGTAATTAAGGCGGCATTGTGCCTTTTGTATTTAATTCCAATGCGATTTCTGTGTTTCATCGTCAATGTGAAGGTCCAAGGAATACATTGCACCTGCAGTTGTGTATCGGAAACAATTACTGGTCTCACAGGAAAAATCAAAGCACAGACTCTAAGAAGTCTCATTCTTCTTGCCCTTAAGGCGGCATTGTGCCTTTTGTATTTTATTCCGATGTAAATTCAGTGTTTCCTCGTCAATGTGTATGTCCTAGGAATACATGGAATCTGCAGTGGTGTATCGGAAGCTAATACTAGTCTCACAGGGAATGCTCAAAGCACCGACTGTAAGAAGAGTCTCTATTCTTGTACTTAATGCGGCATTGTGCCTTTTGTATTTAATTCCGATGCGATTTCTGTGTTTCATCGTCAATGTGAAGGTCCAAGGAATACATAGACCCTGCAGTGGTGTATGGGAAACTAATACTGGTCTCACAGGGAATGCTCAGGGCAATGACTGTAAGAAGAGTCTCTATTCAAGTACGAAAGGCGGCATTGTGCCTTTTGTATTTAATTCCGATGCGATTTCTGTGTTTCATCGTCAATGTGTATGTCCAAGGAATACATTGAACCTGCAGTGGTGTATCAGAACCTAATACTGGTCTCACAGGGAATGCTCAAAACACCGACTGTAGGAAGAGTCTCAATTCTTGTACTTATGGCGGCATTGTGCCTTTTGTATTTAATTCCGATGCGATTTCTGTGTTTCATCGTCAATGTGAAGGTACAAGGAATACATTGTACCTGCAGTGGTGTATCGGAAACTAATACTGGTCTCACAGGGAATGCTCAAAGCACCGACTGCAAGAGGAGTCTCTATTCTTGCACCTATGGCGGCATTGTGCCATTTGTATTTAATTCCGATGTAATTTCAGTGTTTCATCGTCAATGTGTATGTCTAAGGAATACATTGAACCTGCAGTGGTGTATCGGAAACTAATACTGGTCTCACAGGGAATGCTCAAAGCACCGACTGTAAGAAGAGTCTCTATTCTTGTACTTAAGGCGGCATTGTGCCTTTTGTATTAAATTCCGATGCGATTTCTGTGTTTCATCGTCAATGTGAAGGTACAAGGAATACATTGTACCTGCAGTGGTGTATCGGAAACTAATACTGCTCTCACGGGGAATGCTGAAAGCACCGACTGTAAGAAGAGTCTCTATTCTTGTACGTGAGGCGGCATTGTGCCTTTTGTATTTAATTCCGATGCGATTTCTGTGTTTCATCGTCAATGTGAAGGTACAAGGAATACATTGAACCTGCAGTGGTGTATCGAAAACTAATACTGGTCTCACAGGGAAAGCTCAAAGCAGCGACTGTAAGAAGAGTCTCTATTCTTGTAATTAAGGCGGCATTGTGCCTTTTGTATTTAATTCCAATGCGATTTCTGTGTTTCATCGTCAATGTGAAGGTCCAAGGAATACATTGCATCTGCAGTGGTGTATCGGAAACAATTACTGGTCTCACAGGAAAGATCAAAGCACAGACTCTAAGAAGTCTCATTCTTCTTGCCCTTAAAGCGGCATTGTGCCTTTTGTATTTTATTCCGATGTAAATTCAGTGTTTCCTCGTCAATGTGTATGTCCTAGGAATACATAAAATCTGCAGTGGTGTATCGGAAGCTAATACTGGTCTCACAGGGAATGCTCAAAGCACCGACTGTAAGAAGAGTCTCTATTCTTGTACTTAATGCGGCATTGTGCCTTTTGTATTTAATTCCGATGCGATTTCTGTGTTTCATCGTCAATGTGAAGGTCCAAGGAATACATAGACCCTGCAGTGGTGTATGGGAAACTAATACTGGTCTCACAGGGAATGCTCAGAGCAATGACTGTAAGAAGAGTCTCTATTCGTGTACGAAAGGCGGCATTGTGCCTTTTGTATTTAATTCCGATGCGATTTCTGTGTTTCATCGTCAATGTGTATGTCCAAGGAATACATTGAACCTGCAGTGGTGTATCAGAAACTAATACTGGTCTCACAGGGAATGCTCAAAACACCGACTGTAGGAAGAGTCTCAATTCTTGTACTTAAGGCGGCATTGTGCCTTTTGTATTTAATTCCGATGCGATTTCTGTGTTTCATCGTCAATGTGAAGGTACAAGGAATACATTGTACCTGCAGTGGTGTATCGGAAACTAATACTGGTCTCACAGGGAATGCTCAAAGCACCGACTGCAAGAGGAGTCTCTATTCTTGCACCTATGGCGGCATTGTGCCATTTGTATTTAATTCCGATGTAATTTCAGTGTTTCATCGTCAATGTGTATGTCTAAGGAATACATTGAACCTGCAGTGGTGTATCGGAAACTAATACTGGTCTCACATTGAATGCTCAAAGCACCGACTGTAAGAAGAGTCTCTATTCCTGTACTTAAGGCGGCATTGTGCCTTTTGTATTAAATTCCGATGCGATTTCTGTGTTTCATCGTCAATGTGAAGGTACAAGGAATACATTGTACCTGCAGTGGTGTATCGGAAACAAATACTGCTCTCACAGGGAATGCTGAAAGCACCGACCGTAAGAAGAGTCTCTATTCTTGTACGTGAGGCGGCATTGTGCCTTTTGTATTTAATTCCAATGCGATTTCTGTGTTTCATCGTCAATGTGAAGGTCCAAGGAATACATTGCACCTGCAGTGGTGTATGGGAAACAATTACTGGTCTCACAGGAAAGATCAAAGCACAGACTCTAAGAAGTCTCATTCTTCTTGCCCTTAAGGCGGCATTGTGCCTTTTGTATTTTATTCCGATGTAAATTCAGTGTTTCCTCGTCAATGTGTATGTCCTAGGAATACATGGAATCTGCAGTGGTGTATCGGAAGCTAATACTGGTCTCACAGGGAATGCTCAAAGCACCGACTGTAAGAAGAGTCTCTATTCTTGTACTTAAGGCGGCATTGTGGCTTTTGTATTTAATTCCGATGCGATTTCTGTGTTTCATCGTCAATGTGAAGGTCCAAGGAATACATAGACCCTGCAGTGGTGTATGGGAAACTAATACTGGTCTCACAGGGAATGCTCAGAGCAATGACTGTAAGAAGAGTCTCTATTCGTGTACGAAAGGCGGCATTGTGCCTTTTGTATTTAATTCCGAGGCGATTTCTGTGTTTCATCGTCAATGCGTATGTCCAAGGAATCCATTGAACCTGCAGTGGTGTATCGGAAACTAATACTGGTCTCACAGGGAATGCTCAAAGCATCGACTGTAGGAGGAGTCCCAATTCTTGTACTTAAGGCGGCATTGTGCCATTTGTATTTAATTCCGATGCGATTTCTGTGTTTCATCGTCAATGTGAAGGTACAAGGAATACATTCTACCTGCGGAGGTGTATCGGAAACTAATACTGGTCTCACAGGGAATGCTCAAAGCACCGACTGTAAGAGGAGTCTCTATTCTTGCACTTATGGCGGCATTGTGCCATTTGTATTCAATTCCGATGTAATTTCAGTGTTTCATCGTCAATGAGTATGTCCAAGGAATACATTGAACCTGCAGTGGTGTATCAGAAACTAATACTGGTCTCACAGGGAATGCTCAAAGCACCGACTGTAAGAAGAGTCTCTATTCTTGTACTTAAATCGGCATTGTGCCTTTTGTATTAAATTCCGATGCGATTTCTGTGTTTCATCGTCAATGTGAAGGTACAAGGAATACATTGTACCTGCAGTGGTGTATCGGAAACTAATACTGCTCTCACAGGGAATGCTGAAAGCACCGACTGTAAGAAGAGTCTCTATTCTTGTACGTGAGGCGGCATTGTGCCTTTTGTATTTAATTCCGATGCGATTTCTGTGTTTCATCGTAAATGTTTATGTCCAAGGAATACATTGAACATGCAGTGGCGTATCAGAAACTAATACTGGTGTCACAGGAAAGGATCAAAGCACAGACTCTAAGACGTCTCACTCATCTTGCCGTTAAGGCGGCATTGTTCCTTTTGTATTTAATTCCGATGTAATTTCAGTGTTTCATCGACAATGAGTATGTCCAAGGTATACATTGAACCTGGAGTGGTGTATCGGAAACTAATACTGGTCTCACAGGGAATGCTCAAAACACCGACTGTAAGAAGAGTCTCTATTCTTGTACTGAAGGAGGCATTATGCCATTAGTATTTAATTCCGATGCTAATTCTGTGTTTCATCGTGAATGTGAAGGTCCAAGGAATACATTGAACCTGCAGTGGTGTATCAGAAACTAATCCTGGTCTCACAGTGAATGCTCAAAGCACCGACTGTAAGAAGAGTCTCTATTCTTGTACTAAAATCGGCATTGTGCATTTTTTTTTAAATTCCGATGCAATATCTGTGTTTCATTGTCAATGTGTATGTCCAAGGAATACATTGAACCTGCAGTGGTGTATCGAAAACTAATACTGGTCTCACAGGGAAAGCTCAAAGCAGCGACTGTAAGAAGAGTCTCTATTCTTGTAATTAAGGCGGCATTGTGCCTTTTGTATTTAATTCCAATGCGATTTCTGTGTTTCATCGTCAATGTGAAGGTCCAAGGAATACATTGCACCTGCAGTGGTGTATCGGAAACAATTACTGGTCTCACAGGAAAGATCAAAGCACAGACTCTAAGAAGTCTCATTCTTCTTGCCCTTATTGCGGCATTGTGCCTTTTGTATTTTATTCCGATGTAAATTCAGTGTTTCCTCGTCAATGTGTATGTCCTAGGAATACATGGAATCTGCAGTGGTGGATCGGAAGCTAATACTGGTCTCACAGGGAATGCTCAAAGCACCGACTGTAAGAAGAGTCTCTATTCTTGTACTTAAGGCGGCATTGTGCCTTTTGTATTTAATTCCGATGCGATTTCTGTGTTTCATCGTCAATGTGAAGGTCCAAGGAATACATAGACCCTGCAGTGGTGTATGGGAAACTAATACTGGTCTCACAGGGAATGCTCAGAGCAATGACTGTAACAAGAGTCTCTATTCGTGTACGAAAGGCGGCATTGTGCCTTTTGTATTTAATTCCGATGCGATTTCTGTGTTTCATCGTCAATGTGTATGTCCAAGGAATACATTGAACCTGCAGTGGTGTATCAGAAACTAATACTGGTCTCACAGGGAATGCTCAAAACACCGACTGTAGGAAGAGTCTCAATTCTTGTACTTAAGGCGGCATTGTGCCTTTTGTATTTAATTCCGATGCGATTTCTGTGTTTCATCGTCAATGTGAAGGTACAAGGAATACATTGTACCTGCAGTGGTGTATCGAAAACTAATACTGGTCTCACAGGGAATGCTCAAAGCACCGACTGCAAGAGGAGTCTCTATTCTTGCACCTATGGCGGCATTGTGCCATTTGTATTTAATTCCGATGTAATTTCAGTGTTTCATCGTCAATGTGTATGTCTAAGGAATACATTGAACCTGCAGTGGTGTATCGGAAACTAATACTGCTCTCACAGGGAATGCTCAAAGCACCGACTGTAAGAAGAGTCTCTATTCTTGTACGTGAGGCGGCATTGTGCCTTTTGTATTTAATTCCAATGCGATTTCTGTGTTTCATCGTCAATGTGAAGTTCCAAGGAATACATTGCATCTGCAGTGGTGTATGGGAAACAATTACTGGTCTCACAGGAAAGATCAAAGCACAGACTCTAAGAAGTCTCATTCTTCTTGCCCTTAAGGCGGCATTGTGCCTTTTGTATTTTATTCCGATGTAAATTCAGTGTTTCCTCGTCAATGTGTATGTCCTAGGAATACATGGAATCTGCAGTGGTGTATCGGAAGCTAATACTGGTCTCACAGGGAATGCTCAAAGCACCGACTGTAAGAAGAGTCTCTATTCTTGTACTTAAGGCGGCATTGTGCCTTTTGTATTTAATTCCGATGCGATTTCTGTGTTTCATCGTCAATGTGAAGGTCCAAGGAATACATAGACCCTGCAGTGGTGTATGGGTAACTAATACTGGTCTCACAGGGAATGCTCAGAGCAATGACTGTAAGAAGAGTCTCTATTCGTGTACGAAAGGCGGCATTGTGCCTTTTGTATTTAATTCCGAGGCGATTTCTGTGTTTCATCGTCAATGCGTATGTCCAAGGAATCCATTGAACCTGCAGTGGTGTATCGGAAACTAATACTGGTCTCACAGGGAATGCTCAAAGCATCGACTGTAGGAGGAGTCCCAATTCTTGTACTTAAGGCGGCATTGTGCCTTTTGTATTTAATTCCGATGCGATTTCTGTGTTTCATCGTCAATGTGAAGGTA
Organism: Schistocerca americana; assembly: GCF_021461395.2. Lineage (NCBI taxonomy): Eukaryota > Metazoa > Arthropoda > Insecta > Orthoptera > Acrididae > Schistocerca > Schistocerca americana. The sequence continues at coordinate 626,286,254 of NC_060124.1, read as the reverse complement.
CAAGGAATACATTCTACCTGCAGAGGTGTATCGGAAACTAATACTGGTCTCACAGGGAATGCTCAAAGCACCGACTGTAAGAGGAGTCTCTATTCTTGCACTTATGGCGGCATTGTGCCAGTTGTATTCAATTCCGATGTAATTTCAGTGTTTCATCGTCAATGAGTATGTCCAAGGAATACATTGAACCTGCAGTGGTGTATCAGAAACTAATACTGGTCTCACAGGGAATGCTCAAAGCACCGACTGTAAGAAGAGTCTCTATTCTTGTACTTAAATCGGCATTGTGCCTTTTGTATTAAATTCCGATGCGATTTCTGTGTTTCATCGTCAATGTGAAGGTACAAGGAATACATTGTACCTGCAGTGGTGTATCGGAAACTAATACTGCTCTCACAGGGAATGCTGAAAGCACCGACTGTAAGAAGAGACTCTATTCTTGTACGTGAGGCGGCATTGTGCCTTTTGTATTTAATTCCGATGCGATTTCTGTGTTTCATCGTAATTGTTTATGTCCAAGGAATACATTGAACATGCAGTGGTGTATCAGAAACTAATACTGGTCTCACAGGAAAGGATCAAAGCACAGACTCTAAGACGTCTCACTCATCTTGCCGTTAAGGCGGCATTGTTCCTTTTGTATTTAATTCCGATGTAATTTCAGTGTTTCATCGTCAATGAGTATGTCCAAGGTATACATTGAAAGTGGAGTGGTGTATCGGAAACTAATACTGGTCTCACAGGGAATGCTCAAAACACCGACTGTAAGAAGAGTCTCTATTCTTGTACTGAAGGAGGCATTATGCCATTAGTATTTAATTCCGATGCTAATTCTGTGTTTCATCGTGAATGTGAAGGTCCAAGGAATACATTGAACCTGCAGTGGTGTATCAGAAACTAATCCTGGTCTCACAGTGAATGCTCAAAGCACCGACTGTAAGAAGAGTCTCTATTCTTGTACTGAAATCGGCATTGTGCATTTTTTTTTAAATTCCGATGCAATATCTGTGTTTCATTGTCAATGTGTATGTCCAAGGGATACATTGAACCTGCAGTGGTGTATCGAAAACTAATACTGGTCTCACAGGGAAAGCTCAAAGCAGCGACTGTAAGAAGAGTCTCTGTTCTTGTAATTAAGGCGGCATTGTGCCTTTTGTATTTAATTCCAAAGCGATTTCTGTGTTTCATCGTCAATGTTAAGGTCCAAGGAATACATTGCACCTGCAGTGGTGTATCGGAAACAATTACTGGTCTCACAGGAAAGATCAAAGCACCGACTCTAAGAAGTCTCATTCTTCTTGCCCTTAAGGCGGCATTGTGCCTTTTGTATTTTATTCCGATGTAAATTCAGTGTTTCCTCGTCAATGTGTATGTCCTAGGAATACATGGAATCTGCAGTGGTGGATCGGAAGCTAATACTGGTCTCACAGGGAATGCTCAAAGCACCGACTGTAAGAAGAGTCTCTATTCTTGTACTTAAGGCGGCATTGTGCCTTTTGTATTTAATTCCGATGCGATTTCTGTGTTTCATCGTCAATGTGAAGGTCCAAGGAATACATAGACCCTGCAGTGGTGTATGGGAAACTAATACTGGTCTCACAGGGAATGCTCAGAGCAATGACTGTAACAAGAGTCTCTATTCGTGTACGAAAGGCGGCATTGTGCCTTTTGTATTTAATTCCGATGCGATTTCTGTGTTTCATCGTCAATGTGTATGTCCAAGGAATACATTGAACCTGCAGTGGTGTATCAGAAACTAATACTGGTCTCACAGGGAATGCTCAAAACACCGACTGTAGGAAGAGTCTCAATTCTTGTACTTAAGGCGGCATTGTGCCTTTTGTATTTAATTCCGATGCGATTTCTGTGTTTCATCGTCAATGTGAAGGTACAAGGAATACATTGTACCTGCAGTGGTGTATCGGAAACTAATACTGGTCTCACAGGGAATGCTCAAAGCACCGACTGCAAGAGGAGTCTCTATTCTTGCACCTATGGCGGCATTGTGCCATTTGTATTTAATTCCGATGTAATTTCAGTGTTTCATCGTCAATGTGTATGTCTAAGGAATACATTGAACCTGTAGTGGTGTATCGGAAACTAATACTGGTCTCACAGGGAATGCTCAAAGCACCGACTGTAAGAAGAGTCTCTATTCTTGTACTTATTGCGGCATTGTGCCTTTTGTATTTAGTTCCGATTCGATTTCTGTGTTTCATCGTCAATGCGAAGGTCCAAGGAATACATTGAACCTGCAGTGGTGTATCGGAAACTATTACTGGTCTCACAGGAAAGGATCAAAGCACTGACTCTAAGAAGTCTTACTCATCTTGCCGTTAAGGCGGCATTGTTCCTTTTGTATTTAATTCCGATGTAATTTCAGTGTTTCATCGTCATTGAGTATGTCCAAGGAATACATTGAACCTGCAGTGGTGTACCGGACACTAATACTGGTCTCACAGGGAAAGCTCAAAGCACCGACTGTAAGAAGAGTCACTATTCTTGCACTTATGGCGGCATTGTGCCTTTTGTATTTAATTCCGATGTAATTTCAGTGTTTCATCGTCAATGTGTATGTCTAAAGAATTCATTGAACCTGCAGTGGTGTATCGGAAACTAATACTGGTCTCACAGGGAATGCTCAATGCACCGACTGTAAGAAGAGTCTCTATTCTTGTATTTATTGCGGCATTGTGCATTTTGTATTTAGTTCCGATGCGATTTCTGTGTTTCATCGTCAATGCGAAGGTCCAAGGAATACATTGAACCTGCAGTGGTGTATCGGAATCTAAGACTGGTCTCAAAGGAAAGGATCAAAGCACAGACTCTAAGAAGTCTCACTCATCTTGCAGTTAAGGCGGCATTGTTCCTTTTGTATTTAATTCCGATGTAATTTCAGTGTTTCATCGTCTTTGAGTATGTCCGAGGAATGCATTGAACTTGGAGTGGTGTATCGGAAACTAATACTGGTCTCACAGGGAATGCTCGAAGCACCGACTGTAAGAAGAGTCTCTATTCTTATACGTAAGGCGGCATTGTGCCTTTTGTATTTATTTCCGATGCGATTTCTGTGTATCATCGTCAATGTGTATGTTCAAGGAATACATTGAACCTGCAGTGGTGTATCGGAAACTAATACTGGTCTCACAGGAAATGCTCAAAGCACCGACTGTAAGAAGAATCTCTATTCTTGTACTGAAGGCGGCATTATGCCTTTAGTATTTAATTCCGATGGGAATTCTGTGTTTCATCGTGAATGTGAAGGTCCAAGGAATACATTGAACCTGCAGTGGTGTATCAGAAACTAATATTGGTCTCACAGTGAATGCTTAAAGCACCGACTGTAAGAAGAGTCTCTATTCTTGTACTAAAATCGGCATTGTGCATTTTTTATTAAATTCCGATGCAATATCTGTGTTTCATCGTCAATGTGTATGTCCAAGGAATACATTGAACCTGCAGTGGTGTATCGGAAACTAATACTGGTCTCACAGGAAAGATCAAAGCACAGACTCTAAGAAGTCTCATTCTTCTTGCCCATAAGGCGGCATTGTGCCTTTTGTATTTAATTCCGATGTAATTTCAGTGTTTCATCGTCAATGCGTATGTCCTAGAAATACATGGAATCTGCAGTGGTGTATCGGAAGCTAATACTGGTCTCACAGGGAATGCTCAAAGCACCGACTGTAAGAAGAGTCTCTATTCTTGTACGAAAGGCGGCATTGTGCCTTTTGTATTTAATTCCGATGCAATTTCTGTGTTTCATCGTCAATGTGTATGTCCAAGGAATACATTGAACCTGCAGTGGTGAATCAGAAGCTAATACTGGTCTAACAGGGAATGCTCAAAACACCGACTGTAGGAAGAGTCTCTATTCTTGTACTTAAGGCGGCATTGTGCCTTTTGTATTTAATTCCGATGCGATTTCTGTGTTTCATCGTCAATGTGTATGTCCAAGGAATACATTGAACCTGCAGTGGTGTATCAGAAACTAATACTGGTCTCACAGGGAATGCTCATAACACCGACTGTAGGAAGAGTCTCAATTCTTGTACTTAAGGCGGCATTGTGCCTTTTGTATTTAATTCCGATGCGATTTCTGTGTTTCATCGTCAATGTGAAGGTACAAGGAATACATTGTACCTGCAGTGGTGTATCGGAAACTAATACTGGTCTCACAGGGAATGCTCAAAGCACCGACTGCAAGAGGAGTCTCTATTCTTGCACCTATGGCGGCATTGTGCCATTTGTATTTAATTCCGATGTAATTTCAGTGTTTCATCGTCAATGTGTATGTCGAAGGAATACATTGAACCTGCAGTGGTGTATCGGAAAGTAATACTGCTCTCACAGGGAATGCTCAAAGCACCGACTGTAAGAAGAGTCTCTATTCTTGTACTTATTGCGGCATTGTGCCTTTTGTATTTAGTTTCGATTCGATTTCTGTGTTTCATCGTCAATGCGAAGGTCCAAGGAATACATTGAACCTGCAGTGGTGTATCGGAAACTAATACTGGTCTCACAGGAAAGGATCAAAGCACTGACTCTAAGAAGTCTTACACATCTTGCCGTTAAGGCGGCATTGTTCCTTTTGTATTTAATTCCGATGTAATTTCAGTGTTTCATCGTCATTGAGTATGTCCAAGGAATACATTGAACCTGCAGTGGTGTACCGGAAACTAATACTGGTCTCACAGGGAAAGCTCAAAGCACCGACTGTAAGAAGAGTCTCTATTCTTGCACTTATTGCGGCATTGTGCCTTTTGTATTTAATTCCGATGTAATTTTAGTGTTTCATCGTCAATGTGTATGTCTAAAGATTTCATTGAACCTGCAGTGGTGTATCGGAAACTAATACTGGTCTCACAGGGAATGCTCAATGCACCGACTGTAAGAAGAGTCTCTATTCTTGTATTTATTGCGGCATTGTGCATTTTGTATTTAGTTCCGATGCGATTTCTGTGTTTCATCGTCAATGCGAAGGTCCAAGGAATACATTAAACCTGCAGTGGTGTATCGGAATCTAATACTGGTCTCACAGGAAAGGATCAAAGCACAGACTCTAAGAAGTCTCACTCATCTTGCAGTTAAGGCGGCATTGTTCCTTTTGTATTTAATTCCGATGTAATTTCAGTGTTTCATCGTCTTTGAGTATGTCCGACGAATGCATTGAACTTGGAGTGGTGTATCGGAAACTAATACTGGTCTCACAGGGAATGCTCGAAGCACCGACTGTAAGAAGAGTCTCTATTCTTGTACGTAAGGTGGCATTGTGCCTTTTGTATTTATTTCCGATGCGATTTCTGTGTTTCATCGTCAATGTGTATGTTCAAGGAATACATTGAACCAGCAGTGGTGTATCAGAAACTAATACTAGTATCACAGGGAATGCTCAAAGCACCGACTGTAAGAGGCGTCTCTATTCTTGCACTTATGGCGGCATTGTGCCATTAATATTTAATTCCGATGTAATTTCAGTGTTTCATCGTCAATGTGTATGTCTAAGAAATACATTGAACCTGCAGTGGTGTATCGGAAACTAGTACTGGTAGCACAGGGAATGCTCAAAGCACCGACTGTAAGAAGAGTCTCTATTCTTGTACTTATTGCGGCATTGTGCCTTTTGTATTTAGTTCCGATTCGATTTCTGTGTTTCATCGTCAATGCGAAGGTCCAAGGAATACATTAAACCTGCAGTGGTGTACCGGAAACTAATACTGGTCTCACAGGAAAGGATCAAAGCACAGACTCTAAGAAGTCTCACTCATCTTGCCGTTAAGGCGGCATTGTTCGTTTTGTATTTATTTCCGATGTAATTTCAGTTTCTCATCGTCAATGAGTATGTCCAAGGTATACATTGAACCTGGAGTGGTGTATCGGAAACTAATACTGGTCTCACAGTGAATGCTTAAAGCACCGACTGTAAGAAGAGTCTCTATTCTTGTACTAAAATCGGCATTGTGCATTTTTTATTAAATTCCGATGCAATATCTGTGTTTCATCGTCAATGTGTATGTCCAAGGAATACATTGAACCTGCAGTGGTGTATCGGAAACTAATACTGGTCTCACAGGAAAGATCAAAGCACAGACTCTAAGAAGTCTCATTCTTCTTGCCCATAAGGCGGCATTGTGCCTTTTGTATTTAATTCCGATGTAATTTCAGTGTTTCATCGTCAATGCGTATGTCCTAGGAATACATGGAATCTGCAGTGGTGTATCGGAAGCTAATACTGGTCTCACAGGGAATGCTCAAAGCACCGACTGTAAGAAGAGTCTCTATTCTTGTACGAAAGGCGGCATTGTGCCTTTTGTATTTAATTCCGATGCAATTTCTGTGTTTCATCGTCAATGTGTATATCCAAGGAATACATTGAACCTTCAGTGGTGTATCAGAAGCTAATACTGGTCTAACAGGGAATGCTCAAAACACCGACTGTAGGAAGAGTCTCTATTCTTGTACTTCAGGCGGCATTGTGCCTTTTGTATTTAATTCCGATGCGATTTCTGTGTTTCATCGTCAATGTGTATGTCCAAGGAATACATTGAACCTGCAGTGGTGTATCAGAAACTAATACTGGTCTCACATGGAATGCTCATAACACCGACTGTAGGAAGAGTCTCAATTCTTGTACTTATGGCGGCATTGTGCCTTTTGTATTTAATTCCGATGCGATTTCTGTGTTTCATCGTCAATGTGAAGGTACAAGGAATACATTGTACCTGCAGTGGTGTATCGGAAACTAATACTGGTCTCACAGGGAATGCTCAAAGCACCGACTGCAAGAGGAGTCTCTATTCTTGCACCTATTGCGGCATTGTGCCATTTGTATTTAATTCCGATGTAATTTCAGTGTTTCATCGTCAATGTGTATGTCTAAGGAATATATTGAACCTGCAGTGGTGTATCGGAAACTAATACTGCTCTCACAGGGAATGCTCAAAGCACCGACTGTAAGAGGAGTCTCTATTCTTGTACTTATTGCGGCATTGTGCCTTTTGTATTTAGTTCCGATTCGATTTCTGTGTTTCATCGTCAATGCGAAGGTCCAAGGAATACATTGAACCTGCAGTGGTGTATCGGAAACTAATACTGGTCTCACAGGAAAGGATCAAAGCACTGACTCTAAGAAGTCTTACTCATCTTGCCGTTAAGGCGGCATTGTTCCTTTTGTATTTAATTCCGATGTAATTTCAGTGTTTCATCGTCATTGAGTATGTCCAAGGAATACATTGAACCTGCAGTGGTGTACCGGAAACTAATACTGGTGTCACAGGGAAAGCTCAAAGCACCGACTGTAAGAAGAGTCTCTATTCTTGCACTTATGGCGGCATTGTGCCTTTTGTATTTAATTCCGATGTAATTTTAGTGATTCATCGTCAATGTGTATGTCTAAAGATTTCATTGAACCTGCAGTGGTGTATCGGAAACTAATACTGGTCTCACAGGGAAAGCTCAATGCACCGACTGTAAGAAGAGTCTCTATTCTTGTATTTATTGCGGCATTGTGCATTTTGTATTTAGTTCCGATGCGATTTCTGTGTTTCATCGTCAATGCGAAGGTCCAAGGAATACATTAAACCTGCAGTGGTGTATCGGAATCTAATACTGGTCTCACAGGAAAGGATCAAAGCACAGACTCTAAGAAGTCTCACTCATCTTGCAGTTAAGGCGGCATTGTTCCTTTTGTATTTAATTCCGATGTAATTTCAGTGTTTCATCGTCTTTGAGTATGTCCGACGAATGCATTGAACTTGGAGTGGTGTATCGGAAACTAATACTGGTCTCACAGGGAATGCTCGAAGCACCGACTGTAAGAAGAGTCTCTATTCTTGTACGTAAGGCGGCATTGTGCCTTTTGTATTTATTTCCGATGCGATTTCTGTGTTTCATCGTCAATGTGTATGTTCAAGGAATACATTGAACCTGCAGTGGTGTATCAGAAACTAATACTGGTATCACAGGGAATGCTCAAAGCACCGACTGTAAGAGGCGTCTCTATTCTTGCACTTATGGCGGCATCGTGCCATTTATATTTAATTCCGATGTAATTTCAGTGTTTCATCGTCAATGTGTATGTCTAAGAAATACATTGAACCTGCAGTGGTGTATCGGAAACTAATACTGGTAACACAGGGAATGCTCAAAGCACCGACTGTAAGAAGAGTCTCTATTCTTGTACTTATTGCGGCATTGTGCCTTTTGTCTTTAGTTCCGATTCGATTTCTGTGTTTCATCGTCAATGCGAAGGACCAAGGAATACATTAAACCTCCAGTGGTGTACCGGAAACTAATACTGGTCTCACAGGAAAGGATCAAAGCACAGACTCTAAGAAGTCTCACTCATCTTGCCGTTAAGGTGGCATTGTCCCTTTTGTATTTATTTCCGATGTAATTTCAGTGTTTCATCGTCAATGAGTATGTCCAAGGTATACATTGAACCTGGAGTGGTGTATCGGAAACTAATACTGGTCTCACAGGGAATGTTCAATGCACCGCCTGTATGAAGAGTTTCTATTCTTGTACGTAATGCGGCATTGTGCCTTTTGTAATTAATTCCGATGCGATTTCTGTGTTTCATCGTCAATGTGTATGTCCAAGCAATACATTGAACCTGCAGTGGTGTATCGGAAACTAATACTGGTCTCACAGGAAATGCTCAAAGCACCGACTGTAAGAAGAGTCTCTATTCTTGTACTGAAGGCGGCATTATGCCTTTAGTATTTAATTCCGATGCGAATTCTGTGTTTCATCGTGAATGTGAAGGTCCAAGGAATACATTGAACCTGCAGTGGTGTATCAGAAACTAATCCTGGTCTCACAGTGAATGCTCAAAGCACCGACTGTAAGAAGAGTCTCTATTCTTGTACTAAAATCGGCATTGTGCATTTTTTATTAAATTCCGATGCAATATCTGTGTTTCATCGTCAATGTGTATGTCCAAGGAATACATTGAACCTGCAGTGGTGTATCGGAAACTAATACTGGTCTCACAGGAAAGATCAAAGCACAGACTCTAAGAAGTCTCATTCTTCTTGCCCATAAGGCGGCATTGTGCCTTTTGTATTTAATTCCGATGTAATTTCAGTGTTTCATCGTCAATGCGTATGTCCTAGGAATACATGGAATCTGCAGTGGTGTATCGGAAGCTAATACTGGTCTCACAGGGAATGCTCAAAGCACCGACTGTAAGAAGAGTCTCTATTCTTGTACGAAAGGCGGCATTGTGCCTTTTGTATTTAAATCCGATGCGATTTCTGTGTTTCATCGTCAATGTGTATGTCCAAGGAATACATTGAACCTGCAGTGGTGTATCAGAAGCTAATACTGGTCTAACAGGGAATGCTCAAAACACCGACTGTAGGAAGAGTCTCTATTCTTGTACTTAAGGCGGCATTGTGCCTTTTGTATTTAATTCCGATGCGATTTCTGTGTTTCATCGTCAATGTGAAGGTACAAGGAATACATTGTACCTGCAGTGGTGTATCGGAAACTAATACTGGTCTCACAGGGAATGCTCAAACCACCGACTGCAAGAGGAGCCTCTATTCTTGCACCTATGGCGGCATTGTGCCATTTGTATTTAATTCCGATGTAATTTCAGTGTTTCATCGCCAATGTGTATGTCTATGGAATACATTGAACCTGCAGTGGGGTATCGGAAACTAATACTGGACTCACAGGGAATGCTCAAAGCACCGACTGAAAGAAGAGTCTCTATTCTTGTACTTATTGCGGCATTGTGCCTTTTGTATTTAGTTCCGATTCGATTTCTGTGTTTCATCGTCAATGCGAAGGTCCAAGGAATACATTGAACCTGCAGTGGTGTATCGGAAACTAATACTGGTCTCACAGGAAAGGATCAAAGCAAAGACTCTAAGAAGTCTTACTCATCTTGCCGTTAAGGCGGCATTGTGCCTTTTGTATTTAATTCCGATGCGATTTCTGTGTTTCATCGTCAATGTGTATGTCCAAGGAATACATTGTACCTGCATTGGTGTATCGGAAACTAATACTGGTCTCACAGGGAATGCTCAAAGCACCGACTGTAAGAGGTGTCTCTATTCTTGCACTTATGGCGGCATTGTGCCATGTATATTTAATTCCGATGTAATTTCAGTGTTTCATCGTCAATGTGTATGTCTAAGGAATACATTGAACCTGCAGTGGTGTATCGGAAACTAATACTGGTCACACAGGGAATGCTCAAAGCACCGACTGTAAGAAGAGTCTCTATTCTTGTACTTATTGCGGCATTGTGCCTTTTGCATTTAGTTCCGATTCGATTTCTGTGTTTCATCGTCAATGCGAAGGTCCAAGGATTTCATTGCACCTGCAGTGGTGTATCGGAAACCATTACTGGTCTCACAGGAAAGATCAAAGCACAGACTCTAACAAGTCTCATTCTTCTTGCACTTAAGGCGGCATTGTGCCTTTTGTATTTAATTCCGATGTAATTTCAGTGTTTCATCATCAATGTGTATGTCCTAGGAATACATGGAATCTGCAGTGGTGTATCGGAAGCTAATACTGGTCTAACAGGGAATGCTCAAAGCACCGACTGTAAGAAGAGTCTCTATTCTTGTACGTAAGGCGGCATTGTGCCTTTAGTATTTAATTCCGATGCGATTTCTGTGTTTCATCGTCAATGTGTATGTCCAAGCAATACATTGAACCTGCAGTGGTGTATCGGAAACTAATACTGGTCTCACAGGAAATGCTCAAAGCACCGACTGTAAGAAGAGTCTCTATTGTTGTACTGAAGGCGGCATTATGCCTTTAGTATTTAATCCCGATGCGAATTCTGTGTTTCATCGTGAATGTGAAGGTCCAAGGAATACATTGAACCTGCAGTGGTGTATCATAACCTGATACTGGTCTCACAGTGAATGCTCAAAGCACCGACTGTAAGAAGAGTCTCTATTCTTGAACAAAAATCGGCATTGTGACTTTTTTATTAAATTCCGATGCAATATCTGTGTTTCATCGTCAATGTGTATGTCCAAGGAATACATTGAACCTGCAGTGGTGTATCGGAAACTAATACTGGTCTCACAGGGAAAGCTCAAAGCACCGACTGTAAGAAGAGTCTTTATTCTTGTACTTAAGGCGGCATTGTGCCTTTTGTATTTAATTCCAATGCGATTTCTGTGTTTAATCGTCAATGTGAAGGTCCAAGGAATACATTGCACCTGCAGTGGTGTATCGGAAACAATTACTGGTCTCACAGGAAAGATCAAAGCACAGACTCTAAGAAGTCTCATTCTTCTTGCACTTAAGGCGGCATTGTGCCTTTTGTATTTAATTCCGATGTATTTTCAGTGTTTCATCGTCAATGTGTATGTCATAGGCGTACATGGAATCTGCAGTGGTGTATCGGAAGCTAATACTGGTCTCACAGGGAATGCTCAAAGCACCGACTGTAAGAAGAGTCTCTATTCTTGTACTTAAGGCGGCATTGTGCCTTTTGTATTTAATTCCGATGCGAATTCTGTGTTTCAACGTCAATGTGAAGGTCCAAGGAATACATAGACTCTCCAGTGGTGTATGGGAAACTAATACTGGTCTCACAGGGAATGCTCAAAGTACCGACTGTAAGAAGACTCTCTATTCTTGTACGTAAGGCGGCATTGTGCCTTTTGTATTTAATTCCGATTCGATTTCTGTGTTTCATCGTCAATGTGAAGGTACAAGGAATACATTGTACCTGCAGTGGTGTATCGGAAACTAATACTGGTCTCACAGGGAATGCTCAAAGCACAGACTGTAAGAGGAGTCTTTATTCTTGCACTTATGGTGGCATTGTGCCTTTTGTATTTAATTCCAATGTAATTTCAGTATTTCATCGTCAATGTGTTTGTCTAAGGTATACATTGAAACTACAGTGGTGTATCGGAAACTAATACTGGTCTCACAGGCAATGCTCAAAACACCGACTGTAAGAAGAGTCTCTATTCTTGTACTTATTGCGGCATTGTGCCCTTTGTATTTAGTTCCACTGCGATATCTGTGTTTCGTCGTCAATGCGAAGGTCCAAGGAGTACATTGAACCTGCAGTGGTGAATCGGAAACTAATACTGGTCTCACAGGGAATGCTCAAAGCATCGACTGTAGGAAGAGTCTCAATTCTTGTACTTAAGGCGGCATTGTGCCTTTTGTATTTAGTTCCGATTCGATTTCTGTGTTTCATCGTCAATGCGAAGGTCCAAGGAATACATTGAACCTGCAGTGGTGTATCGGAAACTAATACTGGTCTCACAGGAAAGGATCAAAGCACTGACTATAAGAAGTCTTACTCATCTTGCCGTTAAGGCGGCATTGTTCCTTTTGTATTTAATTCCGATGTAATTTCAGTGTTTCATCGTCATTGAGTATGTACAAGGAATACATTGAACCTGCAGTGGTGTACCGGAAACTAATACTGGTCTCACAGGGAAAGCTCAAAGCACCGACTGTAAGAAGAGTCTCTATTCTTGCACTTATGGCGGCATTGTGCCTTTTGTATTTAATTCCGATGTAATTTCAGTGTTTCATCGTCAATGTGTATGTCTAAAGAATTCATTGAACCTGCAGTGGTGTATCGGAAACTAATACTGGTCTCACAGGGAATGCTCAATGCACCGACTGTAAGAAGAGTCTCTATTCTTGTATTTATTGCGGCATTGTGCATTTTGTATTTAGTTCAGATGCGATTTCTGTGATTCATCGTCAATGCGAAGGTCCAAGGAATACATTAAACCTGCAGTGGTGTATCGGAATCTAATACTGGTCTCACAGGAAAGGATCAAAGCACAGACTCTAAGAAGTCTCACTCATCTTGCAGTTAAGGCGGCATTGTTCCTTTTGTATTTAATTCCGATGTAATTTCAGTGTTTTATCGTCTTTGAGTATGTCCGAGGAATGCATTGAACTTGGAGTGGTGTATCGGAAACTAATACTGGTCTCACAGGGAATGCTCGAAGCACCGACTGTAAGAAGAGTCTCTATTCTTTTACGTAAGGCGGCATTGTGCCTTTTGTATTTATTTCCGATGCTATTTCTGTGTTTCATCGTCAATGTGTATGTTCGAGGAATACATTGAACCTGCAGTGGTGTATCAGAAACTAATACTAGTATCACAGGGAATGCTCAAAGCACCGACTGTAAGAGGCGTCTCTATTCTTGCACTTATGGCGGCATTGTGCCATTTATATTTAATTCCGATGCAATTTCAGTGTTTCATCGTCAATGAGTATGTCCAAGGTATACATTGAACCTGGAGTGGTGTATCGGAAACTAATACTGGTCTCACAGGGAGTGTTCAATGCACCGCCTGTAAGAAGAGTTTCTATTCTTGTACGTAAGGCGGCATTGTGCCTTTTGTAATTAATTCCGATGCGATTTCTGTGTTTCATCGTCAATGTGTATGTCCAAGCAATACATTGAACCTGCAGTGGTGTATCGGAAACTAATACTGGTCACACAGGAAATGCTCAAAGCACCGACTGTAAGAAGAGTCTCTATTCTTGTACTGAAGGCGGCATTATGCCTTTAGTATTTAATTCCGATGCGAATTCTGTGTTTCATCGTGAATGTGAAGGTCCAAGGAATACATTGAACCTGCAGTGGTGTATCAGAAACTAATACTGGTCTCTCAGGGAATGCTCAAAGCACCGACTGTAAGACAAGTCTCTATTCTTGTACTTAAGGCGGCATTGTGCCTTTTGTATTTAATTCCGATGCGATTTCTGTGTTTAATCGTCAATGTGAAGGTACAAGGAATACATTGTACCTGCATTGGTGTATCGGAAACTAATACTGGTCTCACAGGGAATGCTCAAAGCACCGACTGTAAGAGGTGTCTCTATTCTTGCACTTATGGCGGCATTGTGCCATGTATATTTAATTCCGATGTAATTTCAGTGTTTCATCGTCAATGTGTATGTCTATGGAATACATTGAACCTGCAGTGGTGTATCGGAAACTAATACTGGTCACACAGGGAATGCTCAAAGCACCGACTGTAAGAAGAGTATCTATTCTTGTACTTATTGCGGCATTGTGCCTTTTGCATTTAGTTCCGATTCGATTTCGGTGTTTCATCGTCAATGCGAAGGTCCAAGGATTTCATTGCACCTGCAGTGGTGTATCGGAAACCATTACTGGTCTCACAGGATAGATCAAAGCACAGACTCCAACAAGTCTCATTCTTCTTGCACTTAAGGCGGCATTGTGCCTTTTGTATTTAATTCCGATGTAATTTCAGTGTTTCATCGTCAATGTGTATGTCCTAGGAATACATGGAATCTGCAGTGGTGTATCGGAAGCTAATACTGGTCTAACAGGGAATGCTCAAAGCACCGACTGTAAGAAGAGTCTCTATTCTTGTACGTAAGGCGGCATTGTGCCTTTAGTATTTAATTCCGATGCGATTTCTGTGTTTCATCGTCAATGTGTATGTCCAAGCAATACATTGAACCTGCAGTGGTGTATCGGAAACTAATACTGGTCTCACAGGAAATGCTCAAAGCACCGACTGTAAGAAGAGTCTCTATTGTTGTACTGAAGGCGGCATTATGCCTTTAGTATTTAATTCCGATGCGAATTCTGTGTTTCATCGTGAATGTAAAGGTCCAAGGAATACATTGAACCTGCAGTGGTGTATCATAACCTGATACTGGTCTCACAGTGAATGTTCAAAGCACCGACTGTAAGAAGAGTCTCTGTTCTTGAACTAAAATCGGCATTGTGACTTTTTTATTAAATTCCGATGCAATGTCTGTGTTTCATCGTCAATGTGTATGTCCAAGGAATACATTGAACCTGCAGTGGTGTATCGGAAACTAATACTGGTCTCACAGGGAAAGCTCAAAGCACCGACTGTAAGAAGAGTCTATATTCTTGTACTTAAGGCGGCATTGTGCCTTTTGTATTTAATTCCAATGCGATTTCTGTGTTTAATCGTCAATGTGAAGGTCCAAGGAATACATTGCACCTGCAGTGGTGTATCGGAAACAATTACTGGTCTCACAGGAAAGATCAAAGCACAGACTCTAAGAAGTCTCATTCTTCTTGCACTTAAGGCGGCATTGTGCCTTTTGTATTTAATTCCGATGTATTTTCAGTGTTTCATCGTCAATGTGTATGTCATAGGCGTACATGGAATCTGCAGTGGTGTATCGGAAGCTAATACTGGTCTCACAGGGAATGCTCAAAGCACCGACTGTAAGAAGAGTCTCTATTCTTGTACTTAAGGCGGCATTGTGCCTTTTGTATTTAATTCCGATGCGAATTCTGTGTTTCAACGTCAATGTGAAGGTCCAAGGAATACATAGACTCTGCAGTGGTGTATGGGAAACTAATACTGGTCTCACTGGGAATGCTCAAAGTACCGACTGTAAGAAGACTCTCTATTCTTGTACGTAAGGCGGCATTGTGCCTTTTGTATATAATTCCGATTCGATTTCTGTGTTTTATCGTCAATGTGTGTGTCCAAGGAATACACTGAACCTGCAGTGGTGTAACGGAAACTAAATCTGGTCTCACAGGGAATGCCCAAAGCGCCAACTGTAAGAAGAGTCTCTATCCTTGTACTTAAGGCGGTATTGTGCCTTTTGCATTTATTTCCGATGTGATTTCTGTGTTTCATCGTCAATGTGAAGGTACAAGGAATACATTGTACCTGCAGTGGTGTATCGGAAACTAATACTGGTCCCACAGGGAATGCTCAAAGCACAGACTGTAAGAGGAGTCTTTATTCTTGCACTTATGGTGGCATTGTGCCTTTTGTATTTAATTCCAATGTAATTTCAGTATTTCATCGTCAATGTGTTTGTCTAAGGTATACATTGAAACTACAGTGGTGTATCGGAAACTAATACTGGTCTCACAGGCAATGCTCAAAACACCGACTGTAAGAAGAGTCTCTATTCTTGTACTTATTGCGGCATTGTGCCCTTTGTATTTAGTTCCACTGCGATATCTGTGTTTCGTCGTCAATGCGAAGGTCCAAGGAGTACATTGAACCTGCAGTGGTGAATCGGAAACTAATACTGGTCTCACAGGGAATGCTCAAAGCATCGACTGTAGGAAGAGTCTCAATTCTTGTACTTAAGGCGGCATTGTGCCTTTTGTATTTAATTCCGATGCGATTTCTGTGTTTCATCGTCAATGGGAAGTTCCAAGGAATACATTGTACCTGCTGTGGTGTATCGGAAACAAATACTGGTCTCACAGGGAATGCTCAAAGCACCGACTGTAAGAAGGGTCTCTATTCTGGCACTTATGGCGGTATTGTGCCTTTTGTGTTTAATTCCGATGCGATTTCTGTGTTTCATCGTCAATGTGTATGTCTAAGGAATACATTGAAGCTGAAGTAGTGTATCGGAAACTAATATTGGTCTCACAGGGAATGCTCAAAGAACCGACCGTAAGGAGAGTCTCTATTCTTGTACTTATTGCGGCATTGTGCCTTTTGTATTTAGTTCCGATTCGTTTTCTGTGTTTCATCGTCAATGCGAAGGTCCAAGGAATACAATGATCCTGCAGTGGTATATCGGAAACTATAACTGGTCTCATAGGAAAGGATCAAAGCACAGACTCTAAGAAGTCTTACTCATCTTGCCGTTAAGGCGGCATTGTTCCTTTTGTATTTATTTCCGATGTAATTTCAGTGTTTCATCGTCAATGAGTATGTCCAAGGTATACATTGAACCTGGAGTGGTGTTTCGGAAACTAATACTGGTCTCACAGGGACTGTTCAATGCACCGCCTGTAAGAAGAGTTTCTATTCTTGTACGTAAGGCGGCATTGTGCCTTTTGTAATTAATTCCGATGCGATTTCTGTGTTTCATCGTCAATGTGTATGTCCAAGCAATACATAGAACCTGCAGTGGTGTATCGGAAGCTAATACTGGTCTCACAGGAAATGCTCAAAGCACCGACTGTAAGAAGAGTCTCTATTCTTGTACTGAAGGCGGCATTATGCCTTTAGTATTTAATTCCGATGCGAATTCTGTGTTTCATCGTGAATGTGAAGGTCCAAGGAATACATTGAACCTGCAGTGGTGTATCAGAAACTAATACTGGTCTCTCAGGGAATGCTCAAAGCACCGACTGTAAGACAAGTCTCTATTCTTGTACTTAAGGCGGCATTGTGCCTTTTGTATTTAATTCCGATGCGATTTCTGTGTTTCATCGTCAATGTGAAGGTACCAGGAATACATTGTACCTGCATTGGTGTATCGGAAACTAATACTGGTCTCACAGGGAATGCTCAAAGCACCGACTGTAAGAGGTGTCTCTATTCTTGCACTTATGGCGGCATTGTGCCATGTATATTTAATTCCGATGTAATTTCAGTGTTTCATCGTCAATGTGTATGTCTATGGAATACATTGAACCTGCAGTGGTGTATCGGAAACTAATACTGGTCACACAGGGAATGCTCAAAGCACCGACTGTAAGAAGAGTCTCTATTCTTGTACTGAAGGCGGCATTATGCCTTTAGTATTTAATTCCGATGCGATTTCTGTGTTTCATCGTCAATGTGTATGTCCAAGCAATACATTGAACCTGCAGTGGTGTATCGGAAACCATTACTGGTCTCACAGGATAGATCAAAGCACAGACTCCAACAAGTCTCATTCTTCTTGCACTTAAGGCGGCATTGTGCCTTTTGTATTTAATTCCGATGTAATTTCAGTGTTTCATCGTCAATGTGTATGTCATAGGCGTACATGGAATCTGCAGTGGTGTATTGGAAGCTAATACTGGTCTCACAGGGAATGCTCAAAGCACCGACTGTAAGAAGAGTCTCTATTCTTGTACTTAAGGCGGCATTGTGCCTTTTGTATTTAATTCCGATGCGAATTCTGTGTTTCAACGTCAATGTGAAGGTCCAAGGAATACATAGACTCTGCAGTGGTGTATGGGAAACTAATACTGGTCTCACAGGGAATGCTCAAAGTACCGACTGTAAGAAGACTCTCTATTCTTGTACGTAAGGCGGCATTGTGCCTTTTGTATTTAATTCCGATTCGATTTCTGTGTTTTATCGTCAATGTGTGTGTCCAAGGAATACACTGAACCTGCAGTGGTGTAACGGAAACTAATACTGGTCTCACAGGGAATGCTCAAAGCGCCAACTGTAAGAAGAGTCTCTATCCTTGTACTTAAGGCGGTATTGTGCCTTTTGCATTTATTTCCGATGTGATTTCTGTGTTTCATCGTCAATGTGAAGGTACAAGGAATACATTGTACCTGCAGTGGTGTATCGGAAACTAATACTGGTCTCACAGGGAATGCTCAAAGCACAGACTGTAAGAGGAGTCTTTATTATTGCACTTATGGTGGCATTGTGCCTTTTGTATTTAATTCCAATGTAATTTCAGTATTTCATCGTCAATGTGTTTGTCTAAGGTATACATTGAAACTACAGTGGTGTATCGGAAACTAATACTGGTCTCACAGGCAATGCTCAAAACACCGACTGTAAGAAGAGTCTCTATTCTTGTACTTATTACGGCATTGTGCCCTTTGTATTTAGTTCCACTGCGATATCTGTGTTTCGTCGTCAATGCGAAGGTCCAAGGAATACATTGAACCTGCAGTGGTGAATCGGAAACAAATACTGGTCTCACAGGGAATGCTCAAAGCATCGACTGTAGGAAGAGTCTCAATTCTTGTACTTAAGGCGGCATTGTGCCTTTTGTATTTAATTCCGATGCGATTTCTGTGTTTCATCGTCAATGGGAAGTTCCAAGGAATACATTGTACTTGCTGTGGTGTATCGGAAACAAATACTGGTCTCACAGGGAATGCTCAAAGCACCGACTGTAAGAAGGGTCTCTATTCTGGCACTTATGGCGGTATTGTGCCTTTTGTGTTTAATTCCGATGTAATTTTAGTGTTTCATCGTCAATATGTATGTCTAAGGAATTCATTGAACCTGCAGTGGTGTATGGGAAACTAATACTGGTCTCACAGGTAAAGCTCAAAGCACCGACTGTAAGAAGAGTCTCTAATCTTGTACTTAAGTTGGCATTGTGCATTTTGTATTTAGTTCCGATGCGATTTCTGTGAATCATCGTCAATGCGAAGGTCCAAGGAATACATTGAACCTGCAGTGGTGTATCGGAAACTAATACTGGTCTCACAGGAAAGGATCACAACACAGACGCTAAGAAGTCTCACTCATCTTGCAGTTAAGGCGGCATTGTTCCTTTTGTATTTAATTCCGATGTAATTTCAGTGTTTCATCGTCAATGAGTATGTCCAAGGAATACATTGAACCTGGAGTGGTGTATCGGAAACTAATACTGGTCTCACAGGGAATGCTCAAAGCACCGACTGTAAGAAGAGTCTCCATTCTTGTACGTAAGGCGGCATTGTGCCTTTTGTATTTAATTCCGATGCGATTTCTGTGTTTAATCGTCAATGTGTATGTCCAAGCAATACATTGAACCTGCAGTGGTGTATCAGAAACTCATACTGGTCTCACAGGGAATGCTCAAAGCACCGACTGTAAGAAGAGTCTCTATTCTTGTAATTAAGGCGGCATTGTGCCTTTTGTATTTAATTCCGATGCGATTTCTGTGTTTCATCGTCAATGTGAAGGTACAAGGATTACATTGTACCTGCAGAGGTGTATCGGAAACTAATACTGGTCTCACAGGGAGTGCTCAAAGCACCGACTGTAAGAGGAGTCTCTATTCTTGCACTTATGGCGGCATTGTGCCATTTGTATTTAATTCCGATGTAATTTCAGTGTTTCATCGTCAATGTGTATGTCTAAGGAATACATTGAACCTGCAGTGGTGTATCGGAAACTAATTCTGGTCACACAAGGAATGCTCAAAGCACCGACTGTAAGAAGAGTCTCTATTCTTGTACTTATTGCGGCATTGTGCCTTTTGTATTTAGGTCCGATTCGATTTCTGTGTTTCATCGTCAATGCGAAGGTCCAAGGAATACATTGAACCTGCAGTGGTGTATCGGAAACTAATACTGGTCTCACAGGAAAGGATCAAAGCACAGACTGTAAGAGGAGTCTTTATTCTTGCACTTATGGTGGCATTGTGCCTTTTGTATTTAATTCCAATGTAATTTCAGTATTTCATCGTCAATGTGTTTGTCTAAGGTATACATTGAAACTACAGTGGTGTATCGGAAACTAATACTGGTCTCACAGGGAATGCTCAAAACACCGACTGTAAGAAGAGTCTCTATTCTTGTACTTATTGCGGCATTGTGCCCTTTGTATTTAGTTCCACTGCGATATCTGTGTTTCGTCGTCAATGCGAAGGTCCAAGGAATACATTGAACCTGCAGTGGTGAATCGGAAATTAATACTGGTCTCACAGGGAATGCTCAAAGCATCGACTGTAGGAAGAGTCTCAATTCTTGTACTTAAGGCGGCATTGTGCCTTTTGTATTTAATTCCGATGCGATTTCTGTGTTTCATCGTCAATGGGAAGTTCCAAGGAATACATTGTACCTGCTGTGGTGTATCGGAAACAAATACTGGTCTCACAGGGAATGCTCAAAGCACCGACTGTAAGAAGGGTCTCTATTCTGGCATTTATGGCGGTATTGTGCCTTTTGTGTTTAATTCCGATGCGATTTCTGTGTTTCATCGTCAATGTGTATGTCTAAGGAATACATTGAAGCTGCAGTAGTGTATCGGAAACTAATATTGGTCTCACAGGGAATGCTCAAAGCACCGACCGTAAGGAGAGTCTCTATTCTTGTACTTATTGCGGCATTGTGCCTTTTGTATTTAGTTCCGATTCGTTTTCTGTGTTTCATCGTCAATGCGAAGGTCCAAGGAATACAATGATCCTGCAGTGGTATATCGGAAACTAAAACTGGTCTCACAGGAAAGGATCAAAGCACAGACTCTAAGAAGTCTTACTCATCTTGCCGTTAAGGCGGCATTGTTCCTTTTGTATTTAATTCCGATGGAATTTCAGTGTTTCATCGTCAATGAGTATGTCCAAGGAATACATTGAACCTGGAGTGGTGTACCGGAAAGTAATACTGGTCTCACAGGGAAAGCTCAAAACACCGACTGAAAGAAGAGTCTCTATTCTTGCACTTATGGCGGAATTGTGCGTTTTGTATTTAATTCCGATGTAATTTTAGTGTTTCATCGTCAATATGTATGTCTAAGGAATTCATTGAACCTGCAGTGGTGTATGGGAAACTAATACTGGTCTCACAGGTAAAGCTCAAAGCACCGACTGTAAGAAGAGTCTCTAATCTTGTACTTAAGTTGGCATTGTGCATTTTGTATTTAGTTCCGATGCGATTTCTGTGAATCATCGTCAATGCGAAGGTCCAAGGAATACATTGAACCTGCAGTGGTGTATCGGAAACTAATACTGGTCTCACAGGAAAGGATCACAACACAGACTCTAAGAAGTCTCACTCATCTTGCAGTTAAGGCGGCATTGTTCCTTTTGTATTTAATTCCGATGTAATTTCAGTGTTTCATCGTCATTGAGTATGTCCAAGGAATACATTGAACCTGGAGTGGTGTATTGGAAACTAATACTGGTCTCACAGGGAATGCTCAAAGCACCGACTGTAAGAAGAGTCTCCATTCTTGTACGTAAGGCGGCATTGTGCCTTTTGTATTCAATTCCGATGCGATTTCTGTGTTTAATCGTCAATGTGTATGTCCAAGCAATAAATTGAACCTGCAGTGGTGTATCAGAAACTCATACTGGTCTCACAGTGAATGCTCAAAGCACCGACTGTAAGAAGAGTCTCTATTCTTGTACTTAAGGCGGCATTGTGCCTTTTGTATTTAATTCCGATGCGATTTCTGTGTTTCATCGTCAATGTGAAGGTACAAGGATTACATTGTACCTGCAGAGGTGTATCGGAAACTAATACTGGTCTCACAGGGAGTGCTCAAAGCACCGACTGTAAGAGGAGTCTCTATTCTTGCACTTATGGCGGCATTGTGCCATTTGTATTTAATTCCGATGTAATTTCAGTGTTTCATCGTCAATGTGTATGTCTAAGGAATACATTGAACCTGCAGTGGTGTATCGGAAACTAATTCTGGTCACACAAGGAATGCTCAAAGCACCGACTGTAAGAAGAGTCTCTATTCTTGTACTTATTGCGGCATTGTGCCTTTTGTATTTAGGTCCGATTCGATTTCTGTGTTTCATCGTCAATGCGAAGGTCCAAGGAATACATTGAACCTGCAGTGGTGTATCGGAAACTAATACTGGTCTCACAGGAAAGGATCAAAGCACAGACTCTAAGAAGTCTCACTCATCTTGCCGTTAAGTCGGCATTGTTCCTTTTGTATTTAATTCCGATGTAATTTCAGTGTTTGATCGTCAATGAGTATGTCCAAGGATAACATTGAACCTGCAGTGGTGTATCGGAAACTAATACTGCTCTCGAAGGGGAATGCTCAAAGCACCGATTGTAAGAAGAGTCTCTATTCTTGTACGTAAGGCGGCATTGTGCCTTTTGTATTTATTTCCGATGCGATATCTGTGTTTCATCGTCAATGTGTATGTCCAAGCAATACGTTGAACCTGCAGTGGTGTATCGGAAACTAATACTGGTCTCACAGGAAATGCTCAAAGCACCGACTGTAAGAAGAGTCTCTATTCTTGTACTGAAGGGGGCATTATGCCTTTAGTATTTCATTCCGATGCGAATTCTGTGTTTCATCGTGAATGTGAAGGTCCAAGGAATACATTGAACCTGCAGTGGTGTATCAGATACTAATACTGGTCTCACAGTGTATGCTCAAAGCATCGACTGTAAGAAGAGTCTCTATACTTGTACTAATATCGGCATTGTGCCTTTTTTATTAAATTCCGATGCAATATCTGTGTTTCATCGTCAATGTGTATGTCCATGGAATACATTGAACCTGCAGTGGTGTATCGGAAACTAATACTGGTCTCACAGGGAAAGCTCAAATAACCGACTTGAAGAAGAATATCTATTCTTGTACTTAAGGCGGCATTGTGCCTTTTGTATTTAATTCCAATGCGATTTCTGTGTTTCATAGTGAATGTGAAGGTCCAAGGAATACATGGCACCTGCAGTGGTGTATCGGAAACAATTACTGGTCTCACAGGAAAGATCAAAGCACAGACTCTAAGAAGTCTCATTAATCTTGCACTTAAGGCGGCATTGTGCCTTTTGTATTTAATTCCGATGTAATTTTGGTGTTTCGTCTTCAATGTGTATGTCGAAGGAATACATTGAACTTGCCGTGGTGTATCGGAAACTATTACTGGTCTCACAGGGAATGCTCAAAGCACCGACTGTAAGAAGAGTCTCTATTCTTGTACTTAAGGCGGCATTGTGCCTCTTGTATTTAATTCCGATGCGATATCTGTATTTCATCGTCAATGTGAAGGTCCAAGGAATATATTGAACCTGCAGTGGTCTATCGGAAACTAATACTGGTCTCACAGGGAATGCTCAAATCACCGACTGTAAGAAGAGTCTCTAATCTTGTACTTAAGGCGGCATTGTGCCTTTTGTATTTAATTCCGATGCGATTTCTGTGTTTGATAGTCAATGTGAAGGTCGAAGGAATACATTGAACCTGCAGTGGTGAATCGGAAACTAATACTGGTTTCACAGGAAAGGATCAAAGCACAGACTCAAAGAAGTCTCTCTTTTCTTGTACTTAAGGCGGCATTGTGCCATTTGTATTTAATTCCGATGTAATTTCAGTGTTTCATCGTCAATGTGTAAGCCTAAGGAATACATTGAACCTGCAGTGGTGCAACGGAAACTAATACTGGTCTCACAGGGAATGCTGAAAGCACCGACTGTAAGAAGGGTCTCTATTCTTGTACTAAAATCGGCATTGTGCCTTTTTTATTAAATTCCGATGCAATATCTGTGTTTCATCGTCAATGTGTATGTCCATGGAATACATTGAACCTGCAGTGGTGTATCGGAAACTAATACTGGTCTCACAGGGAAAGCTCAAATCACCAACTGTAAGAAGAGTCTCTATTCTTGTACTTAAGGCGGCACTGTGCCTTTTGTATTTAATTCCAATACGATTTCTGTGTTTCATAGTGAATGTGAAGGTCCAAGGAATACATGGCACCTGCAGTGGTGTATCGGAAACAATTACTGGTCTCACAGGAAAGATCAAAGCACAGACTCTAAGAAGTCTCATTCTTCTTGCACTTAAGGCGGCATTGTGCCTGTTGTATTTAATTCCGATGTAATTTCAGTGTTTCATCGTCAATGTGTATGTCCTAGGAATACATGGAATCTGCAGTGGTGTATCGGAAGCTAATACTGCTCTCACAGGGAATGCTCATAGCACCGACTGTATGAAGAGTCTCTATTCTTGTACTTAAACCGGCATTGTGCCTTTTGCATTTAATTCCGATGCGATTTCTGTGTTTCATCGTCAATGTGAAGGTCCAAGGAATACATAGACCCTGCAGTGGTGTATCGGAAACTAATACTGGTCTCACAGGGAATGCTCAAATCACCGACTGTAAGAAGACTCTCTATTCTTGTACTTAAGGCGGCATTGTGCCATTTGTATTTAATTCCAATACGATTTCTGTGTTTCATAGTGAATGTGAAGGTCCAAGGGATACATTGACCCTGCAGTTGTGTATCGGAAACTAGTACTGGTCTGGCAGGGAATGCTCAAAGCACCGACTGTAAGATGAGTCTATGTACCTGCACATATGGCGGCATTGTAACTTTTGTATTTAATTCCGATGTAATTTCAGTGTTTCATTGTCAATGTGTATGTCTAAGGAATACATTGAACCTGCAGTGGTGTATCAGAAACTAATACTGGTCTCACAGGGAATGCTCAAAGCACCGACTTTAAGAAGAGTCTCTATTCTTGTACGTAAGGCCCCATTGTGCCTTTTGTATTTAATTCCTATGCGATTTCTGTGTTTCATCGTCAATGTGTATGTCCAAGGAAAACACTGAACCTGCAGTGGTGTATCGGACACTAATACTGGTCTCACAGGGAATGCTCAAAGCACCGACTGTAGGAAGAGTCTCTATCCTTGTACTTAAGGCGGAATTGTGCCTTTTCCATTTAATTCCGATGCGATTTCTGTGTTTCATCTTTAATGTGAAGGTACAAGGAATACATTGTACCTGCAGTGGTGTATCGGAAACTAATACTGGTCTCACAGGGAATGCTCAAAGCACCGACTGTAAGAGGAGTCTCTATTCTTGCACTTATGGTGGCACTGTGCCTTTTGTATTTAATTCCAAAGTAATTTCAGTGTTTCATCGTCAATGTGTATATCTAAGGAATACATTGAACCTGCAGTGGTGTTTCGGAAACTAATACTGGTCTCACAGGGAATGCTCAAGGCACCGACTGTAAGAAGAGTCTCTATTCTTGTACTTATAGCGGCATTGTGCCTTTTGTATTTAGTTCCACTGTGATTTCTGTGTTGCTTCGTTAATGCGAAGGTCCAAGGAATACATTGAACCTGCAGTGGTGTATCGGAAACTAATACTGGTCTCACAGGGAATGCTCAAAGCGTCGACTGTAGGAAGAGTCTCAATTCTTGTACTTAAAGCGGCACTGTGCCTTTTGTATTTAATTCCGATGCGATTTCTGTGTTTCATCGTCAATGGGAAGTTCCAAGCAATACATTGTATCTGCTGTGGTGTATCGGAAACCAATACTGGTCTCACAGGGAATGCTCAAAGCACCGACTGTAAGAAGGGTCTCTATTCTGGCACTTATGGCGGTATTGTGCCTTTTGTGTTAAATTCCGATGCGATTTCTGTGTTTCATTGTCAATGTGTATGTCCAAGGAATACATTGTACCTGCAGTGGTGTATCGGAAACTAATACTGGCCTCACAGGGAATGCTCAAAGCACCGACTGTAAGAAGAGTCTCTATTCATGCACTTATGGCGGCATTGTGCATTTTGTATTTAATTCCGATGTAATTTCAGTGTTTCATCGTCAATGTGTATGTCTAAGGAACACATTGAACCTGCAGTGGTGTATCGGAAACTAATACTGGTCTCACAGGGAATGCTCAAAGCACCGACTGTAAGAAGAGTCTCTATTCTTGTACGTAAGGCGGCATTGTGCCTTTTGTATTTATTTCCGATGTGACTTCTGTGTTTCATCGTCAATGTGAAGGTCCAAGGAATACATTGAACCTGCAGTGGTGTACCGGAAACTAATACTGGTCTCACAGGAAAGGATCATAGCACAGACTCTAAGAAGTCTCACTCGTGTCGCACTTAAGGCGGCATTGTGCCTTTTGTATTCAATTCCGATGTAATTTCGGTGTTTCGTCTTCAATGTGTATGTCGAAGGAATACATTGAACCTGCAGTGGTGTAACGGAAACTAATACTGGTCTCACAGGGAATGGTCATAGCACCGACTGTAAGAAGAGTCTCTATTCGTGTACTTAAGGCGGCATTGTGCCTTTTGTATTTAATTCCGATGCGATATCTGTATTTCATCGTCAATCTGAAGGTCCAAGGAATATATTGAACCTGCAGTGGTGTATCGGAAACTAATACTGGTCTCACAGGAAAGAATCATAGCACAGACTCTAAGAAGTCTCATCATCTTGCAGTTAAGGCGCCATTGTTAATTTTGTATTTAATTCCGATGTAATTTCTGTGTATCATCGTCATTGACTATGTCCAAGGAATACATTGAACCTGGAGTGGTCTATCGGAAACTAATACTGGTCTCACAGGAAATGCTCAAAGCACCGACTATAAGAAGAGTCTCTATTCTTGTACGTAAGGCGGCATTGTGCCTTTTGTATTTAATTCCGATGCGATATCTGTGTTTCATCGTCAATGTGTATGTCCAAGCAATACATTGAACCTGCAGTGGTGTATCAGAAACTAATACTGGTCACACAGGGAATGCACAAAGCACCGACTGTAAGAAGAGTCTCAATTCTTGTACTTAAGGCGGCATTGTGCCTTTTGTATTTAATTCCGATGCGATTTCTGTGTTTCATCGTCAATGTGAAGGTACAAGAAATACATTGTACCTGCAGAGGTGTATCGGAAACTAATACTGGTCTCACAGGGAACGCTCAAAGCACCGACTGTAAGAGGAGTCCCTATTCTTGCACTTATGGCGGCATTGTGCCATTTGTATTTAATTCCGATGTAATTTCAGTGTTTCATCGTCAGTGTGTATGTCTAAGGAATACATTGAACCTGCAGTGGTGTATCGGAAACTAATTCTGGTCACACAGGGAATGCTCAAAGCACCGACTGTAAGAAGAGTCTCTATTCTTGTACTTATTGCGGCATTGTGCCTTTTGTATTTAGGTCCGATTCGATTTCTGTGTTTCATCGTCAATGCGAAGGTCCAAGGAATACATTGAACCTGCAGTGGTGTATCGGAAACTAATACTGGTCTCACAGGAAAGGATCAAAGCACAGACTCTAAGAAGTCTCACTCTACTTGCCGTTAAGGCGGCATTGTTCCTTTTGTATTTAATTCCGATGTAATTTCAGTGTTTCATCGTCAATGAGTATGTCCAAGGAATACATTGAACCTGGAGTGGTGTATCGGAAACTCATACTGGTCTCACAGGGAATGCTCAAAGCACCGACTGTAAGAAGAGTCTCTATTCTTGTACGTAAGGCGGCATTGTGCCTTTTGTATTTATTTCCGATGCGATATCTGTGTTTCATCGTCAATGTGTATGTCCAAGCAATACATTGAACCTGCAGTGGTGTATCGGAAACTAATACTGGTCTCACAGGAAATGCTCAAAGCACCGACTGTAAGAAGAGTCTCTATTCTTGTACTGAAGGCGGCATTATGCCTTTAGTATTTCATTCCGATGCGAATTCTGTGTTTCATCGTCAATGTGAAGGTACAAGGATTACATTGTACCTGCAGAGGTGTATCGGAAACTAATACTGGTCTCACAGGGAGTGCTCAAAGCACCGACTGTAAGAGGAGTCTCTATTCTTGCACTTATGGCGGCATTGTGCCATTTGTATTTAATTCCGATGTAATTTCAGTGTTTCATCGTCAATGTGTATGTCTAAGGAATACATTGAACCTGCAGTGGTGTATCGGAAACTAATTCTGGTCACACTAGGAATGCTCAAAGCACCGACTGTAAGAAGAGTCTCTATTCTTGTACTTATTGCGGCATTGTGCCTTTTGTATTTAGGTCCGATTCGATTTCTGTGTTTCATCGTCAATGCGAAGGTCCAAGGAATACATTGAACCTGCAGTGGTGTATCGGAAACTAATACTGGTCTCACAGGAAAGGATCAAAGCACAGACTCTAAGAAGTCTCACTCATCTTGCCGATAAGTCGGCATTGTTCCTTTTGTATTTAATTCCGATGTAATTTCAGTGTTTGATCGTCAATGAGTATGTCCAAGGATAACATTGAACCTGCAGTGGTGTATCGGAAACTAATACTGCTCTCGAAGGGGAATGCTCAAAGCACCGATTGTAAGAAGAGTCTCTATTCTTGTACGTAAGGCGGCATTGTGCCTTTTGTATTTGTTTCCGATGCGATATCTGTGTTTCATCGTCAATGAGTATGTCCAAGCAATACGTTGAACCTGCAGTGGTGTATCGGAAACTAATACTGGTCTCACAGGAAATGCTCAAAGCACCGACTGTAAGAAGAGTCTCTATTCCTGTACTGAAGGGGGCATTATGCCTTTAGTATTTCATTCCGATGCGAATTCTGTGTTTCATCGTGAATGTGAAGGTCCAAGGAATACATTGAACCTGCAGTGGTGTATCAGATAATAATACTGGTCTCACAGTGTATGCTCAAAGCATCGACTGTAAGAAGAGTCTCTATACTTGTACTAAAATCGGCATTGTGCCTTTTTTATTAAATTCCGATGCAATATCTGTGTTTCATCGTCAATGTGTATGTCCATGGAATACATTGAACCTGCAGTGGTGTATCGGAAACTAATACTGGTCTCACAGGGAAAGCTCAAATAACCGACTTGAAGAAGAATATCTATTCTTGTACTTAAGGCGGCATTGTGCCTTTTGTATTTAATTCCAATCCGATTTCTGTGTTTCATAGTGAATGTGAAGGTCCAAGGAATACATGGCACCTGCAGTGGTGTATCGGAAACAATTACTGGTCTCACAGGAAAGATCAAAGCACAGACTCTAAGAAGACTCATTCTTCTTGCACTTAAGGCGGCATTGTGCCTTTTGTATTTCATTCCGATGTAATTTTGGTGTTTCGTCTTCAATGTGTATGTCGAAGGAATACATTGAACTTGCCGTGGTGTATCGGAAACTATTACTGGTCTCACAGGGAATGCTCAAAGCACCGACTGTAAGAAGAGTCTCTATTCTTGTACTTAAGGCGGCATTGTGCCTCTTGTATTTAATTCCGATGCGATATCTGTATTTCATCGTCAATGTGAAGGTCCAAGGAATATATTGAACCTGCAGTGGTCTATCGGAAACTAATACTGGTCTCACAGGGAATGCTCAAATCACCGACTGTAAGAAGAGTCTCTAATCTTGTACTTAAGGCAGCATTGTGCCTTTTGTATTTAATTCCGATGCGATTTCTGTGTTTGATAGTCAATGTGAAGGTCGAAGGAATACATTGAACCTGCAGTGGTGAATCGGAAACTAATACTGGTCTCACAGGAAAGGATCAAAGCACAGACTCAAAGAAGTCTCTCTTTTCTTGTACTTAAGGCGGCATTGTGCCATTTGTATTTAATTCCGATGTAATTTCAGTGTTTCATCGTCAATGTGTAAGCCTAAGGAATACATTGAACCTGCAGTGGTGCAACGGAAACTAATACTGGTCTCACAGGGAATGCTCAAAGCACCGACTGTAAGAAGGGTCTCTATTCTTGTACTAAAATCGGCATTGTGCCTTTTTTATTAAATTCCGATGCAATATCTGTGTTTCATCGTCAATGTGTATGTCCATGGAATACATTGAACCTGCAGTGGTGTATCGGAAACTAATACTGGTCTCACAGATAAAGCTCAAATCACCAACTGTAAGAAGAGTCTCTATTCTTGTACTTAAGGTGGCATTGTGCCTTTTGTATTTAATTGCAATGCGATTTCTGTGTTTCATCGTCAATGTGAAGGTCCAAGGAATACATTGCACCTGCAGTGGTGTATCGGAAACAATTACTGGTCTCACAGGAAAGATCAAAGCACAGACTCTAAGAAGTCTCATTCTTCTTGCACTTAACTCGGCATTGTGCCTGTTGTATTTAATTCCGATGTAATATCAGTGTTTCATCGTCAATGTGTATGTCCTAGGAATACATGGAATCTGCAGTGGTGTATCGGAAGCTAATACTGCTCTCACAGGGAATGCTCACAGCACCGACTGTATGAAGAGTCTCTATTCTTGTACTTCAATCGACATTGTGCCTTTTGTATTTAATTCCGATGCCATTTCTGTGTTCCATCGTCAATGTGAAGGTCCAAGGAATACATTGTTCCTGCAGTTGTGTATCGGAAACTAGTACTGGTCTGGCAGGGAATGCTCAAAGCACCGACTGTAAGAAGAGTCTATGTACTTGCACTTATGGCGGCATTGTAACTTTTGTATTTAATTCCGATGTAATTTCAGTGTTTCATTGTCAATGTGTATGTCTAAGGAATACATTGAACCTGCAGTGGTGTATCAGAAACTAATACTGGTCTCACAGGGAATGCTCAAAGCACCGACTGTAAGAAGAGTCTCTATTCTTGTACGTAAGGCGGCATTGTGCCTTTTGTATTTAATTCCGATGCGATTTCTGTGTTTCATCGTCAATGTGTATGTCCAAGGAAAACACTGAACCTGCAGTGGTGTATCGGACACTAATACTGGTCTCACAGGGAATGCACAAAGCACCGACTGTAAGAAGAGTCTCTATTCTTGTACGTAAGGCGGCATTGTTCCTTTTGTATTTAATTCCGATGCGATTTCTGTGTTTCATCGTCAATGTGAAGGTACAAGGAATACATTGTACCTGCAGTGGTGTATCGGAAACTAATACTGGTCTCACAGGGAATGCTCAAACCACCGACTGTAAGAGGAATCTCTATTCTTGCACATATGGCGGCATTGTGCCATTTGTATTTAATTCCGATGTAATTTCAGTGTTTCATCGTCAATGTGTATGTCTAAAGAATACATTGAACCTGCAGTGGTCTATCGGAAACTAATACTGGTCACACAGGGAGTGCTCAAAGTACCGACTGTAAGAAGAGTCTCTATTCTTGTACTTATTGCGGCATTGTGCCTATTGTATTTAGTTCCGATTCGATTACTGTGGTTCATCGTCAATGCGAAGGTCCAAGGAATACATTGAACCTGCAGTGGTGTATCGGAAACTAATACTGGTCTCACAGGAAAGGATCAAAGCACAGACTCTAAGAAGTCTCACGCATCTTGCCGTTAAGGCGGCATTGTTGCTTTTGTATTTAATTCCGATGTAATTTCAGAGTTTCATCGTCAATGAGTATGTCCAAGAAATACATTGAACCTGGAGTGGTGTATCGGAAACTCATACTGGTCTCACAGGGAATGCTCAACGAACCGACTGTAAGAAGAGTATCTATTCTTGTACGTAAGGCGGCATTGTGCCTTTTGTATTTAATTCCGATGCGATTTCTGTGTTTCATCGTCAATGTGTATGTCCAAGCAATACATTGAACCTGCAGTGGTGTGTCGGAAACTAATACCGGTTTCACAGGAAATGCTCAAAGCACCGACTGTAAGAAGAGTCTCTAATCTTGTACTTAAGTTGGCATTGTGCATTTTGTATTTAGTTCCGATGCGATTTCTGTGTTTCATCATCAATGCGAAGGTCCAAGGAATACATTGAACCTGCAGTGGTGTATCGGAAACTAATACTGGTCTCACAGGAAAGGATCACAACACAGACCCTAAGAAGTCTCACTCATCTTGCAGTTAAGGCGGCATTGTTCCTTTTGTATTTAATCCCGATGTAACTTCAGTGTTTCATCGTCACGAGTATGTCCAAGGAATACATTGAACCTGGAGTCGTGTATCGGAAACAAATACTGGTCTCACAGGGAATGCTCAAATCACCGACTGTAAGAAGAGTCTCCATTCATGTACGTAATGCGGCATTGTGCCTTTTGTATTTAATTCCGATGCGATTTCTGTGTTTCATCGTCAATATGTATGTCCAAGCAATACATTGAACCTGCAGTGGTGTATCGGAAACTAATACTGGTTTCACAGGAAATGCTCAAAGCACCGACTGTAAGAAGAGTCTCCAATCTTGTACTTAAGTTGGCATTGTGCATTTTGTATTTAGTTCCGATGCGATTTCTGTGTTTCATCGTCAATGCGAAGGTCCAAGGAATACATTGAACCTGCAGTGGTGTATCGGAAACTAATACTGGTCTCACAGGAAAGGATCACAACACAGACTGTAAGAAGTCTCACTCATCTTGCAGTTAAGGCGGCATTGTTCCTTTTGTATTTAATTCCGATGTAACTTCAGTGTTTCATCGTCACGAGTATGTCCAAGGAATACATTGAAGCTGGAGTCGTGTATCGGAAACTAATACTGGTCTCAGAGGGAATGCTCAAAGCACCGACTGTAAGAAGAGTCTCTATTCTTGTACTTAAGGCGGCATTGTGCCTTTTGTATTTAATTCCGATGCGATTTCTGTATTTCATCGTCAATGTGAAGGCACAAGGAATACATTGTACCTGCAGAGGTGTATCGGAAGCTAATACTGGTCTCAAAGGGAATGCTCAAAGCACCGACTGTAAGAGGAGTCTCTATTCTTGCACTTATGGCAGCATTGTGCCATTTGTATTTAATTCCGATGTAATTTCAGTGTTTCATCGTCAATGTGTATGTCTAAGGAATACATTGAACCTGCAGTGGTGTATCGGAAACTAATTCTGGTCACACAGGGAATGCTCAAAGCACCGACTGTAAGAAGAGTCTCTATTCTTGTACTTATTGCGGCATTGTGCCCTTTGTATTTAGGTCCGATTCGATTTCTGTGTTTCATCGTCAGTGCGAAGGTACAAGGAATACATTGAACCTGCAGTGGTGTATCGGAAACTAATACTGGTCTCACAGGAAAGGATCAAAGCACAGACTCTAAGAAGTCTCACTCATCTCGCCGTTAAGGCGGCATTGTTCCTTTTGTATTTAATTCCGATGTAATTTCAGTGTTTCATCGTCAATGAGTATGTCCAAGGTATACATTGAACCTGGAGTGGTGTATCGGAAACTAATACTGGTCTCACAGGGAATGCTCAAAGCACCGACTGCAAGAAGAGTCTCTATTCTTGTACGTAAGGCGGCATTGTGCCTTTTGTATTTATTTCCGATGCGATATCTGTGTTTCATCGTCAATGTGTATGTCCAAGCAATACATTGAACCTGCAGTGGTGTATCGGAAACTAATACTGGTCTCACAGGAAATGCTCAAAGCACCGACTGTAAGAAGAGTCTCTATTCTTGTACTGAAGGCGGTATTATGCCTTTAGTATTTCATTCCGATGCGAATTCGGTGTTTCATCGTGAATATGAAGGTCCAAGGAATACATTGAACCTGCAGTGGTGTATCAGATACTAATACTGGTCTGACAGTGAATGCTCAAAGCATCGACTGTAAGAAGAGTCTCTATTCTTGTACTAAAATCGGCATTGTGCCTTTTTTATTAAATTCCGATGCAATATCTGTGTTTCATCGTCAATGTGTATGTCCATGAAATACATTGAACCTGCAGTGGTGTATCGGAAACTAAAACTGGTCTCACAGGGAAAGCTCAAAGCACCGACTGGAAGAAGAGTCTCTATTCTTGTACTTAAGGCGGCATTATGCCTTTTGTATTTAATTCCATTGCGATTTCTGTGTTTCATCGCGAATGTGAAGGTCCAAGGAATACATTGAACCTGCAGTGGTGTATCGGAAACAATTACTGGTCTCACAGGAAGGATCAAAGCACAGACTCTAAGTAGTCTCATTCTTCTTGCACTTAAGGCGGCATTGTGCCTTTTGTATTTAATTCCGATGTAATTTTGGTGTTTCGTCTTCAATGTGTATGTCGAAGGAATACATTGAACTTGCCGTGGAGTATCGGAAACTAATACTGGTCTCACAGGGAATGCTCAAAGCACCGACTGTAAGAAGAGTCTCTATTCTTGTACTTAAGGCGGCATTGTGCCTTTTGTATTTAATTCCGATGCGATATCTGTATTTCATCGCCAATGTGAAGGTCCAAGGAATATATTGAACCTGCAGTGGTCTATCGGAAACTAATACTGGTCTCACAGGGAATGCTCAAATCACCGACTGTAAGAAGAGTCTCTAATCTTGTACTTAAGGCGGCACTGTGCCTTTTGTATTTAATTCCGATGCGATTTCTGTGTTTGATAGTCAATGTGAAGGTCGAAGGAATACATTGAACCTGCAGTGGTGTATCGGAAACAATTACTGGTCTCACAGGAAAGATCAAAGCACAGACTCTAAGAAGTCTCATTCTTCTTGTACTTAAGGCGGCATTGTGCCTGTTGTATTTAATTCCGATGTAATTTCAGTGTTTCATCGTCAACGTGTATGTCCTAGGAATACATGGAATCTGCAGTGGTGTATCGGAAACTAATACTGGTCTCACAGGGAATGCTCAAATCACCGACTGTAAGAAGATTCTCTATACTTGTACTTAAGGCGGCATTGTGCAATTTGTATTTAATTCCTATGCCATTTCTGTGTTCCATCGTCAATGTGAAGGTGCAAGGAATACATTGTACCTGCAGTTGTGTATCGGAAACTAGTACTGGTCTGGCAGGGAATGCTCAAAGCACCGACTTTAAGAAGAGTCTATGTTCTTGCACTTATGGAGGCATTGTAACTTTTGTATTTAATTCCGATGTAATTTCAGTGTTTCATTGTCAATGTGTATGTCTAAGGAATACATTGAACCTGCAGTGGTGTATCAGAAACTAATACTGGTCTCACAGGGAATGCTCAAAGCACCGACTGTAAGAAGAGTCTCTATTCTTGTACGTAAGGCGGCATTGTGCCTTTTGTATTTAATTCCGATGCGATTTCTGTGTTTCATCGACAATGTGTATGTCCAAGGAAAACACTGAACATGCAGTGGTGTATCCGACACAAATACTGGTCTCACAGGGAATGCTCAAAGCACCGACTGTAAGAAGAGTCTCTATCCTTGTACTTAAGGCGGCATTGTGCTTTTTCCATTTAATTCCGATGTGATTTCTGTGTTTCATCTTCAATGTGAAGGTACAAGGAATACATTGTACCTGCAGTGGTGTATCGGAGACTAATACTGGTCTCACAGGGAATGCTCAAAGCACCGACTGTAAGAGGAGTCTCTATTCTTGCACTTATGGTGGCATTGTGCCTTTTGTATTTAATTCCAATGTAATTTCAGTGTTTCATCGTCAATGTGTATGTCCAAGGAATACATTGAACCTGCAGTGGTGTATCGGAAACTAATACTGGTCTCACAGGGAATGCTCAAAGCACCGACTGTAAGAAGAGTCTCTATTCTTGTACTTATTGCGGCATTGTGCCTTTTGTATTTAGTTCCACTGCGATTTCTGTGTTTCTTCGTTAATGCGAAGGTCCAAGGAATACATTGAACCTGCAGTGGTGTATCGGAAACCAATACTGGTCTCAAAGGGAATGCTCAAAGCACCGACTGTAAGAGGAGTCTCTATTCTTGCACTTATGGTGGCATTGTGCCTTTTGTATTTAATTCCAATGTAATTTCAGTGTTTCATCGTCAATGTGTATGTCCAAGGAATATATTGAACCTGCAGTGGTCTATCGGAAACTAATACTGGTCTCACAGGGAATGCTCAAATCACCGACTGTAAGAAGAGTCTCTAATCTTGTACTTAAGGCGGCATTGTGCCTTTTGTATTTAATTCCGATGCGATTTCTGTGTTTGATAGTCAATGTGAAGGTCGAAGGAATACATTGAACCTGCAGTGGTGAATCGGAAACTAATACTGGTCTCACAGGAAAGGATCAAAGCACAGACTCAAAGAAGTCTCTCTTTTCTTGTACTTAAGGCGGCATTGTGCCATTTGTATTTAATTCCGATGTAATTTCAGTGTTTCATCGTCAATGTGTAAGCCTAAGGAATACATTGAACCTGCAGTGGTGCAACGGAAACTAATACTGGTCTCACAGGGAATGCTCAAAGCACCGACTGTAAGAAGGGTCTCTATTCTTGTACTAAAATCGGCATTGTGCCTTTTTTATTAAATTCCGATGCAATATCTGTGTTTCATCGTCAATGTGTATGTCCATGGAATACATTGAACCTGCAGTGGTGTATCGGAAACTAATACTGGTCTCACAGATAAAGCTCATATCACCAACTGTAAGAAGAGTCTCTATTCTTGTACTTAAGGTGGCATTGTGCCTTTTGTATTTAATTCCAATGCGATTTCTGTGTTTCATCGTCAATGTGAAGGTCCAAGGAATACATTGCACCTGCAGTGGTGTATCGGAAACAATTAGTGGTCTCACAGGAAAGATCAAAGCACAGACTCTAAGAAGTCTCATTCTTCTTGCACTTAAGGCGGCATTGTGCCTGTTGTATTTAATTCCGATGTAATATCAGTGTTTCATCGTCAATGTGTATGTCCTAGGAATACATGGAATCTGCAGTGGTGTATCGGAAGCTAATACTGCTCTCACAGGGAATGCTCACAGCACCGACTGTATGAAGAGTCTCTATTCTTGTACTTCAATCGACATTGTGCCTTTTGTATTTAATTCCGATGCCATTTCTGTGTTCCATCGTCAATGTGAAGGTCCAAGGAATACATTGTTCCTGCAGTTGTGTATCGGAAACTAGTACTGGTCTGGCAGGGAATGCTCAAAGCACCGACTGTAAGAAGAGTCTATGTACTTGCACTTATGGCGGCATTGTAACTTTTGTATTTAATTCCGATGTAATTTCAGTGTTTCATTGTCAATGTGTATGTCTAAGGAATACATTGAACCTGCAGTGGTGTATCAGAAACTAATACTGGTCTCACAGGGAATGCTCAAAGCACCGACTGTAAGAAGAGTCTCTATTCTTGTACGTAAGGCGGCATTGTGCCTTTTGTATTTAATTCCGATGCGATTTCTGTGTTTCATCGTCAATGTGTATGTCCAAGGAAAACACTGAACCTGCAGTGGTGTATCGGACACTAATACTGGTCTCACAGGGAATGCACAAAGCACCGACTGTAAGAAGAGTCTCTATTCTTGTACGTAAGGCGGCATTGTTCCTTTTGTATTTAATTCCGATGCGATTTCTGTGTTTCATCGTCAATGTGAAGGTACAAGGAATACATTGTACCTGCAGTGGTGTATCGGAAACTAATACTGGTCTCACAGGGAATGCTCAAACCACCGACTGTAAGAGGAATCTCTATTCTTGCACATATGGCGGCATTGTGCCATTTGTATTTAATTCCGATGTAATTTCAGTGTTTCATCGTCAATGTGTATGTCTAAAGAATACATTGAACCTGCAGTGGTCTATCGGAAACTAATACTGGTCACACAGGGAGTGCTCAAAGTACCGACTGTAAGAAGAGTCTCTATTCTTGTACTTATTGCGGCATTGTGCCTTTTGTATTTAGTTCCGATTCGATTACTGTGGTTCATCGTCAATGCGAAGGTCCAAGGAATACATTGAACCTGCAGTGGTGTATCGGAAACTAATACTGGTCTCACAGGAAAGGATCAAAGCACAGACTCTAAGAAGTCTCACGCATCTTGCCGTTAAGGCGGCATTGTTGCTTTTGTATTTAATTCCGATGTAATTTCAGAGTTTCATCGTCAATGAGTATGTCCAAGAAATACATTGAACCTGGAGTGGTGTATCGGTA
Source organism: Schistocerca americana (assembly GCF_021461395.2). NCBI lineage: Eukaryota > Metazoa > Arthropoda > Insecta > Orthoptera > Acrididae > Schistocerca > Schistocerca americana. Next base: position 626,248,395 of record NC_060124.1, on the reverse strand, counting down.
ACTCATACTGGTCTCACAGGGAATGCTCAACGAACCGACTGTAAGAAGAGTATCTATTCTTGTACGTAAGGCGGCATTGTGCCTTTTGTATTTAATTCCGATGCGATTTCTGTGTTTCATCGTCAATGTGTATGTCCAAGCAATACATTGAACCTGCAGTGGTGTATCGGAAACTAATACCGGTTTCACAGGAAATGCTCAAAGCACCGACTGTAAGAAGAGTCTCTAATCTTGTACTTAAGTTGGCATTGTGCATTTTGTATTTAGTTCCGATGCGATTTCTGTGTTTCATCGTCAATGCGAAGGTCCAAGGAATACATTGAACCTGCAGTGGTGTATCGGAAACTAATACTGGTCTCACAGGAAAGGATCACAACACAGACCCTAAGAAGTCTCACTCATCTTGCAGTTAAGGCGGCATTGTTCCTTTTGTATTTAATCCCGATGTAACTTCAGTGTTTCATCGTCACGAGTATGTCCAAGGAATACATTGAACCTGGAGTCGTGTATCGGAAACAAATACTGGTCTCACAGGGAATGCTCAAATCACCGACTGTAAGAAGAGTCTCCATTCATGTACGTAATGCGGCATTGTGCCTTTTGTATTTAATTCCGATGCGATTTCTGTGTTTCATCGTCAATGTGTATGTCCAAGCAATACATTGAACCTGCAGTGGTGTATCGGAAACTAATACTGGTTTCACAGGAAATGCTCAAAGCACCGACTGTAAGAAGAGTCTCTAATCTTGTACTTAAGTTGGCATTGTGCATTTTGTATTTAGTTCCGATGCGATTTCTGTGTTTCATCGTCAATGCGAAGGTCCAAGGAATACGTTGAACCTGCAGTGGTGTATCGGAAACTAATACTGGTCTCACAGGAAAGGATCACAACACAGACTGTAAGAAGTCTCACTCATCTTGCAGTTAAGGCGGCATTGTTCCTTTTGTATTTAATTCCGATGTAACTTCAGTGTTTCATCGTCACGAGTATGTCCAAGGAATACATTGAAGCTGGAGTCGTGTATCGGAAACTAATACTGGTCTCACAGGGAATGCTCAAAGCACCGACTGTAAGAAGAGTCTCTATTCTTGTACTTAAGGCGGCATTGTGCCTTTTGTATTTAATTCCGATGCGATTTCTGTATTTCATCGTCAATGTGAAGGCACAAGGAATACATTGTACCTGCAGAGGTGTATCGGAAGCTAATACTGGTCTCAAAGGGAATGCTCAAAGCACCGACTGTAAGAGGAGTCTCTATTCTTGCACTTATGGCAGCATTGTGCCATTTGTATTTAATTCCGATGTAATTTCAGTGTTTCATCGTCAATGTGTATGTCTAAGGAATACATTGAACCTGCAGTGGTGTATCGGAAACTAATTCTGGTCACACAGGGAATGCTCAAAGCACCGACTGTAAGAAGAGTCTCTATTCTTGTACTTATTGCGGCATTGTGCCCTTTGTATTTAGGTCCGATTCGATTTCTGTGTTTCATCGTCAGTGCGAAGGTACAAGGAATACATTGAACCTGCAGTGGTGTATCGGAAACTAATACTGGTCTCACAGGAAAGGATCAAAGCACAGACTCTAAGAAGTCTCACTCATCTCGCCGTTAAGGCGGCATTGTTCCTTTTGTATTTAATTCCGATGTAATTTCAGTGTTTCATCGTCAATGAGTATGTCCAAGGTATACATTGAACCTGGAGTGGTGTATCGGAAACTAATACTGGTCTCACAGGGAATGCTCAAAGCACCGACTGTAAGAAGAGTCTCTATTCTTGTACGTAAGGCGGCATTGTGCCTTTTGTATTTATTTCCGATGCGATATCTGTGTTTCATCGTCAATGTGTATGTCCAAGCAATACATTGAACCTGCAGTGGTGTATCGGAAACTAATACTGGTCTCACAGGAAATGCTCAAAGCACCGACTGTAAGAAGAGTCTCTATTCTTGTACTGAAGGCGGTATTATGCCTTTAGTATTTCATTCCGATGCGAATTCGGTGTTTCATCGTGAATATGAAGGTCCAAGGAATACATTGAACCTGCAGTGGTGTATCAGATACTAATACTGGTCTGACAGTGAATGCTCAAAGCATCGACTGTAAGAAGAGTCTCTATTCTTGTACTAAAATCGGCATTGTGCCTTTTTTATTAAATTCCGATGCAATATCTGTGTTTCATCGTCAATGGGTATGTCCATGAAATACATTGAACCTGCAGTGGTGTATCGGAAACTAAAACTGGTCTCACAGGGAAAGCTCAAAGCACCGACTGGAAGAAGAGTCTCTATTCTTGTACTTAAGGCGGCATTATGCCTTTTGTATTTAATTCCATTGCGATTTCTGTGTTTCATCGTGAATGTGAAGGTCCAAGGAATACATTGAACCTGCAGTGGTGTATCGGAAACAATTACTGGTCTCACAGGAAGGATCAAAGCACAGACTCTAAGTAGTCTCATTCTTCTTGCACTTAAGGCGGCATTGTGCCTTTTGTATTTAATTCCGATGTAATTTTGGTGTTTCGTCTTCAATGTGTATGTCGAAGGAATACATTGAACTTGCCGTGGAGTATCGGAAACTAATACTGGTCTCACAGGGAATGCTCAAAGCACCGACTGTAAGAAGAGTCTCTATTCTTGTACTTAAGGCGGCATTGTGCCTTTTGTATTTAATTCCGATGCGATATCTGTATTTCATCGCCAATGTGAAGGTCCAAGGAATATATTGAACCTGCAGTGGTCTATCGGAAACTAATACTGGTCTCACAGGGAATGCTCAAATCACCGACTGTAAGAAGAGTCTCTAATCTTGTACTTAAGGCGGCACTGTGCCTTTTGTATTTAATTCCGATGCGATTTCTGTGTTTGATAGTCAATGTGAAGGTCGAAGGAATACATTGAACCTGCAGTGGTGTATCGGAAACAATTACTGGTCTCACAGGAAAGATCAAAGCACAGACTCTAAGAAGTCTCATTCTTCTTGTACTTAAGGCGGCATTGTGCCTGTTGTATTTAATTCCGATGTAATTTCAGTGTTTTATCGTCAACGTGTATGTCCTAGGAATACATGGAATCTGCAGTGGTGTATCGGAAACTAATACTGGTCTCACAGGGAATGCTCAAATCACCGACTGTAAGAAGATTCTCTATACTTGTACTTAAGGCGGCATTGTGCAATTTGTATTTAATTCCTATGCCATTTCTGTGTTCCATCGTCAATGTGAAGGTGCAAGGAATACATTGTACCTGCAGTTGTGTATCGGAAACTAGTACTGGTCTGGCAGGGAATGCTCAAAGCACCGACTTTAAGAAGAGTCTATGTTCTTGCACTTATGGAGGCATTGTAACTTTTGTATTTAATTCCGATGTAATTTCAGTGTTTCATTGTCAATGTGTATGTCTAAGGAATACATTGAACCTGCAGTGGTGTATCAGAAACTAATACTGGTCTCACAGGGAATGCTCAAAGCACCGACTGTAAGAAGAGTCTCTATTCTTGTACGTAAGGCGGCATTGTGCCTTTTGTATTTAATTCCGATGCGATTTCTGTGTTTCATCGACAATGTGTATGTCCAAGGAAAACACTGAACATGCAGTGGTGTATCCGACACAAATACTGGTCTCACAGGGAATGCTCAAAGCACCGACTGTAAGAAGAGTCTCTATCCTTGTACTTAAGGCGGCATTGTGCTTTTTCCATTTAATTCCGATGCGATTTCTGTGTTTCATCTTCAATGTGAAGGTACAAGGAATACATTGTACCTGCAGTGGTGTATCGGAGACTAATACTGGTCTCACAGGGAATGCTCAAAGCACCGACTGTAAGAGGAGTCTCTATTCTTGCACTTATGGTGGCATTGTGCCTTTTGTATTTAATTCCAATGTAATTTCAGTGTTTCATCGTCAATGTGTATGTCCAAGGAATACATTGAACCTGCAGTGGTGTATCGGAAACTAATACTGGTCTCACAGGGAATGCTCAAAGCACCGACTGTAAGAAGAGTCTCTATTCTTGTACTTATTGCGGCATTGTGCCTTTTGTATTTAGTTCCACTGCGATTTCTGTGTTTCTTCGTTAATGCGAAGGTCCAAGGAATACATTGAACCTGCAGTGGTGTATCGGAAACCAATACTGGTCTCAAAGGGAATGCTCAAAGCACCGACTGTAAGAAGAGTCTCTATTCTTGTACTTAAGGCGGCATTGTGCATTTTGTATTTAATTCCGATGCGATTTCTGTGTTTCATCGTGAATTTGAAGGTCCAAGGAATACATTGTACCTGCAGTGGTGTATCGGAAACTAATACTGGCCTCACAGGGAATGCTCAAAGCACCGACTGTAAGAAGAGTCTCTATTCATGCACTTATGGCGGCATTGTGCATTTTGTATTTAATTCCGATGCGATATCTGTATTTCATCGTCAATGTGAAGGTCCAAGGAATATATTGATCCTGCAGTGGTGTATCGGAAACTAATACTGGTCTCACAGTGAATGCTCAAATCACCGACTGTAAGATGAGTCTCTAATCTTGTGCTTAAGGCGGCATTGTGCCTTTTGTATTTAATTCCGATGCGATTTCTGTGTTTGATAGTCAATGTGAAAGTCGAAGGAATACATTGAACCTGCAGTGGTGAATCTGAAACTAAAACTGGTCTCACAGGAAAGAATCAAAGCACAGACTCTAAGAAGTCTCACTCATCTTGCAGTTAAGGCGCCATTGTTCTTTTGTATTTAATTCCGATGTAATTTCAGTGTTTCATCCTCATTGAGTATGTCCAAGGAATACATTGAACCTGGATTGGTCTATCGGAAACTAATACTGGTCTCACAGGAAATGCTCAAAGCACCGACTATAAGAAGAGTCTCTATTCTTGTACGTAAGGTGGCATTGTGCCTTTTGTATTTAATTCCGAAGCGATTTCTGTGTTTCATCGTCAATGTGTATGTCCAAGGAATACATTGAACCTGCAGTGGTGTATCAGAAACTAATTCTGGTCTCACAGGGAATGCTCAAAGCACCGACTGTAAGAAGAGTCTCTATTCTTGTACTTAAGGCAGCATTGTGCCTTTTGTATTTAATTCCGATGCGATTTCTGTGTTTCATCGTCAATGTGAAGGTCCAAGGAATACATTGCACCTGCAGTGGTGTATCGGAAACAATTACTGGTCTCACAGGATGGATCAAAGCACAGACTCTAAGAAGTCTCATTCTTCTTGCACTTAAGGCGGCATTGTGCCTTTTGTATTTAATTCCGATGTAATATCAGCGATTCATCGTCAGTGTGTATGTCCTAGGAATACATGGAATCTGCAGTGGTGTATCGGAAGCTAATACTGGTCTCACAGGGAATGCTCAAAGCACCGACTGTAAGAAGACTCTCTATTCTTGTACTTGAGGCGGCATTGTGTCTTTTGTATTTAATTCCGATGCGATTTCTGTGTTTCATCGTCAATGTGAAGGTCCAAGGAATACATAGACTCGGCAGTGGTGTATGGGAAACTAATACTGGTCTCACAGGGAATGCTCAAAGCACCGACTGTAAGAAGAGTCTCTATTCGTGTACGTAAGGCGGCATTGTGCCTTTTGTATTTAATTCCGATGCGATTTCTGTGTTTCATCGTCAATGTGTATGTCCAAGGAATACACTGAACCTGCAGTGGTGTATCGGAAACTAATACTGGTCTCACAGGGATTGCTCAAAGGACCGACTGTAAGAAGAGTCTCTATCCTTGTATTTAAGGCGGAATTGCGCCTTTTGCATTTAATTCCGATGCGATTTCTGTGTTTCATCGTCAATGGGAAGTTCCAAGGAATACATTGTACCTGCTGTGGTGTATCGGAATCCAATACTGGTCTCACAGGGAATGCTCAAAGCACCGACTGTAAGAAGAGTCTCTATTCTAGTACTTATTGCGGCATTGTGCCTTTTCTATTTAGTTCCGATTCGATTACTGTGTTTCATCGTCAATGCGAAGGCCCAAGGGATACATTGAACCTGCAGTGGTGTATCGGAAACTAATACTGGTCTCACAGGAAAGGATCAAAGCACAGACTCTAAGAAGTCTCACTCATCTTGCCGTTAAGGCGGCATTGTACCTTTTGTATTTAATTCCGATGTAATTTCAGAGTTTCATCGTCAATGAGTATGTCCAAGGAATACATTGAACCTGGAGTGGTGTATCGGAAACTAATACTGGTCTCACAGTGAATGCTCAAACACCGACTGTAAGAAGAGTCTCTAATCTTGCACTAATATCGGCATTGTGCCTTTTTTATTAAATTCCGATGCAATATCTGTGTTTCATCGTCAATTTGTATGTCCAAGGAATACATTGAACCTGCAGTGGTGTATCGGAAACTAATACTGGTCTTACAGGGAATGCTCAAAGCACCGACTGTAAGAAGAGTCTCTATTCTTGTACTTAAGGCAGGATTGTGCCTTTTGTATTTAATTCCAATGCGATTTCTGTGTTTCATCGTCGATGTGAAGGTACAAGGAATACATTGTACCTGCAGTGGTGTATCGGAAACTAATACTGGTCTCACAGGGAATGCTCAAAGCACCGACTGTAAGAGGAGTCTCTATTCTTGCACATATGGCGGCATTGTGCCATTTGTATTTAATTCCGATGTAATTTCAGTGTTTCATCGTCAATGTGTATGTCTAATGAATACATTGAACCTGCAGTGGTGTATCGGAAACTTATACTGGTCTCACAGGAAAAGATCAAAGCACAGACTCTAAGAAGCCTCACGCATCTTGCCGTTAAGGCGGCATTCTTGCTTTTGTATTTAATTCCGATGTAATTTCAGAGTTTCATCGTCAATGAGTATGTCCAAGGAATACATTGAACCTGGAGTGGTGTATCGGAAACTAATACTGGTCTCACAGGGAATGCTCAAAGCACCGACTGTAAGAAGAGCCTCTATTCTTTTACGTAAGGCGGAATTGTGCCTTTTGTATTTAATTCCGATGCGATTTCTGTATTTGATCGTCAATGTGTATGTCCAAGCAATACATTGAACCTGCAGTGGTGTATCGGAAACTAATACTGGCTTCACAGGAAATGCTCAAAGCACCGACTGTAAGAAGAGTCTCTATTCTTGTACTGAAGGCGGCATTATGCCTTTAGTATTTAATACCGTTGCGAATTCTGTTTTTCATCGTGAATGTGAAGGTCCAAGGAATACATTGAACCTGCAGTGGTGTATCAGAAACTAATACTGGTCTCACAGTGAATGCTCAAACACCGAATGTAAGAAGGGTCTCTATTCTTGTACTAAAATCGGCATTGTGCCTTTTTTATTAAATTCCGATGCAATATCTGTGTTTCATCGTCAATGGGTATGTCCAAGGAATACATTGAACCTGCAGTGGTGTATCGCAAACTGATACTGGTCTTACACGGAAAGTTCAAAGCACCGACTGTAAGGAGAGTCTCTATTCTTGTACTTATTGCGGCATTGTGCCTTTTCTATTTAGTTCCGATTCGATTACTGTGTTTCATCGTCAATGCGAAGGTCCAAGGAATACATTGAACCTGCAGTGGTGTATCGGAAACTAATACTGGTCTCACAGGAAAGGATCAAAGCACAGACTCTAAGAAGTCTCACTCATCTTGCCGTTAAGGCGGCATTGTCCCTTTTGTATTTAACTCCGATGTAATTTCAGAGTTTCATCGTCAATGAGTATGTCCAAGGAATACATTGAACCTGGAGTGGTGTATCGGAAACTAATACTGGTCTCACAGGGAATGCTCAAAGCACCGACTGTAAGAAGAGTCTCTATTCTTGTACTAAAGGCGGCATTGTGACTTTTGTATTTAATTCCAATGTGATTTCTGTGCTTCATCGTCAATGTGAAGGTCCAAGGAATACATTGCACCTGCAGTGGTGTATCGGATACAATTACTGGTCTGACAGGAAGGACCAAAGCACAGACTCTAAGAAGTCTCATTCTTCTTGCACTTAAGGCGGCATTGTGCCTTTTGTATTTAATTCCGATGTAATTTCAGTGTTTCATCGTCAATGTGTATGTCCTAGGAATGCATGGAATCTGCAGTGGTGTATCGGAAGCTAATACTGGTCTCACAGGGAATGCTCAAAGCACCGACTGTAAGAAGACTCTCTATTCTTGTACTTAAGGCGGCATTGTGCCATTTGTATTTAATTCCGATGCCATTTCTGTGTTCCATCGTCAATGTGTATGTCCTAGGAATACATTGAAGCTGCAGTGGTGCAACGGAAACTAATACTGGTCTCAAAGGGAATGCTCAAAGCACCGACTGTAAGAAGAGACTTTATTCTTGCACTGAAGGCGGCATTGTGCCTTTTGCATTTAATTCCGATGCGTTTCTGTGTTTCATCGTCAATGTGAAGGTCCAAGGAATACATTGAACCTGCTGTGGTTTTACGGAAACTAATACTGGTCTCACAGGGAATGCTCAAACACCGACTGTAAGAAGAGTCTCTATTCTTGTACTTAAGGCGGCATTGTGCCTTTTGTATTTAATTCCGATGCGATTTCTGTGTTTCAACGTCAATGTGAAGGTCCAAGGAATACATTGAACCTGCAGTGGTGATTCGGAAACTAATACTGGTCTCACAGGAAAAGATCAAAGCACAGACTCAAAGAAGTCTCACTTTTCTTGTACTTAAGGCGACATTGTGAATTTTGTATTTAATTCCGATGTAATTTCAGTATATCATCGTCAATGTGTAAGTCTAAGGAATACATTGAAGCTGCAGTGGTGCAACGGAAACTAATACTGGTCTCAAAAGCAATATTCAAAGCACCGACTGTAAGAAGAGACTTTATTCTTGCACTGAAGGCGGCATTGTGCCTTTCGCATTTAATTCCGATGCGTTTCTGTGTTTCATCGTCAATGTGAAGGTCCAAGGAATACATTGAACCTGCTGTGGTTTTACGGAAACTAATACTGGTCTCACAGGGAATGCTCAAACAGCGACTGTAAGAAGAGTCTCTATTCTTGTACTTAAGGCGGCATTGTGCCTTTTGTATTTAATTCCGATGCGATTTCTGTGTTTCATCGTCAATGTGAAGGTCCAAGGATTACACTGAACCGGCTATGGTGTATCGGAAGCTACTACTGGTCTCATAGGGAATGCTCAAAGAACCGACTGTAAGAAGAGTCTCTATTCTTAAACTTAAAGCCGCAGTGTTGTTTTTGTATTTCATTCCGTTGCGATTTCTGTGTTTCATCGTCAATGTGAAGGTCCAAGGAATACATTGAACCTGCAGTGGTGTATCGGAAACTAATACTGGTCTCACAGGGAATGCTCAAAGCACAGACTGTAAGAAGGGTCTCTATTCTTGTACTTATTGCGGCATTGTGCCTTTTGTATTTAATTCCGATGCGATTTCTCTGTTTCATCGTCAATGGGAAGTTCCAAGCAATGCATTGTATCTGCTGTGATGTATCGGAAACCAATACTGGTCTCACAGGGAATGCTCAAAGCACCGACTGTAAGAAGGGTCTCTATTCTTGTACTTAAGGCGGCATTGTGCATTTTGTATTTAATTCCGATGCGATTTCTGTGTTTCATCGTGAATTTGAAGGTCCAAGGAATACATTGTACCTGCAGTGGTGTATCGGAAACTAATACTGGCCTCACAGGGAATGCTCAAAGCACCGACTGTAAGAAGAGTCTCTATTCATGCACTTATGGCGGCATTGTGCATTTTGTATTTAATTCCGATGTAATTTCAGTGTTTCATCGTCAATGTGTATGTCTAAGGAATACATTGAACCTGCAGTGGTGTATCGGAAACTAATACTGGTCTCACAGGGAATGCTCAAAGCACCGACTGTAAGAAGAGTCTCTATTCTTGTACGTAAGGCGGCATTGTGACTTTTGTATTTAATTCAAATGCGATTTCTGTGTTTCATCGTCAATGCGTATGTCCAAGGAATACATTGAACCTGCAGTGGTATATCAGAAACTAATACTGGTCTCACAGGGAATGCTCAAAGCACCGACTGTAAGAAGAGTCACTATTCTTGTACTTACGGCGGCATTGTGCCTATTGTATTTATTTCCGATGTGACTTCTGAGTTTCATCGTCAATGTGAAGGTCCAAGGAATACATTAAACCTGCAGTGGTGTACCGTAAACTAATACTGGTCTCACAGGAAAGGATCAAAGCACAGACTCTAAGAAGTCTCACTCTTCTTGCACTTAAGGCGGCATTGTGCCTTTTGTATTTAATTCCGATGTAATTTCGGTGTTTCGTCTTCAATGTGTATGTCGAAGGAATACATTGAACCTGCAGTGGTGTATAGGAAACTAATACTGGTCTCACAGGGAATGCTCATAGCACCGACTGTAAGAAGAGTCTCTATTCGTGTACTTAAGGCGGCATTGTGCCTTTGTATTTAATTCCGATGCGATATCTGTTTTTCATCGTCAATGTGAAGGTCCAAGGAATATATTGAACCTGCAGTGGTGTATCGGAATCTAATACTGGTCTCACAGTGAATGCTCAAATCACCGACTGTAAGATGAGTCTCTAATCTTGTACTTAAGGCGGCATTGTGCCTTTTGTATTTAATTCCGATGCGATATCTGTGTTTGATAGTCAATGTGAAGGTCGAAGGAATACATTGAACCTGCAGTGGTGAATCGGAAACTAAAACTGGTCTCACAGAAAAGGATCAAAGCACAGACTCTAAGGAGTCTCACTCATCTTGCAGTTAAGGCGCCATTGTTCCTTCTGTATTTAATTCCGATGTAATTTCAGTGTTTCATCGTCATTGAGTATGTCCATGGAATACATTGATCCTGGAGTGGTCTATCGGAAACTAATACTTGTCTCACAGGAAATGCTCAAAGCACCGACTATAAGAAGAGTCTCTATTCTTGTACGTAAGGCGGCATTTTGCCTTTTGTATTTCATTCCGATGCGATTTCTGTGTTTCATCGTCAATGTGTATGTCCAAGGAATACATTGAACCTGCAGTGGTGTATCAGAAACTAATTCTGGTCTCACAGGGAATTCTCAAAGCACCGACTGTAAGAAGAGTCTCTATTCTTGTACTTAAGGCAGGATTGTGTCTTTTGTATTTAATTCCAATGCGATTTCTGTGTTTCATCGTCGATGTGAAGGTACTAGGAATACATTGTACCTGCAGTGGTGTATCGGAAACTAATACTGGTCTCACAGGGAATGCTCAAAGCACCGACTGTAAGAGGAGTCTCTATTCTTGCACATATGGCGGCATTGTGCCATTTGTATTTAATTCCGATGTAATTTCAGTGTTTCATCGTCAATGTGTATGTCTAATGAATACATTGAACCTGCAGTGGTGTATCGGAAACTTATACTGGTCTCACAGGAAAAGATCAAAGCACAGACTCTAAGAAGTCTCACGCATCTTGCCGTTAAGGCGGCATTCTTGCTTTTGTATTTAATTCCGATGTAATTTCAGAGTTTCATCGTCAATGAGTATGTCCAAGGAATACATTGAACCTGGAGTGGTGTATCGGAAACTAATACTGGTCTCACGGGGAATGCTCAAAGCACCGACTGTAAGAAGAGTCTCTATTCTTTTACGTAAGGCGGAATTGTGCCTTTTGTATTTAATTCCGATGCGATTTCTGTATTTCATCGTCAATGTGTATGTCCAAGCAATACATTGAACCTGCAGTGGTGTATCGGAAACTAATACTGGTTTCACAGGAAATGCTCAAAGCACCGACTGTAAGAAGAGTCTCTATTCTTGTACTGAAGGCGGCATTATGCCTTTAGTATTTAATACCGTTGCGAATTCTGTTTTTCATCGTGAATGTGAAGGTCCAAGGAATACATTGAACCTGCAGTGGTGTATCAGAAACTAATACTGGTCTCACAGTGAATGCTCAAACACCGAATGTAAGAAGGGTCTCTATTCTTGTACTAAAATCGGCATTGTGCCTTTTTTATTAAATTCCGATGCAATATCTGTGTTTCATCGTCAATGTGTATGTCCAAGGAATACATTGAACCTGCAGTGGTGTATCGCAAACTGATACTGGTCTTACACGGAAAGTTCAAAGCACCGACTGTAAGGAGAGTCTCTATTCTTGTACTTATTGCGGCATTGTGCCTTTTCCATTTAGTTCCGATTCGATAACTGTGTTTCATCGTCAATGCGAAGGTCCAAGGAATACATTGAACCTGCAGTGGTGTATCGGAAACTAATACTGGTCTCACAGGAAAGGATCAAAGCACAGACTCTAAGAAGTCTCACTCATCTTGCCGTTAAGGCGGCATTGTCCCTTTTGTATTTAATTCCGATGTAATTTCAGAGTTTCATCGTCAATGAGTATGTCCAAGGAATACATTGAACCTGGAGTGGTGTATCGGAAACTAATACTGGTCTCACAGGGAATGCTCAAAGCACCGACTGTAAGAAGAGTCTCTATTCTTGTACTAAAGGCGGCATTGTGAGTTTTGTATTTAATTCCAATGTGATTTCTGTGTTTCATCGTCAATGTGAAGGTCCAAGGAATACATTGCACCTGCAGTGGTGTATCGGATACAATTACTGGTCTCACAGGAAGGACCAAAGCACAGACTCTAAGAAGTCTCATTCTTCTTGCACTTAAGGCGGCATTGTGATTTTTGTATTTAATTCCGATGTAATTTCAGTGTTTCATCGTCAATGTGTATGTCCTAGGAATACATGGAATCTGCAGTGGTGTATCGGAAGCTAATACTGGTCTCACAGGGAATGCTCAAAGCACCGACTGTAAGAAGAGTCTCTATTCTTGTACTTAAGGCGGCATTGTGTCTTTGTATTTAATTCCGATGCGATTTCTGTGTTTCATCGTCAATGTGACGGTCCAAGGAATACATAGACTCTGCAGTGGTGTATGGGAAACTAATACTGGTCTCACAGGGAATGCTCAAAGTACCGACTGTAAGAAGACTCTCTATTCTTGTACTTAAGGCGGCATTGTGCCATTTGTATTTAATTCCGATGCCAATTCTGTGTTCCATCGTCAATGTGAAGGTCCAAGGAATACATTGTACCTGCAGTTGTGTATCGGAAACTAGTACTGGTCTCGCAGGGAATGCTCAAAGCACCGACTGTAAGAAGGGTCTATGTTCTTGCACTTATGGCGGCATTGTGACTCTTGTATTTAATTGCGATGTAATTTCAGTGTTTCATTGTCAATGTGTATGTCTAAGGAATACATTGAACCTGCAGTGGTGTATCAGAAACTAATACTGGTCACACAGGGAATGCTCAAAGCACCGACTGTAAGAAGAGTCTCTATTCTTGTACGTAAGGCGGCGTTGTGCCTGTTGTATTTAATTCCGATGCGACTTCTGTGTTTCATCGTCAATGTGTATGTCCAAGGAATACACTGAACCTGCAGTTGTGTATCGGAAACTAATACTGGTCTCACAGGGAATGCTCAAAGCACCGACTGTAAGAAGAGTCTCTATCCTTGTACTTAAGGCGGCATTGTGCCTTTTGCATTTAATTCCGATGCGATTTCTGTGTTTCATCGTCAATGTGAAGGTACAAGGAATACATTGTACCTGCAGTGGTGTATCGGAAAGTAATACTGGTCTCACAGGGAATGCTCAAAGCACCGACTGTAAGAGGAGCCTCTATTCTTGCACTTATGGTGGCATTGTGCCTTTTGTATTTAATTCCGATGCGATTTCTGTGTTTCATCATCAATGGGAAGTTCCAAGGAATACATTGCACCTGCTGTAGTGTATCGGAAACCAATACTGATCTCACAGGGAATGCTCAAAGCACCGACTGTAAGAAGGGTCTCTATTCTGGCACTTATGGCGGTATTGTGCCTTTTGTGTTTAATTCCGATGCGATTTCTGTGTTTCATTGTCAATTTGTATGTCCAAGGAATAAATTGAACCTGCAGTGGTGCATCGGAAACCAATACTGGTCTCAAAGGGAATGCTCAAAGCTCCGACTGTAAGGAGAGTCTCTATTCTTGTACTTAAGGTGGCATTGAGCATTTTGTATTTAATTCAGATGCGATTTCTGTGTTTCATCGTCAATTTGAAGGTCCAAGGAATACATTGTACCTGCAGTGGTGCATCGGAAACTAATACTGGCCTCACAGGGAATGCTCAAAGCACCGGCTGTAAGAAGAGTCTGTATTCATGCACTTATGGCGGCATTGTGCCTTTTGTATTTAATTCCAATGTGATTTCTGTGTTTCATCGTCAATGTGAAGGTCCAAGGAATACATTGCACCTGCAGTGGTGTATCGGATACAATTACTGGTCTCACAGGAAGGACCAAAGCACAGACTCTAAGAAGTCTCATTCTTCTTGCACTTAAGGCGGCATTGTGCCTTTTGTATTTTATTCCGATGTAATTTCAGTGTTTCATCGTCAATGTGTATGTCCTAGGAATGCATGGAATCTGCAGTGGTGTATCGGAAGCTAATACTGGTCTCACAGGGAATGCTCAAAGCACCGACTGTAAGAAGACTCTCTATTCTTGTACTTAAGGCGGCATTGTGCCATTTGTATTTAATTCCGATGCCATTTCTGTGTTCCATCGTCAATGTGAAGGTCCAAGGAATACATTGTACCTGCAGTTGTGTATCGGAAACTAGTACTGGTCTCGCAGGGAATGCTCAAAGCACCGACTGTAAGAAGGGTCTATGTTCTTGCACTTATGGCGGCATTGTGAATTTTGTATTTAATTGCGATGTAATTTCAGTGTTTCATGTCAATGTGTATGTCTAAGGAATACATTGAAGCTGCAGTGGTGCAACGGAAACTAATACTGGTCTCAAAGGGAATGCTCAAAGCACCGACTGTAAGAAGAGACTTTATTCTTGCACTGAAGGCGGCATTGTGCCTTTTGCATTTAATTCCGATGCGTTTCTGTGTTTCATCGTCAATGTGAAGGTCCAAGGAATACATTGAACCTGCTGTGGTTTTACGGAAACTAATACTGGTCTCACAGGGAATGCTCAAACACCGACTGTAAGAAGAGTCTCTATTCTTGTACTTAAGGCGGCATTGTGCCTTTTGTATTTAATTCCGATGCGATTTCTGTGTTTCATCGTCAATGTGAAGGTCCGAGGAATACATTGAACCTGCAGTGGTGATTCGGAAACTAATACTGGTCTCACAGGAAAAGATCAAAGCACAGACTCAAAGAAGTATCACTTTTCTTGTACGTAAGGCGACATTGTGAATTTTGTATTTAATTCCGATGTAATTTCAGTATTTCATCGTCAATGTGTAAGTCTAAGGAATACATTGAAGCTGCAGTGGTGTAACGGAAACTAATACTGGTCTCAAAGGGAATGCTCAAAGCACCGACTGTAAGAAGAGACTTTATTCTTGCACTGAAGGCGGCATTGTGCCTTTTGCATTTAATTCCGATGCGTTTCTGTGTTTCATCGTCAATGTGAAGGTCCAAGGAATACATTGAACCTGCTGTGGTTTTACGGAAACTAATACTGGTCTCACAGGGAATGCTCAAACACCGACTGTAAGAAGAGTCTCTATTCTTGTACTTAAGGCGGCATTGTGCCTTTTGTATTTAATTCCGATGCGATTTCTGTGTTTCATCGTCAATGTGAAGGTCCAAGGATTACACTGAACCGGCTATGGTGTATCGGAAGCAACTACTGGTCTCATAGGGAATGCTCAAAGAACCGACTGTAAGAAGAGTCTCTATTCTTATACTTAAAGCCGTATTGTGTCTTTTGTATTTCATTCCGTTGCGATTTCTGTGTTTCATCGTCAATGTGAAGGTCCAAGGAATACATTGAACCTGCAGTGGTGTATCGGAAACTAATACTGGTCTCACAGAGAATGCTCAAAGCACAGACTGTAAGAAGGGTCTCTATTCTTGTACTTATTGCGGCATTGTGCCTTTTGTATTTAGTTCCACTGCGATTTCTGTGTTTCTTCGTTAATGCAAAGGTCCAAGGAATACATTGAACCTGCAGTGGTTTATCGGAAACTAATACTGGTCTCACAGGGAATGCTCAAAGCATCGACTGTAGGAAGAGTCTCAATTCTTGTACTTAAAGCGGCATTGTGCCTTTTGTATTTAATTCCGATGCGATTTCTGTGTTTCATCGTCAATGGGAAGTTCCAAGCAATACATTGTATCTGCTGTGGTGTATCGGAAACCAATACTGGTCTCACAGGGAATGCTCAAAGCACCGACTGTAAGAAGGGTCTCTATTCTTGTACTTAAGGCGGCATTGTGCATTTTGTATTTAATTCCGATGCGATTTCTGTGTTTCATCGTGAATTTGAAGGTCCAAGGAATACATTGTACCTGCAGTGGTGTATCGGAAACTAATACTGGCCTCACAGGGAATGCTCAAAGCACCGACTGTAAGAAGAGTCTCTATTCATGCACTTATGGCGGCATTGTGCATTTTGTATTTAATTCCGATGTAATTTCAGTGTTTCATCGTCAATGTGTATGTCTAAGGAATACATTGAACCTGCAGTGGTGTATCGGAAACTAATACTGGTCTCACAGGGAATGCTCAAAGCACCGACTGTAAGAAGAGTCTCTATTCTTGTACTTACGGCGGCATTGTGCCTTTTGTATTTATTTCCGATGTGACTTCTGAGTTTCATCGTCAATGTGAAGGTCCAAGGAATACATTAAACCTGCAGTGGTGTACCGTAAACTAATACTGGTCTCACAGGAAAGGATCAAAGCACAGACTCTAAGAAGTCTCACTCTTCTTGCACTTAAGGCGGCATTGTGCCTTTTTTATTTAATTCCGATGTAATTTCGGTGTTTCGTCTTCAATGTGTATGTCGAAGGAATACATTGAACCTGCAGTGGTGTATAGGAAACTTATACTGGTCTCACAGGGAATGCTCATAGCACCGACTGTAAGAAGAGTCCCTATTCGTGTACTTATGGCGGCATTGTGCCTTTGTATTTAATTCCGATGCGATTCCTGTGTTTCATCGTCAATGTGTATGTCCAAGGAATACATTGAACCTGCAGTGGTGTATCAGAAACTAATTCTGGTCTCACAGGGAATGCTCAAAGCACCGACTGTAAGAAGAGTCTCTATTCTTGTACTTAAGGCAGGATTGTGCCTTTTGTATTTAATTCCAATGCCATTTCTGTGTTTCATCGTCGATGTGAAGGTACAAGGAATACATTGTACCTGCAGTGGTGTATCGGAAACTAATACTGGTCTCACAGGGAATGCTCAAAGCACCGACTGTAAGAGGAGTCTCTATTCTTGCACATATGGCGGCATTGTGCCATTTGTATTTAATTCCGATGTAATTTCAGTGTTTCATCGTCAATGTGTATGTCTAATGAATACATTGAACCTGCAGTGGTGTATCGGAAAGTTATACTGGTCTCACAGGAAAAGATCAAAGCACAGACTCTAAGAAGTCTCACGCATCTTGCCGTTAAGGCGGCATTCTTGCTTTTGTATTTAATTCCGATGTAATTTCAGAGTTTCATCGTCAATGAGTATGTCCAAGGAATACATTGAACCTGGAGTGGTGTATCGGAAACTAATACTGGTCTCACAGGGAATGCTCAAAGCACCGACTGTAAGAAGAGTCTCTATTCTTTTACATAAGGCGGAATTGTGCCTTTTGTATTTAATTCCGATGCGATTTCTGTATTTCATCGTCAATGTGTATGTCCAAGCAATACATTGAACCTGCAGTGGTGTATCGGAAACTAATACTGGTTTCACAGGAAATGCTCAAAGCACCGACTGTAAGAAGAGTCTCTATTCTTGTACTGAAGGCGGCATTATGCCTTTAGTATTTAATACCGTTGCGAATTCTGTTTTTCATCGTGAATGTGAAGGTCCAAGGAATACATTGAACCTGCAGTGGTGTATCAGAAACTAATACTGGTCTCACAGTGAATGCTCAAACACCGAATGTAAGAAGGGTCTCTATTCTTGTACTAAAATCGGCATTGTGCCTTTTTTATTAAATTCCGATGCAATATCTGTGTTTCATCGTCAATGTGTATGTCCAAGGAATACATTGAACCTGCAGTGGTGTATCGCAAACTGATACTGGTCTTACACGGAAAGTTCAAAGCACCGACTGTAAGGAGAGTCTCTATTCTTGTACTTATTGCGGCATTGTGCCTTTTCTATTTAGTTCCGATTCGATTACTGTGTTTCATCGTCAATGCGAAGGTCCAAGGAATACATTGAACCTGCAGTGGTGTATCGGAAACTAATACTGGTCTCACAGGAAAGGATCAAAGCACAGACTCTAAAAAGTCTCACTCATCTTGCCGTTAAGGCGGCATTGTCCCTTTTGTATTTAATTCCGATGTAATTTCAGAGTTTCATCGTCAATGAGTATGTCCAAGGAAAACATTGAACCTGTAGTGGTGTATCGGAAACTAATACTGGTCTCACAGGGAATGCTCAAAGCACCGACTGTAAGAAGAGTCTCTATTCTTGTACTAAAGGCGGCATTGTGAGTTTTGTATTTAATTCCAATGTGATTTCTGTGTTTCATCGTCAATGTGAAGGTCCAAGGAATACATTGCACCTGCAGTGGTGTATCGGATACAATTACTGGTCTCACAGGAAGGACCAAAGCACAGACTGTAAGAAGTCTCATTCTTCTTGCACTTAAGGCGGCATTGTGCCTTTTGTATTTAATTCCGATGTAATTTCAATGTTTCATCGTCAATGTGTATGTCCTAGGAATACATGGAATCTGCAGTGGTGTATCGGAAGCTAATACTGGTCTCACAGGGAATGCTCAAAGCACCGACTGTAAGAAGAGTCTCTATTCTTGTACTTAAGGCGGCATTGTGCCATTTGTATTTAATTCCGATGCCATTTCTGTGTTCCATCGTCAATGTGAAGGTCCAAGGAATACATTGTACCTGCAGTGGTGTATCGGAAACTAATACTGGTCTCACAGGGAATGCTCAAAGCACCGACTGTAAGAGGAGCCTCTATTCTTGCACTTATGGTGGCATTGTGCCTCTTGTATTTAATTCCGATGCGATTTCTGTGTTTCATCATCAATGGGAAGTTCCAAGGAATACATTGCACCTGCTGTAGTGTATCGGAAACCAATACTGATCTCACAGGGAATGCTCAAAGCACCGACTGTAAGAAGGGTCTCTATTCTGGCACTTATGGCGGTATTGTGCCTTTTGTGTTTAATTCCGATGCGATTTCTGTGTTTCATTGTCAATTTGTATGTCCAAGGAATAAATTGAACCTGCAGTGGTGCATCGGAAACCAATACTGGTCTCAAAGGGAATGCTCAAAGCTCCGACTGTAAGGAGAGTCTCTATTCTTGTACTTAAGGTGGCACTGAGCATTTTGTATTTAATTCAGATGCGATTTCTGTGTTTCATCGTCAATTTGAAGGTCCAAGGAATACATTGTACCTGCAGTGGTGCATCGGAAACTAATACTGGCCTCACAGGGAATGCTCAAAGCACCGGCTGTAAGAAGAGTCTGTATTCATGCACTTATGGCGGCATTGTGCCTTTTATATTTAATCCGATGTAATTTCAGTGTTTCATCGTCAATGTGTATGTCTAAGGAATACATTGAACCTGCAGTGGTGTATCGGAAACTAATACTGGTCTCACAGGGAATGCTCAAATCACCGACTGTAAAAAGAGTCTCTATTCTTGTACTTAAGGCGGCATTGTGCCTTTTGTATTTAATGCCGATGTGACCTCTGTGTTTCATCGTCAATGTGAAGGTCCAAGGAATACATTGAACCTGCAGTGGTGATTCGGAAACTAATACTGGTCTCACAGGAAAGGATCAAAGCACAGACTCATAGAAGTCTCACTTTTCTTGTACTTAAGGCGACATTGTGAATTTTGTATTTAATTCCGATGTAATTTCAGTGTTTCATCGTCAATGTGTAAGTCTAAGGAATACATTGAACCTGCAGTGGTGCAACGGAAACTAATACTGGTCTCACAGGGAATGCTCAAAGCACCGACTGTAAGAAGAGACTTTATTCATGCACTGAAGGCGGCATTGTGCCTTTTGTATTTAATTCCGATGCGTTTCTGTGTTTCATCGTCAATGTAAAGGTCCAAGGAATACATTGAACCTGCTGTGGTTTTACGGAAACTAATACTGGTCTCACAGGGAATGCTCAAACACCGACTGTAAGAAGAGTCTCTATTCTTGTACTTAAGGCGGCATTGTGCCTTTTGTATTTAATTCCGATGCGATTTCTGTGTTTCATCGTCAATGTGAAGGTCCAAGGAATACACTGAACCTGCTATGGTGTATCGGAAACTAATACTGGTCTCATAGGGAATGCTCAAAGAACCGACTGTAAGAAGAGTCTCTATTCTTATACTTAAAGCCGCATTGTGTCTTTTGTATTTCATTCCGTTGCGATTTCTGTGTTTCATCGTCAATGTGAAGGTCCAAGGAATACATTGAACCTGAAGTGGTGTATCGGAAACTAATACTGGTCTCACAGGGTATGCTCAACGCACCGACTGTAAGAAGGGTCTCTATTCTTGTACTTAAGGCGGCATTGTGCCTTTTGTATTTAATTCCAATGCGATTTCTGTGTATTATCGTCAATGTGAAGGTCCAAGGAACACATTGAACCTGCAGTGATGTATCGGAAACTAATACTGGTATCACAGGAAAGGATCAAAGCACGGACTCTAAGAAGTCTGACACATCTTGCACTTAAGGCGGCATGGTCCCTTTTGTATTTAATTCCGATGTATTTTCAGTGTTGCATCGTCAATGTGTATGTCCAAGGAATACATTGAACCTGTAGTGTTGTGTCGGAAACTAATACTGGTCTCACAGGGAATGCACAAAGTACCGACTGTAAGAAGAGTCTCCTTACTTGTACTAATCTCATGGTCTCACAGGGCATGCTCTAAACACCGACTGTAAGCCTGTAAGGAGAGTATCTATTCTTGTACTTAAGGGGGCATTGTGCCTTTTGTATTTAATTCCGATGCGATTTCTGTGTTTCATCGTCAATGTGAAGGTCCAAGGAATACATTGAACCTGCAGTGGTGATTCGGAAACTAATACTGGTCTCACAGGAAAAGATCAAAGCACAGACTCAAAGAAGTATCACTTTTCTTGTACGTAAGGCGACATTGTGAATTTTGTATTTAATTCCGATGTAATTTCAGTATTTCATCGTCAATGTGTAAGTCTAAGGAATACATTGAAGCTGCAGTGGTGTAACGGAAACTAATACTGGTCTCAAAGGGAATGCTCAAAGCACCGACTGTAAGAAGAGACTTTATTCTTGCACTGAAGGCGGCATTGTGCCTTTTGCATTTAATTCCGATGCGTTTCTGTGTTTCATCGTCAATGTGAAGGTCCAAGGAATACATTGAACCTGCTGTGGTTTTACGGAAACTAATACTGGTCTCACAGGGAATGCTCAAACACCGACTGTAAGAAGAGTCTCTATTCTTGTCCTTAAGGCGGCATTGTGCCTTTTGTATTTAATTCCGATGCGATTTCTGTGTTTCATCGTCAATGTGAAGGTCCAAGGATTACACTGAACCGGCTATGGTGTATCGGAAGCTACTACTGGTCTCATAGGGAATGCTCAAAGAACCGACTGTAAGAAGAGTCTCTATTCTTATACTTAAAGCCGTATTGTGTCTTTTGTATTTCATTCCGTTGCGATTTCTGTGTTTCATCGTCAATGTGAAGGTCCAAGGAATACATTGAACCTGCAGTGGTGTATCGGAAACTAATACTGGTCTCACAGGGAATGCTCAAAGCACAGACTGTAAGAAGGGTCTCTATTCTTGTACTTATTGCGGCATTGTGCCTTTTGTATTTAGTTCCACTGCGATTTCTGTGTTTCTTCGTTAATGCAAAGGTCCAAGGAATACATTGAACCTGCAGTGGTTTATCGGAAACTAATACTGGTCTCACAGGGAATGCTCAAAGCATCGACTGTAGGAAGAGTCTCAATTCTTGTACTTAAAGCGGCATTGTGCCTTTTGTATTTAATTCCGATGCGATTTCTGTGTTTCATCGTCAATGGGAAGTTCCAAGCAATACATTGTATCTGCTGTGGTGTATCGGAAACCAATACTGGTCTCACAGGGAATGCTCAAAGCACCGACTGTAAGAAGGGTCTCTATTCTTGTACTTAAGGCGGCATTGTGCATTTTGTATTTAATTCCGATGCGATTTCTGTGTTTCATCGTGAATTTGAAGGTCCAAGGAATACATTGTACCTGCAGTGGTGTATCGGAAACTAATACTGGCCTCACAGGGAATGCTCAAAGCACCGACTGTAAGAAGAGTCTCTATTCATGCACTTATGGCGGCATTGTGCATTTTGTATTTAATTCCGATGTAATTTCCGTGTTTCATCGTCAATGTGTATGTCTAAGGAATACATTGAACCTGCAGTGGTGTATCGGAAACTAATACTGGTCTCACAGGGAATGCTCAAAGCACCGACTGTAAGAAGAGTCTCTATTCTTGTACGTAAGGCGGCATTGTGCCTTTTGTATTTAATTCAAATGCGATTTCTGTGTTTCATCGTCAATGCGTATGTCCAAGGAATACATTGAACCTGCAGTGGTATATCAGAAACTAATACTGGTCTCACAGGGAATGCTCAAAGCACCGACTGTAAGAAGAGTCTCTATTCTTGTACTTACGGCGGCATTGTGCCTTTTGTATTTATTTCCGATGTGACTTCTGAGTTTCATCGTCAATGTGAAGGTCCAAGGAATACATTAAACCTGCAGTGGTGTACCGTAAACTAATACTGGTCTCACAGGAAAGGATCAAAGCACAGACTCTAAGAAGTCTCACTCTTCTTGCACTTAAGGCGGCATTGTGCCTTTTGTATTTAATTCCGATGTAATTTCGGTGTTTCGTCTTCAATGTGTATGTCGAAGGAATACATTGAACCTGCAGTGGTGTATAGGAAACTTATACTGGTCTCACAGGGAATGCTCATAGCACCGACTGTAAGAAGAGTCCCTATTCGTGTACTTATGGCGGCATTGTGCCTTTGTATTTAATTCCGATGCGATATCTGTTTTTCATCGTCAATGTGAAGGTCCAAGGAATATATTGAACCTGCAGTGGTGTATCGGAATCTAATACTGGTCTCACAGTGAATGCTCAAATCACCGACTGTAAGATGAGTCTCTAATCTTGTACTTAAGGCGGCATTGTGCCTTTTGTATTTAATTCCGATGCGATATCTGTGTTTGATAGTCAATGTGAAGGTCGAAGGAATACATTAAACCTGCAGTGGTGAATCGGAAACTAAAACTGGTCTCACAGAAAAGGATCAAAGCACAGACTCTAAGAAGTCTCACTCATCTTGCAGTTAAGGAGCCATTGTTCCTTCTGTATTTAATTCCGATGTAATTTCAGTGTTTCATCGTCATTGAAAATGTCCACGGAATACATTGATCCTGGAGTGGTCTATCGGAAACTAATACTTGTCTCACAGGAAATGCTCAAAGCACCGACTATAAGAAGAATCTCTATTCTTGTACGTAAGGCGGCATTGTGCCTTCTGTATTTAATTCCGATGCGATTCCTGTGTTTCATCGTCAATGTGTATGTCCAAGGAATACATTGAACCTGCAGTGGTGTATCAGAAACTAATTCTGGTCTCACAGGGAATGCTCAAAGCACCGACTGTAAGAAGAGTCTCTATTCTTGTACTTAAGGCAGGATTGTGCCTTTTGTATTTAATTCCAATGCGATTTCTGTGTTTCATCGTCGATGTGAAGGTACAAGGAATACATTGTACCTGCAGTGGTGTATCGGAAACTAATACTGGTCTCACAGGGAATGCTCAAAGCACCGACTGTAAGAGGAGTCTCTATTCTTGCACATATGGCGGCATTGTGCCATTTGTATTTAATTCCGATGTAATTTCAGTGTTTCATCGTCAATGTGTATGTCTAATGAATACATTGAACCTGCAGTGGTGTATCGGAAAGTTATACTGGTCTCACAGGAAAAGATCAAAGCACAGACTCTAAGAAGTCTCACGCATCTTGCCGTTAAGGCGGCATTCTTGCTTTTGTATTTAATTCCGATGTAATTTCAGAGTTTCATCGTCAATGAGTATGTCCAAGGAATACATTGAACCTGGAGTGGTGTATCGGAAACTAATACTGGTCTCACAGGGAATGCTCATAGCACCGACTGTAAGAAGAGTCTCTATTCTTTTACATAAGGCGGAATTGTGCCTTTTGTATTTAATTCCGATGCGATTTCTGTATTTCATCGTCAATGTGTATGTCCAAGCAATACATTGAACCTGCAGTGGTGTATCGGAAACTAATACTGGTTTCACAGGAAATGCTCAAAGCACCGACTGTAAGAAGAGTCTCTATTCTTGTACTGAAGGCGGCATTATGCCTTTAGTATTTAATACCGTTGCGAATTCTGTTTTTCATCGTGAATGTGAAGGTCCAAGGAATACATTGAACCTGCAGTGGTGTATCAGAAACTAATACTGGTCTCACAGTGAATGCTCAAACACCGAATGTAAGAAGGGTCTCTATTCTTGTACTAAAATCGGCATTGTGCCTTTTTTATTAAATTCCGATGCAATATCTGTGTTTCATCGTCAATGTGTATGTCCAAGGAATACATTGAACCTGCAGTGGTGTATCGCAAACTGATACTGGTCTTACACGGAAAGTTCAAAGCACCGACTGTAAGGAGAGTCTCTATTCTTGTACTTATTGCGGCATTGTGCCTTTTCTATTTAGTTCCGATTCGATTACTGTGTTTCATCGTCAATGCGAAGGTCCAAGGAATACATTGAACCTGCAGTGGTGTATCGGAAACTAATACTGGTCTCACAGGAAAGGATCAAAGCACAGACTCTAAGAAGTCTCACTCATCTTGCCGTTAAGGCGGCATTGTCCCTTTTGTATTTAATTCCGATGTAATTTCAGAGTTTCATCGTCAATGAGTATGTCCAAGGAATACATTGAACCTGTAGTGGTGTATCGGAAACTAATACTGGTCTCACAGGGAATGCTCAAAGCACCGACTGTAAGAAGAGTCTCTATTCTTGTACTAAAGGCGGCATTGTGAGTTTTGTATTTAATTCCAATGTGATTTCTGTGTTTCATCGTCAATGTGAAGGTCCAAGGAATACATTGCACCTGCAGTGGTGTATCGGATACAATTACTGGTCTCACAGGAAGGACCAAAGCACAGACTGTAAGAAGTCTCATTCTTCTTGCACTTAAGGCGGCATTGTGCCTTTTGTATTTAATTCCGATGTAATTTCAATGTTTCATCGTCAATGTGTATGTCCTAGGAATACATGGAATCTGCAGTGGTGTATCGGAAGCTAATACTGGTCTCACAGGGAATGCTCAAAGCACCGACTGTAAGAAGAGTCTCTATTCTTGTACTTAAGGCGGCATTGTGCCATTTGTATTTAATTCCGATGCCATTTCTGTGTTCCATCGTCAATGTGAAGGTCCAAGGAATACATTGTACCTGCAGTTGTGTATCGGAAACTAGTACTGGTCTCGCAGGGAATGCTCAAAGCACCGACTGTAAGAAGGGTCTATGTTCTTGCACTTATGGCGGCATTGTGACTTTTGTATTTAATTGCGATGTAATTTCAGTGTTTCATTGTCAATGTGTATGTCTAAGGAATACATTGAACCTGCAGTGGTGTATCAGAAACTAATACTGGTCACACAGGGAATGCTCAAAGCACCGACTGTAAGAAGAGTCTCTATTCTTGTACGTAAGGCGGCGTTGTGCCTTTTGTATTTAATTCCGATGCGACTTCTGTGTTTCATCGTCAATGTGTATGTCCAAGGAATACACTGAACCTGCAGATGTGTATCGGAAACTAATACTGGTCTCACAGGGAATGCTCAAAGCACCGACTGTAAGAAGAGTCTCTATCCTTGTACTTAAGGCGGCATTGTGCCTTTTGCATTTAATTCCGATGCGATTTCTGTGTTTCATCGTAAATGTGAAGGTACAAGGAATACATTGTACCTGCAGTGGTGTATCGGAAACTAATACTGGTCTCACAGGGAATGCTCAAAGCACCGACTGTAAGAGGAGCCTCTATTCTTGCACTTATGGTGGCATTGTGCCTTTTGTATTTAATTCCGATGCGATTTCTGTGTTTCATCATCAATGGGAAGTTCCAAGGAATACATTGCACCTGCTGTAGTGTATCGGAAACCAATACTGATCTCACAGGGAATGCTCAAAGCACCGACTGTAAGAAGGGTCTCTATTCTGGCACTTATGGCGGTATTGTGCCTTTTGTGTTTAATTCCGATGCGATTTCTGTGTTTCATTGTCAATTTGTATGTCCAAGGAATAAATTGAACCTGCAGTGGTGCATCGGAAACCAATACTGGTCTCAAAGGGAATGCTCAAAGCTCCGACTGTAAGGAGAGTCTCTATTCTTGTACTTAAGGTGGCACTGAGCATTTTGTATTTAATTCAGATGCGATTTCTGTGTTTCATCGTCAATTTGAAGGTCCAAGGAATACATTGTACCTGCAGTGGTGCATCGGAAACTAATACTGGCCTCACAGGGAATGCTCAAAGCACCGGCTGTAAGAAGAGTCTGTATTCATGCACTTATGGCGGCATTGTGCCTTTTGTATTTAATCCGATGTAATTTCAGTGTTTCATCGTCAATGTGTATGTCTAAGGAATACATTGAACCTGCAGTGGTGTATCGGAAACTAATACTGGTCTCACAGGGAATGCTCAAATCACCGACTGTAAAAAGAGTCTCTATTCTTGTACTTAAGGCGGCATTGTGCCTTTTGTATTTAATTCCGATGTGACCTCTGTGTTTCATCGTCAATGTGAAGGTCCAAGGAATACATTGAACCTGCAGTGGTGATTCGGAAACTAATACTGGTCTCACAGGAAAGGATCAAAGCACAGACTCATAGAAGTCTCACTTTTCTTGTACTTAAGGCGACATTGTGAATTTTGTATTTAATTCCGATGTAATTTCAGTGTTTCATCGTCAATGTGTAAGTCTAAGGAATACATTGAACCTGCAGTGGTGCAACGGAAACTAATACTGGTCTCACAGGGAATGCTCAAAGCACCGACTGTAAGAAGAGACTTTATTCATGCACTGAAGGCGGCATTGTGCCTTTTGTATTTAATTCCGATGCGTTTCTGTGTTTCATCGTCAATGTAAAGGTCCAAGGAATACATTGAACCTGCTGTGGTTTTACGGAAACTAATACTGGTCTCACAGGGAATGCTCAAACACCGACTGTAAGAAGAGTCTCTATTCTTGTACTTAAGGCGGCATTGTGCCTTTTGTATTTAATTCCGATGCGATTTCTGTGTTTCATCGTCAATGTGAAGGTCCAAGGAATACACTGAACCTGCTATGGTGTATCGGAAACTAATACTGGTCTCATAGGGAATGCTCAAAGAACCGACTGTAAGAAGAGTCTCTATTCTTATACTTAAAGCCGCATTGTGTCTTTTGTATTTCATTCCGTTGCGATTTCTGTGTTTCATCGTCAATGTGAAGGTCCAAGGAATACATTGAACCTGAAGTGGTGTATCGGAAACTAATACTGGTCTCACAGGGTATGCTCAACGCACCGACTGTAAGAAGGGTCTCTATTCTTGTACTTAAGGCGGCATTGTGCCTTTTGTATTTAATTCCAATGCGATTTCTGTGTATTATCGTCAATGTGAAGGTCCAAGGAACACATTGAACCTGCAGTGATGTATCGGAAACTAATACTGGTATCACAGGAAAGGATCAAAGCACGGACTCTAAGAAGTCTGACACATCTTGCACTTAAGGCGGCATTGTCCCTTTTGTATTTAATTCCGATGTATTTTCAGTGTTGCATCGTCAATGTGTATGTCCAAGGAATACATTGAACCTGTAGTGTTGTGTCGGAAACTAATACTGGTCTCACAGGGAATGCACAAAGTACCGACTGTAAGAAGAGTCTCCTTACTTGTACTAATCTCATGGTCTCACAGGGCATGCTCTAAACACCGACTGTAAGCCTGTAAGGAGAGTATCTGTTCTTGTACTTAAGGGGGCATTGTGCCTTTTGTATTTAATTCCGATGCGATTTCTGTGTTTCATCGTCAATGTGTATGTCCAAGGAATACATTGAACCTGCAGTGGTGTATGGGAAACTAATACTGATCTCACACGGAATTCTCAAAGCACCGACTTCAAGAAGAGTCTCTTTCTTGTACCTAATGCGGCATTGTGACTTTTGTATTTAATTTCGATGCGATTTCAGTGTTTCATCGTCAATGTTTATGTCCAAGGAATACATTAAACCTGCAGTGGTGTATCGGAAACTGATACGGTTCCCACAGGAAAGGATCAAAGCACAGACTCTAAGAAGTCTCACTCTTTTCGCACTTAAAGCGGCTTTGTGCCTTTTGTATTTAATTCCGATGTAATTGAAGTGTTCGATCGTCAATGTGTATGTCCAAGGAATACATTGCACCTGCTGTGATGTATCGGAAACTAATACTGGTCTCACAGGGAATGCTCAAGGCACCGACTTCAAGAAGAGTCTCTATTCTTGTACTTAATGCGGCATTGTGACTTTTGTATTTAATTCCGATGCGATTTCTGTGTTACATCGTCAATGTGTATGTCCAAGGAATACATTGAACCTGCAATGGACTGCTCAAAGCACCGACTGTAAGAAGAGTCTCTATTCTTGTCCGTAAGGCGGCATTGTGCCTTTTGTATTTAATTCCGATGCGATATCTGTGTTTCATCGTCAATGTGTATGTCCAAGGAATACATTGAACTTGCAGTGGAGTATCGGAAACTAATACTGGCCTCAAAGGGAATGCTCAAAGCACCGACTGTAAGAAGAGTCTCTATTCTTGTACTTAAGGCGGCATTGTGCCCTTTGTATTTAATTTCGATGCGATTTCTGTGTTTCATCGTCAACGTGTATGTCCAAGGAATACATTGAACCTGCAGTGGCGTATCGGAAGCTAATACTGGTCTCACAGAAATGGATCAAAGCACAGACTCTAAGAAGTCTCACTCTTCCTGCACTTAAGGCGGCATTGTGCGTTTTGTATTTAATTCCGATGTAATTTCAGTGTTTCATCGTCAATGTGTATGTCCAAGGAATACTTTGAACCTGCAGTTGTGTATCGCAAGCTAATACTGGTCTCACGGGGAATACTCAAAGCACCGACTGTAAGAAGAGTCTCTATTCTTAAACTTAAGGCGGCATTGTGCCGTTTGTATTTAATTCCGATGCGATTTCTGTGTTTCATCGTCAACGTGTAGGTGCAAGGATTACACTGATCCTGCTATGGTGTATCGGAAATTAATACTGGTCTCAAAGGGAATGCTTAAAGAACCGACTGTAAGAAGAGTCTCTATTCCTATACTTAAGGCCGCATTGTGTCTTTTGTATTTAATTCCGTTGCGATTTCTGTGTATCATCGTCAATGTGAAGGTCCAAGGAACACATTGAACCTGCAGTGATGTATCGGAAACTAATACTGGTCTCACAGGAAAGGATTAAAGCACGGACTCTAAGAAGTCTGACCCATCTTGCACTTAAGGCGGCATTGTCCCTTTTGTATTTAATTCCGATGTAATTTCAGTGATCGATCGTCAATGTGTATGTCCAAGGAATACATTGAACCTGCTGCGGTATATCGGAAACTAATACTGGTCTCACAGGGAATGCTCAAAGCACCGACTGTAAAAAGAGTCTCTATTCTTGTGCTTAAGGGGGCATTGTGTCTTTTGTATTTAATTCCGATCCGATTTCTGTGTCTCATCGTCAATGTGAATTTCCATGGAATACATTGAACCTGCAGTGGTGTATAGGAAACTAATACTGGTCTCACAGGTAATGCTCAAAGCACCGACTGTAAGAAGTGTCACTCTTCTTGCACTTAAGGCGGTATTGTGCCTTTTGTATTTAATTCCGATGCGATTTCAGTGTTTCATCGTCAATTTGAAAGTCAGTGGAATACATTGAACCTGCAGTGCTGTATCGGAAACTAATACTGGTCTCTCAGGAAAGGATCAAAGCACAGACTCTAAGAAGTCTCACTCTTCTTGCACTTAAGGCGGCATTGTGCCTTTTGTATTTAATTCCGATGTAATTTCAGTTTTCCATCGTCAATGTGTACGTCCAAGAAATACATTGAACCTGCAGTGGTGTATCGGAAACTAATACTGGTCTCACAGGGAATGCTCATAGCACCGACTGTTAGAAGAGTATCTATTCAAGTACTTAAGTCGGCATTGTGATTTTTGTATATAGTTCCGATGCATTTCTGTGTTTCATCGTCAATGTGATGGTCCAAGGAATACATCGAACTTGCAGTGGTGTATCGGAAACTAATACTGGTCTCACAGGGTTTGTCCAAAACACCGACTGTAAGAAGAGTCTCTATTCTTGTACTTAAGGCGGCATTGTGCCTTTTGTATTTAATTCCGATGCGATTTCTGTAATTCATTGTCAATGTGATGGTCCAAAGAATACATTGAACCGGCAGTGGTGTATCGGAAACATACTGGTCTCACAGCAAAGGATTAAATCACAGACTTTAAGAAGTCTCACTCTTCTTGCACTTAAGGCGGCATTGTGCCTTTTGTATCTGATTCCGATTTCATTTCAGTGTTTCTTCGTCAGTGTGTGTGTCTAAGGTATACATTGAACCTGCAGTGCTGTATCGGAAACTAATACTGGTCTCGCAGGAAATCCTCAAAGCACCGACTGTAAGAAGAGTCTCTATTCTTGTACTTAAGGCGGCAGTGAGCCTTTTGTATTTAATTCCAATGCGATTTCTGTGTTTCATCGTCAACGTGAAGGTCCAAGGAATACATTGAGCCTGGAGTGGTGTATCGGAAACTAATACTGGCCTCTCATGGAATGCTCAAAGCACAGACTGTAAGAAGAGTCTCTAATCTTGTAGTTATGGCGGCATTGTACATTTTGTATTTAATTCCGATGCCATTTCTGTGTTTCATCGTCAATGTGATGGTCCAAGGAATACACGGAACCTGCAGTTGTGTATCGGAAACTAAAACTGGTCTCACAGGGAATGCTCTAAGCACCGACTGTAAGAGGTGTCTCTATTCTTGTACTTAAGGCGGCATTGTGAATTTTGTGTTTAATTCCGATGCGATTTCTGTGTTTCATCGTCAATGTGAAGGTCCAAGGAATACATTGAACCTGCAGTGGTGTATCGGAAACTAATACTGGTGTTACAGGGAATGCTCAAAACACCGACTGTAAGAAAAGTCTCTATTCTTGTACTTAAGGCGGCATTGTGCCATTTGTATTTAATTCCGATGCGATTTCTGTGTTCCATCGACAATGTGAAGGTCCAAGGAATACATTGAACCTGCAGTGGCGTATCGGCAACTAATACTGGTCGCACCGGAAAGGATAGTAGCACAGACTCTATGAAGACTCACTCTTCTTGCACTTAAGGCGGCATTGTCCCTTTTGTATTTATTTACGATGTAATTTCTGTGTTACATCGTAAATGTGTAAGTCCAAGGAATACATTGGAGCAGCAGTGGTGTATCGGAAACTTATACTGGTCCCGCAGGGAATGCTCACAGCACCGACTGTAAGAAGAGACTCTACTCTTGCACTTAAGGCGGCATTGTGCCTTTTGTATTTAATTCCGATGTAATATCAGTGTTTCATCGTCAATGTGTATGTCCAAGGAAAACATTGAACCTGGAGTGGTGTATCGGACTCTAATACTGGTCTCACAGGGAATGCTCAAATCACCGACTGTAAGAAGAGTCTGTATTCTTGTACTTAAGGCTGCATTGTGCCTTTTGTATTTTATTCCCATGTAATTTCAGTGTTTCATCGTCAATGTGTATGTTCAAGGAAACATTGAACTGGCAGTGGTATATCGGAAACTAATACTGGTCTCACACGGAATGCTCAATGCCCCGACTGTAAGAAGAGTCTCTATTGTTGTACTTAAGGCTTAATTACGACTTTTGTATTTAATTCCGATGCGATTTCTGTGTTTCATCGTCAATGTGAAGGTCCAAGGAATACATTGAACCTGCAGTGGTGTATCGGACTCTAATACTGGTCTCACAGGGAATGCTCAAATCACCGACAGTAAGAAGAGTCTGTATTCTTGTACTTAAGGCTGCATTGTGCCTTTTGTATTATATTCCGGTGCGATTTCTGTGTTTCATCGTCAATGTGAAGGTCCAAGGAATACATTGAACGTTCAGTGGTGTATCGGAAACAAATACTGGTCTCACAGGGAATGCTCAATGCACCGACTTTAAGAGGAGTCTCTATTCTTGCACGTAAGGCTGCATTGTGCCTATTGTATTTAATTCCCATGCAATTTCAGTGTTTCATCGTCAATGTGTATGTTCGAGAAAACATTGAACTGGCAGTGGTATATCGGAAACTAATACTGGTCTCACACGGAATGCTCAATGCCCCGACTGTAGGAAGAGACTCTATTGTTGTACTTAAGGCTTAATTGCGACTTTTGTATTTAATTCCGATGCGATTTCTGTGTTTCATCGTCAATGTGAAGGTCCAAGGAATACATTGAATCTGCATTGGTGTATCGGAAACTAAAACTGGTCTCACAGGAAAGGACCATAGCACAGACTCTAAGAAGACTCACTCTTCTTGCACTTAGGGCGGCATTGTGCCTTTTGTATTTAATTCCGATGTAATTTCAGTGTTTCATCGCCAACGTGTATGTCCAAGGAATACATTGTACCTGCAGTGGTGTATCGAAAACTAATACTGGTCTCACAGGAAAGGATCAAAGCACAGATTTTAAGAAGTTTCACTCTTCTTGCACTTAGGGCGGTATTAATTTCAGTGTTTCATTGTCAATGTATATGTCCAAGGAATACATTGAACCTGCAGTGGTATCGGAAACTAATACTGATCTCACAGGGAATGCTCAAAGCACCGACTGTAAGAAGAGTCTCTACTCTTGTACTTAAGGCGGCATTGTGACTTTTGTATTTAATTCCGATGCGATTTCTGTGCTTCATCGTCAAGGTGTATGTCCAAGGAATACATTGAACCTGCAGTGGTGTATCGGAAATTAATACTGGTCTCACACGGAATGCCTAAGCACCGACTTTAAGATGGGTCCCTGTTCTTGTACTTAAGGCGGCAATGTGCCTTTTGTATTTAATTCCGATGCGATTTCTGTGTTTCATCGTCAATGTGAAGGTCCAAGGTATACATTGAACCTGCAGTAGTGTATCGGAAACTAATATTGGTCTCACAGGGAATTCTCAAAGCACCGACCGCATTAAGAGTCTCTATTCTTGTACTTACGGCGGCATTGTGCCTTTTGTATTTAATTCCGATGTAATTTCAGTGTTTCATCGTCAATGTGTATGTCCAAGGAATACATTGAACCTGGAGTGGTGTGTCGAAAACTAATACTGGTCTCACAGGGAATGCTCAAAGCACCGACTGTAAGAAGAGTAGCTATACTTGTACTTATTTCATGGTCTCACAGGGAATGCTCAAAACACCGACTGTAAGACTGTAAGAAGAGTCTCTATTCTTGTACTTAAGTCAGCATTGTGCCTTTTGTATTTAATTCCGATGCGATTTCTGTGTTTCATCTTCAAGGTGTATGTCCAAGGAATACATTGAACCTGCAGTGGAGTATCGGAAACTAATACTGGTCTCAAAGGGAATGCTCAAAGCACCGACTGTAAGAAGTGTCTCTATTCATGTACTTAAGGCGGCATTGTGCCTTTTCTATTTAACTGCGATGTGATTTCTGTGTTTCATCGTCAATTTGAAGGTCCAAGGAATACATTAATCCTGCAGTGGTGTATCGGAAACTAATACTGGTCTCACAGGAAAGGATCAAAGCACAGACTCTAAGAAGTCTCACTCTTCTTGCACTTAAGGCGGCATTGTGCCTTTTGTATAAAATTCCGATGTAATTGCGGTGTTTCATCGTCAATGTGTATGTAGAAGGAGTACATTGAACCTTCAGTGGTGTATCGGAAACTAATACTGGTATCACAGGGAATGCTCAAAGCACCGACTGTAAGAAGAGACTTTATTCTTGCACTTAAGGCGGCATTGTGCCTATTGTATTTAATACCGATGCATTTCTGTGTTTCATCGTCAATCTGAAGGTCCAAGGAATACATTGAACCTGCTGTGGTGTATCGGAAACTAATACTGGCCTCACAGAGAATGCTCAAACACCGACTGTAAGAAGAGTCTCTATTCTTGTACTTAAGGGGGCATTGTGCCCTTTGTATTTAATTCCGATGCGATTTCTGGGTTTCACCGTCAATGCGTATGTCCAAGGAATACATTGAACCTGCAGTGGCGTATCGGATGCTAATACTGGACTCACAGGAATGGATCAAAGCACAGACTCTAAGAAGTCTCACTCTTCTTGCACTTAAGGCGGCATTGTGCGTTTTGTATTTAATTCCGATGTAATTTCAGTGTTTCATCGTCAATAGGTATGTCCAAGGGATACATTGAACCTGCAGTGGTGTATCGCAAGCTAATACTGGTCTCACGGGGAATGCTCAAAGCACCGACTGTAAGAAGAGTCTCTATTCTTAAACTTAAGGCGGCATTGTGCCGTTTGTATTTAATTCCGATGCGATTTCAGTGTTTCATCGTCAATGTGTATGTCCAAGGAATACATTGAACCTGCAGTGGTGTATGGGAAACTAATACTGGTCTCACACGGAATGCTCAAAGCACCGACTTCAAGAAGAGCCTCTAATCTTGTACTTAAGGCGGCATTGTGCCTTTTGTATTTAATTCCGATGCGATTTCTGTGTTTCATCGTCAATGTGTATGTCCAAGGAATACATTGAACCTGCAGTGGAGTATCGGAAACTAATACTGTTCTCACAGGAAAGGATCAAAGCACAGACTCTAAGAAGACTCACTCTTCTTGCACTTAAGGCGGCATTGTATCTTTTGTATTTAATTCCGATGCTATTTCTGTGTTTCATCGTCAATGTGTTTGTCCAAGGAATACATTGAACCTGCAGTGGAGTATCGGAAACTGATACTGTTCTCACAGGAAAGGATCAAAGCACAGACTCTAAGAAGACTCACTCTTCTTGCACTTAAGGCGGCATTGTGCCTTTTGTATTAAATTCCGATGCTATTTCTGTGTTTCATCATCAATGTGTCTGTCCAAGGAATACATTGAACCTGCAGTGGTGTATCGGACACTAATACTGGTCTCACAGGAAAGGATCAATGCACAGACTCTAAGAAGTCTCACTCTTCTTGCATTTAAGGAGGCATTGTGCCTTTTGTATTTAATTCCGATGTAATTTCGGTGTTTGATCATCAATGTGTATGTCCAAATAATACAATGAACCTGCTGTGGAGTATCGGAAACTAATACTGGTCTCACAGGGAATGCTCAAAGCACCGACTGTAAGCAGAGTCTCTATTCTTGTACTTATGGCGGCATTGTGCCTTTTGTATTTAATTCCGATGCGATTTCGGTGTTTCATCGTCAATGTGAAGGTCCAAGGAATACATTGAACCTGCAGTGGTGTATCGGTATCAAATACTGGTCTCACAGGGAATGCTCAAATCACCGACTGTAAGAAGAGCCTCTATTCTTGTACTTAAGGCGGCATAGTGCCTTTTGTATTTTATTCCGATGCGATTTCTGTGTTTCATCGACAATGTGAAGGTCCAAGAAGGAATACATTGAACCTGCAGTGGTGTATCGGAAACTAATACTGGTCTCACAGGAAAGGATCAAAGCACAGACTCTAAGAAGTCTCACTCTTCTTGCACTTAAGGCGGCATTGTACCTTTTGTATTTAATTCCGATGTAATTTCTGTGTTTCATCGTCAATGTGTATGTCCAAGGAATACATTGAACCTGCAGTGGTGTATCGGAAACTAATACTGGTCTCTCAGGGAATGCTCAAAGCACCGACTGTAAGAAGAGTCTCTATTCTTGTAGTTAAGGCGGCATTGTACATTTTTTATTTAATTCCGATGCCATTTCTGTGTTTCATCGTCAATGTGATGGTCCAAGGAATACACGGAACCTGCAGTGGTGTATCGGAAACTAATAATGGTCTCACAGGGAATGCTCTAAGCACCGACTGTAAGAAGAGTCTCTATTCCTGTAGTTAAGGCGGCATTGTGAATTTTGTATTTAATTCCGATGTGATTTCTGTGTTTCATCGTCAATGTGAAGGTCCAAGGAATACATTGAACCTGCAGTGGTGTATCGGAAACTAATACTGGTGTCACAGGAAATGCTCAAAGCACCGACTGTAAGAAGAGTCTGTATTCTTGTACTTAAGGCGGCATTGTGCCATTTGTATTTAATTCCGATGCGATATCTGTGTTTCATCGACAATGTGAAGGTCCAAGGAATACATTGAACCTGCAGTGGCGTATCGGAAACTAATACTGGTCGCACAGGAAAGGATAAAAGCACAGACTCTAAGTAGTCTCACTCTTCTTGCACTTAAGACGGCATTGTACCTTTTGTATTTAATTCCAATGTAATTTCAGTGTTTCATCGTCAATGTGTATGTCCAAGGAATGCATTGAACCTGAAGTGGTGTATCGGACTCTAATACTGGTCTCACAGGGAATGCTCAAATCACCGACTGTAAGAAGAGTCTGTATTCTTGTACTTAAGGCTGCATTGTGCCTTTTGGATTTTCTTCCGATGCGATTTCTGTGTTTCATCGTCAATGTGAAGGTCCAAGGAATACATTGAATGTGCAGTGGTGTATCGGAAACAAATACTGGTCTCACAGAGAATGCTCAAAGCACCGACAGTAAGAGGAGTCTCTATTCTTGCACTTAAGGCAGCATTGTGCCTATTGTATTTAATTCCCATGTAATTTCAGTGTTTCATCGTCAATGTGTATGTTCAAGGAATACATTGATCTGGCAGTGGTATATCGGAAACTAATACTGGTCTCACAGGAAAGAATCAAAGCACAGACTCTAAAAAGACTCACTCGTCTTGCACTTAAGTCGGCATTGTGCCTTTTGTATTTATTTCCGATGTAATTTCAGTGTTTCATCGTCAATGTGTAAGTCCAAGGAATACATTGTACCTGCAGTGGTGTATCGGAAACTAATACTGGTCTCACAGGGAATGCTCAAAGCACCGACTGTAAGAAGAGTCTCTATTCTTGTACTTAATGCGGCATTGTGCCTTTTGTATTTAATACCAATGCGTTTCTGTGTTTCATCGTCAATGTGAAGGTCCAAGGAATACATTGAACCTGCTGTGGTGTATCGGAAACTAATACTGGTCTCACAGGGAATGCTCAAACACCGACTGTGAGAAGAGTCTCTATCCTTGTACTGAAGGCGGCATTGTGCCTTTTGTATTTCATTCCGATGCGATTTCTGTGTTTCATCGTCAATGTGTATGTCCATGGAATACATTGAACGTGCAGTGGCGTATCGGAAGCTAATACTGGTCTCACAGGAATGGATCAAAGCACAGACTCCAAGAAGTTTCATTCTTCTTGCACTTAAGGCGGCATTGTGCGTTTTGTATTAATTCCGATGTAATTTCAATGTTTCATCGTCAATGTGTATGTCCAAGGAATACATTGAACCTGCAGTGGTGTATCGCAAGCTAATTCTGGTCTCACGGGGAATGTTCAAAGCACCGACTGTAAGAAGGGTCATTATTCTTGTACTTAAGGCGGCATTGTGCTGTTTGTATTTAATTCCGATGCGATTTCTGTGCTTCATCGTCAAGGTGTATGTCCAAGCAATACATTGAACCTGCAGTGGTGTATCGGAAATTAATACTGGTCTCACACGGAATGCTCAAAGCACCGACTGTAAGAAGAGTCTCTATTCTTGTACTTAAGGCGGCATTGTGACTTTTGTATTTAATTCCGATGCGATTTCTGTGCTTCATCGTCAAGGTGTATGTCCAAGGAATACATTGAACCTGCAGTGGTGTATCGGAAATTAATACTGGTCTCACACGGAATGCCTAAGTACCGACCGTATGAAGAGTCTCTATTCTTGTACTTACGGCGGCATTGTGCCTTTTGTATTTAATTCCGATGTAATTTCAGTGTTTCATCGTCAATGTGTATGTCCAAGGAATACATTGAACCTGGAGTGGTGTGTCGAAAACTAATACTGGTCTCACAGGGAATGCTCAAAGCACCGACTGTAAGAAGAGAAGCTATACTTGTACTTATTTCATGGTCTCACAGGGAATGCTCAAAACACCGACTGTAAGACTGTAAGAAGAGTCTCTATTCTTGTACTTAAGTCAGCATTGTGCCTTTTGTATTTAATTCCGATGCGATTTCTGTGTTTCATCTTCAAGGTGTATGTCCAAGGAATACATTGAACCTGCAGTGGTGTATCGGAAACTAATACTGGTGTCACAGGGAATGCTCAAAACACCGACTGTAAGAAGAGTCTCTATTCTTGTACTTAAGGCGGCATTGTGCATTTTGTATTTAATTCCGATGCGATATCTGTGTTTACTCGTCAATGTGTATGTCCAAGGAATACATTGAACCTGCAGTGGAATGCTCAAAGCACCAACTGTAAGAAGAGTCTCTATTCTTGCACTTATGGCGGCATTGTGCATTTGTATTTAATTCCGATGTAATTTCAGTGTTTCATCGTCAATGTGTATTTCTAAGGAATACATTGAACCTGCAGTGGTGTATCAGAAACTAATACTGGTCTCATAGGGAATGCTCAAAGCACCGACTGTAAGAAGAGTCTCTATTCTTGTACGTAAGGCGGCATTGGGCCTTTTGTATTTAATTCCGATGCGATATCTGTGTTTCATCGTCAATGTGTGTGTCCAAGGAATACATTGAACCTGCAGTGGAGTATCGGAAACTAATACTGGTCTCAAAGGGAATGCTCAAAGCAACGACTGTAAGAAGAGTCTCTATTCTTGTACTTAAGGCGGCATTGTGCCTTTTGTATTTAACTCCGATGTGATTTCTGTGTTTCATCGTCAATGCGAAGGTCCAAGGAATACATTAATCCCGCAGTGGTGTATCGGAAATTAATACTGGTCTCACAGGAAAGGATCAAAGGACAGACTCTAAGAAGTCTCACTCTTCTTGCACTTAAGGCGGCATTGTGCCTTTTGTATAAAATTCCGATGTAATTTCGGTGTTTCATAGTCAATGTGTATGTAGAAGGAGTACATTGAACCTACAGTGGTGTATCGGAAACTAATACTGGTATCATAGGGAATGCTCAAAGCACCGACTGTAAGAAGAGACTTTATTCTTGCACATAAGGCGGCATTGTGCCTTTTGTATTTAATACCGATGCATTTCTGTGTTTCATCGTCAATCTGAAGGTCCAAGGAATACATTGAACCTGCTGTGGTGTATCGGAAACTAATACTGGCCTCACAGAGAATGCTCAAACACCGACTGTAAGAAGAGTCTCTATTCTTGTACTTAAGGCGGCATTGTGCCCTTTGTATTTAATTCCGATGCGATTTCTGTGTTTCATCGTCAATGCGTATGTCCAAGGAATACATTGAACCTGCAGTGGCGTATCGGATGCTAATACTGGACTCACAGGAATGGATCAAAGCACAGACTCTAAGAAGTCTCACTCTTCTTGCACTTAAGGCGGCATTGTGCGTTTTGTATTTAATTCCGATGTAATTTCAGTGTTTCATCGTCAATGTGTATGTCCAAGGGAAACATTGAACCTGCAGTGGTGTATCGGAAACTAATACTGGTGTCACAGGAAATGCTCAAAGCACCGACTGTAAGAGGAGTCTGTATTCTTGTACTTAAAGCGGCATTGTGCCATTTGTATTTAATTCCGATGCGATATCTGTGTTTCATCGACAATGTGAAGGTCCAAGGAATACATTGAACCTGCAGTGGCGTATCGGAAACTAATACTGGTCGCACAGGAAAGGATAAAAGCACAGACTCTAAGAAGTCTCACTCTTCTTGCACTTAAGGCGGCATAGTACATTTTGTATTTAATTCCAATGTAATTTCAGTGTTTCATCGTCAATGTGTATGTCCAAGGAATACATTGAACCGGCAGTGGTGTATTGGACTCTAATACTGGTCTCACAGGGAATGCTCAAATCACCGACTGTAAGAAGATTCTGTATTCTTGTACTTAAGGCTGCATTGTGCCTTTTGTATTTTCTTCCGATGCGATTTCTGTGTTTCATCGTCAATGTGAAGGTCCAAGGAATACATTGAACGTGCAGTGGTGTATCGGAAACAAATACTAGTCTCACAGAGAATGCTCAAAGCACCGACTGTAAGAGGAGTCTCTATTCTTGCACTTAAGGCAGCATTGTGCCTATTGTATTTAATTCCCATGTAATTTCAGTGTTTCATCGTCAATGTGTATGTTCAAGGAATACATTGATCTGGCAGTGGTATATCGGAAACTAATACTGGTCTCACACGGAATACTCAAAGCCCCGACTGTAAGAAGAGTCTCTATTCTTGTACTTAAGGCTTAATTGTGACATTTGTATTTAATTCCGATGCGATTTCTGTGTTTCTTCGTCAGTGTGAAGGTCCAAGGAATACATTGAATCTGCAGTGGTGTATCGGAAACTAATACTGGTCTCACAGGAAAGAATCAAAGCACAGACTCTAAGAAGACTCACTCGTCTTGCACTTAAGTCGGCATTGTGCCTTTTGTATTTAATTCCGATGTAATTTCAGTGTTTCATCGTCAATGTGTATGTCCAAGGAATACATTGAACCTGCAGTGGTGTATCGCAAGCTAATACTGGTCTCACGATGAATGTTCAAAGCACCGACTGTAAGAAGGGGCTCTATTCTTGTACTTAAGGCTTCATTGTGCCGTTTGTATTTAATTCCGATGCGATTTCTGTGTTTCATCGTCAATGTGAAGGTCCAAGGAATACACTGAACCTGCTATGGTGTATCGGAAACTAATACTGGTCTCAAAGGGAATGCTCAAAGAACCGACTGTAAGAAGAGTCTCTATTCTTGCACTTAGGGCAGCATTGTGCCTTTTGTATTTAATTCCGATGCGATTTCTGTGTTACATCATCAATGTAAAGGTCCAAAGAATACAATGAACCTGTAGTGGTGTATCGGGAACTAATACTGGTCTCACAGGAAAGGATCAAAGCACAGATTTTAAGAAGTTTCACTCTTCTTGCACTTAAGGCGGAATTGTTCCTTTTGTATTTAATTCCCATGTAATTTCAGTGTTTCATCGTCAATGTGTATGTCCAAGGAATACATTGTACCTGCAGTGGTGTATCGGAAACTAATACTGGTCTCACAGGGAATGCTCAAAGCACCGACTGTAAGAAGAGTCTCTATTCTTGTACTTAAGGCGGCATTGTGCCTTATGTATTTAATACAGATGCGTTTCTGTGTTTCATCGCCAATGTGAAGGTCCAAGGAATACATTGAACCTGCCGTGGTGTATCGGAAACTAATACTGGTCTCACAGGGAATGCTCAAACACCGACTGTAAAAAAAGTCTCTATTCTTGTACTTAAGGCGGCATTGTGCCTTTTGTATTTCATTCCGATGCGATTTCTGTGTTTCATCGTCAATGTGTATGTCCAAGGAATACATTGAACCTGCAGTGGCGTATCGTAATCTAATACTGGTCTCACAGGAATGGATCAAAGCACAGACTCTAAGAAGTCTCACTCTTCGTGCACTTAAGGCGGCATTGTGCGTTTTGTGTTTAATTCCGGTGTAATTTCAGTGTTTCATCGTCAATGTGTTTGTCCAAGGAATACACTGAACCTCCAGTGGTGTATCGCAATTTAATACTGGTCCCACGGGGAATGCTCAAAGCACCGACTGTAAGAAGAGTCTCTATTCTTGTACTTAAGGCGGCATTGTGCCGTTTGTATTTAATTCCGATGCGATTCATGTGTTACATCGTCAATGTGAAGGTCCAAGGAATACACTGAACCTGCTATGGTGTAACGGAAACTAATACTGGCCTCAAAGGGAATGCTCAAAGAACCGACTGCAAGAAGAGTCTCTATTCTTGTACTTAAGGTGGCTTTGTGCCTTTTGTATTGAATTCCGATGCGATTTCTGTGTTACATCGTCAATGTGGAGGTCCATAGAATACATTGAACACGCAGTGGTGTAGCGGAAACTAATACTGGTCTCACAGTGAATGCTCAAAGCACCGACTGTAAGAAGAGTCTCTATTCTTGTACTTAAGGCGGCATTGTGCCATTTGTATTTAATTCCGATGCGGTCTCTGTGTTTCATCGTCAATGTGAAGGTCCAAGGAATACATTGAACCTGCAGTGGGGTATCGGAAAATGATACTGGTCCCGCAGGGAATGCTCAAACACCCACTGTAAGAAGAGTCTCTACTCTTGCACTTAAGGCGGCATTGTGCTTTTGTATTTAATTCCGATGTTATTTCAGTGTTTCATCGTCAACGTGTAAGTCCAAGGAATACATTGAACCTGCAGTGGTGTATCGGAAACTAATACTGGTCCCACAGGGAATGCTCAAACACCGACTGTAAGAAGAGTCTCTATTCTTGTACTTAGGGTGGCATTGAGCCTTTTGTATTGAATTACAATGCGATATCTGTGTTTCATCGTCAATGTGAAGGTCCAAGGAACACATTGAACCAGCAGTGATGTATCGGAAAATAATATTGGTCTCACACGGAATGCTCAAAGCACCGACTGTAAGAAGAGTCTCTATTCTTGTACTTAAGGCGATATTGTACATTTTTTATTTAATTCCGATGCCATTTCTGTGTTTCATCGTCAATGTGAAGGTCCAAGGAATACACTGAACCTTCAGTGGTGTATCGGAAATTAATACTTGTCTCACTCGGAATGCTCAAAGCACCGACTGTAAGAAGAGTCTCTAGTCTTGTACTTAAGGCGGCATTGTGCTTTTGTCTTTAATTACAATGTAATTTCAGTGTTTCATCGTCAATGTGTATGTCCAGGGAATACATTGAACCTGCAGTGGTGTATCGAAAACTAATACTGGTCTCACAGGGTATGCTCAAAGCACCGACTGTAAGAAGAGTCTCCATTCTTGTACTTAAGGCGGCATTGAAACTTTTGTATTTAATTCCGATGCGATTTCTGTGCTTCATCGTCAATGTGAAGATCCAAAGAATACATTGAACCTGAAGGAAAGGATCAAAGAACAGACTCTAAGATGACTCACTCTTCTTGCACTTAGAGGAAAATTGTGCCTTTTGTATTTAATTCCAATGCTATTTCTGTGTTTCATCGTTAACGTGAAGGTCCAAGGAATGCATTGAGCCTGCAGTGGTGTATCGGAAACTAATACTGGTCTCTCAGGGAATGCTCAAAGCACCGACGGTAAGAAGAGTCTCTATCCTTGTAGTTAAGGCGATATTGTACATTTTTTATTTAATTCCGATGCCATTTCTGTGTTTCATCGTCAATGTGAAGGTCCAAGGAATACACTGAACCTTCAGTGGTGTATCGGAAATTAATACTTGTCTCACTCGGAATGCTCAAAGCACCGACTGTAAGAAGAGTCTCTAGTCTTGTACTTAAGGCGGCATTGTGCTTTTGTCTTTAATTACAATGTAATTTCAGTGTTTCATCGTCAATGTGTATGTCCAGGAAATACATTGAACCTGCAGTGGTGTATCGAAAACTAATACTGGTCTCATAGGGTATGCTCAAAGCACCGACTATAAGAAGAGTCTCTATTCTTTTACCTAAGGCGGCATTGTGCATTTTGTATTTAATTCCGATACGGTTTCTGTGCTTCTTCGTCAATGTGAAGGTCCAAGGAATACATTGAACCTGACGTGGTGTATCGGAATGTAATACCGGTCTCACAGGAAAGGATCAAAGCACAGACTCTAAGAAGACTCACTCTTCTTGCACTTAAGGCGGCATTGTGCCTTTTGTATTTAATTCCGATGTAATTTCAGTGTTT
The DNA here is from genome assembly GCF_021461395.2 of Schistocerca americana. Taxonomy (NCBI): domain Eukaryota; kingdom Metazoa; phylum Arthropoda; class Insecta; order Orthoptera; family Acrididae; genus Schistocerca; species Schistocerca americana. The sequence continues at coordinate 626,204,477 of NC_060124.1, read as the reverse complement.
CATCGTCAATGTGTATGTCCAAGGAATACATTGTACCTGCAGTGGTGTATCGGAAACTAATACTGGTCTCACAGGGAATGCTCAAATCACCGACTGTAAGAAGAGTCTCTATTAATTTAATGAAGTCGGCATTGTGCCTTTTGTATTAATTCCGATGCGACTTCGGTGTTTCATCGTCAATGTGAAGGTCCAAGGAATACATTGATCCTGTAGTTGTGTATCGGTAACTAATACTGGTCTCACAGGAAAGGATCAAAGCACAGATTTTAAGAAGTTTCACTCTTCTTGCACTTAAGACGGATTTAATTTCAGTGTTTCATTGTCAATGTGTATGTCCAAGGAGTACATTGAACCTGCAGTGGTATCGGAAACTAATACTGATCTCACAGGGAATTCTCAAAGCACCGACTGTAAGAAGAGTCTCTATTCTTGTACTTAAGGCGGCATTGTACCTTTTGTCTTTAATTACGATGTAATTTCAGTGTTTCATCGTCAATGTGTATGTCCAGGGAATACATTGAACCTGCAGTGGTGTATCGAAAACTAATACTGGTCTCACAGGGTATGCTCAATGCACCGACTGTAGGAAGAGTCTCTATTCTTTTACTTAAGGCGGCATTGTGCCTTTTGTATTTAATTCCGATACGGTTTCTGTGCTTCTTCGTCAATGTGTATGTCCAAGGAATACATTGAACCTGCTGTGGTGTATCGGAAACTAATACTGGTCTCACAGGGAATGCTCAAAAACCGACTGTAAGCATAAGTTCTATTCTTGTACTTAAGGCGGCATTGTGCCTTTTGGTTTTAATTCCGATGCGATTTCTGTGCTTCATCGTCAATGTGAAGGTCCAAGGAATACACTGAACCTGCAGTGGTGTATCGGAAATTAATACTTGTCTCTTTCGGAATGCTCAAAGCACCGACTGTAAGAAGAGTCTCTATTCTTGTACTTAAGGCGGCACTGTGCCTTTTGTATTTAATTCCGATGCTATTTCTGTGTTTTATCGGCAATGTAAAGGTCCAAGGAATACATAGAACATGCTGTGGTGTATCGGAAACTAATACTGGTCTCACAGGAAAAGATCAAAGCACAGACTCTAAGAAGTCTCACTCTTCTTGCCCTTAAGGCAGCAATGTGCCTTTTACATTTAATTCCGATGTAATTTCGGTGTTTCATCGTCAATGTGTATGTCCAAGGAATACACTGAACCTGCTGTGGTGTATCGGAAACTAATACTGGTCTCACAGGGAATGCTCAAAGCACCGACTGTAAGCAGAATCTCAATTCTTGTACTTAAGGCGTCATTGTGCCATTTGTATTTAATTGCGATGCGATTTCTGTGTTTCATCGTCAATGTGAAGGTCCAAGGAATACATTGAACCTGCAGTGGTGTATCGGAAACTAATACTGGTCCACAGGGAATGCTCAAAGCACCGACTGTAAGAAGACTCTCTATTCTTGTACTTAAGGTGGCATAGTGCCAATTGTATTTTATTCCGATGCGATTTCTGTGTTTCATCGTCAATGTGAAGGTCCAAGGTATACATTGAACCTGCAGTGGTGTTTCGGAAACTAATACTGGTCTCAAAGGAAATGCTCAATGCACCGACTGTAAGAACAGTCTCTATTCTTGTACTTATGGTGGCATTGTGCCTTTTGTATTTAATTCCGATTCGATTTCTGTGTTTCATCGTCAATGTGGAGGTCCGAGGAATATACTGAACCTGCAATGGTGTATCGGAAACTAATACTGGTCTCACAGGGAATGCTCAAAGCACGCACTGTAAGAAAAGTTTCTAATCTTGTACTGAAGGCGGCTTTATGCCTTTTGTATTTAATTCCGATGCGATTTCTGTGTTTCATCGTCAATGTGATGGTCCAAGGAATACATTGAACCGTCTGTGGTGTATCGGAAACAAATACTGGTCTCACAGGGAATGCTCAAAGCACCGACTGTAAGCAGAATCTCAATTCTTGTTCTTAAGGCGTCATTGTGCCTTATGTATTTAATTCCGATGCGATGTCAGTGTTTCATCGTCAATGTGTAAGTCCGAGGAATACATTGAACCTGCAATGCTGTATCGGAAACTAATACTGGTCTCACAGGAAAGGATCAAAGCACAGACTCTAAGATGTCTCACTCTTCTTGCACTTAAGGCGGAATTGTGCCTTTTGAATTTAATTCCGATGTAAATCCAGTGTTCCATCGCCAATGTGTATGTCCAAGGAATACATTGAACCTGCAGTGGTGTATCGGAAACTAATACTCGTGTCACAGGGAATGCTCAAAGCACCGACTGTAAGAAGAGTCTCTTTTCTTGTACTGAAGGTGGCATTGTACAATTTGTATTTAATTCCGATGCGATTTCAGTGTTTCATCGTCGATGTGTATATCCAGTTAATACATTGAACCTGCAGTGGTGTATCGGAAACTAATACTGGTCTCACAGGGAATGCTCAAAGCACCGACTGTACGAAGAGTCAGTATTCTTGTACTTGTGGCGGCATTGTGCCTTTTGTATTTAATTCCGATGCGATTTCCCTGTTTCATCGTCAATGTGAAGATCCAAGGAATACATTGAACCTGCATTGGTGTATCGGAATCTAATACTGGTCTCACAGGGAATGCTCAAAGCACCGACTGTAAGAACAGTCTCTATTCTTCTACTTATGGTGGCATTGTGCCTTTTGTATTTAATTCCGATGCGATTTCAATGTTTCATCGTCAATGTGAAGGTCCGAGGAATACACTGAACCTGCAATGGTGTATCGGAAACTAATACTGGTCTCACAGGGAATACTCAAAGCACCCACTGTAAGGAAAGTATCTAATCATGTACTTAAAGCGGCTTTGTGCCTTTTGTATTTAATTCCGATGCGATTTCTGTGTTTCATCGTCAATGTGAAGGTCCAAGGAATACATTGAACCTGCAGTGGTGTATCGGAAACAAATACACGTCTCGCAGGGAATGCTCAAAGCACCGACTGTAAGAAGAGTCTCTTTTCTTGCACTCAAGGCGGCATTGTACCTTTTGTATTTAATTCCGATGTAATTTCAGTGATGCATCGTCAATGTGTATGTCCAGGGAATACATTGAACCGGCAGTGGTGTAACGGAAACTAATACTGGTGTCACAGGGAATGCTCAAAGCACCGACTGTAAGAAGAGTCTCTATTCTTGTACTTAAGGCGGCATTGTGCCTTTTGTATCTAATTCCGATGCGATTTCTGTGTTTATTCGTCAATCCGAGGGACCAAGGAATACATTGAACCTGCAGTGGTGTATCGGAAACTAATACTGGTCTCACAGGAAAGTATCAAGGCACAGACTCCAAGAACTGTCACTCTTCTTGCACTTAAGGCGGCATTGTGCCTGTTGTATTTAGTTCCGATGCGATTACAGTGTTTCATCGTCAATAGGTAAGTCCGAGGAATACATTGAACCTGCAGTGCTGTATCGGAAACTAATACTGGTCTCACAGGAAAGGATCAAAGCACAGACTCTAAGAAGTATCACTCTTCTTGCACTTAAGGCGGCATTGTGCCTTATGTATTTAATTCCGATGCGATTTCTGTGTTTCATCGTCAATGTGATGGTCCAAGGAATACATTGAACCTGCAATGGTGTATCGGAAACTAATACTGGTCTCACAGGGTATGCTCAAAGCACCGACTGTAAGAAGAGCCTCTGTTCTTGTACTTAAGGTGGCATTGTACATTTTGTATTTAATTCCGATGCGATTTCAGTGTTTCATCGTCGATGTGTATGTCCAGTTAATACATTGAACCTGCAGTGGTGTATCGGAAACTAATACTGGTCTCACAGGGAATGCTCTAAGCACCGACTGTACGAAGAGTCACTATTCTTGTACTTGTGGCGGCATTGTGCCTTTTATATTTAATTCCGATGCGATTTCCCTGTTTCATCGTCAATGTGAAGATCCAAGGAATACATTGAACCTGCAGTATTGTATCGGAAACTAATACTGGTCTCACAGGGAATGCTCAAAGCACCGACTGAAAGAAGAGTCTCTATTCTTGTACTTAAGGCGGCATTGTGCCTTTTGTATTTAATTCCGAATCGATTTCTGTAATTCATCGTCAATATGAAGGGCCAAGGAATACACTGAACCTGCAGTGGTGTATCGGAAACTAATTCTTGTCTCAAAGGAAGGGATAAAAGCACAGACTATAAGAAGTCTCATTCTTCTTGTACATAAGGCGGCATTGAGTCTTTTGTATTTAATTCCGATGTAGTTTCTGTGTTCCATCGTCAATGTGTATGTCCAAGCAATACATTGAACCTGCTGTGTTGTGTCGGAAACTAATACTCGTCTCAAAGGGAATGCTGAAAGCACCGACTGTAAGAACAGTCTCTATTCTTGTACTTATGGTGGCATTGTGCCTTTTGTATTTAATTCCGATGCGATTTCTGTGTTTCATCGTGAATGTGAAGGTCCGAGGAATACACTGAACCTGCAACGGTGTATCGGAAACTAATACTGGTCTCACAGGGAATGCTCAAAGCACCGAATGTAAGAAGTGTCTCTATTCCTGTACTTAAGGCGGCATTGTGCCTTTTGTATTTAATTCCGATGCGATTTCTGTGTTTCATCGTCGATGTGTATGTCCAAGGAATGCATTGAACCTCCAGTGGTGTATCGGAAACTGATTCTGGTCCACACGGAATGCTCAAAGCACCGACTGTAAGAAGAGTCTCTATTCTTGTACTGAAGGCGGCACTGTGCCTATTGTACTTAATTCCGATGCTATTTCGGTGTTTTATCGTCAATTTGAAGGTCCAAGGAATACATTGAACCTGCAGTGGTGTATCGGAAACTAATACTGGTCCACAGGGAATGCTCAAAGCACCGACTGTAAGAAGAGCCTCTATTCTTGTACTTAAGGCGGTATAGTGACATTTGTATTTTATTCCGATGCGATTTCCCTGTTTTATCGTCACTGTGATGATCCAAGGAATACATTGAACCTGCAGTGGTGTATCTGAAACTAATACTGGTCTCACAGGAAATGATCAATACACAGACTCTAAGAAGTCTCACTCTTCTTGCACTTAAGGCGGCATTGTGCCTTTTGTATTTAGTTCCGATGTGATTTCAGTGTTCCATCGTCAATGTGTATGTCCAAGGAATACATTGAACCTGCAGTGGTGTATCGGAAACTAATACTGGTCTCACTGGGTATGCTCAAAACACCGACTGTAGGAAGAGTCACTATTCTTGTACTTAAGGCGGCATTGTGCATTTTGTATTTAATTCCGATGCGATTTCAGTGTTTCAACGTCAATGTGTATGTCCAGTTAATACACTGAACCTGCAGTGGTGTATCGGAAAATAATACTGGTCTCACAGGGAATGCTCAAAGCACCGACTGTAAGAAGAGTCTCTATTCTTGTACTTAAGGCGGCGCTGTGCCTTTTGTTTTTAATTCCGATGCGATTTCTGTGTTTTATCGTCAATTTGAAGGTCCAAGGAATACATCGAACCTGCAGTGGTGTATCGGAAACTAATACTGGTCACACAGGAAAGGATCAAAGCACAGACTCTAAGAAGTCTCACTCTTCTTGCACTTAAGGCGGCATTGTGCCTTTTATATTTAATTCCGATTTAATTTCGGTGTTTCATCGTCAATGTGTATGTCCAAGGAATACATTGAACCTGCTGTGGTGTATCGGAAACTAATACTGGTCTCACAGGGAATGCTCAAAGCACCGACTGTAAGCTGAATCTCAATTCTTATACTGAAGGCTTCATTGTGCCTTTTGTATTTAATTCCGATGCGATTTCTGTGTTTCATCGTCAATGTGAAGGTCCAAGGAATACATTGAACCTGAAGTGGTGTATCGGAAACTAATACTGGTCCACAGGGAATGCTCAAAGCACAGACTGTAAGAAGAGCCTCTATTCTTGTACTTATGGCGGTATAGTGCCTTTTGTATTTTATTCCGATGCGATTTCCATTTTTCATCGTCACTGTGATGATCCAAGGAATACATCGAACCTGCAGTGGTGTGTCGGAAACTAATACTGGTCACACAGGAAAGGATCAAAGCACAGACTCCAAGAAGTGTTACTCTTCTTGCACTTGCGGCATTGTGCCTTTTGTATTTAATTTCGATGTAATTTCAGTGTTCCATCGTCAATGTGTATGTCCAAGGAATACATTGAACCTGCAGTGGTGTATCGGAAATTAATTCTGCTCTCACACGGATTGCTCAAAGCACCGACTGTAAGAAGAGTCTCTATTCTTGTACTGAAGGCGGCATTGAGCATTTTGTATTTAATTCCGATGCGATTTCTGTGTTTCATCGTCAATGTAAAGGTCCAAGGAATACATTGAACCTGCAGTGGTGTATCGGAATCTAATACTGGTCTCACAGGAAAGGATCATAGCACAGACTCCAAGAAGTCTCACTCTTCTTGCACTTAAGGCGGCATTGTGCCTTTTGTATTTATTTCCGATGTAATTTCAGTGTCCCATCGTCATTGTGTATGTCCAAGGAATACATTGAACCTGCAGTGGTGTATCGGACACTAATACTGGTCTCACAGGGAATCCTCAAAGCACCGACTGTAAGAAGAGTCTCTATTCTTGTACTTAAGGCGGCATTGTGCCTTTTGTATTTAATTCCGATCCGAATTCAGTGTTTCATCGTCAATGTGAAGGACCAAGGAATACATTGAACCTGCAGTGGTGTATCGGAAACTAATACCGGTCTCACAGGAAAGGATCAAAGCACACACTCTAAGAAGCCTCACTCTTCTTGCACTTATGGCGGAATTGTTCGTTTTGTATTTAATTCCGATGTAATTTCAGTGTTTCATCGTCAATGTGTATGTCCAAAGAATACACTGATCCTGCAGTGGTGTATCGGGAACTAATACTGGTCTCACAGGGAATGCTCAAAGCACCGACTGTAAGAAGAGTCTCTATTCCTGTATTTAAGGCGGCATTGTGCCTTTTGTATTTAATTCCAATGCGATTTCCGTGTTTCATCGTCAATGTGAAGGTCCAAGGAATACATTGAACCTGCAGTGGTGTATCGGAAACTAATACTGGTTGCACAGGAAAGGATCAAAGCACAGACTCCAGGATGTGTCACTCTTCTTGCACTTATGGCGGTATTGTGCCTTTTGTATTTAATTCCGATGCGATTTCAGTGTTTCATCGTCAATGTGTAAGTCCGAGGAATACACTGAACCTGCAGTGCTGTATCGGAAACTAATAGTGGTGTCACAGGAAAGGATCAAAGCACAGACTGTAAGAAGAGTCTCTATTCTTGTACTTAAGTCGGCATTGTGCATTTTGTATTTAATTCCGATGCGATTTCCCTGTTTCATCGTCAATGTGAAGATCAAAGAAATACATTGAACCTGCAGTGGTGTATCAGAAACTAATACTGGTCTCACAGGGAATGCTCAAATCACCGACTGTAAGAAAAGTCTATATTCTTGTACATAAGGCGGAATTGTGCCTTTTGTATTTAATTCCGATTCGATTTCTGTATTTCATCGTCAATATGAAGAGCCAAGGAATGCATTGAACATGCAGTGGTGTATCGGAAACTAATACTGGTTTCACAATGAATGCTCAAAGCACCGACTGTAAGAAGAGTCTCTATTCTTGTACTTAAGGCGGCGCTGTGCCTTTTGTTTTTAATTCCGATGCGATTTCTGTGTTTTATCGTCACTTTGAAGGTCCAAGGAATACATCGAACCTGCAGTGGTGTATCGGAAACTAATACTGGTCACACAGGAAAGGATCAAAGCACAGACTCTAAGAAGTCTCACTCTTCTTGCACTTAAGGCGGCATTGTGCCTTTTATATTTAATTCCGATTTAATTTCGGTGTTTCATCGTCAATATGTATGTCCAAGGAATACATTGAACCTGCAGTGATGTATCGGAAACTAATACTGGTCTCACAGGGAATTTTCAAAGCACCGACAGTAAGAACAGTCCCTATTCTTGTAGTTATGGTGGCATTGTGCATTTTGTATTTAATTTCGATGCGATTTCTGTGTTTCATCGTCAATGTGAAGGTCCGAGGAATACACTGAACCTGCAGTGGTGTATCGGAAACTAATACTGGTCTCACAGGGAATGCTCAAAGCACCGATTGAAGAAAATTTTCTAATCTTGTACTTACGGCGGCTTTGTGCCTTTTGTATTCAATTCTGATGCGATTTCTGTGTTTCATCGTCAATGTGAAGGTCCAAGGAATACATTGAACCTGCAGTGGTGTGTCGGAAACTAATACTGGTCTCACAGGGAATGCGCAAAGCACCGACTGTAAGAAGAGTCTGTATTGCTGTACTTAAGGCGGCATTTTGCCTTTTCTATTTAATTCCGATGCGATTTCTATGTTTCTTCGTCAATGTGAAGGTCCTAGGAATACATTGAACCTGCAGTGGTGTATCGGAAACTAATTCTGGTCTCACCCGGAATACTGAAAGCACCGACTGTAAGAAGAGTCTCTATTCTTGTACTTATGGTGGCATTGTGCCTTTTGTATTTAATTCCGATGCTATTTCTGTGTTTCATCGTCAATGTGAAGGTCCAAGAAATACACTGAACCTGCAGTGGTGTATCGGAAACTAATACTGTTCACACAGGGAATGCTCAAAGCACCAACTGTAAGAAAAGTTTCTAATCTTGTACTTGAGGCGGCTTTGTGCCCTTTGTTCTTAATTCCGATGCGATTTCTGTGTTTCATCGTCAATGAGAAGGTCCAAGGAATACATTGAACCGGCACTGGTGTATCGCAAACTAGTACTGGTCTCACAAGGAATGCTCAAAGCACCGACTGTAAGAAGAGTCTATATTCTTGTACTTAAGGCGGCATTGTGCCTTTAGTATTTAATTCCGATGCGATTACTGTGATTCATCGTCAATGTGATGGTCCAAGTAATACATTGAACCTGCAGTGGTGTATCGGAACTTAATACTGGTCTCACAGGGAAGGCTTAAAGCAATGACTGTAAGAAGAGTCTCTATTCTTGTACTTAGGGCGGCATTGTGCCTTTTGTATTTAATTCCGATGCGATTTCTGTGTTTCTTCGTCAATGTGAAGGTCCTAGGAATACATTTAACCTGCAGTGGTGTATCGGAAACTAATACTGGTCTCACAGGGAATGCTCAAAGCACCGACTGTAAGAAGAGTCTCTATTCTTGCACTTAAGATGGCATTGTGCCTCTTGTATTTAATTCCGATATAATTTCCGATTTTCATCGGCAATGTGTATGTCCAAGGAATACATTGAACCTGCAGTGGTGTATTGGAAACTAATACTGGTCTCACAGTAAATGCTTTAAGCATCGACTGTAAGAAGAGTCTCTATTCTTGTACTTAAGGCGGCATTGTGCCTTTTGTATTTAATTCCGATGCGATTTCTGTGTTTCATCGTCAATGTGAAGGTCCATGGAATACATTGAACTCACAGTGGTGTATCGGAAACTAATACTGGTCTCACAGGGAATGCTCACAGCACCGACTGTAAGAAGAGTCTCTATTCTTGTACTTAGGGCGGCATTGTGCCTTTTGTATTTAATTCCGATGCAATTTGTGTGTTTCATCGTCAATGTGAAGGTCCAAGGAATACATTTAACCGGCAGTGGTGTATCGGTAACTAATACTGGTCTCACAGAGAATGCTCAAAACACTGACTGTAAGACGAGTCTCTATTCCTGTACTTAAGCGGCAGTTTGCCTTTTGTATTTCGTTCCGATGCGATTTCTGTTTTTCATCATCAATGTGAATTTCCATGGAATACATTGTACCTGCAGTGGTGTATCGGAAACTAATACAGGTCTCACAGGGAATGCTCAAAGCACCGACCGTAAGAAGAGTCTCTATTCTTGTACATAGAGCGGCATTGTGTATTCTGTACTTAAATCCGATGCGATTTCTGTGGTTCATCGTCAATGTGAAGGTCCAAGGAATACATTGAACCTGCAGTGGTGTATCGGAAACTAATACTGGTCCCACAGGGAATGCTCAAAGCACCGACTGTAAGAAGGGTCTCTATTCTTGTACTTAATGCGGCATTGTGCCTTTTGAATTTAATTCCGATGCGATTTTTGTGTTTCATCGTCAATTTGAAGGTCCAAGGAATACATAGTGCCTGCAGTGGTGTATCGGAAACTAATACTGGTCTCACAGGGAATGCTCAAACACCGACTGTAAGAAGAGTTTCTATTCTTGTAGTTAAGGCAGCATTGTGCCTTTCGTATTTAATTCCGATGCGATTTTTGTGTTTCATCGTCAATGTGAAGGTCCAAGGAATACATTGCACCTGCAGTGGTGTATCGGAAACTAATACTGGTCTCACAAGGAATGCTCAAAACACCGACTGTAAGACGAGTCTCAATTCTTGTAGTTACGCGGCAGTTTGCTTTTTGTATTTCATTCCGATGCGATTTCTGTGTTTCATCGTCAAATTGAAGGTCCAAGGAATACATTGAACCTCGAGTGGTGTATCGGAAAATAATTCTGGTCTCACAGGAAATGCTCAAAGCACCGACTGTAAGAAGAGTCTCTATTCTTGCAATCAAGGCGGCATTGTGCCTTTTGTATTTAATTCTCGATGTAATTTCAGTGTTCCATCGTCAATGTGTATTTCCAAGGAATACATTGAACCTGCAGTGGTGTATCGGTAACTAATACTGGTCTCACAGGGAATGCTCAAAGCACCGACTGTAAGAAGAGTCTCTATTCTTGTACTTAAGGCGCCATTGTGCCTTTTGTATTTAATTCCGATGCGATTTCTGTGTTTCATAGTCAATGTGAAGGACCAAGTAATACATTGAACCTGCAGTGGTATATCGGAAACTAATACTGGTCTCACAGGAAAGGATAAAAACACAAACTCTAAGAAGTCTCACTGTTCTTGTACTTAAGGCGGCATTGAGTCTTTTGTATTTAATTTCGATGTAATTCCAGTGTTTCATCGTCAATGAGTATGTCCAAGGAATACATTGAACCTGCAGTGGTGTATCGGAAACTAACACTGGTCTCACAGGGAATGCTCAAAGCACCGACTGTAAGAGGAGTCTCTATTCTTGTACTTATGGTGGCATTGTGCCTTTTGTATTTAATTCCGATGCGATTTCTGTGTTTCATCGTCAATGTGAAGGTCCAAGGAATACACTGAACCTGCAGTGGTGTATCGGAAACTAATACTAGTCTCACAGGGAATGCTCAAAGCACCGAATGTAAGAAAAGTTTATAATCTCGTACTTAAGGCGGCTTTGTGCCTTTTGTATTTAATTCCGATGCGATTTCTGTGTTCATCGTCAATGTGAAGGTCCAAGCAATACAATAAACCTGCAGTGGTGTATCGGAAACTAATACTGGTCTCACAAGGAATGCGCAAAGCCCCGACTGTAAGAAGAGTCTGTATTCTTGTACTTAAGGCGGCATTTTCCCTTTTGTATTTAATTCCGATATAATTTCTGTTTTTCATCGGCAATGTGTATGTCCAAAAAATACATTGAACCTGCAATGGTGTATTGGAAACTAATACTGGTCTCACAGGGAATGCTCAAAGCACCGACTGTAAGATGAGTCTGTATTCTTGTACTTAAGGCGGCATTGTGCCATTTGTATTTAATTCCGATGTAATTTCAGTGTTTCACCGTAAATGCGTATGTCCAGTCAATTCATTGAACCTGCAGTGGTGTATCGGAAACTAATACTGGCCTCACAGGGAATGCTCAAAGCACCGACCGTAAGAAGAGTCTCTTTTCTTGTACATATGGCGGCATTGTGCCTTTTGTACTTAAATCCGATGCGATTTCTGTGTTTCTTCGTCAATGTGAAGGTACTAGGAATACATTGAACATGCAGTGGTCTATCAGAAGCTAATACTGGTCTCACAGGGAATGCTCAAAGCACAGACTGTAAGAAGAGTCTCTATTCTTGCACTTAAGGCGGCATTGTGCATTTTGTATTTAATTCCGATATAATTTCTGTTTTTCATCGGCAATGTGTATGTCCCAAAAATACATTGAACCTGCAGTGGTGTATTGGAAACTAATACTGGTCTCACAGGGAATGCTCACAGCACCGACTGCAAGATGAGTCTCTATTCTTGTACTTAAGGCGGCATTGTGCCTTTTGTATTTAATTCCGATGTAATTTCAGTGTTTCATCGTAAATTCGTATGTCCAGTCAATTCATTGAACCTGCAGTGGTGTATCGGAAACTAATACTGGTCTCACAGGGAATGCTCAAAGCAACGACTGTACGAAGAGTCTCTATTCTTATACTTGAGGCGGCATTGTGCCTTTTGTATTTAATTCCGATGCGATTTCTCTTTTTCATCGTCATTGTGAAGATCCAAGGAATACATTGAACCTGCAGTGGTGTATCGGAAACTAATACTGGTCTCACAGGGAATGCTCAAAGCACCGACTATAAGAAGAGTCTCTATTCTTGTACCTAAGGCGGCATTGTGCCTTTTGTATTTAATTCCGATTCGATTTCTGTATTTCATCGTCAATGTGAAGGACCAAGGAATACATTGAACTTGCAGTGGTGTATCGGAAACTAATACTGGTCTCACAGGAATGGATAAAAACACAGACTCTAAGAAGTCTCACTCTTCTTGCACTTATGGCAGAATTGTTCGTTTTGTATTCAATTCCGATGTAATTTCAGTGTTTCATCGTCAATGTGTATGTCCAAGGAACACTTTGAACCTGCAGTGGTGTATCAGAAACTAATACTCGTCTCTCAGGGAATGCGCAAGGCACCGACTGTAAGAAGAGTCTGTATTCTTGTACTTAAGGCGGCATTTTGACTTTTGTATTTAATTCCGATGCGATTTCTGTGTTTCTTCGTCAATGTGAAGGTCCTAGGAATACATTGAACCTGCAGTGGTGTATCGGAAACTAATACTGGTCTCACAGGGAATGCTCAAAGCACCGACTGTAAGAAGAGTCTCTATTCTTGCACTTAAGACGGCATTGTGCCTCTTGTATTTAATTCCGATATAATTTCTGTTTTTCATTGGCAATCTGTATGTCCCAAGGAATACATTGAACCTGCAGTGGTGTATTGGAAACTAATACTGGTCTCACAGGGAAAGCTCAAAGCACCGACTGTAAGAAGAGTCTCTATTCTTGTACTTAAGGCGGCATTGTGCCTCTTGTATTTAATTCCGATGTAAATTCAGTGTTTCATCGTCAATGTGTATGTCAAGTCATTACATTGAATCGGCAGTTGTGTATCGGAAACTAATACTGGCCTCACAGGGAATGCTCAAAGCACCGACTGTAAGAAGAGTCTATATTCTTGTACCTAAGGCGGCATTGTGCCTTTTGTATTTAATTCCGATGCGATTTCTGTATTTCATCGTCAATGTGAAGGACCAAGGAATACATTGAACTTGCAGTGGTGTATTGGAAATTAATACTGGTCTCACAGGAAAGGTCAAAACACTGACTCTAAGAAGTCTCACTCTTCTTGTACTTAAGGCGGCATTGTGCCTTTTGTATTTAATTCCGATGCGATTTCTGTGTTTCATTGTCAATGTGCATGTCCAAGGAATTCATTGAACTTGCAGTGGTGTATCGGAAACTAATACTGGTCTCACAGGGAATACCCAAAATACCGACTGTAAGATGAGTCTGTATACTTGTATTTAAGGCTGCATTTTGCCTTTTGTATTTAATTCCGATGCGATTTCTGTGTTTCATCGTCAATGTGAAGCTCCGAGGAATACATTGAACCTGCAGTGGTGTATCGGAAACTAACACTGGTCTCACAGGGAATGCTCAAAGCACCGACTGTAAGAAGAGTCTCTATTCCTGTACTTATGGTGGTATTGTGCCTTTTGTATTTAATTTCGATGCGATTACTGTGTTTCATCGTCAATGTGAAGGTCCAAGGAATACACTGAACCTGGAGTGGTGTATCGGAAACTAATACTAGTCTCACAGGGAATGCTCAAAGCACCGACTGTAAGAAAAGTTTATAATCTTGTACTTAAGGCGGCTTTGTGCCTTTTGTATTTAATTCCGATGCGATTTCTGTGTTCATCGTCAATGTGAAGGTCCAAGGAATACAATAAACCTGCACTGGTGTATCGGAAACTAATACTGGTCTCACAAGGAATTCGCAAAGCCCCGACTGTAAGAAGAGTCTGTATTCTTGTACTTAAGGCGGCATTTTCCCTTTTGTATTTAATTCCGAAGCGATTTCTGTGTTTCTTCGTCAATGTGAAGGTACTAGGAATACATTGAACCTGCAGTGGTCTATAAGAAACTAATACTGGTCTCACAGGGAATTCTCAAAGCACCGACTGTAAGAAGAGTCTCTATTCTTGCACTTAAGGCGGCATTGTGCCATTTTGTATGTAATTCCGATATAATTTCTGTTTTTCATCGGCAATGTGTATGTCCAAAAAATACATTGAACCTGCAGTGGTGTATTGGAAACTAATGCTGGTCTCACAGGGAATGCTCAAAGCACCGACTGTAAGATGAGTCTCTATTCTTGTACTTAAGGCGGCATTGTGCCTTTTGTATTTAATTCCGATGTAATTTCAGTGTTTCATCGTAAATGCGTATGCCCAGTCAATTCATTGAACCTGCAGTGGTGTATCGGAAACTAATACTGGTCTCACAGGGAATGCTCAAAGCACCGACTGTACGAAGAGTCACTATTCTTGTACTTGAGGCGGCATTGTGCCTTTTGTATTGACTTCCGATGCGATTTCTCTTTTTCATCGTCATTGTGAAGATCCAAGGAATACATTGAACCTGCAGTGGTGTATCGGAAACTAATACTGGTCTCACAGGGAATGCTCAAAGCACCGACTGTAAGATGAGTCTATATTCTTGTACCTATGGCGGCATTGTGCCTTTTGTATTTAATTCCGATTCGATTTCTGTATTTCATCGTCAATGTGAAGGACCAAGGAATACATTGAACTTGCAGTGGTGTATCGGAAACTAATACTGGTCTCAGAGGAAAGGATAAAAACACAGACTCTAAGAAGTCTCACTCCACTTGTACTTAAGGCGGCATTGAGTCTTTTGTATTTAATTCCAATGTAATTTCAGTGTCTCATCGTCAATGTGTATGTCCAAGGAATACTTTGAACCTGCAGTGGTGTATCGGAAACTAATACTGGTCTCACAGGGATTACTCAAAATACCGACTGTAAGAAGAGTCTTTATTCTTGTATTTAAGGCGGCATTGTGCCTTTTGTATTTAATTCCGATGCGATTTCTGTGTTTCATCGTCAATGTGAAGGTCCGAGGAATACATTGAACCTGCAGTGGTGTATCGGAAACTAATACTGGTCTCACAGGGGATGCTCAAAGCACCGACCGTAAGAAGAGTCCCTATTCTTGTACTTATGGCGGCATTGTGCCTTTTGTATTTAATTCCGATGCGATTTCTGTGTTTCATCGTCAATGTGATGGTCCTAGTAATACATTGAACCTGCTTAGGTGTATCGGAAACTAATACTGGTCTCACAGGGAATGCTAAAAGCACCGACTGTAAGTAGAGTCTCTATACTTGTATTTAAGACGACATTGTGCTTTTTGAATTTAATTCCGATGCGATTTCTGTGTTTCATCGTCATTGTGAAGGTCCGAGGAATACATTGAACCTGCAGTGGTGAATCAGAAACTAATACCGGTCTCACAGGGAATGCTCAAAGCACCGATTGTAAGAAGAGTCTTTATTCTTGTACTTAAGGCGGCATTGCGCCTTTTGTATTTAATTCCGATGCGATTTCTGTGTTTCATCTTCAATGTGAAGGTCCTAGGAATACATTGAACCTGCTGAGGTGTATCGGAAACTATTACTGGTCTCACAGGGAATGCTGAAAGCACCGTCTGTAAGAAGAGTCTCTATTCTTGTACTTATGCGGCAGTTTGCCTTTTGTATTTCATTCCGATGTGATTTCTGTGTTTCATCGTCAATATGAAGGTCCAAGGAATACATTGAACCTGCAGTGGTGTATCGGAAACTAATACTGGTCTCACAGGGAATGCTCAAAGCACCGACTGTAAGAAGAGCCACTATTCTTGTAGTTATGCGGCAGTTTGCCTTTTGTATTTCATTCCTATGCGAATTCTATGTTTCATCGTCAAATTGAAGGTCCAAGGAATACATTGAACCTCGAGTGGTGTATCGGAAAATAATTCTGGTCTCACAGGGAATGCTCAAAGCACCGACTGTAAGAAGAGTCTCTATTCTTGTACTTATGGTGGCATTGTGCCTTTTGTATTTCATTTCGATGGGATTATTGTGTTTCATCGTCAATGTGAAGGTCCAAGGAATACACTGAACCTGCAGTGGTGTATCGGAAACTAATACTAGTCTCACAGGGAATGCTCAAAGCACCGACTGTAAGAAAAGATTATAATCTTGTACTTAAGGCGGCTTTGTGCCTTTTGTATTTAATTCCGATGCGATTTCTGTGTTTCATCGTCAATGTGAAGGTCCGAGGAATACATTGCACCTGCAGTGGTGTATCGGAAACTAATACTGGTCTCACAGGGAATGCTCAAAACACCGACTGTAAGGCGAGTCTCTATTCTTGTAGTTACGCGGCAGTTTGCCTTTTGTATTTCATTCCGATGCGACTTCTATGTTTCATCGTCAAATTGAAGGTCCATGGAATTCATTGAACCTCGAGTGGTGTATCAGAAAGTAATTCTGGTCTCACAGGGAATGCTCAAAGCACCGACTGTAAGAAGAGTCTCTATTCTTGAAATGAAGGCGGCATTGTGCCTTTTGTATTTAATTCCGATGTAATTTCAGTGTTCCATCGTCAATGTGTATGTCCAAGGAATACATTGAACTTGCAGTGTTGTATCGGAAACTAAAACTGGTCTCACAGGAAAGGATAAAAACACAGACTCTAAGAAGTCTCACTCTTCTTGTACTTAAGGCGGCATTGAGTCTTTTGTATTTAATTTCGATGAAATTCCAGTGTTTCATCGTCAATGTGTATGTCCAAGGAATACATTGAACCTGCAGTGGTGTATCGGAAACTAACACTGGTCTCACAGGGAATGCTCAAAGCACCGACTGTAAGAAGAGTCTCTATTCTTGTACTTATGGTGGCATTGTGCCTTTTGTATTTAATTTCGATGCGATTACTGTGTTTCATCGTCAATGTGAAGGTCCAAGGAATACACTGAACCTGCAGTGGTGTATCGGAAACTAATACTAGTCTCACAGGGAATGTTCAAGGCACCGACTGTAAGAAAAGTTTATAATCTTGTACTTAAGGCGGCTTTGTGCCTTTTGTATTTAATTCCGAAGCGATTTCTGTGTTCATCGTCAATGTGAAGGTCCAAGGAATACAATAAACCTGCAGTGGTGTATCGGAACCTAATACTGGTCTCACAGGGGATGCTCAAATCACCGACCGTAAGAAGAGTCTCTATTCTTGTACTTAAGGCGGCATTGCGCCTTTTGTATTTAATTCCGATGCGATTTCTGTGTTTCATCGTCAATGTGAAGGTCCTATGAATACATTGAACCTGCTGAGGTGTATCGGAAACTATTACTGGTCTCACAGGGAATGCTGAAAGCACCGACTGTAAGAAGAGTCTCTATTCTTGTACTTATGCGGCAGTTTGCCTTTTGTATTTCTTTCCGATGTGATTTCTGTGTTTCATCGTCAATATGAAGGTCCAAGGAATACATTGAACCTGCAGTGGTGTATCGGAAGCTAATACTGGTCTCACAGGGAATGCTCAAAGCACCGACTGTAAGAAGAGTCACTATTCTTGTACTTAAGGCGACATTGTGCCTTTTGTATTTAATTCCGTTGCGATTTCTGTGTTTCATCGTCAATGTGAAGGTCCTAGGAATACATTGAACCTGCTGAGGTGTATCGGAAACTAATACTGGTCTCACAGGGAATGCTGAAAACACCGACTGTAAGAAGATTCTCTATTCTTGTACTTACGCGGCAGTTTGCCCTTTGTATTTCATTCCGATGCGATTTCTGTGTTTCATCGTCAATGTGAAAGTGAAAGGAATACATTGAACCTGGAGTGGTATATCGGAAACTAATTCTGGTCTCACAGGGAATGCTCAAAGCACCGACTGTAAGAAGAGTCTCAATTCTTGTACTTAAGGCGACATTGTGCTTTTTGTATTTAATTCCGATGCGATTTCTGTGTTTCATCGTCAATGTGAAGGTTCTAGGAATACATTGAACCTGCTGAGGTGTATCGGAAACTAATACTGGTCTCACAGGGAATGCTGAAAACACCGACTGTAAGAAGAGTCTCTATTCTTGTACTTACGTGGCAGTTTGCCTTTTGTATTTCATTCCGTTGCGA
Source organism: Schistocerca americana (assembly GCF_021461395.2). Lineage (NCBI taxonomy): Eukaryota > Metazoa > Arthropoda > Insecta > Orthoptera > Acrididae > Schistocerca > Schistocerca americana. Next base: position 626,186,132 of record NC_060124.1, on the reverse strand, counting down.
TTTCTGCGTTTCATCGTCAATGTGAAAGTCAAAGGAATACATTGAACCTGTAGTGGTATATTGGAAACTAATTCTGGTCTCACAGGGAATGCTCAAAGCACCGACTGTAAGAAGAGTCTCAATTATTGTACTTAAGGCGACATTGTGCTTTTTGTATTTAATTCCGATGCGATTTCTGTGTTTCATCGTCAATGTGAAGGTCCTAGGAATACATTGAACCTGCTGAGGTGTATCGGAAACTAATACTAGACTCACAGGGAAACCTGAAAGCACCGACTGTAAGAAGAGTCTCTATTCTTGTACTTACGCGGCAGTTTGCCTTTTGTATTTCATTCCGATGCGATTTCTGTGTTTCATCGTCAATGTGAATGTCCAAGGAATACATTGAACCTGGAGTGGTGTATCGAAAACTAATACTGGTCTCACAGGGAATGTTCAAAGCACCGACTGTAAGAAGAGTCTCTATTCTTGTACTTAAGGCGACATTGTGCTTTTTGTATTTAATTCCGATGCGATTTCTGTGTTTCATCGTTAATATGAAGGTCCTAGGAATACATTGAACCTGCAGTGGTGTTTCGGAAACTAATACTGGTCTCACAGGGAATGCTGAAAGCACCGACTGTAAGAAGAGCCTCTATTCTTGTACTTAATTCGGCATTGCGCATTTGTATTTAATTCCGATGCGATTTCTGTCATTCATCGTCAATGTGAAGGTCCTAGGAATACATTGAACCTGCTGAGGTGTATCGGAAACTAATACTGGTCTCACAGGGAATGCTGAAAGCACCGACTCTAAGAAGAGTCTCTATACTTGTACTTACGCGGCAGTTTGCTTTTTGTATTTCATTCCGATGCGATTTCTGTGTTTCATCGTCAATGTGAAGGTCCAGGGAATACATTGAGCATGCAGTGGTCTATCGGAAACTAATACTGGTCTCACATGGAATGCTCAAAGCACCGACTGTAAGAAGAGTCTGTATTCTTGTACTTAAGGCGACATTGTGCCTTTTGTATTTAATTCCGATGCGATTTCTGTGTTTCATCGTCAATGTGAAGGTCCTAGGAATACATTGAACCTGCTGAGGTGAATCGGATACTATTACTGGTCTCACAGGGAATGCTGAAAACACCGACTGTAAGAAGAGTCTCTGTTCTTGTACTTACGCGGCAGTTTGGCTTTTGTATTTCATTCCGATGCGATTTCTGTGTTTCATCGTCAATGTGAATGTCCAAGGAATACATTGAACCTGGAGTGGTGTATCGAAAACCAATACTGGTCTCACAGGGAATGCTCAAAGCACCGACTGTAAGAAGAGTCTCTATTCTTGTACTTAAGGCGACATTGTGCCTTTTGTATTTAATTCCGATGCGATTTCTGTGTTTCATCGTCAATATGAAGGTCCTACGAATACATTGAACCTGCAGTGGTGTATCGGAAACTAATACTGGTCTCACACTAAATGCTCAAACCACTGACAGTAAGAAGAGTCTCTATTCTTGTACTTAAGGCAACATTGTGCCTTTTGTACTTAATTCCGATGCGATTTCTGTGTTTCATCGTCAATATGAAGGTCCTAAGAACACATTGAACCTGCTGAGGAGTATCGGAAACTAATACTGGTCTCACAGGGAATGCTGAAAGCACCGACTGTAAGAAGAGTCTCTATTCTTGTACTTACGCGGCAGTGGCCTTTTGTATTTCATTCCGATACGATATCTGTGTTTCATCGTCAATGTGAAGGACCAAGGAATATATTGTGCCAGCAGTGGTGTATCGGAAACTAATACTGGTCTCACAGGGAATGCTCAAAGCACCGACTGTAAGAAGAGGCTCTATTCTTGTACTTAAGGTTGAATTGTGCCTTTTGTATTTATTTCCGATGCGATTTCTGTGTTTCATTGTCAACGTGAAGGTCCAAGGAATACATTGAAGCTGCAGTGGTGTATCGGAAACTAATACTGGTCTCACAGGGAATGCTCAAAGCACCGACTGTAAGAAGAGTCTCTATTCTTGTACTTATGACGGCATTCTGCCTTTTGTATTTAATTCCGATGCGATTTCTGTGTTTCATCGTCAATGTGAAGGTCCGAGGAATACATTGAACCTGCAGTGGTGTATCGGAAACTATTACTGGTCTCACAGGGAATGCTGAAAGCACCGTCTGTAAGAAGAGTCTCTATTCTTGTACTTATGCTGCAGTTTGCTTTTTGTATTTCATTCCGATGTGATTTCTGTGTTTCATCGTCAATATGAAGGTCCAAGGAATACATTGAACCTGCAGTGGTGTATCGGAAACTAATACTGGTCTCACAGGGAATGCTCAAAGCACCGACTGTAAGAAGAGTCACTATTCTTGTAGTTATGCGGCAGTTTGCCTTTTGTATTTCATTCCTATGCGAATTCTATGTTTCATCGTCAAATTGAAGGTCCAAGGAATACATTGAACCTCGAGTGGTGTATCGGAAAATAATTCTGGTCTCACAGGGAATGCTGAAAGCACCGACTGTAAGAAGAGTCTCTATTCTTGTACTTATGCGGCAGTTTGCCTTTTGTATTTCTTTCCGATGTGATTTCTGTGTTTCATCGTCAATATGAAGGTCCAAGGAATACATTGAACCTGCAGTGGTGTATCGGAAGCTAATACTGGTCTCACAGGGAATGCTCAAAGCACCGACTGTAAGAAGAGTCACTATTCTTGTACTTAAGGCGACATTGTGCCTTTTGTATTTAATTCCGTTGCGATATCTGTGTTTCATCGTCAATGTGAAAGTGAAAGGAATACATTGAACCTGGAGTGGTATATCGGAAACTAATTCTGGCCTCACAGGGAATGCTGAAAGCACCGACTGTAAGAAGAGTCTCAATTCTTGTACCTAAGGCGACATTGTGCTTTTTGTATTTAATTCCGATGCGATTTCTGTGTTTCATCGTCAATGTGAAGGTCCTAGGAATACATTGAACCTGCTGAGGTATATCGGAAACTAATACTGGTCTCACAGGGAATGCTGAAAACACCGACTGTAAGAAGAGTCTCTATTCTTGTACTTACGTGGCAGTTTGCCTTTTGTATTTCATTCCGTTGCGATTTCTGTGTTTCATCGTCAATGTGAAAGTCAAAGGAATACATTGAACCTGTAGTGGTATATCGGAAACTAATTCTGGTCTCACAGGGAATGCTCAAAGCAGCGACTGTAAGAAGAGTCTCAATTCTTGTACTTAAGGCGACATTGTGCGTTTTGTATTTAATTCCGATGCGATTTCTGTGTTTCATCGTCAATATGAAGGTCCTAGGAATACATTGAACCTGCAGTGGTGTTTCGGAAACTAATACTGGTCTCACAGGGAATGCTGAAAGCACCGACTGTAAGAAGAGCCTCTATTCTTGTACTTAATTCGGCATTGCGCATTTGTATTTAATTCCGATGCGATATCTGTCTTTCATCGTCAATGTGAAGGTCCTAGGAATACATTGAACCTGCTGAGGTGAATCGGATACTATTACTGGTCTCACAGGGAATGCTGAAAGCACCGACTGTAAGAAGAGTCTCTATTCTTGTACTTACGCGGCAGTTTGGCTTTTGTATTTCATTCCGATGCGATTTCTGTGTTTCATCGTCAATGTGAATGTCCAAGGAATACATTGAACCTGGAGTGGTGTATCGAAAACTAATACTGGTCTCACAGGGATAGCTCAAAGCACCGACTGTAAGAAGAGTCTCTATTCTTGTACTTAAGGCGACATTGTGCCTTTTGTATTTAATTCCGATGCGATTTCTGTGTTTCATCGTCAATATGAAGGTCCTACGAATACATTGAACCTGCAGTGGTGTATCGGAAACTAATACTGGTCTCATACTAAATGCTCAAAGCACTGACAGTGAGAAGAGTCTCTATTCTTGTACTTAAGGCGACATTGTGCCTTTTGTATTTAATTCCGATGCGATTTCTGTGTTTCATCGTCAATATGAAGGTCCTAAGAACACATTGAACCTGCTGAGGAGTATCGGAAACTAATACTGGTCTCACAGGGAATGCTGAAAGCACCGACTGTGAGAAGAGTCTCTATTCTTGTACTTACGCGGCAGTGGCCTTTTGTATTTCATTCCGATGCGATATCTGTGTTTCATCGTCAATGTGAAGGACCAAGGAATACATTGTGCCTGCAGTGGTGTATCGGAAACTAATAGTGCTCTCACAGGGAATACTTAAAGCACCGACTGTAAGAAGAGGCTCTATTCTTGTACTTAAGGTTGAATTGTGCCTTTTGTATTTACTTCCGATGCGATTTCTGTGTTTCATTGTCAACGTGAAGGTCCAAGGAATACATTGAAGCTGCAGTGGTGTATCGGAAACTAATACTGGTCTCACAGGGAATGCTCAAAGCACCGACTGTAAGAAGAGTCTCTATTCTTGTACTTATGACGGCATTCTGCCTTTTGTATTTAATTCCGATGCGATTTCTGTGTTTCATCGTCAATGTGAAGGTCCAAGGAATACATTGAACCTGCAATGGTGTATCAGAAACTAATACTGGTCTCACAGGAATTGCTCAAAGCACCGACTGTAAGAAGGGTCTCTATTCTTGTACTTAAGGCGACATTGTGCCTTTTGTATTTAATTCAGATGCGGTTTCTGTGTTTCATCGTCAATGTGAAGGTCCTAGGAATACATTGAACCTGCAGTGCTGTATCGGAAACTAATACTGGTCCCACAGGGAATGCTCAAAGCACCGACTGTAAGAAGAGTCTCTATTCTTGTACTTAAGACATCATTGTGGCTTTTGTATTTAATTCCGATGCGATTTCTGAGTTTCATCGTCAATGTGAAGGTCCTAGGTATACATTGAACCTGCTGAGGTGTATCGGAAACTAATACTGGTCTCACAGGGAATGCTCAAAGCACCGACTGTAAGAAGAGTCTCTATTCTTGTACTTAAGGCGGCACTGCGCATTTGTATTTAATTCCGATGCGATTTCTGTGTTTCATCGTCAATGTGAAGGTCCTAGGAATACATTGAACCTGCTGAGGTGAATCGGAAACTAATACTGGTCTCACAGGGAATGCTGAAAGCACCGACTGTAAGAAGAGTCTCTATTCTTGTACTTACGCGGCAGTTTGCGTTTTGTATTTCATTCCGATGCGATTTCTGTGTTTCATCGTCAATGTTATGTCCAAGGAATACATTGAACCTGGAGTGGTGTATCGAAAACTAATACTGGTCTCACAGGGAGTGCTCAAAGCACCGACCGTAAGAAGAGTCTCTATTCTTGTACTTAAGGCGACATTGTGCCTTTTGTATTTAATACCGATGCGATTTCTGTGTTTCATCATCAATGTTACTGTCCTAGGAATACATTGAACCTGCAGTGCTGTATCGGAAACTAATACTGGTCCCACAGGGAATGCTCAAAGCACCGACTGTAAGAAGAGTCTCTATTCTTGTACTTAACGCGGCACTGCGCATTTGTATTTAATTCCGATGCGATTTCTGTGTTTCATCGTCAATATGAAGGTCCTACGAATACATTGAACCTGCAGTGGTGTATCGGAAACTAATACTGGTCTCACACTAAATGCTCAAAGCACTGACAGTAAGAAGAGTCTCTATTCTTGTACTTAAGGCGACATTGTGCCTTTTGTATTTAATTCCGATGCGATTTCTGTGTTTCATCGTCAATATGAAGGTCCTAAGAACACATTGAACCTGCTGAGGAGTATCGGAAACTGATACTGGTCTCACACTAAATGCTCAAAGCACTGACAGTAAGAAGAGTCTCTATTCTTGTACTTAAGGCGGCATTGCGCCTTATGTAAATAATTCCGATGCGATTTCCGTCTTTCATCGTCAATGTGAAGGTCCTAGGAATACATTGAACCTATTGAGGTGTATCGCAAACTAATACTGGTCTCACAGGGAATGCTCAAAGCACCGAGTGTAAGAAGAGTCTCTATTCTTGTACTTAAGGCAACATTGTGCCTTTTGTATTTAATTCCTATGCGATTTCTGTGTTTCATCGTCTATGTGAAGGTCCTAGGAATACATTGAACCTGCTGAGGTGTATCGGAAACTGATACTGGTCTCACAGGGTATGCTGAAAGAACCGACTGTAAGAAGAGTCTCTATTCTTGTACTTACGCGGCAGTTTGCCTTTTGTATTTCATTCCGATGCGATTTCTGTGATTCATCGTCAATGTGAAGGTCCAAGGAATACATGGAACCTGGAGTGGTGTATCGGAAACTAATTGTGGTCTCACAGGGAATGCTCAAAGGACCGACTGTAAGAAGAGTCTCTATTCTTGTACTTAAGGCGACATTGTGCCTTTTGTATTTAATTCCGATGCGATTTCTGTGTTTCATCGTCAATGTGAAGGTCCTAGGAATACACAGAACCTGCTGATGTGTATCGGAAACTAATACTGGTCTCACAGGGAATGCTGAAAGCACCGACTGTTAGAAGAGTCTCTATTCGTGTACTTACGCGGCAGTTTTCCTTTTGTATTTCATTCCGATGCGATTTCTGTGTTTCATCGTCAATGTGAATGTCCAAGGAATACATTGAACCTGGAGTGGTGTATCGGAAATTAATACTGGTCTCACAGGGAATGCTCAAAGCACCGACTGTAAGAAGAGTCTCTATTCTTGTGCTTAAGGCGACATTGTGCCTTTTGTATTTAATTCAGATGCGATTTCTGTGTTTCATCGTCAATGTGAAGGTCCTAGGAATACATTGAAACTGGAGTGGTGTATCGGAAACTAATACTGGTCTCACAGGGAATGCTCAAAGCACCGACTGTAAGAAGAGCCCCTATTCTTGTACTTAAGGCGACATTGTGCCTTTTGTATTTAATTCCGATGCGATTACTGTGTTTCATCGTCAATGTGAAGGTCCTACGAATACATTGAACCTGCTGAGGTGTATCGGAAACTGATACTGGTCTCACAGGGTATGCTGAAAGAACCGACTGTAAGAAGAGTCTCTATTCTTGTACTTACGCGGCAGTTTGCCTTTTGTATTTCATTCCGATGTGATTTCTGTGATTCATCGTCAATGTGAAGGTCCAAGGAATACATGGAACCTGGAGTGGTGTATCGGAAACTAATTGTGGTCTCACAGGGAATGCTCTAAGGACCGACTGTAAGAAGAGTCTCTATTCTTGTACTTAAGGCGACATTGTGCCTTTTGTATTTAATTCCGATGCGATTTCTGTGTTTCATCGTCAATGTGAATGTCCTAGGAATACATAGAACCTGCTGATGTGTATCGGAAACTAATACTGGTCTCACAGGGAATGCTGAAAGCACCGACTGTTAGAAGAGTCTCTATTCGTGTACTTACGCGGCAGTTTTCCTTTTGTATTTCATTCCGATGCGATTTCTGTGTTTCATCGTCAATGTGAATGTCCAAGGAATACATTGAACCTGGAGTGGTGTATCGGAAGCTAATACTGGTCTCACAGGGAATGCTCAAAGCACCGACTGTAAGAAGAGTCTCTATTCTTGTGCTTAAGGCGACATTGTGCCTTTTGTATTTAATTCAGATGCGATTTCTGTGTTTCATCGTCAATGTGAAGGTCCTAGGAATACATTGAAACTGGAGTGGTGTATCGGAAACTAATACTGGTCTCACAGGGAATGCTCAAAGCACCGACTGTAAGAAGAGCCCCTATTCTTGTACTTAAGGCGACATTGTGCCTTTTGTATTTAATTCCGATGCGATTACTGTGTTTCATCGTCAATGTGAAGGTCCTACGAATACATTGAACCTGCTGAGGTGTATCGGAAACTGATACTGGTCTCGCAGGGTATGCTGAAAGAACCGACTGTAAGAAGAGTCTCCATTCTTGTACTTACGCGGCAGTTTGCCTTTTGTATTTCATTCCGATGCGATATCTGTGTTTCATCGTCAATGTGAAGGACCAAGGAATACATTGTGCCTGCAGTGGTGTATCGGAAACTAATACTGGTCTCACAGGGAATGCTCAAAGCACCGACTGTAAGAAGAGGCTCTATTCTTGTACTTAAGGTTGAATTGTGCCTTTTGTACATATTTCCGATGCGATTTCTGTGTTTCATTGTCAACGTGAAGGTCCAAGGAATACATTGAAGCTGCAGTGGTGTATCGTAAACTAATACTGGTCTCACAGGAAATGCTCAAAGCACCGACTGTAAGAAGAGTCTCTATTCTTGTACTTATGACGGCATTCTGCATTTTGTATTTAATTCCGATGCGATTTCTGTGTTTCATCGTCAATGTGAAGGTCCAAGGAATACATTGAACCTGCAATTGTGTATCAGAAACTAATACTGGCCTCACAGGGAATGCTCAAAGCACCGACTGTAAGAAGGGTCTCTATTCTTGTACTTAAGGCGGCATTGCGCCTTATGTAAATAATTCCGATGCGATTTCTGTCTTTCATCATCAATGTGAAGGTCCTAGGAATACATTGAACCTATTGAGGTGTATCGCAAACTAATGCTGGTCTCACAGGGAATGCTCAAAGCACCGAGTGTAAGAAGAGTCTCTATTCTTGTACTTAAGGCAACATTGTGCCTTTTAGTATTTAATTCCTATGCGATTTCTGTGTTTTATCGTCAATGTGAAGGTCCTAGGAATACATTGAACCTGCTGAGGTGTATCGGAAACTGATACTGGTCTCACAGGGTATGCTGAAAGAACCGACTGTAAGAAGAGTCTCTATTCTTGTACTTACGCGGCAGTTTGCCTTTTGTATTTCATTCCGATGTGATTTCTGTGATTCATCGTCAATGTGAAGGTACAAGGAATACATGGAACCTGGAGTGGTGTATCGGAAACTAATTGTGGTCTCACAGGGAATGCTCAAAGGACCGACTGTAAGAAGAGTCTCTATTCTTGTACTTAAGGCGACATTGTGCCTTTTGTATTTAATTCCGATGCGATTTCTGTGTTTCATCGTCAATGTGAAGGTCCTAGGAATACATTGAACCTGCTGATGTGTATCGGAAACTAATACTGGTCTCACAGGGAATGCTGAAAGCACCGACTGTTAGAAGTGTCTCTATTCGTGTACTTACGCGGCAGTTTTCTTTTTGTATTTCATTCCGATGCGATTTCTGTGTTTCATCGTCAATGTGAATGTCCAAGGAATACATTGAACCTGGAGTGGTGTATCGGAAATTAATACTGGTCTCACAGGGAATGCTCAAAGCACCGACTGTAAGAAGAGTCTCTATTCTTGTGCTTAAGGCGACATTGTGCCTTTTGTATTTAATTCAGATGCGATTTCTGCGTTTCAACGTCAATGTGAAGGTATTAGGAATACATTGAAACTGGAGTGGTGTATCGGAAACTATCACTGGTCTCACAGGGAATGCTCAAAGCACCGACTGTAAGAAGAGTCTCTATTCTTATACTTAAGGCGACATTGTGCCTTTTGTATTTAATTCCGATGCGATTACTGTGTTTCATCGTCAATGTGAAGGTCCTAGGAATACATTGAACCTGCAGTGCTGTATCGGAAACTAATACTGGTCCCACAGGGAATGCTCAAAGCACCGACTGTAAGAAGAGTCTCTATTCTCGTACTTAAGACGGCATTGTGCCTTTTGTATTTAATTCCGATGCGATTTCTGAGTTTCATCGTCAATGTGAAGGTCGTAGGTATACATTGAACCTGCTGAGGTGTATCGGAAACTAATACTGGTCAACACAGGGAATGCTCAAAGCACCGACTGTAAGAAGAGTCTCTATTCTTGTACTTAAGGCGGCACTGCGCATTTGTATTTAATTCCGATGCGATTTCTGTGTTTCATCGTCAATGTGAAGGTCCTAGGAATACATTGAACCTGCTGAGGTGAATCGGAAACTAATACTGGTCTCACAGGGAATGCTGAAAGCACCGACTGTAAGAAGAGTCTCTATTCTTGTACTTACGCGGCAGTTTGCGTTTTGTATTTCATTCCGATGCGATATGTGTGTTTCATCGTCAATGTTAAGGTCCAAGGAATACATTGTGCCTGCAGTGGTGTATCGGAAACTAATACTGGTCTCACAGGGAATGCTCAAAGCACCGACTGTAAGAGGGGTCTCTATTCTTGTACTTAAGGCGGCATTGTGCTTTTTGTATTTAATACCGATGCGATTTCTGTGTTTCATCGTCAATGTGAAGGTCCAAGGAATACATTGAAGCTGCAGTGGTGTATCGGAAACTAATACTGGTCTCACAGGGAATGCTCAAAGCAACGACTGTAAGAAGAGTCTCTATTCTTGTACTTATGAAGGCATTCTGCCTTTTGTAATTAATTCCGATGCGATTTCTGTGTTTCATCGTCAATGTGAAGGTCCAAGGAATACTTTCAACCTGCAGTGGTGTATCAGAAACTAATACTGGTCTCACAGGGAATGCCCAAAGCACCGACTCTAAGAAGAGTCTCTATTTCTGTACTTAAGGCGGCATTGCGCCTTTTGTATTTAATTCCGAGGCGATTTCTGTGTTTCAACATCAATGTGAAGGTCCAAGGAATACATTGAACCTGCAGTGGTGTATCGGAAACTAATACTGGTCTCACAGGGAATGCTGAAAGCACCGACTCTAAGAAGAGTTTCTATTCTTGTACTTACGCTGCAGTTTGCCTTTTGTATTTCATTCCGATGCGATTTCTGTGTTTCATAGTCAATGTGAAGGTCCAAGGAATATATGGAACCTGCAGTGGTGTATCGGAAACTAATACTGGTCTCACAGGGAATGCTTAAAGCACCGACTGTAAGAAGAGTCTCTATTCTTGTACATAAGGCGACATTGTGCCTTTTGTATTTAATTCCGATGCGATTTCTGTGTTTCATCGTCAATGTGAAGGTCCTAGGAATACATTGAACCTGCTGAGGTGAATCGGAAACTAATACTGGTCTCACAGGGAATGCTGAAAGCACCGACTGTAAGAAGAGTCTCTATTCTTGTACTTACGCGGCAGTTTGCGTTTTGTATTTCATTCCGATGCGATTTCTGTGTTTCATCGTCAATGTTATGTCCAAGGAATACATTGAACCTGGAGTGGTGTATCGGAAACTAATACTGGTCTCACAGGGAGTGCTCAAAGCACCGACTGTAAGAAGAGTCTCTATTCTTGTACTTAAGGCGACATTGTGCCTTTTGTATTTAATACCGATGCGATTTCTGTGTTTCATCGTCAATGTTACTGTCCTAGGAACACATTGAACCTGCAGAGGTGTATCGGAAGCTAATACTGGTCTCACAGGGAATGCTGAAAGCACCGACTGTAAGAAGAGTCTCCATTCTTGTACTTACGCGCCAGTGGCATTTTGTATTTCATTCCGATGCGATATCTGTGTTTCATCGTCAATGTTAATGTCCAAGGAATACATTGTGCCTGCAGTGGTGTATCGGAAACTAATACTGGTCTCACAGGGAATGCTCAAAGCACCGACTGTAAGAGGGGTCTCTATTCTTGTACTTAAGGCGGCATTGTGCCTTTTGTATTTATTTCCGATGCGATTTCTGTGTTTCATCGTCAATGTGAAGGTCCAAGAAATACATTGAAGCTGCAGTGGTGTATCGGAAACTAATACTGGTCTCACAGGGAATGCTCAAAGCAACGACTGTAAGAAGAGTCTCTATTCTTGTACTTATGAAGGCATTCTGCCTTCTGTATTTAATTCCGATGCGATTTCTGTGTTTCATCGTCAATGTGAAGGTTCAAGGAATACATTCAAGCTGCAGTGGTGTATCAGAAACTAATACTGGTCTCACAGGGAATGCCCAAAGCACCGACTCTAAGAAGAGTCTCTATTTCTGTACTTAAGGCGGCATTGCGCCTTTTGTATTTAATTCCGAGGCGATTTCTGTGTTTCAACATCAATGTGAAGGTCCAAGGAATACATTGAACCTGCAGTGGTGTATCGGAAACTAATACTGGTCTCACAGGGAATGCTCAAAGCACCGACTGTAAGAAGAGTCTCTATTCTTGTACTTAAGGCGACATTGTGCCTTTTGTATTTAATTCCGATGCGATTACTGTGTTTCATCGTCAATGTGAAGGTCCTAGGAATACATTGAACCTGCAGTGCTGTATCGGAAACTAATACTGGTCCCACAGGGAATGCTCAAAGCACCGACTGTAAGAAGAGTCTCTATTCTTGTACTTAAGACGGCATTGTGCCTTTTGTATTTAATTCCGATGCGATTTCTGAGTTTCATCGTCAATGTGAATATCCTAGGTATACATTGAACCTGCTGAGGTGTATCGGAAACTAATACTGGTATCACAGGAATGCTGAAAGCACCGACTGTAGGAAGAGTCTCTATTATTGTACTTACGCAGCAGTTTGCCTTTTGTATTTCATTCCGATGCGATTTCTGTGTTTCATCGTCAATGTGAATGTCCAAGGAATTCATTGAACCTGGAGTGGTGTATTGGAAACTAATTCTGGTCTCACAGGGAATGCTCAAAGCACAGACTGTAAGAAGAGTCTCTATTCTTGTACTTAATGCGGCATTGCGCCTTATGTATTTAACTCCGATGCGATTACTGTCTTTCATCGTCAATGTGAAGGTCCTAGGAATACATTGAACCTATTGAGGTGTATCGGAAACTAATACTGGTCTCACAGGGTATGCTGCAAGAACCGACTGTAAGAAGAATCTCAATTCTTGTACTTACGCGGCAGTTTGCCTTGTGTATTTCATTCCGATGCGATTTCTGTGTTTCATCGTCAATGTGAAGGTACAAGGAATACATTGAACCTGGAGTGGTGTATCGGAAATAAATACTGGTATCACAGGGAATGCTCAAAGCACCGACTGTAAGAAGAGTCTCTATTCTTGTGCTTAAGGCGACATTGTGCCTTTTGCATTTAATTCAGATGCGATTTCTGTGTTTCATCGTCAATGTGAAGGTCCTAGGAATACATTGAAACTGGAGTCGTGTATCGGAAACTAATACTGGTCTCACAGGGAATGCTCTAAGCACCGACTGTAAGAAGAGTCTCTATTCTTGTACTTAAGGCGACATTGTGCCTTTTGTATTTAATTCCGATGCGATTTCTGAGTTTCATCGTCAATGTGAAGGTCCTAGGTATACATTGAACCTGCTGAGGTGTATCGGAAACTAATACTGGTCTCACAGGGAATGCTCAAAGCACCGACTGTAAGAAGAGTCTCTATTCTTGTACTTAAGGCGGCACTGCGCATTTGTATTTAATTCCGATGCGATTTCTGTGTTACATCGTCAATGTGAAGGTCCTAGGAATACATTGAACCTGCTGAGGTGAATCGGAAACTAATACTGGTCTCACAGGGAATGCTGAAAGCACCGACTGTAAGAAGAGTCTCTATTCTTGTACTTACGCGGCAGTTTGCGTTTTGTATTTCATTCCGATGCGATTTCTGTGTTTCATCGTCAATGTTATGTCCAAGGAATACATTGAACCTGGAGTGGTGTATCGAAAACTAATACTGGTCTCACAGGGAGTGCTCAAAGCACCGACTGTAAGAAGAGTCTCTATTCTTGTACTTAAGGCGACATTGTGCCTTTTGTATTTAATACCGATGCGATATCTGTGTTTCATCGTCAATGTTACTGTCCTAGGAACACATTGAACCTGCAGAGGTGTATCGGAAGCTAATACTGGTCTCACAGGGAATGCTGAAAGCACCGACTGTAAGAAGAGTATCTATTCTTGTACTTACGCGGAAGTGGCATTTTGTATTTCATTCCGATGCGATATGTGTGTTTCATCGTCAATGTTAAGGTCCAAGGAATACATTGTGCCTGCAGTGGTGTATCGGAAACTAATACTGGTCTCACAGGGAATGCTCAAAGCACCGACTGTAAGAGGGGTCTCTATTCTTGTACTTAAGGCGGCATTGTGCCTTTTGTATTTATTTCCGATGTGATTTCTGTGTTTCATCGTCAATGTGAAGGTATAAGGAATACATTGAACCTGCAGTGGTGTATCGGAAACTAATACTGGTCTCACAGGGAATGCTCAAAGCACCGACTGTAAGAAGAGTCTCTATTCTTGTACTTAAGGCGACATTGTGCCTTTTGTATTTAATTCCGATGCGATTACTGTGTTTCATCGTCAATGTGAAGGTCCTAGGAATACATTGAACCTGCAGTGCTGTATCGGAAACTAATACTGGTCCCACAGGGAATGCTCAAAGCACCGACTGTAAGAAGAGTCTCTATTCTTGTACTTAAGGCGGCACTGCGCATTTGTATTTAATTCCGATGCGATCTCTGTCTGTCATCGTCAATGTGAAGGGCCTAGGAATACATTGAACCTGCTGAGGTGTATCGGAAACTAATACTGGTCTCACAGGGAATGCTGAAAGCACCGACTCTAAGAAGAGTTTCTATTCTTGTTCTTACGCTGCAGTTTGCCTTTTGTATTTCATTCCGATGCGACTTCTGTGTTTCATAGTCAATGTGAAGGTCCAAGGAATACATTGAACCTGCAGTGGTGTTTCGGAAACTAATACTGGTCTCACAGGGAATGCTTAAAGCACCGACTGTAAGAAGAGTCTCTATTCTTGTACTTAAGGCGACATTGTGCCTTTTGTATTTAATTCCGATGCGATTTCTGTGTTTCATCGTCAATGTGAAGGTCCTAGGAATACATTGAACCTGCTGAGGTGAATCGGAAACTAATACTGGTCTCACAGGGAATGCTGAAAGCACCGACTGTAAGAAGAGTCCCTATTCTTGTACTTACGCGGCAGTTTGCGTTTTGTATTTCATTCCGATGCGATTTCTGTGTTTCATCGTCAATGTTATGTAGAAGGAATACATTGAACCTGGAGTGGTGTATCGAAAACTAATACTGGTCTCACAGGGAGTGCTCAAAGCACCGACTGTAAGAAGAGTCTCTATTCTTGTAATTAAGGCGACATTGTGCCTTTTGTATTTAATACCGATGCGATTTCTGTGTTTCATCGTCAATGTTACTGTCCTAGGAATACATTGAACCTGCAGAGGTGTATCGGAAGCTAATACTGGTCTCACAGGGAATGCTGAAAGCACCGACTGTAAGAAGAGTCCCTTTTCTTGTACTTACGCGCCAGTGGCATTTTGTATTTCATTCCGATGCGATATCTGTGTTTCATCGTCAATGTTAAGGTCCAAGGAATACATTGTGCCTGCAGTGGTGTATCGGAAACTAATACTGGTCTCACAGGGAATGCTCAAAGCACCGACTGTAAGAGGGGTCTCTATTCTTGTACTTAAGGCGGCATTGTGCCTTTTGTATTTATTTCCGATGCGATTTCTGTGTTTCATCGTCAATGTGAAGGTCCAAGAAATACATTGAAGCTGCAGTGGTGTATCGGAAACTAATACTGGTCTCACAGGGAATGCTCAAAGCAACGACTGTAAGAAGAGTCTCTATTCTTCTACTTATGAAGGCATTCAGCCTTTTGTAATTAATTCCGATGCGATTTCTGTGTTTCATCGTCAATGTGAAGGTTCAAGGAATACAATCAAGCTGCAGTGGTGTATCAGAAACTAATACTGGTCTCACAGGGAATGCCCAAAGCACCGACTCTAAGAAGAGTCTCTATTTCTGTACTTAAGGCGGCATTGCGCCTTTTGTATTTAATTCCGAGGCGATTTCTGTGTTTCAACATCAATGTGAAGGTCCAAGGAATACATTGAACCTGCAGTGGTGTATCGGAAACTAATACTGGTCTCACAGGGAATGCTCAAAGCACCGACTGTAAGAAGAGTCTCTATTCTTGTACTTAAGGCGACAGTGTGCCTTTTGTATTTAATTCCGATGCGATTACTGTGTTTCATCGTCAATGTGAAGGTCCTAGGAATACATTGAACCTGCAGTGCTGTATCGGAAACTAATACTGGTCCCACAGGGAATGCTCAAAGCACCGACTGTAAGAAGAGTCTCTATTCTTGTACTTAAGACGGCATTGTGCCTTTTGTATTTAATTCCGAT
Organism: Schistocerca americana; assembly: GCF_021461395.2. NCBI lineage: Eukaryota > Metazoa > Arthropoda > Insecta > Orthoptera > Acrididae > Schistocerca > Schistocerca americana. The sequence goes on along the minus strand of NC_060124.1, from coordinate 626,170,184 downwards.
GCGATTTCTGAGTTTCATCGTCAATGTGAAGGTCCTAGGTATACATTGAACCTGCTGAGGTGTATCGGAAACTAATACTGGTCTCACAGGAATGCTGAAAGCACCGACTGTAGGAAGAGTCTCTATTATTGTACTTACGCAGCAGTTTGCCTTTTGTATTTCATTCTGATGCGATTTCTGTGTTTCATCGTCAATGTGAATGTATAAGGAATTCATTGAACCTGGAGTGGTGTATTGGAAACTAATTCTGGGCTCACAGGGAATGCTCAAAGCACCGACTGTAAGAAGAGTCTCTATTCTTGTACTTAAGGCGGCATTGCGCCTTATGTATTTAATTCCGATGCGATTACTGTCTTTCATCGTCAATGTGAAGGTCCTAGGAATACATTGAACCTATTGAGGTGTATCGGAAACTAATACTGGTCTCACAGGGAACGCTCAAAGCACCGAGTGTAAGAAGAGTCTCTATTCTTGTACTTAAGGCAACATTGTGAATTTTGTATTTAATTCCGATGCGATTTCAGTGTTTCATCGCCAATGTGAAGGTCCTAGGAATACATTGAACCTGCTGAGGTGTATCGGAAACTAATACTAATCTCACAGGGTATGCTGAAAGAACCGACTGTAAGACGAATCTCAATTCTTGTACTTACGCGGTAGTTTGCCTTGTGTATTTCATTCCGATGCGATTTCTGTGTTTCATCGTCAATGTGAAGGTACAAGGAATACATTGAACCTGGAGTGGTGTATCGGAAATAAATACTGGTATCACAGGGATTGCTCAAACCACCGACTGTGAGAAGAGTCTCTATTCTTGTACTTAAGGCGGCATTGCGCAATTTGTATTTATTTCCGATGCGATTTCTGTGTTTCATCGTCAATGTGAAGGTCCTAGGAATACATTGAACCTGCTGAGGTGTATCGGAAACTAATACTGGCCTCACAGGGAATGCTGAAAGCACCGACTGTAAGAAGAGTCTCTATTCTTGTACTTAATGAGGCATTGTGCCTTTTTTATTTAATTCCGATGCGATTTCTGTGTCTCATCGTCAATGTGAAGGTCCAAGGAATACATTAAACCCGCAGTGGTGTATCGGAAACTAATACTGGTCTCACAGGGAATGCGCAAGTCACCGACTGTAAGAAGAGTCGTTATTCTTGTATTTAAGGCGGCATTGTGCCTTTTGTATTTAATTCCGATGTAAATTCAGTGTTTCATCGTCAATGTGTATGTCCAGGCAATACATTGAACCGGCACTGGTGTATCGGAAACTAATACTGGTCTCACAGGGAATGCTCAAGGCACCGACTGTACGAAGAGTCACTATTCTGTACTTGAGGCGACATTGTGCCTTTTGTATTTAATTCCGATGCAATTTCTGTGTTTCATCGTCAATGTGAACATCCAAGGTATACATTGAACCTGCAGCGGTGTATCGCAAACTAGTACTGGTCTCACAAGGAATGCTCAAAGCACCGACTGTAAGAAGAGTCTCTATTCTTGTACTTAGGGCGGCATTGTGCCTTTTGTATTTAATTCCGATGCGATTTCTGTGTTTCTTCGTCAATGTGAAGGTCCTAGGAATACATTTAACCTGCAGTGGTGTATCGGAAACTAATACTGGTCTCACAGGGAATGCTCAAAGCACCGACTGTAAGAAGAGTCTCTATTCTTGCACTTAAGATGGCATTGTGCCTCTTGTATTTAATTCCGATATAATTTCCGATTTTCATCGGCAATGTGTATGTCCAAGGAATACATTGAACCTGCAGTGGTGTATTGGAAACTAATACTGGTCTCACAGGGAATGCTTTAAGCACCGACTGTAAGAAGAGTCTCTATTCTTGTACTTAAGGCGGCATTGTGCCTTTTGTATTTAATTCCGACGCGATTTCTGTGTTTCATCGTCAATGTGAAGGTCCATGGAATACATTGAACTCACAGTGGTGTATCGGAAACTAATACTGGTCTCACAGGGAATGCTCAAAGCACCGACTGTAAGAAGAGTCTCTATTCTTGTACTTAGGGCGGCATTGTGCCTTTTGTATTTAATTCCGATGCAATTTGTGTGTTTCATCGTCAATGTGAAGGTCCAAGGAATACATTTAACCTGCAGTGGTGTATCGGTAACTAATACTGGTCTCACAGAGAATGCTCAAAACACTGACTGTAAGACGAGTCTCTATTCCTGTACTTAAGCGGCAGTTTGCCTTTTGTATTTCGTTCCGATGTGATTTCTGTTTTTCATCATCAATGTGAATTTCCATGGAATACATTGTACCTGCAGTGGTGTATCGGAAACTAATACAGGTCTCACAGGGAATGCTCAAAGCACCGACCGTAAGAAGAGTCTCTATTCTTGTACATAGAGCGGCATTGTGTATTCTGTACTTAAATCCGATGCGATTTCTGTGGTTCATCGTCAATGTGAAGGTCCAAGGAATACATTGAACCTGCAGTGGTGTATCGGAAACTAATACTGGTCCCACAGGGAATGCTCAAAGCACCGACTGTAAGAAGGGTCTCTATTCTTGTACTTAATGCGGCATTGTGCCTTTTGAATTTAATTCCGATGCGATTTTTGTGTTTCATCGTCAATTTGAAGGTCCAAGGAATACATAGTGCCTGCAGTGGTGTATCGGAAACTAATACTGGTCTCACAGGGAATGCTCAAACACCGACTGTAAGAAGAGTTTCTATTCTTGTAGTTAAGGCGGCATTGTGCCTTTCGTATTTAATTCCGATGCGAATTTTGTGTTTCATCGTCAATGTGAAGGTCCAAGGAATACATTGCACCTGCAGTGGTGTATCGGAAACTAATACTGGTCTCACAAGGAATGCTCAAAACACCGACTGTAAGACGAGTCTCAATTCTTGTAGTTACGCGGCAGTTTGCTTTTTGTATTTTATTCCGATGCGATTTCTGTGTTTCATCGTCAAATTGAAGGTCCAAGGAATACATTGAACCTCGAGTGGTGTATCGGAAAATAATTCTGGTCTCACAGGAAATGCTCAAAGCACCGACTGTAAGAAGAGTCTCTATTCTTGCAATCAAGGCGGCATTGTGCCTTTTGTATTTAATTCTCGATGTAATTTCAGTGTTCCATCGTCAATGTGTATGTCCAAGGAATACATTGAACCTGCAGTGGTGTATCGGTAACTAATACTGGTCTCACAGGGAATGCTCAAAGCACCGACTGTAAGAGGAGTCTCTATTCTTGTATTTATGGTGGCATTGTGCCTTTTGTATTTAATTCCGATGCGATTTCTGTGTTTCATCGTCAATGTGAAGGTCCAAGGAACACACTGAACCTGCAGTGGTGTATCGGAAACTAATACTAGTCTCACAGGGAATGCTCAAAGCACCGAAGGTAAGAAAAGTTTATAATCTTGTACTTAAGGCGGCTTTGTGCCTTTTGTATTTAATTCCGATGCGATTTCTGTGTTCATCGTCAATGTGAAGGTCCAAGCAATACAATAAACCTGCAGTGGTGTATCGGAAACTAATACTGGTCTCACAGGGAATGCTCACAGCACCGACTGTAAGATGAGTCTCTATTCTTGTACTTAAGGCGGCATTGTGCCTTTTGTATTTAATTCCGATGTAATTTCAGTGTTTCATCGTAAATTCGTATGTCCAGTCAATTCATTGAACCTGCAGTGGTGTATCGGAAACTAATACTGGTCTCACAGGGAATGCTCAAAGCAACGACTGTACGAAGAGTCACTATTCTTATACTTGAGGCGGCATTGTGCCTTTTGTATTTAATTCCGATGCGATTTCTCTTTTTCATCGTCATTGTGAAGATCCAAGGAATACATTGAACCTGCAGTGGTGTATCGGAAACTAATACTGGTCTCACAGGGAATGCTCAAAGCACCGACTATAAGAAGAGTCTCTATTCTTGTACCTAAGGCGGCATTGTGCCTCTTGTATTTAATTCCTATTCGATTTCTGTATTTCATCGTCAATGTGAAGGACCAAGGAATACATTGAACTTGCAGTGGTGTATCGGAAACTAATACTGGTCTCACAGGAATGGATAAAAACACAGACTCTAAGAAGTCTCACTCTTCTTGTACTTAAGGCGGCATTGAGTCTTTTGTATTTAATTTCGATGTAATTCCAGTGTTTCATCGTCAATGTGTATGTCCAAGGAACACTTTGAACCTGCAGTGGTGTATCAGAAACTAATACTCGTCTCTCAGGGAATGCGCAAGGCACCGACTGTAAGAAGAGTCTGTATTCTTGTACTTAAGGCGGCATTTTGACTTTTGTATTTAATTCCGATGCGATTTCTGTGTTTCTTCGTCAATGTGAAGGTCCTAGGAATACATTGAACCTGCAGTGGTGTATCGGAAACTAATATTGGTCTCACAGGGAATGCTCAAAGCACCGACTGTAAGAAGAGTCTCTATTCTTGCACTTAAGGCGGCATTGTGCCTTTTGTATTTAATTCCGATATAATTTCTGTTTTTCATCGGCAATGTGTATGTCCCAAAAATACATTGAACCTGCAGTGGTGTATTGGAAACTAATACTGGTCTCACAGGGAATGCTCACAGCACCGACTGTAAGATGAGTCTCTATTCTTGTACTTAAGGCGGCATTGTGCCTTTTGTATTTAATTCCGATGTAATTTCAGTGTTTCATCGTAAATTCGTATGTCCAGTCAATTCATTGAAACTGCAGTGGTGTATCGGAAACTAATACTGGTCTCACAGGGAATGCTCAAAGCAACGACTGTACGAAGAGTCACTATTCTTATACTTGAGGCGGCATTGTGCCTTTTGTATTTAATTCCGATGCGATTTCTGTATTTCATCGTCAATGTGAAGGACCAAGGAATACATTGAACTTGCAGTGGTGTATTGGAAACTAATACTGGTCTCACAGGAAAGGTCAAAACACTGACTCTAAGAAGTCTCACTCTTCTTGTACTTAAGGCGGCATTGTGCCTTTTGTATTTAATTCCGATGCGATTTCAGTGTTTCATTGTCAATGTGCATGTCCAAGGAATTCATTGAACTTGCAGTGGTGTATCGGAAACTAATACTGGTCTCACAGGGAATACCCAAAATACCGACTGTAAGATGAGTCTGTATTCTTGTATTTAAGGCGGCATTTTGCCTTTTGTATTTAATTCCGATGCGATTTCTGTGTTTCATCGTCAATGTGAAGCTCCGAGAAATACATTGAACCTGCAGTTGTGTACCGGAAACTAATACTGGTCTCACAGAGAATGCTCAAAACACTGACTGTAAGACGAGCCTCTATTCCTGTACTTACGCGGCAGTTTGCCATTTGTATTTCATTCCGATGCGACTTCTGTTTTTCATCGTCAATGTGAATTTCCATGGAATACATTGTACCTGCAGTTTTGTATCGGAAACTAATACTGGTCTCAAAGGGAATGCTCAAAGCACCGACCGTAACAAGAGTCTCTATTCTTTTACATAAGGCGGCATTGTGCCTTTTGTATTTAAATCCGATGCGATTTCTGTGGTTCATCGTCAATGTGAAGGTCCAAGGAATACATTGAACCTGCAGTGGTGTATCGGAAACTAATACTGGTCCCACAGGGAATGCTCAAAGCACCGACTGTAAGAAGGGTCTCTATTCTTGTACTTAAGGCGGCATTGTGCCTTTTGAATTTAATTCCGATGCGATTTTTGTGTTTCATCGTCTATTTGAAGGTCCAAGGAATACATTGTGCCTGCAGTGGTGTATCGGAAACTAATACTGGTCTCACAGGGAATGCTCAAAGCAAAGACCGTAACAAGAGTCTCTATTCTTTTACATAAGGCGGCATTGTGCCTTTTGTACTTAAATCCAATGCGATTTCTGTGGTTCATCGTCAAATTGAAGGTCCAAGGAATACATTGAACCTCGAGTGGTGTATCGGAAAATAATTCTGGTCTCACAGGGAATGCTCAAAGCACCGACTGTAAGAAGAGTCTCTATTCTTGAAATCAAGGCGGCATTGTGACTTTTGTATTTAATTCCGACGTAATTTCAGTGTTCCATCGTCAATGTGTATGTCCAAGGAATACATAGAACCTGCAGTGGTGTATCGGAAACTAATACTGGTCTCACAGGAAAGGATAAAAACACAGACTCTAAGAAGTCTCACTCTTCTTGTACTTAAGGCGGCATTGAGTCTTTTGTATTTAATTTCGATGTAATTCCAGTGTTTCATCGTCAATGTGTATGTCCAAGGAATACATTGAACCTGCAGTGGTGTATCGGAAACTAACACTGGTCTCACAGGGAATGCTCAAAGCACCGACTGTAAGAAGAGTCACTATTCTTGTACTTATGGTGGCATTGTGCCTTTTGTATTTAATTTCGATGCGATTACTGTGTTTCATCGTCAATGTGAAGGTCCAAGGAATACACTGAACCTGCAGTGGTGTATCGGAAACTAATACTAGTCTCACAGGGAATGCTCAAAGCACCGACTGTAAGAAAAGTTTATAATCTTGTACTTAAGGCGGCTTTTTGCCTTTTGTATTTAATTCCGATGCGATTTCTGTGTTCATCGTCAATGTGAAGGTCCAAGGAATACAATAAACCTGCAGTGGTGTATCGGAAACTAATACTGGTCTCACAGGAAAGGATAAAAACACAGACTCTAAGAAGTCTCACTCTTCTTGTACTTAAGGCGGCATTGAGTCTTTTGTATTTAATTTCGATGTAATTCCAGTGTTTCATCGTCAATGTGTATGTCCAAGGAACACATTGAACCTGCAGTGGTGTATCGGAAACTAACACTGGTCTCACAGGGAATGCTCAAAGCACCGACTGTAAGAAGAGTCTCTATTCCTGTACTTATGGTGGTATTGTGCCTTTTGTATTTAATTTCGATGCGATTACTGTGTTTCATCGTCAATGTGAAGGTCCAAGGAATACACTGAACCTGGAGTGGTGTATCGGAAACTAATACTAGTCCTACAGGGAATGCTCAAAGCACCGACTGTAAGAAAAGTTTATAATCTTGTACTTAAGGCGGCTTTGTGTCTTTTGTATTTAATTCCGATGCGATTTCTGTGTTCATCGTCAATGTGAAGGTCCAAGGAATACAATAAACCTGCACTGGTGTATCGGAAACTAATACTGGTCTCACAAGGAATTCGCAAAGCCCCGACTGTAAGAAGAGTCTGTATTCTTGTACTTAAGGCGGCATTTTCCCTTTTGTATTTAATTCCGAAACGATTTCTGTGTTTCTTCGTCAATGTGAAGGTACTAGGAATACATTGAACCTGCAGTGGTCTATAAGAAACTAATACTGGTCTCACAGGGAATTCTCAAAGCACCGACTGTAAGAAGAGTCTCTATTCTTGCACTTAAGGCGGCATTGTGCCATTTTGTATGTAATTAGGATATAATTTCTGTTTTTCATCGGCAATGTGTATGTCCAAAAAATACATTGAACCTGCAGTGGTGTATTGGAAACTAATGCTGGTCTCACAGGGAATGCTCAAAGCACCGACTGTAAGATGAGTCTCTATTCTTGTACTTAAGGCGGCATTGTGCCTTTTGTATTTAATTCCGATGTAATTTCAGTGTTTCATCGTAAATGCGTATGCCCAGTCAATTCATTGAACCTGCAGTGGTGTATCGGAAACTAATACTGGTCTCACAGGGAATGCTCAAAGCACCGACTGTACGAAGAGTCACTATTCTTGTACTTGAGGCGGCATTGTGCCTTTTGTATTGACTTCCGATGCGATTTCTCTTTTTCATCGTCATTGTGAAGATCCAAGGAATACATTGAACCTGCAGTGGTGTATCGGAAACTAATACTGGTCTCACAGGGAATGCTCAAAGCACCGACTGTAAGATGAGTCTATATTCTTGTACCTATGGCGGCATTGTGCCTTTTGTATTTAATTCCGATTCGATTTCTGTATTTCATCGTCAATGTGAAGGACCAAGGAATACATTGAACTTGCAGTGGTGTATCGGAAACTAATACTGGTCTCAGAGGAAAGGATAAAAACACAGACTCTAAGAAGTCTCACTCCTCTTGTACTTAAGGCGGCATTGAGTCTTTTGTATTTAATTCCAATGTAATTTCAGTGTCTAATTGTCAATGTGTATGTCCAAGGAATACTTTGAACCTGCAGTGGTGTATCGGAAACTAATACTGGTCTCACAGGGATTACTCAAAATACCGACTGTAAGAAGAGTCACTATTCTTGTATTTAAGGCGGCATTGTGCCTTTTGTATTTAATTCCGATGCGATTTCTGTGTTTCATCGTCAATGTGAAGGTCCGAGGAATACATTGAACCTGCAGTGGTGTATCGGAAACTAATACTGGTCTCACAGGGGATGCTCAAATCACCGACCGTAAGAAGAGTCCCTATTCTTGTACTTATGGCGGCATTGTGCCTTTTGTATTTAATTCCGATGCGATTTCTGTGTTTCATCGTCAATGTGATGGTCCTAGTAATACATTGAACCTGCTTAGGTGTATCGGAAACTAATACTGGTCTCACAGGGAATGCTAAAAGCACCGACTGTAAGAAGAGTCTCTATACTTGTATTTAAGACGACATTGTGCTTTTTGAATTTAATTCCGATGCGATTTCTGTGTTTCATCGTCATTGTGAAGGTCCGAGGAATACATTGAACCTGCAGTGGTGAATCAGAAACTAATACCGGTCTCACAGGGAATGCTCAAAGCACCGATTGTAAGAAGAGTCTTTATTCTTGTACTTAAGGCGGCATTGCGCCTTTTGTATTTAATTCCGATGCGATTTCTGTGTTTCATCGTCAATGTGAAGGTCCTAGTAATACATTGAACCTGCTGAGGTGTATCGGAAACTATTACTGGTCTCACAGGGAATGCTGAAAGCACCGTCTGTAAGAAGAGTCTCTATTCTTGTACTTATGCGGCAGTTTGCCTTTTGTATTTCATTCCGATATGATTTCTGTGTTTCATCGTCAATATGAAGGTCCAAGGAATACATTGAACCTGCAGTGGTGTATCGGAAACTAATACTGGTCTCACAGGGAATGCTCAAAGCACCGACTGTAAGAAGAGTCACTATTCTTGTAGTTATGCGGCAGTTTGCCTTTTGTATTTCATTCCTATGCGAATTCTATGTTTCATCGTCAAATTGAAGGTCCAAGGAATACATTGAACCTCGAGTGGTGTATCGGAAAATAATTCTGGTCTCACAGGGAATGCTCAAAGCACCGACTGTAAGAAGAGTCTATATTCTTGTACTTATGGTGGCATTGTGCCTTTTGTATTTCATTTCGATGGGATTACTGTGTTTCATCGTCAATGTGAAGGTCCAAGGAATACACTGAACCTGCAGTGGTGTATCGGAAACTAATACTAGTCTCACAGGGAATGCTCAAAGCACCGACTGTAAGAAAAGTTTATAATCTTGTACTTAAGGCGGCTTTGTGCCTTTTGTATTTAATTCCGATGCGATTTCTGTGTTTCATCGTCAATGTGAAGGTCCGAGGAATACATTGCACCTGCAGTGGTGTATCGGAAACTAATACTGGTCTCACAGGGAATGCTCAAAACACCGACTGTAAGGCGAGTCTCTATTCTTGTAGTTACGCGGCAGTTTGCCTTTTGTATTTCATTCCGATGCGACTTCTATGTTTCATCGTCAAATTGAAGGTCCATGGAATACATTGAACCTCGAGTGGTGTATCAGAAAGTAATTCTGGTCTCACAGGGAATGCTCAAAGCACCGACTGTAAGAAGAGTCTCTATTCTTGAAATGAAGGCGGCATTGTGCCTTTTGTATTTAATTCCGATGTAATTTCAGTGTTCCATCGTCAATGTGTATGTCCAAGGAATACATTGAACTTGCAGTGTTGTATCGGAAACTAATACTGGTCTCACAGGAAAGGATAAAAACACAGACTCTAAGAAGTCTCACTCTTCTTGTACTTAAGGCGGCATTGAGTCTTTTGTATTTAATTTCGATGTAATTCCAGTGTTTCATCGTCAATGTGTATGTCCAAGGAATACATTGAACCTGCAGTGGTGTATCGGAAACTAACACTGGTCTCACAGGGAATGCTCAAAGCACCGACTGTAAGAAGAGTCTCTATTCTTGTACTTATGGTGGCATTGTGCCTTTTGTATTTAATTTCGATGCGATTACTGTGTTTCATCGTCAATGTGAAGGTCCAAGGAATACACTGAACCTGCAGTGGTGTATCGGAAACTAATACTAGTCTCACAGGGAATGTTCAAAGCACCGACTGTAAGAAAAGTTTATAATCTTGTACTTAAGGCGGCTTTGTGCCTTTTGTATTTAATTCCGAAGCGATTTCTGTGTTCATCGTCAATGTGAAGGTCCAAGGAATACAATAAACCTGCAGTGGTGTATCGGAACCTATTACTGGTCTCACAGGGGATGCTCAAATCACCGACCGTAAGAAGAGTCTCTATTCTTGTACTTAAGGCGGCATTGCGCCTTTTGTATTTAATTCCGATGCGATTTCTGTGTTTCATTGTAAATGTGAAGGTCCTATGAATACATTGAACCTGCTGAGGTGTATCGGAAACTATTACTGGTCTCACAGGGAATGCTGAAAGCACCGAATGTAAGAAGAGTCTCTATTCTTGTACTTATGCGGCAGTTTGCCTTTTGTATTTCTTTCCGATGTGATTTCTGTGTTTCATCGTCAATATGAAGGTCCAAGGAATACATTGAACCTGCAGTGGTGTATCGGAAGCTAATACTGGTCTCACAGGGAATGCTCAAAGCACCGACTGTAAGAAGAGTCACTATTCTTGTACTTACGGCGACATTGTGCCTTTTGTATTTAATTCCGTTGCGATTTCTGTGTTTCATCGTCAATGTGAAGGTCCTAGGAATACATTGAACCTGCTGAGGTGTATCGGAAACTAATACTGGTCTCACAGGGAATGCTGAAAACACCGACTGTAAGAAGATTCTCTATTCTTGTACTTACGCGGCAGTTTGCCCTTTGTATTTCATTCCGATGCGATTTCTGTGTTTCATCGTCAATGTGAAAGTGAAAGGAATACATTGAACCTGGAGTGGTATATCGGAAACTAATTCTGGTCTCACAGGGAATGCTCAAAGCACCGACTGTAAGATGAGTCTCAATTCTTGTACTTAAGGCGACATTGTGCTTTTTGTATTTAATTCCGATGCGATTTCTGTGTTTCATCGTCAATGTGAAGGTTCTAGGAATACATTGAACCTGCTGAGGTGTATCGGAAACTAATACTGGTCTCACAGGGAATGCTGAAAACACCGACTGTAAGAAGAGTCTCTATTCTTGTACTTACGTGGCAGTTTGCCTTTTGTATTTCATTCCGTTGCGATTTCTGCGTTTCATCGTCAATGTGAAAGTCAAAGGAATACATTGAACCTGTAGTGGTATATCGGAAACTAATTCTGGTCTCACAGGGAATGCTCAAAGCACCGACTGTAAGAAGAGTCTCAATTCTTGTACTTTAGGCGACATTGTGCTTTTTGTATTTAATTCCGATGCGATTTCTGTGTTTCATCGTCAATGTGAATGTCCAAGGAATACATTGAATCTGGAGTGGTGTATCGAAAACTAATACTGGTCTCACAGGGAATGTTCAAAGCACCGACTGTAAGAAGAGTCTCTATTCTTGTACGTAAGGCGACATTGTGCTTTTTGTATTTAATTCCGATGCGATTTCTGTGTTTCATCGTCAATATGAAGGTCCTAGGAATACATTGAACCTGCAGTGGTGTTTCGGAAACTAATACTGGTCTCACAGGGAATGCTGAAAGCACCGACTGTAAGAAGAGCCTCTATTCTTGTACTTAATTCGGCATTGCGCATTTGTATTTAATTCCGATGCGATTTCTGTCATTCATCGTCAATGTGAAGGTCCTAGGAATACATTGAACCTGCTGAGGTGTATCGGAAACTAATACTGGTCTCACAGGGAATGCTGAAAGCACCGACTTTAAGAAGAGTCTCTATACTTGTACTTACGCGGCAGTTTGCTTTTTGTATTTCATTCCGATGCGATTTCTGTGTTTCATCGTCAATGTGAAGGTCCAGGGAATACATTGAGCATGCAGTGGTATATCGGAAACTAATACTGGTCTCACATGGAATGCTCAAAGCACCGACTGTAAGAAGAGTCTCTATTCTTGTACTTAAGGCGACATTGTGCCTTTTGTATTTAATTCCGATGCGATTTCTGTGTTTCATCGTCAATGTGAAGGTCCTAGGAATACATTGAACCTGCTGAGGTGAATCGGATACTATTACTGGTCTCACAGGGAATGCTGAAAGCACCGACTGTAAGAAGAGTCTCTATTCTTGTACTTACGCGGCAGTTTGGCTTTTGTATTTCATTCCGATGCGATTTCTGTGTTTCATCGTCAATGTGAATGTCCAAGGAATACAATGAACCTGGAGTGGTGTATCGAAAACTAATACTGGTCTCACAGGGAATGCTCAAAGCACCGACTGTAAGAAGAGTCTCTATTCTTGTACTTAAAGCGACATTGTGCCTTTTGTATTTAATTCCGATGCGATTTCTGTGTTTCATCGTCAATATGAAGGTCCTACGAATACATTGAACCTGCAGTGGTGTATCGGAAACTAATACTGGTCTCACACTAAATGCTCAAACCACTGACAGTAAGAAGAGTCTCTATTCTTGTACTTAAGGCAACATTGTGCCTTTTGTACTTAATTCCGATGCGATTTCTGTGTTTCATCGTCAATATGAAGGTCCTAAGAACACATTGAACCTGCTGAGGAGTATCGGAAACTAATACTGGTCTCACAGGGAATGCTGAAAGCACCTACTGTAAGAAGAGTCTCTATTCTTGTACTTACGCGGCAGTGGCCTTTTGTATTTCATTCCGATGCGATATCTGTGTTTCATCGTCAATGTGAAGGACCAAGGAATATATTGTGCCAGCAGTGGTGTATCGGAAACTAATACTGGTCTCACAGGGAATGCTCAAAGCACCGACTGTAAGAAGAGGCTCTATTCTTGTACTTAAGGTTGAATTGTTCCTTTTGTATTTATTTCCGATGCGATTTCTGTGTTTCATTGTCAACGTTAAGGTCCAAGGAATACATTGAAGCTGCAGTGGTGTATCGGAAACTAATACTGGTCTCACAGGGAATGCTCAAAGCACCGACTGTAAGAAGAGTCTCTATTCTTGTACTTATGACGGCATTCTGCCTTTTGTATTTAATTCCGATGCGATTTCTGTGTTTCATCGTCAATGTGAAGGTCCGAGGAATACATTGAACCTGCAGTGGTGTATCGGAAACTATTACTGGTCTCACAGGGAATGCCGAAAGCACCGTCTGTAAGAAGAGTCTCTATTCTTGTACTTATGCGGCAGTTTGCTTTTTGTATTTCATTCCGATGTGATTTCTGTGTTTCATCGTCAATATGAAGGTCCAAGGAATACATTGAACCTGCAGTGGTGTATCGGAAACTAATACTGGTCTCACAGGGAATGCTCAAAGCACCGACTGTAAGAAGAGTCACTATTCTTGTAGTTATGCGGCAGTTTGCCTTTTGTATTTCATTCCTATGCGAATTCTATGTTTCATCGTCAAATTGAAGGTCCAAGGAATACATTGAACCTCGAGTGGTGTATCGGAAAATAATTCTGGTCTCACAGGGAATGCTGAAAGCACCGACTGTAAGAAGAGTCTCTATTCTTGTACTTATGCGGCAGTTTGCCTTTTGTATTTCTTTCCGATGTGATTTCTGTGTTTCATCGTCAATATGAAGGTCCAAGGAATACATTGAACCTGCAGTGGTGTATCGGAAGCTAATACTGGTCTCACAGGGAATGCTCAAAGCACCGACTGTAAGAAGAGTCACTAATCTTGTACTTAAGGCGACATTGTGCCTTTTGTATTTAATTCCGTTGCGATATCTGTGTTTCATCGTCAATGTGAAAGTGAAAGGAATACATTGAACCTGGAGTATTATATCGGAAACTAATTCTGGCCTCACAGGGAATGCTGAAAGCACCGACTGTAAGAAGAGTCTCAATTCTTGTACCTAAGGCGACATTGTGCTTTTTGTATTTAATTCCGATGCGATTTCTGTGTTTCATCGTCAATGTGAAGGTCCTAGGAATACATTGAACCTGCTGAGGTATATCGGAAACTAATACTGGTCTCACAGGGAATGCTGAAAACACCGACTGTAAGAAGAGTCTCTATTCTTGTACTTACGTGGCAGTTTGCCTTTTGTATTTCATTCCGTTGCAATTTCTGTGTTTCATCGTCAATGTGAAAGTCAAAGGAATACATTGAACCTGTAGTGGTATATCGGAAACTAATTCTGGTCTCACAGGGAATGCTCAAAGCAGCGACTGTAAGAAGAGTCTCAATTCTTGTACTTAAGGCGACATTGTGCGTTTTGTATTTAATTCCGATGCTATTTCTGTGTTTCATCGTCAATGTGAAGGTCCTAGGAATACATTGAACCTGCTGAGGTGTATCGGAAACTAATACTAGACTCACAGGGAAACCTGAAAGCACCGACTGTAAGAAGAGTCTCTATTCTTGTACTTACGCGGCAGTTTGCCTTTTGTATTTCATTCCGATGCGATTTCTGTGTTTCATCGTCAATGTGAATGTCCAAGGAATACATTGAACCTGGGGTGGTGTAACGAAAACTAATACTGGTCTCACAGGGAATGTTCCAAGCACCGACTGTAAGAAGAGTCACTATTCTTGTACTTAAGGCGACATTGTGCCTTTTGTATTTAATTCCGATGCGATTTCTGTGTTTCATCGTCAATATGAAGGTCCTAGGAATACATTGAACCTGCAGTGGTGTTTCGGAAACTAATACTGGTCTCACAGGGAATGCTGAAAGCACCGACTGTAAGAAGAGCCTCTATTCTTGTACTTAATTCGGCATTGCGCATTTGTATTTAATTCCGATGCGATATCTGTCTTTCATCGTCAATGTGAAGGTCCTAGGAATACATTGAACCTGCTGAGGTGAATCGGATACTATTACTGGTCTCACAGGGAATGCTGAAAGCACCGACTGTAAGAAGAGTCTCTATTCTTGTACTTACGCGGCAGTTTGGCTTTTGTATTTCATTCCGATGCGATTTCTGTGTTTTATCGTCAATGTGAATGTCCAAGGAATACATTGAACCTGGAGTGGTGTATCGAAAACTAATACTGGTCTCACAGGGAATGCTCAAAGCACCGACTGTAAGAAGAGTCTCTATTCTTGTACTTAAGGCGACATTGTGCCTTTTGTATTTAATTCCGATGCGATTTCTGTGTTTCATCGTCAATATGAAGGTCCTACGAATACATTGAACATGCAGTGGTGTATCGGAAACTAATACTGGTCTCATACTAAATGCTCAAAGCACTGACAGTGAGAAGAGTCTCTATTCTTGTACTTAAGGCGACATTGTGCCTTTTGTATTTAATTCCGATGCGATTTCTGTGTTTCATCGTCAATATGAAGGTCCTAAGAACACATTGAACCTGCTGAGGAGTATCGGAAACTAATACTGGTCTCACAGGGAATGCTGAAAGCACCGACTGTAAGAAGAGTCTCTATTCTTGTACTTACGCGGCAGTGGCCTTTTGTATTTCATTCCGATGCGATATCTGTGTTTCATCGTCAATGTGAAGGACCAAGGAATACATTGTGCCTGCAGTGGTGTATCGGAAACTAATAGTGGTCTCACAGGGAATACGTAAAGCACCGACTGTAAGAAGAGGCTCTATTCTTGTACTTAAGGTTGAATTGTGCCTTTTGTATTTACTTCCGATGCGATTTCTGTGTTTCATTGTCAACGTGAAGGTCCAAGGAATACATTGAAGCTGCAGTGGTGTATCGGAAACTAATACTGGTCTCACAGGGAATGCTCAAAGCACCGACTGTAAGAAGAGTCTCTATTCTTGTACTAATGACGGCATTCTGCCTTTTTTATTTAATTCCGATGCGATTTCTGTGTTTCATCGTCAATGTGAAGGTCCAAAGAATACATTGAACCTGCAATGGTGTATCAGAAACTAATACTGGTCTCACAGGAATTGCTCAAAGCACCGACTGTAAGAAGGGTCTCTATTCTTGTACTTAAGGCGGCATTGCGCCTTATGTAAATAATTCCGATGCGATTTCTGTCTTTCATCGTCAATGTGAAGGTCCTAGGAATACATTGAACCTATTGAGGTGTATCGCAAACTAATACTGGTCTCACAGGGAATGCTCAAAGCACCGAGTGTAAGAAGAGTCTCTATTCTTGTACTTAAGGCAACATTGTGCCTTTTGTATTTAATTCCTATGCGATTTCTGTGTTTCATCGTCAATGTGAAGGTCCTAGGAATACATTGAACCTGCTGAGGTATATCGGAAACTGATACTGGTCTCACAGGGTATGCTGAAAGAACCGACTGTAAGAAGAGTCTCTATTCTTGTACTTACGCGGCAGTTTGCCTTTTGTATTTCATTCCGATGCGATTTCTGTGTTTCATCGTCAATGTGAAGGTCCAAGGAATACATGGAACCTGGAGTGGTGTATCGGAAACTAATTGTGGTCTCACAGGGAATGCTCAAAGAACCGACTGTAAGAAGAGTCTCTATTCTTGTACTTAAGGCGACATTGTGCCTTTTGTATTTAATTCCGATGCGATTTCTGTGTTTCAGCGTCAATGTGAAGGTCCTAGGAATACATTGAACCTGCTGATGTGTATCGGAAACTAATACTGGTCTCACAGGGAATGCTGAAAGCACCGACTGTTAGAAGAGTCTCTATTCGTGTACTTACGCGCAGTTTTCCTTTTGTATTTCATTCCGATGCGATTTCTGTGTTTCATCGTCAATGTGAATGTCCAAGGAATACATTGAACCTGGAGTGGTGTATCGGAAATTAATACTGGTCTCACAGGGAATGCTCAAAGCACCGACTGTAAGAAGAGTCTCTATTCTTGTGCTTAAGGCGACATTGTGCCTTTTGTATTTAATTCAGATGCGATTTCTGTGTTTCATCGTCAATGTGAAGGTCCTAGGAATACATTGAAACTGGAGTGGTGTATCGGAAACTAATATTGGTCTCACAGGGAATGCTCAAAGCACCGACTGTAAGAAGAGTCTCTATTCTTGTACTTAAATCGACATTGTGCCTTTTGTATTTAATTCCGATGCGATTACTGTACTTCATCGTCAATGTGAAGGTCCTAGGAATACATTGAACCTGCAGTGCTGTATCGGAAACTAATACTGGTCCCACAGGGAATGCTCAAAGCACCGACTGTAAGAAGAGTCTCTATTCTTGTACTTAAGACGGCATTGTGGCTTTTGTATTTAATTCCGATGCGATTTCTGAGTTTCATCGTCAATGTGAAGGTCCTAGGTATACATTGAACCTGCTGAGGTGTATCGGAAACTAATACTGGTCTCACAGGGAATGCTGAAAACACCGACTGTAAGAAGAGTCTCTATTCTTGTACTTACGCGGCAGTTTGCGTTTTGTATTTCATTCCGATGCGATTTCTGTGTTTCATCGTCAATGTTATGTCCAAGGAATACATTGAACCTGGAGTGGTGTATCGAAAACTAATACTGGTCTCACAGGGAGTGCTCAAAGCACCGACCGTAAGAAGAGTCTCTATTCTTGTACTTAAGGCGACATTGTGCCTTTTGTATTTAATACCGATGCGATTTCTGTGTTTCATCGTCAATGTTACTGTCCTAGGAATATATTGAACCTGCAGAGGTGTATCGGAAGCTAATACTGGTCTCACAGGGAATGCTGAAAGCACCGACTGTAAGAAGAGTCTCTATTCTTGTACTTACGCGGCAGTGGCATTTTGTATTTCATTCCGATGCGATATGTGTGTTTCATCGTCAATGTTAAGGTCCAAGGAATACATTGTGCCTGCAGTGGTGTATCGGAAACTAATACTGGTCTCACAGGGAATGCTCAAAGCACCGACTGTAAGAGGGGTCTCTATTCTTGTACTTAAGGCGGCATTGTGCCTTTTGTATTTATTTCCGATGCGATTTCTGTGTTTCATCGTCAATGTGAAGGTCCAAGGAATACATTGAAGCTGCAGTGGTGTATCGGAAACTAATACTGGTCTCACAGGGAATGCTCAAAGCAACGACTGTAAGAAGAGTCTCTATTCTTGTACTTATGAAGGCATTCTGCCTTTTGTAATTAATTCCGATGCGATATCTGTGTTTCATCGTCAATGTGAAGGTCCAAGGAATACTTTTAACCTGCAGTGGTGTATCAGAAACTAATACTGGTCTCACAGGGAATGCCCAAAGCACCGACTCTAAGAAGAGTCTCTATTTCTGTACTTAAGGCGGCATTGCGCCTTTTGTATTTAATTCCGAGGCGATTTCTGTGTTTCAACATCAATGTGAAGGTCCAAGGAATACATTGAACCTGCAGTGGTGTATCGGAAACTAATACTGGTCTCACAGGGAATGCTCAAAGCACCGACTGTAAGAGGGGTCTCTATTCTTGTACTTAAGGCGGCATTGTGCCTTTTGTATTTATTTCCGATGCGATTACTGTGTTTCATCGTCAATGTGAAGGTCCTAGGAATACATTGAACCTGCAGTGCTGTATCGGAAACTAATACTGGTCCCACAGGGAATGCTCAAAGCACCGACTGTAAGAAGAGTCTCTATTCTTGTACTTAACGCGGCACTGCGCATTTGTATTTAATTCCGATGCGATTTCTGTGTTTCATCGTCAATATGAAGGTCCTACGAATACATTGAACCTGCAGTGGTGTATCGGAAACTAATACTGGTCTCACACTAAATGCTCAAAGCACTGACAGTAAGAAGAGTCTCTATTCTTGTACTTAAATCGACATTGTGCCTTTTGTATTTAATTCCGATGCGATTTCTGTGTTTCATCGTCAATATGAAGGTCCTAAGAACACATTGAACCTGCTGAGGAGTATCGGAAACTAATACTGGTCTCACACTAAATGCTCAAAGCACTGACAGTAAGAAGAGTCTCTATTCTTGTACTTAAGGCGGCATTGCGCCTTATGTAAATAATTCCGATGCGATTTCTGTCTTTCATCGTCAATGTGAAGGTCCTAGGAATACATTGAACCTATTGAGGTGTATCGCAAACTAATACTGGTCTCACAGGGAATGCTCAAAGCACCGAGTGTAGGAAGAGTCTCTATTCTTGTACTTAAGGCAACATTGTGCCTTTTGTATTTAATTCCTATGCGATTTCTGTGTTTCATCGTCTATGTGAAGGTCCTAGGAATACATTGAACCTGCTGAGGTGTATCGGAAACTGATACTGGTCTCACAGGGTATGCTGAAAGAACCGACTGTAAGAAGAGTCTCTATTCTTGTACTTACGCGGCAGTTTGCCTTTTGTATTTCATTCCGATGCGATTTCTGCGATTCATCGTCAATGTGAAGGTCCAAGGAATACATGGAACCTGGAGTGGTGTATCGGAAACTAATTGTGGTCTCACAGGGAATGCTCAAAGGACCGACTGTAAGAAGAGTCTCTATTCTTGTACTTAAGGCGACATTGTGCCTTTTGTATTTAATTCCGATGCGATTTCTGTGTTTCATCGTCAATGTGAAGTTCCTAGGAATACATTGAACCTGCAGTGGTGTATCGGAAACTAATACTGGTCTCACAGGAAATGCTCAAAGCACCGACTGTAAGAAGAGTCGATATTCTTGTACTTATGACGGCATTCTGCATTTTGTATTTAATTCCGATGCGATTTCTGTGTTTCATCGTCAATGTGAAGGTCCAAGGAATACATTGAACCTGCAATGGTGTATCAGAAACTAATACTGGCCTCACAGGGAATGCTCAAAGCACCGACTGTAAGAAGGGTCTCTATTCTTGTACTTAAGGCGGCATTGCGCCTTATGTATTTAATTCAGATGCGATTTCTGTGTTTCAACGTCAATGTGAAGGTCCTAGGAATGCATTGAAACTGGAGTGGTGTATCGGAAACTATCACTGGTCTCACAGGGAATGCTCAAAGCACCGACTGTAAGAAGAGTCTCTATTCTTGTACTTAAGGCGACATTATGCCTTTTGTATTTAATTCCGATGCGATTACTGTGTTTCATCGTCAATGTGAAGGTCCTAGGAATACATTGAACCTGCAGTGCTGTATCGGAAACTAATACTGGTCCCACAGGGAATGCTCAAAGCACCGACTGTAAGAAGAGTCTCTATTCTTGTACTTAAGACGGCATTGTGCCTTTTGTATTTAATTCCGATGCGATTTCTGAGTTTCATCGTCAATGTGAAGGTCGTAGGTATACATTGAACCTGCTGAGGTGTATCGGAAACTAATACTGGTCTCACATGGAATGCTCAAAGCACCGACTGTAAGAAGAGTCTCTATTCTTGTACTTAAGGCGGCACTGCGCATTTGTATTTAATTCCGATGCGATTTCTGTGTTTCATCGGCAATGTGAAGGTCCTAGGAATACATTGAACCTGCTGAGGTGAATCGGAAACTAATACTGGTCTCACAGGGAATGCTGAAAGCACCGACTGTAAGAAGAGTCTCTATTCTTGTACTTACGCGGCAGTTTGCGTTTTGTATTTCATTCCGATGCGATTTCTGTGTTTCATCGTCAATGTTATGTCCAAGGAATACATTGAACCTGGAGTGGTGTATCGAAAACTAATACTGGTCTCACAGGGAGTGCTCAAAGCACCGACTGTAAGAAGAGTCTCTATTCTTGTACTTAAGGCGACATTGTGCCTTTTGTATTTAATACCGATGCGATTTCTGTGTTTCATCGTCAATGTTACTGTCCTAGGAATACATTGAACCTGCAGAGGTGTATCGGAAGCTAATACTGGTCTCACAGGGAATGCTGAAAGCACCGACTGTAAGAAGAGTCTCTATTCTTGTACTTACGCGGCAGTGGCATTTTGTATTTCATTCCGATGCGATATGTGTGTTTCATCGTCAATGTTAAGGTCCAAGGAATACATTGTGCCTGCAGTGGTGTATCGGAAACTAATACTGGTCTCACAGGGAATGCTCAAAGCACCGACTGTAAGAGGGGTCTCTATTCTTGTACTTAAGGCGGCATTGTGCCTTTTGTATTTAATTCCGATGCGATTTCTGTGTTTCATCGTCAATATGAAGGTCCTACGAATACATTGAACCTGCAGTGGTGTATCGGAAACTAATACTGGTCTCATACTAAATGCTCAAAGCACTGACAGTGAGAAGAGTCTCTATTCTTGTACTTAAGGCGACATTGTGCCTTTTGTATTTAATTCCGATGCGATTTCTGTGTTTCATCGTCAATATGAAGGTCCTAAGAACACATTGAACCTGCTGAGGAGTATCGGAAACTACTACTGGTCTCACAGGGAATGCTGAAAGCACCGACTGTAAGAAGAGTCTCTATTCTTGTACTTACGCGGCAGTGGCCTTTTGTATTTCATTCCGATGCGATATCTGTGTTTCATCGTCAATGTGAAGGACCAAGGAATACATTGTGCCTGCAGTGGTGTATCGGAAACTAATAGTGGTCTCACAGGGAATACTTAAAGCACCGACTGTAAGAAGAGGCTCTATTCTTGTACTTAAGGTTGAATTGTGCCTTTTGTATTTACTTCCGATGCGATTTCTGTGTTTCATTGTCAACGTGAAGGTCCAAGGAATACATTGAAGCTGCAGTGGTGTATCGGAAACTAATACTGGTCTCACAGGGAATGCTCAAAGCACCGACTGTAAGAAGAGTCTCTATTCTTGTACTAATGACGGCATTCTGCCTTTTGTATTTAATTCCGATGCGATTTCTGTGTTTCATCGTCAATGTGAAGGTCCAAGGAATACATTGAACCTGCAATGGTGTATCAGAAACTAATACTGGTCTCACAGGAATTGCTCAAAGCACCGACTGTAAGAAGGGTCTCTATTCTTGTACTTAAGGCGGCATTGCGCCTTATGTAAATAATTCCGATGCGATTTCTGTCTTTCATCGTCAATGTGAAGGTCCTAGGAATACATTGAACCTATTGAGGTGTATCGCAAACTAATACTGGTCTCACAGGGAATGCTCAAAGCACCGAGTGTAAGAAGAGTCTCTATTCTTGTACTTAAGGCAACATTGTGCCTTTTGTATTTAATTCCTATGCGATTTCTGTGTTTCATCGTCAATGTGAAGGTCCTAGGAATACATTGAACCTGCTGAGGTATATCGGAAACTGATACTGGTCTCACAGGGTATGCTGAAAGAACCGACTGTAAGAAGAGTCTCTATTCTTGTACTTACGCGGCAGTTTGCCTTTTGTATTTCATTCCGATGCGATTTCTGTGTTTCATCCTCAATGTGAAGGTCCAAGGAATACATGGAACCTGGAGTGGTGTATCGGAAACTAATTGTGGTCTCACAGGGAATGCTCAAAGAACCGACTGTAAGAAGAGTCTCTATTCTTGTACTTAAGGCGACATTGTGCCTTTTGTATTTAATTCCGATGCGATTTCTGTGTTTCAGCGTCAATGTGAAGGTCCTAGGAATACATTGAACCTGCTGATGTGTATCGGAAACTAATACTGGTCTCACAGGGAATGCTGAAAGCACCGACTGTTAGAAGAGTCTCTATTCGTGTACTTACGCGCAGTTTTCCTTTTGTATTTCATTCCGATGCGATTTCTGTGTTTCATCGTCAATGTGAATGTCCAAGGAATACATTGAACCTGGAGTGGTGTATCGGAAATTAATACTGGTCTCACAGGGAATGCTCAAAGCACCGACTGTAAGAAGAGTCTCTATTCTTGTGCTTAAGGCGACATTGTGCCTTTTGTATTTAATTCAGATGCGATTTCTGTGTTTCATCGTCAATGTGAAGGTCCTAGGAATACATTGAAACTGGAGTGGTGTATCGGAAACTAATATTGGTCTCACAGGGAATGCTCAAAGCACCGACTGTAAGAAGAGTCTCTATTCTTGTACTTAAGGCGACATTGTGCCTTTTGTATTTAATTCCGATGCGATTACTGTACTTCATCGTCAATGTGAAGGTCCTAGGAATACATTGAACCTGCAGTGCTGTATCGGAAACTAATACTGGTCCCACAGGGAATGCTCAAAGCACCGACTGTAAGAAGAGTCTCTATTCTTGTACTTAAGACGGCATTGTGGCTTTTGTATTTAATTCCGATGCGATTTCTGAGTTTCATCGTCAATGTGAAGGTCCTAGGTATACATTGAACCTGCTGAGGTGTATCGGAAACTAATACTGGTCTCACAGGGAATGCTGAAAGCACCGACTGTAAGAAGAGTCTCTATTCTTGTACTTACGCGGCAGTTTGCGTTTTGTATTTCATTCCGATGCGATTTCTGTGTTTCATCGTCAATGTTATGTCCAAGGAATACATTGAACCTGGAGTGGTGTATCGAAAACTAATACTGGTCTCACAGGGAGTGCTCAAAGCACCGACCGTAAGAAGAGTCTCTATTCTTGTACTTAAGGCGACATTGTGCCTTTTGTATTTAATACCGATGCGATTTCTGTGTTTCATCGTCAATGTTACTGTCCTAGGAATATATTGAACCTGCAGAGGTGTATCGGAAGCTAATACTGGTCTCACAGGGAATGCTGAAAGCACCGACTGTAAGAAGAGTCTCTATTCTTGTACTTACGCGGCAGTGGCATTTTGTATTTCATTCCGATGCGATATGTGTGTTTCATCGTCAATGTTAAGGTCCAAGGAATACATTGTGCCTGCAGTGGTGTATCGGAAACTAATACTGGTCTCACAGGGAATGCTCAAAGCACCGACTGTAAGAGGGGTCTCTATTCTTGTACTTAAGGCGGCATTGTGCCTTTTGTATTTATTTCCGATGCGATTTCTGTGTTTCATCGTCAATGTGAAGGTCCAAGGAATACATTGAAGCTGCAGTGGTGTATCGGAAACTAATACTGGTCTCACAGGGAATGCTCAAAGCAACGACTGTAAGAAGAGTCTCTATTCTTGTACTTATGAAGGCATTCTGCCTTTTGTAATTAATTCCGATGCGATATCTGTGTTTCATCGTCAATGTGAAGGTCCAAGGAATACTTTTAACCTGCAGTGGTGTATCAGAAACTAATACTGGTCTCACAGGGAATGCCCAAAGCACCGACTCTAAGAAGAGTCTCTATTTCTGTACTTAAGGCGGCATTGCGCCTTTTGTATTTAATTCCGAGGCGATTTCTGTGTTTCAACATCAATGTGAAGGTCCAAGGAATACATTGAACCTGCAGTGGTGTATCGGAAACTAATACTGGTCTCACAGGGAATGCTCAAAGCACCGACTGTAAGAGGGGTCTCTATTCTTGTACTTAAGGCGGCATTGTGCCTTTTGTATTTATTTCCGATGCGATTACTGTGTTTCATCGTCAATGTGAAGGTCCTAGGAATACATTGAACCTGCAGTGCTGTATCGGAAACTAATACTGGTCCCACAGGGAATGCTCAAAGCACCGACTGTAAGAAGAGTCTCTATTCTTGTACTTAACGCGGCACTGCGCATTTGTATTTAATTCCGATGCGATTTCTGTGTTTCATCGTCAATATGAAGGTCCTACGAATACATTGAACCTGCAGTGGTGTATCGGAAACTAATACTGGTCTCACACTAAATGCTCAAAGCACTGACAGTAAGAAGAGTCTCTATTCTTGTACTTAAATCGACATTGTGCCTTTTGTATTTAATTCCGATGCGATTTCTGTGTTTCATCGTCAATATGAAGGTCCTAAGAACACATTGAACCTGCTGAGGAGTATCGGAAACTAATACTGGTCTCACACTAAATGCTCAAAGCACTGACAGTAAGAAGAGTCTCTATTCTTGTACTTAAGGCGGCATTGCGCCTTATGTAAATAATTCCGATGCGATTTCTGTCTTTCATCGTCAATGTGAAGGTCCTAGGAATACATTGAACCTATTGAGGTGTATCGCAAACTAATACTGGTCTCACAGGGAATGCTCAAAGCACCGAGTGTAGGAAGAGTCTCTATTCTTGTACTTAAGGCAACATTGTGCCTTTTGTATTTAATTCCTATGCGATTTCTGTGTTTCATCGTCTATGTGAAGGTCCTAGGAATACATTGAACCTGCTGAGGTGTATCGGAAACTGATACTGGTCTCACAGGGTATGCTGAAAGAACCGACTGTAAGAAGAGTCTCTATTCTTGTACTTACGCGGCAGTTTGCCTTTTGTATTTCATTCCGATGCGATTTCTGTGATTCATCGTCAATGTGAAGGTCCAAGGAATACATGGAACCTGGAGTGGTGTATCGGAAACTAATTGTGGTCTCACAGGGAATGCTCAAAGGACCGACTGTAAGAAGAGTCTCTATTCTTGTACTTAAGGCGACATTGTGCCTTTTGTATTTAATTCCGATGCGATTTCTGTGTTTCATCGTCAATGTGAAGTTCCTAGGAATACATTGAACCTGCAGTGGTGTATCGGAAACTAATACTGGTCTCACAGGAAATGCTCAAAGCACCGACTGTAAGAAGAGTCGATATTCTTGTACTTATGACGGCATTCTGCATTTTGTATTTAATTCCGATGCGATTTCTGTGTTTCATCGTCAATGTGAAGGTCCAAGGAATACATTGAACCTGCAATGGTGTATCAGAAACTAATACTGGCCTCACAGGGAATGCTCAAAGCACCGACTGTAAGAAGGGTCTCTATTCTTGTACTTAAGGCGGCATTGCGCCTTATGTATTTAATTCAGATGCGATTTCTGTGTTTCAACGTCAATGTGAAGGTCCTAGGAATGCATTGAAACTGGAGTGGTGTATCGGAAACTATCACTGGTCTCACAGGGAATGCTCAAAGCACCGACTGTAAGAAGAGTCTCTATTCTTGTACTTAAGGCGACATTATGCCTTTTGTATTTAATTCCGATGCGATTACTGTGTTTCATCGTCAATGTGAAGGTCCTAGGAATACATTGAACCTGCAGTGCTGTATCGGAAACTAATACTGGTCCCACAGGGAATGCTCAAAGCACCGACTGTAAGAAGAGTCTCTATTCTTGTACTTAAGACGGCATTGTGCCTTTTGTATTTAATTCCGATGCGATTTCTGAGTTTCATCGTCAATGTGAAGGTCGTAGGTATACATTGAACCTGCTGAGGTGTATCGGAAACTAATACTGGTCTCACAGGGAATGCTCAAAGCACCGACTGTAAGAAGAGTCTCTATTCTTGTACTTAAGGCGGCACTGCGCATTTGTATTTAATTCCGATGCGATTTCTGTGTTTCATCGTCAATGTGAAGGTCCTAGGAATACATTGAACCTGCTGAGGTGAATCGGAAACTAATACTGGTCTCACAGGGAATGCTGAAAGCACCGACTGTAAGAAGAGTCTCTATTCTTGTACTTACGCGGCAGTTTGCGTTTTGTATTTCATTCCGATGCGATTTCTGTGTTTCATCGTCAATGTTATGTCCAAGGAATACATTGAACCTGGAGTGGTGTATCGAAAACTAATACTGGTCTCACAGGGAGTGCTCAAAGCACCGACTGTAAGAAGAGTCTCTATTCTTGTACTTAAGGCGACATTGTGCCTTTTGTATTTAATACCGATGCGATTTCTGTGTTTCATCGTCAATGTTACTGTCCTAGGAATACATTGAACCTGCAGAGGTGTATCGGAAGCTAATACTGGTCTCACAGGGAATGCTGAAAGCACCGACTGTAAGAAGAGTCTCTATTCTTGTACTTACGCGGCAGTGGCATTTTGTATTTCATTCCGATGCGATATGTGTGTTTCATCGTCAATGTTAAGGTCCAAGGAATACATTGTGCCTGCAGTGGTGTATCGGAAACTAATACTGGTCTCACAGGGAATGCTCAAAGCACCGACTGTAAGAGGGGTCTCTATTCTTGTACTTAAGGCGGCATTGTGCCTTTTGTATTTAATTCCGATGCGATTTCTGTGTTTCATCGTCAATATGAAGGTCCTACGAATACATTGAACCTGCAGTGGTGTATCGGAAACTAATACTGGTCTCATACTAAATGCTCAAAGCACTGACAGTGAGAAGAGTCTCTATTCTTGTACTTAAGGCGACATTGTGCCTTTTGTATTTAATTCCGATGCGATTTCTGTGTTTCATCGTCAATATGAAGGTCCTAAGAACACATTGAACCTGCTGAGGAGTATCGGAAACTACTACTGGTCTCACAGGGAATGCTGAAAGCACCGACTGTAAGAAGAGTCTCTATTCTTGTACTTACGCGGCAGTGGCCTTTTGTATTTCATTCCGATGCGATATCTGTGTTTCATCGTCAATGTGAAGGACCAAGGAATACATTGTGCCTGCAGTGGTGTATCGGAAACTAATAGTGGTCTCACAGGGAATACTTAAAGCACCGACTGTAAGAAGAGGCTCTATTCTTGTACTTAAGGTTGAATTGTGCCTTTTGTATTTACTTCCGATGCGATTTCTGTGTTTCATTGTCAACGTGAAGGTCCAAGGAATACATTGAAGCTGCAGTGGTGTATCGGAAACTAATACTGGTCTCACAGGGAATGCTCAAAGCACCGACTGTAAGAAGAGTCTCTATTCTTGTACTAATGACGGCATTCTGCCTTTTGTATTTAATTCCGATGCGATTTCTGTGTTTCATCGTCAATGTGAAGGTCCAAGGAATACATTGAACCTGCAATGGTGTATCAGAAACTAATACTGGTCTCACAGGAATTGCTCAAAGCACCGACTGTAAGAAGGGTCTCTATTCTTGTACTTAAGGCGGCATTGCGCCTTATGTAAATAATTCCGATGCGATTTCTGTCTTTCATCGTCAATGTGAAGGTCCTAGGAATACATTGAACCTATTGAGGTGTATCGCAAACTAATACTGGTCTCACAGGGAATGCTCAAAGCACCGAGTGTAAGAAGAGTCTCTATTCTTGTACTTAAGGCAACATTGTGCCTTTTGTATTTAATTCCTATGCGATTTCTGTGTTTCATCGTCAATGTGAAGGTCCTAGGAATACATTGAACCTGCTGAGGTATATCGGAAACTGATACTGGTCTCACAGGGTATGCTGAAAGAACCGACTGTAAGAAGAGTCTCTATTCTTGTACTTACGCGGCAGTTTGCCTTTTGTATTTCATTCCGATGCGATTTCTGTGTTTCATCCTCAATGTGAAGGTCCAAGGAATACATGGAACCTGGAGTGGTGTATCGGAAACTAATTGTGGTCTCACAGGGAATGCTCAAAGAACCGACTGTAAGAAGAGTCTCTATTCTTGTACTTAAGGCGACATTGTGCCTTTTGTATTTAATTCCGATGCGATTTCTGTGTTTCAGCGTCAATGTGAAGGTCCTAGGAATACATTGAACCTGCTGATGTGTATCGGAAACTAATACTGGTCTCACAGGGAATGCTGAAAGCACCGACTGTTAGAAGAGTCTCTATTCGTGTACTTACGCGCAGTTTTCCTTTTGTATTTCATTCCGATGCGATTTCTGTGTTTCATCGTCAATGTGAATGTCCAAGGAATACATTGAACCTGGAGTGGTGTATCGGAAATTAATACTGGTCTCACAGGGAATGCTCAAAGCACCGACTGTAAGAAGAGTCTCTATTCTTGTGCTTAAGGCGACATTGTGCCTTTTGTATTTAATTCAGATGCGATTTCCGTGTTTCATCGTCAATGTGAAGGTCCTAGGAATACATTGAAACTGGAGTGGTGTATCGGAAACTAATATTGGTCTCACAGGGAATGCTCAAAGCACCGACTGTAAGAAGAGTCTCTATTCTTGTACTTAAGGCGACATTGTGCCTTTTGTATTTAATTCCGATGCGATTACTGTACTTCATCGTCAATGTGAAGGTCCTAGGAATACATTGAACCTGCAGTGCTGTATCGGAAACTAATACTGGTCCCACAGGGAATGCTCAAAGCACCGACTGTAAGAAGAGTCTCTATTCTTGTACTTAAGACGGCATTGTGGCTTTTGTATTTAATTCCGATGCGATTTCTGAGTTTCATCGTCAATGTGAAGGTCCTAGGTATACATTGAACCTGCTGAGGTGTATCGGAAACTAATACTGGTCTCACAGGGAATGCTCAAAGCACCGACTGTAAGAAGAGTCTCTATTCTTGTACTTAAGGCGGCACTGCGCATTTGTATTTAATTCCGATGCGATTTCTGTGTTTCATCGTCAATGTGAAGGTCCTAGGAATACATTGAACCTGCTGAGGTGAATCGGAAACTAATACTGGTCTCACAGGGAATGCTGAAAGCACCGACTGTAAGAAGAGTCTCTATTCTTGTACTTACGCGGCAGTTTGCGTTTTGTATTTCATTCCGATGCGATTTCTGTGTTTCATCGTCAATGTTATGTCCAAGGAATACATTGAACCTGGAGTGGTGTATCGAAAACTAATACTGGTCTCACAGGGAGTGCTCAAAGCACCGACCGTAAGAAGAGTCTCTATTCTTGTACTTAAGGCGACATTGTGCCTTTTGTATTTAATACCGATGCGATTTCTGTGTTTCATCGTCAATGTTACTGTCCTAGGAATACATTGAACCTGCAGAGGTGTATCGGAAGCTAATACTGGTCTCACAGGGAATGCTGAAAGCACCGACTGTAAGAAGAGTCTCTATTCTTGTACTTACGCGGCAGTGGCATTTTGTATTTCATTCCGATGCGATATGTGTGTTTCATCGTCAATGTTAAGGTCCAAGGAATACATTGTGCCTGCAGTGGTGTATCGGAAACTAATACTGGTCTCACAGGGAATGCTCAAAGCACCGACTGTAAGAGGGGTCTCTATTCTTGTACTTAAGGCGGCATTGTGCCTTTTGTATTTATTTCCGATGCGATTTCTGTGTTTCATCGTCAATGTGAAGGTCCAAGGAATACATTGAAGCTGCAGTGGTGTATCGGAAACTAATACTGGTCTCACAGGGAATGCTCAAAGCAACGACTGTAAGAAGAGTCTCTATTCTTGTACTTATGAAGGCATTCTGCCTTTTGTAATTAATTCCGATGCGATATCTGTGTTTCATCGTCAATGTGAAGGTCCAAGGAATACTTTTAACCTGCAGTGGTGTATCAGAAACTAATACTGGTCTCACAGGGAATGCCCAAAGCACCGACTCTAAGAAGAGTCTCTATTTCTGTACTTAAGGCGGCATTGCGCCTTTTGTATTTAATTCCGAGGCGATTTCTGTGTTTCAACATCAATGTGAAGGTCCAAGGAATACATTGAACCTGCAGTGGTGTATCGGAAACTAATACTGGTCTCACAGGGAATGCTCAAAGCACCGACTGTAAGAGGGGTCTCTATTCTTGTACTTAAGGCGGCATTGTGCCTTTTGTATTTATTTCCGATGCGATTACTGTGTTTCATCGTCAATGTGAAGGTCCTAGGAATACATTGAACCTGCAGTGCTGTATCGGAAACTAATACTGGTCCCACAGGGAATGCTCAAAGCACCGACTGTAAGAAGAGTCTCTATTCTTGTACTTAACGCGGCACTGCGCATTTGTATTTAATTCCGATGCGATTTCTGTGTTTCATCGTCAATATGAAGGTCCTACGAATACATTGAACCTGCAGTGGTGTATCGGAAACTAATACTGGTCTCACACTAAATGCTCAAAGCACTGACAGTAAGAAGAGTCTCTATTCTTGTACTTAAATCGACATTGTGCCTTTTGTATTTAATTCCGATGCGATTTCTGTGTTTCATCGTCAATATGAAGGTCCTAAGAACACATTGAACCTGCTGAGGAGTATCGGAAACTAATACTGGTCTCACACTAAATGCTCAAAGCACTGACAGTAAGAAGAGTCTCTATTCTTGTACTTAAGGCGGCATTGCGCCTTATGTAAATAATTCCGATGCGATTTCTGTCTTTCATCGTCAATGTGAAGGTCCTAGGAATACATTGAACCTATTGAGGTGTATCGCAAACTAATACTGGTCTCACAGGGAATGCTCAAAGCACCGAGTGTAAGAAGAGTCTCTATTCTTGTACTTAAGGCAACATTGTGCCTTTTGTATTTAATTCCTATGCGATTTCTGTGTTTCATCGTCTATGTGAAGGTCCTAGGAATACATTGAACCTGCTGAGGTGTATCGGAAACTGATACTGGTCTCACAGGGTATGCTGAAAGAACCGACTGTAAGAAGAGTCTCTATTCTTGTACTTACGCGGCAGTTTGCCTTTTGTATTTCATTCCGATGCGATTTCTGTGATTCATCGTCAATGTGAAGGTCCAAGGAATACATGGAACCTGGAGTGGTGTATCGGAAACTAATTGTGGTCTCACAGGGAATGCTCAAAGGACCGACTGTAAGAAGAGTCTCTATTCTTGTACTTAAGGCGACATTGTGCCTTTTGTATTTAATTCCGATGCGATTTCTGTGTTTCATCGTCAATGTGAAGTTCCTAGGAATACATAGAACCTGCTGATGTGTATC
This sequence comes from Schistocerca americana, assembly GCF_021461395.2. NCBI lineage: Eukaryota > Metazoa > Arthropoda > Insecta > Orthoptera > Acrididae > Schistocerca > Schistocerca americana. The sequence continues at coordinate 626,138,715 of NC_060124.1, read as the reverse complement.
GGAAACTAATACTGGTCTCACAGGGAATGCTGAAAGCACCGACTGTTAGAAGAGTCTCTATTCGTGTACTGACGCGGCAGTTTTCCTTTTGTATTTCATTCCGATGCGATTTCTGTGTTTCATCGTCAATGTGAATGTCCAAGGAATACATTGAACCTGGAGTGGTGTATCGGAAATTAATACTGGTCTCACAGGGAATGCTCAAAGCACCGACTGTAAGAAGAGTCTCTATTCTTGTGCTTAAGGCGACATTGTGCCTTTTGTATTTAATTCAGATGCGATTTCTGTGTTTCATCGTCAATGTGAAGGTCCTAGGAAAACATTGAAACTGGAGTGGTGTATCGGAAACTAATACTGGTCTCACAGGGAATGCTCAAAGCACCGACTGTAAGAAGAGCCCCCAATCTTGTACTTAAGGCGACATTGTGCCTTTTGTATTTAATTCCGATGCGATTACTGTGTTTCATCGTCAATGTGAAGGTCCTACGAATACATTGAACCTGCTGAGGTGTATCGGAAACTGATACTGGTCTCACAGGGTATGCTGAAAGAACCGACTGTAAGAAGAGTCTCTATTCTTGTACTTACGCGGCAGTTTGCCTATTGTATTTCATTCCGATGCGATATCTGTGTTTCATCGTCAATGTGAAGGACCAAGGAATACATTGTGCCTGCAGTGGTGTATCGGAAACTAATACTGGTCTCACAGGGAATGCTCAAAGCACCGACTGTAAGAAGAGACTCTATTCTTGTACTTAAGGTTGAATTGTGCCTTTTGTACATATTTCCGATGCGATTTCTGTGTTTCATTGTCAACGTGAAGGTCCAAGGAATACATTGAAGCTGCAGTGGTGTATCGGAAACTAATACTGGTCTCACAGGAAATGCTCAAAGCACCGACTGTAAGAAGAGTCGATATTCTTGTACTTATGACGGCATTCTGCATTTTGTATTTAATTCCGATGCGATTTCTGTGTTTCATCGTCAATGTGAAGGTCCAAGGAATACATTGAACCTGCAATGGTGTATCAGAAACTAATACTGGCCTCACAGGGAATGCTCAAAGCACCGACTGTAAGAAGGGTCTCTATTCTTGTACTTAAGGCGGCATTGCGCCTTATGTAAATAATTCCGATGCGATTTCTGTCTTTCATCATCAATGTGAAGGTCCTAGGAATACATTGAACCTATTGAGGTGTATCGCAAACTAATGCTGGTCTCACAGGGAATGCTCAAAGCACCGAGTGTAAGAAGAGTCTCTATTCTTGTACTTAAGGCAACATTGTGCCTTTTGTATTTAATTCCTATGCGATTTCTGTGTTTCATCGTCAATGTGAAGGTCCTAGGAATACATTGAACCTGCTGAGGTGTATCGGAAACTGATACTGGTCTCACAGGGTATGCTGAAAGAACCGACTGTAAGAAGAGTCTCTATTCTTGTACTTACGCGGCAGTTTGCCTTTTGTATTTCATTCCGATGTGATTTCTGTGATTCATCGTCAATGTGAAGGTCCAAGGAATACATGGAACCTGGAGTGGTGTATCGGAAACTAATTGTGGTCTCACAGGGAATGCTCAAAGGACCGACTGTAAGAAGAGTCTCTATTCTTGTACTTAAGGCGACATTGTGCCTTTTGTATTTAATTCCGATGCGATTTCTGTGTTTCATCGTCAATGTGAAGGTCCTAGGAATACATTGAACCTGCTGATGTGTATCGGAAACTAATACTGGTCTCACAGGGAATGCTGAAAGCACCGACTGTTAGAAGAGTCTCTATTCGTGTACTTACGCGGCAGTTTTCCTTTTGTATTTCATTCCGATGCGATTTCTGTGTTTCATCGTCAATGTGAATGTCCAAGGAATACATTGAACCTGGAGTGGTGTATCGGAAATTAATACTGGTCTCACAGGGAATGCTCAAAGCACCGACTGTAAGAAGAGTCTCTATTCTTGTGCTTAAGGCGACATTGTGCCTTTTGTATTTAATTCAGATGCGATTTCTGTGTTTCAACGTCAATGTGAAGGTCCTAGGAATGCATTGAAACTGGAGTGGTGTATCGGAAACTATCACTGGTCTCACAGGGAATGCTCAAAGCGCCGACTTTAAGAAGAGTCTCTATTCTTGTACTTAAGGCGACATTGTGCCTTTTGTATTTAATTCCGATGCGATTACTGTGTTTCATCGTCAATGTGAAGGTCCTAGGAATACATTGAACCTGCAGTGCTGTATCGGAAACTAATACTGGTCCCACAGGGAATGCTCAAAGCACCGACTGTAAGAAGAGTCTCTATTCTTGTACTTAAGACGGCATTGTGCCTTTTGTATTTAATTCCGATGCGATTTCTGAGTTTCATCGTCAATGTGAAGGTCGTAGGTATACATTGAACCTGCTGAGGTGTATCGGAAACTAATACTGGTCTCACAGGGAATGCTCAAAGCACCGACTGTAAGAAGAGTCTCTATTCTTGTACTTAAGGCGGCACTGCGCATTTGTATTTAATTCCGATGCGATTTCTGTGTTTCATCGTCAATGTGAAGGTCCTAGGAATACATTGAACCTGCTGAGGTGAATCGGAAACTAATACTGGTCTCACAGGGAATGCTGAAAGCACCGACTGTAAGAAGAGTCTCTATTCTTGTACTTACGCGGCAGTTTGCGTTTTGTATTTCATTCCGATGCGATTTCTGTGTTTCATCGTCAATGTTATGTCCAAGGAATACATTGAACCTGGAGTGGTGTATCGAAAACTAATACTGGTCTCACAGGGAGTGCTCAAAGCACCGACTGTAAGAAGAGTCTCTATTCTTGTACTTAAGGCGACATTGTGCCTTTTGTATTTAATACCGATGCGATTTCTGTGTTTCATCGTCAATGTTACTGTCCTAGGAATACATTGAACCTGCAGAGGTGTATCGGAAGCTAATACTGGTCTCACAGGGAATGCTGAAAGCACCGACTGTAAGAAGAGTCTCTATTCTTGTACTTACGCGGCAGCGGCATTTTGTATTTCATTCCGATGCGATATGTGTGTTTCATCGTCAATGTTAAGGTCCAAGGAATACATTGTGCCTGCAGTGGTGTATCGGAAACTAATACTGGTCTCACAGGGAATGCTCAAAGCACCGACTGTAAGAGGGGTCTCTATTCTTGTACTTAAGGCGGCATTGTGCCTTTTGTATTTAATACCGATGCGATTTCTGTGTTTCATCGTCAATGTGAAGGTCCAAGGAATACATTGAAGCTGCAGTGGTGTATCGGAAACTAATACTGGTCTCACAGGGAATGCTCAAAGCAACGACTGTAAGAAGAGTCTCTATTCTTGTACTTATGAAGGCATTCTGCCTTTTGTAATTAATTCCGATGCGATTTCTGTGTTTCATCGTCAATGTGAAGGTCCAAGGAATATTTTCAACCTGCAGTCGTGTATCAGAAACTAATACTGGTCTCACAGGGAATGCCCAAAGCACCGACTCTAAGAAGAGTCTCTATTTCTGTACTTAAGCCGGCATTGCGCCTTTTGTATTTAATTCCGAGGCGATTTCTGTGTTTCAACATCAATGTGAAGGTCCAAGGAATACATTGAACCTGCAGTGGTGTATCGGAAACTAATACTGGTCTCACAGGGAATGCTGAAAGCACCGACTCTAAGAAGAGTTTCTATTCTTGTACTTACGCTGCAGTTTGCCTTTTGTATTTCATTCCGATGCGATTTCTGTGTTTCATAGTCAATGTGAAGGTCCAAGGAATATATGGAACCTGCAGTGGTGTATCGGAAACTAATACTGGTCTCACAGGGAATGCTTAAAGCACCGACTGTAAGAAGAGTCTCTATTCTTGTACTTAAGGCGACATTGTGCCTTTGTATTTAATTCCGATGCGATTTCTGTGTTTCATCGTCAATGTGAAGGTCCTAGGAATACATTGAACCTGCTGAGGTGAATCGGAAACTAATACTGGTCTCACAGGGAATGCTGAAAGCACCGACTGTAAGAAGAGTCTCTATTCTTGTACTTACGCGGCAGTTTGCGTTTTGTATTTCATTCCGATGCGATTTCTGTGTTTCATCGTCAATGTTATGTCCAAGGAATACATTGAACCTGGAGTGGTGTATCGGAAACTAATACTGGTCTCACAGGGAGTGCTCAAAGCACCGACTGTAAGAAGAGTCTCTATTCTTGTACTTAAGGCGACATTGTGCCTTTTGTATTTAATACCGATGCGATTTCTGTGTTTCATCGTCAATGTTACTGTCCTAGGAACACATTGAACCCGCAGAGGTGTATCGGAAGCTAATACTGGTCTCACAGGGAATGCTGAAAGCACCGACTGTAAGAAGAGTATCCATTCTTGTACTTACGCGCCAGTGGCATTTTGTATTTCATTCCGATGCGATATCTGTGTTTCATCGTCAATGTTAATGTCCAAGGAATACATTGTGCCTGCAGTGGTGTATCGGAAACTAATACTGGTCTCACAGGGAATGCTCAAAGCACCGACTGTAAGAGAGGTCTCTATTCTTGTACTTAAGGCGGCATTGTGCCTTTTGTATTTATTTCCGATGCGATTTCTGTGTTTCATCGTCAATGTGAAGGTCCAAGAAATACATTGAAGCTGCAGTGGTGTATCGGAAACTAATACTGGTCTCACAGGGAATGCTCAAAGCAACGACTGTAAGAAGAGTCTCTATTCTTGTACTTATGAAGGCATTCTGCCTTCTGTAATTAATTCCGATGCGATTTCTGTGTTTCATCGTCAATGTGAAGGTTCAAGGAATACATTCAAGCTGCAGTGGTGTATCTGAAACTAATACTGGTCTCACAGGGAATGCCCAAAGCACCGACTCTAAGAAGAGTCTCTATTTCTGTACTTAAGGCGGCATTGCGCCTTTTGTATTTAATTCCGAGGCGATTTCTGTGTTTCAACATCAATGTGAAGGTCCAAGGAATACATTGAACCTGCAGTGGTGTATCGGAAACTAATACTGGTCTCACAGGGAATGCTCAAAGCACCGACTGTAAGAAGTGTCTCTATTCTTGTACTTAAGGCGACATTGTGCCTTTTGTATTTAATTCCGATGCGATTACTGTGTTTCATCGTCAATGTGAAGGTCCTAGGAATACATTGAACCTGCAGTGCTGTATCGGAAACTAATACTGGTCCCACAGGGAATGCTCAAAGCACCGACTGTAAGAAGAGTCTCTATTCTTGTACTTAAGACGGCATTGTGCCTTTTGTATTTAATTCCGATGCGATTTCTGAGTTTCATCGTCAATGTGAATATCCTAGGTATACATTGAACCTGCTGAGGTGTATCGGAAACTAATACTGGTCTCACAGGAATGCTGAAAGCACCGACTGTAGGAAGAGTCTCTATTATTGTACTTACGCAGCAGTTTGCCTTTTGTATTTCATTCCGATGCGATTTCTGTGTTTCATCGTCAATGTGAATGTCCAAGGAATTCATTGAACCTGGAGTGGTGTATTGGAAACTAATTCTGGTCTCACAGGGAATGCTCAAAGCACCGACTGTAAGAAGAGTCTCTATTCTTGTACTTAATGTGGCATTGCGCCTTATGTATTTAACTCCGATGCGATTACTGTCTTTCATCGTCAATGTGAAGGTCCTAGGAATACATTGAACCTATTGAGGTGTATCGGAAACTAATACTGGTCTCACAGGGTATGCTGAAAGAACCGACTGTAAGAAGAATCACAATTCTTGTACTTACGCGGCAGTTTGCCTTGTGTATTTCATTCCGATGCGATTTCTGTGTTTCATCGTCAATGTGAAGGTACAAGGAATACATTGAACCTGGAGTGGTGTATCGGAAATAAATACTGGTATCACAGGGAATGCTCAAAGCACCGACTGTAAGAAGAGTCTCTATTTCTGTACTTAAGGCGGCATTGCGCCTTTTGTATTTAATTCCGAGGCGATTTCTGTGTTTCAACATCAATGTGAAGGTCCAAGGAATACATTGAACCTGCAGTGGTGTATCGGAAACTAATACTGGTCTCACAGGGAATGCTCAAAGCACCGACTGTAAGAAGTGTCTCTATTCTTGTACTTAAGGCGACATTGTGCCTTTTGTATTTAATTCCGATGCGATTACTGTGTTTCATCGTCAATGTGAAGGTCCTAGGAATACATTGAAACTGGAGTCGTGTATCGGAAACTAATACTGGTCTCACAGGGAATGCTCAAAGCACCGACTGTAAGAAGAGTCTCTATTCTTGTACTTAAGACGGCATTGTGCCTTTTGTATTTAATTCCGATGCGATTTCTGAGTTTCATCGTCAATGTGAAGGTCCTAGGTATACATTGAACCTGCTGAGGTGTATCGGAAACTAATACTGGTCTCACAGGGAATGCTCAAAGCACCGACTGTAAGAAGAGTCTCTATTCTTGTACTTACGGCGGCACTGCGCATTTGTATTTAATTCCGATGCGATTTCTGTGTTTCATCGTCAATGTGAAGGTCCTAGGAATACATTGAACCTGCTGAGGTGAATCGGAAACTAATACTGGTCTCACAGGGAATGCTGAAAGCACCGACTGTAAGAAGAGTCTCTATTCTTGTACTTACGCGGCAGTTTGCGTTTTGTATTTCATTCCGATGCGATTTCTGTGTTTCATCGTCAATGTTATGTCCAAGGAATACATTGAACCTGGAGTGGTGTATCGAAAACTAATACTGGTCCCACAGGGAGTGCTCAAAGCACCGACTGTAAGAAGAGTCTCTATTCTTGTACTTAAGGCGACATTGTGCCTTTTGTATTTAATGCCGATGCGATATCTGTGTTTCATCGTCAATGTTACTGTCCTAGGAATACATTGAACCTGCAGAGGTGTATCGGAAGCTAATACTGGTCTCACAGGGAATGCTGAAAGCACCGACTGTAAGAAGAGTATCTATTCTTGTACTTACGCGGCAGTGGCATTTTGTATTTCATTCCGATGCGATATGTGTGTTTCATCGTCAATGTTAAGGTCCAAGGAATACATTGTGCCAGCAGTGGTGTATCGGAAACTAATACTGGTCTCACAGGGAATGCTCAAAGCACCGACTGTAAGAGGGGTCTCTATTCTTGTACTTAAGGCGGCATTGTGCCTTTTGTATTTATTTCCGATGCGATTTCTGTGTTTCATCGTCAATGTGAAGGTCCAAGGAATACATTGAAGCTGCAGTGGTGTATCGGAAACTAATACTGGTCTCACAGGGAATGCTCAAAGCAACGACTGTAAGAAGAGTCTCTATTCTTGTACTTATGAAGGCATTCTGCCTTTTGTAATTAATTCCGATGCGATTTCTGTGTTTCATCGTCAATGTGAAGGTCCAAGGAATACTTTCAACCTGCAGTGGTGTATCAGAAACTAATACTGGTCTCACAGGGAATGCCCAAAGCACCGACTCTAAGAAGAGTCTCTATTTCTGTACTTAAGGCGGCATTGCGCCTTTTGTATTTAATTCCGAGGCGATTTCTGTGTTTCAACATCAATGTGAAGGTCCAAGGAATACATTGAACCTGCAGTGGTGTATCGGAAACTAATACTGGTCTCACAGGGAATGCTCAAAGCACCGACTGTAAGAAGAGTCTCTATTCTTGTACTTAAGGCGACATTGTGCCTTTTGTATTTAATTCCGATGCGATTACTGTGTTTCATCGTCAATGGAAGGTCCTAGGAATACATTGAACCTGCAGTGCTGTATCGGAAACTAATACTGGTCCCACAGGGAATGCTCAAAGCACCGACTGTAAGAAGAGTCTCTATTCTTGTACTTAAGGCGGCACTGCGCATTTGTATTTAATTCCGATGCGATCTCTGTCTGTCATCGTCAATGTGAAGGGCTTAGGAATACATTGAACCTGCTGAGGTGTATCGGAAACTAATACTGGTCTCACAGTGAATGCTGAAAGCACCGACTCTAAGAAGAGTTTCTATTCTTGTACTTACGCTGCAGTTTGCCTTTTGTATTTCATTCCGATGCGATTTCTGTGTTTCATAGTCAATGTGAAGGTCCAAGGAATACATTGAACCTGCAGTGGTGTATCGGAAACTAATACTGGTCTCACAGGGAATGCTTAAAGCACCGACTGTAAGAAGAGTCTCTATTCTTGTACTTAAGGCGACATTGTGCCTTTTGTATTTAATTCCGATGCGATTTCTGTGTTTCATCGTCAATGTGAAGGTCCTAGGAATACATTGAACCCGCTGAGGTGAATCGGAAACTAATACTGGTCTCACAGGGAATGCTGAAAGCACCGACTGTAAGAAGAGTCCCTATTCTTGTACTTACGCGGCAGTTTGCGTTTTGTATTTCATTCCGATGCGATTTCTGTGTTTCATCGTCAATGTTATGTCCAAGGAATACATTGAACCTGGAGTGGTGTATCGAAAACTAATACTGGTCTCACAGGGAGCGCTCAAAGCACCGACTGTAAGAAGAGTCTCTATTCTTGTAATTAAGGCGACATTGTGCCTTTTGTATTTAATACCGACGCGATTTCTGTGTTTCATCGTCAATGTTACTGTCCTAGGAATACATTGAACCTGCAGAGGTGTATCGGAAGCTAATACTGGTCTCACAGGGAATGCTGAAAGCACCGACTGTAAGAAGAGTCCCTATTCTTGTACTTACGCGCCAGTGGCATTTTGTATTTCATTCCGATGCGATATCTGTGTTTCATCGTCAATGTTAAGGTCCAAGGAATACATTGTGCCTGCAGTGGTGTATCGGAAACTAATACTGGTCTCACAGGGAATGCTCAAAGCACCGACTGTAAGAGGGGTCTCTATTCTTGTACTTAAGGCGGCATTGTGCCTTTTGTATTTATTTCCGATGCGATTTCTGTGTTTCATCGTCAATGTGAAGGTCCAAGAAATACATTGAAGCTGCAGTGGTGTATCGGAAACTAATACTGGTCTCACAGGGAATGCTCAAAGCAACGACTGTAAGAAGAGTCTCTATTCTTCTACTTATGAAGGCATTCAGCCTTTTGTAATTAATTCCGATGCGATTTCTGTGTTTCATCGTCAATGTGAAGGTTCAAGGAATACATTCAAGCTGCAGTGGTGTATCAGAAACTAATACTGGTCTCACAGGGAATGCCCAAAGCACCGACTCTAAGAAGAGTCTCTATTTCTATACTTAAGGCGGCATTGCGCCTTTTGTATTTAATTCCGAGGCGATTTCTGTGTTTCAACATCAATGTGAAGGTCCAAGGATTACATTGAACCTGCAGTGGTGTATCGGAAACTAATACTGGTCTCACAGGGAATGCTCAAAGCACCGACTGTAAGAAGAGTCTCTATTCTTGTACTTAAGGCGACATTGTGCCTTTTGTATTTAATTCCGATGCGATTACTGTGTTTCATCGTCAATGTGAAGGTCCTAGGAATACATTGAACCTGCAGTGCTGTATCGGAAACTAATACTGGTCCCACAGGGAATGCTCAAAGCACCGACTGTAAGAAGAGTCTCTATTCTTGTACTTAAGGCGGCATTGTGCCTTTTGTATTTAATTCCGATGCGATTTCTGAGTTTCATCGTCAATGTGAAGGTCCTAGGTATACATTGAACCTGCTGAGGTGTATCGGAAACTAATACTGGTCTCACAGGAATGCTGAAAGCACCGACTGTAGGAAGAGTCTCTATTATTGTACTTACGCAGCAGTTTGCCTTTTGTATTTCATTCCGATGCGATTTCTGTGTTTCATCGTCAATGTGAATGTCCAAGGAATTCATTGAACCTGGAGTGGTGTATTGGAAACTAATTCTGGTCTCACAGGGAATGCTCAAAGCACCGACTGTAAGAAGAGCCTCTATTCTTGTACTTAAGGCGGCATTGCGCCTTATGTATTTAATTCCGATGCGATTACTGTCTTTCATCGTCAATGTGAAGGTCCTAGGAATACATTGAACCTGCTAAGGTGTATCGGAAACTAATACTGGTCTCACAGGGTATGCTGAAAGAACCGACTGTAAGACGAATCTCAATTCTTGTACTTACGCGCCAGTTTGCCTTGTGTATTTCATTCCGATGCGATTTCTGTGTTTCATCGTCAATGTGAAGGTACAAGGAATACATTGAACCTGGAGTGGTGTATCGGAAATAAATACTGGTATCACAGGGAATGCTCAAAGCACCGACTGTAAGAAGAGTCTCTATTCTTGTACTTAAGGCGACATTGTGACTTTTGTATTTAATTCAGATGCGATTTCTGTGTTTCATCGTCAATGTGAATGTCCTAGGAATACATTGAACCTGGAGTGGTGTATCGGAAACTAATACTGGTCTCACAGGGATTGCTCAAACCACCGACTGTGAGAAGAGTCTCTATTCTTGTACTTAAGGCGGCATTGCGCAATTTGTATTTATTTCCGATGCGTTTTCTGTGTTTCATCGTCAATGTGAAGGTCCTAGGAATACATTGAACCTGCTGAGGTGTATCGGAAACTAATACTGGCCTCACAGGGAATGCTGAAAGCACCGACTGTAAGAAGAGTCTCTATTCTTGTACTTAATGAGGCATTGTGCCTTTTTTATTTAATTCCGATGCGATTTCTGTGTCTCATCGTCAATGTGAAGGTCCAAGGAATACATTGAACCTGCAGTTGTGTATCGGAAACTAATACTGGACTCACAGGGAATGCTCAAACCACCGAGTGTAAGAAGAGTCTCTATTCTTGTACTTAAGGCAACATTGCGCCTTTTGTATTTAATTCCGATGCGATTTCTGTGTTTCATCGTCAATGTGAAGGTCCTAGGAATACATTGAACCTGCTGAGGTGTATCGGAAACTAATACTGGTCTCACAGGGTATGCTAAAAGCACCGACTGTAAGAAGAGTCTCTACTCTTGTACTTACGCGGCAGTTTGCCTTTTGTATTTCACTCCGATGCGATTTCTGTGTTTCATCGTCAATGTGAAGGTCCAAGGAATACATTGAATCTGGAGTGGTGTATCGGAAACTAATTCTGGTCTCACAGGGAATGCTCAAAGCACCGAATGTAAGGAGAGTCTCTATTCTTGTACTTAAGGCTAGATTGTGCCTTTTGTATTTAATTCAGATGCGATTTATGTGTTTCATCGTCAATGTGAAGGTCCTAGGAATACATGGAACCTGCTGAGGTGTATCGGAAACTAATACTGGTCTCACAGGGAATGCTGAAAGCACCGACTGTAAGAAGAGTCTCTATTCTTTTACTTACGCGGCAGTTTGCCTTTTGTATTACATTCCGATGCGATTTCCGTGTTCCATCGTCAATGTGAATGTCCAAGGAATACATTGAACCTGGAGTGGTGTATCGGAAACTAATACTGGTTTCACAGGGAATGCTCAAAGCACCGACTGTAATAAGAGCCACAATTCTTGTACTTAAGGCGGCATTGCGCCTTTTGTATTTATTTCCGATGCGTTTTCTGTGTTTCATCGTCAATGTGAAGGTCCTAGGAATACATTTAAACTGCTGAGGTGTATCGGAAACTAATACTGGTCTCACAGGGAATGCTCAAAGCACCGACTGTAAGAAGAGTCTCTATTCTTGTACTTAATGCGGCATTGTGCCTTTTGTATTGAATTCCGATGCGATTTCTGTGTTTCATCGTTAATGTGAAGATCCAAGGAATACAATGAACCTGCAGTGGTGTATCGGAAACTAATACTGGTCTCACAGGGAATGCTGAAAACACCGACTGTAAGAAGAGTCACTATTCGTGTACTTAAGACGGCATTGTGCCTTTTGTATTTAATTCCGATGCGATTTCTGTGTTTCATCGTCAATGTGAAGGTCCAAGGAATACATTGAACCTGCTAAGGTGTATCGGAAACTAATACTGGTCTCACAGGGAATGCTGGAAGCACCGACTGTAAGAAGAGTCTCTATTCTTGTACTTACGCGGCAGTTTGCCTTTTGTATTTCATTCCGATGCGATTTCTGTGTTTTATCGTCAATGTGAAGGTCCAAGGAATACATTGAACCTGCAGAGGTGTATCGGAAACTTATACTGGTCTCATAGGGATTGCTCATAGCACCGACTGTAAGAAGAGTCTCTATTCTTGTACTTAAGGCGATACTGTGCCTTTTGTATTTAATTCCGATGCGATTTCTGTGTTTCATCGTCAATGTGAAGGTCCTAGGAATACATTGAACCTGCTGAGGTGTATCGGAAATTAATACTGGTCTCACAGGGAATGCTCAAAACATCGACTGTAAGAAGAGTCTCTATTCTTGTACTAACGCGGCAATTTGCCTATTGTATTTCATTCCGATGCGATTTCTGTGTTTCATCGTCAATGTGAAGGTCCAAGGAATACATTGAACCTGGAGTTGTGTATCGGAAACTAATTCTGGTCTCACAGGGAACGCTCAAATCACCGACTGTACGAAAAGTCTCTATTCTTGTACTTAAGGCGACATTGTGCCTTTTGTATTTAATTCCGATGCGATTTCTGTGTTTCATCGTCAATGTGAAGGTCCAAGGAATACATTGAACCTGCAGTGGTGTATCGGAAACTAATACTGGTCTCACAGGGAATGCTCAAAGCACCGACTGTAAGAAGAGTCTCTATTCTTGTAAATAAGGCGTCATTGTGGCTCTTGTATTTAATTCCGATGCGATTTCTGTGTATCATCGTCAATGTTAAGGTCCTAGGAATACATTGAACCTGCTGAGGTGTATCGGACACTAATACTGGTCTCACAGGGAATGCTGAAAGCACCGACTGTAAGAAGAGTCTCTATTCTTGTACTTACGCGGCCGTTTGCCTCTTGTATTTCATTCCGATGCGATTTCTGTGTTTCATCGTCAATGTGAAAGTCCAAGGAATACATTGAACCTGGAGTGGTGTATCCGAAACTAACACTGGTCTCACTGAGAATGCTCAAAGCACCGACTGTTAGAAGAGTCTCTATTCTTGTACTTAAGGCGACATTGTGCCTTTTGTATTTAATTCCGATGCGATATCTGTGTTTCATCGTCAATGTGATGGTCCTAGGAATACATTGAACCTGAAGTGGTGTATCGGAAACTAATTCTGGTCTCACAGGGAATGCTCAAAGCACCGACTGTAAGAAGAGTCTCTATTCTTGTACTCAAGGCAACATTGTGCCTTTTGTATTTAATTCCGATGCGATTTCTGTGTCTCATCGTCAATGTGAAGGTCCTCGGAATACATTGAACCTGCTGAGGTGTAACGGAAACTAATACTGGTCTCACAAGGAATGCTGAAAGCACCGACTGTAAGAAGAGTCTCTATTCTTGTACTTACGCAGCAGTTTGCCTTTTGTATTTCATTCCGATGCGATTTCCTTGTTTCATCGTCAATGCGAAAGTCCAAGGAATACATTGTACCAGCAGTGGTGTATCGGAATCTAATACTGGTCTCACAGGGAATGCTCAAAGCACCGACTGTAAGAAGAGTCTCTATTCTTGTACTTAAGGCGGCATTGCGCCTTTTGTATTTAATTCCAATGCGATTTCTGTGTTTCAACGCCAATGTGAAGGTCCAATGAATACATTGAACCTGCAGTGGTGTATCGGAAACTAATACTGGTCTCACAGGGAATGCTCATAGCACCGACTGTAAGAAGAGTCTCTATTCTTGTACTTAAGACGCCATTGTGCTTTTTGTATTTAATTCCGATGCGATTTCTGTGTTTCATCGTCAATGTGAAGGTCCAAGGAATACATTGAACCTGGAGTGGTGTACCGGAAACTAATTCTGGTCTCACAGGGAATGCTCAAAGCACCGCCTGTAAGAAGAGTCTCTATTCTTGTACTTAAGGCGACATTGTGCCTTTTGTATTTACTACCGATGCGATTTTTGTGTTTCATCGTCAATTTTACTGTCCTAGGAATACATTGAACCTGCAGAGGTGTATCGGAAGCTAATACTGGTCTCACAGGGAATACTGAAAGCACCGACTGTAAGAAGAGTCTCTATTCTTGTACTTACGCGGCAGTGGCATTTTGTATTTCATTCCGATGCGATATCTGTGTTTCATCGTCAATGTTAAGGTCCAAGGAATACATTGTGCCTGCAGTGGTGTATCGGAAACTAATACTGGTCTCACAGGGAATGCTCAAAGCACCGACTGTAAGAGGGGTCTCTATTCTTGTACTTAAGGCGGCATTGTGCCTTTTGTATTTATTTCCGATGCGATTTCTGTGTTTCATCGTCAATGTGAAGGTCCAAGGAATACATTGAAGCTGCAGTGGTGTATCGGAAACTAATACTGGTCTCACAGGGAATGCTCAAAGCAACGACTGTAAGAAGAGTCTCTATTCTTGTACTTATGAAGGCATTCTGCCTTTTGTAATTAATTCCGATGCGATTTCTGTGTTTCATCGTCAATGTGAAGGTCCAAGGAATACATTCAACCTGCAGTGGTGTATCAGAAACTAATACTGGTCTCACAGGGAATGCCCAAAGCACTGACTCTAAGAAGAGTATTTCTGTACTTAAGGCGGCATTGCGCCTTTTGTATTTAATTCTGAGGCGATTTCTGTGTTTCAACATCAATGTGAAGGTCCAAGGAATACATTGAACCTGCAGTGGTGTATCGGAAACTAATACTGGTCTCACAGGGAATGCTCAAAGCACCGACTGTAAGAAGAGTCTCTATTCTTGTACTTAAGGCGACATTGTGCCTTTTGTATTTAATTCCGATGCGATTACTGTGTTTCATCGTCAATGTGAAGGTCCTAGGAATACATTGAACCTGCAGTGCTGTATCGGAAACTAATACTGGTCCCACAGGGAATGCTCAAAGCACCGACTGTAAGAAGAGTCTCTATTCTTGTACTTAAGACGGCATTGTGCCTTTTGTATTTAATTCCGATGCGATTTCTGAGTTTCAACGTCAATGTGAAGGTCCTAGGTATACATTGAACCTGCTGAGGTGTATCGGAAACTAATACTGGTCTCACAGGAATGCTGAAAGCACCGACTGTAGGAAGAGTCTCTATTATTGTACTTACGCGGCAGTTTGCCTTTTGTATTTCATTCCGATGCGATTTCTGTGTTTCATCGTCAATGTGAATGTCCAAGGAATTCATTGAACCTGGAGTGGTGTATTGGAAACTAATTCTGGTCTCACAGGGAATGCTCAAAGCACCGACTGTAAGAAGAGTCTCTATTCTCGTACTTAAGGCGGCATTGCACCTTATGTATTTAATTCCGATGCGATTACTGTCTTTCATCGTCAATGTGAAGGTCCTAGGAATACATTGAACCTATTGAGGTGTATCGGAAACTAATACTGGTCTCACAGGGAATGCTCAAAGCACCGAGTGTAAGAAGAGTCTCTATTCTTGTACTTAAGGCAACATTGTGAATTTTGTATTTAATTCCGATGCGATTTCAGTGTTTCATCGTCAATGTGAAGGTCCTAGGAATACATTGAACCTGCTGAGGTGTATCGGAAACTAATACAGGTCTCACTGGGTATGCTGAAAGAACCGACTGTAAGAAGAATGTCAATTCTTGTACTTACGCGGCAGTTTGCCTTGTGTATTACATTCCGATGCGATTTCTGTGTTTCATCGTCAATGTGAAGGTACAAGGAATACATTGAACCTGGAGTGGTGTATCGGAAATAAATACTGGTCTCACAGGGAATGCTCAAAGCACCGACTGTAAGAAGAGTCTCTATTCTTGTACTTAAGGCGACATTGTGCCTTTTGTATTTAATTCAGATGCGATTTCTGTGTTTCATCGTCAATGTGAAGGTCCTAGGAATACATTGAACCTGGAGTGGTGTATCGGAAACTAATACTGGTCTCACAGGGATTGCTCAAACCACCGCTGTGAGAAGAGTCTCTATTCTTGTACTTAAGGCGGCATTGCGCTTTTTGTATTTATTTCCGATGCGATTTCTGTGTTTCATCGTCAATGTGAAGGTCCTAGGAATACATTGAACCTGCTGAGGTGTATCGGAAACTAATACTGGTCTCACAGGGAATGCTGAAAGCACCGACTGTAAGAAGAGTCTCTATTCTTGTACTTAATGAGGCATTGTGCCTTTTTTATTTAATTCCGATGCGATTTCTGTGTCTCATCGTCAATGTGAAGGTCCAAGGAATACATTGAACCTGCAGTTGTGTATCGGAAACTAATACTGGACTCACAGGGAATGCTCAAACCACCGAGTGTAAGAAGAGTCCCTATTCTTGTACTTAAGGCAACATTGCGCCTTTTGTATTTAATTCCGATGCGATTTCTGTGTTTCATCGTCAATGTGAAAGTCCAAGGAATACATTGAACCTGGAGTGGTGTATCCGAAACTAACACTGGTCTCACTGAGAATGCTCAAAGGACCGACTGTTAGAAGAGTCTCTATTCTTGTACTTAAGGCGACATTGTGCCTTTTGTATTTAATTCCGATGCGATATCTGTGTTTCATCGTCAATGTGATGGTCCTAGGAATACATTGAACCTGAAGTGGTGTATCGGAAACTAATACTGGTCTCACAGGGAATGCTCAAAGCACCGACTGTAAGAAGAGTCTCTATTCTTGTACTCAAGGCAACATTGTGCCTTTTGTATTTAATTCCGATGCGATTTCTGTGTTTCATCGTCAATGTGAAGGTCCTCGGAATACATTGAACCTGCTGAGGTGTAACGGAAACTAATACTAGTCTCACAAGGAATGCTGAAAGCACCGACTGTAAGAAGAGTCTCTATTCTTGTACTTACGCAGCAGTTTGCCTTTTGTATTTCATTCCGATGCGATTTCCTTGTTTCATCGTCAATGCGAAAGTCCAAGGAATACATTGAACCAGCAGTGGTGTATCGGAATCTAATACTGGTCTCACAGGGAATGCTCAAAGCACCGACTGTAAGAAGAGTCTCTATTCTTGTACTTAAGGCGGCATTGCGCCTTTTGTATTTAATTCCAATGCGATATCTGTGTTTCAACGCCAATGTGAAGGTCCAAGGAATACATTGAACCTGCAGTGGTGTATCGGAAACTAATACTGGTCTCACAGGGAATGCTCATAGCACCGACTGTAAGAAGAGTCTCTATTCTTGTACTTAAGACGCCATTGTGCTTTTTGTATTTAATTCCGATGCGATTTCTGTGTTTCATCGTCAATGTGAAGGTCCAAGGAATACATTGAACCTGGAGTGGTGTACCGGAAACTAATTCTGGTCTCTCAGGGAATGCTCAAAGCACCGCCTGTAAGAAGAGTCTCTATTCTTGTACTTAAGTCGACATTGTGCCTTTTGTATTTAATTCCGATGCGATTTCTGTGCTTCATCGTCAATGTGAATGTTCAAGGAATACATTGAACCTGGACCGGTGTATCGGAAACTAATACTGGTCTCACAGGGAATGCTCAAAGCACCGACTGTAAGAAGAGTCTCTATTCTTGTACTTAAGGCGAGATTGTGGCTTTTGTATTTAATTCAGATGCGATTTCTGTGTTTCATCGTCAATGTGAAGGTCTAGGAATACATTGAACCTGCTGAGGTGTATCGGAAACTAATACTGGTCTCACAGGGAATGCTGAAAGCACCGACTGTAAGAAGAGTCTCTATTCTTGTACTTACGCAGCAGTTTGCCTTTTGTATTTCAGTCCGATTCGATTTCTGTGTTTCATCGTCAATGCGAAAGTCCAAGGAATACATTGAACCAGCAGTGGTGTATCGGAATCTAATACTGGTCTCACAGGGAATGCTCAAAGCACCGACTGTAAGAAGAGTCTCTATTCTTGTACTTACGCAGCAGTTTGCCTTTTGTATTTCATTCCGATGCGATTTCTGTGTTTCATCGTCAATGCGAAAGTCCAAGGAATACATTGAACCAGCAGTGGTGTATCGGGATCTAATACTGGTCTCACAGGGAATGCTCAAAGCACCGACTGTAAGAAGAGTCTCCATTCTTTTACTTAAGGCGGCACTGCGCATTCGTATTTAATTCCGATGCGATCTCTGTCTGTCATCGTCAATGTGAAGGGCCTAGGAATACATTGAACCTGCTGAGGTGTATCGGAAACTAATACTGGTCTCACAGGGAATGCTGAAAGCACCGACTCTAAGAAGAGTTTCTATTCTTGTACTTACGCTGCAGTTTGTCTTTTGTATTTCCTTCCGATGCGATTTCTGTGTTTCATAGTCAATGGGAAGGTCCAAGGAATACATTGAACCTGCAGTGGTGTATCGGAAACTAATACTGGTCTCACAGGGAATGCTCAAAGCACCGACTGTAAGAAGAGCCTCTAGTCTTGTACTTACGCAGCAGTTTGCCTTTTGTATTTCATTCCGATGCGATTTCTGTGTTTCATCGTCAATGCGAAAGTCCAAGGAATACATTGAACCAGCAGTGGTGTATCGGAATCTAATACTGGTCTCACAGGGAATGCTCAAAGCACCGAGTGTAAGAAGAGTCTCTATTCTTGTACTTAAGGCGACATTGTGCCTTTTGTATTTAATTCCGATGCGATTTCTGTGTTTCATCGTCAATGTGAAGGTCCTAGGAATACATTGAACCTGCTGAGGTGAATCGGAAACTAATACTGGTCTCACAGGGAATGCTCAAAGCACCGACTGTAAGAAGAGTCTCTATTCTTGTACTTACGCAGCAGTTTGCCTTTTGTATTTCATTCCGATGCGATTTCTGTGTTTCATCGTCAATGCGAAAGTCCAAGGAATACATTTAACCAGCAGTGGTGTATCGGAATCTAATACTGGTCTCACAGGGAATGCTCAAAGCACCGACTGTGAGAAGAGTCTCTATTCTTGTACTTAAGGCGGCACTGCGCATTTGTATTTAATTCCGATGCGATCTCTGTCTGTCATCGTCAATGTGAAGGGCCTAGGAATACATTGAACCTGCTGAGGTGTATCGGAAACTAATACTGGTCTCACAGGGAATGCTGAAAGCACCGACTCTAAGAAGAGTTTCTATTCTTGTACTTACGCTGCAGTTTGCCTTTTGTATTTCCTTCCGATGCGATTTCTGTGTTTCATAGTCAATGTGAAGGTCCAAGGAATTCATTGAACCTGCAGTGGTGTATCGGAAATTAATACTGGTCTCACAGGGAATGCTCAAAGCACCGACTGTAAGAAGAGTCTCTATTCTTGTACTTAAGGCGACATTGTGTGTTTTTTGTATTTAATACCGATGCGATATCTGTGTTTCATCGTCAATGTTAAGGTCCAAGGAATACATTGTGCCTGCAGTGGTGTATCGGAAACTAATACTGGTCTCACAGGGAATGCTCAAAGCACCGACTGTAAGAGGGGTCTCTATTCTTATACTTAAGGCGGCATTGTGCCTTTTGTATTTATTTCCGATGCGATTTCTGTGTTTCATCGTCAATGTGAAGGTCCAAGGAATACATTGAAGCTGCAGTGGTGTATCGGAAACTAATACTGGTCTCACAGGGAATGCTCAAAGCAACGACTGTAAGAAGAGTCTCTATTCTTGTACTTATGAAGGCATTCTGCCTTTTGTAATTAATTCCGATGCGATTTCTGTGTTTCATCGTCAATGTGAAGGTCCAAGGAATACATTCAACCTGCAGTGGTGTATCAGAAACTAATACTGGTCTCACAGGGAATGCCCAAAGCACTGACTCTAAGAAGAGTATTTCTGTACTTAAGGCGGCATTGCGCCTTTTGTATTTAATTCTGAGGCGATTTCTGTGTTTCAACATCAATGTGAAGGTCCAAGGAATACATTGAACCTGCAGTGGTGTATCGGAAACTAATACTGGTCTCACAGGGAATGCTCAAAGCACCGACTGTAAGAAGAGTCTCTATTCTTGTACTTAAGGCGACATTGTGCCTTTTGTATTTAATTCCGATGCGATTACTGTGTTTCATCGTCAATGTGAAGGTCCTAGGAATACATTGAACCTGCAGTGCTGTATCGGAAACTAATACTGGTCCCACAGGGAATGCTCAAAGCACCGACTGTAAGAAGAGTCTCTATTCTTGTACATAAGACGGCATTGTGCCTTTTGTATTTAATTCCGATGCGATTTCTGAGTTTCATCGTCAATGTGAAGGTCCTAGGTATACATTGAACCTGCTGAGGTGTATCGGAAACTAATACTGGTCTCACAGGAATGCTGAAAGCACCGACTGTAGGAAGAGTCTCTATTATTGTACTTACGCGGCAGTTTGCCTTTTGTATTTCATTCCGATGCGATTTCTGTGTTTCATCGTCAATGTGAATGTCCAAGGAATTCATTGAACCTGGAGTGGTGTATTGGAAACTAATTCTGGTCTCACAGGGAATGCTCAAAGCACCGACTGTAAGAAGAGTCTCTATTCTCGTACTTAAGGCGGCATTGCGCCTTATGTATTTAATTCCGATGCGATTACTGCCTTTCATCGTCAATGTGAAGGTCCTAGGAATACATTGAACCTATTGAGGTGTATCGGAAACTAATACTGGTCTCACAGGGAATGCTCAAAGCACCGAGTGTAAGAAGAGTCTCTATTCTTGTACTTAAGGCAACATTGTGAATTTTGTATTTAATTCCGATGCGATTTCAGTGTTTCATCGTCAATGTGAAGGTCCTAGGAATACATTGAACCTGCTGAGGTGTATCGGAAACTAATACAGGTCTCACAGGGTATGCTGAAAGAACCGACTGTAAGAAGAATGTCAATTCTTGTACTTACGCGGCAGTTTGCCTTGTGTATTACATTCCGATGCGATTTCTGTGTTTCATCGTCAATGTGAAGGTACAAGGAATACATTGAACCTGGAGTGGTGTATCGGAAATAAATACTGGTCTCACAGGGAATGCTCAAAGCACCGACTGTAAGAAGAGTCTCTATTCTTGTACTTAAGGCGACATTGTGCCTTTTGTATTTAATTCAGATGCGATTTCTGTGTTTCATCGTCAATGTGAAGGTCCTAGGAATACATTGAACCTGGAGTAGTGTATCGGAAACTAATACTGGTCTCACAGGGATTGCTCAAACCACCGCTGTGAGAAGAGTCTCTATTCTTGTACTTAAGGCGGCATTGCGCTTTTTGTATTTATTTCCGATGCGATTTCTGTGTTTCATCGTCAATGTGAAGGTCCTAGGAATACATTGAACCTGCTGAGGTGTATCGGAAACTAATACTGGTCTCACAGGGAATGCTGAAAGCACCGACTGTAAGAAGAGTCTCTATTCTTGTACTTAATGAGGCATTGTGCCTTTTTTATTTAATTCCGATGCGATTTCTGTGTCTCATCGTCAATGTGAAGGTCCAAGGAATACATTGAACCTGCAGTTGTGTATCGGAAACTAATACTGGACTCACAGGGAATGCTCAAACCACCGAGTGTAAGAAGAGTCTCTATTCTTGTACTTAAGGCAACATTGTGCCTTTTGTATTTAATTCCGATGCGATTTCTGTGTTTCATTGTCAATGTGAACGTCCTAGGAATACATTGAACCTGCTGAGGGGTATCTGAAACTAATACTGGTCTCACAGGGTATGCTAAAAGCACCGACTGTAAGAAGAGTCTCTACTCTTGTACTCACGCGGCAGTTTGCCTTTTGTATTTCATTCCGATGCGATTTCTGTGTTTCATCGTCAATGTGAAGGTCCAAGGAATACATTGAATCTGGAGTGGTGAATCGGAAACTAATTCTGGTCTCACAGGGAATGCTCAAAGCACCGAATGTAAGAAGAGTCTCTATTCTTGTACTTAAGGCGAGATTGTGCCTTTTGTATTTAATTCAGATGCGATTTATGTGTTTCATCGTCAATGTGAAGGTCCTAGGAATACATTGAACCTGCTGAGGTGTATCGGAAACTAATACTGGTCTCACAGGGAATGCTGAAAGCACCGACTGTAAGAAGGGTCTCTATTCTTGTACTTACGCGGCAGTTTGCCTTTTGTATTTCATTCCGATGCGATTTCTGTGTTTTATCGTCAATGTGAAGGTCCAAGGAATACATTGAACCTGCAGAGGTGTATCGGAAACTTATACTGGTCTCATTGGGAATGCTCAATGCACCGACTGTAAGAAGAGTCTCTATTCTTGTACTTAAGGCGATACTGTGCGTTTTGTATTTAATTCCGATGCGATTTCTGTGTTTCATCGTCAATGTGAAGGTCCTAGGAATACATTGAACCTGCTGAGGTGTATCGGAAATTAATACTGGTCTCGCAGGGAATGCTCAAAGCACCGACTGTAAGAAGAGTCTCTATTTTTGTACTAACGCGGCAATTTGCCTTTTGTATTTCATTCCGATGCGATTTCTGTGTTTCATCGTCAATGTGAAGGTCCAAGGAATACATTGAACTTGGAGTTGTGTATCGGAAACTAATTCTGGTCTCACAGGGAACGCTCAAAGCACCGACTGTACGAAAAGTCTCTATTCTTGTACTTAAGGCGACATTGTGCCTTTTGTATTTAATTTCGATGCGATTTCTGTGTTTCATCGTCAATGTGAAGGTCCAAGGAATACATTGAACCTGCAGTGGTGTATCGGAAACTAATACTGGTCTCACAGGGAATGTTCAAAGCACCGACTGTAAGAAGAGTCTCTATTCTTGTAAATAAGGCGTCATTGTGGCTCTTGTATTTAATTCCGATGTAAGAAGAGTCTCTATTCTTGTACTTACGCCGCAGTTTGCCTCTTGTATTTCATTCCGATGCGATTTCTGTGTTTCATCGTCAGTGTGAATGTCCAAGGAATACATTGAAACTGTAGTGGTGTATCCGAAACTAACACTGGTCTCACTGAGAATGCTCAAAGCACCGACTGTTAGAAGTGTCTCTATTCTTGTACTTAAGGCGACATTGTGCCTTTTGTATTTAATTCCGATGCGATTTCTGTGATTCATCGTCAATGTGAAGGTCCTAGGAATACATTGAACCTGAAGTGGTGTATCGGAAACTAATACTGGTCTCACAGGGAATGCTCAAAGCACCGACTGTAAGAAGAGTCTCTATTCTTGTACTTACGCAGCAGTTTGCCTTTTGTATTTCATTCCGATGCGATTTCTGTGTTTCATCGTCAATGCGAAAGTCCAAGGAATACATTGAACCAGCAGTGGTGTATCGGAATCAAATACTGGTCTCACATTGAATGCTCAAAGCACCGACTGTAACAAGAGTCTCTATTCTTGTACTTAAGGCGGCATTGCGCCTTTTGTATTTAATTCCAATGCGATTTCTGTGTTTCAACGCCAATGTGAAGGTCCAAGGAATACATTGAACCTGCAGTGGTGTATCGGAAACTAATACTGGTCTCACAGGGAATGCTCATAGCACCGGCTGTAAGAAGAGTCTCTATTCTTGTACTTAAGACGCCATTGTGCTTTTTGTATTTAATTCCGACGCGATTTCTGTGTTTCATCGTCAATGTGAAGGTCCAAGGAATACATTGAACCTGGAGTGGTGTACCGGAAACTAATTCTGGTCTCACAGGGAATGCTCAAAGCACCGACTGTAAGAAGAGTCTCTATTCTTGTACTTAAGGCGACATTGTGCCTTTTGTATTTAATTCCGATGCGATTTCTGTGCTTCATCGTCAATGTGAATGTCCAAGGAATACATTGAACCTGGACCGGTGTATCGGAAACTAATACTGGTCTCACAGGGAATGCTCAAAGCACCGACTGTAAGAAGAGTCTCTATTCTTGTACATAAGGCGAGATTGTGCCTTTTGTATTTAATTCAGATGCGATTTCTGTGTTTCATCGTCTATGTGAAGGTCCTAGGAATACATTGAACCTGCTGAGGTGTATCGGAAACTAATACTGGTCGCACAGGGAATGCTGAAAGCACCGACTGTAAGAAGAGTCTCTATTCTTGTACTTTCGCGGCAGTTTGCCTTTTGTATTTCATTCCGATGCGATATCTGTGTTTCATCGTGAATGTGAAGGTCCAAGGAATACATTGAACCTGCAGTGGTGTATCGGAAACTAATACTGGTCTCACAGGGAATGCTGAAAACACCGACTGTAAGAAGAGTCTCTATTCTTGTACTTAAGACGGCATTGTGCCTTTTGTATTTAATTCCAATGCGATTTCTGTGTTTCATCGTCAATGTGAAGGTCCAAGGAATACATTGAACCTGCTGAGGTGTATCGGAAACTAATACTGGTCTCACAGGGAGTGCTGAAAGCACCAACTGTAAGAAGAGTCTCTATTCTTGTACTTACGCGGCAGTTTGCCTTTTGTATTTCATTCCGATGCGATTTCTGTGTTTCATCGTCAATGTGAAGGTCCAAGGAATACATTGAACCTGGAGTTGTGTATCGGAAACTAATTCTGGTCTCACAGGGAACGCTCAAAGCACCGACTGTACGAAAAGTCTCTATTCTTGTACTTAAGGCGACATTGTGCCTTTTGTATTTAATTCCGATGCGATTTCTGTGTTTCATCGTCAATGTGAAGGTCCAAGGAATACATTGAACCTGCAGTGGTGTATCGGAAACTAATACTGGTCTCACAGGGAATGCTCAAAGCACCGACTGTAAGAAGAGTCTCTATTCTTGTAAATGAGGCGTCATTGTGCCTCTTGTATTTAATTCCGATGCGATTTCTGTGTTTCATCGTCAATGTTAAGGTCCTAGGAATACATTGAACCTGCTGAGGTGTATCGGACACTAATACTGGTCTCACAGGGAATGCTGAAAGCACAGACTGTAAGAAGAGTCTCTATTCTTGTACTTACGCGGCAGTTTGCCTCTTGTATTTCATTCCGATGCGATTTCTGTGTTTCATCGTCAATGTGAATGTCCAAGGAATACATTGAACCTGGAGTGGTGTATCCGAAACTAACACTGGTCTCACTGAGAATGCTCAAAGCACCGACTGTTAGAAGAGTCTCTATTCCTGTACTTAAGGCGACATTGTGCCTTTTGTATTTAATTCCGATGCGATTTCTGTGTTTCATCGTCAATGTGAAGGTCCTAGGAATACATTGAACCTGAAGTGGTGTATCGGAAACTAATACTGGTCTGATAGGGGATGCTCAAAGCACCGACTGTAGGAAGAGTCTCTATTCTTGTACTTAAGGCGATACTGTGCCTTTTGTATTTAATTCCGATGCTATTTCTGTGTTTCATCGTCAATGTGAAGGTCCTAGGAATACATTGAACCTGCTGAGGTGTATCGGAAATTAATACTGGTCTCACAGGGAATGCTGAAAGCACCGACTGTAAGAGGAGTCTCTATTCTTGTACTTACGCGGCAGTTTGCCTTTTGTATTTCATTCCGATGCGATTTCTGTGTTTCATCGTCAATGTGAAGGTCCAAGGAATACATTGAACGTGCAGTGGTGTATCGGAAACTAATACTGGTCTCACAGGGAATGCTCGAACCACCGACTGTAAGAAGAGTCTCTAATCTTGTACTTAAGGCGGCATTGCGCCTTTTGTAATTAATTCCGATGCGATTTCTGTGTTTCATCGTCAATGTGAAGGTCCAAGGAATACATTGAACCTGCAGTGGTGTATCGGAAACTAAACTGGTCTCATAGGGAATGCTCAAGTCACCGACAGTAAGAAGAGTCTCTATTCTTGTACTTAAGGCGGCATTGTGCCTTCTGTATTTAACTCCGATGCGATTTCTGTGTTTCATCGTCAATGTAAAGGTCCAAGGGATACATTGAGTCTGCAGTGGTGTATCAGAAACTAATACTGGTCTCACAGGGAAAGTTCAAAGCACCGACTGTAAGAAGAGTCTCTATTCTTGTGCTTAAGGCGGCATTGTGCCTTTTGTATTTAATTCCAATGCGATTTCTGTGTTTCATCGTCCATGTGAACGTCCAAGGAATACATTGAACCTGCAGTGGTGTATAGGAAACTAATACTGGTCTCACAGGGAATGCTCAAAGCACCGACTGTAAGAAGACTCTCTATTCCTGTACTTAAGGCGCATTGTGCCTTTTGTATTTAATTCCGATGCGATATCTGTGTTTCATCGTCAATGTGTATGTCCAAGGAATACTTTGAACCTGCAGTGGTGTATCGGAAAATAATTCCGAACTCACACGGAATGCTCAAAGCACCGAATGTAAGAAGAGTCTCTATTCTTGTACCGAAGGCGGCATTGAGCATTTTGTATTTAATTCCGATGCGATTTCTGTGTTTCATCGTCAATGTGAAGGTCCAAGCAATACATTGCACCTGCAGTGGTGTATCTGAAACTAAAACTGGTCTCACACGAAAGGATCAAATCACAAACTCTAATATGTCCCACTCTTCTTGCACTTAAGGCGGCATTGTGCCTTTTGTATTTAATTCCGATGTAATTTCGGTGTTTCATCGTCAATGTGTATGTAAAAGGAATACATTGAACCTGTAGTGGTGTATCGGAAACCAATACTGGTCTCACAGGGAATGCGCAAGGCACCGACTGTAAGAAAAGTCTGTATTGTTGTACTTAAGCCGGCATTTTGCCTTTTGTATTTAATTCCGATGCGAAATCTGTGTTTCTTCGTCAATGTGAAGGTCCTAGGAATACATTGAAACTGCAGTGGTCAATCGGAAACTAATACTGGTCTCACAGGGAATGCTCAAAGCACCGACTGTAAGAAGAGTCTCTATTCTTGTACTTAAGCTGGCATAGTGCCTTTTGAATTTAATTCCGATGCGATTTCTGTGTTTCATCGTCAATGTGAGGGTCCAAGGAATACATTGAACCTGCAGTGGTGTATCGGAAACTAAACTGGTCTCATAGGGAATGCACAAAACACCGACTGTAAGAAGAGTTTCTATTCTTGTACCTAAGGTGGCAATGTGCCTTTTGTATTTAATTCAGATGCGATTTCTGTGTTTCATCGTCAATGTGAAGGTCCAAGGAATACATTGAACCTGCAGTGGTGTATCAGAAACTAATACTGGTCTCACAGGGAATTTTCAAAGCACCGACTGTAAGAAGAGTCTCTATTCTTGTACTTAAGGCGGCATTGCGCCTTTTGTATTTATTTCCGATGCGATTTCTGTGTTTCATCGTCAATGTGAAGGTCCAAGGAATACAATGAACCGGCAGTGGTGTATCGGAAACTAAAACTGGTCTCACAGGGAATGCTCAAAACAGGGACTGTAAGAAGAGTTTCTATTCTTGTACTTAAGGCAGCATTGTGCCTTTTGTATTTAATTCCGATGCGATTTCTGTGTTTCATCGTCAATATGAAGGTCCAAGGAATACATTGAACCTGCAGTGGTGTATCAGAAACTAATACTGGTCTCACAGTGAATGCTCAAAGCACCGACTGTAAGAAAAGTCTCTATTCTAGTACTTAAGGCGCCATTGCGCCTTTTGTATTTAATTCGTAAGCGATTTCTGTGTTTCATCGTCAATGTGAAGGTCCAAGGAATACAATGAACCGGCAGTGGTGTATCGGAAACTAATACTGGTCTCACAGGGAATGCTCAAAGCACCGACAGTAAGAAAATTCTCTATTCTTGTACTTAAGGCGGAAATAGGCCTTTTGTATTTAACTCTGATGCGATTTCTGTGTTTCATCGTGAATGTGAAGGTCCAAGGGTTACATTGAACCTGCAGTGGTGTATCAGAAACTAATACTGGTCTCACAGGGAATGCTCAAAACAATGACTGTAAGTAGAGTCTCTATTCTTGTACTTGAGGCGGCATTGGGCCTTTTGTATTTAATTCCGATGCGATTTCTGTGTTTCATCGTCAATGTGAAGGTCCAAGGAATACATTGAACCTGCAGTGGTGTATCGGAAACTCATACTGGTCTCACAGGGAATGCTCAAAGTACCGACTGTAAGAAGAGTTTCTATTCTTGTAATTAAGGCGGCATTGTGCCTTTTGCATTTAATTCAGATGCGATTTCTGTGTTTCATCGTCAATGTGAAGGTCGAAGGAATACATTGAACCTGCAGTGGTGTATCGGAAACTCATACTGGTCTCACAGGGAATGCTCAAAGCACCGACTGTAAGAAGAGTCTCTATTCTTGTACTTAAGGCGGCATTGTGCCTTTTGTATATAATTCCGATGCGATTTCTGTGCTTCATCGTCAATGTATATGTCCAAAGAATACACTGAACCGGCAGTGGTGTATCGGAAACTAATACTGGTCTCACAGGGAATGCTCAAAGCACCGACTGTAAGATGTGTCTCTATTCCTGTACTTAAGGCGGCATTGTGCATTTTGTATTTAATTCCGATGCGATTTCTGTGTTTCATCGTCAATGTGTATGTCCAAGGAATAGTTTGAACCTGCAGTGGTGTATCGGAAACTAAAACTGGTCTCACAGGAAAGGATCAAATCACAGACTCTAAGAAGTCTCCCTCTTCTTGGACTTATGGCGGCATTGTGCCTTTTGTATTTAATTCCGATGTAATTTCGGTGTTTCATCCTCAATGTGTATGTCCAAGGAAGACATTAAACCTGCAGTGGTGTATCGGAAAATAATACTGGTCTCACAGGGATTGCGCAAGGCACCGACCATAAGAAGAGTCTGTATACTTGTACTTAAGGCGGCATTTTGCCTTTTGTATTTAATTCCGATGCGATTTCTGTGTTTCTTCGCCAATGTGAAGGTCCTAGGAATACATTGAACCTGCAGTGGTCCATCAGAAACTAATATTGGTCTCACAGGGAATGCTCAAAGCACCGACTGTAAGAAGAGTCTCTATTCTTGCACTTATGGCGGCATTGTGCCTTTTGTATTTAATTCCGATATAATTTCTGTTTCTCATCGGCAATGTGTACGTCCAAGGAATACATTGAACCTGCAGTGGTGTATTGGAAACTAATACTGGTCTCACAGGGAATGCTCAAAGCACCGCCTGTAAGAAGAGTCTCTATTCTTGTACATAAGGCGGCATTGTGCGTTTAGTATTTAATTGCGATGTAATTTCAGTGTTTCATCGTCAATGTGTATGTCCAGTCAATACATTGAACCTGCAGTGGTGTATCGGAAACTAATACTGGTATCACAGTGAATGCTCAAAGCACCGAATGTAAGAAGTTTCTCTATTCCTGTACTTATTGCGGCATTGTGCATTTTGTATTTAATTCCGATTCGATTTCTGTGTTTCATCGTCAATGTGAGGGTCCAAGGAATACATGGAACCTGCAGTGGTGTATCAGAAACTAATACTGGTCTCACAGGGAATGCTCGAACCACCGACTGTAAGAAGAGTCTCTAATCTTGTACTTAAGGCGGCATTGCGCCTTTTGTATTTAATTCCGATGCGATTTCTGTGTTTCATCGTCAATGTGAAGGTCCAAGGAATACATTGAACCTGCATAGGTGTATCGGAAACTAAACTGGTCTCATAGGGAATGCTCATGTCACCGACAGTGAGAAGAGTCTCTATTCTTGTACTTAAGGCGGCATTGTGCCTTCTGTATTTAACTCCGATGCGATTTCTGTGTTTCATCGTCAATGTAAAGGTCCAAGGGATACATTGAACCAGCAGTGGTGTATCAGAAACTAATACTGGTCTCACAGGGAATGTTCAAAGCACCGACTGTAAGAAGAGTCTCTATTCTTGTGCTTAAGGCGGCATTGAGCCCTTTGTATTTAATTCCAATGCGATTTCTGTGTTTCATTGTCCATGTGAACGTCCAAGGAATACATTGAACCTGCAGTGGTGTATCGGAAACTAATACTGGTCTCACAGGGAATGCTCAAAGCACCGACTGTAAGAAGACTCTCTATTCCTGTACTTAAGGTGCATTGTGCCTTTTGTATTTAATTCCGATGCGATTTCTGTGTTTCATCGTCAATGTGTATGTCCAAGGAATACTTTGAACCTGCAGTGGTGTTTCGGAAAATAATTCTGATCTCACACGGAATGCTCAAAGCACCGAATGTAAGAAGAGTCTCTATTCTTGTACCGAAGGCATCATTGAGCATTTTGTATTTAATTCGGATGCGATTTCTGTGTTTCATCGTCAATGTGAAGGTCCAAGGAATACATTGCACCTGTAGTAGTGTAGCGGAAACTGATACTGGTCTCACAGGAAAGGATAAAAACACAGACTCTAATAAGTCTCACCCTTCTTATTCTTAAGGCGGCATTGGGACTTTTGTATTTAATTCCAATGTAATTTCAGTGTTTCATCGTCAATGTGTATGTCCAAGGAATACATTACACCTGGAGTGGTGTATCGGAAGCTAATACTGGTCTCACAGGGAATGCGCAAGGCACCGACTGTAAGAAAAGTCTGTATTGTTGTATTTAATGCGGCATTTTGCCTTTTGTATTTAATTCCGATGCGAAATCTGTGTTTCTTCGTCAATGTGAAGGTCCTAGGAATACATTGAAACTGAGTGGTCAATCGGAAACTAATACTGGTCTCACAGGGAATGCTCAAAGCACCGACTGTAAGAAGAGTCTCTATTCTTGTACTTAAGATGGCATAGTGCCTTTTGAATTTAATTCCGATCCGATTTCCGTGTTTCTTCGTCAATGTGAAGGTCCAAGGAATACAATGAACCGGCAGTGGTGTATCGGAAACTAAAACTGGTCTCACAGGGAATGCTCAAAACACCGACTGTAAGAAGAGATTCTATTCTTGTACTTAAGGCAGCTTTGTGCCTTTTGTATTTAATTCCGATGCGATTTCTGTGTTTCATCGTCAATGTGAAGGTAGAAGGAATACATTGAACCTGCAGTGGTGTATCAGAAACTAATACTGGTCTCACAGTGAATGCTCAAAGCACCGACTGTAAGAAGAGTCTCTATTCTTGTACTTAAGGCGCCATTGCGCCTTTTGTATTTAATTCGGATGCGATTTCTGTGTTTCATCGTCAATGTGAAGGTCCAAGGAATACAATGAACCGGCAGTGGTGTATCGGAAACTAATACTGGTCTCACAGGGAATGCTCAAAGCACCGACAGTAAGATAATTCTCTATTCTTGTACTTAAGGCGGAAACTTGCATTTTGTATTTAACTCTGATGCGATTTCTGTGTTTCATCGTGAATGTGTAGTTCCAAGGATTACATTGAACCTGCAGTGGTGTATCAGAAACTAATACTGGTCTCACAGGGAATGCTCATGGCACCGACTGTAAGAAGAGTCTCTATTCTGGTACTTAAGACGGCATTGTGACTTCTGTATTTAACTCCGATGCGATTTCTGTGTTTCTTCGTCAATGTGAAGGTCCTAGGAATACATTCACCTGCAGTGGTGTATCGGAAACTAATACTGGTCTCACAGGGAATGCTCCAAGTACCGACTGTAAGAAGAGTTTCTATTCTTGTACTTAAGGCGGCATTGTGCCTTTTGTATTTAATTCAGATGCGATTTCTGTGTTTCATCGTCAATGTGAAGGTCGAAGGAATACATTGAACCTGCAGTGGTGTATCGGAAACTCATAATGGTCTCACAGGGAATGCTCAAAGCACCGACTGTAAGAAGAGTCTCTATTCTTGTACTTAAGGCGGCATTGTGCCTTTTGTATTCAATTCAGATGCGATTTCTGTGCTTCATCGTCAATGTATATGTCCAAAGAATACACTGAACCGGCAGTGGTGTATCGGAAAATAATACTGGTCTCACAGGGAATGCGCAAGGCACCGACTATAAGAAGAGTCTCTATTCTTGTACTTAAGGCGGCATTTTGCCTTTTGTATTTAATTCCGATGCGATTTCTGTGTTTCTTCGCCAATGTGAAGGCGCTAGGAATACATTGAACCTGCAGTGGTCTATCAGAAACTAATATTGGTCTCACAGGGAATGCTCAAAGCACCGACTGTAAGAAGAGTCTCTATTCTTGCACTTAAGGCGGCATTGTGCCTTTTGTATTTAATTCCGATATAATTTCTGTTTTTCATCGGCAATGTGTACGTCCAAGGAATACATTGAACCTGCAGTGGTGTATCGGAAACTAATACTGGTATCACAGTGAATGCTCAAAGCACCGAATGTAAGAAGTTTCTCTATTCCTGTACTTATTGCGGCATTGTGCATTTTGTATTTAATTCCGATTCGATTTCTGTGTTTCATCGTCAATGTGAATGTCCAAGGAATACATGGAACCTGCAGTGGTGTATCAGAAACTAATACTGGTCTCACAGGGAATGCTCGAACCACCGACTGTAAGAAGAGTCTCTAATCTTGTACTTAAGGCGGCATTGCGCCTTTTGTATTTAATTCCGATGCGATTTCTGTGTTTCATCGTCAATGTGAAGGTCCAAGGAATACATTGAACCTGCATAGGTGTATCGGAAACTAAACTGGTCTCATAGGGAATGCTCATGTCACCGACAGTGAGAAGAGTCTCTATTCTTGTACTTAAGGCGGCATTGTGCCTTCTGTATTTAACTCCGATGCGATTTCTGTGTTTCATCGTCAATGTAAAGGTCCAAGGGATACATTGAACCAGCAGTGGTGTATCAGAAACTAATACTGGTCTCACAGGGAATGTTCAAAGCACCGACTGTAAGAAGAGTCTCTATTCTTGTGCTTAAGGCGGCATTGAGCCCTTTGTATTTAATTCCAATGCGATTTCTGTGTTTCATTGTCCATGTGAACGTCCAAGGAATACATTGAACCTGCAGTGGTGTATCGGAAACTAATACTGGTCTCACAGGGAATGCTCAAAGCACCGACTGTAAGAAGACTCTCTATTCCTGTACTTAAGGCGCATTGTGCCTTTTGTATTTAATTCCGATGCGATTTCTGTGTTTCATCGTCAATGTGTATGTCCAAGGAATACTTTGAACCTGCAGTGGTGTATCGGAAAATAATTCTGATCTCACACGGAATGCTCAAAGCACCGAATGTAAGAAGAGTCTCTATTCTTGTACCGAAGGCATCATTGAGCATTTTGTATTTAATTCGGATGCGATTTCTGTGTTTCATCGTCAATGTGAAGGTCCAAGGAATACATTGCACCTGTAGTGGTGTAGCGGAAACTGATACTGGTCTCACAGGAAAGGATAAAAACACAGACTCTAATAAGTCTCACCCTTCTTATTCTTAAGGCGGCATTGGGACTTTTGTATTTAATTCCGATGTAATTTCAGTGTTTCATCGTCAATGTGTAAGTCCAAGGAATACATTACACCTGGAGTGGTGTATCGGAAGCTAATACTGGTCTCACAGGGAATGCGCAAGGCACCGACTGTAAGAAAAGTCTGTATTGTTGTATTTAATGCTTCATTTTGCCTTTTGTATTTAATTCCGATGCGAAATCTGTGTTTCTTCGTCAATGTGAAGGTCCTAGGAATACATTGAAACTGAGTGGTCAATCGGAAACTAATACTGGTCTCACAGGGAATGCTCAAAGCACCGACTGTAAGAAGAGTCTCTATTCTTGTACTTAAGATGGCATAGTGCCTTTTGAATTTAATTCCGATCCGA
Source organism: Schistocerca americana (assembly GCF_021461395.2). NCBI lineage: Eukaryota > Metazoa > Arthropoda > Insecta > Orthoptera > Acrididae > Schistocerca > Schistocerca americana. The sequence goes on along the minus strand of NC_060124.1, from coordinate 626,105,431 downwards.
TTTCCGTGTTTCTTCGTCAATGTGAAGGTCCAAGGAATACAATGAACCGGCAGTGGTGTATCGGAAACTAAAACTGGTCTCACAGGGAATGCTCAAAACACCGACTGTAAGAAGAGATTCTATTCTTGTACTTAAGGCAGCTTTGTGCCTTTTGTATTTAATTCCGATGCGATTTCTGTGTTTCATCGTCAATGTGAAGGTAGAAGGAATACATTGAACCTGCAGTGGTGTATCAGAAACTAATACTGGTCTCACAGTGAATGCTCAAAGCACCGACTGTAAGAAGAGTCTCTATTCTTGTACTTAAGGCGCCATTGCGCCTTTTGTATTTAATTCGGATGCGATTTCTGTGTTTCATCGTCAATGTGAAGGTCCAAGGAATACAATGAACCGGCAGTGGTGTATCGGAAACTAATACTGGTCTCACAGGGAATGCTCAAAGCACCGACAGTAAGATAATTCTCTATTCTTGTACTTAAGGCGGAAATTTGCATTTTGTATTTAACTCTGATGCGATTTCTGTGTTTCATCGTGAATGTGAAGTTCCAAGGATTGCATTGAACCTGCAGTGGTGTATCAGAAACTAATACTGGTCTCACAGGGAATGCTCATGGCACCGACTGTAAGAAGAGTCTCTATTCTGGTACTTAAGACGGCATTGTGACTTCTGTATTTAACTCCGATGCGATTTCTGTGTTTCTTCGTCAATGTGAAGGTCCTAGGAATACATTCACCTGCAGTGGTGTATCGGAAACTAATACTGGTCTCACAGGGAATGCTCCAAGTACCGACTGTAAGAAGAGTTTCTATTCTTGTACTTAAGGCGGCATTGTGCCTTTTGTATTTAATTCAGATGCGATTTCTGTGTTTCATCGTCAATGTGAAGGTCGAAGGAATACATTGAACCTGCAGTGGTGTATCGGAAACTCATAATGGTCTCACAGGGAATGCTCAAAGCACCGACTGTAAGAAGAGTCTCTATTCTTGTACTTAAGGCGGCATTGTGCCTTTTGTATTCAATTCAGATGCGATTTCTGTGCTTCATCGTCAATGTATATGTCCAAAGAATACACTGAACCGGCAGTGGTGTATCGGAAAATAATACTGGTCTCACAGGGAATGCGCAAGGCACCGACTATAAGAAGAGTCTGTATTCTTGTACTTAAGGCGGCATTTTGCCTTTTGTATTTAATTCCGATGCGATTTCTGTGTTTCTTCGCCAATGTGAAGGCGCTAGGAATACATTGAACCTGCAGTGGTCTATCAGAAACTAATATTGGTCTCACAGGGAATGCTCAAAGCACCGACTGTAAGAAGAGTCTCTATTCTTGCACTTAAGGCGGCATTGTGCCTTTTGTATTTAATTCCGATATAATTTCTGTTTTTCATCGGCAATGTGTACGTCCAAGGAATACATTGAACCTGCAGTGGTGTATCAGAAACTAATACTGGTCTCACAGGGAATGCTCAAAGCACAGACTGTAAGAAGAGTCTCTACTCTTGTACTTAAGGCGGCATTGCGTCTTTTGTATTTAATTCCGATGCGATTTTTATGTTTCAACGTCAATGCGAAGGTCCAAGGAATACATTGAACCTGCAGTGGTGTATCGGAAACTAATACTGGTCTCACAGGGAATGCTCAAGGCATCGACTGTCAGAAGAGTCTCTACTCTTGTACTTAAGGTGGCATTGCGCCTTTTGTATTTCATTCCGATGCGATTTCTGGGTTTCATCGTCAATGTGAATGTCAAGGAATACATTGAACCTGCAGTGGTGTATCGGAAACTAATACTGGTCTCACAGGGAATGCTCAAAGCACCGACTGTAAGAAGAGTCTCTATTCTTGTACTGATGACGGCATTGTGCCTCTTGTACTTAATTCCGATGCGATTTCTGTGTTTCATCGTCAATATTGAAGGTCCAAGGAATACATTGAACCTACAGTGGTGTATCGGAAACTAATACTGGTCTCACAGGGAATGTTCGAACCACAGACTGTAAGAAGAGTCTCTAATCTTGTACTTAAGGCGGCATTGCGACTTTTGTATTTAATTCAGATGCGATTTCTGTGTTTCATCATCAAAGTTAAGGTCGAAGGAATACATTGAACCTGCAGTGGTGTATCGGAAACTAATACTGGTCTCACAGGGAATGCTCAAAGCACCGACTGTAAGAAGAGTGTCTATTCCTGTACTTAAGGCGCATTGTGCCTATTGTATTTAATTCCGATGCGATTTCTTTGTTTCATCGTCAATGTGTATGTCCAAGGAATATTTTGAACCTGCAGTGGTGTATCGGAAAATAATTCTGGTCTCACACGGAATGCTCAAAGCACCGAATGTAAGAAGAGTCTCTATTCTTGTACCGAAGGCGGCATTGAGCATTTTGTATTTAATTCCGATGCGATTTCTTTGTTTCATCGTCAATGTGAAGGTCCAAGGAATACATTGCACCTGCAGTGGTGTATCGGAAACTAAAATTGGTCTCACACGAAAGGATCAAATCACAGACTCTAAGAAGTCTCACTCTTCTTGCACTTGAGGCGGCATTGTGCCTTTTGTATTTAATTCCGATGTAATTTCGGTGTTTCATCGTCAATGTGTATGTCCAAGGAATACTTTGAACCTGCAGTGGTGTATCGGATACTAATACTGGTCTCACCGGGAATGCTCAAATCACCGATTGTAAGAAGAGTCTATTTTCTTGTATTTAAGGCGGCATTGTGCCTTTTGTATTTAATTTCGATTCGATTTCTGTATTTAATCGTCAATATGGAGTCCAAGGTATACATTGAACCTGCAGTGGTCTATCAGAAACTAATACTGGTCTCACAGGGTATGCTAAAAGCACCGACTGTAAGAAGAGTCTGTATTGTTGTACTTAAGGCGGCATTTTGCCTTTTGTACTTAATTCAGATGCGAAATCTGTTCTTCTTCGTCAATGTGAAGGTCCTAGGAATACATTGAAACTGCAGTGGTCAATCGGAAACTAATACTGGTCTCACAGGAAATGCTCAAAGCACCGACTGTAAGAAGAGTCTCTATTCTTGTACTTAAGATGGAATAGTGCCTTTTGAATTTAATTCCGATGCGGTTTCTGTGTTTCTTCGTCAATGTGAAAGTCCAAGGAATACATTGAACCTGCAGTGGTGTATCGGAAACTAACACTGGTCTCACAGGGAATGCTCAAAGCACCGACTGCAAGAAGAGTCTCTATTCTTGTACTTAAGGCGGCTTTGCGCCTTTTGTTTTTAATTCCGATGCGATTTCTGTGTTTCATCGTCAATGTGAAGGTCCAAGGAATACATTGAACCTGCAGTGGTGTATCGGAAACTGATACTGGTCTCACAGGGAATGCTCAAAGCACCGACTGTAAGAAGAGTCTCTTATCTTGTACTTAAGGCGGCTTTGCGCCTTTTGTATTTAATTCCGATGCGATTTCTGTGTCTCATCGTCAATGTGAGGGTCCAAGGAATACATTGAACCTGCAATGGTGTATCGGAAACTAATACCGGTCTCACAGGGAATGCTCAAAGCACCGACTGTAAGATAGGCTCTATTCTTGTACTTATGACGGCATTGTGCCTTTTGTAATTAATTCCGATGCGATTTCTGTGTTTCATCGTCAATGTGAAGGTCCAAGGAATACATTGAACCAGCAGTGGTGTACCAGAAACTAAAACTGGTCTCACAGGGAATGCTCAAAGCACCGACTGTAATAAGAGTCTCTATTCTTGTACTTAAGGTGGCATTGCACCTTTTGTATTTAATTCCGATGCGATTTCTGTGTTTCAACGTCAATGTGAAGGTCCAAGGATTACATTGAACCTGCAGTGGTGTATCGGAAACTAATACTGGTTTAACAGGGAATGCTCAAAGCACCGACAGTAAGAAGAGTCTCTATTCTTGTACCTCAGGCACCATTGTGCCTTTTGTATTTAACTCTGATGCGACTTCTGTGTTTCATAGTCAATGTGATGTCCAAGGAATACATTGAACCTGCAGTGGTGTATCAGAAACTAATACCGGTCTCACAGGGAATTCTCAAAGCACCGACAGTAGGAAGAGTCTCTACTCTTGTACTTAAGGTGGCATAGCGCCTATTGTAATTAATTCCGATGCGATCTCTGTGTTTCATCGTCAATGTGAAGGTCCAAGGAATACATTGAACCTGCAGTGGTGTATCGGAAACTAATACTGGTCTCACAGGGAATGCTCAAAGCACCGACTGTAAGAAGAGTCTCTATTCTTGTACTTAAGATGGAATAGTGCCTTTTGAATTTAATTCCGTTGCGGTTTCTGTGTTTCTTCGCCAATGTGAAAGTCCAAGGAATACATTGAACCTGCAGTGGTGTATCGGAAACTAACACTGGTCTCACAGGGAATGCTCAAAACACCGACTGTAAGAAGAGTCTCTTATCTTGTACTTAAGGCGGCATTGCGCCTTTTGTATTTAATTCCGATGCGATTTCTGTGTTTCATCGTCAATGTGAAGGTCCAAGGAATACATTGAACCTGCAGTGGTGTATCAGAAACTAATACTGGTCTCACAGTGAATGCTCAAAGCACCGACTGTAAGAAGAGTCTCTATTCTTGTACTTAAGGCGCCATTGCGCCTTTTGTATTTAATTCGGATGCGATTTCTGTGTTTCATCGTCAATGTGAAGGTCCAAGGAATACTATGAACCGGCAGTGGTGTATCGGAAACTAATACTGGTCTCACAGGGAATGCTCAAAGCACCGACAGTAAGAAAATTCTCTATTCTTGTACTTAAGGCGGAAATTTGCCTTTTGTATTTAACTCTGATGCGATTTCTGTGTTTCATCGTGAATGTGAAGTTCCAAGGATTACATTGAACCTGCAGTGGTGTATCAGAAACTAATACTGGTCTCACAGGGAATGCTCAAAGCAATGACTGTAAGTAGAGTCTCTATTCTTGTACTTGAGGCGGCATTGGGCCTTTTGTATTTAATTCCGATGCGATTTCTGTGTTTCATCGTCAATGTGAAGGTCCAAGGAATACATTGAACCTGCAGTGGTGTATCGGAAACTAATACTGGTCTCACAGGGAATGCTCAAAGCAATGACTGTAAGTAGAGTCTCTATTCTTGTACTTGAGGCGGCATTGGGCCTTTTGTATTTAATTCCGATGCGATTTCTGTGTTTCATCGTCAATGTGAAGGTCCAAGGAATACATTGAACCTGCAGTGGTGTATCGGAAACTAATACTGGTCTCACAGGGAATGATCATGGCACCGACTGTAAGAAGAGTCTCTATTCTGGTACTTAAGACGGCATTGTGACTTCTGTATTTAACTCCGATGCGATTTCTGTGTTTCATCGTCAATGTGAAGGTCGAAGGAATACATTGAACCTGCAGTGGTGTATCGGAAACTCATACTGGTCTCACAGGGAATGCTCAAAGCACCGACTGTAAGAAGAGTCTCTATTCTTGTACTTAAGGCGGCATTGTGCCTTTTGTATTCAATTCCGATGCGATTTCTGTGCTTCATCCCCAATGTATATGTCCAAAGAATACACTGAACCGGCAGTGGTGTATCGGAAAATAATACTGGTCTCACAGGGAATGCGCAAGGCACCGACTATAAGAAGAGTCTGTATTCTTGTACTTAAGGCGGCATTTTGCCTTTTGTATTTAATTCCGATGCGATTTCTGTGTTTCTTCGCCAATGTGAAGGCCCTAGGAATACATTGAACCTGCAGTGGTCTATCAGAAACTAATATTGGTCTCACAGGGAATGCTCAAAGCACTGACTGTAAGAAGAATCTCTATTCTTGCACTTAAGGCGGCATTGTGCCTTTTGTATTTAATTCCGATATAATTTCTGTTTTTCATCGGCAATGTGTACGTCCAAGGAATACATTGAACCTGCAGTGGTGTATTGGAAACTAATACTGGTCTCACAGGGAATGCTCAAAACACCGCCTGTAAGAAGAGTCTCTATTCTTGTACTTAAGGCGGCATTGTGCATTTTGTATTTAATTCCGATGCGATTTCTGTGTTTCATCGCCAATGTGAAGGTCCAAGGAGTATATTGTACCTGCAGTGGTGTATCGGAAACTAATACTGGTCTCACAGTGAATGCTCAAAGCACCGAATGTAAGAAGGGTTTCTATTCTTGTTCTTATTGCGGCATTGTGCATCTTGTATTTAATTCCGATTCGATTTCTGTGATTCATCGTCAATGTGAAGGTCCAAGGAATACATGGAACCTGCAGTGGTGTATCAGAAACTAATACTGGTCTCACAGGGAATGCTCAAAGCACAGACTGTAAGAAGAGTCTCTACTCTTGTACTTAAGGCGGCATTGCGTCTTTTGTATTTAATTCCGATGCGATTTTTATGTTTCAACGTCAATGCGAAGGTCCAAGGAATACATTGAACCTGCAGTGGTGTATCGGAAACTAATACTGGTCTCACAGGGAATGCTCAAGGCATCGACTGTCAGAAGAGTCTCTACTCTTGTACTTAAGGTGGCATTGCGCATTTTGTATTTCATTCCGATGCGATTTCTGGGTTTCATCGTCAATGTGAATGTCAAGGAATACATTGAACCTGCAGTGGTGTATCGGAAACTAATACTGGTCTCACAGGGAATGCTCAAAGCACCGACTGTAAGAAGAGTCTCTATTCTTGTACTGATGACGGCATTGTGCCTCTTGTACTTAATTCCGATGCGATTTCTGTGTTTCATCGTCAATGTGAAGGTCCAATGTATACATTGAACCTGCAGTGGTGTATCAGGAAGTAATACTGGTCTCACAGGGAATGCTCAAAGCACCGACAGTAAGAAGAGTCTCTATTCTTGTACTTAAGGCGGCATTGTGCCTTTTGTATTCAATTCCGATGCGATTTCTGTGCTTCATCCCCAATGTATATGTCCAAAGAATACACTGAACCGGCAGTGGTGTATCGGAAAATAATACTGGTCCCACAGGGAATGCGCAAGGCACCGACTATAAGAAGAGTCTGTATTCTTGTACTTAAGGCGGCATTTTGCCTTTTGTATTTAATTCCGATGCGATTTCTGTGTTTCTTCGCCAATGTGAAGGCCCTAGGAATACATTGAACCTGCAGTGGTCTATCAGAAACTAATATTGGTCTCACAGGGAATGCTCAAAGCACTGACTGTAAGAAGAATCTCTATTCTTGCACTTAAGGCGGCATTGTGCCTTTTGTATTTAATTCCGATGTAATTTCGGTGTTTCATCGTCAATGTGTATGTCCAAGGAATACTTTGAACCTGCAGTGGTGTATCGGATACTAATACTGGTCTCACCGGGAATGCTCAAATCACCGATTGTAAGAAGAGTCTATTTTCTTGTATTTAAGGCGGCATTGTGCCTTTTGTATTTAATTTCGATTCGATTTCTGTATTTAATCGTCAATATGGAGGCCAAGGAATACATTGAACCTGCAGTGGTCTATCAGAAACTAATACTGGTCTCACAGGGAATGCTAAAAGCACCGACTGTAAGAAGAGTCTGTATTGTTGTACTTAAGGCGGCATTGCGCCTTTTGTATTTAATTCCGATGCGGTTTCTGTGTTTCTTCGTCAATGTGAAAGTCCAAGGAATACATTGATCCTGCAGTGGTATATCGGAAACTAACACTGGTCTCACAAGGAATGCTCAAAACACCGACTGTAAGAAGAGTCTCTTATCTTGTACTTAAGGCGGCATTGCGCCTTTTGTATTTAATTCCGATGCGATTTTGTGTTTCATCGCCAATGTGAAGGTCCAGGGAATACATTGAACCTGCAGTGGTGTATCGGAAACTAATACTGGTCTCACAGGGAATGCTCAAAGCACCGACTGTAAGAAGAGTCTCTATTCTTGTACTTAAGGCGGCATTGCGCCTTTTGTTTTTAATTCCGATGCGATTTCTGTGTTTCATCGTCAATGTGAAGGTCCAAGGAATACATTGAACCTGCAGTGGTGTATCGGAAACTGATACTGGTCTCACAGGGAATGCTCAAAGCACCGACTGTAAGAAGGCTCTCTTATCTTGTACTTAAGGCGGCATTGCTCCTTTTGTATTTAATTCCGATGCGATTTCTGTGTCTCATCGTCAATGTGAGGGTCCAAGGAATACATTGAACCTGCAATGGTGTATCGGAAACTAATACCGGTCTCACAGGGAATGCTCAAAGCACCGACTGTAAGATAGGCTCTATTCTTGTACTTATGACGGCATTGTGCCTTTTGTAATTAATTCCGATGCGATTTCTGTGTTTCATCGTCAATGTGAAGGTCCAAGGAATACATTGAACCAGCAGTGGTGTACCAGAAACTAAAACTGGTCTCACAGGGAATGCTCAAAGCACCGACTGTAATAAGAGTCTCTATTCTTGTACTTAAGGTGGCATTGCACCTTTTGTATTTAATTCCGATGCGATTTCTGTGTTTCAACGTCAATGTGAAGGTCCAAGGATTACATTGAACCTGCAGTGGTGTATCGGAAACTAATACTGGTCTCACACGGAATGCTCAAAGCACCGACAGTAAGAAGAGTCTCTATTCTTGTACCTCAGGCACCATGGTGCCTTTTGTATTTAACTCCGATGCGATATCTGTGTTTCATAGTCAATGTGATGTCCAAGGAATAAATTGAACCTGCACTGGTGTATCAGAAACTAATACCGGTCTCACAGGGAATGCTCAAAGCACCGACAGTAGGAAGAGTCTCTACTCTTGTACTTAAGGTGGCATAGCGCCTATTGTAATTAATTCCGATGCGATCTCTGTGTTTCATCGTCAATGTGAAGGTCCAAGGAATACATTGAACCTGCAGTGGTGTATCGGAAACTAATACTGGTCTCACAGGGAATGCTCAAAGCACCGACTGTAAGAAGAGTCTCTATTCTTGTACTTAAGATGGAATAGTGCCTTTTGAATTTAATTCCGATGCGGTTTCTGTGTTTCTTCGTCAATGTGAAAGTCCAAGGAATACATTGAACCTGCAGTGGTGTATCGGAAACTAACACTGGTCTCACAGGGAATGCTCAAAACACCGACTGTAAGAAGAGTCTCTTATCTTGTACTTAAGGCGGCATTGCGCCTTTTGTATTTAATTCCGATGCGATTTCTGTGTTTCATCGCCAATGTGAAGGTCCAAGGAATACATTGAACCTGCAGTGGTGTATCGGAAACTAATACTGGTCTCACAGGGAATGCTCAAAGCACCGACTATAAGAAGAGTCTCTATTCTTGTACTTAAGGCGGCATTGCGCCTTTTGTTTTTAATTCCGATGCGATTTCTGTGTTTCATCGTCAATGGGAAGGTCCAAGGAATACATTGAACCTGCAGTGGTGTATCGGAAACTGATACTGGTCTCACACTGAATGCTCAAAGCACCGACTGTAAGAAGAGTCTCTTATCTTGTACTTAAGGCGGCATTGCGCCTTTTGTATTTAATTCCGATGCGATTTCTGTGTCTCATCGTCAATGTGAGGGTCCAAGGAATACATTGAACCTGCAATGGTGTATCGGAAACTAATACCGGTCTCACAGGGAATGCTCAAACACCGACTGTAAGATAGGCTCTATTCTTGTACTTATGACGGCATTGTGCCTTTTGTAATTAATTCCGATGCGATTTCTGTGTTTCATCGTCAATGTGAAGGTCCAAGGAATACATTGAACCAGCAGTGGTGTACCAGAAACTAAAACTGGTCTCACGGGAATGCTCAAAGCACCGACTGTAATAAGAGTCTCTATTCTTGTACTTAGGGTGGCATTGCACCTTTTGTATTTAATTCCGATGCGATTTCTGTGTTTCAACGTCAATGTGAAGGTCCAAGGAATGCATGGAACCTGCAGTGGTGTATCGGAAACTAATACTGGTCTCACAGGGAATGCTCAAGGCATCGACTGTCAGAAGAGTCTCTACTCTTGTACTTAAGGTGGCATTGCGCCTTTTGTAGATCATTCCGATGCGATTTCTGGGTTTCATCGTCAATGTGAATGTCAAGGAATACATTGAACCTGCAGTGGTGTATCGGAAACTAATACTGGTCTCACAGGGAATGCTCAAAGCACCGACTGTAAGAAGAGTCTCTATTCTTGTACTGATGACGGCATTGTGCCTCTTGTACTTAATTCCGATGCGATTTCTGTGTTTCATCGTCAATGTGAAGGTCCAATGTATACACTGAACCTGCAGTCGTGTATCAGAAAGTAATACTGGTCTCACAGGGAATACTCAAAGCACCGACTGTAAGAAGAGTCTCTATTCTTGTGCTTAAGGCGGCATTGCGATTTTTCAGTTTAATTCCGATGCGATTTCTGTGTTTCATCGTCAATATTGAAGGTCCAAGGAATACATTGAACCTGCAGTGGTGTATCGGAAACTAATACTGGTCTCACAGGGAATGTTCGAACCACAGACTGTAAGAAGAGTCTCTAATCTTGTACTTAAGGCGGCATTGCGCCTTTTGTATTTATTTCAGATGCGATTTCTGTGTTTCATCATCAAAGTGAAGGTCGAAGGAATACATTGAACCTGCAGTGGTGTATCGGAAACTAATACTGGTCTCACAGGGAATGCTCAAAGCACCGACTGTAAGAAGAGTGTCTATTCCTGTACTTAAGGGGCATTGTGCCTTTTGTATTTAATTCCGATGCGATTTCTGTGTTTCATCGTCAATGTGTATGTCCAAGGAATACTTTTAACCTGTAGTGGTGTATCGGAAAATAATTCTGGTCTCACACGGAATGCTCAAAGCACCGAATGTAAGAAGAGTCTCTAATCTTGTACCGAAGGCGGCATTGAGCATTTTGTATTTAATTCCGATGCGATTTCTTTGTTTCATCGTCAATGTGAAGGTCCAAGGAATACATTGCACCTGCAGTGGTGTATCGGAAACTAAAATTGGTCTCACACGAAAGGATCAAATCACAGACTCTAAGAAGTCTCACTCTTCTTGCACTTAAGGCGGCATTGTGCCTTTTGTATTTAATTCCGATGTAATTTCGGTGTTTCATCGTCAATGTGTATGTCCAAGGAATACATTGTACCTGCAGTGGTGTATCGGAAACTAATACTGGTCTCACCGGGAATGCTCAAATCACCGATTGTAAGAAGAGTCTATTTTCTTGTATTTAAGGCGGCATTGTGCCTTCTGTATTTAATTCCGATTCGATTTCTGTATTTAATCGTCAATATGGAGGCCAAGGAATACATTGAACCTGCAGTGGTCTATCAGAAACTAATACTGGTCTCACAGGGTATGCTAAAAGCACCGACTGTAAGAAGAGTCTGTATTGTTGTACTTAAGGCGGCATTTTGCCTTTTGTACTTAATTCCGATGCAAAATCTGTGCTTCTTCGTCAATGTGAAGGTCCTAGGAATAAATTGAAACTGCAGTGGTCAATCGGAAACTAATACTGGTCTCACAGGGAATGCTCAAAGCACCGCCTTTAAGAAGAGTCTCTATTCTTGTACTTAAGATGGAATAGTGCCTTTTGAATTTAATTCCGATGCGGTTTCTGTGTTTCTTCGTCAATGTGAAAGTCCAAGGAATACATTGAACCTGCAGTGGTGTATCGGAAACTAACACTGGTCACACAGGGAATGCTCAAAACACCGACTGTAAGAAGAGTCTCTTATCTTGTACTTAAGGCGGCATTGCGCCTTTTGTATTTAATTCCGATGCGATTTCTGTGTTTCATCGCCAATGTGAAGGTCCAAGGAATACATTGAACCTGCAGTGGTGTATCGGAAACTAATACTGGTCTCACAGGGAATGCTCAAAGCACCGACTGTAAGAAGAGTCTCTATTCTTGTACTTAAGGCGGCATTGCGCCTTTTGTTTTTAATTCCGATGCGATTTCTGTGTTTCATCGTCAATGTGAAGGTCCAAGGAATACATTGAACCTGCAGTGGTGTATCGGAAACTGATACTTGTCTCACAGGGAATGCTCAAAACACCGACTGTAAGAAGAGTCTCTTATCTTGTACTTAAGGCGGCATTGCGCCTTTTGTATTTAATTCCGATGCGATTTCTGTGTCTCATCGTCAATGTGCGGGTCCAAGGAATACATTGAACCTGCAATGGTGTATCGGAAACTAATCCCGGTCTCACAGGGAATGCTCAAAGCACCGACTGTAAGATAGGCTCTATTCTTGTACTTATGACGGCATTGTGCCTTTTGTAATTAATTCCGATGCGATTTCTGTGTTTCATCGTCAATGTGAAGGTCCAAGGAATACATTGAACCAGCTGTGGTGTACCAGAAACTAAAACTGGTCTCACAGGGAATGCTCAAAGCACCGATTGTAATAAGAGTCTCTATTCTTGTACTTAAGGTGGCATTGCACCTTTTGTATTTAATTCCGATGCGATTTCTGTGTTTCAACGTCAACGTGAAGGTCCAAGGATTACATTGAACCTGCAGTGGTGTATCGGAAACTAATACTGGTCTCACAGGGAATGCTCAAAGCACCGACAGTAAGAAGAGTCTCTATTCTTGTACCTCAGGCACCATTGTGCCTTTTGTATTTAACTCCGATGCGATTTCTGTGTTTCATAGTCAACGTGATGTCCAAGGAATACATTGAACCTGCAGTGGTGTATCAGAAACTAATACCGGTCTCACAGGGACTGCTCAAAGCACCGACAGTAGGAAGAGTCTCTACTCTTGTACTTAAGGTGGCATAGCGCCTTTTGTAATTAATTCCGATGCGATCTCTGTGTTTCATCGTCAATGTGAAGGTCCAAGGAATACATTGAACCTGCAGTGGTGTATCGGAAACTAATACTGGTCTCACAGGGAATGCTCAAAGCACCGACTGTAAGAAGAGTCTCTATTCTTGTACTTAAGGCGGCATTGTGCCTTTTGTATTTATTACCGATGCGATTTCTGTGTTTCATGGTCAATGTCAAGGTCGAAGGAATACATTGAACCTGCAGTGGTGTATCGGAAACTAATACTGGTCTCACAGGGAATGCTCAAACCACCGACTGTAAGAAGGGTCTCTATTCTTGTACTTAAGGCGGCATTGTGCATTTTGTATTTAATTCCGATTCGATTTCTGTGTTTCATCGTCAATGTGAAGGTCCAAGGAATACATTGAATCTTCAGTTGTGTATCGGAAACTAATACTGGTCTCACAGGGAATGCTCATGGCACCGACAGTAAGAAGAGTCTCTATCCTTGTACTTAAGACGGCGTTGTGCCTTTCGTATTCAACTCCGATGCGATTACTGTGTTTCTTCGTCAATGTGAAGGTCCTAGGAATACATTGAACCATCAGTGGTGTATCGGAAACTAATACTGGTTTCACAGGGAATGCTCAAAGCACCGACTGTAAGAAGAGTTTCTATTCTTGTACTTAAGGCGGCATTGTGCCTTTTGTATTTAATTCAGATGCGATTTCTGTGTTTCATCATCAATGTCAAGGTCGAAGGATTACATTGAACCTGCAGTGGTGTATCGGAAACTAATACTGGTCTCACAGGGAATGCTCAAAGCAAATACCGTAAGAAGAGTCACAATTCTTGTACTTAAGGCGGCATTGTGCATTTTGTATTTAATTCCAATGCGATTTCTGTGTTTCATCGTCAATGTGAACGTCCAAGGAATACATTGAACCTGCAGTGGTGTATCGGAAACTAATACTGGTCTCACAGGGAATGCTCAAAGCACCGACTGTAAGAAGAGTCTCTATTCCTGTACTTAAGGCGCATTGTGCCTTTTGTATTTAATTCCGATGCGATTTCTGTGTTTCATCGTCAATGTGTATGTCCAAGGAATACTTTGAACCTGCAGTGGTGTATCGGAAAATATTTCTGGTGTCACACGGAATGCTTAAAGCACCGAATGTAAGAAGAGTCTCTATTCTTGTACCGAAGGCGGCATTGAGCATTTTGTATTTAATTCCGATGCGATTTCTGTGTTTCATCGTCAATGTGAAGGTCCATGGAATACATTGCACCTGCAGTGGTGTATCGGAAACTAAAACTGGTCTCACACGAATTGATCAAATCACAGACTCTAAGAAGTCACTCTCTTCTTACACTTAAGGCGGCATTGTGCCTTTTGTATTTAATTCCGATATAATTTCGGTGTTTCATCGTCAATGTGTATGTCCAAGCAATACATTAAACTTGGAGTGGTGTATCGGAAACTAATACTGGTCTCACAGGGAATGCGCAAGGCATCGACTGTCAGAAGAGTCTCTACTCTTGTACTTAAGGTGGCATTGCGCCTTTTGTATTTCATTCCGATGCGATTTCTGGGTTTCATCGTCAATGTGAATGTCAAGGAATACATTGAACCTGCAGTGGTGTATCGGAAACTAATACTGGTCTCACAGGGAATGCTCAAAGCACCGACTGTAAGAAGAGTCTCTATTCTTGTACTGATGACGGCATTGTGCCTCTTGTACTTAATTCCGATGCGATTTCTGTGTTTCATCGTCAATGTGAAGGTCCAATGTATACATTGAACCTGCAGTGGTGTATGAGAAAGTAATACTGGTCTCACAGGGAATACTCAAAGCACCGACTGTAAGAAGAGTCTCTATTCTTGTGCTTAAGGCGGCATTGCGATTTTTCAATTTAATTCCGATGCGATTTCTGTGTTTCATCGTCAATATTGAAGGTCCAAGGAATACATTGAACCTGCAGTGGTGTATCGGAAACTAATACTGGTCTCACAGGGAATGTTCGAACCACAGACTGTAAGAAGAGTCTCTAATCTTGTACTAAAGGCGGCATTGCGCCTTTTGTATTTAATTCAGATGCGATTTCTGTGTTTCATCATCAAAGTGAAGGTCGAAGGAATACATTGAACCTGCAGTGGTGTATCGGAAACTAATACTGTTCTCACAGGGAATGCTCAAAGCACCGACTGTAAGAAGAGTGTCTATTCCTGTACTTAAGGCGCATTGTGCCTTTTGTATTTAATTCCGATGCGATTTCTGTGTTTCATCGTCAATGTGTATGTCCAAGGAATACTTTGAACCTGTAGTGGTGTATCGGAAAATAATTCTGGTCTCACACGGAATGCTCAAAGCACCGAATGTAAGAAGAGTCTCTAATCTTGTACCGAAGGCGGCATTGAGCATTTTGTATTTAATTCCGATGCGATTTCTTTGTTTCATCGTCAATGTGAAGGTCCAAGGAATACATTGCACCTGCAGTGGTGTATCGGAAACTAAAATTGGTCTCACACGAAAGGATCAAATCACAGACTCTAAGAAGTCTCACTCTTCTTGCACTTAAGGCGGCATTGTGCCTTTTGTATTTAATTCCGATGTAATTTCGGTGTTTCATCGTCAATGTGTATGTCCAAGGAATACATTGAACCTGCAGTGGTGTATCGGAAACTAATACTGGTCTCACCGCGAATGCTCAAATCACCGATTGTAAGAAGAGTCTATTTTCTTGTATTTAAGGCGGCATTGTGCCTTTTGTATTTAATTCCGATTCGATTTCTGTATTTAATCGTCAATATGGAGGCCAAGGAATACATTGAACCTGCAGTGGTCTATCAGAAACTAATACTGGTCTCACAGGGTATGCTAAAAGCACCGACTGTAAGAAGAGTCTGTATTGTTGTACTTAAGGCGGCATTTTGCGTTTTGTACTTAATTCCGATGCGAAATCTGTGCTTCTTCGTCAATGTGAAGGTCCTAGGAATACATTGAAACTGCAGTGGTCAATCGGAAACTAATACTGGTCTCACAGGGAATGCTCAAAGCACCGACTGTAAGAAGAGTCTCTATTCTTGTACTTAAGATGGAATAGTGCCTTTTGAATTTAATTCCGATGCGGTTTCTGTGTTTCTTCGTCAATGTGAAAGTCCAAGGAATACATTGAACCTGCAGTGGTGTATCGGAAACTAACACTGGTCTCACAGGGAATGCTCAAAACACCGACTGTAAGAAGAGTCTCTTATCTTGTACTTAAGGCGGCATTGCGCCTTTTGTATTTAATTCCGATGCGATTTCTGTGTTTCATCGCCAATGTGAAGGTCCAAGGAATACATTGAACCTGCAGTGGTGTATCGGAAACTAATACTGGTCTCACAGGGAATGCTCAAAGCACCGACTGTAAGAAGAGTCTCTATTCTTGTACTTAAGGCGGCATTGCGCCTTTTGTTTTTAATTCCGATGCGATTTCTGTGTTTCATCGTCAATGTGAAGGTCCAAGGAATATATTGAACCTGCAGTGGTGTATCGGAAACTGATACTTGTCTCACAGGGAATGCTCAAAGCACTGACTGTAAGAAGAGTCTCTTATCTTGTACTTAAGGCGGCATTGCGCCTTTTGTATTTAATTCCGATGCGATTTCTGTGTCTCATCGTCAATGTGAGGGTCCAAGGAATACATTGAACCTGCAATGGTGTATCGGAAACTAATCCCGGTCTCACAGGGAATGCTCAAAGCACCGACTGTAAGATAGGCTCTATTCTTGTACTTATGACGGCATTGTGCCTTTTGTAATTAATTCCGATGCGATTTCTGTGTTTCATCGTCAATGTGAAGGTCCAAGGAATACATTGAACCAGCTGTGGTGTACCAGAAACTAAAACTGGTCTCACAGGGAATGCTTAAAGCACCGACTGTAATAAGAGTCTCTATTCTTGTACTTAAGGTGGCATTGCACCTTTTGTATTTAATTCCGATGCGATTTCTGTGTTTCAACGTCAATGTGAAGGTCCAAGGATTACATTGAACCTGCAGTGGTGTATCGGAAACTAATACTGGTCTCACAGGGAATGCTCAAAGCACCGACAGTAAGAAGAGTCTCTATTCTTGTACCTCAGGCACCATTGTGCCTTTTGTATTTAACTCCGATGCGATTTCTGTGTTTCATAGTCAATGTGATGTCCAAGGAATACATTGAACCTGCAGTGGTGTATCAGAAACTAATACCGGTCTCACAGGGAATGCTCAAAGCACCGACAGTAGGAAGAGTCTCTACTCTTGTACTTAAGGTGGCATAGCGCCTTTTGTAATTAATTCCGATGCGATCTCTGTGTTTCATCGTCAATGTGAAGGTCCAAGGAATACATTGAACCTGCAGTGGTGTATCGGAAACTAATACTGGTCTCACAGGGAATGCTCAAAGCACCGACTGTAAGAAGAGTCTCTATTCTTGTACTTAAGGCGGCATTGTGCCTTTTGTATTTATTACCGATGCGATTTCTGTGTTTCATGGTCAATGTCAAGGTCGAAGGAATACATTGAACCTGCAGTGGTGTATCGGAAACTGATACTGGTATCACAGGGAATGCTCAAACCACCGACTGTAAGAAGGGTCTCAATTCTTGTACTTAAGGCGGCATTGTGCATTTTGTATTTAATTCCGATTCGATTTCTGTGTTTCATCGTCAATGTGAAGGTCCAAGGAATACATGGAACCTACAGTGGTGTATCAGAAACTAATACTGGGCTCACAGGGAATGCTCAAAGCACCGACTGTAAGAAGAGTCTCTACTCTTGTACTTAAGGCGGCATTGCGTCTTTTGTATTTAATTCCGATGCGATTTCTATGTTTCAACGTCAATGTGAAGGTCCAAGGAATACATTGAACCTGCAGTGGTGTATCGGAAACTAATACTGGTCTCATAGGGAATGCTCAAGTCACCGACAGTAAGAAGAGTCTCTGTTCTTGTACTTAAGGCGGCATTGTGCATTCTGTATTTAACTCCGATGCGATTTCTGTGTTTCATCGTCAATGTAAAGGTCCAAGGAATACATTGAACCTGCAGTGGTGTATCAGAAACTAATACTGGTCTCACAGGGAATGTTCAAAGCACCGACTGTAAGAAGAGTCCTTATTCTTGTACTTAAGGCGGCATTGCGCCTTTTGTAATTAATTCCAATGCGATTTCTGCGTTTCATCGTCAATGTGAATGTGCAAGGAATACATTGAACCTGCAGTGGTGTATCGGAAACTAATACTGGTCTCACAGGGAATGCTGAAAACACCGACTGTAAGAAGAGTCTCTATTCTTGTACTTAAGGCGGCATTGTGCCTTTTGTATTGAATTCCGATGCGATTTCTGTGTTTCATCGTCAATGTGTATGTCCAAGGAATACTTTGAACCTGCAGTGGTGTATCGGAAAATATTTCTGGTGTCACACGGAATGCTTAAAGCACCGAATGTAAGAAGAGTCTCTATTCTTGTACCGAAGGCGGCATTGAGCATTTTGTATTTAATTCCGATGCGATTTCTGTGTTTCATCGTCAATGTGAAGGTCCAAGGAATACATTGCACCTGCAGTGGTGTATCGGAAACTAAAACTGGTCTCACACGAATGGATCAAATCACAGACTCTAAGAAGTCACACTCTTCTTACACTTAAGGCGGCATTGTGCCTTTTGTATTTAATTCCGATATAATTTCGGTGTTTCATCGTCAATGTGTATGTCCAAGCAATACATTAGACTTGGAGTGGTGTGTCGGAAACTAAAACTGGTCTCACAGGGAATGCGCAAGGCACCGACTGTAAGAAGAGTCTGTATTGTTGTACTTAAGGCGGCATTTTGCCTTTTGTATTTAATTCCGATGCGAAATCTGTGTTTCTTCGTCAATGTGTAGGTCATAGGAATACATTGAAACTGCAGTGGTCAATCGGAAACTAATACTGGTCTCACAGGGAATGCTCAAAGCACCGACTGTAAGAAGAGTCTCTATTCTTGTACTTAAGATGGCATAGTGCCTTTTGAATTTAATTCCGATGCGATTTCTGTGATTCTTCGTCAATGTGAAGGACCAAGGAATACATTGAACCTGCAGTGGTGTATCAGAAACTAACACTGGTCTCACAGGGAATGCTCAAAGCACCGACTGTAAGAAGAGTCTATATTCTTGTACTTAAGGCGGCATTGCGCCTTTTGTATTTATTTCCGATGCGATTTCTGTGTTTCTTCGTCAATGTGAAGGTCCAAGGAATACAATGAACCGGCAGTGGTGTATCGGAAACTAAAACGTGTCTCACAGGGAATGCTCAAAGCACCGACTGTAAGATAGGCTCTATTCTTGTACTTATGACGGCATTGTGCCTTTTGTAATTAATTCCGATGCGATTTCTGTGTTTCATCGTCAACGTGAAGGTCCAAGGAATACATTGAACCAGCAGTGGTGTACCAGAAACTAAAACTGGTCTCACGGGAATGCTCAAAGCACCGACTGTAATAAGAGTCTCTATTCTTGTACTTAAGGTGGCATTGAACCTTTTGTATTTAATTCCGATGCGATTTCTGTGTTTCAACGTCAATGTGAAGGTCCAAGGAATGCATGGAACCTGCAGTGGTGTATCAGAAACTAATACTGGTCTCACAGGGAATGCTCAAAGCACAGACTGTAAGAAGAGTCTCTACTCTTGTACTTAAGGCGGCATTGCGTCTTTTGTATTTAATTCCGATGCGATTTTTATGTTTCAACGTCAATGCGAAGGTCCAAGGAATACATTGAACCTGCAGTGGTGTATCGGAAACTAATACTGGTCTCACAGGGAATGCTCAAGGCATCGACTATCAGAAGAGTCTCTACTCTTGTACTTAAGGTGGCATTGCGCCTTTTGTATTTCATTCCGATGCGATTTCTGGGTTTCATCGTCAATGTGAATGTCAAGGAATACATTGAACCTGCAGTGGTGTATCGGAAACTAATACTGGTCTCACAGGGAATGCTCAAAGCACCGACTGTAAGAAGAGTCTCTATTCTTGTACTGATGACGGCATTGTGCCTCTTGTACTTAATTCCGATGCGATTTCTGTGTTTCATCGTCAATGTGAAGGTCCAATGTATACATTGAACCTGCAGTGCTGTATCAGAAAGTAATACTGGTCTCACAGGGAATACTCAAAGCACCGACTGTAAGAAGAGTCTCTATTCTTGTGCTTAAGGCGGCATTGCGATTTTTCAATTTAATTCCGATGCGATTTCTGTGTTTCATCGTCAATATTGAAGGTCTAAGGAATACATTGAACCTGCAGTGGTGTATCGGAAACTAATACTGGTCTCACAGGGAATGTTCGAACCACAGACTGTAAGAAGAGTCTCTAATCTTGTACTTAAGGCGGCATTGCGCCTTTTGTATTTAATTCAGATGCGATTTCTGTGTTTCATCATCAAAGTGAAGGTCGAAGGAATACATTGAACCTGCAGTGGTGTATCGGAAACTAATACTGGTCTCACAGGGAATGCTCAAAGCACCGACTGTAAGAAGAGTGTCTATTCCTGTACTTAAGGCGCATTGTGCCTTTTGTATTTAATTCCGATGCGATTTCTGTGTTTCATCGTCAATGTGTAAGTCCAAGGTATACTTTGAACCTGTAGTGGTGTATCGGAAAATAATTCTGGTCTCACACGGAATGCTCAAAGCACCGAATGTAAGAAGAGTCTCTAATCTTGTACCGAAGGCGGCATTGAGCATTTTGTATTTAATTCCGATGCGATTTCTTTGTTTCATCGTCAATGTGAAGGTCCAAGGAATACATTGCACCTGCAGTGGTGTATCGGAAACTAAAATTGGTCTCACACGAAAGGATCAAATCACAGACTCTAAGAAGTCTCACTCTTCTTGCACTTAAGGCGGCATTGTGCCTTTTGTATTTAATTCCGATGTAATTTCGGTGTTTCATCGTCAATGTGTATGTCCAAGGAATACATTGAACCTGCAGTGGTGTATCGGAAACTAATACTGGTCTCACCGGGAATGCTCAAATCACCGATTGTAAGAAGAGTCTATTTTCTTGTATTTAAGGCGGCATTGTGCCTTTTGTATTTAATTCCGATTCGATTTCTGTATTTAATCGTCAATATGGAGGCCAAGGAATACATTGAACCTGCAGTGGTCTATCAGAAACTAATACTGGTCTCACAGGGTATGCTAAAAGCACCGACTGTAAGAAGAGTCTGTATTGTTGTAATTAAGGCGGCATTTTGCCTTTTGTACTTAATTCCGATGCGAAATCTGTGCTTCTTCGTCAATGTGAAGGTCCTAGGAATACATTGAAACTGCAGTGGTCAATCGGAAACTAATACTGGTCTCACAGGGAATGCTCAAAGCACCGACTGTAAGAAGAGTCTCTATTCTTGTACTTAAGATGGAATAGTGCCTTTTGAATTTAATTCCGATGCGGTTTCTGTGTTTCTTCGTCAATGTGAAAGTCCAAGGAATACATTTAACCTGCAGTGGTGTATCGGAAACTAACACTGGTCTCACAGGGAATGCTCAAAACACCGACTGTAAGAAGAGTCTCTTATCTTGTACTTAAGGCGGCATTGCGCCTTTTGTATTTAATTCCGATGCGATTTCTGTGTTTCATCGCCAATGTGAAGGTCCAAGGAATACATTGAACCTGCAGTGGTGTATCGGAAACTAATACTGGTCTCACAGGGAATGCTCAAAGCACCGACTGTAAGAAGAGTCTCTATTCTTGTACTTAAGGCGGCATTGCGCCTTTTGTTTTAAATTCCGATGCGATTTCTGTGTTTCATCGTCAATGTGAAGGTCCAAGGAATACATTGAACCTGCAGTGGTGTATCGGAAACTGATACTTGTCTCACAGGGAATGCTCAAAGCACCGACTGTAAGAAGAGTCTCTTATCTTGTACTTAAGGCGGCATTGCGCCTTTTGTATTTAATTCCGATGCGATTTCTGTGTCTCATCGTCAATGTGAGGGTCCAAGAAATACATTGAACCTGCAATGGTGTATCGGAAACTAATCCCGGTCTCACAGGGAATGCTCAAAGCACCGACTGTAAGATAGGCTCTATTCTTGTACTTATGACGGCATTGTGCCTTTTGTAATTAATTCCGATGCGATTTCTGTGTTTCATCGTCAATGTGAAGGTCCAAGGAATACATTGAACCAGCAGTGGTGTACCAGAAACTAAAACTGGTCTCACAGGGAATGCTCAAAGCACCGACTGTAATAAGAGTCTCTATTCTTGTACTTAAGGTGGTATTGCACCTTTTGTATTTAATTCCGATGCGATTTCTGTGTTTCAACGTCAATGTGAAGGTCCAAGGATTACATTGAACCTGCAGTGGTGTATCGGAAACTAATACTGGTCTCACAGGGAATGCTCAAAGCACCGACTGTAAGAAGAGTCTCTATTCTTGTACTTAAGGCGGCATTGTGCCTTTTGTATTTATTACCGATGCGATTTCTGTGTTTCATGGTCAATGTCAAGGTCGAAGGAATACATTGAACCTGCAGTGGTGTATCGGAAACTAATACTGGTCTCACAGGGAATGCTCAAACCACCGACTGTAAGAAGGGTCTCTATTCTTGTACTTAAGGCGGCATTGTGCATTTTGTATTTAATTCCGATTCGATTTCTGTGTTTCATCGTCAATGTGAAGGTCCAAGGAATACATGGAACCTACAGTGGTGAATCAGAAACTAATACTGGGCTCACAGGGAATGCTCAAAGCACCGACTGTAAGAAGAGTCTCTACTCTTGTACTTAAGGCGGCATTGCGTCTTTTGTATTTAATTCCGATGCGATTTCTATGTTTCAACGTCAATGTGAAGGTCCAAGGAATACATTGAACCTGCAGTGGTGTATCGGAAACTAATACTGGTCTCACAGGGAATGTTCAAAGCACCGACTGTAAGAAGAGTCCTTATTCTTGTACTTAAGGCGGCAATGCGCCTTTTGTAATTAATTCCAATGCGATTTCTGCGTTTCATCGTCAATGTGAATGTGCAAGGAATACATTGAACCTGCAGTGGTGTATCGGAAACTGATACTTGTCTCACAGGGAATGCTCAAAGCACCGACTGTAAGAAGAGTCTCTGATCTTGTACTTAAGGCGGCATTGCGCCTTTTGTATTTAATTCCGATGCGATTTCTGTGTCTCATCGTCAATGTGAGGGTCCAAGAAATACATTGAACCTGCAATGGTGTATCGGAAACTAATCCCGGTCTCACAGGGAATGCTCAAAGCACCGACTGTAAGATAGGCTCTATTCTTGTACTTATGACGGCATTGTGCCTTTTGTAATTAATTCCGATGCGATTTCTATGTTTCATCGTCAATGTGAAGGTCCAAGGAATACATTGAACCAGCAGTGGTGTACCAGAAACTAAAACTGGTCTCACAGGGAATGCTCAAAGCACCGACTGTAATAAGAGTCTCTATTCTTGTACTTAAGGTGGTATTGCACCTTTTGTATTTAATTCCGATGCGATTTCTGTGTTTCAACGTCAATGTGAAGGTCCAAGGATTACATTGAACCTGCAGTGGTGTATCGGAAACTAATACTGGTCTCACAGGGAATGCTCAAAGCACCGACTGTAAGAAGAGTCTCTATTCTTGTACTTAAGGCGGCATTGTGCCTTTTGTATTTATTATTGATGCGATTTCTGTGTTTCATGGTCAATGTCAAGGTCGAAGGAATACATTGAACCTGCAGTGGTGTATCGGAAACTAATACTGGTCTCACAGGGAATGCTCAAACCACCGACTGTAAGAAGGGTCTCTATTCTTGTACTTAAGGCGGCATTGTGCATTTTGTATTTAATTCCGATTCGATTTCTATGTTTCAACGTCAATGTGAAGGTCCAAGGAATACATTGAACCTGCAGTGGTGTATCGGAAACTAATACTGGTCTCACAGGGAATGTTCAAAGCACCGACTGTAAGAAGAGTCCTTATTCTTGTACTTAAGGCGGCAATGCGCCTTTTGTAATTAATTCCAGTGCGATTTCTGCGTTTCATCGTCAATGTGAATGTGCAAGGAATACATTGAACCTGCAGTGGTGTATCGGAAACTAATACTGGTCTCACAGGGAATGCTGAAAACACCGACTGTAAGAAGAGTCTCTATTCTTGTACTTAAGGCGGCATTGTGCCTTTTGTATTGAATTCCGATGCGATTTCTGTGTTTCATCGTCAATGTCAAGGTCCAAGGAATACATTGAATCTTCAGTTGTGTATCGGAAACTAATACTAGTCTCACAGGGAATGCTCATGGCACCGACAGTAAGAAGAGTCTCTATCCTTGTACTTAAGACGGCGTTGTGCCTTTCGTATTTAACTCCGATGCGATTACTGTGTTTCTTCGTCAATGTGAAGGTCCTAGGAATACATTGAACCATCAGTGTTGTATCGGAAACTAATACTGGTTTCACAGGGAATGCTCAAAGCACCGACTGTAAGAAGAGTTTCTATTCTTGTACTTAAGGCGGCATTGTGCCTTTTGTATTTAATTCAGATGCGATTTCTGTGTTTCATCATCAATGTCAAGGTCGAAGGAATACATTGAACCTGCAGTGGTGTATCGGAAACTAATACTGGTCTCACAGGGAATGCTCAAAGCAAATACTGTAAGAAGAGTCACAATTCTTGTACTTAAGGCGGCATTGTGCATTTTGTATTTAATTCCAATGCCATTTCTGTGTTTCATCGTCAATGTGAACGACCAAGGAATACATTGAACCTGCAGTGGTGTATCGGAAACTAATACTGGTCTCACAGGGAATGTTCAAAGCACCGACTGTAAGAAGAGTCTCTATTCCTGTACTTAAGGCGCATTGTGCCTTTTGTATTTAATTCCGATGCGATTTCTGTGTTTCATCGTCAATGTGTATGTCCAAGGAATACTTTGAACCTGCAGTGGTGTATCGGAAAATATTTCTGGTGTCACACGGAATGCTTAAAGCACCGAATGTAAGAAGAGTCTCTATTCTTGTACCGAAGGCGGCATTGAGCATTTTGTATTTAATTCCGATGCGATTTCTGTGTTTCATCGTCAATGTGAAGGTCCAAGGAATACATTGCACCTGCAGTGGTGTATCGGAAACTAAAACTGGTCTCACACGAATGGATCAAATCACAGGCTCTAAGAAGTCACACTCTTCTTACACTTAAGGCGGCATTGTGCCTTTTGTATTTAATTCCGATGTAATTTCGGTGTTTCATCGTCAATGTGTATGTCCAAGCAATTCATTAAACTTGGAGTGGTGTATCGGAAACTAATACTGGTCTCACAGGGAATGCGCAAGGCACCGACTGTAAGAAGAGTCTGTATTGTTGTACTTAAGGCGGCATTTTGCCTTTTGTATTTAATTCCGATGCGAAATCTGTGTTTCTTCGTCAATGTGTAGGTCATAGGAATACATTGAACCTGCAGTGGTGTATCGGAAACTAAAACGTGTCTCACAGGGAATGCTCAAAACACCGACAGTAAGAAGAGTTTCTATTCTTGTACTTAAGGCAGCATTGTGACTTTTGTATTTAATTCCGATGCGATTTCTGTGTTTCATCGTCAATGTGAAGGTCCAAGGAATACATTGAACCTGCAGTGGTGTATCACAAACTAATACTGGTCTCACAGGGAATGCTCAAAGCACCGACTGTAAGAAGAGTCACTATTCTTGTACTTAAGGTGGAATTGCGCCTTTTGTATTTAATTCGGATGCGATTTCTGTGTTTCATCGTCAATGTGAAGGTCCAAGGAATACAATGAACCGGCAGTGGTGTATCGTAAACTAATACTGGTCTCACAGGGAATACTCAAAGCACCGACAGTAAGAAGAGTCTCTATTCTTGTACTTAAGGAGGCATTGTGCCTTTTGTATTTAACTCTGATGCGATTTCTGTGTTTCATCGTCAATGTGAAGGTCCAAGGACTACATTGAACCTCCAGTGGTGTATCAGAAACTAATACTGGTCACACAGGGAATGCTCAAAGCAATGACTGTAAGTAGAGTCTCTATTCTTGTACTTGAGGCGACATTGGGCCTTTTGTATTTAATTCCGATGCGATTTCTGTGTTTCATCGTCAATGTGAAGGTCCAAGGAATACATTGAACCTGCAGTGGTGTATCGGAAACTAATACTGGTCTCACAGGGAATGCTCATGGCACCGACTGTAAGAAG
Organism: Schistocerca americana; assembly: GCF_021461395.2. Lineage (NCBI taxonomy): Eukaryota > Metazoa > Arthropoda > Insecta > Orthoptera > Acrididae > Schistocerca > Schistocerca americana. The sequence continues at coordinate 626,079,546 of NC_060124.1, read as the reverse complement.
AGTCTCAATTCTTGTACTTAAGACGGCATTGTGCCTTCTGTATTTAACTCCGATGCGATTTCTGTGTTTCTTCGTCAATGTGAAGGTCCTAGGAATACTTTGACCTGCAGTGGTGTATCGGAATCTAAAACTGGGCTCACAGGGAATGCTCAAAGCACCGACTGTCAGAAGAGTTTCTATTCTTGTACTTAAGGCGGCATTGTGCCTTTTGTATTTAATTCCGATGCGATTTCTGTGTTTCGTCGTCAATGTATATGTCCAAAGAATACACTGAACCGGCAGTGGTGTATCGGAAACTAATACTGGTCTCACAGGGAATGCTCAAAGCCCCAACTGTAAGAAGAGTCTCTATTCCTGTACTTAAGGCGGCATTGTGCATTATGTATTTAATTCCGATGCGATTTCTGTGTTTCATCGTCAATGTGTATGTCCAAGGAATAGTTTGAACCTGCAGTGGTGTATCGGAAAATATATCTGGTATCACACGGAATGCTCAAAGCACCGACTGTAAGAAGAGTTTCTATTCCTGTACTGAAGGCGGCATTGAGCATTTTGTATTTAATTCCGATGCGATTTCTGTGTTTCATCGTCAATGTGAAGGTCAGAGGAATCATTGCACCTGCAGTGGTGTATCGGAAACTAAAACTAGTCTCACACGAAAGGATCAAATCACAGACTCTAAGAAGTCTCACACTTCTTGCACTCACGGCGGCATTGTGCCTTTTGTATTTAATTCCGATGTAATTTCGGTGTTTCATCGTCAATGTGTATGTCCAAGGAATACATTAAACCTGCAGTGGTGTATCGGAAAATAATACTGGTCTCACAGGGAATGCGCAAGGCACCGACTGTAAGAAGAGTCTGTATTCTTGTACTTAAGGCGGCATTTTGCCTTTTGTATTTAATTCCGATGCGATTTCTGTGTTTCTTCGCCAATGTGAAGGTCCTAGGAATACATTGAACATGCAGTGGTCTATCAGAAACTAATACTGATCTCACAGGGAATGCTCAAAGCACCGACTGTAAGAAGAGTCTCTATTCTTGCACTTAAGGCGGCATTGTGCCTTTTGTATTTAATTCCGATATAATTTCTGTTTTTCATCGGCAATGTGTACGTCCAAGGAATACATTGAACCTGCTGTGGTGTATTGGAAACTAATACTGGTCTCACAGGGAATGCTCAAAGCACCGCCTGTAAGAAGAGTCTCTATTCTTGTACTTAAGGCAACATTGTGCGTTTAGTATTTAATTCCGATGTAATTTCAGTGTTTCATCGTCAATGTGTATGTCCAGTCAATACATTGAACCTGCAGTGGTGTATCGGAAACTAATACTGGTCTCACAGGGAATGATCAAAGCACCGAGTGTACGAAGAGTCTCTATTCTTGAACTTTAGGCGACTTTGTGCCTTTTGTATTTAATTCCGATGCGATTTCTCTTTTTCATCGTCAATGTGAAGATCCAAGGAATACATTGAACCTGCAATGATGTATCGGAAACTAATACTGGTCTCACAGGGAATGCTCGAAGCACCGACTGTAAGAAGAGTCTATATTCTTGTACCTAAGGCGGATTTGTGCCTTTTGTATTTAATTCCGATTCGATTTCTGTATTTCATCGTCAATGTGAAGGACCAAGGAATACTTTGAACTTGCAGTGGTGTATCGGAAACTATTACTGGTCTCACAGGAAAGGATAAAAACACAGACTCTAGTAAGTCTCACTCCTCTTGTACTTAAGGCGGCATTGAGTCTTTTGTATTTAATTCCGATGTAATTTCAGTGATTCGTCGTCAATGTGTATGTCCAAGGAATACATTGAACCTACAGTGGTGTATCGGAAACTAATACTGGTCTCACAGTTAATGCTCAAAGCACCGACTGTAAGAAGGGTCTCTATTCTTGTTCTTAAGGCGGCATTGTGCATTTTGTATTTAATGCCGATGCGATTTCTGTGTTTCATCGCCAATGTGAAGGTGCAAGGAATCTATTGTACCTGCAGTGGTGTATCGGAAACTAATACTGGTCTCACAGGGAATGCTCAAAGCACCGACCGTAAGAAGGGTCTCTATTCTTGTACCTAAGGTGGCATTGTGCATTTTGTATTTAATTCCGATGCGATTTCTGTGTTTCATCGTCAATGTGAAGGTCCATGGGATACATTTAACCGGCAGTGGTGTATCGGAAACTAATACTTGTCTTACAGGGATTGCTCAAAGCACCGACTGTAAGAAGGGTCTCTATTCTTGTACTTAAGGCGGCATTGTGCCTTTTGAATTTAATTCCGATGCGATTTCTGTGTTTCATCGTCAATGTGAAGGTCCAAGGAATACATTGAACCTTCAGTGGTGTATCGGAAACTAATACTGGTCTCACAGGAAATGCTCATAACACCGACTGTAAGACGAGTCTCTATTCTTGTACTTACGCGTCAGTTTGCCTTTTTTATTTCATTCCGATGCGATTTCTGTGTTTCATAGCCAATGTGAAGGTCCAAGGAATACATTGAACCTGCAGTGGTGTATCAGAAACTAATACTGGTCTCACAGGGAATGCTCAAAGCACCGACTGTAAAAAGAGTCTCTATTCTTGTACTTAAGGCGACATTGTCTCACAGGGAATGCTCAAAGCACCGACTGTAAAAAGAGTCTCTATTCTTGTACTTAAGGCGACATTGTGCCTTTTGTATTTAGTTCCGATGCGATTTCTGTGTTTCATCGTCAATGTGAAAGTCCTAGGAATACATTGAACCTGCTCAGGTATACCGGAAACTAATACTGGTCTCACAGGGAATGCTGAAAGCACCGACTGTAAGAAGAGTCTCTATTCTTGTTCTTAAGCCGGCATTGTGCCTTTTGTATTTAATTCCGATGCGATTTCTGTGTTTCATCGTCAATGTGAAGGTCCAAGGAATGCATTGAATCTGCAGTGGTGTATCGGAAACTTATACTGGTCTCACAGGGAATGCTCAAAACACCGACTGTAAGAAGAGTCTCTATTCTTGTACTTAAGGCGGCATTGGCCATTTGTATTTAATACCGATGCGATTTCTGTGTTTCATCGTCAATGTCAAGCTCCAAGGAATACATTGAACCTGCAGTGGTGTATCGGAAACTAATACTGGTCTCACAGGGAATGCTCAAAGCACCGACTGTAAGAAGAGTCTCTATTCTTGTACTTAAGACGGCATAATTTTTTTTTGTTTTAATTCCGATGCGATTTCTGTGTTTCTTCGTCAATGTGAAGGTCCAAGGAATACATTGAACCTGCGGTGGTGTATCGGAAACTAATAATGGTCTCACAGGGAATGCTCAAAGCACCGACTGTAAGAAGAGTCTCTATTCTTGTACTTAAGGCGGCATTGTGCCTTTTGTATTTAATTCCGATGCGATATCTGTGTTTCATCGTCAATGTGAATGTCCAAGGAATACATTGAACCAGCAGTGGTGTATCAGAAACTGATTCTGGTCTCACAAGGAATGCTCAAAGCACCGACTGTAAGAAGGGTCTCTATTCTTGTACGTAAGGCGACATTGCGCCTTTTGTATTTAATTCCGATGCGATTTCTGTGTTTCATCGTCAATGTGAAGGTCCAAGGAATACATTGAACGTTCAGTGGTGTATCGGAAACTAATACTGGTCTCACAGGGAATGCTCAAAACACCGACTGTAAGACGAGTCTCTATTCTTGTACATAAGGTGGCATTGTGCCTTTTGTACTTAATTCCGATGCGATTTCTGTGTTTCATCGTCAATGTGAAGGTCCAAGGAATACATTGAACCTGCAGTGGTGTACCAGAAACTAAAACTGGTCTCACAGGGAATGCTCAAAGCAACGACTGTAATAAGAGTCTCTATTCTTGTACTTAAGGCGGCATTGCGCCTTATGTATTTAATTCCGATGCGATTTCTGTGTTTCATCGTCAATGTGAAGGAACAAGGAATACATTGAACCTGCAGTGGTGTATCGGAAACTAATACTGGTCTCACAGGGAATGCTCATGGCACCGACTGTAAGAAGAGTCTCTATTCTTGTACTTAAGACGGCATTGTGCCTTCTGTATTTAACTCCGATGCGATTTCTGTGTTTCTTCGTCAATGTGAAGGTCAAAGGAATCATTGCACCTGCAGTGGTGTATCGGAAACTAAAACTGGTCTCACAGGAAAGGATCAAATCACAGACTCTAAGAAGTCTCACTCTTCTTGCACTTAAGGCGGCATTGTGCCTTTTGTATTTAATTCCGATGTAATTTCGGTGTTTCATCGTCAATGTGTATGTCCAAGGAATACATTAAACCTGCAGTGGTGTATCGGAAAATAATACTGGTCTCACAGGGAATGCGCACGGCACCGACTGTAAGAAGAGTCTGTATACTTGTACCTAAGGCGGCATTGTGCCTTTTGTATTTAATTCCGTTTCGATTTCTGTATTTCATCGTCAATGTGAAGGACCAAGGAATACTTTGAACTTGCAGTGGTGTATCGGAAACTATTACTGGTCTCACAGGAAAGGATAAAAACACAGACTCTAATAAGTCTCACTCCTCTTGTACTTAAGGCGGCATTGAGTCTTTTGTATTTAATTCCGATGTAATTTCAGTGATTCGTCGTCAATGTGTATGTCCAAGGAATACATTGAACCTACAGTGGTGTATCGGAAACTAATACTGGTCTCACAGTTAATGCTCAAAGCACCGACTGTAAGAAGGGTCTCTATTCATGTACTTAAGGCGGCATTGTGCATTTTGTATTTAATTCCGATGCGATTTCTGTGTTTCATCGTCAATGTGAAGGTCCATGGGATACATTTAACCGGCAGTGGTGTATCAGAAACTAATACTGGTCTCACAGGGAATGCTGAAAGCACCGACTGTAAGAAGAGTCTCTATTCTTGTTCTTCAGCCGGCATTGTGCCTATTGTATTTAATTCCGATGCGATTTCTGTGTTTCATCGTCAATGGGAAGGTCCAAGGAATACATTGAACCTGCAGTGGTGTATCGGAAACTAATACTGGTCTCACAGGGAATGCTCAAAGCACCGACTGTAAGAAGAGTCTCTATTCTTGTACTCAAGGCGGCATTGCGCCTTTTGTATTTAATTCCGATGCGATTTCTGTGTTTCATCGTCAATGTGAAGGTCCAAGGAATACATTGAACCTGCAGTGGTGTATCGGAAACTGATACTGGTCTCACAGGGGATGCTCAAAGCACCGACTGTAAGAAGAGTCTCTAATCTTGTACTTAAGGCGGCATTGCGCCTTTTGTAGTTAATTCCGATGCGATTTCTGTGTCTCATCGTCAATGTGAAGGTCCAAGGAATACATTGAACCTGCAATGGTGTATCGCAAACTAATACCGGTCTCACAGGGAATGCTCAAAGCACCGACAGTAAGAAGTGTCTCTATTCTTGTACCTCAGGCACCATTGTGCCTTTTGTATTTAACTCCGATGCGATTTCTGTGTTTCATAGTCAGTGTGATGTCCAAGGAATACATTGAACCTGCAGTGGTTTATCAGAAACTAATACTGGTCTCACAGGGAATGCTCAAAGCACCGACGGTAGGAAGAGTCTCAACTCTTGTACTTAAGGTGGCATAGCGCCTTTTGTATTTAATTCCGATGCGATCTCTGTGTTTCATCGTCAATGTGAAGGTCCAAGGAATTCATTGAATCTGCAGTGGTGTATCGGAAACTTATACTGGTCTCACAGGGAATGCTCAAAACACCGACTGTTAGAAGAGTCTCTATTCTTGTACTTAAGGCGGCATTGTGACTTTTGTATTTAATACCGATGCGATTTCTGTGTTTCATCGTCAATGTCAAGGTCCAAGGAATACATTGAACCTGCAGTGGTGTATCGGAAACTAATACTGGTCTCACAGGGAATGCTCAAAGCACCGACTGTAAGAAGAGTCTCTATTCTTGTACTTAAGACGGCATAGTTTTTTTTTAATTTAATTCCGATGCGATTTCTGTGTTTCTTCGTCAATGTAAAGGTCCAAGGAATACATAGAACCTGCAGTGGTGTATCGGAAACTAATACTGGTCTCACAGGGAATGCTCAAAGCACCGACTGTAAGAAGAGTCTCTATTCTTGTACTTAAGGCGGCATTGTGCCTTTTGTATTTAATTCCGATGCGATTTCTGTGTTTCTTCGTCAATGTGAAGGTCCAAGGAATACATTGAACGTTCAGTGGTGTATCGGAAACTAATACTGGTCTCACAGGGAATGCTCAAAACACCGACTGTAAGACTAGTCTCTATTCTTGTGCATAAGGTGGCATTGTGCCTTTTGTACTTAATTCCGATGCGATTTCTGTGTTTCATCGTCAATGTGAAGGTCGAAGGAATACATCGAACCTACAGTGGTGTACCAGAAACTAAAACTGGTCTCACAGGGAATGCTCAAAGCACCGACTGTAATAAGAGTCTCTATTCTTGTACTTCAGGTGGCATTGCGCCTTTTGTATTTAATTCCGATGCGATTTCTGTGTTTCAACGTCAATACGAAGGTCCAAGGAATACATTGAACCTGCAGTGGTGTATCGGAAACTAATACTGGTCTCCAGGGAATGCTCAAAGCACCGACAGTAAGAAGAGTCTCTATTCTTGTACCTCAGTCACAATTGTGCTTTTTGTATTTAACTCCGATGCGATTTCTGTGTTTCATCGTCAATGTGAAGGTCCAAGGAATACATTGAACCTGCAGTCGTGTATCAGAAACTACTACTGGTCTCACAGGGAATGCTCAAAGCACCGACTGTAAGAAGAGTCTCTATTCTTGTACTTAAGGCGGCATTGTGCCTTTTGTATTTAATACCGATGCGATTTCTGTGTTTCATTGTCAATGTCAAGGTCCAAGGAATACATTGAACCTGCAGTGGTGTATCGGAAACTAATACTGGTCTCACAGGAAACATTCAAAGCACCGACTGTAAGAAGAGTCTCTATTCTTGCACTTAAGACGGCATAGTTTTTTTTTTTTAATTTAATTCCGATGCGATTTCTGTGTTTCATCGTCAATGTGAAGGTCCAAGGAATACATTGAACCTGCAGTGGTGTATCGGAAACTAATACCGGTCTCACAGGGAATGCTCAAAACACCGACGGAAAGAATATTTTCTATTCTTGATTTTAAGGCGGCATTGTGCCGTTTGTATTTGATACCGATGCGATTTCTGTGTTTCATCGTCAATGTGAAGGTCCAAGGAATACATGGAACCTGCAGTGGTGTATCAGAAACTAATACTGGTCTCACAGGGAATGCTCAACTGTAAGAAGAGTCTATATTCTTGTACTTAAGGTGGCATTTCGCCTTTTGTATTTAATTCCGATGCTATTTCTGTGTTTCATCGTCAATGAAAAGGTCCAAGGAATACAATGAACCGGCAGTGGTGTATCGGAAACACATACTGGTCTCACAGGGAATGCTCAAAGCACCGACAGTAAGAAGAGTCTCTATTCTTGTACTTAAGGCGGCATTGTGCCTTTTGTATTTAACTCCGATGCGATTTCTGCGTTTCATCGTCAATGGGAAGGTCCAAGGAATACATTGATCCTGCAGTGGTGTATCGGAAACTAATACTGGTCTCACAGGGATTGCTCATGGCACCGACTGTAAAAAGAGTCTCTATTCTTGTACTTAAGACAACATTGTGCCTTTTGTATTTAATTCCGATGCGATTTCTGTGTTTCATCGTCAATGTGAAGGTCCAAGAAATACATTGAACCTGCAGTGGTGTATCAGAAACTAATACTAGTCTCACAGGGAATGCTCAAAGCACCGACTGTAAGAAGAGTCTCTATTCTTGTACTTAAGGCGGCATTGTGCCTTTTGTATTTAATTCCGATGCGATTTCTGTGTTTCATCGTCAATGTGAAGGTCCAAGGAATACATTGAACCTTCAGTGGTGTATCGGAAACTAATTCTGGTCTCACTGGGAATGCTCAAAGCACCGACTGTAAGACGAGTCTCTATTCTTGTACATAAAGAGGCATTGTGCCTTTTGTACTTAATTCCGATGCGATTTCTGTGTTTCATCGTCAATGTGAAGGTCGAAGGAGTACATTGAACCTGCAGTGGTGTATCGGAAACTAATACAGGTCTCACAGTGAATGCTCAAAGTACCGACTGTAAGAATGGTCCCTATTCTTGTACTTAAGGCGGCATTGTGCCTTTTGAGTTTATTTCCGATGCGATTTCTGTGTTTCATCGTCAATGTGAAGGTCCAAGGGATACATTTAACCTGCAGTGGTGTATCGGAAACTAATACTTGTCTCACAGGGAATGCTCAAAGCACCGACTGTAAGAAGAGTCTCTATTCTTGTACTTAAGGCGGCATTGTGCCTTTTGTATTTAATTCCGATGCGATTTCTGTGTTTCATCGTCGATGTGAAGGTCCAAGGAATACATTGAACCTGCAGTGGTGTACCAGAAACTAAAACTGATCTCACAGGGAATGCTCAAAGCACCGACTGTAATAAGAGTCTCTATTCTTGTACATAAGGCGGCATTGCGCCTTTTGTATTTAATTCCGATGCGATTTCTGTGTTTCAACGTCAATGTGAAGGTCCAAGATATACATTGAACCTGCAGTGGTGTATCGGAAACTAATACTGGTCTCACAGGTAATGCTCAAAGCACCGACAGTAAGAAGAGTCGCTATTCTTGTACCTCAGACCACATTGTGCCTTTTTTATTTAACTCCGATGCGATTTATGTGTTTCAACGTCAATGTGAAGGTCAAAGGAATACATTGATCCTATAGTGGTGTATCGGAAACTAATACTGGTCTCACAGGGAATGCTCATAGCACCGACTGTAAGAAGAGTCTCTATTCTTGTACTTAAGACGGCATTGTGCCTTTTGTATTTAATTCCGATGCGATTTCTGTGTTTCATCGTCAATGAGAATGTCCAAGGAATACATTGAACCAGCAGTGGTGTATCAGAAACTAATTCTGGTCTCACAAGGAATGCTCAAAGCACCGAATGTAAGAAGGGTCTCTATTCTTTTACGTAAGGCGGCATTGCGCCTTTTGTATTTAATTCCGATGCGATTTCTGTGTTTCATCGTCAATGTGAAGGTCCAAGGAATACATTGAACGTTCAGTGGTGTATCGGAAACTAATACTGGTCTCACAGGGAATGCTCAAAACACCGACTGTAAGACGAGTCTCTTTTCTTGTACAAAAGGTGGCATTGTGCCTTTTGTACTTAATTCCGATGCGATTTCTGTGTTTCATCGTCAATGTGAAGTTCCAAGGAATACATTGAACCTGCAGTGGTGTATCGGAAACTAATACTGGTCTCACAGGGAATGCTCAAAGCACCGACAGTAAGAAGAGTCTCTATTCTTGTACCTCAGTCACCATTGTGCTTTTTGTATTTAACTCCGATGCGATTTCTGTGTTTCATCGTCAATGTGAAGGTCCAAGGAATACATTGAACCTGCAGTGGTGTATCGGAAACTAATACAGGTCTCACAGGGAATGCTCAAAGCACCGACTGTATGAATGGTCTCTATTCTTGTACTTAAGGCGGCATTGTGCCTTTTGAATTTAATTCCGATGCGATTTTTGTGTTTCATCGTCAATGTAAAGGTCCAAGGGATACATTTAACCTGCAGTGGTGTATCGGAAACTAATACTGGTCTCACAGGGATTGCTCAAAGCACCGACTGTAAGAAGGGTCTCTATTCTTGTACTTAAGGCGGCATTGCGCCTTTTGAATTTAATTCCGATGCGATTTCTGTGTTTCATCGTCAATGTGAAGGTCCAAGTAATACATTGTGCCTGCAGTGGTGTATCGGAAACTAATACTGGTCTCACAGGGAATGCTCAAAGCACCGACAGTAAGAAGAGTCTCTATTCTTGTACCTCAGTCACCATTGTGCTTTTTGTATTTAACTCCGATGCGATTTCTGTGTTTCATCGTCAATGTGAAGGTCCAAGGAATACATTGAACCTGCAGTGGTGTATCGGAAACTAATACAGGTCTCACAGGGAATGCTCAAAGCACCGACTGTATGAATGGTCTCTATTCTTGTACTTAAGGCGGCATTGTGCCTTTTGAATTTAATTCCGATGCGATTTTTGTGTTTCATCGTCAATGTAAAGGTCCAAGGGATACATTTAACCTGCAGTGGTGTATCGGAAACTAATACTGGTCTCACAGGGATTGCTCAAAGCACCGACTGTAAGAAGGGTCTCTATTCTTGTACTTAAGGCGGCATTGCGCCTTTTGAATTTAATTCCGATGCGATTTCTGTGTTTCATCGTCAATGTGAAGGTCCAAGTAATACATTGTGCCTGCAGTGGTGTATCGGAAACTAATACTGGTCTCACAGGGAATGCTCAGAGCACCGACAGTAAGAAGAGTCTCTATTCTTGTACCACAGTCACCATTGTGTTTTTGTATTTAACTCCGATGCGATTTCTGTGTTTCATCGTCAATGTGAAGGTCCAAGGAATACATTGAACCTGCAGTGGTGTATCGGAAACTAATACAGGTCTCACAGGGAATGCTCAAAGCACCGACTGTATGAATGGTCTCTAATCTTGTACTTAAGGCGGCATTGTGCCTTTTGAATTTAATTCCGATGCGATTTCTGTGTTTCATCGTCAATGTGAAGGTCCAAGGGATACATTGAACGGTAAGTGGTGTATCGGAAACTAATACTGGTCTCACAGGGAATGCTCAAAACACCGACTGTAAGACGAGTCTCTATTCTTGTACAAAAGGTGGCATTGTGCCTTTTGTAGTTAATTCCGATGCGATTTCTGTGTTTCATCGTCAATGTGAAGGTCCAAGGAATACATTGAACCTGCAGTGGTGTATCGGAAACTAATACAGGTCTCACAGGGAATGCTCAAAGCACCGACTGTATGAATGGTCTCTATTCTTGTACTTAAGGCGGTATTGTGCCTTTTGAATTTAATTCCGATGCGATTTCTGTGTTTCATCGTCAATGTGAAGGTCCAAGGGATACATTTAACCTGCAGTGGTGTATCGGAAACTAATACTGGTCTCACAGGGATTGCTCAAAGCACCGACTGTAAGAAGAGTCTCTATTCTTGTACCTCAGTCACCATTGTGCTTTTTGTATTTAACTCCGATGCGATTTCTGTGTTTCATCGTCAATGTGAAGGTCCAAGGAATACATTGAACCTGCAGTGGTGTATCGGAAACTAATACAGGTCTCACAGGGAATGCTCAAAGCACCGACTGTATGAATTGTCTCTATTCCTGTACTTAAGGCGGCATTGTGCCTTTTGAATTTAATTCCGATGCGATTTCTGTGTTTCATCGTCAATGTGAAGGTCCAAGGGATACATTGAGATTTCAGTGGTGTATCGGAAACTAATACTGGTCTCACAGGGAATGCTCAAAGCACCGACAGTAAGAAGAGTCTCAATTCTTGTACCTCAGTCACCATTGTGCTTTTTGTATTTAACTCCAATGCGATTTCTGTGTTTCATCGTCAATGTGAAGGTCCAAGGAATACATTGAACCTGCAGTGGTGTATCGGAAACTAATACAGGTCTCACAGGGAATGCTCAAAGCACCGACTGTATGAATGGTCTCTATTCTTGTACTTAAGGCGGCATTGTGCCTTTTGAATTTAATTCCGATGCGATTTCTGTGTTTCATCGTCAATGTGAAGATCCAAGGGATACATCTAACCTGCAGTGGTGTATCGGAAACTAATACTGGTCTCACAGGGATTGCTCAAAGCACCGACTGTAAGAAGGGTCTCTATTCTTGTACTTAAGGCGCCATTGCGCCTTTTGAATTTAATTCCGATGCGATTTCTGTGTTTCATCCTCAATGTGAAGGTCCAAGGAATACATTGTGCCTGCAGTGGTGTACCGGAAACTAATACTGGTCTCACAGGGAATGCTCAAAGCACCGACAGTAAGAAGAGTCTCTATTCTTGTACCTAAGTCAAAATTGTGCTTTTTGTATTTAACTCCGATGCGATTTCTGTGTTTCATCGTCAATGTGAAGGTCCAAGGAATACATTGAACCTGCAGTGGTGTATCGGAAACTAATACAGGTCTCACAGGGAATGCTCAAAGAACCGACTGTATGAATGGTCTCTATTCTTGTACTTAAGGCGGCATTGTGCCTTTTGAATTTAATTCCGATGTGATTTCTGTGTTTCATCGTCAATGTGAAGGTCCACGGGATACATTTAACCTGCAGTGGTGTATCGGAAACTAATACTGGTCTCACAGGGAATGCTCAAAACACCGACTGTAAGACGAGTCTCTATTCTTGTACTTAAGCCGGCATTGTGCCTTTTGTAGTTAATTCCGATGCGATTTCTGTGTTTCATCGTCAATGTGAAGGTCCAAGGAATACATTGGACCGGCAGTGGTGTACCAGAAACTAAAACTGGTCTCACAGGGAATGCTCAAATCACCGACTGTAATAAGAGTCTCTATTCTTGTACTTAAGGCGGCATTGCGCCTTTTGTATTTAATTCCGATGCGATTTCTGTGTTTCAACGTCAATGTGAAGGTCCAAGGAATACATTGAACCTGCAGTGGTGTATCGGAAACTAATACTGGTCTCACAGGGAATGCTCAAAGCACCGACAGTAAGAAGAGTCTCTATTCTTGTACCTCAGTCACCATTGTGCTTTTTGTATTTAACTCCGATGCGATTTCTGTGTTTCATCGTCAATGTGAAGGTCCAAGGAATACATTGAACCTGCAGTGGTGTATCAGAAATTAATACTGGTCTCACAGGGAATGCTCAAAGCACCGACTGTAAGAAGAGTCTCTATTCTTGTACTTAAGGCGGCATTGCGCCTTTTGTATTTCATTCCGATGCGATTTCTGTGTTTCGTCGTCAATGTGAAGGTCCAAGGAATACATTGAACCTGCAGTGGTGTATCGGAAACCAATCTCTGTCTCACAGGGAATGCTCAAAGCACCGACTGTAAGAAGAGTCTCTATTCTTGTACTTAAGGCGGCATTGCGCCTTTTGTATTTCATTCCGATGCGATTTCTGTGTTTCATCGTCAATGTGAAGGTCCAAGGAATACATTGAACCTGCAGTGGTGTATCAGAAACTAATACTGGTCTCACAGGGAATGCTCAAAGCACCGACAGTAGGAAGAGTCTCTACTCTTGTACTTAAGGTGGCATAGCGCATTTTGTAATTAATTCCGATGCGATCTCTGTGTTTCATCGTCAATGTGAAGGTCCAAGGAATACATTGAACCTGCAGTGGTGTATCGGAAACTAATACTGGACTCACAGGGAATGCTCAAAGCACCGACTGTAAAAAGAGTCTCTATTCTTGTACTTAAGGCGGCATTGTGCCTTTTGTATTTAATACCGATGCGATTTCTGTGTTTCATTGTCAATGTCAAGGTCCAAGGAATACATTGAACCTGCAGTGGTGTATCGGAAACTAATACTGGTCTCACAGGGAATGCTCAAAGCACCGACTGTAAGAAGAGTCTCTATTCTTGTACTTAAGACGGCATAGTTTTTTTTTTTTAATTTAACTCCGATGCGATTTCTGTGTTTCATCGTCAATGTGAAGGTCCAAGGAATACATTGAACCTGCAGTGGTGTTTCGGAAACTAATACTGGTCTCACAGGGAATGCTCAAAACACCGACTGTAAGAAGATTTTCTATTCTTGATCTTAAGGCGGCATTGTGCCGTTTGAATTTAATTCCGATGCGATTTCTGTGTTTCATCGTCAATGTGAAGGTCCAGGGAATACATTGAACCTGCAGTGGTGTATCAGAAACTAATACTGGTCACACAGAGAATGCTCAAAGCACCGACTGTAAGAAGAGTCTCTATTCTTGTACTTAAGGTGGCATTTCGCCTTTTGTATTTAATTCCGATGCGATTTCTGTGTTTCATCGTCAATGAGAAGGTCCAAGGAATACAATGAACCGGCAGTGGTGTATCGGAAACACATACTGGTCTCACAGGGAATGCTCAAATCACCGACAGTAAGAAGAGTCTCTTTTCTTGTACTTAAGGCGGCATTGTGCCTTTTGTATTTAACTCCGATGCGATTTCTGTGTTTCATCGTCAATGTGAAGTTCCAAGGAATACATTGAACCTGCAGTGGTGTTTCGGAAACTAATACTGGTCTCACAGGGATTGCTCAAAACACCGACTGTAAGAAGATTTTCTATTCTTGATCTTAAGGCGGCATTGTGCCGTTTGTATTTAATTCCGATGCGATTTCTGTGTTTCATCGTCAATGTGAAGGTCCAAGGAATACATTGATCCTGCAGTGCTGTATCAGAAACTAAAACTGGTCTCACAGGGAATGCTCAAAGCACCGACTGTAAGAAGAGTCTCTATTCTTGTACTTAAGGTGGCATTTCGCCTTTTGTATTTAATTCCGATGCGATTTCTGTGTTTCATCGTCAATGAGAAGGTCCAAGGAATACAATGAACCGGCAGTGGTGTATCGGAAACACATACTGGTCACACAGGGAATGCTCAAAGCACCGACAGTAAGAAGAGTCTCTATTCTTGTACTTAAGGCGGCATTGTGCCTTTTGTATTTAACTCCGATGCGATTTCTGTGTTTTATCGTCAATGTGAAGGTCCAAGGAATACATTGATCCTGCAGTGGTGTATCGGAAACTAATACTGGTCTCACAGGGAATGCTCATGGCACCGACTGTAAAAAGAGTCTCTATTCTTGTACTTAAGACAGCATTGTGCCTTTTGTATTTAATTCCGATGCGATTTCTGTGTTTCATCGTCAATGTTAAGGGCCAAGAAATACATTGAACCTGCAGTGGTGTATCACAAACTAATACTGGTCTCACTGGGAATGCTCAAAACACCGACTGTAAGACGAGTCTCTATTCTTGTACATAAAGAGGCATTGTGCCTTTTGTACTTAATTCCGATGCGATTTCTGTGTTTCATCGTCAATGTGAAGGTCGAAGGAGAACATTGAACCTGCAGTGGTGTATCGGAAACTAATACAGGCCTCACAGAGAAAGCTCAAAGCACCGACTGTAAGAATGGTCCCTATTCTTGTACTTAAGGCGGCATTGTGCCTTTTGAATTTATTTCCGATGCGATTTCTGTGTTTCATCGTCAATGTGACGGTCCAAGGGATACATTTAACCTGCAGTGGTGTATCGGAAACTAATACTGGTCTGACAGGGATTGCTCAAAGCACCGACTGTAAGAAGGGTCCGTATTCTTGTACTTAAGGCGGCATTGTGCCTTTTGAATTTAATTCCGATGCGATATCTGTGTTTCATCGTCAATGTGAAGGTCCAAGGAATACATTGTGCCTGCAGTGGTGAATCGGAAACTAATACTTGTCTCACAGGGAATCCTCAAAGCACCGACTGTAAGAAGAGTCTCTACTCTTGTACTTAAGGCGGCATTGTGTCTTTTGTATTTAATTCCGATGCGATTTCTGTGTTTCATCGTCAATGTGAAGGTCCAAGGAATACATTTAACCTGCAGTGGTGTATCGGAAACTAATACTGGTCTCACAGGGATTGCTCAAAGCACCGACTGTAAGAAGGGTCTCTATTATTGTACTTAAGGCGGCATGTGCCTTTTGAATTTAATTCCGATGCGATTTCTGTGTTTCATCGTCAATGTGAAGGTCCAAGGAATACATTGTGCCTGCAGTGGTGTATCGGAAACTAATACTGGTCTCACAGGGAATGCTCAAAGCACCGACAGTAAGAAGAGTCTCTATTCTTGTACCTCAGTCACCATTGTGCTTTTTGTATTTAACTCCGATGCGATTTCTGTGTTTCATCGTCAATGTGACGGTCCAAGGGATACTTTTAACCTGCAGTGGTGTATCGGAAACTAATACTGGTCTCACAGGGATTGCTCAAAGCACCGACTGTAAGAAAGGTCTCTATTCTTGTACTTAAGGCGGCATTGTGCCTTTTGAATTTAATTCCGATACGATTTCTGTGTTTCATCGTCAAAGTGAAGGTCCAAGGAATACATTGAACGTTCAGTGGTGTATCGGAAACTAATACTGGTCTCACAGGGAATGCTCAAAACACCGACTGTAAGACGAGTCTCTATTCTTGTACATAAGGTGGCATTGTGCCTTTTGTACTTAATTCTGATGCGATTTCTGTGTTTCATCGTCAATGTGAAGGTCCAAGGGATACATTGAACCTGCAGTGGTGTACCAGAAACTAAAACTGGTCTCACAGGGAATGCTAATATCACCGACTGTAATAAGAGTCTCTAATCTTGTACTTAAGGCGGCATTGCGCCTTTTGTATTTAATTCCGATGCGATTTCTGTGTTTCAACGTCAATGTGAAGGTCCAAGGAATACATTGAACGTTCAGTGGTGTATCGGAAACTAATACTGGTCTCACAGGGAATGCTCAAAACACCGACTGTAAGACGGGTCTCTATTCTTGTACATAAGGTGGCATTGTGCCTTTTGTACTTAATTCTGATGCGATTTCTGTGTTTCATCGTCAATGTGAAGGTCCAAGGAATACATTGAACCTGCAGTGGTGTACCAGAAACTAAAACTGGTCTCACAGGGAATGCTAATATCACCGACTGTAATAAGAGTCTCTATTCTTGTACTTAAGGCGGCATTGCGCCTTTTGTATTTAATTCCGATGCGATTTCTGTGTTTCAACGTCAATGTGAAGGTCCAAGGAATACATTGAACCTGCAGTGGTGTATCGGAAACTAATACTGGTCTCACAGGGAATGCTCAAAGCACCGACAGTAAGAAGAGTCTCTATTCTTGTACCTCAGTCATCATTGTGCTTTTTGTATTTAACTCCGATGCGATTTCTGTGTTTCATCGTCAATGTGAAGCCCAAGGAATACATTGAGCCTGCAGTGGTGTATCAGAAACTATAACTGGTCTCACAGGGAATGCTCAAATCACCGACTGTAAGAAGAGTCTCTATTCTTGTACTTAAGGCGGCATTGTGCCTTATGTATTTAATACCGATGCGATTTCTGTGTTTCATAGTCAATGTGAAGGTCCAAGGAATACATTGAACCTGCAGTGGTGTATCAGAAACTAATACTGGTCTCACAGGGAATGCTCAAATCACCGACTGTAATTAGAGTCTCTATTCTTGTACTTAAGGCGGCATTGCGCCTTTTGTATTTGATTCCGATGCGATTTCTGTGTTTCAACGTCAATGTGAAGGTCCAAGGAATACATTGAACCGGCAGTGGTGTATCGGAAACTAATACTGGTCTCACAGGGAATGCTCAAAGCACCGACAGTAAGAAGAGTCTCTATTCTTGTACCTCAGTCACCATTGTGCTTTTTGTATTTAACTCCGATGCGATTTCTGTGTTTCATCGTCAATGTGAAGGTCCAAGGAATACATTGACCCTGCAGTGGTGTATCAGAAACTAATACTGGTCTCACAGGGAATGCTCAAAGCACCGACTGTAAGAAGAGCCTCTATTCTTGTACTTAAGGCGGCATTGTGCCTTTTGTATTTCATTCCGATGCGATTTCTGTGTTTCATCGTCAATGTGAAGGTCCAAGGAATACATTGAACCTGCAGTGGTGTATCGGAAACCAATCTTGGTCTCACAGGGAATGCTCAAAGCACCGACTGTAAGAAGAGTCTCTATTCTTGTACTTAAGGCGGCATTGCGCCTTTTGTATTTAACTCCGATGCGATTTCTGTGTTTCATAGTTAATGTGAAGGTCCAAGGAATACATTGAACCTGCAGTGGTGTATCAGAAACTAATACTGGTCTCGCAGGGAATGCTCAAAGCACCGACAGTAGGAAGAGTCTCTACTCTTGTACTTATGGTGGCATAGCGCATTTTGTAATTAATTCCGATGCGATCTCTGTGTTTCATCGTCAATGTGAAGGTCCAAGAAATACATTGAACCTGCAGTGGTGTATCGGAAACTAATACTGGACTCACAGGGAATGCTCAAAGCACCGACTGTAAGAAGAGTCTCTATTCTTGTACTTAAGGCGGCATTGTGCCTTTTGTATTTAATACCGATGCGATTTCTGTGTTTCATCGTCAATGTGAAGGTCCAAGGAATACATTGAACCTGCAGTGGTGTATCGGAAACTAATACTGGTCTCACAGGGAATGCTCAAAACACCGACTGTAAGAAGATTTTCTATTCTTGATCTTAAGGCGGCATTGTGCCGTTTGTATTTAATTCCGATGCGATTTCTGTGTTTCATCGTCAATGTGAAGGTCCAAGGAATACATTGAAACTGCAGTGGTGTATCAGAAACTATTACTGGTCTCACAGGGAATGCTCAAAGCACCGACTGTAAGAAGAGTCTCCATTCTTGTACTTAAGGTGGCATTTCGCCTTTTGTATTTAATTCCGATGCGATTTCTGTGTTTCATCGTCAATTAAAAGGTCCAAGGAATACAATGAACCGGCAGTGGTGTATCGGAAAAACATACTGGTCTCACAGGGAATGCTCATGGCACCGATTGTAAAAAGAGTCCCTATTCTTGTACTTAAGACAGCATTAAGTCTTTTGTATTTAATGCCGATGCGATTTCTGTGTTTCATCGTCAATGTTAGGGTCCAAGAAATACATTGAACCTGCAGTGGTGTATCACAAACTATTACTGGTCTCACAGGGAATGCTCAAAGCACCGACTGTAAGAAGAGTCTCTATTCTTGTACTTAAGGCGGAATTGTGCCTTTTGTATTTAATTCCGATGCGATTTCTGTGTTTCATCGTCAATGTGGAGGTCCAAGGAATACATTGAACCTTCAGTGGTGTATCGGAAACTAATACTGGTCTCACTGGGAATGCTCAAAACACCGACTGTAAGACGAGTCTCTATTCTTGTACATTAAGAGGCATTGTGCCTTTTGTACTTAATTCCGATGCGATTTCTGAGTTTCATCGTCAATGTGAAGGGCCTGCAGTGGTGTATCGGAAACTAATACAGGTCTCACAGAGAATGCTCAAAGCACCGACTGTAAGAATGGTCCCCATTCTTGTACTTAAGGCGGAATTGTGCCTTTTGAATTTATTTCCGATGCGATTTCTGTGTTTCGTCGTCAATGTGAAGGTCCAAGGGATACATTTAACCTGCAGTGGTGTATCGGAAACTAATACTGGTCTCACAGGGATTGCTCAAAGCACCGACTGTAAGAAGGGTCTCTATTCTTGTACTTAAGGCGGCATTGTGCCTTTTGAATTTAATTCCGATGCGATTTCTGTGTTTCATCGTCAATGTGAAGGTCCAAGGAATACATTGTGCCTGCAGTGGTGTATCGGAAACTAATACTTGTCTCACAGGGAAAGTTCAAAGCACCGACTCTAAGAAGAGTCTCTACTCTTGTACTTAAGGCGGCATTGTGCCTTTTGTATTTAATTCCGATGCGATTTCTGTGTTTCATCGTCAATGTGAAGGTCCAAGGAATACATTGAACCTGCAGTGGTGTACCAGAAACTAAAACTGATCTCACAGGGCATGCTCAAAGCACCGACTGTAATAAGAGTCTCTATTCTTGTACTTAAGGCGGCATTGCGCCTTTTGTATTTAATTCCGATGCGATTTCTTTGTTTCAACGTCAATGTGAAGGTCCAAGGGATACATTTAACCTGCAGTGGTGTATCGGAATCTCATACTGGTCTCACAGGGATTGCTCAAAGCACCGACTGTAAGAAGGGTTTCTATTCTTGTACTTAAGGCGGCATTGCGCCTTTTGAATTTAATTCCGATGCGATTTCTGTGTTTCATCGTCAATGTGAAGGTCCAAGGAATACATTGTGCCTGCCGTGGTGTATCGGAAACTAATACTTGTCTCACAGGGACTGCTCAAAGCACCGACTGTAAGAAGAGTCTCTATTCTTGTACTTAAGCCGGCATTGTGCCTTTTGTATTTAATTCCGATGCGATTTCTGTGTTTCATCGTCAATGTGAAGGTCCAAGGAATAGATTGAACCTGCAGTGGTGTATCGGAAACTAATACTGGTCTCACAGCGAATGCTCAAAGCACCGACTGTAAGAAGAGTCTCTATTCTTGTATTTAAGGCGGCATTGCGCCTTTCATATTTAATTCCGATGCGATTTCTGTGTTTCATCGTCAATGTGAAGGTCCAAGGAATACATTGAACCTGCAGTGGTGTATCGGAAACTAATACTGGTCTCACAGGAAATGCTCATAGCACCGACTGTAAGAAGAGTCTCTATTCTTGTACTTAAGGTGGCATTGCGCCATTTGTATTTAATTCCGATGCGATTTCTGTGTTTTATCGTCAATGTGAAGGTCCAAGGAATACATTGAACCAGCAACGGTGTATCAGAAAATAATACTGGACTCACAGGGAATGCTCAATGCACCGACTGTAAGAAGGGTCTCTATTCTTGTACTTAAGGAGGCATTGCGCCTTTTGTATTTCATTCCGATGCGATTTCTGTGTTTCATCGTCAATGTGAAGGTCCAAGGAATACACTGATCCTGCAGTGGTGTATCGGAACCTAATACTGGTCTCACAGGGAATTCTCATGGCACCGACTGTAAAAATAGTCTCTATTCTTGTACTTAAGACAGCATTGTGCCTTTTGTATTTAATTCCGATGCGATTTCTGTGTTTCATCGTCAATGTGAAGGTCCTAGAAATACATTGAACCTGCAGTGGTGTATCAGAAACTAATACTGGTCTCACATGGAATGCTCAAAGCACCGACTGTAAGAAGAGTCTCTAATCTTGTACTTAAGGCGGCATTGTGCCTTTTGTATTTAATTCCGATGCGATTTCTGTGTTTCATCGTCAATGTGAAGGTCCAAGGAATACATTGAACCTTCGGTGGTGTATCGGAAACTAATACTGGTCTCACAGGGAATGCTCAAAACACCGACTGTAAGACGAGTCTCTATTCTTGTACATAAGGTGGCATTGTGCCTTTGGTACTTAATTCCGATGCGATTTCTGTGATTCATCGTCAATGTGAAGGTCCAAGGAATACATTGAACCTTCAGTGGTGTATCGGAAACTAATACAGGTCTCACAGGGAATGCTCAAAGCACCGACTGTAAGAATGGTCTCTATTCTTGTACTTAAGGCGGCATTGTGCCTTTTGAATTTAATTCCGATGCGATTTCTGTGTTTCATCGTCAATGTGAAGGTCCAAGGAATACATTGTGCCTGCAATGGTGTATCGGAAACTAATACTTGCCTCACAGGAAATGCTCAAAGCACCGACTGTAAGGAGAGTCTCCATTTCTTGTACTTAAGATGGCATTGGCCTTTTGTATTTAATTCCGATGCGAGTTCTGTGTTTCATCGTCAATGTGAAGGTCCAAGGGATACATTTAACCTGCAGTGGTGAATCGGAAACTAATACCGGTCTCACAGAGAATGCTCAATGTACCGACTGTAAGATAGGCTCTATTCTTGTACTTATGACGGCATTGTGCCTTTTGTATTTAATTCCGATTCGATTTCTGTGTTTCATCGTCAATGTGAAGGTCCTAGAAATACATTGACCCTGCAGTGGTGTATCAGAAACTAATACTGGTCTCACAGGGAATGCTCAAAGCACCGACTGTAAGAAGAGTCTCTATTCTTGTACTTAAGGCGGCATTGCGCCTTTTGTATTTCATTCCGATGCGATTTCTGTGTTTCATCGTCAATGTGAAGGTCCAAGGAATACATTGAACCTGCAGTGGTGTATCGGAAACCAATCTTGGTCTCACAGGGAATGCTCAAAGCACCGACTGTAAGAAGAGTCTCTATTCTTGTATTTAAGGCGGCATTGCGCCTTTTGTATTTAACTCCGATGCGATTTCTGTGTTTCATAGTTAATGTGAAGGTCCAAGGAATACATTGAACCTGCAGTGGTGTATCAGAAACTAATACTGGTCTCGCAGGGAATGCTCAAAGCACCGACAGTAGGAAGAGTCTCTACTCTTGCACTTATGGTGGCATAGCGCATTTTGTAATTAATTCCGATGCGATCTCTGTGTTTCATCGTCAATGTGAAGGTCCAAGAAATACATTGAACCTGCAGTGGTGTATCGGAAACTAATACTGGACTCACAGGGAATGCTCAAAGCACCGACTGTAAGAAGAGTCTCTATTCTTGTACTTAAGGCGGCATTGTGCCTTTTGTATTTAATACCGATGCGATTTCTGTGTTTCATCGTCAATGTGAAGGTCCAAGGAATACATTGAACCTGCAGTGGTGTATCGGAAACTAATACTGGTCTCACAGGGAATGCTCAAAACACCGACTGTAAGAAGATTTTCTATTCTTGATCTTAAGGCGGCATTGTGCCGTTTGTATTTAATTCCGATGCGATTTCTGTGTTTCATCGTCAATGTGAAGGTCCATGGAATACATTGAAACTGCAGTGGTGTATCAGAAACTATTACTGGTCTCACAGGGAATGCTCAAAGCACCGACTGTAAGAAGAGTCTCTATTCTTGTACTTAAGGTGGCATTTCGCCTTTTGTATTTAATTCCGATGCGATTTCTGTGTTTCATCGTCAATGAGAAGGTCCAAGGAATACAATGAACCGGCAGTGGTGTATCGGAAACACATACTGGTCTCACAGGGAATGCTCATGGCACCGATTGTAAAAAGAGTCCCTATTCTTGTACTTAAGACAGCATTATGTCTTTTGTATTTAATTCCGATGCGATTTCTGTGTTTCATCGTCAATGTTAGGGTCCAAGAAATACATTGAACCTGCAGTGGTGTATCACAAACTATTACTGGTCTCACAGGGAATGCTCAAAGCACCGACTGTAAGACGAGTCTCTATTCTTGTACATTAAAGGCATTGTGCCTTTTGTACTTAATTCCGATGCGATTTCTGAGTTTCATCGTCAATGTGAAGGGCCTGCAGTGGTGTATCGGAAACTAATACAGGTCTCACAGAGAATGCTCAAAGCACCGACTGTAAGAATGGTCCCCATTCTTGTACTTAAGGCGGAATTGTGCCTTTTGAATTTATTTCCGATGCGATTTCTGTGTTTCGTCGTCAATGTGAAGGTCCAAGGGATACATTTAACCTGCAGTGGTGTATCGGAAACTAATACTGGTCTCACATGGATTGCTCAAAGCACCGACTGTAAGAAGGGTCTCTATTCTTGTACTTAAGGCGGCATTGTGCCTTTTGAATTTAATTCCGATGCGATTTCTGTGTTTCATCGTCAATGTGAAGGTCCAAGGAATACATTGTGCCTGCAGTGGTGTATCGGAAACTAATACTTGTCTCACAGGGAAAGTTCAAAGCACCGACTGTAAGAAGAGTCTCTACTCTTGTACTTAAGGCGGCATTGTGCCTTTTGTATTTAATTCCGATGCGATTTCTGTGTTTCATCGTCAATGTGAAGGTCCAAGGAATACATTGAACCTGCAGTGGTGTACCAGAAACTAAAACTGATCTCACAGGGAATGCTCAAAGCACCGACTGTAATAAGAGTCTCTATTCTTGTACTTAAGGCGGCATTGCGCCTTTTGTATTTAATTCCGATGCGATTTCTTTGTTTCAACGTCAATGTGAAGGTCCAAGGGATACATTAACCCTGCAGTGGTGTATCGGAAACTAATACTGGTCTCACAGGGATTGCTCAAAGCACCGACTGTAAGAAGGGTTTCTATTCTTGTACTTAAGGCGGCATTGCGCCTTTTGAATTTAATTCCGATGCGATTTCTGTGTTTCATCGTCAATGTGAAGGTCCAAGGAATACATTGTGCCTGCCGTGGTGTATCGGAAACTAATACTTGTCTCACAGGGACTGCTCAAAGCACCGACTGTAAGAAGAGTCTCTATTCTTGTACTTAAGCCGGCATTGTGCCTTTTGTATTTAATTCCGATGCGATTTCTGTGTTTCATCGTCAATGTGAAGGTCCAAGGAATAGATTGAACCTGCAGTGGTGTATCGGAAACTAATACTGGTCTCACAGCGAATGCTCAAAGCACCGACTGTAAGAAGAGTCTCTATTCTTGTATTTAAGGCGGCATTGCGCCTTTCATATTTCATTCCGATGCGATTTCTGTGTTTCATCGTCAATGTGAAGGTCCAAGGAATACATTGAACCTGCAGTGGTGTATCGGAAACTAATACTGGTCTCACAGGAAATGCTCATAGCACCGACTGTAAGAAGAGTCTCTATTCTTGTACTTAAGGTGGCATTGCGCCATTTGTATTTAATTCCGATGCGATTTCTGTGTTTTATCGTCAATGTGAAGGTCCAAGGAATACATTGAACCAGCAACGGTGTATCAGAAAATAATACTGGACTCACAGGGAATGCTCAATGCACCGACTGTAAGAAGGGTCTCTATTCTTGTACTTAAGGCGGCATTGCGCCTTTTGTATTTCATTCCGATGCGATTTCTGTGTTTCATCGTCAATGTGAAGGTCCAAGGAATACACTGATCCTGCAGTGGTGTATCGGAACCTAATACTGGTCTCACAGGGAATTCTCATGGCACCGACTGTAAAAATAGTCTCTATTCTTGTACTTAAGACAGCATTGTGCCTTTTGTATTTAATTCCGATGCGATTTCTGTGTTTCATCGTCAATGTGAAGGTCCTAGAAATACATTGAACCTGCAGTGGTGTATCAGAAACTAATACTGGTCTCACGTGGAATGCTCAAAGCACCGACTGTAAGAAGAGTCTCTAATCTTGTACTTAAGGCGGCATTGTGCCTTTTGTATTTAATTCCGATGCGATTTCTGTGTTTCATCGTCAATGTGAAGGTCCAAGGAATACATTGAACCTTCGGTGGTGTATCGGAAACTAATACTGGTCTCACAGGGAATGCTCAAAACACCGACTGTAAGACCAGTCTCTATTCTTGTACATAAGGTGGCATTGTGCCTTTGGTACTTAATTCCGATGCGATTTCTGTGTTTCATCGTCAATGTGAAGGTCCAAGGAATACATTGAACCTTCAGTGGTGTATCGGAAACTAATACAGGTCTCACAGGGAATGCTCAAAGCACCGACTGTAAGAATGGTCTCTATTCTTGTACTTAAGGCGGCATTGTGCCTTTTGAATTTAATTCCGATGCGATTTCTGTGTTTCATCGTCAATGTGAAGGTCCAAGGAATACATTGTGCCTGCAATGGTGTATCGGAAACTAATACTTGTCTCACAGGAAATGCTCAAAGCACCGACTGTAAGAAGAGTCTCCATTTCTTGTACTTAAGATGGCATTGGCATTTTGTATTTAATTCCGATGCGAGTTCTGTGTTTCATCGTCAATGTGAAGGTCCAAGGGATACATTTAACCTGCAGTGGTGAATCGGAAACTAATACCGGTCTCACAGAGAATGCTCAATGTACCGACTGTAAGATAGGCTCTATTCTTGTACTTATGACGGCATTGTGCCTTTTGTAATTAATTCCGATGCGATTTCTGTGTTTCATCGTCAATGTGAAGGTCCTAGAAATACATTGAACCTGCAGTGGTGTATCAGAAACTAATACTGGTCTCACAGGGAATGCTCAAAGCACCGACTGTAAGAAGAGTCTCTATTCTTGTACTTAAGGCGGCATTGTGCCTTTTGTATTGAATTCCGATGCGATTTCTGTGTTTCATCGTCAATGTGAAGGTCCAAGGAATACATTGAACCTGCAGTGGTGTATCGGAAACTAATACTGGCCTCACAGGGAATGCTCATAGCACCGACTGTAAGAAGAGTCTCTATTCTTGTACTTAAGATGGCATTGGCCTTTTGTATTTAATTCCGATGCGATTTCTGTGTTTCATCGTCAATGTGAAGGTCCAAGGGATACATTTAACCTGCAGTGGTGTATCGGAAACTAATACCGGTCTCACAGGGAATGCTCAAAGCACCGACTGTAAGATAGGCTCTATTCTTGTACTGATGACGGCATTGTGCCTTTTGTAATTAATTCCGATGCGATTTCTGTGTTTCATCGTTAATGTGAAGGTCCAAGGAATACATTGAACCTGCAGTGGTGTACCAGACACTAAAACTGGTCTCACAGAGAACGCTTAAAGCACCGACAGTAAGAAGAGTCTTTATTCTTGTACTTAAGGCGGGATTGTGCCTTTTGTATTTAACTGCGATGCGATTTCTATGTTTCATAGTCAATGTGAAGGTCCAAGGAATACATTGAACCTGCAGTGGTGTATCGGAAACTAATACTGGTCTCACAGGGAATGCTCAAAGCACCGACAGTAAGAAGTGTCTTTATTCTTGTACTTAAGGCGGCATTGTGCCTTTTGTATTTAACTCCGATGCGATTTCTGTGTTTCATAGTGAATGTGAAGGTCCAAGGAATACATCGAATCTGCAGTGGTGTATCAGAAACTAATACTGGTCTCACAGGGAATGCTCAAAGCACCGACTGTAAGAAGGGTCTCTATTCTTGTACGTAAGGCGGCATTGCGCATTTTGTATTTAATTCCGATGCGATTTCTGTGTCTCATCGTCAATGTGTAGGTCCAAGGAATACATTGAACCTGCAGTGGTGTATCGGAAACTAATACCGGTCTCACAGGGAATGCTCAAAGCACCGACTGTAAGATAGGCTCTATTCTTGTACTTATGACGGCATTGTGCCTTTTGTAATTAATTCCGATGCGATTTCTGTGATTCATCGTCAATGTGAAGGTCCAAGGAAAACATTGAACCTGCAGTGGTGTACCAGACACTAATACTGGTCTCACAGGGAATGCTCAAAGCACCGACAGTAAGAAGAGTCTTTATTCTTGTACTTAAGGCGGCATTGTGCCTTTTGTATTTAACTCCGATGCGATTTCTGTGTTTCATAGTCAATGTGAAGGTCCAAGGAATACATTGAACCTGCAGTGGTGTATCAGAAACTAAAACTGATCTCACAGGGAATGCTCAAAGCACCGACTGTAATAAGAGTCTCTATTCTTGTACTTAAGGTGGCATTGAGCCATTTGTATTTAATTCCGATGCGATTTCTGTGTTTCATCGTCAATGTGAAGGTCCAAGGAATACATTGAACTTTCAGTGGTGTATCGGAAACTAATACAGGTCTCACAGGGAATGCTCAAAGCACCGACTGTAGGAATGGTCTCTATTCTTGTACTTAAGGCGGCATTGTGCCTTTTGAATTTAATTCCGATGCGAATTCTGTGTTTCATCGTCAATGTGAAGGTCCAAGGGATACATTTAACCTGCAGTGGTGTATCGGAAACTAATACTGGTCTCACAGGGATTGCTCAAAGCACCGACTGTAAGAAGGGTCTCTATTCTTGTACTTAAGGCGGCATTGTGCCTTTTGAATTTAATTCCGATGCGATTTCTGTGTTTCATCGTCAATGTGAAGGTCCAAGGAATACATTGTGCTTGCAATGGTGTATCGGAAACTAATACTTGTCTCACAGGAAATGCTCAAAGCACCGACTGTAAGAAGAGTCTCCATTTCTTGTACTTAAGATGGCATTGGCCTTTTGTATTTAATTCCGATGCGATTTCTGTGTTTCATCGTCAATGTGAAGGTCCAAGGGATACATTTAACCTGCTGTGGTGTATCGGAAACTAATACCGGTCTCGCAGGGAATGCTCAATGCACCGACTGTAAGATAGGCTCTATTCTTGTACTTATGACGGCATTGTGCCTTTTGTAATTAATTCCGATGCGATTTCTGTGTTTCATCGTCAATGTGAAGGTCCTACAAATACATTGAACCTGCAGTGGTGTATCAGAAACTATTACTGGTCTCACAGGGAATGCTCAAAGCACCGACTGTAAGAAGAGTCTCTATTCTTGTACTTAAGGCGGCATTGTGCCTTTTGTATTTAATTCCGATGCGATTTCTGTGTATCATCGTCAATGTGAAGGTCCAAGGAATACATTGAACCTGCAGTGGTGTACCAGACACTAAAACTGGTCTCACAGGGAATGCTCAAAGCACCGACAGTAGGAAGAGTCTCTATTCTTGTACTTAAGCTGGCATTGCGCCTTTTGTAATTAATTCCGATGCGATTTCTGTGTTTCATCGTCAATGTGAAGGTCCAAGGTATACATTGATCCTGCAGTGGTGTATCGGAAACTAATACTGGCCTCACAGGGAATGCTCATGGCACCGACTGTAAAAATAGTCTCTATTCTTGTACTTAAGACAGCATTGTGCCTTTTGTATTT
Source organism: Schistocerca americana (assembly GCF_021461395.2). Classification (NCBI taxonomy): domain Eukaryota; kingdom Metazoa; phylum Arthropoda; class Insecta; order Orthoptera; family Acrididae; genus Schistocerca; species Schistocerca americana. The sequence goes on along the minus strand of NC_060124.1, from coordinate 626,051,450 downwards.
AATTCCGATGCGATTTCTGTGTTTCATCGTCAATGTTAAGGTCCAATAAATACATTGAACCAGCAGTGGTGTATCACAAACTAATACTGGTCTCACAGGGAAAGCTCAAAGCACCGACTGTAAGAAGAGTCTCTATTCTTGTACTTAAGGCGGCATTGTGCCTTTTGTATTTATTTCCGATGCGATTTCTGTGTTTCATCGTCAATGTGAAGTTCGAAGGAGAACATTGAACCTGCAGTGGTGTATCGGAAACTAATACAGGGCTTACAGGGAATGCTCAAAGCGCCGACTGTAAGAATGGTATCTATTCTTGTACTTAAGGCGGCATTGTGCCTTTTGAATTTAATTCCTATGCGAATTCTGTGTTTCATCGTCAATGTGAAGGTCCAAGGGATACATTTAACCTGCAGTGGTGTATCGGAAGCTAATACTGGTCTCACAGGGATTGCTCAAAGCACCGACTGTAAGAAGGGTCTCTATTCCTGTACTTAAGGCGGCATTGTGCCTTTTGAATTTAATTCCGATGCGATTTCTGTGTTTCATCGTCAATGTGAAGGTCCAAGGAATACATTGTGCCTGCAATGGTGTATCGGAAACTAATACTTGTCTCACAGGAAATGCTCAAAGCACCGACTGTAAGAAGAGTCTCTATTCTTGTACTTAAGGCGGCATTGCGCCTTTCGTATTTAATTCCGATGCGATTTCTGTGTTTCATCGTCAATGTGAATGTCCAAGGAATACATTGAACCTGCAGTGTTGTATCGGAAATTAATACTGGTCTCACAGGGAATGCTCAAAGCACCGACAGTAGGAAGAGTCTCTATTCTTGTACTTAAGCTGGCATTGCGTCTTTTGTAATTAATTCCGATGCGATTTCTGTGTTTCATCGTCAATGTGAAGGTCCAAGGAATACATTGAACCTGCAGTGGTGTATTGGACGCTAATACTGGTCTCACAGGGAATGCTCAAAGCACCGACTGTAAGAAGAGTCTCTATTCTTGTACTTAAGGCGGCATTGTGCCTTTTCTAATTAATACCGATGCGATTTCTGTGTTTCATCGTCAATGTCAAGGTCCAAGGAATACATTGAACCTGCAGTGGTGTATCGGAAACTAATACTGGTCTCACAGGGAATGCTCAAAACACTGACTGTAAGACGAGTCTCTATTCTTGTACATATGGTGCCATTGTGCCTTTTGTACTTAATTCCGATGCGATTTCTGTGTTTCATCGTCAATGTGAAGGTCCAAGGAATACATTGAACCTTCAGTGGTGTATCGGAAACTAATACAGGTCTCACAGGGAATGCTCAAAGCACCGACTGTAAAAATGGTCTCTATTCTTGTACTTAAGGCGGCATTGTGCCTTTTGAATTTAATTCCGATGCGATTTCTGTGTTTCATCGTCAATGTGAAGGTCCAAGGGATACATTTAACCTGCAGTGGTGTATCGGAAACTAATACTGGTCTCACAGGGATTGCTCAAAGCACCGACTGTAAGAAGGGTCTCTATTCCTGTACTTCTGGCGGCATTGTGCCTTTTGAATTTAATTCCGACGCGATTTCTGTGTTTCATCATCAATGTGAAGGTCCAAGGAATACATTGTGCCTGCAATGGTGTATCGGAAACTAATACTTGTCTCACAGGAAATGCTCAAAGCACCGACTGTAAGAAGAGTCTCTATTCTTGTACTTAAGGCGGCATTGCGCCTTTCGTATTTAATTCCGATGCGATTTCTGTGTTTCATCGTCAATGCGAATGTCCAAGGAATACATTGAACCTGCAGTGTTGTATCGGAAACTAATACTGGTCTCACAGGGAATGCTCATAGCACCGACTGTTAGAAGAGTCTCTATTCTTGTACTTAAGATGGCATTGGCCTTTTGTATTTAATTCCGATGCGATTTCTGTATTTCATCGTCAATGTGAAGGTCCAAGGGATACATTTAACCTGCAGTGGTGTATCGGAAACTAATACCGGTCTCACAGGGAATGCTCAAAGCACCGACTGTTAGATAGGCTCTATTCTTGTACTTATGACGGCATTGTGCCTTTTGTAATTAATTCCTATGCGATTTCTGTGTTTCATCGTCAATGTGAAGGTCCAAGGAATACATTGAACCTGCAGTGGTGTACCAGACACTAAAACTGGTCTCACAGAGAATGCTCAAGGCACCGACAGTAAGAAGAGTCTTTATTCTTGTACTTAAGGCGGGATTGTGCCTTTTGTATTAAACTCCGATGCGATTTCTGTGTTTCATAGTGAATGTGAAGGTCCAAGGAATACATTGAACCTGCAGTGGTGTATCAGAAACAAATAATGGTCTCACAGGGAATGCTCAAAGCACCGACTGTAAGAAGAGTCTCAATTCTTGTACTTAAGACGGCATAGTGTCTTTTGAATTTAATTCCGATGCGATTTCTGTGTTTCATCGTCAATGTGAAGGTCCAAGGAATACATTGAACCTGCAGTGGTGTATCGGAAATTAATACTGGTCTAACAGGGAATGCTCAAAGCAACGACTGTAAGAAGATTTTCTATTCTTGTACTTAAGGCGGCATTGTGCCATTTGTATTTAATTCCGATGCGATTTCTGTGTTTCATCGTCAATGAGGAGGTCCAAGGAATACAATGAACCAGCAGTCGTGTATCGGAAACTAATACTGGTCTCACAGGGAATGCTCAAAGCACCGACAGTAAGAAGAGTCTCTATTCTTGTACTTAAGGCGGCGTTGTGCCTTTTGTATTAAACTCCGATGCGATTTCTGTGTTTCATCGTCAATGTGCAGTTCCAAGGAATACATTGATCCTGCAGTGCTGTATCGGAAACTAATACTGGTCTCACAGGGAATGCTCATGGCACCGACTGTAAAAAGAGTCTCTACTCTTGTACTTAAGACAGCATTGTGCCTTTTGTATTTAATTCCGATGCGATTTCTGTGTTTCATCGTCAATGTGAAGGTCCAAGAAATACATTGAACTTGCAGTGGTGTATCAGAAACTAATACTGGTCTCACAGGGAATGCTCAAAGCACCGACTGTAAGAAGAGTCTCTCTTCTTGTACTTAAGGCGGCATTGCGCCTTTTGTATTTAATTCCGATGCGATTTCTGTGTTTCATCGTCATTGTGAAGGTCCAAGGAATACATTGAACGTTCAGTGGTGTATCGGAAACTAATACTGGTCTCACAGGGAATGCTCAAAACACCGACTGTAAGACGAGTCCCTATTCTTGTACATAAGGTGGCATTGTGCCTTTTGTACTTAATTCCGATGCTATTTCTGTGTTTCATCGTCAATGTCAAGGTCCAAGGAATACACTGATCCTTCAGTGGTGTATCGGAAACTAATACAGGTCTCGAAGGGAATGCTCAAAGCACCGATGGTATGAATGGTCTCTATTCTTGTACTTAATGCGGCATTGTGCCTTTTGAATTTAATTCCGATGCGATTTCTGTGTATCATCGTCAATGTGAAGGTCCAAGGGTACATTTAACCTGCAGTGGTGTATCGGAAACTAATACTGGTCTCACAGGGATTGCTCAAAGCACCGACTGTAAGAAGGGTCTCTATTCTTGTACATAAGGCGGCATTGTGCCTTTTGAATTTAATTCCGATACGATTTCTGTGTTTCATCGTCGATGTGAAGGTCCAAGGAATACATTGTGCCTGCCGTGGTGTATCGGAAATTAATACTTGTCTCACAGGGAATGCTCAAAGCACCGACTGTAAGAAGAGTCTCTATTCTTGTACTTAAGCCGGCATTGTGCCTTTTGTATTTAATTCCGATGCGATTTCTGTGTTTCATCGTCAATGTGAAGGTCCAAGGAATACATTGAACCAGCAGTGGTGTATCAGAAACTAATACTGTACTCACAGGGAATGCTCAAAGCACCGACTGTAAGAAGGGTCTCTATTCTTGTACTTATGACGGCATTGTGCCTTTTGTATTTAACTCCGTTGCGATTTCTGTGTTTCATAGTGAATGTGAAGGTCCAAGGAATACATTGAACCTGCAGTGGTGTATCGGAAACTAATACTGGTCTCACAGGGAATGCTCAAAACACCGATTATAAGACGAGTTTCTACTCTTGTACATAAGGTGGCATTGTGCCTTTTGTACTTAATTCCGATGCGATTTCTGTATTTCATCGTCAATGTGAAGGTCCAAGGAATACATTGATCCTTCAGTGGTGTATCGGAAACTAATACTGGTCTCACAGGGAATTCTCATGGCACCGACTGTAAAAAGATTCTCTATTCTTGTACTTAAGACAGCATTGTGCCTTTTGTATTTAATTCCGATGCGATTTCTGTGTTTCATCGTCAATGTGAACGTCCTACAAATACATTGAACCTGCAGTGGTGTATCAGAAACTAATACTGGTCTCACAGGGAATGCTCAAAGCACCGACTGTGAGAAGAGTCTCTATTCTTGTACTTAAGGCGGCATTGTGCCTTTTGTATTTATTTCCGATGCGATTTCTGTGTTTCATCGCCAATGTGAAGGTCCAAGGAATACATTGAACCTTCAGTGGTGTATCGGAAACTAATACTGGTCTCACAGGGAATGCTCAAAACACCGACTGTAACACGAGTCTCTATTCTTGTACATAAGGTGGCATTGTGCCTTTTGTACTTAATTCCGATGCGATTTCTGTGTTTCATCGTCAATGTGAAGGTCCAAGGAATACATTGAACCTTCAGTGGTGTATCGGAAACTAATACAGGTCTCACAGGGAATGCTCAAAGCACCGACTGTAAGAATGGTCTCTATTCTTGTACTTAAGGCGGCTTTTTCCTTTTGAATTTAATTCCGATGCGATTTCTGTGTTTCATCGTCAATGTGAAGGTCCAAGGAATACATTGTGCCTGCAATGGTGTATCGGAAACTAATACTTGTCTCACAGGAAATGTTCAAAGCACCGACTGTAAGAAGAGTCTCTATTCTTGTACTTACGGCGGCATTGCGCCTTTCGTATTTAATTCCGATGCGATTTCTGTGTTTCATCGTCAGTGTGAATGTCCAAGGAGTACATTGAACCTGCAGTGGTGTATCGGAAACTAATACTGGTCTCACAGGGAATGCTCATAGCACCGACTGTAAGAAGAGTCTCTATTCTTGTACTTAAGATGGCATTGGCCTTTTGTATTTAATTCCGATGCGATTTCTGTGTTTCATCGTCAATGTGAAGGTCCAAGGGATACATTTAACCTGCAGTGGTGTATCGGTAACTAATACCGGTCTCACAGGAAATGCTCAAAGCACCGACTGTAAGATAGGCTCTATTCTTGTACTTATGACGGCATTGTTCCTTTTGTAATTAATTCCGATAGGATTTATGTGTTTCATCGTCAATGTGAAGGTCCAAGGAATACATTGAAACTGCAGTGGTGTATCAGAAACTAATACTGGTCTCACAGGGAATGCTCAGAGCACCGACTGTAAGAAGAGTCTCTATTCTTGTACTTAAGGGGGCATTTCGCCTTTTGTATTTAATTTCGATGCGATTTCTGTGTTTCATCGTCAATGAGGAGGTCCAAGGAATACAATGAACCTGCAGTGGTGTATCGGAAACTAATACTGGTCTCACAGGGAATGCTCAAAGCACCGACAGTAAGAAGAGTCTCTATTCTTGTACTTAAGGCGGCGTTGTGCCTTTTGTATTAAACTCCGATACGATTTCTGTGTTTCATCGTCAATGTGCAGGTCCAAGGAATACATTGATCCTGCAGTGCTGTATCGGAAACTAATACTGGTCTCACAGGGAATGCTCATGGCACCGACTGTAAAAAGAGTCTCTATTCTTGTACTTAAGACAGCATTGTGCCTTTTGTATTTAATTCCGATGCGATTTCTGTGTTTCATCGTCAATGTGAAGGTCCAAGAAATACATTGAACTTGCAGTGGTGTATCAGAAACTAATACTGGTCTCACAGGGAATGCTCAAAGCACCGACTGTAAGAAGAGTCTCTCTTCTTTTACTTAAGGCGGCATTGCGCCTTTTGTATTTAATTCCGATGCGATTTCTGTGTTTCATCGTCAATGTGAATGTCCAAGGAATACATTGAACGTTCAGTGGTGTATCGGAAACTAATACTGGTCTCACAGGGAATGCTCAAAACACCGACTGTAAGACGAGTCCCTATTCTTGTACATAAGGTGGCATTGTGCCTTTTGTACTTAATTCCGATGCTATTTCTGTGTTTCATCGTCAATGTCAAGGTCCAAGGAATACACTGATCCTTCAGTGGTGTATCGGAAACTAATACAGGTCTCGAAGGGAATGCTCAAAGCACCGACTGTATGAATGGTCTCTATTCTTGTACTTAATGCGGCATTGTGCCTTTTGAATTTAATTCCGATGCGATTTCTGTGTTTCATCGTCAATGTGAAGGTCCAAGGGTACATTTAACCTGCAGTGGTGTATCGGAAACTAATACTGGTCTCACAGGGATTGCTCAAAGCACCGACTGTAAGAAGGGTCTCTATTCTTGTACATAAGGCGGCATTGTGCCTTTTGAATTTAATTCCGATACGATTTCTGTGTTTCATCGTCGATGTGAAGGTCCAAGGAATACATTGTGCCTGCCGTGGTGTATCGGAAATTAATACTTGTCTCACAGGGAATGCTCAAAGCACCGACTGTAAGAAGAGTCTCTATTCTTGTACTTAAGCCGGCATTGTGCCTTTTGTATTTAATTCCGATGCGATTTCTGTGTTTCATTGACAATGTGAAGGTCCAAGGAATACATTGAACCTGCAGTGGTGTATCGGAAACTAATACTGGTCTCACAGGAAATGCTCATAGCACCGACTGTAAGAAGAGTCTCTATTCTTGCACTTAAGACGGCATTGTGCCTTTTGTATTTAATTCCGATGCGATTTTTGTGTTTTATCGTCAATGTGAAGGTCCAAGGAATACATTGAACCAGCAGTGGTGTATCAGAAACTAATACTGTACTCACAGGGAATGCTCAAAGCACCGACTGAAAGAAGGGTCTCTATTCTTGTACTTATGACGGCATTGTGCCTTTTGTATTTAACTCCGATGCGATTTCTGTGTTTCATAGTGAATGAGAAGGTCCAAGGAATACATTGAACCTGCAGTGGTGTATCGGAAACTAATACTGGTCTCACAGGGAATGCTCAAAACACCGATTGTAAGACGAGTTTCTATTCTTGTACATAAGGTGGCATTGTGCCTTTTGTACTTAATTCCGATGCGATTTCTGTGTTTCATCGTCAATGTGGAGGTCCAAGGAATACATTGATCCTGCAGTGGTGTATCGGAAACTAATACTGGTCTCACAGGGAATGCTCAAAGTAAGAAGAGTCTCTCTTCTTGTACCTCAGGCACCATTATGCCTTTTGTATTTAACTCCGATACGATTTCTGTATTTCATCGTCAATGTGAAGGTCCAAGGAATACATTGATCCTGCAGTGGTGTATCGGAAACTAATACTGGTCTCACAGGGAATTCTCATGGCACCGACTGTAAAAAGATTCTCTATTCTTGTACTTAAGACAGCATTGTGCCTTTTGTATTTAATTCCGATGCGATTTCTGTGTTTCATCGTCAATGTGAACGTGATAGAAATACATTGAACCTGCAGTGGTGTATCAGAAACTAATACTGGTCTCACAGGGAATGCTCAAAGAACCGACTGTGAGAAGAGTCTCTATTCTTGTACTTAAGGCGGCATTGTGCCTTTTGTATTTATTTCCGATGCGATTTCTGTGTTTCATCGTCAATGTGAAGGTCCAAGGAATACATTGAACCTTCAGTGGTGTATCGGAAACTAATACTGGTCTCACAGGGAATGCTCAAATCACCGACTGTAACACGAGTCTCTATTCTTGTACATAAGGTGGCATTGTGCCTTTTGTACTTAATTCCGATGCGATTTCTGTGTTTCATCGTCAATGTGAAGGTCCAAGGAATACATTGAACCTTCAGTGGTGTATCGGAAACTAATACAGGTCTCACAGGGAATGCTCAAAGCACCGATTGTAAGAATGGTCTCTATTCTTGTACTTAAGGCGGCTTTTTCCTTTTGAATTTAATTCCGATGCGATTTCTGTGTTTCATCGTCAATGTGAAGGTCCAAGGAATACATTGTGCCTGCAATGGTGTATCGGAAACTAATACTTGTCTCACAGGAAATGTTCAAAGCACCGACTGTAAGAAGAGTCTCTATTCTTGTACTTACGGCGGCATTGCGCCTTTCGTATTTAATTCCGATGCGATTTCTGTGTTTCATCGTCAGTGTGAATGTCCAAGGAGTACATTGAACCTGCAGTGGTGTATCGGAAACTAATACTGGTCTCACAGGGAATGCTCATAGCACCGACTGTAAGAAGAGTCTCTATTCTTGTACTTAAGATGGCATTGGCCTTTTGTATTTAATTCCGATGCGATTTCTGTGTTTCATCGTCAATGTGAAGGTCCAAGGGATACATTTAACCTGCAGTTGTGTATCGGTAACTAATACCGGTCTCACAGGAAATGCTCAAAGCACCGACTGTAAGATAGGCTCTATTCTTGTACTTATGACGGCATTGTTCCTTTTGTAATTAATTCCGATGCGATTTCTGTGTTTCATCGTCAATGTGAAGGTCCAAGGAATACATTGAACCTGCAGTGGTGTACCAGACACTAAAACTCGCCTCACAGAGAATGCTCAAAGCACCGACAGTAAGAAGAGTCTTTACTCTTGTACTTAAGGCGGGATTGTGCCTTTTGTATTTAATTCCGATGCGATTTCTGTGTTTCATCGTCAATGTGAAGGTCCAAGGGATACATTTAACCTGCAGTGGTGTATCGGAAACTAATACCGGTCTCACAGTGAATGCTCAAAGCACCGACTGTAAGATAGGCTCTATTCTTGTACTTATGACGGCATTGTGCCTTTTGTAATTAATTCCGATGCGATTTCTGTGTTTCATCGTCAATGTGAAGGTCCAAGGAATACATTGAACCTGCAGTGGTGTATCGGAAATTAATACTGGTCTCACAGGGAATGCTCAAAGCAACGACTGTAAGAAGATTTTCTATTCTTGTACTTAAGGCGGCATTGTGCCATTTGCATTTAATTCCGATGCGATTTCTGTGTTTCATCGTCAATGAGGAGATCCAAGGAATACAATGAACCAGCAGTCGTGTATCGGAAACTAATACTGGTCTCACAGGGAATGCTCAAAGCACCGACAGTAAGAAGAGTCTCTATTCTTGTACTTAAGGCGGCGTTGTGCCTTTTGTATTAAACTCCGATGCGATTTCTGTGTTTCATCGTCAATGTGCAGTTCCAAGGAATACATTGATCCTGCAGTGCTGTATCGGAAACTAATACTGGTCTCACAGGGAATGCTCATGGCACCGACTGTAAAAAGAGTCTCTATTCTTGTACTTAAGACAGCATTGTGCCTTTTGTATTTAATTCCGATGCGATTTCTGTGTTTCATCGTCAATGTGAAGGTCCAAGAAATACATTGAACTTGCAGTGGTGTATCAGAAACTAATACTGGTCTCACAGGGAATGCTCAAAGCACCGACTGTAAGAAGAGTCTCTCTTCTTGTACTTAAGGCGGCATTGCGCCTTTTGTATTTAATTCCGATGCGATTTCTGTGTTTCATCGTCATTGTGAAGGTCCAAGGAATACATTGAACGTTCAGTGGTGTATCGGAAACTAATACTGGTCTCACAGGGAATGCTCAAAACACCGACTGTAAGACGAGTCCCTATTCTTGTACATAAGGTGGCATTGTGCCTTTTGTACTTAATTCCGATGCTATTTCTGTGTTTCATCGTCAATGTCAAGGTCCAAGGAATACACTGATCCTTCAGTGGTGTATCGGAAACTAATACAGGTCTCGAAGGGAATGCTCAAAGCACCGATGGTATGAATGGTCTCTATTCTTGTACTTAATGCGGCATTGTGCCTTTTGAATTTAATTCCGATGCGATTTCTGTGTATCATCGTCAATGTGAAGGTCCAAGGGTACATTTAACCTGCAGTGGTGTATCGGAAACTAATACTGGTCTCACAGGGATTGCTCAAAGCACCGACTGTAAGAAGGGTCTCTATTCTTGTACATAAGGCGGCATTGTGCCTTTTGAATTTAATTCCGATACGATTTCTGTGTTTCATCGTCGATGTGAAGGTCCAAGGAATACATTGTGCCTGCCGTGGTGTATCGGAAATTAATACTTGTCTCACAGGGAATGCTCAAAGCACCGACTGTAAGAAGAGTCTCTATTCTTGTACTTAAGCCGGCATTGTGCCTTTTGTATTTAATTCCGATGCGATTTCTGTGTTTCATCGTCAATGTGAAGGTCCAAGGAATACATTGAACCAGCAGTGGTGTATCAGAAACTAATACTGTACTCACAGGGAATGCTCAAAGCACCGACTGTAAGAAGAGTCTCTATTCTTGTACTTATGACGGCATTGTGCCTTTTGTATTTAACTCCGTTGCGATTTCTGTGTTTCATAGTGAATGTGAAGGTCCAAGGAATACATTGAACCTGCAGTGGTGTATCGGAAACTAATACTGGTCTCACAGGGAATGCTCAAAACACCGATTATAAGACGAGTTTCTACTCTTGTACATAAGGTGGCATTGTGCCTTTTGTACTTAATTCCGATGCGATTTCTGTATTTCATCGTCAATGTGAAGGTCCAAGGAATACATTGATCCTGCAGTGGTGTATCGTAAACTAATACTGGTCTCACAGGGAATTCTCATGGCACCGACTGTAAAAAGATTCTCTATTCTTGTACTTAAGACAGCATTGTGCCTTTTGTATTTAATTCCGATGCGATTTCTGTGTTTCATCGTCAATGTGAACGTCCTACAAATACATTGAACCTGCAGTGGTGTATCAGAAACTAATACTGGTCTCACAGGGAATGCTCAAAGCACCGACTGTGAGAAGAGTCTCTATTCTTGTACTTAAGGCGGCATTGTGCCTTTTGTATTTATTTCCGATGCGATTTCTGTGTTTCATCGTCAATGTGAAGGTCCAAGGAATACATTGAACCTTCAGTGGTGTATCGGAAACTAATACTGGTCTCACAGGGAATGCTCAAAACACCGACTGTAACACGAGTCTCTATTCTTGTACATAAGGTGGCATTGTGCCTTTTGTATTTAATTCCGATGCGATTTCTGTGTTTCATCGTCAGTGTGAATGTCCAAGGAGTACATTGAACCTGCAGTGGTGTATCGGAAACTAATACTGGTCTCACAGGGAATGCTCATAGCACCGACTGTAAGAAGAGTCTCTATTCTTGTACTTAAGATGGCATTGGCCTTTTGTATTTAATTCCGATGCGATTTCTGTGTTTCATCGTCAATGTGAAGGTCCAAGGGATACATTTAACCTGCAGTGGTGTATCGGTAACTAATACCGGTCTCACAGGAAATGCTCAAAGCACCGACTGTAAGATAGGCTCTATTCTTGTACTTATGCCGGCATTGTTCCTTTTGTAATTAATTCCGATGCGATTTATGTGTTTCATCGTCAATGTGAAGGTCCAAGGAATACATTGAAACTGCAGTGGTGTATCAGAAACTAATACTGGTCTCACAGGGAATGCTCAGAGCACCGACTGTAAGAAGAGTCTCTATTCTTGTACTTAAGGGGGCATTTCGCCTTTTGTATTTAATTCCGATGCGATTTCTGTGTTTCATCGTCAATGAGGAGGTCCAAGGAATACAATGAACCGGCAGTGGTGTATCGGAAACTTATACTGATCTCACAGGGAATGCTCAAAGCACCGACAGTAAGAAGAGTCTCTATTCTTGTACTTAAGGCGGCGTTGTGCCTTTTGTATTAAACTCCGATACGATTTCTGTGTTTCATCGTCAATGTGCAGGTCCAAGGAATACATTGATCCTGCAGTGCTGTATCGGAAACTAATACTGGTCTCACAGGGAATGCTCATGGCACCGACTGTAAAAAGAGTCTCTATTCTTGTACTTAAGACAGCATTGTGCCTTTTGTATTTAATTCCGATGCGATTTCTGTGTTTCATCGTCAATGTGAAGGTCCAAGAAATACATTGAACTTGCAGTGGTGTATCAGAAACTAATACTGGTCTCACAGGGAATGCTCAAAGCACCGACTGTAAGAAGAGTCTCTCTTCTTTTACTTAAGGCGGCATTGCGCCTTTTGTATTTAATTCCGATGCGATTTCTGTGTTTCATCGTCAATGTGAATGTATAAGGAATACATTGAACGTTCAGTGGTGTATCGGAAACTAATACTGGTCTCACAGGGAATGCTCAAAACACCGACTGTAAGACGAGTCCCTATTCTTGTACATAAGGTGGCATTGTGCCTTTTGTACTTAATTCCGATGCTATTTCTGTGTTTCATCGTCAATGTCAAGGTCCAAGGAATACACTGATCCTTCAGTGGTGTATCGGAAACTAATACAGGTCTCGAAGGGAATGCTCAAAGCACCGACTGTATGAATGGTCTCTATTCTTGTACTTAATGCGGCATTGTGCCTTTTGAATTTAATTCCGATGCGATTTCTGTGTTACATCGTCAATGTGAAGGTCCAAGGGTACATTTAACCTGCAGTGGTGTATCGGAAACTAATACTGGTCTCACAGGGATTGCTCAAAGCACCGACTGTAAGAAGGGTCTCTATTCTTGTACATAAGGCGGCATTGTGCCTTTTGAATTTAATTCCGATACGATTTCTGTGTTTCATCGTCGATGTGAAGGTCCAAGGAATACATTGTGCCTGCCGTGGTGTATCGGAAATTAATACTTGTCTCACAGGGAATGCTCAAATCACCGACTGTAAGAAGAGTCTCTATTCTTGTACTTAAGCCGGCATTGTGCCTTTTGTATTTAATTCCGATGCGATTTCTGTGTTTCATTGACAATGTGAAGGTCCAAGGAATACATTGAACCTGCAGTGGTGTATCGGAAACTAATACTGGTCTCACAGGAAATGCTCATAGCACAGACTGTAAGAAGAGTCTCTATTCTTGCACTTAAGACGGCATTGTGCCTTTTGTATTTAATTCCGATGCGATTTTTGTGTTTTATCGTCAATGTGAAGGTCCAAGGAATACATTGAACCAGCAGTGGTGTATCAGAAACTAATACTGTACTCACAGGGAATGCTCAAAGCACCGACTGAAAGAAGGGTCTCTATTCTTGTACTTATGACGGCATTGTGCCTTTTGTATTTAACTCCGATGCGATTTCTGTGTTTCATAGTGAATGTGAAGGTCCAAGGAATACATTGTACCTGCAGTGGTGTATCGGAAACTAATACTGGTCTCACAGGGAATGCTCAAAACACCGATTGTAAGACGAGTTTCTATTCTTGTACATAAGGTGGCATTGTGCCTTTTGTACTTAATTCCGATGCGATTTCTGTGTTTCATCGTCAATGTGGAGGTCCAAGGAATACATTGATCCTGCAGTGGTGTATCGGATACTAATACTGGTCTCACAGGGAATGCTCAAAGCACCGACAGTAAGAAGAGTCTCTATTCTTGTACCTCAGGCACCATTGTGCCTTTTGTATTTAACTCCGATGCGATTTCTGTATTTCATCGACAATGTGAAGGTCCAAGGAATACATTGAACCTTCAGTGGTGTATCGGAAACTAATACAGGTCTCACAGGGAATGCTCAAAGCACCGATTGTAAGAATGGTCTCTATTCTTGTACTTAAGGCGGCTTTTTCCTTTTGAATTTAATTCCGATGCGATTTCTGTGTTTCATCGTCAATGTGAAGGTCCAAGGAATACATTGTGCCTGCAATGGTGTATCGGAAACTAATACTTGTCTCACAGGAAATGTTCAAAGCACCGACTGTAAGAAGAGTCTCTATTCTTGTACTTATGGCGGCATTGCGCCTTTCGTATTTAATTCCGATGCGATTTCTGTGTTTCATCGTCAGTGTGAATGTCCAAGGAGTACATTGAACCTGCAGTGGTGTATCGGAAACTAATACTGGTCTCACAGGGAATGCTCATAGCACCGACTGTAAGAAGAGTCTCTATTCTTGTACTTAAGATGGCATTGGCCTTTTGTATTTAATTCCGATGCGATTTCTGTGTTTCATCGTCAATGTGAAGGTCCAAGGGATACATTTAACCTGCAGTTGTGTATCGGTAACTAATACCGGTCTCACAGGAAATGCTCAAAGCACCGACTGTAAGATAGGCTCTATTCTTGTACTTATGACGGCATTGTTCCTTTTGTAATTAATTCCGATGCGATTTCTGTGTTTCATCGTCAATGTGAAGGTCCAAGGAATACATTGAACCTGCAGTGGTGTACCAGACACTAAAACTCGCCTCACAGAGAATGCTCAAAGCACCGACAGTAAGAAGAGTCTTTACTCTTGTACTTAAGGCGGGATTGTGCCTTTTGTATTTAATTCCGATGCGATTTCTGTGTTTCATCGTCAATGTGAAGGTCCAAGGGATACATTTAACCTGCAGTGGTGTATCGGAAACTAATACCGGTCTCACAGTGAATGCTCAAAGCACCGACTGTAAGATAGGCTCTATTCTTGTATTTATGACGGCATTGTGCCTTTTGTAATTAATTCCGATGCGATTTCTGTGTTTCATCGTCAATGTGAAGGTCCAAGGAATACATTGAACCTGCAGTGGTGTACCAGACACTAAAACTGGTCTCACAGAGAATGCTCAAAGCACCGACAGTAAGAAGAGTCTTTATTCTTGTACTTAAGACAGCATTGTGCCTTTTGTATTTAATTCCGATGCGATTTCTGTGTTTCATCGTCAATGTGAAGGTCCAAGAAATACATTGAACTTGCAGTGGTGTATCAGAAACTAATACTGGTCTCACAGGGAATGCTCAAAGCACCGACTGTAAGAAGAGTCTCTCTTCTTGTACTTAAGGCGGCATTGCGCCTTTTGTATTTAATTCCGATGCGATTTCTGTGTTTCATCGTCATTGTGAAGGTCCAAGGAATACATTGAACGTTCAGTGGTGTATCGGAAACAAATACTGGTCTCACAGGGAATGCTCAAAACACCGACTGTAAGACGAGTCCCTATTCTTGTACATAAGTTGGCATTGTGCCTTTTGTACTTAATTCCGATGCTATTTCTGTGTTTCATCGTCAATGTCAAGGTCCAAGGAATACACTGATCCTTCAGTGGTGTATCGGAAACTAATACAGCTCTCGAAGGGAATGCTCAAAGCACCGACTGTATGAATGGTCTCTATTCTTGTACTTAATGCGGCATTGTGCCTTTTGAAATTAATTCCGATGCGATTTCTGTGTATCATCGTCAATGTGAAGGTCCAAGGGTACATTTAACCTGCAGTGGTGTATCGGAAACTAATACTGGTCTCACAGGGATTGCTCAAAGCACCGACTGTAAGAAGGGTCTCTATTCTTGTACATAAGGCGGCATTGTGCCTTTTGAATTTAATTCCGATACGATTTCTGTGTTTCATCGTCGATGTGAAGGTCCAAGGAATACATTGTGCCTGCCGTGGTGTATCGGAAATTAATACTTGTCTCACAGGGAATGCTCAAATCACCGACTGTAAGAAGAGTCTCTATTCTTGTACTTAAGCCGGCATTGTGCCTTTTGTATTTAATTCCGATGCGATTTCTGTGTTTCATCGTCAATGTGAAGGTCCAAGGAATACATTGAACCAGCAGTGGTGTATCAGAAACTAATACTGTACTCACAGGGAATGCTCAAAGCACCGACTGTAAGAAGGGTCTCTATTCTTGTACTTATGACGGCATTGTGCCTTTTGTATTTAACTCCGATGCGATTTCTGTGTTTCACAGTGAATGTGAAGGTCCAAGGAATACATTGAACCTGCAGTGGTGTATCGGAAACTAATACTGGTCTCACAGGGAATGCTCAAAACACCGATTGTAAGACGAGTTTCTATTCTTGTACATAAGGTGGCATTGTGCCTTTTGTACTTAATTCCGATGCGATTTCTGTGTTTCATCGTCAATGTGAAGGTCCAAGGAATACATTGATCCTGCAGTGGTGTATCGGAAACTAATACTGGTCTCACAGGGAATGCTCAAAGCACCGACAGTAAGAAGATTCTCTATTCTTGTACCTCAGGCACAATTGTGCCTTTTGTATTTAACTCCGATGCGATTTCTGTATTTCATCGTCAATGTGAAGGTCCAAGGAATACATTGATCCTGCAGTGGTGTATCGGAAACTAATACTGGTCTCACAGGGAATTCTCATAGCACCGACTGTAAAAAGATTCTCTATTCTTGTACTTAAGACAGCATTGTGCCTTTTGTATTTAATTCCGATGCGATTTCTGTGTTTCATCGTCAATGTGAACGTGATAGAAATACATTGAACCTGCAGTGGTGTATCAGAAACTAATACTGGTCTCACAGGGAATGCTCAAAGCACCGACTGTGAGAAGAGTCTCTATTCTTGTACTTAAGGCGGCATTGTGCCTTTTGTATTTATTTCCGATGCGATTTCTGTGTTTCATCGTCAATGTGAAGGTCCAAGGAATACATTGAACCTTCAGTGGTGTATCGGAAACTAATACTGGTCTCACAGGGAATGCTCAAAACACCGACTGTAACACGAGTCTCTATTCTTGTACATAAGGTGGCATTGTGCCTTTTGTACTTAATTCCGATGCGATTTCTGTGTTTCATCGTCAATGTGAAGGTCCAAGGAATACATTGAACCTTCAGTGGTGTATCGGAAACTAATACAGGTCTCACAGGGAATGCTCAAAGCACCGACTGTAAGAATGGTCTCTATTCTTGTACTTAAGGCGGCTTTTTCCTTTTGAATTTAATTCCGATGCGATTTCTGTGTTTCATCGTCAATGTGAAGGTCCAAGGAATACATTGTGCCTGCAATGGTGTATCGGAAACTAATACTTGTCTCACAGCAAAATGTTCAAAGCACCGACTGTAAGAAGAGTCTCTATTCTTGTACTTACGGCGGCATTGCGCCTTTCGTATTTAATTCCGATGCGATTTCTGTGTTTCATCGTCAGTGTGAATGTCCAAAGAGTACATTGAACCTGCAGTGGTGTATCGGAAACTAATACTGGTCTCACAGGGAATGCTCATAGCACCGACTGTAAGAAGAGTCTCTATTCTTGTACTTAAGATGGCATTGGCCTTTTGTATTTAATTCCGATGCGATTTCTGTGTTTCATCGTCAATGTGAAGGTCCAAGGGATACATTTAACCTGCAGTGGTGTATCGGTAACTAATACCGGTCTCACAGGAAATGCTCAAAGCACCGACTGTAAGATAGGCTCTATTCTTGTACTTATGACGGCATTGTTCCTTTTGTAATTAATTCCGATGCAATTTCTGTGTTTCATCGTCAATGTGAACGTCCAAGGAATACATTGAACCTGCAGTGGTGTACCAGACACTAAAACTCGCCTCACAGAGAATGCTCAAAGCACCGACAGTAAGAAGAGTCTTTACTCTTGTACTTAAGGCGGGATTGTGCCTTTTGTATTTAATTCCGATGCGATTTCTGTGTTTCATCGTCAATGTGAAGGTCCAAGGGATACATTTAACCTGCAGTGGTGTATCGGAAACTAATACCGGTCTCACAGTGAATGCTCAAAGCACCGACTGTAAGTTAGGCTCTATTCTTGTACTTATGACGGCATTGTGCCTTTTGTAATTAATTCCGATGCGATTTCTGTGTTTCATCGTCAATGTGAAGGTCCAAGGAATACATTGAACCTGCAGTGGTGTACCAGACACTAAAACTGGTCTCACAGAGAATGCTCAAAGCACCGACAGTAAGAAGAGTCTTTATTCTTGTACTTAAGGCGGGATTGTGCCTTTTGTATTTAACTGCGATGCGATTTCTGTGTTTCATAGTCAATGTGAAGGTCCAAGGAATACATTGAACCTGCAGTGGCGTATCAGAAACTAATACTGGTCTCACAGGGAATGCTCAAAGCACCGACAGTAAGAAGTGTCTTTATTCTTGTACTTAAGGCGGCATTGTGCCTTTTGTATTTAACTCCGATGCGATTTCTGTGTTTCATCGTCAATGTGCAGTTCCAAGGAATACATTGAACCTGCAGTGCTGTATCGGAAACTAATACTGGTCTCACAGGGAATGCTCATGGCACCGACTGTAAAAAGAGTCTCTATTCTTGTACTTAAGACAGCATTGTGCCTTTTGTATTTAATTCCGATGCGATTTCTGTGTTTCATCGTCAATGTGAAGGTCCAAGAAATACATTGAACTTGCAGTGGTGTATCAGAAACTAATACTGGTCTCACAGGGAATGCTCAAAGCACCGACTGTAAGAAGAGTCTCTCTTCTTGTACTTAAGGCGGCATTGCGCCTTTTGTATTTAATTCCGATGCGATTTCTGTGTTTCATCGTCATTGTGAAGGTCCAAGGAATACATTGAACGTTCAGTGGTGTATCGGAAACAAATACTGGTCTCACAGGGAATGCTCAAAACACCGACTGTAAGACGAGTCCCTATTCTTGTACATAAGGTGGCATTGTGCCTTTTGTACTTAATTCCGATGCTATTTATGTGTTTCATCGTCAATGTCAAGGTCCAAGGAATACACTGATCTTTCAGTGGTGTATCGGAAACTAATACAGGTCTCGAAGGGAAAACTCAAAGCACCGACTGTATGAATGGTCTCTATTCTTGTACTTAATGCGGCATTGTGCCTTTTGAAATTAATTCCGATGCGATTTCTGTGTATCATCGTCAATGTGAAGGTCCAAGGGTACATTTAACCTGCAGTGGTGTATCGGAAACTAATACTGGTCTCACAGGGATTGCTCAAAGCACCGACTGTAAGAAGGGTCTCTATTCTTGTACATAAGGCGGCATTGTGCCTTTTGAATTTAATTCCGATACGATTTCTGTGTTTCATCGTCGATGTGAAGGTCCAAGGAATACATTGTGCCTGACGTGGTGTATCGGAAATTAATACTTGTCTCACAGGGAATGCTCAAAGCACCGACTGTAAGAAGAGTCTCTATTCTTGTACTTGAGCCGGCATTGTGCCTTTTGTATTTAATTCCGATGCGATTTCTGTGTTTCATCGTCAATGTGAAGGTCCAAGGAATACATTGAACCAGCAGTGGTGTATCAGAAACTAATACTGAACTCACAGGGAATGCTCAAAGCACCGACTGTAAGAAGGGTCTCTATTCTTGTACTTATGACGGCATTGTGCCTTTTGTATTTAACTCCGATGCGATTTCTGTGTTTCATAGTGAATGTGAAGGTCCAAGGAATACATTGAACCTGCAGTGGTGTATCGGAAACTAATACTGGTCTCACAGGGAATGCTCAAAACACCGATTGTAAGACGAGTTTCTATTCTTGTACATAAGGTGGCATTGTGCCTTTTGTACTTAATTCCGATGCGATTTCTGTGTTTCATCGTCAATGTGAAGGTCCAAGGAATACATTGATCCTGCAGTGGTGTATCGGAAACTAATACTGGTCTCACAGGGAATGCTCAAAGCACCGACAGTAAGAAGATTCTCTATTCTTGTACCTCAGGCACAATTGTGCCTTTTGTATTTAACTCCGATGCGATTTCTGTATTTCATCGTCAATGTGAAGGTCCAAGGAATACATTGATCCTGCAGTGGTGTATCGGAAACTAATACTGGTCTCACAGGGAATTCTCATAGCACCGACTGTAAAAAGATTCTCTATTCTTGTACTTAAGACAGCATTGTGCCTTTTGTATTTAATTCCGATGCGATTTCTGTGTTTCATCGTCAATGTGAACGTGATAGAAATACATTGAACCTGCAGTGGTGTATCAGAAACTAATACTGGTCTCACAGGGAATGCTCAAAGCACCGACTGTGAGAAGAGTCTCTATTCTTGTACTTAAGGCGGCATTGTGCCTTTTGTATTTATTTCCGATGCGATTTCTGTGTTTCATCGTCAATGTGAAGGTCCAAGGAATACATTGAACCTTCAGTGGTGTATCGGAAACTAATACTGGTCTCACAGGGAATGCTCAAAACACCGACTGTAACACGAGTCTCTATTCTTGTACATAAGGTGGCATTGTGCCTTTTGTACTTAATTCCGATGCGATTTCTGTGTTTCATCGTCAATGTGAAGGTCCAAGGAATACATTGAACCTTCAGTGGTGTATCGGAAACTAATACAGGTCTCACAGGGAATGCTCAAAGCACCGACTGTAAGAATGGTCTCTATTCTTGTACTTAAGGCGGCTTTTTCCTTTTGAATTTAATTCCGATGCGATTTCTGTGTTTCATCGTCAATGTGAAGGTCCAAGGAATACATTGTGCCTGCAATGGTGTATCGGAAACTAATACTTGTCTCACAGCAAAATGTTCAAAGCACCGACTGTAAGAAGAGTCTCTATTCTTGTACTTACGGCGGCATTGCGCCTTTCGTATTTAATTCCGATGCGATTTCTGTGTTTCATCGTCAGTGTGAATGTCCAAAGAGTACATTGAACCTGCAGTGGTGTATCGGAAACTAATACTGGTCTCACAGGGAATGCTCATAGCACCGACTGTAAGAAGAGTCTCTATTCTTGTACTTAAGATGGCATTGGCCTTTTGTATTTAATTCCGATGCGATTTCTGTGTTTCATCGTCAATGTGAAGGTCCAAGGGATACATTTAACCTGCAGTGGTGTATCGGTAACTAATACCGGTCTCACAGGAAATGCTCAAAGCACCGACTGTAAGATAGGCTCTATTCTTGTACTTATGACGGCATTGTTCCTTTTGTAATTAATTCCGATGCAATTTCTGTGTTTCATCGTCAATGTGAACGTCCAAGGAATACATTGAACCTGCAGTGGTGTACCAGACACTAAAACTCGCCTCACAGAGAATGCTCAAAGCACCGACAGTAAGAAGAGTCTTTACTCTTGTACTTAAGGCGGGATTGTGCCTTTTGTATTTAATTCCGATGCGATTTCTGTGTTTCATCGTCAATGTGAAGGTCCAAGGGATACATTTAACCTGCAGTGGTGTATCGGAAACTAATACCGGTCTCACAGTGAATGCTCAAAGCACCGACTGTAAGTTAGGCTCTATTCTTGTACTTATGACGGCATTGTGCCTTTTGTAATTAATTCCGATGCGATTTCTGTGTTTCATCGTCAATGTGAAGGTCCAAGGAATACATTGAACCTGCAGTGGTGTACCAGACACTAAAACTGGTCTCACAGAGAATGCTCAAAGCACCGACAGTAAGAAGAGTCTTTATTCTTGTACTTAAGGCGGGATTGTGCCTTTTGTATTTAACTGCGATGCGATTTCTGTGTTTCATAGTCAATGTGAAGGTCCAAGGAATACATTGAACCTGCAGTGGCGTATCAGAAACTAATACTGGTCTCACAGGGAATGCTCAAAGCACCGACAGTAAGAAGTGTCTTTATTCTTGTACTTAAGGCGGCATTGTGCCTTTTGTATTTAACTCCGATGCGATTTCTGTGTTTCATCGTCAATGTGCAGTTCCAAGGAATACATTGAACCTGCAGTGCTGTATCGGAAACTAATACTGGTCTCACAGGGAATGCTCATGGCACCGACTGTAAAAAGAGTCTCTATTCTTGTACTTAAGACAGCATTGTGCCTTTTGTATTTAATTCCGATGCGATTTCTGTGTTTCATCGTCAATGTGAAGGTCCAAGAAATACATTGAACTTGCAGTGGTGTATCAGAAACTAATACTGGTCTCACAGGGAATGCTCAAAGCACCGACTGTAAGAAGAGTCTCTCTTCTTGTACTTAAGGCGGCATTGCGCCTTTTGTATTTAATTCCGATGCGATTTCTGTGTTTCATCGTCATTGTGAAGGTCCAAGGAATACATTGAACGTTCAGTGGTGTATCGGAAACAAATACTGGTCTCACAGGGAATGCTCAAAACACCGACTGTAAGACGAGTCCCTATTCTTGTACATAAGGTGGCATTGTGCCTTTTGTACTTAATTCCGATGCTATTTATGTGTTTCATCGTCAATGTCAAGGTCCAAGGAATACACTGATCTTTCAGTGGTGTATCGGAAACTAATACAGGTCTCGAAGGGAAAACTCAAAGCACCGACTGTATGAATGGTCTCTATTCTTGTACTTAATGCGGCATTGTGCCTTTTGAAATTAATTCCGATGCGATTTCTGTGTATCATCGTCAATGTGAAGGTCCAAGGGTACATTTAACCTGCAGTGGTGTATCGGAAACTAATACTGGTCTCACAGGGATTGCTCAAAGCACCGACTGTAAGAAGGGTCTCTATTCTTGTACATAAGGCGGCATTGTGCCTTTTGAATTTAATTCCGATACGATTTCTGTGTTTCATCGTCGATGTGAAGGTCCAAGGAATACATTGTGCCTGACGTGGTGTATCGGAAATTAATACTTGTCTCACAGGGAATGCTCAAAGCACCGACTGTAAGAAGAGTCTCTATTCTTGTACTTAAGCCGGCATTGTGCCTTTTGTATTTAATTCCGATGCGATTTCTGTGTTTCATCGTCAATGTGAAGGTCCAAGGAATACATTGAACCAGCAGTGGTGTATCAGAAACTAATACTGAACTCACAGGGAATGCTCAAAGCACCGACTGTAAGAAGGGTCTCTATTCTTGTACTTATGACGGCATTGTGCCTTTTGTATTTAACTCCGATGCGATTTCTGTGTTTCATAGTGAATGTGAAGGTCCAAGGAATACATTGAACCTGCAGTGGTGTATCGGAAACTAATACTGGTCTCACAGGGAATGCTCAAAACACCGATTGTAAGACGAGTTTCTATTCTTGTACATAAGGTGGCATTGTGCCTTTTGTACTTAATTCCGATGCGATTTCTGTGTTTCATCGTCAATGTGAAGGTCCAAGGAATACATTGATCCTGCAGTGGTGTATCGGAAACTAATACTGGTCTCACAGGGAATGCTCAAAGCACCGACAGTAAGAAGAGTCCCTATTCTTGTACCTCAGGCACCATTGTGCCTTTTGTATTTAACTCCGATGCGATTTCTGTATTTCATCGTCAATGTGAAGGTCCAAGGAATACATTGATCCTGCAGTGGTGTATCGGAAACTAATACTGGTCTCACAGGGAATTCTCATGGCACCGACTGTAAAAAGATTCTCTATTCTTGTACTTAAGACAGCATTGTGCCTTTTGTATTTAATTCCGATGCGATTTCTGTGTTTCATCGTCAATGTGAACGTCCTACAAATACATTGAACCTGCAGTGGTGTATCAGAAACTAATACTGGTCTCACAGGGAATGCTCAAAGCACCGACTGTGAGAAGAGTCTCTATTCTTGTACTTAAGGTGGCTTTTTCCTTTTGAATTTAATTCCGATGCGATTTCTGTGTTTCATCGTCAATGTGAAGGTCCAAGGAATACATTGAACCTTCAGTGGTGTATCGGAAACTAATACAGGTCTCACAGGGAATGCTCAAAGCACCGACTGTAAGAATGGTCTCTATTCTTGTACTTAAGGTGGCTTTTTCCTTTTGAATTTAATTCCGATGCGATTTCTGTGTTTCATCGTCATTGTGAAGGTCCAAGGAATACATTGTGCCTGCAATGGTGTATCGGAAACTAATACTTGTCTCACAGGAAATGTTCAAAGCACCGACTGTAAGAAGAGTCTCTATTCTTGTACTTACGGCGGCATTGCGCCTTTCGTATTTAATTCCGATGCGATTTCTGTGTTTCATCGTCAGTGTGAATGTCCAAGGAGTACATTGAACCTGCAGTGGTGTATCGGAAACTAATACTGGTCTCACAGGGAATGCTCATAGCACCGACTGTAAGAAGAGTCTCTATTCTTGTACTTAAGATGGCATTGG
Organism: Schistocerca americana; assembly: GCF_021461395.2. Lineage (NCBI taxonomy): Eukaryota > Metazoa > Arthropoda > Insecta > Orthoptera > Acrididae > Schistocerca > Schistocerca americana. The sequence continues at coordinate 626,027,594 of NC_060124.1, read as the reverse complement.
CCTTTTGTATTTAATTCCGATGCGATTTCTGTGTTTCATCGTCATTGTGAAGGTCCAATGATACATTTAACCTGCAGTGGTGTATCGGTAACTAATACCGGTCTCACAGGAAATGCTCAAAGCACCGACTGTAAGATAGGCTCTATTCTTGTACTTATGACGGCATTGTTCCTTTTGAAATTAATTCCGATGCGATTTATGTGTTTCATCGTCAATGTGAAGGTCCAAGGAATACATTGAAACTGCAGTGGTGTATCAGAAACTAATACTGGTCTCACAGGGAATGCTCAGAGCACCGACTGTAAGAAGAGTCTCTATTCTTGTACTTAAGGGGGCATTTCGCCTTTTGTATTTAATTCCGATGCGATTTCTGTGTTTCATCGTCAATGAGGAGGTCCAAGGAATACAATGAACCGGCAGTGGTGTATCGGAAACTAATACTGGTCTCACAGGGAATGCTCAAAGCACCGACAGTAAGAAGAGTCTCTATTCTTGTACTTAAGGCGGCGTTGTGCCTTTTGTATTAAACTCCGATACGATTTCTGTGTTTCATCGTCAATGTGCAGGTCCAAGGAATACATTGATCCTGCAGTGCTGTATCGGAAACTAATACTGGACTCACAGGGAATGCTCATGGCACCGACTGTAAAAAGAGTCTCTATTCTTGTACTTAAGACAGCATTGTGCCTTTTGTATTTAATTCCGATGCGACTTCTGTGTTTCATCGTCAATGTGAAGGTCCAAGAAATACATTGAACTTGCAGTGGTGTATCAGAAACTAATACTGGTCTCACAGGGAATGCTCAAAGCACCGACTGTAAGAAGAGTCTCTCTTCTTGTACTTAAGGCGGCATTGCGCCTTTTGTATTTAATTCCGATGCGATTTCTGTGTTTCATCGTCAATGTGAAGGTCCAAGGAATACATTGAACGTTCAGTGGTGTATCGGAAACTAATACTGGTCTCACAGGGAATGCTCAAAACACCGACTGTAAGACGAGTCCCTATTCTTGTACATAAGGTGGCATTGTGCCTTTTGTACTTAATTCCGATGCTATTTCTGTGTTTCATCGTCAATGTCAAGGTCCAAGGAATACACTGATCCTTCAGTGGTGTATCGGAAACTAATACAGGTCTCGAAGAGAATGCTCAAAGCACCGACTGTATGAATGGTCTCTATTCTTGTACTTAATGCGGCATTGTGCCTTTTGAATTTAATTCCGATGCGATTTCTGCGTTTCATCGTCAATGTGAAGGTCCAAGGGTACATTTAACCTGCAGTGGTGTATCGGAAACTAATACTGGTCTCACAGGGATTGCTCAAAGCACCGACTGTAAGAAGGGTCTCTATTCTTGTACATAAGGCGGCATTGTGCCTTTTGAATTTAATTCCGATACGATTTCTGTGTTTCATCGTCGATGTGAAGGTCCAATTAATACATTGTGCCTGCCGTGGTGTATCGGAAATTAATACTTGTCTCACAGGGAATGCTCAAAGCACCGACTGTAAGAAGAGTCTCTATTCTTGTACTTAAGCCGACATTGTGCCTTTTGTATTTAATTCCGATGCGATTTCTGTGTTTCATTGTCAATGTGAAGGTCCAAGGAATACATTGAACCTGCAGTGGTGTATCGGAAACTAATACTGGTCTCACAGGAAATGCTCGTAGCACCGACTGTAAGAAGAGTCTCTATTCTTGTACTTAAGACGGCATTGTGCCTTTTGTATTTAATTCCGATGCGATTTTTGTGTTTTATCGTCAATGTGAAGGTCCAAGGAATACATTGAACCAGCAGTGGTGTATCAGAAACTAATACTGTACTCACAGGGAATGCTCAAAGCACCGACTGAAAGAAGGGTCTCTATTCTTGTACTTATGACGGCATTGTGCCTTTTGTATTTAACTCCGATGCGATTTCTGTGTTTCATAGTGAATGTGAAGGTCCAAGGAATACATTGAACCTGCAGTGGTGTATCGGAAACTAATACTGGTCTCACAGGGAATGCTCAAAACACCGATTGTAAGACGAGTTTCTATTCTTGTACATAAGGTGGCATTGTGCCTTTTGTACTTAATTCCGATGCGATTTCTGTGTTTCATCGTCAATGTGGAGGTCCAAGGAATACATTGATCCTGCAGTGGTGTATCGGAAACTAATACGGGTCTCACAGGGAATGCTCAAAGCACCGACAGTAAGAAGAGTCTTTATTCTTGTACCTCAGGCACCATTGTGCCTTTTGTATTTAACTCCGATGCGATTTCTGTATTTCATCGTCAATGTGAAGGTCCAAGGAATACATTGATCCTGCAGTGGTGTATCGGAAACTAATACTGGTCGCACAGGGAATTCTCATGGCACCGACTGTAAAAAGATTCTCTATTCTTGTACTTAAGACAGCATTGTGCCTTTTGTATTTAATTCCGATGCGATTTCTGTGTTTCATCGTCAATGTGAACGTGATAGAAATACATTGAACCTGCAGTGGTGTATCAGAAACTAATACTGGTCTCACAGGGAATGCTCAAAGCACCGACTGTGAGAAGAGTCTCTATTCTTGTACTTAAGGCGGCATTGTGCCTTTTGTATTTATTTCCGATGCGATTTTTGTGTTTTATCGTCAATGTGAAGGTCCAAGGAATACATTGAACCAGCAGTGGTGTATCAGAAACTAATACTGTACTCACAGGGAATGCTCAAAGCACCGACTGAAAGAAGGGTCTCTATTCTTGTACTTATGACGGCATTGTGCCTTTTGTATTTAACTCCGATGCGATTTCTGTGTTTCATAGTGAATGTGAAGGTCCAAGGAATACATTGAACCTGCAGTGGTGTATCGGAAACTAATACTGGTCTCACAGGGAATGCTCAAAACACCGATTGTAAGACGAGTTTCTATTCTTGTACATAAGGTGGCATTGTGCCTTTTGTACTTAATTCCGATGCGATTTCTGTGTTTCATCGTCAATGTGAAGGTCCAAGGAATACATTGAACCTTCAGTGGTGTATCGGAAACTAATACTGGTCTCACAGGGAATGCTCAAAACACCGACTGTAACACGAGTCTCTATTCTTGTACATAAGGTGGCATTGTGCCTTTTGTACTTAATTCCGATGCGATTTCTGTGTTTCATCGTCAATGTGAAGGTCCAAGGAATACATTGAACCTTCAGTGGTGTATCGGAAACTAATACAGGTCTCACAGGGAATGCTCAAAGCACCGATTGTAAGAATGGTCTCTATTCTTGTACTTAAGGCGGCTTTTTCCTTTTGAATTTAATTCCGATGCGATTTCTGTGTTTCATCGTCAATGTGAAGCTCCAAGGAATACATTGTGCCTGCAATGGTGTATCGGTAACTAATACTTGTCTCACAGGAAATGTTCAATGCACCGACTGTAAGAAGAGTCTCTATTCTTGTACTTACGGCGGCATTGCGCCTTTCGTATTTAATTCCGATGCGATTTCTGTGCTTCATTGTCAATGTGAAGGTCCAAGGAATACATTGAACCTGCAGTGGTGTATCGGAAACTAATACTGGTCTCACAGGAAATGCTCGTAGCACCGACTGTAAGAAGAGTCTCTATTCTTGTACTTAAGACGGCATTGTGCCTTTTGTATTTAATTCCGATGCGATTTTTGTGTTTTATCGTCAATGTGAAGGTCCAAGGAATACATTGAACCAGCAGTGGTGTATCAGAAACTAATACTGTACTCACAGGGAATGCTCAAAGCACCGACTGAAAGAAGGGTCTCTATTCTTGTACTTATGACGGCATTGTGCCTTTTGTATTTAACTCCGATGCGATTTCTGTGTTTCATAGTGAATGTGAAGGTCCAAGGAATACATTGAACCTGCAGTGGTGTATCGGAAACTAATACTGGTCTCACAGGGAATGCTCAAAACACCGATTGTAAGACGAGTTTCTATTCTTGTACATAAGGTGGCATTGTGCCTTTTGTACTTAATTCCGATGCGATTTCTGTGTTTCATCGTCAATGTGGAGGTCCAAGGAATACATTGATCCTGCAGTGGTGTATCGGAAACTAATACTGGTCTCACAGGGAATGCTCAAAGCACCGACAGTAAGAAGAGTCTCTATTCTTGTACCTCAGGCACCATTGTGCCTTTTGTATTTAACTCCGATGCGATTTCTGTATTTCATCGTCAATGTGAAGGTCCAAGGAATACATTGATCCTGCAGTGGTGTATCGGAAACTAATACTGGTCTCACAGGGAATTCTCATGGCACCGACTGTAAAAAGATTCTCTATTCTTGTACTTAAGACAGCATTGTGCCTTTTGTATTTAATTCCGATGCGATTTCTGTGTTTCATCGTCAATGTGAACGTGATAGAAATACATTGAACCTGCAGTGGTGTATCAGAAACTAATACTGGTCTCACAGGGAATGCTCAAAGCACCGACTGTGAGAAGAGTCTCTATTCTTGTACTTAAGGCGGCATTGTGCCTTTTGTATTTATTTCCGATGCGATTTTTGTGTTTTATCGTCAATGTGAAGGTCCAAGGAATACATTGAACCAGCAGTGGTGTATCAGAAACTAATACTGTACTCACAGGGAATGCTCAAACACCGACTGAAAGAAGGGTCTCTATTCTTGTACTTATGACGGCATTGTGCCTTTTGTATTTGACTCCGATGCGATTTCTGTGTTTCATAGTGAATGTGAAGGTCCAAGGAATACATTGAACCTGCAGTGGTGTATCGGAAACTAATACTGGTCTCACAGGGAATGCTCAAAACACCGATTGTAAGACGAGTTTCTATTCTTGTACATAAGGTGGCATTGTGCCTTTTGTACTTAATTCCGATGCGATTTCTGTGTTTCATCGTCAATGTGAAGGTCCAAGGAATACATTGAACCTTCAGTGGTGTATCGGAAACTAATACTGGTCTCACAGGGAATGCGCAAAACACCGACTGTAACACGAGTCTCTATTCTTGTACATAAGGTGGCATTGTGCCTTTTGTACTTAATTCCGATGCGATTTCTGTGTTTCATCGTCAATGTGAAGGTCCAAGGAATACATTGAACCTTCAGTGGTGTATCGGAAACTAATACAGGTCTCACAGGGAATGCTCAAAGCACCGATTGTAAGAATGGTCTCTATTCTTGTACTTAAGGCGGCTTTTTCCTTTTGAATTTAATTCCGATGCGATTTCTGTGTTTCATCGTCAATGTGAAGGTCCAAGGAATACATTGTGCCTGCAATGGTGTATCGGAAACTAATACTTGTCTCACAGGAAATGTTCAAAGCACCGACTGTAAGAAGAGTCTCTATTCTTGTACTTACGGCGGCATTGCGCCTTTCGTATTTAATTCCGATGCGATTTCTGTGTTTCATCGTCAATGTGAAGGTCCAATGATACATTTAACCTGCAGTGGTGTATCGGAAACTAATACTGGTCTCACAGGGAATGCTCAAAACACCGATTGTAAGACGAGTTTCTATTCTTGTACATAAGGTGGCATTGTGCCTTTTGTACTTAATTCCGATGCGATTTCTGTGTTTCATCGTCAATGTGAAGGTCCAAGGAATACACTGATCCTTCAGTGGTGTATCGGAAACTAATACAGGTCTCGAAGGGAATGCTCAAAGCACCGACTGTATGAATGGTCTCTATTCTTGTACTTAATGCGGCATTGTGCCTTTTGAATTTAATTCCGATGCGATTTCTGTGTTTCATCGTCAATGTGAAGGTCCAAGGGTACATTTAACCTGCAGTGGTGTATCGGAAACTGATACTGGTCTCACAGGGATTGCTCAAAGCACCGACTGTAAGAAGGGTCTCTATTCTTGTACATAAGGCGGCATTGTGCCTTTTGAATTTAATTCCGATACGATTTCTGTGTTTCATCGTCGATGTGAAGGTCCAAGGAATACATTGTGCCTGCCGTGGTGTATCGGAAATTAATACTTGTCTCACAGGGAATGCTCAAAGCACCGACTGTAAGAAGAGTCTCTATTCTTGTACTTAAGCCGACATTGTGCCTTTTGTATTTAATTCCGATGCGATTTCTGTGTTTCATTGTCAATGTGAAGGTCCAAGGAATACATTGAACCTGCAGTGGTGTATCGGAAACTAATACTGGTCTCACAGGAAATGCTCATAGCACCGACTGTAAGAAGAGTCTCTATTCTTGTACTTAAGACGGCATTGTGCCTTTTGTATTTAATTCCGATGCGATTTTTGTGCTTTATCGTCAATGTGAAGGTCCAAGGAATACATTGAACCAGGAGTGGTGTATCAGAAACTAATACTGTACTCACAGGGAATGCTCAAAGCACCGACTGAAAGAAGGGTCTCTATTCTTGTACTTATGACGGCATTGTGCCTTTTGTATTTAACTCCGATGCGATTTCTGTGTTTCATAGTGAATGTGAAGGTCCAAGGAATACATTGAACCTGCAGTGGTGTATCGGAAACTAATACTGGTCTCACAGGGAATGCTCAAAACACCGATTGTAAGACGAGTTTCTATTCTTGTACATAAGGTGGCATTGTGCCTTTTGTACTTAATTCCGATGCGATTTCTGTGTGTCATCGTCAATGTGGAGGTCCAAGGAATACATTGATCCTGCAGTGGTGTATCGGAAACTAATACTGGTCTCACAGGGAATGCTCAAAGCACCGACAGTAAGAAGAGTCTCTATTCTTGTACCTCAGGCACCATTGTGCCTTTTGTATTTAACTCCGATGCGATTTCTGTATTTCATCGTCAATGTGAAGGTCCAAGGAATACATTGATCCTGCAGTGGTGTATCGGAAACTAATACTGGTCTCACAGGGAATTCTCATGGCACCGACTGTAAAAAGATTCTCTATTCTTGTACTTAAGACAGCATTGTGCCTTTTGTATTTAATTCCGATGCGATTTCTGTGTTTCATCGTCAATGTGAACGTGATAGAAATACATTGAACCTGCAGTGGTGTATCAGAAACTAATACTGGTCTCACAGGGAATGCTCAAAGCACCGACTGTGAGAAGAGTCTCTATTCTTGTACTTAAGGCGGCATTGTGCCTTTTGTATTTATTTCCGATGCGATTTCTGTGTTTCATCGTCAATGTGAAGGTCCAAGGAATACATTGAACCTTCAGTGGTGTATCGGAAACTAATACTGGTCTCACAGGGAATGCTCAAAACACCGACTGTAACACGAGTCTCTATTCTTGTACATAAGGTGGCATTGTGCCTTTTGTACTTAATTCCGATGCGATTTCTGTGTTTCATCGTCAATGTGAAGGTCCAAGGAATACATTGAACCTTCAGTGGTGTATCGGAAACTAATACAGGTCTCACAGGGAATGCTCAAAGCACCGATTGTAAGAATGGTCCCTATTCTTGTACTTAAGGCGGCTTTTTCCTTTTGAATTTAATTCCGATGCGATTTCTGTGTTTCATCGTCAATGTGAAGGTCCAAGGAATACATTGTGCCTGCAATGGTGTATCGGAAACTAATACTTGTCTCACAGGAAATGTTCAAAGCACCGACTGTAAGAAGAGTCTCTATTCTTGTACTTACGGCGGCATTGCGCCTTTCGTATTTAATTCCGATGCGATTTCTGTGTTTCATCGTCAGTGTGAATGTCCAAGGAGTACATTGAACCTGCAGTGGTGTATCGGAAACTAATACTGGTCTCACAGGGAATGCTCATAGCACCGACTGTAAGAAGAGGCTCTATTCTTGTACTTAAGATGGCATTGGCCTTTTGTATTTAATTCCGATGCGATTTCTGTGTTTCATCGTCAATGTGAAGGTCCAAGGGATACATTTAACCTGCAGTGGTGTATCGGTAACTAATACCGGTCTCACAGGAAATGCTCAAAGCACCGACTGTAAGATAGGCTCTATTCTTGTACTTATGACGGCATTGTTCCTTTTGTAATTAATTCCGATGCGATTTCTGTGTTTCATCGTCAATGTGAAGGTAAAAGGAATTCATTGAACCTGCAGTGGTGTACCAGACACTAAAACTCGCCTCACAGAGAATGCTCAAAGCACCGACAGTAAGAAGAGTCTTTATTCTTGTACTTAAGGCGGGATTGTGCCTTTTGTATTTAATTCCGATGCGATTTCTGTGTTTCATCGTCAATGTGAAGGTCCAAGGGATACATTTAACCTGCAGTGGTGTATCGGAAACTAATACCGGTCTCACAGTGAATGCTCAAAGCACCGACTGTAAGATAGGCTCTATTCTTGTACTTATGACGGCATTGTGCCTTTTGTAATTAATTCCGATGCGATTTCTGTGTTTCGTCGTCAATGTGAAGGTCCAAGGAATACATTGAACCTGCAGTGGTGTACCAGACACTAAAACTGGTCTCACAGAGAATGCTCAAAGCACCGACAGTAAGAAGAGTCTTTATTCTTGTACTTAAGGCGGGATTGTGCCTTTTGTATTTAACTGCGATGCGATTTCTGTGTTTCATAGTCAATGTGAAGGTCCAAGGAATACATTGAACCTGCAGTGGTGAATCAGAAACTAATACTGGTCTCACAGGGAATGCTCAAAGCACCGACAGTAAGAAGTGTCTTTATTCTTGTACTTAAGGCGGCATTGTGCCTTTTGTATTTAACTCCGATGCGATATCTGTGTTTCATAGTGAATGTGAAGGTCCAAGGAATACATCGAATCCGCAGTGGTGTATCAGAAACTAATACTGGTCTCACAGGGAATGCTCAAAGCACCGACTGTAAGAAGGGTCTCTATTCTTGTACGTAAGGCGGCATTGCGCCTTTTGTATTTAATTCCGATGCGATTTCTGTGTCTCATCGTCAATGTGTAGGTCCAAGGAATACATTGAACCTGCAGTGGTGTATCGGAAACTAATTCCGGTCTCACAGGGAATGCTCAAAGCACCGACCGTAAGATAGGCTCTATTCTTGTACTTATGACGGCAATATGCCTTTTGAAATTAATTCCGATGCGATTTCTGTGATTGATCGTCAATGTGAAGGTCCAAGGAATACATTGAACCTGCAGTGGTGTACCAGACACTAATACTGGTCTCACAGGGAATGCTCAAAGCACCGACAGTAAGAAGAGTCTTTATTCTTGTACTTAAGGCGGCATTGTGCCTTTTGTATTTAACTCCGATGCGATTTCTGTGTTTCATAGTCAATGTGATGGTCCAAGGAATACATTGAACCTGCAGTGGTGTATCAGAAACTAAAACTGATCTCACAGGGAATGCTCAAAGCACCGACTGTAATAAGGGTCTCTATTCTTGTACTTAAGGTGGCATTGCGCCATTTGTATTTAATTCCGATGCGATTTCTGTGTTTCAACGTCAATGTGAAGGTCCAAGGAATACATTGAACCTGCAGTGGTGCATCGGAAACTAATACTGGTCTCACAGGGAATGCTCAAAGCACCGACAGTAAGAAGAGTCTCTATTCTTGTACCTCAGGCACCATTGTGCCATTTGTATTTAACTCCGATGCGTTTTATGTGTTTCATCGTCAATGTGAAGGTCAAAGGAATACACTGATCCTGCAGTGGTGTATCGGAAACTAAAACAGGTCTCACAGGGTATTCTCATGGCACCGACTGTAAAAAGAGTCTCTATTCTTGTACTTAAGACAGCATTGTGCCTTTTGTATTTAATTCCGATGCGATTTCTGTGTTTCATCGTCAATGTGAAGGTCCTAGAAATACATTGAACCTGCAGTGGTGTATCAGAAACTAATACTGGTCTCACAGGGAATGCTCAGAGCACCGACTGTAAGAAGAGTCTCTGTTCTTGTACTTAAGGCGGCATTGTGCCTTTTGTATTTAATTCCGATGCGATTTCTGTGTTTCATCGTCAATGTGAAGGTCCAAGGAATACATTGAACATTCAGTGGTGTATCGGAAACTAATACTGGTCTCACAGGGAATGCTCAAAACACCGACTGTAAGACGAGTCTCTATTCTTGTACATAAGGTGGCATTGTGCCTTTTGTACTTAATTCCGATGCGATTTCTGTGTTTCATCGTCAATGTGAAAGTCCAAGGAATACATTGAACATTCAGTGGTGTATCGGAAACTAATACATGTCTCACAGGGAATGCTCAAAGCACCGACTGTAAGAATGGTCTCTATTCTTGTACTTAAGGCGGCATTGTGCCTTTTGAATTTAATTCCGATGCGAATTCTGTGTTTCATCGTCAATGTGAAGGTCCAAGGGATACATTTAACCTGCATTGTTGTATCGGAAACTAATACTGGTCTCACAGGGATTGCTCAAAGCACGGACTGTAAGAAGGGTCTCTATTCTTGTACTTAAGGCGGCATTGTGCCTTTTGAATTTAATTCCGATGCGATTTCTGTGTTTCATCGTCAATGTGAAGGTCCAAGGGATACATTTAACCTGCAGTGGTGTATCGGAAACTAATACCGGTCTCACAGGGAAAGCTCAAAGCACCGACTGTAAGATAGGCTCTATTCTTGTACTTATGACGGCATTGTGCCTTTTGTAATTAATTCCGATGCGATTTCTGGTATTCATTGTCAATGTGAAGGTCCTAGAAATACATTGAACCTGCAGTGGTGTATCAGAAACTAATACTGGTCTCACAGGGAATGCTCAAAGCATCGACTGTAAGAAGGGTCTCTATTCTTGTACTTAAGGCGGCATTGTGCCTTTTGAACTTAATTCCGATGCGATTTCTGTGTTTTATCGTCAATGTGAAGGTCCAAGGAATACATTGTGCCTGCAATGGTGTATCGGAAACTAATAATTGTCTCACAGGGAATGCTCAAAGCACCGACTGTAAGAATGGTCTCTATTCTTGTACTTAAGGCGGCATTGTGCCTTTTGAATTTAATTCCGATGCGAATTCTGTGTTTCATCGTCAATGTGAAGGTCCAAGGGATACATTTAACCTGCAGTGGTGTATCGGAAACTAATACTGGTCTCACAGGGATTGCTCAAAGCACCGACTGTAAGAAGGGTCTCTATTCTTGTACTTAAGGTGGCATTGTGCCTTTTGAATTTAATTCCGATGCGATTTCTGTGTTTCATCGTCAATGTGAAGGTCCAAGGAATACATTGTGCCTGCAATGGTGTATCGGAAACTAATACTTGTCTCACAGGAAATGCTCAAAGCACCGACTGTAAGAAGAGTCTCTATTCTTGTACTTAAGATGGCATTGTCCTTTTGTATTTAATTCCGATGCGATTTCTGTGTTTCATCGTCAATGTGAAGGTCCAAGGGATACATTTAACCTGCAGTGGTGTATCGAAAACTAATACCGGTCTCACAGGGAATGCTCAAAGCACCGACTGTAAGATAGGCTCTATTCTTGTACTTATGACGGCATTGCGCCTTTCGTATTTCATTCCGATGCGATTTCTGTGTTTCATCGTCAATGTGAAGGTCCTAGAAATACATTGAACCTGCAGTGGTGTATCAGAAACTAATACTGGTCTCACAGGGAATGCTCAGAGCACCGACTGTAAGAAGAGTCTCTGTTCTTGTACTTAAGGCGGCATTGTGTCTTTTGTATTTAATTCCGATGCGATTTCTGTGTTTCATCGTCAATGTGAAGGTCCAAGGAATACATTGAACCTTCAGTGGTGTATCGGAAACTAATACTGGTCTCACAGGGAATGCTCAAAACACCGACTGTAAGACGAGTCTCTATTCTTGTACATAAGGTGGCATTGTGCCTTTTGTACTTAATTCCGATGCGATTTCTGTGTTTCATCGTCAATGTGAAAGTCCAAGGAATACATTGAACATTCAGTGGTGTATCGGAAACTAATACATGTCTCACAGGGAATGCTCAAAGCACCGACTGTAAGAATGGTCTCTATTCTTGTACTTAAGGCGGCATTGTGCCTTTTGAATTTAATTCCGATGCGAATTCTGTGTTTCATCGTCAATGTGAAGGTCCAAGGGATACATTTAACCTGCAGTGTTGTATCGGAAACTAATACTGGTCTCACAGGGATTGCTCAAAGCACGGACTGTAAGAAGGGTCTCTATTCTTGTACTTAAGGCGGCATTGTGCCTTTTGAATTTAATTCCGATGCGATTTCTGTGTTTCATCGTCAATGTGAAGGTCCAAGGGATACATTTAACCTGCAGTGGTGTATCGGAAACTAATACCGGTCTCACAGGGAAAGCTCAAAGCACCGACTGTAAGATAGGCCCTATTCTTGTACTTATGACGGCATTGTGCCTTTTGTAATTAATTCCGATGCGATTTCTGGTATTCATTGTCAATGTGAAGGTCCTAGAAATACATTGAACCAGCAGTGGTGTATCAGAAACTAATACTGGTCTCACAGGGAATGCTCAATGCATCGACTGTAAGAAGGGTCTCTATTCTTGTACTTAAGGCGGCATTGTGCCTTTTGAACTTAATTCCGATGCGATTTCTGTGTTTTATCGTCAATGTGAAGGTCCAAGGAATACATTGTGCCTGCAATGGTGTATCGGAAACTAATAATTGTCTCACAGGGAATGCTCAAAGCACCGACTGTAAGAATGGTCTCTATTCTTGTACTTAAGGCGGCATTGTGCCTTTTGAATTTAATTCCGATGCGAATTCTGTGTTTCATCGTCAATGTGAAGGTCCAAGGGATACATTTAACCTGCAGTGGTGTATCGGAAACTAATACTGGTCTCACAGGGATTGCTCAAAGCACCGACTGTAAGAAGGGTCTCTATTCTTGTACTGAAGGCGGCATTGTGCCTTTTCAATTTAATTCCGATGCGATTTCTGTGTTTCATCGTCAATGTGAAGGTCCAAGGAATACATTGTGCCTGCAATGGTGTATCGGAAACTAATACTTGTCTCACAGGAAATGCTCAAAGCACCGACTGTAAGAAGAGTCTCTATTCTTGTACTTAAGATGGCATTGTCCTTTTGTATTTAATTCCGATGCGATTTCTGTGTTTCATCGTCAATGTGAAGGTCCAAGGGATACATTTAACCTGCAGTGGTGTATCGAAAACTAATACCGGTCTCACAGGGAATGCTCAAAACACCGACTGTAAGATAGGCTCTATTCTTGTACTTATGACGGCATTGTGCCTTTTGTAATTAATTCCGATGCGATTTCTGTGTTTCATCGTCAATGTGAAGGTCCTAGAAATACATTGAACCTGCAGTGGTGTATCAGAAACTAATACTGGTCTCACAGGGAATGCTCAAAGCACCGACTGTAAGAAGAGTCTCTATTCTTGTACTTAATGCGGCATTGTGCCTTTTGTATTTAATTCCGATGCGGTTTCTGTGTTTCATCGTCAATGTGAAGGTCCAAGGAATACATTGAACCTGCAGTGGTGTATCGGAAACTAATACTGGTCTCACAGGGAATGCTCATAGCACCGACTGTAAGAAGAGTCTCTATTCTTGTACTTAAGATGGCATTGGCCTTTTGTATTTAATTCCGATGCGATTTCTGTGTTTCATCGTCAATGTGAAGGTCCAAGGGATACATTTAACCTGCAGTGGTGTATCGGAATTTAATACCGGTCTCACAGGGAATGCTCAAAGCACCGACTGTAAGATAGGCTCTATTCTTGTACTTATGACGGCATTGTGCCTTTTGTAATTAATTCCGATGCGATTTCTGTGTTTCATCGTCAATGTGAAGGTCCAAGGAATACATTGAACTTGCAGTGGTGTACCAGAAACTAAAACTGGTCTCACAGAGAATGCTCTAAGCACCGACAGTAAGAAGAGTCTTTATTCTTGTACTTAAGGCGGGATTGTGCCTTTTGTATTTAACTGCGATGCGATTTCTGTGTTTCATAGTCAATGTGAAGGTCCAAGGAATACATTGAACCTGCAGTGGTGTATCGGAAACTAATGCTGGTCTCACAGGGAATGCTCAAAGCACCGACAGTAAGAAGTGTCTTTATTCTTGTACTTAAGGCGGCATTGTGCCTTTTGTATTTAACTCCGATGCGATTTCTGTGTTTCATAGTGAATGTTAAGGTCCAAGGAATACATTGAACCTGCAGTGGTGTATCAGAAACTAATACTGGTCTCACAGGGAATGCTCAAAGCACCGACAGTAGGAAGAGTCTCTATTCTTGTACTTAAGCTGGCATTGCGCCTTTTGTAATTAATTCCGATGCGATTTCTGTGTTTCATCGTCAATGTGAAGGTCCAAGGGATACATTTAACCTGCAGTGGTGTATCGGAAACTAATACCGGTCTCACAGGGAATGCTCAAAGCACCGACTGTAAGATAGGCTCTATTCTTGTACTTATGACGGCATTGTGCCTTTTGTAATTAATTCCGATGCGATTTCTGTGTTTCATCGTCAATGTGAAGGTCCTAGAAATACAATGAACCTGCAGTGGTGTATCAGAAACTAATACTGGTCTCACAGGGAATGCTCAAAGCACCGACTGTAAGAAGGGACTCTATTCTTGTACTTATGACGGCATTGTGCCTTTTGTAATTAATTCCGATGCGTTTTCTGTGTTTTATCGTCAATGTGAAGGTCCTAGAAATACATTGAACCTGCAGTGGTGTATCAGAAACTAATACTGGTCTCACAGGGAATGCTCAAAGCACCGACTGTAAGAAGGGTCACTATTCTTGTACTTTAGGCGGCATTGTGCATTTTGAATTTAATTCCGATGCGATTTCTGTGTTTCATCGTCAATGTGAAGGTCCAAGGAATACATTGTGCCTACAATGCTGTATCGGAAACTAATACTTGTCTCACAGGGAATGCTCAAAGCGCCGACTGTAAGAATGGTCTCTATTCTTGTACTTAAGGCGGCATTGTGCCTTTTGAATTTAATTCCGATGCGAATTCTGTGTTTCATCGTCAATGTGAAGGTCCAAGGGATACATTTAACCTGCAGTGGTGTATCGGAAACTAATACTGGTCTCACAGGGATTGCTCAAAGCACCGACTGTAAGAAGGGTCTCTATTCTTGTACTTAAGGCGGCATTGTGCCTTTTGAATTTAATTCCGATGGTGATTTCTGTGTTTCATCGTCAATGTGAAGGTCCAAGGAATACATTGAACCTGCAGTGGTGTATCGGAAACTAATACTGGTCTCACAGGGAATGCTCTAAGCACCGACAGTAAGAAGTGTCTTTATTCTTGTACTTAAGGCAGCATTGTGCCTTTCGTATTTAACTCCGATGCGATTTCTGTGTTTCATAGTGAATGTGAAGGTCCAAGGAATACATTGAACCTGCAGTGGTGTATCGGAAACTAATACAGGTCTCACAGAGAATGCTCAAAGCACCGACTGTAAGAATGGTCCCTATTCTTGTACTTAAGGCGGCATTGTGCCTTTTGAATTTATTTCCGATGCGATTTCTGTGTTTCGTCGTCAATGTGAAGGTCCAAGGGATACATTTAACCTGCAGTGGTGTATCGGAAACTAATACTGGTCTCACAGGAAATGCTCATAGCACCGACTGTAAGAAGAGTCTTTATTCTTGTACTTAAGGCGGCATTGTGCCTTTTGTATTTAACTCCGATGCGATTTCTGTGTTTCATAATCAATGTGAAGGTCCAAGGAATACATTGAACCTGCAGTGGTGTATCAGAAACTAAAACTGATCTCACAGGGAATGCTAAAAGCACCGACTGTAATAAGAGTCTCTATTCTTGTACTTCAGCTGGCATTGCGCCTTTCGTATTTAATTCCGATGCGATTTCTGTGTTTCAACGTCAATGTGAAGGTCCAAGGAATACACTGAACCTGCAGTGGTGCATCGGAAACTAATACTGGTCTCACAGCGAATGCTCAAAGCACCGACAGTAAGAAGAGTCTCTATTCTTGTACCTCAGGCACCATTGTGCCTTTTGTATTTAACTCCGATGCGATTTCTGTGTTTCATCGTCACTGTGAAGGTCCAAGGAATACACTGATATTGCAATGGAGTATCGGAAACTAATACTGGTCCCACAGGGAATTCTCATGGCACCGACTGTAAAAAGAGTCTCTATTCTTGTACTTAAGACAGCATTGTGCCTTTTGTATTTAATTCCGATGCGATTTCTGTGTTTCATCGTCAATGTGAAGGTCCTAGAAATACATTGAACCTGCAGTGGTGTATCAGAAACTAATACTGGTCTCACAGGGAATGCTCAAAGCACCGACTGTAAGAAGAGTCTCTATTCTTGTACTTAAGGCGGCATTGTGCCTTTTGTATTTAATTCCGATGCGATTTCTGTGTTTCATCGTCAATGTGAAGGTCCGAGGAATGCATTGAACCTTCAGTGGTGTATCGGAAGCTAATACTGGTCTCACAGGGAATGCTCAAAACACCGACTGTAAGACGAGTCTCTATTCTTGTACATAAGGTGGCATTGTGCCTTTTGTACTTAATTCCGATGCGATTTCTGTGGTTCAACGTCAATGTGAAGGTCCAAGGAATACATTGAACCTTCAGTGGTGTATCGGAAACTAATACAGGTCTCACAGGGAATGCTCAAAGCACCGACTGTAAGAATGGTCTCTATTCTTGTACTTAAGGCGGCATTGTGCCTTTTGAATTTAATTCCGATGCGAATTCTGTGTTTCATCGTCAATGTGAAGGTCCAAGGGATACATTTAACCTGCTGTGGTGTATCGGAAACTAATACTGGTCTCACAGGGATTGCTCAAAGCACCGACTGTTAGAAGGGTCTCTATTCCTGTACTTAAGGCGGCATTGTGCCTTTTGAATTTAATTCCGATGCGATTTCTATGTTTCATCGTCAATGTGAAGGTCCAAGGAATACATTGTGCCTGCAATGGTGTATCGGAAACTAATACTTGTCTCACAGGAAATGCTCAAAACACCGACTGTAAGAAGAGTCTCTATTCTTGTACTTAAGGCGGCATTGCGCCTTTCGTATTTCATTCCGATGCGATTTCTGTGTTTCATCGTCAATGTGAATGTCCAAGGAATCCATTGAACCTGCAGTGTTGTATCGGAAACTAATACTGGTCTCACAGGGAATGCTCAAAGCACCGACTGTAAGATAGGCTCTATTCTTGTACTCATGACGGCATTGTGCCTTTTGTAAATAATTCCGATGCGATTTCTGTGTTTCATCGTCAATGTGGTGGTCCAAGGAATACATTTAACCTGCAGTGGTGTACCAGACACTAAAACTGGTCTCACAGAGAATGCTCAAAGCACCGACAGTAAGAAGAGTCTTTATTCTTGTACTTAAGGCGGGATTGTGCCTTTTGAATTTAATTCCGATGCGATTTCTGTGTTTCATCGTCAATGTGAAGGTCCAAGGAATACATTGAAACTGCAGTGGTGTATCAGAAACTAATACTGGTCTCACAGGGAATGCTCAGAGCACCGACTGTAAGAAGAGTCTCTATTCTTGTACTTAAGGGGGCATTTCGCCTTTTGTATTTAATTCCGATGTAATTTCTGTGTTTCATCGTCAATGAGAAGGTCCAAGGAATACAATGAACCGGCAGTGGTGTATCGGAAACTAATACTGGTCTCACAGGGAATGCTCAAAGCACCGACAGTAAGAAGAGTCTCTATTCTTGTACTTAAGGCGGCATTGTGCCTTTTGTATTAAACTCCGAAGCGATTTCTGTGTTTCATCGTCAATGTGCAGGTCCAACGAATACATTGATCCTGCAGTGCTGTATCGGAAACTAATACTGGTCTCACAGGGAATGCTCAAAGCACCGACTGTAAGAAGAGTCTCTATTCTTCTACTTAAGGCGGCATTCTGCCTTTTGTATTTAATTCCGATGCGATTTCTGTGTTTCACCGTCAATGTGAAGGTCCTAGAAATACATTGAACCTGCAGTGGTGTATCAGAAACTAATACTGGTCTCACAGGGAATGCTCAAAGCACCGACTGTAAGAAGAGTCTCTATTCTTGTACTTAAGGCGGCATTGTGCCTTTTGTATTTAATTCCGATGCGATTTCTGTGTTTCATCGTCTATGTGAAGGTCCAAGGAATACATTGAACCTTCAGTGGTGTATCGGAAACTAATACTGGTCTCACAGGGAATGTCAAAACACCGACTGTAAGACGAGTCTCTATTCTTGTTCATAAGGTGGCATTGTGCCTTTTGTACTTAATTCCGATGCGATTTCTGTGTTTCATCGTTAATGTGAAGGTCCAAGGAATACATTGAACCTTCAGTGGTGTATCGGAAACTAATACAGGTCTCACAGGGAATGCTCAAAGCACCAACTGTAAGAAGAGTCTCTATTCTTGTACTTAAGGCGGCATTGCGCCTTTCGTATTTAATTCCGATGCGATTTCTGTGTTTCATCGTCAATGTGAATGTCCAAGGAATACATTGAACCTGCAGTGTTGTATCGGAAACTAATACTGGTCTGACAGGGAATGCTCATAGCACCGACTGTAAGAAGAGTCTCTATTCTTGTACCTAAGATGGCATTGGACTTTTGTATTTCATTCCGATGCGATTTCTGTGTTTCATCGTCATTGTGAAGGTCCAAGGTATACATTGAACCTGCAGTGGTGTACCAGACACTAAAACTGGTCTCACAGAGAATGCTCAAATCACCGACAGTAAGAAGAGTCTTTATTCTTGTACTTAAGGCGGGTTTGTGCCTTTTGTATTTAACTGCGATGCGATTTCTGTGTTTCATAGTCAATGTAAAGGTCCAAGGAATACATTTCACCTGCAGTGGTGTATCGGAAACTAATACTGGTCTCACAGGGAATGCTCAAAGCACCGACAGTAAGAAGTGTCTTTATTCTTGTACTTAAGGCGGCATTGTGCCTTTTGTATTTAACTCCGATGCGATTTCTGTGTTTCATAGTGAATGTGAAGGTCCAAGGAATACATTGAACCTGCAGTGGTGTATCAGAAACAAATAATGGTCTCACAGGGAATGCTCAAAGCACCGACTGTAAGAAGAGTCTCTATTCTTGTACTTAAGACGGCATAGTGCCTTTTGAATTTAATTCCGATGCGATTTCTGTGTTTCATCGTCAATGTGAAGGTCCAAGGAATACATTGAAACTGCAGTGGTGTATCGGAAATTAATACTGGTCTCACAGGGAATGCTCAAAACACCGACTGTAAGAAGATTTTCTATTCTTGTACTTAAGGCGGCATTGTGCCGTTTGTATTTAATTCCGATGCGATTTCTGTGTTTCATCGTCAATGTGAAGGTCCAAGGAATACATTGATCCTGCAGTGCTGTATCGGAAACTAATACTGGTCTCACAGGGAATGCTCAAAACACCGACTATAAGACGAGTCTCTATTCTTGTACATAAGGTGGCATTGTGCCTTTTGTACTTAATTCCGATTCGATTTCTGTGTTTCATCGTCAATGTCAAGGTCCAAGGAATACACTGAACCTTCAGTGGTGTATCGGAAAGTAATACAGGTCTCACAGGGAATGCTCAAAGCACCGACTGTATGAATGGTCTCTATTCTTGTACTTAATGCGGCATTGTGCCTTTTGAATTTAATTCCGATGCGATTTCTGAGTTTCATCGTCAATGTGAAGGTCCAAGGGATACATTTAACCTGCAGTGGTGTATCGGAAACTAATACTGGTCTCACAGGGATTGCTCAAAGCACCGACTGTAAGAAGGGTCTCTATTCTTGTACTTAAGGCGGCATTGTGCCGTTTGTATTTAATTCCGATGCGATTTCTGTGTTTTATCGTCAATGTGAAGGTCCAAGGAATACATTGAACCAGCAGTGGTGTATCAGAAACTACTACTGTACTCACAGGGAATGCTCAAAGCACCGACTGTAAGAAGGGTCTCTATTCTTGTACGTAAGGGGCATTGCGCCTTTTGTATTTAATTCCGATGCGATTTCTGTGTCTCATCGTCAATGTGTAGGTCCAAGGAATACATTGAACCTGCAGTGGTGTATCGGAAACTAATACTGGTCTCACAGGGAGTTCTCATGGCACCGACTGTAAAAAGAGTCTCTATTCTTGCACTTAAGACAGCATTGTGCCTTTTGTATTTAATTCCGATGCGATTTCTGTGTTTCATCGTCAATGTGAACGTCCTAGAAATACATTGAACCTACAGTGGTGTATCAGAAACTAATACTGGTCTCACAGGGAATGCTCAAAGCACCGACTGTAAGAAGAGTCTCTATTCTTGTACTTAAGGCGGCATTGTGCCTTTTGTATTTAATTCCGATGCGATTTCTGTGTTTCATCGTCAATGTGAAGGTCCAAGGAATACATTGAACCTTCAGTGGTGTATCGGAAACTAATACTGGTCTCACAGGGAATGCTCAAAACACCGACTATAAGACGAGTCTCTATTCTTGTACATAAGGTGGCATTGTGCCTTTTGTACTTAATTCCGATGCGATTTCTGTGTTTCATCGTCAATGTGAAGGTCCAAGGAATACATTGAACCTTCAGTGGTGTTTCGGAAACTAATACAGGTCTCACAGGGAATGCTCAAAGCACCGACTGTGAGAATGGTCTCTATTCTTGTACTTAAGGCGGCATTTGCCTTTTGAATTTAGTTCCGATGCGATTTCTGTGTTTCATCGTCAATGTGAAGGTCCAAGGAATACATTGTGCCTGCAATGGTGTATCGGAAACTAATACTTGTCTCACAGGAAATGCTCAAAGCACCGACTGTAAGAAGAGTCTCTATTCTTGTACTTACGGCGGCATTGCGCCTTTCGTATTTAATTCCGATGCGATTTCTGTGTTTCATCGTCAGTGTGAATGTCCAAGGAATACATTGAACCTGCAGTGGTGTATCGGAAACTAATACTGGTCTCACAGGGAATGCACATAGCACCGACTGTAAGAAGAGTCTCTATTCTTGTACTTAAGATGGCATTGGCCTTTTGTATTTAATTCCGATGCGATTTCTGTGTTTCATCGTCAATGTGAAGGTCCAAGGGATACATTTAACCTGCAGTGGTGTATCGGTAACTAATACCGGTCTTACAGGAAATGCTCAAAGCACCGACTGTAAGATATTCTCTATTCTTGTACTTATGACGGCATTCTGCCTTTTGTAATTAATTCCGATGCGATTTCTGTGTTTCATCGTCAATGTGAAGGTCCAAGGAATACATTGAACCTGCAGTGGTGTACCAGACACTAAAACTGGTCTCACAGTGAATGCTCAAAGCACCAACAGTAAGAAGAGTCTTTATTCTTGTACTTAAGGCGGGATTGTGCCTTTTGTATTTAACTGCGATGCGATTTCTGTGTTTCATAGTCATGTGAAGGTCCAAGGAATACATTGAACCTGCAGTGGTGTATCGGAAACTAATACTGGTCTCACAGGGAATGCTCAAAGCACCGACAGTAAGAAGTGTCTTTATTCTTGTACTTAAGGCGGCATTGTGCCTTTTGTATTTAACTCTGATGCGATTTCTGTGTTTCATATTCAATGTGAAGGTCCAAGGAATACATTGAACCTGCAGAGGTGTATGGGACACTAATACTGTTCTCACAGGGCATGCTCAAAGCACCGACTGTAAGAAGAGTCTCTATTCTTGTACTTAAGGCGGCATTGTGCCTTTTGTATTTAATACCGATGCGATTTCTGTGTTTCATCCTCAATGTCAAGGTCCGAGGAATTCATTGAACCTGCACTGGTGTATCGGAAACTAATACTGGTCTCACAGGGAATGCTTAAAGCACCGACTGTAAGAAGAGTCTCTATTCTTGTACTTAAGGCAGCATAGTGCCTTTTGAATTTAATTCAGATGCGATTCCTGTGTTTCATCGTCAATGTGAATGTCCAAGGAATAAATTGAACACGCAGTGGTGTATCGGAACTTAATACTGGTCTCACAGGGAATGCTCAAAGCAGCGACAGTAAGAAGAATCTCAATTCTTGTACTTAAAACGGCATTGTGCCTTTTGTATTTAACTCCGATGCGATTTCTGTGTTTCATCGTCAACGTGAAGGTCCAAGGAATACATTGAACCTGCAGTGTGGTATCGGAAACTAATACTGGTCTCACAGGGAATGCTCAAAGCACCGACAGTAAAAAGATTCTCTATTCTTGTACTTAAGGCGGCATTGTGCCTTTTGTATTTAACTCCGATGCGATTTCTGTGTTTCATCGTCAACGTGAAGGTCCAAGGAATACATTGGCCCTGCAGTGCTGTATCATTATCTAATACTGGTCTCACAGGGAATGCTCAAAGCACCGACTGTAAGAAGAGTCTCTATTCTTGTACTTAAAGCGGCATTGGGCCTATTATATTTAATTCCGATGCGATTTCTGTGTTTCATCGTCAATGTGAAGGTCCAAGGAATACATTGATGTTGCAGTAGTGTATCGGAAACTAATACTGGTCTTACAGGGAATGCTCATGGCACCGACTGTAAGAAGAGTCTCTATTCTTGTACTTATGACAGCATTGTGCCTTTTGTATTTAATTCCGATGCGATTTCTGTGTTTCTTCGTCAATGTGAGGGTCCAAGGAATACATTGAACCTGCAGTGGTTTATCAGAAACTAATACTGGTCCCACAGGGAATGCTCAAAGCACCGACTGAATGAAGAGTCTCTATTCTTGTACTTACGGCGGCATTGCGCCTTTTGTATTTAATTCCGATGCGATTTCTGTGTTTCATCGTCAATGTGAAGGTCCAAGAAATACATTGAACCTGCAGTGGTGTATCGGAAACTAATACTGGTCTCACAGGGAATGCTCAAAGCATCGACTGTAAGAAGAGTCACTATTATTGTACTTAAGGCGGCATTGCTCCTTTTGTATTTAATTCAGATGCGATTTCTGTGTTTCATTGTCAATGTGAATGTCCAACGAATAAATTGAACACGCAGTGGTGTATCGGAAACTAATACTGGTCTCACTGGCAATGCTCAAACCACCGACTGTAAGAAGAGTCGCTATTCTTGTACTTATGACGGCATTGTGCCTTTTGGATTTAATTCCGATGCGATTTCTGTGTTTCATCGTCAATGTGAAGGTCCAAGGAATACATTGAACCTGCAGTGGTGTATCAGAAAGTAATACTGGTCTCACAGGGAATGCTCAAAGCACCGACTGTAAGAAGAGTCTCTATTCTTGTACTTAAGGCGGCATTGCGCCTTTTGTATTTAATTCCGATGCGATTTCTGTGTTTCATCGTCAATGTGAAGGTCCAAGGAATTCATGAACCTGCAGTGGTGTATCGGAAACTAATACTGGTCTCACAGGGAATGCTCAAAGCACCGACAGTAAGAAGAGTCTCAATTCTTGTACTTTAGGCGGCATTGTGCCTTTTGTATTTAACTCCGATGCGATTTCTGTGTTTCATCGTCAATGTGAAGGTCCAAGGAATACATTGAACCTGCAGTGGTGTACCAGAAACTAATACTGGTCTCACAGGAAATGCTCAAAGCACCGACTGTAAGAAGAGTCTCCATTCTTGTACTTAAGGAGGCATTGCGCCTTTTGTAATTAATTCCGATGCGATTTCTGTGTTTCATCGTCAATGTAAAGGTCCAAGGAATACATAGAAACTGCAGTGGTGTATCGGAAACTAATACTGGTCTCACAGGGAATGCTCTAAGCACCGACTGTTAGAAGAGTCTCTATTCTTGTACTTAAGACGGCATAGTGCCTTTTGTATTTAATTTCGATGTAATTTCAGTGTTTCATCGTCAATGTGTATGTCCAAGGAATACATTGAACCTGCAGTGGTGTATCGTAAACTAATACTGGTCTCACAGGAAAGGATCAAAAGACAGACTCTATGATGTCTCACTGTTCTTGCACTTAAGGCGGCATTGTGGCTTTTGTATTTAATTCCGATGTAATTTGAGTGTTTCATCGTCAATGTGTATGTCCAAGGAATACATTGAACCAGCAGTGGTGTTTCGGAAACTAATACTGGTCTCACAGGGATCGCTCAAAGCACCGACTGCAAGAAGACTCTCTATTGTTGTACTTAAAGCGGCATTGTGCCTTTTGTATTTAATTCCGATGTGATATATATGTTTCATCGTCAATGTGAGGTCCAAGGAACCCATTGAACATGCAGTGGTGTATTGGAAACTAATACTGGTCTCACAGGAAACGGTCAAAGCACAGACTCGAAGAAGTCTCACTCTTCCTGCATTTAAGGCGGCATTGCGCCTTTTGTATTTAATTCCAATGTAATTTCAGTGGTTCATCGTCAATGTGTATGTCCTAGGGATACATTGTACCTGCAGTGGTGAATCGGAAACTAATACTGGTCTCACATGGAATGCTCAAAGCACCGACTATAAGAAGAGTCTCTATTCTTGTACTTAAGGAGGCATTGTGCCATCTGTATTTCATTCCGATGCGATTTCTGTGTTTCATCGTCAATGTGAAGGTCCAAGGAATACATTGAACCTTCAGTGGTGTATCGGAAACTAATACTGGTCTCACAGGGAAACCTCAAAGAACCGCCTGTAAGAAGAGTCTCTATTCTTGTACTTAATGCGGCATTGTGCCTTTTGTATTTAATTCCGATGCGATTTGTGTTTCATCGTCAATGTGAAGGTCCAAGAAATACATTGAACCTGAAGTGGTGTATCGGAAATCAATACTGGTCTCACAGGAAAGGATCAAAGCACAGACTCTAAGAAGTCACACTCTTCTTGCACTTATGGCGGCATTGTGCGTTTTGTATTTAATTCCGATCTAATTTCAGTATTTCGTCACCAACGTGTACGTCCAAGGATTACATTGAATCTGCAGTGGTGTATCGGAAACTAATACTGGTCTCACAGAGAATGCTCAAAACACCGACAGTAAGAAGAGTCTCTATTCTTGTACTTAAGGCGGCATTTTGCCTTTTGTATTTAATTCCGATGCGATTTCTGTGTTTCATCGTCAATGTGTATGTCCAAGGAATACATTGAACCTGCAGTGGTGTATTGGAAACTAATACTGGTCTCACAGGGAATGCTCAAAGCACCGGCTGTAAGATGAGTCTCTATTCTTGTACTAAAGGCGGCATTGTGCCTATTGTATTTAATTCCGATGCGATATCTGTGTATCATCGTCAATGTGTATGTCCAAGGAATACATTGAACCTGCAGTGGTGTATCGGAAACTAATACTGGTCTCACAGGGAATGCTCAAAGCACCGACTGTAAGAAGAGTCTCTATTCTTGTACGTAAGGCGGTATTGTGCCTTCTGTATTTAATTCCGATGCGATTTCAGTGTTTCATCGTCAATGTGTATGTCCAAGGAATACATTGAACCTGCAGAGGTGTATCGGAAACTAATACAGGTCTCACAGGGAATGCTCAAAGCACCGACTGTAAGAAGAGTCCCTATTGTTGTACATAAGGCGCCATTGTGCCTTTGGTATTTAATTCCGATGCGATATCTGTGTATCATCGTCAATCTGAAGGTCCAAGGAACCCATTGAACATGCAGTGGTGTATCGGAAACTAATGCTGGTCTCACAGGAAAAGGTCAAAGCACAGACTCGAAGAAGTCTCACTCTTCCCGCATTTAAGGCGGCATTGCGCCTTTTCTATTTAATTCCAATGTAATTTCAGTGGTTCATCGTCAATGTGTATGTCCTAGGAATACATTGTACCTGCAGTGGTGAATCGGAAACTAATACTGGTCTCACAGGGAATGCTCAAAGCACCGACTCTAAGAAGAGTCTCTATTCTTGTACTTAAGGCGGCATTGCGCCTTTCGTATTTAATTCCGATGCGATTTCTGTGTTTCATCGTTAATGTGAAGGTCCAAGGAATACATTGAACCTGCAGTGGTGTATCGGAAACTAATACTAGTCTCACAGGAAAGGATCACAGCACAGACTCTAAGCAGCCTCACTCTTCTTGCACTTAAGGCGGCATTGTGCCTTTTGTATTTTATTTCGATGCGATTTCTGTGTTTCATCGTCAATGTGAAGGACCAAGGAATACATTGAACCTGCAGTGGTGTATCGGAATCTAATACTGGTCTCACAGGAAAGGATCAAAGGACAGACTCTAAGAAGTCTCACTCTTCCTGCACTTAAGGCGGCATTGCGCCTTTAGTATTTAATTCCAATGTAATTTCAGTGGTTCATCGTCAATGTGTATGTCCTAGGAATACATTGAACCTGCAGTGGTGTATCAGAAACTAATACAGATCTCGCAGGGAACGCTCAAAGCACCGACTGTAAGAAGAGTCTCTATTCTTGTACTTAAAGCGGCATTGTGCGTTTTGTATTTAATTCCGATGTGATATCTGTGTTTCATTGTCAATGTGAAGGTCCAAGGAACACATTGAACCTGCAGTGGTGTACCGGAAACAAATTCTGGTCTTACAGGATAAGATCAAAGCACAGACTCGAAGAAGTCTCACTCTTCCTGCACTTAAGGCGGCATTGCGCCTTTAGTATTTAATTCCAATGTAATTTCAGTGGTTCATCGTCAATGTGTATGTCCTAGGAATACATTGAACCTGCAGTGGTGTATCGGAAACTAATACTGGTCTCACAGGGAATGCTCAAAGCACCGACTCTAAGAAGAGTCTCTATTCTTGTACTTAAGGCGGCATTGCGCCTTTCGTATTTAATTCCGATGCGATTTCTGTGTTTCATC
The DNA here is from genome assembly GCF_021461395.2 of Schistocerca americana. NCBI lineage: Eukaryota > Metazoa > Arthropoda > Insecta > Orthoptera > Acrididae > Schistocerca > Schistocerca americana. The sequence goes on along the minus strand of NC_060124.1, from coordinate 626,001,099 downwards.
GTCAATGTGAAGGTCCAAGGAATACATTGAACCTGCAGTGGTGTATCGGAAACTAATACTAGTCTCACAGGAAAGGATCACAGCACAGACTCTAAGCAGCCTCATTCTTCTTGCACTTAAGGCGGCATTGTGCCTTTTGTCTTTTATTTCGATGCGATTTCTGTGTTTCATCGTCAATGTGAAGGACCAAGGAATACATTGAACCTGCAGTGGTGAATCGGAAACTAATACTGGTCTCAAAGGAAAGGATCAAAGCACAGACTCTAAGAAGTCACACTCTTCTTGCACTTAAGGCGGCATTGTGCCTTTTGTGTTTAATTCCGTTGCGATATCTGTGTTTCATCGGCAATGTGAATGTCCAAGGAATACATTGAAGCTGCAGTGGTGTATCGGAAACTAATACTGGTCTCACAGGAATGGATCACAGCACAGACTCTAAGCAGCCTCATTCTTCTTGCACTTAAGGCGGCATTGTGCCTTTTGTATTTTATTTCGATGCGATTTCTGTGTTTCATCGTCAATGTGAAGGACCAAGGAACCCATTGAACATGCAGTGGTGTATCGGAAACTAATACTGGTCTCACAGAAAAGGATCATATCACAGACTCTAGGAAATCTCACTCTTCGTGCACTTAAGGCGGCATTGTGCCTTTTGTATTTAATTCCGATGCGATTTCTGTGTTTCATCGTCAATGTGTATGTCCAAGGAATACATTGAACCTGCAATGGTGTATCGGAAACTAATACTGGTCTCACAGGAAAGGATCAAAAGACAGACTCTAAGATGTCTCACTCTTCTTGCACTTAAGGCGGCATTGTGGCTTTTGTATTTAAATCCGATGTAATTTGAGTGTTTCATCGTCAATGTGTATGTCCAAGGATTACATTGAACCAGCAGTGGTGTATCGGAAACTAATACTGGTCTCACAGGGAACGCTCAATTCACCGACTGTAAGAAGAGTCTCTATTGTTGTACTTAAAGCGGCATTGTGCCTTTTGTATTTAATTCCGATGTGATATATATGTTTCATCGTCAATGTGAGGTCTAAGGAACCCATTGGCACTGCAGTGGTGTATCGGAAACTAATACTGGTCTCACAGGAAAAGGTCAAAGCACAGACTCGAAGAAGTCTCACGCTTCCTGCACTTAATGCGGCATTGCGCCTTTTGTATTTAATTCCAATGTAATTTCAGTGGTTCATCGTCAAAGTGTATAACCTAGGAATACATTGTACCTGGAGTGGTGAATCGGAAACTAATATTGGTCTCACAGGGAATGCCCAAAGCACCGACTGTAAGAAGAGTCTCTATTCTTGTACTTAAGGAGGCATTGTGCCTTTTAAATTTAATTCCGATGCGATTTCTGTATTTCATCGTCAATGTGTATGTCCAAGGAATACATTGAACCTGCAGTGGTGCATCGGAAACTAAAACTGGTCTCACAGGGAATGCTCAAAACACCGACTGTACGAAGAGTCTCTATTCTTGTACTTAAGGCGGTATTGTGCCTTTTGTATTTATTTCCGATGCGATTTCAGTGTTTCATCGTCAATGTGTATGTCCGAGGAATACATTGGACCTGCAGAGGTGTATCGGAAACTAATACTGGTCTCACAGGGAATGCTCAAAGCACGGACTGTAAGAAGAGTCACTATTCTTGTACTTAAGGGGGTATTGTTCCTTTTGTATTTAATTCCGATGCGATTTCAGTATTCATCGTCAATGTGTATGTCCGAGGAATACATTGAACCTGCAGAGGTGTATCGGAAACTATTACTGGTCTCACAGGGAATGCTCAAAGCACCGACTGTAAGAAGAGTCTCTATTCTTGTACTTAAGGCGGCATTGTGTCTTTTGTTTTTAATTCCGATGCGATTTCTGTGTTTCATCGTCAATGTGAAGCTCCAAGGAATACATTGAACCTGTAGTGGTCTATCGGAAACTAATACTGGTCTCACAGGAAAGGATCAAAGCACAGACTCTAAGAAGTCTCCCTCTTCTTGCACTTAAGTCGGCATTGTGCCTTTTGTATTCAATTTCGATGTAACTTCATTGTTTGATCGACAATGTGTATGTCCAAGGAATACATTGAGCCTGCAGTGGTGTATCGGAATCTAATACTGGTCTCACAGGAAAGGATCAAAGGACAGACTCTAAGAAGTCTCACTCTTCCTGCACTTATGGCGGCATTGCGCCTTTAGTATTTAATTCCAATGTAATTTCAGTTTTTCATCGTCAATGTGTATGTCCTAGGAATAGATTGAACCTGCAGTGGTGTATCAGAAACTAATACTGATCTCGCAGGGAAAGCTCAAAGCACCGACTGTAAGAAGAGTCTCTATTCTTGTACTTAAAGCGGCCTTGTGCGTTTTGTATTTAATTCCGATGTGATATCTGTGTTTCATTGTCAATGTGAAGGTCCAAGGAACACATTGAACCTGCAGTGGTGTACCGGAAACTAATTCTGGTCTCACAGGATAAGATCGAAGCACAGACTCGAAGAAGTCTCACTCTTCCTGCACTTAAGGCGGCATTGCGCCTTTAGTATTTAATTCCAATGTAATTTCAGTGGTTCATCGTCAATGTGTATGTCCTAGGAATACATTGAACCTGCAGTGGTGTATCGGAAACTAATACTGGTCTCACAGGGAATGCTCAAAGCACCGACTCTAAGAAGAGTCTCTATTCTTGTACTTAAGGCGGTATTGTGCCTTTTGTATTTATTTCCGATGCGATTTCAGTGTTTCATCGTCAATGTGTATGTCCGAGGAATACATTGAACCTGCAGAGGTGTATCGGAAACTAATACTGGTCTCACAGGGAATGCTCAAAGCACGGACTGTAAGAAGAGTCACTATTCTTGTACTTAAGGGGGTATTGTTCCTTTTGTATTTAATTCCGATGCGATTTCAGTATTCATCGTCAATGTGTATGTCCGAGGAATACATTGAACCTGCAGAGGTGTATCGGAAACTATTACTGGTCTCACAGGGAATGCTCAAAGCACCGACTGTAAGAAGAGTCTCTATTCTTGTACTTAAGGCGGCATTGTGTCTTTTGTTTTTAATTCCGATGCGATTTCTGTGTTTCATCGTCAATGTGAAGCTCCAAGGAATACATTGAACCTGTAGTGGTCTATCGGAAACTAATACTGGTCTCACAGGAAAGGATCAAAGCACAGACTCTAAGAAGTCTCCCTCTTCTTGCACTTAAGTGGGCATTGTGCCTTTTGTATTCAATTTCGATGTAACTACATTGTTTGATCGACAATGTGTATGTCCAAGGAATACATTGAACCTGCAGTGGTGTATCGGAATCTAATACTGGTCTCACAGGAAAGGATCAAAGGACAGACTCTAAGAAGTCTCATTCTTCCTGCACTTATGGCGGCATTGCGCCTTTAGTATTTAATTCCAATGTAATTTCAGTGGTTCATCGTCAATGTGTATGTCCTAGGAATACATTGAACCTGCAGTGGTGTATCGGAAACTAATACTGGTCTCACAGGGAATGCTCAAAGCACCGACTGTAAGATGAGTCTCTATTCTTGTACTAAAGGCGGCATTGTGCCTATTGTATTTAATTCCGATGCGATATCTGTGTATCATCGTCAATGTGTATGTCCAAGGAATACATTGAACCTGCAGTGGTGTATCGGAAACTAATACTGGTCTCACAGGGAATGCTCAAAGCACCGACTGTAAGAAGAGTCTCTATTCTTGTACGTAAGGCGGTATTGTGCCTTCTGTATTTAATTCCGATGCGATTTCAGTGTTTCATCGTCAATGTGTATGTCCATGGAATACATTGAACCTGCAGAGGTGTATCGGAAACTAATACTGGTCTCACAGGGAATGCTCAAAGCACCGACTCTAAGAAGAGTCTCTATTCTTGTACTTAAGGCGGCATTGCGCCTTTCGTATTTAATTCCGATGCGATTTCTGTGTCTCATCGTCAATGTGAAGGTCCAAGGAATACATTGAACCTGCAGTGGTGTATCGGAAACTAATACTGGTCTCACAGGAAAGGATCACAGCACAGACTCTAAGCAGCCTCACTCTTCTTGCACTTAAGGCGGCATTGTGCCTTTTGTATTTTATTCCGATGCGATTTCTGTGTTTCATCGTCAATGTGAAGGACCATTGAACCAGCAGTGGTGAATCGGAAACTAATACTGGTCTCACAGGAAAGGATCAAAGCACAGACTCTAAGAAGTCACACTCTTCTTGGACTTAAGGCGGCATTGTGCCTTTTGTGTTTAATTCCGTTGCGATATCTGTGTTTCATCGTCAATGTGAATGTCCAAGGAATACATTGAAGCTGCAGTGGTGTATCGGAAATTAATACTGGTTTCACAGGAAAGGATCAAAGCACTGACTCTAAGAAGTCTCACACTTCTTGCACTTATCTCGGCAATGTGTCTTTTGTAATTAATTCCCATGCGATTTCTGTGTTTCATCGTCAATATGAAGGTCCAAGGAATACATTGAACCTGCTGCGGTGCATCGGAAACTAATACTGGTCTCACAGGAAAGGATCAAAACACAAAGAAGTCTCACTCTTCTTGCACTTAAGTCGGCATTGTGCTTTTGTATTTACTTTCGATGTAATTTCAGTGTTTCATCGTCAATGTGTATGTCCAAGGTATACATTGAACCTGCAGTGGTGTATCGGCAACTAATAATGGTCTCACAGGAAAGGATCAAAAGATAGACTCTATGATGTCTCACTGTTCTTGCACTTAAGGCGGCATTGTGGCTTATGTATTTAATTCCGATGTAATTTGAGTGTTTCATCGTCAATGTGTATGTCCAAGGAATACATTGAACCAGCAGTGGTGTTTCGGAAACTAATACTGGTCTCACAGGGAACGCTCAAAGCACCGACTGTAAGAAGACTCTCTATTGTTGTACTTAAAGCGGCATTGTGCCTTTTGTATTTAATTCCGATGTGATATATATGTTTCATCGTCAATTTGAGGTCCAAGGAACCCATTGAACATGCAGTGGTGTATCGGAAACTAATACTGGTCTCACAGGAAAAGGTCAAAACACAGACTCGAAGAAGTCTCACTCTTCCTGCACTTAAGGCGGCATTGCGCCTTTTGTATTTAATTCCAATGTAATTTCAGTGGTTCATCGTCAATGTGTATGTCCTAGGAATACATTGAACCTGCAGTGGTGTATCGGAAACTAATACTGGTCTCACAGGGAATGCTCAAAGCACCGACTGTAAGATGAGTCTCTATTCTTGTACTAAAGGCGGCATTGTGCCTATTGTATTTAATTCCGATGCGATATCTGTGTATCATCGTCAATGTGTATGTCCAAGGAATACATTGAACCTGCAGTGGTGTATCGGAAACTAATACTGGTCTCACAGGGAATGCTCAAAGCACCGACTGTAAGAAGAGTCTCTATTCTTGTACGTAAGGCGGTATTGTGCCTTCTGTATTTAATTCCGATGCGATTTCAGTGTTTCATCGTCAATGTGTATGTCCATGGAATACATTGAACCTGCAGAGGTGTATCGGAAACTAATACAGGTCTCACAGGGAATGCTCAAAGCACCGACTGTAAGAAGAGTCTCTATTGTTTTACTTAAGGCGCCATTGTGCCTTTGGTATTTAATTCCGATGCGATTTCTGTGTTTCATCGTCAATGTGTATGTCCAAGGAATACATTGAACCTGCAGTGGTGTATCGGAAACTAATACTGGTCTCACAGGGAATGCTCAAAGCACCGACTGTCAGAAGAGTCTCTATTCTTGTACGTAAGGCGGAATTGTGCCTTCTTTATTTAATTCCGATGCGATTTCTGTGTTTCATCGTCAATGTGTATGTCCAAGTAATACATTGAACCTGCAGTGGTGTATCGGAAACTAATACTGGTCTCACAGGGAATGATCAAAGCACCGACTGTAAGAAGAGTATCTATTCTTGTACTTAAGGCGGCATCGTGCATTTTGTATTTAATTCCGATGCGATTTCTGTGTATCATCGTCAATCTGAAGGTCAAAGGAATACATTGAACCTGCTGTGGTGTATCGAAAACTAATACTGGTCTCACAGGCAATACTCAAAGCACCGACCGTAAGAAGAGTCTCTGTTGTTGTACATAAGGCGGCATTGTGCCTTTTGTATATAATTCCGATGCGATTTCTGTGTTTCATCGTCAATGTGTATGTCCAAGGCATACATTGAACCTGTAGTGGTCTATCGGAAACTAGAACTGGTCTCACAGGAAAGGATCAAAGGACAGACTCTAAGAAGTCTCACTCTTCTTGCACTTAAGGCGGCTTTGTGGCTTTTGTATTTAATTCCGATGTAATTTCTGTGTTTCATCGTCAATGTGTATGTCCTAGGAATACATTGAACCTGCAGTGGTGTATCGGAAACTAATACTGGTCTCACAGGGAATGCTAAAACCACCGACTCTAAGAAGAGTCTCTATTCTTGTACTTAAGGCGGCATTGTGCCTTTTGTATTTAATTGCGATGCGATATCTGTGTTTCATCGTCAATGTGAAGGTCCAAGGAATACATTGAACCTGCAGTGGTGTATCGGAAACTAATACTGGTCTCACAGGAAAAGATCAAAGCACAGACTCGAAGAAGTCTCACTCTTAATGCACTTAAGGCGGCATTGCGCCTTTTGTATTTAATTCCGATGCCATTTCTGTGTTTCATCGTCAATGTGAAAATCCAAGGAATACATTGAACCTGCAGTGGTGTATCGGAAACTAATACTGGTCTCACAGGAAAGGATCACAGCACAGACTCTAAGCAGCCTCACTCTTCTTGCACTTAAGGCGGCATTGTGCCTTTTGTATTTAATTCCGATGCGATTTCTGTGTTTCATCGTCAATGTGAAGGTCCAAAGAATACATTGAATCAGCAGTGGTGAATCGGAAACTAATATTGGTCTCACAGGAAAGGATCAAAGCACAGACTCTAAGAAGTCACACTCTTCTTGCACTTAAGGCGGCATTGTGCCATTTGTATTTAATTCCGTTGCGATATCTGTGTTTCATCGTCAATGTGAATGTCCATGGAATGCATTGAAGCTGCAGTGGTGTATGGAAACTAATACTGGTTTCACAGGAAAGGATCAAAGCACTGACTCTAAGAAGTCTCACTCTTCTTGCACTTATCTCGGCATTGTGTCTTTTGTATTTAATACCCATGCGATTTCTGTGTTTCATCGTCAATATGAAGGTCCAAGGAATACATTGAACCTGCTGTGGTGTATCGGAAACTAATACTGGTCTCACAGGAAAGGATCAAAACACAGACTCTAAGAAGTCTCACTCTTCATGCACTTAAGTCGGCATTGTGCTCTTGTATTTAATTTCGATGTAATTTCAGTGTTTCATCGTCAATGTGTATGTCCAAGGAATACATTGAACCTGCAGTGGTGTATCGGAAACTAATACTGGTCTCACAGGAAAGGATCAAAAGACAGACTCTAAGATGTCTCACTCTTCTTGCACTTAAGGCGGCATTGTGGCTTTTTTATTTAATTCCCATGTAATTTGAGTGTTTCATCGTCAATGTGTATGTCCAAGGAATACATTGAACCAGCAGTGGTGTTTCGGAAACTAATACTGGTCTTGTGGTGTCACCGCCAGACACCACACTTGCTAGGTGGTAGCTTAAATCGGCCGCGGGCCATTTAGTACATGTCGGACCCGCGTGTCGCCACTGTGTAATCGCTGACCTAGCGCCACCACCAAGGCAGGTCTCGTGATACGAGAGAACACTCGCCCCAGTTGTACGAGAACCTAGCTACCGACCAGATGTACGAAGCCTTTCTCTCTCATTAGCCGAGAGACAGAATAGCCATCAGCTAAGTTAATGGCTACGAACTAGCAAGGCGCCATTAGCCATACAGTGATTGTACTTAAAGTCTCCTGTGTATTGTCAAGATCGATGTACCACAATGCTTGAGTAAAGTTAAGTATTAAACCTGTTCCGTACTTTTCTTCCTAACATTAATTACGTATCCTGTTCCAGTACTTCACGCCCGTCTGCGTTAGTCTAGCTTGCCTTTTCAGCCATCTCAACTTCACGGTGTCGGCCCAGATACCGACACAACAGGTCTCACAGGGAACGCTCAAAGCACCGACTGTAAGAAGACTCACTATTGTTGTACTTAAAGCGGCATTGTGCCGTTTGTATTTAATTCCGATGTGATATATATGTTTCATCGTGAATGTGAGGTCCAAGGAACCCATTGAACATGCAGTGGTGTATCGGAAACTAATACCGGTCTCACAGGAAAAGGTCAAAGCACAGACTCGAAGAAGTCTCACTCTTCCTGCACTTAAGGCGGCATTGCGCCTTTTGTATTTAATTCCAATGTAATTTCAGTGGTTCATCGTCAATGTGTATGTCCTAGGAATACATTGTACCTGCAGTGGTGAATCGGAAACTAATACTGGTCTCACAGGGAATGCTCAAAGCACCGACTATAAGAAGAGTCCCTATTCTTGTACTTAAGGCGGCATTGTGCCTTCTGTATTTCATTCCGATGCGATTTCTGTGTTTCATCGTCAATGTGAAGGTCCAAGGAATACATTGAACCTTCAGTGGTGTATCGGAAACTAATACTGGTCTCACAGGGAAACCTCAAAGCACCGCCTGTAAGAACAGTCTCTATTCTTGTACTTAATGCGGCATTGTGCCTTTTGTATTTAATTCCGTTGCGATATCTGTGTTTAATCGCAATGTGAATGTCCAAGGAATACATTGAACCTGCAGTGGTGTATCGGAAACTACTGCTGGTCTCACAGGAAAGGATCAAAGCACAGGTTCTAAGAAGTCTCACTCTTCTTGCAGTTAAGGCGGCATAGTGCCTTTTGTATTTAATTCCGATCTAATTTCAGTATTTCATCACCAACGTGTACGTCCAAGGATTACATTGAATCTGCAGTGGTGTATCGGAAACTAATACTGGTCTCACAGAGAATGCTCAAAATACCGACAGTAAGAAGAGTCTCTATTCTTGAACTTAAGGCGTCATTGTGCCTTTTGTATTTAATTCCAATGCGATTTCTGTGTTTCATATTCAATGTGTATGTCCAAGGAATACATTGAACCTGCAGTGGTGTATCGGAAACTAATCCTGGTCTCACAGGGAATGCTCAAAGCACCGACTGTAAGATGAGTCTCTATTCTTGTACTAAAGGCGGCATTGTGCCTTTTGCATTTAATTCCGATGCGATATCTGTGTATCATCGTCAATGTGTATGTCCAAGGAATACATTGAACCTGCAGTGGTGTAGCGGAAACTAATACTGGTCTCACAGGGAATGCTCAAAGTACCGACTGTAAGAAGAGTCTCTATTCTTGTACGTAAGGCGGTATTGTGCCTTCTGTATTTAATTCCGATGCGATTTCAGTGTTTCATCGTCAATGTGTATGTCCAAGGAATACATTGAACCTGCAGAGGTGTATCGGAAACTAATACAGGTCTCACAGGGAATGCTCAAAGCACCGACTGTAAGAAGAGTCTCTATTCTTGTACTTAAGGCGGCATTGTGCGTTTGGTATTTAATTCCGATGCGAATTCTGTGTTTCATCGTCAATGTGTATGTCCAAGGAATACATTGAACCTGCAGTGGTGTATCGGAAACTAATACTGGTCCCACAGGGAATTCTCAAAGCACCGACTGTAAGAAGAGTCTCTATTCTTGTACTAAAGGCGATATTGTGCCTTTTGTACTTAATTTCGATGCGATTTCTGTGTATCATCGTCAATGTGTATGACCAAGGAATACATTGAACCTGCAGGGGTGTAACGGAAACTAATACTGGTCTCACAGGGAATGCTCAAAGCACCGACTGTAAGAAGAGTCTCTATTCTTGTACTTAAAGCGGTATTGTGCTTTCTGTATTTACTTCCGATGCGATTTCAGTGTTTCATCGTCAATGTGTATGTCCAAGGAATACATTGAACCTGCAGAGGTGTATCGGTAACTAATACTGGTCTCACAGGGAATGCTCAAAGCACCGACTGTAAGAAGAGTCTCTATTCTTGTACTTATGGTGGATTGTGCCTTTTGTACTTAATTCCGATGCGATTTCTGTGTTTCATCGTCAATGTGTATGTCCAAGGAATACATTGAACCTGCAGTGGTGTATCAGAAACTAATACTTGTCTCACATGGAATGCTCAAAGCACCGACAGTAAGAAGAGTCTCTATTCTTGTACTTAAGGCGGCATTGTGCTTTTTTTGTATTTAATTCCGTTGCGATTTCTATGTATCATCGTCAATCTGAAGGTCCAAGGAATACATTGAACCTGGAGTGGTGTATTGGAAACTAATACTGGTCTCGCAGGGATTGCTCAAAGCACCGACTGTAAGAAGAGTCTCTATTCTTGTGCTTAAGGCGGGATTGTGCCTTTTGTATTTAATTCCGATGCGATTTCTGTGTTTCATCGTCAATGTGTATGTCCAAGGAATACATTGAACCTGCAACGGGCTATCGGAAACTAATACTGGTCCCACAGGGAATGCTAAAAGCACCGACTGTAAGAAGAGTCCCTATTCTTGTACTTAAGGCGGCATTGTGTCTTTTTTATTTCATTCACATGCGTTTTCTGTGTTTCATCGTCAATGTGAAGGTCGAAGGAATACATTGAACCTGCAGTGGTTTATCGCAAACTAATACTGGTCTCACAGGAAAGGATCAATGCACAGACTCCAAGAAGTCTCACTCTTCTTGCACTTAAGGCGGCATTGTGCCTTTTGTATTTAATTTCGTTTTAATTTCAGTGTTTCATCGTCAATGTGTATGTCCAAGGAATACATTGAACCTGCAGTGGTGTATCGGAAACTAATACTGGTCTCACAGGAAAGGATCAAAGGACAGACTCTAAGAAGTTTCACTCATCTTGCACTTAAGGCGGCATTGTGCCTTTTGTATTTAATTCCGATGCGATTTCTGTGTTTCATCGTCAATGTGAAGGTCCAAGGAATACATTGAACCTGCAGTGGTGTAACGGAAACTAATACTGGTCTCACAGGGAATGCTCAAAGCACCGACTGTAAGAAGAGTCTCTATTCTTGTACTTAAGTCGGCATTGTGCCTTTTGTATTTAATTCCGATGCGACTTCTGTAGTTCATCGTCAGTGTGTATGTCCATGGAATACATTGAACCTGCAGTGGTGTATCGGATACTAATACCGGTCTCACAGGAAAGGATCAAAGCACAGACTCTAAGAAGTCTCACTCAACTTGTACTTAAGGCGGCATTGTGCCTTTTGTATTTAATTCCGATGCGATTTCTGTGTTTCATCGTCAATGTGAAGGTCCAAGGAATACATTGAACCTGCAGTGGTGTATCGGAAACTAATACTGGTCTCACAGGAAAGGATCAAAGCACAGACTCTAAGAAGTCTCACTCTTCTTGCACTTATGGCGGCATTGTGCCTTTTGTATTTAATTACGATGCGATTTCTGTGTTTCATCGTCAATGTGAAGGTCCAAGGAATACATTGAACCTGCAGTGGTGTATCGGAAACTAATACTGGTCTCACAGAAAGGATCAAAGCACAGACTCTAAGAAGTCTCACTCTTCTTGCACTGAAGGCGGCATTGTGCCTTTTGTATTTAATTCCGATCTAATTTCAGTTTTTCATCACCAACGTGTACGTCCAAGGAATACATTGAACCTGCAGTGGTGTATCGGAAACAAATACTGGTCTCACTGAGAATGCTAAAAACACCGACTGTAAGAAGAGTTTCTATTCTTGTACTTAAGGCGGCATTGTGCCTTTTGTATTTAATTCCGATGCGATTTCTGTGTTTCATCGTCAATGTGTATGTCCAAGGAAAACATTGAACCTGCAGTGGTGTATCGGAAGCTAATACTGGTCTCACAGGGAACGCTCTAAGCACCGACTGTGGGAAGAGTCTCTATTCTTGTACTTAAGGCGGCAATATGCCTTTTGTATTAAATTCCGTTGCGATTTCTGTGTTTCATCTTCAATGTGTACGTACAAGGAATTCATTGAACCTGCAGTGGTGCATCGGAAACTTATACTGGTCTCATAGGAAAGGATCAACGCCCAGACTCTAAGACGTCTCACTCTTCTTGCACTTCAGTTTGCATGGAGTCGTTTGTATTTAATTCTGATGCGATTTCTGTGTTTCATCGTCAATGTGAAGGTCCAAGGATCACATTAAACCTGCAGTGGTGTATCGGAAACTAACATTGGTCTCACAGGGAATGCTCAAAGCACCGACTGTAACCAGAGTATCTATTCTTGTACTTAAGGCCGTATTGTGCCTTCTGTATTTAATTCCGAAGCGATTTCAGCGTTTCATCGTCACTGCGTATGTCCAAGGAATACATTGAACCTGCAGGGGTGTATCGGAAACTAATACTGGTCTCACAGGGAATGCTCAAAGCACCGACTGTAAGAAGAGTCTCTATTCTTGTACTTAAGGCGGCATTGTGCCTTTTGTATTTAATTCCGATGCGATTTCTGTGTTTCATCGTCGATGTGTATGTCCAAGGAATACATTGAACCTGCAGTGGTGTATCGGAAACTAATACTGGTCCCACAGGCAATGCCCAAAGCACCGACTGTAAGAAGAGTCTCTATTCTTGTACTTAAGGCGGCATTGTGCCTTTTGTATTCAATTCCGATGCGATTTCTGTGTATCATCGTCAATCTGAAGGTCCAAGAAATACATTGAGCCTGCAGTGGTGTATCGGAAACTAATACTGGTCTTGCAGGGAATGCTCAAAGCACCCACTGTAAGAAGAGTCTCTATTCTTGTACTTAAGGCGGTATTGTGCCTTCTGTATTTAATTCCGATGCGATTTCAGTGTTTCATCGTCAATGTATATGTCCAAAAAATACATTGAACCTGCAGAGGTGTATCGGAAAGTAATACTGGTCTCACAGGGAATGCTCAAAGCACCGACTGTAAGAAGAGTCTCTATTCTTGTACTTAAGGCGGCATTGTGCCTTTTGTATTTAATTCCGATGCGTATCCTGTGTTTCATGGTCAATGTGTATGTATAAGGAATACATTGAACCTGCAGTGGTGTATCGGAAACTAATACTGGTCCCACAGGGAATGCTCAAAGCACCGACTGTAAGAAGAGTCTCTATTCTTGTACTTATGGCAGCATTGAGCCTTTTGTATTTAATTCCGATGCGATATCACTGTTTCATCGTCAATGTGAAGGTCCAAGGTATACATAGAACCTGCAGTGGTGGATCGGAAACTAATACTGGTCTCACAGGAAAGGATCAAAGCACAGACTCTAAGAAGTCTCACTCTTCTTGCACTTAAGGCGGCATTGTGCTTTTTGTATTTATTCCGATGCGATTTCTGTGTTTCATCGTCAATGTGAAGGTCCAAGGACTACATTAAACCTGCAGTGGTGTATCGGAAACTAATACTGGTCTCACAGAAAGGATCAAAGCACAGACTGTAAGAAGTCTCACTCTTCTTGCACTTAAGGCGGCATTGTGCCTTTTGTATTTAATTCCGATTTAATTTCAGTTTTTCATCACCAACGTGTACGTCCAATTAATACATTGAACCTGCAGTGGTGTATCGGAAACTAATACTGGTCTCACAGAGAATGCTAAAAACACCGACTGTAAGAAGAGTTTCTACTCTTGTACTTAAGGCGGCATTGTGCCTTTTGTATTTAATTCCGATGCGATTTCTGTGTTTCATCGTCAATGTGTATGTCCAAGGAATACATTGAACCTGCAGTGGTGCATCGGAAACTAATACTGGTCTCACAGGAAAGGATCACAGACCAGACTCTAAGACGTCTCACTCATCTTGCAATGAAGGTTGCAATGAGCCTTTTGTATTTAATTCCGATGCGATTTCTGTGTTTCATCGTCAATGTGAAGGTCCAAGAAATACATTGAACCTGCAGTGGTGTATCGCAAACTAATACTGGTCTCACCGGAAAGGATCAAAGCACAGACTCTAAGAAGTCTCACTCTACTTGCACTTATGGTGGCATTGAGCCTTTTTTATTTAATTCCGATGCGATTTCTGTGTTTCATCGTCAATGTGTATGTCCAAGGAAAACATTGAACCTGCAGTGGTGTATCGGAAGCTAATACTGGTCTCACAGGGAATGCTCTAAGCACCGACTGTGGGAAGAGTCTCTATTCTTGTACTTAAGGCGGCATTGTGCCTTTTGTATTTAATTCCGTTGCGATTTCTGTGTTTCATCGTCAATGCGTATGTCCTAGGAATACATTGAACCTGCAGTGGTGCATCGGAAACTAATACTGGTCTCACAGGAAAGGATCAAAGCCCAGACTCTGAGACGTCTCACTCTTCTTGCACTTCAGGTTGCATTGAGCCTTTTGAATTTAATTCCGATGCGATTTCTGTGTTTCATCGTCAATGTGGAGGTCCAAGGAATACATTGAACCTGCAGTGGTCTATCGGAAACTAATACTGGTCTCACAGAAAGGATCAAAGCACAGACTCTAAGAAGTCTCACACTTCTTGCACTTAAGGCGGCATTGTGCCTTTTGTATTTAATTCCGATCTAATTTCAGTTTTTCAACACCAACGTGTACGTCCAAGGAATACATTGAACCTGCAGTGGTGTATCGGAAACTAATACTGGTCTCACAGGGAATTCTCAAAACACCGACTGTAAGAAGAGTCTCTATTCTTGTACTTAAGGCGGCATTGTGCCTTTTGTATTTAATTCCGATGCGATTTCTATGTATCATCGTCAATGTGAAGGTCCAAGGAATACATTGAACCTGCAGTGGTGTATCGGAAACTAATACAGGCCTCACAGGGAATGCTCAAAGCACAGACTCTAAGAAGTATCACTCTTCTTGTACTTAAGGCGGCATTGTGCCTTTTGTATTTAATTCCGATCTAATTTCAGTTTTTCATCACCAACGTGTACGTCCAAGGAATACATTGAACGTGCACTGATGTATCTGAAAGTAATACTGGTCTCACAGGAAAGGATCAAAGCACAGACTGTAAGAAGTCTCACTCTTCTTGCACTTAAGGCGGCATTGTGTCTTTTGTATTTAATTCCGATGCGATTTCTGTGTTTCATCGTGAATGTGAGGTCCAAGGAACACATTGAACCTGCAGTGGTGTATCGGAAACTAATTCTGGTCTCACAGGAAAAGATCAAAGCACAGACTCGAAGAAGTGTCACTCTTCCTGCACTTAAGGCGGCATTGCCTCCTTTTGTATTTTATTCCAATGTAATTTCAGTGGTTCATCGTCAATGTGTAAGTCCTAGGAATCCATTGAACCTGCAGTGGTGCATCGGAAATTAATACTGGTCTCACAGGAGAGGATCAAAGCACAGACTCTAAGACGTCTCACTCCTCTTGCACTTAAGGTTGCTATGAGCATTTTGTATTTAATTCCGATGCGATTTCTGTGTTTCATCGTCAATGTGAAGGTCCAAGGAATACATTGAACCTGCAGTGGTGTATCGGAAAATAATACTGGTATCACAGGAAAGGATCAAAACACAGACTCTAAGAAGTGTCACTCTACTTGCACTTAAGGCGGCATTGAGCCTTTTTTATTTTATTCCGATGCGATTTCTGTGTTTCATCGTCAATGTGTATGTCCAAGGAATACATTGAAACTGCAGTGGTGTATCGGAAGCTAATACTGGTCTCACAGGGAATGCTCTAAGCACCGACAGTAGGAAGAGTCTCTATTCTTGTACTTAAGGCGGCATTGTGCCTTTTGTATTAAATTCCGTTGCGATTTCTGTGTTTCATCGTCAATGTGTACGTACAAGGAATTCATTGAACCTGCAGTGGTGCATCGGAAACTAATACTGGTCTCACAGGAAAGGATCAACGCCCAGACTCTAAGAAGTCTCACTCTTCTTGCACTTCAGTTTGCATGGAGCCGTTTGTATTTAATTCTGATGCGATTTCTGTGTTTCATCGTCAACGTGAAGGTCCAAGGAACACATTAAACCTGCAGTGGTGTATCGGAACCTAACATTGGTCTCACAGGGAATGCTCAAAGCACCGACTGTAAGAAGAGTCTCTAATCTTGTACTTAAGGCGGCATTGTGGCTTTTGTATTTAATTCCGATGCGACTTTTTTGTTTCATCGTCAATGTGTATGTCCAAGGAATACATTGAACCTGCAGTGGTGTATCGGAAACTAACACTGGTCTCACAGGGAATGCTCAAAGCACCGAGTGTAAGATGAGTTTCTATTCTTGTACTTAGGGCGGCATTGTGCATTTTGTATTAAATTCCGATGCGATTTCTGTGTTTCATCGTAAATGTGTATGTCCAAGGAATACATTGAACCTGCAGTGGTGCATCAGAACCTAATACTGGTCTCACAGAGAATGCTCAAAACACCGACTGTAAGAAGAGTCTCTATTCTTGTACTTAAGGCGGCATTGCGCCTTTTGTATTTAATTCCAATGTAATTTCAGTGGTTCCTCGTCAATGTGTAAGTCCTAGGAATACATTGAACCTGCAGTGGTGCATCGGAAATTAATACTGGTCTCACAGGAAAGGATCAAAGCCCAGACTCTGAGACGTCTCACTCTTCTTGCACTTCAGGTTGCATTGAGCCTTTTGAATTTAATTCCGATGCGATTTCTGTGTTTCATCGTCAATGTGGAGGTCCAAGGAATACATTGAACCTGCAGTGGTGTATCGGAAACTGATACTGGTCTCACAGAAAGGATCAAAGCACAGACTCTAAGAAGTCTCACACTTCTTGCACTTAAGGCGGCATTGTGCCTTTTGTATTTAATTCCGATCTAATTTCAGTTTTTCAACACCAACGTGTACGTCCAAGGAATACACTGAACCTGCAGTGGTGTATTGGAAACTAATACTGGTCTCACAGGGAATTCTCAAAACACCGACTGAAAGAAGAGTCTCTATTCTTGTACTTAAGGCGGCATTGCGCCTTTTGTATTTAATTCCGATGCGATTTCTATGTATCATTGTCAATGTGAAGGTCCAAGGAATACATTGAACCTGCAGTGGTGTATCGGAAACTAATACAGGCCTCACAGGGAATGCTCAAAGCACAGACTCTAAGAAGTATCACTCTTCTTGTACTTAAGGCGGCATTGTGCCTTTTGTATTTAATTCCGATGCGATTTCTGTGTTTCATTGTCAATGTGAAGGTCCAAGGAATACATTAAACCTGCAGTGGTGTATCGGAAACTAATACTATTCTCCCAGGAAAGGATCAAATCACAGACTCTAAGCAGTCACACTCTTATGGCACTTAAGGCGGCATTGTGCCTTTTGTATTTAATTCCGTTGCGATATCTGTGTTTCATCGTCAATGTGAAGGTCCTAGGAATACACTGAACCTGCAGTGGTGTATCGGAAACTAATACTGGTCTCTCAGAAAATAATCAAAGCACAGACTCTAAGAAGTCTTACTCTTCTTGCACTTAAGGCGGCATTGTGCCTTTTGTATTTAATTGCGATGCGATTTCTGTGTTTCAACGTCAATGTTAAGGTCCAAGGAATACATTGAACCTGCAGTGGTGTATCGGAAACTAATACTGGTCTCACAGCAAAGGATCAAAGCACAGACTCTAAGAAGTCTCACTCTTCTTGCACTTAAGGCGGCATTGTGCATTTTGTATTTAATTCCGATCTAATTTCAGTTTTTCATCACCAACGTGTAAGTCCAAGGAATACATTGAACCTGCAGTGGTGTATCGGAAACTAATACTGGTCACAAAGAGAATGCTCAAATCACCGACTGTAAGAAGAGTCTCTATTATTGTACTTAAGGCGGCATTGTGCCTTTCCCCCCTGCGGGTTCGGGGGTAAGAATAGGCCCGCGGTAGTCCTGGCTGTCGTAAGAGGCGACTAAAAGGAGTCTCAAACGTTTCGGCCTTATGTGATGGTCCCCTCTCGGGTTTGACCTCCATCTATCTAAATTATTCCGAAGAGCGAGCCAATTGGGGAAGGGCACCTTACATGGTGCACTGTATCCTTCGTGCAATTAGACCTATAGCCGTCTTTCTCGTCGTTGCAATGGTGTCCCGCTCGTTTTCGATCTCTTGGGCGATTACCACGCTGCACTCTGCAGTGTTTCTTTTAACTGTGACGACGACCTTGGCCATTTTTGCAGCTAAGATCCAGCACGGTAGCCAGTCCGTTGTGGTGGGGTCGCCATGTACCCTCTTGGTGGTAGCCCCCTGACAACACAGGGATCGCTCTACTGATGCCTGCGCCGTTCACTCCCCACGTATGCCCAGGAGTAGATGCCCATCTCCCTGGGGCATCAGGACTCCCGGCAATGGCCATCCTGCCAGGTGGCCTTTGCTGTGGCTGGGTGGCGCCCGTGGGGAAGGCCCTTGGTCGGAGTAGGTGGCATCAGGGCGGATGACCCGCAATGAAGCGTGGTACATCATCTCTCGCTGGCGGCCAGCCGCCAGCAGTCTCTAAGCGTTCTCGGGCTCAATTTAATGCTGAAAAGTACAATCCGAAAACGTTCCCCTCTCTGGCCACGCCGTGGTAGGAACGTAAATCTCAGGATGGCAGTAGCACTTATTCGCCCCGATTCTTAGTTTGTACGAGAGCTGATGGGGAGTCTTTTCTCTCAACAAAGCCTCAGTTCTTCGTCGAGCATTTAGAGGACAAGTTTGGGGAGGTGGAGGGCTTGTCAAAAATGCGCTCTGGATCGGTCCTGATCCAAACGGCATCCTCTGCCTAGTCACGACGGTTACTTGCTTGTGACAAGTTGGGGGATGTTGCTGTTACGATCACACCGCATAAGAGTTTAAATATGGTCCAGGGAGTTATTTACCATAAGGACCTTCTTTTGCAGTCTGATGACGAGCTGCGCGCCAACTTAGAGCGCAGAGGTGTACATTTCGTCCGGCGCGTTCATCGGGGTCCGAAGGAAAATCAGATAGCTACCGGTGCCTTCATCTTGGCCTTCGAGGGTGATACGTTACCGGAAAAGGTCAAGGTGATGGTCTACCGATGTGACGTCAGGCCCTATATTCCTCCCCCGATGCGGTGCTTCAAGTGCTGGAAGTTTGGCCATATGTCTTCCCGCTGCACTTCCAGCCTCACATGTCGAGATTGCGGACGCCCGTCTCATCCCGATACTCCATGTGCCCCGCCTCCCATCTGTGTCAACTGCCGGGAGCACCATTCACCTTGCTCGCCAGACTGCAGAATCTTCCAGAAAGAACGCAAAATCATGGAATATAAGACCCTGGACCGACTGACTTATACTGAGGCCAAGCGGAAATACGACCGATTACATCCCGTGCGAATGATGTCATCCTACGCCGCCGCTACAACACCTGTGCTCGCCCCATCAGTTTCACGACTTCCAGCCAGCTCGATAATCAGTAAGACTCCTCCTGCCCCCTTGGCAGTGGGGGGCTCTACCCACCGGGTTGCTCCTGCGCCACCTACCTCAGGGGCAACACCATCCCCCCCATCAGGGATGTCCGTCCCTGCTTCTAAGCCGGAGAAGTGTTCAACTTCTTCGGCTTTTCACGCTCGCAAGGGGTCCCTCGGGTCCCTCCCTTCCCAGGTTTCCACCAGTGGGAAGGCTGACGACCGCCAGTGACGTAAGTGCCCGCAATCAGCTGGTCGACGGGCTTCACGATCCTCCTCAGTCCCGGAGACTGAATCGGTGAAGCCCTCCGAGCCAGTTAAACCCAAGGCGCAGCGTGAGAAATCAAAGAAGAAGAGCTCTAAGCCCAAGGAACTCGCGGTGGCAGCCACCCCACCGCCACCTTACAGCTCTGCGTCTGAGGACGAGGTGGAGATCCTGGCGTCCGCTGAGGACCTAGAACTCGCCGGTCCCTCAGACGCCATGGATAACACTAGCACGGGTGCTCAATCGGAGGCAGCAGGTGACCCAGCGGCGTAATCTGCCTTCCCCGTCCCGTCACGCCTTTCTCAGCCATGGACAATACCATCCTCCAGTGGAACTGCAGCGGTTTCTTCCACCATCTCGCTGAGCTCCGCCAACTTATCAGCCTTCACCCTTTCTTCTGCATTGCTCTCCAGGAAACTTGGTTTCCAGCAATGCGAACCCCCGCCCTCCGTGGCTATCGGGGTTATTATAAGAACCGAGCAGCTTATGAAAGGGTGTCTGGTGGCGTCTGCATATATGTCCTTCACACTCTGCATAGCGAGTCTGTCCCTCTCCAGACGCCTTTAGAGGCTGTCGCTGTACGCGTGTGGACGCCACAGGCTGTTACCGTCTGCAGTCTTTACATCCCACCGGATGGTGATGTCTCGCAGCTTGTCCTGGCTGCACTGGTCGCCCAATTGCCGCCACCTTTCTTGCTATTGGGCGACTTCAACGCCCATAACCCTCTGTGGGGTGGGTCAGTGGCAACAGGTCGAGGCGCCATCGTTGAGCATTTATTGTCGCAGCTCGATCTCTCGCTGTTAAATGATGGTGCCTTCACACACTTCAGTGTGGCGCATGGCACCTACTCCGCCATTGACCTTTCCATCTGTAGCCATAGCCTCTTACCGTCTGTCCAATGGAGTGTGCATGACGACCTGTGTGGTAGTGACCACTTTCCGATCTTTTTGTCACTACCACAGCGCCACTGTTCTGGGCGCCCTAGCAGATGGGCTCTGAATAAGGCTGACTGGGACTTGTTCTCCTCCACTGCCGCTTTTGAGCCTCTCTCTACCGATGACATTGATGCAGTGGTTCAATCGGTCACCACCGGCATCGTTACTGCCGCCGAATCTGCCATTCCCCATTCCTGTGGGTCCCCTCGGCGGAAGGCTGTGCCTTGGTGGTCGCCTGAGATCGCTGAAGCGATTAAAGATCGCCGGCGGGCGCTCCAGCGTCACAAGCGACATCCCTCCTTAGCCCACCTTATCGCCTTCAAACGGCTGCGTGCGCGGGCCCGCCTCCTTATCCGCCAGGGCAAGAAGGAGTGCTGGGAGCGGTATGTGTCCACGATTGGCCTCCATGTCACTCCCTCGCAGGTCTGGGCCAAGATTCGACGCGTCTACGGCTATCGGACCCCTGCCAGCGTCCCTGCGCTCTCACTGAATGGAGCCGTTTGTACCGACTCCGACGTCATTGCAAATCGCTTAGCAGAGCATTTTGCTATGAGTTCCGCTTCTGCGAATTACCCCCAGGCCTTCCGCTCCATTAAAGAGCGGCTGGAACGTCGGAGCCTTTCTTTTCGCAGCAACCACCCGGAATCTTACAATGCTCCATTCAGTGAGTGGGAATTTCGCAGTGCCCTAGCTGCTTGCCCTGATACCGCTCCTGGGCCAGATGGCATCCACTGTCAGATGCTGAAACACCTTTCAGTGGACTGCCAGCGGCGCCTTCTCGATCTTTACAACCGTCTTTGGGTCGAGGGGGAGTTTCCGTCGCAATGGCGGGAAGGCATTGTCATCCCCGTTTTGAAGCCTGGAAAGAACCCTCTGGAGGTGGACAGCTACCGTCCCATTAGCCTCACCAACGTTCTTTGCAAGTTGCTTGAACGGATGGTGAGCCGGCGCTTGAATTGGGTACTGGAGTCTAGGGGCCTTCTGGCTCCATCTCAGGGTGGGTTCCGTAAAGGCCGCTCCGCCGCCGACAATCTGGTGAGCCTGGAGTCGGCCATCCGTACTGCCTTTTGCCGCCGTCAGCACCTGGTCGCTGTCTTTTTCGACATGCGGAAGGCGTACGATACGACGTGGCGTCATCACATTCTTTCTACGCTCCATGGATGGGGTCTTCGGGGTCCCCTGCCGATTTTTATCCGCAATTTTCTGTCGTGTCGTACCTTCCGCGTGCACGTCGCGGCCTCGTATAGTTCCTCCCACGTCCAGGAGAACGGTGTGCCACAGGGTTCCGTTTTAAGTGTCTGTCTGTTTTTAATAGCCATTAACGGTCTTGCTGCGGCCGTGGGAAACTCTGTCTCCGCTTCCCTGTATGCTGACGACTTCTGCCTTTATTACAGCTCTCCCAGCATTGCAGCTGTTGAACGTCAGCTACAGGGCGCTATCCGTAAGGCGCAGTCTTGGGCTGTAGCCCATGGGTTTCAGTTTTCGGCAGCCAAGACCCGCGTTATGCATTTCTGCCGGCGCCGAACAGTCCATCCTGAGCCGCGGCTTTATCTTGCCGACGAACTCCTTGCTGTGGTGGAGACCCACAGGTTTTTGGGGGTGGTTTTCGATGCCCGGTTGACTTGGCTGCCTCATATCCGGCAGCTTAAACAGAAGTGTTGGCGGCATCTAAACGCTCTGAGATGCTTGAGCCACACCCGCTGGGGCGCCGACCGCTTTACCCTGTTGCGGCTCTACCAGACGTTAATCCAGTCCCGTCTGGATTATGGGAGCCTGGCTTATGGCTCAGCATCCCCATCTGCGTTACAGATGCTGGACCCAATTCTCCACAGCGGGATACGCCTTGCCACTGGTGCTTTCCGCACCAGCCCCGTGGACAGCGTACTAGTGGAGGCAGGTGTACCTCCCCTGCGGTTCCGACGCCAACGTTTGCTGGCCGCTTATGCTGCCCATGTTCTAAGCTCGCCCGGGCATCCAAGTTATCGTCTCCTGTTCCCGCGATCGGTCGTCCATCTGCCAGATCGTCGGCCCCGGTCTGGTTGTACAATAGCGGTCCGCGTCAAAGAGCTTCTCTCTGGGCTTCAGGTTTTTACTGTTCCACCTACTTTCCGGGCTACTTTGCATACACCCCCATGGTGTGTTCGTCGCCCTTGCCTTCGGCTGGACCTGGCACAGGGCCCGAAGGACTCAGTCCCTCCAGAGGCCTTCCGCCGCCGCTTTTATTCTATCCTGGCCACGTATCAGGGCTCTGGTATTGTCTACACTGACGGTTCGATGGTTGCTGGTCGTGTCGGGTATGCGCTCACTCTAGGGGACCGTTCCGAACAACGTTCCTTGCCGGATGGCTGCAGCGTTTACACTGCTGAACTGGTCGCCATCTTACGTGCCCTAGAGTATATCCGCTCCTGCTCAGGTGAGTCCTTCGTTATCTGTAGCGATTCCCTGAGCGGTTTACGAGCTCTCGACCAGTGTTTCCCTCGTTCTCGTTTGGTGATGGCTATCCACGAGTCTCTGCATACTCTCGCCTGTTGCGGCCGCTCTGTGGTCTTTGTGTGGACCCCCGGTCATGTCGGTATCCCGGGTAACGAACATGTTGACCGCCTGGCGAAAGAGGCCACCAGCAAGCCATCTCTGGACCTTGGCCTCCCTGAGACTGATTTGCGGGCAGTCTTTCGCCGCAAAATCTTGGCGCTATGGGACGAGGAATGGCGCGACCTGACAATGTCCAATAAACTCCGTGCTGTCAAGGAGACGACGGCTGTGTGGCGGTCATCCCTGCGAGCCACTCGCAGGGACTCGGTAGTTCTTTGCCGGCTCCGCATTGGCCACTCCCGGCTGACTCACAGTTATTTACTGCGCAGGGAGGACCCTCCTGTATGTCGCTGCGGGGTGGCTTTGACAGTGGCCCACATTCTGTTGGCCTGCCCCCTTTTAGCTGTGGTCAGGCAGACATTTGCGCTGCCTGATACGCTCCCTGCCCTTTTAACAGACGACTCCGCTATGGCTGACTTAGTTTAACGTTTTATTCGGGCAGGGGGATTTTATCATTTAATCTGAGTGTTTCTGTTTTATTTTATTGTTTTGTGTTGATTCTGGCCTTTGGCCTATGATTTTACACTGATTTTTAAAGTGTTTCTAAGTGGTTGGCTTTTCCTTTTTTATTTCTATGGTCGGCCAATCACCGTCATTCTCTATGTGGTTTTCGTTCGTTTTGTCTTGTCTTTGTCTCAGTCTCTCCTGTTCTGTATCGTCTGTGATCTCTTCTGTTCCTCGTTTTTATTCTCTGTGGGTGTTCTTTGTCTTTGGAAAAAGGGACCGATGACCATAGTAGTCTGGTTCCTTTAATCCCCCAACCAAACAACCAACCATTGTGCATTTTGTATTTAATTCCGATGCGATTTCTGTGTTTCATCGTCAATGTTTATGTCCAAGGAATACATTGAACCTGCAGTGGTGAATCGGAAACTAATACTGGTCTCACAGGAAAGGGCCAAGCACAGACTCTAAGACGTCTCACTCTTCTTGCACTTAAGGATGCAATGAGCCTTTTGTGTTATATTCCGATGCGATATCTGTGTTTCATCGTCAATGTAAAGGTCCAAGGAATACATTGAACCTGCAGTGGTGTATCGGAAACTAATACTGGTCTCACAGGAAAGGATCAAAGCATAGACTCTAAGAAGTCTCACTCTACTTGCACTTAAGGCGGCAATGAGCCATTTTTATTTAATTCCGATGCGATTTCTGTGTTTCATCGTCAATGTGTATGTCCAAGGAAAACATTGAACCTTGCAGTGGTGTATCGGAAGCTAATACAGGTCTCACAGGGAATGCTCTAAGCACCGACTGTAGGAAGAGCCTCTATTCTTGTACTAAAGGCGGCATTGTGCTTTTAGTATTTAATTCCGATGCGATTTCTGTGTATCATCGTCAATGTGTATGTCCAAGTAATACATTGAACCTGCAGTGGTGTATCGGAAACTAATACTTGTCTCACAGGGAATGCTCAAAGCACCGACTGTAAGAAGAGCCTCTATTCTTGTACTTAGGGCGGCATTGTAAATTTTGTATTTAATTCCGATGCGATTTCTGTGTTTCATCGTCAACGTGTATGTCCAAAGAATACATTGAACCTGCAGTGGTACATCGGAACCTAATACTGGTATCACAGGGAACGCTCAAAACATCGACTGTAAGGAGAGTCTCCATTCTTGTACTTAAGGCGGCATTATGCCATTTGTATTTAATTCCGATGCGATTTCTATGTATCATCGTCAATGCTATGGTTCAAGGAATACATTGATCCTGCAGTGGTGTATCGGAAACTATTACAGGTCTCACAGGGAAAGCTCAAAGCACCGACTGTAAGAAGAGCCTCTATTCTTGTACTTAAGGCGGTATTGTGCCTTCTGTATTTAATTCCGATGCGATTTCTGTGTTTCATCGTCAATGTGTATGTCCAAGGAATTCATTGAACCTGCAGTGGTGCATCGGAACCTAATACTGGTCTCACAGGGAATGCTCAAAACACCGACTGTAAGAAGAGTCTCTTTTCTTGTACTTAAGGCGGCATTGTGCCTTTTGTATTTAATTCCGATGCGATTTCTATGTCTCATCGTCAATGTGAAGGTCCAAGGAATACACTGAACCTGCAGTGGTGTATCGGAAACTAATACAGGTCTCACAGGGAATGTTCAAAACACCGACTGTAAGAAGAGTCTCTATTCTTGTACTTAAGGCGGCATTGTGCCTTTTTGTATTTAATTCCGATGCGATTTCTGTGTTTCATCGTCAATGTGAAGGTCCAAGTAATGCATTGAACCTGCAGTGGTGTATCGGAAACTAATACTTATCTCACAGGAAATGCACAAAGCACCGACTGTAAGAAGAGCCTCTATTCTTGTACTTAGGGCGGCATTGCAAATTTTGTATTTAATTCCGATGCTATTTCTGTGTTTCATCGTCAACGTGTATGTCGAAAGAATACATTGAACCTGCAGTGGTGCATCGGAACCTAATACTGGTATCACAGGGAACGCTAAAAACACCGACTGTAAGGAGAGTCTCCATTCTTGTACTTAAGGCGGCATTGTGCCATTTGTATTTTATTCCGATGTGATTTCTATGTATCATCGTCAATGCTAAGGTTCAAGGAATACATTGATCCTGCAGTGGTGTATCGGAAACTATTACAGGTCTCACAGGGAAAGCTCAAAGCACCGACTGTAAGAAGAGCCTCTATTCTTGTACTTAAGGCGGTATTGTGCCTTCTGTATTTAATTCCGATGCGATTTCTGTGTTTCATCGTCAATGTGAAGGTCCAAGGCATACATTGAACCTGCAGTGGTGTATCGGAAACTAATACTGGTCTCACAGGAAAGGATCACAGACCAGACTCTAAGACGTCTCACTCATCTTGCAATGAAGGTTGCAATGAGAGTTTTGTATTTAATTCCGATGCGATTTCTGTGTTTCATCGTCAATGTGAAGGTCCAAGAAATACATTGAACCTGCAGTGGTGTATCGCAAACTAATACTGGTCTCACAGGAAAGGATCAAAGCACAGACTCTAAGAAGTCTCACTCTACTTGCACTTAAGGTTGCATTGAGCCTTTTTTATTTAATTCCAATGCGATTTCTGTGTTTCATCGTCAATGTGGAGGTCCAAGGAATACATTGAACCTGCAGTGGTGTATCGGAAACTAATACTGGTCTCACAGAAAGGATCAAAGCACAGACTCTAAGAAGTATCACACTTCTTGCATTTAAGGCGGCATTGTGCCTTTTGTATTTAATTCCGATCTAATTTCAGTTTTTCAACACCAACGTGTACGTCCAAGGAATACATTGAACCTGCAGTGGTGTATCGGAAACTAATACTGGTGTCACAGGGAATTCTCAAAACACCGACTGTAAGAAGAGACCCTATTCTTGTACTTAAGGCGGCATTGTGCCTTTTGTATTTAATTCCGATCTAATTTCAGTTTTTCATCACCAACGTGTACGTCCAAGGAATACATTGAACGTGCACTGATGTATCTGAAAGTAATACTGGTCTCACAGGAAAGGATCAAAGCACAGACTGTAAGAAGTCTCACTCTTCTTGCACTTAAGGCGGCATTGTGTCTTTTGTATTTAATTCCGATGCGATTTCTGTGTTTCATCGTGAATGTGAGGTCCAAGGAACACATTGAACCTGCAGTGGTGTATCGGAAACTAATTCTGGTCTCACAGGAAAAGATCAAAGCACAGACTCGAAGAAGTGTCACTCTTCCAGCACTTAAGGCGGCATTGCGCCTTTTGTATTTTATTCCAATGTAATTTCAGTGGTTCATCGTCAATGTGTAAGTCCTAGGAATACATTGAACCTGCAGTGGTGCATCGGAAATTAATACTGGTCTCACAGGAGAGGATCAAAGCACAGACTGTAAGACGTCTCACTCTTCTTGCACTTAAGGTTGCTATGAGCATTTTGTATTTAATTCCGATGCGATTTCTGTGTTTCATCGTCATCGTGAAGGTCCAAGGAATACATTGAACCTGCAGTGGTGTATCGGAAAATAATACTGGTCTCACAGGAAAGGATCAAAGCACAGACT
This sequence comes from Schistocerca americana, assembly GCF_021461395.2. Taxonomy (NCBI): domain Eukaryota; kingdom Metazoa; phylum Arthropoda; class Insecta; order Orthoptera; family Acrididae; genus Schistocerca; species Schistocerca americana. The sequence continues at coordinate 625,973,948 of NC_060124.1, read as the reverse complement.
CTAAGAAGTGTCATTCTACTTGCACTTAAGGCGCCATTGAGCCTTTTTTATTTAATTCCGATGCGATTTCTGTGTTTCATCGTCAATGTGTATGTCCAAGGAATACATTGAACCTGCAGTGGTGTATCGGAAGCTAATACTGGTCTCACAGGAAAGGATCAACGCCCAGACTCTAAGACGTCTCACTCTTCTTGCACTTCAGTTTGCATGGAGCCGTTTGTATTTAATTCTGATGCGATTTCTGTGTTTCATCGTCAATGTGAAGGTCCAAGGAACACATTAAACCTGCAGTGGTGTATCGGAACCTAACATTGGTCTCACAGGGAATGCTCTAAGCACCGACAGTAGGAAGAGTCTCTATTCTTGTACTTAAGGCGGCATTGTGCCTTTTGTATTAAATTCCGTTGCGATTTCTGTGTTTCATCGTCAATGTGTACGTACAAGGAATTCATTGAACCTGCAGTGGTGCATCGGAAACTAATACTGGTCTCACAGGAAAGGATCAACGCCCAGACTCTAAGACGTCTCACTCTTCTTGCACTTCAGTTTGCATGGAGCCGTTTGTATTTAATTCTGATGCGATTTCTGTGTTTCATCGTCAATGTGAAGGTCCAAGGAACTCATTAAACCTGCAGTGGTGTATCGGAACCTAACATTGGTCTCACAGGGAATGCTCAAAGCACCGACTGTAAGAAGAGTCTCTAATCTTGTACTTAAGGCGGCATTGTGGCTTTTGTATTTAATTCCGATGCGACTTTTGTGTTTCATCGTCAATGTGTATGTCCAAGGAATACATTGAACCTGCAGTGGTGTATCGGAAACTAACACTGGTCTCACAGGGAATGCTCAAAGCACCGAGTGTAAGATGAGTTTCTATTCTTGTACTTAGGGCGGCATTGTGCATTTTGTATTAAATTCCGATGCGATTTCTGTGTTTCATCGTCAATGTGGAGGTCCAAGGAATACATTGAACCTGCAGTGGTGTATCGGAAACTAATACTGGTCTCACAGAAAGGATCAAAGCACAAACTCTAAGAAGTCTCACACTTCTTGCACTTAAGGCGGCATTGCGCCTTTTGTATTTAATTCCGATCTAATTTCAGTTTTTCAACACCAACGTGTACGTCCAAGGAATACATTGAACCTGCAGTGGTGTATCGGAAACTAATACTGGTCTCACAGGGAATTCTCAAAACACCGACTGTAAGAAGAGTCTCTATTCTTGTACTTAAGGCGGCATTGTGCCTTTTGTATTTAATTCCGATGCGATTTCTATGTATCATCGTCAATGTGAAGGTCGAAGGAATACATTGAACCTGCAGTGGTGTATCGGAAACTAATACAGGCCTCACAGGGAATGCTCAAAGCACAGACTCTAAGAAGTATCACTTTCTTGTACTTAAGGCGGCATTGTGCCTTTTGTATTTAATTCCGATGCGATTTCTGTGTTTCATTGTCAATGTGAAGGTCCAAGGAATACATTAAACCTGCAGTGGTGTATCGGAAACTAATACTATTCTCCCAGGAAAGGATCAAATCACAGACTCTAAGCAGTCACACTCTTATGGCACTTAAGGCGGCATTGTGCCTTTTGTATTTAATTCCGTTGCGATATCAGTGTTTCATCGTCAATGTGAAGGTCCTAGGAATACACTGAACCTGCAGTGGTGTATCGGAAACTAATACTGGTCTCTCAGAAAAGGATCAAAGCACAGACTCTAAGAAGTCTTACTCTTCTTGCACTTAAGGCGGCATTGTGCCTTTTGTATTTAATTGCGATGCGATTTCTGTGTTTCAACGTCAATGTTAAGGTCCAAGGAATACATTGAACCTGCAGTGGTGTATCGGAAACTAATACTGGTCTCACAGCAAAGGATCAAAGCACAGACTCTAAGAAGTCTCACTCTTCTTGCACTTAAGGCGGCATTGTGCATTTTGTATTTAAATCCGATCTAATTTCAGTTTTTCATCACCAACGTGTAAGTCCAAGGAACACATTGAACCTGCAGTGGTGTATCGGAAACTAATACTGGTCACAAAGAGAATGCTCAAATCACCGACTGTAAGAAGAGTCTCTATTATTGTATTTAAGGCGGCATTGTGCCTTTTGTATTTAATTCCGATGCGATTTCTGTGTTTCATCGTCAATGTTTATGTCCAAGGAATACATTGAACCTGCAGTGGTGAATCGGAAACTAATACTGGTCTCACAGGAAAGGGCCAAGCACAGACTCTAAGACGTCTCACTCTTCTTGCACTTAAGGATGTAATGAGCCTTTTGTGTTATATTCCGATGCGATATCTGTGTTTCATCGTCAATGTGAAGGTCCAAGGAGTACATTGAACCTGCAGTGGTGTATCGGAAACTAATACTGGTCTCACAGGAAAGGATCAAAGCACAGACTCTAAAAAGTCTCACTCTACTTGCACTTAAGGCGGCATTGAGCCATTTTTTATTTAATTCCGATGCGATTTCTGTGTTTCATCGTCAATGTGTATGTCCAAGGAAAACATTGAACCTTGCAGTGGTGTATCGGAAGCTAATACAGGTCTCACAGGGAATGCTCTAAGCACCGACTGTAGGAAGAGCCTCTATTCTTGTACTAAAGGCGGCATTGTGCTTTTTGTATTTAATTCCGATGCGATTTCTGTGTATCATCGTCAATGTGTATGTCCAAGTAATACATTGAACCTGCAGTGGTGTATCGGAAACTAATACTTGTCTCACAGGGAATGCTCAAAGCACCGACTGTAAGAAGAGCCTCTATTCTTGTACTTAGGGCGGCATTGTAAATTTTGTATTTAATTCCGATGCGATTTCTGTGTTTCATCGTCAAAGTGTATGTCCGAAGAATACATTGAACCTGCAGAGGTGCATCGGAACCTAATACTGGTATCACAGGGAACGCTCAAAACACCGACTGTAAGGAGAGTCTCCATTCTTGTACTTAAGGCGGCATTGTGCCATTTGTATTTAATTCCGATGCGATTTCTATGTATCATCGTCAATGCTATGGTTCAAGGAATACATTGATCCTGCAGTGGTGTATCGGAAACTATTACAGGTCTCACAGGGAAAGCTCAAAGCACCGACTGTAAGAAGAGCCTCTATTCTTGTACTTAAGGCGGTATTGTGCATTCTGTATTTAATTCCGATGCGATTTCTGTGTTTCGTCGTCAATGTGTATGTCCAAGGAATTCATTGAACCTGCAGTGGTGCATCGAACCTAATACTGGTCTCACAGGGAATGCTCAAAACACCGACTGTAAGAAGAGTCTCTTTTCTTGTACTTAAGGCGGCACTGTGCCTTTTGTATTTAATTCCGATGCGATTTCTATGTATCATCGTCAATGTGAAGGTCCAAGGAATACATTGAACCTGCAGTGGTGTATCGGAAACTAATACAGGTCTCACAGGGAATGTTCAAAACACCGACTGTAAGAAGAGTCTCTATACTTGTACTTAAGGCGGCATTGTGCCTTTTTGTATTTAATTCTGATGCGATTTCTGTGTTTCAACGTCAATGTGAAGGTCCAAGTAATGCATTGAACCTGCAGTGGTGTATCGGAAACTAATACATATCTCACAGGGAATGCACAAAGCACCGACTGTAAGAAGAGCCTCTATTCTTGCACTTAGGGCGGCATTGTAAATTTTGTATTTAATTCCGATGCGATTTCTGTGTTTCATCGTCAACGTGTATGTCGAAAGAATACATTGAACCTGCAGTGGTGCATCGGAACCTAATACTAGTATCACAGGGAACGCTCAAAACAGCGACTGTAAGGAGAGTCTCCATTCTTGTACTTAAGGCGTCATTGTGCCATTTGTATTTAATTCCGATGCGATTTCTATGTATCATCGTCAATGCTAAGGTTCAAGGAATACATTGATCCTGCAGTGGTGTATCGGAAACTATTACAGGTCTCACAGGGAAAGCTCAAAGCACCGACTGTAAGAAGAGCCTCTATTCTTGTACTTAAGGCGGTATTGTGCCTTCTGTATTTAATTCCGATGCGATTTCTGTGTTTCATCGTCAATGTGAAGGTCCAAGGCATACATTGAACCTGCAGTGGTGTATCGGAAACTAATACTGGTCTCACAGGAAAGGATCAAATCACAGACTCTAAGAAGTCTCACTCTTCTTGCACTTAAGGCGGCATTGTGCCTTTTGTATTTAATTCCGATGCGTTTTCTGTGTTTCATCGTCAATGTGAAGGTCCAAGGAATACATTGAACCTGCAGAGGTGTATCGGAAACGAATACTGGTCTCACAGGAAAGGATCAAAGCACAGACTCTAAGAAGTCACACTCTTCTTGCACTTCAGGTTGCATTGAGCCTTTTGTATTTAATTCCGATGCGATTTCTGTGTTTCATCGTCAATGTGAAGGTCCAAGGAATACATTGAACCGGCAGTGGTGTATCGGAAACTAAAATTGGTCTCACAGGGAATGCTCAAAGCACCGACTGTAAGAAGAGTCTCTATTCTTGTACTTAAGGCGGCATTGTGCCTTTTGTATTTAATTCCGATGCGATTTCTGTGTTTTATCGTCAATGTGTATGTCCAAGGAATACATTGATCCTGCAGTGGTGTATCGGAAACTAATACTGGTCTCACAGGGAATTCTTAAAGCACCGACTGTAAGAAGGGTCTCTTTTCTTGTACTTAGGGCGGCATTGTGCTTTTTGTATTTAATTCCGATGCGATTTCTGTGTTTCATCGTCAATGTGTATGTCCAAGGAATACATTGAACCTGCAGTGGTGCATCGGATCCTAATACTGGTCTCCCAGCGAATGCTCAAAACACCGACTGTATGAAGCGTCGCTATTGTTGTATTTAAGGCGGCATTGTGCCTTTTGTATTTAATTCCGATGCGATTTCTATGTATCATCGTCAATGTGAAGGTCCAAGGAATCCATTGAACCTGCAGTGGTGTATCGGAAACTAATACTGGTCTCACAGGGAATGCTCAAAGCACCCACTGTAAGAAGAGTCCCTATTCTTGTACTTAAGGCGGCATTGTGCCTTTGGTATTTAATTCCGATGCGATTTCTGAGTTTCATCGTCAATGTGAATGTCCAAGGAATACATTGAACTTGCAGTGGTGTATCGGAAACTAATACTGGTCTCACAGGAAAGGATCAATGCACAGACTCTAAGAAGTCTCACTCTTCTTGCACTTAAGACGGCATTGTGCCTTTTGTATTTAATTCCGATGCGATTTCTGTGTTTCATCGTCAATGTGAAGGTCCAAGGAATACATTGAATATGCAGTGGTGTATCGGAAACTAATACTGGTCTCACAGGGAAGGATCAAAGCACAGACTCTAAGAAGTCACACTCGTCTTGCACTTAAGGCGGCATTGAGCCTTTTGTATTTAATTCCGATGCGATTTCTGTGTTTCATCGTCAATGTGAAGGTCCAAGGAATACATTGAACCTGCAGTGGTGTATCGGAAACTAATACTAGTCTCACAGGGAAAGCTCAAAGCACTGGCTGTAAGAAGAGTCTCTATTCTTGTACTTGAGGCGCCATTGTGCCTTTTGAATTTAATTCCGATGCGATTTCTGTGTTTCATCGTCATTGTGAAGGTCCAAGGATAACATTGGACATGCAGTGGTGTATCGGAAACTAATACCGATCTCAAAGGTAAGGATCAAAGCACAGACTCTAAGAAGTCTCACTCTTCTTGCACTTAAGGCGGCATTGTGCCTTTTGTATTTAATTCCGATGCGATTTCTGTGTTTCATCGTCAATGTGAAGGTCCAAGGAATACATTAAACCTGCAGTGGTGTATCGGAAACTAATACTGGTCTCACAGGGAAAGCTCAAAGCACCGCCTGTAAGAAGAGTCTCTATTGTTGTACTTAATGCGGCATTGTGCCTTTTGTATTTAATTCCGATGCGATTTCTGTGTTTCATCGTCAATGTGAAGGTCCTAGGAATACACTGAACCTGCAGTGGTGTATCGGAAACTAATACTGGTCTCACAGGAAAGGATCAAAGCACATACTGTAAGAAGTCTTACTCTTCTTGCACTTAAGGCGGCATTGTGCCTTTTGTATTTAATTACGATGCGGTTTCTGTGTTTCATCGACAATGTGAAGGTCCAAGGAATACATTGAACCTGCAGTGGTGTATCGGAAACTAATACTATTCTCCCAGAAAAGGATCAAAGAAAATACTCTAAGAAGTCACACTCTTATGGCACTTAAGGCGGCATTGTGCCTTTTGTATTTAATTCCGTTGCGATATCTGTGATTCATCGTCAATGTGAAGGTCCTAGGAACAACTGAACCTGCAGTGGTGTATCGGAAACTAATACTGGTCTCACAGGAAAGGATCAAAGCACAGACTCTAAGAAGTCTTACTCTTCTTGCACATAAGGCGGCATTGTGCATTTTGTATTTAATTCCGATGCGATTTCTGTGTTACAACGTCATGTGTATGTCCAAGAAATACACTGAACCTGCAGTGGTGTATCGGAAACTAATACATGTCTCACAGGGAAAGCTCAAAGCACCGACTGTAAGAAGAGTCTCTATTCTTGTACTTAAGGCGGCATTGTGTCTTTTTGTATTTAATTCCGATGCGATTTCTGTGTTTCATCGTCAATGTGAAGGTCCAAGGCATACATTGAACCTGCAGTGGTGCATCGGAAACTAATACTCGTCTAACAGGAAAGGATCAAAGCACAGACTCTAAGAAGTCTCACTCTTCTTGCACTTAAGGCGGCATTGTGCCTTTTGTATTTAATTCCGATGCGATTTCTGTGTTTCATCGTCAATGTGAAGGTCCAAGGAATACATTGAACCTGCAGAGGTGTATCGGAAACGAATACTGGTCTCACAGGAAAGGATCAAAGCACAGACTCTAAGAAGTCACACACTTCTTGCACTTAAGGCGGCATTGTGCCTTTAGTATTTATATTACGATGCGATTTCTGTGTTTCATCGTCAATGTGAAGGTCCAAGGAATACATTCAACCTGCAGTGATGTATCGGAAACTAATACTGGTCTCACAGGGGATGCTCAAAGCACAGACAGTAAGAAGGGTCTCTATTCTTGTACTAAAGGCGGCAATGTGCCTTTTGTATTTATTTCCGATGCGATTTCTGTGTATCATCGTCAATGTGTATGTCCAAGGAATACATTGAACCTGCAGTGGTGTATCGGAAACTAATACTGGTCTCACAGGGAATGCTCAAAGCACCGACTGTAAGAAGAGTCTCTATTCATGTACTTAAGGTGGCATTGTGCCCTTTGTATTTAATTCCGATGCGATTTCTGTGTTTCATCATCAATGTGTATGTACAAGGAATACATTGAACCTGCAGTTGTGCATCGGAAACTAATACTGGTCTCACAGGAAAGGATCAAAGCACAGACTCAAAGACGTCTCACTCTTCATGCACTTAAGGTTGCAATGAGCCTTTTGTATTTAATTCCGATGCGATTTCTGTGTTCCATCTTCAATGTGAAGGTCCAAGGAATACATTGAACCTTCAGTGGTCTATCGAAAACTAATACTGGTCTCACAGGAAAGGATCAAAGCACAGACTCTAAGAAGTGTCACTCTACTTGCACTTAAGGCGGCATTGAGCCCTTTTTATTTAATTCCGATGTAATTTCAGTGTTTCATCATCCATGTGTATGTTTAAGGAATACATGAAACCTGCAGTGGTGTATCGGAAACTAATACTGGTCTCACAGGAAAGGATCAAAGCACAGAATCTAAGAAGTCTCACTCTTCTTGCTCTTAAGGCGGCATTGTGCCTTTTGTATTTAATTCCGATGCGATTTCTGTGTTTCATCGTCATTGTGAAGGTCCAAGGAATACATTGAACCTGCAGTGATGTATCGGAAACTAATACTGGTCTCACAGGAAAGGATCAAAGCACCGACTGTAAGAAGAGTCCCTATTCTTGTACTTAAGGCGGCATTGTGCCTCGTGTATTTAATTGCGATGCGATTATTGTGTTTCATCATCAATGTGAAGGTCCAAGGAATACATTGAACCTGCAGTGGTGTATCGGAAACTAATACTGGTCTCACAGGAATGGATCAAAGTACAGACTCTAAGAAGTCTCACTCTACTTGCACTTAAGGCGCCATTGAGCCTTTTTTATTTTATTCGGATGCGATATCTGTGTTTTATCGTCAATGTGTATGTCCAAGGAAAACATTGAACCTGCAGTGGTGTATCGGAAGCTAATACTTGTCTCACAGGGAATGCTCTAAGCACCGACTGTAGGAAGAGTCTCTATTCTTGTACTTAAGGCGGCATTGTGCCTTTTGTATTTATTTTCGTTGCGATTTCTGTGTTTCATCGTCAATGTGTATGTCCAAGGAATACATTGAACCTGCAGTGGTGCATCGGAAACTAATACTGGTCTCACAGGAAAGGATCAAAGCCCAGACTCTAAGACGTCTCACTCTTCTTGCACTTCAGGTTGCAATGAGCCTTTTGTATTTAATTCCGATGCGATTTCTGTGTTTCATCTTCAATGTGAAGGTCCAAGGAATACATTGAACCTTCAGTGGTCTATCGAAAACTAATACTGGTCTCACAGGAAAGGATCAAAGCACAGACTCTAAGAAGTGTCACTCTACTTGCACTTAAGGCGGCATTGAGCCCTTTTTATTTAATTACGATGTAATTTCAGTGTTTCATCATCCATGTGTATGTTTAAGGAATACATTAAACCTGCAGTGGTGCATCGGAACCTATTACTGGTCTCACAGGGAATGCTCAAAACACCGACTGTAGGAAGAGTCACTATTCTTGTACTTAAGGCGGCATTGTGCCTTTTGTATTTAATTCCGATGCGATTTCTATGTATCATCGTCAATGTGAATGTCCAAGGAATACATTGAACCGGCAGTGGTGTATCGGAAACTAATACAGGTCTCACAGGGATTGTTCAAAGCACCGACTGTTAGAAGAGTCACTATTCTTGTACTTAAGGCGGCATTGTGCCTTTGGTATTTAATTCCATTGCGATTTCTGTGTTTCATCGTCAATGTGAAGGTCCAAGGAATACATTGAACCTACAGTGGAGTATCGGAAGCTAATACTTATCTCACAGGAAAGGATCAAAGCACAGACTCTCAGAAGTCTCACTCTTCTTGCACTTAAGGCTTCATTGTGCCTTTTGTATTTAATTCCGATGCGATTTCTGTGTTTCATCGTCAATGAGAAGGTCCAAGGAATACATTGAACCTGCAGTGGTGTATCGGAAAATAATCTTGGTCTCACAGGGATTGCTCAAAGCACCGACTGCAAGAAGAGTCTCTACTCTTGTACATAAGGCGGCATTGTGCCTTTTGTATTTAATTCCAATGCGATTTCGTTGTTTCATCGTCAATGTGTATGTCCAAGGAATACATTGAACCTGCAGTGGTGTATCGGAACTAATACTGGTCTCACAGGGATTGCTCAAAGCACCGACTGTAAGAAGAGTCTCTATTCTTGTACTTAGGGCGGCATTGTGCCTTTTGTATTTAATTGCGATGCGATTTCTGTGTTTCATCGTCAATGTGTGTGTCCAAGGAATACATTAAACCTGCAGTGGTGCATCGGAACCTATTACTGGTCTCACAGGGAATGCTCAAAACACCGACTGTAAGAAGAGTCACTATTCTTGTACTTAAGGCGGCATTGTGCCTTTTGTATTTAATTCCGATGCGATTTCTATGTATCATCGTCAATGTGAATGTCCAAGGAATACATTGAACCGGCAATGGTGTATCGGAAACTAATACAGGTCTCACAGGGATTGTTCAAAGCACCGACTGTTAGAAGAGTCTCTATTCTTGTACTTAAGGCGGCATTGTGCCTTTTGTAATTAATTCCGATGCGATTTCTGTGTTTCATCGTCAATGAGAAGGTCCAAGGAATACATTGAACCTGCAGTGGTGTATCGGAAAATAATCTTGGTCTCACAGGGAATGCTCAAAGCACCGACTGCAAGAAAAGTCTCTACTCTTTACTTAAGGCGGCATTGTGCCTTTTGTATTTAATTCCGATGCGATTTCGTTGTTTCATCGTCAATGTGTATGTCCAAGGAATACATTGAACCTGCAGTGGTGTATCGGAACTAATACTGGTCTCACAGGTAATGCTCAAAGCACCGACTGTAAGAAGAGTCTCTATACTTGTACTTAGGGCGGCATTGTGCCTTTTGTATTTAATTCCGATGCGATTTCTGTGTTGCATCGTCAATGTGAAGGTCCAAGGAATACATTGAACCTGCAGTGGTGTATCGGAAACTAATACTGGTCTCACAGGAAAGGATCAAAGCACAGACTGTAAGAAGTCTGACTCTTTTTGCACTTAAGTCGGCATTGTGCCTTTTGTATTTAATTTCGATGTCATTTCAGTGTTTCATCGTCAATGTGTATGTCCAAGCAATACATTGAACCGGCAGTGGTGTATCGGAAACTAATACTGGTCTCGCAGGAAAGGATCAAATGACAGACTCTAAGAAGACTCACTCTTCTTGCACTTAAGGCGGTATTGTGGCTTTTGTATTAAATTCCGATGTAATTTCAGTGTTTCATCGTCAATGTGTATGTCCAAGGAATACATTGAACCAGCAGTGGTGTATCGGAAACTAATACTGGTCTCACATGGAACGGTCAAAGCGCCGACTGTAAGAAGAGTCTCTATTCTTGTACTTTAGGCGGCATTGTGCCTTTTGTATTGAATTCCGATGCGATTTCTGTGTTTCATCGTCAATGTGAAGGTCCAAGGAATACAATGAACCTGCAGCGGTGTATCGGAAACTAATACTGGTCTCACAGGAAAGGATCTAAGCACAGACTCTAAGAAGTCTCACTCTTCATGCACTTAAGGCGGCATTGAGCCTTTTTGTATTTAATTCCGATGTGATATCTGTGTTTCATCGTCAATGTGAAGGTCCAAGGAACACATTGAACCTGCAGTGGTGCATCGAAAACTAATACCGGTCTCACAGGAAAGGATCAAAGAACAGACTCTAAGAAGTCTCACTTTTCTTGCACTGAAGGCGGCATTGTGCCTTTTGTATTTAATTCCGATGCGATTTCTGTGTTTCATCGTCAATGTGAAGGTCCAAGGAATACATTAAACCTGCAGTGGTTTATCCGAAACTAGTACTGGTCCCACAGGAAAGGATCTGAGCACAGACTCTAAGAAGTCACACTCTTCTTGCACTTAAGGCGGCATTGTGCCTTTTCTATTTAATTCCGTTGCGATATCTGTGTTTCATCGTCAATGTGAATGTCCATGGAATACATTGAATTTCCAGTGGTGTACTGGAAACTAATACTGGTCTCACAGGGAAAGCTCAAAGCGCCGACTCTATGAAGAGTCTCTATTCTTGTACTTTAGGCGGCATTGTGCCTTTTGTATTGAATTCCGATGCGATTTCTGTGTTTCATCGTCAATGTGAAGGTCCAAGGAATACAATGAACCTGCAGCGGTGTATCGGAAACTAATACTGGTCTCACAGGAAAGGATCTAAGCACAGACTCTAAGAAGTCTCACTCTTCATGCACTTAAGGCGGCATTGTGCCTTTTGTATTTAATTCGGATCGATTTCTGTGTGCATCGTCAATGTGTATGTCCAAGGAATACATTGAACCTGCAGTGGTGTATCGGAAACTAATACTGGTCTCACAGGGAATGCTCAAAACACCGACTGTAAGAAGAGTCTCTATTTTTGTACTTAAGACTGCGTTTTGCGTTTTGTATTTAATTCCGACGCGATTACTGTGTTTCATCGTCAATGTGAAGGTCCAATGAATACATTGAACCTGCTGTGGGTTATCGGAAACTAATACTGGTCTCACAGGAAAGGATCAATCCATAGACTCTAAGAAGTCTCACTCTTCTTGCACTTAAGGCGGCATTGTGCCTTTTGTATTTAATTCCGATCTAATTTCAGTGTTTCATCATCAACGTGTACGTCCAGGGAATTCACTGAACCTGCAGTGGTGTATCGGAAACTAATACTGGTCTCACAGAGAATGCTCAAAACACCGTATGTAGGAAGAGTCTCTATTTTGTACTTAGGGCGGCATTTTGCCTTTTGTATTTAATTCCGATGTGATATCTGTGTTTCATCGTCAATGTGAGGTCCAAGGAACACATTGAACCTGCAGTGGTGTATCGGAAATTAATGCTGGTCTCACAGGAAAAGATCAAAGCACAGACTCGAAGAAGTGTCACTCTTCCTGCACTTAAGGCGGCATTGCGTCTTTTGTATTTAATTCCAATGTAATTTCAGTGGTTCATCGTCAATGTGTAAGTCCTAGGAATACGTTGAACCTGCAGTGGTGCATCGTAAACTAATACTGGTCTCACAGGAAAGGATCAAAGCACAGACTCTAAGACGTCTCACTCTTCTGGCACTTAAGTTGCATTGTGCCTTTTGTATTTAATTCGGATCTAATTTCAGTGTTTCATCGTCAACGTGTGTGTCCAAGGAATACATTGAACCTGCAGTGGTGTATCGGAAACTAATACTGGTCTCACAGGGAATGCTCAAAGCACCGACTGTAAGATGAGGCTCTATTCTTGTTCTTAAGGTGGCATTGTGACTTTTGTATTTAATTGCGATGCGATTTCTGTGTTTCATCATCAATGAGAAGGTCCAAGGAACACATTGAACCTGCAGTGGTGTATCGGAAACTAATACTGGTCTCACAGGAAAGGAGCAAAGCACAACTTTAAGAAGTCTCACTATTCTTGCACTTAAGGCGACTTTTTGTGCCTTTTGCATTTAATTCCGATGCGATTTCTGTGTTTCATCGTCAATGTGTATGTCCAAGGAATACATTGAACCTGCAGTGGTGTATCGGAAACTAATCCTGGTCTCACAGGAAAGGATCAAAGAGCAGACTCTAAGAAGTCTCACTCTTCTTGCACTTAAGGCGGTATTGTGCCTTTGGATTTACCTCCGATGTGATTTCTGTGTTTCATCGTCAATGTGAAGGTCCAAGGAATACATTGAACCTGCAGTGGTTTATCGGAAACTAATCCTGGTCTCACAGGAAAGGATCAAAGCACAGACTCTAAGAAGTGTCACTCTTCATGCACTTAATGCGGCATTGTACCTTTTGTATTTAATTCGGATCGATTTCTGTGTGTCATCGTCAATGTGAAGGTCCTAGGAATACATTGAACCTGCAGTGGTGTATCGGAAACTAATCCTGGTCTCACAGGAAAGGATCAATGTACAGACTCTAAGAAGTCTTACTCTTCTTGCACTTAAGGCGGCATGGTGAGTTTTGTATTCAATTCCGAATTAATTTCAGTGTTTCATCGTCAATGTGTATGTCCAGGAAATACATTGAACTTGCAGAGGTGTGTCAGAAACTAATACTGGTCTCACAGCGAATGCTTAAAACACCGACTGTAAGAGGAGTCTCTATTCTTATATTTAAGGCGGCAATGTGCCTTTTGTATTTAATTCCGACGCGATTTCTGTGTTTCATCGTCAATGTGAAGGTCCAAGAAGTACATTGAACCTGCAGTGGTGTGTCGGAACTAATACTAGTCTCACAGGAAAGAAACAAAGCACAGACTCTAGGAAGTCACCCTCTTCTTGCATTTAAAGCGGCATTGTGCCTTTTGAATTTAATACCGATGAGATATCTGTGTTTCATCGTCAATGTTAATGTTCAAGTAATACATTAAACCTGCAGTGGTGTATCGGAAACTAATACTGGTCTCACAGGAAAGGATCAAAGCACAGACTCTAAGAAGCCTCACGCTTCTTGCACATAATTCGCATTGTGCCTTTTGTATTTAATTCCGATGCGATTTCTATGTTTCCTCGTCAATGTGAAGGTCCAAGGAATACATTGAACCTGCAGTGATGTATCGGAAACTAATACTGGTGTCACAGGAAAGGATCAAAGCACAGACTCTAAGAAGTCTCACTCTTCTTGCACTTAAGGCGGCATTGTGCCTTCTGTATTTAATTCCGATCTAAATTCAGTGTTTCATCATCAACGTGTACGTCCAAGAAATACATTGAACCTGCAGTGGTGTATTTAAAACTAAGACTGGCCTGACAGAGAATGCTCAAAGCACCGACTTTAAGAAGAGTCTCTATTCTTGTACTTAAGGCGGCATTTTGCCTTTTGTATTTAATTCCGATGCGATTTCTGTGTTTAATCGTCAATGTGAAAGTCGAAGGAATACAATGAACCTGCAGTGATGTATCGGAAACTAATGCTGGTCTCATAGGAAAGGATCAAAGCACCGACTGTAAGAAGAGTCTCTATTCTTGTACTTAAGGCGGCATTGTGCCTTTTTTATTTAATTGCGATGCGATTTCTGTGTTTCATCATCAATGTGAAGGTCCAAGGATACATTGAACCTGCAGTGGTGTATCGGAAACTAATACTGGTTCACAGTAAAAGATCAAAGCACAGACTCTAAGAAGTCTCACTCTTCTTGCACTTAAGTTGCATTGTGCCTTTTGTATTTAATTCCGAACTAATTTCAGTGTTTCATCGTCAACGTGTGTGTGTAAGGAATACATTGAACCTGCAGTGGTGTATAGGAAACTAATACTGGTCTCACAGGGAATGCTCAAAGCACCGACTGTAAGAAGAGTCTCTATTCTTGTACTTAAGGCGGCATTGTGCCTTTTATATTTAATTACGATGCGATTTCTGTGTTTCATCATCAATGTGAAGGTCCAAGGAATACATTGAACCTGCACTGGAGTATCGTAAACTAATACTGGTCTCACAGGAGAGGATCATAGCACATACTCTAAGAAGTCTCACTCTTCTTGCACTTAAGGCGGCATTGTGCCTATTGTATTTAAATCCGATGCGATTTCTGTGTTTCATCGTCAATGTGAAGGTCCAAGGAATACATTGAACCTGCAGTGGAGTATCGGAAACTAATACTGGTCTCAGAGGAAATGATCAATGCACAGAATCTAAGAAGTCTCACTCTTCTTGCACTTAAGGCGGCATTGTGCCTTTTGTATTTAATTCCTATGCGATTTCTGTGTTTCATCGTCAATGTGAAGGTATAAGGAATAGATTGAATCAGCAGTGGTGTATCAGAAACTAATACTGGTGTCACAGGAAAGGATCAAAGCACAGACTCTAAGAAGTCTCACTCTTCTTGCACTTAAGGTGGCATTGTGCCTTTGGATTTATGTCCGATGTGATTTCTGTGTTTCATCGTCACTGTAAAGGTCCAAGGTATACATTGAACCTGCAGTGGTTTATCGGAAACTAATACTGGTCACACAGGAAAGGATCACAGCACAGACTCTATGAAGTGTCACTCTTCTTGAAACTTTTTTAATGAGGCATTGTGCCTATTGTATTTAATTCCGATGCGATTTCTGTGTTTCATCGTCAATGTGAAGGTCCAAGGAATACACTGACCCTGCAGTGGAGTATCGGAAACTAATACTGGTCTCACAGGAAAGGATCAAAGCACAGACTCTAAGAAGTCTCACTCTTCTTGCACTTAAGGTGGCACTGCGCCTTTTGTATTTAATTCCGATGTAATTTCAGTGGTTTATCGTCAATTTGTATGTCCTAGGAATACATTGAACCTGCAGTGGTGTATCGGAAACTAATAATGGTCTCACAGGAAAGGATCAAAGCACAGACTCTAAGAAGTCACACTGTTCTTGCACTTAACGCGGCATTGTGAGTATTGTATTCGATTCCGATTTAATTTCATTGTTTCATCGTCAATGTGTATGTCCAAGGAATACATTGAACCTGCAGTGGTGTGTCAGAAACTAATACTGGTCTCACAGGGAATGCTCAAAACAGCGACTGTAAGAGGAGTCTCCATTCTTATATTTAAGGCGGCATTGTGCCTTTTGTATTTTATTCCGACGCGATTTCAGTGTTTCATCGTCAATGTGAAGGTCCAAGGAGTACATTGAACCTGCGGTGGTGTGCCAGAAACTAATACTGGTCTCACAGGAAAGGACCAGAGCACCGACTCTAAGAAGTCACACCCTTCTTCCACTTAAAGCGGCATTGTGCCTTTTGTATTAATTACCGATGAGATATTAGTGTTTCATCGTCAATGTTAATGTCCAAGGAATACATTGAACCTGCAGTGGTGTATCGGAAACTAATACGGGTCTCACAGGAAAGGATCAAAGCACAGACTCTAAGAAGTCTCACTCTTCTTGCACTTAAGTCGCATTGTACCTTTTGTATTTAATTCTGATGCGATTTCTATGTTTCATCGTCAATGTGAAGGTCCAAGGAATACATTGAACCTGCAGTGGTGTATCGAAAACTAATACTGGTCTCTCAGGAAAGGATCAAATCACAGACTCTAAGAAGTCTCATTCTTCTTGCACTTAAGGCGGCATTGTGCCTTTTGTATTTAATTCCGATCTAATTTCAGTGTTTCTTCATCAACGTGTACGTCCAAGGAATACATGGAACCTGCAGTGGTGTATCGGAAACTAATACTGGTCTCACAGAGAATGTTAAAAACACCGTCTGTAAGAAGAGTCTCTATTCTTGTACTTAAGGCGGCATTGTGCCTTTTGTATATAATCGCGATGCGATATCTGTGTTTCATCGTCAATGTGAAGGTCCAATGCACACATTGACCCTGCAGTGGTGTATCGGAAACTAATACTGGTCTCACAGGAAAGGATCAAAGCACAGACTCCAAGAAGTCTCACTCTTCTTGCATTTAAGGCGGCATTGCGCCTTTTGTCTTTAATTCCGATGTAATTTCAGTGGTTCATCGGCAACGTGTATGTCCTAGGAATACATTGAACCTGCAGTGGTGTATCGGAAACTAATAATGGTCTCACAGGAAAGGATCAAAGCACAGACTCTAAGAAGTCACACTGTTCTTGCACTTAACGCGGCATTGTGAGTATTGTATTCGATTCCGATTTAATTTCATTGTTTCATCGTCAATGTGTATGTCCAAGGAATACATTGAACCTGCAGTGGTGTGTCAGAAACTAATACTGGTCTCACAGGGAATGCTCAAAACAGCGACTGTAAGAGGAGTCTCCATTCTTATATTTAAGGCGGCATTGTGCCTTTTGTATTTTATTCCGACGCGATTTCAGTGTTTCATCGTCAATGTGAAGGTCCAAGGAGTACATTGAACCTGCGGTGGTGTGCCAGAAACTAATACTGGTCTCACAGGAAAGGACCAGAGCACCGACTCTAAGAAGTCACACCCTTCTTCCACTTAAAGCGGCATTGTGCCTTTTGTATTAATTACCGATGAGATATTAGTGTTTCATCGTCAATGTTAATGTCCAAGGAATACATTGAACCTGCAGTGGTGTATCGGAAACTAATACGGGTCTCACAGGAAAGGATCAAAGCACAGACTCTAAGAAGTCTCACTCTTCTTGCACTTAAGTCGCATTGTACCTTTTGTATTTAATTCTGATGCGATTTCTATGTTTCATCGTCAATGTGAAGGTCCAAGGAATACATTGAACCTGCAGTGGTGTATCGAAAACTAATACTGGTCTCTCAGGAAAGGATCAAATCACAGACTCTAAGAAGTCTCATTCTTCTTGCACTTAAGGCGGCATTGTGCCTTTTGTATTTAATTCCGATCTAATTTCAGTGTTTCTTCATCAACGTGTACGTCCAAGGAATACATGGAACCTGCAGTGGTGTATCGGAAACTAATACTGGTCTCACAGAGAATGTTAAAAACACCGTCTGTAAGAAGAGTCTCTATTCTTGTACTTAAGGCGGCATTGTGCCTTTTGTATATAATCGCGATGCGATATCTGTGTTTCATCGTCAATGTGAAGGTCCAATGCACACATTGACCCTGCAGTGGTGTATCGGAAACTAATACTGGTCTCACAGGAAAGGATCAAAGCACAGACTCCAAGAAGTCTCACTCTTCTTGCATTTAAGGCGGCATTGCGCCTTTTGTCTTTAATTCCGATGTAATTTCAGTGGTTCATCGGCAACGTGTATGTCCTAGGAATACATTGAACCTGCAGTGGTGTATCGGAAACTAAGACTTGTCCCACAGGGAATGCTCAAAGCACCGTCTTTAAGAAGGGTCTCTATTCTTGTACTTAAGGCGGCATTTTGCATTTTGTATTTCATTCCGATGCGATTTCTGTGTTTCATCGTGAATGTGAAGGTCGAAGGAATACATTGAACCTGCAGTGATGTATCGGAAACTAATACTGGTCTCATAGGAAAGGATCAAGGCACCGACTGTAAGAAGAGTCTCTATTCTTGTACTTAAGGCGGCATTGTGCCTTTTGTATTTAATTGCGATGCGATTTCTGTGTTTCATCATCAATGTGGAAGTCCAATGAATACATTGATCCAGAAGTGGTGTATCGGAAACTAATAATGGTCTCACAGGGAATGCTCAAAGCACCGACTGTAAGAAGAGTCTCTATTCCTGTACTTAAGGCGGCATTGTGCCTTTTGTATTTAATTGTGATGCGATTTCTGTGTTTCATCATCAATGTGAAGGTCCAAGGAATAGATTGAACGTGCAGTGGTGTTTCGGAAACTAATACTGGTCTCACAGGAGAGGATCAAAGCACAGACGCTAAGAAGTCTGACTCTTCTTGCACTTAAGGCGGCATTGTGCCTTTTGTATTTAATTCCGATCTAATTTCAGTGTTTCATCGTCAATGTGTATGTCCAAGGAATACGTTGATCCTGCAGTGGTGTGTCAGAAACTAATTCTGGTCTCACAGGGAATGCTCAAAACACCGACTGTAATAGGAGTCTCTATTCTTATATTTAAGGCGGCATTGTGCCTTTTGTATTTAATTCCGACACGATTTCTGTGTTTCATCCTCAATGTGAAGGTCCAAGGAGTACATTGAACCTGCAGTGGTGTGTCGGAAACTAATACTGATCTCACAGGAAATGACCAAAGCACAGACTCTAAGACGTCACACTCTTCTAGCACTTAAAGCGGCATTGTGCCTTTTGTATTTAATACCGATCAGATAACTGTGTTGCATCGTCAATGATAATGTCCAAGGAATACATTGAACCTTCAGTGGTGTATTGGAAACTAATACTGGTCTCACAGGAAAGGATCAAAACACAGAATCTAAGAAGTCTCACTCTTCTTGCCCTTAAGTCGCATTGTGCCTTTTGTATTTAATTCCGATCTAATTTCAGTGATTCATAGTCAACGTGTATGTCCAAGGAATACATTGAACCTGCAGTGGTGTATCGGAAACTAATACTGGTCAAACAGGAAAGGATCAAAGCACAGACTCTAAGAAGTCTCATTTTTCTTGCACTTAAGTCGTATTGTGCCTTTTGTATTTAATTCTGATCTAATTTCAGTGTTTCATCGTCAACGTGTATGTCCAAGGAATACATTGAACCTGCAGTGGTGTATCGGAAACTAATACTGATCTCACAGGGAATGCTCAAAGCACCGACTGTAAGAAGAGTCTCTATTCCTGTACTTACGGC
Source organism: Schistocerca americana (assembly GCF_021461395.2). Classification (NCBI taxonomy): domain Eukaryota; kingdom Metazoa; phylum Arthropoda; class Insecta; order Orthoptera; family Acrididae; genus Schistocerca; species Schistocerca americana. The sequence goes on along the minus strand of NC_060124.1, from coordinate 625,954,494 downwards.
GGCATTGTGCCTATTGTATTTAATTGTGATGCGATTTCTGTGTTTCATCATCAATGTGAAGGTCCAAGGAATATATTGAACCTGCAGTGGTGCATCGAAAACTAATACTGGTTCACAGGAAAGGATCAAAGCACAGACTTTAAGAAGTCTCACTCTTCTTGCACTTAAGTTGCATTGTTCCTTTTGTATTAAATTCCGATCTATTTTCAGTGTTTCATCATCACGTATGTGTCCAAGGAATACATTGAACCTGCAGTGGTGTATCGGAAACTAATACTGGTCTCACAGGGAATGCTCAAAGCACCGACTGTAAGAAGAGTCTCTATTCTTGTACTTAAGGCGGCATTGTGCCTTTTGTATTTAATTGCGATGCGATTTCTGTGTTTCATCATCAATGTGAAGATCCAAGGAATAGATTGAACGTGCAGTGGTGTTTCGGAAACTAATACTGGTCTCACTGGAGAGGATCAAAGCACAGACGCTAAGAAGTCTGACTCTTCTTGCACTTAAGGCGGCATTGTGCCTTTTGTATTTAATTCCGATGCGATTTCTGTGTTTCATCGACAATGTGAAGGTCCAAGGAATACATTGAACCTGCAGTGGAGTATCGGAAACTAATACTGGTCTCACAGGTAAGGATCAATGCACAGACTCTAAGAAGTCTCACTCTTCTGGCACTTAAGGCGGCATTGTGCCTTTTGTATTTACTTCCGATGCGATTTCTGTGTTTCATCGTCAATGTGAAGGTATAAGGAATACATTGAACCTGCAGTGGTGTATTGGAAACTAATACTGGTCTCACAGGAAAGGATCAAAGCACAGACTCTAAGAAGTCTCATTCTTCTTGCACTTAAGGTGGCACTGCGACCTTTGTATTTAATTCCGATGTAATTTCAGTGGTTTATCGTCAATGTGTATGTCCTAGGAATACACTGAACCTGCAGTGGTGTATCGGAAACAAATACTGGTCTCACAGGAAAGGATCAAAGCACAGACTCTAAGAAGTCGCACTTTTCTTGCACTTAAGCCGTATTATGCATTTTGTATTTAATTCTGATCAAATTTCAGTGTTTCATCGTCAACGTGTATGTCCAAGGAATACATTGAACCTGCAGTGGTGTATCGGAAACTAATAATGGTCTCACAGGGATTGCTCAAAGCACCGACTGTAAGAAGAGTCTCTATTCCTGTACTTAAGGCGGCATTGTGCCTTTTGTATTTAATTGCGATGCGATTTCTGTGTTTCATCATCAATGTGAAGGTCCAAGGAATACATTGAACCTGCAGTGGTGCATCGGAAACTAATACTGGTTCACAGGAATGGATCAAAGCACAGACTATAAGAAGTCCCACTCTTCTTGCATTTAAGGGGTTATTGTGCCTTTTGTATTTAATTCCGATGCGATTTCTGTGTTTCATCCTCAATGTGAAGCTCCAAGGAGTACATTGACCCTGCAGTGGAGTATCGGAAACTAATACTGGTCTCACAGGAAAGAATCAAAGCACAGACTCTAAGAAGTCTCACTCTTTTTGCACTTAAGGTGGCACTGCGCCTTTTGTATTTAATTCCGATGCAATTTCAGTGGTTTATCGTCAATGTGTATGTCCTAGGAACACATTGAACCTGCAGTGGTGTATCGGAAACTAATACTGGTCTAACAGGAAAGGATCAAAGCACAGACACTAAGAAGTCTCACTCTTCTTGCACTTAAGGCGGCATTGTGTGTTTCGTATTAAATTCCGATTTAATTTCAGTGTTTCACCGTCAATTAATATGTCCAAGGAATACATTGAACCTGCAGTGGTGTGTCAGAAACTAATACTGGTCTCACAGGGAATACTCAAAACACCGACTGTAAGAGGAGTCTCTATTCTTATATTTTAGGCGGCGTTGTGCCTTTTGTATTTAATTCCGACGCGATTTCTGTGTTTCATCGTCAATGTCAAGGTCCAAGGAGTACATTGAACCTGCAGTGGTGTATCGGAAACTAATACTGGTCTCACAGGAGAGGATCAAAGCACAGACTCTAAGATGTCTCACTCTTCTTGCACTTAAGGCGGCATTGTGGCTTTTGTATTAGATTCCGATGCGATTTCTGTGTTTCATCGTCAATGTGAAGGTCCAAGGAATACATTGAACATGCAGTGGTGAATCGGAAACTAATACTGGTCTCACAGGGAATGCTCAAAGCACCGACTGCAAGAGGAGTCTCTATTCTTGCACCTATTGCGGCATTGTGCCATTTGTATTTAATTCCGATGTAATTTCAGTGTTTCATCGTCAATGTGTATGTCTAAGGAATATATTGAACCTGCAGTGGTGTATCGGAAACTAATACTGCTCTCACAGGGAATGCTCAAAGCACCGACTGTAAGAAGAGTCTCTATTCCTGTACTTACGGCGGCATTGTGCCTTTTGTATTTAGTTCCGATTCGATTTCTGTGTTTCATCGTCAATGCGAAGGTCCAAGGAATACATTGAACCTGCAGTGGTGTATCGGAAACTAATACTGGTCTCACAGGAAAGGATCAAAGCACTGACTCTAAGAAGTCTTACTCATCTTGCCGTTAAGGCGGCATTGTTCCTTTTTTATTTAATTCCGATGTAATTTCAGTGTTTCATCGTCATTGAGTATGTCCAAGGAATACATTGAACCTGCAGTGGTGTACCGGAAACTAATACTGGTCTCACAGGGAAAGCTCAAACACCGACTGTAAGAAGAGTCTCTATTCTTGCACTTATGGCGGCATTGTGCCTTTTGTATTTAATTCCGATGTAATTTTAGTGTTTCATCGTCAATGTGTATGTCTAAAGATTTCATTGAACCTGCAGTGGTGTATCGGAAACTAATACTGGTCTCACAGGGAAAGCTCAATGCACCGACTGTAAGAAGAGTCTCTATTCTTGTATTTATTGCGGCATTGTGCATTTTGTATTTAGTTCCGATGCGATTTCTGTGCTTCATCGTCAATGCGAAGGTCCAAGGAATACATTAAACCTGCAGTGGTGTATCGGAATCTAATACTGGTCTCACAGGAAAGGATCAAAGCACAGACTCTAAGAAGTCTCACTCATCTTGCAGTTAAGGCGGCATTGTTCCTTTTGTATTTAATTCCGATGTAATTTCAGTGTTTCATCGTCTTTGAGTATGTCCGACGAATGCATTGAACTTGGAGTGGTGTATCGGAAACTAATACTGGTCTCACAGGGAATGCTCGAAGCACCGACTGTAAGAAGAGTCTCTATTCTTGTACGTAAGGCGGCATTGTGCCTTTTGTATTTATTTCCGATGCGATTTCTGTGTTTCATCGTCAATGTGTATGTTCAAGGAATACATTGAACCTGCAGTGGTGTATCAGAAACTAATACTAGTATCACAGGGAATGCTCAAAGCACCGACTGTAAGAGGCGTCTCTATTCTTGCACTTATGGCGGCATCGTGCCATTTATATTTAATTCCAATGTAATTTCAGTGTTTCATCGTCAATGTGTATGTCTAAGAAATACATTGAACCTGCAGTGGTGTATCGGAAACTAATACTGGTAACACAGGGAATGCTCAAAGCACCGACTGTAAGAAGAGTCTCTATTCTTGTACTTATTGCGGCATTGTGCCTTTTGTATTTAGTTCCGATTCGATTTCTGTGTTTCATCGTCAATGCGAAGGTCCAAGGAATACATTAAACCTCCAGTGGTGTACCGGAAACTAATACTGGTCTCACAGGAAAGGATCAAAGCACAGACTCTAAGAAGTCTCACTCATCTTGCCGTTAAGGTGGCATTGTCCCTTTTGTATTTATTTCCGATGTAATTTCAGTGTTTCATCGTCAATGAGTATGTCCAAGGTATACATTGAACCTGGAGTGGTGTATCGGAAACTAATACTGGTCTCACAGGGAATGTTCAATGCACCGCCTGTATGAAGAGTTTCTATTCTTGTACGTAAGGCGGCATTGTGCCTTTTGTAATTAATTCCGATGCGATTTCTGTGTTTCATCGTCAATGTGTATGTCCAAGCAATACATTGAACCTGCAGTGGTGTATCGGAAACTAATACTGGTCTCACAGGAAATGCTCAAAGCACCGACTGTAAGAAGAGTCTCTATTCTTGTACTGAAGGCGGCATTATGCCTTTAGTATTTAATTCCGATGCGAATTCTGTGTTTCATCGTGAATGTGAAGGTCCAAGGAATACATTGAACCTGCAGTGGTGTATCAGAAACTAATCCTGGTCTCACAGTGAATGCTCAAAGCACCGACTGTAAGAAGAGTCTCTATTCTTGTACTAAAATCGGCATTGTGCATTTTTTATTAAATTCCGATGCAATATCTGTGTTTCATCGTCAATGTGTATGTCCAAGGAATACATTGAACCTGCAGTGGTGTATCGGAAACTAATACTGGTCTCACAGGAAAGATCAAAGCACAGACTCTAAGAAGTCTCATTCTTCTTGCCCATAAGGCGGCATTGTGCCTTTTGTATTTAATTCCGATGTAATTTCAGTGTTTCATCGTCAATGCGTATGTCCTAGGAATACATGGAATCTGCAGTGGTGTATCGGAAGCTAATACTGGTCTCACAGGGAATGCTCAAAGCACCGACTGTAAGAAGAGTCTCTATTCTTGTACGAAAGGCGGCATTGTGCCTTTGTATTTAAATCCGATGCGATTTCTGTGTTTCATCGTCAATGTGTATGTCCAAGGAATACATTGAACCTGCAGTGGTGTATCAGAAGCTAATACTGGTCTAACAGGGAATGCTCAAAACACCGACTGTAGGAAGAGTCTCTATTCTTGTACTTAAGGCGGCATTGTGCCTTTTGTATTTAATTCCGATGCGATTTCTGTGTTTCATCGTCAATGTGAAGGTACAAGGAATACATTGTACCTGCAGTGGTGTATCGGAAACTAATACTGGTCTCACAGGGAATGCTCAAACCACCGACTGCAAGAGGAGCCTCTATTCTTGCACCTATGGCGGCATTGTGCCATTTGTATTTAATTCCGATGTAATTTCAGTGTTTCATCGCCAATGTGTATGTCTATGGAATACATTGAACCTGCAGTGGGGTATCGGAAACTAATACTGGACTCACAGGGAATGCTCAAAGCACCGACTGAAAGAAGAGTCTCTATTCTTGTACTTATTGCGGCATTGTGCCTTTTGTATTTAGTTCCGATTCGATTTCTGTGTTTCATCGTCAATGCGAAGGTCCAAGGAATACATTGAACCTGCAGTGGTGTATCGGAAACTAATACTGGTCTCACAGGAAAGGATCAAAGCAAAGACTCTAAGAAGTCTTACTCATCTTGCCGTTAAGGCGGCATTGTGCCTTTTGTATTTAATTCCGATGCGATTTCTGTGTTTCATCGTCAATGTGTATGTCCAAGGAATACATTGTACCTGCATTGGTGTATCGGAAACTAATACTGGTCTCACAGGGAATGCTCAAAGCACCGACTGTAAGAGGTGTCTCTATTCTTCCACTTATGGCGGCATTGTGCCATGTATATTTAATTCCGATGTAATTTCAGTGTTTCATCGTCAATGTGTATGTCTAAGGAATACATTGAACCTGCAGTGGTGTATCGGAAACTAATACTGGTCACACAGGGAATGCTCAAAGCACCGACTGTAAGAAGAGTCTCTATTCTTGTACTTATTGCGGCATTGTGCCTTTTGCATTTAGTTCCGATTCGATTTCTGTGTTTCATCGTCAATGCGAAGGTCCAAGGATTTCATTGCACCTGCAGTGGTGTATCGGAAACCATTACTGGTCTCACAGGAAAGATCAAAGCACAGACTCTAACAAGTCTCATTCTTCTTGCACTTAAGGCGGCATTGTGCCTTTTGTATTTAATTCCGATGTAATTTCAGTGTTTCATCATCAATGTGTATGTCCTAGGAATACATGGAATCTGCAGTGGTGTATCGGAAGCTAATACTGGTCTAACAGGGAATGCTCAAAGCACCGACTGTAAGAAGAGTCTCTATTCTTGTACGTAAGGCGGCATTGTGCCTTTAGTATTTAATTCCGATGCGATTTCTGTGTTTCATCGTCAATGTGTATGTCCAAGCAATACATTGAACCTGCAGTGGTGTATCGGAAACTAATACTGGTCTCACAGGAAATGCTCAAAGCACCGACTGAAAGAAGAGTCTCTATTGTTGTACTGAAGGCGGCATTATGCCTTTAGTATTTAATTCCGATGCGAATTCTGTGTTTCATCGTGAATGTGAAGGTCCAAGGAATACATTGAACCTGCAGTGGTGTATCATAACCTGATACTGGTCTCACAGTGAATGCTCAAAGCACCGACTGTAAGAAGAGTCTCTATTCTTGAACAAAAATCGGCATTGTGACTTTTTTATTAAATTCCGATGCAATATCTGTGTTTCATCGTCAATGTGTATGTCCAAGGAATACATTGAACCTGCAGTGGTGTATCGGAAACTAATACTGGTCTCACAGGGAAAGCTCAAAGCACCGACTGTAAGAAGAGTCTATATTCTTGTACTTAAGGCGGCATTGTGCCTTTTGTATTTAATTCCAATGCGATTTCTGTGTTTAATCGTCAATGTGAAGGTCCAAGGAATACATTGCACCTGCAGTGGTGTATCGGAAACAATTACTGGTCTCACAGGAAAGATCAAAGCACAGACTCTAAGAAGTCTCATTCTTCTTGCACTTAAGGCGGCATTGTGCCTTTTGTATTTAATTCCGATGTATTTTCAGTGTTTCATCGTCAATGTGTATGTCATAGGCGTACATGGAATCTGCAGTGGTGTATCGGAAGCTAATACTGGTCTCACAGGGAATGCTCAAAGCACCGACTGTAAGAAGAGTCTCTATTCTTGTACTTAAGGCGGCATTGTGCCTTTTGTATTTAATTCCGATGCGAATTCTGTGTTTCATCGTCAATGTGTATGTCTAAGAAAAACATTGAACCTGCAGTGGTGTATCGGAAACTAATACTGGTAACACAGGGAATGCTCAAATCACCGACTGTAAGAAGAGTCTCTATTCTTGTACTTATTGCGGCAGTGTGCCTTTTGTATTTAGTTCCAATTCGATTTCTGTGTTTCATCGTCAATGCGAAGGTCCAAGGAATACATTAAACCTGCAGTGGTGTACCGGAAACTAATACTGGTCTCACAGGAAAGGATCAAAGCACAGACTCTAAGAAGTCTCACTCATCTTGCCGTTAAGGCGGCATTGTTCCTTTTGTATTTATTTCCTATGTAATTTCAGTGTTTCATCGTCAATGAGTATGTCCAAGGTATACATTGAACCTGGAGTGGTGTATCGGAAACTAATACTGGTCTCACAGGGAGTGTTCAATGCACCGCCTGTAAGAAGAGTTTCTATTCTTGTACGTAAGGCGGCATTGTGCCTTTTGTAATTAATTCCGATGCGATTTCTGTGTTTCATCGTCAATGTGTATGTCCAAGCAATACATTGAACCTGCAGTGGTGTATCGGAAACTAATACTGGTCTCACAGGAAATGCTCAAAGCACCGACTGTAAGAAGAGTCTCTATTCTTGTACTGAAGGCGGCATTATGCCTTTAGTATTTAATTCCGATGCGAATTCTGTGTTTCATCGTGAATGTGAAGGTCCAAGGAATACATTGAACCTGCAGTGGTGTATCAGAAACTAATACTGGTCTCTCAGGGAATGCTCAAAGCACCGACTGTAAGACAAGTCTCTATTCTTGTACTTAAGGCGGCATTGTGCCTTTTGTATTTAATTCCGATGCGATTTCTGTGTTTCATCGTCAATGTGAAGGTACAAGGAATACATTGCACCTGCAGTGGTGTATCGGAAACAATTACTGTTCTCACAGGAAAGATCAAAGCACAGACTCTAAGAAGTCTCATTCTTCTTGCACTTAAGGCGGCATTGTGCCTTTTGTATTTAATTCCGATGTATTTTCAGTGTTTCATCGTCAATGTGTATGTCATAGGCGTACATGGAATCCGCAGTGGTGTATCGGAAGCTAATACTGGTCTCACAGGGAATGCTCAAAGCACCGACTGTAAGAAGAGTCTCTATTCTTGTACTTAAGGCGGCATTGTGCCTTTTGTATTTAATTCCGATGCGAATTCTGTGTTTCAACGTCAATGTGAAGGTCCAAGGAATACATAGACTCCGCAGTGGTGTATGGGAAACTAATACTGGTCTCACAGGGAATGCTCAAAGTACCGACTGTAAGAAGACTCTCTATTCTTGTACGTAAGGCGGCATTGTGCCTTTTGTATATAATTCCGATTCGATTTCTGTGTTTTATCGTCAATGTGTGTGTCCAAGGAATACACTGAACCTGCAGTGGTGCAACGGAAACTAATACTGGTCTCACAGGGAATGCTCAAAGCGCCAACTGTAAGAAGAGTCTCTATCCTTGTACTTAAGGCGGTATTGTGCCTTTTGCATTTATTTCCGATGTGATTTCTGTGTTTCATCGTCAATGTGAAGGTACAAGGAATACATTGTACCTGCAGTGGTGTATCGGAAACTAATACTGGTCTCACAGGGAATGCTCAAAGCACAGACTGTAAGAGGAGTCTTTATTCTTGCACTTATGGTGGCATTGTGCCTTTTGTATTTAATTCCAATGTAATATCAGTATTTCATCGTCAATGTGTTTGTCTAAGGTATACATTGAAACTACAGTGGTGTATCGGAAACTAATACTGGTCTCACAGGCAATGCTCAAAACACCGACTGTAAGAAGAGTCTCTATTCTTGTACTTATTGCGGCATTGTGCCCTTTGTATTTAGTTCCACTGCGATATCTGTGTTTCGTCGTCAATGCGAAGGTCCAAGGAGTACATTGAACCTGCAGTGGTGAATCGGAAACTAATACTGGTCTCACAGGGAATGCTCAAAGCATCGACTGTAGGAAGAGTCTCAATTCTAGTACTTAAGGCGGCATTGTGCCTTTTGTATTTAATTCCGATGCGATTTCTGTGTTTCATCGTCAATGGGAAGTTCCAAGGAATACATTGTACCTGCTGTGGTGTATCGGAAACAAATACTGGTCTCACAGGGAATGCTCAAAGCACCGACTGTAAGAAGGGTCTCTATTCTGGCACTTATGGCGGTATTGTGCCTTTTGTGTTTAATTCCGATGCGATTACTGTGTTTCATCGTCAATGTGTATGTCTAAGGAATACATTGAAGCTGAAGTAGTGTATCGGAAACTAATATTGGTCTCACAGGGAATGCTCAAAGCACCGACCGTAAGGAGAGTCTCTATTCTTGTACTTATTGCGGCATTGTGCCTTTTGTATTTAGTTCCGATTCGTTTTCTGTGTTTCATCGTCAATGCGAAGGTCCAAGGAATACAATGATCCTGCAGTGGTATATCGGAAACTATAACTGGTCTCATAGGAAAGGATCAAAGCACAGACTCTAAGAAGTCTTACTCATCTTGCCGTTAAGGCGGCATTGTTCCTTTTGTATTTAAATCCGATGGAATTTCAGTGTTTCATCGTCAATGAGTATGTCCAAGGAATACATTGAACCTGGAGTGGTGTACCGGAAACTAATACTGGTCTCACAGGGAAAGCTCAAAGCACCGACTGAAAGAAGAGTCTCTATTCTTGCACTTATGGCGGAATTGTGCGTTTTGTATTTAATTCCGATGTAATTTTAGTGTTTCATCGTCAATATGTATGTCTAAGGAATTCATTGAACCTGCAGTTGTGTATGGGAAACTAATACTGGTCTCACAGGTAAAGCTCAAAGCACCGACTGTAAGAAGAGTCTCTAATCTTGTACTTAAGTTGGCATTGTGCATTTTGTATTTAGTTCCGATGCGATTTCTGTGAATCATCGTCAATGCGAAGGTCCAAGGAATACATTGAACCTGCAGTGGTGTATCGGAAACTAATACTGGTCTCACAGGAAAGGATCACAACACAGACTCTAAGAAGTCTCACTCATCTTGCAGTTAAGGCGGCATTGTTCCTTTTGTATTTAATTCCGATGTAATTTCAGTGTTTCATCGTCAATGAGTATGTCCAAGGAATACATTGAACCTGGAGTGGTGTATCGGAAACTAATACTGAACTCACAGGGAATGCTCAAAGCACCGACTGTAAGAAGAGTCTCTATTCTTGCACTTATGGCGGCATTGTGCCTTTTGTATTTAATTCCGATGTAATTTCAGTGTTTCATCGTCAATGTGTATGTCTAAAGAATTCATTGAACCTGCAGTGGTGTATCGGAAACTAATACTGGTCTCCCAGGGAATGCTCAATGCACCGACTGTAAGAAGAGTCTCTATTCTTGTATTTATTGCGGCATTGTGCATTTTGTATTTAGTTCCGATGCGATTTCTGTGTTTCATCGTCAATGCGAAGGTCCAAGGAATACATTAAACCTGCAGTGGTGTATCGGAATCTAATACTGGTCTCACAGGAAAGGATCAAAGCACAGACTCTAAGAAGTCTCACTCATCTTGCAGTTAAGGCGGCATTGTTCCTTTTGTATTTAATTCCGATGTAATTTCAGTGTTTTATCGTCTTTGAGTATGTCCGAGGAATGCATTGAACTTGGAGTGGTGTATCGGAAACTAATACTGGTCTCACAGGGAATGCTCGAAGCACCGACTGTAAGAAGAGTCTCTATTCTTTTACGTAACGCGGCATTGTGCCTTTTGTATTTATTTCCGATGCTATTTCTGTGTTTCATCGTCAATGTGTATGTTCGAGGAATACATTGAACCCGCAGTGGTGTATCAGAAACTAATACTAGTATCACAGGGAATGCTCAAAGCAACGACTGTAAGAGGCGTCTCTATTCTTGCACTTATGGCGGCATTGTGCCATTTATATTTAATTCCGATGTAATTTCAGTGTTTCATCGTCAATGTGTATGTCTAAGAAATACATTGAACCTGCAGTGGTGTATCGGAAACTAATACTGGTAACACAGGGAATGCTCAAAGCACCGACTGTAAGAAGAGTCTCTATTCTTGTACTTATTGCGGCATTGTGCCTTTTGTATTTAGTTCCAATTCGATTTCTGTGTTTCATCGTCAATGCGAAGGTCCAAGGAATACATTAAACCTGCAGTGGTGTACCGGAAACTAATACTGGTCTCACAGGAAAGGATCAAAGCACAGACTCTAAGAAGTCTCACTCATCTTGCCGTTAAGGCGGCATTGTTCCTTTTGTATTTATTTCCGATGTAATTTCAGTGTTTCATCGTCAATGAGTATGTCCAAGGTATACATTGAACCTGGAGTGGTGTATCGGAAACTAATACTGGTCTCACAGGGAGTGTTCAATGCACCGCCTGTAAGAAGAGTTTCTATTCTTGTACGTAAGGCGTCATTGTGCCTTTTGTAATTAATTCCGATGCGATTTCTGTGTTTCATCGTCAATGTGTATGTCCAAGCAATACATAGAACCTGCAGTGGTGTATCGGAAACTAATACTGGTCTCACAGGAAATGCTCAAAGCACCGACTGTAAGAAGAGTCTCTATTCTTGTACTGAAGGCGGCATTATGCCTTTAGTATTTAATTCCGATGCGAATTCTGTGTTTCATCGTGAATGTGAAGGTCCAAGGAATACATTGAACCTGCAGTGGTGTATCAGAAACTAATACTGGTCTCTCAGGGAATGCTCAAAGCACCGACTGTAAGACAAGTCTCTATTCTTGTACTTAAGGCGGCATTGTGCCTTTTGTATTTAATTCCGATGCGATTTCTGTGTTTCATCGTCAATGTGAAGGTACCAGGAATACATTGTACCTGCATTGGTGTATCGGAAACTAATACTGGTCTCACAGGGAATGCTCAAAGCACCGACTGTAAGAGGTGTCTCTATTCTTGCACTTATGGCGGCATTGTGCCATGTATATTTAATTCCGATGTAATTTCAGTGTTTCATCGTCAATGTGTATGTCTATGGAATACATTGAACCTGCAGTGGTGTATCGGAAACTAATACTGGTCACACAGGGAATGCTCAAAGCACCGACTGTAAGAAGAGTCTCTATTCTTGTACTGAAGGCGGCATTATGCCTTTAGTATTTAATTCCGATGCGATTTCTGTGTTTCATCGTCAATGTGTATGTCCAAGCAATACATTGAACCTGCAGTGGTGTATCGGAAACCATTACTGGTCTCACAGGAAAGGATCACAACACAGACTCCAACAAGTCTCATTCTTCTTGCACTTAAGGCGGCATTGTGCCTTTTGTATTTAATTCCGATGTAATTTCAGTGTTTCATCGTCAATGTGTATGTCATAGGCGTACATGGAATCTGCAGTGGTGTATCGGAAGCTAATACTGGTCTCACAGGGAATGCTCAAAGCACCGACTGTAAGAAGAGTCTCTATTCTTGTACTTAAGGCGGCATTGTGCCTTTTGTATTTAATTCCGATGCGAATTCTGTGTTTCAACGTCAATGTGAAGGTCCAAGGAATACATAGACTCTGCAGTGGTGTATGGGAAACTAATACTGGTCTCACAGGGAATGCTCAAAGTACCGACTGTAAGAAGACTCTCTATTCTTGTACGTAAGGCGGCATTGTGCCTTTTGTATTTAATTCCGATTCGATTTCTGTGTTTTATCGTCAATGTGTGTGTCCAAGGAATACACTGAACCTGCAGTGGTGTAACGGAAACTAATACTGGTCTCACAGGGAATGCTCAAAGCGCCAACTGTAAGAAGAGTCTCTATCCTTGTACTTAAGGCGGTATTGTGCCTTTTGCATTTATTTCCGATGTGATTTCTGTGTTTCATCGTCAATGTGAAGGTACAAGGAATACATTGTACCTGCAGTGGTGTATCGGAAACTAATACTGGTCTCACAGGGAATGCTCAAAGCACAGACTTTAAGAGGAGTCTTTATTATTGCACTTATGGTGGCATTGTGCCTTTTGTATTTAATTCCAATGTAATTTCAGTATTTCATCGTCAATGTGTTTGTCTAAGGTATACATTGAAACTACAGTGGTGTATCGGAAACTAATACTGGTCTCACAGGCAATGCTCAAAACACCGACTGTAAGAAGAGTCTCTATTCTTGTACTTATTGCGGCATTGTGCCCTTTGTATTTAGTTCCACTGCGATATCTGTGTTTCGTCGTCAATGCGAAGGTCCAAGGAATACATTGAACCTGCAGTGGTGAATCGGAAACAAATACTGGTCTCACAGGGAATGCTCAAAGCATCGACTGTAGGAAGAGTCTCAATTCTTGTACTTAAGGCGGCATTGTGCCTTTTGTATTTAATTCCGATGCGATTTCTGTGTTTCATCGTCAATGGGAAGTTCCAAGGAATACATTGTACTTGCTGTGGTGTATCGGAAACAAATACTGGTCTCACAGGGAATGCTCAAAGCACCGACTGTAAGAAGGGTCTCTATTCTGGCACTTATGGCGGTATTGTGCCTTTTGTGTTTAATTCCGATGTAATTTTAGTGTTTCATCGTCAATATGTATGTCTAAGGAATTCATTGAACCTGCAGTGGTGTATGGGAAACTAATACTGGTCTCACAGGTAAAGCTCAAAGCACCGACTGTAAGAAGAGTCTCTAATCTTGTACTTAAGTTGGCATTGTGCATTTTGTATTTAGCTCCGATGCGATTTCTGTGAATCATCGTCAATGCGAAGGTCCAAGGAATACATTGAACCTGCAGTGGTGTATCGGAAACTAATACTGGTCTCACAGGAAAGGATCACAACACAGACTCTAAGAAGTCTCACTCATCTTGCAGTTAAGGCGGCATTGTTCCTTTTGTATTTAATTCCGATGTAATTTCAGTGTTTCATCGTCAATGAGTATGTCCAAGGAATACATTGAACCTGGAGTGGTGTATCGGAAACTAATACTGGTCTCACAGGGAATGCTCAAAGCACCGACTGTAAGAAGAGTCTCCATTCTTGTACGTAAGGCGGCATTGTGCCTTTTGTATTTAATTCCGATGCGATTTCTGTGTTTAATCGTCAATGTGTATGTCCAAGCAATACATTGAACCTGCAGTGGTGTATCAGAAACTCATACTGGTCTCACAGGGAATGCTCAAAGCACCGACTGTAAGAAGAGTCTCTATTCTTGTAATTAAGGCGGCATTGTGCCTTTTGTATTTAATTCCGATGCGATTTCTGTGTTTCATCGTCAATGTGAAGGTACAAGGATTACATTGTACCTGCAGAGGTGTATCGGAAACTAATACTGGTCTCACAGGGAGTGCTCAAAGCACCGACTGTAAGAGGAGTCTCTATTCTTGCACTTATGGCGGCATTGTGCCATTTGTATTTAATTCCGATGTAATTTCAGTGTTTCATCGTCAATGTGTATGTCTAAGGAATACATTGAACCTGCAGTGGTGTATCGGAAACTAATTCTGGTCACACAAGGAATGCTCAAAGCACCGACTGTAAGAAGAGTCTCTATTCTTGTACTTATTGCGGCATTGTGCCTTTTGTATTTAGGTCCGATTCGATTTCTGTGTTTCATCGTCAATGCGAAGGTCCAAGGAATACATTGAACCTGCAGTGGTGTATCGGAAACTAATACTGGTCTCACAGGAAAGGATCAAAGCACAGACTGTAAGAGGAGTCTTTATTCTTGCACTTATGGTGGCATTGTGCCTTTTGTATTTAATTCCAATGTAATTTCAGTATTTCATCGTCAATGTGTTTGTCTAAGGTATACATTGAAACTACAGTGGTGTATCGGAAACTAATACTGGTCTCACAGGGAATGCTCAAAACACCGACTGTAAGAAGAGTCTCTATTCTTGTACTTATTGCGGCATTGTGCCCTTTGTATTTAGTTCCACTGCGATATCTGTGTTTCGTCGTCAATGCGAAGGTCCAAGGAATACATTGAACCTGCAGTGGTGAATCGGAAACTAATACTGGTCTCACAGGGAATGCTCAAAGCATCGACTGTAGGAAGAGTCTCAATTCTTGTACTTAAGGCGGCATTGTGCCTTTTGTATTTAATTCCGATGCGATTTCTGTGTTTCATCGTCAATGGGAAGTTCCAAGGAATACATTGTACCTGCTGTGCTGTATCGGAAACAAATACTGGTCTCACAGGGAATGCTCAAAGCACCGACTGTAAGAAGGGTCTCTATTCTGGCATTTATGGCGGTATTGTGCCTTTTGTGTTTAATTCCGATGCGATTTCTGTGTTTCATCGTCAATGTGTATGTCTAAGGAATACATTGAAGCTGCAGTAGTGTATCGGAAACTAATATTGGTCTCACAGGGAATGCTCAAAGCACCGACCGTAAGGAGAGCCTCTATTCTTGTACTTATTGCGGCATTGTGCCTTTTGTATTTAGTTCCGATTCGTTTTCTGTGTTTCATCGTCAATGCGAAGGTCCAAGGAATACAATGATCCTGCAGTGGTATATCGGAAACTAAAACTGGTCTCACAGGAAAGGATCAAAGCACAGACTCTAAGAAGTCTTACTCATCTTGCCGTTAAGGCGGCATTGTTCCTTTTGTATTTAATTCCGATGGAATTTCAGTGTTTCATCGTCAATGAGTATGTCCAAGGAATACATTGAACCTGGAGTGGTGTACCGGAAACTAATACTGGTCTCACAGGGAAAGCTCAAAACACCGACTGAAAGAAGAGTCTCTATTCTTGCACTTATGGCGGAATTGTGCGTTTTGTATTTAATTCCGATGTAATTTTAGTGTTTCATCGTCAATATGTATGTCTAAGGAATTCATTGAACCTGCAGTGGTGTATGGGAAACTAATACTGGTCTCACAGGTAAAGCTCAAAGCACCGACTGTAAGAAGAGTCTCTAATCTTGTACTTAAGTTGGCATTGTGCATTTTGTATTTAGTTCCGATGCGATTTCTGTGAATCATCGTCAATGCGAAGGTCCAAGGAATACATTGAACCTGCAGTGGTGTATCGGAAACTAATACTGGTCTCACAGGGAAGGATCACAACACAGACTCTAAGAAGTCTCACTCATCTTGCAGTTAAGGCGGCATTGCTCCTTTTGTATTTAATTCCGATGTAATTTCAGTGTTTCATCGTCAATGAGTATGTCCAAGGAATACATTGAACCTGGAGTGGTGTATCGGAAACTAATACTGGTCTCACAGGGAATGCTCAAAGCACCGACTGTAAGAAGAGTCTCCATTCTTGTACGTAAGGCGGCATTGTGCCTTTTGTATTTAATTCCGATGCGATTTCTGTGTTTAATCGTCAATGTGTATGTCCAAGCAATACATTGAACCTGCAGTGGTGTATCAGAAACTCATACTGGTCTCACAGGGAATGCTCAAAGCACCGACTGTAAGAAGAGTCTCTATTCTTGTACTTAAGGCGGCATTGTGCCTTTTGTATTTAATTCCGATGCGATTTCTGTGTTTCATCGTCAATGTGAAGGTACAAGGATTACATTGTACCTGCAGAGGTGTATCGGAAACTAATACTGGTCTCACAGGGAGTGCTCAAAGCACCGACTGTAAGAGGAGTCTCTATTCTTGCACTTATGGCGGCATTGTGCCATTTGTATTTAATTCCGATGTAATTTCAGTGTTTCATCGTCAATGTGTATGTCTAAGGAATACATTGAACCTGCAGTGGTGTATCGGAAACTAATTCTGGTCACACAAGGAATGCTCAAAGCACCGACTGTAAGAAGAGTCTCTATTCTTGTACTTATTGCGGCATTGTGCCTTTTGTATTTAGGTCCGATTCGATTTCTGTGTTTCATCGTCAATGCGAAGGTCCAAGGAATACATTGAACCTGCAGTGGTGTATCGGAAACTAATTCTGGTCTCACAGGAAAGGATCAAAGCACAGACTCTAAGAAGTCTCACTCATCTTGCCGTTAAGTCGGCATTGTTCCTTTTGTATTTAATTCCGATGTAATTTCAGTGTTTGATCGTCAATGAGTATGTCCAAGGATAACATTGAACCTGCAGTGGTGTATCGGAAACTAATACTGCTCTCGAAGGGGAATGCTCAAAGCACCGATTGTAAGAAGAGTCTCTATTCTTGTACTTAAGGCGGCATTGTGCCTTTTGTATTTAATTCCGATGCGATTTCTGTGTTTCATCGTCAATGGGAAGTTCCAAGCAATACATTGTATCTGCTGTGGTGTATCGGAAACCAATACTGGTCTCACAGGGAATGCTCAAAGCACCGACTGTAAGAAGGGTCTCTATTCTGGCACTTATGGCGGTATTGTGCCTTTTGTGTTAAATTCCGATGCGATTTCTGTGTTTCATTGTCAATGTGTATGTCCAAGGAATACATTGTACCTGCAGTGGTGTATCGGAAACTAATACTGGCCTCACAGGGAATGCTCAAAGCACCGACTGTAAGAAGAGTATCTATTCATGCACTTATGGCGGCATTGTGCATTTTGTATTTAATTCCGATGTAATTTCAGTGTTTCATCGTCAATGTGTATGTCTAAGGAACACATTGAACCTGCAGTGGTGTATCGGAAACTAATACTGGTCTCACAGGGAATGCTCAAAGCACCGACTGTAAGAAGAGTCTCTATTCTTGTACGTAAGGCGGCATTGTGCCTTTTGTATTTATTTCCGATGTGACTTCTGTGTTTCATCGTCAATGTGAAGGTCCAAGGAATACACTGAACCTGCAGTGGTGTACCGGAAACTAATACTGGTCTCACAGGAAAGGATCAAAGCACAGACTCTAAGAAGTCTCACTCTTGTCGCACTTAAGGCGGCATTGTGCCTTTTGTATTCAATTCCGATGTAATTTCAGTGTTTCATCGTCAATGTGTATGTCTAAGGAATACATTGAACCTGCAGTGGTGTATCGGAAACTAATTCTGGTCACACAAGGAATGCTCAAAGCACCGACTGTAAGAAGAGTCTCTATTCTTGTACTTATTGCGGCATTGTGCCTTTTGTATTTAGGTCCGATTCGATTTCTGTGTTTCATCGTCAATGCGAAGGTCCAAGGAATACATTGAACCTGCAGTGGTGTATCGGAAACTAATTCTGGTCTCACAGGAAAGGATCAAAGCACAGACTCTAAGAAGTCTCACTCATCTTGCCGTTAAGTCGGCATTGTTCCTTTTGTATTTAATTCCGATGTAATTTCAGTGTTTGATCGTCAATGAGTATGTCCAAGGAATATATTGAACCTGCAGTGGTGTATCGGAAACTAATACTGGTCTCACAGGAAAGAATCATAGCACAGACGCTAAGAAGTCTCATCATCTTGCAGTTAAGGCGCCATTGTTCCTTTTGTATTTAATTCCGATGTAATTTCAGTGTATCATCGTCATTGACTATGTCCAAGGAATACATTGAACCTGGAGTGGTCTATCGGAAACTAATACTGGTCTCACAGGAAATGCTCAAAGCACCGACTATAAGAAGAGTCTCTATTCTTGTACGTAAGGCGGCATTGTGCCTTTTGTATTTAATTCCGATGCGATATCTGTGTTTCATCGTCAATGTGTATGTCCAAGCAATACATTGAACCTGCAGTGGTGTATCAGAAACTAATACTGGTCACACAGGGAATGCTCAAAGCACCGACTGTAAGAAGAGTCACAATTCTTGTACTTAAGGCGGCATTGTGCCTTTTGTATTTAATTCCGATGCGATTTCTGTGTTTCATCGTCAATGTGAAGGTACAAGAAATACATTGTACCTGCAGAGGTGTATCGGAAACTAATACTGGTCTCACAGGGAACGCTCAAAGCACCGACTGTAAGAGGAGTCCCTATTCTTGCACTTATGGCGGCATTGTGCCATTTGTATTTAATTCCGATGTAATTTCAGTGTTTCATCGTCAGTGTGTATGTCTAAGGAATACATTGAACCTGCAGTGGTGTATCGGAAACTAATTCTGGTCACACAGGGAATGCTCAAAGCACCGACTGTAAGAAGAGTCTCTATTCTTGTACTTATTGCGGCATTGTGCCTTTTGTATTTAGGTCCGATTCGATTTCTGTGTTTCATCGTCAATGCGAAGGTCCAAGGAATACATTGAACCTGCAGTGGTGTATCGGAAACTAATACTGGTCTCACAGGAAAGGATCAAAGCACAGACTCTAAGAAGTCTCACTCTACTTGCCGTTAAGGCGGCATTGTTCCTTTTGTATTTAATTCCGATGTAATTTCAGTGTTTCATCGTCAATGAGTATGTCCAAGGAATACATTGAACCTGGAGTGGTGTATCGGAAACTCATACTGGTCTCACAGGGAATGCTCAAAGCACCGACTGTAAGAAGAGTCTCTATTCTTGTACGTAAGGCGGCATTGTGCCTTTTGTGTTTATTTCCGATGCGATATCTGTGTTTCATCGTCAATGTGTATGTCCAAGCAATACATTGAACCTGCAGTGGTGTATCGGAAACTAATACTGGTCTCACAGGAAATGCTCAAAGCACCGACTGTAAGAAGAGTCTCTATTCTTGTACTGAAGGCGGCATTATGCCTTTAGTATTTCATTCCGATGCGAATTCTGTGTTTCATCGTGAATGTGAAGGTCCAAGGAATACATTGAACCTGCAGTGGTGTATCAGAAACTAATACTGGTCTCACAGTGTATGCTAAAAGCATCGACTGTAAGAAGAGTCTCTATACTTGTACTTAAGGCGGCGTTGTGCCTTTTGTATTTAATTCCGATGCGATTTCTGTGTTTGATAGTTAATGTGATGGTCGCAGGAATACATTGAACCTGCAGTGGTGAATCGGAAACTAATACTGGTCTCACAGGAAAGGATCAAAGCACAGACTCAAAGAAGGCTCACTTTTCTTGTACTTAAGGCGGCATTGTGCCTTTTGTATTTAATTCCGATGTAATTTCAGTGTTTCATCGTCAATGTGTAAGCCTAAGGAATACATTGAACCTGTAGTGGTGCAACGGAAACTAATACTGGTCTCACAGGGAATGCCCAAAGCACCGACTGTAAGAAGAGACACTATTCTTGTACTAAAATCGGCATTGTGCCTATTTTATTAAATCCCGATGCAATATCTGTGTTTCATCGTCAATGTGTATGTCCATGGAATACATTGAACCTGCAGTGGTGTATCGGAAACCTATACTGGTCTCACAGGGAAAGCTCAAAGCACCGACTGTAAGAAGAGTCTCTATTCTTGTACTTAAGGTGGCATTGTGCCTTTTGTATTTAATTCCAATGCGATTTCTGTGTTTCATCGTCAATGTGAAGGTCCAAGGAATACATTGCACCTGCAGTGGTGTATCGGAAACAATTACTGGTCTCACAGGAAAGATCAAAGCACAGACTCTAAGAAGTCTCATTCTTCTTGCACTTAAGGCGGCATTGTGCCTGTTGTATTTAATTCCGATGTAATATCAGTGTTTCATCGTCAATGTGTATGTCCTAGGAATACATGGAATCTGCAGTGGTGTATCGGAAGCTAATACTGCTCTCACAGGGAATGCTCACAGCACCGACTGTATGAAGAGTCTCTATTCTTGTACTTCAATCGACATTGTGCCTTTTGTATTTAATTCCGATGCCATTTCTGTGTTCCATCGTCAATGTGAAGGTCCAAGGAATACATTGTTCCTGCAGTTGTGTATCGGAAACTAGTACTGGTCTGGCAGGGAATGCTCAAAGCACCGACTGTAAGAAGAGTCTATGTACTTGCACTTATGGCGGCATTGTAACT
Organism: Schistocerca americana; assembly: GCF_021461395.2. Classification (NCBI taxonomy): domain Eukaryota; kingdom Metazoa; phylum Arthropoda; class Insecta; order Orthoptera; family Acrididae; genus Schistocerca; species Schistocerca americana. Next base: position 625,933,854 of record NC_060124.1, on the reverse strand, counting down.
TTTGTATTTAATTCCGATGTAATTTCAGTGTTTCATTGTCAATGTGTATGTCTAAGGAATACATTGAACCTGCAGTGGTGTATCAGAAACTAATACTGGTCACACAGGGAATGCTCAAAGCACCGACTGTAAGAAGAGTCTCTATTCTTGTACGTAAGGCGGCATTGTGCCTTTTGTATTTAATTCCGATGCGATTTCTGTGTTTCATCGTCAATGTGTATGTCCAAGGAAAACACTGAACCTGCAGTGGTGTATCGGACACTAATACTGGTCTCACAGGGAATGCACAAAGCACCGACTGTAAGAAGAGACTCTATTCTTGTACGTAAGGCGGCATTGTTCCTTTTGTATTTAATTCCGATGCGATTTCTGTGTTTCATCGTCAATGTGAAGGTACAAGGAATACATTGTACCTGCAGTGGTGTATCGGAAACTAATACTGGTCTCACAGGGAATGCTCAAACCACCGACTGTAAGAGGAATCTCTATTCTTGCACATATGGCGGCATTGTGCCATTTGTATTAATTCCGATGTAATTTCAGTGTTTCATCGTCAATGTGTATGTCTAAAGAATACATTGAACCTGCAGTGGTCTATCGGAAACTAATACTGGTCACACAGGGAATGCTCAAAGTACCGACTGTAAGAAGAGTCTCTATTCTTGTACTTATTGCGGCATTGTGCCTTTTGTATTTAGTTCCGATTCGATTACTGTGGTTCATCGTCAATGCGAAGGTCCAAGGAATACATTGAACCTGCAGTGGTGTATCGGAAACTAATACTGGTCTCACAGGAAAGGATCAAAGCACAGACTCTAAGAAGTCTCACGCATCTTGCCGTTAAGGCGGCATTGTTGCTTTTGTATTTAATTCCGATGTAATTTCAGAGTTTCATCGTCAATGAGTATGTCCAAGAAATACATTGAACCTGGAGTGGTGTATCGGAAACTCATACTGGTCTCACAGGGAATGCTCAACGAACCGACTGTAAGAAGAGTATCTATTCTTGTACGTAAGGCGGCATTGTGCCTTTTGTATTTAATTCCGATGCGATTTCTGTGTTTCATCGTCAATGTGTATGTCCAAGCAATTTATTGAACCTGCAGTGGTGTATCGGAAACTAATACTGGTTTCACAGGAAATGCTCAAAGCACCGACTGTAAGAAGAGTCTCTAATCTTGTACTTAAGTTGGCATTGTGCATTTTGTATTTAGTTCCGATGCGATTTCTGTGTTTCATCGTCAATGCGAAGGTCCAAGGAATACATTGAACCTGCAGTGGTGTATCGGAAACTAATACTGGTCTCACAGGAAAGGATCACAACGCAGACCCTAAGAAGTCTCACTCATCTTGCAGTTAAGGCGGCATTGTTCCTTTTGTATTTAATCCCGATGTAACTTCAGTGTTTCATCGTCACGAGTATGTCCAAGGAATACATTGAACCTGGAGTCGTGTATCGGAAACAAATACTGGTCTCACAGGGAATGCTCAAATCACCGACTGTAAGAAGAGTCTCCATTCATGTACGTAATGCGGCATTGTGCCTTTTGTATTTAATTCCGATGCGATTTCTGTGTTTCATCGTCAATGTGTATGTCCAAGCAATACATTGAACCTGCAGTGGTGTATCGGAAACTAATACTGGTTTCACAGGAAATGCTCAAAGCACCGACTGTAAGAAGAGTCTCTAATCTTGTACTTAAGTTGGCATTGTGCATTTTGTATTTAGTTCCGATGCGATTTCTGTGTTTCATCGTCAATGCGAAGGTCCAAGGAATACATTGAACCTGCAGTGGTGTATCGGAAACTAATACTGGTCTCACAGGAAAGGATCACAACACAGACTGTAAGAAGTCTCACTCATCTTGCAGTTAAGGCGGCATTGTTCCTTTTGTATTTAATTCCGATGTAACTTCAGTGTTTCATCGTCACGAGTATGTCCAAGGAATACATTGAAGCTGGAGTCGTGTATCGTAAACTAATACTGGTCTCACAGGGAATGCTCAAAGCACCGACTGTAAGAAGAGTCTCTATTCTTGTACTTAAGGCGGCATTGTGCCTTTTGTATTTAATTCCGATGCGATTTCTGTGTTTCATCGTCAATGTGAAGGCACAAGGAATACATTGTACCTGCAGAGGTGTATCGGAAGCTAATACTGGTCTCAAAGGGAATGCTCAAAGCACCGACTGTAAGAGGAGTCTCTATTCTTGCACTTATGGCAGCATTGTGCCATTTGTATTTAATTCCGATGTAATTTCAGTGTTTCATCGTCAATGTGTATGTCTAAGGAATACATTGAACCTGCAGTGGTGTATCGGAAACTAATTCTGGTCACACAGGGAATGCTCAAAGCACCGACTGTAAGAAGAGTCTCTATTCTTGTACTTATTGCGGCATTGTGCCCTTTGTATTTAGGTCCGATTCGATTTCTGTGTTTCATCGTCAGTGCGAAGGTACAAGGAATACATTGAACCTGCAGTGGTGTATCGGAAACTAATACTGGTCTCACAGGAAAGGATCAAAGCACAGACTCTAAGAAGTCTCACTCATCTCGCCGTTAAGGCGGCATTGTTCCTTTTGTATTTAATTCCGATGTAATTTCAGTGTTTCATCGTCAATGAGTATGTCCAAGGTATACATTGAACCTAGAGTGGTGTATCGGAAACTAATACTGGTCTCACAGGGAATGCTCAAAGCACCGACTGTAAGAAGAGTCTCTATTCTTGTACGTAAGGCGGCATTGTGCCTTTTGTATTTATTTCCGATGCGATATCTGTGTTTCATCGTCAATGTGTATGTCCAAGCAATACATTGAACCTGCAGTGGTGTATCGGAAACTAATACTGGTCTCACAGGAAATGCTCAAAGCACCGACTGTAAGAAGAGTCTCTATTCTTGTACTGAAGGCGGTATTATGCCTTTAGTATTTCATTCCGATGCGAATTCGGTGTTTCATCGTGAATATGAAGGTCCAAGGAATACATTGAACCTGCAGTGGTGTATCAGATACTAATACTGGTCTGACAGTGAATGCTCAAAGCATCGACTGTAAGAAGAGTCTCTATTCTTGTACTAAAATCGGCATTGTGCCTTTTTTATTAAATTCCGATACAATATCTGTGTTTCATCGTCAATGTGTATGTCCATGAAATACATTGAACCTGCAGTGGTGTATCGGAAACTAATACTGGTCTCACAGGGAAAGCTCAAAGCACCGACTGGAAGAAGAGTCTCTATTCTTGTACTTAAGGCGGCATTATGCCTTTTGTATTTAATTCCATTGCGATTTCTGTGTTTCATCGTGAATGTGAAGGTCCAAGGAATACATTGAACCTGCAGTGGTGTATCGGAAACAATTACTGGTCTCACAGGAAGGATCAAAGCACAGACTCTAAGTAGTCTCATTCTTCTTGCACTTAAGGCGGCATTGTGCCTTTTGTATTTAATTCCGATGTAATTTTGGTGTTTCGTCTTCAATGTGTATGTCGAAGGAATACATTGAACTTGCCGTGGAGTATCGGAAACTAATACTGGTCTCACAGGGAATGCTCAAAGCACCGACTGTAAGAAGAGTCTCTATTCTTGTACTTAAGGCGGCATTGTGCCTTTTGTATTTAATTCCGATGCGATATCTGTATTTCATCGCCAATGTGAAGGTCCAAGGAATATATTGAACCTGCAGTGGTCTATCGGAAACTAATACTGGTCTCACAGGGAATGCTCAAATCACCGACTGTAAGAAGAGTCTCTAATCTTGTACTTAAGGCGGCACTGTGCCTTTTGTATTTAATTCCGATGCGATTTCTGTGTTTGATAGTCAATGTGAAGGTCGAAGGAATACATTGAACCTGCAGTGGTGTATCGGAAACAATTACTGGTCTCACAGGAAAGATCAAAGCACAGACTCTAAGAAGTCTCATTCTTCTTGTACTTAAGGCGGCATTGTGCCTGTTGTATTTAATTCCGATGTAATTTCAGTGTTTCATCGTCAACGTGTATGTCCTAGGAATACATGGAATCTGCAGTGGTGTATCGGAAACTAATACTGGTCTCACAGGGAATGCTCAAATCACCGACTGTAAGAAGATTCTCTATACTTGTACTTAAGGCGGCATTGTGCCATTTGTATTTAATTCCTATGCCATTTCTGTGTTCCATCGTCAATGTGAAGGTGCAAGGAATACATTGTACCTGCAGTTGTGTATCGGAAACTAGTACTGGTCTGGCAGGGAATGCTCAAAGCACCGACTTTAAGAAGAGTCTATGTTCTTGCACTTATGGAGGCATTGTAACTTTTGTATTTAATTCCGATGTAATTTCAGTGTTTCATTGTCAATGTGTATGTCTAAGGAATACATTGAACCTGCAGTGGTGTATCAGAAACTAATACTGGTCTTACAGGGAATGCTCAAAGCACCGACTGTAAGAAGAGTCTCTATTCTTGTACGTAAGGCGGCATTGTGCCTTTTGTATTTAATTCCGATGCGATTTCTGTGTTTCATCGACAATGTGTATGTCCAAGCAAAACACTGAACATGCAGTGGTGTATCGGACACAAATACTGGTCTCACAGGGAATGCTCAAAGCACCGACTGTAAGAAGAGTCTCTATCCTTGTACTTAAGGCGGCATTGTGCTTTTTCCATTTAATTCCGATGCGATTTCTGTGTTTCATCTTCAATGTGAAGGTACAAGGAATACATTGTACCTGCAGTGGTGTATCGGAGACTAATACTGGTCTCACAGGGAATGCTCAAAGCACCGACTGTAAGAGGAGTCTCTATTCTTGCACTTATGGTGGCATTGTGCCTTTTGTATTTAATTCCAATGTAATTTCAGTGTTTCATCGTCAATGTGTATGTCCAAGGAATACATTGAACCTGCAGTGGTGTATCGGAAACTAATACTGGTCTCACAGGGAATGCTCAAAGCACCGACTGTAAGAACAGTCTCTATTCTTGTACTTATTGCGGCATTGTGCCTTTTGTATTTAGTTCCACTGCGATTTCTGTGTTTCTTCGTTAATGCGAAGGTCCAAGGAATACATTGAACCTGCAGTGGTGTATCGGAAACCAATACTGGTCTCAAAGGGAATGCTCAAAGCACCGACTGTAAGAAGAGTCTCTATTCTTGTACTTAAGGCGGCATTGTGCATTTTGTATTTAATTCCGATGCGATTTCTGTGTTTCATCGTGAATTTGAAGGTCCAAGGAATACATTGTACCTGCAGTGGTGTATCGGAAACTAATACTGGCCTCACAGGGAATGCTCAAAGCACCGACTGTAAGAAGAGTCTCTATTCATGCACTTATGGCGGCATTGTGCATTTTGTATTTAATTCCGATGTAATTTCAGTGTTTCATCGTCAATGTGTATGTCTAAGGAATACATTGAACCTGCAGTGGTGTATCGGAAACTAATACTGGTCCCACAGGGAATGCTCAAAGCACCGACTGTAAGAAGAGTCTCTATTCTTGTACGTAAGGCGGCATTGTGCCTTTTGTATTTAATTCAAATGCGATTTCTGTGTTTTATCGTCAATGCGTATGTCCAAGGAATACATTGAACCTGCAGTGGTATATCAGAAACTAATACTGGTCTCACAGGGAATGCTCAAAGCACCGACTGTAAGAAGAGGCTCTATTCTTGTACTTAAGGCGGCATTGTGCCTTTTGTATTTATTTCCGATGTGACTTCTGTGTTTCATCGTCAATGTGAAGGTCCAAGGAATACATTGAACCTGCAGTGGTGTACCGGAAACTAATACTGGTCTCACAGGAAAGGATCAAAGCACAGACTCTAAGAAGTCTCACTCTTCTTGCACTTAAGGCGGCACTGTGCCTTTTGTATTTAATTCCGATTTAATTTCGGTGTTTCGTCTTCAATGTGTATGTTGAAGGAATACATTGAACCTGGATTGGTCTATCGGAAACTAATACTGGTCTCACAGGAAATGCTCAAAGCACCGACTATAAGAAGAGTCTCTATTCTTGTACGTAAGGTGGCATTGTGCCTTTTGTATTTAATTCCGAAGCGATTTCTGTGTTTCATCGTCAATGTGTATGTCCAAGGAATACATTGAACCTGCAGTGGTGTATCAGAAACTAATTCTGGTCTCACAGGGAATGCTCAAAGCACCGACTGTAAGAAGAGTCTCTATTCTTGTACTTAAGGCAGCATTGTGCCTTTTGTATTTAATTCCGATGCGATTTCTGTGTTTCATCGTCAATGTGAAGGTCCAAGGAATACATTGCACCTGCAGTGGTGTATCGGAAACAATTACTGGTCTCACAGGATGGATCAAAGCACAGACTCTAAGAAGTCTCATTCTTCTTGCACTTAAGGCGGCATTGTGCCTTTTGTATTTAATTCCGATGTAATTTCAGTGTTTCATCGTCAGTGTGTATGTCCTAGGAATACATGGAATCTGCAGTGGTGTATCGGAAGCTAATACTGGTCTCACAGGGAATGCTCAAAGCACCGACTGTAAGAAGACTCTCTATTCTTGTACTTGAGGCGGCATTGTGTCTTTTGTATTTAATTCCGATGCGATTTCTGTGTTTCATCGTCAATGTGAAGGTCCAAGGAATACATAGGCTCGGCAGTGGTGTATGGGAAACTAATACTGGTCTCACAGGGAATGCTCAAAGCACCGACTGTAAGAAAAGTCTCTATTCTTGTACGTAAGGCGGCATTGTGCCTTTTGTATTTAATTCCGATGCGATTTCTGTGTTTCATCGTCAATGTGTATGTCCAAGGAATACACTGAACCTGCAGTGGTGTATCGGAAACTAATACTGGTCTCACAGGGATTGCTCAAAGGACCGACTGTAAGAAGAGTCTCTATCCTTGTATTTAAGGCGGAATTGCGCCTTTTGCATTTAATTCCGATGCGATTTCTGTGTTTCATCGTCAATGGGAAGTTCCAAGGAATACATTGTACCTGCTGTGGTGTATCGGAATCCAATACTGGTCTCACAGGGAATGCTCAAAGCACCGACTGTAAGAAGAGTCTCTATTCTAGTACTTATTGCGGCATTGTGCCTTTTCTATTTAGTTCCGATTCGATTACTGTGTTTCATCGTCAATGCGAAGGCCCAAGGGATACATTGAACCTGCAGTGGTGTATCGGAAACTAATACTGGACTCACAGGAAAGGATCAAAGCACAGACTCTAAGAAGTCTCACTCATCTTGCCGTTAAGGCGGCATTGTACCTTTTGTATTTAATTCCGATGTAATTTCAGAGTTTCATCGTCAATGAGTATGTCCAAGGAATACATTGAACCTGGAGTGGTGTATCGGAAACTAATACTGGTCTCACAGGGAATGCTCAAAGCACCGACTGTAAGAAGAGTCTCTATTCTTGTACTGAAGGCGGCATTATGCCTTTAGTATTTAATACCGATGCGAAAATCTGTGTGTCATCGTGAATGTGAAGGTCCAAGGAATACATTGAACCTGCAGTGGTGTATCAGAAACTAATACTGGTCTCACAGTGAATGCTCAAACACCGACTGTAAGAAGAGTCTCTAATCTTGCACTAATATCGGCATTGTGCCTTTTTTATTAAATTCCGATGCAATATCTGTGTTTCATCGTCAATTTGTATGTCCAAGGAATACATTGAACCTGCAGTGGTGTATCGGAAACTAATACTGGTCTTACAGGGAATGCACAAAGCACCGACTGTAAGAAGAGTCTCTATTCTTGTACTTAAGGCAGGATTGTGCCTTTTGTATTTAATTCCAATGCGATTTCTGTGTTTCATCGTCGATGTGAAGGTACAAGGAATACATTGTACCTGCAGTGGTGTATCGGAAACTAATACTGGTCTCACAGGGAATGCTCAAAGCACCGACTGTAAGAGGAGTCTCTATTCTTGCACAAATGGCGGCATTGTGCCATTTGTATTTAATTCCGATGTAATTTCAGTGTTTCATCGTCAATGTGTATGTCTAATGAATACATTGAACCTGCAGTGGTGTATCGGAAACTTATACTGGTCTCACAGGAAAAGATCAAAGCACAGACTCTAAGAAGTCTCACGCATCTTGCCGTTAAGGCGGCATTCTTGCTTTTGTATTTAATTCCGATGTAATTTCAGAGTTTCATCGTCAATGAGTATGTCCAAGGAATACATTGAACCTGGAGTGGTGTATCGGAAACTAATACTGGTCTCACAGGGAATGCTCAAAGCACCGACTGTAAGAAGAGTCTCTATTCTTTTACGTAAGGCGGAATTGTGCCTTTTGTATTTAATTCCGATGCGATTTCTGTATTTGATCGTCAATGTGTATGTCCAAGCAATACATTGAACCTGCAGTGGTGTATCGGAAACTAATACTGGTTTCACAGGAAATGCTCAAAGCACCGACTGTAAGAAGAATCTCTATTCTTGTACTGAAGGCGGCATTATGCCTTTAGTATTTAATACCGTTGCGAATTCTGTTTTTCATCGTGAATGTGAAGGTCCAAGGAATACATTGAACCTGCAGTGGTGTATCAGAAACTAATACTGGTCTCACAGTGAATGCTCAAACACCGAATGTAAGAAGGGTCTCTATTCTTGTACTAAAATCGGCATTGTGCCTTTTTTATTAAATTCCGATGCAATATCTGTGTTTCATCGTCAATGGGTATGTCCAAGGAATACATTGAACCTGCAGTGGTGTATCGCAAACTGATACTGGTCTTACACGGAAAGTTCAAAGCACCGACTGTAAGGAGAGTCTCTATTCTTGTACTTATTGCGGCATTGTGCCTTTTCTATTTAGTTCCGATTCGATTACTGTGTTTCATCGTCAATGCGAAGGTCCAAGGAATACATTGAACCTGCAGTGGTGTATCGGAAACTAATACTGGTCTCACAGGAAAGGATCAAAGCACAGACTCTAAGAAGTCTCACTCATCTTGCCGTTAAGGCGGCATTGTCCCTTTTGTATTTAATTCCGATGTAATTTCAGAGTTTCATCGTCAATGAGTATGTCCAAGGAATACATTGAACCTGGAGTGGTGTATCGGAAACTAATACTGGTCTCACAGGGAATGCTCAAAGCACCGACTGTAAGAAGAGTCTCTATTCTTGCACTAAAGGCGGCATTGTGACTTTTGTATTTAATTCCAATGTGATTTCTGTGTTTCATCGTCAATGTGAAGGTCCAAGGAATACATTGCACCTGCAGTAGTGTATCGGATACAATTACTGGTCTCACAGGAAGGACCAAAGCACAGACTCTAAGAAGTCTCATTCTTCTTGCACTTAAGGCGGCATTGTGCCTTTTGTATTTAATTCCGATGTAATTTCAGTGTTTCATCGTCAATGTGTATGTCCTAGGAATGCATGGAATCTGCAGTGGTGTATCGGAAGCTAATACTGGTCTCACAGGGAATGCTCAAAGCACCGACTGTAAGAAGACTCTCTATTGTTGTACTTAAGGCGGCATTGTGCCATTTGTATTTAATTCCGATGCCATTTCTGTGTTCCATCGTCAATGTGTATGTCCTAGGAATACATTGAAGCTGCAGTGGTGCAACGGAAACTAATACTGGTCTCAAAGGGAATGCTCAAAGCACCGACTGTAAGAAGAGACTTTATTCTTGCACTGAAGGCGGCATTGTGCCTTTTGCATTTAATTCCGATGCGTTTCTGTGTTTCATCGTCAATGTGAAGGTCCAAGGAATACATTGAACCTGCTGTGGTTTTACGGAAACTAATACTGGTCTCACAGGGAATGCTCAAACACCGACTGTAAGAAGAGTCTCTATTCTTGTACTTAAGGCGGTATTGTGCCTTTTGTATTTAATTCCGATGCGATTTCTGTGTTTCATCGTCAATGTGAAGGTCCAAGGAATACATTGAACCTGCAGTGGTGATTCGGAAACTAATACTGGTCTCACAGGAAAAGATCAAAGCACAGACTCAAAGAAGTCTCACTTTTCTTGTACTTAAGGCGACATTGTGAATTTTGTATTTAATTCCGATGTAATTTCAGTATTTCATCGTCAATGTGTAAGTCTAAGGAATACATTGAAGCTGAAGTGGTGCAACGGAAACTAATACTGGTCTCAAAAGCAATATTCAAAGCACCGACTGTAAGAAGAGACTTTATTCTTGCACTGAAGGCGGCATTGTGCCTTTTGCATTTAATTCCGATGCGTTTCTGTGTTTCATCGTCAATGTGAAGGTCCAAGGAATACACTGAACCTGCTGTGGTTTTACGGAAACTAATACTGGTCTCACAGGGAATGCTGAAACACCGACTGTAAGAAGAGTCTCTATTCTTGTACTTAAGGCGGCATTGTGCCTTTTGTATTTAATTCCGATGCGATTTCTGTGTTTCATCGTCAATGTGAAGGTCCAAGGATTACACTGAACCGGCTATGGTGTATCGGAAGCTACTACTGGTCTCATAGGGAATGCTCAAAGAACCGACTGTAAGAAGAGTCTCTATTCTTAAACTTAAAGCCGCAGTGTTGTTTTTGTATTTCATTCCGTTGTGATTTCTGTGTTTCATCGTCAATGTGAAGGTCCAAGGAATACATTGAACCTGCAGTGGTGTATCGGAAACTAATACTGGTCTCACAGGGATTGCTCAAAACACAGACTGTAAGAAGGGTCTCTATTCTTGTACTTATTGCGGCATTGTGCCTTTTGTATTTAATTCCGATGCGATTTCTCAGTTTCATCGTCAATGGGAAGTTCCAAGCAATACATTGTATCTGCTGTGATGTATCGGAAACCAATACTGGTCTCACAGGGAATGCTCAAAGCACCGACTGTAAGAAGGGTCTCTATTCTTGTACTTAAGGCGGCATTATGCATTTTGTATTTAATTCCGATGCGATTTCTGTGTTTCATCGTGAATTTGAAGGTCCAAGGAATACATTGTACCTGCAGTGGTGTATCGGAAACTAATACTGGCCTCACAGGGAATGCTCATAGCACCGACTGTAAGAAGAGTCTCTATTCATTCACTTATGGCGGCATTGTGCATTTTGTATTTAATTCCGATGTAATTTCAGTGTTTCATCGTCAATGTGTATGTCTAAGGAATACATTGAACCTGCAGTGGTGTATCGGAAACTAATACTGGTCTCACAGGGAATGCTCAAAGCACCGACTGTAAGAAGAGTCTCTATTCTTGTACGTAAGGCGGCATTGTGACTTTTGTATTTAATTCAAATGCGATTTCTGTGTTTCATCGTCAATGCGTATGTCCAAGGAATACATTGAACCTGCAGTGGTATATCAGAAACTAATACTGGTCTCACAGGGAATGCTCAAAGCACAGACTGTAAGAAGAGTCACTATTCTTGTACTTACGGCGGCATTGTGCCTATTGTATTTATTTCCGATGTGACTTCTGAGTTTCATCGTCAATGTGAAGGTCCAAGGAATACATTAAACCTGCAGTGGTGTACCGTAAACTAATACTGGTCTCACAGGAAAGGATCAAAGCACAGACTCTAAGAAGTCTCACTCTTCTTGCACTTAAGGCGGCATTGTGCCTTTTGTATTTAATTCCGATGTAATTTCGGTGTTTCGTCTTCAATGTGTATGTCGAAGGAATACATTGAACCTGCAGTGGTGTATAGGAAACTAATACTGGTCTCACAGGGAATGCTCATAGCACCGACTGTAAGAAGAGTCTCTATTCGTGTACTTAAGGCGGCATTGTGCCTTTGTATTTAATTCCGATGCGATATCTGTTTTTCATCGTCAATGTGAAGGTCCAAGGAATATATTGAACCTGCAGTGGTGTATCGGAATCTAATACTGGTCTCACAGTGAATGCTCAAATCACCGACTGTAAGATGAGTCTCTAATCTTGTACTTAAGGCGGCATTGTGCCTTTTGTATTTAATTCCGCTGCGATATCTGTGTTTGATAGTCAATGTGAAGGTCGAAGGAATACATTGAACCTGCAGTGGTGAATCGGAAACTAAAACTGTTCTCACAGAAAAGGATCAAAGCACAGACTCTAAGGAGTCTCACTCATCTTGCAGTTAAGGCGCCATTGTTCCTTCTGTATTTAATTCCGATGTAATTTCAGTGTTTCATCGTCATTGAGTATGTCCATGGAATACATTGATCCTGGAGTGGTCTATCGGAAACTAATACTTGTCTCACAGGAAATGCTCAAAGCACCGACTATAAGAAGAGTCTCTATTCTTGTACGTAAGGCGGCATTTTGCCTTTTGTATTTCATTCCGATGCGATTTCTGTGTTTCATCGTCAATGTGTATGTCCAAGGAATACATTGAACCTGCAGTGGTGTATCAGAAACTAATTCTGGTCTCACAGGGAATGCTCAAAGCACCGACTGTAAGAAGAGTCTCTATTCTTGTACTTAAGGCAGGATTGTGTCTTTTGTATTTAATTCCAATGCGATTTCTGTGTTTCATCGTCGATGTGAAGGTACTAGGAATACATTGTACCTGCAGTGGTGTATCGGAAACTAATACTGGTCTCACAGGGAATGCTCAAAGCACCGACTGTAAGAGGAGTCTCTATTCTTGCACATATGGCGGCATTGTGCCATTTGTATTTAATTCCGATGTAATTTCAGTGTTTCATCGTCAATGTGTATGTCTAATGAATACATTGAACCTGCAGTGGTGTATCGGAAACTTATACTGGTCTCACAGGAAAAGATCAAAGCACAGACTCTAAGAAGTCTCACTCATCTTGCAGCTAATGCGGCATTGTTCCCTTTGTATTTAATTCCGATGTAATTTCAGAGTTTCATCGTCAATGAGTATGTCCAAGGAATACATTGAACCTGGAGTGGTGTATCGGAAACTAATACTGGTCTCACGGGGAATGCTCAAAGCACCGACTGTAAGAAGAGTCTCTATTCTTTTACGTAAGGCGGAATTGTGCCTTTTGTATTTAATTCCGATGCGATTTCTGTATTTCATCGTCAATGTGTATGTCCAAGCAATACATTGAACCTGCAGTGGTGTATCGGAAACTAATACTGGTTTCACAGGAAATGCTCAAAGCACCGACTGTAAGAAGAGTCTCTATTCTTGTACTGAAGGCGGCATTATGCCTTTAGTATTTAATACCGTTGCGAATTCTGTTTTTCATCGTGAATGTGAAGGTCCAAGGAATACATTGAACCTGCAGTGGTGTATCAGAAACTAATACTGGTCTCACAGTGAATGCTCAAACACCGAATGTAAGAAGGGTCTCTATTCTTGTACTAAAATCGGCGTTGTGCCTTTTTTATTAAATTCCGATGCAATATCTGTGTTTCATCGTCAATGTGTATGTCCAAGGAATACATTGAACCTGCAGTGGTGTATCGCAAACTGATACTGGTCTTACACGGAAAGTTCAAAGCACCGACTGTAAGGAGAGTCTCTATTCTTGTACTTATTGCGGCATTGTGCCTTTTCCATTTAGTTCCGATTCGATAACTGTGTTTCATCGTCAATGCGAAGGTCCAAGGAATACATTGAACCTGCAGTGGTGTATCGGAAACTAATACTGGTCTCACAGGAAAGGATCAAAGCACAGACTCTAAGAAGTCTCACTCATCTTGCCGTTAAGGCGGCATTGTCCCTTTTGTATTTAATTCCGATGTAATTTCAGAGTTTCATCGTCAATGAGTATGTCCAAGGAATACATTGAACCTGGAGTGGTGTATCGGAAACTAATACTGGTCTCACAGGGAATGCTCAAAGCACCGACTGTAAGAAGAGTCTCTATTCTTGTACTAAAGGCGGCATTGTGAGTTTTGTATTTAATTCCAATGTGATTTCTGTGTTTCATCGTCAATGTGAAGGTCCAAGGAATACATTGCACCTGCAGTGGTGTATCGGATACAATTACTGGTCTCACAGGAAGGACCAAAGCACAGACTCTAAGAAGTCTCATTCTTCTTGCACTTAAGGCGGCATTGTGCCTTTTGTATTTAATTCCGATGTAATTTCAGTGTTTCATCGTCAATGTGTATGTCCTAGGAATACATGGAATCTGCAGTGGTGTATCGGAAGCTAATACTGGTCTCACAGGGAATGCTCAAAGCACCGACTGTAAGAAGAGTCTCTATTCTTGTACTTAAGGCGGCATTGTGTCTTTGTATTTAATTCCGATGCGATTTCTGTGTTTCATCGTCAATGTGACGGTCCAAGGAATACATAGACTCTGCAGTGGTGTATGGGAAACTAATACTGGTCTCACAGGGAATGCTCAAAGTACCGACTGTAAGAAGACTCTCTATTCTTGTACTTAAGGCGGCATTGTGCCATTTGTATTTAATTCCGATGCCATTTCTGTGTTCCATCGTCAATGTGAAGGTCCAAGGAATACATTGTACCTGCAGTTGTGTATCGGAAACTAGTACTGGTCTCGCAGGGAATGCTCAAAGCACCGACTGTAAGAAGGGTCTATGTTCTTGCACTTATGGCGGCATTGTGACTCTTGTATTTAATTGCGATGTAATTTCAGTGTTTCATTGTCAATGTGTATGTCTAAGGAATACATTGATCCTGCAGTGGTGTATCAGAAACTAATACTGGTCACACAGGGAATGCTCAAAGCACCGACTGTAAGAAGAGTCTCTATTCTTGTACGTAAGGCGGCGTTGTGCCTTTTGTATTTAATTCCGATGCGACTTCTGTGTTTCATCGTCAATGTGTATGACCAAGGAATACACTGAACCTGCAGTTGTGTATCGGAAACTAATACTGGTCTCACAGGGAATGCTCAAAGCACCGACTGTAAGAAGAGTCTCTATCCTTGTACTTAAGGCGGCATTGTGCCTTTTGCATTTAATTCCGATGCGATTTCTGTGTTTCATCGTCAATGTGAAGGTACAAGGAATACATTGTACCTGCAGTGGTGTATCGGAAAGTAATACTGGTCTCACAGGGAATGCTCAAAGCACAGACTGTAAGAAGGGTCTCTATTCTTGTACTTATTGCGGCATTGTGCCTTTTGTATTTAGTTCCACTGCGATTTCTGTGTTCCTTCGTTAATGCAAAGGTCCAAGGAATACATTGAACCCGCAGTGGTTTATCGGAAACTAATACTGGTCTCACAGGGAATGCTCAAAGCACCGACTGTAAGAGGAGCCTCTATTCTTGCACTTATGGTGGCATTGTGCCTTTTGTATTTAATTCCGATGCGATTTCTGTGTTTCATCATCAATGGGAAGTTCCAAGGAATACATTGCACCTGCTGTAGTGTATCGGAAACCAATACTGATCTCACAGGGAATGCTCAAAGCACCGACTGTAAGAAGGGTCTCTATTCTGGCACTTATGGCGGTATTGTGCCTTTTGTGTTTAATTCCGATGCGATTTCTGTGTTTCATTGTCAATTTGTATGTCCAAGGAATAAATTGAACCTGCAGTGGTGCATCGGAAACCAATACTGGTCTCAAAGGGAATGCTCAAAGCTCCGACTGTAAGGAGAGTCTCTATTCTTGTACTTAAGGTGGCATTGAGCATTTTGTATTTAATTCAGATGCGATTTCTGTGTTTCATCGTCAATTTGAAGGTCCAAGGAGTACATTGTACCTGCAGTGGTGCATCGGAAACTAATACTGGCCTCACAGGGAATGCTCAAAGCACCGGCTGTAAGAAGAGTCTGTATTCATGCACTTATGGCGGCATTGTGCCTTTTGTATTTAATTCCAATGTGATTTCTGTGTTTCATCGTCAATGTGAAGGTCCAAGGAATACATTGCACCTGCAGTGGTGTATCGGATACAATTACTGGTCTCACAGGAAGGACCAAAGCACAGACTCTAAGAAGTCTCATTCTTCTTGCACTTAAGGCGGCATTGTGCCTTTTGTATTTAATTCCGATGTAATTTCAGTGTTTCATCGTCAATGTGTATGTCCTAGGAATGCATGGAATCTGCAGTGGTGTATCGGAAGCTAATACTGGTCTCACAGGGAATGCTCAAAGCACCGACTGTAAGAAGACTCTCTATTCTTGTACTTAAGGCGGCATTGTGCCATTTGTATTTAATTCCGATGCCATTTCTGTGTTCCATCGTCAATGTGAAGGTCCAAGGAATACATTGTACCTGCAGTTGTGTATCGGAAACTAGTACTGGTCTCGCAGGGAATGCTCAAAGCACCGACTGTAAGAAGGGTCTATGTTCTTGCACTTATGGCGGCATTGTGACTTTTGTATTTAATTGCGATGTAATTTCAGTGTTTCATGTCAATGTGTATGTCTAAGGAATACATTGAAGCTGCAGTGGTGCAACGGAAACTAATACTGGTCTCAAAGGGAATGCTCAAAGCACCGACTGTAAGAAGACACTTTATTCTTGCACTGAAGGCGGCATTGTGCCTTTTGCATTTAATTCCGATGCGTTTCTGTGTTTCATCGTCAATGTGAAGGTCCAAGGAATACATTGAACCTGCTGTGGTTTTACGGAAACTAATACTGGTCTCACAGGGAATGCTCAAACACCGACTGTAAGAAGAGTCTCTATTCTTGTACTTAAGGCGGCATTGTGCCTTTTGTATTTAATTCCGATGCGATTTCTGTGTTTCATCGTCAATGAGAAGGTCCAAGGAATACATTGAACCTGCAGTGGTGATTCGGAAACTAATACTGGTCTCACAGGAAAAGATCAAAGCACAGACTCAAAGAAGTATCACTTTTCTTGTACGTAAGGCGACATTGTGAATTTTGTATTTAATTCCGATGTAATTTCAGTATTTCATCGTCAATGTGTAAGTCTAAGGAATACATTGAAGCTGCAGTGGTGTAACGGAAACTAATACTGGTCTCAAAGGGAATGCTCAAAGCACCGACTGTAAGAAGAGACTTTATTCTTGCACTGAAGGCGGCATTGTGCCTTTTGCATTTAATTCCGATGCGTTTCTGTGTTTCATCGTCAATGTGAAGGTCCAAGGAATACATTGAACCTGCTGTGGTTTTACGGAAACTAATACTGGTCTCACAGGGAATGCTCAAACACCGACTGTAAGAAGAGTCTCTATTCTTGTACTTAAGGCGGCATTGTGCCTTTTGTATTTAATTCCGATGCGATTTCTGTGTTTCATCGTCAATGTGAAGGTCCAAGGATTACACTGAACCGGCTATGGTGTATCGGAAGCTACTACTGGTCTCATAGGGAATGCTCAAAGAACCGACTGTAAGAAGAGTCTCTATTCTTATACTTAAAGCCGTATTGTGTCTTTTGTATTTCATTCCGTTGCGATTTCTGTGTTTCATCGTCAATGTGAAGGTCCAAGGAATACATTGAACCTGCAGTGGTGTATCGGAAACTAATACTGGTCTCACAGGGAATGCTCAAAGCACAGACTGTAAGAAGGGTCTCTATTCTTGTACTTATTGCGGCATTGTGCCTTTTGTATTTAGTTCCACTGCGATTTCTGTGTTTCTTCGTTAATGCAAAGGTCCAAGGAATACATTGAACCCGCAGTGGTTTATCGGAAACTAATACTGGTCTCACAGGGAATGCTCAAAGCATCGACTGTAGGAAGAGTCTCAATTCTTGTACTTAAAGCGGCATTGTGCCTTTTGTATTTAATTCCGATGCGATTTCTGTGTTTCATCGTCAATGGGAAGTTCCAAGCAATACATTGTATCTGCTGTGGTGTATCGGAAACCAATACTGGTCTCACAGGGAATGCTCAAAGCACCGACTGTAAGAAGGGTCTCTATTCTTGTACTTAAGGCGGCATTGTGCATTTTGTATTTAATTCCGATGCGATTTCTGTGTTTCATCGTGAATTTGAAGGTCCAAGGAATACATTGTACCTGCAGTGGTGTATCGGAAACTAATACTGGCCTCACAGGGAATGCTCAAAGCACCGACTGTAAGAAGAGTCTCTATTCATGCACTTATGGCGGCATTGTGCATTTTGTATTTAATTCCGATGTAATTTCAGTGTTTCATCGTCAATGTGTATGTCTAAGGAATACATTGAACCTGCAGTGGTGTATCGGAAACTAATACTGGTCTCACAGGGAATGCTCAAAGCACCGACTGTAAGAAGAGTCTCTATTCTTGTACGTAAGGCGGCATTGTGCCTTTTGTATTTAATTCAAATGCGATTTCTGTGTTTCATCGTCAATGCGTATGTCCAAGGAATACATTGAACCTGCAGTGGTATATCAGAAACTAATACTGGTCTCACAGGGAATGCTCAAAGCACCGACTGTAAGAAGAGTCTCTATTCTTGTACTTACGGCGGCATTGTGCCTTTTGTATTTATTTCCGATGTGACTTCTGAGTTTCATCGTCAATGTGAAGGTCCAAGGAATACATTAAACCTGCAGTGGTGTACCGTAAACTAATACTGGTCTCACAGGAAAGGATCAAAGCACAGACTCTAAGAAGTCTCACTCTTCTTGCACTTAAGGCGGCATTGTGCCTTTTGTATTTAATTCCGATGTAATTTCGGTGTTTCGTCTTCAATGTGTATGTCGAAGGAATACATTGAACCTGCAGTGGTGTATAGGAAACTTATACTGGTCTCACAGGGAATGCTCATAGCACCGACTGTAAGAAGAGTCCCTATTCGTGTACTTATGGCGGCATTGTGCCTTTGTATTTAATTCCGATGCGATATCTGTTTTTCATCGTCAATGTGAAGGTCCAAGGAATATATTGAACCTGCAGTGGTGTATCGGAATCTAATACTGGTCTCACAGTGAATGCTCAAATCACCGACTGTAAGATGAGTCTCTAATCTTGTACTTAAGGCGGCATTGTGCCTTTTGTATTTAATTCCGATGCGATATCTGTGTTTGATAGTCAATGTGAAGGTCGAAGGAATACATTGTACCTGCAGTGGTGTATCGGAAACTAAAACTGGTCTCACAGAAAAGGATCAAAGCACAGACTCTAAGAAGTCTCACTCATCTTGCAGTTAAGGAGCCATTGTTCCTTCTGTATTTAATTCCGATGTAATTTCAGTGTTTCATCGTCATTGAAAATGTCCATGGAATACATTGATCCTGGAGTGGTCTATCGGAAACTAATACTTGTCTCACAGGAAATGCTCAAAGCACCGACTATAAGAAGAATCTCTATTCTTGTACGTAAGGCGGCATTGTGCCTTTTGTATTTAATTCCGATGCGATTTCTGTGTTTCATCGTCAATGTGTATGTCCAAGGAATACATTGAACCTGCAGTGGTGTATCAGAAACTAATTCTGGTCTCACAGGGAATGCTCAAAGCACCGACTGTAAGAAGAGTCTCTATTCTTGTACTTAAGGCAGGATTGTGCCTTTTGTATTTAATTCCAATGCGATTTCTGTGTTTCATCGTCGATGTGAAGGTACAAGGAATACATTGTACCTGCAGTGGTGTATCGGAAACTAATACTGGTCTCACAGGGAATGCTCAAAGCACCGACTGTAAGAGGAGTCTCTATTCTTGCACATATGGCGGCATTGTGCCATTTGTATTTAATTCCGATGTAATTTCAGTGTTTCATCGTCAATGTGTATGTCTAATGAATACATTGAACCTGCAGTGGTGTATCGGAAACTTATACTGGTCTCACAGGAAAAGATCAAAGCACAGACTCTAAGAAGTCTCACGCATCTTGCCGTTAAGGCGGCATTCTTGCTTTTGTATTTAATTCCGATGTAATTTCAGAGTTTCATCGTCAATGAGTATGTCCAAGGAATACATTGAACCTGGAGTGGTGTATCGGAAACTAATACTGGTCTCACAGGGAATGCTCAAAGCACCGACTGTAAGAAGAGTCTCTATTCTTTTACGTAAGGCGGAATTGTGCCTTTTGTATTTAATTCCGATGCGATTTCTGTATTTCATCGTCAATGTGTATGTCCAAGCAATACATTGAACCTGCAGTGGTGTATCGGAAACTAATACTGGTTTCACAGGAAATGCTCAAAGCACCGACTGTAAGAAGAGTCTCTATTCTTGTACTGAAGGCGGCATTATGCCTTTAGTATTTAATACCGTTGCGAATTCTGTTTTTCATCGTGAATGTGAAGGTCCAAGGAATACATTGAACCTGCAGTGGTGTATCAGAAACTAATACTGGTCTCACAGTGAATGCTCAAACACCGAATGTAAGAAGGGTCTCTATTCTTGTACTAAAATCGGCATTGTGCCTTTTTTATTAAATTCCGATGCAATATCTGTGTTTCATCGTCAATGTGTATGTCCAAGGAATACATTGAACCTGCAGTGGTGTATCGCAAACTGATACTGGTCTTACACGGAAAGTTCAAAGCACCGACTGTAAGGAGAGTCTCTATTCTTGTCCTTATTGCGGCATTGTGCCTTTTCTATTTAGTTCCGATTCGATTACTGTGTTTCATCGTCAATGCGAAGGTCCAAGGAATACATTGAACCTGCAGTGGTGTATCGGAAACTAATACTGGTCTCACAGGAAAGGATCAAAGCACAGACTCTAAGAAGTCTCACTCATCTTGCCGTTAAGGCGGCATTGTCCCTTTTGTATTTAATTCCGATGTAATTTCAGAGTTTCATCGTCAATGAGTATGTCCAAGGAATACATTGAACCTGTAGTGGTGTATCGGAAACTAATACTGGTCTCACAGGGAATGCTCAAAGCACCGACTGTAAGAAGAGTCTCTATTCTTGTACTAAAGGCGGCATTGTGAGTTTTGTATTTAATTCCAATGTGATTTCTGTGTTTCATCGTCAATGTGAAGGTCCAAGGAATACATTGCACCTGCAGTGGTGTATCGGATACAATTACTGGTCTCACAGGAAGGACCAAAGCACAGACTGTAAGAAGTCTCATTCTTCTTGCACTTAAGGCGGCATTGTGCCTTTTGTATTTAATTCCGATGTAATTTCAATGTTTCATCGTCAATGTGTATGTCCTAGGAATACATGGAATCTGCAGTGGTGTATCGGAAGCTAATACTGGTCTCACAGGGAATGCTCAAAGCACCGACTGTAAGAAGAGTCTCTATTCTTGTACTTAAGGCGGCATTGTGCCATTTGTATTTAATTCCGATGCCATTTCTGTGTTCCATCGTCAATGTGAAGGTCCAAGGAATACATTGTACCTGCAGTTGTGTATCGGAAACTAGTACTGGTCTCGCAGGGAATGCTCAAAGCACCGACTGTAAGAAGGGTCTATGTTCTTGCACTTATGGCGGCATTGTGACTTTTGTATTTAATTGCGATGTAATTTCAGTGTTTCATTGTCAATGTGTATGTCTAAGGAATACATTGAACCTGCAGTGGTGTATCAGAAACTAATACTGGTCACACAGGGAATGCTCAAAGCACCGACTGTAAGAAGAGTCTCTATTCTTGTACGTAAGGCGGCGTTGTGCCTTTTGTATTTAATTCCGATGCGACTTCTGTGTTTCATCGTCAATGTGTATGTCCAAGGAATACACTGAACCTGCAGTTGTGTATCGGAAACTAATACTGGTCTTACAGGGAATGCTCAAAGCACCGACTGTAAGAAGAGTCTCTATCCTTGTACTTAAGGCGGCATTGTGCCTTTTGCATTTAATTCCGATGCGATTTCTGTGTTTCATCGTAAATGTGAAGGTACAAGGAATACATTGTACCTGCAGTGGTGTATCGGAAACTAATACTGGTCTCACAGGGAATGCTCAAAGCACCGACTGTAAGAGGAGCCTCTATTCTTGCACTTATGGTGGCATTGTGCCTTTTGTATTTAATTCCGATGCGATTTCTGTGTTTCATCATCAATGGGAAGTTCCAAGGAATACATTGCACCTGCTGTAGTGTATCGGAAACCAATACTGATCTCACAGGGAATGCTCAAAGCACCGACTGTAAGAAGGGTCTCTATTCTGGCACTTATGGCGGTATTGTGCCTTTTGTGTTTAATTCCGATGCGATTTCTGTGTTTCATTGTCAATTTGTATGTCCAAGGAATAAATTGAACCTGCAGTGGTGCATCGGAAACCAATACTGGTCTCAAAGGGAATGCTCAAAGCTCCGACTGTAAGGAGAGTCTCTATTCTTGTACCTAAGGTGGCACTGAGCATTTTGTATTTAATTCAGATGCGATTTCTGTGTTTCATCGTCAATTTGAAGGTCCAAGGAATACATTGTACCTGCAGTGGTGCATCGGAAACTAATACTGGCCTCACAGGGAATGCTCAAAGCACCGGCTGTAAGAAGAGTCTGTATTCATGCACTTATGGCGGCATTGTGCCTTTTGTATTTAATCCGATGTAATTTCAGTGTTTCATCGTCAATGTGTATGTCTAAGGAATACATTGAACCTGCAGTGGTGTTTCGGAAACTAATACTGGTCTCACAGGGAATGCTCAAATCACCGACTGTAAAAAGAGTCTCTATTCTTGTACTTAAGGCGGCATTGTGCCTTTTGTATTTAATTCCGATGTGACCTCTGTGTTTCATCGTCAATGTGAAGGTCCAAGGAATACATTGAACCTGCAGTGGTGATTCGGAAACTAATACTGGTCTCACAGGAAAGGATCAAAGCACAGACTCATAGAAGTCTCACTTTTCTTGTACTTAAGGCGACATTGTGAATTTTGTATTTAATTCCGATGTAATTTCAGTGTTTCATCGTCAATGTGTAAGTCTAAGGAATACATTGAACCTGCAGTGGTGCAACGGAAACTAATACTGGTCTCACAGGGAATGCTCAAAGCACCGACTGTAAGAAGAGACTTTATTCATGCACTGAAGGCGGCATTGTGCCTTTTGTATTTAATTCCGATGCGTTTCTGTGTTTCATCGTCAATGTAAAGGTCCAAGGAATACATTGAACCTGCTGTGGTTTTACGGAAACTAATACTGGTCTCACAGGGAATGCTCAAACACCGACTGTAAGAAGAGTCTCTATTCTTGTACTTAAGGCGGCATTGTGCCTTTTGTATTTAATTCCGATGCGATTTCTGTGTCTCATCGTCAATGTGAAGGTCCAAGGAATACACTGAACCTGCTATGGTGTATCGGAAACTAATACTGGTCTCATAGGGAATGCTCAAAGAACCGACTGTAAGAAGAGTCTCTATTCTTATACTTAAAGCCGCATTGTGTCTTTTGTATTTCATTCCGTTGCGATTTCTGTGTTTCATCGTCAATGTGAAGGTCCAAGGAATACATTGAACCTGAAGTCGTGTATCGGAAACTAATACTGGTCTCACAGGGTATGCTCAACGCACCGACTGTAAGAAGGGTCTCTATTCTTGTACTTAAGGCGGCATTGTGCCTTTTGTATTTAATTCCAATGCGATTTCTGTGTATTATCGTCAATGTGAAGGTCCAAGGAACACATTGAACCTGCAGTGATGTATCGGAAACTAATACTGGTATCACAGGAAAGGATCAAAGCACGGACTCTAAGAAGTCTGACACATCTTGCACTTAAGGCGGCATTGTCCCTTTTGTATTTAATTCCGATGTATTTTCAGTGTTGCATCGTCAATGTGTATGTCCAAGGAATACATTGAACCTGTAGTGTTGTGTCGGAAACTAATACTGGTCTCACAGGGAATGCACAAAGTACCGACTGTAAGAAGAGTCTCCTTACTTGTACTAATCTCATGGTCTCACAGGGCATGCTCTAAACACCGACTGTAAGCCTGTAAGGAGAGTATCTATTCTTGTACTTAAGGGGGCATTGTGCCTTTTGTATTTAATTCCGATGCGATTTCTGTGTTTCATCGTCAATGTGTATGTCCAAGGAATACATTGAACCTGCAGTGGTGTATGGGAAACTAATACTGATCTCACACGGAATTCTCAAAGCACCGACTTCAAGAAGAGTCTCTTTCTTGTACCTAATGCGGCATTGTGACTTTTGTATTTAATTTCGATGCGATTTCTGTGTTTCATCGTCAATGTTTATGTCCAAGGAATACATTAAACCTGCAGTGGTGTATCGGAAACTGATACGGTTCCCACAGGAAAGGATCAAAGCACAGACTCTAAGAAGTCTCACTCTTTTCGCACTTAAAGCGGCTTTGTGCCTTTTGTATTTAATTCCGATGTAATTGAAGTGTTCGATCGTCAATGTGTATGTCCAAGGAATACATTGAACCTGCTGTGATGTATCGGAAACTAATACTGGTCTCACAGGGAATGCTCAAGGCACCGACTTCAAGAAGAGTCTCTATTCTTGTACTTAATGCGGCATTGTGACTTTTGTATTTAATTCCGATGCGATTTCTGTGTTACATCGTCAATGTGTATGTCCAAGGAATACATTGAACCTGCAATGGACTGCTCAAAGCACCGACTGTAAGAAGAGTCTCTATTCTTGTCCGTAAGGCGGCATTGTGCCTTTTGTATTTAATTCCGATGCGATATCTGTGTTTCATCGTCAATGTGTATGTCCAAGGAATACATTGAACTTGCAGTGGAGTATCGGAAACTAATACTGGCCTCAAAGGGAATGCTCAAAGCACCGACTGTAAGAAGAGTCTCTATTCTTGTACTTAAGGCGGCATTGTGCCCTTTGTATTTAATTTCGATGCGATTTCTGTGTTTCATCGTCAACGTGTATGTCCAAGGTATACATTGAACCTGCAGTGGCGTATCGGAAGCTAATACTGGTCTCACAGAAATGGATCAAAGCACAGACTCTAAGAAGTCTCACTCTTCCTGCACTTAAGGCGGCATTGTGCGTTTTGTATTTAATTCCGATGTAATTTCAGTGTTTCATCGTCAATGTGTATGTCCAAGGAATACTTTGAACCTGCAGTTGTGTATCGCAAGCTAATACTGGTCTCACGGGGAATACTCAAAGCACCGACTGTAAGAAGAGTCTCTATTCTTAAACTTAAGGCGGCATTGTGCCGTTTGTATTTAATTCCGATGCGATTTCTGTGTTTCATCGTCAACGTGTAGGTGCAAGGATTACACTGATCCTGCTATGGTGTATCGGAAATTAATACTGGTCTCAAAGGGAATGCTTAAAGAACCGACTGTAAGAAGAGTCTCTATTCTTATACTTAAGGCCGCATTGTGTCTTTTGTATTTAATTCCGTTGCGATTTCTGTGTATCATCGTCAATGTGAAGGTCCAAGGAACACATTGAACCTGCAGTGATGTATCGGAAACTAATACTGGTCTCACAGGAAAGGATTAAAGCACGGACTCTAAGAAGTCTGACCCATCTTGCACTTAAGGCGGCATTGTCCCTTTTGTATTTAATTCCGATGTAATTTCAGTGATCGATCGTCAATGTGTATGTCCAAGGAATACATTGAACCTGCTGCGGTATATCGGAAACTAATACTGGTCTCACAGGGAATGCTCAAAGCACCGACTGTAAAAAGAGTCTCTATTCTTGTGCTTAAGGGGGCATTGTGTCTTTTGTATTTAATTCCGATCCGATTTCTGTGTCTCATCGTCAATGTGAATTTCCATGGAATACATTGAACCTGCAGTGGTGTATAGGAAACTAATACTGGTCTCACAGGTAATGCTCAAAGCACCGACTGTAAGAAGTGTCACTCTTCTTGCACTTAAGGCGGTATTGTGCCTTTTGTATTTAATTCCGATGCGATTTCAGTGTTTCATCGTCAATTTGAAAGTCAGTGGAATACATTGAACCTGCAGTGCTGTATCGGAAACTAATACTGGTCTCTCAGGAAAGGATCAAAGCACAGACTCTAAGAAGTCTCACTCTTCTTGCACTTAAGGCGGCATTGTGCCTTTTGTATTTAATTCCGATGTAATTTCAGTTTTCCATCGTCAATGTGTACGTCCAAGAAATACATTGAACCTGCAGTGGTGTATCGGAAAGTAATACTGGTCTCACAGGGAATGCTCATAGCACCGACTGTTAGAAGAGTATCTATTCAAGTACTTAAGTCGGCATTGTGATTTTTGTATATAGTTCCGATGCATTTCTGTGTTTCATCGTCAATGTGATGGTCCAAGGAATACATTGAACTTGCAGTGGTGTATCGGAAACTAATACTGGTCTCACAGGGTTTGTCCAAAACACCGACTGTAAGAAGAGTCTCTATTCTTGTACTTAAGGCGGCATTGTGCCTTTTGTATTTAATTCCGATGCGATTTCTGTAATTCATTGTCAATGTGATGGTCCAAAGAATACATTGAACCGGCAGTGGTGTATCGGAAACATACTGGTCTCACAGCAAAGGATTAAATCACAGACTTTAAGAAGTCTCACTTTTCTTGCACTTAAGGCGGCATTGTGCCTTTTGTATCTGATTCCGATTTCATTTCAGTGTTTCTTCGTCAGTGTGTGTGTCTAAGGTATACATTGAACCTGCAGTGCTGTATCGGAAACTAATACTGGTCTCGCAGGAAATCCTCAAAGCACCGACTGTAAGAAGAGTCTCTATTCTTGTACTTAAGGCGGCAGTGAGCCTTTTGTATTTAATTCCAATGCGATTTCTGTGTTTCATCGTCAACGTGAAGGTCCAAGGAATACATTGAGCCTGGAGTGGTGTATCGGAAACTAATACTGGCCTCTCATGGAATGCTCAAAGCACAGACTGTAAGAAGAGTCTCTAATCTTGTAGTTATGGCGGCATTGTACATTTTGTATTTAATTCCGATGCCATTTCTGTGTTTCATCGTCAATGTGATGGTCCAAGGAATACACGGAACCTGCAGTTGTGTATCGGAAACTAAAACTGGTCTCACAGGGAATGCTCTAAGCACCGACTGTAAGAGGTGTCTCTATTCTTGTACTTAAGGCGGCATTGTGAATTTTGTGTTTAATTCCGATGCGATTTCTGTGTTTCATCGTCAATGTGTAAGTCCAAGGAATACATTGGAGCTGCAGTGGTGTATCGGAAACTTATACTGGTCCCGCAGGGAATGCTCACAGCACCGACTGTAAGAAGAGACTCTACTCTTGCACTTAAGGCGGCATTGTGCCTTTTGTATTTAATTCCGATGTAATATCAGTGTTTCATCGTCAATGTGTATGTCCAAGGAAAACATTGAACCTGGAGTGGTGTATCGGACTCTAATACTGGTCTCACAGGGAATGCTCAAATCACCGACTGTAAGAAGAGTCTGTATTCTTGTACTTAAGGCTGCATTGTGCCTTTTGTATTTTATTCCCATGTAATTTCAGTGTTTCATCGTCAATGTGTATGTTCAAGGAAACATTGAACTGGCAGTGGTATATCGGAAACTAATACTGGTCTCACACGGAATGCTCAATGCCCCGACTGTAAGAAGAGTCTCTATTGTTGTACTTAAGGCTTAATTACGACTTTTGTATTTAATTCCGATGCGATTTCTGTGTTTCATCGTCAACGTGATGGTCCAAGGAATACATTGAACTTGCAATGGTGTATCGGAAACTAATACTGGTCTCACAGGGTATGTCCAAAGCACCGACTGTAAGAAGTGTCTCTATTCTTGTACTTAAGGCGGCATTTTGCCTTTTGTATTTTATTCCGGTGTAATTTCAGTTTTCCATCGTCAATGTGTACGTCCAAGAAATACATTGAACCTGCAGTGGTGTATCGGAAACTAATACTGATCTCACAGGGAATGCTCATAGCACCGACTGTAAGAAGAGTCTCTATTCTAGTACTTAAGTCGGCATCGTGATTTTTGTATTTACTTCCGATGCGATTTCTGTGTTTCATCGTCATTATGAAGGTCCAAGGAACACATTGAACTTGCAGTGGTGTATAACAAGCTAATCCCGGTCTCACAGGGAATGCTCAAATCACCGACTGTAAGAAGAGTCTGTATTCTTGTACTTAAGGCTGCATTGTGCCTTTTGTATTTCATTCCGATGAGATTTCTGTGTTTCATCGTCAATGTGAAGGTCCAAGGAATACATTGAACGTTCAGTGGTGTATCGGAACCAAATACTAGTCTCACAGGAATGCTCAAAGCACCGACTGTATGAGGAGTCTCTATTCTTACACGTAAGGCAGCATTCTGCCTATTGTATTTAATTCCCATGTAATTTCAGTGTTTCATCGTCAATGTGTATGTTCAAGGAAACATTGAACTGGCAGTGGTATATCGGAAACTAATACTGGTCTCACACGGAATGTTCAATGCCCCGACTGTAAGAAGAGTCTCTATTGTTGTACTTAAGGCTTAAATGCGACTTTTGTATGTAATTCCGATGCGATTTCTGTGTTTCATCGTCAATGTGAAGGTCCAAGGGATTCATTGAATCTGCATTGGTGTGTCGGAAACTAAAACTGGTCTCACAGGAAAGGATCAAAGCACAGACTCTAAGAAGACTCACTCTTCTTGCACTTAGGACGGCATTGTGCCTTTTGTATTTAATACCGATGTAATTTCAGTGTTTCATCGTCAACGTGTATGTCCTAAGGAATACATTGTACCTGCAGTGCTGTATCGGAAACTAATACTGGTCTCACAGGGAATGCTCATAGCACCGACTGTAAGAAGAGTCTCTATTCTAGTACTTAAGTCGGCATTGTGATTTTTGTATTTAATTCCGATGCGATTTCTGTGTTTCATCGTCAATGTGATGGTCCAAGGAATACATTGAACTTGCAGTGGTGTATCGGAAACTAATACTGGTCTCACAGGGTATGCCCAAAGCACCGACTGTAAGAAGAGTCTCTATTCTTGTACTTAAGGCGGCATTGTGCCTTTTGTATTTAATTCCGATGTAATTTCAGTTTTCCATCGTCAATATGTACGTCCAAGAAATACATTGAACCTGCAGTGGTGTATCGGAAACTAATACTGATCTCACAGGGAATGCTCATAGCACCGACTGTAAGAAGAGTCTCTATTCTAGTACTTAAGTCGGCATCGTGATTTTTGTATTTAATTCCGATGCGATTTCTGTGTTTCATCGTCATTATGAAGGTCCAAGGAACACATTGAACTTGCAGTGGTGTATAACAAGCTAATACTGGTCTCACAGGGAATGCTCAAAGCACCGACTGTAAGAAGAGTCTCTATTCTTGTACTTAAGGCGGCAGTGAGCCTTTTGTATTTAATTCCCATGCAATTTCAGTGTTTCATCGTCAATGTGATGGTCCAAGGAATACACGGAACCTGCAGTTGTGTATCGGAAACTAAAACTGGTCTCACAGGGAATGCTCTAAGCACCGACTGTAAGAAGTGTCTCTATTCTTGTACTTAAGGCGGCATTGTGAATTTTGTGTTTAATTCTGATGCGATTTCTGTGTTTCATCGTCAATGTGAAGGTCCAAGGAATACATTGAACCTGCAGTGGTGTATCGGACTCTAATACTGGTCTCACAGGGAATGCTCAAATCACCGACAGTAAGAAGAGTCTGTATTCTTGTACTTAAGGCTGCATTGTGCCTTTTGTATTATATTCCGGTGCGATTTCTGTGTTTCATCGTCAATGTGAAGGTCCAAGGAATACATTGAACGTTCAGTGGTGTATCGGAAACAAATACTGGTCTCACAGGGAATGCTCAATGCACCGACTTTAAGAGGAGTCTCTATTCTTGCACGTAAGGCGGCATTGTGCCTATTGTATTTAATTCCCATGCAATTTCAGTGTTTCATCGTCAATGTGTATGTTCGAGAAAACATTGAACTGGCAGTGGTATATCGGAAACTAATACTGGTCTCACACGGAATGCTCAATGCCCCGACTGTAGGAAGAGTAGCTATACTTGTACTTATTTCATGGTCTCACAGGGAATGCTCAAAACACCGACTGTAAGACTGTAAGAAGAGTCTCTATTCTTGTACTTAAGTCAGCATTGTGCCTTTTGTATTTAATTCCGATGCGATTTCTGTGTTTCATCTTCAAGGTGTATGTCCAAGGAATACATTGAACCTGCAGTGGTGTATCGGAAACTAATACTGGTGTCACAGGGAATGCTCAAAGCACCGACTGTAAGAACAGTCTCTATTCTTGTACGTAAGGCGGCATTGTGCCTTTTGTATTTAATTCCGATGCTATATCTGTGTTTCATCGTCAATGTGTATGTCCAAGGAATACATTGAACCTGCAGTGGAGTATCGGAAACTAATACTGTTCTCACAGGAAAGGATCAAAGCACAGACTCTAAGAAGACTCACTCTTCTTGCACTTAAGGCGGCATTGTATCTTTTGTATTTAATTCCGATGCTATTTCTGTGTTTCATCGTCAATGTGTATGTCCAAGGAATACATTGAACCTGCAGTAAGGTATCGGAAACTGATACTGTTCTCACAGGAAAGGATCAAAGCACAGACTCTAAGAAGACTCACTCTTCCTGCACTTAAGGCGGCATTGTGCCTTTTGTATTAAATTCCGATGCTATTTCTGTGTTTCATCATCAATGTGTCTGTCCAAGGAATACATTGAACCTGCAGTGGTGTATCGGACACTAATACTGGTCTCACAGGAAAGGATCAATGCACAGACTCTAAGAAGTCTCACTCTTCTTGCATTTAAGGAGGCATTGTGCCTTTTGTATTTAATTCCGATGTAATTTCGGTGTTAGATCATCAATGTGTATGTCCAAATAATACAATGAACCTGCTGTGGAGTATCGGAAACTAATACTGGTCTCACAGGGAATGCTCAAAGCACCGACTGTAAGCAGAGTCTCTATTCTTGTACTTATGGCGGCATTGTGCCTTTTGTATTTAATTCCGATGCGATTTCGGTGTTTCATCGTCAATGTGAAGGTCCAAGGAATACATTGAACCTGCAGTGGTGTATCGGTATCAAATACTGGTCTCACAGGGAATGCTCAAATCACCGACTGTAAGAAGAGCCTCTATTCTTGTACTTAAGGCGGCATAGTGCCTTTTGTATTTTATTCCGATGCGATTTCTGTGTTTCATCGACAATGTGAAGGTCCAAGAAGGAATACATTGAACCTGCAGTGGTGTATCGGAAACTAATACTGGTCTCACAGGAAAGGATCAAATCACATACTCCAAGAAGTGTCACTCTTCTTGCACTTAAGGCGGCATTGTGCCTTTTGTATTTAATTCCGATGCGATTTCAGTTTTTCATCGTCAATTTGAAAGTCCGTGGAATACATTGAACCTGCAGTGCTGTATCGGAAACTAATACTGGTCTCACAGGAAAGGATCAAAGCACAGACTCTAAGAAGTCTCACTCTTCTTGCACTTAAGGCGGCATTGTACCTTTTGTATTTAATTCCGATGTAATTTCTGTGTTTCATCGTCAATGTGTATGTCCAAGGAATACATTGAACCTGCAGTGGTGTATCGGAAACTAATACTGGTCTCTCAGGGAATGCTCAAAGCACCGACTGTAAGAAGAGTCTCTATTCTTGTAGTTAAGGCGGCATTGTACATTTTTTATTTAATTCCGATGCCATTTCTGTGTTTCATCGTCAATGTGATGGTCCAAGGAATACACGGAACCTGCAATGGTGTATCGGAAACTAATAATGGTCTCACAGGGAATGCTCTAAGCACCGACTGTAAGAAGAGTCTCTATTCCTGTAGTTAAGGCGGCATTGTGAATTTTGTATTTAATTCCGATGTGATTTCTGTGTTTCATCGTCAATGTGAAGGTCCAAGGAATACATTGAACCTGCAGTGGCGTATCGGAAACTAATACTGGTCGCACAGGAAAGGATAAAAGCACAGACTCTAAGTAGTCTCACTCTTCTTGCACTTAAGGCGGCATTGTACCTTTTGTATTTAATTCCAATGTAATTTCAGTGTTTCATCGTCAATGTGTATGTCCAAGGAATGCATTGAACCTGAAGTGGTGTATCGGACTCTAATACTGGTCTCACAGGGAATGCTCAAATCACCGACTGTAAGAAGGGTCTGTATTCTTGTACTTAAGGCTGCATTGTGCCTTTTGGATTTTCTTCCGATGCGATTTCTGTGTTTCATCGTCAATGTGAAGGTCCAAGGAATACATTGAACGTGCAGTGGTGTATCGGAAACAAATACTGGTCTCACAGAGAATGCTCAAAGCACCGACAGTAAGAGGAGTCTCTATTCTTGCACTTAAGGCAGCATTGTGCCTATTGTATTTAATTCCCATGTAATTTCAGTGTTTCATCGTCAATGTGTATGTTCAAGGAATACATTGATCTGGCAGTGGTATATCGGAAACTAATACTGGTCTCACAGGAAAGAATCAAAGCACAGACTCTAAAAAGACTCACTCGTCTTGCACTTAAGTCGGCATTGTGCCTTTTGTATTTATTTCCGATGTAATTTCAGTGTTTCATCGTCAATGTGTAAGTCCAAGGAATACATTGTACCTGCAGTGGTGTATCGGAAACTAATACTGGTCTCACAGGGAATGCTCAAAGCACCGACTGTAAGAAGAGTCTCTATTCTTGTACTTAATGCGGCATTGTGCCTTTTGTATTTAATACCAATGCGTTTCTGTGTTTCATCGTCAATGTGAAGGTCCAAGGAATACATTGAACCTGCTGTGGTGTATCGGAAACTAATACTGGTCTCACAGGGAATGCTCAAACACCGACTGTGAGAAGAGTCTCTATCCTTGTACTGAAGGCGGCATTGTGCCTTTTGTATTTCATTCCGATGCGATTTCTGTGTTTCATCGTCAATGTGTATGTCCATGGAATACATTGAACGTGCAGTGGCGTATCGGAAGCTAATACTGGTCTCACAGGAATGGATCAAAGCACAGACTCCAAGAAGTTTCATTCTTCTTGCACTTAAGGCGGCATTGTGCGTTTTGTATTAATTCCGATGTAATTTCAATGTTTCATCGTCAATGTGTATGTCCAAGGAATACATTGAACCTGCAGTGGTGTATCGCAAGCTAATTCTGGTCTCACGGGCAATGTTCAAAGCACCGACTGTAAGAAGGGTCATTATTCTTGTACTTAAGGCGGCATTGTGCCGTTTGTATTTAATTCCGATGCGATTTCTGTGCTTCATCGTCAAGGTGTATGTCCAAGCAATACATTGAACCTGCAGTGGTGTATCGGAATTTAATACTGGTCTCACACGGAATGCTCAAAGCACCGACTGTAAGAAGAGTCTCTATTCTCGTGCTTAAGGCGGCATTGTGACTTTTGTATTTAATTCCGATGCGATTTCTGTGCTTCATCGTCAAGGTGTATGTCCAAGGAATACATTGAACCTGCAGTGGTGTATCGGAAATCAATACTGGTCTCACACGGAATGCCTAAGTACCGACCGTATGAAGAGTCTCTATTCTTGTACTTACGGCGGCATTGTGCCTTTTGTATTTAATTCCGATGTAATTTCAGTGTTTCATCGTCAATGTGTATGTCCAAGGAATACATTGAACCTGGAGTGGTGTGTCGAAAACTAATACTGGTCTCACAGGGAATGCTCAAAGCACCGACTGTAAGAAGAGTAGCTATACTTGTACTTATTTCATGGTCTCACAGGGAATGCTCAAAACACCGACTGTAAGACTGTAAGAAGAGTCTCTATTCTTGTACTTAAGTCAGCATTGTGCCTTGTGTATTTAATTCCGATGCGATTTCTGTGTTTCATCTTCAAGGTGTATGTCCAAGGAATACATTGAACCTGCAGTGGTGTATCGGAAACTAATACTGGTGTCACAGGGAATGCTCAAAACACCGACTGTAAGAAGAGTCTCTATTCTTGTACTTAAGGCGGCATTGTGCATTTTGTATTTAATTCCGATGCGATATCTGTGTTTACTCGTCAATGTGTATGTCCAAGGAATACATTGAACCTGCAGTGGAATGCTCAAAGCACCAACTGTAAGAAGAGTCTCTATTCTTGCACTTATGGCGGCATTGTGCCTTTTGTATTTAATTCCGATGTAATTTCAGTGTTTCATCGTCAATGTGAATTTCTAAGGAATACATTGAACCTGCAGTGGTGTATCAGAAACTAATACTGGTCTCATAGGGAATGCTCAAAGCACCGACTGTAAGAAGAGTCTCTATTCTTGTACGTAAGGCGGCATTGGGCCTTTTGTATTTAATTCCGATGCGATATCTGTGTTTCATCGTCAATGTGTGTGTCCAAGGAATACATTGAACCTGCAGTGGAGTATCGGAAACTAATACTGGTCTCAAAGGGAATGCTCAAAGCAACGACTGTAAGAAGAGTCTCTATTCTTGTACTTAAGGCGGCATTGTGCCTTTTGTATTTAACTCCGATGTGATTTCTGTGTTTCATCGTCAATGCGAAGGTCCAAGGAATACATTAATCCTGCAGTGGTGTATCGGAAACTAATACTGGTCTCACAGGAAAGGATCAAAGGACAGACTCTAAGAAGTCTCACTCTTCTTGCACTTAAGGCGGCATTGTGCCTTTTGTATAAAATTCCGATGTAATTTCGGTGTTTCATCGTCAATGTGTATGTAGAAGGAGTACATTGAACCTACAGTGGTGTATCGGAAACTAATACTGGTATCACAGGGAATGCTCAAAGCACCGACTGTAAGAAGAGACTTTATTCTTGCACATAAGGCGGCATTGTGCCTTTTGTATTTAATACCGATGCATTTCTGTGTTTCATCGTCAATCTGAAGGTCCAAGGAATACATTGAACCTGCTGTGGTGTATCGGAAACTAATACTGGCCTCACAGAGAATGCTCAAACACCGACTGTAAGAAGAGTCTCTATTCTTGTACTTAAGGCGGCATTGTGCCCTTTGTATTTAATTCCGATGCGATTTCTGTGTTTCATCGTCAATGCGTATGTCCAAGGAATACATTGAACCTGCAGTGGCGTATCGGATGCTAATACTGGACTCACAGGAATGGATCAAAGCACAGACTCTAAGAAGTCTCACTCTTCTTGCACTTAAGGCGGCATTGTGCGTTTTGTATTTAATTCCGATGTAATTTCAGTGTTTCATCGTCAATGTGTATGTCCAAGGGAAACATTGAACCTGCAGTGGTGTATCGGAAACTAATACTGGTGTCACAGGAAATGCTCAAAGCACCGACTGTAAGAGGAGTCTGTATTCTTGTACTTAAAGCGGCATTGTGCCATTTGTATTTAATTCCGATGCGATATCTGTGTTTCATCGACAATGTGAAGGTCCAAGGAATACATTGAACCTGCAGTGGCGTATCGGAAACTAATACTGGTCGCACAGGAAAGGATAAAAGCACAGACTCTAAGAAGTCTCACTCTTCTTGCACTTAAGGCGGCATAGTACATTTTGTATTTAATTCCAATGTAATTTCAGTGTTTCATCGTCAATGTGTATGTCCAAGGAATACATTGAACCTGCAGTGGTGTATTGGACTATAATACTGGTCTCACAGGGAATGCTCAAATCACCGACTGTAAGAAGATTCTGTATTCTTGTACTTAAGGCTGCATTGTGCCTTTTGTATTTTCTTCCGATGCGATTTCTGTGTTTCATCGTCAGTGTGAAGGTCCAAGGAATACATTGAACGTGCAGTGGTGTATCGGAAACAAATACTAGTCTCACAGAGAATGCTCAAAGCACCGACTGTAAGAGGAGTCTCTATTCTTGCACTTAAGGCAGCATTGTGCCTATTGTATTTAATTCCCATGTAATTTCAGTGTTTCATCGTCAATGTGTATGTTCAAGGAATACATTGATCTGGCAGTGGTATATCGGAAACTAATACTGGTCTCACACGGAATGCTCAAAGCCCCGACTGTAAGAAGAGTCTCTATTCTTGTACTTAAGGCTTAATTGTGACATTTGTATTTAATTCCGATGCGATTTCTGTGTTTCTTCGTCAGTGTGAAGGTCCAAGGAATACATTGAATCTGCAGTGGTGTATCGGAAACTAATACTGGTCTCACAGGAAAGAATCAAAGCACAGACTCTAAGAAGACTCACTCGTCTTGCACTTAAGTCGGCATTGTGCCTTTTGTATTTAATTCCGATGTAATTTCAGTGTTTCATCGTCAATGTGTATGTCCAAGGAATACATTGAACCTGCAGTGGTGTATCGCAAGCTAATACTGGTCTCACGGGGAATGTTCAAAGCACCGACTGTAAGAAGGGGCTCTATTCTTGTACTTAAGGCGGCATTGTGCCGTTTGTATTTAATTCCGATGCGATTTCTGTGTTTCATCGTCAATGTGAAGGTCCAAGGAATACACTGAACCTGCTATGGTGTATCGGAAACTAATACTGGTCTCAAAGGGAATGCTCAAAGAACCGACTGTAAGAAGAGTCTCTATTCTTGCACTTAGGGCAGCATTGTGCCTTTTGTATTTAATTCCGATGCGATTTCTGTGTTACATCATCAATGTAAAGGTCCAAAGAATACAATGAACCTGTAGTGGTGTATCGGGAACTAATACTGGTCTCACAGGAAAGGATCAAAGCACAGATTTTAAGAAGTTTCACTCTTCTTGCACTTAAGGCGGAATTGTTCCTTTTGTATTTAATTCCCATGCAATTTCAGTGTTTCGTCGTCAATGTGTATGTTGAAGGAATACATTGAACTGGCAGTGGTATATCGGAAACTAATACTGGACTCACACGGAATGCTCAAAGCCCCGACTGTAAGAGGAGTCTCTATTCTTGTACTTAAGGCTTAATTGTGACTTTTGTATTTAATTAGGATGCGATTTCTGTGTTTCATCGTCAATCTGAAGGTCCAAGGAATACATTGAATCTGCAGTGTTGTATCGGAAACTAATACTGGCCTTACAGGATAGAATCAAAGCACAGACTCTAAGAAGACTCACTCTTCTTGCACTTAAGTAGGCATTGTGCCCTTTGTATTTAATTCCGATGTAATTTCAGTGTTTCATCGTCAATGTGTATGTCCAAGGAATACATTGTACCTGCAGTGGAGTATCGGAAACTAATACTGGTGTCACAGGGAACGCTCAAAGCACCGACTGTAAGAAGAGTCTCTACTCTTGCACTTGAGGCGGCATTGTGCATTTTGTATTTAATTCCGATGTTATTTCAGTGCTTCATCGTCAACGTGTATGTCCAAGGAATATATTGAACCTGCAGTGGTGCATCGGAAACTAATACTGGTCTCACAGGGAATGCTCAAAACACCGACTGTAAGAAGAGCCTCTATTCTTGTACTTAGGGCGGCATTGTGCCTTTTGTATTTAATTCCAATGCGATTTCTGTGTTTCATCGTCAATGTGAAGGTCCAAGGAACACATTGAACCTGCAATGATGTATCGGAAACTAATACTGGTCTCACAGGAATGGATCAAAGCACAGACTCTAAGATGTCTCACATATCTTGCACTTAAGGCGGCATTGTTCCTGTTGTATTTAATTCCGATGTAATTTCAGTGTTTCATCGTCAATGTGTATGTCCAAGGAATACATTGTACCTGCAGTGGTGTATCGGAAACTAATACTGGTCTCACAGGGAATGCTCAAAGCACCGACTGTAAGAAGAGTCTCTATTCTTGTACTTAAGGCGGCATTGTGCCTTATGTATTTAATACAGATGCGTTTCTGTGTTTCATCGCCAATGTGAAGGTCCAAGGAATACATTGAACCTGCCGTGGTGTATCGGAAACTAATACTGGTCTCACAGGGAATGCTCAAACACCGACTATAAGAAAAGTCTCTATTCTTGTACTTAAGGCGGCATTGTGCCTTTTGTATTTCATTCCGATGCGATTTCTGTGTTTCATCGTCAATGTGTATGTCCAAGGAATACATTGAACCTGCAGTGGCGTATCGTAATCTAATACTGGTCTCACAGGAATGGATCAAAGCACAGACTCTAAGAAGTCTCTTTCTTCGTGCACTTAAGGCGGCATTGTGCGTTTTGTGTTTAATTCCGGTGTAATTTCAGTGTTTCATCGTCAATGTGTTTGTACAAGGAATACACTGAACCTCCAGTGGTGTATCGCAATTTAATACTGGTCCCACGGGGAATGCTCAAAGCACCGACTGTAAGAAGAGTCTCTATTCTTGTACTTAAGGCGGCATTGTGCCGTTTGTATTTAATTCCGATGCGATTCATGTGTTACATCGTCAATGTGAAGGTCCAAGGAATACACTGAACCTGCTATGGTGTAACGGAAACTAATACTGGCCTCAAAGGGAATGCTCAAAGAACCGACTGCAAGAAGAGTCTCTATTCTTGTACTTAAGGTGGCTTTGTGCCTTTTGTATTGAATTCCGATGCGATTTCTGTGTTACATCGTCAATGTGGAGGTCCATAGAGTACATTGAACACGCAGTGGTGTAGCGGAAACTAATACTGGTCTCACAGTGAATGCTCAAAGCACCGACTGTAAGAAGAGTCTCTATTCTTGTACTTAAGGCGGCATTGTGCCATTTGTATTTAATTCCGATGCGGTCTCTGTGTTTCATCGTCAATGTGAAGGTCCAAGGAATACATTGAACCTGCAGTGGGGTATCGGAAAATGATACTGGTCGCGCAGGAAAGGATAAATGCACAGACTCTAATAACTCTCTCTTCTTGCACTTAATACGGCATTGTACCTTTTGTATTTAATTACGATGTAATTTCAGTGTTTCATCGTCAATGTGTATGTCCAAGGAATACATTGAACGTGCAGTGGTGTATCGGAAACTAATACTGGTCCCGCAGGGAATGCTCAAACACCCACTGTAAGAAGAGTCTCTACTCTTGCACTTAAGGCGGCATTGTGCTTTTGTATTTAATTCCGATGTTATTTCAGTGTTTCATCGTCAACGTGTAAGTCCAAGGAATACATTGAACCTGCAGTGTTGTATCGGAAACTAATACTGGTCCCACAGGGAATGCTCAAACACCGACTGTAAGAAGAGTCTCTATTCTTGTACTTAGGGTGGCATTGAGCCTTTTGTATTGAATTACAATGCGATATCTGTGTTTCATCGTCAATGTGAAGGTCCAAGGAACACATTGAACCAGCAGTGATGTATCGGAAAATAATATTGGTCTCACACGGAATGCTCAAAGCACCGACTTTAAGAAGAGTCTCTATTCTTGTACTTAAGGCGATATTGTACATTTTTTATTTAATTCCGATGCCATTTCTGTGTTTCATCGTCAATGTGAAGGTCCAAGGAATACACTGAACCTTCAGTGGTGTATCGGAAATTAATACTTGTCTCACTCGGAATGCTCTAAGCACCGACTGTAAGAAGAGTCTCTAGTCTTGTACTTAAGGCGGCATTGTGCTTTTGTCTTTAATTACAATGTAATTTCAGTGTTTCATCGTCAATGTGTATGTCCAGGAAATACATTGAACCTGCAGTGGTGTATCGAAAACTAATACTGGTCTCATAGGGTATGCTCAAAGCACCGACTATAAGAAGAGTCTCTATTCTTTTACCTAAGGCGGCATTGTGCATTTTGTATTTAATTCCGATACGGTTTCTGTGCTTCTTCGTCAATGTGAAGGTCCAAGGAATACATTGAACCTGACGTGGTGTATCGGAATGTAATACCGGTCTCACAGGAAAGGATCAAAGCACAGACTCTAAGAAGACTCACTCTTCTTGCACTTAAGGCGGCATTGTGCCTTTTGTATTTAATTCCGATGTAATTTCAGTGTTTTATCGGCAATGTAAAGGTCCAAGGAATACATAGAACATGCTGTGGTGTATCGGAAACTAATACTGGTCTCACAGGAAAAGATCAAAGCACAGACTCTAAGAAGTCTCACTCTTCTTGCACTTAAGGCTTCATTATGCCTTTTATATTTAATTCCGATGTAATTTAGGTGTTTCATCGTCATTGTGTACGTCCAAGGAATACATTGAACCTGCTGTGATGTATCGGAAACTTATACTGTTCTCACAGGAAAGGATCAAAGCACAGACTCTAAGAAGACTCACTCTTCTTGCACTTAAGGCGGATTTAATTTCAGTGTTTCATTGTCAATGTGTATGTCCAAGGAATACATTGAACCTGCAGTGGTGTATCGGAAAATAATATTGGTCTCACACGGAATGCTCAAAGCACCGACTTTAAGAAGAGTCTCTATTCTTGTACTTAAGGCGGCATTGTGCTTTTTGTATTTAATTCCGAAGCGATTTCTGTGTTTCATCGTCAATGTGAAGGTCCAAGGAATACATTGAACCTGCAGTGGTGTATCGGAAATTAATACTGGTCTCACACTAAATGCCTAAAGCACCGACTGTAAGAAGAGTCTTTATTCTTGTACTTAAGGTGGCATTGTATCTTTTGCCTCTAATTACGATGTGATTTCAGTGTTTCATCGTCAATGTGTATGTCCAGGGAATACATTGAACCTGCAGTGGTGTATCGAAAACTAATACTGGTCTCACAGAGTATGCTCAAAGCACCGACTGTAAGAAGAGTCTCCATTCTTGTACTTAAGGCGGCATTGAAACTTTTGTATTTAATTCCGATGCGATTTCTGTGCTTCATCGTCAATGTGAAGATCCAAAGAATACATTGAACCTGAAGGAAAGGATCAAAGAACAGACTCTAAGATGACTCACTCTTCTTGCACTTAGAGGACCATTGTGCCTTTTGTATTTAATTCCAATGCTATTTCTGTGTTTCATCGTTAACGTGAAGGTCCAAGGAATGCATTGAGCCTGCAGTGGTGTATCGGAAACTAATACTGGTCTCTCAGGGAATGCTCAAAGCACCGACGGTAAGAAGAGTCTCTATCCTTGTAGTTAAGGCGATATTGTACATTTTTTATTTAATTCCGATGCCATTTCTGTGTTTCATCGTCAATGTGAAGGTCCAAGGAATACACTGAACCTTCAGTGGTGTATCGGAAATTAATACTTGTCTCACTCGGAATGCTCAAAGCACCGACTGTAAGAAGAGTCTCTAGTCTTGTACTTAAGGCGGCATTGTGCTTTTGTCTTTAATTACAATGTAATTTCAGTGTTTCATCGTCAATGTGTATGTCCAGGAAATACATTGAACCTGCAGTGGTGTATCGAAAACTAATACTGGTCTCATAGGGTATGCTCAAAGCACCGACTATAAGAAGAGTCTCTATTCTTTTACCTAAGGCGGCATTGTGCATTTTGTATTTAATTCCGATACGGTTTCTGTGCTTCTTCGTCAATGTGAAGGTCCAAGGAATACATTGAACCTGACGTGGTGTATCGGAATGTAATACCGGTCTCACAGGAAAGGATCAAAGCACAGACTCTAAGAAGACTCACTCTTCTTGCACTTAAGGCGGCATTGTGCCTTTTGTATTTAATTCCGATGTAATTTCAGTGTTTCATCGTCAATGTGTATGTCCAAGGAATACATTGTACCTGCACTGGTGTATCGGAAACTAATACTGGTCTCACAGGGAATGCTCAAATCACCGACTGTAAGAAGAGTCTCTATTAATTTAATAAAGTCGGCATTGTGCCTTTTGTATTTAATTCCGATGCGACTTCGGTGTTTCATCGTCAATGTGAAGGTCCAAGGAATACATTGATCCTGTAGTTGTGTATCGGTAACTAATACTGGTCTCACAGGAAAGGATCAAAGCACAGATTTTAAGAAGTTTCACTCTTCTTGCACTTAAGACGGATTTAATTTCAGTGTTTCATTGTCAATGTGTATGTCCAAGGAATACATTGAACCTGCAGTGGTATCGGAAACTAATACTGATCTCACAGGGAATTCTCAAAGCACCGACTGTAAGAAGAGTCTCTATTCTTGTACTTAAGGCGGCATTGTACCTTTTGTCTTTAATTACGATGTAATTTCAGTGTTTCATCGTCAATGTGTATGTCCAGGGAATACATTGAACCTGCAGTGGTGTATCGAAAACTAATACTGGTCTCACAGGGTATGCTCAATGCACCGACTGTAGGAAGGGTCTCTATTCTTTTACTTAAGGCGGCATTGTGCCTTTTGTATTTAATTCCGATACGGTTTCTGTGCTTCTTCGTCAATGTGTATGTCCAAGGAATACATTGAACCTGCTGTGGTGTATCGGAAACTAATACTGGTCTCACAGGGAATGCTCAAAAACCGACTGTAAGCATAAGTTCTATTCTTGTACTTAAGGCGGCATTGTGCCTTTTGGTTTTAATTCCGATGCGATTTCTGTGCTTCATCGTCAATGTGAAGGTCCAAGGAATACACTGAACCTGCAGTGGTGTATCGGAAATTAATACTTGTCTCACTCGGAATGCTCAAAGCACCGACTGTAAGAAGAGTCTCTATTCTTGTACTTAAGGCGGCACTGTGCCTTTTGTATTTAATTCCGATGCTATTTCTGTGTTTTATCGGCAATGTAAAGGTCCAAGGAATACATAGAACATGCTGTGGTGTATCGGAAACTAATACTGGTCTCACAGGAAAAGATCAAAGCACAGACTCTAAGAAGTCTCACTCTTCTTGCACTTAAGGCTTCATTATGCCTTTTATATTTAATTCCGATGTGATTTAGGTGTTTCATCGTCATTGTGTATGTCCAAGGAATACATTGAACCTGCTGTGATGTATCGGAACCTAATACTGGTCTCACAGGGAATGCTCAAAGCACCGGCGGTAAGCAGAATCTCTATTCTTGTACTTAAGGCGGCATTGTGCCTTTTGTATTTAATTCCGATGAGATTTCTGTGTTTCATCGTCAATGTGTATGTCCAAGGAATACATTGAACCTGCAGTGGTGTTTCGGAAATTAATACTGGTCTCACACGGAATGCCCCAAGCACCGACTGTAAGGAGAGTCTCTATTTTTGTCCTTAAGCATCACTGT
Source organism: Schistocerca americana (assembly GCF_021461395.2). Lineage (NCBI taxonomy): Eukaryota > Metazoa > Arthropoda > Insecta > Orthoptera > Acrididae > Schistocerca > Schistocerca americana. The sequence goes on along the minus strand of NC_060124.1, from coordinate 625,891,352 downwards.
GCCTTTTGTATTTACTTCCGATGCTATTTCTGTGTTTTATCGTCAATGTGAAGGTCCAAGGAATACATTGAACCTGCAGTGATGTATCGGAAACTAATACTCGTCTCACAGGAAAAGATCAAAGCACAGACTCTAAGAAGTCTCACTCTTCTTGCCCTTAAGGCGGCAATGTGCCTTTTACATTTAATTCCGATGTAATTTCGGTGTTTCATCGTCAATGTGTATGTCCAAGGAATACACTGAACCTGCTGTGGTGTATCGGAAACTAATACTGGTCTCACAGGGAATGCTCAAAGCACCGACTGTAAGCAGAATCTCAATTCTTGTACTTAAGGCGTCATTGTGCCATTTGTATTTAATTGCGATGCGATTTCTGTGTTTCATCGTCAATGTGAAGGTCCAAGGAATACATTGAACCTGCAGTGGTGTATCGGAAACTAATACTGGTCCACAGGGAATGCTCAAAGCACCGACTGTAAGAAGACTCTCTATTCTTGTACTTAAGGTGGCATAGTGCCAATTGTATTTTATTCCGATGCGATTTCTGTGTTTCATCGTCAATGTGAAGGTCCAAGGTATACATTGAACCTGCAGTGGTGTTTCGGAAACTAATACTGGTCTCAAAGGAAATGCTCAATGCACCGACTGTAAGAACAGTCTCTATTCTTGTACTTATGGTGGCATTGTGCCTTTTGTATTTAATTCCGATTCGATTTCTGTGTTTCATCGTCAATGTGGAGGTCCGAGGAATATACTGAACCTGCAATGGTGTATCGGAAACTAATACTGGTCTCACAGGGAATGCTCAAAGCACGCACAGTAAGAAAAGTTTCTAATCTTGTACTGAAGGCGGCTTTATGCCTTTTGTATTTAATTCCGATGCGATTTCTGTGTTTCGTCGTCAATGTGAAGGTCCAAGGAATACATTGAAACTGCAGTGGTGTATCGGAAACTAATACTGGTCTCACAGGAAAGGATCAAAGCACAGACTCTAAGAAGTCTCACTCTTCTTGCTCTTACGGCGGAATTGTTCGTTTTGTATTTAATTCCGATGTAATTTCAGTGTTTCATTGTCAATGTGTATGTCCAAAGAATACACTGAACCTGCAGTGGGGTATCGGAAACTAATACTGGTCCCACAGGGAATGCTCAAATCACCTACTGTAAGAAGAGTCTCTATTCTTGTACTTAAGGCGTCACTGTGCCTTTTGTATTTAATTCCGATGCTATTTCTGTGTTTTATCGGCAATGTAAAGGTCCAAGGAAACATAGAACATGCTGTGGTGTATCGGAAACTAATACTGGTCTCACAGGAAAAGATAAAAGCACAGACTCTAAGAAGTCTCACTCTTCTTGCACTTAAGGCTTCATTATGCCTTTTATATTTAATTCCGATGTAATTTAGGTGTTTCATCGTCAATGTGTATGTCCAAGGAATACATTGAAACTGCAGTGGTGTTTCGGAAACTAATACTGGTCTCACACGGAATGCTCAACGCACCGACTGTTAGAAGAGTTTCTTTTCTTGTACTTAAGTCGGCATTGTGCCTTTTGTATTTAATTCCGATGCGATTTCTGTGTTTCATCGTCAATGTGATGGTCCAAGAAATACATTGAACCTGCTGTGGTGTATCGGAAACAAATACTGGTCTCACAGGGAATGCTCAAAGCACCGACTGTAAGCAGAATCTCAATTCCTGTTCTTAAGGCGTCATTGTGCGTTATGTATTTAATTCCGATGCGATGTCAGTGTTTCATCGTCAATGTGTAAGTCCGAGGAATACATTGAACCTGCAATGCTGTATCGGAAACTAATACTGGTCTCACAGGAAAGGATCAAAGCACAGACTCTAAGATGTCTCACTCTTCTTGCACTTAAGGCGGAATTGTGCCTTTTGAATTTAATTCCGATGTAAATCCAGTGTTCCATCGCCAATGCGTATGTCCAAGGAATACATTGAACCTGCAGTGGTGTATCGGAAACTAATACTCGTCTCACAGGGAATGCTCAAAGCACCGACTGTAAGAAGAGTCTCTATTCTTGTACTTAAGTCGGCATTGTGCCTTATGTATTTAATTCCGATGCGATTTCTGTGTTTCATCGTCAATGTGATGATCCAAGGAATACATTGAACCTGCAATGTTGTATCGGAAACTAATACTGGTCTCACAGGGTATGCTCAAAGCACCGACTGTAAGAAGAGTCTCTTTTCTTGTACTGAAGGTGGCATTGTACAATTTGTATTTAATTCCGATGCGATTTCAGTGTTTCATCGTCGATGTGTATATCCAGTTAATACATTGAACCTGCAGTGGTGTATCGGAAACTAATACTGGTCTCACAGGGAATGCTCAAAGCACCGACTGTACGGAGAGTCAGTATTCTTGTACTTGTGGCGGCATTGTGCCTTTTGTATTTAATTCCGATGCGATTTCCCTGTTTCATCGTCAATGTGAAGATCCAAGGAATACATTGAACCTGCATTGGTGTATCGGAATCTAATACTGGTCTCACAGGGAATGCTCAAAGCACCGACTGTAAGAACAGTCTCTATTCTTCTACTTATGGTGGCATTGTGCCTTTTGTATTTAATTCCGATGCGATTTCAATGTTTCATCGTCAATGTGAAGGTCCGAGGAATACACTGAACCTGCAATGGTGTATCGGAAACTAATACTGGTCTCACAGGGAATACTCAAAGCACCCACTGTAAGGAAAGTATCTAATCATGTACTTAAAGCGGCTTTGTGCCTTTTGTATTTAATTCCGATGCGATTTCTGTGTTTCATCGTCAATGTGAAGGTCCAAGGAATACATTGAACCTGCAGTGGTGTATCGGAAACAAATACACGTCTCGCAGGGAAAGCTCAAATCACCGACTGTAAGAAGAGTCTCTTTTCTTGCACTCAAGGCGGCATTGTACCTTTTGTATTTAATTCCGATGTAATTTCAGTGATGCATCGTCAATGTGTATGTCCAGGGAATACATTGAACCGGCAGTGGTGTAACGGAAACTAATACTGGTGTCACAGGGAATGCTCAAAGCACCGACTGTAAGAAGAGTCTCTATTCTTGTACTTAAGGCGGCATTGTGCCTTTTGTATTTAATTCCGATGCGATTTCTGTGTTTATTCGTCAATCCGAGGGACCAAGGAATACATTGGACCTGCAGTGGTGTATCGGAAACTAATACTGGTCTCACAGGAAAGTATCAAGGCACAGACTCCAAGAACTGTCACTCTTCTTGCACTTAAGGCGGCATTGTGCCTGTTGTATTTAATTCCGATGCGATTACAGTGTTTCATCGTCAATAGGTAAGTCCGAGGAATACATTGAACCTGCAGTGCTGTATCGGAAACTAATACTGGTCTCACAGGAAAGGATCAAAGCACAGACTCTAAGAAGTATCACTCTTCTTGCACTTAAGGCGGCATTGTGCCTTATGTATTTAATTCCGATGCGATTTCTGTGTTTCATCGTCAATGTGATGGTCCAAGGAATACATTGAACCTGCAATGGTGTATCGGAAACTAATACTGGTCTCACAGGGTATGCTCAAAGCACCGACTGTAAGAAGAGCCTCTGTTCTTGTACTTAAGGTGGCATTGTACATTTTGTATTTAATTCCGATGCGATTTCAGTGTTTCATCGTCGATGTGTATGTCCAGTTAATACATTGAACCTGCAGTGGTGTATCGGAAACTAATACTGGTCTCACAGGGAATGCTCTAAGCACCGACTGTACGAAGAGTCACTATTCTTGTACTTGTGGCGGCATTGTGCCTTTTATATTTAATTCCGATGCGATTTCCCTGTTTCATCGTCAATGTGAAGATCCAAGGAATACATTGAACCTGCAGTATTGTATCGGAAACTAATACTGGTCTCACAGGGAATGCTCAAAGCACCGACTGAAAGAAGAGTCTCTATTCTTGTACTTAAGGCGGCATTGTGCCTTTTGTATTTAATTATGAATCGATTTCTGTAATTCATCGTCAATATGAAGGGCCAAGGAATACACTGAACCTGCAGTGGTGTATCGGAAACTAATTCTTGTCTCAAAGGAAGGGATAAAAGCACAGACTATAAGAAGTCTCATTCTTCTTGTACATATGGCGGCATTGAGTCTTTTGTATTTAATTCCGATGTAGTTTCTGTGTTCCATCGTCAATGTGTATGTCCAAGCAATACATTGAACCTGCTGTGTTGTGTCGGAAACTAATACTCGTCTCAAAGGGAATGCTGAAAGCACCGACTGTAAGAACAGTCTCTATTCTTGTACTTATGGTGGCATTGTGCCTTTTGTATTTAATTCCGATGCGATTTCTGTGTTTCATCGTGAATGTGAAGGTCCGAGGAATACACTGAACCTGCAACGGTGTATCGGAAACTAATACTGGTCTCACAGGGAATGCTCAAAGCACCGAATGTAAGAAGTGTCTCTATTCCTGTACTTAAGGCGGCATTGTGCCTTTTGTATTTAATTCCGATGCGATATCTGTGTTTCATCGTCAATGTGTATGTCCAAGGAATGCATTGAACCTCCAGTGGTGTATCGGAAACTGATTCTGGTCCACACGGAATGCTCAAAGCACCGACTGTAAGAAGAGACTCTATTCTTGTACTGAAGGCGGCACTGTGCCTATTGTACTTAATTCCGATGCTATTTCGGTGTCTTATCGTCAATTTGAAGGTCCAAGGAATACATTGAACCTGCAGTGGTGTATCGGAAACTAATACTGGTCCACAGGGAATGCTCAAAGCACCGACTGTAAGAAGAGCCTCTATTTTTGTACTTAAGGCGGTATAGTGACATTTGTATTTTATTCCGATGCGATTTCCCTGTTTTATCGTCACTGTGATGATCCAAGGAATACATTGAACCTGCAGTGGTGTATCTGAAACTAATACTGGTCTCACAGGAAATGATCAATACACAGACTCTAAGAAGTTTCACTCTTCTTGCACTTAAGGCGGCATTGTGCCTTTTGTATTTAGTTCCGATGTGATTTCAGTGTTCCATCGTCAATGTGTATGTCCAAGGAATACATTGAACCTGCAGTGGTGTATCGGAAACTAAAACTGGTCTCACTGGGTATGCTCAAAACACCGACTGTAAGAAGAGTCACTATTCTTGTACTTAAGGCGGCATTGTGCATTTTGTATTTAATTCCGATGCGATTTCAGTGTTTCAACGTCAATGTGTATGTCCAGTTAATACACTGAACCTGCAGTGGTGTATCGGAAAATAATACTGGTCTCACAGGGAATGCTCAAAGCACCGACTGTAAGAAGAGTCTCTATTCTTGTACTTAAGGCGGCGCTGTGCCTTATGTTTTTAATTCCGATGCGATTTCTGTGTTTTATCGTCAATTTGAAGGTCCAAGGAATACATCGAACCTGCAGTGGTGTATCGGAAACTAATACTGGTCACACAGGAAAGGATCAAAGCACAGACTCTAAGAAGTCTCACTCTTCTTGCACTTAAGGCGGCATTGTGCCTTTTATATTTAATTCCGATTTAATTTCGGTGTTTCATCGTCAATGTGTATGTCCAAGGAATACATTGAACCTGCTGTGGTGTATCGGAAACTAATACTGGTCTCACAGGGAATGCTCAAAGCACCGACTGTAAGCTGAATCTCAATTCTTATACTGAAGGCTTCATTGTGCCTTTTGTATTTAATTCCGATGCGATTTCTGTGTTTCATCGTCAATGTGAAGGTCCAAGGAATACATTGAACCTGAAGTGGTGTATCGGAAACTAATACTGGTCCACAGGGAATGCTCAAAGCACAGACTGTAAGAAGAGCCTCTATTCTTGTACTTATGGCGGTATAGTGCCTTTTGTATTTTATTCCGATGCGATTTCCATTTTTCATCGTCACTGTGATGATCCAAGGAATACATCGAACCTGCAGTGGTGTGTCGGAAACTAATACTGGTCACACAGGAAAGGATCAAAGCACAGACTCCAAGAAGTGTTACTCTTCTTGCACTTGCGGCATTGTGCCTTTTGTATTTAATTTCGATGTAATTTCAGTGTTCCATCGTCAATGTGTATGTCCAAGGAATACATTGAACCTGCAGTGGTGTATCGGAAATTAATTCTGCTCTCACACGGATTGCTCAAAGCACCGACTGTAAGAAGAGTCTCTATTCTTGTACTGAAGGCGGCATTGAGCATTTTGTATTTAATTCCGATGCGATTTCTGTGTTTCATCGTCAATGTAAAGGTCCAAGGAATACATTGAACCTGCAGTGGTGTATCGGAATCTAATACTGGTCTCACAGGAAAGGATCATAGCACAGACTCCAAGAAGTCTCACTCTTCTTGCACTTAAGGCGGCATTGTGCCTTTTGTATTTATTTCCGATGTAATTTCAGTGTCCCATCGTCAATGTGTATGTCCAAGGAATACATTGAACCTGCAGTGGTGTATCGGACACTAATACTGGTCTCACAGGGAATCGTCAAAGCACCGATTGTAAGAAGAGTCTCTATTCTTGTACTTAAGGCGGCATTGTGCCTTTTGTATTTAATTCCGATCCGAATTCAGTGTTTCATCGTCAATGTGAAGGACCAAGGAATACATTGAACCTGCAGTGGTGTATCGGAAACTAATACCGGTCTCACAGGAAAGGATCAAAGCACACACTCTAAGAAGCCTCACTCTTCTTGCACTTATGGCGGAATTGTTCGTTTTGTATTTAATTCCGATGTAATTTCAGTGTTTCATCGTCAATGTGTATGTCCAAAGAATACACTGATCCTGCAGTGGTGTATCCTGAATTAATACTGGTCTCACAGGGAATGCTCAAAGCACCGACTGTAAGAAGAGTCTCTATTCCTGTATTTAAGGCGGCATTGTGCCTTTTGTATTTAATTCCAATGCGATTTCTGTGTTTCATCGTCAATGTGAAGGTCCAAGGAATACATTGAACCTGCAGTGGTGTATCGGAAACTAATACTGGTCTCACAGGAAAGGATCAAAGCACAGACTCCAAGATGTGTCACTCTTCTTGCACTTATGGCGGTATTGTGCCTTTTGTATTTAATTCCGATGCGATTTCAGTGTTTCATCGTCAATGTGTAAGTCCGAGGAATACACTGAACCTGCAGTGCTGTATCGGAAACTAATAGTGGTGTCACAGGAAAGGATCAAAGCACAGACTGTAAGAAGAGTCTCTATTCTTGTACTTAAGTCGGCATTGTGCATTTTGTATTTAATTCCGATGCGATTTCTGTATTTCATCGTCAATATGAAGAGCCAAGGAATGCATTGAACATGCAGTGGTGTATCGGAAACTAATACTGGTTTCACAATGAATGCTCAAAGCACCGACTGTAAGAAGAGTCTCTATTCTTGTACTTAAGGCGGCGCTGTGCCTTTTGTTTTTAATTCCGATGCGATTTCTGTGTTTTATCGTCACTTTGAAGGTCCAAGGAATACATCGAACCTGCAGTGGTGTATCGGAAACTAATACTGGTCACACAGGAAAGGATCAAAGCACAGACTCTAAGAAGTCTCACTCTTCTTGCACTTAAGGCGGCATTGTGCCTTTTATATTTAATTCCGATTTAATTTCGGTGTTTCATCGTCAATATGTATGTCCAAGGAATACATTGAACCTGCAGTGATGTATCGGAAACTAATACTGGTCTCACAGGGAATGTTCAAAGCACCGACAGTAAGAACAGTCTCTATTCTTGTAGTTATGGTGGCATTGTGCATTTTGTATTTAATTTCGATGCGATATCTGTGTTTCATCGTCAATGTGAAGGTCCGAGGAATACACTGAACCTGCAGTGGTGTATCGGAAACTAATACTGGTCTCACAGGGAATGCTCAAAGCACCGATTGAAGAAAATTTTCTAATCTTGTACTTACGGCGGCTTTGTGCCTTTTGTATTCAATTCTGATGCGATTTCTGTGTTTCATCGTCAATGTGAAGGTCCAAGGAATACATTGAACCTGCAGTGGTGTATCGGAAACTAATACTGGTCTCACAGGGAATGCGCAAAGCACCGACTGTAAGAAGAGTCTGTATTGCTGTACTTAAGGCGGCATTTTGCCTTTTCTATTTAATTCCGATGCGATTTCTATGTTTCTTCGTCAATGTGAAGGTCCTAGGAATACATTGAACCTGCAGTGGTGAATCGGAAACTAATTCTGGTCTCACCCGGAATGCTGAAAGCACCGACTGTAAGAAGAGTCTCTATTCTTGTACTTATGGTGGCATTGTGCCTTTTGTATTTAATTCCGATGCTATTTCTGTGTTTCATCGTCAATGTGAAGGTCCAAGAAATACACTGAACCTGCAGTGGTGTATCGGAAACTAATACTGTTCACACAGGGAATGCTCAAAGCACCAACTGTAAGAAAAGTTTCTAATCTTGTACTTGAGGCGGCTTTGTGCCCTTTGTTCTTAATTCCGATGCGATTTCTGTGTTTCATCGTCAATGAGAAGGTCCAAGGAATACATTAAACCTGCAGTGGTGTATCGGAAACTAATACTGGTCTCACAGGGAATGCGCAAGGCACCGACTGTAAGAAGAGTCGTTATTCTTGTATTTAAGGCGGCATTGTGCCTTTTGTATTTAATTCCGATGTAAATTCAGTGTTTCATCGTCAATGTGTATGTCCAGGCAATACATTGAACCGGCACTGGTGTATCGGAAACTAATACTGGTCTCACAGGGAATGCTCAAGGCACCGACAGTACGAAGAGTCACTATTCTTGTACTTGAGGCGACATTGTGCCTTTTGTATTTAATTCCGATGCAATTTCTGTGTTTCATCGTCAATGTGAACATCCAAGGTATACATTGAACCTGCAGCGGTGTATCGCAAACTAGTACTGGTCTCACAAGGAATGCTCAAAGCACCGACTGTAAGAAGAGTCTATATTCTTGTACTTAAGGCGGCATTGTGCCTTTAGTATTTAATTCCGATGCGATTTCTGTGATTCATCGTCAATGTGATGGTCCAAGTAATACATTGAACCTGCAGTGGTGTATCGGAACTTAATACTGGTCTCACAGGGAAGGCTTAAAGCACCGACTGTAAGAAGAGTCTCTATTCTTGTACTTAGGGCGGCATTGTGCCTTTTGTATTTAATTCCGATGCGATTTCTGTGTTTCTTCGTCAATGTGAAGGTCCTAGGAATACATTTAACCTGCAGTGGTGTATCGGAAACTAATACTGGTCTCACAGGCATTGCTCAAAGCACCGACTGTAAGAAGAGTCTCTATTCTTGCACTTAAGATGGCATTGTGCCTCTTGTATTTAATTCCGATATAATTTCCGATTTTCATCGGCAATGTGTATGTCCAAGGAATACATTGAACCTGCAGTGGTGTATTGGAAACTAATACTGGTCTCACAGGGAATGCTTTAAGCATCGACTGTAAGAAGAGTCTCTATTCTTGTACTTAAGGCGGCATTGTGCCTTTTGTATTTAATTCCGATGCGATTTCTGTGTTTCATCGTCAATGTGAAGGTCCATGGAATACATTGAACTCACAGTGGTGTATCGGAAACTAATACTGGTCTCACAGGGAATGCTCACAGCACCGACTGTAAGAAGAGTCTCTATTCTTGTACTTAGGGCGGCATTGTGCCTTTTGTATTTAATTCCGATGCAATTTGTGTGTTTCATCGTCAATGTGAAGGTCCAAGGAATACATTTAACCTGCAGTGGTGTATCGGTAACTAATACTGGTCTCACAGAGAATGCTCAAAACACTGACTGTAAGACGAGTCTCTATTCCTGTACTTAAGCGGCAGTTTGCCTTTTGTATTTCGTTCCGATGCGATTTCTGTTTTTCATCATCAATGTGAATTTCCATGGAATACATTGTACCTGCAGTGGTGTATCGGAAACTAATACAGGTCTCACAGGGAATGCTCAAAGCACCGACCGTAAGAAGAGTCTCTATTCTTGTACATAGAGCGGCATTGTGTATTCTGTACTTAAATCCGATGCGATTTCTGTGGTTCATCGTCAATGTGAAGGTCCAAGGAATACATTGAACCTGCAGTGGTGTATCGGAAACTAATACTGGTCCCACAGGGAATGATCAAAGCACCGACTGTAAGAAGGGTCTCTATTCTTGTACTTAATGCGGCATTGTGCCTTTTGAATTTAATTCCGATGCGATTTTTGTGTTTCATCGTCAATTTGAAGGTCCAAGGAATTCATAGTGCCTGCAGTGGTGTATCGGAAACTAATACTGGTCTCACAGGGAATGCTCAAACACCGACTGTAAGAAGAGTTTCTATTCTTGTAGTTAAGGCGGCATTGTGCCTTTCGTATTTAATTCCGATGCGATTTTTGTGTTTCATCGTCAATGTGAAGGTCCAAGGAATACATTGCACCTGCAGTGGTGTATCGGAAACTAATACTGGTCTCACAAGGAATGCTCAAAACACCGACTGTAAGACGAGTCTCAATTCTTGTAGTTACGCGGCAGTTTGCTTTTTGTATTTCATTCCGATGCGATTTATGTGTTTCATCGTCAAATTGAAGGTCCAAGGAATACATTGAACCTCGAGTGGTGTATCGGAAAATAATTCTGGTCTCACAGAAAATGCTCAAAGCACCGACTGTAAGAAGAGTCTCTATTCTTGCAATCAAGGCGGCATTGTGCCTTTTGTATTTAATTCTCGATGTAATTTCAGTGTTCCATCGTCAATGTGTATTTCCAAGGAATACATTGAACCTGCAGTGGTGTATCGGTAACTAATACTGGTCTCACAGGGAATGCTCAAAGCACCGACTGTAAGAAGAGTCTCTATTCTTGTACTTAAGGCGCCATTGTGCCTTTTGTATTTAATTCCGATGCGATTTCTGTGTTTCATAGTCAATGTGAAGGACCAAGTAATACATTGAACCTGCAGTGGTATATCGGAAACTAATACTGGTCTCACAGGAAAGGATAAAAACACAAACTCTAAGAAGTCTCACTCTTCTTGTACTTAAGGCGGCATTGAGTCTTTTGTATTTAATTTCGATGTAATTCCAGTGTTTCATCGTCAATGAGTATGTCCAAGGAATACATTGAACCTGCAGTGGTGTATCGGAAACTAACACTGGTCTCACAGGGAATGCTCAAAGCACCGACTGTAAGAGGAGTCTCTATTCTTGTACTTATGGTGGCATTGTGCCTTTTGTATTTAATTCCGATGCGATTTCTGTGTTTCATCGTCAATGTGAAGGTCCAAGGAATACACTGAACCTGCAGTGGTGTATCGGAAACTAATACTAGTCTCACAGGGAATGCTCAAAGCACCGAATGTAAGAAAAGTTTATAATCTTGTACTTAAGGCGGCTTTGTGCCTTTTGTATTTAATTCCGATGCGATTTCTGTGTTCATCGTCAATGTGAAGGTCCAAGCAATACAATAAACCTGCAGTGGTGTATCGGAAACTAATACTGGTCTCACAAGGAATGCGCAAAGCCCCGACTGTAAGAAGAGTCTGTATTCTTGTACTTAAGGCGGCATTTTCCCTTTTGTATTTAATTCCGATATAATTTCTGTTTTTCATCGGCAATGTGTATGTCCAAAAAATACATTGAACCTGCAATGGTGTATTGGAAACTAATACTGGTCTCACAGGGAATGCTCAAAGCACCGACTGTAAGATGAGTCTGTATTCTTGTACTTAAGGCGGCATTGTGCCATTTGTATTTAATTCCGATGTAATTTCAGTGTTTCAATGTAAATGCGTATGTCCAGTCAATTCATTGAACCTGCAGTGGTGTATCGGAAACTAATACTGGCCTCACAGGGAATGCTCAAAGCACCGACCGTAAGAAGAGTCTCTTTTCTTGTACATATGGCGGCATTGTGCCTTTTGTACTTAAATCCGATGCGATTTCTGTGTTTCTTCGTCAATGTGAAGGTACTAGGAATACATTGAACATGCAGTGGTCTATCAGAAGCTAATACTGGTCTCACAGGGAATGCTCAAAGCACAGACTGTAAGAAGAGTCTCTATTCTTGCACTTAAGGCGGCATTGTGCCTTTTGTATTTAATTCCGATATAATTTCTGTTTTTCATCGGCAATGTGTATGTCCCAAAAATACATTGAACCTGCAGTGGTGTATTGGAAACTAATACTGGTCTCACAGGGAATGCTCACAGCACCGACTGTAAGATGAGTCTCTATTCTTGTACTTAAGGCGGCATTGTGCCTTTTGTATTTAATTCCGATGTAATTTCAGTGTTTCATCGTAAATTCGTATGTCCAGTCAATTCATTGAACCTGCAGTGGTGTATCGGAAACTAATACTGGTCTCACAGGGAATGCTCAAAGCAACGACTGTACGAAGAGTCACTATTCTTATACTTGAGGCGGCATTGTGCCTTTTGTATGTAATTCCGATGCGATTTCTCTTTTTCATCGTCATTGTGAAGATCCAAGGAATACATTGAACCTGCAGTGGTGTATCGGAAACTAATACTGGTCTCACAGGGAATGCTCAAAGCACCGACTATAAGAAGAGTCTCTATTCTTGTACCTAAGGCGGCATTGTGCCTTTTGTATTTAATTCCGATTCGATTTCTGTATTTCATCGTCAATGTGAAGGACCAAGGAATACATTGAACTTGCAGTGGTGTATCGGAAACTAATACTGGTCTCACAGGAATGGATAAAAACACAGACTCTAAGAAGTCTCACTCTTCTTGCACTTATGGCAGATATGTTCGTTTTGTATTCAATTCCGATGTAATTTCAGTGTTTCATCGTCAATGTGTATGTCCAAGGAACACTTTGAACCTGCAGTGGTGTATCAGAAACTAATACTCGTCTCTCAGGGAATGCGCAAGGCACCGACTGTAAGAAGAGTCTGTATTCTTGTACTTAAGGCGGCATTTTGACTTTTGTATTTAATTCCGATGCGATTTCTGTGTTTCTTCGTCAATGTGAAGGTCCTAGGAATACATTGAACCTGCAGTGGTGTATCGGAAACTAATACTGGTCTCACAGGGAATGCTCAAAGCACCGACTGTAAGAAGAGTCTCTATTCTTGCACTTAAGACGGCATTGTGTCTCTTGTATTTAATTCCGATATAATTTCTGTTTTTCATTGGCAATCTGTATGTCCCAAGGAATACATTGAACCTGCAGTGGTGTATTGGAAACTAATACTGGTCTCACAGGGAAAGCTCAAAGCACCGACTGTAAGAAGAGTCTCTATTCTTGTACTTAAGGCGGCATTGTGCCTCTTGTATTTAATTCCGATGTAAATTCAGTGTTTCATCGTCAATGTGTATGTCAAGTCATTACATTGAATCGGCAGTGGTGTATCGGAAACTAATACTGGCCTCACAGGGAATGCTCAAAGCACCGACTGTAAGAAGAGTCTATATTCTTGTACCTAAGGCGGCATTGTGGCTTTTGTATTTAATTCCGATGCGATTTCTGTATTTCATCGTCAATGTGAAGGACCAAGGAATACATTGAACCTGCAGTGGTGTATTGGAAACTAATACTGGTCTCACAGGAAAGGTCAAAACACTGACTCTAAGAAGTCTCACTCTTCTTGTACTTAAGGCGGCATTGTGCCTTTTGTATTTAATTCCGATGCGATTTCTGTGTTTCATTGTCAATGTGCATGTCCAAGGAATTCATTGAACTTGCAGTGGTGTATCGGAAACTAATACTGGTCTCACAGGGAATACCCAAAATACCGACTGTAAGATGAGTCTGTATACTTGTATTTAAGGCGGCATTTTGCCTTTCGTATTTAATTCCGATGCGATTTCTGTGTTTCATCGTCAATGTGAAGCTCCGAGGAATACATTGAACCTGCAGTTGTGTACCGGAAACTAATACTGGTCTCACAGAGAATGCTCAAAACACTGACTGTAAGACGAGCCTCTATTCCTGTACTTACGCGGCAGTTTGCCATTTGTATTTCATTCCGATGCGACTTCTGTTTTTCATCGTCAATGTGAATTTCCATGGAATACATTGTACCTGCAGTTTTGTATCGGAAACTAATACTGGTCTCAAAGGGAATGCTCAAAGCACCGACCGTAACAAGAGTCTCTATTCTTTTACATAAGGCGGCATTGTGCCTTTTGTATTTAAATCCGATGCGATTATACAATAAACCTGCAGTGGTGTATCGGAAACTAATACTGGTCTCACAGGAAAGGATAAAAACACAGACTCTAAGAAGTCTCACTCTTCTTGTACTTAAGGCGGCATTGAGTCTTTTGTATTTAATTTCGATGTAATTCCAGTGTTTCATCGTCAATGTGTATGTCCAAGGAACACATTGAACCTGCAGTGGTGTATCGGAAACTAACACTGGTCTCACAGGGAATGCTCAAAGCACCGACTGTAAGAAGAGTCTCTATTCCTGTACTTATGGTGGTATTGTGCCTTTTGTATTTAATTTCGATGCGATTACTGTATTCTCACAGGGAATACCCAAAATACCGACTGTAAGATGAGTCTGTATACTTGTATTTAAGGCGGCATTTTGCCTTTCGTATTTAATTCCGATGCGATTTCTGTGTTTCATCGTCAATGTGAAGCTCCGAGGAATACATTGAACCTGCAGTTGTGTACCGGAAACTAATACTGGTCTCACAGAGAATGCTCAAAACACTGACTGTAAGACGAGCCTCTATTCCTGTACTTACGCGGCAGTTTGCCATTTGTATTTCATTCCGATGCGACTTCTGTTTTTCATCGTCAATGTGAATTTCCATGGAATACATTGTACCTGCAGTTTTGTATCGGAAACTAATACTGGTCTCAAAGGGAATGCTCAAAGCACCGACCGTAACAAGAGTCTCTATTCTTTTACATAAGGCGGCATTGTGCCTTTTGTATTTAAATCCGATGCGATTTCTGTGGTTCATCGTCAATGTGGAGGTCCAAAGAATACATTGAACCTGCAGTGGTGTATCGGAAACTAATACTGGTCCCACAGGGAATGCTCAAAGCACCGACTGTAAGAAGGGTCTCTATTCTTGTACTTAAGGCGGCATTGTGCCTTTTGAATTTAATTCCGATGCGATTTTTGTGTTTCATCGTCTATTTGAAGGTCCAAGGAATACATTGTGCCTGCAGTGGTGTAACGGAAACTAATACTGGTCTCACAGGGAATGCTCAAAGCACCGACCGTAACAAGAGTCTCTATTCTTTTACATAAGGCGGCATTGTGCCTTTTGTACTTAAATCCAATGCGATTTCTGTGGTTCATCGTCAAATTGAAGGTCCAAGGAATACATTGAACCTCGAGTGGTGTATCGGAAAATAATTCTGGTCTCACAGGGAATGCTCAAAGCACCGACTGTAAGAAGAGTCTCTATTCTTGAAATCAAGGCGGCATTGTGACTTTTGTATATAATTCCGACGTAATTTCAGTGTTCCATCGTCAATGTGTATGTCCAAGGAATACATAGAACCTGCAGTGGTGTATCGGAAACTAATACTGGTCTCACAGGAAAGGATAAAAACACAGACTCTAAGAAGTCTCACTCTTCTTGTACTTAAGGCGGCATTGAGTCTTTTGTATTTAATTTCGATGTAATTCCAGTGTTTCATCGTCAATGTGTATGTCCAAGGAATACATTGAACCTGCAGTGGTGTATCGGAAACTAACACTGGTCTCACAGGGAATGCTGAAAGCACCGACTGTAAGAAGAGTCTCTATTCTTGTACTTATGGTGGCATTGTGCCTTTTGTATTTAATTTCGATGCGATTACTGTGTTTCATCGTCAATGTGAAGGTCCAAGGAATACACTGAACCTGCAGTGGTGTATCGGAAACTAATACTAGTCTCACAGGGAATGCTCAAAGCACCGACTGTAAGAAAAGTTTATAATCTTGTACTTAAGGCGGCCTTTTGCCTTTTGTATTTAATTCCGATGCGATTTCTGTGTTCATCGTCAATGTGAAGGTCCAAGGAATACAATAAACCTGCAGTGGTGTATCGGAAACTAATACTGGTCTCACAGGAAAGGATAAAAACACAGACTCTAAGAAGTCTCACTCTTCTTGTACTTAAGGCGGCATTGAGTCTTTTGTATTTAATTTCGATGTAATTCCAGTGTTTCATCGTCAATGTGTATGTCCAAGGAACACATTGAACCTGCAGTGGTGTATCGGAAACTAACACTGGTCTCACAGGGAATGCTCAAAGCACCGACTGTAAGAAGAGTCTCTATTCCTGTACTTATGGTGGTATTGTGCCTTTTGTATTTAACTTCGATGCGATTACTGTGTTTCATCGTCAATGTGAAGGTCCAAGGAATACACTGAACCTGGAGTGGTGTATCGGAAACTAATACTAGTCTCACAGGGAATGCTCAAAGCACCGACTGTAAGAAAAGTTTATAATCTTGTACTTAAGGCGGCTTTGTGCCTTTTGTATTTAATTCCGATGCGATTTCTGTGTTCATCGTCAATGTGAAGGTCCAAGGAATACAATAAACCTGCATTGGTGTATCGGAAACTAATACTGGTCTCACAAGGAATTCGCAAAGCCCCGACTGTAAGAAGAGTCTGTATTCTTGTACTTAAGGCGGCATTTTCCCTTTTGTATTTAATTCCGAAGCGATTTCTGTGTTTCTTCGTCAATGTGAAGGTACTAGGAATACATTGAACCTGCAGTGGTCTATAAGAAACTAATACTGGTCTCACAGGGAATTCTCAAAGCACCGACTGTAAGAAGAGTGTCTATTCTTGCACTTAAGGCGGCATTGTGCCATTTTGTATGTAATTCCGATATAATTTCTGTTTTTCATCGGCAATGTGTATGTCCAAAAAATACATTGAACCTGCAGTGGTGTATTGGAAACTAATGCTGGTCTCACAGGGAATGCTCAAAGCACCGACTGTAAGATGAGTCTCTATTCTTGTACTTAAGGCGGCATTGTGCCTTTTGTATTTAATTCCGATGTAATTTCAGTGTTTCATCGTAAATGCGTATGCCCAGTCAATTCATTGAACCTGCAGTGGTGTATCGGAAACTAATACTGGTCTCACAGGGAATGCTCAAAGCACCGACTGTACGAAGAGTCACTATTCTTGTACTTGAGGCGGCATTGTGCCTTTTGTATTGACTTCCGATGCGATTTCTCTTTTTCATCGTCATTGTGAAGATCCAAGGAATACATTGAACCTGCAGTGGTGTATCGGAAACTAATACTGGTCTCACAGGGAATGCTCAAAGCACCGACTGTAAGATGAGTCTATATTCTTGTACCTATGGCGGCATTGTGCCTTTTGTATTTAATTCCGATTCGATTTCTGTATTTCATCGTCAATGTGAAGGACCAAGGAATACATTGAACTTGCAGTGGTGTATCGGAAACTAATACTGGTCTCAGAGGAAAGGATAAAAACACAGACTCTAAGAAGTCTCACTCCTCTTGTACTTAAGGCGGCATTGAGTCTTTTGTATTTAATTCCAATGTAATTTCAGTGTCTCATCGTCAATGTGTATGTCCAAGGAATACTTTGAACCTGCAGTGGTGTATCGGAAACTAATACTGGTCTCACAGGGATTACTCAAAATACCGACTGTACGAAGAGTCTCTATTCTTGTATTTAAGGCGGCATTGTGCCTTTTGTATTTAATTCCGATGCGATTTCTGTGTTTCATCGTCAATGTGAAGGTCCGAGGAATACATTGAACCTGCAGTGGTGTATCGGAAACTAATACTGGTCTCACAGGGGATGCTCAAAGCACCGACCGTAAGAAGAGTCCCTATTCTTGTACTTATGGCGGCATTGTGCCTTTTGTATTTAATTCCGATGCTATTTCTGTGTTTCATCGTCAATGTGATGGTCCTAGTAATACATTGAACCTGCTTAGGTGTATCGGAAACTAATACTGGTCTCACAGGGAATGCTAAAAGCACCGACTGTAAGAAGAGTCTCTATATTTGTATTTAAGACGACATTGTGCTTTTTGAATTTAATTCCGATGCGATTTCTGTGTTTCATCGTCATTGTGAAGGTCCGAGGAATACATTGAACCTGCAGTGGTGAATCAGAAACTAATACCGGTCTCACAGGGAATGCTCAAAGCACCGATTGTAAGAAGAGTCTTTATTCTTGTACTTAAGGCGGCATTGCGCCTTTTGTATTTAATTCCGATGCGATTTCTGTGTTTCATCGTCAATGTGAAGGTCCTAGGAATACATTGAACCTGCTGAGGTGTATCGGAAACTATTACTGGTCTCACAGGGAATGCTGAAAGCACCGTCTGTAAGAAGAGTCTCTATTCTTGTACTTATGCGGCAGTTTGCCTTTTGTATTTCATTCCGATGTGATTTCTGTGTTTCATCGTCAATATGAAGGTCCAAGGAATACATTGAACCTGCAGTGGTGTATCGGAAACTAATACTGGTCTCACAGGGAATGCTCAAAGCACCGACTGTAAGAAGAGCCACTATTCTTGTAGTTATGCGGCAGTTTGCCTTTTGTATTTCATTCCTATGCGAATTCTATGTTTCATCGTCAAATTGAAGGTCCAAGGAATACATTGAACCTCGAGTGGTGTATCGGAAAATAATTCTGGTCTCACAGGGAATGCTCAAAGCACCGACTGTAAGAAGAGTCTCTATTCTTGTACTTATGGTGGCATTGTGCCTTTTGTATTTCATTTCGATGGGATTACTGTGTTTCATCGTCAATGTGAAGGTCCAAGGAATACACTGAACCTGCAGTGGTGTATCGGAAACTAATACTAGTCTCACAGGGAATGCTCAAAGCACCGACTGTAAGAAAAGTTTATAATCTTGTACTTAAGGCGGCTTTGTGCCTTTTGTATTTAATTCCGATGCGATTTCTGTGTTTCATCGTCAATGTGAAGGTCCGAGGAATACATTGCACCTGCAGTGGTGTATCGGAAACTAATACTGGTCTCACAGGGAATGCTCAAAACACCGACTGTAAGGCGAGTCTCTATTCTTGTAGTTACGCGGCAGTTTGCCTTTTGTATTTCATTCCGATGCGACTTCTATGTTTCATCGTCAAATTGAAGGTCCATGGAATACATTGAACCTCGAGTGGTGTATCAGAAAGTAATTCTGGTCTCACAGGGAATGCTCAAAGCACCGACTGTAAGAAGAGTCTCTATTCTTGAAATGAAGGCGGCATTGTGCCTTTTGTATTTAATTCCGATGTAATTTCAGTGTTCCATCGTCAATGTGTATGTCCAAGGAATACATTGAACTTGCAGTGTTGTATCGGAAACTAAAACTGGTCTCACAGGAAAGGATAAAAACACAGACCCTAAGAAGTCTCACTCTTCTTGTACTTAAGGCGGCATTGAGTCTTTTGTATTTAATTTCGATGAAATTCCAGTGTTTCATCGTCAATGTGTATGTCCAAGGAATACATTGAACCTGCAGTGGTGTATCGGAAACTAACACTGGTCTCACAGGGAATGCTGAAAGCACCGACTGTAAGAAGAGTCTCTATTCTTGTACTTATGCGGCAGTTTGCCTTTTGTATTTCTTTCCGATGTGATTTCTGTGTTTCATCGTCAATATGAAGGTCCAAGGAATACATTGAACCTGCAGTGGTGTATCGGAAGCTAATACTGGTCTCACAGGGAATGCTCAAAGCACCGACTGTAAGAAGAGTCACTATTCTTGTACTTAAGGCGACATTGTGCCTTTTGTATTTAATTCCGTTGCGATTTCTGTGTTTCATCGTCAATGTGAAGGTCCTAGGAATACATTGAACCTGCTGAGGTGTATCGGAAACTAATACTGGTCTCACAGGGAATGCTGAAAACACCGACTGTAAGAAGATTCTCTATTCTTGTACTTACGCGGCAGTTTGCCCTTTGTATTTCATTCCGATGCGATTTCTGTGTTTCATCGTCAATGTGAAATTGAAAGGAATACATTGAACCTGGAGTGGTATATCGGAAACTAATTCTGGTCTCACAGGGAATGCTCAAAGCACCGACTGTAAGAAGAGTCTCAATTCTTGTACTTAAGGCGACATTGTGCTTTTTGTATTTAATTCCGATGCGATTTCTGTGTTTCATCGTCAATGTGAAGGTTCTAGGAATACATTGAACCTGCTGAGGTGTATCGGAAACTAATACTGGTCTCACAGGGAATGCTGAAAACACCGACTGTAAGAAGAGTCTCTATTCTTGTACTTACGTGGCAGTTTGCCTTTTGTATTTCATT
Organism: Schistocerca americana; assembly: GCF_021461395.2. Taxonomy (NCBI): domain Eukaryota; kingdom Metazoa; phylum Arthropoda; class Insecta; order Orthoptera; family Acrididae; genus Schistocerca; species Schistocerca americana. The sequence continues at coordinate 625,871,162 of NC_060124.1, read as the reverse complement.
CCGTTGCGATTTCTGCGTTTCATCGTCAATGTGAAAGTCAAAGGAATACATTGAACCTGTAGTGGTATATTGGAAACTAATTCTGGTCTCACAGGGAATGCTCAAAGCACCGACTGTAAGAAGAGTCTCAATTATTGTACTTAAGGCGACATTGTGCTTTTTGTATTTAATTCCGATGCGATTTCTGTGTTTCATCGTCAATGTGAAGGTCCTAGGAATACATTGAACCTGCTGAGGTGTATCGGAAACTAATACTAGACTCACAGGGAAACCTGAAAGCACCGACTGTAAGAAGAGTCTCTATTCTTGTACTTACGCGGCAGTTTGCCTTTTGTATTTCATTCCGATGCGATTTCTGTGTTTCATCGTCAATGTGAATGTCCAAGGAATACATTGAACCTGGAGTGGTGTATCGAAAACTAATACTGGTCTCACAGGGAATGTTCAAAGCACCGACTGTAAGAAGAGTCTCTATTCTTGTACTTAAGGCGACATTGTGCTTTTTGTATTTAATTCCGATGCGATTTCTGTGTTTCATCGTTAATATGAAGGTCCTAGGAATACATTGAACCTGCAGTGGTGTTTCGGAAACTAATACTGGTCTCACAGGGAATGCTGAAAGCACCGACTGTAAGAAGAGCCTCTATTCTTGTACTTAATTCGGCATTGCGCATTTGTATTTAATTCCGATGCGATTTCTGTCATTCATCGTCAATGTGAAGGTCCTAGGAATACATTGAACCTGCTGAGGTGTATCGGAAACTAATACTGGTCTCACAGGGAATGCTGAAAGCACCGACTCTAAGAAGAGTCTCTATACTTGTACATACGCGGCAGTTTGCTTTTTGTATTTCATTCCGATGCGATTTCTGTGTTTCATCGTCAATGTGAAGGTCCAGGGAATACATTGAGCATGCAGTGGTATATCGGAAACTAATACTGGTCTCACATGGAATGCTCAAAGCACCGACTGTAAGAAGAGTCTCTATTCTTGTACTTAAGGCGACATTGTGCCTTTTGTATTTAATTCCGATGCGATTTCTGTGTTTCATCGTCAATGTGAAGGTCCTAGGAATACATTGAACCTGCTGAGGTGAATCGGATACTATTACTGGTCTCACAGGGAATGCTGAAAGCACCGACTGTAAGAAGAGTCTCTATTCTTGTACTTACGCGGCAGTTTGGCTTTTGTATTTCATTCCGATGCGATTTCTGTGTTTCATCGTCAATGTGAATGTCCAAGGAATACATTGAACCTGGAGTGGTGTATCGAAAACTAATACTGGTCTCACAGGGAATGCTTAAAGCACCGACTGTAAGAAGAGTCTCTATTCTTGTACTTAAGGCGACATTGTGCCTTTTGTATTTAATTCCGATGCGATTTCTGTGTTTCATCGTCAATATGAAGGTACTACGAATACATTGAACCTGCAGTGGTGTATCGGAAACTAATACTGGTCTCACACTAAATGCTCAAACCACTGACAGTAAGAAGAGTCTCTATTCTTGTACTTAAGGCAACATTGTGCCTTTTGTACTTAATTCCGATGCGATTTCTGTGTTTCATCGTCAATATGAAGGTCCTAAGAACACATTGAACCTGCTGAGGAGTATCGGAAACTAATACTGGTCTCACAGGGAATGCTGAAAGCACCGACTGTAAGAAGAGTCTCTCTTCTTGTACTTACGCGGCAGTGGCCTTTTGTATTTCATTCCGATGCGATATCTGTGTTTCATCGTCAATGTGAAGGACCAAGGAATATATTGTGCCAGCAGTGGTGTATCGGAAACTAATACTGGTCTCACAGGGAATGCTCAAAGCACCGACTGTAAGAAGAGGCTCTATTCTTGTACTTAAGGTTGAATTGTGCCTTTTGTATTTATTTCCGATGCGATTTCTGTGTTTCATTGTCAACGTGAAGGTCCAAGGAATACATTGAAGCTGCAGTGGTTTATCGGAAACTAATACTGGGCTCACAGGGAATGCTCAAAGCACCGACTGTAAGAAGAGTCTCTATTCTTGTACTTAAGGCGACATTGTGCCTTTTGTATTTAATTACGTTGCGATATCTGTGTTTCATCGTCAATGTGAAAGTGAAAGGAATACATTGAACCTGGAGTGGTATATCGGAAACTAATTCTGGCCTCACAGGGAATGCTGAAAACACCGACTGTAAGAAGAGTCTCTATTCTTGTACTTACGTGGCAGTTTGCCTTTTGTATTTCATTCCGTTGCGATTTCTGTGTTTCATCGTCAATGTGAGAGTCAAAGGAATACATTGAACCTGTAGTGGTATATCGGAAACTAATTCTGGTCTCACAGGGAATGCTCAAAGCAGCGACTGTAAGAAGAGTCCCAATTCTTGTACTTAAGGCGACATTGTGCGTTTTGTATTTAATTCCGATGCGATTTCTGTGTTTCATCGTCAATATGAAGGTCCTAGGAATACATTGAACCTGCAGTGGTGTTTCGGAAACTAATACTGGTCTCACAGGGAATGCTGAAAGCACCGACTGTAAGAAGAGCCTCTATTCTTGTACTTAATTCGGCATTGCGCATTTGTATTTAATTCCGATGCGATATCTGTCTTTCATCGTCAATGTGAAGGTCCTAGGAATACATTGAACCTGCTGAGGTGAATCGGATACTATTACTGGTCTCACAGGGAATGCTGAAAGCACCGACTGTAAGAAGAGTCTCTATTCTTGTACTTACGCGGCAGTTTGGCTTTTGTATTTCATTCCGATGCGATTTCTGTGTTTCATCGTCAATGTGAATGTCCAAGGAATACATTGAACCTGGAGTGGTGTATCGAAAACTAATACTGGTCTCACAGGGAATGCTCAAAGCACCGACTGTAAGAAGAGTCTCTATTCTTGTACTTAAGGCGACATTGTGCCTATTGTATTTAATTCCGATGCGATTTCTGTGTTTCATCGTCAATATGAACGTCCTACGAATACATTGAACCTGCAGTGGTGTATCGGAAACTAATACTGGTCTCATACTAAATGCTCAAAGCACTGACAGTGAGAAGAGTCTCTATTCTTGTACTTAAGGCGACATTGTGCCTTTTGTATTTAATTCCGATGCGATTTCTGTGTTTCATCGTCAATATGAAGGTCCTAAGAACACATTGAACCTGCTGAGGAGTATCGGAAACTAATACTGGTCTCACAGGGAATGCTGAAAGCACCGACTGTAAGAAGAGTCTCTATTCTTGTACTTACGCGGCAGTGGCCTTTTGTATTTCATTCCGATGCGATATCTGTGTTTCATCGTCAATGTGAAGGACCAAGGAATACATTGTGCCTGCAGTGGTGTATCGGAAACTAATAGTGGTCTCACAGGGAATACTTAAAGCACCGACTGTAAGAAGAGGCTCTATTCTTGTACTTATGCGGCAGTTTGCTTTTTGTATTTCATTCCGATGTGATTTCTGTGTTTCATCGTCAATATGAAGGTCCTAGGAATACATTGAACCTGCAGTGGTGTATCGGAAACTAATACTGGTCTCACAGGGAATGCTCAAAGCACCGACTGTAAGAAGAGTCACTATTCTTGTAGTTATGCGGCAGTTTGCCTTTTGTATTTCATTCCTATGCGAATTCTATGTTTCATCGTCAAATTGAAGGTCCAAGGAATACATTGAACCTCGAGTGGTGTACCGGAAAATAATTCTGGTCTCACAGGGAATGCTGAAAGCACCGACTGTAAGAAGAGTCTCTATTCTTGTACTTATGCGGCAGTTTGCCTTTTGTATTTCTTTCCGATGTGATTTCTGTGTTTCATCGTCAATATGAAGGTCCAAGGAATACATTGAACCTGCAGTGGTGTATCGGAAGCTAATACTGGTCTCACAGGGAATGCTCAAAGCACCGACTGTAAGAAGAGTCACTATTCTTGTACTTAAGGCGACATTGTGCCTTTTGTATTTAATTACGTTGCGATATCTGTGTTTCATCGTCAATGTGAAAGTGAAAGGAATACATTGAACCTGGAGTGGTATATCGGAAACTAATTCTGGCCTCACAGGGAATGCTGAAAGCACCGACTGTAAGAAGAGTCTCAATTCTTGTACCTAAGGCGACATTGTGCTTTTTGTATTTAATTCCGATGCGATTTCTGTGTTTCATCGTCAATGTGAAGGTCCTAGGAATACATTGAACCTGCTGAGGTATATCGGAAACTAATACTGGTCTCACAGGGAATGCTGAAAACACCGACTGTAAGAAGAGTCTCTATTCTTGTACTTACGTGGCAGTTTGCCTTTTGTATTTCATTCCGTTGCGATTTCTGTGTTTCATCGTCAATGTGAAAGTCAAAGGAATACATTGAACCTGTAGTGGTATATCGGAAACTAATTCTGGTCTCACAGGGAATGCTCAAAGCAGCGACTGTAAGAAGAGTCCCAATTCTTGTACTTAAGGCGACATTGTGCGTTTTGTATTTAATTCCGATGCGATTTCTGTGTTTCATCGTCAATATGAAGGTCCTAGGAATACATTGAACCTGCAGTGGTGTTTCGGAAACTAATACTGGTCTCACAGGGAATGCTGAAAGCACCGACTGTAAGAAGAGCCTCTATTCTTGTACTTAATTCGGCATTGCGCATTTGTATTTAATTCCGATGCGATATCTGTCTTTCATCGTCAATGTGAAGGTCCTAGGAATACATTGAACCTGCTGAGGTGAATCGGATACTATTACTGGTCTCACAGGGAATGCTGAAAGCACCGACTGTAAGAAGAGTCTCTATTCTTGTACTTACGCGGCAGTTTGGCTTTTGTATTTCATTCCGATGCGATTTCTGTGTTTCATCGTCAATGTGAATGTCCAAGGAATACATTGAACCTGGAGTGGTGTATCGAAAACTAATACTGGTCTCACAGGGAATGCTCAAAGCACCGACTGTAAGAAGAGTCTCTATTCTTGTACTTAAGGCGACATTGTGCCTTTTGTATTAAATTCCGATGCGATTTCTGTGTTTCATCGTCAATATGAAGGTCCTACGAATACATTGAACCTGCAGTGGTGTATCGGAAACTAATACTGGTCTCATACTAAATGCTCAAAGCACTGACAGTGAGAAGAGTCTCTATTCTTGTACTTAAGGCGACATTGTGCCTTTTGTATTTAATTCCGATGCGATTTCTGTGTTTCATCGTCAATATGAAGGTCCTAAGAACACATTGAACCTGCTGAGGAGTATCGGAAACTAATACTGGTCTCACAGGGAAAGCTGAAAGCACCGACTGTAAGAAGAGTCTCTATTCTTGTACTTACGCGGCAGTGGCCTTTTGTATTTCATTCCGATGCGATATCTGTGTTTCATCGTCAATGTGAAGGACCAAGGAATACATTGTGCCTGCAGTGGTGTATCGGAAACTAATAGTGGTCTCACAGGGAATACTTAAAGCACCGACTGTAAGAAGAGGCTCTATTCTTGTACTTAAGGTTGAATTGTGCCTTTTGTATTTAATTCCGATGCGATTTCTGTGTTTCATCGTCAATGTGAAGGTCCAAGGAATACATTGAACCTGCAATGGTGTATCAGAAACTAATACTGGTCTCACAGGAATTGCTCAAAGCACCGACTGTAAGAAGGGTCTCTATTCTTGTACTTAAGGCGACATTGTGCCTTTTGTATTTAATTCAGATGCGGTTTCTGTGTTTCATCGTCAATGTGAAGGTCCTAGGAATACATTGAAACTGGAGTGGTGTATCGGAAACTAATATTGGTCTCACAGGGAATGCTCAAAGCACCGACTGTAAGAAGAGTCTCTATTCTTGTACTTAAGGCGACATTGTGCCTTTTGTATTTAATTCCGATGCGATTACTGTACTTCATCGTCAATGTGAAGGTCCTAGGAATACATTGAACCTGCAGTGCTGTATCGGAAACTAATACTGGTCCCACAGGGAAAGCTCAAAGCACCGACTGTAAGAAGAGTCTCTATTCTTGTACTTAAGACGGCATTGTGGCTTTTGTATTTAATTCCGATGCGATTTCTGAGTTTCATCGTCAATGTGAAGGTCCTAGGTATACATTGAACCTGCTGAGGTGTATCGGAAACTAATACTGGTCTCACAGGGAATGCTCAAAGCACCGACTGTAAGAAGAGTCTCTATTCTTGTACTTAAGGCGGCACTGCGCATTTGTATTTAATTCCGATGCGATTTCTGTGTTTCATCGTCAATGTGAAGGTCCTAGGAATACATTGAACCTGCTGAGGTGAATCGGAAACTAATACTGGTCTCACAGGGAATGCTGAAAGCACCGACTGTAAGAAGAGTCTCTATTCTTGTACATACGCGGCAGTTTGCGTTTTGTATTTCATTCCGATGCGATTTCTGTGTTTCATCGTCAATGTTATGTCCAAGGAATACATTGAACCTGGAGTGGTGTATCGAAAACTAATACTGGTCTCACAGGGAGTGCTCAAAGCACCGACCGTAAGAAGAGTCTCTATTCTTGTACTTAAGGCGACATTGTGCCTTTTGTATTTAATACCGATGCGATTTCTGTGTTTCATCATCAATGTTACTGTCCTAGGAATACATTGAACCTGCAGTGCTGTATCGGAAACTAATACTGGTCCCACAGGGAATGCTCAAAGCACCGACTGTAAGAAGAGTCTCTATTCTTGTACTTATGCGGCAGTTTGCCTTTTGTATTTCTTTCCGATGTGATTTCTGTGTTTCATCGTCAATAAGAAGGTCCAAGGAATACATTGAACCTGCAGTGGTGTATCGGAAACTAATACTGGTCTCACAGGGAATGCTCAAAGCACCGACTGTAAGAAGAGTCACTATTCTTGTAGTTATGCGGCAGTTTGCCTTTTGTATTTCATTCCTATGCGAATTCTATGTTTCATCGTCAAATTGAAGGTCCAAGGAATACATTGAACCTCGAGTGGTGTATCGGAAAATAATTCTGGTCTCACAGGGAATGCTGAAAGCACCGACTGTAAGAAGAGTCTCTATTCTTGTACTTATGCGGCAGTTTGCCTTTTGTATTTCTTTCCGATGTGATTTCTGTGTTTCATCGTCAATATGAAGGTCCAAGGAATACATTGAACCTGCAGTGGTGTATCGGAAGCTAATACTGGTCTCACAGGGAATGCTCAAAGCACCGACTGTAAGAAGAGTCACTATTCTTGTACTTAAGGCGACATTGTGCCTTTTGTATTTAATTCCGTTGCGATATCTGTGTTTCATCGTCAATGTGAAAGTGAAAGGAATACATTGAACCTGGAGTGGTATATCGGAAACTAATTCTGGCCTCACAGGGAATGCTGAAAGCACCGACTGTAAGAAGAGTCTCAATTCTTGTACCTAAGGCGACATTGTGCTTTTTGTATTTAATTCCGATGCGATTTCTGTGTTTCATCGTCAATGTGAAGGTCCTAGGAATACATTGAACCTGCTGAGGTATATCGGAAACTAATACTGGTCTCACAGGGAATGCTGAAAACACCGACTGTAAGAAGAGTCTCTATTCTTGTACCACGTGGCAGTTTGCCTTTTGTATTTCATTCCGTTGCGATTTCTGTGTTTCATCGTCAATGTGAAAGTCAAAGGAATACATTGAACCTGTAGTGGTATATCGGAAACTAATTCTGGTCTCACAGGGAATGCTCAAAGCAGCGACTGTAAGAAGAGTCTCAATTCTTGTACTTAAGGCGACATTGTGCGTTTTGTATTTAATTCCGATGCGATTTCTGTGTTTCATCGTCAATATGAAGGTCCTAGGAATACATTGAACCTGCAGTGGTGTTTCGGAAACTAATACTGGTCTCACAGGGAATGCTGAAAGCACCGACTGTAAGAAGAGCCTCTATTCTTGTACTTAATTCGGCATTGCGCATTTGTATTTAATTCCGATGCGATATCTGTCTTTCATCGTCAATGTGAAGGTCCTAGGAATACATTGAACCTGCTGAGGTGAATCGGATACTATTACTGGTCTCACAGGGAATGCTGAAAGCACCGACTGTAAGAAGAGTCTCTATTCTTGTACTTACGCGGCAGTTTGGCTTTTGTATTTCATTCCGATGCGATTTCTGTGTTTCATCGTCAATGTGAATGTCCAAGGAATACATTGAACCTGGAGTGGTGTATCGAAAACTAATACTGGTCTCACAGGGAATGCTCAAAGCACCGACTGTAAGAAGAGTCTCTATTCTTGTACTTAAGGCGACATTGTGCCTTTTGTATTTAATTCCGATGCGATTTCTGTGTTTCATCGTCAATATGAAGGTCCTACGAATACATTGAACCTGCAGTGGTGTATCGGAAACTAATACTGGTCTCATACTAAATGCTCAAAGCACTGACAGTGAGAAGAGTCTCTATTCTTGTACTTAAGGCGACATTGTGCCTTTTGTATTTAATTCCGATGCGATTTCTGTGTTTCATCGTCAATATGAAGGTCCTAAGAACACATTGAACCTGCTGAGGAGTGTCGGAAACTAATACTGGTCTCACAGGGAATGCTGAAAGCACCGACTGTAAGAAGAGTCTCTATTCTTGTACTTACGCGGCAGTGGCCTTTTGTATTTCATTCCGATGCGATATCTGTGTTTCATCGTCAATGTGAAGGACCAAGGAATACATTGTGCCTGCAGTGGTGTATCGGAAACTAATAGTGGTCTCACAGGGAATACTTAAAGCACCGACTGTAAGAAGAGGCTCTATTCTTGTACTTAAGGTTGAATTGTGCCTTTTGTATTTACTTCCGATGCGATTTCTGTGTTTCATTGTCAACGTGAAGGTCCAAGGAATACATTGAAGCTGCAGTGGTGTATCGGAAACTAATACTGGTCTCACAGGGAATGCTCAAAGCACCGACTGTAAGAAGAGTCTCTATTCTTGTACTTATGACGGCATTCTGCCTTTTGTATTTAATTCCGATGCGATTTCTGTGTTTCATCGTCAATGTGAAGGTCCAAGGAATACATTGAACCTGCAATGGTGTATCAGAAACTAATACTGGTCTCACAGGAATTGCTCAAAGCACCGACTGTAAGAAGGGTCTCTATTCTTGTACTTAAGGCGACATTGTGCCTTTTGTATTTAATTCAGATGCGGTTTCTGTGTTTCATCGTCAATGTGAAGGTCCTAGGAATACATTGAAACTGGAGTGGTGTATCGGAAACTAATATTGGTCTCACAGGGAATGCTCAAAGCACCGACTGTAAGAAGAGTCTCTATTCTTGTACTTAAGGCGACATTGTGCCTTTTGTATTTAATTCCGATGCGATTACTGTACTTCATCGTCAATGTGAAGGTCCTACGAATACATTGAACCTGCAGTGCTGTATCGGAAACTAATACTGGTCCCACAGGGAATGCTCAAAGCACCGACTGTAAGAAGAGTCTCTATTCTTGTACTTACGACGGCATTGTGGCTTTTGTATTTAATTCCGATGCGATTTCTGAGTTTCATCGTCAATGTGAAGGTCCTAGGTATACATTGAACCTGCTGAGGTGTATCGGAAACTAATACTGGTCTCACAGGGAATGCTCAAAGCACCGACTGTAAGAAGAGTCTCTATTCTTGTACTTAAGGCGGCACTGCGCATTTGTATTTAATTCCGATGCGATTTCTGTGTTTCATCGTCAATGTGAAGGTCCTAGGAATACATTGAACCTGCTGAGGTGAATCGGAAACTAATACTGGTCTCACAGGGAATGCTGAAAGCACCGACTGTAAGAAGAGTCTCTATTCTTGTACCTACGCGGCAGTTAGCGTTTTGTATTTCATTCCGATGCGATTTCTGTGTTTCATCGTCAATGTTATGTCCAAGGAATACATTGAACCTGGAGTGGTGTATCGAAAACTAATACTGGTCTCACAGGGAGTGCTCAAAGCACCGACCGTAAGAAGAGTCTCTATTCTTGTACTTAAGGCGACATTGTGCCTTTTGTATTTAATACCGATGCGATTTCTGTGTTTCATCATCAATGTTACTGTCCTAGGAATACATTGAACCTGCAGTGCTGTATCGGAAACTAATACTGGTCCCACAGGGAATGCTCAAAGCACCGACTGTAAGAAGAGTCTCTTTTCTTGTACTTAACGCGGCACTGCGCATTTGTATTTAATTCCGATGCGATTTCTGTGTTTCATCGTCAATATGAAGGTCCTACGAATACATTGAACCTGCAGTGGTGTATCGGAAACTAATACTGGTCTCACACTAAATGCTCAAAGCACTGACAGTAAGAAGAGTCTCTATTCTTGTACTTAAGGCGACATTGTGCCTTTTGTATTTAATTCCGATGCGATTTCTGTGTTTCATCGTCAATATGAAGGTCCTAAGAACACATTGAACCTGCTGAGGAGTATCGGAAACTAATACTGGTCTCACACTAAATGCTCAAAGCACTGACAGTAAGAAGAGTCTCTATTCTTGTACTTAAGGCGGCATTGCGCCTTATGTAAATAATTCCGATGCGATTTCCGTCTTTCATCGTCAATGTGAAGGTCCTAGGAATACATTGAACCTATTGAGGTGTATCGCAAACTAATACTGGTCTCACAGGGAATGCTCAAAGCACCGAGTGTAAGAAGAGTCTCTATTCTTGTACTTAAGGCAACATTGTGCCTTTTGTATTTAATTCCTATGCGATTTCTGTGTTTCATCGTCTATGTGAAGGTCCTAGGAATACATTGAACCTGCTGAGGTGTATCGGAAACTGATACTGGTCTCACAGGGTATGCTGAAAGAACCGACTGTAAGAAGAGTCTCTATTCTTGTACTTACGCGGCAGTTTGCCTTTTGTATTTCATTCCGATGCGATTTCTGTGATTCATCGTCAATGTGAAGGTCCAAGGAATACATGGAACCTGGAGTGGTGTATCGGAAACTAATTGTGGTCTCACAGGGAATGCTCAATGGACCGACTGTAAGAAGAGTCTCTATTCTTGTACTTAGGGCGACATTGTGCCTTTTGTATTTAATTCCGATGCGATTTCTGTGTTTCATCGTCAATGTGAAGGTCCTAGGAATACATAGAACCTGCTGATGTGTATCGGAAACTAATACTGGTCTCACAGGGAATGCTGAAAGCACCGACTGTTAGAAGAGTCTCTATTCGTGTACTTACGCGGCAGTTTTCCTTTTGTATTTCATTCCGATGCGATTTCTGTGTTTCATCGTCAATGTGAATGTCCAAGGAATACATTGAACCTGGAGTGGTGTATCGGAAATTAATACTGGTCTCACAGGGAATGCTCAAAGCACCGACTGTAAGAAGAGTCTCTATTCTTGTGCTTAAGGCGACATTGTGCCTTTTGTATTTAATTCAGATGCGATTTCTGTGTTTCATCGTCAATGTGAAGGTCCTAGGAATACATTGAAACTGGAGTGGTGTATCGGAAACTAATACTGGTCTCACAGGGAATGCTCAAAGCACCGACTGTAAGAAGAGCCCCTATTCTTGTACTTAAGGCGACATTGTGCCTTTTGTATTTAATTCCGATGCGATTACTGTGTTTCATCGTCAATGTGAAGGTCCTACGAATACATTGAACCTGCTGAGGTGTATCGGAAACTGATACTGGTCTCACAGGGTATGCTGAAAGAACCGACTGTAAGAAGAGTCTCTATTCTTGTACTTACGCGGCTGTTTGCCTTTTGTATTTCATTCCGATGTGATTTCTGTGATTCATCGTCAATGTGAAGGTCCAAGGAATACATGGAACCTGGAGTGGTGTATCGGAAACTAATTGTGGTCTCACAGGGAATGCACAAAGGACCGACTGTAAGAAGAGTCTCTATTCTTGTACTTAAGGCGACATTGTGCCTTTTGTATTTAATTCCGATGCGATTTCTGTGTTTCATCGTCAATGTGAAGGTCCTAGGAATACATAGAACCTGCTGATGTGTATCGGAAACTAATACTGGTCTCACAGGGAATGCTGAAAGCACCGACTGTTAGAAGAGTCTCTATTCGTGTACTTACGCGGCAGTTTTCCTTTTGTATTTCATTCCGATGCGATTTCTGTGTTTCATCGTCAATGTGAATGTCCAAGGAATACATTGAACCTGGAGTGGTGTATCGGAAATTAATACTGGTCTCACAGGGAATGCTCAAAGCACCGACTGTAAGAAGAGTCTCTATTCTTGTGCTTAAGGCGACATTGTGCCTTTTGTATTTAATTCAGATGCGATTTCTGTGTTTCATCGTCAATGTGAAGGTCCTAGGAATACATTGAAACTGGAGTGGTGTATCGGAAACTAATACTGGTCCCACAGGGAATGCTCAAAGCACCGACTGTAAGAAGAGCCCCTATTCTTGTACTTAAGGCGACATTGTGCCTTTTGTATTTAATTCCGATGCGATTACTGTGTTTCATCGTCAATGTGAAGGTCCTACGAATACATTGAACCTGCTGAGGTGTATCGGAAACTGATACTGGTCTCACAGGGTATGCTGAAAGAACCGACTGTAAGAAGAGTCTCTATTCTTGTACTTATGACGGCATTCTGCATTTTGTATTTAATTCCGATGCGATTTCTGTGTTTCATCGTCAATGTGAAGGTCCAAGGAATTCATTGAACCTGCAATGGTGTATCAGAAACTAATACTGGCCTCAAAGGGAATGCTCAAAGCACCGACTGTAAGAAGGGTCTCTATTCTTGTACTTAAGGCGGCATTGCGCCTTATGTAAATAATTCCGATGCGATTTCTGTCTTTCATCATCAATGTGAAGGTCCTAGGAATACATTGAACCTATTGAGGTGTATCGCAAACTAATGCTGGTCTCACAGGGAATGCTCAAAGCACCGAGTGTAAGAAGAGTCTCTATTCTTGTACTTAAGGCAACATTGTGCCTTTTGTATTTAATTCCTATGCGATTTCTGTGTTTCATCGTCAATGTGAAGGTCCTAGGAATACATTGAACCTGCTGAGGTGTATCGGAAACTGATACTGGTCTCACAGGGTATGCTGAAAGAACCGACTGTAAGAAGAGTCTCTATTCTTGTACTTACGCGGCAGTTTGCCTTTTGTATTTCATTCCGATGTGATTTCTGTGATTCATCGTCAATGTGAAGGTCCAAGGAATACATGGAACCTGGAGTGGTGTATCGGAAACTAATTGTTGTCTCACAGGGAATGCTCAAAGGACCGACTGTAAGAAGAGTCTCTATTCTTGTACTTAAGGCGACATTGTGCCTTTTGTATTTAATTCCGATGCGATTTCTGTGTTTCATCGTCAATGTGAAGGTCCTAGGAATACATTGAACCTGCTGATGTGTATCGGAAACTAATACTGGTCTCACAGGGAATGCTGAAAGCACCGACTGTTAGAAGAGTCTCTATTCGTGTACTTACGCGACAGTTTTCCTTTTGTATTTCATTCCGATGCGATTTCTGTGTTTCATCGTCAATGTGAATGTCCAAGGAATAAATTGAACCTGGAGTGGTGTATCGGAAATTAATACTGGTCTCACAGGGAATGCTCAAAGCACCGACTGTAAGAAGAGCCTCTATTCTTGTGCTTAAGGCGACATTGTGCCTTTTGTATTTAATTCAGATGCGATTTCTGTGTTTCAACGTCAATGTGAAGGTCCTAGGAATACATTGAAACTGGAGTGGTGTATCGGAAACTATCACTGGTCTCACAGGGAATGCTCAAAGCACCGACTGTAAGAAGAGTCTCTATTCTCGTACTTAAGACGGCATTGTGCCTTTTGTATTTAATTCCGATGCGATTTCTGAGTTTCATCGTCAATGTGAAGGTCGTAGGTATACATTGAACCTGCTGAGGTGTATCGGAAACTAATACTGGTCAACACAGGGAATGCTCAAAGCACCGACTGTAAGAAGAGTCTCTATTCTTGTACTTAAGGCGGCACTGCGCATTTGTATTTAATTCCGATGCGATTTCTGTGTTTCATCGTCAATGTGAAGGTCCTAGGAATACATTGAACCTGCTGAGGTGAATCGGAAACTAATACTGGTCTCACAGGGAATGCTGAAAGCACCGACTGTAAGAAGAGTCTCTATTCTTGTACTTACGCGGCAGTTTGCGTTTTGTATTTCATTCCGATGCGATTTCTGTGTTTCATCGTCAATGTTATGTCCAAGGAATACATTGAACCTGGAGTGGTGTATCGAAAACTAATACTGGTCTCACAGGGAGTGCTCAAAGCACCGACTGTAAGAAGAGTCTCTATTCTTGTACTTAAGGCGACATTGCGCCTTTTGTATTTAATACCGATGCGATTTCTGTGTTTCATCGTCAATGTTACTGTCCTAGGAATACATTGAACCTGCAGAGGTGTATCGGAAGCTAATACTGGTCTCACAGGGAATGCTGAAAGCACCGACTGTAAGAAGAGTCTCTATTCTTGTACTTACGCGGCAGTGGCATTTTGTATTTCATTCCGATGCGATATGTGTGTTTCATCGTCAATGTTAAGGTCCAAGGAATACATTGTGCCTGCAGTGGTGTATCGGAAACTAATACTGGTCTCACAGGGAATGCTCAAAGCACCGACTGTAAGAGGGGTCTCTATTCTTGTACATAAGGCGGCATTGTGCCTTTTGTATTTAATACCGATGCGATTTCTGTGTTTCATCGTCAATGTGAAGGTCCAAGGAATACATTGAAGCTGCAGTGGTGTATCGGAAACTAATACTGGTCTCACAGGGAATGCTCAAAGCAACGCCTGTAAGAAGAGTCTCTATTCTTGTACTTATGAAGGCATTCTGCCTTTTGTAATTAATTCCGATGCGATTTCTGTGTTTCATCGTCAATGTGAAGGTCCAAGGAATACTTTCAACCTGCAGTGGTGTATCAGAAACTAATACTGGTCTCACAGGGAATGCCCAAAGCACCGACTCTAAGAAGAGTCTCTATTTCTGTACTTAAGGCGGCATTGCGCCTTTTGTATTTAATTCCGAGGCGATTTCTGTGTTTCAACATCAATGTGAAGGTCCAAGGAATACATTGAACCTGCAGTGGTGTATCGGAAACTAATACTGGTCTCACAGGGAATGCTGAAAGCACCGACTCTAAGAAGAGTTTCTATTCTAGTACTTACGCTGCAGTTTGCCTTTTGTATTTCATTCCGATGCGATTTCTGTGTTTCATAGTCAATGTGAAGGTCCAAGGAATATATGGAACCTGCAGTGGTGTATCGGAAACTAATACTGGTCTCACAGGGAATGCTTAAAGCACCGACTGTAAGAAGAGTCTCTATTCTTGTACTTAAGGCGACATTGTGCCTTTTGTATTTAATTCCGATGCGATTTCTGTGTTTCATCGTCAATGTGAAGGTCCTAGGAATACATTGAACCTGCTGAGGTGAATCGGAAACAAATACTGGTCTCACAGGGAATGCTGAAAGCACCGACTGTAAGAAGAGTCTCTATTCTTGTACTTACGCGGCAGTTTGCGTTTTGTATTTCATTCCGATGCGATTTCTGTGTTTCATCGTCAATGTTATGTCCAAGGAATACATTGAACCTGGAGTGGTGTATCGGAAACTAATACTGGTCTCACAGGGAGTGCTCAAAGCACCGACTGTAAGAAGAGTCTCTATTCTTGTACTTAAGGCGACATTGTGCCTTTTGTATTTAATACCGATGCGATTTCTGTGTTTCATCGTCAATGTTACTGTCCTAGGAACACATTGAACCTGCAGAGGTGTATCGGAAGCTAATACTGGTCTCACAGGGAATGCTGAAAGCACCGACTGTAAGAAGAGTATCCATTCTTGTACTTACGCGCCAGTGGCATTTTGTATTTCATTCCGATGCGATATCTGTGTTTCATCGTCAATGTTAATGTCCAAGGAATACATTGTGCCTGCAGTGGTGTATCAGAAACTAATACTGGTCTCACAGGGAATGCTCAAAGCACCGACTGTAAGAGGGGTCTCTATTCTTGTACTTAAGGCGGCATTGTGCCTTTTGTATTTATTTCCGATGCGATTTCTGTGTTTCATCGTCAATGTGAAGGTCCAAGAAATACATTGAAGCTGCAGTGGTGTATCGGAAACTAATACTGGTCTCACAGGGAATGCTCAAAGCAACGACTGTAAGAAGAGTCTCTATTCTTGTAATTATGAAGGCATTCTGCCTTCTGTAATTAATTCCGATGCGATTTCTGTGTTTCATCATCAATGTGAAGGTTCAAGGAATACATTCAAGCTGCAGTGGTGTATCAGAAACTAATACTGGTCTCACAGGGAATTCCCAAAGCACCGACTCTAAGAAGAGTCTCTATTTCTGTACTTAAGGCGGCATTGCGCCTTTTGTATTTAATTCCGAGGCGATTTCTGTGTTTCAACATCAATGTGAAGGTCCAAGGAATACATTGAACCTGCAGTGGTGTATCGGAAACTAATACTGGTCTCACAGGGAATGCTCAAAGCACCGACTGTAAGAAGAGTCTCTATTCTTGTACTTAAGGCGACATTGTGCCTTTTGTATTTAATTCCGATGCGATTACTGTGTTTCATCGTCAATGTGAAGGTCCTAGGAATACATTGAACCTGCAGTGCTGTATCGGAAACTAATACTGGTCCCACAGGGAATGCTCAAAGCACCGACTGTAAGAAGAGTCTCTATTCTTGTACTTAAGACGGCATTGTGCCTTTTGTATTTAATTCCGATGCGATTTCTGAGTTTCATCGTCAATGTGAATATCCTAGGTATACATTGAACCTGCTGAGGTGTATCGGAAACTAATACTGGTCTCACAGGAATGCTGAAAGCACCGACTGTAGGAAGAGTCTCTATTATTGTACTTACGCAGCAGTTTGCCTTTTGTATTTCATTCCGATGCGATTTCTGTGTTTCATCGTCAATGTGAATGTCCAAGGAATTCATTGAACCTGGAGTGGTGTATTGGAAACTAATTCTGGTCTCACAGGGAATGCTCAAAGCACCGACTGTAAGAAGAGTCTCTATTCTTGTACTTAATGCGGCATTGCGCCTTATGTATTTAACTCCGATGCGATTACTGTCTTTATTCGTCAATGTGAAGGTCCTAGGAATACATTGAACCTATTGAGGTGTATCGGAAACTGATACTGGTCTCACAGGGTATGCTGAAAGAACCGACTGTAAGAAGAATCTCAATTCTTGTACTTACGCGGCAGTTTGCCTTGTGTATTTCATTCCGATGCGATTTCTGTGTTTCATCGTCAATGTGAAGGTACAAGGAATACATTGAACCTGGAGTGGTGTATCGGAAATAAATACTGGTATCACAGGGAATGCTCAAAGCACCGACTGTAAGAAGAGTCTCTATTCTTGTGCTTAAGGCGACATTGTGCCTTTTGCATTTAATTCAGATGCGATTTCTGTGTTTCATCGTCAATGTGAAGGTCCTAGGAATACATTGAAACTGGAGTCGTGTATCGGAAACTAGTACTGGTCTCACAGGGAATGCTCTAAGCACCGACTGTAAGAAGAATCTCTATTCTTGTACTTAAGGCGACATTGTGCCTTTTGTATTTAATTCCGATGCGATTACTGTGTTTCATCGTCAATGTGAAGGTCCTAGGAATACATTGAACCTGCAGTGCTGTATCGGAAACTAATACTGGTCCCACAGGGAATGCTCAAAGCACCGACTGTAAGAAGAGTCTCTATTCTTGTACTTAAGACGGCATTGTGCCTTTTGTATTTAATTCCGATGCGATTTCTGAGTTTCATCGTCAATGTGAAGGTCCTAGGTATACATTGAACCTGCTGAGGTGTATCGGAAACTAATACTGGTCTCACAGGGAATGCTCAAAGCACCGACTGTAAGAAGAGTCTCTATTCTTGTACTTAAGGCGGCACTGCGCATTTGTATTTAATTCCGATGCGATTTCTGTGTTTCATCGTCAATGTGAAGGTCCTAGGAATACATTGAACCTGCTGAGGTGAATCGGAAACTAATACTGGTCTCAAAGGGAATGCTGAAAGCACCGACTGTAAGAAGAGTCTCTATTCTTGTACTTACGCGGCAGTTTGCGTTTTGTATTTCATTCCGATGCGATTTCTGTGTTTCATCGTCAATGTTATGTCCAAGGAATACATTGAACCTGGAGTGGTGTATCGAAAACTAATACTGGTCTCACAGGGAGTGCTCAAAGCACCGACTGTAAGAAGAGTCTCTATTCTTGTACTTAAGGCGACATTGTGCCTTTTGTACTTAATACCGATGCGATATCTGTGTTTCATCGTCAATGTTACTGTCCTAGGAATACATTGAACCTGCAGAGGTGTATCGGAAGCTAATACTGGTCTCACAGGGAATGCTGAAAGCACCGACTGTAAGAAGAGTATCTATTCTTGTACTTACGCGGCAATGGCATTTTGTATTTCATTCCGATGCGATATGTGTGTTTCATCGTCAATGTTAAGGTCCAAGGAATACATTGTGCCTGCAGTGGTGTATCGGAAACTAATACTGGTCTCACAGGGAATGCTCAATGCACCGACTGTAAGAGGGGTCTCTATTCTTGTACTTAAGGCGGCATTGTGCCTTTTGTATTTATTTCCGATGCGATTTCTGTGTTTCATCGTCAATGTGAAGGTCCAAGGAATACATTGAAGCTGCAGTGGTGTATCGGAAACTAATACTGGTCTCACAGGAAATGCTCAAAGCAACGACTGTAAGAAGAGTCTCTATTCTTGTACTTATGAAGGCATTCTGCCTTTTGTAATTAATTGCGATGCGATTTCTGTGTTTCATCGTCAATGTGAAGGTCCAAGGAATACTTTCAACCTGCAGTGGTGTATCAGAAACTAATACTGGTCTCACAGGGAATGCCGAAAGCACCGACTCTAAGAAGAGTCTCTATTTCTGTACTTAAGGCGGCATTGCGCCTTTTGTATTTAATTCCGAGGCGATTTCTGTGTTTCAACATCAATGTGAAGGTCCAAGGAATACATTGAACCTGCAGTGGTGTATCGGAAACTAATACTGGTCTCACAGGGAATGCTCAAAGCACCGACTGTAAGAAGAGTCTCTATTCTTGTACTTAAGGCGACATTGTGCCTTTTGTATTTAATTCCGATGCGATTACTGTGTTTCATCGTCAATGTGAAGGTCCTAGGAATACATTGAACCTGCAGTGCTGTATCGGAAACTAATACTGGTCCCACAGGGAATGCTCAAAGCACCGACTGTAAGAAGAGTCTCTATTCTTGTACTTAAGGCGGCACTGCGCATTTGTATTTAATTCCGATGCGATCTCTGTCTGTCATCGTCAATGTGAAGGGCCTAGGAATACATTGAACCTGCTGAGGTGTATCGGAAACTAATACTGGTCTCACAGGGAATGCTGAAAGCACCGACTCTAAGAAGAGTTTCTATTCTTGTACTTACGCTGCAGTTTGCCTTTTGTATTTCATTCCGATGCGATTTCTGTGTTTCATAGTCAATGTGAAGGTCCAAGGAATACATTGAACCTGCAGTGGTGTATCGGAAACTAATACTGGTCTCACAGGGAATGCTTAAAGCACCGACTGTAAGAAGAGTCTCTATTCTTGTACTTAAGGCGACATTGTGCCTTTTGTATTTAATTCCGATGCGATTTCTGTGTTTCATCGTCAATGTGAAGGTCCT
Organism: Schistocerca americana; assembly: GCF_021461395.2. NCBI lineage: Eukaryota > Metazoa > Arthropoda > Insecta > Orthoptera > Acrididae > Schistocerca > Schistocerca americana. Next base: position 625,851,573 of record NC_060124.1, on the reverse strand, counting down.
AGGAATACATTGAACCTGCTGAGGTGAATCGGAAACTAATACTGGTCTCTGAGGGAATGCTGAAATCACCGACTGTAAGAAGAGTCCCTATTCTTGTACTTACGCGGCAGTTTGCGTTTTGTATTTCATTCCGATGCGATTTCTGTGTTTCATCGTCAATGTTATGTCCAAGGAATACATTGAACCTGGAGTGGTGTATCGAAAACTAATACTGGTCTCACAGGGAGTGCTCAAAGCACCGACTGTAAGAAGAGTCTCTATTCTTGTAATTAAGGCGACATTGTGCCTTTTGTATTTAATACCGATGCGATTTCTGTGTTTCATCGTCAATGTTACTGTCCTAGGAATACATTGAACCTGCAGAGGTGTATCGGAAGCTAATACTGGTCTCACAGGGAATGCTGAAAGCACCGACTGTAAGAGGGGTCTCTATTCTTGTACTTAAGGCGGCATTGTGCCTTTTGTATTTATTTCCGATGCGATTTCTGTGTTTCATCGTCAATGTGAAGGTCCAAGAAATACATTGAAGCTGCAGTGGTGTATCGGAAACTAATACTGGTCTCACAGGGAATGCTCAAAGCAACGACTGTAAGAAGAGTCTCTATTCTTCTACTTATGAAGGCATTCAGCCTTTTGTAATTAATTCCGATGCGATTTCTGTGTTTCATCGTCAATGTGAAGGTTCAAGGAATACATTCAAGCTGCAGTGGTGTATCAGAAACTAATACTGGTCTCACAGGGAATGCCCAAAGCACCGACTCTAAGAAGAGTCTCTATTTCTGTACTTAAGGCGGCATTGCGTCTTTTGTATTTAATTCCGAGGCGATTTCTGTGTTTCAACATCAATGTGAAGGTCCAAGGAATACATTGAACCTGCAGTGGTGTATCGGAAACTAATACTGGTCTCACAGGGAATGCTCAAAGCACCGACTGTAAGAAGAGTCTCTATTCTTGTACTTAAGGCGACATTGTGCCTTTTGTATTTAATTCCGATGCGATTACTGTGTTTCATCGTCAATGTGAAGGTCCTAGGAATACATTGAACCTGCAGTGCTGTATCGGAAACTAATACTGGTCCCACAGGGAATGCTCAAAGCACCGACTGTAAGAAGAGTCTCTATTCTTGTACTTAAGACGGCATTGTGCCTTTTGTATTTAATTCCGATGCGATTTCTGAGTTTCATCGTCAATGTGAAGGTCCTAGGTATACATTGAACCTGCTGAGGTGTATCGGAAACTAATACTGGTCTCACAGGAATGCTGAAAGCACCGACTGTAGGAAGAGTCTCTATTATTGTACTTACGCAGCAGTTTGCCTTTTGTATTTCATTCTGATGCGATTTCTGTGTTTCATCGTCAATGTGAATGTCCAAGGAATTCATTGAACCTGGAGTGGTGTATTGGAAACTAATTCTGGTCTCACAGGGAATGCTCAAAGCACCGACTGTAAGAGGAGTCTCTATTCTTGTACTTAAGGCGGCATTGCGCCTTATGTATTTAATTCCGATGCGATTACTGTCTTTCATCGTCAATGTGAAGGTCCTAGGAATACATTGAACCTATTGAGGTGTATCGGAAACTAATACTGGTCTCACAGGGAATGCTCAAAGCACCGAGTGTAAGAAGAGTCTCTATTCTTGTACTTAAGGCAACATTGTGAATTTTGTATTTAATTCCGATGCGATTTCAGTGTTTCATCGCCAATGTGAAGGTCCTAGGAATACATTGAACCTGCTGAGGTGTATCGGAAACTAATACTGGTCTCACAGGGTATGCTGAAAGAACCGACTGTAAGACGAATCTCAATTCTTGTACTTACGCGGCAGTTTGCCTTGTGTATTTCATTCCGATGCGATTTCTGTGTTTCATCGTCAATGTGAAGGTACAAGGAATACATTGAACCTGGAGTGGTGTATCGGAAATAAATACTGGTATCACAGGGAATGCTCAAAGCACCGACTGTAAGAAGAGTCTCTATTCTTGTACTTAAGGCGACATTGTGACTTTTGTATTTAATTCAGATGCGATTTCTGTGTTTCATCGTCAATGTGAATGTCCTAGGAATACATTGAACCTGGAGTGGTGTATCGGAAACTAATACTGGTCTCACAGGGATTGCTCAAACCACCGACTGTGAGAAGAGTCTCTATTCTTGTACTTAAGGCGGCATTGCGCAATTTGTATTTATTTCCGATGCGATTTCTGTGTTTCATCGTCAATGTGAAGGTCCTAGGAATACATTGAACCTGCTGAGGTGTATCGGAAACTAATACTGGCCTCACAGGGAATGCTGAAAGCACCGACTGTAAGAAGAGTCTCTATTCTTGTACTTAATGAGGCATTGTGCCTTTTTTATTTAATTCCGATGCGATTTCTGTGTCTCATCGTCAATGTGAAGGTCCAAGGAATACATTAAAGCTGCTTGGTGTATCGGAAACTAATACTGGTCTCACAGGGAATGCGCAAGTCACCGACTGTAAGAAGAGTCGTTATTCTTGTATTTAAGGCGGCATTGTGCCTTTTGTATTTAATTCCGATGTAAATTCAGTGTTTCATCGTCAATGTGTATGTCCAGGCAATACATTGAACCGGCACTGGTGTATCGGAAACTAATACTGGTCTCACAGGGAATGCTCAAGGCACCGACTGTACGAAGAGTCACTATTCTGTACTTGAGGCGACATTGTGCCTTTTGTATTTAATTCCGATGCAATTTCTGTGTTTCATCGTCAATGTGAACATCCAAGGTATACATTGAACCTGCAGCGGTGTATCGCAAACTAGTACTGGTCTCACAAGGAATGCTCAAAGCACCGACTGTAAGAAGAGTCTCTATTCTTGTACTTAGGGCGGCATTGTGCCTTTTGTATTTAATTCCGATGCGATTTCTGTGTTTCTTCGTCAATGTGAAGGTCCTAGGAATACATTGAACCTGCAGTGGTGTATCGGAAACTAATACTGGACTCACAGGGAATGCTCAATGCACCGACTGTAAGAAGAGTCTCTATTCTTGCACTTAAGATGGCATTGTGCCTCTTGTATTTAATTCCGATATAATTTCCGATTTTCATCGGCAATGTGTATGTCCAAGGAATACATTGAACCTGCAGTGGAGTATTGGAAACTAATAATGGTCTCACAGGGAATGCTTTAAGCACCGACTGTAAGAAGAGTCTCTATTCTTGTACTTAAGGCGGCATTGTGCCTTTTGTATTTAATTCCGATGCGATTTCTGTGTTTCATCGTCAATGTGAAGGTCCATGGAATACATTGAACTCACAGTGGTGTATCGGAAACTAATACTGGTCTCACAGGGAATGCTCAAAGCACCGACTGTAAGAAGAGTCTCTATTCTTGTACTTAGGGCGGCATTGTGCCTTTTGTATTTAATTCCGATGCAATTTGTGTGTTTCATCGTCAATGTGAAGGTCCAAGGAATACATTTAACCTGCAGTGGTGTATCGGTAACTAATACTGGTCTCACAGAGAATGTTCAAAACACTGACTGTAAGACGAGTCTCTATTCCTGTACTTAAGCGGCAGTTTGCCTTTTGTATTTCGTTCCGATGCGATTTCTGTTTTTCATCATCAATGTGAATTTCCATGGAATACATTGTACCTGCAGTGGTGTATCGGAAACTAATACAGGTCTCACAGGGAATGCTCAAAGCACCGACCGTAAGAAGAGTCTCTATTCTTGTACATAGAGCGGCATTGTGTATTCTGTACTTAAATCCGATGCGATTTCTCTGGTTCATCGTCAATGTGAAGGTCCAAGGAATACATTGAACCTGCAGTGGTGTATCGGAAACTAATACTGGTCCCACAGGGAATGCTCAAAGCACCGACTGTAAGAAGGGTCTCTATTCTTGTACTTAATGCGGCATTGTGCCTTTTGAATTTAATTCCGATGCGATTTTTGTGTTTCATCGTCAATTTGAAGGTCCAAGGAATACATAGTGCCTGCAGTGGTGTATCGGAAACTAATACTGGTCTCACAGGGAATGCTCAAACACCGACTGTAAGAAGAGTTTCTATTCTTGTAGTTAAGGCGGCATTGTGCCTTTCGTATTTAATTCCGATGCGATTTTTGTGTTTCATCGTCAATGTGAAGGTCCAAGGAATACATTGCACCTGCAGTGGTGTATCGGAAACTAATACTGGTCTCACAAGGAATGCTCAAAACACCGACTGTAAGACGAGTCTCAATTCTTGTAGTTACGCGGCAGTTTGCTTTTTGTATTTCATTCCGATGCGATTTCTGTGTTTCATCGTCAAATTGAAGGTCCAAGGAATACATTGAACCTCGAGTGGTGTATCGGAAAATAATTCTGGTCTCACAGGAAATGCTCAAAGCACCGACTGTAAGAAGAGTCTCTATTCTTGCAATCAAGGCGGCATTGTGCCTTTTGTATTTAATTCTCGATGTAATTTCAGTGTTCCATCGTCAATGTGTATGTCCAAGGAATACATTGAACCTGCAGTGGTGTATCGGTAACTAATACTGGTCTCACAGGGAATGCTCAAAGCACCGACTGTAAGAAGAGTCTCTATTCTTGTACTTAAGGCGCCATTGTGCCTTTTGTATTTAATTCCGATGCGATTTCTGTGTTTCATAGTCAATGTGAAGGACCAAGTAATACATTGAACCTGCAGTGGTATATCGGAAACTAATACTGGTCTCACAGGAAAGGATAAAAACACAGACTCTAAGAAGTCTCACTCTTCTTGTACTTAAGGCGGCATTGAGTCTTTTCTATTTAATTTCGATGTAATTCCAGTGTTTCATCGTCAATGAGTATGTCCAAGGAATACATTGAACCTGCAGTGGTGTATCGGAAACTAACACTGGTCTCACAGGGAATGCTCAAAGCACCGACTGTAAGAGGAGTCTCTATTCTTGTACTTATGGTGGCATTGTGCCTTTTGTATTTAATTCCGATGCGATTTCTGTGTTTCATCGTCAATGTGAAGGTCCAAGGAACACACTGAACCTGCAGTGGTGTATCGGAAACTAATACTAGTCTCACAGGGAATGCTCAAAGCACCGAATGTAAGAAAAGTTTATAATCTTGTACTTAAGGCGGCTTTGTGCCTTTTGTATTTAATTCCGATGCGATTTCTGTGTTCATCGTCAATGTGAAGGTCCAAGCAATACAATAAACCTGCAGTGGTGTATCGGAAACTAATACTGGTCTCACAAGGAATGCGCAAAGCCCCGACAGTAAGAAGAGTCTGTATTCTTGTGTTTAAGGCGGCATTTTCCCTTTTGTATTTAATTCCGATATAATTTCTGTTTTTCATCGGCAATGTGTATGTGCAAAAAATACATTGAACCTGCAATGGTGTATTGAAACTAATACTGGTCTCACAGGGAATGCTCAAAGCACCGACTGTAAGATGAGTCTGTATTCTTGTACTTAAGGCGGCATTGTGCCATTTGTATTTAATTCCGATGTAATTTCAGTGTTTCACCGTAAATGCGTATGTCCAGTCAATTCATTGAACCTGCAGTGGTGTATCGGAAACTAATACTGGCCTCACAGGGAATGCTCAAAGCACCGACCGTAAGAAGAGTCTCTTTTCTTGTACATATGGCGGCATTGTGCCTTTTGTACTTAAATCCGATGCGATTTCTGTGTTTCTTCGTCAATGTGAAGGTACTAGGAATACATTGAACATGCAGTGGTCTATCAGAAGCTAATACTGGTCTCACAGGGAATGCTCAAAGCACAGACTGTAAGAAGAGTCTCTATTCTTGCACTTAAGGCGGCATTGTGCCTTTTGTATTTAATTCCGATATAATTTCTGTTTTTCATCGGCAATGTGTATGTCCCAAAAATACATTGAACCTGCAGTGGTGTATTGGAAACTAATACTGGTCTCACAGGGAATGCTCACAGCACCGACTGTAAGATGAGTCTCTATTCTTGTACTTAAGGCGGCATTGTGCCTTTTGTATTTAATTCCGATGTAATTTCAGTGTTTCATCGTAAATTCGTATGTCCAGTCAATTCATTGAACCTGCAGTGGTGTATCGGAAACTAATACTGGTCTCACAGGGAATGCTCAAAGCAACGACTGTACGAAGAGTCACTATTCTTATACTTGAGGCGGCATTGTGCCTTTTGTATTTAATTCCGATGCGATTTCTCTTTTTCATCGTCATTGTGAAGATCCAAGGAATACATTGAACCTGCAGTGGTGTATCGGAAACTAATACTGGTCTCACAGGGAATGCTCAAAGCACCGACTATAAGAAGAGTCTCTATTCTTGTACCTAAGGCGGCATTGTGCCTTTTGTATTTAATTCCGATTCGATTTCTGTATTTCATCGTCAATGTGAAGGACCAAGGAATACATTGAACTTGCAGTGGTGTATCGGAAACTAATACTGGTCTCACAGGAATGGATAAAAACACAGACTCTAAGAAGTCTCACTCTTCTTGCACTTATGGCAGAATAGTTCGTTTTGTATTCAATTCCGATGTAATTTCAGTGTTTCATCGTCAATGTGTATGTCCAAGGAACACTTTGAACCTGCAGTGGTGTATCAGAAACTAATACTCGTCTCTCAGGGAATGCGCAAGGCACCGACTGTAAGAAGAGTCTGTATTCTTGTACTTAAGGCGGCATTTTGACTTTTGTATTTAATTCCGATGCGATTTCTGTGTTTCTTCGTCAATGTGAAGGTCCTAGGAATACATTGAACCTGCAGTGGTGTATCGGAAACTAATATTGGTCTCACAGGGAATGCTCAAAGCACCGACTGTAAGAAGAGTCTCTATTCTTGCACTTAAGACGGCATTGTGCCTCTTGTATTTAATTCCGATATAATTTCTGTTTTTCATTGGCAATCTGTATGTCCCAAGGAATACATTGAACCTGCAGTGGTGTATTGGAAACTAATACTGGTCTCACAGGGAAAGCTCAAAGCACCGACTGTAAGAAGAGTCTCTATTCTTGTACTTAAGGCGGCATTGTGCCTCTTGTATTTAATTCCGATGTAAATTCAGTGTTTCATCGTCAATGTGTATGTCAAGTCATTACATTGAATCGGCAGTGGTGTATCGGAAACTAATACTGGCCTCACAGGGAATGCTCAAAGCACCGACTGTAAGAAGAGTCTATATTCTTGTACCTAAGGCGGCATTGTGCCTTTTGTATTTAATTCCGATGCGATTTCTGTATTTCATCGTCAATGTGAAGGACCAAGGAATACATTGAACTTGCAGTGGTGTATTGGGAACTAATACTGGTCTCACAGGAAAGGTCAAAACACTGACTCTAAGAAGTCTCACTCTTCTTGTACTTAAGGCGGCATTGTGCCTTTTGTATTTAATTCCGATGCGATTTCTGTGTTTCATTGTCAATGTGCATGTCCAAGGAATTCATTGAACTTGCAGTGGTGTATCGGAAACTAATACTGGTCTCACAGGGAATACCCAAAATACCGACTGTAAGATGAGTCTGTATTCTTGTATTTAAGGCGGCATTTTGCCTTTTGTATTTAATTCCGATGCGATTTCTGTGTTTCATCGTCAATGTGAAGCTCCGAGAAATACATTGAACCTGCAGTTGTGTACCGGAAACTAATACTGGTCTCACAGAGAATGCTCAAAACACTGACTGTAAGACGAGCCTCTATTCCTGTACTTACGCGGCAGTTTGCCATTTGTATTTCATTCCGATGCGACTTCTGTTTTTCATCGTCAATGTGAATTTCCATGGAATACATTGTACCTGCAGTTTTGTATCGGAAACTAATACTGGTCTCAAAGGGAATGCTCAAAGCACCGACCGTAACAAGAGTCTCTATTCTTTTACATAAGGCGGCATTGTGCCTTTTGTATTTAAATCCGATGCGATTTCTGTGGTTCATCGTCAATGTGAAGGTCCAAGGAATACATTGAACCTGCAGTGGTGTATCGGAAACTAATACTGGTCCCACAGGGAATGCTCAAAGCACCGACTGTAAGAAGGGTCTCTATTCTTGTACTTAAGGCGGCATTGTGCCTTTTGAATTTAATTCCGATGCGATTTTTGTGTTTCATCGTCTATTTGAAGGTCCAAGGAATACATTGTGCCTGCAGTGGTGTATCGGAAACTAATACTGGTCTCACAGGGAATGCTCAAAGCACCGACCGTAACAAGAGTCTCTATTCTTTTACATAAGGCGGCATTGTGCCTTTTGTACTTAAATCCAATGCGATTTCTGTGGTTCATCGTCAAATTGAAGGTCCAAGGAATACATTGAACCTCGAGTGGTGTATCGGAAAATAATTCTGGTCTCACAGGGAATGCTCAAAGCACCGACTGTAAGAAGAGTCTCTATTCTTGAAATCAAGGCGGCATTGTGACTTTTGTATTTAATTCCGACGTAATTTCAGTGTTCCATCGTCAATGTGTATGTCCAAGGAATACATAGAACCTGCAGTGGTGTATCGGAAACTAATACTGGTCTCACAGGAAAGGATAAAAACACAGACTCTAAGAAGTCTCACTCTTCTTGTACTTAAGGCGGCATTGAGTCTTTTGTATTTAATTTCGATGTAATTCCAGTGTTTCATCGTCAATGTGTATGTCCAAGGAATACATTGAACCTGCAGTGGTGTATCGGAAACTAACACTGGTCTCACAGGGAATGCTCAAAGCACCGACTGTAAGAAGAGTCTCTATTCTTGTACTTATGGTGGCATTGTGCCTTTTGTATTTAATTTCGATGCGATTACTGTGTTTCATCGTCAATGTGAAGGTCCAAGGAATACACTGAACCTGCAGTGGTGTATCGGAAACTAATACTAGTCTCACAGGGAATGCTCAAAGCACCGACTGTAAGAAAAGTTTATAACCTTGTACTTAAGGCGGCTTTTTGCCTTTTGTATTTAATTCCGATGCGATTTCTGTGTTCATCGTCAATGTGAAGGTCCAAGGAATACAATAAACCTGCAGTGGTGTATCGGAAACTAATACTGGTCTCACAGGAAAGGATAAAAACACAGACTCTAAGAAGTCTCACTCTTCTTGTACTTAAGGCGGCATTGAGTCTTTTGTATTTAATTTCGATGTAATTCCAGTGTTTCATCGTCAATGTGTATGTCCAAGGAACACATTGAACCTGCAGTGGTGTATCGGAAACTAACACTGGTCTCACAGGGAATGCTCAAAGCACCGACTGTAAGAAGAGTCTCTATTCCTGTACTTATGGTGGTATTGTGCCTTTTGTATTTAATTTCGATGCGATTACTGTGTTTCATCGTCAATGTGAAGGTCCAAGGAATACACTGAACCTGGAGTGGTGTATCGGAAACTAATACTAGTCTCACAGGGAATGCTCAAAGCACCGACTGTAAGAAAAGTTTATAATCTTGTACTTAAGGCGGCTTTGTGCCTTTTGTATTTAATTCCGATGCGATTTCTGTGTTCATCGTCAATGTGAAGGTCCAAAGAATACAATAAACCTGCACTGGTGTATCGGAAACTAATACTGGTCTCACAAGGAATTCGCAAAGCCCCGACTGTAAGAAGAGTCTGTATTCTTGTACTTAAGGCTGCATTTTCCCTTTTGTATTTAATTCCGAAGCGATTTCTGTGTTTCTTCGTCAATGTGAAGGTACTAGGAATACATTGAACCTGCAGTGGTCTATAAGAAACTAATACTGGTCTCACAGGGAATTCTCAAAGCACCGACTGTAAGAAGAGTCTCTATTCTTGCACTTAAGGCGGCATTGTGCCATTTTGTATGTAATTCCGATATAATTTCTGTTTTTCATCGGCAATGTGTATGTCAAAAAAATACATTGAACCTGCAGTGGTGTATTGGAAACTAATGCTGGTCTCACAGGGAATGCTCAAAGCACCGACTGTAAGATGAGTCTCTATTCTTGTACTTAAGGCGGCATTGTGCCTTTTGTATTTAATTCCGATGTAATTTCAGTGTTTCATCGTAAATGCGTATGCCCAGTCAATTCATTGAACCTGCAGTGGTGTATCGGAAACTAATACTGGTCTCACAGGGAATGCTCAAAGCACCGACTGTACGAAGAGTCACTATTCTTGTACTTGAGGCGGCATTGTGCCTTTTGTATTGACTTCCGATGCGATTTCTCTTTTTCATCGTCATTGTGAAGATCCAAGGAATACATTGAACCTGCAGTGGTGTATCGGAAACTAATACTGGTCTCACAGGGAATGCTCAAAGCACCGACTGTAAGATGAGTCTATATTCTTGTACCTATGGCGGCATTGTGCCTTTTGTATTTAATTCCGATTCGATTTCTGTATTTCATCGTCAATGTGAAGGACCAAGGAATACATTGAACTTGCAGTGGTGTATCGGAAACTAATACTGGTCTCAGAGGAAAGGATAAAAACACAGACTCTAAGAAGTCTCACTCCTCTTGTACTTAAGGCGGCATTGAGTCTTTTGTATTTAATTCCAATGTAATTTCAGTGTCTCATCGTCAATGTGTATGTCCAAGGAATACTTTGAACCTGCAGTGGTGTATCGGAAACTAATACTGGTCTCACAGGGATTACTCAAAATACCGACTGTAAGAAGAGTCACTATTCTTGTATTTAAGGCGGCATTGTGCCTTTTGTATTTAATTCCGATGCGATTTCTGTGTTTCATCGTCAATGTGAAGGTCCGAGGAATACATTGAACCTGCAGTGGTGTATCGGAAACTAATACTGGTCTCACAGGGGATGCTGAAATCACCGACCGTAAGAAGAGTCCCTATTCTTGTACTTTTGGCGGCATTGTGCCTTTTGTATTTAATTCCGATGCGATTTCTGTGTTTCATCGTCAATGTGATGGTCCTAGTAATACATTGAACCTGCTTAGGTGTATCGGAAACTAATACTGGTCTCACAGGGAATGCTAAAAGCACCGACTGTAAGAAGAGTCTCTATACTTGTATTTAAGACGACATTGTGCTTTTTGAATTTAATTCCGATGCGATTTCTGTGTTTCATCGTCATTGTGAAGGTCCGAGGAATACATTGAACCTGCAGTGGTGAATCAGAAACTAATACCGGTCTCACAGGGAATGCTCAAAGCACCGATTGTAAGAAGAGTCTTTATTCTTGTACTTAAGGCGGCATTGCGCCTTTTGTATTTAATTCCGATGCGATTTCTGTGTTTCATCGTCAATGTGAAGGTCCTAGGAATACATTGAACCTGCTGAGGTGTATCGGAAACTATTACTGGTCTCACAGGGAATGCTGAAAGCACCGTCTGTAAGAAGAGTCTCTATTCTTGTACTTATGCGGCAGTTTGCCTTTTGTATTTCATTCCGATGTGATTTCTGTGTTTCATCGTCAATATTCAGGTCCAAGGAATACATTGAACCTGCAGTGGTGTATCGGAAACTAATACTGGTCTCACAGAGAATGCTCAAAGCACCGACTGTAAGAAGAGTCACTATTCTTGTAGTTATGCGGCAGTTTGCCTTTTGTATTTCATTCCTATGCGAATTCTATGTTTCATCGTCAAATTGAAGGTCCAAGGAATACATTGAACCTCGAGTGGTGTATCGGAAAATAATTCTGGTCTCACAGGGAATGCTCAAAGCACCGACTGTAAGAAGAGTCTCTATTCTTGTACTTATTGTGGCATTGTGCCTTTTGTATTTCATTTCGATGGGATTACTGTGTTTCATCGTCAATGTGAAGGTCCAAGGAATACACTGAACCTGCAGTGGTGTATCGGAAACTAATACTAGTCTCACAGGGAATGCTCAAAACACCGACTGTAAGAAAAGTTTATAAACTTGTACTTAAGGCGGCTTTGTGCCTTTTGTATTTAATTCCGATGCGATTTCTGTGTTTCATCGTCAATGTGAAGGTCCGAGGAATACATTGCACCTGCAGTGGTGTATCGGAAACTAATACTGGTCTCACAGGGAATGCTCAAAACACCGACTGTAAGGCGAGTCTCTATTCTTGTAGTTACGCGGCAGTTTGCCTTTTGTATTTCATTCCGATGCGACTTCTATGTTTCATCGTCAAATTGAAGGTCCATGGAATACATTGAACCTCGAGTGGTGTATCAGAAAGTAATTCTGGTCTCACAGGGAATGCTCAAAGCACCGACTGTAAGAAGAGTCTCTATTCTTGAAATGAAGGCGGCATTGTGCCTTTTGTATTTAATTCCGATGTAATTTCAGTGTTCCATCGTCAATGTGTATGTCCAAGGAATACATTGAACTTGCAGTGTTGTATCGGAAACTAATACTGGTCTCACAGGAAAGGATAAAAACACAGACTCTAAGAAGTCTCACTCTTCTTGTACTTAAGGCGGCATTGAGTCTTTTGCATTTAATTTCGATGTAATTCCAGTGTTTCATCGTCAATGTGTATGTCCAAGGAATACATTGAACCTGCAGTGGTGTATCGGAAACTAACACTGGTCTCACAGGGAATGCTCAAAGCACCGACTGTAAGAAGAGTCTCTATTCTTGTACTTATGGTGGCATTGTGCCTTTTGTATTTAATTTCGATGCGATTACTGTGTTTCATCGTCAATGTGAAGGTCCAAGGAATACACTGAACCTGCAGTGGTGTATCGGAAACTAATACTAGTCTCACAGGGAATGTTCAAAGCACCGACTGTAAGAAAAGTTTATAATCTTGTACTTAAGGCGGCTTTGTGCCTTTTGTATTTAATTCCGAAGCGATTTCTGTGTTCATCGTCAATGTGAAGGTCCAAGGAATACAATAAACCTGCAGTGGTGTATCGGAACCTAATACTGGTCTCACAGGGGATGCTCAAATCACCGACCGTAAGAAGAGTCTCTATTCTTGTACTTAAGGCGGCATTGCGCCTTTTGTATTTAATTCCGATGCTATTTCTGTGTTTCATTGTCAATGTGAAGGTCCTATGAATACATTGAACCTGCTGAGGTGTATCGGAAACTATTACTGGTCTCACAGCTAATGCTGAAAGCACCGACTGTAAGAAGAGTCTCTATTCTTGTACTTATGAGGCAGTTTGCCTTTTGTATTTCTTTCCGATGTGATTTCTGTGTTTCATCGTCAATATGAAGGTCCAAGGAATACATTGAACCTGCAGTGGTGTATCGGAAGCTAATACTGGTCTCACAGGGAATGCTCAAAGCACCGACTGTAAGAAGAGTCACTATTCTTGTACTTAAGGCGACATTGTGCCTTTTGTATTTAATTCCGTTGCGATTTCTGTGTTTCATCGTCAATGTGAAGGTCCTAGGAATACATTGAACCTGCTGAGGTGTATCGGAAACTAATACTGGTCTCACAGGGAATGCTGAAAACACCGACTGTAAGAAGATTCTCTATTCTTGTACTTACGCGGCAGTTTGCCCTTTGTATTTCATTCCGATGCGATTTCTGTGTTTCATCGTCAATGTGAAAGTGAAAGGAATACATTGAACCTGGAGTGGTATATCGGAAACTAATTCTGGTCTCACAGGGAATGCTCAAAGCACCGACTGTAAGAAGAGTCTCAATTCTTGTACTTAAGGCGACATTGTGCTTTTTGTATTTAATTCCGATGCGATTTCTGTGTTTCATCGTCAATGTGAAGGTTCTAGGAATACATTGAACCTGCTGAGGTGTATCGGAAACTAATACTGGTCTCACAGGGAATGCTGAAAACACCGACTGTAAGAAGAGTCTCTATTCTTGTACTTACGTGGCAGTTTGCCTTTTGTATTTCATTCCGTTGCGATTTCTGCGTTTCATCGTCAATGTGAAAGTCAAAGGAATACATTGAACATTAGTGGTATATCGGAAACTAATTCTGGTCTCACAGGGAATGCTCAAAGCACCGACTGTAAGAAGAGTCTCAATTCTTGTACTTAAGGCGACATTGTGCTTTTTGTATTTAATTCCGATGCGATTTCTGTGTTTCATCGTCAATGTGAAGGTCCTAGGAATACATTGAACCTGCTGAGGTGTATCGGAAACTAATACTAGACTCACAGGGAAACCTGAAAGCACCGACTGTAAGAAGAGTCTCTATTCTTGTACTTACGCGGCAGTTTGCCTTTTGTATTTCATTCCGAGGCGATTTCTGTGTTTCATCGTCAATGTGAATGTCCAAGGAATACATTGAATCTGGAGTGGTGTATCGAAAACTAATACTGGTCTCACAGGGAATGTTCAAAGCACCGACTGTAAGAAGAGTCTCTATTCTTGTACGTAAGGCGACATTGTGCTTTTTGTATTTAATTCCGATGCGATTTCTGTGTTTCATCGTCAATATGAAGGTCCTAGGAATACATTGAACCTGCAGTGGTGTTTCGGAAACTAATACTGGTCTCACAGGGAATGCTGAAAGCACCGACTGTAAGAAGAGCCTCTATTCTTGTACTTAATTCGGCATTGCGCATTTGTATTTAATTCCGATGCGATTTCTGTCATTCATCGTCAATGTGAAGGTCCTAGGAATACATTGAACCTGCTGAGGTGTATCGGAAACTAATACTGGTCTCACAGGGAATGCTGAAAGCACCGACTCTAAGAAGAGTCTCTATACTTGTACTTACGCGGCAGTTTGCTTTTTGTATTTCATTCCGATGCGATTTCTGTGTTTCATCGTCAATGTGAAGGTCCAGGGAATACATTGAGCATGCAGTGGTATATCGGAAACTAATACTGGTCTCACATGGAATGCTCAAAGCACCGACTGTAAGAAGAGTCTCTATTCTTGTACTTAAGGCGACATTGTGCCTTTTGTATTTAATTCCGATGCGATTTCTGTGTTTCATCGTCAATGTGAAGGTCCTAGGAATACATTGAACCTGCTGAGGTGAATCGGATACTATTACTGGTCTCACAGGGAATGCTGAAAGCACCGACTGTAAGAAGAGTCTCTATTCTTGTACTTACGCGGCAGTTTGGCTTTTGTATTTCATTCCGATGCGATTTCTGTGTTTCATCGTCAATGTGAATGTCCAAGGAATACATTGAACCTGGAGTGGTGTATCGAAAACTAATACTGGTCTCACAGGGAATGCTCAAAGCACCGACTGTAAGAAGAGTCTCTATTCTTGTACTTAAGGCGACATTGTGCCTTTTGTATTTAATTCCGATGCGATTTCTGTGTTTCATCGTCAATATGAAGGTCCTACGAATACATTGAACCTGCAGTGGTGTATCGGAAACTAATACTGGTCTCACACTAAATGCTCAAACCACTGACAGTAAGAAGAGTCTCTGTTCTTGTACTTAAGGCAACATTGTGCCTTTTGTACTTAATTCCGATGCGATTTCTGTGTTTCATCGTCAATATGAAGGTCCTAAGAACACATTGAACCTGCTGAGGAGTATCGGAAACTAATACTGGTCTCACAGGGAATGCTGAAAGCACCTACTGTAAGAAGAGTCTCTATTCTTGTACTTACGCGGCAGTGGCCTTTTGTATTTCATTCCGATGCGATATCTGTGTTTCATCGTCAATGTGAAGGACCAAGGAATATATTGTGCCAGCAGTGGTGTATCGGAAACTAATACTGGTCTCACAGGGAATGCTCAAAGCACCGACTGTAAGAAGAGGCTTTATTCTTGTACTTAAGGTTGAATTGTTCCTTTTGTATTTATTTCCGATGCGATTTCTGTGTTTCATTGTCAACGTTAAAGTCCAAGGAATACATTGAAGCTGGAGTGGTGTATCGGAAACTAATACTGGTCTCACAGGGAATGCTCAAAGCACCGACTGTAAGAAGAGTCTCTATTCTTGTACTTATGACGGCATTCTGCCTTTTGTATTTAATTCCGATGCGATTTCTGTGTTTCATCGTCAATGTGAAGGTCCGAGGAATACATTGAACCTGCAGTGGTGTATCGGAAACTATTACTGGTCTCACAGGGAATGCCGAAAGCACCGTCTGTAAGAAGAGTCTCTATTCTTGTACTTATGCGGCAGTTTGCTTTTTGTATTTCATTCCGATGTGATTTCTGTGTTTCATCGTCAATATGAAGGTCCAAGGAATACATTGAACCTGCAGTGGTGTATCGGAAACTAATACTGGTCTCACAGGGAATGCTCAAAGCACCGACTGTAAGAAGAGTCACTATTCTTGTAGTTATGCGGCAGTTTGCCTTTTGTATTTCATTCCTATGCGAATTCTATGTTTCATCGTCAAATTGAAGGTCCAAGGAATACATTGAACCTCGAGTGGTGTATCGGAAAATAATTCTGGTCTCACAGGGAATGCTGAAAGCACCGACTGTAAGAAGAGTCTCTATTCTTGTACTTATGCGGCAGTTTGCCTTTTGTATTTCTTTCCGATGTGATTTCTGTGTTTCATCGTCAATATGAAGGTCCAAGGAATACATTGAACCTGCAGTGGTGTATCGGAAGCTAATACTGGTCTCACAGGGAATGCTCAAAGCACCGACTGTAAGAAGAGTCACTATTCTTGTACTTAAGGCGACATTGTGCCTTTTGTATTTAATTCCGTTGCGATATCTGTGTTTCATCGTCAATGTGAAAGTGAAAGGAATACATTGAACCTGGAGTGGTATATCGGAAACTAATTCTGGCCTCACAGGGAATGCTGAAAGCACCGACTGTAAGAAGAGTCTCAATTCTTGTACCTAAGGCGACATTGTGCTTTTTGTATTTAATTCCGATGCGATTTCTGTGTTTCATCGTCAATGTGAAGGTCCTAGGAATACATTGAACCTGCTGAGGTATATCGGAAACTAATACTGGTCTCACAGGGAATGCTGAAAACACCGACTGTAAGAAGAGTCTCTATTCTTGTACTTACGTGGCAGTTTGCCTTTTGTATTTCATTCCGTTGCAATTTCTGTGTTTCATCGTCAATGTGAAAGTCAAAGGAATACATTGAACCTGTAGTGGTATATCGGAAACTAATTCTGGTCTCACAGGGAATGCTCAAAGCAGCGACTGTAAGAAGAGTCTCAATTCTTGTACTTAAGGCGACATTGTGCGTTTTGTATTTAATTCCGATGCTATTTCTGTGTTTCATCGTCAATGTGAAGGTCCTAGGAATACATTGAACCTGCTGAGGTGTATCGGAAACTAATACTAGACTCACAGGGAAACCTGAAAGCACCGACTGTAAGAAGAGTCTCTATTCTTGTACTTACGCGGCAGTTTGCCTTTTGTATTTCATTCCGATGCGATTTCTGTGTTTCATCGTCAATGTGAATGTCCAAGGAATACATTGAACCTGGAGTGGTGTAACGAAAACTAATACTGGTCTCACAGGGAATGTTCCAAGCACCGACTGTAAGAAGAGTCACTATTCTTGTACTTAAGGCGACATTGTGCCTTTTGTATTTAATTCCGATGCGATTTCTGTGTTTCATCGTCAATATGAAGGTCCTAGGAATACATTGAACCTGCAGTGGTGTTTCGGAAACTAATACTGGTCTCACAGGGAATGCTGAAAGCACCGACTGTAAGAAGAGCCTCTATTCTTGTACTTAATTCGGCATTGCGCATTTGTATTTAATTCCGATGCGATATCTGTCTTTCATCGTCAATGTGAAGGTCCTAGGAATACATTGAACCTGCTGAGGTGAATCGGATACTGTTACTGGTCTCACAGGGAATGCTGAAAGCACCGACTGTAAGAAGAGTCTCTATTCTTGTACTTACGCGGCAGTTTGGCTTTTGTATTTCATTCCGATGCGATTTCTGTGTTTCATCGTCAATGTGAATGTCCAAGGAATACATTGAACCTGGAGTGGTGTATCGAAAACTAATACTGGTCTCACAGGGAATGCTCAAAGCACCGACTGTAAGAAGAGTCTCTATTCTTGTACTTAAGGCGACATTGTGCCTTTTGTATTTAATTCCGATGCGATTTCTGTGTTTCATCGTCAATATGAAGGTCCTACGAATACATTGAACCTGCAGTGGTGTATCGGAAACTAATACTGGTCTCATACTAAATGCTCAAAGCACTGACAGTGAGAAGAGTCTCTATTCTTGTACTTAAGGCGACATTGTGCCTTTTGTATTTAATTCCGATGCGATTTCTGTGTTTCATCGTCAATATGAAGGTCCTAAGAACACATTGAACCTGCTGAGGAGTATCGGAAACTAATACTGGTCTCACAGGGAATGCTGAAAGCACCGACTGTAAGAAGAGTCTCTATTCTTGTACTTACGCGGCAGTGGCCTTTTGTATTTCATTCCGATGCGATATCTGTGTTTCATCGTCAATGTGAAGGACCAAGGAATACATTGTGCCTGCAGTGGTGTATCGGAAACTAATAGTGGTCTCACAGGGAATACTTAAAGCACCGACTGTAAGAAGAGGCTCTATTCTTGTACTTAAGGTTGAATTGTGCCTTTTGTATTTACTTCCGATGCGATTTCTGTGTTTCATTGTCAACGTGAAGGTCCAAGGAATACATTGAAGCTGCAGTGGTGTATCGGAAACTAATACTGGTCTCACAGGGAATGCTCAAAGCACCGACTGTAAGAAGAGTCTCTATTCTTGTACTTATGACGGCATTCTGCCTTTTGTATTTAATTCCGATGCGATTTCTGTGTTTCATCGTCAATGTGAAGGTCCAAGGAATACATTGAACCTGCAATGGTGTATCAGAAACTAATACTGGTCTCACAGGAATTGCTCAAAGCACCGACTGTAAGAAGGGTCTCTATTCTTGTACTTAAGGCGGCATTGCGCCTTATGTAAATAATTCCGATGCGATTTCTGTCTTTCATCGTCAATGTGAAGGTCCTAGGAATACATTGAACCTATTGAGGTGTATCGCAAACTAATACTGGTCTCACAGGGAATGCTCAAAGCACCGAGTGTAAGAAGAGTCTCTATTCTTGTACTTAAGGCAACATTGTGCCTTTTGTATTTAATTCCTATGCGATTTCTGTGTTTCATCGTCAATGTGAAGGTCCTAGGAATACATTGAACCTGCTGAGGTATATCGGAAACTGATACTGGTCTCACAGGGTATGCTGAAAGAACCGACTGTAAGAAGAGTCTCTATTCTTGTACTTACGCGGCAGTTTGCCTTTTGTATTTCATTCCGATGCGATTTCTGTGTTTCATCGTCAATGTGAAGGTCCAAGGAATACATGGAACCTGGAGTGGTGTATCGGAAACTAATTGTGGTCTCACAGGGAATGCTCAAAGAACCGACTGTAAGCAGAGTCTCTATTCTTGTACTTAAGGCGACATTGTGCCTTTTGTATTTAATTCCGATGCGATTTCTGTGTTTCAGCGTCAATGTGAAGGTCCTAGGAATACATTGAACCTGCTGATGTGTATCGGAAACTAATACTGGTCTCACAGGGAATGCTGAAAGCACCGACTCTTAGAAGAGTCTCTATTCGTGTACTTACGCGCAGTTTTCCTTTTGTATTTCATTCCGATGCGATTTCTGTGTTTCATCGTCAATGTGAATGTCCAAGGAATACATTGAACCTGGAGTGGTGTATCGGAAATTAATACTGGTCTCACAGGGAATGCTCAAAGCACCGACTGTAAGAAGAGTCTCTATTCTTGTGCTTAAGGCGACATTGTGCCTTTTGTATTTAATTCAGATGCGATTTCTGTGTTTCATCGTCAATGTGAAGGTCCTAGGAATACATTGAAACTGGAGTGGTGTATCGGAAACTAATATTGGTCTCACAGGGAATGCTCAAAGCACCGACTGTAAGAAGAGTCTCTATTCTTGTACTTAAGGCGACATTGTGCCTTTTGTATTTAATTCCGATGCGATTACTGTACTTCATCGTCAATGTGAAGGTCCTAGGAATACATTGAACCTACAGTGCTGTATCGGAAACTAATACTGGTCCCACAGGGAATGCTCAAAGCACCGACTGTAAGAAGAGTCTCTATTCTTGTACTTAAGACGGCATTGTGGCTTTTGTATTTAATTCCGATGCGATTTCTGAGTTTCATCGTCAGTGTGAAGGTCCTAGGTATACATTGAACCTGCTGAGGTGTATCGGAAACTAATACTGGTCTCACAGGGAATGCTCAAAGCACCGACTGTAAGAAGAGTCTCTATTCTTGTACTTAAGGCGGCACTGCGCATTTGTATTTAATTCCGATGCGATTTCTGTGTTTCATCGTCAATGTGAAGGTCCTAGGAATACATTGAACCTGCTGAGGTGAATCGGAAACTAATACTGGTCTCACAGGGAATGCTGAAAGCACCGACTGTAAGAAGAGTCTCTATTCTTGTACTTACGCGGCAGTTTGCGTTTTGTATTTCATTCCGATGCGATTTCTGTGTTTCATCGTCAATGTTATGTCCAAGGAATACATTGAACCTGCAGTGGTGTATCGAAAACTAATACTGGTCTCACAGGGAGTGCTCAAAGCACCGACCGTAAGAAGAGTCTCTATTCTTGTACTTAAGGCGACATTGTGCCTTTTGTATTTAATACCGATGCGATATCTGTGTTTCATCGTCAATGTTACTGTCCTAGGAATACATTGAACCTGCAGAGGTGTATCGGAAGCTAATACTGGTCTCACAGGGAATGCTGAAAGCACCGACTGTAAGAAGAGTCTCTATTCTTGTACTTACGCGGCAGTGGCATTTTGTATTTCATTCCGATGCGATATGTGTGTTTCATCGTCAATGTTAAGGTCCAAGGAATACATTGTGCCTGCAGTGGTGTATCGGAAACTAATACTGGTCTCACAGGGAATGCTCAAAGCACCGACTGTAAGAGGGGTCTCTATTCTTGTACTTAAGGCGGCATTGTGCCTTTTGTATTTATTTCCGATGCGATTTCTGTGTTTCATCGTCAATGTGAAGGTCCAAGGAATACATTGAAGCTGCAGTGGTGTATCGGAAACTAATACTGGTCTCACAGGGAATGCTCAAAGCAACGACTGTAAGAAGAGTCTCTATTCTTGTACTTATGAAGGCATTCTGCCTTTTGTAATTAATTCCGATGCGATATCTGTGTTTCATCGTCAATGTGAAGGTCCAAGGAATACTTTTAACCTGCAGTGGTGTATCAGAAACTAATACTGGTCTCACAGGGAATGCCCAAAGCACCGACTCTAAGAAGAGTCTCTATTTCTGTACTTAAGGCGGCATTGCGCCTTTTGTATTTAATTCCGAGGCGATTTCTGTGTTTCAACATCAATGTGAAGGTCCAAGGAATACATTGAACCTGCAGTGGTGTATCGGAAACTAATACTAGTCTCACAGGGAATGCTCAAAGCACCGACTGTAAGAGGGGTCTCTATTCTTGTACTTAAGGCGGCATTGTGCCTTTTGTATTTATTTCCGATGCGATTACTGTGTTTCATCGTCAATGTGAAGGTCCTAGGAATACATTGAACCTGCAGTGCTGTATCGGAAACTAATACTGGTCCCACAGGGAATGCTCAAAGCACCGACTGTAAGAAGAGTCTCTATTCTTGTACTTAACGCGGCACTGCGCATTTGTATTTAATTCCGATGCGATTTCTGTGTTTCATCGTCAATATGAAGGTCCTACGAATACATTGAACCTGCAGTGGTGTATCGGAAACTAATACTGGTCTCACACTAAATGCTCAAAGCACTGACAGTAAGAAGAGTCTCTATTCTTGTACTTAAGGCGACATTGTGCCTTTTGTATTTAATTCCGATGCGATTTCTGTGTTTCATCGTCAATATGAAGGTCCTAAGAACACATTGAACCTGCTGAGGAGTATCGGAAACTAATACTGGTCTCACACTAAATGCTCAAAGCACTGACAGTAAGAAGAGTCTCTATTCTTGTACTTAAGGCGGCATTGCGCCTTATGTAAATAATTCCGATGCGATTTCTGTCTTTCATCGTCAATGTGAAGGTCCTAGGAATACATTGAACCTATTGAGGTGTATCGCAAACTAATACTGGTCTCACAGGGAATGCTCAAAGCACCGAGTGTAAGAAGAGTCTCTATTCTTGTACTTAAGGCAACATTGTGCCTTTTGTATTTAATTCCTATGCGATTTCTGTGTTTCATCGTCTATGTGAAGGTCCTAGGAATACATTGAACCTGCTGAGGTGTATCGGAAACTGATACTGGTCTCACAGGGTATGCTGAAAGAACCGACTGTAAGAAGAGTCTCTATTCTTGTACTTACGCGGCAGTTTGCCTTTTGTATTTCATTCCGATGCGATTTCTGTGATTCATCGTCAATGTGAAGGTCCAAGGAATACATGGAACCTGGAGTGGTGTATCGGAAACTAATTGTGGTCTCACAGGGAATGCTCAAAGGACCGACTGTAAGAAGAGTCTCTATTCTTGTACTTAAGGCGACATTGTGCCTTTTGTATTTAATTCCGATGCGATTTCTGTGTTTCATCGTCAATGTGAAGTTCCTAGGAATACATAGAACCTGCTGATGTGTATCGGAAACTAATACTGGTCTCACAGGGAATGCTGAAAGCACCGACTGTTAGAAGAGTCTCTATTCGTGTACTTACGCGGCAGTTTTCCTTTTGTATTTCATTCCGATGCGATTTCTGTGTTTCATCGTCAATGTGAATGTCCAAGGAATACATTGAACCTGGAGTGGTGTATCGGAAATTAATACTGGTCTCACAGGGAATGCTCAAAGCACCGACTGTAAGAAGAGTCTCTATTCTTGTGCTTAAGGCGACATTGTGCCTTTTGTATTTAATTCAGATGCGATTTCTGTGTTTCATCGTCAATGTGAAGGTCCTAGGAATACATTGAAACTGGAGTGGTGTATCGGAAACTAATACTGGTCTCACAGGGAATGCTCAAAGCACCGACTGTAAGAAGAGCCCCTAATCTTGTACTTAAGGCGATATTGTGCCTTTTGTATTTAATTCCGATGCGATTACTGTGTTTCATCGTCAATGTGAAGGTCCTACGAATACATTGAACCTGCTGAGGTGTATCGGAAACTGATACTGGTCTCACAGGGTATGCTGAAAGAACCGACTGTAAGAAGAGTCTCTATTCTTGTACTTACGCGGCAGTTTGCCTTTTGTATTTCATTCCGATGCGATATCTGTGTTTCATCGTCAATGTGAAGGACCAAGGAATACATTGTGCCTGCAGTGGTGTATCGGAAACTAATACTGGTCTCACAGGGAATGCTCAAAGCACCGACTGTAAGAAGAGGCTCTATTCTTGTACTTAAGGTTGAATTGTGCCTTTTTTACATATTTCCGATGCGATTTCTGTGTTTCATTGTCAACGTGAAGGTCCAAGGAATACATTGAAGCTGCAGTGGTGTATCGGAAACTAATACTGGTCTCACAGGAAATGCTCAAAGCACCGACTGTAAGAAGAGTCGATATTCTTGTACTTATGACGGCATTCTGCATTTTGTATTTAATTCCGATGCGATTTCTGTGTTTCATCGTCAATGTGAAGGTCCAAGGAATACATTGAACCTGCAATGGTGTATCAGAAACTAATACTGGCCTCACAGGGAATGCTCAAAGCACCGACTGTAAGAAGGGTCTCTATTCTTGTACTTAAGGCGGCATTGCGCCTTATGTAAATAATTCCGATGCGATTTCTGTCTTTCATCATCAATGTGAAGGTCCTAGGAATACATTGAACCTATTGAGGTGTATCGCAAACTAATGCTGGTCTCACAGGGAATGCTCAAAGCACCGAGTGTAAGAAGAGTCTCTATTCTTGTACTTAAGGCAACATTGTGCCTTTTGTATTTAATTCCTATGCGATTTCTGTGTTTCATCGTCAATGTGAAGGTCCTAGGAATACATTGAACCTGCTGAGGTGTATCGGAAACTGATACTGGTCTCACAGGGTATGCTGAAAGAACCGACTGTAAGAAGAGTCTCTATTCTTGTACTTACGCGGCAGTTTGCCTTTTGTATTTCATTCCGATGTGATTTCTGTGATTCATCGTCAATGTGAAGGTCCAAGGAATACATGGAACCTGGAGTGGTGTATCGGAAACTAATTGTGGTCTCACAGGGAATGCTCAAAGGACCGACTGTAAGAAGAGTCTCTATTCTTGTACTTAAGGCGACATTGTGCCTTTTGTATTTAATTCCGATGCGATTTCTGTGTTTCATCGTCAATGTGAAGGTCCTAGGAATACATTGAACCTGCTGATGTGTATCGGAAACTAATACTGGTCTCACAGGGAATGCTGAAAGCACCGACTGTTAGAAGAGTCTCTATTCGTGTACTTACGCGGCAGTTTTCCTTTTGTATTTCATTCCGATGCGATTTCTGTGTTTCATCGTCAATGTTAATGTCCAAGGAATACATTGAACCTGGAGTGGTGTATCGGAAATTAATACTGGTCTCACAGGGAATGCTCAAAGCACCGACTGTAAGAAGAGTCTCTATTCTTGTGCTTAAGGCGACATTGTGTCTTTTGTATTTAATTCAGATGCGATTTCTGTGTTTCAACGTCAATGTGAAGGTCCTAGGAATACATTGAAACTGGAGTGGTGTATCGGAAACTATCACTGGTCTCACAGGGAATGCTCAAAGCACCGACTGTAAGAAGAGTCTCTATTCTTGTACTTAAGGCGACATTGTGCCTTTTGTATTTAATTCCGATGCGATTACTGTGTTTCATCGTCAATGTGAAGGTCCTAGGAATACATTGAACCTGCAGTGCTGTATCGGAAACTAATACTGGTCCCACAGGGAATGCTCAAAGCACCGACTGTAAGAAGAGTCTCTATTCTTGTGCTTAAGACGGCATTGTGCCTTTTGTATTTAATTCCGATGCGATTTCTGAGTTTCATCGTCAATGTGAAGGTCGTAGGTATACATTGAACCTGCTGAGGTGTATCGGAAACTAATACTGGTCTCACAGGGAATGCTCAAAGCACCGACTGTAAGAAGAGTCTCTATTCTTGTACTTAAGGCCGCACTGCGCATTTGTATTTAATTCCGATGCGATTTCTGTGTTTCATCGTCAATGTGAAGGTCCTAGGAAAACATTGAACCTGCTGAGGTGAATCGGAAACTAATACTGGTCTCACAGGGAATGCTGAAAGCACCGACTGTAAGAAGAGTCTCTATTCTTGTACTTACGCGGCAGTTTGCGTTTTGTATTTCATTCCGATGCGATTTCTGTGTTTCATCGTCAATGTTATGTCCAAGGAATACATTGAACCTGGAGTGGTGTATCGAAAACTAATACTGGTCTCACAGGGAGTGCTCAAAGCACCGACTGTAAGAAGAGTCTCTATTCTTGTACTTAAGGCGACATTGTGCCTTTTGTATTTAATACCGATGCGATTTCTGTGTTTCATCGTCAATGTTACTGTCCTAGGAATACATTGAACCTGCAGAGGTGTATCGGAAGCTAATACTGGTCTCACAGGGAATGCTGAAAGCACCGACTGTAAGAAGAGTCTCTATTCTTGTACTTACGCGGCAGTGGCATTTTGTATTTCATTCCGATGCGATTTGTGTGTTTCATCGTCTATGTTAAGGTCCAAGGAATACATTGTGCCTGCAGTGGTGTATCGGAAACTAATACTGGTCTCACAGGGAATGCTCA
The DNA here is from genome assembly GCF_021461395.2 of Schistocerca americana. Taxonomy (NCBI): domain Eukaryota; kingdom Metazoa; phylum Arthropoda; class Insecta; order Orthoptera; family Acrididae; genus Schistocerca; species Schistocerca americana. Next base: position 625,826,109 of record NC_060124.1, on the reverse strand, counting down.
AAGCACCGACTGTAAGAGGGGTCTCTATTCTTGTACTTAAGGCGGCATTGTGCCTTTTGTATTTAATACCGATGCGATTTCTGTGTTTCATCGTCAATGTGAAGGTCCAAGGAATACATTGAAGCTGCAGTGGTGTATCGGAAACTAATACTGGTCTCACAGGGAATGCTCAAAGCAACGACTGTAAGAAGAGTCTCTATTCTTGTACTTATGAAGGCATTCTGCCTTTTGTAATTAATTCCGATGCGATTTCTGTGTTTCATCGTCAATGTGAAGGTCCAAGGAATACTTTCAACCTGCAGTCGTGTATCAGAAACTAATACTGGTCTCACAGGGAATGCCCAAAGCACCGACTCTAAGAAGAGTCTCTATTTCTGTACTTAAGCCGGCATTGCGCCTTTTGTATTTAATTCCGAGGCGATTTCTGTGTTTCAACATCAATGTGAAGGTCCAAGGAATACATTGAACCTGCAGTGGTGTATCGGAAACTAATACTGGTCTCACAGGGAATGCTGAAAGCACCGACTCTAAGAAGAGTTTCTATTCTTGTACTTACGCTGCAGTTTGCCTTTTGTATTTCATTCCGATGCGATTTCTGTGTTTCATAGTCAATGTGAAGGTCCAAGGAATATATGGAACCTGCAGTGGTGTATCGGAAACTAATACTGGTCTCACAGGGAATGCTTAAAGCACCGACTGTAAGAAGAGTCTCTATTCTTGTACTTAAGGCGACATTGTGCCTTTTGTATTTAATTCCGATGCGATTTCTGTGTTTCATCGTCAATGTGAAGGTCCTAGGAATACATTGAACCTGCTGAGGTGAATCGGAAACTAATACTGGTCTCACAGGGAATGCTGAAAGCACCGACTGTAAGAAGAGTCTCTATTCTTGTACTTACCCGGCAGTTTGCGTTTTGTATTTCATTCCGATGCGATTTCTGTGTTTCATCGTCAATGTTATGTCCAAGGAATACATTGAACCTGGAGTGGTGTATCGGAAACTAATACTGGTCTCACAGGGAGTGCTCAAAGCACCGACTGTAAGAAGAGTCTCTATTCTTGTACTTAAGGCGACATTGTGCCTTTTGTATTTAATACCGATGCGATTTCTGTGTTTCATCGTCAATGTTACTGTCCTAGGAACACATTGAACCTGCAGAGGTGTATCGGAAGCTAATACTGGTCTCACAGGGAATGCTGAAAGCACCGACTGTAAGAAGAGTCTCCATTCTTGTACTTACGCGCCAGTGGCATTTTGTATTTCATTCCGATGCGATATCTGTGTTTCATCGTCAATGTTAATGTCCAAGGAATACATTGTGCCTGCAGTGGTGTATCGGAAACTAATACTGGTCTCACAGGGAATGCTCAAACCACCGACTGTAAGAGGGGTCTCTATTCTTGTACTTAAGGCGGCATTGTGCCTTTTGTATTTATTTCCGATGCGATCTCTGTGTTTCATCGTCAATGTGAAGGTCCAAGAAATACATTGAAGCTGCAGTGGTGTATCGGAAACTAATACTGGTCTCACAGGGAATGCTCAAAGCAACGACTGTAAGAAGAGTCTCTATTCTTGTACTTATGAAGGCATTCTGCCTTCTGTAATTAATTCCGATGCGATTTCTGTGTTTCATCGTCAATGTGAAGGTTCAAGGAATACATTCAAGCTGCAGTGGTGTATCTGAAACTAATACTGCTCTCACAGGGAATGCCCAAAGCAGCGACTCTAAGAAGAGTCTCTATTTCTGTACTTAAGGCGGCATTGCGCCTTTTGTATTTAATTCCGAGGCGATTTCTGTGTTCAACATCAATGTGAAGGTCCAAGGAATACATTGAACCTGCAGTGGTGTATCGGAAACTAATACTGGTCTCACAGGGAATGCTCAAAGCACCGACTGTAAGAAGAGTCTCTATTCTTGTACTTAAGGCGACATTGTGCCTTTTGTATTTAATTCCGATGCGATTACTGTGTTTCATCGTCAATGTGAAGGTCCTGGGAATACATTGAACCTGCAGTGCTGTATCGGAAACTAATACTGGTCCCACAGGGAATGCTCAAAGCACCGACTGTAAGAAGAGTCTCTATTCTTGTACTTAAGACGGCATTGTGCCTTTTGTATTTAATTCCGATGCGATTTCTGAGTTTCATCGTCAATGTGAATATCCTAGGTATACATTGAACCTGCTGAGGTGTATCGGAAACTAATACTGGTCTCACAGGAATGCTAAAAGCACCGACTGTAGGAAGAGTCTCTATTATTGTACTTACGCAGCAGTTTGCCTTTTGTATTTCATTCCGATGCGATTTCTGTGTTTCATCGTCAATGTGAATGTCCAAGGAATTCATTGAACCTGGAGTGGTGTATTGGAAACTATTTCTGGTCTCACAGGGAATGCTCAAAGCACCGACTGTAAGAAGAGTCTCTATTCTTGTACTTAATGCGGCATTGCGCCTTATGTATTTAACTCCGATGCGATTACTGTCTTTCATCGTCAATGTGAAGGTCCTAGGAATACATTGAACCTATTGAGGTGTATCGGAAACTAATACTGGTCTCACAGGGTATGCTGAAAGAACCGACTGTAAGAAGAATCACAATTCTTGTACTTACGCGGCAGTTTGCCTTGTGTATTTCATTCCGATGCGATTTCTGTGTTTCATCGTCAATGTGAAGGTACAAGGAATACATTGAACCTGGAGTGGTGTATCGGAAATAAATACTGGTATCACAGGGAATGCTCAAAGCACCGACTGTAAGAAGAGTCTCTATTCTTGTGCTTAAGGCGACATTGTGCCTTTTGTATTTAATTCAGATGCGATTTCTGTGTTTCATCGTCAATGTGAAGGTCCTAGGAATACATTGAAACTGGAGTCGTGTACGGAAACTAATACTGGTCTCACAGGGAATGCTCAAAGCACCGACTGTAAGAAGAGTCTCTATTCTTGTACTTAAGGCGACATTGTGCCTTTTGTATTTAATTCCGATGCGATTGCTGTGTTTCATCGTCAATATGAAGGTCCTAGGAATACATTGAACCTGCAGTGCTGTATCGGAAACTAATACTGGTCCCACAGGGAATGCTCAAAGCACCGACTGTAAGAAGAGTCTCTATTCTTGTACTTAAGACGGCATTGTGCCTTTTGTATTTAATTCCGATGCGATTTCTGAGTTTCATCGTCAATGTGAAGGTCCTAGGTATACATTGAACCTGCTGAGGTGTATCGGAAACTAATACTGGTCTCACAGGGAATGCTCAAAGCACCGACTGTAAGAAGAGTCTCTATTCTTGTACTTAAGGCGGCACTGCGCATTTGTATTTAATTCCGATGCGATTTCTGTGTATCATCGTCAATGTGAAGGTCCTAGGAATACATTGAACCTGCTGAGGTGAATCGGAAACTAATACTGGTCTCACAGGGAATGCTGAAAGCACCGACTGTAAGAAGAGTCTCTATTCTTGTACTTACGCGGCAGTTTGCGTTTTGTATTTCATTCCGATGCGATTTCTGTGTTTCATCGTCAATGTTATGTCCAAGGAATACATTGAACCTGGAGTGGTGTATCGAAAACTAATACTGGTCTCACAGGGAGTGCTGAAAGCACCGACTGTAAGAAGAGTCTCTATTCTTGTACTTAAGGCGACATTGTGCCTTTTGTATTTAATGCCGATGCGATATCTGTGTTTCATCGTCAATGTTACTGTCCTAGGAATACATTGAACCTGCAGAGGTGTATCGGAAGCTAATACTGGTCTCACAGGGAATGCTGAAAGCACCGACTGTTAGAAGAGTATCTATTCTTGTACTTACGCGGCAGTGGCATTTTGTATTTCATTCCGATGCGATATGTGTGTTTCATCGTCAATGTTAAGGTCCAAGGAATACATTGTGCCTGCAGTGGTGTATCGGAAACTAATACTGGTCTCACAGGGAATGCTCAAAGCACCGACTGTAAGAGGGGTCTCTATTCTTGTACTTAAGGCGGCATTGTGCCTTTTGTATTTATTTCCGATGCGATTTCTGTGTTTCATCGTCAATGTGAAGGTCCAAGGAATACATTGAAGCTGCAGTGGTGTATCGGAAACTAATACTGGTCTCACAGGGAATGCTCAAAGCAACGACTGTAAGAAGAGTCTCTATTCTTGTACTTATGAAGGCATTCTGCCTTTTGTAATTAATTCCGATGCGATTTCTGTGTTTCATCGTCAATGTGAAGGTCCAAGGAATACTTTCAACCTGCAGTGGTGTATCAGAAACTAATACTGGTCTCACAGGGAATGCCCAAAGCACCGACTCTAAGAAGAGTCTCTATTTCTGTACTTAAGGCGGCATTGCGCCTTTTGTATTTAATTCCGAGGCGATTTCTGTGTTTCAACATCAATGTGAAGGTCCAAGGAATACATTGAACCTGCAGTGGTGTATCGGAAACTAATACTGGTCTCACAGGGAATTCTCAAAGCACCGACTGTAAGAAGAGTCTCTATTCTTGTACTTAAGGCGACATTGTGCCTTTTGTATTTAATTCCGATGCGATTACTGTGTTTCATCGTCAATGGAAGGTCCTAGGAATACATTGAACCTGCAGTGCTGTATCGGAAACTAATACTGGTCCCACAGGGAATGCTCAAAGCACCGACTGTAAGAAGAGTCTCTATTCTTGTACTTAAGGCGGCACTGCGCATTTGTATTTAATTCCGATGCGATCTCTGTCTGTCATCGTCAATGTGAAGGGCTTAGGAATACATTGAACCTGCTGAGGTGTATCGGAAACTAATACTGGTCTCACAGGGAATGCTTAAAGCACCGACTCTAAGAAGAGTTTCTATTCTTGTACTTACGCAGCAGTTTGCCTTTTGTATTTCATTCCGATGCGATTTCTGTGTTTCATAGTCAATGTGAAGGTCCAAGGAATACATTGAACCTGCAGTGGTGTATCGGAAACTAATACTGGTCTCACAGGGAATGCTTAAAGCACCGACTGTAAGAAGAGTCTCTATTCTTGTACTTAAGGCGACATTGTGCCTTTTGTATTTAATTCCGATGCGATTTCTGTGTTTCATCGTCAATGTGAAGGTCCTAGGAATACATTGAACCCGCTGAGGTGAATCGGAAACTAATACTGGTCTCACAGGGAATGCTGAAAGCACCGACTGTAAGAAGAGTCCCTATTCTTGTACTTACGCGGCAGTTTGCGTTTTGTATTTCATTCCGATGCGATTTCTGTGTTTCATCGTCAATGTTATGTCCAAGGAATACATTGAACCTGGAGTGGTGTATCGAAAACTAATACTGGTCTCACAGGGAGTGCTCAAAGCACCGACTGTAAGAAGAGTCTCTATTCTTGTAATTAAGGCGACATTGTGCCTTTTGTATTTAATACCGACGCGATTTCTGTGTTTCATCGTCAATGTTACTGTCCTAGGAATACATTGAACCTGCAGAGGTGTATCGGAAGCTAATACTGGTCTCACAGGGAATGCTGAAAGCACCGACTGTAAGAAGAGTCTCTATTCTTGTACTTAAGGCGACATTGTGACTTTTGTATTTAATTCAGATGCGATTTCTGTGTTTCATCGTCAATGTGAATGTCCTAGGAATACATTGAACCTGGAGTGGTGTATCGGAAACTAATACTGGTCTCACAGGGATTGCTCAAACCACCGACTGTGAGAAGAGTCTCTATTCTTGTACTTAAGGCGGCATTGCGCAATTTGTATTTATTTCCGATGCGATTTCTGTGTTTCATCGTCAATGTGAAGGTCCAAGGAATACATTGAATCTGGAGTGGTGTATCGGAAACTAATTCTGGTCTCACAGGGAATGCTCAAAGCACCGAATGTAAGGAGAGTCTCTATTCTTGTACTTAAGGCTAGATTGTGCCTTTTGTATTTAATTCAGATGCGATTTATGTGTTTCATCGTCAATGTGAAGGTCCTAGGAATACATGGAACCTGCTGAGGTGTATCGGAAACTAATACTGGTCTCACAGGGAATGCTGAAAGCACCGACTGTAAGAAGAGTCTCTATTCTTTTACTTACGCGGCAGTTTGCCTTTTGTATTACATTCCGATGCGATTTCCGTGTTCCATCGTCAATGTGAATGTCCAAGGAATACATTGAACCTGGAGTGGTGTATCGGAAACTAATACTGGTTTCACAGGGAATGCTCAAAGCACCGACTGTAATAAGAGCCACAATTCTTGTACTTAAGGCGGCATTGCGCCTTTTGTATTTATTTCCGATGCGTTTTCTGTGTTTCATCGTCAATGTGAAGGTCCTAGGAATACATTTAACCTGCTGAGGTGTATCGGTAACTAATACTGGTCTCACAGGGAATGCTCAAAGCACCGACTGTAAGAAGAGTCTCTATTCTTGTACTTAATGCGGCATTGTGCCTTTTGTATTTAATTCCGATGCGATTTCTGTGTTTCATCGTTAATGTGAAGGTCCAAGGAATACAATGAACCTGCAGTGGTGTATCGGAAACTAATACTGGTCTCACAGGGAATGCTGAAAACACCGACTGTAAGAAGAGTCTCTATTCGTGTACTTAAGACGGCATTGTGCCTTTTGTATTTAATTCCGATGCGATTTCTGTGTTTCATCGTCAATGTGAAGGTCCAAGGAATACATTGAACCTGCTAAGGTGTATCGGAAACTAAGACTGGTCTCACAGGGAATGCTGGAAGCACCGACTGTAAGAAGAGTCTCTATTCTTGTACTTACGCGGCAGTTTGCCTTTTGTATTTCATTCCGATGCGATTTCTGTGTTTTATCGTCAATGTGAAGGTCCAAGGAATACATTGAACCTGCAGAGGTGTATCGGAAATTTATACTGGTCTCATAGGGAATGCTCATAGCACCGACTGTAAGAAGAGTCTCTATTCTTGTACTTAAGGCGATACTGTGCCTTTTGTATTTAATTCCGATGCGATTTCTGTGTTTCATCGTCAATGTGAAGGTCCTAGGAATACATTGAACCTGCTGAGGTGTATCGGAAATTAATACTGGTCTCACAGGGAATGCTCAAAACATCGACTGTAAGAAGAGTCTCTATTCTTGTACTAACGCGGCAATTTGCCTATTGTATTTCATTCCGATGCGATTTCTGTGTTTCATCGTCAATGTGAAGGTCCAAGGAATACATTGAACCTGGAGTTGTGTATCGGAAACTAATTCTGGTCTCACAGGGAACGCTCAAATCACCGACTGTACGAAAAGTCTCTATTCTTGTACTTATGGCGACATTGTGCCTTTTGTATTTAATTCCGATGCGATTTCTGTGTTTCATCGTCAATGTGAAGGTCCAAGGAATACATTGAACCTGCAGTGGTGTATCGGAAACTAATACTGGTCTCACAGGGAATGCTCAAAGCACCGACTGTAAGAAGAGTCTCTATTCTTGTAAATAAGGCGTCATTGTGGCTCTTGTATTTAATTCCGATGCGATTTCTGTGTATCATCGTCAATGTTAAGGTCCTAGGAATACATTGAACCTGCTGAGGTGTATCGGACACTAATACTGGTCTCACAGGGAATGCTGAAAGCACCGACTGTAAGAAGAGTCTCTATTCTTGTACTTACGCAGCAGTTTGCCTTTTGTATTTCATTCCGATGCGATTTCCTTGTTTCATCGTCAATGCGAAAGTCCAAGGAATACATTGAACCAGCAGTGGTGTATCGGAATCTAATACTGGTCTCACAGGGAATGCTCAAAGCACCGACTGTAAGAAGAGTCTCTATTCTTGTACTTAAGACGGCATTGCGCCTTTTGTATTTAATTCCAATGCGATTTCTGTGTTTCAACGCCAATGTGAAGGTCCAAGGAATACATTGAACCTGCAGTGGTGTATCGGAAACTAATACTGGTCTCACAGGGAATGCTCATAGCACCAACTGTAAGAAGAGTCTCTATTCTTGTACTTAAGACGCCATTGTGCTTTTTGTATTTAATTCCGATGCGATTTCTGTGTTTCATCGTCAATGTGAAGGTCCAAGGAATACATTGAACCTGGAGTGGTGTACCGGAAACTAATTCTGGTCTCACAGGGAATGCTCAAAGCACCGCCTGTAAGAAGAGTCTCTATTCTTGTACTTAAGGCGACATTGTGCCTTTTGTATTTACTACCGATGCGATTTTTGTGTTTCATCGTCAATTTTACTGTCCTAGGAATACATTGAACCTGCAGAGGTGTATCGGAAGCTAATACTGGTCTCACAGGGAATACTGAAAGCACCGACTGTAAGAAGAGTCTCTATTCTTGTACTTACGCGGCAGTGGCATTTTGTATTTCATTCCGATGCGATATCTGTGTTTCATCGTCAATGTTAAGGTCCAAGGAATACATTGTGCCTGCAGTGGTGTATCGGAAACTAATACTGGTCTCACAGGGAATGCTCAAAGCACCGACTGTAAGAGGGGTCTCTATTCTTGTACTTAAGGCGGCATTGTGCCTTTTGTATTTATTTCCGATGCGATTTCTGTGTTTCATCGTCAATGTGAAGGTCCAAGGAATACATTGAAGCTGCAGTGGTGTATCGGAAATTAATACTTGTCTCACAGGGAATGCTCAAAGCAACGACTGTAAGAAGAGTCTCTATTCTTGTACTTATGAAGGCATTCTGCCTTTTGTAATTAATTCCGATGCGATTTCTGTGTTTCATCGTCAATGTGAAGGTCCAAGGAATACATTCAACCTGCAGTGGTGTATCAGAAACTAATACTGGTCTCACAGGGAATGCCCAAAGCACTGACTCTAAGAAGAGTATTTCTGTACTTAAGGCGGCATTGCGCCTTTTGTATTTAATTCTGAGGCGATTTCTGTGTTTCAACATCAATGTGAAGGTCCAAGGAATACATTGAACCTGCAGTGGTGTATCGGAAACTAATACTGGTCTCACAGGGAATGCTCAAAGCACCGACTGTAAGAAGAGTCTCTATTCTTGTACTTAAGGCGACATTGTGCCTTTTGTATTTAATTCCGATGCGATTACTGTGTTTCATCGTCAATGTGAAGGTCCTAGGAATACATTGAACCTGCAGTGCTGTATCGGAAACTAATACTGGTCCCACAGGGAATGCTCAAAGCACCGACTGTAAGAAGAGTCTCTATTCTTGTACTTAAGACGGCATTGTGCCTTTTGTATTTAATTCCGATGCGATTTCTGAGTTTCATCGTCAATGTGAAGGTCCTAGGTATACATTGAACCTGCTGAGGTGTATCGGAAACTAATACTGGTCTCACAGGAATGCTGAAAGCACCGACTGTAGGAAGAGTCTCTATTATTGTACTTACGCGGCAGTTTGCCTTTTGTATTTCATTCCGATGCGATTTCTGTGTTTCATCGTCAATGTGAATGACCAAGGAATTCATTGAACCTGGAGTGGTGTATTGGAAACTAATTCTGGTCTCACAGGGAATGCTCAAAGCACCGACTGTAAGAAGAGTCTCTATTCTCGTACTTAAGGCGGCATTGCGCCTTATGTATTTAATTCCGATGCGATTACTGTCTTTCATCGTCAAGGTGAAGGTCCTAGGAATACATTGAACCTATTGAGGTGTATCGGAAACTAATACTGGTCTCACAGGGAATGCTCAAAGCACCGAGTGTAAGAAGAGTCTCTATTCTTGTACTTAAGGCAACATTTTGAATTTTGTATTTAATTCCGATGCGATTTCAGTGTTTCATCGTCAATGTGAAGGTCCTAGGAATACATTGAACCTGCTGAGGTGTATCGGAAACTAATACAGGTCTCACAGGGTATGCTGAAAGAACCGACTGTGAGAAGAATGTCAATTCTTGTACTTACGCGGCAGTTTGCCTTGTGTATTACATTCCGATGCGATTTCTGTGTTTCATCGTCAATGTTAAGGTCCTAGGAATACATTGAACCTGCTGAGGTGTATCGGACACTAATACTGGTCTCACAGGGAATGCTGAAAGCACCGACTGTAAGAAGAGTCTCTATTCTTGTACTTACGCGGCCGTTTGCCTCTTGTATTTCATTCCGATGCGATTTCTGTGTTTCATCGTCAATGTGAAAGTCCAAGGAATACATTGAACCTGGAGTGGTGTATCCGAAACTAACACTGGTCTCACTGAGAATGCTCAAAGGACCGACTGTTAGAAGAGTCTCTATTCTTGTACTTAAGGCGACATTGTGCCTTTTGTATTTAATTCCGATGCGATATCTGTGTTTCATCGTCAATGTGATGGTCCTAGGAATACATTGAACCTGAAGTGGTGTATCGGAAACTAATACTGGTCTCACAGGGAATGCTCAAAGCACCGACTGTAAGAAGAGTCTCTATTCTTGTACTCAAGGCAACATTGTGCCTTTTGTATTTAATTCCGATGCGATTTCTGTGTTTCATCGTCAATGTGAAGGTCCTCGGAATACATTGAACCTGCTGAGGTGTAACGGAAACTAATACTGGTCTCACAAGGAATGCTGAAAGCACCGACTGTAAGAAGAGTCTCTATTCTTGTACTTACGCAGCAGTTTGCCTTTTGTATTTCATTCCGATGCGATTTCCTTGTTTCATCGTCAATGCGAAAGTCCAAGGAATACATTGAACCAGCAGTGGTGTATCGGAATCTAATACTGGTCTCACAGGGAATGCTCAAAGCACCGACTGTAAGAAGAGTCTCTATTCTTGTACTTAAGGCGGCATTGCGCCTTTTGTATTTAATTCCAATGCGATTTCTGTGTTTCAACGCCAATGTGAGGGTCCAAGGAATACATTGAACCTGCAGTGGTGTATCGGAAACTAATACTGGTCTCACAGGGAATGCTCATAGCACCGACTGTAAGAAGAGTCTCTATTCTTGTACTTAAGACGCCATTGTGCTTTTTGTATTTAATTCCGATGCGATTTCTGTGTTTCATCGTCAATGTGAAGGTCCAAGGAATACATTGAACCTGGAGTGGTGTACCGGAAACTAATTCTGGTCTCACAGGGAATGCTCAAAGCACCGCCTGTAAGAAGAGTCTCTATTCTTGTACTTAAGTCGACATTGTGCCTTTTGTATTTAATTCCGATGCGATTTCTGTGCTTCATCGTCAATGTGAATGTTCAAGGAATACATTGAACCTGGACCGGTGTATCGGAAACTAATACTGGTCTCACAGGGAATGCTCAAAGCACCGACTGTAAGAAGAGTCTCTATTCTTGTACTTAAGGCGAGATTGTGGCTTTTGTATTTAATTCAGATGCGATTTCTGTGTTTCATCGTCAATGTGAAGGTCCTAGGAATACATTGAACCTGCTGAGGTGTATCGGAAACTAATACTGGTCTCACAGGGAATGCTGAAAGCACCGACTGTAAGAAGAGTCTCTATTCTTGTACTTACGCAGCAGTTTGCCTTTTGTATTTCAGTCCGATTCGATTTCTGTGTTTCATCGTCAATGCGAAAGTCCAAGGAATACATTGAACCAGCAGTGGTGTATCGGAATCTAATACTGGTCTCACAGGGAATGCTCAAAGCACCGACTGTAAGAAGAGTCTCTATTCTTGTACTTACGCAGCAGTTTGCCTTTTGTATTTCATTCCGATGCGATTTCTGTGTTTCATCGTCAATGCGAAAGTCCAAGGAATACATTGAACCAGCAGTGGTGTATCGGGATCTAATACTGGTCTCACAGGGAATGCTCAAAGCACCGACTGTAAGAAGAGTCTCCATTCTTGTACTTAAGGCGGCACTGCGCATTCGTATTTAATTCCGATGCGATCTCTGTCTGTCATCGTCAATGTGAAGGGCCTAGGAATACATTGAACCTGCTGAGGTGTATCGGAAACTAATACTGGTCTCACAGGGAATGCTGAAAGCACTGACTCTAAGAAGAGTTTCTATTCTTGTACTTACGCTGCAGTTTGTCTTTTGCATTTCCTTCCGATGCGATTTCTGTGTTTCATAGTCAATGGGAAGGTCCAAGGAATACATTGAACCTGCAGTGGTGTATCGGAAACTAATACTGGTCTCACAGGGAATGCTCAAAGCACCGACTGTAAGAAGAGCCTCTAGTCTTGTACTTACGCAGCAGTTTGCCTTTTGTATTTCATTCCGATGCGATTTCTGTGTTTCATCGTCAATGCGAAAGTCCAAGGAATACATTGAACCAGCAGTGGTGTATCGGAATCTAATACTGGTCTCACAGGGAATGCTCAAAGCACCGACTGTAAGAAGAGTCTCTATTCTTGTACTTAAGGCGGCACTGCGCATTTGTATTTAATTCCGATGCGATCTCTGTCTGTCATCGTCAATGTGAAGGGCCTAGGAATACATTGAACCTGCTGATGTGTATCGGAAACTAATACTGGTCTCACAGGGAATGCTGAAAGCACCGACTCTAAGAAGAGTTTCTATTCTTGTACTTACGCAGCAGTTTGCCTTTTGTATTTCCTTCCGATGCGATTTCTGTGTTTCATAGTCAATGTGAAGGTCCAAGGAATACATTGAACCTGCAGTGGTGTATCGGAAACTAATACTGGTCTCACAGGGAATACTGAAAGCACCGACTGTAAGAAGAGTCTCTATTCTTGTACTTACGCAGCAGTTTGCCTTTTGTATTTCATTCCGATGCGATTTCTGTGTTTCATCGTCAATGCGAAAGTCCAAGGAATACATTGAACCAGCAGTGGTGTATCGGAATCTAATACTGGTCTCACAGGGAATGCTCAAAGCACCGAGTGTAAGAAGAGTCTCTATTCTTGTACTTAAGGCGACATTGTGCCTTTTGTATTTAATTCCGATGCGATTTCTGTGTTTCATCGTCAATGTGAAGGTCCTAGGAATACATTGAACCTGCTGAGGTGAATCGGAAACTAATACTGGTCTCACAGGGAATGCTCAAAGCACCGACTGTAAGAAGAGTCTCTATTCTTGTACTTACGCAGCAGTTTGCCTTTTGTATTTCATTCCGATGCGATTTCTGTGTTTCATCGTCAATGCGAAAGTCCAAGGAATACATTTAACCAGCAGTGGTGTATCGGAATCTAATACTGGTCTCACAGGGAATGCTCAAAGCACCGACTGTGAGAAGAGTCTCTATTCTTGTACTTAAGGCGGCACTGCGCATTTGTATTTAATTCCGATGCGATCTCTGTCTGTCATCGTCAATGTGAAGGGCCTAGGAATACATTGAACCTGCTGAGGTGTATCGGAAACTAATACTGGTCTCACAGGGAATGCTGAAAGCACCGACTCTAAGAAGAGTTTCTATTCTTGTACTTACGCTGCAGTTTGCCTTTTGTATTTCCTTCCGATGCGATTTCTGTGTTTCATAGTCAATGTGAAGAACCAAGGAATTCATTGAACCTGCAGTGGTGTATCGGAAATTAATACTGGTCTCACAGGGAATGCTCAAAGCACCGACTGTAAGAAGAGTCTCTATTCTTGTACTTAAGGCGACATTGTGTGTTTTTTGTATTTTATTCCGATGCGATTTCTGTGTTTCATCGTCAATGTGAAGGTCCTAGGAAAACATTGAACCTGCTGAGGTGAATCGGAAACTAATACTGGTCTCACAGGGAATGCTGAAAGAACCGACTGTAAGAAGAGTCTCTATTCTTGTACTTACGCGGCAGTTTGCGTTTTGTATTTCATTCCGATGCGATTTCTGTGTTTCATCGTCAATGTTATGTCCAAGGAATACATTGAACCTGGAGTGGTGTATCGAAAACTAATACTGGTCTCACAGGGAGTGCTCAAAGCACCGACTGTAAGAAGAGTCTCTATTCTTGTACTTAAGGCGACATTGTGCCTTTTGTATTTAATACCGATGCGATTTCTGTGTTTCATCGTCAATTTTACTGTCCTAGGAATACATTGAACCTGCAGAGGTGTATCGGAAGCTAATACTGGTCTCACAGGGAATACTGAAGGCACCGACTGTAAGAAGAGTCTCTATTCTTGTACTTACGCGGCAGTGGCATTTTGTATTTCATTCCGATGCGATATCTGTGTTTCATCGTCAATGTTAAGGTCCAAGGAATACATTGTGCCTGCAGTGGTGTATCGGAAACTAATACTGGTCTCACAGGGAATGCTCAAAGCACCGACTGTAAGAGGGGTCTCTATTCTTGTACTTAAGGCGGCATTGTGCCTTTTGTATTTATTTCCGATGCGATTTCTGTGTTTCATCGTCAATGTGAAGGTCCAAGGAATACATTGAAGCTGCAGTGGTGTATCGGAAACTAATACTGGTCTCACAGGGAATGCTCAAAGCAACGACTGTAAGAAGAGTCTCTATTCTTGTACTTATGAAGGCATTCTGCCTTTTGTAATTAATTCCGATGCGATTTCTGTGTTTCATCGTCAATGTGAAGGTCCAAGGAATACATTCAACCTGCAGTGGTGTATCAGAAACTAATACTGGTCTCACAGGGAATGCCCAAAGCACTGACTCTAAGAAGAGTATTTCTGTACTTAAGGCGGCATTGCGCCTTTTGTATTTAATTCTGAGGCGATTTCTGTGTTTCAACATCAATGTGAAGGTCCAAGGAATACATTGAACCTGCAGTGGTGTATCGGAAACTAATACTGGTCTCACAGGGAATGCTCAAAGCACCGACTGTAAGAAGAGTCTCTATTCTTGTACTTAAGGCGACATTGTGCCTTTTGTATTTAATTCCGATGCGATTACTGTGTTTCATCGTCAATGTGAAGGTCCTAGGAATACATTGAACCTGCAGTGCTGTATCGGAAACTAATACTGGTCCCACAGGGAATGCTCAAAGCACCGACTGTAAGAAGAGTCTCTATTCTTGTACTTAAGACGGCATTGTGCCTTTTGTATTTAATTCCGATGCGATTTCTGAGTTTCATCGTCAATGTGAAGGTCCTAGGTATACATTGAACCTGCTGAGGTGTATCGGAAACTAATACTGGTCTCACAGGAATGCTGAAAGCACCGACTGTAGGAAGAGTCTCTATTATTGTACTTACGCGGCAGTTTGCCTTTTGTATTTCATTCCGATGCGATTTCTGTGTTTCATCGTCAATGTGAATGTCCAAGGAATTCATTGAACCTGGAGTGGTGTATTGGAAACTAATTCTGGTCTCACAGGGAATGCTCAAAGCACCGACTGTAAGAAGAGTCTCTATTCTCGTACTTAAGGCGGCATTGCGCCTTATGTATTTAATTCCGATGCGATTACTGTCTTTCATCGTCAATGTGAAGGTCCTAGGAATACATTGAACCTATTGAGGTGTATCGGAAACTAATACTGGTCTCACTGGGAATGCTCAAAGCACCGAGTGTAAGAAGAGTCTCTATTCTTGTACTTAAGGCAACATTGTGAATTTTGTATTTAATTTCGATGCGATTTCAGTGTTTCATCGTCAATGTGAAGGTCCTAGGAATACATTGAACCTGCTGAGGTGTATCGGAAACTAATACAGGTCTCACAGGGTATGCTGAAAGAACCGACTGTAAGAAGAATGTCAATTCTTGTACTTACGCGGCAGTTTGCCTTGTGTATTGCATTCCGATGCGATTTCTGTGTTTCATCGTCAATGTGAAGGTACAAGGAATACATTGAACCTGGAGTGGTGTATCGGAAATAAATACTGGTCTCACAGGGAATGCTCAAAGCACCGACTGTAAGAAGAGTCTCTATTCTTGTACTTAAGGCGACATTGTGCCTTTTGTATTTAATTCAGATGCGATTTCTGTGTTTCATCGTCAATGTGAAGGTCCTAGGAATACATTGAACCTGGAGTAGTGTATCGGAAACTAATACTGGTCTCACAGGGATTGCTCAAACCACCGCTGTGAGAAGAGTCTCTATTCTTGTACTTAAGGCGGCATTGCGCTTTTTGTATTTATTTCCGATGCGATTTCTGTGTTTCATCGTCAATGTGAAGGTCCTAGGAATACATTGAACCTGCTGAGGTGTATCGGAAACTAATACTGGTCTCACAGGGAATGCTGAAAGCACCGACTGAAAGAAGAGTCTCTATTCTTGTACTTAATGAGGCATTGTGCCTTTTTTATTTAATTCCGATGCGATTTCTGTGTCTCATCGTCAATGTGAAGGTCCAAGGAATACATTGAACCTGCAGTTGTGTATCGGAAACTAATACTGGACTCACAGGGAATGCTCAAACCACCGAGTGTAAGAAGAGTCTCTATTCTTGTACTTAAGGCAACATTGCGCCTTTTGTATTTAATTCCGATGCGATTTCTGTGTTTCATTGTCAATGTGAAGGTCCTAGGAATACATTGAACCTGCTGAGGGGTATCTGAAACTAATACTGGTCTCACAGGGTATGCTAAAAGCACCGACTGTAAGAAGAGTCTCTACTCTTGTACTCACGCGGCAGTTTGCCTTTTGTATTTCATTCCGATGCGATTTCTGTGTTTCATCGTCAATGTGAAGGTCCAAGGAATACATTGAATCTGGAGTGGTGAATCGGAAACTAATTCTGGTCTCACAGGGAATGCTGAAAGCACCGAATGTAAGAAGAGTCTCTATTCTTGTACTTAAGGCGAGATTGTGCCTTTTGTATTTAATTCAGATGCGATTTATGTGTTTCATCGTCAATGTGAAGGTCCTAGGAATACATTGAACCTGCTGAGGTGTATCGGAAACTAATACTGGTCTCACAGGGAATGCTGAAAGCACCGACTGTAAGAAGGGTCTCTATTCTTGTACTTACGCGGCAGTTTGCCTTTTGTATTTCATTCCGATGCGATTTCTGTGTTTTATCGTCAATGTGAAGGTCCAAGGAATACATTGAACCTGCAGAGGTGTATCGGAAACTTATACTGGTCTCATTGGGAATGCTCAATGCACCGACTGTAAGAAGAGTCTCTATTATTGTACTTAAGGCGATACTGTGCGTTTTGTATTTAATTCCGATGCGATTTCTGTGTTTCATCGTCAATGTGAAGGTCCTAGGAATACATTGAACCTGCTGAGGTGTATCGGAAATTAATACTGGTCTCACAGGGAATGCTCAAAGCACCGACTGTAAGAAGAGTCTCTATTTTTGTACTAACGCGGCAATTTGCCTTTTGTATTTCATTCCGATGCGATTTCTGTGTTTCATCGTCAATGTGAAGGTCCAAGGAATACATTGAACTTGGAGTTGTGTATCGGAAACTAATTCTGGTCTCACAGGGAACGCTCAAAGCACCGACTGTACGAAAAGTCTCTATTCTTGTACTTAAGGCGACATTGTGCCTTTTGTATTTAATTTCGATGCGATTTCTGTGTTTCATCGTCAATGTGAAGGTCCAAGGAATACATTGAACCTGCAGTGGTGTATCGGAAACTAATACTGGTCTCACAGGGAATGTTCAAAGCACCGACTGTAAGAAGAGTCTCTATTCTTGTAAATAAGGCGTCATTGTGGCTCTTGTATTTAATTCCGATGCGATTTCTGTGTTTCATCGTCAATGTTAAGGTCCTAGGAATACATTGATCCTGCTGAGGTGTATCGGACACTAATACTGGTCTCACAGGGAATACTGAAAGCACCGACTGTAAGAAGAGTCTCTATTCTTGTACTTACGCGGCAGTTTGCCTCTTGTATTTCATTCCGATGCGATTTCTGTGTTTCATCGTCAGTGTGAATGTCCAAGGAATACATTGAAACTGTAGTGGTGTATCCGAAACTAACACTGGTCTCACTGAGAATGCTCAAAGCACCGACTGTTAGAAGTGTCTCTATTCTTGTACTTAAGGCGACATTGTGCCTTTTGTATTCAATTCCGATGCGATTTCTGTGATTCATCGTCAATGTGAAGGTCCTAGGAATACATTGAACCTGAAGTGGTGTATCGGAAACTAATACTGGTCTCACAGGGAATGCTCAAAGCACCGACTGTAAGAAGAGTCTCTATTCTTGTACTTAAGGCAACATTGTGCCTTTTGTATTTAATTCCGATGCGATTTCTGTGTTTCATCGTCAATGTGAAGATCCTAGGAATACATTGAACCTGCTGAGGTGTAACGGAAACTAATACTGGTCTCACAAGGAATGCTGAAAGCACCGACTGTAAGAAGAGTCTCTATTCTTGTACTTACGCAGCAGTTTGCCTTTTGTATTTCATTCCGATGCGATTTCTGTGTTTCATCGTCAATGCGAAAGTCCAAGGAATACATTGAACCAGCAGTGGTGTATCGGAATCAAATACTGGTCTCACATTGAATGCTCAAAGCACCGACTGTAACAAGAGTCTCTATTCTTGTACTTAAGGCGGCATTGCGCCTTTTGTATTTAATTCCAATGCGATTTCTGTGTTTCAACGCCAATGTGAAGGTCCAAGGAATACATTGAACCTGCAGTGGTGTATCGGAAACTAATACTGGTCTCACAGGGAATGCTCATAGCACCGGCTGTAAGAAGAGTCTCTATTCTTGTACTTAAGACGCCATTGTGCTTTTTGTATTTAATTCCGACGCGATTTCTGTGTTTCATCGTCAATGTGAAGGTCCAAGGAATACATTGAACCTGGAGTGGTGTACCGGAAACTAATTCTGGTCTCACAGGGAATGCTCAAAGCACCGACTGTAAGAAGAGTCTCTATTCTTGTACTTAAGGCGACATTGTGCCTTTTGTATTTAATTCCGATGCGATTTCTGTGCTTCATCGTCAATGTGAATGTCCAAGGAATACATTGAACCTGGACCGGTGTATCGGAAACTAATACTGGTCTCACAGGGAATGCTGAAAGCACCGACTGTAAGAAGAGTCTCTATTCTTGTACTTTCGCGGCAGTTTGCCTTTTGTATTTCATTCCGATGCGATTTCTGTGTTTCATCGTGAATGTGAAGGTCCAAGGAATACATTGAACCTGCAGTGGTGTATCGGAAACTAATACTGGTCTCACAGGGAATGCTGAAAACACCGACTGTAAGAAGAGTCTCTATTCTTGTACTTAAGACGGCATTGTGCCTTTTGTATTTAATTCCAATGCGATTTCTGTGTTTCATCGTCAATGTGAAGGTCCAAGGAATACATTGAACCTGCTGAGGTGTATCGGAAACTAATACTGGTCTCACAGGGAGTGCTGAAAGCACCAACTGTAAGAAGAGTCTCTATTCTTGTACTTACGCGGCAGTTTGCCTTTTGTATTTCATTCCGATGCGATTTCTGTGTTTCATCGTCAATGTGAAGGTCCAAGGAATACATTGAACCTGGAGTTGTGTATCGGAAACTAATTCTGGTCTCACAGGGAACGCTCAAAGCACCGACTGTACGAAAAGTCTCTATTCTTGTACTTAAGGCGACATTGTGCCTTTTGTATTTAATTCCGATGCGATTTCTGTGTTTCATCGTCAATGTGAAGGTCCAAGGAATACATTGAACCTGCAGTGGTGTATCGGAAACTAATACTGGTCTCACAGGGAATGCTCAAAGCACCGACTGTAAGAAGAGTCTCTATTCTTGTAAATGAGGCGTCATTGTGCCTCTTGTATTTAATTCCGATGCGATTTCTGTGTTTCATCGTCAATGTTAAGGTCCTAGGAATACATTGTACCTGCTGAGGTGTATCGGACACTAATACTGGTCTCACAGGGAATGCTGAAAGCACAGACTGTAAGAAGAGTCTCTATTCTTGTACTTACGCGGCAGTTTGCCTCTTGTATTTTATTCCGATGCGATTTCTGTGTTTCATCGTCAATGTGAATGTCCAAGGAATACATTGAACCTGGAGTGGTGTATCCGAAACTAACACTGGTCTCACTGAGAATGCTCAAAGCACCGACTGTTAGAAGAGTCTCTATTCCTGTACTCAAGGCGACATTGTGCCTTTTGTATTTAATTCCGATGCGATTTCTGTGTTTCATCGTCAATGTGAAGGTCCTAGGAATACATTGAACCTGAAGTGGTGTATCGGAAACTAATACTGGTCTGATAGGGGATGCTCAAAGCACCGACTGTAAGAAGAGTCTCTATTCTTGTACTTAAGGCGATACTGTGCCTTTTGTATTTAATTCCGATGCTATTTCTGTGTTTCATCGTCAATGTGAAGGTCCTAGGAATACATTGAACCTGCTGAGGTGTATCGGAAATTAATACTGGTCTCACAGGGAATGCTGAAAGCACCGACTGTAAGAGGAGTCTCTATTCTTGTACTTACGCGGCAGTTTGCCTTTTGTATTTCATTCCGATGCGATTTCTGTGTTTCATCGTCAATGTGAAGGTCCAAGGAATACATTGAACGTGCAGTGGTGTATCGGAAACTAAACTGGTCTCATAGGGAATGCTCAAGTCACCGACAGTAAGAAGGGTCTCTATTCTTGTACTTAAGGCGGCATTGTGCCTTCTGTATTTAACTCCGATGCGATTTCTGTGTCTCATCGTCAATGTAAAGGTCCAAGGGATACATTGAGTCTGCAGTGGTGTATCAGAAACTAATACTGGTCTCACAGGGAAAGTTCAAAGCACCGACTGTAAGAAGAGTCTCTATTCTTGTGCTTAAGGCGGCATTGTGCCTTTTGTATTTAATTCCAATGCGATTTCTGTGTTTCATCGTCCATGTGAACGTCCAAGGAATACATTGAACCTGCAGTGGTGTATAGGAAACTAATACTGGTCTCACAGGGAATGCTCAAAGCACCGACTGTAAGAAGACTCTCTATTCCTGTACTTAAGGCGCATTGTGCCTTTTGTATTTAATTCCGATGCAATATCTGTGTTTCATCGTCAATGTGTATGTCCAAGGAATACTTTGAACCTGCAGTGGTGTATCGGAAAATAATTCCGAACTCACACGGAATGCTCAAAGCACCGAATGTAAGAAGAGTCTCTATTCTTGTACCGAAGGCGGCATTGAGCATTTTGTATTTAATTCGGATGCGATTTCTGTGTTTCATCGTCAATGTGAAGGTCCAAGCAATACATTGCACCTGCAGTGGTGTATCTGAAACTAAAACTGGTCTCACACGAAAGGATCAAATCACAAACTTTAATATGTCCCACTCTTCTTGCACTTAAGGCGGCATTGTGCCTTTTGTATTTAATTCCGATGTAATTTCGGTGTTTCATCGTCAATGTGTATGTAAAAGGAATACATTGAACCTGTAGTGGTGTATCGGAAACCAATACTGGTCTCACAGGGAATGCGCAAGGCACCGACTGTAAGAAAAGTCTGTATTGTTGCACTTAAGCCGGCATTTTGCCTTTTGTATTTAATTCCGATGCGAAATCTGTGTTTCTTCGTCAATGTGAAGGTCCTAGGAATACATTGAAACTGCAGTGGTCAATCGGAAACTAATACTGGTCTCACAGGGAATGCTCAAAGCACCGACTGTAAGAAGAGTCTCTATTCTTGTACTTAAGCTGGCATAGTGCCTTTTGAATTTAATTCCGATGCGATTTCTGTGTTTCATCGTCAATGTGAGGGTCCAAGGAATACATTGAACCTGCAGTGGTGTATCGGAAACTAAACTGGTCTCATAGGGAATGCACAAAACACCGACTGTAAGAAGAGTTTCTATTCTTGTACCTAAGGTGGCAATGTGCCTTTTGTATTTAATTCAGATGCGATTTCTGTGTTTCATCGTCAATGTGAAGGTCCATGGAATACATTGAACCTGCAGTGGTGTATCAGAAACTAATACTGGTCTCACAGGGAATTCTCAAAGCACCGACTGTAAGAAGAGTCTCTATTCTTGTACTTAAGGCGGCATTGCGCCTTTTGTATTTATTTCCGATGCGATTTCTGTGTTTCATCGTCAATGTGAAGGTCCAAGGAATACAATGAACCGGCAGTGGTGAATCGGAAACTAAAACTGGTCTCACAGGGAATGCTCAAAACACCGACTGTAAGAAGAGTTTCTATTCTTGTACTTAAGGCAGCATTGTGCCTTTTGTATTTAATTCCGATGCGATTTCTGTGTTTCATCATCAATATGAAGGTCCAAGGAATACATTGAACCTGCAGTGGTGTATCAGAAACTAATACTGGTCTCACAGGGAATGCTCAAAGCACCGACTGTAAGAAAAGTCTCTATTCTAGTACTTAAGGCGCCATTGCGCCTTTTGTATTTAATTCGTAAGCGATTTCTGTGTTTCATCGTCAATGTGAAGGTCCAAGGAATACAATGAACCGGCAGTGGTGTATCGGAAACTAATACTGGTCTCACAGGGAATGCTCAAAGCACCGACAGTAAGAAAATTCTCTATTCTTGTACTTAAGGCGGAAATAGGCCTTTTGTATTTAACTCTGATGCGATTTCTGTGTTTCATCGTGAATGTGAAGGTCCAAGGGTTACATTGAACCTGCAGTGGTGTATCAGAAACTAATACTGGTCTCACAGGGAATGCTCAAAACAATGACTGTAAGTAGAGTCTCTATTCTTGTACTTGAGGCGGCATTGGGCCTTTTGTATTTAATTCCGATGCGATTTCTGTGTTTCATCGTCAATGTGAAGGTCCAAGGAATACATTGAACCTGCAGTGGTGTATCGGAAACTCATACTGGTCTCACAGGGAATGCTCAAAGTACCGACTGTAAGAAGAGTTTCTATTCTTGTAATTAAGGCGGCATTGTGCCTTTTGCATTTAATTCAGATGCGATTTCTGTGTTTCATCGTCAATGTGAAGGTCGAAGGAATACATTGAACCTGCAGTGGTGTATCGGAAACTCATACTGGTCTCACAGGGAATGCTCAAAGCACCGACTGTAAGAAGAGTCTCTATTCTTGTACTTAAGGCGGCATTGTGCCTTTTGTATAAAATTCCGATGCGATTTCTGTGCTTCATCGTCAATGTATATGTCCAAAGAATACACTGAACCGGCAGTGGTGTATCGGAAACTAATACTGGTCTCACAGGGAATGCTCAAAGCACCGACTGTAAGATGTGTCTCTATTCCTGTACTTAAGGCGGCATTGTGCATTTTGTATTTAATTCCGATGCGATTTCTGTGTTTCATCGTCAATGTGTATGTCCAAGGAATAGTTTGAACCTGCAGTGGTGTATCGGAAACTAAAACTGGTCTCACAGGAAAGGATCAAATCACAGACTCTAAGAAGTCTCCCTCTTCCTGCACTTATGGCGGCATTGTGCCTTTTGTATTTAATTCCGATGTAATTTCTGTGTTTCATCCTCAATGTGTTGTCCAAGGAAGACATTAAACCTGCAGTGGTGTATCGGAAAATAATACTGGTCTCACAGGGATTGCGCAAGGCACCGCCTGTAAGAAGAGTCTCTATTCTTGTACATAAGGCGGCATTGTGCGTTTAGTATTTAATTGCGATGTAATTTCAGTGTTTCATCGTCAATGTGTATGTCCAGTCAATACATTGAACCTGCAGTGGTGTATCGGAAACTAATACTGGTCTCACAGTGAATGCTCAAAGCACCGAATGTAAGAAGTTTCTCTATTCCTGTACTTATTGCGGCATTGTGCATTTTGTATTTAATTCCGATTCGATTTCTGTGTTTCATCGTCAATGTGAAGGTCCAAGGAATACATTGAACCTGCATAGGTGTATCGGAAACTAAACTGGTCTCATAGGGAATGCTCATGTCACCGACAGTGAGAAGAGTCTCTATTCTTGTACTTAAGGCGGCATTGTGCCTTCTGTATTTAACTCCGATGCGATTTCTGTGTTTCATCGTCAATGTAAAGGTCCAAGGGATACATTGAACCAGCAGTGGTGTATCAGAAACTAATACTGGTCTCACAGGGAATGTTCAAAGCACCGACTGTAAGAAGAGTCTCTATTCTTGTGCTTAAGGCGGCATTGTGCCCTTTGTATTTAATTCCAATGCGATTTCTGTGTTTCATTGTCCATGTGAACGTCCAAGGAATGCATTGAACCTGCAGTGGTGTATCGGAAACTAATACTGGTCTCACAGGGAATGCTCAAAGCACCGACTGTAAGAAGACTCTCTATTCCTGTACTTAAGGCGCATTGTGCCTTTTGTATTTAATTCCGATGCGATTTCTGTGTTTCATCGTCAATGTGTATGTCCAAGGAATACTTTGAACCGGCAGTGGTGTATCGGAAAATAATTCTGATCTCACACGGAATGCTCAAAGCACCGAATGTAAGAAGAGTCTCTATTCTTGTACCGAAGGCATCATTGAGCATTTTGTATTTAATTCGGATGCGATTTCTGTGTTTCATCGTCAATGTGAAGGTCCAAGGAATACATTGCACCTGTAGTGGTGTAGCGGAAACTGATACTGGTCTCACAGGAAAGGATAAAAACACAGACTCTAATAAGTCTCACCCTTCTTATTCTTAAGGCGGCATTGGGACTTTTGTATTTAATTCCGATGTAATTTCAGTGTTTCATCGTCAATGTGTATGTCCAAGGAATACATTACACCTGGAGTGGTGTATCGGAAGCTAATACTGGTCTCACAGGGAATGCGCAAGGCACCGACTGTAAGAAAAGTCTGTATTGTTGTATTTAATGCGGCATTTTGCCTTTTGTATTTAATTCCGATGCGAAATCTGTGTTTCTTCGTCAATGTGAAGGTCCTAGGAATACATTGAAACTGAGTGGTCAATCGGAAACTAATACTGGTCTCACAGGGAATGCTCAAAGCACCGACTGTAAGAAGAGTCTCTATTCTTGTACTTAAGATGGCATAGTGCCTTTTGAATTTAATTCCGATCCGATTTCCGTGTTTCTTCGTCAATGTGAAGGTCCAAGGAATACAATGAACCGGCAGTGGTGTATCGGAAACTAAAACTGGTCTCACAGGGAATGCTCAAAACACCGACTGTAAGAAGAGATTCTATTCTTGTACTTAAGGCAGCTTTGTGCCTTTTGTATTTAATTCCGATGCGATTTCTGTGTTTCATCGTCAATGTGAAGGTCCAAGGAATACATTGAACCTGCAGTGGTGTATCAGAAACTAATACTGGTCTCACAGTGAATGCTCAAAGCACCGACTGTAAGAAGAGTCTCTATTCTTGTACTTAAGGCGCCATTGCGCCTTTTGTATTTAATTCGGATGCGATTTCTGTGTTTCATCGTCAATGTGAAGGTCCAAGGAATACAATGAACCGGCAGTGGTGTATCGGAAACTAATACTGGTCTCACAGGGAATGCTCAAAGCACCGACAGTAAGATAATTCTCTATTCTTGTACTTAAGGCGGAAATTTGCATTTTGTATTTAACTCTGATGCGATTTCTGTGTTTCATCGTGAATGTGAAGTTCCAAGGATTACATTGAACCTGCAGTGGTGTATCAGAAACTAATACTGGTCTCACAGGGAATGCTCATGGCACCGACTGTAAGAAGAGTCTCTATTCTGGTACTTAAGACGGCATTGTGACTTCTGTATTTAACTCCGATGCGATTTCTGTGTTTCTTCGTCAATGTGAAGGTCCTAGGAATACATTCACCTGCAGTGGTGTATCGGAAACTAATACTGGTCTCACAGGGAATGCTCCAAGTACCGACTGTAAGAAGAGTTTCTATTCTTGTACTTAAGGCGGCATTGTGCCTTTTGTATTTAATTCAGATGCGATTTCTGTGTTTCATCGTCAATGTGAAGGTCGAAGGAATACATTGAACCTGCAGTGGTGTATCGGAAACTCATAATGGTCTCACAGGGAATGCTCAAAGCACCGACTGTAAGAAGAGTCTCTATTCTTGTACTTAAGGCGGCATTGTGCCTTTTGTATTCAATTCAGATGCGATTTCTGTGCTTCATCGTCAATGTATATGTCCAAAGAATACACTGAACCGGCAGTGGTGTATCGGAAAATAATACTGGTCTCACAGGGAATGCGCAAGGCACCGACTATAAGAAGAGTCTGTATTCTTGTACTTAAGGCGGCATTTTGCCTTTTGTATTTAATTCCGATGCGATTTCTGTGTTTCTTCGCCAATGTGAAGGCCCTAGGAATACATTGAACCTGCAGTGGTCTATCAGAAACTAATATTGGTCTCACAGGGAATGCTCAAAGCACCGACTGTAAGAAGAGTCTCTATTCTTGCACTTAAGGCGGCATTGTGCCTTTTGTATTTAATTCCGATATAATTTCTGTTTTTCATCGGCAATGTGTACGTCCAAGGAATACATTGAACCTGCAGTGGTGTATTGGAAACTAATACTGGTCTCACAGGGAATGCTCAAAGCACCGCCTGTAAGAAGAGTCTCTATTCTTGTACTTAAGGCGGTATTGTACATTTTGTATTTAATTCCGATGCGATTTCTGTGTTTCATCGCCAATGTGAAGGTCCAAGGAGTATATTGTACCTGCAGTGGTGTATCGGAAACTAATACTGGTCTCACAGTGAATGCTCAAAGCACCGAATGTAAGAAGGGTCTCTATTCTTGTACTTATTGCGGCATTGTTCATTTTGTATTTAATTCCGATTCGATTTCTGTGTTTCATCGTCAATGTGAAGGTCCAAGGAATACATGGAACCTGCAGTGGTGTATCAGAAACTAATACTGGTCTCACAGGGAATGCTCAAAGCACAGACTGTAAGAAGAGTCTCTACTCTTGTACTTAAGGCGGCATTGCGTCTTTTGTATTTAATTCCGATGCGATTTTTATGTTTCAACGTCAATGCGAAGGTCCAAGGAATACATTGAACCTGCAGTGGTGTATCGGAAACTAATACTGGTCTCACAGGGAATGCTCAAAGCACCGACTGTAAGAAGAGTCTCTATTCTTGTACTGATGACGGCATTGTGCCTCTTGTACTTAATCCGATGCGATTTCTGTGTTTCATCGTCAATGTGAAGGTCCAATGTATACATTGAACCTGCAGTGGTGTATCAGGAAGTAATACTTGTCTCACAGGGAATACTCAAAGCACCGACTGTAAGAAGAGTCTCTATTCTTGTGCTTAAGGCGGCATTGCGATTTTTCAATTTAATTCCGATGCGATTACTGTGTTTCATCGTCAATATTGAAGGTCCAAGGAATACATTGAACCTACAGTGGTGTATCGGAAACTAATACTGGTCTCACAGGGAATGTTCGAACCACAGACTGTAAGAAGAGTCTCTAATCTTGTACTTAAGGCGGCATTGCGCCTTTTGTATTTAATTCAGATGCGATTTCTGTGTTTCATCATCAAAGTGAAGGTCGAAGGAATACATTGAACCTGCAGTGGTGTATCGGAAACTAAAACTGGTCTCACAGGGAATGCTCAAAGCACCGACTGTAAGAAGAGTGTCTATTCCTGTACTTAAGGCGCATTGTGCCTTTTGTATTTAATTCCGATGCGATTTCTGTGTTTCATCGTCAATGTGTATGTCCAAGGAATAGTTTGAACCTGCTGTGGTGTATCGGAAAATAATTCTGGTCTCACACGGAATGCTCAAAGCACCGAATGTAAGAAGAGTCTCTATTCTTGTACCGAAGGCGGCATTGAGCATTTTGTATTTAATTCCGATGCGATTTCTTTGTTTCATCGTCAATGTGAAGGTCCAAGGAATACATTGCACCTGCAGTGGTGTATCGGAAACTAAAATTGGTCTCACACGAAAGGATCAAATCACAGACTCTAAGAAGTCTCACTCTTCTTGCACTTGAGGCGGCATTGTGCCTTTTGTATTTAATTCCGATGTAATTTCGGTGTTTCATCGTCAATGTGTATGTCCAAGGAATACTTTGAACCTGCAGTGGTGTATCGGATACTAATACTGGTCTCACCGGGAATGCTCAAATCACCGATTGTAAGAAGAGTCTATTTTCTTGTATTTAAGGCGGCATTGTGCCTTTTGTATTTAATTTCGATTCGATTTCTGTATTTAATCGTCAATATGGAGGCCAAGGAATACATTGAACCTGCAGTGGTCTATCAGAAACTAATACTGGTCTCACAGGGTATGCTAAAAGCACCGACTGTAAGAAGAGTCTGTATTGTTGTACTTAAGGCGGCATTTTGCCTTTTGTACTTAATTCAGATGCGAAATCTGTTCTTCTTCGTCAATGTGAAGGTCCTAGGAATACATTGAAACTGCAGTGGTCAATCGGAAACTAATACTGGTCTCACAGGAAATGCTCAAAGCACCGACTGTAAGAAGAGTCTCTATTCTTGTACTTAAGATGGAATAGTGCCTTTTGAATTTAATTCCGATGCGGTTTCTGTGTTTCTTCGTCAATGTGAAAGTCCAAGGAATACATTGAACCTGCAGTGGTGTATCGGAAACTAACACTGGTCTCACAGGGAATGCTCAAAGCACCGACTGTAAGAAGAGTCTCTATTCTTGTACTTAAGGCGGCATTGTGCCTTTTGTTTTTAATTCCGATGCGATTTCTGTGTTTCATCGTCAATGTGAAGGTCCAAGGAATACATTGAACCTGCAGTGGTGTATCGGAAACTGATACTGGTCTCACAGGGAATGCTCAAAGCACCGACTGTAAGAAGAGTCTCTTATCTTGTACTTAAGGCGGCATTGCGCCTTTTGTATTTAATTCCGATGCGATTTCTGTGTCTCATCGTCAATGTGAGGGTCCAAGGAATACATTGAACCTGCAATGGTGTATCGGAAACTAATACCGGTCTCACAGGGAATGCTCAAAGCACCGACTGTAAGATAGGCTCTATTCTTGTACTTATGACGGCATTGTGCCTTTTGTAATTAATTCCGATGCGATTTCTGTGTTTCATCGTCAATGTGAAGGTCGAAGGAATACATTGAACCAGCAGTGGTGTACCAGAAACTAAAACTGGTCTCACAGGGAATGCTCAAAGCACCGACTGTAATAAGAGTCTCTATTCTTGTACTTAAGGTGGCATTGCACCTTTTGTATTTAATTCCGATGCGATTTCTGTGTTTCAACGTCAATGTGAAGGTCCAAGGATTACATTGAACCTGCAGTGGTGTATCGGAAACTAATACTGGTTTAACAGGGAATGCTCAAAGCACCGACAGTAAGAAGAGTCTCTATTCTTGTACCTCAGGCACCATTGTGCCTTTTGTATTTAACTCCGATGCGACTTCTGTGTTTCATAGTCAATGTGATGTCCAAGGAATACATTGAACCTGCAGTGGTGTATCAGAAACTAATACCGGTCTCACAGGGAATGCTTAAAGCACCGACAGTAGGAAGAGTCTCTACTCTTGTACTTAAGGTGGCATAGCGCCTATTGTAATTAATTCCGATGCGATCTCTGTGTTTCATCGTCAATGTTAAGGTCCAAGGAATACATTGAACCTGCAGTGGTGTATCGGAAACTAATACTGGTCTCACAGGGAATGCTCAAAGCACCGACTGTAAGAAGAGTCTCTATTCTTGTACTTAAGATGGAATAGTGCCTTTTGAATTTAATTCCGTTGCGGTTTCTGTGTTTCTTCGCCAATGTGAAAGTCCAAGGAATACATTGAACCTGCAGTGGTGTATCGGAAACTAACACTGGTCTCACAGGGAATGCTCAAAACACCGACTGTAAGAAGAGTCTCTTATCTTGTACTTAAGGCGGCATTGCGCCTTTTGTATTTAATTCCGATGCGATTTCTGTGTTTCATCGTCAATGTGAAGGTCCAAGGAATACATTGAACCTGCAGTGGTGTATCAGAAACTAATACTGGTCTCACAGTGAATGCTCAAAGCACCGACTGTAAGAAGAGTCTCTATTCTTGTACTTAAGGCGCCATTGCGCCTTTTGTATTTAATTCGGATGCGATTTCTGTGTTTCATCGTCAATGTGAAGGTCCAAGGAATACTATGAACCGGCAGTGGTGTATCGGAAACTAATACTGGTCTCACAGGGAATGCTCAAAGCACCGACAGTAAGAAAATTCTCTATTCTTGTACTTAAGGCGGAAATTTGCCTTTTGTATTTAACTCTGATGCGATTTCTGTGTTTCATCGTGAATGTGAAGTTCCAAGGATTACATTGAACCTGCAGTGGTGTATCAGAAACTAATACTGGTCTCACAGGGAATGCTCAAATCAATGACTGTAAGTAGAGTCTCTATTCTTGTACTTGAGGCGGCATTGGGCCTTTTGTATTTAATTCCGATGCGATTTCTGTGTTTCATCGTCAATGTGAAGGTCCAAGGAATACATTGAACCTGCAGTGGTGTATCGGAAACTAATACTGGTCTCACAGGGAATGCTCAAAGCAATGACTGTAAGTAGAGTCTCTATTCTTGTACTTGAGGCGGCATTGGGCCTTTTGTATTTAATTCCGATGCGATTTCTGTGTTTCATCGTCAATGTGAAGGTCCAAGGAATACATTGAACCTGCAGTGGTGTATCGGAAACTAATACTGGTCTCACAGGGAATGCTCATGGCACCGACTGTAAGAAGAGTCTCTATTCTGGTACTTAAGACGGCATTGTGACTTCTGTATTTAACTCCGAAGCGATTTCTGTGTTTCATCGTCAATGTGAAGGTCGAAGGAATACATTGAACCTGCAGT
Source organism: Schistocerca americana (assembly GCF_021461395.2). Taxonomy (NCBI): domain Eukaryota; kingdom Metazoa; phylum Arthropoda; class Insecta; order Orthoptera; family Acrididae; genus Schistocerca; species Schistocerca americana. The sequence goes on along the minus strand of NC_060124.1, from coordinate 625,795,783 downwards.
GGTGTATCGGAAACTCATACTGGTCTCACAGGGAATGCTCAAAGCACCGACTGTAAGAAGCCTCTCTATTCTTGTACTTAAGGCGGCATTGTGCCTTTTGTATTCAATTCCGATGCGATTTCTGTGCTTCATCCCCAATGTATATGTCCAAAGAATACTCTGAACCGGCAGTGGTGTATCGGAAAATAATACTGGTCTCACAGGGAATGCGCAAGGCACCGACTATAAGAAGAGTCTGTATTCTTGTACTTAAGGCGGCATTTTGCCTTTTGTATTTAATTCCGATGCGATTTCGGTGTTTCTTCGCCAATGTGAAGGCCCTAGGAATACATGGAACCTGCAGTGGTCTATCAGAAACTAATATTGGTCTCACAGGGAATGCTCAAAGCACTGACTGTAAGAAGAATCTCTATTCTTGCACTTAAGGCGGCATTGTGCCTTTTGTATTTAATTCCGATATAATTTCTGTTTTTCATCGGCAATGTGTACGTCCAAGGAATACATTGAACCTGCAGTGGTGTATTGGAAACTAATACTGGTCTCACAGGGAATGCTCAAAACACCGCCTGTAAGAAGAGTCTCTATTCTTGTACTTAAGGCGGCATTGTGCATTTTGTATTTAATTCCGATGCGATTTCTGTGTTTCATCGCCAATGTGAAGGTCCAAGGAGTATATTGTACCTGCAGTGGTGTATCGGAAACTAATACTGGTCTCACAGTGAATGCTCAAAGCACCGAATGTAAGAAGGGTTTCTATTCTTGTTCTTATTGCGGCATTGTGCATCTTGTATTTAATTCCGATTCGATTTCTGTGATTCATCGTTAATGTGAAGGTCCAAGGAATACATGGAACCTGCAGTGGTGTATCAGAAACTAATACTGGTCTCACAGGGAATGCTCAAAGCACAGACTGTAAGAAGAGTCTCTACTCTTGTACTTAAGGCGGCATTGCGTCTTTTGTATTTAATTCCGATGCGATTTTTATGTTTCAACGTCAATGCGAAGGTCCAAGGAATACATTGAACCTGCAGTGGTGTATCGGAAACTAATACTGGTCTCACAGGGAATGCTCAAGGCATCGACTGTCAGAAGAGTCTTTACTCTTGTACTTAAGGTGGCATTGCGCCTTTTGTATTTCATTCCGATGCGATTTCTGGGTTTCATCGTCAATGTGAATGTCAAGGAATACATTGAACCTGCAGTGGTGTATCGGAAACTAATACTGGTCTCATAGGGAATGCTCAAAGCACCGACTGTAAGAAGAGTCTCTATTCTTGTACTGATGACGGCATTGTGCCTCTTGTACTTAATTCCGATGCGATTTCTGTGTTTCATCGTCAATGTGAAGGTCCAATGTATACATTGAACCTGCAGTGGTGTATCAGGAAGTAATACTGGTCTCACAGGGAATACTCAAAGCACCGACTGTAAGAAGAGTCTCTATTCTTGTGCTTAAGGCGGCATTGCGATTTTTCAATTTAATTCCGATGCGATTACTGTGTTTCATCGTCAATATTGAAGGTCCAAGGAATACATTGAACCTACAGTGGTGTATCGGAAACTAATACTGGTCTCACAGGGAATTTTCGAACCACAGACTGTAAGAAGAGTCTCTAATCTTGTACTTAAGGCGGAATTGCGCCTTTTGTATTTAATTCAGATGCGATTTCTGTGTTTCATCATCAAAGGGAAGGTCGAAGGAATACATTGAACCTGCAGTGGTGTATCGGAAACTAATACTAGTCTCACAGGGAATGCTCAAAGCACCGACTGTAAGAAGAGTGTCTATTCCTGTACTTAAGGCGCATTGTGCCTTTTGTATTTCATTCCGATGCGATTTCTGTGTTTCATCGTCAATGTGTATGTCCAAGGAATACTTTGAACCTGCAGTGGTGTATCGGAAAATAATTCTGGTCTCACACGGAATGCTCAAAGCACCGAATGTAAGAAGAGTCTCTATTCTTGTACCGAAGGCGGCATTGAGCATTTTGTATTTAATTCCGATGCGATTTCTTTGTTTCATCGTCAATGTGAAGGTCCAAGGAATACATTGCACCTGCAGTGGTGTATCGGAAACTAAAATTGGTCTCACACGAAAGGATCAAATCACAGACTCTAAGAAGTCTCACTCTTCTTGCACTTAAGGCGGCATTGTGCCTTTTGTATTTAATTCCGATGTAATTTCGGTGTTTCATCGTCAATGTGTATGTCCAAGGAATACTTTGAACCTGCAGTGGTGTATCGGACACTAATACTGGTCTCACCGGGAATGCTCAAATCACCGATTGTAAGAAGAGTCTATTTTCTTGTATTTAAGGCGGCATTGTGCCTTTTGTATTTAATTTCGATTCGATTTCTGTATTTAATCGTCAATATGGAGGCCAAGGAATACATTGAACCTGCAGTGGTCTATCAGAAACTAATACTGGTCTCACAGGGTATGCTAAAAGCACCGACTGTAAGAAGAGTCTGTATTGTTGTACTTAAGGCGGCATTTTGCCTTTTGTACTTAATTCCGATGCGAAATCTGTGCTTCTTCGTCAATGTGAAGGTCCTAGGAATACATTGAAACTGCAGTGGTCAATCGGAAACTAATACTGGTCTCACAGGAAATGCTCAAAGCACCGACTGTAAGAAGAGTCTCTATTCTTGTACTTAAGATGGAATAGTGCCTTTCGAATTTAATTCCGATGCGGTTTCTGTGTTTCTTCGTCAATGTGAAAGTCCAAGGAATACATTGATCCTGCAGTGGTATATCGGAAACTAACACTGGTCTCACAAGGAATGCTCAAAACACCGACTGTAAGAAGAGTCTCTTATCTTGTACTTAAGGCGGCATTGCGCCTTTTGTATTTAATTCCGATGCGATTTCTGTGTTTCATCGCCAATGTGAAGGTCCAGGGAATACATTGAACCTGCAGTGGTGTATCGGAAACTAATACTGGTCTCACAGGGAATGCTCAAAGCACCGACTGTAAGAAGAGTCTCTATTCTTGTACTTAAGGCGGCATTGCGCCTTTTGTTTTTAATTCCGATGCGATTTCTGTGTTTCATCGTCAATGTGAAGGTCCAAGGAATACATTGAACCTGCAGTGGTGTATCGGAAACTGATACTGGTCTCACAGGGAATGCTCAAAGCACCGACTGTAAGAAGGCTCTCTTATCTTGTACTTAAGGCGGCATTGCTCCTTTTGTATTTAATTCCGATGCGATTTCTGTGTCTCATCGTCAATGTGAGGGTCCAAGGAATACATTGAACCTGCAATGGTGTATCGGAAACTAATACCGGTCTCACAGGGAATGCTCAAAGCACCGACTGTAAGATAGGCTCTATTCTTGTACTTATGACGGCATTGTGCCTTTTGTAATTAATTCCGATGCGATTTCTGTGTTTCATCGTCAATGTGAAGGTCCAAGGAATACATTGAACCAGCAGTGGTGTACCAGAAACTAAAACTGGTCTCACAGGGAATGCTCAAAGCACCGACTGTAATAAGAGTCTCTATTCTTGTACTTAAGGTGGCATTGCACCTTTTGTATTTAATTCCGATGCGATTTCTGTGTTTCAACGTCAATGTGAAGGTCCAAGGATTACATTGAACCTGCAGTGGTGTATCGGAAACTAATACTGGTCTCACACGGAATGCTCAAAGCACCGACAGTAAGAAGAGTCTCTATTCTTGTACCTCAGGCACCATGGTGCCTTTTGTATTTAACTCCGATGCGATTTCTGTGTTTCATAGTCAATGTGATGTCCAAGGAATAAATTGAACCTGCACTGGTGTATCAGAAACTAATACCGGTCTCACAGGGAATGCTCAAAGCACCGACAGTAGGAAGAGTCTCTACTCTTGTACTTAAGGTGGCATAGCGCCTATTGTAATTAATTCCGATGCGATCTCTGTGTTTCATCGTCAATGTGAAGGTCCAAGGAATACATTGAACCTGCAGTGGTGTATCGGAAACTAATACTGGTCTCACAGGGAATGCTCAAAGCACCGACTGTAAGAAGAGTCTCTATTCTTGTACTTAAGATGGAATAGTGCCTTTTGAATTTAATTCCGATGCGGTTTCTGTGTTTCTTCGTCAATGTGAAAGTCCAAGGAATACATTGAACCTGCAGTGGTGTATCGGAAACTAACACTGGTCTCACAGGGAATGCTCAAAACACCGACTGTAAGAAGAGTCTCTTATCTTGTACTTAAGGCGGCATTGCGCCTTTTGTATTTAATTCCGATGCGATTTCTGTGTTTCATCGCCAATGTGAAGGTCCAAGGAATACATTGAACCTGCAGTGGTGTATCGGAAACTAATACTGGTCTCACAGGGAATGCTCAAAGCACCGACTGTAAGAAGAGTCTCTATTCTTGTACTTAAGGCGGCATTGCGCCTTTTGTTTTTAATTCCGATGCGATTTCTGTGTTTCATCGTCAATGGGAAGGTCCAAGGAATACATTGAACCTGCAGTGGTGTATCGGAAACTGATACTGGTCTCACAGGGAATGCTCAAAGCACCGACTGTAAGAAGAGTCTCTTATCTTGTACTTAAGGCGGCATTGCGCCTTTTGTATTTAATTCCGATGCGATTTCTGTGTCTCATCGTCAATGTGAGGGTCCAAGGAATACATTGAACCTGCAATGGTGTATCGGAAACTAATACCGGTCTCACAGGGAATGCTCAAACACCGACTGTAAGATAGGCTCTATTCTTGTACTTATGACGGCATTGTGCCTTTTGTAATTAATTCCGATGCGATTTCTGTGTTTCATCGTCAATGTGAAGGTCCAAGGAATACATTGAACCAGCAGTGGTGTACCAGAAACTAAAACTGGTCTCACGGGAATGCTCAAAGCACCGACTGTAATAAGAGTCTCTATTCTTGTACTTAGGGTGGCATTGCACCTTTTGTATTTAATTCCGATGCGATTTCTGTGTTTCAACGTCAATGTGAAGGTCCAAGGAATGCATGGAACCTGCAGTGGTGTATCGGAAACTAATACTGGTCTCACAGGGAATGCTCAAGGCATCGACTGTCAGAAGAGTCTCTACTCTTGTACTTAAGGTGGCATTGCGCCTTTTGTATTTCATTCCGATGCGATTTCTGGGTTTCATCGTCAATGTGAATGTCAAGGAATACATTGAACCTGCAGTGGTGTATCGGAAACTAATACTGGTCTCACAGGGAATGCTCAAAGCACCGACTGTAAGAAGAGTCTCTATTCTTGTACTGATGACGGCATTGTGCCTGTTGTACTTAATTCCGATGCGATTTCTGTGTTTCATCGTCAATGTGAAGGTCCAATGTATACACTGAACCTGCAGTCGTGTATCAGAAAGTAATACTGGTCTCACAGGGAATACTCAAAGCACCGACTGTAAGAAGAGTCTCTATTCTTGTGCTTAAGGCGGCATTGCGATTTTTCAGTTTAATTCCGATGCGATTTCTGTGTTTCATCGTCAATATTGAAGGTCCAAGGAATACATTGAACCTGCAGTGGTGTATCGGAAACTAATACTGGTCTCACAGGGAATGTTCGAACCACAGACTGTAAGAAGAGTCTCTAATCTTGTACTTAAGGCGGCATTGCGCCTTTTGTATTTATTTCAGATGCGGTTTCTGTGTTTCATCATCAAAGTGAAGGTCGAAGGAATACATTGAACCTGCAGTGGTGTATCGGAAACTAATACTGGTCTCACAGGGAATGCTCAAAGCACCGACTGTGAGAAGAGTGTCTATTCCTGTACTTAAGGGGCATTGTGCCTTTTGTATTTAATTCCGATGCGATTTCTGTGTTTCATCGTCAATGTGTATGTCCAAGGAATACTTTTAACCTGTAGTGGTGTATCGGAAAATAATTCTGGTCTCACACGGAATGCTCAAAGCACCGAATGTAAGAAGAGTCTCTAATCTTGTACCGAAGGCGGCATTGAGCATTTTGTATTTAATTCCGATGCGATTTCTTTGTTTCATCGTCAATGTGAAGGTCCAAGGAATACATTGCACCTGCAGTGGTGTATCGGAAACTAAAATTGGTCTCACACGAAAGGATCAAATCACAGACTCTAAGAAGTCTCACTCTTCTTGCACTTACGGCGGCATTGTGCCTTTTGTATTTAATTCCGATGTAATTTCGGTGTTTCATCGTCAATGTGTATGTCCAAGGAATACATTGAACCTGCAGTGGTGTATCGGAAACTAATACTGGTCTCACCGGGAATGCTCAAATCACCGATTGTAAGAAGAGTCTATTTTCTTGTATTTAAGGCGGCATTGTGCCTTCTGTATTTAATTCCGATTCGATTTCTGTATTTAATCGTCAATATGGAGGCCAAGGAATACATTGAACCTGCAGTGGTCTATCAGAAACTAATACTGGTCTCACAGGGTATGCTAAAAGCACCGACTGTAAGAAGAGTCTGTATTGTTGTACTTAAGGCGGCATTTTGCCTTTTGTACTTAATTCCGATGCAAAATCTGAGCTTCTTCGTCAATGTGAAGGTCCTAGGAATAAATTGAAACTGCAGTGGTCAATCGGAAACTAATACTGGTCTCACAGGGAATGCTCAAAGCACCGCCTGTAAGAAGAGTCTCTATTCTTGTACTTAAGATGGAATAGTGCCTTTTGAATTTAATTCCGATGCGGTTTCTGTGTTTCTTCGTCAATGTGAAAGTCCAAGGAATACATTGAACCTGCAGTGGTGTATCGGAAACTAACACTGGTCTCACAGGGAATGCTCAAAACACCGACTGTAAGAAGAGTCTCTTATCTTGTACTTAAGGCGGCATTGCGCCTTTTGTATTTAATTCCGATGCGATTTCTGTGTTTCATCGCCAATGTGAAGGTCCAAGGAATACATTGAACCTGCAGTGGTGTATCGGAAACTAATACTGGTCTCACAGGGAATGCTCAAAGCACCGACTGTAAGAAGAGTCTCTATTCTTGTACTTAAGGCGGCATTGCGCCTTTTGTTTTTAATTCCGATGCGATTTCTGTGTTTCATCGTCAATGTGAAGGTCCAAGGAATACATTGAACCTGCAGTGGTGTATCGGAAACTGATACTTGTCTCACAGGGAATGCTCAAAACACCGACTGTAAGAAGAGTCTCTTATCTTGTACTTAAGGCGGCATTGCGCCTTTTGTATTTAATTCCGATGCGATTTCTGTGTCTCATCGTCAATGTGAGGGTCCAAGGAATACATTGAACCTGCAATGGTGTATCGGAAACTAATCCCGGTCTCACAGGGAATGCTCAAAGCACCGACTGTAAGATAGGCTCTATTCTTGTACTTATGACGGCATTGTGCCTTTTGTAATTAATTCCGATGCGATTTCTGTGTTTCATCGTCAATGTGAAGGTCCAAGGAATACATTGAACCAGCTGTGGTGTACCAGAAACTAAAACTGGTCTCACAGGGAATGCTCAAAGCACCGACTGTAATAAGAGTCTCTATTCTTGTACTTAAGGTGGCATTGCACCTTTTGTATTTAATTCCGATGCGATTTCTGTGTTTCAACGTCAATGTGAAGGTCCAAGGATTACATTGAACCTGCAGTGGTGTATCGGAAACTAATATTGGTCTCACAGGGAATGCTCAAAGCACCGACAGTAAGAAGAGTCTCTATTCTTGTACCTCAGGCACCATTGTGCCTTTTGTATTTAACTCCAATGCGATTTCTGTGTTTCATAGTCAATGTGATGTCCAAGGAATACATTGAACCTGCAGTGGTGTATCAGAAACTAATACCGGTCTCACAGGGAATGCTCAAAGCACCGACAGTAGGAAGAGTCTCTACTCTTGTACTTAAGGTGGCATAGCGCCTTTTGTAATTAATTCCGATGCGATCTCTGTGTTTCATCGTCAATGTGAAGGTCCAAGGAATACATTGAACCTGCAGTGGTGTATCGGAAACTAATACTGGTCTCACAGGGAATGCTCAAAGCACCGACTGTAAGAAGAGTCTCTATTCTTGTACTGAAGGCGGCATTGTGCCTTTTGTATTTATTACCGATGCGATTTCTGTGTTTCATGGTCAATGTCAAGGTCGAAGGAATACATTGAACCTGCAGTGGTGTATCGGAAACTAATACTGGTCTCACAGGGAATGCTCAAACCACCGACTGTAAGAAGGGTCTCTATTCTTGTACTTAAGGCGGCATTGTGCATTTTGTATTTAATTCCGATTCGATTTCTGTGTTTCATCGTCAATGTGAAGGTCCAAGGAATACATTGAATCTTCAGTTGTGTATCGGAAACTAATACTGGTCTCACAGGGAATGCTCATGGCACCGACAGTAAGAAGAGACTCTATCCTTGTACTTAAGACGGCGTTGTGCCTTTCGTATTTTACTCCGATGCGATTACTGTGTTTCTTCGTCAATGTGAAGGTCCTAGGAATACATTGAACCATCAGTGGTGTATCGGAAACTAATACTGGTTTCACAGGGAATGCTCAAAGCACCGACTGTAAGAAGAGTTTCTATTCTTGTACTTAAGGCGGCATTGTGCCTTTTGTATTTAATTCAGATGCGATTTCTGTGTTTCATCATCAATGTCAAGGTCGAAGGATTACATTGAACCTGCAGTGGTGTTTCGGAAACTAATACTGGTCTCACAGGGAATGCTCAAAGCAAATACTGTAAGAAGAGTCACAATTCTTGTACTTAAGGCGGCATTGTGCATTTTGTATTTAATTCCAATGCGATTTCTGTGTTTCATCGTCAATGTGAACGTCCAAGGAATACATTGAACCTGCAGTGGTGTATCGGAAACTAATACTGGTCTCACAGGGAATGCTCAAAGCACCGACTGTAAGAAGAGTCTCTATTCCTGTACTTAAGGCGCATTGTGCCTTTTGTATTTAATTCCGATGCGATTTCTGTGTTTCATCGTCAATGTGTATGTCCAAGGAATACTTTGAACCTGCAGTGGTGTATCGGAAAATATTTCTGGTGTCACACGGAATGCTTAAAGCACCGAATGTAAGAAGAGTCTCTATTCTTGTACCGAAGGCGGCATTGAGCATTTTGTATTTAATTCCGATGCGATTTCTGTGTTTCATTGTCAATGTGAAGGTCCATGGAATACATTGCACCTGCAGTGGTGTATCGGAAACTAAAACTGGTCTCACACGAATGGATCAAATCACAGACTCTAAGAAGTCACTCTCTTCTTACACTTAAGGCGGCATTGTGCCTTTTGTATTTAATTCCGATATAATTTCGGTGTTTCATCGTCAATGTGTATGTCCAAGCAATACATTAAACTTGGAGTTTTGTATCGGAAACTAATACTGGTCTCACAGGGAATGCGCAAGGCATCGACTGTCAGAAGAGTCTCTACTCTTGTACTTAAGGTGGCATTGCGCCTTTTGTATTTCATTCCGATGCGATTTCTGGGTTTCATCGTCAATGTGAATGTCAAGGAATACATTGAACCTGCAGTGGTGTATCGGAAACTAATACTGGTCTCACAGGGAATGCTCAAAGCACCGACTGTAAGAAGAGTCTCTATTCTTGTACTGATGACGGCATTGTGCCTCTTGTACTTAATTCCGATGCGATTTCTGTGTTTCATCGTCAATGTGAAGGTCCAATGTATACATTGAACCTGCAGTGGTGTATCAGAAAGTAATACTGGTCTCACAGGGAATACTCAAAGCACCGACTGTAAGAAGAGTCTCTATTCTTGTGCTTAAGGCGGCATTGCGATTTTTCAATTTAATTCCGATGCGATTTCTGTGTTTCATCGTCAATATTGAAGGTCCAAGGAATACATTGAACCTGCAGTGGTGTATCGGAAACTAATACTGGTCTCACAGGGAATGTTCGAACCACAGACTGTAAGAAGAGTCTCTAATCTTGTACTAAAGGCGGCATTGCGCCTTTTGTATTTAATTCAGATGCGATTTCTGTGTTTCATCATCAAAGTGAAGGTCGAAGGAATACATTGAACCTGCAGTGGTGTATCGGAAACTAATACTGTTCTCACAGGGAATGCTCAAAGCACCGACTGTAAGAAGAGTGTCTATTCCTGTACTAAAGGCGCATTGTGCCTTTTGTATTTAATTCCGATGCGATTTCTGTGTTTCATCGTCAATGTGTATGTCCAAGGAATACTTTGAACCTGTAGTGGTGTATCGGAAAATAATTCTGGTCTCACACGGAATGCTCAAAGCACCGAATGTAAGAAGAGTCTCTAATCTTGTACCGAAGGCGGCATTGAGCATTTTGTATTTAATTCCGATGCGATTTCTTTGTTTCATCGTCAATGTGAAGGTCCAAGGAATACATTGCACCTGCAGTGGTGTATCGGAAACTAAAATTGGTCTCACACGAAAGGATCAAATCACAGACTCTAAGAAGTCTCACTCTTCTTGCACTTAAGGCGGCATTGTGCCTTTTGTATTTAATTCCGATGTAATTTCGGTGTTTCATCGTCAATGTGTATGTCCAAGGAATACATTGAACCTGCAGTGGTGTATCGGAAACTAATACTGGTCTCACCGGGAATGCTCAAATCACCGATTGTAAGACGAGTCTATTTTCTTGTATTTAAGGCGGCATTGTGCCTTTTGTATTTAATTCCGATTCGATTTCTGTATTTAATCGTCAATATGGAGGCCAAGAAATACATTGAACCTGCAGTGGTCTATCAGAAACTAATACTGGTCTCACAGGGTATGCTAAAAGCACCGACTGTAAGAAGAGTCTGTATTGTTGTACTTAAGGCGGTATTTTGCCTTTTGTACTTAATTCCGATGCGAAATCTGTGCTTCTTCGTCAATGTGAAGGTCCTAGGAATACATTGAAATTGCAGTGGTCAATCGGAAACTAATACTGGTCTCACAGGGAATGCTCAAAGCACCGACTGTAAGAAGAGTCTCTATTCTTGTACTTAAGATGGAATAGTGCCTTTTGAATTTAATTCCGATGCGGTTTCTGTGTTTCTTCGTCAATGTGAAAGTCCAAGGAATACATTGAACCTGCAGTGGTGTATCGGAAACTAACACTGGTCTCACAGGGAATGCTCAAAACACCGACTGTAAGAAGAGTCTCTTATCTTGTACTTAAGGCGGCATTGCGCCTTTTGTATTTAATTCCGATGCGATTTCTGTGTTTCATCGCCAATGTGAAGGTCCAAGGAATACATTGAACCTGCAGTGGTGTATCGGAAACTAATACTGGTCTCACAGGGAATGCTCAAAGCACCGACTGTAAGAAGAGTCTCTATTCTTGTACTTAAGGCGGCATTGCGCCTTTTGTTTTTAATTCCGATGCGATTTCTGTGTTTCATCGTCAATGTGAAGGTCCAAGGAATACATTGAACCTGCAGTGGTGTATCGGAAACTGATACTTGTCTCACAGGGAATGCTCAAAGCACTGACTGTAAGAAGAGTCTCTTATCTTGTACTTAAGGCGGCATTGCGCCTTTTGTATTTAATTCCGATGCGATTTCTGTGTCTCATCGTCAATGTGAGGGTCCAAGGAATACATTGAACCTGCAATGGTGTATCGGAAACTAATCCCGGTCTCACAGGGAATGCTCAAAGCACCGACTGTAAGATAGGCTCTATTCTTGTACTTATGACGGCATTGTGCCTTTTGTAGTTAATTCCGATGCGATTTCTGTGTTTCATCGTCAATGTGAAGGTCCAAGGAATACATTGAACCAGCTGTGGTGTACCAGAAACTAAAACTGGTCTCACAGGGAATGCTCAAAGCACCGACTGTAATAAGAGTCTCTATTCTTGTACTTAAGGTGGCATTGCACCTTTTGTATTTAATTCCGATGCGATTTCTGTGTTTCAACGTCAATGTGAAGGTCCAAGGATTACATTGAACCTGCAGTGGTGTATCGGAAACTAATACTGGTCTCACAGGGAATGCTCAAAGCACCGACAGTAAGAAGAGTCTCTATTCTTGTACTTAAGGTGGCATAGCGCCTTTTGTAATTAATTCCGATGCGATCTCTGTGTTTCATCGTCAATGTGAAGGTCCAAGGAATACATTGAACCTGCAGTGGTGTATCGGAAACTAATACTGGTCTCACAGGGAATGCTCAAAGCACCGACTGTAAGAAGAGTCTCTATTCTTGTACTTAAGGCGGCATTGTGTCTTTTGTATTTATTACCGATGCGATTTCTGTGTTTCATGGTCAATGTCAAGGTCGGAGGAATACATTGAACCTGCAGTGGTGTATCGGAAACTAATACTGGTCTCACAGGGAATGCTCAAACCACCGACTGTAAGAAGGGTCTCAATTCTTGTACTTAAGGCGGCATTGTGCATTTTGTATTTAATTCCGATTCGATTTCTGTGTTTCATCGTCAATGTGAAGGTCCAAGGAATACATGGAACCTACAGTGGTGTATCAGAAACTAATACTGGGCTCACAGGGAATGCTCAAAGCAAATACTGTAAGAAGAGTCACAATTCTTGTACTTAAGGCGGCATTGTGCATTTTGTATTTAATTCCAATGCGATTTCTGTGTTTCATCGTCAATGTGAACGTCCAAGGAATACATTGAACCTGCAGTAGTGTATCGGAAACTAATACTGGTCTCACAGGGAATGCTCAAAGCACCGACTGTAAGAAGAGTCTCTATTCCTGTACTTAAGGCGCATTGTGCCTTATGTATTTAATTCCGATGCGATTTCTGTGTTTCATCGTCAATGTGTATGTCCAAGGAATACTTTGAACCTGCAGTGGTGTATCGGAAAATATTTCTGGTGTCACACGGAATGCTTAAAGCACCGAATGTAAGAAGAGTCTCTATTCTTGTACCGAAGGCGGCATTGAGCATTTTGTATTTAATTCCGATGCGATTTCTGTGTTTCATCGTCAATGTGAAGGTCCAAGGAATACATTGCACCTGCAGTGGTGTATCGGAAACTAAAACTGGTCTCACACGAATGGATCAAATCACAGACTCTAAGAAGTCACACTCTTCTTACACTTAAGGCGGCATTGTGCCTTTTGTATTTAATTCCGATATAATTTCGGTGTTTCATCGTCAATGTGTATGTCCAAGCAATACATTAGACTTGGAGTGGTGTATCGGAAACTAAAACTGGTCTCACAGGGAATGCGCAAGGCACCGACTGTAAGAAGGGTCTGTATTGTTGTACTTAAGGCGGCATTTTGCCTTTTGTATTTTATTCCGATGCGAAATCTGTGTTTCTTCGATAATGTGTAGGTCATAGGAATACATTGAAACTGCAGTGGTCAATCGGAAACTAATACTGGTCTCACAGGGAATGCTCAAAGCACCGACTGTAAGAAGAGTCTCTATTCTTGTACTTAAGATGGCATAGTGCCTTTTGAATTTAATTCCGATGCGATTTCTGTGTTTCATCGTCAATGTGAAGGTCCAAGGAATACAATGAACCGGCAGTGGTGTATCGGAAACTAAAACGTGTCTCACAGGGAATGCTCAAAGCACCGACTGTTAGATAGGCTCTATTCTTGTACTTATGACGGCATTGTGCCTTTTGTAATTAATTCCGATGCGATTTCTGTGTTTCATCGTCAATGTGAAGGTCCAAGGAATACATTGAACCAGCAGTGGTGTACCAGAAACTAAAACTGGTCTCACGGGAATGCTCAAAGCACCGACTGTAATAAGAGTCTCTATTCTTGTACTTAAGGTGGCATTGCACCTTTTGTATTTAATTCCGATGCGATTTCTGTGTTTCAACGTCAATGTGAAGGTCCAAGGAATGCATGGAACCTGCAGTGGTGTATCAGAAACTAATACTGGTCTCACAGGGAATGCTCAAAGCACAGACTGTAAGAAGAGTCTCTACTCTTGTACTTAAGGCGGCATTGCGTCTTTTGTATTTAATTCCGATGCGATTTTTATGTTTCAACGTCAATGCGAAGGTCCAAGGAATACATTGAACCTGCAGTGGTGTATCGGAAACTAATACTGGTCTCACAGGGAATGCTCAAGGCATCGACTGTCAGAAGAGTCTCTACTCTTGTACTTAAGGTGGCATTGCGCCTTTTGTATTTCATTCCGATGCGATTTCTGGGTCTCATCGTCAATGTGAATGTCAAGGAATACATTGAACCTGCAGTGGTGTATCGGAAACTAATACTGGTCTCACAGGGAATGCTCAAAGCACCGACTGTAAGAAGAGTCTCTATTCTTGTACTGATGACGGCATTGTGCCTCTTGTACTTAATTCCGATGCGATTTCTGTGTTTCATCGTCAATGTGAAGGTCCAATGTATACATTGAACCTGCAGTGCTGTATCAGAAAGTAATACTGGTCTCACAGGGAATACTCAAAGCACCGACTGTAAGAAGAGTCTCTATTCTTGTGCTTAAGGCGGCATTGCGATTTTTCAATTTAATTCCGATGCGATTTCTGTGTTTCATCGTCAATATTGAAGGTCCAAGGAATACATTGAACCTGCAGTGGTGTATCGGAAACTAAAACTGGTCTCACAGGGAATGTTCGAACCACAGACTGTAAGAAGAGTCTCTAATCTTGTACTTAAGGCGGCATTGCGCCTTTTGTATTTAATTCAGATGCGATTTCTGTGTTTCATCATCAAAGTGAAGGTCGAAGGAATACATTGAACCTGCAGTGGTGTATCGGAAACTAATACTGGTCTCACAGGGAATGCTCAAAGCACCGACTGTAAGAAGAGTGTCTATTCCTGTACTTAAGGCGCATTGTGCCTTTTGTATTTAATTCCGATGCGATTTCTGTGTTTCATCGTCAATGTGTAAGTCCAAGGAATACTTTGAACCTGTAGTGGTGTATCGGAAAATAATTCTGGTCTCACACGGAATGCTCAAAGCACCGAATGTAAGAAGAGTCTCTAATCTTGTACCGAAGGCGGCATTGAGCATTTTGTATTTAATTCCGATGCGATTTCTTTGTTTCATCGTCAATGTGAAGGTCCAAGGAATACATTGCACCTGCAGTGGTGTATCGGAAACTAAAATTGGTCTCACACGAAAGGATCAAATCACAGACTCTAAGAAGTCTCACTCTTCTTGCACTTAAGGCGGCATTGTGCCTTTTGTATTTAATTCCGATGTAATTTCGGTGTTTCATCGTCAATGTGTATGTCCAAGGAATACATTGAACCTGCAGTAGTGTATCGGAAACTAATACTGGTCTCACCGGGAATGCTCAAATCACCGATTGTAAGAAGAGTCTATTTTCTTGTATTTAAGGCGGCATTGTGCCTTTTGTATTTAATTCCGATTCGATTTCTGTATTTAATCGTCAATATGGAGGCCAAGGAATACATTGAACCTGCAGTGGTCTATCAGAAACTAATACTGGTCTCACAGGGTATGCTAAAAGCACCGACTGTAAGAAGAGTCTGTATTGTTGTACTTAAGGCGGCATTTTGCCTTTTGTACTTAATTCCGATGCGAAATCTGTGCTTCTTCGTCAATGTGAAGGTCCTAGGAATACATTGAAACTGCAGTGGTCAATCGGAAACTAATACTGGTCTCACAGGGAATGCTCAAAGCACCGACTGTAAGAAGAGTCTCTATTCTTGTACTTAAGATGGAATAGTGCCTTTTGAATTTAATTCCGATGCGGTTTCTGTGTTTCTTCGTCAATGTGAAAGTCCAAGGAATACATTTAACCTGCAGTGGTGTATCGGAAACTAACACTGGTCTCACAGGGAATGCTCAAAACACCGACTGTAAGAAGAGTCTCTTATCTTGTACTTAAGGCGGCATTGCGCCTTTTGTATTTAATTCCGATGCGATTTCTGTGTTTCATCGCCAATGTGAAGGTCCAAGGAATACATTGAACCTGCAGTGGTGTATCGGAAACTAATACTGGTCTCACAGGGAATGCTCAAAGCACCGAGTGTAAGAAGAGTCTCTATTCTTGTACTTAAGGCGGCATTGCGCCTTTTGTTTTAAATTCCGATGCGATTTCTGTGTTTCATCGTCAATGTGAAGGTCCAAGGAATACATTGAACCTGCAGTGGTGTATCGGAAACTGATACTTGTCTCACAGGGAATGCTCAAAGCACCGACTGTAAGAAGAGTCTCTTATCTTGTACTTAAGGCGGCATTGCGCCTTTTGTATTTAATTCCGATGCGATTTCTGTGTCTCATCGTCAATGTGAGGGTCCAAGAAATACATTGAACCTGCAATGGTGTATCGGAAACTAATCCCGGTCTCACAGGGAATGCTCAAAGCACCGACTGTAAGATAGGCTCTATTCTTGTACTTATGACGGCATTGTGCCTTTTGTAATTAATTCCGATGCGATTTCTGTGTTTCATCGTCAATGTGAAGGTCCAAGGAATACATTGAACCAGCAGTGGTGTACCAGAAACTAAAACTGGTCTCACAGGGAATGCTCAAAGCACCGACTGTAATAAGAGTCTCTATTCTTGTACTTAAGGTGGTATTGCACCTTTTGTATTTAATTCCGATGCGATTTCTGTGTTTCAACGTCAATGTGAAGGTCCAAGGATTACATTGAACCTGCAGTGGTGTATCGGAAACTAATACTGGTCTCACAGGGAATGCTCAAAGCACCGACTGTAAGAAGAGTCTCTATTCTTGTACTTAAGGCGGCATTGTGCCTTTTGTATTTATTACCGATGCGATTTCTGTGTTTCATGGTCAATGTCAAGGTCGAAGGAATACATTGAACCTGCAGTGGTGTATCGGAAACTAATACTGGTCTCACAGGGAATGCTCAAACCACCGACTGTAAGAAGGGTCTCTATTCTTGTACTTAAGGCGGCATTGTGCATTTTGTATTTAATTCCGATTCGATTTCTGTGTTTCATCGTCAATGTGAAGGTCCAAGGAATACATGGAACCTACAGTGGTGAATCAGAAACTAATACTGGGCTCACAGGGAATGCTCAAAGCACCGACTGTAAGAAGAGTCTCTACTCTTGTACTTAAGGCGGCATTGCGTCTATTGTATTTAATTCCGATGCGATTTCTATGTTTCAACGTCAATGTGAAGGTCCAAGGAATACATTGAACCTGCAGTGGTGTATCGGAAACTAATACTGGTCTCACAGGGAATGTTCAAAGCACCGACTGTAAGAAGAGTCCTTATTCTTGTACTTAAGGCGGCATTGCGCCTTTTGTAATTAATTCCAATGCGATTTCTGCGTTTCATCGTCAATGTGAATGTGCAAGGAATACATTGAACCTGCAGTGGTGTATCGGAAACTGATACTTGTCTCACAGGGAATGCTCAAAGCACCGACTGTAAGAAGAGTCTCTTATCATGTACTTAAGGCGGCATTGCGCCTTTTGTATTTAATTCCGATGCGATTTCTGTGTCTCATCGTCAATGTGAGGGTGCAAGAAATGCATTGAACCTGCAATGGTGTATCGGAAACTAATCCCGGTCTCACAGGGAATGCTCAAAGCACCGACTGTAAGATAGGCTCTATTCTTGTACTTATGACGGCATTGTGCCTTTTGTAATTAATTCCGATGCGATTTCTGTGTTTCATCGTCAATGTGAAGGTCCAAGGAATACATTGAACCAGCAGTGGTGTACCAGAAACTAAAACTGGTCTCACAGGGAATGCTCAAAGCACCGACTGTAATAAGAGTCTCTATTCTTGTACTTAAGGTGGTATTGCACCTTTTGTACTTAATTCCGATGCGATTTCTGTGTTTCAACGTCAATGTGAAGGTCCAAGGATTACATTGAACCTGCAGTGGTGTATCGGAAACTAATACTGGTCTCACAGGGAATGCTCAAAGCACCGACTGTAAGAAGAGTCTCTATTCTTGTACTTAAGGCGGCATTGTGCCTTTTGTATTTATTACCGATGCGATTTCTGTGTTTCATGGTCAATGTCAAGGTCGAAGGAATACATTGAACCTGCAGTGGTGTATCGGAAACTAATACTGGTCTCATAGGGAATGCTCAAACCACCGACTGTAAGAAGGGTCTCTATTCTTGTACTTAAGGCGGCATTGTGCATTTTGTATTTAATTCCGATTCGATTTCTGTGTTTCATCGTCAATGTGAAGGTCCAAGGAATACATGGAACCTACAGTGGTGAATCAGAAACTAATACTGGGCTCACAGGGAATGCTCAAAGCACCGACTGTAAGAAGAGTCTCTACTCTTGTACTTAAGGCGGCATTGCGTCTTTTGTATTTAATTAAGATGCGATTTCTATGTTTCAACGTCAATGTGAAGGTCCAAGGAATACATTGAACCTGCAGTGGTGTATCGGAAACTAATACTGGTCTCACAGGGAATGTTCAAAGCACCGACTGTAAGAAGAGTCCTTATTCTTGTACTTAAGGCGGCAATGCGCCTTTTGTAATTAATTCCAGTGCGATTTCTGCGTTTCATCGTCAATGTGAATGTGCAAGGAATACATTGAACCTGCAGTGGTGTATCGGAAACTAATACTGGTCTCACAGGGAATGCTGAAAACACCGACTGTAAGAAGAGTCTCTATTCTTGTACTTAAGGCGGCATTGTGCCTTTTGTATTTAATTCAGATGCGATTTCTGTGTTTCATCATCAATGTCAAGGTCGAAGGAATACATTGAACCTGCAGTGGTGTATCGGAAACTAATACTGGTCTCACAGGGAATGCTCAAAGCAAATACTGTAAGAAGAGTCACAATTCTTGTACTTAAGGCGGCATTGTGCATTTTGTATTTAATTCCAATGCGATTTCTGTGTTTCATCGTCAATGTGAACGTCCAAGGAATACATTGAACCTGCAGTGGTGTATCGGAAACTAATACTGGTCTCACAGGGAATGTTCAAAGCACCGACTGTAAGAAGAGTCTCTATTCCTGTACTTAAGGCGCATTGTGCCTTTTGTATTTAATTCCGATGCGATTTCTGTGTTTCATCGTCAATGTGTATGTCCAAGGAATACTTTGAACCTGCAGTGGTGTATCGGAAAATATTTCTGGTGTCACACGGAATGCTTAAAGCACCGAATGTAAGAAGAGTCTCTATTCTTGTACCGAAGGCGGCATTGAGCATTTTGTATTTAATTCCGATGCGATTTCTGTGTTTCATCGTCAATGTGAAGGTCCAAGGAATACATTGCACCTGCAGTGGTGTATCGGAAACTAAAACTGGTCTCACACGAATGGATCAAATCACAGACTCTAAGAAGTCACACTCTTCTTACACTTAAGGCGGCATTGTGCCTTTTGTATTTAATTCCGATGTAATTTCGGTGTTTCATCGTCAATGTGTATGTCCAAGCAATACATTAAACTTGGAGTGGTGTATCGGAAACTAATACTGGTCTCACAGGGAATGCGCAAGGCACCGACTGTAAGAAGAGTCTGTATTGTTGTACTTAAGGCGGCATTTTGCCTTTTGTATTTAATTCCGATGCGAAATCTGTGTTTCTTCGTCAATGTGTAGGTCATAGGAATACATTGAACCTGCAGTGGTGTATCGGAAACTAAAACGTGTCTCACAGGGAATGCTCAAAACACCGACAGTAAGAAGAGTTTCTATTCTTGTACTTAAGGCAGCATTGTGACTTTTGTATTTAATTCCGATGCGATTTCTGTGTTTCATCGTCAATGTGAAGGTCCAAGGAATACATTGAACCTGCAGTGGTGTATCAGAAACTAATACTGGTCTCACAGGGAATGCTCAAAGCACCGACTGTAAGAAGAGTCACTATTCTTGTACTTAAGGTGGAATTGCGCCTTTTGTATTTAATTCGGATGCGATTTCTGTGTTTCATCGTCAATGTGAAGGTCCAAGGAATACAATGAACCGGCAGTGGTGTATCGTAAACTAATACTGGTCTCACAGGGAATACTCAAAGCACCGACAGTAAGAAGAGTCTCTATTCTTGTACTTAAGGAGGCATTGTGCCTTTTGTATTTAACTCTGATGCGATTTCTGTGTTTCATCGTCAATGTGAAGGTCCAAGGACTACATTGAACCTCCAGTGGTGTATCAGAAACTAATACTGGTCACACAGGGAATGCTCAAAGCAATGACTGTAAGTAGAGTCTCTATTCTTGTACTTGAGGCGGCATTGGGCCTTTTGTATTTAATTCCGATGCGATTTCTGTGTTTCATCGTCAATGTGAAGGTCCAAGGAATACATTGAACCTGCAGTGGTGTATCGGAAACTAATACTGGTCTCACAGGGAATGCTCATGGCACCGACTGTAAGAAGAGTCTCAATTCTTGTACTTAAGACGGCATTGTGCCTTCTGTATTTAACTCCGATGCGATTTCTGTGTTTCTTCGTCAATGTGAAGGTCCTAGGAATACTTTGACCTGCAGTGGTGTATCGGAATCTAAAACTGGGCTCACAGGGAATGCTTAAAGCACCGACTGTCAGAAGAGTTTCTATTCTTGTACTTAAGGCGGCATTGTGCCTTTTGTATTTAATTCCGATGCGATTTCTGTGTTTCGTCGTCAATGTATATGTCCAAAGAATACACTGAACCGGCAGTGGTGTATCGGAAACTAATACTGGTCTCACAGGGAATGCTCAAAGCCCCAACTGTAAGAAGAGTCTCTATTCCTGTACTTAAGGCGGCATTGTGCATTATGTATTTAATTCCGATGCGATTTCTGTGTTTCATCGTCAATGTGTATGTCCAAGGAATAGTTTGAACCTGCAGTGGTGTATCGGAAAATATATCTGGTCTCACACGGAATGCTCAAAGCACCGACTGTAAGAAGAGTTTCTATTCCTGTACTGAAGGCGGCATTGAGCATTTTGTATTTAATTCCGATGCGATTTCTGTGTTTCATAGTCAATGTGAAGGTCAAAGGAATCATTGCACCTGCAGTGGTGTATCGGAAACTAAAACTGGTCTCACACGAAAGGATCAAATCACAGACTCTAAGAAGTCTCACACTTCTTGCACTTAAGGCGGCATTGTGCCTTTTGTATTTAATTCCGATGTAATTTCGGTGTTTCATCGTCAATGTGTATGTCCAAGGAATACATTAAACCTGCAGTGGTGTATCGGAAAATAATACCGGTCTCACAGGGAATGCGCAAGGCACCGACTGTAAGAAGAGTCTGTATTCTTGTACTTAAGGCGGCATTTTGCCTTTTGTATTTAATTCCGATGCGATTTCTGTGTTTCTTCGCCAATGTGAAGGTACTAGGAATACATTGAACATGCAGTGGTCTATCAGAAACTAATACTGATCTCACAGGGAATGCTCAAAGCACCGACTGTAAGAAGAGTCTCTATTCTTGCACTTAAGGCGGCATTGTGCCTTTTGTATTTAATTCCGATATAATTTCTGTTTTTCATCGTCAATGTGTATGTCCAGTCAATACATTGAACCTGCAGTGGTGTATCGGAAACTAATACTGGTCTCACAGGGAATGCTCAAAGCACCGAGTGTACGAAGAGTCTCTATTCTTGTACTTTAGGCGACTTTGTGCCTTTTGTATTTAATTCCGATGCGATTTCTCTTTTTCATCGTCAATGTGAAGATCCAAGGAATACATTGAACCTGCAATGATGTATCGGAAACTAATACTGGTCTCACAGGGAATGCTCGAAGCACCGACTGTAAGAAGAGTCTATATTCTTGTACCTAAGGCGGATTTGTGCCTTTTGTATTTAATTCCGATTCGATTTCTGTATTTCATCGTCAATGTGAAGGACCAAGGAATACTTTGAACTTGCAGTGGTGTATCGGAAACTATTACTGGTCTCACTGGAAAGGATAAAAACACAGACTCTAGTAAGTCTCACTCCTCTTGTACTTAAGGCGGCATTGAGTCTTTTGTATTTAATTCCGATGTAATTTCAGTGATTCGTCGTCAATGTGTATGTCCAAGGAATACATTGAACCTACAGTGGTGTATCGGAAACTAATACTGGTCTCACAGTTAATGCTCAAAGCACCGACTGTAAGAAGGATCTCTATTCTTGTTCTTAAGGCGGCATTGTGCATTTTGTATTTAATGCCGATGCGATTTCTGTGTTTCATCGCCAATGTGAAGGTCCAAGGAATAAACTGAACCTGCAGAGGTGTATCGGAAACTAATACTGGTCTCACAGGGAATGCTCAAAGCACCGACCGTAAGAAGGGTCTCTATTCTTGTACCTAAGGTGGCATTGTGCATTTTGTATTTAATTCCGATGCGATTTCTGTGTTTCATCGTCAATGTGAAGGTCCATGGGATACATTTAACCGGCAGTGGTGTATCGGAAACTAATACTTGTCTCACAGGGATTGCTCAAAGCACCGACTGTAAGAAGGGTCTCTATTCTTGTACTTAAGGCGGCATTGTGCCTTTTGAATTTAATTCCGATGCGATTTCTGTGTTTCATCGTCAATGTGAAGGTCCAAGGAATACATTGAACCTTCAGTGGTGTATCGGAAACTAATACTGGTCTCACAGGAAATGCTCATAACACCGACTGTAAGACGAGTCTCTATTCTTGTACTTACGCGTCAGTTTGCCTTTTTTATTTCATTCCGATGCGATTTCTGTGTTTCATAGCCAATGTGAAGGTCCAAGGAATACATTGAACCTGCAGTGGTGTATCAGAAACTAATACTGGTCTCACAGGGAATGCTCAAAGCACCGACTGTAAAAAGAGTCTCTATTCTTGTACTTAAGGCGACATTGTGCCTTTTGTATTTAGTTCCGATGCGATTTCTGTGTTTCATCGTCAATGTGAAAGTCCTAGGAATACATTGAACCTGCTCAGGTATACCGGAAACTAATACTGGTCTCACAGGGAATGCTGAAAGCACCGACTGTAAGAAGAGTCTCTATTCTTGTTCTTAAGCCGGCATTGTGCGTTTTGTATTTAATTCCGATGCGATTTTTGTGTTTCATCGTCAATGTGAAGGTCCAAGGAATGCATTGAGTCTGCAGTGGTGTATCGGAAACTTATACTGGTCTCACAGGGAATGCTCAAAACACCGACTGTAAGAAGAGTCTCTATTCTTGTACTTAAGGCGGCATTGGCCTTTTGTATTTAATACCGATGCGATTTCTGTGTTTCATCGTCAATGTCAAGGTCCAAGGAATACATTGAACCTGCAGTGGTGTATCGGAAACTAATACTGGTCTCACAGGGAATGCTCAAAGCACCGACTGTAAGAAGAGTCTCTATTCTTGTACTTAAGACGGCATAATTTTTTTTTAATTTAATTCCGATGCGATTTCTGTGTTTCTTCGTCAATGTGAAGGTCCAAGGAATACATTGAACCTGCGGTGGTGTATCGGAAACTAAAACTGGTCTCACAGGGAATGCTCAAAGCACCGACTGTAAGAAGAGTCTCTATTCTTGTACTTAAGGCGGCATTGTGCCTTTTGTATTTAATTCCGATGCGATATCTGTGTTTCATCGTCAATGTGAATGTCCAAGGAATACATTGAACCAGCAGTGGTGTATCAGAAACTAATTCTGGTCTCACAAGGAATGCTCAAAGCACCGACTGTAAGAAGGGTCTCTATTCTTGTACGTAAGGCGACATTGCGCCTTTTGTATTTAATTCCGATGCGATTTCTGTGTTTCATCGTCAATGTGAAGGTCCAAGGAATACATTGAACGTTCAGTGGTGTATCGGAAACTAATACTGGTCTCACAGGGAATGCTCAAAACACCGACTGTAAGACGAGTCTCTATTCTTGTACATAAGGTGGCATTGTGCCTTTTGTACTTAATTCCGATGCGATTTCTGTGTTTCATCGTCAATGTGAAGGTCCAAGGAATACATTGAACCTGCAGTGGTGTACCAGAAACTAAAACCTGGTCTCACAGGGAATGCTCAAAGCACCGACTGTAATAAGAGTCTCTATTCTTGTACTTAAGGCGGCATTGCGCCTTATGTATTTAATTCCGATGCGATTTCTGTGTTTCATCGTCAATGTGAAGGAACAAGGAATACATTGAACCTGCAGTGGTGTATCGGAAACTAATACTGGTCTCACAGGGAATGCTCATGGCACCGACTGTAAGAAGAGTCTCTATTCTTGTACTTAAGACGGCATTGTGCCTTCTGTATTTAACTCCGATGCGATTTCTGTGTTTCTTCGTCAATGTGAAGGTCAAAGGAATCATTGCACCTGCAGTGGTGTATCGGAAACTAAAACTGGTCTCACAGGAAAGGATCAAATCACAGACTCTAAGAAGTCTCACTCTTCTTGCACTTAAGGCGGCATTGTGCCTTTTGTATTTAATTCCGATGTAATTTCGGTGTTTCATCGTCAATGTGTATGTCCAAGGAATACATTAAACCTGCAGTGGTGTATCGGAAAATAATACTGGTCTCACAGGGAATGCGCACGGCACCGACTGTAAGAAGAGTCTGTATACTTGTACCTAAGGCGGCATTGTGCCTTTTGTATTTAATTCCGTTTCGATTTCTGTATTTCATCGTCAATGTGAAGGACCAAGGAATACTTTGAACTTGCAGTGGTGTATCGGAAACTATTACTGGTCTCACAGGAAAGGATAAAAACACAGACTCTAATAAGTCTCACTCCTCTTGTACTTAAGGCGGCATTGAGTCTTTTGTATTTAATTCCGATGTAATTTCAGTGATTCGTCGTCAATGTGTATGTCCAAGGAATACATTGAACCTACAGTGGTGTATCGGAAACTAATACTGGTCTCACAGTTAATGCTCAAAACACCGACTGTAAGAAGGGTCTCTATTCATGTACTTAAGGCGGCATTGTGCATTTTGTATTTAATTCCGATGCGATTTCTGTGTTTCATCGTCAATGTGAAGGTCCATGGGATACATTTAACCGGCAGTGGTGTATCGGAAACTAATACTTGTCTCACAGGGATTGCTCAAAGCACCGACTGTAAGAAGGGTCTCTATTCTTGTACTTAAGGCGGCATTGTGCCTTTTGAATTTAATTCCGATGCGATGTCTGTGTTTCATCGTCAATGTGAAGGTCCAAGGAATACATTGAACCTTCAGTGGTGTATCGGAAACTAATACTGGTCTCACAGGAAATGCTCAAAACACCGAATGTAAGACGAGTCTCTATTCTTGTACTTACGCGGCAGTTTGCCTTTTGTATTTCATTCCGATGCGATTTCTGTGTTTCATAGCCAATGTGAGGGTCCAAGGAATACATTGAACCTGCAGTGGTGTATCAGAAACTAATACTGGTCTCACAGGGAATGCTGAAAGCACCGACTGTAAGAAGAGTCTCTATTCTTGTTCTTCAGCCGGCATTGTGCCTTTTGTATTTAATTCCGATGCGATTTCTGTGTTTCATCGTCAATGGGAAGGTCCAAGGAATACATTGAACCTGCAGTGGTGTATCGGAAACTAATACTGGTCTCACAGGGAATGCTCAAAGCACCGACTGTAAGAAGAGTCTCTATTCTTGTACTCAAGGCGGCATTGCGCCTTTTGTATTTAATTCCGATGCGATTTCTGTGTTTCATCGTCAATGTGAAGGTCCAAGGAATACATTGAACCTGCAGTGGTGTATCGGAAACTGATACTGGTCTCACAGGGAATGCTCAAAGCACCGACTGTAAGAAGAGTCTCTAATCTTGTACTTAAGGCGGCATTGCGCCTTTTGTAGTTGATTCCGATGCGATTTCTGTGTCTCATCGTCAATGTGAAGGTCCAAGGAATACATTGAACCTGCAATGGTGTATCGCAAACTAATACCGGTCTCACAGGGAATGCTCAAAGCACCGACAGTAAGAAGTGTCTCTATTCTTGTACCTCAGGCACCATTGTGCCTTTTGTATTTAACTCCGATGCGATTTCTGTGTTTCATAGTCAGTGTGATGTCCAAGGAATACATTGAACCTGCAGTGGTTTATCAGAAACTAATACTGGTCTCACAAGGAATGCTCAAAGCACCGACGGTAGGAAGAGTCTCAACTCTTGTACTTAAGGTGGCATAGCGCCTTTTGTATTTAATTCCGATGCGATCTCTGTGTTTCATCGTCAATGTGAAGGTCCAAGGAATACATTGAATCTGCAGTGGTGTATCGGAAACTTATACTGGTCTCACAGGGAATGCTCAAAACACCGACTGTTAGAAGAGTCTCTATTCTTGTACTTAAGGCGGCATTGTGCCTTTTGTATTTAATACCGATGCGATTTCTGTGTTTCATCGTCAATGTCAAGGTCCAAGGAATACATTGAACCTGCAGTGGTGTATCGGAAACTAATACTGGTCTCACAGGGAATGCTCAAAGCACCGACTGTAAGAAGAGTCTCTATTCTTGTACTTAAGACGGCATAGTTTTTTTTTAATTTAATTCCGATGCGATTTCTGTGTTTCTTCGTCAATGTAAAGGTCCAAGGAATACATAGAACCTGCAGTGGTGTATCGGAAACTAATACTGGTCTCACAGGGAATGCTCAAAGCACCGACTGTAAGAAGAGTCTCTATTCTTGTACTTAAGGCGGCATTGTGCCTTTTGTATTTAATTCCGATGCGATTTCTGTGTTTCTTCGTCAATGTGAAGGTCCAAGGAATACATTGAACGTTCAGTGGTGTATCGGAAACTAATACTGGTCTCACAGGGAATGCTCAAAACACCGACTGTAAGACTAGTCTCTATTCTTGTGCATAAGGTGGCATTGTGCCTTTTGTACTTAATTCCGATGCGATTTCTGTGTTTCATCGTCAATGTGAAGGTCGAAGGAATACATCGAACCTGCAGTGGTGTACCAGAAACTAAAACTGGTCTCACAGGGAATGCTCAAAGCACCGACTGTAATAAGAGTCTCTATTCTTGTACTTAAGGTGGCATTGCGCCTTTTGTATTTAATTCCGATGCGATTTCTGTGTTTCAACGTCAATACGAAGGTCCAAGGAATACATTGAACCTGCAGTGGTGTATCGGAAACTAATACTGGTCTCCAGGGAATGCTCAAAGCACCGACAGTAAGAAGAGTCTCTATTCTTGTACCTCAGTCACAATTGTGCTTTTTGTATTTAACTCCGATGCGATTTCTGTGTTTCATCGTCAATGTGAAGGTCCAAGGAATACATTGAACCTGCAGTCGTGTATCAGAAACTAATACTGGTCTCACAGGGAATGCTCAAAGCACCGACTGTAAGAAGAGTCTCTATTCTTGTACTTAAGGCGGCATTGTGCCTTTTGTATTTAATACCGATGCGATTTCTGTGTTTCATTGTCAATGTCAAGGTCCAAGGAATACATTGAACCTGCAGTGGTGTATCGGAAACTAATACTGGTCTCACAGGAAATGTTCAAAGCACCGACTGTAAGAAGAGTCTCTATTCTTGCACTTAAGACGGCATAGTTTTTTTTTTTTAACTTAATTCCGATGCGATTTCTGTGTTTCATCGTCAATGTGAAGGTCCAAGGAATACATTGAACCTGCAGTGGTGTATCGGAAACTAATACCGGTCTCACAGGGAATGCTCAAAACACCGACGGAAAGAATATTTTCTATTCTTGATTTTAAGGCGGCATTGTGCCGTTTGTATTTGATACCGATGCGATTTCTGTGTTTCATCGTCAATGTGAAGGTCCAAGGAATACATGGAACCTGCAGTGGTGTATCAGAAACTAATACTGGTCTCACAGGGAATGCTCAAAGCACCAACTGTAAGAAGAGTCTATATTCTTGTACTTAAGGTGGCATTTCGCCTTTTGTATTTAATTCCGATGCTATTTCTGTGTTTCATCGTCAATGAAAAGGTCCAAGGAATACAATGAACCGGCAGTGGTGTATCGGAAACACATACTGGTCTCACAGGGAATGCTCAAAGCACCGACAGTAAGAAGAGTCTCTATTCTTGTACTTAAGGCGGCATTGTGCCTTTTGTATTTAACTCCGATGCGATTTCTGCGTTTCATCGTCAATGGGAAGGTCCAAGGAATACATTGATCCTGCAGTGGTGTATCGGAAACTAATACTGGTCTCACAGGGATTGCTCATGGCACCGACTGTAAAAAGAGTCTCTATTCTTGTACTTAAGACAACATTGTGCCTTTTGTATTTAATTCCGATGCGATTTCTGTGTTTCATCGTCAATGTGAAGGTCCAAGAAATACATTGAACCTGCAGTGGTGTATCAGAAACTAATACTAGTCTCACAGGGAATGCTCAAAGCACCGACTGTAAGAAGAGTCTCTATTCTTGTACTTAAGGCGGCATTGTGCCTTTTGTATTTAATTCCGATGCGATTTCTGTGTTTCATCGTCAATGTGAAGGTCCAAGGAATACATTGAACCTTCAGTGGTGTATCGGAAACTAATTCTGGTCTCACTGGGAATGCTCAAAGCACCGACTGTAAGACGAGTCTCTATTCTTGTACATAAAGAGGCATTGTGCCTTTTGTACTTAATTCCGATGCGATTTCTGTGTTTCATCGTCAATGTGAAGGTCCAAGGAATACATTGAACCTGCAGTGGTGTACCAGAAACTAAAACTGATCTCACAGGGAATGCTCAAAGCACCGACTGTAATAAGAGTCTCTATTCTTGTACATAAGGCGGCATTGCGCCTTTTGTATTTAATTCCGATGCGATTTCTGTGTTTCAACGTCAATGTGAAGGTCCAAGATATACATTGAACCTGCAGTGGTGTATCGGAAACTAATACTGGTCTCACAGGTAATGCTCAAAGCACCGACAGTAAGAAGAGTCGCTATTCTTGTACCTCAGACCACATTGTGCCTTTTTTATTTAACTCCGATGCGATTTATGTGTTTCATCGTCAATGTGAAGGTCAAAGGAATACATTGATCCTATAGTGGTGTATCGGAAACTAATACTGGTCTCACAGGGAATGCTCATAGCACCGACTGTAAGAAGAGTCTCTATTCTTGTACTTAAGACGGCATTGTGCCTTTTGTATTTAATTCCGATGCGATTTCTGTGTTTCATCGTCAATGAGAATGTCCAAGGAATACATTGAACCTTCAGTGGTGTATCGGAAACTAATTCTGGTCTCACAGGCAATGCTCAAAGCACCGACAGTAAGAAGAGTCTCTATTCTTGTACCTCAGTCACCATTGTGCTTTTTGTATTTAACTCCGATGCGATTTCTGTGTTTCATCGTCAATGTGAAGGTCCAAGGAATACATTGAACCTGCAGTGGTGTATCGGAAACTAATACAGGTCTCACAGGGAATGCCCAAAGCACCGACTGTATGAATGGTCTCTATTCTTGTACTTAAGGCGGCATTGTGCCTTTTGAATTTAATTCCGATGCGATTTTTGTGTTTCATCGTCAATGTAAAGGTCCAAGGGATACATTTAACCTGCAGTGGTGTATCGGAAACTAATACTGGTCTCACAGGGATTGCTCAAAGCACCGACTGTAAGAAGGGTCTCTATTCTTGTACTTAAGGCGGCATTGCGCCTTTTGAATTTAATTCCGATGCGATTTCTGTGTTTCATCGTCAATGTGAAGGTCCAAGTAATACATTGTGCCTGCAGTGGTGTATCGGAAACTAATACTGGTCTCACAGGGAATGCTCAGAGCACCGACAGTAAGAAGAGTCTCTATTCTTGTACCACAGTCACCATTGTGTTTTTGTATTTAACTCCGATGCGATTTCTGTGTTTCATCGTCAATGTGAAGGTCCAAGGAATACATTGAACCTGCAGTGGTGTATCGGAAACTAATACAGGTCTCACAGGGAATGCTCAAAGCACCGACTGTATGAATGGTCTCTATTCTTGTACTTAAGGCGGCATTGTGCCTTTTGAATTTAATTCCGATGCGATTTCTGTGTTTCATCGTCAATGTGAAGGTCCAAGGGATACATTGAACGGTAAGTGGTGTATCGGAAACTAATACTGGTCTCACAGGGAATGCTCAAAACACCGACTGTAGGACGAGTCTCTATTCTTGTACAAAAGGTGGCATTGTGCCTTTTGTAGTTAATTCCGATGCGATTTCTGTGTTTCATCGTCAATGTGAAGGTCCAAGGAATACATTGAACCTGCAGTGGTGTATCGGAAACTAATACAGGTCTCACAGGGAATGCTCAAAGCACCGACTGTATGAATGGTCTCTATTCTTGTACTTAAGGCGGTATTGTGCCTTTTGAATTTAATTCCGATGCGATTTCTGTGTTTCATCGTCAATGTGAAGGTCCAAGGGATACATTTAACCTGCAGTGGTGTATCGGAAACTAATACTGGTCTCACAGGGATTGCTCAAAGCACCGACTGTAAGAAGGGTCTCTATTCTTGTACTTAAGGCGGCATTGCGCCTTTTGAATTTAATTCCGATGCGATTTCTGTGTTTCATCGTCAATGTGAAGGTCCAAGGAATACATTGTGCCTGCAGTGGTGTATCGGAAACTAATACTGGTCTCACAGGGAATGCTCAAAGCACCGACAGTAAGAAGAGTCTCTATTCTTGTACCTCAGTCACCATTGTGCTTTTTGTATTTAACTCCGATGCGATTTCTGTGTTTCATCGTCAATGTGAAGGTCCAAGGAATACATTGAACCTGCAGTGGTGTATCGGAAACTAATACAGGTCTCACAGGGAATGCTCAAAGCACCGACTGTATGAATTGTCTCTATTCCTGTACTTAAGGCGGCATTGTGCCTTTTGAATTTAATTCCGATGCGATTTCTGTGTTTCATCGTCAATGTGAAGGTCCAAGGGATACATTGAGCTTTCAGTGGTGTATCGGAAACTAATACTGGTCTCACAGGGAATGCTCAAAGCACCGACAGTAAGAAGAGTCTCTATTCTTGTACCTCAGTCACCATTGTGCTTTTTGTATTTAACTCCAATGCGATTTCTGTGTTTCATCGTCAATGTGAAGGTCCAAGGAATACATTGAACCTGCAGTGGTGTATCGGAAACTAATACATGTCTCACAGGGAATGCTCAAAGCACCGACTGTATGAATGGTCTCTATACTTGTACTTAAGGCGGCATTGTGCCTTTTGAATTTAATTCCGATGCGATTTCTGTGTTTCATCGTCAATGTGAAGATCCAAGGGATACATCTAACCTGCAGTGGTGTATCGGAAACTAATACTGGTCTCACAGGGATTGCTCAAAGCACCGACTGTAAGAAGGGTCTCTATTCTTGTACTTAAGGCGCCATTGCGCCTTTTGAATTTAATTCCGATGCGATTTCTGTGTTTCATCCTCAATGTGAAGGTCCAAGGAATACATTGTGCCTGCAGTGGTGTATCGGAAACTAATACTGGTCTCACAGGGAATGCTCAAAGCACCGACAGTAAGAAGAGTCTCTATTCTTGTACCTAAGTCAAAATTGTGCTTTTTGTATTTAACTCCGATGCGATTTCTGTGTTTCATCGTCAATGTGAAGGTCCAAGGAATACATTGAACCTGCAGTGGTGTATCGGAAACTAATACAGGTCTCACAGGGAATGCTCAAAGAACCGACTGTATGAATGGTCTCTATTCTTGTACTTAAGGCGGCATTGTGCCTTTTGAATTTAATTCCGATGTGATTTCTGTGTTTCATCGTCAATGTGAAGGTCCAAGGGATACATTTAACCTGCAGTGGTGTATCGGAAACTAATACTGGTCTCACAGGGAATGCTCAAAACACCGACTGTAAGACGAGTCTCTATTCTTGTACTTAAGCCGGCATTGTGCCTTTTGTAGTTAATTCCGATGCGATTTCTGTGTTTCATCGTCAATGTGAAGGTCCAAGGAATACATTGGACCGGCAGTGGTGTACCAGAAACTAAAACTGGTCTCACAGGGAATGCTCAAATCACCGACTGTAATAAGAGTCTCTATTCTTGTACTTAAGGCGGCATTGCGCCTTTTGTATTTAATTCCGATGCGATTTCTGTGTTTCAACGTCAATGTGAAGGTCCAAGGAATACATTGAACCTGCAGTGGTGTATCGGAAACTAATACTGGACTCACAGGGAATGCTCAAAGCACCGACAGTAAGAAGAGTCTCTATTCTTGTACCTCAGTCACCATTGTGCTTTTTGTATTTAACTCCGATGCGATTTCTGTGTTTCATCGTCAATGTGAAGGTCCAAGGAATACATTGAACCTGCAGTGGTGTATCAGAAATTAATACTGGTCTCACAGGGAATGCTCAAAGCACCGACTGTAAGAAGAGTCTCTATTCTTGTACTTAAGGCGGCATTGCGCCTTTTGTATTTCATTCCGATGCGATTTCTGTGTTTCGTCGTCAATGTGAAGGTCCAAGGAATACATTGAACCTGCAGTGGTGTATCGGAAACCAATCTCTGTCTCACAGGGAATGCTCAAAGCACCGACTGTAAGAAGAGTCTCTATTCTTGTACTTAAGGCGGCATTGCGCCTTTTGTATTTCATTCCGATGCGATTTCTGTGTTTCATCGTCAATGTGAAGGTCCAAGGAATACATTGAACCTGCAGTGGTGTATCAGAAACTAATACTGGTCTCACAGGGAATGCTCAAAGCACCGACAGTAGGAAGAGTCTCTACTCTTGTACTTAAGGTGGCATAGCGCATTTTGTAATTAATTCCGATGCGATCTCTGTGTTTCATCGTCAATGTGAAGGTCCAAGGAATACATTGAACCTGCAGTGGTGTATCGGAAACTAATACTGGACTCACAGGGAATGCTCAAAGCACCGACTGTAAAAAGAGTCTCTATTCTTGTACTTAAGGCGGCATTGTGCCTTTTGTATTTAATACCGATGCGATTTCTGTGTTTCATTGTCAATGTCAAGGTCCAAGGAATACATTGAACCTGCAGTGGTGTATCGGAAACTAATACTGGTCTCACAGGGAATGCTCAAAGCACCGACTGTAAGAAGAGTCTCTATTCTTGTACTTAAGACGGCATAGTTTTTTTTTTTAATTTAACTCCGATGCGATTTCTGTGTTTCATCGTCAATGTGAAGGTCCAAGGAATACATTGAACCTGCAGTGGTGTTTCGGAAACTAATACTGGTCTCACAGGGAATGCTCAAAACACCGACTGTAAGAAGATTTTCTATTCTTGATCTTAAGGCGGCATTGTGCCGTTTGAATTTAATTCCGATGCGATTTCTGTGTTTCATCGTCAATGTGAAGGTCCAGGGAATACATTGAACCTGCAGTGGTGTATCAGAAACTAATACTGGTCACACAGAGAATGCTCAAAGCACCGACTGTAAGAAGAGTCTCTATTCTTGTACTTAAGGTGGCATTTCGCCTTTTGTATTTAATTCCGATGCGATTTCTGTGTTTCATCGTCAATGAGAAGGTCCAAGGAATACAATGAACCGGCAGTGGTGTATCGGAAACACATACTGGTCTCACAGGGAATGCTCAAATCACCGACAGTAAGAAGAGTCTCAATTCTTGTACTTAAGGCGGCATTGTGCCTTTTGTATTTAACTCCGATGCGATTTCTGTGTTTCATCGTCAATGTGAAGTTCCAAGGAATACATTGAACCTGCAGTGGTGTTTCGGAAACTAATACTGGTCTCACAGGGAATGCTCAAAACACCGACTGTAAGAAGATTTTCTATTCTTGATCTTAAGGCGGCGTTGTGCCGTTTGTATTTAATTCCGATGCGATTTCTGTGTTTCATCGTCAATGTGAAGGTCCAAGGAATACATTGATCCTGCAGTGCTGTATCAGAAACTAAAACTGGTCTCACAGGGAATGCTCAAAGCACCGACTGTAAGAAGAGTCTCTATTCTTGTACTTAAGGTGGCATTTCGCCTTTTGTATTTAATTCCGATGCGATTTCTGTGTTTCATCGTCAATGAGAAGGTCCAAGGAATACAATGAACCGGCAGTGGTCTATCGGAAACACATACTGGTCACACAGGGAATGCTCAAAGCACCGACAGTAAGAAGAGTCTCTATTCTTGTACTTAAGGCGGCATTGTGCCTTTTGTATTTAACTCCGATGCGATTTCTGTGTTTCATCGTCAATGTGAAGGTCCAAGGAATACATTGATCCTGCAGTGGTGTATCGGAAACTAATACTGGTCTCACAGGGAATGCTCATGGCACCGACTGTAAAAAGAGTCTCTATTCTTGTACTTAAGACAGCATTGTGCCTTTTGTATTTAATTCCGATGCGATTTCTGTGTTTCATCGTCAATGTTAAGGGCCAAGAAATACATTGAACCTGCAGTGGTGTATCACAAACTAATACTGGTCTCACTGGGAATGCTCAAAACACCGACTGTAAGACGAGTCTCTATTCTTGTACATAAAGAGGCATTGTGCCTTTTGTACTTAATTCCGATGCGATTTCTGTGTTTCATCGTCAATGTGAAGGTCGAAGGAGAACATTGAACCTGCAGTGGTGTATCGGAAACTAATACAGGCCTCACAGAGAAAGCTCAAAGCACCGACTGTAAGAATGGTCCCTATTCTTGTACTTAAGGCGGCATTGTGCCTTTTGAATTTATTTCCGATGCGATTTCTGTGTTTCATCGTCAATGTGACGGTCCAAGGGATACATTTAACCTGCAGTGGTGTATCGGAAACTAATACTGGTCTCACAGGGATTGCTCAAAGCACCGACTGTAAGAAGGGTCCGTATTCTTGTACTTAAGGCGGCATTGTGCCTTTTGAATTTAATTCCGATGCGATATCTGTGTTTCATCGTCAATGTGAAGGTCCAAGGAATACATTGTGCCTGCAGTGGTGAATCGGAAACTAATACTTGTCTCACAGGGAATCCTCAAAGCACCGACTGTAAGAAGAGTCTCTACTCTTGTACTTAAGGCGGCATTGTGTCTTTTGTATTTAATTCCGATGCGATTTCTGTGTTTCATCGTCAATGTGAAGGTCCAAGGAATACATTTAACCTGCAGTGGTGTATCGGAAACTAATACTGGTCTCACAGGGATTGCTCAAAGCACCGACTGTAAGAAGGGTCTCTATTATTGTACTTAAGGCGGCATGTGCCTTTTGAATTTAATTCCGATGCGATTTCTGTGTTTCATCGTCAATGTGAAGGTCCAAGGAATACATTGTGCCTGCAGTGGTGTATCGGAAACTAATACTGGTCTCACAGGGAATGCTCAAAGCACCGACAGTAAGAAGAGTCTCTATTCTTGTACCTCAGTCACCATTGTGCTTTTTGTATTTAACTCCGATGCGATTTCTGTGTTTCATCGTCAATGTGACGGTCCAAGGGATACTTTTAACCTGCAGTGGTGTATCGGAAACTAATACTGGTCTCACAGGGATTGCTCAAAGCACCGACTGTAAGAAAGGTCTCTATTCTTGTACTTAAGGCGGCATTGTGCCTTTTGAATTTAATTCCGATGCGATTTCTGTGTTTCATCGTCAATGTGAAGGTCCAAGGAATACATTGAACGTTCAGTGGTGTATCGGAAACTAATACTGGTCTCACAGGGAATGCTCAAAACACCGACTGTAAGACGAGTCTCTATTCTTGTACATAAGGTGGCATTGTGCCTTTTGTACTTAATTCTGATGCGATTTTTGTGTTTCATCGTCAATGTGAAGGTCCAAGGGATACATTGAACCTGCAGTGGTGTACCAGAAACTAAAACTGGTCTCACAGGGAATGCTAATATCACCGACTGTAATAAGAGTCTCTAATCTTGTACTTAAGGCGGCATTGCGCCTTTTGTATTTAATTCCGATGCGATTTCTGTGTTTCAACGTCAATGTGAGGGTCCAAGGAATACATTGAACGTTCAGTGGTGTATCGGAAACTAATACTGGTCTCACAGGGAATGCTCAAAACACCGACTGTAAGACGAGTCTCTATTCTTGTACATAAGGTGGCATTGTGCCTTTTGTACTTAATTCTGATGCGATTTCTGTGTTTCATCGTCAATGTGAAGGTCCAAGGAATACATTGAACCTGCAGTGGTGTACCAGAAACTAAAACTGGTCTCACAGGGAATGCTAATATCACCGACTGTAATAAGAGTCTCTATTCTTGTACTTAATGCGGCATTGCGCCTTTTGTATTTAATTCCGATGCGATTTCTGTGTTTCAACGTCAATGTGAAGGTCCAAGGAATACATTGAACCTGCAGTGGTGTATCGGAAACTAATACTGGTCTCACAGGGAATGCTCAAAGCACCGACAGTAAGAAGAGTCTCTATTCTTGTACCTCAGTCATCATTGTGCTTTTTGTATTTAACTCCGATGCGATTTCTGTGTTTCATCGTCAATGTGAAGGCCCAAGGAATACATTGAGCCTGCAGTGGTGTATCAGAAACTAATACTGGTCTCACAGGGAATGCTCAAAACACCGACAGTAGGAAGAGTCTGTACTCTTGTACTTAAGGTGGCATAGCGCATTTTGTATTTAATTCCGATGCGATCTCTGTGTTTCATCGTCAATGTGAAGGTCCAAGGAACACATTGAAATAGCAGTGGTGTATCGGAAACTAATACTGGACTCACAGGGAATGCTCAAAGCACCGACTGTAAGAAGAGTCTCTATTCTTGTACTTAAGGCGGCATTGTGCCTTATGTATTTAATACCGATGCGATTTCTGTGTTTCATAGTCAATGTGAAGGTCCAAGGAATACATTGAACCTGCAGTGGTGTATCAGAAACTAATACTGGTCTCACAGGGAATGCTCAAATCACCGACTGTAATTAGAGTCTCTATTCTTGTACTTAAGGCGGCATTGCGTCTTTTGTATTTAATTCCGATGCGATTTCTGTGTTTCAACGTCAATGTGAAGGTCCAAGGAATACATTGAACCGGCAGTGGTGTATCGGAAACTAATACTGGTCTCACAGGGAATGCTCAAAGCACCGACAGTAAGAAGAGTCTCTATTCTTGTACCTCAGTCACCATTGTGCTTTTTGTATTTAACTCCGATGCGATTTCTGTGTTTCATCGTCAATGTGAAGGTCCAAGGAATACATTGACCCTGCAGTGGTGTATCAGAAACTAATACTGGTCTCACAGGGAATGCTCAAAGCACCGACTGTAAGAAGAGTCTCTATTCTTGTACTTAAGGCGGCATTGCGCCTTTTGTATTTCATTCCGATGCGATTTCTGTGTTTCATCGTCAATGTGAAGGTCCAAGGAATACATTGAACCTGCAGTGGTGTATCGGAAACCAATCTTGGTCTCACAGGGAATGCTCAAAGCACCGACTGTAAGAAGAGTCTCTATTCTTGTACTTAAGGCGGCATTGCGCCTTTTGTATTTAACTCCGATGCGATTTCTGTGTTTCATAGTTAATGTGAAGGTCCAAGGAATACATTGAACCTGCAGTGGTGTATCAGAAACTAATACTGGTCTCGCAGGGAATGCTCAAAGCACCGACAGTAGGAAGAGTCTCTACTCTTGTACTTATGGTGGCATAGCGCATTTTGTAATTAATTCCGATGCGATCTCTGTGTTTCATCGTCAATGTGAAGGTCCAAGAAATACATTGAACCTGCAGTGGTGTATCGGAAACTAATACTGGACTCACAGGGAATGCTCAAAGCACCGACTGTAAGAAGAGTCTCTATTCTTGTACTTAAGGCGGCATTGTGCCTTTTGTATTTAATACCGATGCGATTTTTGTGTTTCATCGTCAATGTGAAGGTCCAAGGAATACATTGAACCTGCAGTGGTGTATCGGAAACTAATACTGGTCTCACAGGGAATGCTCAAAACACCGACTGTAAGAAGATTTTCTATTCTTGATCTTAAGGCGGCATTGTGCCATTTGTATTTAATTCCGATGCGATTTCTGTGTTTCATCGTCAATGTGAAGGTCCAAGGAATACATTGAAACTGCAGTGGTGTATCAGAAACTATTACTGGTCTCACAGGGAATGCTCAAAGCACCGACTGTAAGAAGAGTCTCTATTCTTGTACTTAAGGTGGCATTTCGCCTTTTGTATTTAATTCCGATGCGATTTCTGTGTTTCATCGTCAATGAGAAGGTCCAAGGAATACAATGAACCGGCAGTGGTGTATCGGAAACACATACTGGTCTCACAGGGAATGCTCATGGCACCGATTGTGAAAAGAGTCCCATTCTTGTACTTAAGACAGCATTATGTCTTTTGTATTTAATTCCGATGCGATTTCTGTGTTTCATCGTCAATGTTAGGGTCCAAGAAATACATTGAACCTGCAGTGGTGTATCACAAACTGTTACTGGTCTCACAGGGAATGCTCAAAGCACCGACTGTAAGAAGAGTCTCTATTCTTGTACTTAAGGCGGAATTGTGCCTTTGTATTTAATTCCGATGCGATTTCTGTGTTTCATCGGCAATGTGAAGGTCCAAGGAATACATTGAACCTTCAGTGGTGTATCGGAAACTAATACTGGTCTCACTGGGAATGCTCAAAACACCGACTGTAAGACGAGTCTCTATTCTTGTACATTAAGAGGCATTGTGCCTTTTGTACTTAATTCCGATGCGATTTCTGAGTTTCATCGTCAATGTGAAGGGCCTGCAGTGGTGTATCGGAAACTAATACAGGTCTCACAGAGAATGCTCAAAGCACCGACTGTAAGAATGGTCCCCATTCTTGTACTTAAGGCGGAATTGTGCCTTTTGAATTTATTTCCGATGCGATTTCTGTGTTTCGTCGTCAATGTGAAGGTCCAAGGGATACATTTAACCTGCAGTGGTGTATCGGAAACTAATACTGGTCTCACAGGGATTGCTCAAAGCACCGACTGTAAGAAGGGTCTCTATTCTTGTACTTAAGGCGGCATTGTGCCTTTTGAATTTAATTCCGATGCGATTTCTGTGTTTCATCGTCAATGTGAAGGTCCAAGGAATACATTGTGCCTGCAGTGGTGTATCGGAAACTAATACTTGTCTCACAGGGAAAGTTCAAAGCACCGACTGTAAGAAGAGTCTCTACTCTTGTACTTAAGGCGGCATTGTGCCTTTTGTATTTAATTCCGATGCGATTTCTGTGTTTCATCGTCAATGTGAAGGTCCAAGGAATACATTGAACCTGCAGTGGTGTACCAGAAACTAAAACTGATCTCACAGGGAATGCTCAAAGCACCGACTGTAATAAGAGTCTCCATTCTTGTACTTAAGGCGGCATTGCGCCTTTTGTATTTAATTCCGATGCGATTTTTTTGTTTCAACGTCAATGTGAAGGTCCAAGGGATACATTTAACCTGCAGTGGTGTATCGGAATCTAATACTGGTCTCACAGGGATTGCTCAAAGCACCGACTGTAAGAAGGGTTTCTATTCTTGTACTTAAGGCGGCATTGCGCCTTTTGAATTTAATTCCGATGCGATTTCTGTGTTTCATCGTCAATGTGAAGGTCCAAGGAATACATTGTGCCTGCCGTGGTGTATCGGAAACTAATACTTGTCTCACAGGGACTGCTCAAAGCACCGACTGTAAGAAGAGTCTCTATTCTTGTACTTAAGCCGGCATTGTGCCTTTTGTATTTAATTCCGATGCGATTTCTGTGTTTCATCGTCAATGTGAAGGTCCAAGGAATAGATTGAACCTGCAGTGGTGTATCGGAAACTAATACTGGTCTCACAGCGAATGCTCAAAGCACCGACTGTAAGAAGAGTCTCTATTCTTGTATTTAAGGCGGCATTGCGCCTTTCATATTTAATTCCGATGCGATTTCTGTGTTTCATCGTCAATGTGAAGGTCCAAGGAATACATTGAACCTGCAGTGGTGTATCGGAAACTAATACTGGTCTCACAGGAAATGCTCATAGCACCGACTGTAAGAAGAGTCTCTATTCTTGTACTTAAGGTGGCATTGCGCCATTTGTATTTAATTCCGATGCGATTTCTGTGTTTTATCGTCAATGTGAAGGTCCAAGGAATACATTGAACCAGCAACGGTGTATCAGAAAATAATACTGGACTCACAGGAAATGCTCAATGCACCGACTGTAAGAAGGGTCTCTATTCTTGTACTTAAGGCGGCATTGCGCCTTTTGTATTTCATTCCGATGCGATTTCTGTGTTTCATCGTCAATGTGAAGGTCCAAGGAATACACTGATCCTGCAGTGGTGTATCGGAACCTAATACTGGTCTCACAGGGAATTCTCATGGCACCGACTGTAAAAATAGTCTCTATTCTTGTACTTAAGA
This sequence comes from Schistocerca americana, assembly GCF_021461395.2. NCBI lineage: Eukaryota > Metazoa > Arthropoda > Insecta > Orthoptera > Acrididae > Schistocerca > Schistocerca americana. The sequence goes on along the minus strand of NC_060124.1, from coordinate 625,755,842 downwards.
CAGCATTGTGCCTTTTGTATTTAATTCCGATGCGATTTCTGTGTTTCATCGTCAATGTGAAGGTCCTAGAAATACATTGAACCTGCAGTGGTGTATCAGAAACTAATACTGGTCTCACATGGAATGCTCAAAGCACCGACTGTAAGAAGAGTCTCTAATCTTGTACTTAAGGCGGCATTGTGCCTTTTGTATTTAATTCCGATGCGATTTCTGTGTTTCATCGTCAATGTGAAGGTCCAAGGAATACATTGAACCTTCGGTGGTGTATCGGAAACTAATACTGGTCTCACAGGGAATGCTCAAAACACCGACTGTAAGACGAGTCTCTATTCTTGTACATAAGGTGGCATTGTGCCTTTGGTACTTAATTCCGATGCGATTTCTGTGTTTCATCGTCAATGTGAAGGTCCAAGGAATACATTGAACCTTCAGTGGTGTATCGGAAACTAATACAGGTCTCACAGGGAATGCTCAAAGCACCGACTGTAAGAATGGTCTCTATTCTTGTACTTAAGGCGGCATTGTGCCTTTTGAATTTAATTCCGATGCGATTTCTGTGTTTCATCGTCAATGTGAAGGTCCAAGGAATACATTGTGCCTGCAATGGTGTATCGGAAACTAATACTTGCCTCACAGGAAATGCTCAAAGCACCGACTGTAAGAAGAGTCTCCATTTCTTGTACTTAAGATGGCATTGGCCTTTTGTATTTAATTCCGATGCGAGTTCTGTGTTTCATCGTCAATGTGAAGGTCCAAGGGATACATTTAACCTGCAGTGGTGAATCGGAAACTAATACCGGTCTCACAGAGAATGCTCAATGTACCGACTGTAAGATAGGCTCTATTCTTGTACTTATGACGGCATTGTGCCTTTTGTATTTAATTCCGATGCGATTTCTGTGTTTCATCGTCAATGTGAAGGTCCTAGAAATACATTGACCCTGCAGTGGTGTATCAGAAACTAATACTGGTCTCACAGGGAATGCTCAAAGCACCGACTGTAAGAAGAGTCTCTATTCTTGTACTCAAGGCGGCATTGCGCCTTTTGTATTTCATTCCGATGCGATTTCTGTGTTTCATCGTCAATGTGAAGGTCCAAGGAATACATTGAACCTGCAGTGGTGTATCGGAAACCAATCTTGGTCTCACAGGGAATGCTCAAAGCACCGACTGTAAGAAGAGTCTCTATTCTTGTACTTGAGGCGGCATTGCGCCTTTTGTATTTAACTCCGATGCGATTTCTGTGTTTCATAGTTAATGTGAAGGTCCAAGGAATACATTGACCCTGCAGTGGTGTATCAGAAACTAATACTGGTCTCGCAGGGAATGCTCAAAGCACCGACAGTAGGAAGAGTCTCTACTCTTGTACTTATGGTGGCATAGCGCATTTTGTAATTAATTCCGATGCGATCTCTGTGTTTCATCGTCAATGTGAAGGTCCAAGAAATACATTGAACCTGCAGTGGTGTATCGGAAACTAATACTGGACTCACAGGGAATGCTCAAAGCACCGACTGTAAGAAGAGTCTCTATTCTTGTACTTAAGGCGGCATTGTGCCTTTTGTATTTAATACCGATGCGATTTCTGTGTTTCATCGTCAATGTGAAGGTCCAAGGAATACATTGAACCTGCAGTGGTGTATCGGAAACTAATACTGGTCTCACAGGGAATGCTCAAAACACCGACTGTAAGAAGATTTTCTATTCTTGATCTTAAGGCGGCATTGTGCCGTTTGTATTTAATTCCGATGCGATTTCTGTGTTTCATCGTCAATGTGAAGGTCCAAGGAATACATTGAAACTGCAGTGGTGTATCAGAAACTATTACTGGTCTCACAGGGAATGCTCAAAGCACCGACTGTAAGAAGAGTCTCTATTCTTGTACTTAAGGTGGCATTTCGCCTTTTGTATTTAATTCCGATGCGATTTCTGTGTTTCATCGTCAATGAGAAGGTCCAAGGAATACAATGAACCGGCAGTGGTGTATCGGAAACACATACTGGTCTCACAGGGAATGCTCATGGCACCGATTGTAAAAAGAGTCCCTATTCTTGTACTTAAGACAGCATTATGTCTTTTGTATTTAATTCCGATGCGATTTCTGTGTTTCATCGTCAATGTTAGAGTCCAAGAAATACATTGAACCTGCAGTGGTGTATCACAAACTATTACTGGTCTCACAGGGAATGCTCAAAGCACCGACTGTAAGAAGAGTCTCTATTCTTGTACTTAAGGCGGAATTGTGCCTTTTGTATTTAATTCCGATGCGATTTCTGTGTTTCATCGTCAATGTGAAGGTCCAAGGAATACATTGAACCTTCAGTGGTGTATCGGAAACTAATACTGGTCTCACTGGGAATGCTCAAAACACCGACTGTAAGACGAGTCTCTATTCTTGTACATTAAGAGGCATTGTGCCTTTTGTACTTAATTCCGATGCGATTTCTGAGTTTCATCGTCAATGTGAAGGGCCTGCAGTGGTGTATCGGAAACTAATACAGGTCTCACAGAGAATGCTCAAAGCACCGACTGTAAGAATGGTCCCCATTCTTGTACTTAAGGCGGAATTGTGCCTTTTGAATTTATTTCCGATGCGATTTCTGTGTTTCGTCGTCAATGTGAAGGTCCAAGGGATACATTTAACCTGCAGTGGTGTATCGGAAACTAATACTGGTCTCACAGGGATTGCTCAAAGCACCGACTGTAAGAAGGGTCTCTATTCTTGTACTTAAGGCGGAATTGTGCCTTTTGAATTTAATTCCGATGCGATTTCTGTGTTTCATCGTCAATGTGAAGGTCCAAGGAATACATTGTGCCTGCAGTGGTGTATCGGAAACTAATACTTGTCTCACAGGGAAAGTTCAAAGCACCGACTGTAAGAAGAGTCTCTACTCTTGTACTTAAGGCGGCATTGTGCCTTTTGTATTTAATTCCGATGCGATTTCTGTGTTTCATCGTCAATGTGAAGGTCCAAGGAATACATTGAACCTGCAGTGGTGTACCAGAAACTAAAACTGATCTCACAGGGAATGCTCAAAGCACCGACTGTAATAAGAGTCTCTATTCTTGTACTTAAGGCGGCATTGCGCCTTTTGTATTTAATTCCGATGCGATTTCTTTGTTTCAACGTCAATGTGAAGGTCCAAGGGATACATTTAACCTGCAGTGGTGTATCGTAAACTAATACTGGTCTCACAGGGATTGCTCAAAGCACCGACTGTAAGAAGGGTTTCTATTCTTGTACTTAAGGCGGCATTGCGCCTTTTGAATTTAATTCCGATGCGATTTCTGTGTTTCATCGTCAATGTGAAGGTCCAACGAATACATTGTGCCTGCCGTGGTGTATCGGAAACTAATACTTGTCTCACAGGGACTGCTCAAAGCACCGACTGTAAGAAGAGTCTCTATTCTTGTACTTAAGCCGGCATTGTGCCTTTTGTATTTAATTCCGATGCGATTTCTGTGTTTCATCGTCAATGTGAAGGTCCAAGGAATAGATTGAACCTGCAGTGGTGTATCGGAAACTAATACTGGTCTCACAGCGAATGCTCAAAGCACCGACTGTAAGAAGAGTCTCTATTCTTGTATTTAAGGCGGCATTGCGCCTTTCATATTTAATTCCGATGCGATTTCTGTGTTTCATCGTCAATGTGAAGGTCCAAGGAATACATTGAACCTGCAGTGGTGCATCGGAAACTAATACTGGTCTCACAGGAAATGCTCATAGCACCGACTGTAAGAAGAGTCTCTATTCTTGTACTTAAGGTGGCATTGCGCCATTTGTATTTAATTCCGATGCGATTTCTGTGTTTTATCGTCAATGTGAACGTCCAAGGAATACATTGAACCAGCAACGGTGTATCAGAAAATAATACTGGACTCACAGGGAATGCTCAATGCACCGACTGTAAGAAGGGTCTCTATTCTTGTACTTAAGGCGGCATTGCGCCTTTTGTATTTCATTCCGATGCGATTTCTGTGTTTCATCGTCAATGTGAAGGTCCAAGGAATACACTGATCCTGCAGTGGTGTATCGGAACCTAATACTGGTCTCACAGGGAATTCTCATGGCACCGACTGTGAAAATAGTCTCTATTCTTGTACTTAAGACAGCATTGTGCCTTTTGTATTTAATTCCGATGCGATTTCTGTGTTTCATCGTCAATGTGAAGGTCCTAGAAATACATTGAACCTGCAGTGGTGTATCAGAAACTAATACTGGTCTCACATGGAATGCTCAAAGCACCGACTGTAAGAAGAGTCTCTAATCTTGTACTTAAGGCGGCATTGTGCCTTTTGTATTTAATTCCGATGCGATTTCTGTGTTTCATCGTCAATGTGAAGGTCCAAGGAATACATTGAACCTTCGGTGGTGTATCGGAAACTAATACTGGTCTCACAGGGAATGCTCAAAACACCGACTGTAAGACCAGTCTCTATTCTTGTACATAAGGTGGCATTGTGCCTTTGGTACTTAATTCCGATGCGATTTCTGTGTTTCATCGTCAATGTGAAGGTCCAAGGAATACATTGAACCTTCAGTGGTGTATCGGAAACTAATACAGGTCTCACAGGGAATGCTCAAAGCACCGACTGTAAGAATGGTCTCTATTCTTGTACTTAAGGCGGCATTGTGCCTTTTGAATTTAATTCCGATGCGATTTCTGTGTTTCATCGTCAATGTGAAGGTCCAAGGAATACATTGTGCCTGCAATGGTGTATCGGAAACTAATACTTGTCTCACGGGAAATGCTCAAAGCACCGACTGTAAGAAGAGTCTCCATTTCTTGTACTTAAGATGGCATTGGCATTTTGTATTTAATTCCGATGCGAGTTCTGTGTTTCATCGTCAATGTGAAGGTCCAAGGGATACATTTAACCTGCAGTGGTGAATCGGAAACTAATACCGGTCTCACAGAGAATGCTCAATGTACCGACTGTAAGATAGGCTCTATTCTTGTACTTATGACGGCATTGTGCCTTTTGTAATTAATTCCGATGCGATTTATGTGTTTCATCGTCAATGTGAAGGTCCTAGAAATACATTGAACCTGCAGTGGTGTATCAGAAACTAATACTGGTCTCACAGGGAATGCTCAAAGCACCGACTGTAAGAAGAGTCTCTATTCTTGTACTTAAGGCGGCATTGTGCCTTTTGTATTGAATTCCGATGCGATTTCTGTGTTTCATCGTCAATGTGAAGGTCCAAGGAATACATTGAACCTGCAGTGGTGTATCGGAAACTAATACTGGCCTCACAGGGAATGCTCATAGCACCGACTGTAAGAAGAGTCTCTATTCTTGTACTTAAGATGGCATTGGCCTTTTGTATTTAATTCCGATGCGATTTCTGTGTTTCATCGTCAATGTGAAGGTCCAAGGGATACATTTAACCTGCAGTGGTGTATCGGAAACAAATACCGGTCTCACAGGGAATGCTCAAAGCACCGACTGTAAGATAGGCTCTATTCTTGTACTGATGACGGCATTGTGCCTTTTGTAATTAATTCCGATGCGATTTCTGTGTTTCATCGTTAATGTGAAGGTCCAAGGAATACATTGAACCTGCAGTGGTGTACCAGACACTAAAACTGGTCTCACAGAGAACGCTTAAAGCACCGACAGTAAGAAGAGTCTTTATTCTTGTACTTAAGGCGGGATTGTGCCTTTTGTATTTAACTGCGATGCGATTTCTGTGTTTCATAGTCAATGTGAAGGTCCAAGGAATACATTGAACCTGCAGTGGTGTATCGGAAACTAATACTGGTCTCACAGGGAATGCTCAAAGCACCGACAGTAAGAAGTGTCTTTATTCTTGTACTTAAGGCGGCATTGTGCCTTTTGTATTTAACTCCGATGCGATTTCTGTGTTTCATAGTGAATGTGAAGGTCCAAGGAATACATCGAATCTGCAGTGGTGTATCAGAAACTAATACTGGTCTCACAGGGAATGCTCAAAGCACCGACTGTAAGAAGGGTCTCTATTCTTGTACGTAAGGCGGCATTGCGCATTTTGTATTTAATTCCGATGCGATTTCTGTGTCTCATCGTCAATGTGTAGGTCCAAGGAATACATTGAACCTGCAGTGGTGTATCGGAAACTAATACCGGTCTCACAGGGAATGCTCAAAGCACCGACTGTAAGATAGGCTCTATTCTTGTACTTATGACGGCATTGTGCCTTTTGTAATTAATTCCGATGCGATTTCTGTGATTCATCGTCAATGTGAAGGTCCAAGGAATACATTGAACCTGCAGTGGTGTACCAGACACTAATACTGGTCTCACAGGGAATGCTCAAAGCACCGACAGTAAGAAGAGTCTTTATTCTTGTACTTAAGGCGGCATTGTGCCTTTTGTATTTAACTCCGATGCGATTTCTGTGTTTCATAGTCAATGTGAAGGTCCAAGGAATACATTGAACCTGCAGTGGTGTATCAGAAACTGAAACTGATCTCACAGGGAATGCTCAAAGCACCGACTGTAATAAGAGTCTCTATTCTTGTACTTAAGGTGGCATTGAGCCATTTGTATTTAATTCCGATGCGATTTCTGTGTTTCATCGTCAATGTGAAGGTCCAAGGAATACATTGAACTTTCAGTGGTGTATCGGAAACTAATACAGGTCTCACAGGGAATGCTCAAAGCACCGACTGTAAGAATGGTCTCTATTCTTGTACTTAAGGCGGCATTGTGCCTTTTGAATTTAATTCCGATGCGAATTCTGTGTTTCATCGTCAATGTGAAGGTCCAAGGGATACATTTAACCTGCAGTGGTGTATCGGAAACTAATACTGGTCTCACAGGGATTGCTCAAAGCACCGACTGTAAGAAGGGTCTCTATTCTTGTACTTAAGGCGGCATTGTGCCTTTTGAATTTAATTCCGATGCGATTTCTGTGTTTCATCGTCAATGTGAAGGTCCAAGGAATACATTGTGCTTGCAATGGTGTATCGGAAACTAATACGTGTCTCACAGGAAATGCTCAAAGCACCGACTGTAAGAAGAGTCTCCATTTCTTGTACTTAAGATGGCATTGGCCTTTTGTATTTAATTCCGATGCGATTTCTGTGTTTCATCGTCAATGTGAAGGTCCAAGGGATACATTTAACCTGCTGTGTTGTATCGGAAACTAATACCGGTCTCACAGGGAATGCTCAATGCACCGACTGTAAGATAGGCTCTATTCTTGTACTTATGACGGCATTGTGTCTTTTGTAATTAATTCCGATGCGATTTCTGTGTTTCATCGTCAATGTGAAGGTCCTACAAATACATTGAACCTGCAGTGGTGTATCAGAAACTAATACTGGTCTCACAGGGAATGCTCAAAGCACCGACTGTAAGAAGAGTCTCTATTCTTGTACTTAAGGCGGCATTGTGCCTTTTGTATTTAATTCCGATGCGATTTCTGTGTCTCATCGTCAATGTGTAGGTCCAAGAAATACATTGAACCTGCAGTGGTGTATCGGAAACTAATACTGGTCTCACAGGGAATGCTCATAGCACCGACTGTAAGAAGAGTCTCTATTCTTGTACTTAAGATGGCATTGGCCTTTTGTATTTAATTCCGATGCGATTTCTGTGTTTCATCGTCAATGTGAAGGTCCAAGGGATACATTTAACCTGCAGTGGTGTATCGGAAACTAATACCGGTCTCACAGGGAATGCTCAAGCACCGACTGTAAGATAGGCTCTATTCTTGTACTTATGACGGCATTGTGCCTTTTGTAATTAATTCCGATGCGATTTCTGTGTTTCATCGTCAATGTGAAGGTCCAAGGAATACATTGAACCTGCAGTGGTGTACCAGACACTATAACTGGTCTCACAGAGAATGCTCAAAGCACCGACAGTAAGAAGAGTCTTTATTCTCGTACTTAAGGCGGGATTGTGCCTTTTGTATTTAACTGCGATGCGATTTCTGTGTTTCATAGTCAATGTGAAGGTGCAAGGAATACATTGAACCTGCAGTGGTGTATCGGAAACTAATACTGGTCTTACAGGGAATGCTCAAAGCACCGACAGTAAGAAGTGTCTTTATTCTTGTACTTAAGGCGGCATTGTGCCTTTTGTATTTAACTCCGATGCGATTTCTGTGTTTCATAGTGAATGTGAAGGTCCAAGGAATACATCGAATCTGCAGTGGTGTATCAGAAACTAATACTGGTCTCACAGGGAATGCTCAAAGCACCGACTGTAAGAAGGGTCTCTATTCTTGTACGTAAGGCGGCATTGCGCATTTTGTATTTAATTCCGATGCGATTTCTGTGTTTCAACGTCAATGTGAAGGTCTAAGGAATACATTGAACCTGCAGTGGTGTACCAGACACTAAAACTGGTCTCACAGGGAATGCTCAAAGCACCGACAGTAGGAAGAGTCTCTATTCTTGTACTTAAGCTGGCATTGCGCCTTTTGTAATTAATTCCGATGCGATTTCTGTGTTTCATCGTCAATGTGAAGGTCCAAGGAATACATTGATCCTGCAGTGGTGTATCGGAAACTAATACTGGCCTCACAGGGAATGCTCATGGCACCTACTGTAAAAATAGTCTCTATTCTTGTACTTAAGACAGCATTGTGCCTTTTGTATTTAATTCCGATGCGATTTCTGTGTTTCATCGTCAATGTTAAGGTCCAATAAATACATTGAACCAGCAGTGGTGTATCACAAACTAATACTGGTCTCACAGGGAATGCTCAAAGCACCGACTGTAAGAAGAGTCTCTATTCTTGTACTTAAGGCGGCATTGTGCCTTTTGTATTTATTTCCGATGCGATTTCTGTGTTTCATCGTCAATGTGAAGTTCGAAGGAGAACATTGAACCTGCAGTGGTGTATCGGAAACTAATACAGGTCTCACAGAGAATGCTCAAAGCACCGACTGTAAGAATGGTCCCTATTCTTGCACTTAAGGCGGCATTGTGCATTTTGAATTTATTTCCGATGCGATTTCTGTATTTCATCGTCAATGTGAAGGTCCAAGGGATACATTTAACCTGCAGTGCTGTATCGGAAACTAATACTGGTCTCACAGGGAATGCTCAAAACACCGACTGTTAGACGAGTCTCTATTCTTGTACATAAGGTGGCATTGTGCCTTTTGTACTTAATTCCGATGCGATTTCTGTGTTTCATCGTCAATGTGAAGGTCCAAGGAATACATTGAACCTTCAGTGGTGTATCGGAAACTAATACAGGGCTTACAGGGAATGCTCAAAGCGCCGACTGTAAGAATGGTATCTATTCTTGTACTTCAGGCGGCATTGTGCCTTTTGAATTTAATTCCTATGCGAATTCTGTGTTTCATCGTCAATGTGAAGGTCCAAGGGATACATTTAACCTGCAGTGGTGTATCGGAAGCTAATACTGGTCTCACAGGGATTGCTCAAAGCACCGACTGTAAGAAGGGTCTCTATTCCTGTACTTAAGGCGGCATTGTGCCTTTTGAATTTAATTCCGATGCGATTTCTGTGTTTCATCGTCAATGTGAAGGTCCAAGGAATACATTGTGCCTGCAATGGTGTATCGGAAACTAATACTTGTCTCACAGGAAATGCTCAAAGCACCGACTGTAAGAAGAGTCTCTATTCTTGTACTTAAGGCGGCATTGCGCCTTTCGTATTTAATTCCGATGCGATTTCTGTGTTTCATCGTCAATGTGAATGTCCAAGGAATACATTGAACCTGCAGTGTTGTATCGGAAACTAATACTGGTCTCACAGGGAATGCCCAAAGCACCGACAGTAGGAAGAGTCTCTATTCTTGTACTTAAGCTGGCATTGCGTCTTTTGTAATTAATTCCGATGCGATTTCTGTGTTTCATCGTCAATGTGAAGGTCCAAGGAATACATTGAACCTGCAGTGGTGTATTGGACGCTAATACTGGTCTCACAGGGAATGCTCAAAGCACCGACTGTAAGAAGAGTCTCTATTCTTGTACTTAAGGCGGCATTGTGCCTTTTCTAATTAATACCGATGCGATTTCTGTGTTTCATCGTCAATGTCAAGGTCCAAGGAATACATTGAACCTGCAGTGGTGTATCGGAAACTAATACTGGTCTCACAGGGAATGCTCAAAACACTGACTGTAAGACGAGTCTCTATTCTTGTACATATGGTGCCATTGTGCCTTTTGTACTTAATTCCGATGCGATTTCTGTGTTTCATCGTCAATGTGAAGGTGCAAGGAATACATTGAACCTTCAGTGGTGTATCGGAAACTAATACAGGTCTCACAGGGAATGCTCAAAGCACCGACTGTAAAAATGGTCTCTATTCTTGTACTTAAGGCGGCATTGTGCCTTTTGAATTTAATTCCGATGCGATTTCTGTGTTTCATCGTCAATGTGAAGGTCCAAGGGATACATTTAACCTGCAGTGGTGTATCGGAAACTAATACTGGTCTCACAGGGATTGCTCAAAGCACCGACTGTAAGAAGGGTCTCTATTCCTGTACTTCTGGCGGCATTGTGCCTTTTGAATTTAATTCCGATGCGATTTCTGTGTTTCATCATCAATGTGAAGGTCCAAGGAATACATTGTGCCTGCAATGGTGTATCGGAAACTAATACTTGTCTCACAGGAAATGCTCAAAGCACCGACTGTAAGAAGAGTCTCTATTCTTGTACTTAAGGCGGCATTGCGCCTTTCGTATTTAATTCCGATGCGATTTCTGTGTTTCATCGTCAATGCGAATGTCCAAGGAATACATTGAACCTGCAGTGTTGTATCGGAAACTAATACTGGTCTCACAGGGAATGCTCATAGCACCGACTGTTAGAAGAGTCTCTATTCTTGTACTTAAGATGGCATTGGCCTTTTGTATTTAATTCCGATGCGATTTCTGTGTTTCATCGTCAATGTGAAGGTCCAAGGGATACATTTAACCTGCAGTGGTGTATCGGAAACTAATACCGGTCTCACAGGGAATGCTCAAAGCACCGACTGTTAGATAGGCTCTATTCTTGTACTTATGACGGCATTGTGCATTTTGTAATTAATTCCGATGCGATTTCTGTGTTTCATCGTCAATGTGAAGGTCCAAGGAATACATTGAACCTGCAGTGGTGTACCAGACACTAAAACTGGTCTCACAGAGAATGCTCAAGGCACCGACAGTAAGAAGAGTCTTTATTCTTGTACTTAAGGCGGGATTGTGCCTTTTGTATTAAACTCCGATGCGATTTCTGTGTTTCATAGTGAATGTGAAGGTCCAAGGAATACATTGAACCTGCAGTGGTGTATCAGAAACAAATAATGGTCTCACAGGGAATGCTCAAAGCACCGACTGTAAGAAGAGTCTCAATTCTTGTACTTAAGACGGCATAGTGTGTTTTGAATTTAATTCCGATGCAATTTCTGTGTTTCATCGTCAATGTGAAGGTCCAAGGAATACATTGAACCTGCAGTGGTGTATCGGAAATTAATACTGGTCTCACAGGGAATGCTCAAAGCAACGACTGTAAGAAGATTTTCTATTCTTGTACTTAAGGCGGCATTGTGCCATTTGTATTTAATTCCGATGCGATTTCTGTGTTTCATCGTCAATGAGGAGGTCCAAGGAATACAATGAACCAGCAGTCGTGTATCGGAAACTAATACTGGTCTCACAGGGAATGCTCAAAGCACCGACAGTAAGAAGAGTCTCTATTCTTGTACTTAAGGCGGCGTTGTGCCTTTTGTATTAAACTCCGATGCGATTTCTGTGTTTCATCGTCAATGTGCAGTTCCAAGGAATACATTGATCCTGCAGTGCTGTATCGGAAACTAATACTGGTCTCACAGGGAATGCTCATGGCACCGACTGTAAAAAGAGTCTCTATTCTTGTACTTAAGACAGCATTGTGCCTTTTGTATTTAATTCCGATGCGATTTCTGTGTTTCATCGTCAATGTGAAGGTCCAAGAAATACATTGAACTTGCAGTGGTGTATCAGAAACTAATACTGGTCTCACAGGGAATGCTCAAAGCACCGACTGTAAGAAGAGTCTCTCTTCTTGTACTTAAGGCGGCATTGCGCCTTTTGTATTTAATTCCGATGCGATTTCTGTGTTTCATCGTCATTGTGAAGGTCCAAGGAATACATTGAACGTTCAGAGGTGTATCGGAAACTAATACTGGTCTCACAGGGAATGCTCAAAACACCGACTGTAAGACGAGTCCCTATTCTTGTACATAAGGTGGTATTGTGCCTTTTGTACTTAATTCCGATGCTATTTCTGTGTTTCATCGTCAATGTCAAGGTCCAAGGAATACACTGATCCTTCAGTGGTGTATCGGAAACTAATACAGGTCTCGAAGGGAATGCTCAAAGCACCGATGGTATGAATGGTCTCTATTCTTGTACTTAATGCGGCATTGTGCCTTTTGAATTTAATTCCGATGCGATTTCTGTGTATCATCGTCAATGTAAAGGTCCAAGGGTACATTTAACCTGCAGTGGTGTATCGGAAACTAATACTGGTCTCACAGGGATTGCTCAAAGCACCGACTGTAAGAAGGGTCTCTATTCTTGTACATAAGGCGGCATTGTGCCTTTTGAATTTAATTCCGATACGATTTCTGTGTTTCATCGTCGATGTGAAGGTCCAAGGAATACATTGTGCCTGCCGTGGTGTATCGGAAATTAATACTTGTCTCACAGGGAATGCTCAAAGCACCGACTGTAAGAAGGGTCTCTATTCTTGTACTTATGACGGCATTGTGCCTTTTGTATTTAACTCCGTTGCGATTTCTGTGTTTCATAGTGAATGTGAAGGTCCAAGGAATACATTGAACCTGCAGTGGTGTATCGGAAACTAATACTGGTCTCACAGGGAATGCTCAAAACACCGATTATAAGACGAGTTTCTACTCTTGTACATAAGGTGGCATTGTGCCTTTTGTACTTAATTCCGATGCGATTTCTGTATTTCATCGTCAATGTGAAGGTCCAAGGAATACATTGATCCTGCAGTGGTGTATCGGAAACTAATACTGGTCTCACAGGGAATTCTCATGGCACCGACTGTAAAAAGATTCTCTATTCTTGTACTTAAGACAGCATTGTGCCTTTTGTATTTAATTCCGATGCGATTTCTGTGTTTCATCGTCAATGTGAACGTCCTACAAATACATTGAACCTGCAGTGGTGTATCAGAAACTAATACTGGTCTCACAGGGAATGCTCAAAGCACCGACTGTGAGAAGAGTCTCTATTCTTGTACTTAAGGCGGCATTGTGCCTTTTGTATTTATTTCCGATGCGATTTCTGTGTTTCATCGCAAATGTGAAGGTCCAAGGAATACATTGAACCTTCAGTGGTGTATCGGAAACTAATACTGGTCTCACAGGGAATGCTCAAAACACCGACTGTAACACGAGTCTCTATTCTTGTACATAAGGTGGCATTGTGCCTTTTGTACTTAATTCCGATGCGATTTCTGTGTTTCATCGTCAATGTGAAGGTCCAAGGAATACATTGAACCTGCAGTGGTGTATCAGAAACTAATACTGGTCTCACAGGGAATGCTCAAAGCACCGACTGTAAGAAGAGTCTCTATTCTTGTACTTACGGCGGCATTGCGCCTTTCGTATTTAATTCCGATGCGATTTCTGTGTTTCATCGTCAGTGTGAATGTCCAAGGAGTACATTGAACCTGCAGTGGTGTATCGGAAACTAATACTGGTCTCACAGGGAATGCTCATAGCACCGACTGTAAGAAGAGTCTCTATTCTTGTACTTAAGATGGCATTGGCCTTTTGTATTTAATTCCGATGCGATTTCTGTGTTTCATCGTCAATGTGAAGGTCCAAGGGATACATTTAACCTGCAGTGGTGTATCGGTAACTAATACCGGTCTCACAGGAAATGCTCAAAGCACCGACTGTAAGATAGGCTCTATTCTTGTACTTATGACGGCATTGTTCCTTTTGTAATTAATTCCGATGCGATTTATGTGTTTCATCGTCAATGTGAAGGTCCAAGGAATACATTGAAACTGCAGTGGTGTATCAGAAACTAATACTGGTCTCACAGGGAATGCTCAGAGCACCGACTGTAAGAAGAGTCTCTATTCTTGTACTTAAGGGGGCATTTCGCCTTTTGTATTTAATTCCGATGCGATTTCTGTGTTTCATCGTCAATGAGGAGGTCCAAGGAATACAATGAACCGGCAGTGGTGTATCGGAAACTAATACTGGTCTCACAGGGAATGCTCAAAGCACCGACAGTAAGAAGAGTCTCTATTCTTGTACTTAAGGCGGCGTTGTGCCTTTTGTATTAAACTCCGATACGATTTCTGTGTTTCATCGTCAATGTGCAGGTCCAAGGAATACATTGATCCTGCAGTGCTGTATCGGAAACTAATACTGGTCTCACAGGGAATGCTCATGGCACCGACTGTAAAAAGAGTCTCTATTCTTGTACTTAAGACAGCATTGTGCCTTTTGTATTTAATTCCGATGCGATTTCTGTGTTTCATCGTCAATGTGAAGGTCCAAGAAATACATTGAACTTGCAGTGGTGTATCAGAAACTAATACTGGTCTCACAGGGAATGCTCACAGCACCGACTGTAAGAAGAGTCTCTCTTCTTTTACTTAAGGCGGCATTGCGCCTTTTGTATTTAATTCCGATGCGATTTCTGTGTTTCATCGTCAATGTGAATGTCCAAGGAATACATTGAACGTTCAGTGGTGTATCGGAAACTAATACTGGTCTCACAGGGAATGCTCGAAACACCGACTGTAAGACGAGTCCCTATTCTTGTACATAAGGTGGCATTGTGCCTTTTGTACTTAATTCCGATGCTATTTCTGTGTTTCATCGTCAATGTCAAGGTCCAAGGAATACACTGATCCTTCAGTGGTGTATCGGAAACTAATACAGGTCTCGAAGGGAATGCTCAAAGCACCGACTGTATGAATGGTCTCTATTCTTGTACTTAATGCGGCATTGTGCCTTTTGAATTTAATTCCGATACGATTTCTGTGTTTCATCGTCGATGTGAAGGTCCAAGGAATACATTGTGCCTGCCGTGGTGTATCGGAAATTAATACTTGTCTCACAGGGAATGCTCAAAGCACCGACTGTAAGAAGAGTCTCTATTCTTGTACTTAAGCCGGCATTGTGCCTTTTGTATTTAATTCCGATGCGATTTCTGTGTTTCATTGACAATGTGAAGGTCCAAGGAATACATTGAACCTGCAGTGGTGTATCGGAAACTAATACTTGTCTCACAGGAAATGCTCATAGCACCGACTGTAAGAAGAGTCTCTATTCTTGCACTTAAGACGGCATTGTGCCTTTTGTATTTAATTCCGATGCGATTTTTGTGTTTTATCGTCAATGTGAAGGTCCAAGGAGTACATTGAACCAGCAGTGGTGTATCAGAAACTAATACTGTACTCACAGGGAATGCTCAAAGCACCGACTGAAAGAAGGGTCTCTATTCTTGTACTTATGACGGCATTGTGCCTTTTGTATTTAACTCCGATGCGATTTCTGTGTTTCATAGTGAATGTGAAGGTCCAAGGAATACATTGAACCTGCAGTGGTGTATCGGAAACTAATACTGGTCTCACAGGGAATGCTCAAAACACCGATTGTAAGACGAGTTTCTATTCTTGTACATAAGGTGGCATTGTGCCTTTTGTACTTAATTCCGATGCGATTTCTGTGTTTCATCGTCAATGTGGAGGTCCAAGGAATACATTGATCCTGCAGTGGTGTATCGGAAACTAATACTGGTCTCACAGGGAATGCTCAAAGCACCGACAGTAAGAAGAGTCTCTATTCTTGTACCTCAGGCACCATTGTGCCTTTTGTATTTAACTCCGATACGATTTCTGTATTTCATCGTCAATGTGAAGGTCCAAGGAATACATTGATCCTGCAGTGGTGTATCGGAAACTAATACTGGTCTCACAGGGAATTCTCATGGCACCGACTGTAAAAAGATTCTCTATTCTTGTACTTAAGACAGCATTGTGCCTTTTGTATTTAATTCCGATGCGATTTCTGTGTTTCATCGTCAATGTGAACGTGATAGAAATACATTGAACCTGCAGTGGTGTATCAGAAACTAATACTGGTCTCACAGGGAATGCTCAAAGCACCGACTGTGAGAAGAGTCTCTATTCTTGTACTTAAGATGGCATTGGCCTTTTGTATTTAATTCCGATGCGATTTCTGTGTTTCATCGTCAATGTGAAGGTCCAAGGGATACATTTAACCTGCAGTTGTGTATCGGTAACTAATACCGGTCTCACAGGAAATGCTCAAAGCACCGACTGTAAGATAGGCTCTATTCTTGTACTTATGACGGCATTGTTCCTTTTGTAATTAATTCCGATGCGATTTCTGTGTTTCATCGTCAATGTGAAGGTCCAAGGAATACATTGAACCTGCAGTGGTGTACCAGACACTAAAACTCGCCTCACAGAGAATGCTCAAAGCACCGACAGTAAGAAGAGTCTTTACTCTTGTACTTAAGGCGGGATTGTGCCTTTTGTATTTAATTCCGATGCGATTTCTGTGTTTCATCGTCAATGTGAAGGTCCAAGGGATACATTTAACCTGCAGTGGTGTATCGGAAACTAATACCGGTCTCACAGTGAATGCTCAAAGCACCGACTGTAAGATAGGCTCTATTCTTGTACTTATGACGGCATTGTGCCTTTTGTAATTAATTCCGATGCGATTTCTGTGTTTCATCGTCAATGTGAAGGTCCAAGGAATACATTGAACCTGCAGTGGTGTATCGGAAATTAATACTGGTCTCACAGGGAATGCTCAAAGCAACGACTGTAAGAAGATTTTCTATTCTTGTACTTAAGGCGGCATTGTGCCATTTGTATTTAATTCCGATGCGATTTCTGTGTTTCATCGTCAATGAGGAGGTCCAAGGAATACAATGAACCAGCAGTCGTGTATCGGAAACTAATACTGGTCTCACAGGGAATGCTCAAAGCACCGACAGTAAGAAGAGTCTCTATTCTTGTACTTAAGGCGGCGTTGTGCCTTTTGTATTAAACTCCGATGCGATTTCTGTGTTTCATCGTCAATGTGCAGTTCCAAGGAATACATTGATCCTGCAGTGCTGTATCGGAAACTAATACTGGTCTCACAGGGAATGCTCATGGCACCGACTGTAAAAAGAGTCTCTATTCTTGTACTTAAGACAGCATTGTGCCTTTTGTATTTAATTCCGATGCGATTTCTGTGTTTCATCGTCAATGTGAAGGTCCAAGAAATACATTAAACTTGCAGTGGTGTATCAGAAACTAATACTGGTCTCACAGGGAATGCTCAAAACACCGACTGTAAGACGAGTCCCTATTCTTGTACATAAGGTGGCATTGTGCCTTTTGTACTTAATTCCGATGCTATTTCTGTGTTTCATCGTCAATGTCAAGGTCCAAGGAATACACTGATCCTTCAGTGGTGTATCGGAAACTAATACAGGTCTCGAAGGGAATGCTCAAAGCACCGATGGTATGAATGGTCTCTATTCTTGTACTTAATGCGGCATTGTGCCTTTTGAATTTAATTCCGATGCGATTTCTGTGTATCATCGTCAATATGAAGGTCCAAGGGTACATTTAACCTGCAGTGGTGTATCGGAAACTAATACTGGTCTCACAGGGATTGCTCAAAGCACCGACTGTAAGAAGGGTCTCTATTCTTGTACATAAGGCGGTATTGTGCCTTTTGACTTTAATTCCGATACGATTTCTGTGTTTCATCGTCGATGTGAAGGTCCAAGGAATACTTTGTGCCTGCCGTGGTGTATCGGAAATTAATACTTGTCTCACAGGGAATGCTCAAAGCACCGACTGTAAGAAGAGTCTCTATTCTTGTACTTAAGCCGGCATTGTGCCTTTTGTATTTAATTCCGATGCGATTTCTGTGTTTCATCGTCAATGTGAAGGTCCAAGGAATACATTGAACCAGCAGTGGTGTATCAGAAACTAATACTGTACTCACAGGGAATGCTCAAAGCACCGACTGTAAGAAGGGTCTCTATTCTTGTACTTATGACGGCATTGTGCCTTTTGTATTTAACTCCGTTGCGATTTCTGTGTTTCATAGTGAATGTGAAGGTCCAAGGAATACATTGAACCTGCAGTGGTGTATCGGAAACTAATACTGGTCTCACAGGGAATGCTCAAAACACCGATTATAAGACGAGTTTCTACTCTTGTACATAAGGTGGCATTGTGCCTTTTGTACTTAATTCCGATGCGATTTCTGTATTTCATCGTCAATGTGAAGGTCCAAGGAATACATTGATCCTGCAGTGGTGTATCGGAAACTAATACTGGTCTCAAAGGGAATTCTCATGGCACCGACTGTAAAAAGATTCTCTATTCTTGTACTTAAGACAGCATTGTGCCTTTTGTATTTAATTCCGATGCGATTTCTGTGTTTCATCGTCAATGTGAACGTCCTACAAATACATTGAACCTGCAGTGGTGTATCAGAAACTAATACTGGTCTCACAGGGAATGCTCAAAGCACCGACTGTGAGAAGAGTCTCTATTCTTGTACTTAAGGCGGCATTGTGCCTTTTGTATTTATTTCCGATGCGATTTCTGTGTTTCATCGTCAATGTGAAGGTCCAAGGAATACATTGAACCTTCAGTGGTGTATCGGAAACTAATACTGGTCTCACAGGGAATGCTCAAAACACCGACTGTAACACGAGTCTCTATTCTTGTACATAAGGTGGCATTGTGCCTTTTGTACTTAATTCCGATGCGATTTCTGTGTTTCATCGTCAATGTGAAGGTCCAAGGAATACATTGAACCTTCAGTGGTGTATCGGAAACTAATACAGGTCTCACAGGGAATGCTCAAAGCACCGACTGTAAGAATGGTCTCTATTCTTGTACTTAAGGCGGCTTTTTCCTTTTGAATTTAATTCCGATGCGATTTCTGTGTTTCATCGTCAATGTGAAGGTCCAAGGAATACATTGTGCCTGCAATGGTGTATCGGAAACTAATACTTGTCTCACAGGAAATGCTCATAGCACCGACTGTAAGAAGAGTCTCTATTCTTGCACTTAAGACGGCATTGTGCCTTTTGTATTTAATTCCGATGCGATTTTTGTGTTTTATCGTCAATGTGAAGGTCCAAGGAATACATTGAACCAGCAGTGGTGTATCAGAAACTAATACTGTACTCACAGGGAATGCTCAAAGCACCGACTGAAAGAAGGGTCTCTATTCTTGTACGTATGACGGCATTGTGCCTTTTGTATTTAACTCCGATGCGATTTCTGTGTTTCATAGTGAATGTGAAGGTCCAAGGAATACATTGAACCTGCAGTGGTGTATCGGAAACTAATACTGGTCTCACAGGGAATGCTCAAAACACCGATTGTAAGACGAGTTTCTATTCTTCTACATAAGGTGGCATTGTGCCTTTTGTACTTAATTCCGATGCGATTTCTGTGTTTCATCGTCAATGTGGAGGTCCAAGGAATACATTGATCCTGCAGTGGTGTATCGGAAACTAATACTGGTCTCACAGGGAATGCTCAAAGCACCGACAGTAAGAAGAGTCTCTATTCTTGTACCTCAGGCACCATTGTGCCTTTTGTATTTAACTCCGATGCGATTTCTGTATTTCATCGTCAATGTGAAGGTCCAAGGAATACATTGATCCTGCAGTGGTGTATCGGAAACTAATACTGGTCTCACAGGGAATTCTCATGGCACCGACTGTAAAAAGATTCTCTATTCTTGTACTTAAGACAGCATTGTGCCTTTTGTATTTAATTCCGATGCGATTTCTGTGTTTCATCGTCAATGTGAACGTGATAGAAATACATTGAACCTGCAGTGGTGTATCAGAAACTAATACTGGTCTCACAGGGAATGCTCAAAGCACCGACTGTGAGAAGAGTCTCTATTCTTGTACTTAAGGCGGCATTGTGCCTTTTGTATTTATTTCCGATGCGATTTCTGTGTTTCATCGTCAATGTGAAGGTCCAAGGAATACATTGAACCTTCAGTGGTGTATCGGAAACTAATACTGGTCTCACAGGGAATGCTCAAATCACCGACTGTAACACGAGTCTCTATTCTTGTACATAAGGTGGCATTGTGCCTTTTGTACTTAATTCCGAAGCGATTTCTGTGTTTCATCGTCAATGTGAAGGTCCAAGGAATACATTGAACCTTCAGTGGTGTATCGGAAACTAATACAGGTCTCACAGGGAATGCTCAAAGCACCGATTGCAAGAATGGTCTCTATTCTTGTACTTAAGGCGGCTTTTTCCTTTTGAATTTAATTCCGATGCGATTTCTGTGTTTCATCGTCAATGTGAAGGTCCAAGGAATACATTGTGCCTGCAATGGTGTATCGGAAACTAATACTTGTCTCACAGGAAATGTTCAAAGCACCGACTGTAAGAAGAGTCTCTATTCTTGTACTTACGGCGGCATTGCGCCTTTCGTATTTAATTCCGATGCGATTTCTGTGTTTCATCGTCAGTGTGAATGTCCAAGGAGTACATTGAACCTGCAGTGGTGTATCGGAAACTAATACTGGTCTCACAGGGAATGCTCATAGCACCGACTGTAAGAAGAGTCTCTATTCTTGTACTTAAGATGGCATTGTTCCTTTTGTAATTAATTCCGATGCGATTTCTGTGTTTCATCGTCAATGTGAAGGTCCAAGGAATACATTGAACCTGCAGTGGTGTACCAGACACTAAAACTCGCCTCACAGAGAATGCTCAAAGCACCGACAGTAAGAAGAGTCTTTACTCTTGTACTTAAGGCGGGATTGTGCCTTTTGTATTTAATTCCGATTCGATTTCTGTGTTTCATCGTCAATGTGAAGGTCCAAGGGATACATTTAACCTGCAGTGGTGTATCGGAAACTAATACCGGTCTCACAGTGAATGCTCAAAGCACCGACTGTAAGATAGGCTCTATTCTTGTATTTATGACGGCATTGTGCCTTTTGTAATTAATTCCGATGCGATTTCTGTGTTTCATCGTCAATGTGAAGGTCCAAGGAATACATTGAACCTGCAGTGGTGTACCAGACACTAAAACTGGTCTCACAGAGAATGCTCAAAGCACCGACAGTAAGAAGAGTCTTTATTCTTGTACTTAAGGCGGGATTGTGCCTTTTGTATTTAACAGCGATGCGATTTCTGTGTTTCATAGTCAATGTGAAGGTCCAAGGAATACATTGAACCTGCAGTGGCGTATCAGAAACTAATACTGGTCTCACAGGGAATGCTCAAAGCACCGACAGTAAGAAGTGTCTTTATTCTTGTACTTAAGGCGGCATTGTGCCTTTTGTATTTAACTCCGATGCGATTTCTGTGTTTCATCGTCAATGTGCAGTTCCAAGGAATACATTGATCCTGCAGTGCTGTATCGGAAACTAATACTGGTCTCACAGGGAATGCTCATGGCACCGACTGTAAAAAGAGTCTCTATTCTTGTACTTAAGACAGCATTGTGCCTTTTGTATTTAATTCCGATGCGATTTCTGTGTTTCATCGTCAATGTGAAGGTCCAAGAAATACATTGAACTTGCAGTGGTGTATCAGAAACTAATACTGGTCTCACAGGGAATGCTCAAAGCACCGACTGTAAGAAGAGTCTCTCTTCTTGTACTTAAGGCGGCATTGCGCCTTTTGTATTTAATTCCGATGCGATTTCTGTGTTTCATCGTCATTGTGAAGGTCCAAGGAATACAATGAACGTTCAGTGGTGTATCGGAAACAAATACTGGTCTCACAGGGAATGCTCAAAACACCGACTGTAAGACGAGTCCCTATTCTTGTACATAAGGTGGCATTGTGCCTTTTGTACTTAATTCCGATGCTATTTCTGTGTTTCATCGTCAATGTCAAGGTCCAAGGAATACACTGATCCTTCAGTGGTGTATCAGAAACTAATACAGGTCTCGAAGGGAATGCTCAAAGCACCGACTGTATGAATGGTCTCTATTCTTGTACTTAATGCGGCATTGTGCCTTTTGAAATTAATTCCGATGCGATTTCTGTGTATCATCGTCAATGTGAAGGTCCAAGGGTACATTTAACCTGCAGTGGTGTATCGGAAACTAATACTGGTCTCACAGGGATTGCTCAAAGCACCGACTGTAAGAAGGGTCTCTATTCTTGTACATAAGGCGGCATTGTGCCTTTTGAATTTAATTCCGATACGATTTCTGTGTTTCATCGTCGATGTGAAGGTCCAAGGAATACATTGTGCCTGCCGTGGTGTATCGGAAATTAATACTTGTCTCACAGGGAATGCTCAAATCACCGACTGTAAGAAGAGTCTCTATTCTTGTACTTAAGCCGGCATTGGCCTTTTGTATTTAATTCCGATGCGATTTCTGTGTTTCATCGTCAATGTGAAGGTCCAAGGAATACATTGAACCAGCAGTGGTGTATCAGAAACTAATACTGTACTCACAGGCAATGCTCAAAGCACCGACTGTAAGAAGGGTCTCTATTCTTGTACTTATGACGGCATTGTGCCTTTTGTATTTAACTCCGATGCGATTTCTGTGTTTCACAGTGAATGTGAAGGTCCAAGGAATACATTGAACCTGCAGTGGTGTATCGGAAACTAATACTGGTCTCACAGGGAATGCTCAAAACACCGATTGTAAGACGAGTTTCTATTCTTGTACATAAGGTGGCATTGTGCCTTTTGTACTTAATTCCGATGCGATTTCTGTGTTTCATCGTCAATGTGAAGGTCCAAGGAATACATTGATCCTGCAGTGGTGTATCGGAAACTAATACTGGTCTCACAGGGAATGCTCAAAGCACCGACAGTAAGAAGATTCTCTATTCTTGTACCTCAGGCACCATTGTGCCTTTTGTATTTAACTCCGATGCGATTTCTGTATTTCATCGTCAATGTGAAGGTCCAAGGAATACATTGATCCTGCAGTGGTGTATCGGAAACTAATACTGGTCTCACAGGGAATTCTCATGGCACCGACTGTAAAAAGATTCTCTATTCTTGTACTTAAGACAGCATTGTACCTTTTGTATTTAATTCCGATGCGATTTCTGTGTTTCATCGTCAATGTGAACGTCCTACAAATACATTGAACCTGCAGTGGTGTATCAGAAACTAATACTGGTCTCACAGGGAATGCTCAAAGCACCGACTGTGAGAAGAGTCTCTATTCTTGTACTTAAGGCGGCATTGTGCCTTTTGTATTTATTTCCGATGCGATTTCTGTGTTTCATCGTCAATGTGAAGGTCCAAGGAATACATTGAACCTTCAGTGGTGTATCGGAAACTAATACTGGTCTCACAGGGAATGCTCAAAACACCGACTGTAACACGAGTCTCTATTCTTGTACATAAGGTGGCATTGTGCCTTTTGTATTTAATTCCGATGCGATTTCTGTGTTTCATCGTCAATGTGAAGGTCCAAGGAATACATTGAACCTTCAGTGGTGTATCGGAAACTAATACAGGTCTCACAGGGAATGCTCAAAGCACCGACTGTAAGAATGGTCTCTATTCTTGTACTTAAGGCGGCTTTTTCCTTTTGAATTTAATTCCGATGCGATTTCTGTGTTTCATCGTCAATGTGAAGGTCCAAGGAATACATTGTGCCTGCAATGGTGTATCGGAAACTAATACTTGTCTCACAGGAAATGTTCAAAGCACCGACTGTAAGAAGAGTCTCTATTCTTGTACTTACGGCGGCATTGCGCCTTTCGTATTTAATTCCGATGCGATTTCTGTGTTTCATCGTCAGTGTGAATGTCCAAAGAGTACATTGAACCTGCAGTGGTGTATCGGAAACTAATACTGGTCTCACAGGGAATGCTCATAGCACCGACTGTAAGAAGAGTCTCTATTCTTGTACTTAAGATGGCATTGGCCTTTTGTATTTAATTCCGATGCGATTTCTGTGTTTCATCGTCAATGTGAAGGTCCAAGGGATACATTTAACCTGCAGTGGTGTATCGGTAACTAATACCGGTCTCACAGGAAATGCTCAAAGCACCGACTGTAAGATAGGCTCTATTCTTGTACTTATGACGGCATTGTTCCTTTTGTAATTAATTCCGATGCGATTTCTGTGTTTCATCGTCAATGTGAACGTCCAAGAAATACATTGAACCTGCAGTGGTGTACCAGACACTAAAACTCGCCTCACAGAGAATGCTCAAAGCACCGACAGTAAGAAGAGTCTTTACTCTTGTACTTAAGGCGGGATTGTGCCTTTTGTATTTAATTCCGATGCGATTTCTGTGTTTCATCGTCAATGTGAAGGTCCAAGGGATACATTTAACCTGCAGTGGTGTATCGGAAACTAATACCGGTCTCACAGTGAATGCTCAAAGCACCGACTGTAAGTTAGGCTCTATTCTTGTACTTATGACGGCATTGTGCCTTTTGTAATTAATTCCGATGCGATTTCTGTGTTTCATCGTCAATGTGAAGGTCCAAGGAATACATTGAACCTGCAGTGGTGTACCAGACACTAAAACTGGTCTCACAGAGAATGCTCAAAGCACCGACAGTAAGAAGAGTCTTTATTCTTGTACTTAAGGCGGGATTGTGCCTTTTGTATTTAACTGCGATGCGATTTCTGTGTTTCATAGTCAATGTGAAGGTCCAAGGAATACATTGAACCTGCAGTGGCGTATCAGAAACTAATACTGGTCTCACAGGGAATGCTCAAAGCACCGACAGTAAGAAGTGTCTTTATTCTTGTACTTAAGGCGGCATTGTGCCTTTTGTATTTAACTCCGATGCGATTTCTGTGTTTCATCGTCAATGTGCAGTTCCAAGGAATACATTGATCCTGCAGTGCTGTATCGGAAACTAATACTGGTCTCACAGGGAATGCTCATGGCACCGACTGTAAAAAGAGTCTCTATTCTTGTACTTAAGACAGCATTGTGCCTTTTGTATTTAATTCCGATGCGATTTCTGTGTTTCATCGTCAATGTGAAGGTCCAAGAAATACATTGAACTTGCAGTGGTGTATCAGAAACTAATACTGGTCTCACAGGGAATGCTCAAAGCACCGACTGTAAGAAGAGTCTCTCTTCTTGTACTTAAGGCGGCATTGCGCCTTTTGTATTTAATTCCGATGCGATTTCTGTGTTTCATCGTCATTGTGAAGGTCCAAGGAATACATTGAACGTTCAGTGGTGTATCGGAAACAAATACTGGTCTCACAGGGAATGCTCAAAACACCGACTGTAAGACGAGTCCCTATTCTTGTACATAAGGTGGCGTTGTGCCTTTTGTACTTAATTCCGATGCTATTTCTGTGTTTCATCGTCAATGTCAAGGTCCAAGGAATACACTGATCTTTCAGTGGTGCATCGGAAACTAATACAGGTCTCGAAGGGAATGCTCAAAGCACCGACTGTATGAATGGTCTCTATTCTTGTACTTAATGCGGCATTGTGCCTTTTGAAATTAATTCCGATGCGATTTCTGTGTATCATCGTCAATGTGAAGGTCCAAGGGTACATTTAACCTGCAGTGGTGTATCGGAAACTAATACTGGTCTCACAGGGATTGCTCAAAGCACCGACTGTAAGAAGGGTCTCTATTCTTGTACATAAGGCGCCATTGTGCCTTTTGAATTTAATTCCGATACGATTTCTGTGTTTCATCGTCGATGTGAAGGTCCAAGGAATACATTGTGCCTGCCGTGGTGTATCGGAAATTAATACTTGTCTCACAGGGAATGCTCAAAGCACCGACTGTAAGAAGAGTCTCTATTCTTGTACTTAAGCCGGCATTGTGCCTTTTGTATTTAATTCCGATGCGATTTCTGTGTTTCATCGTCAATGTGAAGGTCCAAGGAATACATTGAACCAGCAGTGGTGTATCAGAAACTAATACTGTACTCACAGGGAATGCTCAAAGCACCGACTGTAAGAAGGGTCTCTATTCTTGTACTTATGACGGCATTGTGCCTTTTGTATTTAACTCCGATGCGATTTCTGTGTTTCATAGTGAATGTGAAGGTCCAAGGAATACATTGAACCTGCAGTGGTGTATCGGAAACTAATACTGGTCTCACAGGGAATGCTCAAAACACCGATTGTAAGACGAGTTTCTATTCTTGTACATAAGGTGGCATTGTGCCTTTTGTACTTAATTCCGATGCGATTTCTGTGTTTCATCGTCAATGTGAAGGTCCAAGGAATACATTGATCCTGCAGTGGTGTATCGGAAACTAATACTGGTCTCACAGGGAATGCTCAAAGCACCGACAGTAAGAAGAGTCCCTATTCTTGTACCTCAGGCACCATTGTGCCTTTTGTATTTAACTCGGATGCGATTTCTGTATTTCATCGTCAATGTGAAGGTCCAAGGAATACATTGATCCTGCAGTGGTGTATCGGAAACTAATACTGGTCTCACAGGGAATTCTCATGGCACCGACCGTAAAAAGATTCTCTATTCTTGTACTTAAGACAGCATTGTGCCTTTTGTATTTAATTCCGATGCGATTTCTGTGTTTCATCGTCAATGTGAACGTCCTACAAATACATTGAACCTGCAGTGGTGTATCAGAAACTAATACTGGTCTCACAGGGAATGCTCAAAGCACCGACTGTGAGAAGAGTCTCTATTCTTGTACTTAAGGTGGCTTTTTCCTTTTGAATTTAATTCCGATGCGATTTCTGTGTTTCATCGTCAATGTGAAGGTCCAAGGAATACATTGAACCTTCAGTGGTGTATCGGAAACTAATACAGGTCTCACAGGGAATGCTCAAAGCACCGACTGTAAGAATGGTCTCTATTCTTGTACTTAAGGTGGCTTTTTCCTTTTGAATTTAATTCCGATGCGATTTCTGTGTTTCATCGTCAATGTGAAGGTCCAAGGAATACATTGTGCCTGCAATGGTGTATCGGAAACTAATACTTGTCTCACAGGAAATGTTCAAAGCACCGACTGTAAGAAGAGTCTCTATTCTTGTACTTACGGCGGCATTGCGCCTTTCGTATTTAATTCCGATGCGATTTCTGTGTTTCATCGTCAGTGTGAATGTCCAAGGAGTACATTGAACCTGCAGTGGTGTATCGGAAACTAATACTGGTCTCACAGGGAATGCACATAGCACCGACTGTAAGAAGAGTCTCTATTCTTGTACTTAAGATGGCATTGGCCTTTTGTATTTAATTCCGATGCGATTTCTGTGTTTCATCGTCAATGTGAAGGTCCAATGATACATTTAACCTGCAGTGGTGTATCGGTAACTAATACCGGTCTCACAGGAAATGCTCAAAGCACCGACTGTAAGATAGGCTCTATTCTTGTACTTATGACGGCATTGTTCCTTTTGAAATTAATTCCGATGCGATTTATGTGTTTCATCGTCAATGTGAAGGTCCAAGGAATACATTGAAACTGCAGTGGTGTATCAGAAAATAATACTGGTCTCACAGGGAATGCTCAGAGCACCGACTGTAAGAAGAGTCTCTATTCTTGTACTTAAGGGGGCATTTCGCCTTTTGCATTTAATTCCGATGCGATTTCTGTGTTTCATCGTCAATGAGGAGGTCCAAGGAATACAATGAACCGGCAGTGGTGTATCGGAAACTAATACTGGTCTCACAGGGAATGCTCAAAGCACCGACAGTAAGAAGAGTCTCTATTCCTGTACTTAAGGCGGCGTTGTGAATTTTGTATTAAACTCCGATACGATTTCTGTGTTTCATCGTCAATGTGCAGGTCCAAGGAATACATTGATCCTGCAGTGCTGTATCGGAAACTAATACTGGACTCACAGGGAATGCTCATGGCACCGACTGTAAAAAGAGTCTCTATTCTTGTACTTAAGACAGCATTGTGCCTTTTGTATTTAATTCCGATGCGATTTCTGTGTTTCATCGTCAATGTGAAGGTCCAAGAAATACATTGAACTTGCAGTGGTGTATCAGAAACTAATACTGGTCTCACAGGGAATGCTCAAAGCACCGACTGTAAGAAGAGTCTCTCTTCTTGTACTTAAGGCGGCATTGCGCCTTTTGTATTTAATTCCGATGCGATTTCTGTGTTTCATCGTCAATGTGAAGGTCCAAGGAATACATTGAACGTTCAGTGGTGTATCGGAAACTAATACTGGTCTCACAGGGAATGCTCAAAACACCGACTGTAAGACGAGTCCCTATTCTTGTACATAAGGTGGCATTGTGCCTTTTGTACTTAATTCCGATGCTATTTCTGTGTTTCATCGTCAATGTCAAGGTCCAAGGAATACACTGATCCTTCAGTGGTGTATCGGAAACTAATACAGGTCTCGAAGGGAATGCTCAAAGCACCGACTGTATGAATGGTCTCTATTCTTGTACTTAATGCGGCATTGTGCCTTTTGAATTTAATTCCGATGCGATTTCTGCGTTTCATCGTCAATGTGAAGGTCCAAGGGTACATTTAACCTGCAGTGGTGTATCGGAAACTAATACTGGTCTCACAGGGATTGCTCAAAGCACCGACTGTAAGAAGGGTCTCTATTCTTGTACATAAGGCGGCATTGTGCCTTTTGAATTTAATTCCGATACGATTTCTGTGTTTCATCGTCGATGTGAAGGTCCAATTAATACATTGTGCCTGCCGTGGTGTATCGGAAATTAATACTTGTCTCACAGGGAATGCTCAAAGCACCGACTGTAAGAAGAGTCTCTATTCTTGTACTTAAGCCGACATTGTGCCTTTTGTATTTAATTCCGATGCGATTTCTGTGTTTCATTGTCAATGTGAAGGTCCAAGGAATACATTGAACCTGCAGTGGTGTATCGGAAACTAATACTGGTCTCACAGGAAATGCTCGTAGCACCGACTGTAAGAAGAGTCTCTATTCTTGTACTTAAGACGGCATTGTGCCTTTTGTATTTAATTCCGATGCGATTTTTGTGTTTTATCGTCAATGTGAAGGTCCAAGGAATACATTGAACCAGCAGTGGTGTATCAGAAACTAATACTGTACTCACAGGGAATGCTCAAAGCACCGACTGAAAGAAGGGTCTCTATTCTTGTACGTATGACGGCATTGTGCCTTTTGTATTTAACTCCGATGCGATTTCTGTGTTTCATAGTGAATGTGAAGGTCCAAGGAATACATTGAACCTGCAGTGGTGTATCGGAAACTAATACTGGTCTCACAGGGAATGCTCAAAACACCGATTGTAAGACGAGTTTCTATTCTTGTACATAAGGTGGCATTGTGCCTTTTGTACTTAATTCCGATGCGATTTCTGTGTTTCATCGTCAATGTGGAGGTCCAAGGAATACATTGATCCTGCAGTGGTGTATCGGAAACTAATACTGGTCTCACAGGGAATGCTCAAAGCACCGACAGTAAGAAGAGTCTCTATTCTTGTACCTCAGGCACCATTGTGCCTTTTGTATTTAACTCCGATGCGATTTCTGTATTTCATCGTCAATGTGAAGGTCCAAGGAATACATTGATCCTGCAGTGGTGTATCGGAAACTAATACTGGTCTCACAGGGAATTCTCATGGCACCGACTGTAAAAAGATTCTCTATTCTTGTACTTAAGACAGCATTGTGCCTTTTGTATTTAATTCCGATGCGATTTCTGTGTTTCATCGTCAATGTGAACGTGATAGAAATACATTGAACCTGCAGTGGTGTATCAGAAACTAATACTGGTCTCACAGGGAATGCTCAAAGCACCGACTGTGAGAAGAGTCTCTATTCTTGTACTTAAGGCGGCATTGTGCCTTTTGTATTTATTTCCGATGCGATTTTTGTGTTTTATCGTCAATGTGAAGGTCCAAGGAATACATTGAACCAGCAGTGGTGTATCAGAAACTAATACTGTACTCACAGGGAATGCTCAAAGCACCGACTGAAAGAAGGGTCTCTATTCTTGTACTTATGACGGCATTGTGCCTTTTGTATTTAACTCCGATGCGATTTCTGTGTTTCATAGTGAATGTGAAGGTCCAAGGAATACATTGAACCTGCAGTGGTGTATCGGAAACTAATACTGGTCTCACAGGGAATGCTCAAAACACCGATTGTAAGACGAGTTTCTATTCTTGTACATAAGGTGGCATTGTGCCTTTTGTACTTAATTCCGATGCGATTTCTGTGTTTCATCGTCAATGTGAAGGTCCAAGGAATACATTGAACCTTCAGTGGTGTATCGGAAACTAATACTGGTCTCACAGGGAATGCTCAAAACACCGACTGTAACACGAGTCTCTATTCTTGTACATAAGGTGGCATTGTGCCTTTTGTACTTAATTCCGATGCGATTTCTGTGTTTCATCGTCAATGTGAAGGTCCAAGGAATACATTGAACCTTCAGTGGTGTATCGGAAACTAATACAGGTCTCACAGGGAATGCTCAAAGCACCGATTGTAAGAATGGTCTCTATTCTTGTACTTAAGGCGGCTTTTTCCTTTTGAATTTAATTCCGATGCGATTTCTGTGTTTCATCGTCAATGTGAAGGTCCAAGGAATACATTGTGCCTGCAATGGTGTATCGGAAACTAATACTTGTCTCACAGGAAATGTTCAAAGCACCGACTGTAAGAAGAGTCTCTATTCTTGTACTTACGGCGGCATTGCGCCTTTCGTATTTAATTCCGATGCGATTTCTGTGTTTCATCGTCAGTGTGAATGTCCAAGGAGTACATTGAACCTGCAGTGGTGTATCGGAAACTAATACTGGTCTCACAGGGAATGCTCATAGCACCGACTGTAAGAAGAGGCTCTATTCTTGTACTTAAGATGGCATTGGCCTTTTGTATTTAATTCCGATGCGATTTCTGTGTTTCATCGTCAATGTGAAGGTCCAAGGGATACATTTAACCTGCAGTGGTGTATCGGTAACTAATACCGGTCTCACAGGAAATGCTCAAAGCACCGACTGTAAGATAGGCTCTATTCTTGTACTTATGACGGCATTGTTCCTTTTGTAATTAATTCCGATGCGATTTCTGTGTTTCATCGTCAATGTGAAGGTAAAAGGAATTCATTGAACCTGCAGTGGTGTACCAGACACTAAAACTCGCCTCACAGAGAATGCTCAAAGCACCGACAGTAAGAAGAGTCTTTATTCTTGTACTTAAGGCGGGATTGTGCCTTTTGTATTTAATTCCGATGCGATTTCTGTGTTTCATCGTCAATGTGAAGGTCCAAGGGATACATTTAACCTGCAGTGGTGTATCGGAAACTAATACCGGTCTCACAGTGAATGCTCAAAGCACCGACTGTAAGATAGGCTCTATTCTTGTACTTATGACGGCATTGTGCCTTTTGTAATTAATTCCGATGCGATTTCTGTGTTTCATCGTCAATGTGAAGGTCCAAGGAATACATTGAACCTGCAGTGGTGTACCAGACACTAAAACTGGTCTCACAGAGAATGCTCAAAGCACCGACAGTAAGAAGAGTCTTTATTCTTGTACTTAAGGCGGGATTGTGCCTTTTGTATTTAACTGCTATGCGATTTCTGTGTTTCATAGTCAATGTGAAGGTCCAAGGAATACATTGAACCTGCAGTGGTGTATCAGAAACTAATACTGGTCTCACAGGGAATGCTCAAAGCACCGACAGTAAGAAGTGTCTTTATTCTTGTACTTAAGGCGGCATTGTGCCTTTTGTATTTAACTCCGATGCGATTTCTGTGTTTCATAGTGAATGTGAAGGTCCAAGGAATACATCGAATCCGCAGTGGTGTATCAGAAACTAATACTGGTCTCACAGGGAATGCTCAAAGCACCGACTGTAAGAAGGGTCTCTATTCTTGTACGTAAGGCGGCATTGCGCCTTTTGTATTTAATTCCGATGCGATTTCTGTGTCTCATCGTCAATGTGTAGGTCCAAGGAATACATTGAACCTGCAGTGGTGTATCGGAAACTAATACCGGTCTCACAGGGAATGCTCAAAGCACCGACTGTAAGATAGGCTCTATTCTTGTACTTATGACGGCATTGTGCCTTTTGAAATTAATTCCGATGCGATTTCTGTGATTCATCGTCAATGTGAAGGTCCAAGGAATACATTGAACCTGCAGTGGTGTACCAGACACTAATACTGGTCTCACAGGGAATGCTCAAAGCACCGACAGTAAGAAGAGTCTTTATTCTTGAACTTAAGGCGGCATTGTGCCTTTTGTAATTAATTCCGATGCTATTTCTGTGTTTCATCGTCAATGTCAAGGTCCAAGGAATACACTGATCCTTCAGTGGTGTATCGGAAACTAATACAGGTCTCGAAGGGAATGCTCAAAGCACCGACTGTATGAATGGTCTCTATTCTTGTACTTAATGCGGCATTGTGCCTTTTGAATTTAATTCCGATGCGATTTCTGTGTTTCATCGTCAATGTGAAGGTCCAAGGGTACATTTAACCTGCAGTGGTGTATCGGAAACTAATACTGGTCTCACAGGGATTGCTCAAAGCACCGACTGTAAGAAGGGTCTCTATTCTTGTACATAAGGCGGCATTGTGCCTTTTGAATTTAATTCCGATACGATTTCTGTGTTTCATCGTCGATGTGAAGGTCCAAGGCATACATTGTGCCTGCCGTGGTGTATCGGAAATTAATACTTGTCTCACAGGGAATGCTCAAAGCACCGACTGTAAGAAGAGTCTCTATTCTTGTACTTAAGCCGACATTGTGCCTTTTGTATTTAATTCCGATGCGATTTCTGTGTTTCATTGTCAATGTGAAGGTCCAAGGAATACATTGAACCTGCAGT
Organism: Schistocerca americana; assembly: GCF_021461395.2. NCBI lineage: Eukaryota > Metazoa > Arthropoda > Insecta > Orthoptera > Acrididae > Schistocerca > Schistocerca americana. The sequence continues at coordinate 625,723,130 of NC_060124.1, read as the reverse complement.
GGTGTATCGGAAACTAATACTGGTCTCACAGGAAATGCTCATAGCACCGACTGTAAGAAGAGTCTCTATTCTTGTACTTAAGACGGCATTGTGCCTTTTGTATTTAATTCCGATGCGATTTTTGTGTTTTATCGTCAATGTGAAGGTCCAAGGAATACATTGAACCAGGAGTGGTGTATCAGAAACTAATACTGTACTCACAGGGAATGCTCAAAGCACCGACTGAAAGAAGGGTCTCTATTCTTGTACTTATGACGGCATTGTGCCTTTTGTATTTAACTCCGATGCGATTTCTGTGTTTCATAGTGAATGTGAAGGTCCAAGGAATACATTGAACCTGCAGTGGTGTATCGGAAACTAATACTGGTCTCACAGGGAATGCTCAAAACACCGATTGTAAGACGAGTTTCTATTCTTGTACATAAGGTGGCATTGTGCCTTTTGTACTTAATTCCGATGCGATTTCTGTGTTTCATCGTCAATGTGGAGGTCCAAGGAATACATTGATCCTGCAGTGGTGTATCGGAAACTAATACTGGTCTCACAGGGAATGCTCAAAGCACCGACAGTAAGAAGAGTCTCTATTCTTGTACCTCAGGCACCATTGTGCCTTTTGTATTTAACTCCGATGCGATTTCTGTATTTCATCGTCAATGTGAAGGTCCAAGGAATACATTGATCCTGCAGTGGTGTATCGGAAACTAATACTGGTCTCACAGGGAATTCTCATGGCACCGACTGTAAAAAGATTCTCTATTCTTGTACTTAAGACAGCATTGTGCCTTTTGTATTTAATTCCGATGCGATTTCTGTGTTTCATCGTCAATGTGAACGTGATAGAAATACATTGAACCTGCAGTGGTGTATCAGAAACTAATACTGGTCTCACAGGGAATGCTCAAAGCACCGACTGTGAGAAGAGTCTCTATTCTTGTACTTAAGGCGGCATTGTGCCTTTTGTATTTATTTCCGATGCGATTTCTGTGTTTCATCGTCAATGTGACGGTCCAAGGAATACATTGAACCTTCAGTGGTGTATCGGAAACTAATACTGGTCTCACAGGGAATGCTCAAAACACCGACTGTAACACGAGTCTCTATTCTTGTACATAAGGTGGCATTGTGCCTTTTGTACTTAATTCCGATGCGATTTCTGTGTTTCATCGTCAATGTGAAGGTCCAAGGAATACATTGAACCTTCAGTGGTGTATCGGAAACTAATACAGGTCTCACAGGGAATGCTCAAAGCACCGATTGTAAGAATGGTCTCTATTCTTGTACTTAAGGCGGCTTTTTCCTTTTGAATTTAATTCCGATGCGATTTCTGTGTTTCATCGTCAATGTGAAGGTCCAAGGAATACATTGTGCCTGCAATGGTGTATCGGAAACTAATACTTGTCTCACAGGAAATGTTCAAAGCACCGACTGTAAGAAGAGTCTCTATTCTTGTACTTACGGCGGCATTGCGCCTTTCGTATTTAATTCCGATGCGATTTCTGTGTTTCATCGTCAGTGTGAATGTCCAAGGAGTACATTGAACCTGCAGTGGTGTATCGGAAACTAATACTGGTCTCACAGGGAATGCTCATAGCACCGACTGTAAGAAGAGGCTCTATTCTTGTACTTAAGATGGCATTGGCCTTTTGTATTTAATTCCGATGCGATTTCTGTGTTTCATCGTCAATGTGAAGGTCCAAGGGATACATTTAACCTGCAGTGGTGTATCGGTAACTAATACCGGTCTCACAGGAAATGCTCAAAGCACCGACTGTAAGATAGGCTCTATTCTTGTACTTATGACGGCATTGTTCCTTTTGTAATTAATTCCGATGCGATTTCTGTGTTTCATCGTCAATGTGAAGGTAAAAGGAATTCATTGAACCTGCAGTGGTGTACCAGACACTAAAACTCGCCTCACAGAGAATGCTCAAAGCACCGACAGTAAGAAGAGTCTTTATTCTTGTACTTAAGGCGGGATTGTGCATTTTGTATTTAATTCCGATGCGATTTCTGTGTTTCATCGTCAATGTGAAGGTCCAAGGGATACATTTAACCTGCAGTGGTGTATCGGAAACTAATACCGGTCTCACAGTGAATGCTCAAAGCACCGACTGTAAGATAGGCTCTATTCTTGTACTTATGACGGCATTGTGCCTTTTGTAATTAATTCCGATGCGAATTCTGTGTTTCATCGTCAATGTGAAGGTCCAAGGAATACATTGAACCTGCAATGGTGTACCAGACACTAAAACTGGTCTCACAGAGAATGCTCAAAGCACCGACAGTAAGAAGAGTCTTTATTCTTGTACTTAAGGCGGGATTGTGCCTTTTGTATTTAACTGCGATGCGATTTCTGTGTTTCATAGTCAATGTGAAGGTCCAAGGAATACATTGAACCTGCAGTGGTGTATCAGAAACTAATACTGGTCTCACAGGGAATGCTCAAAGCACCGACAGTAAGAAGTGTCTTTATTCTTGTACTTAAGGCGGCATTGTGCCTTTTGTATTTAACTCCGATGCGATTTCTGTGTTTCATAGTGAATGTGAAGGTCCAAGGAATACATCGAATCCGCAGTGGTGTATCAGAAACTAATACTGGTCTCACAGGGAATGCTCAAAGCACCGACTGTAAGAAGGGTCTCTATTCTTGTACGTAAGGCGGCATTGCGCCTTTTGTATTTAATTCCGATGCGATTTCTGTGTCTCATCGTCAATGTGTAGGTCCAAGGAATACATTGAACCTGCAGTGGTGTATCGGAAACTAATTCCGGTCTCACAGGGAATGCTCAAAGCACCGACTGTAAGATAGGCTCTATTCTTGTACTTATGACGGCATTGTGCCTTTTGAAATTAATTCCGATGCGATTTCTGTGATTGATCGTCAATGTGAAGGTCCAAGGAATACATTGAACCTGCAGTGGTGTACCAGACACTAATACTGGTCTCACAGGGAATGCTCAAAGCACCGACAGTAAGAAGAGTCTTTATTCTTGTACTTAAGGCGGCATTGTGCCTTTTGTATTTAACTCCGATGCGATTTCTGTGTTTCATAGTCAATGTGATGGTCCAAGGAATTTATTGAACCTGCAGTGGTGTATCAGAAACTAAAACTGATCTCACAGGGAATGCTCAAAGCACCGACTGTAATAAGGGTCTCTATTCTTGTACTTAAGGTGGCATTGCGCCATTTGTATTTAATTCCGATGCGATTTCTGTGTTTCAACGTCAATGTGAAGGTCCAAGGAATACATTGAACCTGCAGTGGTGCATCGGAAACTAATACTGGTCTCACAGGGAATGCTCAAAGCACCGACAGTAAGAAGAGTCTCTATTCTTGTACCTCAGGCACCATTGTGCCATTTGTATTTAACTCCGATGCGTTTTATGTGTTTCATCGTCAATGTGAAGGTCAAAGGAATACACTGATCCTGCAGTGGTGTATCGGAAACTAAAACAGGTCTCACAGGGTATTCTCATGGCACCGACTGTAAAAAGAGTCCCTATTCTTGTACTTAAGACAGCAATGTGCCTTTTGTATTTAATTCCGATGCGATTTCTGTGTTTCATCGTCAATGTGAAGGTCCTAGAAATACATTGAACCTGCAGTGGTGTATCAGAAACTAATACTGGTCTCACAGGGAATGCTCAGAGCACCGACTGTAAGAAGAGTCTCTGTTCTTGTACTTAAGGCGGCATTGTGCCTTTTGTATTTAATTCCGATGCGATTTCTGTGTTTCATCGTCAATGTGAAGGTCCAAGGAATACATTGAACCTTCAGTGGTGTATCGGAAACTAATACTGGTCTCACAGGGAATGCTCAAAACACCGACTGTAAGACGAGTCTCTATTCTTGTACATAAGGTGGCATTGTGCCTTTTGTACTTAATTCCGATGCGATTTCTGTGTTTCATCGTCAATGTGAAAGTCCAAGGAATACATTGAACATTCAGTGGTGTATCGGAAACTAATACATGTCTCACAGGGAATGCTCAAAGCACCGACTGTAAGAATGGTCTCTATTCTTGTACTTAAGGCGGCATTGTGCCTTTTGAATTTAATTCCGATGCAAATTCTGTGTTTCGTCGTCAATGTGAAGGTCCAAGGGATACATTTAACCTGCAGTGTTGTATCGGAAACTAATACTGGTCTCACAGGGATTGCTCAAAGCACGGACTGTAAGAAGGGTCTCTATTCTTGTACTTAAGGCGGCATTGTGCCTTTTGAATTTAATTCCGATGCGATTTCTGTGTTTCATCGTCAATGTGAAGGTCCAAGGGATACATTTAACCTGCAGTGGTGTATCGGAAACTAATACCGGTCTCACAGGGAAAGCTCAAAGCACCGACTGTAAGATAGGTTCTATTCTTGTACTTATGACGGCATTGTGCCTTTTGTAATTAATTCCGATGCGATTTCTGGTATTCATTGTCAATGTGAAGGTCCTAGAAATACATTGAACCTGCAGTGGTGTATCAGAAACTAATACTGGTCTCACAGGGAATGCTCAAAGCATCGACTGTAAGAAGGGTCTCTATTCTTGTACTTAAGGCGGCATTGTGCCTTTTGAACTTAATTCCGATGCGATTTCTGTGTTTTATCGTCAATGTGAAGGTCCAAGGAATACATTGTGCCTGCAATGGTGTATCGGAAACTAATAATTGTCTCACAGGGAATGCTCAAAGCACCGACTGTAAGAATGGTCTCTATTCTTGTACTTAAGGCGGCATTGTGCCTTTTGAATTTAATTCCGATGCGAATTCTGTGTTTCATCGTCAATGTGAAGGTCCAAGGGATACATTTAACCTGCAGTGGTGTATCGGAAACTAATACTGGTCTCACAGGGATTGCTCAAAGCACCGACTGTAAGAAGGGTCTCTATTCTTGTACTTAAGGCGGCATTGTGCCTTTTGAATTTAATTCCGATGCGATTTCTGTGTTTCATCGTCAATGTGAAGGTCCAAGGAATACATTGTGCCTGCAATGGTGTATCGGAAACTAATACTTGTCTCACAGGAAATGCTAAAAGCACCGACTGTAAGAAGAGTCTCTATTCTTGTACTTAAGATGGCATTGTCCTTTTGTATTTAATTCCGATGCGATTTCTGTGTTTCATCGTCAATGTGAAGGTCCAAGGAATACATTGGACCTTCAGTGGTGTATCGGAAACTAATACTGGTCTCACAGGGAATGCTCAAAACACCGACTGTAAGACGAGCCTCTATTCTTGTACATAAGGTGGCATTGTGCCTTTTGTACTTAATTCCGATGCGATTTCTGTGTTTCATCGTCAATGTGAAAGTCCAAGGAATACATTGAACATTCAGTGGTGTATCGGAAACTAATACATGTCTCACAGGGAATGCTCAAAGCACCGACTGTAAGAATGGTCTCTATTCTTGTACTTAAGGCGGCATTGTGCCTTTTGAATTTAATTCCGATGCGAATTCTGTGTTTCATCGTCAATGTGAAGGTCCAAGGGATACATTTAACCTGCAGTGTTGTATCGGAAACTAATACTGGTCTCACAGGGATTGCTCAAAGCACGGACTGTAAGAAGGGTCTCTATTCTTGTACTTAAGGCGGCATTGTGCCTTTTGAATTTAATTCCGATGCGATTTCTGTGTTTCATCGTCAATGTGAAGGTCCAAGGGACACATTTAACCTGCAGTGGTGTATCGGAAACTAATACCGGTCTCACAGGGAAAGCTCAAAGCACCGACTGTAAGATAGGCCCTATTCTTGTACTTATGACGGCATTGTGCCTTTTGTAATTAATTCCGATGCGATTTCTGGTATTCATTGTCAATGTGAAGGTCCTAGAAATACATTGAACCTGCAGTGGTGTATCAGAAACTAATACTGGTCTCACAGGGAATGCTCAAAGCATCGACTGTAAGAAGGGTCTCTATTCTTGTACTTAAGGCGGCATTGTGCCTTTTGAACTTAATTCCGATGCGATTTCTGTGTTTTATCGTCAATGTGAAGGTCCAAGGAATACATTGTGCCTGCAATGGTGTATCGGAAACTAATAATTGTCTCACAGGGAATGCTCAAAGCACCGACTGTAAGAATGGTCTCTATTCTTGTACTTAAGGCGGCATTGTGCCTTTTGAATTTAATTCCGATGCGAATTCTGTGTTTCATCGTCAATGTGAAGGTCCAAGGGATACATTTAACCTGCAGTGGTGTATCGGAAACTAATACTGGTCTCACAGGGATTGCTCAAAGCACCGACTGTTAGAAGGGTCTCTATTCTTGTACTGAAGGCGGCATTGTGCCTTTTGAATTTAATTCCGATGCGATTTCTGTGTTTCATCGTCAATGTGAAGGTCCAAGGAATACATTGTGCCTGCAATGGTGTATCGGAAACTAATACTTGTCTCACAGGAAATGCTCAAAGCACCGACTGTAAGAAGAGTCTCTATTCTTGTACTTAAGATGGCATTGTCCTTTTGTATTTAATTCCGATGCGATTTCTGTGTTTCATCGTCAATGTGAAGGTCCAAGGGATACATTTAACCTGCAGTGGTGTATCGAAAACTAATACCGGTCTCACAGGGAATGCTCAAAGCACCGACTGTAAGATAGGCTCTATTCTTGTACTTATGACGGCATTGTGCCTTTTGTAATTAATTCCGATGCGATTTCTGTGTTTGATCGTCAATGTGAAGGTCCTAGAAATACATTGAACCTGCAGTGGTGTATCAGAAACTAATACTGGTCTCACAGGGAATGCTCAAAGCACCGACTGTAAGAAGAGTCTCTATTCTTGTACTTAATGCGGCATTGTGCCTTTTGTATTTAATTCCGATGCGGTTTCTGTGTTTCATCGTCAATGTGAAGGTCCAAGGAATACATTGAACCTGCAGTGGTGTATCGTAAACTAATACTGGTCTCACAGGGAATGCTCATAGCACCGACTGTAAGAAGAGTCTCTATTCTTGTACTTAAGATGGCATTGGCCTTTTGTATTTAATTCCGATGCGATTTCTGTGTTTCATCGTCAATGTGAAGGTCCAAGGGATACATTTAACCTGCAGTGGTGTATCGGAATTTAATACCGGTCTCACAGGGAATGCTCAAAGCACCGACTGTAAGATAGGCTCTATTCTTGTACTTATGACGGCATTGTGCCTTTTGTAATTAATTCCGATGCGATTTCTGTGTTTCATCGTCAATGTGAAGGTCCAAGGAATACATTGAACTTGCAGTGGTGTACCAGAAACTAAAACTGGTCTCACAGAGAATGCTCTAAGCACCGACAGAAAGAAGAGTCTTTATTCTTGTACTTAAGGCGGGATTGTGCCTTTTGTATTTAACTGCGATGCGATTTCTGTGTTTCATAGTCAATGTGAAGGTCAAAGGAATACATTGAACCTGCAGTGGTGTATCGGAAACTAGTACTGGTCTCACAGGGAATGCTCAAAGCACCGACAGTAAGAAGTGTCTTTATTCTTGTACTTAAGGCGGCATTGTGCCTTTTGTATTTAACTCCGATGCGATTTCTGTGTTTCATAGTGAATGTTAAGGTCCAAGGAATACATTGAACCTGCAGTGGTGTATCAGAAACTAATACTGGTCTCACAGGGAATGCTCAAAGCACCGACAGTAGGAAGAGTCTCTATTCTTGTACTTAAGCTGGCATTGCGCCTTTTGTAATTAATTCCGATGCGATTTCTGTGTTTCATCGTCAATGTGAAGGTCCAAGGGATACATTTAACCTGCAGTGGTGTATCGGAAACTAATACCGGTCTCACAGGGAATGCTCAAAGCACCGACTGTAAGATAGGCTCTATTCTTGTACTTATGACGGCATTGTGCCTTTTTTAATTAATTCCGATGCGATTTCTGTGTTTGATCGTCAATGTGAAGGTCCTAGAAATACATTGAACCTGCAGTGGTGTATCAGAAACTAATACTGGTCTCACAGGGAATGCTCAAAGCACCGACTGTAAGAAGAGTCTCTATTCTTGTACTTAATGCGGCATTGTGCCTTTTGTATTTAATTCCGATGCGGTTTCTGTGTTTCATCGTCAATGTGAAGGTCCAAGGAATACATTGAACCTGCAGTGGTGTATCGTAAACTAATACTGGTCTCACAGGGAATGCTCATAGCACCGACTGTAAGAAGAGTCTCTATTCTTGTACTTAAGATGGCATTGGCCTTTTGTATTTAATTCCGATGCGATTTCTGTGTTTCATCGTCAATGTGAAGGTCCAAGGGATACATTTAACCTGCAGTGGTGTATCGGAATTCAATACCGGTCTCACAGGGAATGCTCAAAGCACCGACTGTAAGATAGGCTCTATTCTTGTACTTATGACGGCATTGTGCCTTTTGTAATTAATTCCGATGCGATTTCTGTGTTTCATCGTCAATGTGAAGGTCCAAGGAATACATTGAACTTGCAGTGGTGTACCAGAAACTAAAACTGGTCTCACAGAGAATGCTCTAAGCACCGACAGAAAGAAGAGTCTTTATTCTTGTACTTAAGGCGGGATTGTGCCTTTTGTATTTAACTGCGATGCGATTTCTGTGTTTCATAGTCAATGTGAAGGTCAAAGGAATACATTGAACCTGCAGTGGTGTATCGGAAACTAGTACTGGTCTCACAGGGAATGCTCAAAAACACCGACAGTAAGAAGTGTCTTTATTCTTGTACTTAAGGCGGCATTGTGCCTTTTGTATTTAACTCCGATGCGATTTCTGTGTTTCATAGTGAATGTTAAGGTCCAAGGAATACATTGAACCTGCAGTGGTGTATCAGAAACTAATACTGGTCTCACAGGGAATGCTCAAAGCACCGACAGTAGGAAGAGTCTCTATTCTTGTACTTAAGCTGGCATTGCGCCTTTTGTAATTAATTCCGATGCGATTTCTGTGTTTCATCGTCAATGTGAAGGTCCAAGGGATACATTTAACCTGCAGTGGTGTATCGGAAACTAATACCGGTCTCACAGGGAATGCTCAAAGCACCGACTGTAAGATAGGCTCTATTCTTGTACTTATGACGGCATTGTGCCTTTTGTAATTAATTCCGATGCGATTTCTGTGTTTCATCGTCAATGTGAAGGTCCTAGAAATACAATGAACCTGCAGTGGTGTATCAGAAACTAATACTGGTCTCACAGGGAATGCTCAAAGCACCGACTGTAAGAAGGGACTCTATTCTTGTACTTATGACGGCATTGTGCCTTTTGTAATTAATTCCGATGCGTTTTCTGTGTTTTATCGTCAATGTGAAGGTCCTAGAAATACATTGAACCTGCAGTGGTGTATCAGAAACTAATACTGGTCTCACAGGGAATGCTCAAAGCACCGACTGTAAGAAGGGTCACTATTCTTGTACTTTAGGCGGCATTGTGCATTTTGAATTTAATTCCGATGCGATTTCTGTGTTTCATCGTCAATGTGAAGGTCCAAGGAATACATTGTGCCTACAATGCTGTATCGGAAACTAATACTTGTCTCACAGGGAATGCTCAAAGCGCCGACTGTAAGAATGGTCTCTATTCTTGTACTTAAGGCGGCATTGTGCCTTTTGAATTTAATTCCGATGCGAATTCTGTGTTTCATCGTCAATGTGAAGGTCCAAGGGATACATTTAACCTGCAGTGGTGTATCGGAAACTAATACTGGTCTCACAGGGATTGCTCAAAGCACCGACTGTAAGAAGGGTCTCTATTCTTGCACTTAAGGCGGCATTGTGCCTTTTGAATTTAATTCCGATGGTGATTTCTGTGTTTCATCGTCAATGTGAAGGTCCAAGGAATACATTGAACCTGCAGTGGTGTATCGGAAACTAATACTGGTCTCACAGGGAATGCTCTAAGCACCGACAGTAAGAAGTGTCTTTATTCTTGTACTTAAGGCAGCATTGTGCCTTTCGTATTTAACTCCGATGCGATTTCTGTGTTTCATAGTGAATGTGGAGGTCCAAGGAATACATTGAACCTGCAGTGGTGTATCAGAAACTAATACTGGTCTCACAGGGAATGCTCAAAGCACCGACAGTAGGAAGAGTCTCTATTCTTGTACTTAAGATGGCATTGTCCTTTTGTATTTAATTCCCATGCGATTTCTTTGTTTCGTCGTCAATGTGAAGGTCTAAGGGATACATTTAACTTGCAGTGGTGTATCGGAAACTAATACCGGTCTCACAGGGAATGCTCAAAGCACCGACTGTAAGATAGGCTCTATTCTTGTACTTATGACGGCATTGTGCCTTTTGTAATTAATTCCGAAGCGATTTCAGTGTTTCATCGTCAATGTGAAGGTCCTAGAAATACATTGAACCTGCAGTGGTGTATCAGAAACTAATACTGGTCTCACAGGGAATGCTCAAAGCACCGACTGTAAGAAGAGTCTCTATTCTTGTACTTAAGGCGGCATTTTGCCTTTTGTATTTAATTCCGATGCGGTTTCTGTGTTTCATCGTCAATGTGTAGGTCCAAGGAATACATTGAACCTGCAGTGGTGTATCGGAAACTAATACTGGTCTCACAGGGAATGCTCATAGCACCGACTTTAAGAAGAGTATCTATTCTTGTACTTAAGATGGCATTGGCCTTTTGTATTTAATTCCGATGCGATTTCTGTGTTTCATCGTCAATGTGAAGGTCCAAGGGATACAATTAACCTGCAGTGGTGTATCGGGAACTAATACCGGTCTCACAGGGAATGCTCAAAGCACCGACTGTAAGATAGGCTCTATTCTTGTACTTATGACGGCATTGTGCCTTTTGTAATTAATGCCGATGCGATTTCTGTGTTTCATCGTCAATGTGAAGGTCCAAGGAATACATTGAACCTGCAGTGGTGTACCAGACACTAAAACTGGTCTCACAGAGAATGCTCAAAGCACCGACAGTAAGAAGAGTCTTTATTCTTGTACTTAAGGCGGGATTGTGCGTTTCGTATTTAACTCTGATGCGATTTCTGTGTTTCATAGTGAATGTGAAGGTCCAAGGAATACATTGAACCTGCAGTGGTGTATCAGAAACTAATACTGGTCTCACAGGGAATGCTCAAAGCACCGACAGTAGGAAGAGTCTCTATTCTTGTACTTAAGCTGGCATTGCGCCTTTTGTAATTAATTCCGATGCGATTTCTGTGTTTCATCGTCAATGTGAAGGTCCAAGGAATACATTGATCCTGCAGTGGTGTATCGGAAACTAATACTGGTCACACAGGGAATGCTCATGGCACCGACTGTAAAAAGAGTCTCTATTCTTGTACTTAAGACAGCATTGTGCCTTTTGTATTTAATTCCGATGCGATTTCTGTGTTTCATCGTCAATGTTAAGGTCCAAGAAATACATTGAACATACAGTGGTGTATCACAAACTAATACTGGTCTCACAGGGAATGCTCATAGCACCGACTGTAAGAAGAGTCTCTATTCTTGTACTTAAGATGGCATTGGCCTTTTGTATTTAATTCCGATGCGATTTCTGTGTTTCATCGTCAATGTGAAGGTCCAAGGGATACATTTAACCTGCAGTGGTGTATCGGAATTCAATACCGGTCTCACAGGGAATGCTCAAAGCACCGACTGTAAGATAGGCTCTATTCTTGTACTTATGACGGCATTGTGCCTTTTGTAATTAATTCCGATGCGATTTCTGTGTTTCATCGTCAATGTGAAGGTCCAAGGAATACATTGAACTTGCAGTGGTGTACCAGAAACTAAAACTGGTCTCACAGAGAATGCTCTAAGCACCGACAGAAAGAAGAGTCTTTATTCTTGTACTTAAGGCGGGATTGTGCCTTTTGTATTTAACTGCGATGCGATTTCTGTGTTTCATAGTCAATGTGAAGGTCAAAGGAATACATTGAACCTGCAGTGGTGTATCGGAAACTAGTACTGGTCTCACAGGGAATGCTCAAAAACACCGACAGTAAGAAGTGTCTTTATTCTTGTACTTAAGGCGGCATTGTGCCTTTTGTATTTAACTCCGATGCGATTTCTGTGTTTCATAGTGAATGTTAAGGTCCAAGGAATACATTGAACCTGCAGTGGTGTATCAGAAACTAATACTGGTCTCACAGGGAATGCTCAAAGCACCGACAGTAGGAAGAGTCTCTATTCTTGTACTTAAGCTGGCATTGCGCCTTTTGTAATTAATTCCGATGCGATTTCTGTGTTTCATCGTCAATGTGAAGGTCCAAGGGATACATTTAACCTGCAGTGGTGTATCGGAAACTAATACCGGTCTCACAGGGAATGCTCAAAGCACCGACTGTAAGATAGGCTCTATTCTTGTACTTATGACGGCATTGTGCCTTTTGTAATTAATTCCGATGCGATTTCTGTGTTTCATCGTCAATGTGAAGGTCCTAGAAATACAATGAACCTGCAGTGGTGTATCAGAAACTAATACTGGTCTCACAGGGAATGCTCAAAGCACCGACTGTAAGAAGGGACTCTATTCTTGTACTTATGACGGCATTGTGCCTTTTGTAATTAATTCCGATGCGTTTTCTGTGTTTTATCGTCAATGTGAAGGTCCTAGAAATACATTGAACCTGCAGTGGTGTATCAGAAACTAATACTGGTCTCACAGGGAATGCTCAAAGCACCGACTGTAAGAAGGGTCACTATTCTTGTACTTTAGGCGGCATTGTGCATTTTGAATTTAATTCCGATGCGATTTCTGTGTTTCATCGTCAATGTGAAGGTCCAAGGAATACATTGTGCCTACAATGCTGTATCGGAAACTAATACTTGTCTCACAGGGAATGCTCAAAGCGCCGACTGTAAGAATGGTCTCTATTCTTGTACTTAAGGCGGCATTGTGCCTTTTGAATTTAATTCCGATGCGAATTCTGTGTTTCATCGTCAATGTGAAGGTCCAAGGGATACATTTAACCTGCAGTGGTGTATCGGAAACTAATACTGGTCTCACAGGGATTGCTCAAAGCACCGACTGTAAGAAGGGTCTCTATTCTTGCACTTAAGGCGGCATTGTGCCTTTTGAATTTAATTCCGATGGTGATTTCTGTGTTTCATCGTCAATGTGAAGGTCCAAGGAATACATTGAACCTGCAGTGGTGTATCGGAAACTAATACTGGTCTCACAGGGAATGCTCTAAGCACCGACAGTAAGAAGTGTCTTTATTCTTGTACTTAAGGCAGCATTGTGCCTTTCGTATTTAACTCCGATGCGATTTCTGTGTTTCATAGTGAATGTGGAGGTCCAAGGAATACATTGAACCTGCAGTGGTGTATCAGAAACTAATACTGGTCTCACAGGGAATGCTCAAAGCACCGACAGTAGGAAGAGTCTCTATTCTTGTACTTAAGATGGCATTGTCCTTTTGTATTTAATTCCCATGCGATTTCTTTGTTTCGTCGTCAATGTGAAGGTCTAAGGGATACATTTAACTTGCAGTGGTGTATCGGAAACTAATACCGGTCTCACAGGGAATGCTCAAAGCACCGACTGTAAGATAGGCTCTATTCTTGTACTTATGACGGCATTGTGCCTTTTGTAATTAATTCCGAAGCGATTTCAGTGTTTCATCGTCAATGTGAAGGTCCTAGAAATACATTGAACCTGCAGTGGTGTATCAGAAACTAATACTGGTCTCACAGGGAATGCTCAAAGCACCGACTGTAAGAAGAGTCTCTATTCTTGTACTTAAGGCGGCATTTTGCCTTTTGTATTTAATTCCGATGCGGTTTCCGTGTTTCATCGTCAATGTGTAGGTCCAAGGAATACATTGAACCTGCAGTGGTGTATCGGAAACTAATACTGGTCTCACAGGGAATGCTCATAGCACCGACTTTAAGAAGAGTATCTATTCTTGTACTTAAGATGGCATTGGCCTTTTGTATTTAATTCCGATGCGATTTCTGTGTTTCATCGTCAATGTGAAGGTCCAAGGGATACAATTAACCTGCAGTGGTGTATCGGGAACTAATACCGGTCTCACAGGGAATGCTCAAAGCACCGACTGTAAGATAGGCTCTATTCTTGTACTTATGACGGCATTGTGCCTTTTGTAATTAATGCCGATGCGATTTCTGTGTTTCATCGTCAATGTGAAGGTCCAAGGAATACATTGAACCTGCAGTGGTGTACCAGACACTAAAACTGGTCTCACAGAGAATGCTCAAAGCACCGACAGTAAGAAGAGTCTTTATTCTTGTACTTAAGGCGGGATTGTGCGTTTCGTATTTAACTCTGATGCGATTTCTGTGTTTCATAGTGAATGTGAAGGTCCAAGGAATACATTGAACCTGCAGTGGTGTATCAGAAACTAATACTGGTCTCACAGGGAATGCTCAAAGCACCGACAGTAGGAAGAGTCTCTATTCTTGTACTTAAGCTGGCATTGCGCCTTTTGTAATTAATTCCGATGCGATTTCTGTGTTTCATCGTCAATGTGAAGGTCCAAGGAATACATTGATCCTGCAGTGGTGTATCGGAAACTAATACTGGTCTCACAGGGAATGCTCATGGCACCGACTGTAAAAAGAGTCTCTATTCTTGTACTTAAGACAGCATTGTGCCTTTTGTATTTAATTCCGATGCGATTTCTGTGTTTCATCGTCAATGTTAAGGTCCAAGAAATACATTGAACATACAGTGGTGTATCACAAACTAATACTGGTCTCACAGGGAATGCTCAAAGCACCGACTGTAAGAAGAGTCTCTATTCTTGTACTTAAGGCGGCATTGTGCCTTTTGTATTTAATTCCGATGCGATTTCTGTGTTTCATCGTCAATGTGAAGGTCCAAGGAATACATTGAACCTTCAGTGGTGTATCGGAAACTAATACTGGTCTCACTGGGAATGCTCAAAACACCGACTGTAAGACGAGTCTCTATTCTTGTACATTAAGAGGCACTGTGCCCATTGTACTTAATTCCGATGCGATTTCTGAGTTTCATCGTCAATGTGAAGGTCGAAGAAGAACATTGAACCTGCAGTGGTGTATCGGAAACTAATACAGGTCTCACAGAGAATGCTCAAAGCACCGACTGTAAGAATGGTCCCTATTCTTGTACTTAAGGCGGCATTGTGCCTTTTGAATTTATTTCCGATGCGATTTCTGTGTTTCGTCGTCAATGTGAAGGTCCAAGGGATACATTTAACCTGCAGTGGTGTATCGGAAACTAATACTGGTCTCACAGGAAATGCTCATAGCACCGACTGTAAGAAGAGTCTTTATTCTTGTACTTAAGGCGGCATTGTGCCTTTTGTATTTAACTCCGATGCGATTTCTGTGTTTCATAATCAATGTGAAGGTCCAAGGAATACATTGAACCTGCAGTGGTGTATCAGAAACTAAAACTGATCTCACAGGGAATGCTAAAAGCACCGACTGTAATAAGAGTCTCTATTCTTGTACTTAAGCTGGCATTGCGCCTTTCGTATTTAATTCCGATGCGATTTCTGTGTTTCAACGTCAATGTGAAGGTCCAAGGAATACACTGAACCTGCAGTGGTGCATCGGAAACTAATACTGGTCTCACAGCGAATGCTCAAAGCACCGACAGTAAGAAGAGTCTCTATTCTTGTACCTCAGGCACCATTGTGCCTTTTGTATTTAACTCCGATGCGATTTCTGTGTTTCATCGTCACTGTGAAGGTCCAAGGAATACACTGATATTGCAATGGAGTATCGGAAACTAATACTGGTCCCACAGGGAATTCTCATGGCACCGACTGTAAAAAGAGTCTCTATTCTTGTACTTAAGACAGCATTGTGCCTTTTGTATTTAATTCCGATGCGATTTCTGTGTTTCATCGTCAATGTGAAGGTCCTAGAAATACATTGAACCTGCAGTGGTGTATCAGAAACTAATACTGGTCTCACAGGGAATGCTCAAAGCACCGACTGTAAGAAGAGTCTCTATTCTTGTACTTAAGGCGGCATTGTGCCTTTTGTATTTAATTCCGATGCGATTTCTGTGTTTCATCGTCAATGTGAAGGTCCGAGGAATGCATTGAACCTTCAGTGGTGTATCGGAAACTAATACTGGTCTCACAGGGAATGCTCAAAACACCGACTGTAAGACGAGTCTCTATTCTTGTACATAAGGTGGCATTGTGCCTTTTGTACTTAATTCCGATGCGATTTCTGTGTTTCAACGTCAATGTGAAGGTCCAAGGAATACATTGAACCTTCAGTGGTGTATCGGAAACTAATACAGGTCTCACAGGGAATGCTCAAAGCACCGACTGTAAGAATGGTCTCTATTCTTGTACTTAAGGCGGCATTGTGCCTTTTGAATTTAATTCCGATGCGAATTCTGTGTTTCATCGTCAATGTGAAGGTCCAAGGGATACATTTAACCTGCTGTGGTGTACCGGAAACTAATACTGGTCTCACAGGGATTGCTCAAAGCACCGACTGTTAGAAGGGTCTCTATTCCTGTACTTAAGGCGGCATTGTGCCTTTTGAATTTAATTCCGATGCGATTTCTGTGTTTCATCGTCAATGTGAAGGTCCAAGGAATACATTGTGCCTGCAATGGTGTATCGGAAACTAATACTTGTCTCACAGGAAATGCTCAAAGCACCGACTGTAAGAAGAGTCTCTATTCTTGTACTTAAGGCGGCATTGCGCCTTTCGTATTTCATTCCGATGCGATTTCTGTGTTTCATCGTCAATGTGAATGTCCAAGGAATCCATTGAACCTGCAGTGTTGTATCGGAAACTAATACTGGTCTCACAGGGAATGCTCAAAGCACCGACTGTAAGATAGGCTCTATTCTTGTACTCATGACGGCATTGTGCCTTTTGTAAATAATTCCGATGCGATTTCTGTGTTTCATCGTCAATGTGATGGTCCAAGGAATACATTTAACCTGCAGTGGTGTACCAGACACTAAAACTGGTCTCACAGAGAATGCTCAAAGCACCGACTGTAAGAAGAGTCTCTATTCTTGTACTTAAGACGGCATAGTGCCTTTTGAATTTAATTCCGATGCGATTTCTGTGTTTCATCGTCAATGTGAAGGTCCAAGGAATACATTGAAACTGCAGTGGTGTATCAGAAACTAATACTGGTCTCACAGGGAATGCTCAGAGCACCGACTGTAAGAAGAGTCTCTATTCTTGTACTTAAGGGGGCATTTCGCCTTTTGTATTTAATTCCGATGTAATTTCTGTGTTTCATCGTCAATGAGAAGGTCCAAGGAATACAATGAACCGGCAGTGGTGTATCGGAAACTAATACTGGTCTCACAGGGAATGCTCAAAGCACCGACAGTAAGAAGAGTCTCTATTCTTGTACTTAAGGCGGCATTGTGCCTTTTGTATTAAACTCCGAAGCGATTTCTGTGTTTCATCTTCAATGTGCAGGTCCAACGAATACATTGATCCTGCAGTGCTGTATCGGAAACTAATACTGGTCTCACAGGGAATGCTCAAAGCACCGACTGTAAGAAGAGTCTCTATTCTTCTACTTAAGGCGGCATTCTGCCTTTTGTATTTAATTCCGATGCGATTTCTGTGTTTCATCGTCAATGTGAAGGTCCTAGAAATACATTGAACCTGCAGTGGTGTATCAGAAACTAATACTGGTCTCACAGGGAATGCTCAAAGCACCGACTGTAAGAAGAGTCTCTATTCTTGTACTTAAGGCGGCATTGTGCCTTTTGTATTTAATTCCGATGCGATTTCTGTGTTTCATCGTCAATGTGAAGGTCCAAGGAATACATTGAACCTTCAGTGGTGTATCGGAAACTAATACTGGTCTCACAGGGAATGTCAAAACACCGACTGTAAGACGAGTCTCTATTCTTGTTCATAAGGTGGCATTGTGCCTTTTGTACTTAATTCCGATGCGATTTCTGTGTTTCATCGTCAATGTGAAGGTCCAAGGAATACATTGAACCTTCAGTGGTGTATCGGAAACTAATACAGGTCTCACAGGGAATGCTCAAAGCACCAACTGTAAGAAGAGTCTCTATTCTTGTACTTAAGGCGGCATTGCGCCTTTCGTATTTAATTCCGATGCGATTTCTGTGTTTCATCGTCAATGTGAATGTCCAAGGAATACATTGAACCTGCAGTGTTGTATCGGAAACTAATACTGGTCTGACAGGGAATGCTCATAGCACCGACTGTAAGAAGAGTCTCTATTCTTGTACCTAAGATGGCATTGGCCTTTTGTATTTAATTCCGATGCGATTTCTGTGTTTCATCGTCAATGTGAAGGTCCTAGAAATACATTGAACCTGCAGTGGTGTATCAGAAACTAATACTGGTCTCACAGGGAATGCTCAAAGCACCGACTGTAAGAAGAGTCTCTATTCTTGTACTTAAGGCGGCATTGTGCCTTTTGTATTTAATTCCGATGCGATTTCTGTGTTTCATCGTCAATGTGAAGGTCCGAGGAATGCATTGAACCTTCAGTGGTGTATCGGAAACTAATACTGGTCTCACAGGGAATGCTCAAAACACCGACTGTAAGACGAGTCTCTATTCTTGTACATAAGGTGGCATTGTGCCTTTTGTACTTAATTCCGATGCGATTTCTGTGTTTCAACGTCAATGTGAAGGTCCAAGGAATACATTGAACCTTCAGTGGTGTATCGGAAACTAATACAGGTCTCACAGGGAATGCTCAAAGCACCGACTGTAAGAATGGTCTCTATTCTTGTACTTAAGGCGGCATTGTGCCTTTTGAATTTAATTCCGATGCGAATTCTGTGTTTCATCGTCAATGTGAAGGTCCAAGGGATACATTTAACCTGCTGTGGTGTACCGGAAACTAATACTGGTCTCACAGGGATTGCTCAAAGCACCGACTGTTAGAAGGGTCTCTATTCCTGTACTTAAGGCGGCATTGTGCCTTTTGAATTTAATTCCGATGCGATTTCTGTGTTTCATCGTCAATGTGAAGGTCCAAGGAATACATTGTGCCTGCAATGGTGTATCGGAAACTAATACTTGTCTCACAGGAAATGCTCAAAGCACCGACTGTAAGAAGAGTCTCTATTCTTGTACTTAAGGCGGCATTGCGCCTTTCGTATTTCATTCCGATGCGATTTCTGTGTTTCATCGTCAATGTGAATGTCCAAGGAATCCATTGAACCTGCAGTGTTGTATCGGAAACTAATACTGGTCTCACAGGGAATGCTCAAAGCACCGACTGTAAGATAGGCTCTATTCTTGTACTCATGACGGCATTGTGCCTTTTGTAAATAATTCCGATGCGATTTCTGTGTTTCATCGTCAATGTGATGGTCCAAGGAATACATTTAACCTGCAGTGGTGTACCAGACACTAAAACTGGTCTCACAGAGAATGCTCAAAGCACCGACTGTAAGAAGAGTCTCTATTCTTGTACTTAAGACGGCATAGTGCCTTTTGAATTTAATTCCGATGGGATTTCTGTGTTTCATCGTCAATGTGAAGGTCCAAGGAATACATTGAAACTGCAGTGGTGTATCAGAAACTAATACTGGTCTCACAGGGAATGCTCAGAGCACCGACTGTAAGAAGAGTCTCTATTCTTGTACTTAAGGGGGCATTTCGCCTTTTGTATTTAATTCCGATGTAATTTCTGTGTTTCATCGTCAATGAGAAGGTCCAAGGAATACAATGAACCGGCAGTGGTGTATCGGAAACTAATACTGGTCTCACAGGGAATGCTCAAAGCACCGACAGTAAGAAGAGTCTCTATTCTTGTACTTAAGGCGGCATTGTGCCTTTTGTATTAAACTCCGAAGCGATTTCTGTGTTTCATCTTCAATGTGCAGGTCCAACGAATACATTGATCCTGCAGTGCTGTATCGGAAACTAATACTGGTCTCACAGGGAATGCTCAAAGCACCGACTGTAAGAAGAGTCTCTATTCTTCTACTTAAGGCGGCATTCTGCCTTTTGTATTTAATTCCGATGCGATTTCTGTGTTTCATCGTCAATGTGAAGGTCCTAGAAATACATTGAACCTGCAGTGGTGTATCAGAAACTAATACTGGTCTCACAGGGAATGCTCAAAGCACCGACTGTAAGAAGAGTCTCTATTCTTGTACTTAAGGCGGCATTGTGCCTTTTGTATTTAATTCCGATGCGATTTCTGTGTTTCATCGTCAATGTGAAGGTCCAAGGAATACATTGAACCTTCAGTGGTGTATCGGAAACTAATACTGGTCTCACAGGGAATGTCAAAACACCGACTGTAAGACGAGTCTCTATTCTTGTTCATAAGGTGGCATTGTGCCTTTTGTACTTAATTCCGATGCGATTTCTGTGTTTCATCGTCAATGTGAAGGTCCAAGGAATACATTGAACCTTCAGTGGTGTATCGGAAACTAATACAGGTCTCACAGGGAATGCTCAAAGCACCAACTGTAAGAAGAGTCTCTATTCTTGTACTTAAGGCGGCATTGCGCCTTTCGTATTTAATTCCGATGCGATTTCTGTGTTTCATCGTCAATGTGAATGTCCAAGGAATACATTGAACCTGCAGTGTTGTATCGGAAACTAATACTGGTCTGACAGGGAATGCTCATAGCACCGACTGTAAGAAGAGTCTCTATTCTTGTACCTAAGATGGCATTGGCCTTTTGTATTTAATTCCGATGCGATCTCTGTGTTTCATCGTCAATGTGAAGGTCCAAGGGATACATTTAACCTGCAGTGGTGTATCGGAAACTAATACTGGTCTCACAGGGATTGCTCAAAGCACCGACTGTAAGAAGGGTCTCTATTCTTGTACTTAAGGCGGCATTGTGCCTTTTGAATTTAATTCCGATGCGATTTCTGTGTTTCATCGTCGATGGGAAGGTCCAAGGAATACATTGTGCCTGCCGTGGTGTATCGGAAATTAATACTTGTCTAACAGGGAATGCTCAAAGCACCGACTGTAAGAAGAGTCTCTATTCTTGTACTTAAGCTGGCATTGTGCCTTTTGTATTTAATTCCGATGCGATTTCTGTGTTTCATCGTCAATGTGAAGGTCCAAGGAATACATTGAACCTGCAGTGGTGTATCAGAAACTAATACTGGACTCACAGGAAATGCTCATAGCACCGACTGTAAGAAGAGTCTCTATTCTTGTACTTAAGACGGCATTGTGCCTTTTGTATTTAATTCCGATGCGATTTCTGTGTTTTATCGTCAATGTGAAGGTCCAAGGAATACATTGAACCAGCAGTGGTGTATCAGAAACTACTACTGTACTCATAGGGAATGCTCAAAGCACCGACTGTAAGAAGGGTCTCTATTCTTGTACGTAAGGGGCATTGCGCCTTTTGTATTTAATTCCGATGCGATTTCTGTGTCTCATCGTCAATGTGTAGGTCCAAGGAATACATTGAACCTGCAGTGGTGTATCGGAAACTAATACTGGTCTCACAGGGAATGCTCAAAGCACCGACTGTAAGATAGGCTATATTCTTGTACTTATGACGGCATTGTGCCTTTTGTATTTAACTCCGATGCGATTTCTGTGTTTCATAGTCAATGTGAAGGTCCAAGGAATACATTGAACCTGCAGTGGTGTATCAGAAACTAAAACTGATCTCACAGGGAATGCTCAAAGCACCGACTGTAATAAGAGTCTCTATTCTTGTACTTAAGGTGGCATTGCTCCTTTTGTATTTAATTCCGATGCGATTTCTGTGTTTCAACGTCAATGTGA
This sequence comes from Schistocerca americana, assembly GCF_021461395.2. NCBI lineage: Eukaryota > Metazoa > Arthropoda > Insecta > Orthoptera > Acrididae > Schistocerca > Schistocerca americana. Next base: position 625,701,518 of record NC_060124.1, on the reverse strand, counting down.
AGGTCCAAGGAATACATTGAACCTGCAGTGGTGTATCGGAAACCAATACTGGTCTCACAGGGAATGCTCAAAGCACCGAAAGTAAGAAGAGTCTCTATTCTTGTACCTCAGGCACCATTGTGCCTTTTGTATTTAACTCCGATGCGATTTCTGTGATTCATCGTCAATGTGAAGGTCCAAGGAATACATTGATCCTGCAGTGGTGTATCGGAAACTAATACTGGTCTCACAGGGAGTTCTCATGGCACCGACTGTAAAAAGAGTCTCTATTCTTGCACTTAAGACAGCATTGTGCCTTTTGTATTTAATTCCGATGCGATTTCTGTGTTTCATCGTCAATGTGAACGTCCTAGAAATACATTGAACCTACAGTGGTGTATCAGAAACTAATACTGGTCTCACAGGGAATGCTCAAAGCACCGACTGTAAGAAGAGTCCCTATTCTTGTACTTAAGGCGGCATTGTGCCTTTTGTATTTAATTCCGATGCTATTTCTGTGTTTCATCGTCAATGTGAAGGTCCAAGGAATACATTGAACCTTCAGTGGTGTATCGGAAACTAATACTGGTCTCACAGGGAATGCTCAAAACACCGACTATAAGACGAGTCTCTATTCTTGTACATAAGGTGGCATTGTGCCTTTTGTACTTAATTCCGATGCGATTTCTGTGTTTCATCGTCAATGTGAAGGTCCAAGGAATACATTGAACCTTCAGTGGTGTATCGGAAACTAATACAGGTCTCACAGGGAATGCTCAAAGCACCGACTGTAAGAATGGTCTCTATTCTTGTACTTAAGGCGGCATTTGCCTTTTGAATTTAGTTCCGATGCGATTTCTGTGTTTCATCGTCAATGTGAAGGTCCAAGGAATACATTGTGCCTGCAATGGTGTATCGGAAACTAATACTTGTCTCACAGGAAATGCTCAAAGCAGCGACTGTAAGAAGAGTCTCTATTCTTGTACTTACGGCGGCATTGCGCCTTTCGTATTTAATTCCGATGCGATTTCTGTGTTTCATCGTCAGTGTGAATGTCCAAGGAATACATTGAACCTGCAGTGGTGTATCGGAAACTAATACTGGTCTCACAGGGAATGCACATAGCACCGACTGTAAGAAGAGTCTCTATTCTTGTACTTAAGATGGCATTGGCCTTTTGTATTTAATTCCGATGCGATTTCTGTGTTTCATCGTCAATGTGAAGGTCCAAGGGATACATTTAACCTGCAGTGGTGTATCGGTAACTAATACCGGTCTTACAGGAAATGCTCAAAGCACCGACTGTAAGATATTCTCTATTCTTGTACTTATGACGGCATTCTGCCTTTTGTAATTAATTCCGATGCGATTTCTGTGTTTCATCGTCAATGTGAAGGTCCAAGGAATACATTGAACCTGCAGTGGTGTACCAGACACTAAAACTGGTCTCACAGTGAATGCTCAAAGCACCAACAGTAAGAAGAGTCTTTATTCTTGTACTTAAGGCGGGATTGTGCCTTTTGTATTTAACTGCGATGCGATTTCTGTGTTTCATAGTCATGTGAAGGTCCAAGGAATACATTGAACCTGCAGTGGTGTATCGGAAACTAATACTGGTCTCACAGGGAATGCTCAAAGCACCGACAGTAAGAAGTGTCTTTATTCTTGTACTTAAGGCGGCATTGTGCCTTTTGTATTTAACTCTGATGCGATTTCTGTGTTTCATATTCAATGTGAAGGTCCAAGGAATACATTGAACCTGCAGAGGTGTATGGGACACTAATACTGTTCTCACAGGGCATGCTCAAAGCACCGACTGTAAGAAGAGTCTCTATTCTTGTACTTAAGGCGGCATTGTGCCTTTTGTATTTAATACCGATGCGATTTCTGTGTTTCATCCTCAATGTCAAGGTCCAAGGAATTCATTGAACCTGCACTGGTGTATCGGAAACTAATACTGGTCTCACAGGGAATGCTCAAAGCACCGACTGTAAGAAGAGTCTCTATTCTTGTACTTAAGGCAGCATAGTGCCTTTTGAATTTAATTCAGATGCGATTCCTGTGTTTCATCGTCAATGTGAATGTCCAAGGAATAAATTGAACACGCAGTGGTGTATCGGAACTTAATACTGGTCTCACAGGGAATGCTCAAAGCAGCGACAGTAAGAAGAATCTCAATTCTTGTACTTAAAACGGCATTGTGCCTTTTGTATTTAACTCCGATGCGATTTCTGTGTTTCATCGTCAACGTGAAGGTCCAAGGAATACATTGAACCTGCAGTGTGGTATCGGAAACTAATACTGGTCTCACAGGGAATGCTCAAAGCACCGACAGTAAAAAGATTCTCTATTCTTGTACTTTAGGCGGCACTGTGCCTTTTGTATTTAACTCCGATGCGATTTCTGTGTTTCATCGTCAACGTGAAGGTCCAAGGAATACATTGGCCCTGCGGTGCTGTATCATTATCTAATACTGGTCTCACAGGGAATGCTCAAAGCACCGACTGTAAGAAGAGTCTCTATTCTTGTACTTAAAGCGGCATTGGGCCTATTATATTTAATTCCGATGCGATTTCTGTGTTTCATCGTCAATGTGAAGGTCCAAGGAATACATTGATGCTGCAGTAGTGTATCGGAAACTAATACTGGTCTTACAGGGAATGCTCATGGCACCGACTGTAAGAAGAGTCTCTATTCTTGTACTTAAGACAGCATTGTGCCTTTTGTATTTAATTCCGATGCGATTTCTGTGTTTCTTCGTCAATGTGAGGGTCCAAGGAATACATTGAACCTGCAGTGGTTTATCAGAAACTAATACTGGTCCCACAGGGAATGCTCAAAGCACCGACTGAATGAAGAGTCTCTATTCTTGTACTTACGGCGGCATTGCGCCTTTTGTATTTAATTCCGATGCGATTTCTGTGTTTCATCGTCAATGTGAAGGTCCAGGAAATACATTGAACCTGCAGTGGTGTATCGGAAACTAATACTGGTCTCACAGGGAATGCTCAAAGCATCGACTGTAAGAAGAGTCACTATTATTGTACTTAAGGCGGCATTGCTCCTTTTGTATTTAATTCAGATGCGATTTCTGTGTTTCATTGTCAATGTGAATGTCCAACGAATAAATTGAACACGCAGTGGTGTATCGGAAACTAATACTGGTCTCACTGGCAATGCTCAAACCACCGACTGTAAGAAGAGTCGCTATTCTTGTACTTATGACGGCATTGTGCCTTTTGGATTTAATTCCGATGCGATTTCTGTGTTTCATCGTCAATGTGAAGGTCCAAGGAATACATTGAACCTGCAGTGGTGTATCAGAAAGTAATACTGGTCTCACAGGGAATGCTCAAAGCACCGACTGTAAGAAGAGTCTCTATTCTTGTACTTAAGGCGGCATTGCGCCTTTTGTATTTAATTCCGATGCGATTTCTGTGTTTCATCGTCAATGTGAAGGTCCAAGGAATTCATGAACCTGCAGTGGTGTATCGGAAACTAATACTGGTCTCACAGGGAATGCTCAAAGCACCGACAGTAAGAAGAGTCTCAATTCTTGTACTTTAGGCGGCATTGTGCCTTTTGTATTTAACTCCGATGCGATTTCTGTGTTTCATCGTCAATGTGAAGGTCCAAGGAATACATTGAACCTGCAGTGGTGTACCAGAAACTAATACTGGTCTCACAGGAAATGCTCAAAGCACCGACTGTAAGAAGAGTCTCCATTCTTGTACTTAAGGAGGCATTGCGCCTTTTGTAATTAATTCCGATGCGATTTCTGTGTTTCATCGTCAATGTAAAGGTCCAAGGAATACATAGAAACTGCAGTGGTGTATCGGAAACTAATACTGGTCTCACAGGGAATGCTCTAAGCACCGACTGTTAGAAGAGTCTCTATTCTTGTACTTAAGACGGCATAGTGCCTTTTGAATTTAATTTCGATGCGATTTCTGTGTTTCATCGTCAATGTGAAGGCCCAAGGAATACATTGAAACTGCAGTGGGCTATCGGAAACTAATCCTGGTCTCACAGGAAAGGATCAAACTGCAGACTGTAAGAAGAGTCTCATTTCTCGTACTTAAGGCGGCATTGTGCCTTTTGTATTTAATTCCGACGCGATCTCTGTGATTCGTCGTCCATGTGAAGGTCCAAGGAACACATTGAACGTGCAGTGGTGTATCGGAAACTAATACTGGTCTCACAGAAAAGGATCATATCACAGACTCTTAGAAATTTCACTCTTCGTGCACTTAAGTCGGCATTGTGCTTTTGTATTTAATTTCGATGTAATTTCAGTGTTTCATCGTCAATGTGTATGTCCAAGGAATACATTGAACCTTCAGTGGTGTATCGGAAACTAATACTGGTCTCACAGGAAAGGATCAAAAGACAGACTCTATGATGTCTCACTGTTCTTGCACTTAAGGCGGCATTGTGGCTTTTGTATTTAATTCCGATGTAATTTGAGTGTTTCATCGTCAATGTGTATGTCCAAGGAATACATTGAACCAGCAGTGGTGTTTCGGAAACTAATACTGGTCTCACAGGGATCGCTCAAAGCACCGACTGCAAGAAGACTCTCTATTGTTGTACTTAAAGCGGCATTGTGCCTTTTGTATTTAATTCCGATGTGATATATATGTTTCATCGTCAATGTGAGGTCCAAGGAACCCATTGAACATGCAGTGGTGTATTGGAAACTAATACTGGTCTCACAGGAAAAGGTCAAAGCACAGACTCGAAGAAGTCTCACTCTTCCTGCATTTAAGGCGGCATTGCGCCTTTTGTATTTAATTCCAATGTAATTTCAGTGGTTCATCGTCAATGTGTATGTCCTAGGGATACATTGTACCTGCAGTGGTGAATCGGAAACTAATACTGGTCTCACATGGAATGCTCAAAGCACCGACTATAAGAAGAGTCTCTATTCTTGTACTTAAGGAGGCATTGTGCCATCTGTATTTCATTCCGATGCGATTTCTGTGTTTCATCGTCAATGTGAAGGTCCAAGGAATACATTGAACCTTCAGTGGTGTATCGGAAACTAATACTGGTCTCACAGGGAAACCTCAAAGAACCGCCTGTAAGAAGAGTCTCTATTCTTGTACTTAATGCGGCATTGTGCCTTTTGTATTTAATTCCGATGCGATTTGTGTTTCATCGTCAATGTGAAGGTCCAAGAAATACATTGAACCTGAAGTGGTGTATCGGAAATCAATACTGGTCTCACAGGAAAGGATCAAAGCACAGACTCTAAGAAGTCACACTCTTCTTGCACTTATGGCGGCATTGTGCGTTTTGTATTTAATTCCGATCTAATTTCAGTATTTCGTCACCAACGTGTACGTCCAAGGATTACATTGAATCTGCAGTGGTGTATCGGAAACTAATACTGGTCTCACAGGGAATGCTCAAAGCACCGGCTGTAAGATGAGTCTCTATTCTTGTACTAAAGGCGGCATTGTGCCTATTGTATTTAATTCCGATGCGATATCTGTGTATCATCGTCAATGTGTATGTCCAAGGAATACATTGAACCTGCAGTGGTGTATCGGAAACTAATACTGGTCTCACAGGGAATGCTCAAAGCACCGACTGTAAGAAGAGTCTCTATTCTTGTACGTAAGGCGTTATTGTGCCTTCTGTATTTAATTCCGATGCGATTTCAGTGTTTCATCGTCAATGTGTATGTCCAAGGAATACATTGAACCTGCAGAGGTGTATCGGAAACTAATACAGGTCTCACAGGGAATGCTCAAAGCACCGACTGTAAGAAGAGTCTCTATTGTTATACTTAAGGCGCCATTGTGCCTTTGGTATTTAATTCCGATGCGATTTCTGTGTTTCATCGTCAATGTGTATGTCCAAGGAATACATTGAACCTGCAGTGGTGTATCGGAAACTAATACTGGTCTAAAAGGGATGATCAAAGCACCGACTGTAAGAAGAGTATCTATTCTTGTACTTAAGGCGGCATCGTGCATTTTGTATTTAATTCCGATGCGATTTCTGTGTATCATCGTCAATCTGAAGGTCCAAGGAACCCATTGAACATGCAGTGGTGTATCGGAAACTAATGCTGGTCTCACAGGAAAAGGTCAAAGCACAGACTCGAAGAAGTCTCACTCTTCCCGCATTTAAGGCGGCATTGCGCCTTTTCTATTTAATTCCAATGTAATTTCAGTGGTTCATCGTCAATGTGTATGTCCTAGGAATACATTGTACCTGCAGTGGTGAATCGGAAACTAATACTGGTCTCACAGGGATGCTCAAAGCACCGACTCTAAGAAGAGTCTCTATTCTTGTACTTAAGGCGGCATTGCGCCTTTCGTATTTAATTCCGATGCGATTTCTGTGTTTCATCGTTAATGTGAAGGTCCAAGGAATACATTGAACCTGCAGTGGTGTATCGGAAACTAATACTAGTCTCACAGGAAAGGATCACAGCACAGACTCTAAGCAGCCTCACTCTTCTTGCACTTAAGGCGGCATTGTGCCTTTTGTATTTTATTTCGATGCGATTTCTGTGTTTCATCGTCAATGTGAAGGACCAAGGAATACATTGAACCTGCAGTGGTGTATCGGAATCTAATACTGGTCTCACAGGAAAGGATCAAAGGACAGACTCTAAGAAGTCTCACTCTTCCTGCACTTAAGGCGGCATTGCGCCTTTAGTATTTAATTCCAATGTAATTTCAGTGGTTCATCGTCAATGTGTATGTCCTAGGAATACATTGAACCTGCAGTGGTGTATCAGAAACTAATACAGATCTCGCAGGGAACGCTCAAAGCACCGACTGTAAGAAGAGTCTCTATTCTTGTACTTAAAGCGGCATTGTGCGTTTTGTATTTAATTCCGATGTGATATCTGTGTTTCATTGTCAATGTGAAGGTCCAAGGAACACATTGAACCTGCAGTGGTGTACCGGAAACAAATTCTGGTCTTACAGGATAAGATCAAAGCACAGACTCGAAGAAGTCTCACTCTTCCTGCACTTAAGGCGGCATTGCGCCTTTAGTATTTAATTCCAATGTAATTTCAGTGGTTCATCGTCAATGTGTATGTCCTAGGAATACATTGAACCTGCAGTGGTGTATCGGAAACTAATACTGGTCTCACAGGGAATGCTCAAAGCACCGACTCTAAGAAGAGTCTCTATTCTTGTACTTAAGGCGGCATTGCGCCTTTCGTATTTAATTCCGATGCGATTTCTGTGTTTCATCGTCAATGTGAAGGTCCAAGGAATACATTGAACCTGCAGTGGTGTATCGGAAACTAATACTAGTCTCACAGGAAAGGATCACAGCACAGACTCTAAGCAGCCTCATTCTTCTTGCACTTAAGGCGGCTTTGTGCCTTTTGTATTTTATTTCGATGCGATTTCTGTGTTTCATCGTCAATGTGAAGGACCAAGGAATACATTGAACCTGCAGTGGTGAATCGGAAACTAATACTGGTCTCAAAGGAAAGGATCAAAGCACAGACTCTAAGAAGTCACACTCTTCTTGCACTTAAGGCGGCATTGTGCCTTTTGTGTTTAATTCCGTTGCGATATCTGTGTTTCATCGGCAATGTGAATGTCCAAGGAATACATTGAAGCTGCAGTGGTGTATCGGAAACTAATACTGGTCTCACAGGAAAGGATCAAAGCACAGGTTCTAAGAAGTCTCACTCTTCTTGCACTTAAGTCGGCATTGTGCTTTTGTATTTAATTTCGATGTAATTTCAGTGTTTCATCGTCAATGTGTATGTCCAAGGAATACATTGAACCTGCAGTGGTGTATCGGAAACTAATACTGGTCTCACAGGAAAGGATCAAAAGACAGACTCTATGATGTCTCACTGTTCTTGCACTTAAGGCGGCATTGTGGCTTTTGTATTTAATTCCGATGTAATTTGAGTGTTTCATCGTCAATGTGTATGTCCAAGGAATACATTGAACCAGCAGTGGTGTTTCGGAAACTAATACTGGTCTCACAGGGAACGCTGAAAGCACCGACTGCAAGAAGACTCTCTATTGTTGTACTTAAAGCGGCATTGTGCCTTTTGTATTTAATTCCGATGTGATATATATGTTTCATCGTCAATGTGAGGTCCAAGGAACCCATTGAACATGCAGTGGTGTATCGGAAACTAATACTGGTCTCACAGGTAAAGGTCAAAGCACAGACTCGAAGAAGTCTCACTCTTCCTGCATTTAAGGCGGCATTGCGCCTTTTGTATTTAATTCCAATGTAATTTCAGTGGTTCATCGTCAATGTGTATGTCCTAGGAATACATTGTACCTGCAGTGGTGAATCGGAAACTAATACTGGTCTCACATGGAATGCTCAAAGCACCGACTATAAGAAGAGTCTCTATTCTTGTACTTAAGGAGGCATTGTGCCTTCTGTATTTCATTCCGATGCGATTTCTGTGTTTCATCGTCAATGTGAAGGTCCAAGGAATACATTGAACCTTCAGTGGTGTATCGGAAACTAATACTGGTCTCACAGGGAAACCTCAAAGAACCGCCTGTAAGAAGAGTCTCTATTCTTGTACTTAATGCGGCATTGTGCGTTTTGTATTTAATTCCGATCTAGTTTCAGTATTTCGTCACCAACGTGTACGTCCAAGGAATACATTGAATCTGCAGTGGTGTATCGGAAACTAATACTGGTCTCACAGAGAATGCTCAAAACACCGACAGTACGAAGAGTCTCTATTCTTGTACTTAAGGCGGCATTGTGCCTTTTGTATTTAATTCCGATGCGATTTCTGTGTTTCTTCGTCAATGTGTATGTATAAGGAATACATTGAACCTGCAGTGGTGTATTGGAAACTAATACTGGTCTCACAGGGAATGCTCAAAGCACCGGCTGTAAGATGAGTCTCTATTCTTGTACTAAAGGCGGCATTGTGCCTATTGTATTTAATTCCGATGCGATATCTGTGTATCATCGTCAATGTGTATGTCCAAGGAATACATTGAACCTGCAGTGGTGTATCGGAAACTAATACTGGTCTCACAGGGAATGCTCAAAGCACCGACTGTAAGAAGAGTCTCTATTCTTGTACGTAAGGCGGTATTGTGCCTTCTGTATTTAATTCCGATGCGATTTGAGTGTTTCATCGTCAATGTGTATGTCCAAGGAATACATTGAACCTGCAGAGGTGTATCGGAAACTAATACAGGTCTCACAGGGAATGCTCAAACCACCGACTGTAAGAAGAGTCTCTATTGTTGTACTTAAGGCGCCATTGTGCCTTTGGTATTTAATTCCGATGCGATTTCTGTGTTTCATCGTCAATGTGTATGTCCAACGAATACATTGAACCTGCAGTGGTGTATCGGAAACTAATACTGGTCTAAAAGGGATGATCAAAGCACCGACTGTAAGAAGAGTATCTATTCTTGTACTTAAGGCGGCATCGTGCATTTTGTATTTAATTCCGATGCGATTTCTGTGTATCATCGTCAATCTGAAGGTCAAAGGAATACATTGAACCTGCAGTGGTGTATCGAAAACTAATACAGGTCTCACAGGCAATGCTCAAAGCACCGACCTTAAGAAGAGTCTCTGTTCTTGTACAAAAGGCGGCATTGTGCCTTTTGTATATAATTCCGATGTGATTTCTGTGTTTCATCGTCAATGTGTATGTCCAAGGCATACATTGAACCTGTAGTGGTCTATCGGAAACTAATACTGGTCTCACAGGAAAGGATCAAAGCACAGACTCTAAGAAGTCTCACTCTTCTTGCACTTTAGTCGGCATTGTGCCTTTTGTATTTAATTCCGATGCGATCTCTGTGTTTCGTCGTCCATGTGAAGGTCCAAGGAATACATTGAACGTGCAGTGCTGTATCGGAAACTAATACTGGTCTCACAGAAAAGGATCATATCACAGACTCTAAGAAATCTCACTCTTCGTGCACTTAAGGCGGCATTGTGCCTTTTGTATTTAATTCCGATGCGATTTCTGTGTTTCATCGTCAATGTGTATGTCCAAGGAATACATTGAACCTGCAATGGTGTATCGGAAACTAATACTGGTCTCACAGGAAAGGATCAAAAGACAGACTCTAAGATGTCTCACTCTTCTTGCACTTAAGGCGGCATTGTGGCTTTTGTATTTAAATCCGATGTAATTTGAGTGTTTCATCGTCAATGTGTATGTCCAAGGATTACATTGAACCAGCAGTGGTGTATCGGAAACTAATACTGGTCTCACAGGGAACGCTCAATTCACCGACTGTAAGAAGAGTCTCTATTGTTGTACTTAAAGCGGCATTGTGCCTTTTGTATTTAATTCCGATGTGATATATATGTTTCATCGTCAATGTGAGGTCTAAGGAACCCATTGGCACTGCAGTGGTGTATCGGAAACTAATACTGGTCTCACAGGAAAAGGTCAAAGCACAGACTCGAAGAAGTCTCACGCTTCCTGCACTTAATGCGGCATTGCGCCTTTTGTATTTAATTCCAATGTAATTTCAGTGGTTCATCGTCAAAGTGTATGGCCTAGGAATACATTGTACCTGCAGTGGTGAATCGGAAACTAATATTGGTCTCACAGGGAATGCCCAAAGCACCGACTGTAAGAAGAGTCTCTATTCTTGTACTTAAGGAGGCATTGTGCCTTTTAAATTTAATTCCGATGCGATTTCTGTATTTCATCGTCAATGTGTATGTCCAAGGAATACATTGAACCTGCAGTGGTGCATCGGAAACTAATACTGGTCTCACAGGGAATGCTCAAAACACCGACTGTACGAAGAGTCTCTATTCTTGTACTTAAGGCGGTATTGTGCCTTTTGTATTTATTTCCGATGGATTTCAGTGTTTCATCGTCAATGTGTATGTCCGAGGAATACATTGAACCTGCAGAGGTGTATCGGAAACTAATACTGGTCTCACAGGGAATGCTCAAAGCACGGGCTGTAAGAAGAGTCACTATTCTTGTACTTAAGGGGGTATTGTTCCTTTTGTATTTAATTCCGATGCGATTTCAGTATTCATCGTCAATGTGTATGTCCGAGGAATACATTGAACCTGCAGAGGTGTATCGGAAACTATTACTGGTCTCACAGGGAATGCTCAAAGCACCGACTGTAAGAAGAGTCTCTATTCTTGTACTTAAGGCGGCATTGTGTCTTTTGTTTTTAATTCCGATGCGATTTCTGTGTTTCATCGTCAATGTGAAGCTCCAAGGAATACATTGAACCTGTAGTGGTCTATCGGAAACTAATACTGGTCTCACAGGAAAGGATCAGAGCACAGACTCTAAGAAGTCTCCCTCTTCTTGCACTTAAGTCGGCATTGTGCCTTTTGTATTCAATTTCGATGTAACTTCATTGTTTGATCGACAATGTGTATGTCCAAGGAATACATTGAACCTGCAGTGGTGTATCGGAATCTAATACTGGTCTCACAGGAAAGGATCAAAGGACAGACTCTAAGAAGTCTCACTCTTCCTGCACTTATGGCGGCATTGCGCCTTTAGTATTTAATTCCAATGTAATTTCAGTGGTTCATCGTCAATGTGTATGTCCTAGGAATAGATTGAACCTGCAGTGGTGTATCGGAAACTAATACTGGTCTCACAGGGAATGCTCAAAGCACCGACTCTAAGAAGAGTCTCTATTCTTGTACTTAAGGCGGCATTGCGCCTTTCGTATTTAATTCCGATGCGATTTCTGTGTCTCATCGTCAATGTGAAGGTCCAAGGAATACATTGAACCTGCAGTGGTGTATCGGAAACTAATACTGGTCTCACAGGAAAGGATCACAGCACAGACTCTAAGCAGCCTCACTCTTCTTGCACTTAAGGCGGCATTGTGCCTTTTGTATTTTATTCCGATGCAATTTCTGTGTTCCATCGTCAATGTGAAGGACCATTGAACCAGCAGTGGTGAATCGGAAACTAATACTGGTCTCACAGGAAAGGATCAAAGCACAGACTCTAAGAAGTCACACTCTTCTTGGACTTAAGGCGGCATTGTGCCTTTTGTGTTTAATTCCGTTGCGATATCTGTGTTTCATCGTCAATGTGAATGTCCAAGGAATACATTGAAGCTGCAGTGGTGTATCGGAAATTAATACTGGTTTCACAGGAAAGGATCAAAGCACTGACTCTAAGAAGTCTCACACTTCTTGCACTTATCTCGGCATTGTGTCTTTTGTAATTAATTCCCATGCGATTTCTGTGTTTCATCGTCAATATGAAGGTCCAAGGAATACATTGAACCTGCTGCGGTGCATCGGAAACTAATACTGGTCTCACAGGAAAGGATCAAAACACAAAGAAGTCTCACTCTTCTTGCACTTAAGTCGGCATTGTGCTTTTGTATTTACTTTCGATGTAATTTCAGTGTTTCATCGTTAATGTGTATGTCCAAGGAATACATTGAACCTGCAGTGGTGTATCGGAAACTAATAATGGTCTCACAGGAAAGGATCAAAAGATAGACTCTATGATGTCTCACTGTTCTTGCACTTAAGGCGGCATTGTGGCTTATGTATTTAATTCCGATGTAATTTGAGTGTTTCATCGCAATGTGTATGTCCAAGGAATACATTGAAAAAGCAGTGGTGTTTCGGAAACTAATACTGGTCTCACAGGGAACGCTCAAAGCACCGACTGTAAGAAGACTCTCTATTGTTGTACTTAAAGCGGCATTGTGCCTTTTGTATTTAATTCCGATGTGATATATATGTTTCATCGTCAATTTGAGGTCCAAGGAACCCATTGAACATGCAGTGGTGTATCGGAAACTAATACTGGTCTCACAGGAAAAGGTCAAAACACAGACTCGAAGAAGTCTCACTCTTCCTGCACTTAAGGCGGCATTGCGCCTTTTGTATTTAATTCCAATGTAATTTCAGTGGTTCATCGCCAATGTGTATGTCCTAGGAATACATTGTACCGGCAGTGGTTAATCGGAAACTAATACTGGTCTCACAGGGAATGCTCAAAGCACCGACTATAAGAAGAGTCTCTATTCTTGCACTGAAGGCGGCATTGTGCGTTTTGTATTTAATTCCGTTGCGATATCTGTGTTTCATCGTCAATGTGAATGTCCAAGGAATACATTGAACCTGCAGTGGTGTATCGGAAACTACTGCTGGTCTCACAGGAAAGGATCAAAGCACAGGTTCTAAGAAGTCTCACTCTTCTTGCAGTTAAGGCGGCATTGTGCCTTTTGTATTTAATTCCGATCTAATTTCAGTATTTCATCACCAACGTGTACGTCCAAGGAATACATTGAATCTGCAGTGGTGTATCGGAAACTAATACTGGTATCACAGAGAATGCTCAAAACACCGACAGTAAGAAGAGTCTCTATTCTTGTACTTAAGGCGGCATTGTGCCTTTTGTATTTAATTCCGATGCGATTTCTGTGTTTCCTCGTCAATGTGTATCTCCAAGGAGTACATTGAACCTGCAGTGGTGTATCGGAAACTAATACTGGTCTCACAGGGAATGCTCAAAGCACCGACTGTAAGATGAGTCTGTATTCTTGTACTAAAGGCGGCATTGTGCCTATTGTATTTAATTCCGATGCGATATCTGTGTATCATCGTCAATGTGTATGTCCAAGGAATACATTGAACCTGCAGTGGTGTATCGGAAACTAATACTGGTCTCACAGGGAATGCTCAAAGCACCGACTGTAAGAAGAGTCTCTATTCTTGTACGTAAGGCGGTATTGTGCCTTCTGTATTTAATTCCGATGCGATTTCAGTGTTTCATCGTCAATGTGTATGTCCATGGAATACATTGAACCTGCAGAGGTGTATCGGAAACTAATACAGGTCTCACAGGGAATGCTCAAAGCACCGACTGTAAGAAGAGTCTCTATTGTTGTACTTAAGGCGCCATTGTGCCTTTGGTATTTAATTCCGATGCGATTTCTGTGTTTCATCGTCAATGTGTATGTCCAAGGAATACATTGAACCTGCAGTGGTGTATCGGAAACTAATACTGGTCTCACAGGGAATGCTCAAAGCACCGACTGTCAGAAGAGTCTCTATTCTTGTACGTAAGGCGGAATTCTGCCTTCTTTATTTAATTCCGATGCGATTTCTGTGTTTCATCGTCAATGTGTATGTCCAAGGAATACATTGAACCTGCAGTGGTGTATCGGAAACTAATACTGGTCGCACAGGGAATGATCAAAGCACCGACTGTAAGAAGAGTGTCTATTCTTGTACTTAAGGCGGCATCGTGCATTTTGTATTTAATTCCGATGCGATTTCTGTGTATCATCGTCAATCTGAAGGTCAAAGGAATACATTGAACCTGCTGTGGTGTATCGAAAACTAATACTGGTCTCGCAGGCAATACTCAAAGCACCGACCGTAAGAAGAGTCTCTGTTGTTGTACATAAGGCGGCATTGTGCCTTTTGTATATAATTCCGATGCGATTTCTGTGTTTCATCGTCAATGTGTATGTCCAAGGCATACATTGAACCTGTTGTGGTCTATCGGAAACTAGAACTGGTCTCACAGGAAAGGATCAAAGGACAGACTCTAAGAAGTCTCACTCTTAATGCACTTAAGGCGGCATTGCGCCTTTTGTATTTAATTCCGATGCCATTTCTGTGTTTCATCGTCAATGTGAAAATCCAAGGAATACATTGAACCTGCAGTGGTGTATCGGAAACTAATACTGGTCTCACAGGAAAGGATCACAGCACAGACTCTAAGCAGCCTCACTCTTCTTGCACTTAAGGCGGCATTGTGCCTTTTGTATTTAATTCCGATGCGATTTCTGTGTTTCATCGTCAATGTGAAGGTCCAAAGAATACATTGAATCAGCAGTGGTGAATCGGAAACTAATATTGGTCTCACAGGAAAGGATCAAAGCACAGACTCTAAGAAGTCACACTCTTCTTGCACTTAAGGCGGCATTGTGCCTTTTGTATTTAATTCCGTTGCGATATCTGTGTTTCATCGTCAATGTGAATGTCCATGGAATGCATTGAAGCTGCAGTGGTGTATGGAAACTAATACTGGTTTCACAGGAAAGGATCAAAGCACTGACTCTAAGAAGTCTCACTCTTCTTGCACTTATCTCGGCATTGTGTCTTTTGTATTTAATTTCGATGTAATTTCAGTGTTTCATCGTCAATGTGTATGTCCAAGGAATACATTGAACCTGCAGTGGTGTATCGGAAACTAATACTGGTCTCACAGGAAAGGATCAAAAGACAGACTCTAAGATGTCTCACTCTTCTTGCACTTAAGGCGGCATTGTGGCTTTTTTATTTAATTCCCATGTAATTTGAGTGTTTCATCGTCAATGTGTATGTCCAAGGAATACATTGAACCAGCAGTGGTGTTTCGGAAACTAATACTGGTCTTGTGGTGTCACCGCCAGACACCACACTTGCTAGGTGGTAGCTTAAATCGGCCGCGGGCCATTTAGTACATGTCGGACCCGCGTGTCGCCACTGTGTAATCGCTGACCTAGCGCCACCACCAAGGCAGGTCTCGTGATACGAGAGAACACTCGCCCCAGTTGTACGAGAACCTAGCTACCGACCAGATGTACGAAGCCTTTCTCTCTCATTAGCCGAGAGACAGAATAGCCATCAGCTAAGTTAATGGCTACGAACTAGCAAGGCGCCATTAGCCATACAGTGATTGTACTTAAAGTCTCCTGTGTATTGTCAAGATCGATGTACCACAATGCTTGAGTAAAGTTAAGTATTAAACCTGTTCCGTACTTTTCTTCCTAACATTAATTACGTATCCTGTTCCAGTACTTCACGCCCGTCTGCGTTAGTCTAGCTTGCCTTTTCAGCCATCTCAACTTCACGGTGTCGGCCCAGATACCGACACAACAGGTCTCACAGGGAACGCTCAAAGCACCGACTGTAAGAAGACTCACTATTGTTGTACTTAAAGCGGCATTGTGCCGTTTGTATTTAATTCCGATGTGATATATATGTTTCATCGTGAATGTGAGGTCCAAGGAACCCATTGAACATGCAGTGGTGTATCGGAAACTAATACCGGTCTCACAGGAAAAGGTCAATGCACAGACTCGAAGAAGTCTCACTCTTCCTGCACTTAAGGCGGCATTGCGCCTTTTGTATTTAATTCCAATGTAATTTCAGTGGTTCATCGTCAATGTGTATGTCCTAGGAATACATTGTACCTGCAGTGGTGAATCGGAAACTAATACTGGTCTCACAGGGAATGCTCAAAGCACCGACTATAAGAAGAGTCCCTATTCTTGTACTTAAGGCGGCATTGTGCCTTCTGTATTTCATTCCGATGCGATTTCTGTGTTTCATCGTCAATGTGAAGGTCCAAGGAATACATTGAACCTTCAGTGGTGTATCGGAAACTAATACTGGTCTCACAGGGAAACCTCAAAGCACCGCCTGTAAGAACAGTCTCTATTCTTGTACTTAATGCGGCATTGTGCCTTTTGTATTTAATTCCGTTGCGATATCTGTGTTTAATCGCAATGTGAATGTCCAAGGAATACATTGAACCTGCAGTGGTGTATCGGAAACTACTGCTGGTCTCACAGGAAAGGATCAAAGCACAGGTTCTAAGAAGTCTCACTCTTCTTGCAGTTAAGGCGGCATAGTGCCTTTTGTATTTAATTCCGATCTAATTTCAGTATTTCATCACCAACGTGTACGTCCAAGGATTACATTGAATCTGCAGTGGTGTATCGGAAACTAATACTGGTCTCACAGAGAATGCTCAAAATACCGACAGTAAGAAGAGTCTCTATTCTTGAACTTAAGGCGTCATTGTGCCTTTTGTATTTAATTCCAATGCGATTTCTGTGTTTCATATTCAATGTGTATGTCCAAGGAATACATTGAACCTGCAGTGGTGTATCGGAAACTAATCCTGGTCTCACAGGGAATGCTCAAAGCACCGACTGTAAGATGAGTCTCTATTCTTGTACTAAAGGCGGCATTGTGCCTTTTGCATTTAATTCCGATGCGATATCTGTGTATCATCGTCAATGTGTATGTCCAAGGAATACATTGAACCTGCAGTGGTGTAGCGGAAACTAATACTGGTCTCACAGGTAATGCTCAAAGTACCGACTGTAAGAAGAGTCTCTATTCTTGTACGTAAGGCGGTATTGTGCCTTCTGTATTTAATTCCGATGCGATTTCAGTGTTTCATCGTCAATGTGTATGTCCAAGGAATACATTGAACCTGCAGAGGTGTATCGGAAACTAATACAGGTCTCACAGGGAATGCTCAAAGCACCGACTGTAAGAAGAGTCTCTATTCTTGTACTTAAGGCGGCATTGTGCGTTTGGTATTTAATTCCGATGCAAATTCTGTGTTTCATCGTCAATGTGCATGTCCAAGGAATACATTGAACCTGCAGTGGTGTATCGGAAACTAATACTGGTCTCACAGGGAATTCTCAAAGCACCGACTGTAAGAAGAGTCTCTATTCTTGTACTAAAGGCGATATTGTGCCTTTTGTACTTAATTTCGATGCGATTTCTGTGTATCATCGTCAATGTGTATGACCAAGGAATACATTGAACCTGCAGGGGTGTAACGGAAACTAATACTGGTCTCACAGGGAATGCTCAAAGCACCGACTGTAAGAAGAGTCTCTATTCTTGTACTTAAAGCGGTATTGTGCCTTCTGTATTTACTTCCGATGCGATTTCAGTGTTTCATCGTCAATGTGTATGTCCAAGGAATACATTGAACCTGCAGAGGTGTATCGGTAACTAATACTGGTCTCACAGGGAATGCTCAAAGCACCGACTGTAAGAAGAGTCTCTATTCTTGTACTTATGGTGGATTGTGCCTTTTGTACTTAATTCCGATGCGATTTCTGTGTTTCATCGTCAATGTGTATGTCCAAGGAATACATTGAACCTGCAGTGGTGTATCAGAAACTAATACTTGTCTCACATGGAATGCTCAAAGCACCGACAGTAAGAAGTGTCTCTATTCTTGTACTTAAGGCGGCATTGTGCTTTTTTTGTATTTAATTCCGTTGCGATTTCTATGTATCATCGTCAATCTGAAGGTCCAAGGAATACATTGAACCTGCAGTGGTGTATTGGAAACTAATACTGGTCTCGCAGGGATTGCTCAAAGCACCGACTGTAAGAAGAGTCTCTATTCTTGTGCTTAAGGCGGGATTGTGCCTTTTGTATTTAATTCCGATGCGATTTCTGTGTTTCATCGTCAATGTGTATGTCCAAGGAATACATTGAACCTGCAACGGGCTATCGGAAACTAATACTGGTCCCACAGGGAATGCTAAAAGCACCGACTGTAAGAAGAGTCCCTATTCTTGTACTTAAGGCGGCATTGTGTCTTTTTTATTTCATTCACATGCGTTTTCTGTGTTTCATCGTCAATGTGAAGGTCGAAGGAATACATTGAACCTGCTGTGGTGGATCGCAAACTAATACTGGTCTCACAGGAAAGGATCAATGCACAGACTCCAAGAAGTCTCACTCTTCTTGCACTTAAGGCGGCATTGTGCCTTTTGTATTTAATTTCGTTTTAATTTCAGTGTTTCATCGTCAATGTGTATGTCCAAGGAATACATTGAACCTGCAGTGGTGTATCGGAAACTAATACTGGTCTCACAGGAAAGGATCAAAGGACAGACTCTAAGAAGTCTCACTCATCTTGCACTTAAGGCGGCATTGTGCCTTTTGTATTTAATTCCGATGCGATTTCTGTGTTTCATCGTCAATGTGAAGGTCCAAGGAATACATTGAACCTGCAGTGGTGTAACGGAAACTAATACTGGTCTCACAGGGAATGCTCAAAGCACCGACTGTAAGAAGAGTCTCTATTCTTGTACTTAAGTCGGCATTGTGCCTTTTGTATTTAATTCCGATGCGACTTCTGTAGTTCATCGTCAGTGTGTATGTCCATGGAATACATTGAACCTGCAGTGGTGTATCGGATACTAATACCGGTCTCACAGGAAAGGATCAAAGCACAGACTCTAAGAAGTCTCACTCAACTTGTACTTAAGGCGGCATTGTGCCTTTTGTATTTAATTCCGATGCGATTTCTGTGTTTCATCGTCAATGTGAAGGTCCAAGGAATACATTCAACCTGCAGTGGTGTATCGGAAACTAATACTGGTCTCACAGGAAAGGATCAAAGCACAGACTCTAAGAAGTCCCACTCTTCTTGCACTTAGGGCGGCATTGTGCCTTTTGTATTTAATTCCGATGCGATTTCTGTGTTTCATCGTCAATGTCAAGGTCCAAGGATCACATTGAACCTGCAGTGGTGTATCGGAAACTAATACTGGTCTCACAGGAAAGGGTCAAAGCACAGACTCTAAGAAGTCACGCTCTTCTCGCACTTAAGGCTTCATTGTCCCTTTTGTATTTATTTCCATTGCGATATCTGTGTTTTATCGTCAATGTGAATAGCCAAGGAATACATTGAACCTGCAGTGGTGTATCGGAAACTAATACTGGTCTCACAGGAAAGGATCAAAGCACAGACTCTAAGAAGTCTCACTCTTCTTGCACTTATGGCGGCATTGTGCCTTTTGTATTTAATTACGATGCGATTTCTGTGTTTCATCGTCAATGTGAAGGTCCAAGGAATACATTGAACCTGCAGTGGTGTATCGGAAACTAATACTGGTCTCACAGAAAGGATCAAAGCACAGACTCTAAGAAGTCTCACTCTTCTTGCACTGAAGGCGGCATTGTGCCTTTTGTATTTAATTCCGATCTAATTTCAGTTTTTCATCACCAACGTGTACGTCCAAGGAATACATTGAACCTGCAGTGGTGTATCGGAAACAAATACTGGTCTCACTGAGAATGCTAAAAACACCGACTGTAAGAAGAGTTTCTATTCTTGTACTTAAGGCGGCATTGTGCCTTTTGTATTAAATTCCGTTGCGATTTCTGTGTTTCATCTTCAATGTGTACGTACAAGGAATTCATTGATCCTGCAGTGGTGCATCGGAAACTAATACTGGTCTCATAGGAAAGGATCAACGCCCAGACTCTAAGACGTCTCACTCTTCTTGCACTTCAGTTTGCATGGAGTCGTTTGAATTTAATTCTGATGCGATTTCTGTGTTTCATCGTCAATGTGAAGGTCCAAGGATCACATTAAACCTGCAGTGGTGTATCGGAAACTAACATTGGTCTCACAGGGAATGCTCAAAGCACCGACTGTAACCAGAGTATCTATTCTTGTACTTAAGGCCGTATTGTGCCTTCTGTATTTAATTCCGAAGCAATTTCAGCGTTTCATCGTCACTGTGTATGTCCAAGGAATACATTGAACCTGCAGGGGTGTATCGGAAACTAATACTGGTCTCACAGGGAATGCTCAAAGCACCGACTGTAAGAAGAGTCTCTATTCTTGTACTTAAGGCGGCATTGTGCCTTTTGTATTTAATTCCGATGCGATTTCTGTGTTTCATCGTCGATGTGTATGTCCAAGGAATACATTGAACCTGCAGTGGTGTATCGGAAACTAATACTGGTCCCACAGGCAATGCTCAAAGCACCGACTGTAAGAAGAGTCTCTATTCTTGTACTTAAGGCGGCATTGTGCCTTTTGTATTCAATTCCGATGCGATTTCTGTGTATCATCGTCAATCTGAAGGTCCAAGAAAAACATTGAGCCTGCAGTGGTGTATCGGAAACTAATACTGGTCTTGCAGGGAATGCTCAAAGCACCCACTGTAAGAAGAGTCTCTATTCTTGTACTTAAGGCGGTATTGTGCCTTCTGTATTTAATTCCGATGCGATTTCAGTGTTTCATCGTCAATGTATATGTCCAAAAAATACATTGAACCTGCAGAGGTGTATCGGAAAGTAATACTGGTCTCACAGGGAATGCTCAAAGCACCGACTGTAAGAAGAGTCTCTATTCTTGTACTTAAGGCGGCATTGTGCCTTTTGTATTTAATTCCGATGCGTATCCTGTGTTTCATGGTCAATGTGTATGTATAAGGAATACATTGAACCTGCAGTGGTGTATCGGAAACTAATACTGGTCCCACAGGGAATGCTCAAAGCACCGACTGTAAGAAGAGTCTCTATTCTTGTACTTATGGCAGCATTGAGCCTTTTGTATTTAATTCCGATGCGATATCACTGTTTCATCGTCAATGTGAAGGTCCAAGGTATACATAGAACCTGCAGAGGTGGATCGGAAACTAATACTGGTCTCACAGGAAAGGATCAAAGCACAGACTCTAAGAAGTCTCACTCTTCTTGCACTTAAGGCGGCATTGTGCTTTTTGTATTTAATTCCGATGCGATTTCTGTGTTTCATCGTCAATGTGAAGGTCCAAGGACTACATTAAACCTGCAGTGGTGTATCGGAAACTAATACTGGTCTCACAGAAAGGATCAAAGCACAGACTGTAAGAAGTCTCACTCTTCTTGCACTTAAGGCGGCATTGTGCCTTTTGTATTTAATTCCGATGCGATTTCTGTGTTTCATCGTCAATGTGTATGTCCAAGGAATACATTGAACCTGCAGTGGTGCATCGGAAACTAATACTGGTCTCACAGGAAAGGATCACAGACCAGACTCTAAGACGTCTCACTCATCTTGCAATGAAGGTTGCAATGAGCCTTTTGTATTTAATTCCGGTGCGATTTCTGTGTTTCATCGTCAATGTGAAGGTCCAAGAAATACATTGAACCTGCAGTGGTGTATCGCAAACTAATACTGGTCTCACCGGAAAGGATCAAAGCACAGACTCTAAGAAGTCTCACTCTACTTGCACTTATGGTGGCATTGAGCCTTTTTTATTTAATTCCGATGCGATTTCTGTGTTTCATCGTCAATGTGTATGTCCAAGGAAAACATTGAACCTGCAGTGGTGTATCGGAAGCTAATACTGGTCTCACAGGGAATGCTCTAAGCACCGACTGTGGGAAGAGTCTCTATTCTTGTACTTAAGGCGGCATTGTGCCTTTTGTATTTAATTCAGTTGCGATTTCTGTGTTTCATCGTCAATGCGTATGTCCTAGGAATACATTGAACCTGCAGTGGTGCATCGGAAACTAATACTGGTCTCACAGGAAAGGATCAAAGCCCAGACTCTGAGACGTCTCACTCTTCTTGCACTTCAGGTTGCATTGAGCCTTTTGAATTTAATTCCGATGCGATTTCTGTGTTTCATCGTCAATGTGGAGGTCCAAGGAATACATTGAACCTGCAGTGGTGTATCGGAAACTAATACTGGTCTCACAGAAAGGATCAAAGCACAGACTCTAAGAAGTCTCACACTTCTTGCACTTAAGGCGGCATTGTGCCTTTTGTATTTAATTCCGATCTAATTTCAGTTTTTCAACACCAACGTGTACGTCCAAGGAATACATTGAACCTGCAGTGGTGTATCGGAAACTAATACTGGTCTCACAGGGAATTCTCAAAACACCGACTGTAAGAAGAGTCTCTATTCTTGTACTTAAGGCGGCATTGTGCCTTTTGTATTTAATTCCGATGCGATTTCTATGTATCATCGTCAATGTGAAGGTCCAAGGAATACATTGAACCTGCAGTGGTGTATCGGAAACTAATACAGGCCTCACAGGGAATGCTCAAAGCACAGACTCTAAGAAGTATCACTCTTCTTGTACTTAAGGCGGCATTGTGCCTTTTGTATTTAATTCCGATCTAATTTCAGTTTTTCATCACCAACGTGTACGTCCAAGGAATACATTGAACGTGCACTGATGTATCTGAAAGTAATACTGGTCTCACAGGAAAGGATCAAAGCACAGACTGTAAGAAGTCTCACTCTTCTTGCACTTAAGGCGGCATTGTGTCTTTTGTATTTAATTCCGATGCGATTTCTGTGTTTCATCGTGAATGTGAGGTCCAAGGAACACATTGAACCTGCAGTGGTGTATCGGAAACTAATTCTGGTCTCACAGGAAAAGATCAAAGCACAGACTCGAAGAAGTGTCACTCTTCCTGCACTTAAGGCGGCATTGCCTCCTTTTGTATTTTATTCCAATGTAATTTCAGTGGTTCATCGTCAATGTGTAAGTCCTAGGAATCCATTGAACCTGCAGTGGTGCATCGGAAATTAATACTGGTCTCACAGGAGAGGATCAAAGCACAGACTCTAAGACGTCTCACTCCTCTTGCACTTAAGGTTGCTATGAGCATTTTGTATTTAATTCCGATGCGATTTCTGTGTTTCATCGTCAATGTGAAGGTCCAAGGAATACATTGAACCTGCAGTGGTGTATCGGAAAATAATACTGGTATCACAGGAAAGGATCATAGCACAGACTCTAAGAAGTGTCACTCTACTTGCACTTAAGGCGGCATTGAGCCTTTTTTATTTTATTCCGATGCGATTTCTGTGTTTCATCGTCAATGTGTATGTCCAAGGAATACATTGAACCTGCAGTGGTGTATCGGAAGCTAATACTGGTCTCACAGGGAATGCTCTAAGCACCGACAGTAGGAAGAGTCTCTATTCTTGTACTTAAGGCGGCATTGTGCCTTTTGTATTAAATTCCGTTGCGATTTCTGTGTTTCATCGTCAATGTGTACGTACAAGGAATTCATTGAACCTGCAGTGGTGCATCGGAAACTAATACTGGTCTCACAGGAAAGGATCAACGCCCAGACTCTAAGAAGTCTCACTCTTCTTGCACTTCAGTTTGCATGGAGCCGTTTGTATTTAATTCTGATGCGATTTCTGTGTTTCATCGTCAACGTGAAGGTCCAAGGAACACATTAAACCTGCAGTGGTGTATCGGAACCTAACATTGGTCTCACAGGGAATGCTCAAAGCACCGACTGTAAGAAGAGTCTCTAATCTTGTACTTAAGGCGGCATTGTGGCTTTTGTATTTAATTCCGATGCGACTTTTTTGTTTCATCGTCAATGTGTATGTCCAAGGAATACATTGAACCTGCAGTGGTGTATCGGAAACTAACACTGGTCTCACAGGGAATGCTCAAAGCACCGAGTGTAAGATGAGTTTCTATTCTTGTACTTAGGGCGGCATTGTGCATTTTGTATTAAATTCCGATGCGATTTCTGTGTTTCATCGTCAATGTGTATGTCCAAGGAATACATTGAACCTGCAGTGGTGCATCGGAACCTAATACTGGTCTCACAGAGAATGCTCAAAACACCGACTGTAAGAAGAGTCTCTATTCTTGTACTTAAGGCGGCATTGCGCCTTTTGTATTTAATTCCAATGTAATTTCAGTGGTTCATCGTCAATGTGTAAGTCCTAGGAATACATTGAACCTGCAGTGGTGCATCGGAAATTAATACTGGTCTCACAGGAAAGGATCAAAGCCCAGACTCTGAGACGTCTCACTCTTCTTGCACTTCAGGTTGCATTGAGACTTTTGAATTTAATTCCGATGCGATTTCTGTGTTTCATCGTCAATGTGGAGGTCCAAGGAATACATTGAACCTGCAGTGGTGTATCGGAAACTAATACTGGTCTCACAGAAAGGATCAAAGCACAGACTCTAAGAAGTCTCACACTTCTTGCACTTAAGGCGGCATTGTGCCTTTTGTATTTAATTCCGATCTAATTTCAGTTTTTCAACACCAACGTGTACGTCCAAGGAATACACTGAACCTGCAGTGGTGTATTGGAAACTAATACTGGTCTCACAGGGAATTCTCAAAACACCGACTGAAAGAAGAGTCTCTATTCTTGTACTTAAGGCGGCATTGTGCCTTTTGTATTTAATTCCGATGCGATTTCTATGTATCATTGTCAATGTGAAGGTCCAAGGAATACATTGAACCTGCAGTGGTGTATCGGAAACTAAAACAGGCCTCACAGGGAATGCTCAAAGCACAGACTCTAAGAAGTATCACTCTTCTTGTACTTAAGGCGGCATTGTGCCTTTTGTATTTAATTCCGATGCGATTTCTGTGTTTCATTGTCAATGTGAAGGTCCAAGGAATACATTAAACCTGCAGTGGTGTATCGGAAACTAATACTATTCTCCCAGGAAAGGATCAAATCACAGACTCTAAGCAGTCACACTCTTATGGCACTTAAGGCGGCATTGTGCCTTTTGTATTTAATTCCGTTGCGATATCTGTGTTTCATCGTCAATGTGAAGGTCCTAGGAATACACTGAACCTGCAGTGGTGTATCGGAAACTAATACTGGTCTCTCAGAAAAGGATCAAAGCACAGACTCTAAGAAGTCTTACTCTTCTTGCACTTAAGGCGGCATTGTGCCTTTTGTATTTAATTGCGATGCGATTTCTGTGTTTCAACGTCAATGTTAAGGTCCAAGGAATACATTGAACCTGCAGTGGTGTATCGGAAACTAATACTGGTCTCACAGCAAAGGATCTAAGCACAGACTCTAAGAAGTCTCACTCTTCTTGCACTTAAGGCGGCATTGTGCATTTTGTATTTAATTCCGATCCAATTTCAGTTTTTCATCACCAACGTGTAAGTCCAAGGAATACATTGAACCTGCAGTGGTGTATCGGAAACCAATACTGGTCACAAAGAGAATGCTCAAATCACCGACTGTAAGAAGAGTCTCTATTATTGTACTTAAGGCGGCATTGTGCCTTTCCCCCCTGCGGGTTCGGGGGTAAGAATAGGCCCGCGGTAGTCCTGGCTGTCGTAAGAGGCGACTAAAAGGAGTCTCAAACGTTTCGGCCTTATGTGATGGTCCCCTCTCGGGTTTGACCTCCATCTATCTAAATTATTCCGAAGAGCGAGCCAATTGGGGAAGGGCACCTTACATGGTGCACTGTATCCTTCGTGCAATTAGACCTATAGCCGTCTTTCTCGTCGTTGCAATGGTGTCCCGCTCGTTTTCGATCTCTTGGGCGATTACCACGCTGCACTCTGCAGTGTTTCTTTTAACTGTGACGACGACCTTGGCCATTTTTGCAGCTAAGATCCAGCACGGTAGCCAGTCCGTTGTGGTGGGGTCGCCATGTACCCTCTTGGTGGTAGCCCCCTGACAACACAGGGATCGCTCTACTGATGCCTGCGCCGTTCACTCCCCACGTATGCCCAGGAGTAGATGCCCATCTCCCTGGGGCATCAGGACTCCCGGCAATGGCCATCCTGCCAGGTGGCCTTTGCTGTGGCTGGGTGGCGCCCGTGGGGAAGGCCCTTGGTCGGAGTAGGTGGCATCAGGGCGGATGACCCGCAATGAAGCGTGGTACATCATCTCTCGCTGGCGGCCAGCCGCCAGCAGTCTCTAAGCGTTCTCGGGCTCAATTTAATGCTGAAAAGTACAATCCGAAAACGTTCCCCTCTCTGGCCACGCCGTGGTAGGAACGTAAATCTCAGGATGGCAGTAGCACTTATTCGCCCCGATTCTTAGTTTGTACGAGAGCTGATGGGGAGTCTTTTCTCTCAACAAAGCCTCAGTTCTTCGTCGAGCATTTAGAGGACAAGTTTGGGGAGGTGGAGGGCTTGTCAAAAATGCGCTCTGGATCGGTCCTGATCCAAACGGCATCCTCTGCCCAGTCACGACGGTTACTTGCTTGTGACAAGTTGGGGGATGTTGCTGTTACGATCACACCGCATAAGAGTTTAAATATGGTCCAGGGAGTTATTTACCATAAGGACCTTCTTTTGCAGTCTGATGACGAGCTGCGCGCCAACTTAGAGCGCAGAGGTGTACATTTCGTCCGGCGCGTTCATCGGGGTCCGAAGGAAAATCAGATAGCTACCGGTGCCTTCATCTTGGCCTTCGAGGGTGATACGTTACCGGAAAAGGTCAAGGTGATGGTCTACCGATGTGACGTCAGGCCCTATATTCCTCCCCCGATGCGGTGCTTCAAGTGCTGGAAGTTTGGCCATATGTCTTCCCGCTGCACTTCCAGCCTCACATGTCGGGATTGCGGACGCCCGTCTCATCCCGATACTCCATGTGCCCCGCCTCCCATCTGTGTCAACTGCCGGGAGCACCATTCACCTTGCTCGCCAGACTGCAGAATCTTCCAGAAAGAACGCAAAATCATGGAATATAAGACCCTGGACCGACTGACTTATACTGAGGCCAAGCGGAAATACGACCGATTACATCCCGTGCGAATGATGTCATCCTACGCCGCCGCTACAACACCTGTGCTCGCCCCATCAGTTTCACGACTTCCAGCCAGCTCGATAATCAGTAAGACTCCTCCTGCCCCCTTGGCAGTGGGGGGCTCTACCCACCGGGTTGCTCCTGCGCCACCTACCTCAGGGGCAACACCATCCCCCCCATCAGGGATGTCCGTCCCTGCTTCTAAGCCGGAGAAGTGTCCAACTTCTTCGGCTTTTCACGCTCGCAAGGGGTCCCTCGGGTCCCTCCCTTCCCAGGTTTCCACCAGTGGGAAGGCTGACGACCGCCAGTGACGTAAGTGCCCGCAATCAGCTGGTCGACGGGCTTCACGATCCTCCTCAGTCCCGGAGACTGAATCGGTGAAGCCCTCCGAGCCAGTTAAACCCAAGGCGCAGCGTGAGAAATCAAAGAAGAAGAGCTCTAAGCCCAAGGAACTCGCGGTGGCAGCCACCCCACCGCCACCTTACAGCTCTGCGTCTGAGGACGAGGTGGAGATCCTGGCGTCCGCTGAGGACCTAGAACTCGCCGGTCCCTCAGACGCCATGGATAACACTAGCACGGGTGCTCAATCGGAGGCAGCAGGTGACCCAGCGGCGTAATCTGCCTTCCCCGTCCCGTCACGCCTTTCTCAGCCATGGACAATACCATCCTCCAGTGGAACTGCAGCGGTTTCTTCCACCATCTCGCTGAGCTCCGCCAACTTATCAGCCTTCACCCTTTCTTCTGCATTGCTCTCCAGGAAACTTGGTTTCCAGCAATGCGAACCCCCGCCCTCCGTGGCTATCGGGGTTATTATAAGAACCGAGCAGCTTATGAAAGGGTGTCTGGTGGCGTCTGCATATATGTCCTTCACACTCTGCATAGCGAGTCTGTCCCTCTCCAGACGCCTTTAGAGGCTGTCGCTGTACGCGTGTGGACGCCACAGGCTGTTACCGTCTGCAGTCTTTACATCCCACCGGATGGTGATGTCTCGCAGCTTGTCCTGGCTGCACTGGTCGCCCAATTGCCGCCACCTTTCTTGCTATTGGGCGACTTCAACGCCCATAACCCTCTGTGGGGTGGGTCAGTGGCAACAGGTCGAGGCGCCATCGTTGAGCATTTATTGTCGCAGCTCGATCTCTCGCTGTTAAATGATGGTGCCTTCACACACTTCAGTGTGGCGCATGGCACCTACTCCGCCATTGACCTTTCCATCTGTAGCCATAGCCTCTTACCGTCTGTCCAATGGAGTGTGCATGACGACCTGTGTGGTAGTGACCACTTTCCGATCTTTTTGTCACTACCACAGTGCCACTGTTCTGGGCGCCCTAGCAGATGGGCTCTGAATAAGGCTGACTGGGACTTGTTCTCCTCCACTGCCGCTTTTGAGCCTCTCTCTACCGATGACATTGATGCAGTGGTTCAATCGGTCACCACCGGCATCGTTACTGCCGCCGAATCTGCCATTCCCCATTCCTGTGGGTCCCCTCGGCGGAAGGCTGTGCCTTGGTGGTCGCCTGAGATCGCTGAAGCGATTAAAGATCGCCGGCGGGCGCTCCAGCGTCACAAGCGACATCCCTCCTTAGCCCACCTTATCGCCTTCAAACGGCTGCGTGCGCGGGCCCGCCTCCTTATCCGCCAGGGCAAGAAGGAGTGCTGGGAGCGGTATGTGTCCACGATTGGCCTCCATGTCACTCCCTCGCAGGTCTGGGCCAAGATTCGACGCGTCTACGGCTATCGGACCCCTGCCAGCGTCCCTGCGCTCTCACTGAATGGAGCCGTTTGTACCGACTCCGACGTCATTGCAAATCGCTTAGCAGAGCATTTTGCTATGAGTTCCGCTTCTGCGAATTACCCCCAGGCCTTCCGCTCCATTAAAGAGCGGCTGGAACGTCGGAGCCTTTCTTTTCGCAGCAACCACCCGGAATCTTACAATGCTCCATTCAGTGAGTGGGAATTTCGCAGTGCCCTAGCTGCTTGCCCTGATACCGCTCCTGGGCCAGATGGCATCCACTGTCAGATGCTGAAACACCTTTCAGTGGACTGCCAGCGGCGCCTTCTCGATCTTTACAACCGTCTTTGGGTCGAGGGGGAGTTTCCGTCGCAATGGCGGGAAGGCATTGTCATCCCCGTTTTGAAGCCTGGAAAGAACCCTCTGGAGGTGGACAGCTACCGTCCCATTAGCCTCACCAACGTTCTTTGCAAGTTGCTTGAACGGATGGTGAGCCGGCGCTTGAATTGGGTACTGGAGTCTAGGGGCCTTCTGGCTCCATCTCAGGGTGGGTTCCGTAAAGGCCGCTCCGCCGCCGACAATCTGGTGAGCCTGGAGTCGGCCATCCGTACTGCCTTTTGCCGCCGTCAGCACCTGGTCGCTGTCTTTTTCGACATGCGGAAGGCGTACGATACGACGTGGCGTCATCACATTCTTTCTACGCTCCATGGATGGGGTCTTCGGGGTCCCCTGCCGATTTTTATCCGCAATTTTCTGTCGTGTCGTACCTTCCGCGTGCACGTCGCGGCCTCGTATAGTTCCTCCCACGTCCAGGAGAACGGTGTGCCACAGGGTTCCGTTTTAAGTGTCTGTCTGTTTTTAATAGCCATTAACGGTCTTGCTGCGGCCGTGGGAAACTCTGTCTCCGCTTCCCTGTATGCTGACGACTTCTGCCTTTATTACAGCTCTCCCAGCATTGCAGCTGTTGAACGTCAGCTACAGGGCGCTATCCGTAAGGCGCAGTCTTGGGCTGTAGCCCATGGGTTTCAGTTTTCGGCAGCCAAGACCCGCGTTATGCATTTCTGCCGGCGCCGAACAGTCCATCCTGAGCCGCGGCTTTATCTTGCCGACGAACTCCTTGCTGTGGTGGAGACCCACAGGTTTTTGGGGGTGGTTTTCGATGCCCGGTTGACTTGGCTGCCTCATATCCGGCAGCTTAAACAGACGTGTTGGCGGCATCTAAACGCTCTGAGATGCTTGAGCCACACCCGCTGGGGCGCCGACCGCTTTACCCTGTTGCGGCTCTACCAGACGTTAATCCAGTCCCGTCTGGATTATGGGAGCCTGGCTTATGGCTCAGCATCCCCATCTGCGTTACAGATGCTGGACCCAATTCTCCACAGCGGGATACGCCTTGCCACTGGTGCTTTCCGCACCAGCCCCGTGGACAGCGTACTAGTGGAGGCAGGTGTACCTCCCCTGCGGTTCCGACGCCAACGTTTGCTGGCCGCTTATGCTGCCCATGTTCTAAGCTCGCCCGGGCATCCAAGTTATCGTCTCCTGTTCCCGCGATCGGTCGTCCATCTGCCAGATCGTCGGCCCCGGTCTGGTTGTACAATAGCGGTCCGCGTCAAAGAGCTTCTCTCTGGGCTTCAGGTTTTTACTGTTCCACCTACTTTCCGGGCTACTTTGCATACACCCCCATGGTGTGTTCGTCGCCCTTGCCTTCGGCTGGACCTGGCACAGGGCCCGAAGGACTCAGTCCCTCCAGAGGCCTTCCGCCGCCGCTTTTATTCTATCCTGGCCACGTATCAGGGCTCTGGTATTGTCTACACTGACGGTTCGATGGTTGCTGGTCGTGTCGGGTATGCGCTCACTCTAGGGGACCGTTCCGAACAACGTTCCTTGCCGGATGGCTGCAGCGTTTACACTGCTGAACTGGTCGCCATCTTACGTGCCCTAGAGTATATCCGCTCCTGCTCAGGTGAGTCCTTCGTTATCTGTAGCGATTCCCTGAGCGGTTTACGAGCTCTCGACCAGTGTTTCCCTCGTTCTCGTTTGGTGATGGCTATCCACGAGTCTCTGCATACTCTCGCCTGTTGCGGCCGCTCTGTGGTCTTTGTGTGGACCCCCGGTCATGTCGGTATCCCGGGTAACGAACATGTTGACCGCCTGGCGAAAGAGGCCACCAGCAAGCCATCTCTGGACCTTGGCCTCCCTGAGACTGATTTGCGGGCAGTCTTTCGCCGCAAAATCTTGGCGCTATGGGACGAGGAATGGCGCGACCTGACAATGTCCAATAAACTCCGTGCTGTCAAGGAGACGACGGCTGTGTGGCGGTCATCCCTGCGAGCCACTCGCAGGGACTCGGTAGTTCTTTGCCGGCTCCGCATTGGCCACTCCCGGCTGACTCACAGTTATTTACTGCGCAGGGAGGACCCTCCTGTATGTCGCTGCGGGGTGGCTTTGACAGTGGCCCACATTCTGTTGGCCTGCCCCCTTTTAGCTGTGGTCAGGCAGACATTTGCGCTGCCTGATACGCTCCCTGCCCTTTTAACAGACGACTCCGCTATGGCTGACTTAGTTTTACGTTTTATTCGGGCAGGGGGATTTTATCATTTAATCTGAGTGTTTCTGTTTTATTTTATTGTTTTGTGTTGATTCTGGCCTTTGGCCTATGATTTTACACTGATTTTTAATGTGTTTCTAAGTGGTTGGCTTTTCCTTTTTTATTTCTATGGTCGGCCAATCACCGTCATTCTCTATGTGGTTTTCGTTCGTTTTGTCTTGTCTTTGTCTCAGTCTCTCCTGTTCTGTATCGTCTGTGATCTCTTCTGTTCCTCGTTTTTATTCTCTGTGGGTGTTCTTTGTCTTTGGAAAAAGGGACCGATGACCATAGTAGACTGGTTCCTTTAATCCCCCAACCAACCAACCAACCATTGTGCATTTTGTATTTAATTCCGATGCGATTTCTGTGTTTCATCGTCAATGTTTATGTCCAAGGAATACATTGAACCTGCAGTGGTGAATCGGAAACTAATACTGGTCTCACAGGAAAGGGCCAAGCACAGACTCTAAGACGTCTCACTCTTCTTGCACTTAAGGATGCAATGAGCCTTTTGTGTTATATTCCGATGCGATATCTGTGTTTCATCGTCAATGTAAAGGTCCAAGGAATACATTGAACCTGCAGTGGTGTATCGGAAACTAATACTGGTCTCACAGGAAAGGATCAAAGCACAGACTCTAAGAAGTCTCACTCTACTTGCACTTAAGGCGGCAATGAGCCATTTTTTATTTAATTCCGATGCGATTTCTGTGTTTCATCGTCAATGTGTATGTCCAAGGAAAACATTGAACCTTGCAGTGGTGTATCGGAAGCTAATACAGGTCTCACAGGGAATGCTCTAAGCACCGACTGTAGGAAGAGCCTCTATTCTTGTACTAAAGGCGGCATTGTGCTTTTAGTATTTAATTCCGATGCGATTTCTGTGTATCATCGTCAATGTGTATGTCCAAGTAATACATTGAACCTGCAGTGGTGTATCGGAAACTAATACTTGTCTCACAGGGAATGCTCAAAGCACCGACTGTAAGAAGAGCCTCTATTCTTGTACTTAGGGCGGCATTGTAAATTTTGTATTTAATTCCGATGCGATTTCTGTGTTTCATCGTCAACGTGTATGTCCAAAGAATACATTGAACCTGCAGTGGTACATCGGAACCTAATACTGGTATCACAGGGAACGCTCAAAACACCGACTGTAAGGAGAGTCTCCATTCTTGTACTTAAGGCGGCATTATGCCATTTGTATTTAATTCCGATGCGATTTCTATGTATCATCGTCAATGCTATGGTTCAAGGAATACATTGATCCTGCAGTGGTGTATCGGAAACTATTACAGGTCTCACAGGGAAAGCTCAAAGCACCGACTGTAAGAAGAGCCTCTATTCTTGTACTTAAGGCGGTATTGTGCCTTCTGTATTTAATTCCGATGCGATTTCTGTGTTTCATCGTCAATGTGAAGGTCCAAGGCATACATTGAACCTGCAGTGGTGTATCGGAATCTAATACTGGTCTCACAGGAAAGGATCACAGACCAGACTCTAAGACGTCTCACTCATCTTGCAATGAAGGTTGCAATGAGAGTTTTGTATTTAATTCCGATGCGATTTCTGTGTTTCATCGTCAATGTGAAGGTCCAAGAAATACATTGAACCTGCAGTGGTGTATCGCAAACTAATACTGGTCTCACAGGAAAGGATCAAAGCACAGACTCTAAGAAGTCTCACTCTACTTGCACTTAAGGTTGCATTGAGCCTTTTTTATTTAATTCCGATGCGATTTCTGTGTTTCATCGTCAATGTGTATGTCCAAGGAAAACATTGAACCTGCAGTGGTGTATCGGAAGCTAATACTGGTCTCACAGGGAATGCTCTAAGCACCGACTGTGGGAAGAGTCTCTATTCTTGTACTTAAGGCGGCATTGTGCCTTTTGTATTTAATTCCGTTGCGATTTCTGTGTTTCATCGTCAATGCGTAAGTCCTAGGAATACATTGAACCTGCAGTGGTGCATCGGAAACTAATACTGGTCTCACAGGAAAGGATCAAAGCGCAGACTCTGAGACGTCTCACTCTTCTTGCACTTCAGGTTGCATTGAGCCTTTTGAATTTAATTCGGATGCGATTTCTGTGTTTCATCGTCAATGTGGAGGTCCAAGGAATACATTGAACCTGCAGTGGTGTATCGGAAACTAATACTGGTCTCACAGAAAGGATCAAAGCACAGACTCTAAGAAGTATCACACTTCTTGCATTTAAGGCGGCATTGTGCCTTTTGTATTTAATTCCGATCTAATTTCAGTTTTTCAACACCAACGTGTACGTCCAAGGAATACATTGAACCTGCAGTGGTGTATCGGAAACTAATACTGGTCTCACAGGGAATTCTCAAAACACCGACTGTAAGAAGAGACCCTATTCTTGTACTTAAGGCGGCATTGTGCCTTTTGTATTTAATTCCGATCTAATTTCAGTTTTTCATCACCAACGTGTACGTCCAAGGAATACATTGAACGTGCACTGATGTATCTGAAAGTAATACTGGTCTCACAGGAAAGGATCAAAGCACAGACTGTAAGAAGTCTCACTCTTCTTGCACTTAAGGCGGCATTGTGTCTTTTGTATTTAATTCCGATGCGATTTCTGTGTTTCATCGTGAATGTGAGGTCCAAGGAACACATTGAACCTGCAGTGGTGTATCGGAAACTAATTCTGGTCTCACAGGAAAAGATCAAAGCACAGACTCGAAGAAGTGTCACTCTTCCAGCACTTAAGGCGGCATTGCGCCTTTTGTATTTTATTCCAATGTAATTTCAGTGGTTCATCGTCAATGTGTAAGTCCTAGGAATACATTGAACCTGCAGTGGTGCATCGGAAATTAATACTGGTCTCACAGGAGAGGATCAAAGCACAGACTGTAAGACGTCTCACTCTTCTTGCACTTAAGGTTGCTATGAGCATTTTGTATTTAATTCCGATGCGATTTCTGTGTTTCATCGTCAATGTGAAGGTCCAAGGAATACATTGAACCTGCAGTGGTGTATCGGAAAATAATACTGGTCTCACAGGAAAGGATCAAAGCACAGACTCTAAGAAGTGTCATTCTACTTGCACTTAAGGCGCCATTGAGACTTTTTTATTTAATTCCGATGCGATTTCTGTGTTTCATCGTCAATGTGTATGTCCAAGGAATACATTGAACCTGCAGTGGTGTATCGGAAGCTAATACTGGTCTCACAGGAAAGGATCAACGCCCAGACTCTAAGACGTCTCACTCTTCTTGCACTTCAGTTTGCATGGAGCCGTTTGTATTTAATTCTGATGCGATTTCTGTGTTTCATCGTCAATGTGAAGGTCCAAGGAACACATTAAACCTGCAGTGGTGTATCGGAACCTAACATTGGTCTCACAGGGAATGCTCTAAGCACCGACAGTAGGAAGAGTCTCTATTCTTGTACTTAAGGCGGCATTGTGCCTTTTGTATTAAATTCCGTTGCGATTTCTGTGTTTCATCGTCAATGTGTACGTACAAGGAATTCATTGAACCTGCAGTGGTGCATCGGAAACTAATACTGGTCTCACAGGAAAGGATCAACGCCCAGACTCTAAGACGTCTCACTCTTCTTGCACTTCAGTTTGCGTGGAGCCGTTTGTATTTAATTCTGATGCGATTTCTGTGTTTCATCGTCAATGTGAAGGTCCAAGGAACTCATTAAACCAGCAGTGGTGTATCGGAACCTAACATTGGTCTCACAGGGAATGCTCAAAGCACCGACTGTAAGAAGAGTCTCTAATCTTGTACTTAAGGCGGCATTGTGGCTTTTGTATCTAATTCCGATGCGACTTTTGTGTTTCATCGTCAATGTGTATGTCCAAGGAATACATTGAACCTGCAGTGGTGTATCGGAAACTAACACTGGTCTCACAGGGAATGCTCAAAGCACCGAGTGTAAGATGAGTTTCTATTCTTGTACTTAGGGCGGCATTGTGCATTTTGTATTAAATTCCGATGCGATTTCTGTGTTTCATCGTCAATGTGGAGGTCCAAGGAATACATTGAACCTGCAGTGGTGTATCGGAAACTAATACAGGCCTCACAGGGAATGCTCAAAGCACAGACTCTAAGAAGTATCACTCTTCTTGTACTTAAGGCGGCATTGTGCCTTTTGTATTTAATTCCGATGCGATTTCTGTGTTTCATTGTCAATGTGAAGGTCCAAGGAATACATTAAACCTGCAGTGGTGTATCGGAAACTAATACTATTCTCCCAGGAAAGGATCAAATCACAGACTCTAAGCAGTCACACTCTTATGGCACTTAAGGCGGCATTGTGCCTTTTGTATTTAATTCCGTTGCGATATCAGTGTTTCATCGTCAATGTGAA
The DNA here is from genome assembly GCF_021461395.2 of Schistocerca americana. Lineage (NCBI taxonomy): Eukaryota > Metazoa > Arthropoda > Insecta > Orthoptera > Acrididae > Schistocerca > Schistocerca americana. Next base: position 625,665,870 of record NC_060124.1, on the reverse strand, counting down.
GGTCCTAGGAATACACTGAACCTGCAGTGGTGTATCGGAAACTAATACTGGTCTCTCAGAAAAGGATCAAAGCACAGACTCTAAGAAGTCTTACTCTTCTTGCACTTAAGGCGGCATTGTGCCTTTTGTATTTAATTGCGATGCAATTTCTGTGTTTCAACGCCAATGTTAAGGTCCAAGGAATACATTGAACCTGCAGTGGTGTATCGGAAACTAATACTGGTCTCACAGCAAAGGATCAAAGCACAGACTCTAAGAAGTCTCACTCTTCTTGCACTTAAGGCGGCATTGTGCATTTTGTATTTAAATCCGATCTAATTTCAGTTTTTCATCACCAACGTGTAAGTCCAAGGAATACATTGAACCTGCAGTGGTGTATCGGAAACTAATACTGGTCACAAAGAGAATGCTCAAATCACCGACTGTAAGAAGAGTCTCTATTATTGTATTTAAGGCGGCATTGTGCCTTTTGTATTTAATTCCGATGCGATTTCTGTGTTTCATCGTCAATGTTTATGTCCAAGGAATACATTGAACCTGCAGTGGTGAATCGGAAACTAATACTGGTCTCACAGGAAAGGGCCAAGCACAGACTCTAAGACGTCTCACTCTTCTTGCACTTAAGGATGTAATGAGCCTTTTGTGTTATATTCCGATGCGATATCTGTGTTTCATCGTCAATGTGAAGGTCCAAGGAGTACATTGAACCTGCAGTGGTGTATCGGAAACTAATACTGGTCTCACAGGAAAGGATCAAAGCACAGACTCTAAGAAGTCTCACTCTACTTGCACTTAAGGCGGCATTGAGCCATTTTTTATTTAATTCCAATGCGATTTCTGTGTTTCATCGTCAATGTGTATGTCCAAGGAAAACATTGAACCTTGCAGTGGTGTATCGGAAGCTAATACAGGTCTCACAGGGAATGCTCTAAGCACCGACTGTAGGAAGAGCCTCTATTCTTGTACTAAAGGCGGCATTGTGCTTTTTGTATTTAATTCCGATGCGATTTCTGTGTATCATCGTCAATGTGTATGTCCAAGTAATACATTGAACCTGCAGTGGTGTATCGGAAACTAATACTTGTCTCACAGGGAATGCTCAAAGCACCGACTGTAAGAAGAGCCTCTATTCTTGTACTTAGGTTGGCATTGTAAATTTTGTATTTAATTCCGATGCGATTTCTGTGTTTCATCGTCAAAGTGTATGTCCGAAGAATACATTGAACCTGCAGTGGTGCATCGGAACCTAATACTGGTATCACAGGGAACGCTCAAAACACCGACTGTAAGTAGAGTCTCCATTCTTGTACTTAAGGCGGCATTGTGCCATTTGTATTTAATTCCGATGCGATTTCTATGTATCATCGTCAATGCTATGGTTCAAGGAATACATTGATCCTGCAGTGGTGTATCGGAAACTATTACAGGTCTCACAGGGAAAGCTCAAAGCACCGACTGTAAGAAGAGCCTCTATTCTTGTACTTAAGGCGGTATTGTGCATTCTGTATTTAATTCCGATGCGATTTCTGTGTTTCATCGTCAATGTGTATGCCCAAGGAATTCATTGAACCTGCAGTGGTGCATCGAACCTTATACTGGTCTCACAGGGAATGCTCAAAACACCGACTGTAAGAAGAGTCTCTTTTCTTGTACTTAAGGCGGCACTGTGCCTTTTGTATTTAATTCCGATGCGATTTCTATGTATCATCGTCAATGTGAAGGTCCAAGGAATACATTGAACCTGCAGTGGTGTATCGGAAACTAATACAGGTCTCGCAGGGAATGTTCAAAACACCGACTGTAAGAAGAGTCTCTATACATGTACTTAAGGCGGCATTGTGCCTTTTTGTATTTAATTCTGATGCGATTTCTGTGTTTCAACGTCAATGTGAAGGTCCAAGTAATGCATTGAACCTGCAGTGGTGTATCGGAAACTAATACATATCTCACAGGGAATGCACAAAGCACCGACTGTGAGAAGAGCCTCTATTCTTGCACTTAGGGCGGCATTGTAAATTTTGTATTTAATTCCGATGCGATTTCTGTGTTTCATCGTCAACGTGTATGTCGAAAGAATACATTGAACCTGCAGTGGTGCATCGGAACCTAATACTAGTATCACAGGGAACGCTCAAAACAGCGACTGTGAGGAGAGTCTCCATTCTTGTACTTAAGGCGGCATTGTGCCATTTGTATTTAATTCCGATGCGATTTCTATGTATCATCGTCAATGCTAAGGTTCAAGGAATACATTGATCCTGCAGTGGTGTATCGGAAACTATTACAGGTCTCACAGGGAAAGCTCAAAGCACCGACTGTAAGAAGAGCCTCTATTCTTGTACTTAAGGCAGTATTGTGCCTTCTGTATTTAATTCCGATGCGATTTCTGTGTTTCATCGTCAATGTGAAGGTCCAAGGCATACATTGAACCTGCAGTGGTGTATCGGAAACTAATACTGGTCTCACAGGAAAGGATCAAATCACAGACTCTAAGAAGTCTCACTCTTCTTGCACTTAAGGCGGCATTGTGCCTTTTGTATTTAATTCCGATGCGTTTTCTGCGTTTCATCGTCAATGTGAAGGTCCAAGGAATACATTGAACCTGCAGAGGTGTATCGGAAACGAATACTGGTCTCACAGGAAAGGATCAAAGCACAGACTCTAAGAAGTCACACTCTTCTTGCACTTCAGGTTGCATTGAGCCTTTTGTATTTAATTCCGATGCGATTTCTGTGTTTCATCGTCAATGTGAAGGTCCAAGGAATACATTGAACCGGCAGTGGTGTATCGGAAACTAATACTGGTCTCACAGGGAATTCTTAAGCACCGACTGTAAGAAGGGTCTCTTTTCTTGTACTTAGGGCGGCATTGTGCCTTTTGTATTTAATTCCGATGCGATTTCTGTGTTTCATCGTCAATGTGTATGTCCAAGGAATACATTGAACCTGCAGTGGTGCATCGGATCCTAATACTGGTCTCCCAGCGAATGCTCAAAACACCGACTGTATGAAGCGTCGCTATTGTTGTATTTAAGGCGGCATTGTGCCTTTTGTATTTAATTCCGATGCGATTTCTATGTATCATCGTCAATGTGAAGGTCCAAGGAATCCATTGAACCTGCAGTGGTGTATCGGAAACTAATACTGGTCTCACAGGGAATGCTCAAAGCACCCACTGTAAGAAGAGTCCCTATTCTTGTACTTAAGGCGGCATTGTGCCTTTGGTATTTAATTCCGATGCGATTTCTGAGTTTCATCGTCAATGTGAATGTCCAAGGAATACATTGAACTTGCAGTGCTGTATCGGAAACTAATACTGGTCTCACAGGAAAGGATCAATGCACAGACTCTAAGAAGTCTCACTCTTCTTGCACTTAAGACGGCATTGTGCCATTTGTATTTAATTCCGATGCGATTTCTGTGTTTCATCGTCAATGTGAAGGTCCAAGGAATACATTGAATATGCAGTGGTGTATCGGAAACTAATACTGGTCTCACAGGGAAGGATCAAAGCACAGACTCTAAGAAGTCACACTCGTCTTGCACTTAAGGCGGCATTGAGCCTTTTGTATTTAATTCCGATGCGATTTCTGTGTTTCATCGTCAATGTGAAGGTCCAAGGAATACATTGAACCTGCAGTGGTGTATCGGAAACTAATACTAGTCTCACAGGGAAAGCTCAAAGCACTGGCTGTAAGAAGAGTCTCTATTCTTGTACTTGAGGCGCCATTGTGCCTTTTGAATTTAATTCCGATGCGATTTCTGTGTTTCATCGTCATTGTGAAGGTCCAAGGATAACATTGGACATGCAGTGGTGTATCGGAAACTAATACCGATCTCAAAGGTAAGGATCAAAGCACAGACTCTAAGAAGTCTCACTCTTCTTGCACTTAAGGCGGCATTGTGCCTTTTGTATTTAATTCCGATGCGATTTCTGTGTTTCATCGTCAATGTGAAGGTCCAAGGAATACATTAAACCTGCAGTGGTGTATCGGAAACTAATACTGGTCTCACAGGGAAAGCTCAAAGCACCGCCTGTAAGAAGAGTCTCTATTGTTGTACTTAATGCGGCATTGTGCCTTTTGTATTTAATTCCGATGCGATTTCTGTGTTTCATCGTCAATGTGAAGGTCCAAGGAATACATTGAATATGCAGTGGTGTATCGGAAACTAATACTGGTCTCACAGGGAAGGATCAAAGCACAGACTCTAAGAAGTCACACTCGTCTTGCACTTAAGGCGGCATTGAGCCTTTTGTATTTAATTCCGATGCGATTTCTGTGTTTCATCGTCAATGTGAAGGTCCAAGGAATACATTGAACCTGCAGTGGTGTATCGGAAACTAATACTAGTCTCACAGGGAAAGCTCAAAGCACTGGCTGTAAGAAGAGTCTCTATTCTTGTACTTGAGGCGCCATTGTGCCTTTTGAATTTAATTCCGATGCGATTTCTGTGTTTCATCGTCATTGTGAAGGTCCAAGGATAACATTGGACATGCAGTGGTGTATCGGAAACTAATACCGATCTCAAAGGTAAGGATCAAAGCACAGACTCTAAGAAGTCTCACTCTTCTTGCACTTAAGGCGGCATTGTGCGTTTTGTATTTAATTCCGATGCGATTTCTGTGTTTCATCGTCAATGTGAAGGTCCAAGGAATACATTAAACCTGCAGTGGTGTATCGGAAACTAATACTGGTCTCACAGGGAAAGCTCAAAGCACCGCCTGTAAGAAGAGTCTCTATTGTTGTACTTAATGCGGCATTGTGCCTTTTGTATTTAATTCCGATGCGATTTCTGTGTTTCATCGTCAATGTGAAGGTCCTAGGAATACACTGAACCTTCAGTGGTGTATCGGAAACTAATACTGGTCTCACAGGAAAGGATCAAAGCACATACTCTAAGAAGTCTTACTCTTCTTGCACTTAAGGCGGCATTGTGCCTTTTGTATTTAATTACGATGCGATTTCTGTGTTTCATCGACAATGTGAAGGTCCAAGGAATACATTGAACCTGCAGTGGTGTATCGGAAACTAATACTATTCTCCCAGAAAAGGATCAAAGAAAATACTCTAAGAAGTCACACTCTTATGGCACTTAAGGCGGCATTGTGCCTTTTGTATTTAATTCCGTTGCGATATCTGTGTTTCATCGTCAATGTGAAGGTCCTAGGAACAACTGAACCTGCAGTGGTGTATCGGAAACTAATACTGGTCTCACAGGAAAGGATCAAAGCACAGACTCTAAGAAGTCTTACTCTTCTTGCACATAAGGCGGCATTGTGCCTTTTGTATTTAATTACGATGCGATTTCTCTGTTTCATCGTCAATGTGAAGGTCCAAGAAATACATTGAACCTGCAGTGGTGTATCGGAAACTAATACTGGTCTCACAGCAAAGGATCAAAGCACAGACTCTAAGAAGTCTCACTCTTCTTGCACATAAGGCGGCATTGTGCATTTTGTATTTAATTCCGATCTAATTTCAGTTTTTCAACACCAACGTGAAAGTCCAAGGAATACATTAAACCTGCAGTGGAGTATCGGAAACTAATACTGGTCACACAGAGAATGCTCAAAACACCGACTGTAAGAAGAGTCTCTATTATTGCACCGGCATTGTGCGTTTTGTATTTAATTCCGATGCGATTTCTGTGTTTCATCGTCAATGTGTATGTCCAAGGAATACATTGAACCTGCAGTGGTGCATCGGATCCTAATACTGGTCTCCCAGCGAATGCTCAAAACACCGACTGTATGAAGCGTCGCTATTGTTGTATTTAAGGCGGCATTGTGCCTTTTGTATTTAATTCCGATGCGATTTCTATGTATCATCGTCAATGTGAAGGTCCAAGGAATCCATTGAACCTGCAGTGGTGTATCGGAAACTAATACTGGTCTCACAGGGAATGCTCAAAGCACCCACTGTAAGAAGAGTCCCTATTCTTGTACTTAAGGCGGCATTGTGCCTTTGGTATTTAATTCCGATGCGATTTCTGAGTTTCATCGTCAATGTGAATGTCCAAGGAATACATTGAACTTGCAGTGGTGTATCGGAAACTAATACTGGTCTCACAGGAAAGGATCAATGCACAGACTCTAAGAAGTCTCACTCTTCTTGCACTTAAGACGGCATTGTGCCTTTTGTATTTAATTCCGATGCGATTTCTGTGTTTCATCGTCAATGTGAAGGTCCAAGGAATACATTGAATATGCAGTGGTGTATCGGAAACTAATACTGGTCTCACAGGGAAGGATCAAAGCACAGACTCTAAGAAGTCACACTCGTCTTGCACTTAAGGCGGTATTGAGCCTTTTGTATTTAATTCCGATGCGATTTCTGTGTTTCATCGTCAATGTGAAGGTCCAAGGAATACATTGAACCTGCAGTGGTGTATCGGAAACTAATACTAGTCTCACAGGGAAAGCTCAAAGCACTGGCTGTAAGAAGAGTCTCTATTCTTGTACTTGAGGCGCCATTGTGCCTTTTGAATTTAATTCCGATGCGATTTCTGTGTTTCATCGTCATTGTGAAGGTCCAAGGATAACATTGGACATGCAGTGGTGTATCGGAAACTAATACCGATCTCAAAGGTAAGGATCAAAGCACAGACTCTAAGAAGTCTCACTCTTCTTGCACTTAAGGCGGCATTGTGCCTTTTGTATTTAATTCCGATGCGATTTCTGTGTTTCATCGTCAATGTGAAGGTCCAAGGAATACATTAAACCTGCAGTGGTGTATCGGAAACTAATACTGGTCTCACAGGGAAAGCTCAAAGCACCGCCTGTAAGAAGAGTCTCTATTGTTGTAATTAATGCGGCATTGTGCCTTTTGTATTTAATTCCGATGCGATTTCTGTGTTTCATCGTCAATGTGAAGGTCCTAGGAATACACTGAACCTTCAGTGGTGTATCGGAAACTAATACTGGTCTCACAGGAAAGGATCAAAGCACACACTCTAAGAAGTCTTACTCTTCTTGCACTTAAGGCGGCATTGTGCCTTTTGTATTTAATTACGATGCGATTTCTGTGTTTCATCGACAATGTGAAGGTCCAAGGAATACATTGAACCTGCAGTGGTGTATCGGAAACTAATACTATTCTCCCAGAAAAGGATCAAAGAAAATACTCTAAGAAGTCACACTCTTATGGCACTTAAGGCGGCATTGTGCCTTTTGTATTTAATTCCGTTGCGATATCTGTGTTTCATCGTCAATGTGAAGGTCCTAGGAACAACTGAACCTGCAGTGGTGTATCGGAAACTAATACTGGTCTCACAGGAAAGGATCAAAGCACAGACTCTAAGAAGTCTTACTCTTCTTGCACATAAGGCGGCATTGTGCCTTTTGTATTTAATTACGATGCGATTTCTCTGTTTCATCGTCAATGTGAAGGTCCAAGAAATACATTGAACCTGCAGTGGTGTATCGGAAACTAATACTGGTCTCACAGCAAAGGATCAAAGCACAGACTCTAAGAAGTCTCACTCTTCTTGCACATAAGGCGGCATTGTGCATTTTGTATTTAATTCCGATCTAATTTCAGTTTTTCAACACCAACGTGAAAGTCCAAGGAATACATTAAACCTGCAGTGGAGTATCGGAAACTAATACTGGTCACACAGAGAATGCTCAAAACACCGACTGTAAGAAGAGTCTCTATTATTGCACCGGCATTGTGCGTTTTGTATTTAATTCCGATGCGATTTCTGTGTTTCATCGTCAATGTTTATGTCCAAGGAATACATTGAACCTGCAGTGGTGCATCGGAAACTAATACTGGTCGCACAGGAAAGGGCCAAGCACAGACTCTAAGACGTCTCACTCTTCTTGCACTTAAGGATGCAATGAACATTTTGTATTTAATTCCGATGCGATTTCTGTGTTTCATCGTCAATGTGAAGGTCCAAGGAATACATTGAACCTGCAGTGGTGTATCGGAAACTAATACTGGTCTCACAGGAAAGGATCAAAGCACAGACTCTAAGAAGTCTCACTCTACTTGCACTTAAGGCGGCATTGAGCCATTTTTCATTTAATTCCGATGCGATTTCTGTGTTTCATCGTCAATGTGTATGTCCAAGGAAAATATTGAACCTTGCAGTGGTGTATCGGAAGCTGATACTTGTCTCACAGGGAATGCTCAAAGCACCGATTGTAAGAAGAGCCTCTATTCTTGTACTTAGGGCGGCATTGTAAATTTTGTATTTAATTCCGATGCTATTTCTGTGTTTCAGCGTCAACGTGTATCTCCAAAGAATACATTGAACCTGCAGTGGTGCATCGGAACCTAATACTGGTCTCACAGGGAATGCTCAAAACACCGACTGTAAGAAGAGTCTCTATTCTTGTACTTAAGGCGGCATTGTGCCATTTGTATTTAATTCCGATGCGATTTCTATGTATCATCGTCAATGCTAAGGTTCAAGGATTACATTGAACCTGCAGTGGTGTATCGGAAACTAATACAGGTCTCACAGGGAATGCTCAAAGCACCGACTGTAAGAAGAGTCTCTACTCTTGTACTTAAGGCGTCATTGTGTCTTTTTGTATTTAATTCCGATGCGATTTCTGTGTTTCATCGTCAATGTGAAGGTCCAAGGCATACATTGAACCTGCAGTGGTGCATCGGAAACTAATACTCGTCTCACAGGAAAGAATCAAAGCACAGACTCTAAGAAGTCTCACTCTTCTTGCACTTAAGGCGGCATTGTGATTTTTGTATTTAATTCCGATGCGATTTCTGTGTATCATCGTCATGTGTATGTCCAAGAAATACACTGAACCTGCAGTGGTGTATCGGAAACTAATACATGTCTCACAGGGAAAGCTCAAAGCACCGACTGTAAGAAGAGTCTCTATTCTTGTACTTAAGGCGGCATTGTGTCTTTTTGTATTTAACTCCGATGCGATTTCTGTGTTTCATCGTCAATGTGAAGGTCCAAGGCATACATTGAACCTGCAGTGGTGCATCGGAAACTAATACTCGTCTCACAGGAAAGGATCAAAGCACAGACTCTAAGAAGTCTCACTCTTCTTGCACTTAAGGCGGCATTGTGCCTTTTGTATTTAATTCCGATGCGATTTCTGTGTTTCATCGTCAATGTGAAGGTCCAAGGAATACATTGAGCCTGCAGAGGTGTATCGGAAACGAATACTGGTCTCACAGGAAAGGATCAAAGCACAGACTGTAAGAAGAGTCTCTATTCTTGTACTTAAGGCGGCATTGTGTCTTTTTGTATTTAATTCCGATGCGATTTCTGTGTTTCATCGTCAATGTGAAGGTCCAAGGCATACATTGAACCTGCAGTGGTGCATCGGAAACTAATACTCGTCTCACAGGAAAGGATCAAAGCACAGACTCTAAGAAGTCTCACTCTTCTTGCACTTAAGGCGGCATTGTGCCTTTTGTATTTAATTCCGATGCGATTTCTGTGTTTCATCGTCAATGTGAAGGTCCAAGGAATACATTGAACCTGCAGAGGTGTATCGGAAACGAATACTGGTCTCACAGGAAAGGATCAAAGCACAGACTCTAAGAAGTCACACTCTTCTTGCACTTAAGGCGGCATTGTGCCTTTAGTATTTATATTACGATGCGATTTCTGTGTTTCATCGTCAATGTGAAGGTCCAAGGAATACATTCAACCTGCAGTGATGTATCGGAAACTAATACTGGTCTCACAGGGGATGCTCAAAGCACAGACAGTAAGAAGGGTCTCTATTCTTGTACTAAAGGCGGCAATGTTCCTTTTGTATTTATTTCCGATGCGATTTCTGTGTATCATCGTCAATGTGTATGTCCAAGGAATACATTGAACCTGCAGTGGTGTATCGGAAACTAATACTGGTCTCACAGGGAATGCTCAAAGCACCGACTGTAAGAAGAGTCTCTATTCATGTACTTAAGGTGGCATTGTGCCCTTTGTATTTAATTCCGATGCGATTTCTGTGTTTCATCATCAATGTGTATGTACAAGGAATACATTGAACCTGCAGTTGTGCATCGGAAACTAATACTGGTCTCACAGGAAAGGATCAAAGCACAGACTCAAAGACGTCTCACTCTTCATGCACTTAAGGTTGCAATGAGCCTTTTGTATTTAATTCCGATGCGATTTCTGTGTTTCATCTTCAATGTGAAGGTCCAAGGAATACATTGAACCTTCAGTGGTCTATCGAAAACTAATACTGGTCTCACAGGAAAGGATCAAAGCACAGACTCTAAGAAGTGTCACTCTACTTGCACTTAAGGCGGCATTGAGCCCTTTTTATTTAATTCCGATGTAATTTCAGTGTTTCATCATCCATGTGTATGTTTAAGGAATACACGAAACCTGCAGTGGTGTATCGGAAACTAATACTGGTCTCACAGGAAAGGATCAAAGCACAGAATCTAAGAAGTCTCACTCTTCTTGCTCTTAAGGCGGCATTGTGCCTTTTGTATTTAATTCCGATGCGATTTCTGTGTTTCATCGTCATTGTGAAGGTCCAAGGAATACATTGAACCTGCAGTGGTGTATCGGAAACTAATACTGGTCTCACAGGAATGGATCAAAGTACAGACTCTAAGAAGTCTCACTCTACTTGCACTTAAGGCGCCATTGAGCCTTTTTTATTTTATTCGGATGCGATATCTGTGTTTCATCGTCAATGTGTATGTCCAAGGAAAACATTGAACCTGCAGTGGTGTATCGGAAGCTAATACTTGTCTCACAGGGAATGCTCTAAGCACCGACTGTAGGAAGAGTCTCTATTCTTGTACTTAAGGCGGCATTGTGCCTTTTCTATTTATTTTCGTTGCGATTTCTGTGATTCATCGTCAATGTGTATGTCCAAGGAATACATTGAACCTGCAGTGGTGCATCGGAAACTAATACTGGTCTCACAGGAAAGGATCAAAGCCCAGACTCTAAGACGTCTCACTCTTCTTGCACTTCATGTTGCAATGAGCCTTTTGTATTTAATTCCGATGCGATTTCTGTTTTTCATCTTCAATGTGAAGGTCCAAGGAATACATTGAACCTTCAGTGGTCTATCGAAAACTAATACTGGTCTCACAGGAAAGGATCAAAGCACAGACTCTAAGAAGTGTCACTCTACTTGCACTTAAGGCGGCATTGAGCCCTTTTTATTTAATTCCGATGTAATTTCAGTGTTTCATCATCCATGTGTATGTCTAAGGAATACATTAAACCTGCAGTGGTGCATCGGAACCTATTACTGGTCTCACAGGGAATGCTCAAAACACCGACTGTAGGAAGAGTCACTATTCTTGTACTTAAGGCGGCATTGTGCCTTTTGTATTTAATTCCGATGCGATTTCTATGTATCATCGTCAATGTGAATGTCCAAGGAATACATTGAACCGGCAGTGGTGTATCGGTAACTAATACAGGTCTCACAGGGATTGTTCAAAGCACCGACTGTTAGAAGAGTCTCTATTCTTGTACTTAAGGCGGCATTGTGCCTTTGGTATTTAATTCCATTGCGATTTCTAAGTTTCATCGTCAATGTGAAGGTCCAAGGAATACATTATACCTACAGTGGAGTATCGGAAGCTAATACTTATCTCACAGGAAAGGATCAAAGCACAGACTCTCAGAAGTCTCACACTTCTTGCACTTAAGGCTTCATTGTGCCTTTTGTATTTAATTCCGATGCGATTTCTGTGTTTCATCGTCAATGAGAAGGTCCAAGGAATACATTGAACCTGCAGTGGTGTATCGGAAAATAATCTTGGTCTCACAGGGATTGCTCAAAGCACCGACTGCAAGAAGAGTCTCTACTCTTGTACTTAAGGCGGCATTGTGCCTTTTGTATTTAATTCCAATGCGATTTCGTTGTTTCATCGTCAATGTGTATGTCCAAGGAATACATTGAACCTGCAGTGGTGTATCGGAACTAATACTGGTCTCACAGGGATTGCTCAAAGCACCGACTGTAAGAAGAGTCTCTATTCTTGTACTTAGGGCGGCATTGTGCCTTTTGTATTTAATTGCGATGCGATTTCTGTGTTTCATCGTCAATGTGTATGTCCAAGGAATACATTAAACCTGCAGTGGTGCATCGGAACCTATTACTGGTCTCACAGGGAATGCTCAAAACACCGACTGTAATAAGAGTCACTATTCTTGTACTTAAGGCGGCATTGTGCCTTTTGTATTTAATTCCGATGCGATTTCTGTGTTGCATCGTCAATGTGAAGGTCCAAGGAATACATTGAACCTGCAGTGGTGTATCGGAAACTAATACTGGTCTCACAGGAAAGGATCAAAGCACAGACTGTAAGAAGTCTGACTCTTTTTGCACTTAAGTCGGCATTGTGCCTTTTGTATTTAATTTCGATGTAATTTCAGTGTTTCATCGTCAATGTGTATGTCCAAGCAATACATTGAACCGGCAGTGGTGTATCGGAAACTAATACTGGTCTCGCAGGAAAGGATCAAATGACAGACTCTAAGAAGACTCACTCTTCTTGCACTTAAGGCGGTATTGTGGCTTTTGTATTAAATTCCGATGTAATTTCAGTGTTTCATCGTCAATGTGTATGTCCAAGGAATACATTGAACCAGCAGTGGTGTATCGGAAACTAATACTGGTCTCACATGGAACGGTCAAAGCGCCGACTGTAAGAAGAGTCTCTATTCTTGTACTTTAGGCGGCATTGTGCCTTTTGTATTGAATTCCGATGCGATTTCTGTGTTTCATCGTCAATGTGAAGGTCCAAGGAATTCAATGAACCTGCAGCGGTGTATCGGAAACTAATACTGGTCTCACAGGAAAGGATCTAAGCACAGACTCTAAGACGTCTCACTCTTCGTGCACTTAAGGCGGCATTGTGCCTTTTTGTATTTAATTCCGATGTGATATCTGTGTTTCATCGTCAATGTGAAGGTCCAAGGAACACATTGAACCTGCAGTGGTGCATCGAAAACTAATACCGGTCTCACAGGAAAGGATCAAAGAACAGACTCTATGAAGTCTCACTTTTCTTGCACTGAAGGCGGCATTTTGCCTTTTGTATTTAATTCCGATGCGATTTCTGTGTTTCATCGTCAATGTGAAGGTCCAAGGAATACATTAAACCTGCAGTGGTTTATCCGAAACTAATACTGGTCCCACAGGAAAGGATCTAAGCACAGACTCTAAGAAGTCACTCTCTTCTTGCACTTAAGGCGGCATTGTGCCTTTTCTATTTAATTCCGTTGCGATATCTGTGTTTCATCGTCAATGTGAATGTCCATGGAATACATTGAATTTCCAGTGGTGTACTGGAAACTAATACTGGTCTCACAGGGAAAGCTCAAAGCGCCGACTGTATGAAGAGTCTCTATTCTTGTACTTTAGGCGGCATTGTGCCTTTTGTATTGAATTCCGATGCGATTTCTGTGTTTCATCGTCAATGTGAAGGTCCAAGGAATGCAATGAACCTGCAGCGGTGTATCGGAAACTAATACTGGTCTCACAGGAAAGGATCTAAGCACAGACTCTAAGAAGTCTCACTCTTCATGCACTTAAGGCGGCATTGTGCCTTTTGTATTTAATTCGGATCGATTTCTGTGTGTCATCGTCAATGTGTATGTCCAAGGAATACATTGAACCTGCAGTGGTGTATCGGAAACTAATACTGGTCTCACAGGGAATGCTCAAAACACCGACTGTAAGAAGAGTCTCTATTTTTGTACTTAAGACTGCATTTTGCGTTTTGTATTTAATTCCGACGCGATTACTGTGTTTCATCGTCAATGTGAAGGTCCAATGAATACATTGAACCTGCTGTGGGTTATCGGAAACTAATACTGGTCTCACAGGAAAAGATCAAAGCACAGACTCGAAGAAGTGTCACTCTTCCTGCACTTAAGGCGGCATTGCGTCTTTTGTATTTAATTCTAATGTAATTTCAGTGGTTCATCGTCAATGTGTAAGTCCTAGGAATACGTTGAACCTGCAGTGGTGCATCGTAAACTAATACTGGTCTCACAGGAAAGGATCAAAGCACAGACTCTAAGACGTCTCACTCTTCTGGCACTTAAGTTGCATTGTGCCTTTTGTATTTAATTCGGATCTAATTTCAGTGTTTCATCGTCAACGTGTGTGTCCAAGGAATACATTGAACCTGCAGTGGTGTATCGGAAACTAATACTGGTCTCACAGGGAATGCTCAAAGCACCGACTGTAAGATGAGGCTCTATTCTTGTTCTTAAGGTGGCATTGTGACTTTTGTATTTAATTGCGATGCGATTTCTGTGTTTCATCATCAATGAGAAGGTCCAAGGAACACATTGAACCTGCAGTGGTGTATCGGAAACTAATACTGGTCTCACAGGAAAGGAGCAATGCACAACTTTAAGAAGTCTCACTATTCTTGCACTTAAGGCGACTTTTTGTGCCTTTTGCATTTAATTCCGATGCGATTTCTGTGTTTCATCGTCAATGTGTATGTCCAAGGAATACATTGAACCTGCAGTGGTGTATCGGAAACTAATCCTGGTCTCACAGGAAAGGATCAAAGAGCAGACTCTAAGAAGTCTCACTCTTCTTGCACTTAAGGCGGTATTGTGCCTTTGGATTTACCTCCGATGTGATTTCTGTGTTTCATCGTCAATGTGAAGGTCCAAGGGATACATTGAACCTGCAGTGGTTTATCGGAAACTAATCCTGGTCTCACAGGAAAGGATCAAAGCACAGACTCTAAGAAGTGTCACTCTTCATGCACTTAATGCGGCATTGTACCTTTTGTATTTAATTCGGATCGATTTCTGTGTGTCATCGTCAATGTGAAGGTCCTAGGAATACATTGAACCTGCAGTGGTGTATCGGAAACTAATCCTGGTCTCACAGGAAAGGATCAATGTACAGACTCTAAGAAGTCTTACTCTTCTTGCACTTAAGGCGGCATGGTGAGTTTTGTATTCAATTCCGAATTAATTTCAGTGTTTCATCGTCAATGTGTATGTCCAGGAAATACATTGAACTTGCAGAGGTGTGTCAGAAACTAATACTGGTCTCACAGCGAATGCTTAAAACACCGACTGTAAGAGGAGTCTCTATTCTTATATTTAAGGCGGCAATGTGCCTTTTGTATTTAATTCCGACGCGATTTCTGTGTTTCATCGTCAATGTGAAGGTCCAAGAAGTACATTGAACCTGCAGTGGTGTGTCGGAACTAATACTGGTCTCACAGGAAAGAAACAAAGCACAGACTCTAGGAAGTCACCCTCTTCTTGCATTTAAAGCGGCATTGTGCCTTTTGAATTTAATACCGATGAGATATCTGTGTTTCATCGTCAATGTTAATGTTCAAGTAATACATTAAACCTGCAGTGGTGTATCGGAAACTAATACTGGTCTCACAGGAAAGGATCAAAGCACAGACTCTAAGAAGCCTCACGCTTCTTGCACATAATTCGCATTGTGCCTTTTGTATTTAATTCCGATGCGATTTCTATGTTTCCTCGTCAATGTGAAGGTCCAAGGAATACATTGAACCTGCAGTGATGTATCGGAAACTAATACTGGTGTCACAGGAAAGGATCAAAGCACAGACTCTAAGAAGTCTCACTCTTCTTGCACTTAAGGCGGCATTGTGCCTTCTGTATTTAATTCCGATCTAAATTCAGTGTTTCATCATCAACGTGTACGTCCAAGAAATACATTGAACCTGCAGTGGTGTATCGGAAACTAATACTGGTCTCACAGAGAATGCTCAAAACACCGTCTGTAAGAAGAGTCTCAATTCTTGTACTTAAAGCGGCATTGTGCCTTTTGTATTTAATTCCGATGCGATATCTGTGTTTCATCGTCAATGTGAAGGTCCAAGGCACACATTAAAACTGCAGTGGTGTATTTCAAACTAATACTGGTCTCACAGGAAAGGATCAAAGCACAGACTCTAAGAAGTCTCACTCTTCTTGCACTTAAGGAGGGATTGCGCCTTTTGTATTTAATTCCGATGTAATTACAGCGGTTTATCGGCAACGTGTATGTCCTAGGAATTCATTGAACCTGCAGTGGTGTATTTAAAACTAAGACTGGCCTGACAGGGAATGCTCAAAGCACAGACTTTAAGAAGAGTCTCTATTCTTGTACTTAAGGCGGCATTTTGCCTTTTGTATTTAATTCCGATGCTATTTCTGTGTTTAATCGTCAATGTGAAAGTCGAAGGAATACAATGAACCTGCAGTGATGTATCGGAAACTAATGCTGGGCTCATAGGAAAGGATCAAAGCACCGACTGTAAGAAGAGTCTCTATTCTTGTACTTAAGGCGGCATTGTGCCTTTTTTATTTAATTGCGATGCGATTTCTGTGTTTCATCATCAATGTGAAGGTTCAAGGATACATTGAACCTGCCGTGGTGTATCGGAAACTAATACTGGTTCACAGTAAAAGATCAAAGCACAGACTCTAAGAAGTCTCACTCTTCTTGCACTTAAGTTGCATTGTGCCTTTTGTATTTAATTCCGAACTAATTTCAGTGTTTCATCGTCAACGTGTGTGTGTAAGGAATACATTGAACCTGCAGTGGTGTATAGGAAACTAATACTGGTCTCACAGGGAATGCTCAAAGCACCGACTGTAAGAAGAGTCTCTATTCTTGTACTTAAGGCGGCATTGTGCCTTTTATATTTAATTACGATGCGATTTCTGTGTTTCATCATCAATGTGAAGGTCCAAGGAATACATTGAACCTGCAGTGGAGTATCGTAAACTAATACTGGTCTCACAGGAGAGGATCATAGCACATACTCTAAGAAGTCTCACTCTTCTTGCACTTAAGGCGGCATTGTGCCTATTGTATTTAAATCCGATGCGATTTCTGTGTTTCATCGTCAATGTGAAGGTCCAAGGAATACATTGAACCTGCAGTGGAGTATCGGAAACTAATACTGGTCTCAGAGGAAATGATCAATGCACAGAATCTAAGAAGTCTCACTCTTCTTGCACTTAAGGCGGCATTGTGCCTTTTGTATTTAATTTCTATGCGATTTCTGTGTTTCATCGTCAATGTGAAGGTATAAGGAATAGATTGAATCAGCAGTGGTGTATCAGAAACTAATACTGGTGTCACAGGAAAGGATCAAAGCACAGACTCTAAGAAGTCTCACTCTTCTTGCACTTAAGGTGGCATTGTGCCTTTGGATTTATGTCCGATGTGATTTCTGTGTTTCATCGTCACTGTAAAGGTCCAAGGTATACATTGAACCTGCAGTGGTTTATCGGAAACTAATACTGGTCTCACAGGAAAGGATCACAGCACAGACTCTATGAAGTGTCACTCTTCTTGAAACTTTTTTAATGAGGCATTGTGCCTATTGTATTTAATTCCGATGCGATTTCTGTGTTTCATCGTCAATGTGAAGGTCCAAGGAATACATTGACCCTGCAGTGGAGTATCGGAAACTAATACTGGTCTCACAGGAAAGGATCAAAGCACAGACTCTAAGAAGTCTCACTCTTCTTGCACTTAAGGTGGCACTGCGCCTTTTGTATTTAATTCCGATGTAATTTCAGTGGTTTATCGTCAATTTGTATGTCCTAGGAATACATTGAACCTGCAGTGGTGTATCGGAAACTAATAATGGTCTCACAGGAAAGGATCAAAGCACAGACTCTAAGAAGTCACACTGTTCTTGCACTTAACGCGGCATTGTGAGTATTGTATTCGATTCCGATTTAATTTCATTGTTTCATCGTCAATGTGTAAGTCCAAGGAATACATTGAACCTGCAGTGGTGTGTCAGAAACTAATACTGGTCTCACAGGGAATGCTCAAAACAGCGACTGTAAGAGGAGTCTCCATTCTTATATTTAAGGCGGCATTGTGCCTTTTGTATTTTATTCCGACGCGATTTCAGTGTTTCATCGTCAATGTGAAGGTCCAAGGAGTACATTGAACCTGCGGTGGTGTGCCAGAAACTAATACTGGTCTCACAGGAAAGGACCAGAGCACCGACTCTAAGAAGTCACACCCTTCTTCCACTTAAAGCGGCATTGTGCCTTTTGTATTAATTACCGATGAGATATTAGTGTTTCATCGTCAATGTTAATGTCCAAGGAATACATTGAACCTGCAGTGGTGTATCGGAAACTAATACGGGTCTCACAGGAAAGGATCAAAGCACAGACTCTAAGAAGTCTCACTCTTCTTGCACTTAAGTCGCATTGTACCTTTTGTATTTAATTCTGATGCGATTTCTATGTTTCATCGTCAATGTGAAGGTCCAAGGAATACATTGAACCTGCAGTGGTGTATCGAAAACTAATACTGGTCTCTCAGCAAAGGATCAAATCACAGACTCTAAGAAGTCTCATTCTTCTTGCACTTAAGGCGGCATTGTGCCTTTTGTATTTAATTCCGATCTAATTTCAGTGTTTCTTCATCAACGTGTACGTCCAAGGAGTACATGGAACCTGCAGTGGTGTATCGGAAACTAATACTGGTCTCACAGAGAATGCTCAAAACACCGTCTGTAAGAAGAGTCTCTATTCTTGTACTTAAGGCGGCATTGTGCCTTTTGTATATAATCGCGATGCGATATCTGTGTTTCATCGACAATGTGAAGGTCCAATGCACACATTGACCCTGCAGTGGTGTATCGGAAACTAATACTGGTCTCACAGGAAAGGATCAAAGCACAGACTCCAAGAAGTCTCACTCTTCTTGCATTTAAGGCGGCATTGCGCCTTTTGTCTTTAATTCCGATGTAATTTCAGTGGTTCATCGGCAACGTGTATGTCCTAGGAATACATTGAACCTGCAGTGGTGTATCGGAAACTAAGACTTGTCCCTCAGGGAATGCTCAAAGCACCGTCTTTAAGAAGGGTCTCTATTCTTGTACTTAAGGCGGCATTTTGCATTTTGTATTTCATTCCGATGCGATTTCTGTGTTTCATCGTGAATGTGAAGGTCGAAGGAATACATTGAACCTGCAGTGATGTATCGGAAACTAATACTGGTCTCATAGGAAAGGATCAAGGCACCGACTGTAAGAAGAGTCTCTATTCTTGTACTTAAGGCGGCATTGTGCCTTTTGTATTTAATTGCGATGCGATTTCTGTGTTTCATCATCAATGTGGAAGTCCAATGAATACATTGATCCAGAAGTGGTGTATCGGAAACTAATAATGGTCTCACAGGGAATGCTCAAAGCACCGACTGTAAGAAGAGTCTCTATTCCTGTACTTAAGGCGGCATTGTGCCTTTTGTATTTAATTGTGATGCGATTTCTGTGTTTCATCATCAATGTGAAGGTCCAAGGAATAGATTGAACGTGCAGTGGTGTTTCGGAAACTAATACTGGTCTCACAGGAGAGGATCAAAGCACAGACGCTAAGAAGTCTGACTCTTCTTGCACTTAAGGCGGCATTGTGCCTTTTGTATTTAATTCCGATCTAATTTCAGTGTTTCATCGTCAATGTGTATGTCCAAGGAATACGTTGATCCTGCAGTGGTGTGTCAGAAACTAATTCTGGTCTCACAGGGAATGCTCAAAACACCGACTGTAATAGGAGTCTCTATTCTTATATTTAAGGCGGCATTGTGCCTTTTGTATTTAATTCCGACACGATTTCTGTGTTTCATCCTCAATGTGAAGGTCCAAGGAGTACATTGAACCTGCAGTGGTGTGTCGGAAACTAATACTGATCTCACAGGAAATGACCAAAGCACAGACTCTAAGACGTCACACTCTTCTTGCACTTAAAGCGGCATTGTGCCTTTTGTATTTAATACCGATCAGATAACTGTGTTGCATCGTCAATGATAATGTCCAAGGAATACATTGAACCTGCAGTGGTGTATTGGAAACTAATACTGGTCTCACAGGAAAGGATCAAAACACAGAATCTAAGAAGTCTCACTCTTCTTGCCCTTAAGTCGCATTGTGCCTTTTGTATTTAATTCCGATCTAATTTCAGTGATTCATCGTCAACGTGTATGTCCAAGGAATACATTGAACCTGCAGTGGTGTATCGGAAACTAATACTGGTCAAACAGGAAAGGATCAAAGCACAGACTCTAAGAAGTCTCATTTTTCTTGCACTTAAGTCGTATTGTGCCTTTTGTATTTAATTCTGATCTAATTTCAGTGTTTCATCGTCAACGTGTATGTCCAAGGAATACATTGAACCTGCAGTGGTGTATCGGAAACTAATACTGATCTCACAGGGAATGCTCAAAGCACCGACTGTAAGAAGAGTCTCTATTCCTGTACTTACGGCGGCATTGTGCCTATTGTATTTAATTGTGATGCGATTTCTGTGTTTCATCATCAATGTGAAGGTCCAAGGAATATATTGAACCTGCAGTGGTGCATCGAAAACTAATACTGGTTCACAGGAAAGGATCAAAGCACAGACTTTAAGAAATCTCACTCTTCTTGCACTTAAGTTGCATTGTTCCTTTTGTATTAAATTCCGATCTATTTTCAGTGTTTCATCATCACGTGTGTGTCCAAGGAATACATTGAACCTGCAGTGGTGTATCGGAAACTAATACTGGTCTCACAGGGAATGCTCAAAGCACCGACTGTAAGAAGAGTCTCTATTCTTGTACTTAAGGCGGCATTGTGCCTTTTGTATTTAATTGCGATGCGATTTCTGTGTTTCATCATCAATGTGAACATCCAAGAAATAGATTGAACGTGCAGTGGTGTTTCGGAAACTAATACTGGTCTCACTGGAGAGGATCAAAGCACAGACGCTAAGAAGTCTGACTCTTCTTGCACTTAAGGCGGCATTGTGCCTTTTGTATTTAATTCCGATGCGATTTCTGTGTTTCATCGACAATGTGAAGGTCCAAGGAATACATTGAACCTGCAGTGGAGTATCGGAAACTAATACTGGTCTCACAGGAAAGGATCAATGCACAGACTCTAGGAAGTCTCACTCTTCTGGCACTTAAGGCGGCATTGTGCCTTTTGTATTTACTTCCGATGCGATTTCTGTGTTTCATCGTCAATGTGAAGGTATAAGGAATACATTGAACCTGCAGTGGTGTATTGGAAACTAATACTGGTCTCACAGGAAAGGATCAAAGCACAGACTCTAAGAAGTCTCATTCTTCTTGCACTTAAGGTGGCACTGCGACCTTTGTATTTAATTCCGATGTAATTTCAGTGGTTTATCGTCAATGTGTATGTCCTAGGAATACACTGAACCTGCAGTGGTGTATCGGAAACAAATACTGGTCTCACAGGAAAGGATCAAAGCACAGACTCTAAGAAGTCGCACTTTTCTTGCACTTAAGCCGTATTATGCATTTTGTATTTAATTCTGATCAAATTTCAGTGTTTCATCGTCAACGTGTATGTCCAAGGAATACATTGAACCTGCAGTGGTGTATCGGAAACTAATAATGGTCTCACAGGGATTGCTCAATGCACCGACTGTAAGAAGAGTCTCTATTCCTGTACTTAAGGCGGCATTGTGCCTTTTGTATTTAATTGTGATGCGATTTCTGTGTTTCATCATCAATGTGAAGGTCCAAGGAATACATTGAACCTGCAGTGGTGCATCGGAAACTAATACTGGTTCACAGGAATGGATCAAAGCACAGACTATAAGAAGTCCCAGTCTTCTTGCATTTAAGGGGTTATTGTGCCTTTTGTATTTAATTCCGATCTAATTTCAGTAGTTCATCGTCAGTGTGTATGTCCGAGGAATACATTGAACCTGCAGTGGTGTATCGGAAACTAATACTGGCCTCTCTGGAAAGGATCAAAGCACAGACTCTAAGAAGTCTTACTCTTCTTGCACTTAAGGCGGCATTGTGGCTTTGGATTTATCTCCGATGAGATTTCTGTGTTTCTTCGTCAATGTGAAGGTCCAAGGAATACATTGAACCTGCAGTGGTTTATCGGAAACTAATGCTGGTCTCACAGGAAAGGATCAAAGCACAGACTCTAAGAAGTGTCACTCTTCTTGCACTTAATGCGGCATTGTGACTTTTGTATTTAATTCCGATGCGATTTCTGTGTTTCATCGTCAATGTGAAGGTCCAACGAATACATTGTCCCTGCAGTGGAGTATCGGAAACTAATACTGGTCTCCCAGGTAAGGATCAAAGCAGAGACTCTAAGAAGTCTCACTCTTCTTGTACTTAAGGTGGCACTGCGCCTTTTGTATTTCATTCCGATGTAATTTCAGTGGTTTATCGTCAATGTGTATGTCCTAGGAATACATTGAACCTGCAGTGGTGTATCGGAAACTAATACTGGTCTCACAGGAAAGGATAAAAGCACAGACTCTAAGAAGTCTCACTCTTTGTGCACTTAAGTTGCATTGTTCCTTTTGTATTTAATTCCGATCTATTTTCAGTGTTTCATCGTTACGTGTGTGTCCAAGGAAAACATTGATCATGCAGTAGTGTATCGGAAACTAATACTGGTTCACAGGAAAGGATCAAAGCACAGACTCTAAGAAGTCTCACTCTTCTTGAACTTAAGGTGGCACTGCGCCTTTTGTATTTAATTCCGATGTAATTTCATTGGTTTATCGTCAATGTGTATGTCCTAGGAATACATTGAACCAGCAGTGGTGTATCGGAAACAAATACTGGTCTCACAGGTAAGGATCAAAGCACAGACTCTAAGAAGTGTCACTCTTCTTGCACTTAAGGCGGCATTGTGAGTTTTGTATTCAATTCCGATCTAATTTCAGTGTTTCATCGTCAATGTGTATGTCCAAGGAATACGTTGATCCTGCAGTGGTGTGTCAGAAACTAATTCAGGTCTCACAGGGAATGCTCAAAACACCGACTGTAATAGGAGTCTCTATTCTTATATTTAAGGCGGCATTGTGCCTTTTGTATTTAATTCCGACACGATTTCAGGGTTTCATCGTCAATGTGAAGGTCCAAGGAGTACATTGAACCTGCAGTGGTGTGTCGGAAACTAATACTGGTCTCACAGGAAATGACCAAAGCACTGACTCTAAGACGTCACACTCTTTTTGCACTTAAAGCGGCATTGTGCCTTTTGTATTTAATACCGATCAGATAACTGTGTTGCATCGTCAATGATAATGTCCAAGGAATACATTGAACCTGCAGCGGTGTATCGGAAACTGATACTGGTCTCACAGGAAAGGATCAAAACACAGACTCTAAGAAGTCTCACTTTTCTTGCACTTAAGTCGTATTGTGCCTTTTGTATTTAATTCTGATCTAATTTCAGTGTTTCATCGTCAACGTGTATGTCCAAGGAATACATTGAACCTGCAGTGGTGTATCGGAAACTAATAATGGTCTCACAGGGAATGCTCAAAGCACCGACTGTAAGAAGAGTCTCTATTCCTGTACTTAAGGCGGCATTGTGCCTTTTGTATTTAATTGAGATGCGATTTCTGTGTTTCATCATCAATGTGAAGGTCCAAGGAATACATTGAACCTGCAGTGGTGCATCGGAAACTAATACTGGTCTCACAGGAAAGGATCAAAGCAGAGACTCTAAGAAGTCTGACTCTTCTTGCACTTATGGCGGCATTGTGTGTTTTGTATTCATTTCCGATTTAATTTCAGTGTTTCACCGTCAATTAATAGGTCCAAGGAATACATTGAACCTGCAGTGGTGTGTCAGAAACTAATACTGGTCTCACAGGGAATACTCAAAACACCGTCTGTAAGAGGAGTCTCTATTCTTATATTTAAGGCGGCATTGTGCCTTTTGTATTTAATTCCGACGCGATCTCTGTGTTTCATCGTCAATGTGAAGGTCCAAGGAGTACATTGAACCGACAGTGGTGTGCCGGAAACTAATACTGGTCTCACAGGAACGGACTAAAGCACAGACTCTAAGAAGTCACTCTCTTCTTGCACTTAAAGCGGCATTGTGCCTTTCGTATTTAATGCCGATGAGATATCTGTGTTTCATCGTCAATTATAATGTCGAAGGAATACATTGAACCTGCAGTGGTGTATCGGAAACTAAAACTGGTCTCACAGGAAAGGTTCAAAGCACAGAGTCTAAGAAGTCTCACTCTTCTTGCACTTAAGTCACATTGTGCCTTTTGTATTTAATTCCGATCTAATTTCAGTGTTTCATCGTCAACGTGTATGTCCAAGGAATACATTGAACCTGCAGTGGTGTATCGGAAACTAATACTGGTCACACAGGAAAGGATCAAAGCACAGACTCTAAGAAGTCTCAATTTTCTTGCACTTAAGTCGTATTGGGCCTTTTGTATTTAATTCTGATCTAATTTCAGTGTTTCATCGTCAACGTGTATGTCCAAGGAATACTTTGAACCTGCAGTGGTGTATCGGAAACTAATACTGGTCTCACAGGGAATGCTCAAAGCACCGACTGTGGGAAGAGTCTCTATTCCTGTACTTAAGGCGGCATTGTGCCTTTTGCATTTAATTCCGATGCGATTTCTGTGTTTCATAGTCAATGTGAAGGACCAAGGAATATATTGAACCTGCAGTGGAGTATCGGAAACTAATACTGGTGTCACAGGAAACGATCAACGCACAGACTCTAAGAAGCCTCACTCTTCTTGCACTTAAGGCGGCATTGTGAGTTTTGTATTCAATTCCGATATAATTTCAGTGTTTCATCGTCAATGTGGTGGTCCAAGGAATACATTGACTCTGCAGTGGTATATCGGAAACTGATACTGGTCTCACAGGAAAGGATCAAAGCACAGACTCTAAGAAGTCTCACTCTTCTTGGACTTTAGGTGGCACTTAGCCTTTTGTATTTAATTCCGATGTAATTTCAGTGGTTTATCGTCTATGTGTATGTCCTAGGAACACATTGAACCTGCAGTGGTGTATCGGAAACTAATACTGGTCTCACAGGAAAGGATCAAAGCACAGACTCTAAGAAGCCTCACTCTTCTTGCACTTAAGGCGGCATTGTGAGTTTTGTATTCAATTCCCATATAATTTCAGTGTTTCATCGTCAATGTGTATGTCCAAGGAGTACATTGTACTTGCAGTGGTGTGTCAGAAACTTATACTGGTCTCACAGGGAATGCTCAAAACACCGACTGTAAGAAGAGTCTCTATTCTTATACTTAAGGTGGCATTGTGCCTTTTGTATTTAATTCCGACGCGAGTTCTGTGCTTCATCGTCAATGTGAAGGTCCAAGGAGTACATTTAACCTGCAGTGATGTATCGGAAGCTAATACTGGTCTCACAGGAAAGGATCAAAGCACAGACTCTAAGAAGTCACACTCTTCTTGCACTCAAGTCGCATTGTGCCTTTTGTATTTAATTCCGATGCGATTTCTGTGTTTCATCGTCAATGTGTATGTCCAAGGAATACATTGAACCTGCAGTGGTGTATCGGAAACTAATACTGGTCTCACAGGAAAGGATCAAAGCACAGACTCTAAGAAGTCTCACACTTCTTGCACTTAAGGCGACATTGTGCCTTTGGATTTATCTCCGATGTGATTTCTGTGTTTCTTCGTCAATGTGAAGGTCCAAGGAATACATTGAACCTGCAGTGGTTTATCGGAAACTAATGCTGGTCTCACAGGAAAGGATCAAAGCACAGACTCTAAGAAGTGTCACTCTTCTTGCACTTAATGCGGCATTGTGCCTTTTGTATTTAATTCCGATGCGATTTCTGTGTTTCATCCTCAATGTGAAGCTCCAAGGAGTACATTGACCCTGCAGTGGAGTATCGGAAACTAATACTGGTCTCACAGGAAAGAATCAAAGCACAGACTCTAAGAAGTCTCACTCTTTTTGCACTTAAGGTGGCACTGCGCCTTTTGTATTTAATTCCGATGCAATTTCAGTGGTTTATCGTCGATGTGTATGTCCTAGGAACACATTGAACCTGCAGTGGTGTATCGTTAACTAATACTGGTCTAACAGGAAAGGATCAAAGCACAGACACTAAGAAGTCTCACTCTTCTTGCACTTAAGGCGGCATTGTGTGTTTCGTATTAAATTCCGATTTAATTTCAGTGTTTCACCGTCAATTAATATGTCCAAGGAATACATTGAACCTGCAGTGGTGTGTCAGAAACTAATACTGGTCTCACAGGGAATACTCAAAACACCGACTGTAAGAGGAGTCTCTATTCTTATATTTTAGGCGGCGTTGTGCCTTTTGTATTTCATTCCGACGCGATTTCTGTGTTTCATCGTCAATGTCAAGGTCCAAGGAGTACATTGAACCTGCAGTGGTGTATCGGAAACGAATACTGGTCTCACAGGAGAGGATCAAAGCACAGACTCTAAGATGTCTCACTCTTCTTGCACTTAAGGCGGCATTGTGGCTTTTGTATTAGATTCCGATGCGATTTCTGTGTTTCATCGTCAATGTGAAGGTCCAAGGAATACATTGAACATGCAGTGGTGAATCGGAAACTAATACTGGTCTCACAGGAAAGGATCAAAGCACAGACTCTAAGAAGTGTCACTCTTCTTGCACTTAATGCGGCATTGTACCTTTTGTATTTAATTCCGATGCGATTTCTGTGTTTCATCGTGAATGTGAAGGTCCAAGGAATACCTAGACCCTGCAGTGGAGTATCGGAAACTAATACTGGTCTCACAGGAAAGGATCAAAGCACAGACTCTAAGAAGTCTCACGCTTCTTGCACTTATGGTGGCACTGCGCCTTTTGTATTCAATTCCGATATAATTTTAGTGTTTCATCGTCATTGTGTATGTCCAAGGAGTACTTTTTACCTGCCGTGGTGTGTCAGAAACTAATACTGGTCTCACAGGGAATGCTCAAAACACCGACTGTAAGAAGATTCTCTATTCTTATTCTTAAGGCGGCATTGTGCCTTTTGTAATTAATTCCAACGCGATTTCTGTGTTTCATCGTCAATGTCAAGGTCCAAGGAGTACATTGTTCCTGCAGTGGTGTATCGAAAACAAATACTGGTCTCACAGGAAAGGATCAAAGCACAGACTCTATGAAGTCACACTCTTCTTGCACTCAAGTCGCATTGTGCCTTTTGTATTTAATTCCGATCTAATTTCAGTGTTTCATCGTCAACGTGTATGTCCAAGGAATACATTGAACCTGCAGTGGTTTGTCGGAAACTAATACTGGTCTCACAGGAAAGGTCAATGCACAGACCCTAAGAAGTCGCTCTCTTCTTGCACTTAAGGCGGCATTGTGCCTTTTGCATTAAATGCCGATGCGATTTCTGTGTTTCATCGTCAATGTGAAGGTCCAAGGAATACATTGAATCTGCAGTGGTGTATCGGAAACTAATACTGGTATCGCAGGAAAGGATCAAAGCACAGACTCTAAGAAGTCTCACTCTTGTTGCACTTAAGGCGGCATTGTGCCTTTTGTATTTAATTCCGATGCGATTTCTGTCTTTCATCGTCAATGTGAAGGTCCAAGGAGTACATTGAATCTGCAGTGGTGTATCGGAAACTAATACTGGCCTCACAGGAAAGGATCAAAGCACAGACTCTAAGAAGTCTCACTCTTCTCGCACTTAAGGCGGCATTGTGCCTTTTGCATTAAATTCCGATGCGATTTCTGTGTTTCATCGTCAATGTGAAGGTCCAAGGAATACATTGAATCTGCAGTGGTATATCGGAAACTAATACTGGTCTCACAGGAATGGCCAATGCACAGACTCTAAGAAGTCTCTCTCTTCTTGCACTTAAGGCGGCATTGTGCATTTTGTATTTAATTCCGTTGCGATTTCTGTGTTTCATCGTCAATGTGAAGGTCCAAGGAATACATCTAATCTGCAGTGGTGTATCGGAAACTAATACTGGTATCGCAGGAAAGGATCAAATCACAGACTCTAAGAAGTCTCACTCTTGTTGCACTTAAGGCGGCATTGTGCCTTTTGTATTTAATTCCGATGCGATTTCTGTCTTTCATCGTCAATGTGAAGGTCCAAGGAATACATTGAACCTGCAGTGGTGTATCGGAAACTAATACAGGTCTCACAGGAGAGGATCAAAGCACAGACTCCTGGAAGTCTCATTCTTCTTGCACTTAAGGCGGCATTGTGGCTTTTGTAATTAATTCCGATGCGATTTCTGAGTTTCATCGTCAATGTGTATGTCCTAGGAAAACATTGAACCTGCAGTGGTG
This sequence comes from Schistocerca americana, assembly GCF_021461395.2. Classification (NCBI taxonomy): domain Eukaryota; kingdom Metazoa; phylum Arthropoda; class Insecta; order Orthoptera; family Acrididae; genus Schistocerca; species Schistocerca americana. The sequence goes on along the minus strand of NC_060124.1, from coordinate 625,637,836 downwards.
TATCGGAAACTAATACAGGTCTCACAGGAAAGGATCAAAGCACAGACTCTAAGAAGTCTCACTCTTCTTGCAATTAAGTCGCATTGTGCCTTTTGTATTTAATTCCGATCTAATTTCAGTGTTTCATCGTCAACGTGTATGTCATAGGAATACATTGAACCTGCAGTGGTGTATCGGAAACGAATACTGGTCTCACAGGAAGGGATCAAACACAGACTCTAAGAAGTCTCACACTTCTTGCACTTAAGTCGTATTGTGCCTTTTGTATTTAATTCCGATCTAATTCCAGTAGTTCATCGTCAGTGTGTTTGTCCAAGGAATACATTGAACCTGCAGTGGTGTATCGGAAACTGATACTGGTCTCACAGGGAAAGCTTAAAGCACCGACTGTAAGAAGAGTCTCTATTCTTGTACTAAAGGCGGCATTGTGCCTTTTGCATTTAATTCCGATGCGATTTCTGTGATCATCGTCACTGTGAAGGTCCAAGGAATACATTGAACCTGCAGTGGTCTATCGGAAACTAATACCGGTCTCACAGGGAATGCTCAAAGCACCGGGTGTAAGAAGAGTCTCTGTTCTTGTACTTAATTCGGAATTGTGCCTGCTGTATTTAATTCCGCTGCGATTTCTGTGTTTCATCGTCAATGTGAAGGTCCAATGAATACATTGAACCTGTAGTGGTGTATCGGAAACTAATACTGGTCTCACAGGAGAGGATCAAAGCAAAGACTCTAACTAGTCTTATTATTCTTGCACTTAAGGCAATATTGTGGCATTTGTATTTAATTCCGTTGCGATTTCTGTGCTTCATCGTCAATGTGAAGATCCAAGGAATACATTGAACCTGCAGTGGTGTATCGGAAACTAATACTGGTCTCACAGGAAAGGATCAAAGCACAGACTCTAAGAAGTTTCAGTCATCTTGCACTTAAAACGGCATTCTGAGTTTTCTATTCGATTCCGATTTGATTTCAGTGTTTCATCGTCATTGTGTATGTCCAAGGAATACATTGAACCTGCAGTGGTGTGTCAGAAACTAATACTGGTCTCACAGGGAATGCTCAAAACACCGACTGTAAGAAGAGTCTCTATTCTTGTACTAAAGGCGGCATTGTGCCTTTTGCATTTAATTCCGATGCGATTTCTGTGATCATCGTCACTGTGAAGGTCCAAGGAATACATTGAACCTGCAGTGGTCTATCGGAAACTAATACCGGTCTCACAGGGAATGCTCAAAGCACCGGGTGTAAGAAGAGTCTCTATTTTTATACTTAAGGCAGCATTGTGCCTTCTTTATTTAATTCCGATGCGATTTCTGTGTTTTATCGTCAATGTGAAGGTCCAAGGAATACATTCAACCTGCAGTGGTGTATCGGAAACTAATACTGGCCTCACAGGAGAGGATCAAAGCACAGACTCAAAGATGTCTCACTCTTCTTGCACTTAAGGCGGCATTGTGGCTTTTGTATTTGATTCCGATCCGATTTCTGTGTTTCATCGTCAATGTGTATGTCCAAGGAATACATTGAACCTGCAGTGATGTATCGGAAACTAATACTGGTCTCACAGTAAAGGATCAAAGCACAGACTCTAAGAAGTCTCACTCTTCTTGCACTTAAGTCGCATTGTGCCTTTTGTATTTAATTCCGATCTAATTTCAGTGTTTCATCGTCAACGTGTATGTCATAGGAATACATTGAACCTGCAGTGGTGTATCGCAAACTAATACTGGTCTCACAGGAAGGGATCAAAGACAGACTCTAAGAAGTCTAACACTTCTTGCACTTAAGTCGTATTGTGCCTTTTGTATTTAATTCCGATCTAATTCCAATAGTTCATCGTCAGTGTGTTTGTCCAAGGAATACATTGAACCTGCAGTGGTGTATCGGAAACTACTACTGGTCTCACAGGGAAAGCTCAAAGCACCGACTGTAAGAAGTGTCTCTAATCTAGTACTTAAGGCGGCATTTTGCCTTTTGTATTTAATTCCGATGCGATTTCTGTGTTTCATCGTCAATGTGACGGTCCAAGGAATTCGTTGAACCTGCAGTGGTGTATCGCAAACTAATACTGGTCTCAAAAGAAAGGAACAAAGCACAGACCCTAAGAAGTCTCACTCTTCTTGCACTTAAGGCGGCATTGCGCCATTTGTATTTCATTCCGATGCGATTTCTGTGTTTCATCGTCAATGTGAAGGTTCAAGGAATACATTGTATCTGCAGTGGTATATCGGAAACTAATACTGGTCTCACAGGAAAGGATCAAAGCACACACTGGAAAAAGTCACACACTTCTTGCACTTAAGGCGGCATTCTGCCTTTTTTATTTCATTCCGATGCGATTTCTGTGTTTCATCGTCAATGTGAATGTCCAAAGAATACATTGAACCTCAGTGGTGTATCGGACACTAATACTGGTCACGCAGGAAAGGATAAATGCACAGACTCTAAGAAGTCTCACTCTTTTTGCACTTAAGGCGGCATTGTGGCTTTTGTATTTAATTCCGATGCGATTTCTGTGTTTCATCGTCAATGTGTATGTCCAAGGAATTCATTGAACCTGCAGTGGTGTATCGAAAACTAATACTGGTATCACAGGAATGAATCAAAGCACAGACCCTAAGAAGTCTCACTCTTCTTGCATTTAAGGCGGCATTGCGCCTTTTGTCTTTAATTCCGATGTAATTTCAGTGGTTCATCGGCAACGTGTATGTCCTAGGAATACATTGAACCTGCAGTGGTGTATCGGAAACTAAGACTTGTCCCTCAGGGAATGCTCAAAGCACCGTCTTTAAGAAGGGTCTCTATTCTTGTACTTAAGGCGGCATTTTGCATTTTGTATTTCATTCCGATGCGATTTCTGTGTTTCATCGTGAATGTGAAGGTCGAAGGAATACATTGAACCTGCAGTGATGTATCGGAAACTAATACTGGTCTCATAGGAAAGGATCAAGGCACCGACTGTAAGAAGAGTCTCTATTCTTGTACTTAAGGCGGCATTGTGCCTTTTGTATTTAATTGCGATGCGATTTCTGTGTTTCATCATCAATGTGGAAGTCCAATGAATACATTGATCCAGAAGTGGTGTATCGGAAACTAATAATGGTCTCACAGGGAATGCTCAAAGCAACGACTGTAAGAAGAGTCTCTATTCCTGTACTTAAGGCGGCATTGTGCCTTTTGTATTTAATTGTGATGCGATTTCTGTGTTTCATCATCAATGTGAAGGTCCAAGGAATAGATTGAACGTGCAGTGGTGTTTCGGAAACTAATACTGGTCTCACAGGAGAGGATCAAAGCACAGACGCTAAGAAGTCTGACTCTTCTTGCACTTAAGGCGGCATTGTGCCTTTTGTATTTAATTCCGATCTAATTTCAGTGTTTCATCGTCAATGTGTATGTCCAAGGAATACGTTGATCCTGCAGTGGTGTGTCAGAAACTAATTCTGGTCTCACAGGGAATGCTCAAAACACCGACTGTAATAGGAGTCTCTATTCTTATATTTAAGGCGGCATTGTGCCTTTTGTATTTAATTCCGACACGATTTCTGTGTTTCATCCTCAATGTGAAGGTCCAAGGAGTACATTGAACCTGCAGTGGTGTATTGGAAACTAATACTGGTCTCACAGGAAAGGATCAAAACACAGAATCTAAGAAGTCTCACTCTTCTTGCCCTTAAGTCGCATTGTGCCTTTTGTATTTAATTCCGATCTAATTTCAGTGATTCATCGTCAACGTGTATGTCCAAGGAATACATTGAACCTGCAGTGGTGTATCGGAAACTAATACTGGTCAAACAGGAAAGGATCAAAGCACAGACTCTAAGAAGTCTCATTTTTCTTGCACTTAAGTCGTATTGTGCCTTTTGTATTTAATTCTGATCTAATTTCAGTGTTTCATCGTCAACGTGTATGTCCAAGGAATACATTGAACCTGCAGTGGTGTATCGGAAACTAATACTGATCTCACAGGGAATGCTCAAAGCACCGACTGTAAGAAGAGTCTCTATTCCTGTACTTACGGCGGCATTGTGCCTATTGTATTTAATTGTGATGCGATTTCTGTGTTTCATCATCAATGTGAAGGTCCAAGGAATATATTGAACCTGCAGTGGTGCATCGAAAACTAATACTGGTTCACAGGAAAGGATCAAAGCACAGACTTTAAGAAATCTCACTCTTCTTGCACTTAAGTTGCATTGTTCCTTTTGTATTAAATTCCGATCTATTTTCAGTGTTTCATCATCACGTGTGTGTCCAAGGAATACATTGAACCTGCAGTGGTGTATCGGAAACTAATACTGGTCTCACAGGGAATGCTCAAAGCACCGACTGTAAGAAGAGTCTCTATTCTTGTACTTAAGGCGGCATTGTGCCTTTTGTATTTAATTGCGATGCGATTTCTGTGTTTCATCATGAATGTGAACATCCAAGGAATAGATTGAACGTGCAGTGGTGTTTCGGAAACTAATACTGGTCTCACTGGAGAGGATCAAAGCACAGACGCTAAGAAGTCTGACTCTTCTTGCACTTAAGGCGGCATTGTGCCTTTTGTATTTAATTCCGATGCGATTTCTGTGTTTCATCGACAATGTGAAGGTCCAAGGAATACATTGAACCTGCAGTGGAGTATCGGAAACTAATACTGGTCTCACAGGAAAGGATCAATGCACAGACTCTAAGAAGTCTCACTCTTCTGGCACTTAAGGCGGCATTGTGCCTTTTGTATTTACTTCCGATGCGATTTCTGTGTTTCATCGTCAATGTGAAGGTATAAGGAATACATTGAACCTGCAGTGGTGTATTGGAAACTAATACTGGTCTCACAGGAAAGGATCAAAGCACAGACTCTAAGAAGTCTCATTCTTCTTGCACTTAAGGTGGCACTGCGACCTTTGTATTTAATTCCGATGTAATTTCAGTGGTTTATCGTCAATGTGTATGTCCTAGGAATACACTGAACCTGCAGTGGTGTATCGGAAACAAATACTGGTCTCACAGGAAAGGATCAAAGCACAGACTCTAAGAAGTCGCACTTTTCTTGCACTTAAGCCGTATTATGCATTTTGTATTTAATTCTGATCAAATTTCAGTGTTTCATCGTCAACGTGTATGTCCAAGGAATACATTGAACCTGCAGTGGTGTATCGGAAACTAATAATGGTCTCACAGGGATTGCTCAAAGCACCGACTGTAAGAAGAGTCTCTATTCCTGTACTTAAGGCGGCATTGTGCCTTTTGTATTTAATTGTGATGCGATTTCTGTGTTTCATCATCAATGCGAAGGTCCAAGGAATACATTGAACCTGCAGTGGTGCATCGGAAACTAATACTGGTTCACAGGAATGGATCAAAGCACAGACTATAAGAAGTCCCACTCTTCTTGCATTTAAGGGGTTATTGTGCCTTTTGTATTTAATTCCGATCTAATTTCAGTAGTTCATCGTCAGTGTGTATGTCCGAGGAATACATTGAACCTGCAGTGGTGTATCGGAAACTAATACTGGCCTCACTGGAAAGGATCAAAGCACAGACTCTAAGAAGTCTTACTCTTCTTGCACTTAAGGCGGCATTGTGGCTTTGGATTTATCTCCGATGAGATTTCTGTGTTTCTTCGTCAATGTGAAGGTCCAAGGAATACATTGAACCTGCAGTGGTTTATCGGAAACTAATGCTGGTCTCACAGGAAAGGATCAAAGCACAGACTCTAAGAAGTGTCACTCTTCTTGCACTTAATGCGGCATTGTGACTTTTGTATTTAATTCCGATGCGATTTCTGTGTTTCATCGTCAATGTGAAGGTCCAACGAATACATTGTCCCTGCAGTGGAGTATCGGAAACTAATACTGGTCTCCCAGGTAAGGATCAAAGCAGAGACTCTAAGAAGTCTCACTCTTCTTGTACTTAAGGTGGCACTGCGCCTTTTGTATTTCATTCCGATGTAATTTCAGTGGTTTATCGTCAATGTGTATGTCCTAGGAATACATTGAACCTGCAGTGGTGTATCGGAAACTAATACTGGTCTCACAGGAAAGGATAAAAGCACAGACTCTAAGAAGTCTCACTCTTTGTGCACTTAAGTTGCATTGTTCCTTTTGTATTTAATTCCGATCTATTTTCAGTGTTTCATCGTTACGTGTGTGTCCAAGGAAAACATTGATCATGCAGTAGTGTATCGGAAACTAATACTGGTTCACAGGAAAGGATCAAAGCACAGACTCTAAGAAGTCTCACTCTTCTTGAACTTAAGGTGGCACTGCGCCTTTTGTATTTAATTCCGATGTAATTTCATTGGTTTATCGTCAATGTGTATGTCCTAGGAATACATTGAACCAGCAGTGGTGTATCGGAAACAAATACTGGTCTCACAGGTAAGGATCAAAGCACAGACTCTAAGAAGTGTCACTCTTCTTGCACTTAAGGCGGCATTGTGAGTTTTGTATTCAATTCCGATCTAATTTCAGTGTTTCATCGTCAATGTGTATGTCCAAGGAATACGTTGATCCTGCAGTGGTGTGTCAGAAACTAATTCAGGTCTCACAGGGAATGCTCAAAACACCGACTGTAATAGGAGTCTCTATTCTTATATTTAAGGCGGCATTGTGCCTTTTGTATTTAATTCCGACACGATTTCAGGGTTTCATCGTCAATGTGAAGGTCCAAGGAGTACATTGAACCTGCAGTGGTGTGTCGGAAACTAATACTGGTCTCACAGGAAATGACCAAAGCACTGACTCTAAGACGTCACACTCTTTTTGCACTTAAAGCGGCATTGTGCCTTTTGTATTTAATACCGATCAGATAACTGTGTTGCATCGTCAATGATAATGTCCAAGGAATACATTGAACCTGCAGCGGTGTATCGGAAACTGATACTGGTCTCACAGGAAAGGATCAAAACACAGACTCTAAGAAGTCTCACTCTTCTTGCACTGAAGTCGCATTGTGCCTTTTGTATTTAATTCCGATCTAATTTCAGTGATTCATCGTCAACGTGTATGTCCAAGGAATACATTGAACCTGCAGTGGTGTATCGGAAACTAATACTGGTCTCACAGGAAAGGATCAAAGCACAGACTCTAAGTAGTCTCATTCTTCTTGCACTTAAGGTGGCACTGCGCCCTTTGTATTTAATTCCGATGTAATTTCAGTGGTTTATCGTCAATGTGTATATCCTAGGAATACACTGAACCTGCAGTGGTGTATCGGAAACAAATACTGGTCTCACAGGAAAGGATCAAAGCACAGACTCTAAGAAGTCGCACTTTTCTTGCACTTAAGTCGTATTGTGCCTTTTGTATTTAATTCTGATCTAATTTCAGTGTTTCATCGTCAACGTGTATGTCCAAGGAATACATTGAACCTGCAGTGGTGTATCGGAAACTAATAATGGTCTCACAGGGAATGCTCAAAGCACCGACTGTAAGAAGAGTCTCTATTCCTGTACTTAAGGCGGCATTGTGCCTTTTGTATTTAATTGAGATGCGATTTCTGTGTTTCATCATCAATGTGAAGGTCCAAGGAATACATTGAACCTGCAGTGGTGCATCGGAAACTAATACTGGTCTCACAGGAAAGGATCAAAGCAGAGACTCTAAGAAGTCTGACTCTTCTTGCACTTATGGCGGCATTGTGTGTTTTGTATTCATTTCCGATTTAATTTCAGTGTTTCACCGTCAATTAATAGGTCCAAGGAATACATTGAACCTGCAGTGGTGTGTCAGAAACTAATACTGGTCTCACAGGGAATACTCAAAACACCGTCTGTAAGAGGAGTCTCTATTCTTATATTTAAGGCGGCATTGTGCCTTTTGTATTTAATTCCGACGCGATCTCTGTGTTTCATCGTCAATGTGAAGGTCCAAGGAGTACATTGAACCGACAGTGGTGTGCCGGAAACTAATACTGGTCTCACAGGAACGGACTAAAGCACAGACTCTAAGAAGTCACTCTCTTCTTGCACTTAAAGCGGCATTGTGCCTTTCGTATTTAATGCCGATGAGATATTTGTGTTTCATCGTCAATTATAATATCGAAGGAATACATTGAACCTGCAGTGGTGTATCGGAAACTAAAACTGGTCTCACAGGAAAGGTTCAAAGCACAGAGTCTAAGAAGTCTCACTCTTCTTGCACTTAAGTCACATTGTGCCTTTTGTATTTAATTCCGATCTAATTTCAGTGTTTCATCGTCAACGTGTATGTCCAAGGAATACATTGAACCTGCAGTGGTGTATCGGAAACTAATACTGGTCACACAGGAAAGGATCAAAGCACAGACTCTAAGAAGTCTCAATTTTCTTGCACTTAAGTCGTATTGGGCCTTTTGTATTTAATTCTGATCTAATTTCAGTGTTTCATCGTCAACGTGTATGTCCAAGGAATACTTTGAACCTGCAGTGGTGTATCGGAAACTAATACTGGTCTCACAGGGAATGCTCAAAGCACCGACTGTAGGAAGAGTCTCTATTCCTGTACTTAAGGCGGCATTGTGCCTTTTGCATTTAATTCCGATGCGATTTCTGTGTTTCATAGTCAATGTGAAGGACCAAGGAATATATTGAACCTGCAGTGGAGTATCGGAAACTAATACTGGTGTCACAGGAAACGATCAACGCACAGACTCTAAGAAGCCTCACTCTTCTTGCACTTAAGGCGGCATTGTGAGTTTTGTATTCAATTCCGATATAATTTCAGTGTTTCATCGTCAATGTGATGGTCCAAGGAATACATTGACTCTGCAGTGGTATATCGGAAACTGATACTGGTCTCACAGGAAAGGATCAAAGCACAGACTCTAAGAAGTCTCACTCTTCTTGGACTTTAGGTGGCACTTAGCCTTTTGTATTTAATTCCGATGTAATTTCAGTGGTTTATCGTCTATGTGTATGTCCTAGGAACACATTGAACCTGCAGTGGTGTATCGGAAACTAATACTGGTCTCACAGGAAAGGATCAAAGCACAGACTCTAAGAAGCCTCACTCTTCTTGCACTTAAGGCGGCATTGTGAGTTTTGTATTCAATTCCCATATAATTTCAGTGTTTCATCGTCAATGTGTATGTCCAAGGAGTACATTGTACTTGCAGTGGTGTGTCAGAAACTTATACTGGTCTCACAGGGAATGCTCAAAACACCGACTGTAAGAAGAGTCTCTATTCTTATACTTAAGGTGGCATTGTGCCTTTTGTATTTAATTCCGACGCGAGTTCTGTGTTTCATCGTCAATGTGAAGGTCCAAGGAGTACATTTAACCTGCAGTGATGAATCGGAAGCTAATACTGGTCTCACAGGAAAGGATCAAAGCACAGACTCTAAGAAGTCACACTCTTCTTGCACTCAAGTCGCATTGTGCCTTTTGTATTTAATTCCGATGCGATTTCTGTGTTTCATCGTCAATGTGTATGTCCAAGGAATACATTGAACCTGCAGTGGTGTATCGGAAACTAATACTGGTTTCACAGGAAAGGATCAAAGCACAGACTCTAAGAAGTCTCACACTTCTTGCACTTAAGGCGACATTGTGCCTTTGGATTTATCTCCGATGTGATTTCTGTGTTTCTTCGTCAATGTGAAGGTCCAAGGAATACATTGAACCTGCAGTGGTTTATCGGAAACTAATGCTGGTCTCACAGGAACGGATCAAAGCACAGACTCTAAGAAGTGTCACTCTTCTTGCACTTAATGCGGCATTGTGCCTTTTGTATTTAATTCCGATGCGATTTCTGTGTTTCATCCTCAATGTGAAGCTCCAAGGAGTACATTGACCCTGCAGTGGAGTATCGGAAACTAATACTGGTCTCACAGGAAAGAATCAGAGCACAGACTCTAAGAAGTCTCACTCTTTTTGCACTTAAGGTGGCACTGCGCCTTTTGTATTTAATTCCGATGCAATTTCAGTGGTTTATCGTCGATGTGTATGTCCTAGGAACACATTGAACCTGCAGTGGTGTATCGTTAACTAATACTGGTCTAACAGGAAAGGATCAAAGCACAGACACTAAGAAGTCTCACTCTTCTTGCACTTAAGGCGGCATTGTGTGTTTCGTATTAAATTCCGATTTAATTTCAGTGTTTCACCGTCAATTAATATGTCCAAGGAATACATTGAACCTGCAGTGGTGTGTCAGAAACTAATACTGGTCTCACAGGGAATACTCAAAACACCGACTGTAAGAGGAGTCTCTATTCTTATATTTTAGGCGGCGTTGTGCCTTTTGTATTTCATTCCGACGCGATTTCTGTGTTTCATCGTCAATGTCAAGGTCAAAGGAGTACATTGAACCTGCAGTGGTGTATCGGAAACTAATACTGGTCTCACAGGAGAGGATCAAAGCACAGACTCTAAGATGTCTCACTCTTCTTGCACTTAAGGCGGCATTGTGGCTTTTGTATTAGATTCCGATGCGATTTCTGTGTTTCATCGTCAATGTGAAGGTCCAAGGAATACATTGAACATGCAGTGGTGAATCGGAAACTAATACTGGTCTCACAGGAAAGGATCAAAGCACAGACTCTAAGAAGTGTCACTCTTCTTGCACTTAATGCGGCATTGTGCCTTTTGTATTTAATTCCGATGCGATTTCTGTGTTTCATCGTGAATGTGAAGGTCCAAGGAATACCTAGACCCTGCAGTGGAGTATCGGAAACTAATACTGGTCTCACAGGAAAGGATCAAAGCACAGACTCTAAGAAGTCTCACGCTTCTTGCACTTATGGTGGCACTGCGCCTTTTGTATTCAATTCCGATATAATTTTAGTGTTTCATCGTCATTGTGTATGTCCAAGGAGTACTTTTTACCTGCCGTGGTGTGTCAGAAACTAATACTGGTCTCGCAGGGAATGCTCAAAACACCGACTGTAAGAAGATTCTCTATTCTTATTCTTAAGGCGGCATTGTGCCTTTTGTAATTAATTCCAACGCGATTTCTGTGTTTCATCGTCAATGTCAAGGTCCAAGGAGTACATTGTTCCTGCAGTGGTGTATCGAAAACAAATACTGGTCTAACAGGAAAGGATCAAAGCACAGACTCTATGAAGTCACACTCTTCTTGCACTCAAGTCGCATTGTGCCTTTTGTATTTAATTCCGATCTAATTTCAGTGTTTCATCGTCAACGTGTATGTCCAAGGAATACATTGAACCTGCAGTGGTATGTCGGAAACTAATACTGGTCTCACAGGAAAGGTCAATGCACAGACCCTAAGAAGTCGCTCTCTTCTTGCACTTAAGGCGGCATTGTGCCTTTTGCATTAAATGCCGATGCGATTTCTGTGTTTCATCGTCAATGTGAAGGTCCAAGGAATACATTGAATCTGCAGTGGTGTATCGGAAACTAATACTGGCCTCACAGGAAAGGATCAAAGCACAGACTCTAAGAAGTCTCACTCTTCTCGCACTTAAGGCGGCATTGTGCCTTTTGCATTAAATTCCGATGCGATTTCTGTGTTTCATCGTCAATGTGAAGGTCCAAGGAATACATTGAATCTGCAGTGGTATATCGGAAACTAATACTGGTCTCACAGGAATGGCCAATGCACAGACTTTAAGAAGTCTCTCTCTTCTTGCACTTAAGGCGGCATTGTGCATTTTGTATTTAATTCCGTTGCGATTTCTGTGTTTCATCGTCAATGTGAAGGTCCAAGGAATACATCTAATCTGCAGTGGTGTATCGGAAACTAATACTGGTATCGCAGGAAAGGATCAAATCACAGACTCTAAGAAGTCTCACTCTTGTTGCACTTAAGGCGGCATTGTGCCTTTTGTATTTAATTCCGATGCGATTTCTGTCTTTCATCGTCAATGTGAAGGTCCAAGGAATACATTGAACCTGCAGTGGTGTATCGGAAACTAATACAGGTCTCACAGGAGAGGATCAAAGCACAGACTCTAGGAAGTCTCATTCTTCTTGCACTTAAGGCGGCATTGTGGCTTTTGTAATTAATTCCGATGCGATTTCTGAGTTTCATCGTCAATGTGTATGTCCTAGGAAAACATTGAACCTGCAGTGGTGTATCGGAAACTAATACAGGTCTCACAGGAAAGGATCAAAGCACAGACTCTAAGAAGTCTCACTCTTCTTGCAATTAAGTCGCATTGTGCCTTTTGTATTTAATTCCGATCTAATTTCAGTGTTTCATCGTCAACGTGTATGTCATAGGAATACATTGAACCTGCAGTGGTGTATCGGAAACGAATACTGGTCTCACAGGAAGGGATCAAACACAGACTCTAAGAAGTCTCACACTTCTTGCACTTAAGTCGTATTGTGCCTTTTGTATTTAATTCCGATCTAATTCCAGTAGTTCATCGTCAGTGTGTTTGTCCAAGGAATACATTGAACCTGCAGTGGTGTATCGGAAACTGATACTGGTCTCACAGGGAAAGCTTAAAGCACCGACTGTAAGAAGAGTCTCTATTCTTGTACTAAAGGCGGCATTGTGCCTTTTGCATTTAATTCCGATGCGATTTCTGTGATCATCGTCACTGTGAAGGTCCAAGGAATACATTGAACCTGCAGTGGTCTATCGGAAACTAATACCGGTCTCACAGGGAATGCTCAAAGCACCGGGTGTAAGAAGAGTCTCTGTTCTTGTACTTAAGGCGGAATTGTGCCTGCTGTATTTAATTCCGCTGCGATTTCTGTGTTTCATCGTCAATGTGAAGGTCCAATGAATACATTGAACCTGTAGTGGTGTATCGGAAACTAATACTGGTCTCACAGGAGAGGATCAAAGCAAAGACTCTAACTAGTCTTATTATTCTTGCACTTAAGGCAATATTGTGGCATTTGTATTTAATTCCGTTGCGATTTCTGTGCTTCATCGTCAATGTGAAGATCCAAGGAATACATTGAACCTGCAGTGGTGTATCGGAAACTAATACTGGTCTCACAGGAAAGGATCAAAGCACAGACTCTAAGAAGTCTCAGTCATCTTGCACTTAAAACGGCATTCTGAGTTTTCTATTCGATTCCGATTTGATTTCAGTGTTTCATCGTCATTGTGTATGTCCAAGGAATACATTGAACCTGCAGTGGTGTGTCAGAAACTAATACTGGTCTCACAGGGAATGCTCAAAACACCGACTGTAAGAAGAGTCTCTATTCTTGTACTAAAGGCGGCATTGTGCCTTTTGCATTTAATTCCGATGCGATTTCTGTGATCATCGTCACTGTGAAGGTCCAAGGAATACATTGAACCTGCAGTGGTCTATCGGAAACTAATACCGGTCTCACAGGGAATGCTCAAAGCACCGGGTGTAAGAAGAGTCTCTATTTTTATACTTAAGGCAGCATTGTGCCTTCTTTATTTAATTCCGATGCGATTTCTGTGTTTTGTCGTCAATGTGAAGGTCCAAGGAATACATTCAACCTGCAGTGGTGTATCGGAAACTAATACTGGCCTCACAGGAGAGGATCAAAGCACAGACTCAAAGATGTCTCACTCTTCTTGCACTTAAGGCGGCATTGTGGCTTTTGTATTTGATTCCGATCCGATTTCTGTGTTTCATCGTCAATGTGTATGTCCAAGGAATACATTGAACCTGCAGTGATGTATCGGAAACTAATACTGGTCTCACAGTAAAGGATCAAAGCACAGACTCTAAGAAGTCTCACTCTTCTTGCACTTAAGTCGCATTGTGCCTCTTGTATTTAATTCCGATCTAATTTCAGTGTTTCATCGTCAACGTGTATGTCATAGGAATACATTGAACCTGCAGTGGTGTATCGCAAAGTAATACTGGTCTCACAGGAAGGGATCAAAGACAGACTCTAAGAAGTCTAACACTTCTTGCACTTAAGTCGTATTGTGCCTTTTGTATTTAATTCCGATCTAATTCCAATAGTTCATCGTCAGTGTGTTTGTCCAAGGAATACATTGAACCTGCAGTGGTGTATCGGAAACTACTACTGGTCTCACAGGGAAAGCTCAAAGCACCGACTGTAAGAAGTGTCTCTAATCTAGTACTTAAGGCGGCATTTTGCCTTTTGTATTTAATTCCGATGCGATTTCTGTGTTTCATCGACAATGTGACGGTCCAAGGAATTCGTTGAACCTGCAGTGGTGTATCGCAAAATAATACTGGTCTCAAAAGAAAGGAACAAAGCACAGACCCTAAGAAGTCTCACTCTTCTTGCACTTAAGGCGGCATTGCGCCATTTGTATTTCATTCCGATGCGATTTCTGTGTTTCATCGTCAATGTGAAGGTTCAAGGAATACATTGTATCTGCAGTGGTATATCGGAAACTAATACTGGTCTCACAGGAAAGGATCAAAGCACACACTGGAAAAAGTCACACACTTCTTGCACTTAAGGCGGCATTCTGCCTTTTTTATTTCATTCCGATGCGATTTCTGTGTTTCATCGTCAATGTGAATGTCCAAAGAATACATTGAACCTCAGTGGTGTATCGGACACTAATACTGGTCACGCAGGAAAGGATAAATGCACAGACTCTAAGAAGTCTCACTCTTTTTGCACTTAAGGCGGCATTGTGGCTTTTGTATTTAATTCCGATGCGATTTCTGTGTTTCATCGTCAATGTGTATGTCCAAGGAATTCATTGAACCTGCAGTGGTGTATCGAAAACTAATACTGGTATCACAGGAATGAATCAAAGCACAGACCCTAAGAATTCTCACTCTTCTTGCACTTAAATCGGCATTGTGCCTTTTGCATTAAATTCCGATGCGATTTCTGTGTTTCATCGTCAATGTGAAGGTCCAAGGAATACATTGAATCTGCAGTGGTGTATAGGAAACTAATACTGGTATCGCAGGAGAGGATCAAAGCACAGACTCTAGGAAGTCTCATTCTTCATGCACTTAAGGCGGCATTGTGGCTTTTGTAATTAATTCCGATGCGATTTCTGTGTTTCATCGTCAATGTGTATGTCCTAGGAAAACATTGAACCTGCAGTGGTGTATCGGAAACTAATACAGGTCTCACAGGAAAGGATCAAAGCACAGACTCTAAGAAGTCTCACTCTTCTTGCACTTAAGTCGCATTGTGCATTTTGTATTTAATTCCGATCTAATTTCAGTGTTTCATCGTCAACGTGTATGTCATAGGAATAAATTGAACCTGCAGTGGTGTATCGGAAACGAATACTGGTCTCACAGGAAGGGATCAAACACAGACTCTCAGAAGTCTCACACTTCTTGCACTTAAGTCGTATTGTGCCTATTGTATTTAATTCCGATCTAATTTCAGTGTTCCATCGTCAACGTGTATGTCCAAGGATACATTGAACCTGCAGTGGTGAATCGGAAACTAATACTGGTCTCACATGGATTGCTCAAAGCACCGACTGTAAGAAGAGTCTCTATTCCTGTACTTAAGCGGCATTGTGCCTTTTGTATTTAATTGCAATGCTATTTCTGTGTTTCATCATAAATGTGAAGGTCCAAGGAATACATTGAACCTGTAGTGGTACATCGGAATCTAATACTGGTTCACAGGAAAGGATCAATGCACAGACTATAAGAAGTCCCACTCTTCTTGCACTTAAGGCGGCATTGTGCCTTTTGTATTTAATTCCGATCTAATTCCAGTAGTTCATCGTCAGTGTGTTTGTCCAAGGAATACATTGAACCTGCAGTGGTGTATCCGAAACTGATACTGGGCTCACAGGGAAAGCTTAAAGCACCGACTGTAAGAAGGGTCTCTATTCTTGTAATAAAGGCGGCATTGTGCCTTTTGCATTTAATTCCGATGCGATTTCTGTGATCATCGTCACTGTGAAGGTCCAAGGAATACATTGAACCTGCAGTGGTCTATCGGAAACTAATACCGGTCTCACAGGGAATGCTCAAAGCACCGGGTGTAAGAAGAGTCTCTGTTCTTGTACTTAAGGCGGAATTGTGCCTGTTGTATTTAATTCCGCTGCGATTTCTGTGTTTCATCGTCAATGTGAAGGTCCAAGGAATACATTGAATCTGCAGTGGTATATCGGAAACTAATACTGGTCTCACAGGAATGGCCAATGCACAGACTCTAAGAAGTCTCTCTCTTCTTGCACTTAAGGCGGCATTGTGCATTTTGTATTTAATTCCGTTGCGATTTCTGTGTTTCATCGTCAATGTGAAGGTCCAAGGAATACATCTAATCTGCAGTGGTGTATCGGAAACTAATACTGGTATCGCAGGAAAGGATCAAATCACAGACTCTAAGAAGTCTCACTCTTGTTGCACTTAAGGCGGCATTGTGCCTTTTGTATTTAATTCCGATGCGATTTCTGTCTTTCATCGTCAATGTGAAGGTCCAAGGAATACATTGAACCTGCAGTGGTGTATCGGAAACTAATACAGGTCTCACAGGAGAGGATCAAAGCACAGACTCTAGGAAGTCTCATTCTTCTTGCACTTAAGGCGGCATTGTGGCTTTTGTAATTAATTCCGATGCGATTTCTGAGTTTCATCGTCAATGTGTATGTCCTAGGAAAACATTGAACCTGCAGTGGTGTATCGGAAACTAATACAGGTCTCACAGGAAAGGATCAAAGCACAGACTCTAAGAAGTCTCACTCTTCTTGCAATTAAGTCGCATTGTGCCTTTTGTATTTAATTCCGATCTAATTTCAGTGTTTCATCGTCAACGTGTATGTCATAGGAATACATTGAACCTGCAGTGGTGTATCGGAAACGAATACTGGTCTCACAGGAAGGGATCAAACACAGACTCTAAGAAGTCTCACACTTCTTGCACTTAAGTCGTATTGTGCCTTTTGTATTTAATTCCGATCTAATTCCAGTAGTTCATCGTCAGTGTGTTTGTCCAAGGAATACATTGAACCTGCAGTGGTGTATCGGAAACTGATACTGGTCTCACAGGGAAAGCTTAAAGCACCGACTGTAAGAAGAGTCTCTATTCTTGTACTAAAGGCGGCATTGTGCCTTTTGCATTTAATTCCGATGCGATTTCTGTGATCATCGTCACTGTGAAGGTCCAAGGAATACATTGAACCTGCAGTGGTCTATCGGAAACTAATACCGGTCTCACAGGGAATGCTCAAAGCACCGGGTGTAAGAAGAGTCTCTGTTCTTGTACTTAAGGCGGAATTGTGCCTGCTGTATTTAATTCCGCTGCGATTTCTGTGTTTCATCGTCAATGTGAAGGTCCAATGAATACATTGAACCTGTAGTGGTGTATCGGAAACTAATACTGGTCTCACAGGAGAGGATCAAAGCAAAGACTCTAACTAGTCTTATTATTCTTGCACTTAAGGCAATATTGTGGCATTTGTATTTAATTCCGTTGCGATTTCTGTGCTTCATCGTCAATGTGAAGATCCAAGGAATACATTGAACCTGCAGTGGTGTATCGGAAACTAATACTGGTCTCACAGGAAAGGATCAAAGCACAGACTCTAAGAAGTCTCAGTCATCTTGCACTTAAAACGGCATTCTGAGTTTTCTATTCGATTCCGATTTGATTTCAGTGTTTCATCGTCATTGTGTATGTCCAAGGAATACATTGAACCTCCAGTGGTGTGTCAGAAACTAATACTGGTCTCACAGGGAATGCTCAAAACACCGACTGTAAGAAGAGTCTCTATTCTTGTACTAAAGGCGGCATTGTGCCTTTTGCATTTAATTCCGATGCGATTTCTGTGATCATCGTCACTGTGAAGGTCCAGGGAATACATTGAACCTGCAGTGGTCTATCGGAAACTAATACCGGTCTCACAGGGAATGCTCAAAGCACCGGGTGTAAGAAGAGTCTCTATTTTTATACTTAAGGCAGCATTGTGCCTTCTTTATTTAATTCCGATGCGATTTCTGTGTTTTGTCGTCAATGTGAAGGTCCAAGGAATACATTCAACCTGCAGTGGTGTATCGGAAACTAATACTGGCCTCACAGGAGAGGATCAAAGCACAGACTCAAAGATGTCTCACTCTTCTTGCAATTAAGGCGGCATTGTGGCTTTTGTATTTGATTCCGATCCGATTTCTGTGTTTCATCGTCAATGTGTATGTCCAAGGAATACATTGAACCTGCAGTGATGTATCGGAAACTAATACTGGTCTCACAGTAAAGGATCAAAGCACAGACTCTAAGAAGTCTCACTCTTCTTGCACTTAAGTCGCATTGTGCCTTTTGTATTTAATTCCGATCTAATTTCAGTGTTTCATCGTCAACGTGTATGTCATAGGAATACATTGAACCTGCATTGGTGTATCGCAAACTAATACTGGTCTCACAGGAAGGGATCAAAGACAGACTCTAAGAAGTCTAACACTTCTTGCACTTAAGTCGTATTGTGCCTTTTGTATTTAATTCCGATCTAATTCCAATAGTTCATCGTCAGTGTGTTTGTCCAAGGAATACATTGAACCTGCAGTGGTGTATCGGAAACTACTACTGGTCTCACAGGGAAAGCTCAAAGCACCGACTGTAAGAAGTGTCTCTAATCTAGTACTTAAGGCGGCATTTTGCCTTTTGTATTTAATTCCGATGCGATTTCTGTGTTTCATCGACAATGTGACGGTCCAAGGAATTCGTTGAACCTGCAGTGGTGTATCGCAAACTAATACTGGTCTCAAAAGAAAGGAACAAAGCACAGACCCTAAGAAGTCTCACTCTTCTTGCACTTAAGGCGGCATTGCGCCATTTGTATTTCATTCCGATGCGATTTCTGTGTTTCATCGTCAATGTGAAGGTTCAAGGAATACATTGTATCTGCAGTGGTATATCGGAAACTAATACTGGTCTCACAGGAAAGGATCAAAGCACACACTGGAAAAAGTCACACACTTCTTGCACTTAAGGCGGCATTCTGCCTTTTTTATTTCATTCCGATGCGATTTCTGTGTTTCATCGTCAATGTGAATGTCCAAAGAATACATTGAACCTCAGTGGTGTATCGGACACTAATACTGGTCACGCAGGAAAGGATAAATGCACAGACTCTAAGAAGTCTCACTCTTTTTGCACTTAAGGCGGCATTGTGGCTTTTGTATTTAATTCCGATGCGATTTCTGTGTTTCATCGTCAATGTGTATGTCCAAGGAATTCATTGAACCTGCAGTGGTGTATCGAAAACTAATACTGGTATCACAGGAATGAATCAAAGCACAGACCCTAAGAATTCTCACTCTTCTTGCACTTAAATCGGCATTGTGCCTTTTGCATTAAATTCCGATGCGATTTCTGTGTTTCATCGTCAATGTGAAGGTCCAAGGAATACATTGAATCTGCAGTGGTGTATAGGAAACTAATACTGGTATCGCAGGAGAGGATCAAAGCACAGACTCTAGGAAGTCTCATTCTTCATGCACTTAAGGCGGCATTGTGGCTTTTGTAATTAATTCCGATGCGATTTCTGTGTTTCATCGTCAATGTGTATGTCCTAGGAAAACATTGAACCTGCAGTGGTGTATCGGAAACTAATACAGGTCTCACAGGAAAGGATCAAAGCACAGACTCTAAGAAGTCTCACTCTTCTTGCACTTAAGTCGCATTGTGCATTTTGTATTTAATTCCGATCTAATTTCAGTGTTTCATCGTCAACGTGTATGTCATAGGAATAAATTGAACCTGCAGTGGTGTATCGGAAACGAATACTGGTCTCACAGGAAGGGATCAAACACAGACTCTCAGAAGTCTCACACTTCTTGCACTTAAGTCGTATTGTGCCTTTTGTATTTAATTCCGATCTAATTTCAGTGTTCCATCGTCAACGTGTATGTCCAAGGATACATTGAACCTGCAGTGGTGAATCGGAAACTAATACTGGTCTCACATGGATTGCTCAAAGCACCGACTGTAAGAAGAGTCTCTATTCCTGTACTTAAGCGGCATTGTGCCTTTTGTATTTAATTGCAATGCTATTTCTGTGTTTCATCATAAATGTGAAGGTCCAAGGAATACATTGAACCTGTAGTGGTACATCGGAATCTAATACTGGTTCACAGGAAAGGATCAATGCACAGACTATAAGAAGTCCCACTCTTCTTGCACTTAAGGCGGCATTGTGCCTTTTGTATTTAATTCCGATCTAATTCCAGTAGTTCATCGTCAGTGTGTTTGTCCAAGGAATACATTGAACCTGCAGTGGTGTATCCGAAACTGATACTGGGCTCACAGGGAAAGCTTAAAGCACCGACTGTAAGAAGGGTCTCTATTCTTGTAATAAAGGCGGCATTGTGCCTTTTGCATTTAATTCCGATGCGATTTCTGTGATCATCGTCACTGTGAAGGTCCAAGGAATACATTGAACCTGCAGTGGTCTATCGGAAACTAATACCGGTCTCACAGGGAATGCTCAAAGCACCGGGTGTAAGAAGAGTCTCTGTTCTTGTACTTAAGGCGGAATTGTGCCTGTTGTATTTAATTCCGCTGCGATTTCTGTGTTTCATCGTCAATGTGAAGGTCCAATGAATACATTGTACCTGTAGTGGTGTATCGGAAACTAATACTGGTCTCACAGGAGAGGATCAAAGCAAAGACTCTAACTAGTCTTATTATTATTGCACTTAAGGCAATATTGTGGCATTTGTATTTAATTCCGTTGCGATTTCTGTGTTTCATCGTCAATGTGAAGATCCAAGGAATACATTGAACCTGCAGTGGTGTATCGGAAACTAATACTGGTCTCACAGGAAAGGATCAAAGCACAGACTCTAAGAAGTCTCAGTCATCTTGCACTTAAAACGGCATTCTGAGTTTTCTATTCGATTCCGATTTAATTTCAGTGTTTCATCGTCATTGTGTATGTCCAAGGAATACATTGAACCTGCAGTGGTGTGTCAGAAACTAATACTGGTCTCACAGGGAATGCTCAAAACACCGACTGTAAGAAGAGTCTCTATTCTTTTACTTAAGGCGGCATTGGGCCTTTTGCATTTAATTCCGATGCGATTTCTGTGTTTTATCGTCAATGTGAAGGTCCAAGGAATACATTGAACCTGCAGTGGTGTATCGGAAAATAATACAGGTCTCACAGGAGAGGATCAAAGCACAGACTCTAAGAAGTCTCATTCTTCTTGCACTTAAGGCGGCATTGTGGCTTTTCTAATTAATTCCGATGCGATTTCTGTGTTTCATGTCAATGTGAATGTCCAAGGGATACATTGAACCTGCAGTGATGTATCGGAAACTAATACTGGTCTCACAGTAAAGGATCAAAGCACAGACTCTAAGAAGTCTCACTCTTCTTGCACTTAAGTCGCATTGTGCCTTTTGTACTTAATTCCGATCTAATTTCAGTGTTTCATTGTCAACGTGTATGTCATAGGAATACATTGAACCTGCAGTGGTGTATCGCAAACTAATACTGGTCTCACAGGAAGGGATCAAAGACAGGCTCTAAGAAGTCTCACACTTCTTGCACTTAAGTCGTATTGTGCCTTTTGTATTTAAATCCGATCTAATTCCAGTAGTTCATCGTCAGTGTGTTTGTCCAAGGAATACATTGAACCTGCAGTGGTGTATCGGAAACTACTACTGGTCTCACAGGGAAAGCTCAAAGCACCGACTGTAAGAAGTGTCTCTAATCTTGTACTTAAGGCGGCATTTTGCCTTTTGTATTTAATTCCGATGCGATTTCTGTGTTTCATCGTCAATGTGAAGGTCCAAGGAATTCATTGAACCTGCAGTGGTGTATCGGAAACTAATACTGGTGTCAAAAGAAAGGAACAAAGCACAGACCCTAAGAAGTCTCACTCTTCTTGCACTAAAGGCGGCATTGCGCCATTTGTATTTCATTCCGATGCGATTTCTGTGTTTCATCGTCAATGTGAAGGTTCAAGGAATACATTGTATCTGCAGTGGTATATCGGAAACTAATACTGGTCTCACAGGAAAGGATCAAAGCACACACTGGAAAAAGTCACACACTTCTTGCACTTAAAGCGGCATTCTGCTTTTTGTATTTCATTCCGATGCGATTTCTGTGTTTCATCGTCAATGTGAATGTCCAAAGAATACATTGAACCTCAGTGGTGTATCAGACACTAATACTGGTCACGCAGGAAAGGATAAATGCACAGACTCTAAGAAGTCTCACTCTTGTTGCACTTAAGGCGGCATTGTGCCTTTTGTATTTAATTCCGATGCGATTTCTGTGTTTCATCGTCAATGTGAAGGTCCAAGGAATACATTGAACCTGCAGTGGTGTATCGGTAACTAATACTGGTCTCACAGGAAAGGATCAAAGCACAGACTCTAAGAAGTCTCACTCTTCTTGTACTTAAGGTGGCATTGTGCCTCTTGTCTTTAATTCCGATGCGATTTCTGTGTTTAATCGTCAATGTGAAGGTCCAAGAAATACATTGATCCTGCAGTGGTGTATCGGAATCAAATACTGGTCTCACAGGAGAGGATCAAAGCACAGACTCTAAGAAGTCTCACTCTTCTTGCACTTAAGGCGGCATTGTGGCTTTTGTATTTAATTCCGATGCGATTTCTGTGTTTCATCGTCAATGTGTATGTCCAAGGAATTCATTGAACCTGCAGTGGTGTATCGAAAACTAATACTGGTATCACAGGAATGGATCAAAGCACAGACAATAAGAATTCTCACTCTTCTTGCACTTAAGGCGGCATAGCGCCTTTGGATTTATTTTCGATGTGATATCTGTGTTTCATCGTCAATGTGAAGGTCCTAGGAATACATTGAACCTGCAGTGGTTTATCGGAAACTAATACTGTTCTCACAGGAAAGGATCAAAGCACAGACTCTAAGAAGTGTCACTCCTCTTGCACTTATGGCGGCACTGAGCCTTTTGTATTTAATTCCGATGTAATTTCAGTGATTTATCGTCAATTTGTATGTCTAGGAATACATTCAACCTGCAGTGGTGTATCGGAAACTAATACTGGTCTCACAGGAAAGGATCAAAGCACAGAATCTATGAAGTCTCACTCTTCTTGCACTTAAGGCGGCATTGTGAGTTTTGTATTCAATTCCGATTTAATTTCAGTGTTTCAACGTCAATGTGTATGTCCAGGGAATACATTGAACCAGCAGTGGTGTGTCAGAAACTAATACTGGTCTCATAGGGAATGCTCAAAACACCGACTGTAATAAGAGTCTCTATTCTTATACTTAAGGCGGCATTGTGCCTTTTGTATTTAATTCCGACGCGATTTCTGTGTTTCATCGTCAATGTGAAGGTCCAAGGAATTCATTGAACCTGCAGTGGTGTATCGGAAACTAATACTGGTCTCAAAAGAAAGGAACAAAGCACAGACCCTAAGAAGTCTCACTCTTCTTGCACTTAAGGCAGCATTAAGCTTTTTGTATTTATTTCCGATCTAATTTCAGTAGTTCATCGTCAGTGTGTATGTCCATGGAATACATTGAACCTGCAGTGGTGTATCGGAAACTAATACTGGTCTTACAGGGAATGCTTAAAACACCGACTGCAAGAAGAATCTCTATTCTCCTACTTAAGGCGGCATTGTGCCTTTTGTATTTAATTCCGATGCGATTTCTGTGTTTGATTGTTAATGTGAAGGTCCAAGAAATACATTGAACCTGCAGTGGTGTATCGGAAACTAATACTGGTCTCACAGGAAAGGAACAAAGCACAGACTCTAAGAAGTCTCACTCTTCTTGCACTTATGGCGGCGTTGTGCCATTTGTATTTAATTCCGATGCGATTTTTGTGTTTCATCGTCAATGTGAAGGTTCAAGGAATACATTGATCCTGTAGTGGTATTTCGGAAACTAATACTGGTCTCACAGGAAAGGATCAATGCACAGACTAGATGAAGTCACACTCTTCTTGCACTTAAGGCGGCATTCTGCCTTTTGTATTAAATTCCGTTGCGATTTCTGTGTTTCACCGTCAATGTGAATGTCCAAGGAATACATTGAACCTGCAGTGGTGTATCGGAAACTAATACTGGTCCCGCAGGAAAGGATCAAAGAACTGACACTAAGAAGTCTCATTCTTGTTGCACTTAAGGCGGCATTGTGCCTTTTGTATTTAATTCCGATCTAATTTCAGTGTTTCATCGTCAATGTGTATGTCCATGGAATACATTGAACCTGCAGTGGTGTATCGGAAACTAATACTGGTCTCACAGGGAATGCTTAAAACACCGACTGTAAGAAGAGTCTCTATTCTTGTACTTAAGGCTGTATTGTGCCTTTTGTACTTAATTCCGATGCGATTTCTGTGTTTCATCGTCAATGTGAAGGTCCAAGGAATACATTGAACCTGCAGTGGTGTGTCGGAAACTAATACTGGTCTCACAGGGAATGCTCAATTCACCGACTGTAAAAAGAGTCACTGTTCTTGTACTTAAGGTAGCATTGTGCCTTTTGTATTTAATTCCGAAGCGATTTCTGTGTTTCATCGTCAAGGTGTATGTCCAAGTCATACATTGAACCTGCAGTGGTGCATCGGAAACTAATACTGGTCTCACAGGAAAGGATCAAAGCACAGACCCTAAGAAGTCTCACTCTTCTTGCACTTAAGGCGGCATTGTGAATTTTGTACTTAATTCCCATCTAATTTCAGTGTTTTATCGTCAGTGTGTATGTCCAAGGACTTCATTGAAACAGCAGTGGTGTATCGGAAACTAATACTGTTCTCACAGGGAAAGCTCAAAGCACCGACTGTAAGAAGAGTCTGTATCCTTGTACTTAAGGCGGCATTGTGCCTTTTGTATTTAATTCCGATGCGATTTCTGTGTTTCATCGTCAATGTGAAGGTCCAAGGAATACATTGAACCTGCAGTGGTGTATCAAAAACTAATACTGGTCTCACAGGAAAGGAACAAGACACAGACTGTAAGAAGTCTCACTCTTCTTGCACTTAAGGCGGCGTTGTGCCTTTTGTATTCAATTCCGATGCGATTTCTGTGCTTCATCGTCAATGTGAATGTTAAAGGAATACATTGAACCTGCAGTGGTATATCGGAAACTAATACTGGTCTCACAGGAAAGGATCAATTCCCAGACTCGAAGAAGTCACATTCTTCTTGCATATAAGGCGGCATTCTGCCTTTTGTATTAAATTCCGATGCGATTTCTGTGTTTCATCGGCAATGTGAATGTCCAAGGAATACATTGAACCTGCAGTCGTGTATCGGAAAGTAATACTGGTCTCGCAGGAAAGGATCAAAGCACAGACTCTAAGAAGTCTCACTCTTGTTGCACTTAAGGCGGCATTGTGCCTTTTGTATTTAATTCCGATGCGATTTCTGTGTTTCATCGTCAATGTGAAGGTCCTAGGAATACATTGAACCTGCAGTGGAGTATCGGAAACTAATACTGGTTTCACAGGTAAGGATCAATGCACAGACTCTAAGAAGTCTCACTCTTCTTGCACTTAAGGCGGCATTGTGCCTTTGGTTTTAACTCCGATGTGATATCTGTGTTTCATCGGCAATGTGAAGGTCCAAGGATTACATTGAACCTGCAGTGGTGTATCGGAAACAAATACTGGTCTCACAGGAAAGGATCAAAGCACAGACTCTAAGAAGTCTCACTCTCCTTGCACTTAAGTCGCATTGTGTCTTTTGTATTTAGTTCCGATGCGATTTCTGTGTTTCATCGTCAATGTGTATGTCCAAGGAATACATTGAACCTGCAGTGGTGTATCGGAAACTAATACTGGTCTCACAGGAAAGGATCAAAGCACAGACTCTAAGAAGTCTCACTCTTCTTGCACTTAAGGCGGCATTGTGCCTTTGGATTTATTTTCGATGTGATATCTGTGTTTCATCGTCAATGTGAAGGTCCAAGGAATACATTGAACCTGCAGTGGTTTATCGGAAACTAATACTGGTCTCGCAGGAAAGGATCAAAGAACTGACTCTAAGAAGTCTCATTCATGTTGCACTTAAGGCGGCATTGTGCCTTTTGTATTTAATTCCGATGCGATTTCTGTGTTTCATCGTCAATGTGAAGGTGCAAGGAATACATTGAACCTGCAGTGGTGTAACGGAAACTAATACTGGTCTCACAGGGAATGCTTAAAACACCGACTGTAATAAGAGTCTCTATTCTTGTACTTAAGGCTGTATTGTGCCTTTTGTACTTAATTCCGACGCGATTTCTGTGTTTCATCGTCAATGTGAAGGTCCAAGGAATACATTGAACCTGCAGTGGTGTGTCGGAAACTATTACTGGTCTCACAGGAAAGGATCAAAGCACAGACTCTAAGAAGTCTCACTCTTCTTGCACTTAAGGCGGCATTGTGCCTTTTGTATTTAATTCCGATGCGATTTCTGTGCTTCATCGTCAATGTGAAGGTTCAAGGAATACATTGAACCTGCAGTGGTATATCGGAAACTAATACTGGTCTCACAGGAAAGGATCATTTCACAGACTCGAAGAAGTCACATTCTTCTTGCACTTGAGGCGGCATTCTGCCTTTTGTATTAAATTCCGATGCGATTTCTGTGTTTCATCGGCAATGTGAAGGTCCAAGGAATAAATTGAACCTGCAGTGGAGTATCGGAAACTAATACTGGTCTCACACGAAAGGATCAATGCACAGACTCTAAGAAGTCTCACTCTTCTTGCACTTAAGGCGTTATTGTGCCTTTGGTATTTAATTCCGATGCGATTTCTGTGTTTCATCGTCAATGTGAAGGTGCAAGGATACATTGAACCTGCAGTGGTGTATCGGAAACTAATACTGATCTCACAGGAAAGGATCAAAGCACTGACTCTAAGAAGTCTCACTCTTCTTGCAGTTAAGACGGCATTGTGCCTTCTGTATTTATTTCCGATCTAATTTCAGTGTTTCATCGTCAATGTGTATGTCCATGGAATACATTGAACCTGCAGTGGTGTATCGGAAACTATTCTGGTCTCACAGCGAATGCTTAAAACACCGACTGTAATAAGAGTCTCTATTCTTGTACTTAAGGCTGTATTGTGCCTTTTGTACTTAATTCCGACGCGATTTCTGTGTTTCATCGTCAATGTGAAGGTCCAAGGAATACATTGATCCTGCAGTGGTGTGTCGGAAACTAATACTGGTCTCACAGGGAATGCTCAATCCACCGACTGTAAGAAGAGTCTCTGTTCTTGTACTTAAGGTAGCATTGTGCCTTTTGTATTTAATTCCGATGCGATTTCTGTGCTTCATCGTCAATGTGAAGGTTCAAGGAATACATTGCACCTGCAGTGGTATATCGGAAACTAATACTGGTCTCACAGGAAAGGATCAATTCAGAGACTCGAAGAAGTCACATTCTTCTTGCACTTAAGGCGGCATTCTGCCTTTTGTATTAAATTCCGATGCGATTTCTGTGTTTCATCGGCAATGTGAATGTCCGAGAAATACATTGAACCTGCAGTGGTGCATCGGAAACTAATACTGGTCTCGCAGGAAAGGATCAAAGCACAGACTCTAAGAAGTCTCACTCTTGTTGCACTTAAGGCGGCATTGTGCCTTTTGTATTTAATTCCGATGCGATTTCTGTGATTCATCGTCAATGTGAAGGTCCAAGGAATACATTGAACCTGCAGTGGTGTATCGGAAACTAATACTGGTCTCACAGGAAAGGATCAAAGCACAGACTCTAAGAAGTCTCAATCTTCTTGCACTTAAGTAGCATTGTGTCTCTTGTATGTACTTCCGATGCGATTTTTGTGTTTCATCGTCAATGTGTATATTCAAGGAATTCATTGAACCCGCAGTGGTGTATCGGAAACTAATACTGGTCTCACAGGAAAGGATCAAAGCACAGACTCTAAGAAGTCTCACTCTTGTTGCACTTAAGGCGGCATTGTGCCTTTTGTATTTAATTCCGATGCGATTTCTGTGTTTCATCGTCAATGTGAAGGTCCAAGGAATACATTGAACCTGCAGTGGTGTATCGGAAACTAATACTGGTCTCACAGGAAAGGATCAAAGCACAGATTTTAAGAAGTCACACTCTTCTTGCACTTAAGGCGGCATTGTGCCTTTTGTATTTAATACCGATGCGATTTCTGTGTTTCATCGTCAATGTGAATGTCCAAGGAATACATTGAACCTGCAGTGGTGTATCGGAAACTAATACTGGTCTCACAGGAAAGGATCAAAGCACAGACTCTAAGAAGTCTCACTCTTCTTGCACTCAAGTCGCATTGTGCCGTTTGTATTTAATTCCGATCTAATTTCAGTGTTTCATCATCAACGTGTATGTCCAAGGAATACATTGAACCTGCAGTGGTGTATCGGAAACTAATACTGGTCTCACAGGGAATGCTCAAAGCACCCGGTGTAAGAAGAGTCTCTGTTCTTGTACTTAGGGCGGCATTGTGCCTTTTGTATTTAATTCCGATGCGATTTCTGTGTTTCATCGTCAATGTCAAGGTCCAATGAATACATTGAACCTGCAGTGGAGTATCGGAAACTAATACTGGTCTCACAGGAAAGGATCAATGCACAGACTCTAGGAAGTCTCCCTCTTCTTGCACTTAAGGCGGCATTGTGCCTTTTTTATTTAATTCCTATGCGATTTATGTGTTTCATCGTCAATGTGAAGGTCCAAGGAATACATTGAACCTGCAGTGGTGTATCGGAAACTAATACTGGTCTCACAGGAAAGGATCAAAGTACAGACTCTAAGAAGTCTCACTCTTCTTGCACTTAACGCGGCATTGTGAGTTTTGTATTCAACTCCCATTTAAATTCAGTGTTTCAACGTCAATGTGTATGTCCAGGGAATACATTGAACCAGCAGTGGTGTGTCAGAAACTAATACTGGTCTCATAGGGAATGCTGAAAACACCGACTGCAAGAAGAGTCTCTATTCTCCTACTTAAGGCGGCATTGTGCCTTTTGTATTTAATTCCGACGCGATTTCTGTGTTTCATCGTCAATGTGAATGTCCAAGGAGTACATTGAACCTGCAGTGGTATGTCGGAAACGCATACTGGTTCACAGGAAAGGATCAAAGCACAGACTCTAAGAAGTCTCACTCTTCTTGCACTTAAGGCAGCATTAAGCTTTTTGTATTTATTTCCGATCTAATTTCAGTAGTTCATCGTCAGTGTGTATGTCCATGGAATACATTGAACCTGCAGTGGTGTATCGGAAACTAATACTGGTCTTACAGGGAATGCTTAAAACACCGACTGCAAGAAGAGTCTCTATTCTCCTACTTAAGGCGGCATTGTGCCTTTTGTATTTAATTCCGATGCGATTTCTGTGTTTGATTGTTAATGTTTAGGTCCAAGAAATACATTGAACCTGCAGTGGTGTATCGGAAACTAATACTGGTCTCACAGGAAAGGAACAAAGCACAGACTCTAAGAAGTCTCACTCTTCTCGCACTTATGGCGGCGTTGTGCCATTTGTATTTAATTCCGATGCGATTTTTGTGTTTCATCGTCAATGTGAAGGTTCAAGGAATACATTGATCCTGCAGTGGTATTTCGGAAACTAATACTGGTCTCACAGGAAAGGATCAATGCACAGACTAGATGAAGTCACACTCTTCTTGCACTTAAGGCGGCATTCTGCCTTTTGTATTAAATTCCGTTGCGATTTCTGTGTTTCATCGTCAATGTGAATGTCCAAGGAATACATTGAACCTGCAGTGGTGTATCGGAAACTAATACTGGTCCCGCAGGAAAGGATCAAAGAACTGACACTAAGAAGTCTCATTCTTGTTGCACTTAAGGCGGCATTGTGCCTTTTGTATTTAATTCCGATGCGATTTCTGCGTTTCATCGTCAATGTGAAGGTCCACGGAATACATTGAACCTGCAGTGGAGTATCGGAAACTAATACTGGTCTCACACGAAAGGATCAATGCACAGACTCTAAGAAGTCTCACTCTTCTTGCACTTAAGGCGGCATTGTGCCTTTGGTATTTAATTACGATGCGATTTCTGTGTTTCATCGTCAATGTGAAGGTCCAAGGAATACATTGAACCTGCAGTGGTGTATCGGAAACTAGTACTGCTCTCACAGGAAAGGATCAAAGCACTGACTCTAAGAAGTCTCACTCTTCTTGCACTTAAGACGGCATTGTGCTTTTTGTATTTATTTCCGATCTAATTTCAGTGTTTCATCGTCAATGTGTATGTCCATGGAATACATTGAACCTGCAGTGGTGTATCGGAAACTAATACTGGTCTCACAGGGAATGCTTAAAACACCGACTGTAAGAAGAGTCTCTATTCTTGTACTTAAGGCTGTATTGTGCCTTTTGTACTTAATTCCGATGCGATTTCTGTGTTTCATCGTCAATGTGAAGGTCCAAGGAATACATTGAACCTGCAGTGGTGTGTCGGAAACTAATACTGGTCTCACAGGGAATGCTCAATTCACCGACTGTAAGAAGAGTCACTGCTCTTGTACTTAAGGTAGCATTGTGCCTTTTGTATTTAATTCCGATGCGATTTCTGTGTTTCATCGTCAAGGTGTATGTCCAAGGCATACATTGAACCTGCAGTGGTGCATCGGAAACTAATACTGGTCTCACAGGAAAGGATCAAAGCACAGACCCTAAGAAGTCTCACTCTTCTTGCACTTAAGGCGGCATTGTGCATTTTGTACTTAATTCCCATCTAATTTCAGTGTTTTATCGTCAGTGTGTATGTCCAAGGACTTCATTGAAACAGCAGTGGTGTATCGGAAACTAATACTGTTCTCACAGGGAAAGCTCAAAGCACCGACTGTAAGAAGAGTCTGCATCCGTGTACTTAAGGCGGCATTGTGCCTTCTGTATTTAATTCCGATGCGATTTCTGTGTTTCATCGTCAATGTGAAGGTCCAAGGAATACATTGAACCTGCAGTGGTGTATCAAAAACTAATACTGGTCTCACAGGAAAGGAACAAAACACAGACTGTAAGAAGTCTCACTCTTCTTGCACTTAAGGCGGCGTTGTGCCTTTTGTATTTAATTCCGATGCGATTTCTGTGCTTCATCGTCAATGTGAATGTTAAAGGAATACATTGAACCTTCAGTGGTATATCGGAAACTAATACTGGTTTCACAGGTAAGGATCAATGCACAGACTCTAAGAAGTCTCACTCTTCTTGCACTTAAGGCGGCATTGTGCCTTTGGATTTAACTCCGATGTGATATCTGTGTTTCATCGTCAATGTGAAGGTCCAAGGATTACATTGAACCTGCAGTGGTGTATCGGAAACAAATACTGGTCTCACAGGAAAGGATCAAAGCACAGACTCTAAGAAGTCTCACTCTCCTTGCACTTAAGTCGCATTGTGTCTTTTGTATTTAGTTCCGATGCGATTTCTGTGTTTCATCGTCAATGTGTATGTCCAAGGAATACATTGAACCTGCAGTGGTGTATCGGAAACTAATACTGGTCTCACAGGAAAGGATCAAAGCACAGACTCTAAGAAGTCTCACTCTTCTTGCACTTAAGGCGGCATTGTGCCTTTGGATTTATTTTCGATGTGATATCTGTGTTTCATCGTCAAAGTGAAGGTCCAAGGAATACATTGAACCTGCAGTGGTTTATCGGAAACTAATACTGGTCTCGCTGGAAAGGATCAAAGAACTGACTCTAAGAAGTCTCATTCATGTTGCACTTAAGGCGGCATTGTGCCTTTTGTATTTAATTCCGATGCGATTTCTGTGTTTCATCGTCAATGTGAAGGTGCAAGGAATACATTGAACCTGCAGTGGTGTAACGGAAACCAATACTGGTCTCACAGGGAATGCTTAAAACACCGACTGTAATAACAGTCTCTATTCTTGTACTTAAGGCTGTATTGTGCCTTTTGTACTTAATTCCGACGCGATTTCTGTGTTTCATCGTCAATGTGAAGGTCCAAGGAATACATTGAACCTGCAGTGGTGTGTCGGAAACTATTACTGGTCTCACAGGGAAAGCTCAAGGCACCGACTGTAAGAAGTGTCTGCATCCTTGTACTTAAGGCGGCATTGAGCCTTTTGTATTTAATTCCGATGCGATTTCTGTGTTTCATCGTCAATGTGAAGGTCCAAGGAATACATTGAACCTGCAGTGGTGTATCAAAAACTAATAATGGTCTCACAGGAAAGGAACAAAACACAGACTGTAAGAAGTCTCACTCTTCTTGCACTTAAGGCGGCATTGTGCCTTTTATATTTTATTCCGATGCGATTTCTGTGCTTCATCGTCAATGTGAAGGTTCAAGGAATACATTGAACCTGCAGTGGTATATCGGAAACTAATACTGGTCTCACAGGAAAGGATCATTTCACAGACTCGAAGAAGTCACATTCTTCTTGCACTTGAGGCGGCATTCTGCCTTTTGTATTAAATTCCGATGCGATTTCTGTGTTTCATCGGCAATGTGAGGGTCCAAGGAATAAATTGAACCTGCAGTGGAGTATCGGAAACTAATACTGGTCTCACACGAAAGGATCAATGCACAGACTCTAAGAAGTCTCACTCTTCTTGCACTTAAGGCGTTATTGTGCCTTTGGTATTTAATTCCGATGCGATTTCTGTGTTTCATCGTCAATGTGAAGGTGCAAGGATACATTGAACCTGCAGTGGTGTACCGGAAACTAATACTGATCTCACAGGAAAGGATCAAAGCACAGACTCTAAGAAGTCTCACTCTTCTTGTACTTAAGGCTGTATTGTGCCTTTTGTACTTAATTCCGACGCGATTTCTGTGTTTCATCGTCATTGTGAAGGTCCAAGGAATACATTGATCCTGCAGTGGTGTGTCGGAAACTAATACTGGTCTCACAGGGAATGCTCAATCCACCGACTGTAAGAAGAGTCTCTGTTCTTGTACTTAAGGTAGCATTGTGCCTTTTGTATTTAATTCCGATGCGATTTCTGTGCTTCATCGTCAATGTGAAGGTTCAAGGAATACATTGCACCTGCAGTGGTATATCGGAAACTAATACTGGTCTCACAGGAAAGGATCAATTCAGAGACTCGAAGAAGTCACATTCTTCTTGCACTTAAGGCGGCATTCTGCCTTTTGTATTAAATTCCGATGCGATTTCTGTGTTTCATCGGCAATGTGAATGTCCGAGGAATACATTGAACCTGCAGTGGTGCATCGGAAACTAATACTGGTCTCGCAGGAAAGGATCAAAGCACAGACTCTAAGAAGTCTCACTCTTGTTGCACTTAAGGCGGCATTGTGCCTTTTGTATTTAATTCCGATGCGATTTCTATGTTTCATCGTCAATGTGAAGGTGCAAGGAATACATTGAACCTGCAGTGGTGTATCGGAAACTAATACTGGTCTCACAGGAAAGGATCAAAGCACAGACTCTAAGAAGTC
The DNA here is from genome assembly GCF_021461395.2 of Schistocerca americana. NCBI lineage: Eukaryota > Metazoa > Arthropoda > Insecta > Orthoptera > Acrididae > Schistocerca > Schistocerca americana. The sequence goes on along the minus strand of NC_060124.1, from coordinate 625,604,663 downwards.
TCACTCTTCTTGCACTTAAGTAGCATTGTGTCTCTTGTATGTACTTCCGATGCGATTTTTGTGTTTCATCGTCAATGTGTATATTCAAGGAATTCATTGAACCTGCAGTGGTGTATCGGAAACTAATACTGGTCTCACAGGAAAGGATCAAAGCACAGACTCTAAGAAGTCTCACTCTTGTTGCACTTAAGGCGGCATTGTGCCTTTTGTATTTAATTCCGATGCGATTTCTGTGTTTCATCGTCAATGTGAAGGTCCAAGGAATACATTGAACCTGCAGTGGTGTATCGGAAACTAATACTGGTCTCACAGGAAAGGATCAAAGCACAGACTCTAAGAAGTCTCACTCTTGTTGCACTTAAGGCGGTATTGTGCCTTTTGTATTTAATTCCGATGCGATTTCTATGTTTCATCGTCAATGTGAAGGTCCAAGGAATACATTGAACCTGCAGTGGTGTATCGGAAACTAATACTGGTCTCACAGGAAAGGATCAAAGCACAGACTCTAAGAAGTCTCACTCTTCTTGCACTTAAATAGCATTGTGTCTCTTGTATGTACTTCCGATGCGATTTTTGTGTTTCATCGTCAATGTGTATATTCAAGGAATTCATTGAACCTGCAGTGGTGTATCGGAAACTAATACTGGTCTCACAGGAAAGGATAAAAGCACAGACTCTAAGAAGTCTCACTCTTGTTGCACTTAAGGCGGCATTGTGCCTTTTGTATTTAATTCCGATGCGATTTCTGTGTTTCATCGTCAATGTGAAGGTCCAAGGAATACATTGAACCTGCAGTGGTGTATCGGAAACTAATACTGGTCTCACAGGAAAGGATCAAAGCACAGACTCTAAGAAGTCTCACTCTTCTTGCACTCAAGTCGCATTGTGCCGTTTGTATTTAATTCCGATCTAATTTCAGTGTTTCATCATCAACGTGTATGTCCAAGGAATACATTGAACCTGCAGTGGTGTATCGGAAACTAATACTGGTCTCACAGGGAATGCTCAAAGCACCGGGTGTAAGAAGAGTCTCTGTTCTTGTACTTAGGGCGGCATTGTGCCTTTTGTATTTAATTCCGATGCGATTTCTGTGTTTCATCGTCAATGTCAAGGTCCAATGAATACATTGGACCTGCAGTGGAGTATCGGAAACTAATACTGGTCTCACAGGAAAGGATCAATGCACAGACTCTAGGAAGTCTCCCTCTTCTTGCACTTAAGGCGGCATTGTGCCTTTTTTATTTAATTCCGATGCGATTTCTGTGTTTCATCGTCAATGTGAAGGTCCAAGGAATACATTGAACCTGCAGTGGTGTATCGGAAACTAATACTGGTCTCACAGGAAAGGATCAAAGTACAGACTCTAAGAAGCCTCACTCTTCTTGCACTTAAGGCGTCATTGTGAGTTTTGTATTTTATTCCGATTTAATTTCAGTGTTTCATCGTCAATGTGTATGTCCAAGGAATACATTGATCCTGCAGTGGTGTGTCAGAAACTAATACTGGTCTCACAGGGAATGCTCAAAACACAGACTGTAAGAAGAGTCTCTATTCTTATACTTAAGACTGCATTGTGCCTTTTGTATTTAATTCCGATGCGATTTCTGTGTTTTATCGTCAATGTGAAGGTCCAAGGAATACATTGAACCTGTAGTGGTGTATCGGAAACTAATACTGGTCACACAGGAGAGGATCAAATCACAGACTCTAAGAAGTCTCATTCTTATTGCACTTAATGCGGCATTGTGGCTTTTGTATTTAATTCCGATGCGATATCTGTGTTTCATCGTCAATGTGAATGTCCAAGGATTACATTGAACCTGAGTGGTGTATCGAAATCTAATACTGGACTCACAGTAAAGGATCAAAGCACAGCCTCTAAGAAGTCTGACTCATCTTGCACTTAAGTCGCATTGTGCATTTTGTATTTAATTCCGATTTAATTTCTGTGTTTCATCGTCAACGTGTATGTCCAAGGAATATATTGAACCTGCAGTGGTGTATCGGAAACTGATACTGGTCTCACAGGGAATGCTCAAAGCACCGACTGTAAGAAGGGTCTCTATTCCTGCACTTAAGGCGGCATTGTGAATTTTGTATTTAATTGCGATGCGATTTCTGTGTTTCATCATCAATGTGAAGGTCCAAGGAAAACATTGAACCTGTAGTGGTGCATCGGAATCTAATACTGGTTCACAGGAAGGGATCAAAGCACAGACTATAAGAAGTCCCACTCTTCTAACACTTAAGGGGGCATTGTGACTTTTGTATTCAATTCCGATCTAATTTCAGTAGTTCATCATCAGTGTGTATGTCCAAGGAATACATTGAACCTGCAGTGGTGTATCTTAAACTAATATCGGTCTCACAGGGAAAGCTCAAATCACCGACTGTAAGAGGAGTCTCTATTCTTGTACTTAATCCGGCATGGTGCCGTTTGTATTTAATTCCGATGCGATTTCTGCTTTTTCATCGTCAATGTGAATGTCCAAGGAATACATTGAACCTGCAGTTGTGTATCGGAAACTGATACTGGTCTCACAGGAAAGGATCAAGGCACAGACACTAAGAAGTCTCACGCTTCTTGCACTTAAGCCGGCTTTGTGCCATTTGTATTTCATTCCGATGCGATATCTGTGTTTCATCGTCAATGTGAAGGTTCAAGGAATACATTAAACCTGCAGTAGTATATCGGAAACTAATACTGGTCTCACAGGAAAGGATCAAAGCACACACTCGAAGAAGTCACAATCTTCTTGCACTTAAGGCGGCATTCTGCCTTTTGTATTTAATTCCGATGCGATTTCGGTGTTTCATCGTCAATGTGAAGGTCTAATGAATACATTGAACCTGCAGTGGAGTATCGGAAACTAATACTGGTCTCACATAAAAGGATCATTGCACAGACTCTTAGAAATCTCACTCTTCTTGCACTTATGGCGGCATTGTGCCTTTTGAATATAGTTCCGATGCGATTTCTGTGTTTCATCGTCAGTGTGAAGGTCCAAGGAATACATTGAACCTGCAGTGTTGTATCGGAAACTAATACTGGCCTCACAGGAAAGGATCAAATCACAGACTCTAAGTGGTCCCGCTCTTCTTGCACTTAAGTCGGCATTGTGAGTTTTGTTTTCAATTCCGATTTAGTTTCAGTGTTTCATCGTCAATGTGTATGTCCAAGGAATACATTGAATCTGCAGTGGTGTATCGGAAACTAATACTGGTCTCACAGGAAAGGATCAATGCACAGACTCTAAGAAGTCTAACTCTTCTTGCACTTAAGGCGGCATTCTGCCTTTTGTATTAAATTCCGATGCGATTTCTGTGTTTCATCGTCAATGTGATTGTCCAAGGAATACAATGAACCTACAGTGGTGTATCGGAAACAAATACTGGTCTCGCAGGAAAGGATCAAAGCACAGACTCTAGGAAGTCTCACTCTTGTTGCACTTAAGGCGGCATTGTGCCTTTTGTATTTAATTCCGATGCGATTTCTGTGTTTCATCGTCAATGTGAAGGTCCAAGGAATACATTGAACCAGCAGTGGAGTATCGGAAACTAATACTGGTCTCACAGGAAAGGATCAATGCACAGACTCTAAGAAGTCTAACTCTTCTTGCACTTAAGGCGGCATTGTGCCTTTTGTATTTAATTCCGATGCGATTTCTGTGTTTCATCGTCAATGTGAAGGTCCAAGGTATACATTGAACCTGCAGTGGTGTATCGGAAACTAATACTGCTCTCACAGGAAAGGATCACAGCACTGACTCTAAGAAGTCTCACACTTGTTGCACTTAAGGTGGCATTGTGCCTTTTGTATTTAATTCCGATCTAATATCAGTGTTTCATCGTCAAAGTGTATGTCCATGGAATACATTGAATGAGCAGTGGTGTATCGGAAACTAATACTGGTCTCACAGGGAATGCTCAAGACACCGACTGTAAGAAGAGTCTCTTTTCTGGTACTTAAGGCTGCATTGTGCCTTTTGTATTTCATTCCGACGCGATTTCTGAGTTTCATCGTCAATGTGAAGGTCCAAGGAATACATTGAACCTGCAGTGGTGTGTCGGAAACTAATACTGGTCTCACAGGGAATGCTCAAATCACCGACTGTAAGAAGAGTCTATGTTCTTGTACTTAAGGTAGCATTGTGCCTTTGTATTTAATTCCGATGCGATTTCTGTGTTTCATCGTCAATGTGAAGCTACAAGGAATACATTGAACTTGCAGTGGAGTATCGGAAACTAATACTGGTCTCACAGGAAAGGATCATTTCACAGACTCTAAGAAGTCCCACTCTTCTTGCACTTAAGGCAACATTGTGCCCTTTGTATTTAATTCCGATGCCGTTTCTGTGTTTCATCATCAATGTGAAGGTCCAAGGATTACATTGAACCTGCAGTGGTATATCGGAAACTAATACTGGTCTCACAGGAAACGATCAATGCACAGACTCTAAAGAGTCAAACTCTTCTTGCACTTAAGGCGGCAATGTGCCTTTTGAAATTATTTCCGATGCGATTTCTGTGTTTCATCGTCAATGTGAGTGTCCAAGGAATACATTGACGTGCAGTGGTGTATCGGAAACTAATACTGGTCTCACAGGATAGGATCAAGCACAGAATCTATGAAGTCTCACTCTTCTTGCACCTAAGGCGGCATTGTGCATTTTGTATTTAATTCCGATGCGATTTCTATGTTTCATCGTCAATGTGAAGGTCCAAGGAACACATTTAACCTGCAGTGGAGTATCTGAAACTAATACTGGTCTCACAGGCTCACAGGAAAGGATCAATGCACAGACTCTATGAAGTCTCACTCTTCTCGCACTTAAGGTGGCATTGTGCCTTTTGTATTTAATTCCGATGCGATTTCTGAGTTTCATCGTCAATGTGAAGGTCCAAGGAACACATTGAACCTGCAGTGGTGTATCGGAAACTAATACTGGTCTCACAGGGACGGATCAAAGCACAGACTCTAAGAAGTCTCACCCTTCTTGCACTTAAGGCAGCATTGTGCCTTTTGTATTTAATTCCGATGGGACTTCCGTGTTTCATCGTCAATGTGAAGGTCCAAGGAATACATTGAACCTGCAGTGGAGTATCGGAAACTAATACTGGTCTCACAGGAAAGGATCAATGCACAGACTCTAAGAAGTCTCACTCTTCTTGCACTTAAGGCGGCATTGTGCCTTTTGTATTTAATTCCGATGCGATCTCTGTGTTTCATCGTCAATGTGAAGGTCCAGGGAATACATTGAACCTGCAGTGGTGTATCAGAAACTAATACCGGTCTCACAGGAAAGGATCAAAGCACAGACTCTAAGAGGTCTCACTCTTCTTGTACATAAGGAGGCATTGTGCCTTTTGTATTTAATTCCGATGCGATTTCTGTGTTTCATCGTCAATGTGAAGGTCCAAGGAATACATTGAACGTGCAGTGGTGTATCGGAAGCTAATACTGGTCTCACAGGGAATGCTCAAAGCACCGGGTGTAAGAAGCGTCTCTGTTCTTGTACTTAAGGCGGCATTGTGCCTTTTGTATTTAATACCGATGAGATTTCTGTGTTTCATCCTGAATGTGAATGTCGAAGGAATACATTGAACCTGCAGTGGTGTATCGGAAACTAATACCGGTCTCACAGGGACGGATCAAAGCACAGACTCTAAGAAGTTTCACCCTTCTTGCACTTAAGGCGGCATTGTGCCTTTTGTATTTAATTCCGATCTAATTTCAGTGTTTCATCGTCAATGTGTATGTCCGAGGAATACATTGAACCTGCAGTGGGGAATCGGAAACTAATACTGATCTCACAGGAAAGGATCAAAGCACAGACTCTAAGAAGTCTCACTCTTCTTGCACTTAAGTCGTATTGTGCCTTTTGTATTTAATTCCGATTTAATTTCAGTGTTTCATCGTCAACGTGTATGTCCAAGGAATACATTGAACCTGCAGTGGTGTATCGGAAACTATTACTGGTCTCACAGGGAAAGCTCAAAGCACCGACTGTAAGAAAAGTCTGTATTCTTGTACTTAAGGCGGCATTGTGCCTTTTGTATTTAATTCCGATGCGATTTCTGTGTTTCATCGTCAATGTGAAGGTCAAGGAATACATTGAACCCGCAGTGGTGTATCGGAAACTAATACTGGTCTCACAGGAAAGGAGCAAAGCACAGACTCTAAGAAGTCTCACTCTTCTTGCACTTAAGGCGGCATTGTGCCTTTTGTACTTAATTCCGTTGCGATTTCTGTGTTTCATCGTCAACGTGAAGGTCCAAGGAATACATAGAACCTGCAGTGGTGTATCGCAAACTCATACTGGTATCACAGGAGAGGATCAAAGCACAGACTCTAAGAAGTCTCAGTCTTCTTGCACTTAAGGCATCATTGTGCCTTTTGTATTTAATTCCGATGCGATTTCAGTGTTTCATCGTCAATGTGAAGGTCCAAGGAATACATTGAACCTGCAGTGGTGTATCGGAAACTAATACTGGTCTCACAGGAAAGGATGAAAGCACAGACTATAAGAAGTCTCACTCTTCTTGCACTTAAGGCGGCATTGAGCCTTTTGTACTTAATTCCGATGCTATTTCTGTGTTTCATCGTCAACGTGAAGGTCCAAGGAATACATAGAACCTGCAGTGGTGTATCGGAAACTAATCTTGGTCTCACAGGAAAGGATCAAAGCACAGACTCTAAGAAGTTTCACTCTTCTTGCACTTAAGGCGGCATTGAGCCCTTTTTATTTAATTCCGATCAAATTTCAGTGTCTCATCGTCAATGTGTATGTCCAAGGAATACATTTCACCTGCAGTGGTGTATCGCAAACTAATACTGGTTTCACAGGGAGTGCTAAAAACACCGACTGTAAGAAGAGTCTCTATTCTTGTACTTCTGGAGGCATTGTGCCTTTTGTATTTAATTCCGATGCGATTTCTGTGTTTCATCGTCAATGTGAAGGTCCCAGGAATACATAGAACCTGCAGTGGTGTATCGGAAACTTATACTGGTCTCACAGGAAAGGATCAAAGCACAGACTCTAAGAAGTCTCTCTCTTCTTGCTCTTAAGGCGGCATTGAGCCTTTTTTATTTAATTCCGATCTAATTCCAGTGTTTCATAGCCAATGTGTATGTTCAAGGAATACATTGAACCTGCAGTGGTGTATCGCAAACTAATACTGGTCTCACAGGGAGTGCTCAAAACACCGACTGTAAGAAGAGTCTCTATTCTTGTACTTATGGAGGCATTGTGCCTTTTGTATTTAATTCCGATGCGATTTCTGTGTTTCATCGTCAATGTGAAGGTCCAAGGAATACATAGAACCTGCAGTGGTGTATCGGAAACTAATACTGGTCTCACAGGAAAGGATCGATGCACAGACTCTAAGAAGTCTCACTCTTCTTGCACTTATGGCGGCATTGTGGCTGTTGTATTTATCTCCGATGTGATTTCAGTGTTTCATCGTCAATGTGAAGGTCCAAGGAATACTTCGAACCTGCAGTGGTGTATCGGAAACTAATACTGGTCTCACAGGAAAGGATCAAAGCACAGACTCTAAGAAGTCTCACTCTTCTTGCACTTAAGGCGGCATTGAGACTTTTTTATTTATTTCCGATCTAATTTCAGTGTTTCATCGTCAATGTGTATGTCCAAGGAATACATTGTACATGCAGTGGTGTATCGCAGACTAATACTGGTCTCACAGGGAGTGCTCAAATCTCCGAATGTAAGAGGAGTCTCAATTCTTGTACTTATGGAGGCATTGTGCCTTTTGTATTTAATTCCGATGCGATTTCTGTGTTTTATCGGCAATGTGAAGGTCCAAGGAATACATTGAACGTGCAGTGGTGCATCGGAAAATAATACTGGTCTCACAGGAAAGGATCACAACACAGACTTTAAGAACTGTCACCCTTCTAGCACTTAAGGCGGCATTGAGCGTTTTTTATTTAATTCCGATCAAATTTCAGTGTTTCATCGTCAATGTGTATGTCCAAGGAATACATTAAACCTGCAGTGAGGTATCGCAAACTAATACTGGTCTCACAGGGAGTGCTCAAAACACCGACTGTAAGAAGAGTCTCTATTCTTGTACTTATGGAGGCATTGTGCCTTTCGTATTTAATTCCGATGCGATTTCTGTGTTTCATCGTCGATGTGAAGGTCCAAGGAATACATAGAACCTGCAGTGGTGTATCGGAAACTAATACTGGTCTCACAGGAAAGGTTCAAAGCACAGACTCTAAGAAGTCTCACTCTTCTAGCACTTAAGGCGGCATTGAGCCTTTTTTATTTCATTCCGATCTAATTTCAGTGTTTCATCGTCAATGTGTATGTCCAAGGAATACATTGAAACTGCAGTGGTGTATCGCAAACTAATACTGGTCTCACAGGGAGTGCTCAAAACACCGACTGTAAGAAGATTCTCTAATCTTGTACTTATGGAGGCATTGTGCCTTTTGTATTTAATTCCGATGCGATTTCTGTGCGTCATCGTCAATGTGAAGGTCCAAGGAATACATTGAACCTTCAGTGGTGTATCGGAAACTAATACTGGACTTACAGGAAAGGATCAAAGGACAGACTCTAAGATGTCTCACTCTTTTTGCACTTAAGGCGGCATTGAGCCTTTTTTATTTAATTCCGATCTAATTTCAGTGTTTCATCGTCAATGTGTATGTCCACGGAATACATTGAAACTGCAGTGGTGAATCGCAAAGTAATACTGGTGTTACAGGTAGTGCTCAAAACACCGACTGTAAGAAGAGTCTCTATTCTTGTACTTACGGAGGCAATGTGCCTTTTGTATTTAATTCCGATGCGATTAATGTGTTTCATCGTCAATGTGAAGGTCCAAGGAATACATAGAACCTGCAGTGGTGTATCGGAAACTAATACTGGTCTCACAGGAAAGGATCAAAGCACAGACTCTAAGAAGTCTCACTCTTCTTGCTCTTAAGGCGGCATTGAGCCTTTTTTATTTAATTCCGATCTAATTTCAGTGTTTCATAGTCAATGTGTATGTCCAAGGAATACATTGAACCTGCAGTGGTGTATCGCAAACTAATACTGGTCTCACAGGGATTGCTCAAATCACCGACTGTAAGAAGAGTCTCTAATTTTGTAATTATGGAGGCATTGTGCCTTTTGTATTTAATTCCAATGCGATTTCTGTGTTTCATCGTCAATGTGAAGGTCCAAGGAATACATAGAACCTGCAGTGGTGTATCGGAAACTAATACTGGTCTCACAGGGAAGGATCAATGCACAGACTCTAAGAAGTCTCACTCTTCTTGCACTTATGGCGGCATTATGGCTGTTGTATTTATCTCCGATGTGATTTCTGTGTTTCATCGTCAATGTGAAGGTCCAAGGAATTCATTGAACCTGCAGTGGTGTATCGGAAACTAATACTGGTCTCTCAGGGAATGCTCAAAGCACCGACTGTAAGAAGAGTCTCTGTTCTTGTACTTAAAGTGGCGTTGTGCCTTTTGTATTTAATTCTGACGCTATTTCTGAGTTTCGTCGCCAATGTAAACGTCCAAGGAATACATTTAACCTGCAGTGGTGTCTCGGAAACTAATACTGGTCTCTCAGGGAATGCTCAAAGCACCGACTGTAAGAAGAATCTCTGTTCTTGTACTTAAAGTGGCGTTGTGCCTTTTGTATTTAATTCTGACGCTATTTCTGAGTTTCGTCGCCAATGTAAACGTCCAAGGAATACATTGAACCTGCAGTGGTGTCTCGGAAACTAATACTGGTCTCACAGGGAATGCTCAAAACACCGATTGTAAGAAGAGTCTCTATTCTTGTACGTAAGGCGGCATTGTGCCTTTTGTATTTAATTCCGATGCGATTTCTGTGTTTCATCGTCAATGTGAAGGTCCAAGGAAAACATTGAACCTGCAGTGGTGTATCGGAAACTAATACTGGTCTCACAGGGAATGCTCAAAACACCGACTGTAAGAAGAGTCTCTATTCTTGTACGTAAGGCTGCATTGTGCCTTTTGTATTTAATTCCGACGTGATTTCTGAGTTTCATCGTCAATGTGAAGGTCCAAGGAATACATTTAACCTGCAGTGGTGTGTCGGAAACTAATACTGGTCTCTCAGGGAACGCTCAAAGCAGCGACTGTAAGAAGAGTCTCAGTTCTTGTACTTAAGGTGGCCTTGTGTCTTTTGTATTTAATTCCGACGCGATTTCTGAGTTTCGTCGTCAATGTGAAGGTCCAAGGAATACATTGAACCTGCAGTGGTCTATCGCAAACTAATACTGGTCTCACAGGGAGTGCTCAAAACACCGACTGTAAGAAGAGTCTCTATTCTTGTACTTATGGAGGCATTGTGCCTTTTGTATTTAATTCCGATGCGATTTCTGTGTTTCATCGTCAATGTGAAGGTCCAAGGAATACATAGAACCTGCAGTGGTGTATCGGAAACTAATACTGGTCTCACAGGAAAGGATCGATGCACAGACTCTAAGAAGTCTCACTCTTCTTGCACTTATGGCGGCATTGTGGCTGTTGTATTTATCTCCGATGTGATTTCAGTGTTTCATCGGCAATGTGAAGGTCCAAGGAATACTTCGAACCTGCAGTGGTGTATCGGAAACTAATACTGGCGTCACAGGAAAGGATCAAGGCACAGACTCTGAGAAGTCTCACTCTTCTTGCACTTAAGGCGGCATTGAGCCTTTTTTATATAATTCCGATCTAATTTCAGTGTTTCATCGTCAATGTGTATGTCCAAGGAATACATTCTACATGCAGTGGTGTATCGCAGACTAATACTGGTCTCACAGGGAGTGCTCAAAACGCCGACTGTAAGAAGAGTCTCCATTCTTGTACTTATGGAGGCATTGTGACTTTTGTATTTAATTCCGATGCGATTTCTGTGTTTCATCGTCAATCTGAAGGTCCAAGGAATGCATTGAACCTGCAGTGGTGTATCGCAAACTAATACCGGTCTCACAGGGTGTGCTCAAAACACCGACTGTAAGAAGAGTCTCTGTTCTTGTACTTCAGGGGGCACTGTGCCTTTTGTATTTAATTCTGAATAGATTTCTGTGTTTCATCGTCAATGTGAAGGTACGTGGAACACATTGAACCTGCACTGGAGAATCGGAAGCTAATACTGGTCTCACAGGAAAGGATCAAAGCACAGACTCTAAGAAGTCTCACTCTTCTTGCACTTATGGCGGCATTGTGACTTTTGTATTTAATTCCGATGCGATATCTATGTTTTATCGGCAATGTGAAGGTCCAAGGAATACATTGAACGTGCAGTGGTGCATCGGAAAATAATACTGGTCTCACAGGAAAGGATCACAACACAGACTTTAAGAACTGTCACCCTTCTAGCACTTAAGGCGGCATTGAGCGTTTTTTATTTAATTCCGATCAAATTTCAGTGTTTCATCGTCAATGTGTATGTCCAAGGAATACATTAAACCTGCAGTGATGTATCGCAAACTAATACTGGTCTCACAGGGAGTGCTCAAAACACCGACTGTAAGAAGAGTCTCTATTCTTGTACTTATGGAGGCATTGTGCCTTTTGTATTTAATTCCGATGCGATTTCTGTGTTTCATCGTCGATGTGAAGGTCCAAGGAATACATAGAACCTGCAGTGGTGTATCGGAAACTAATACTGGTCTCACAGGAAAGGTTCAAAGCACAGACTCTAAGAAGTCTCACTCTTCTACCACTTAAGGCGGCATTGAGCCTTTTTTATTTAATTCCGATCTAATTTCAGTGTTAAATCGTCAATGTGTATGTCCAAGGAATACATTGAAACTGCAGTGGTGTATCGCAAACTAATACTGGTCTCACAGGGAGTGCTCAAAACACCGACTGTAAGAAGATTCTCTAATCTTGTACTTATGGAGGCATTGTGCCTTTTGTATCTAATTCCGATGCGATTTCTGTGCGTCATCGTCAATGTGAAGGTCCAAGGAATACATTGAACCTTCAGTGGTGTATCGGAAACTATTACTGGTCTTACAGGAAAGGATCAAAGGACAGACTCTAAGATGTCTCACTCTTTTTGCACTTAAGGCGGCATTGAGCCTTTTGTATTTAATTCCGATCTAATTTCAGTGTTTCATCGTCAATGTGTATGTCCACGGAATACATTGAAACTGCAGTGGTGAATCGCAAACTAATACTGGTGTTACAGGGAGTGCTCAAAACACCGACTGTAAGAAGAGTCTCTATTCTTGTACTTACGGAGGCATTGTGCCTTTTGTATTTAATTCCGATGCGATTAATGTGTTTCATCGTCAATGTGAAGGTCCAAGGAATACATAGAACCTGCAGTGGTGTATCGGAAACTAATACTGGTCTCACAGGAAAGGATCAAAGCACAGACTCTAAGAAGTCTCACTCTTCTTGCTCTTAAGGCGGCATTGAGCCTTTTTTATTTAATTCCGATCTAATTTCAGTGTTTCATAGTCAATGTGTATGTCCAAGGAATACATTGAACCTGCAGTGGTGTATCGCAAACTAATACTGGTCTCACAGGGATTGCTCAAATCACCGACTGTAAGAAGAGTCACTATTTTTGTACTTATGGAGGCATTGTGCCTTTTGTATTTAATTCCAATGCGATTTCTGTGTTTCATCGTCAATGTGAAGGTCCAAGGAATACATAGAACCTGCAGTGGTGTATCGGAAACTAATACTGGTCTCACAGGGAAGGATCAATGCACAGACTCTAAGAAGTCTCACTCTTCTTGCACTTATGGCGGCATTATGGCTGTTGTATTTATCTCCGATGTGATTTCTGTGTTTCATCGTCAATGTGAAGGTCCAAGGAATTCATTGAACCTGCAGTGGTGTATCGGAAACTAATGCTGGTCTCTCAGGGAATGCTCAAAGCACCGACTGTAAGAAGAGTCTCTGTTCTTGTACTTAAAGTGGCAATGTGCCTTTTGTATTTAATTCTGACGCTATTTCTGAGTTTTGTCGTCAATGTGAACGTCCAAGGAATACATTTAACCTGCAGTGGTGTGTCGGAAACTAATACTGGTCTCTCAGGGAATGCTCAAAGCACCGACTGTAAGAAGAATCTCTATTCTTGTACTTAAAGTGGCGTTGTGCCTTTTGTATTTAGTTCTGACGCTATTTCTGAGTTTCGTCGCCAATGTAAACGTCCAAGGAATACATTGAACCTGCAGTGGTGTCTCGGAAACTAATACTGGTCTCACAGGGAATGCTCAAAACACCGATTGTAAGAAGAGTCTCTATTCTTGTACGTAAGGCGGCATTGTGCCTTTTGTATTTAATTCCGATGCGATTTCTGTGTTTCATCGTCAATGTGAAGGTCCAAGGAAAACATTGAACCTGCAGTGGTGTATCGGAAACTAATACTGGTCTCACAGGGAATGCTCAAAACACCGACTGTAAGAAGAGTCTCTATTCTTGTACTTAAGGCTGCATTGTGCCTTTTGTATTTAATTCCGACGTGATTTCTGAGTTTCATCGTCAATGTGAAGGTCCAAGGAATACATTTAACCTGCAGTGGTGTGTCGGAAACTAATACTGGTCTCTCAGGGAATGCTCAAAGCAGCGACTGTAAGAAGAGTCTCAGTTCTTGTACTTAAGGTGGCCTTGTGTCTTTTGTATTTAATTCCGACGCGATTTCTGAGTTTCGTCGTCAATGTGAAGGTCCAAGGAATACATTGAACCTGCAGTGGTCTATCGCAAACTAATACTGGTCTCACAGGGAATGCTCAAAACACCGACTGTAAGAAGTGGCTCTATTATTGTACGTATGGCGGCATTGTGCCTTTTGTATTTAATTCCGATGCGATTTCTGTGTTTCATCCTCAATGTGAAGGTCCAAGGAATACATTGATCCTGCAGTGGTGTATCGGAAACTAATACTGGTCTCACAGGAAAGGATGAAAGCACAGACTATAAGAAGTCTCACTCTTTTTGCACTTAAGTCGGCATTGAGCCTTTTGTATTTAATTCCGATGCGATTTCTGTGTTTCATCGTCAATCTGAAGGTCCAAGGAATACATAGAACCTGCAGTGGTGTATCGGAAACTAATACTGGTCTCACAGGAAAGGATCACTGCACAGACTCTAAGAAGCCTCACTCTTCTTGCACTTAAGGCGGCATTGAGCCTTTTGTACTTAATTCCGATGCTATTTCTGTGTTTCATCGTCAACGTGAAGGTCCAAGGAATACATAGAACCTGCAGTGGTGTATCGGAAACTAATCTTGGTCTCACAGGAAAGGATCAAAGCACAGACTCTAAGAAGTTTCACTCTTCTTGCACTTAAGGCGGTATTGAGCCTTTTTTATTTAATTCCGATCAAATTTCAGTGTTTCATAGTCAATGTGTATGTCCAAGGAATACATTTCACCTGCAGTGGTGTATCGCAAACTAATACTGGTTTCACAGGGAGTGCTAAAAACACCGACTGTAAGAAGAGTCTCTATTCTTGTACTTCTGGAGGCATTGTGCCTTTTGTATTTAATTCCGATGCGATTTCTGTGTTTCATCGTCAATGTGAAGGTCCCAGGAATACATAGAACCTGCAGTGGTGTATCGGAAACTTATACTGGTCTCACAGGAAAGGATCAAAGCACAGACTCTAAGAAGTCTCTCTCTTCTTGATCTTAAGGCGGCATTGAGCCTTTTTTATTTAATTCCGATCTAATTTCAGTTTTTCATAGTCAATGTGTATGTTCAAGGAGTACGTTGAACCTGCAGTGGTGTATCGCAAACTAATACTGGTCTCACAGGGAGTGCTCAAAACACCGACTGTAAGAAGAGTCTCTATTCTTGTACTTATGGAGGCATTGTGCCTTTTGTATTTAATTCCGATGCGATTTCTGTGTTTCATCGTCAATGTGAAGGTCCAAGGAATACATAGAACCTGCAGTGGTGTATCGGAAACTAATACTGGTCTCACAGGAAAGGATCGATGCACAGACTCTAAGAAGTCTCACTCTTCTTGCACTTATGGCGGCATTGTGGCTGTTGTTTTTATCTCCGATGTGATTTAGGTGTTTCATCGTCAATGTGAAGGTCCAAGGAATACTTCGAACCTGCAGTGGTGTATCGGAAATTAATACTGGTCTCACAGGAAAGGATCAAAGCACAGACTCTAAGAAGTCTCACTCTTCTTGCACTTAAGGCGGCATTGAGACTTTTTTATTTAATTCCGATCTAATTTCAGTGTTTCATCGTCAATGTGCATGTCCAAGGAATACATTGTACATGCAGTGGTGTATCGCAGACTAATACTGGTCTCACAGGGAGTGCTGAAAACTCCGAATGTAAGAGGAGTCTCAATTCTTGTACTTATGGAGGCATTGGGCCCTTTGTATTTAATTCCGATGCGATTTCTGTGTTTCATCGTCAATGTGAAGGTCCAAGGAATACATTGAACCTGCAGTGGTCTATCGCAAACTAATACTGGTCTCACAGGGAATGCTCAAAACACCGACTGTAAGAAGAGTCTCTATTATTGTACGTATGGCGGCATTGTGCCTTTTGTATTTAATTCCGATGCGATTTCTGTGTTTCATCGTCAATGTGAAGGTCCAAGGAATACAATGAACCTGCAGTGGTGTATCGGAAACTAATACTGGTCTCACAGGAAAGGATCAATGCACAGACTCTAAGAAGTCTCACTCTTCTTGCACTTAAGGCAGCATTGTGCCTTTTGTATTTAATTCCGATGTAATTTCAGTGTTTCATCGTCAATGTGTATGTGCAAGGAATACATTGAACCTGCAGTGGTGTATCGCAAACTAATACTGCTCTCACAGGGAATGCTCATAGCACCGACTGTAAGAAGAGTCTCTGTTCTTGTACTTCAGGTGGCATTGTGCCTTTTGTATTTAATTCCGATGCGATTTCTGTGTTTCATCGTCAATGTGAAGGTACAAGGAATACATTGAACCTGCAGTGGAGAATCGGAAACTAATACTAGTCTTGCAGGAAAGGATCAAAGCACAGACTCTAAGAAGTCTCACTCTTCTTGCACTTAAGGCCGTATTGTGCCTTTTGTATTTAATTCCGATGCGATTTCTGTGTTTTAACGTCAATTTGAAGGTCCAAGGAATACATTGAACCTGCCGTGGTGCATCGGAAAATAATACTGGTCTCACAGGAAAGGATCAAATCACAGACTCTAAGAAGTGTCACTCTTCTTGCACTTAAGGCGGCATTGTGCCATTTGAACTTAATTCCGATGCGATATCTGTGTTTCATCGTCAACGTGAAGGTCCAAGGGGTACATAGAACCTGCAGTGGTGTATCGTAAACTAATACTGGTCTCACAGGAAAGGATCAAAGCACAGACTCTAAAAAGTCTCAGTCTTCTTGCACTTAAGGCATCATTGTGCCTTTTGTATTTAATTCCAATGCGATTTCAGTGTTTCATCGTCAATGTGAAGGTCCAAGGAGTGCATTGAACCTGCAGTGGTGTATCGGAAACTAATACTGGTCTCACAGGAAAGGATCAAAGCACAGACTCTAAGAAGTCTCACTCTTCTTGCACTTAAGGCGGCATTGAGCCTTTTTTATTTAATTCCGATGCGATTTCAGTGTTTCATCGTCAATTTGTATGTCCAAGGAGTACATTGAAATTGCAGTGGTGTATCGCAAACTAATACTGGTCTCACAGGGAGTGCTCAAAACTCCGACTGTAAGAAGAGTCTCTATTCTTGTACTTATGGAGGCATTGCGCCTTTTGTAGGTAATTGTGATGCGATTTCTGTGTTTCATCGTCTATGTGAAGGTCCAAGGAATACATAGAACCAGCAGTGGTGTATCGGAAACTAATACTGGTCTCACAGGAAAGGATCAAAGCACAGACTCTAAGAAGTCTCACTCTTCTTGCACTTAAGGCGGCATTGAGCCTTTTTTATTTAATTCCGATCTAATTTCAGTGTTTCATCGTCAATGTGTATGTCCAAGGAGTACATTGAACCTGCAGTGGTGTATCGCAAACTAATACTGGTCTCACAGGGAGTGCTCAAAACACCGACTGTAAGAAGAGTCACTATTCTTGTACTTATGGAGGCATTGTGACTTTTGTATTTAATTCGGATGCGACTTCTGTGTTTCATCGTCAATGTGAAGGTCCAAGGAATACATAGAACCTGCAGTGGTGTATCGGAAACTAATACTGGTCTCACAGGAAAGGATCAAAGCACAGACTCTAAGAAGTCTCACTCTTCTTGCATTTAAGGCATCATTGAGCCTTATTTTTTTTTAATTCCGATCTAATTTCAGTGTTTTATCGTCAATGTGTATGTCCAAGGAATACATTGAACCTGCAGTGGTGTATCGCAAACTAATACTGGTCTCACAGGGAGTGCTCAATCACCGACTGTAAGAATAGTCTCTATTCTTGTACTTATGGAGGCATTGTGCCTTTTGTATTTAATTCCGATGCGATTTCTGTGTTTCATCGTCAATGTGAAGGTCCGAGGAATACATAGAACCTGCAGTAGTGTATCGGAAACTAATACTGGTCTCACAGGAAAGGATCAAAGCACAGACTCTAAAAAGTCTCACTCTTCTTGCACTTAAAGCGGCATTGAGCCTTTTTTATTTATTTCCGATCTAATTTAAGTGTTTCATCGTCAATGTGTATGTCCAAGGAATACATTGAACCTGCAGTGGTGTATCGCAAACTAATACTGGTCTCACAGGGAGTGCTCGAAACACCGACTGTAAGAAGAGTCTCTATTCTTGTACTTATGGAGGTATTGTGCCTTTTGTATTTAATTCCGATGCGATTTCTATGTTTAATCGTCAATGTGAAGGTCCAAGGAATACATAGAACCTGCAGTAGTGTATCGGAAACTAATACTGGTCTCACAGGAAAGGATCAAAGCACAGACTCTAAAAAGTCTCACTCTTCTTGCACTTAAGGCGGCATTGAGCCTTTTTTATTTAATTCCGATCTAATTTCAGTGTTTCATCGTCAATGTGTATGTCCAAGGAATACATAGAACCTGCAGTGGTGTATCGGAAACTAATACTGGTCTCACAGGAAAGGATCAAAGTACAAACTCTAAGAAGTCTCACTGTTCTTGCACTTAAGGCGGCATCGAGCCTTTTTATTTAATTCCGATCTAATTTCAGTGTTTCATTGTCAATGTGTATGTCCAAGGAATACATTGAACCTGCAGTGGTGTATCGCAAACTAATACTGGTCTCACAGGGAGTGCTCAAAACACCGACTGTAAGAAGAGTCTCCATTCTTGTACTTATGGAGGCATTGTGCCTTTTGTATTTAATTAAGATGCGATTACTGTGTTTCATCGTCAATGTGAAGGTCCAAGGAATACATAGAACCTGCAGTGGTGTATCGGAAACTAATACTGGTCTCCCAGGAAAGGATCGATGCACAGACTCTAAGAAGTCTCACTCTTCTTGCACTTATGGCGGCATTGTGGCTGTTGAATTTATCTCCGATGTGATTTCAGTGTTTCATCGTCAATGTGAAGGTCCAAGGAATACTTCGAACCTGCAGTGGTGTATCGGAAACTAACACTGGTCTCACAGGAAAGGATCAAAGCACAGACTCTAAGAAGTCTCACTCTTCTTGCACTTAAGACGGCATTGAGCCTTTCTTATTTAAATCCGATCTAATTTCAGTGTTTCATCATCAATGTGTATGACCAAGGAATACATTGTACCTGCAGTGGTGTATCGCAAACTAATACTGGTCTCACAGTGACTGCTCAAAACTCCGACTGTAAGAGGAGTCTCTATTCTTGTACTTATGGAGGCATTGTGCCTTTTGTATTTAATTCCGATGCGATTTCTGTGTTTCATCGTCGATGTGAAGGTCCAAGGAATGCATTGAAACTGCAGTGGTGTATCGCAAACTAATACTGGTCCCACAGGGTGTGCTCAAAACACCGACTGTAAGAAGGGTCTCTGTTCTTGTACTTCAGGTGGCATTGTGCCTTTTGTATTTAATTCCGATGAGATTTCTGTGTTTCAACGTCAATGTGAAGGTACAAGGAATACATTGAACCTGCACTGGAGAATCGGAAACTAATACTGGTCTCACAGGAAAGGATCAAAGCACAGACTCTAAGAAGTCTCACTCTTCTTGCACTTAAGGCGGCATTGTGCCTTTTGTATTTAATTCCGATGCGATTTCTGTGTTTTATCGGCAATGTGAAGGTACAAGGAATACATTGAACCTGCACTGGAGAATCGGAAACTAATACTGGTCTCACAGGAAAGGAACAAAGCACAGACTCTAAGAAGTCTCACTCTTCTAGCACTTAAGGCGGCATTGAGCCTTTTTTATTTAATTCCGATCAAATTTCAGTGTTTCATCGTCAATGTGTATGTCCAAGGAATACATTTAACCTGCAGTGATGTATCGCAAACTAATACTGGTCTCACAGGGAGTGCTCAAAACACCGACTGTAAGAAGAGTCTCTATTCTTGTACTTATGGAGGCATTGAGCCTTTTGTATTTAATTCCGATGCGATTTCTGTGTTTCATCGTCGATGTGAAGGTCCAAGGAATACATAGAACCTGCAGTGGTGTATCGGAAACTAATGCTGGTCTCACAGGAAAGGTTCAAAGCACAGACTCTAAGAAGTCTCACTCTTCTTGCACTTAAGGCGGCATTGTGCCTTTTGTATTTAATTCCGATGCAATTTCTGTGTTTCATCGTCAATGTGAAGGTCCAAGGAATACATAGAACCTGCAGTGGTGTATCGGAAACTAATACTGGTCTCACAGGAAAGGATCAAAGCACAGACTCTAAGATGTCTCACTCTTTTTGCACTTAAGGCGGCATTGAGCCTTTTTTATTTAATTCCGATCTCATTTCAGTGTTTCATCGTCAATGTGTATGTCCACGTAATACATTGAACCTGCAGTGGTGTATCGCAAACTATTACTGGTCTTACAGGGAGTGCTCAAAACACCGACTGTAAGAAGAGTCTCTATTCTTGTACTTATTGAGGCATTGTGCCTTTTGGATTTAATTCCGATGCGATTTCTGTGTTTCATCGTCAATGTGAAGGTCCAAGGAATACATAGAACCTGCAGTGGTGTATCGGAAACTAATACTGGTCTCACAGGAAAGGATCAATGCACAGACTCTAAGAAGTCTCAATCTTCTGCACTTATGGCGGCATTGTGGCTGTTGTATTTATCTCCGAAGTGATTTCTGTGTTTCATCGTCAATGTGAAGGTCCAAGGAATACATCGAACCTGCAGTGGTGTATCGGAAACTAATACTGGTCTCACAGGAAAGGATCAAAGCACAGACTCTAGGAAGTCTCACTCTTCTTGCACTAAAGGCGGCATTGTGCCTTTTGTATTTAATTCCGATGCGATTTCTGTGTTTTATCGTCAATGTGAAGGTCCAAGGAATACATTGAACCTGCAGTGGTGAATCGGATAATAATACTGGTCTCACAGGGAAGGATCAAATCAAAGACTCTATGAAGTGTCTCTCTTCTTGCACTTAAGGCGGCATTGTGCCTTTTGTACTTAATTCCGATGCGATTTCTGTCTTTCATCGTCAACGTGTAGGTCCAAGGAATACATAGAACCTGCAGTTTTGTATCGGAAACTAATAATGGTCTCACAGGAAAGGATCTAAGCACAGACTCTAAGAAGTCTCAGTCTTCTTGCACTTAAGGCATCATTGTGCTTTTTGTATTTAATTCCGATGCGATTTCAGTGTTTCATCGTCAATGTGAAGGTCCAAGGAATTCATTGAACCTGCAGTGGTGTATCGGAAACTAAAACTGGTCTCTCAGGGATTGCTCAAAGCACCGACTGTAAGAAGAGTCTCTGTTCTTGTACTTAAAGTGGCGTTGTGCCTTTTGTATTTAATTCTGATGCTATTTCCGAGTTTCGTCGTCAATGTGAACGTCCAAGGAATACATTGAACCTGCAGTGGTGTCTCGGAAACTAATACTGGTCTCACAGGGAATGCTCAAAACACTGACTGTAAGAAGAGTCTATTCTTGTACTTAAGGCTGCATAGTGCCTTTTGTATTTAATTCCGACGCGATTTCTGAGTTTCATCGTCAATGTGAAGGTCCAAGGAATACACTGAACCTGCAGTGGTGTATCGGAAAGTAATACTGGTCTCACAGGAAAGGATCAATGCACAGACTCTAAGAAGTCTCACTCTTCTTGCACTTAAGGCGGCATTGTGCCTTTTGTATTTAATTCCGATGCGATTTCTGTGTTTTACCGTCAATTTGAAGGTCCAAGGAATACATTGAACCTGCAGTGGTGCATCGGAAAATAATACTGGTCTCACAGGAAAGGATCAAATCACAGACTCTAAGAAGTGTCACTCTTCTTGCACTTAAGGCGGCATTGTGCCATTTGTACTTATTTCCGATGCGATATCTGTGTTTCATCGTCAACGTGAAGGTCCAAGGAGTACATAGAACCTGCAGTGGTGTATCGTAAACTAATACTGGTCTCACAGGAAAGGATCAAAGCACAGACTCTAAGAAGTCTCACTCTTCTTGCACTTAAGGCGGCATTGGGCCTTTTTTATTTAATTCCGATCTATTTTCAGTGTTTCATCGTCAATGTGTATGTCCACGGAATACATTGAACGTGCAGTGGTGTATCGCAAACTAATACTGGTCTTACAGGGAGTGCTCAAAACACCGACTGTAAGAAGAGTCTCTATTCTTGTACTTATGGAGGCATTGTGCCTTTTGTATTTAATTCCGATGCGATTTCTGTGTTTCATCGTCAATGTGAAGGTCCAAGGAATACATAGAACCTGCAGTGGTGTATCGGAAACTAATACTGGTCTCACAGGAAAGGATCAAAGCACAGACTCTGAGAAGTCTCTTTCTTCTTGCTCTTAAGGCGGCATTGGGCATTTTTTATTTACTTCCGATCTAATTTCAGTGTTTCATAGTCAATGTGTATGTCCACGGAATACATTGAACCTGCAGTGGTGTATCGCCAACTAATACTGGTCTCACAGGGATTGCTCAAATCACCGACTGTAAGAAGAGTCTCTATTCTTGTACTTATGGAGGCATTGTGCCTTTTGTATTTAATTCCGATGCGATTTCTGTGTTTCATCGTCAATGTGAAGGTCCAAGGAATGCATTGAAACTGCAGTGGTGTATCGCAAACTAATACTGGTCTCACAGGGAGTGCTCAAAGCACCGAATGTAAGAAGAGCCTCTATTCTTGTACTTAAGGTGGCATTGTGCCTTTTGTATTTAATTCCGACGCGATTTCTGAGTTTCATCGTCAATGTGAAGGTCCAAGGAATGCATTGAACCTGCAGTGGTGTATCGCAAACTAATACTGGTCTCACAGGGTGTTCTCAAAACACCGACTGTAAGAACAGTCTCTGTTCTTGTACTTCAGGTGGCATTGTGCCATTTGTATTTAATTCCGATGAGATTTCTGTGTTTCATCGTCAATGTGAAGGTACAAGGAATACATTGAACCTGCACTGGAGAATCGGAAACTAATACTGGTCTCACAGGAAAGGATCAAAGCACAGACTCTAAGAAGTCTCACTCTTCTTGCACTTAAGGCGGCATTGTGCCTTTTGTATTTAATTCCGATGTGATTTCTGTGTTTTATCGGCAATGTGAAGGTCCAAGGAATACATTGAACCTGCAGTGGTGCATCGGAAAATAATACTGGTCTCACAGGAAAGGATCAAAGCACAGACTCTAAGAAGTCTCAGTCCTCTTGCACTTAAGGCATCATTGTCCCTTTGGTATTTAATTCCGATGCGATTTCATTGTTTCATCGTCAATGTGAAGGTCCAAGGAATGCATTGTACCTGCAGTGGTGTATCGCAAACTAATACTGGTCTCACAGGAAAGGATCAAAGCACAGACTCTAAGAAGTCTCACTCTTCTTGCACTTAAGGCGCCATTGAGCCTTTTTTATATAATTCCGATCTAATTTCAGTGTTTCATCGTCAATGTGTATGTCCAAGGAATACATTGAACCTGCAGTGGTGTATCGCAAACTAATACTGGTCTTACAGGGAGTGCTCAAAACACCGACTGCAAGAAGAGTCTCTATTCTTGTACTTATGGAGGCATTGTGCCTTTTATATTTAATTCCGATGCGATTTCTGTGCTTCATCGTCAATGTGAAGGTCCAAGGAATGCATTGTACCTGCAGTGGTGTATCGCAAACTAATACTGGTCTCACAGGAAAGGATCAAAGCACAGACTCTAAGAAGTCTCACTCTTCTTGCACTTAAGGCGGCATTGAGCATTTTTATTTAATTCCGATCAAATTTCACTGTTTCATCGTCAATGTGTATGTCCAAGGAATACATTGAACCTGCAGTGGTGTATCGCAAACTAATACTGGTCTCACATGGAGTTCTCAAATCACCGACTGGAAGAAGAGTCTCTATTCTTGTACTTATGGAGGCATTGTGCCTTTTGTATTTAATTCCGATGCGATTTCTGCGTTTCATCGTCAATGTGAAGGTCAAAGGAATGAATTGAACCTGCAGTGGTGTATCGGAAACTAATACTGGTCTCACAGGAAAGGATCAAAGCACAGACTCTAAGAAGTCTCTCTCTTCTTGCACTTAAGGCGGCATTGTGCCTTTTGTATTTAATTCCGATGCGATTTCTGTGTTTCATCGTCAATGTGAAGGTCCAAGGAATACATTGAACCTGCAGTGGTGAATCGGATAATAATACTGGTCTCACAGGAAAGGATCAAATCAAAGACTCTATGAAGTGTCTCTCTTCTTGCTCTTAAGGCGACATTGTGCCTTTTGTACTTAATTCCGATGCGATTTCTGTGTTTCATCGTCAACGTGAAGGTCCAAGGAATACGTAGAACCTGCAGTTTTGTATCGGAAACTAATAATGGTCTCACAGGAAAGGATCAAAGCACAGA
This sequence comes from Schistocerca americana, assembly GCF_021461395.2. Classification (NCBI taxonomy): domain Eukaryota; kingdom Metazoa; phylum Arthropoda; class Insecta; order Orthoptera; family Acrididae; genus Schistocerca; species Schistocerca americana. Next base: position 625,580,773 of record NC_060124.1, on the reverse strand, counting down.
CTCTAAGAAGTCTCAGTCTTCTTGCACTTAAGGCATCATTGTGCTTTTTGTATTTAATTCCAATGCGATTTCAGTGTTTCATCGTCAATGTGAAGGTCCAAGGAATTCATTGAACCTGCAGTGGTGTATCGGAAACTAAAACTGTTCTCTCAGGGATTGCTCAAAGCACCGACTGTAAGAAGAGTCTGTGTTCTTGTACTTAAAGTGGCGTTGTGCCTTTTGCATTTAATTCTGATGCTATTTCCGAGTTTCGTCGTCAATGTGAACGTCCAGGGAATACATTGAACCTGCTGTGGTGTCTCGGAAACTAATACTGGTCTCACAGGGAATGCTCAAAACACCGACTGTAAGAAGAGCTACTATTCTTGTACTTAAGGCTGCATTGTGCCTTTTGTATTTAATTCCCACGCGATTTCTGAGTTTCATCGTCAATGTGAAGGTCCAAGGAATACACCGAACCTGCAGTGGTGTATCGGAAAATAATACTGGTCTCACAGGAAAGGATCAAATCACAGACTCTAAGAAGTGTCACTCTTCTTGCACTTAAGGCGGCATTGTGCCATTTGTACTTATTTCCGATGCGATATCTGTGTTTCATCGTCAACGTGAAGGTCCAAGGAGTACATAGAACCTGCAGTGGTGTATCGTAAACTAATACTTGTCTCACAGGAAAGGATCAAAGCACAGACTCTAAGAAGTCTGAGTCTTCTTGCACTTAAGGCATCAGTGTGCCTTTTGTATTTAATTCCGATGCGATTTCAGTGTTTCATCGTCAATGTGAAGGTCCAAGGAATACATTGAACCTGCAGTGGTGTATCGGAAACTAATACTGGTCTCACAGGAAAGGTTCAAAGCACAGACTCTAAGAAGTCTCACTCTTCTAGCACTTAAGTCGGCGTTGAGCCTTTTTTATTTAATTCCGATCTAATTTCAGTGTTTCATCGTCAATGTGTATGTCCAAGGAATACATTGAAACTGCAGTGGTGTATCGCAAACTAATACTGGTCTCACAGGGAGTTCTCAAAACACCGACTGTAAGAAGAGTCTCTATTCTTGCACTTAAGTCGGCATTGTGCCTTTTGTACTTAATTCCGATGCGATTTCTGTGTTTCATCGTCAATGTGAAGGTACAAGGAATACATTGAACCTGCATTGGAGATTCGGAAACTAATACTGGTCTCACAGGAAAGGATCAAAGCACAGACTCTAAGAAGTCTCACTCTTCTTGCACTTAAGGCGGCATTGTGCCTTTTGTACTTAATTCCGAAGCGATTTCTGTGTTTCATCGTTAACGTGAAGGTCCAAGGAATACATAGAACCTGCAGTTTTGTATCGGAAACTAATACTGGTCTGGCAGGAAAGGATCAAAGCACAGACTCTAAGAAGTCTCAGTCTTCATGCACTTAAGGCATCATTGTTCCTTTTCTATTTAATTCCGATGCGATTTCAGTGTTTCATCGTCAATGTGAAGGTCCAAGGAATTCATTGAACCTGCAGTGGTGTATCGGAAACTAATACTGGTCTCTCAGGGAATGCTCAAAGCACCGACTGTAAGAAGAGTCTCTGTTCTTGTACTTATAGTGGCGTTGTGCCTTTTGTATTTAATTCTGACGCTATTTCTGAGTTTCGTCGTCAATGTGAACGTCCAAGGAATACATTGAACCTGCAGTGGTGTCTCAGAAACTAATACTGGTCTCACAGGCAATGCTCAAAACACTGACAGTGAGAGGAGTCTCTATTCTTGTACTTAAGGTGGCATTGTGCCTTTTGTATTTAATTCCGACGCGATTTCTGAGTTTCGTCGTCAATGTGGATTCCCAAGGAATACATTGAACTTGCAGTGGTGTATCGCAAACTAATACTGGTCTCACAGGGAATGCTCAAAACACCGACTGTAAGAAGGGTCTCTATTCTTGTACTTAAGGCTGCATTGTGCCTTTTGTATTTAATTCCGACGGGATTTCTGAGTTTCATTGTCAATGTGAAGGTCCAAGGAATACATTTAATCAGCAGTGGTGTATCGCAAACTAATACTGGTCTCACGGGGAGTGCTCAAATCACCGACTGTAAGAAGAGTCTCCATTCTTGTACTTATGGAGGCATTGTGCCTTTTGTATTTAATTCCGATGCGATTTCTGTGTTTCATCGTCAATGTGAAGGTCCAAGGAATGCATTGAAACTGCAGTGGTGTATCGCAAACTAATACTGGTCTCACAGGGAGTGCTCAAAGCACCGAATGTAAGAAGAGCCTCTATTCTTGTACTTAAGGTGGCATTGTGCCTTTTGTATTTAATTCCGACGCGATTTCTGAGTTTCATCGTCAATGTGAAGGTCCAAGGAATGCATTGAACCTGCAGTGGTGTATCGCAAACTAATACTGGTCTCACAGGGTGTTCTCAAAACACCGACTGTAAGAAGAGTCTCTGTTCTTGTACTTCAGGTGGCATTGTGCCATTTGTATTTAATTCCGATGAGATTTCTGTGTCTCATCGTCAATGTGAAGGTACAAGGAATACATTGAACCTGCACTGGAGAATCGGAAACTAATACTGGTCTCACAGGAAAGGATCAAAGCACAGACTCTAAGAAGTGTCACTCTTCTTGCACTTAAGGCGCCATTGAGCCTTTTTTATATAATTCCGATCTAATTTCAGTGTTTCATCGTCAATGTGTATGTCCAAGGAATACATTGAACCTGCAGTGGTGTATCGCAAACTAATACTGGTCTTACAGGGAGTGCTCAAAACACCGACTGCAAGAAGAGTCTCTATTCTTGTACTTATGGAGGCATTGTGCCTTTAATATTTAATTCCGATGCGATTTCTGTGCTTCATCGTCAATGTGAAGGTCCAAGGAATGCATTGTACCTGCAGTGGTGTATCGCAAACTAATACTGGTCTCACAGGAAAGGATCAAAGCACAGACTCTAAGAAGTCTCACTCTTCTTGCACTTAAGGCGGCATTGAGCATTTTTTATTTAATTCCGATCAAATTTCACTGTTTCATCGTCAATGTGTATGTCCAAGGAATACATTGAACCTGCAGTGGTGTATCGCAAACTAATACTGGTCTCACATGGAGTTCTCAAATCACCGACTGGAAGAAGAGTCTCTATTCTTGTACTTATGGAGGCATTGTGCCTTTTGTATTTAATTCCGATGCGATTTCTGCGTTTCATCGTCAATGTGAAGGTCAAAGGAATGAATTGAACCTGCAGTGGTGTATCGGAAACTAATACTGGTCTCACAGGAAAGGATCAAAGCACAGACTCTAAGAAGTCTCTCTCTTCTTGCACTTAAGGCGGCATTGTGCCTTTTGTATTTAATTCCGATGCGATTTCTGTGTTTCATCGTCAAAGTGAAGGTCCAAGGAATACATTGAACCTGCAGTGGTGAATCGGATAATAATACTGGTCTCACAGGAAAGGATCAAATCAAAGACTCTATGAAGTGTCTCTCTTCTTGCTCTTAAGGCGACATTGTGCCTTTTGTACTTAATTCCGATGCGATTTCTGTGTTTCATCGTCAACGTGAAGGTCCAAGGAATACGTAGAACCTGCAGTTTTGTATCGGAAACTAATAATGGTCTCACAGGAAAGGATCAAAGCACAGACTCTAAGAAGTCTCAGTCTTCTTGCACTTAAGGCATCATTGTGCTTTTTGTATTTAATTCCAATGCGATTTCAGTGTTTCATCGTCAATGTGAAGGTCCAAGGAATTCATTGAACCTGCAGTGGTGTATCGGAAACTAAAACTGGTCTCTCAGGGATTGCTCAAAGCACCGACTGTAAGAAGAGTCTCTGTTCTTGTACTTAAAGTGGCGTTGTGCCTTTTGTATTTAATTCTGATGCTATTTCCGAGTTTCGTCGTCAATGTGAACGTCCAAGGAATACATTGAACCTGCAGTGGTGTCTCGGAAACTAATACTGGTCTCACAGGGAATGCTCAAAACACCGACTGTAAGAAGAGCTGCTATTCTTGTACTTAAGGCTGCATTGTGCCTTTTGTATTTAATTCCCACGCGATTTCTGAGTTTCATCGTCAATGTGAAGGTCCAAGGAATACACTGAACCTGCAGTGGTGTATCGGAAACTAATACTGGTCTCACAGGAAAGGATCAATGCACAGACTCTAAGAAGTCTCACTCTTCTTGCACTTAAGGCGGCATTGTGCCTTTTGTATTTAATTCCGATGCGATTTCTGTGTTTTACCGTCAATTTGAAGGTCCAAGGAATACATTGAACCTGCAGTGGTGTATCGGAAAATAATACTGGTCTCACAGGAAAGGATCAAATCACAGACTCTAAGAAGTGTCACTCTTCTTGCACTTAAGGCGGCATTGTGCCATTTGTACTTATTTCCGATGCGATATCTGTGTTTCATCGTCAACGTGAAGGTCCAAGGAGTACATAGAACCTGCAGTGGTGTATCGTAAACTAATACTTGTTTCACAGGAAAGGATCAAAGCACAGACTCTGAGAAGTCTGAGTCTTCTTGCACTTAAGGCATCAGTGTGCCTTTTGTATTTAATTCCGATGCGATTTCAGTGTTTCATCGTCAATGTGACGGTCCAAGGAATACATTGAACCTGCAGTGGTGCATCGGAAACTAATACTGGTCTCACAGGAAAGGATCAAAGCACAGACTCTAAGAAGTCTCACTCTTCTTGCACTTAAGGCGGCATTGGGCCTTTTTTATTTAATTCCGATGCGATTTCAGTGTTTCATCGTCAATGTGTATGTCAAGGAGTACATTGAACCTGCAGTGGTGCATCGCAAACTAATACTGGTCTCACAGGGAGTGCTCAAAACTCCGACTGTAAGAAGAGTCACTATTCTTGTACTTATGGAGGCATTGTGCCTTTTGTATTTAATTCCGATGCGATTTCTGTGTTTCACCGTCGATGTGAAGGTCCAAGGAATACATAGAACCTGCAGTGGTGTATCGGAAACTAATACTGGTCTCACAGGAAAGGTTCAAAGCACAGACTCTGAGAAGTCTCACTCTTCTTGCTCTTAAGGCGGCATTGAGCCTTTTTTATTTACTTCCGATCTAATTTCAGTGTTTCATAGTCAATGTGTATGTCCAAGGAATATATTGAACCTGCAGTGGTGTATCGCAAACTAATACTGGTCTCACAGGGATTGCTCAAATCACCGACTGTAAGAAGAGTCTCTATTCTTGTACTTATGCAGGCATTGTGCCTTTTTTATTTAATTCCGATGCGATTTCTGTGTTTCATCGTCAATGTGAAGGTCCAAGAAATACATTGAACATGCAGTGGTGTATCGGAAACTAATACTGGCCTCATAGGAAAGGATCAAAGCACAGACTCTAAGAAGTCTCACTCTTCTTGCACTTAAGGCGGCATTGGGCCTTTTTTATTTAATTCCGATGCGATTTCTGTGTTTCATCGTCAATGTGAAGGTCCAAGAAATACATTGAACCTGCAGTGGTGTATCGGAAACTAATACTGGCCTCATAGGAAAGGATCAAAGCACAGACTCTAAGAAGTCTCACTCTTCTTGCACTTAAGGCGGCATTGGGCCTTTTTTATTTAATTCCGATGCGATTTCTGTGTTTCATCGTCAATGTGTATGTCCAAGGAGTACATTGAACCTGCAGTGGTGTATCGCAAACTAATACTGGTCTCACAGGGAGTGCTCAATACACCGACTGTAAGAAGAGTCTCTATTCTTGCACTTAAGTCGGCATTGTGCCTTTTGTACTTAATTCCGATGCGATTTCTGTGTTTCATCGTCAATGTGAATGTACAAGGAATACATTGAACCTGCAGTGGTGTATCGGAAACTAATACTGGTCTCTCAGGGAATGCTCAAAGCACCGACTGTAAGAAGAGTCTCTGTTCTTGTACTTAAAGTGGCGTTGTGCCTTTTGTATTTAATTCTGACGCTATTTCTGAGTTTCGTCGTCAATGTGAACGTCCAAGGAATACATTGAACCTGCAGTGGTGTCTCGGAAACTAATACTTGTCTCACAGGGAATGCTCAAAACACTGACTGTAAGAAGAGTCTATTCTTGTACTTAAGGTGGCATTCTTCCTTTGTATTTAATTCCGACGCGATTTCTGAGTTTCGTCGTCAATGTGAAGGTCCAAGGAATACATTGAACTTGCAGTGGGGTATCGCAAACTAATACTGGTCTCACAGGGAATGCTCAAAACACCGACTGTAAGAAGAGTCTCTATTCTTGTACTTAAGGCTGCATTGTGCCTTTTGTATTTAATTCCGACGCGATTTCTGAGTTTCATCGTCAATGTGAAGGTCCAAGGAATACACTGAACCTGCAGTGGTGTATCGGAAACTAATACTGGTCTCACAGGAAAGGATCAATGCACAGACTCTAAGAAGTCTCACTCTTCTTGCACTTAAGGCGGCATTGTGCCATTTGTACTTATTTCCGATGCGATATCTGTGTTTCATCGTCAACGTGAAGGTCCAAGGAGTACATAGAACCTGCAGTGGTGTATCGTAAACTAATACTTGTCTCACAGGAAAGGATCAAAGCACAGACTCTAAGAAGTCTGAGTCTTCTTGCACTTAAGGCATCAGTGTGCCTTTTGTATTTAATTCCGATGCGATTTCAGTGTTTCATCGTCAATGTGAAAGTCCAAGGAATACATTGAACCTGCAGTGGTGCATCGGAAACTAATACTGGTCTCACAGGAAAGGATCAAAGCACAGACTCTAAGAAGTCTCACTCTTCTTGCACTTAAGGCGGCATTGGGCCTTTTTTATTTAATTCCGATGCGATTTCTGTGTTTCATCGTCAATGTGTATGTCCAAGGAGTACATTGAACCTGCAGTGGTGTATCGCAAACTAATACTGGTCTCACAGGGAGTGCTCAAAACTCCGACTGTAAGAAGAGTCTCTATTCTTGTACTTATGGAGGCATTGTGCCTTTTGTATTTAATTCCGATGCGATTTCTGTGTTTCACCGTCGATGTGAAGGTCCAAGGAATACATAGAACCTGCAGTGGTGTATCGGAAACTAATACTGGTCTCACAGGAAAGGTTCAAAGCACAGACTCTAAGAAGTCTCACTCTTCTAGCACTTAAGTCGGCATTGAGCCTTTTTTATTTAATTCCGATCTAATTTCAGTGTTTCATCGTCAATGTGTATGTCCAAGGAATACATTGAAACTTCAGTGGTGTACCGCAAACTAATACTGGTCTCACAGGGAGTTCTCAAAACACCGACTGTAAGAAGAGTCTCTAATCTTGTACATATGGAGGCATTGTGCCTTTTGTATTTAATTCCGATGCGATTTCTGTGTTTTACCGTCAATTTGAAGGTCCAAGGAATACATTGAACCTGCAGTGGTGTATCGGAAAATAATACTGGTCTCACAGGAAAGGATCAAATCACAGACTCTAAGAAGTGTCACTCTTCTTGCACTTAAGGCGGCATTGTGCCATTTGTACTTATTTCCGATGCGATATCTGTGTTTCATCGTCAACGTGAAGGTCCAAGGAGTACATAGAACCTGCAGTGGTGTATCGTAAACTAATACTTGTCTCACAGGAAAGGATCAAAGCACAGACTCTAAGAAGTCTGAGTCTTCTTGCACTTAAGGCATCAGTGTGCCTTTTGTATTCAATTCCGATGCGATTTCAGTGTTTCATCGTCAATGTGAAGGTCCAAGGAATACATTGAACCTGCAGTGGTGCATCGGACACTAATACTGGTCTCACAGGAAAGGATCAAAGCACAGACTCTAAGAAGTCTCACTCTTCTTGCACTTAAGGCGGCATTGGGCCTTTTTTATTTAATTCCGATGCGATTTCAGTGTTTCATCGTCAATGTGTATGTCAAGGAGTACATTGAACCTGCAGTGGTGCATCGCAAACTAATACTGGTCTCACAGGGAGTGCTCAAAACTCCGACTGTAAGAAGATTCTCTATTCTTGTACTTATGGAGGCATTGTGCCTTTTGTATTTAATTCCGATGCGATTTCTGTGTTTCACCGTCGATGTGAAGGTCCAAGGAATACATAGAACCTGCAGTGGTGTATCGGAAACTAATACTGGTCTCACAGGAAAGGTTCAAAGCACAGACTCTAAGAAGTCTCACTCTTCTAGCACTTAAGTCGGCATTGAGCCTTTTTTATTTAATTCCGATCTAATTTCAGTGTTTCATCGTCAATGTGTATGTCCAAGGAATACATTGAAACTGCAGTGGTGTATCGCAAACTAATACTGGTCTCACAGGGAGTTCTCAAAACACCGACTGTAGGAAGAGTCTCTAATCTTGTACATATGGAGGCATTGTGCCTTTTGTATTTAATTCCGATGCGATTTCTGTGTTTCATCGTCAATGTGAAGGTCCAAGGAATACATAGAACCTGCAGTGGTGTATCGGAAACTAATACTGGTCTCACAGGAAAGGATCAAAGCACAGACTCTGAGAAGTCTCACTCTTCTTGCTCTTAAGGCGGCATTGAGCCTTTTTTATTTACTTCCGATCTAATTTCAGTGTTTCATAGTCAATGTGTATGTCCAAGGAATACATTGAACCTGCAGTGGTGTATCGCAAACTAATACTGGTCTCACAGGGATTGCTCAAATCACCGACTGTAAGAAGAGTCTCTATTCTTGTACTTATGCAGGCATTGTGCCTTTTGTATTTAATTCCGATGCGATTTCTGTGTTTCATCGTCAATGTGAAGGTCCAAGAAATACATTGAACATGCAGTGGTGTATCGGAAACTAATACTGGCCTCATAGGAAAGATTCAAAGCACAGACTCTAAGATGTCTCACTCTTTTTGCACTTAAGGCGGCATTGAGCCTTTTTTATTTAATTCCGATCTAATTTCAGTGTTTCATCGTCAATGTGTATGTCCACGGAATACATTGAACCTGCAGTGGTGTATCGCAAACTAATACTGGTCTCACAGGGAGTGCTCAATACACCGACTGTAAGAAGAGTCTCTATTCTTGCACTTAAGTCGGCATTGTGCCTTTTGTACTTAATTCCGATGCGATTTCTGTGTTTCATCGTCAATGTGAATGTACAAGGAATACATTGAACCTGCAGTGGTGTATCGGAAACTAATACTGGTCTCTCAGGGAATGCTCAAAGCACCGACTGTAAGAAGAGTCTCTGTTCTTGTACTTAAAGTGGCGTTGTGCCTTTTGTATTTAATTCTGACGCTATTTCTGAGTTTCGTCGTCAATGTGAACGTCCAAGGAATACATTGAACCTGCAGTGGTGTCTCGGAAACTAATACTTGTCTCACAGGGAATGCTCATAACACTGACTGTAAGAAGAGTCTATTCTTGTACTTAAGGTGGCATTGTTCCTTTGTATTTAATTCCGACGCGATTTCTGAGTTTCGTCGTCAATGTGAAGGTCCAAGGAATACATTGAACTTGCAGTGGGGTATCGCAAACTAATACTGGTCTCACAGGGAATGCTCAAAACACCGACTGTAAGAAGAGTCTCTATTCTTGTACTTAAGGCTGCATTGTGCCTTTTGTATTTAATTCCGACGCGATTTCTGAGTTTCATCGTCAATGTGAAGGTCCAAGGAATACACTGAACCTGCAGTGGTGTATCGGAAACTAATACTGGTCTCACAGGAAAGGATCAATGCACAGACTCTAAGAAGTCTCACTCTTCTTGCACTTAAGGCGGCATTGTGCCTTTTGTATTTAATTCCGATGCGATTTCTGTGTTTTACCGTCAATTTGAAGGTCCAAGGAATACATTGAACCTGCAGTGGTGTATCGGAAAATAATACTGGTCTCACAGGAAAGGATCAAATCACAGACTCTAAGAAGTGTCACTCTTCTTGCACTTAAGGCGGCATTGTGCCATTTGTACTTATTTCCGATGCGATATCTGTGTTTCATCGTCAACGTGAAGGTCCAAGGAGTACATAGAACCTGCAGTGGTGTATCGTAAACTAATACTTGTCTCACAGGAAAGGATCAAAGCACAGACTCTAAGAAGTCTGAGTCTTCTTGCACTTAAGGCATCAGTGTGCCTTTTGTATTTAATTCCGATGCGATTTCAGTGTTTCATCGTCAATGTGAAGGTCCAAGGAATACATTGAACCTGCAGTGGTGCATCGGAAACTAATACTGGTCTCACAGGAAAGGATCAAAGCACAGACACTAAGAAGTCTCACTCTTCTTGCACTTAAGGCGGCATTGGGCCTTTTTTATTTAATTCCGATGCGATTTCAGTGTTTCATCGTCAATGTGTATGTCCAAGGAGTACATTGAACCTGCAGTGGTGTATCGCAAACTAATACTGGTCTCACAGGGAGTGCTCAAAACTCCGACTGTAAGAAGAGTCTCTATTCTTGTACTTATGGAGGCATTGTGCCTTTTGTATTTAATTCCGATGCGATTTCTGTGTTTCACCGTCGATGTGAAGGTCCAAGGAATACATAGAACCTGCAGTGGTGTATCGGAAACTAATACTGGTCTCACAGGAAAGGTTCAAAGCACAGACTCTAAGAAGTCTCACTCTTCTAGCACTTAAGTCGGCATTGGGCCTTTTTTATTTAATTCCGATCTCATTTCAGTGTTTCATCGTCAATGTGTATGTCCAAGGAATACATTGAAACTGCAGTGGTGTATCGCAAACTAATACTGGTCTCACAGGGAGTTCTCAAAACACCGACTGTAAGAAGAGTCTCTAATCTTGTACATATGGAGGCATTGTGCCTTTTGTATTTAATTCCGATGCGATTTCTGTGTTTCATCGTCAATGTGAAGGTCCAAGGAATACATAGAACCTGCAGTGGTGTATCGGAAACTAATACTGGTCTCACAGGAAAGGATCATAGCACAGACTCTGAGAAGTCTCACTCTTCTTGCTCTTAAGGCGGCATTGAGCCTTTTTTATTTACTTCCGATCTAATTTCAGTGTTTCATAGTCTATGTGTATGTCCAAGGAATACATTGAACCTGCAGTGGTGTATCGCAAACTAATACTGGTCTCACAGGGATTGCTCAAATCACCGACTGTAAGAAGAGTCTCTATTCTTGTACTTATGCAGGCATTGTGCCTTTTGTATTTAATTCCGATGCGATTTCTGTGTTTCATCGTCAATGTGAAGGTCCAAGAAATACATTGAACCTGCAGTGGTGTATCGGAAACTAATACTGGCCTCATAGGAAAGGATCAAAGCACAGACTCTAAGATGTCTCACTCTTCTTGCACTTAAGGCGGCATTGTGCCTTTTGTACTTCATTCCGATGCGATTACTGTGTTTCGTCGTTAACGTGAAGGTCCAAGGAATACATAGAACCTGCAGTTTTGTATCGGAAACTAATACTGGTCTCGCAGGAAAGGATCAAAGCACAGACTCTAAGAAGTCTCAGTCTTCTTGCACTTAAGGCATCATTGTGCCTTTTGTATTTAATTCCGATGCGATTTCAGTGTTTCATCGTCAATGTGAAGGTCCAAGGAATTCATTGAACCTGCAGTGGTGTATCGGAAACTAATACTGGTCTCTCAGGGAATGCTCAAAGCACCGACTGTAAGAAGAGTCTCTGTTCTTGTACTTAAAGTGGCGTTGTGCCTTTTGTATTTAATTCTGACGCTATTTCTGAGTTTCGTCGTCAATGTGAACGTCCAAGGAATACATTGAACCTGCAGTGGTGTCTCAGAAACTAATACTGGTCTCACAGGGAATGCTCAAAACACTGACTGTAAGAAGAGTCTCTATTCTTGTACATAAGGCGGCATTGTGCCTTTTGTATTTAATTCCGATGCGATTTCTGTGTTTCATCGTCAATGTGAAGGTCCAAGAAATACATTGAACCTGCAGTGGTGTATCGGAAACTAATACTGGCCTCATAGGAAAGGATCAAAGCACAGACTCTAAGATGTCTCACTCTTTTTGCACTTAAGGCGGCATTGAGCATTTTTTATTTAATTCCGATCTAATTTCAGTGTTTCATCGTCAATGTGTATGTCCACGGAATACATTGAACCTGCAGTGGTGTATCGCAAACTAATACTGGTCTCACAGGGAGTGCTCAATACACCGACTGTAAGAAGAGTCTCTATTCTTGCACTTAAGTCGGCATTGTGCCTTTTGTACTTAATTCCGATGCGATTTCTGTGTTTCATCGTCAATGTGAAGGTACAAGGAATACATTGAACCTGCAGTGGAGAATCGGAAACTAATACTGGTCTCACAGGAAAGGATCAAAGCACAGACTCTAAGAAGTCTCACTCTTCTTGCACTTAAGGCGGCATTGTGCCTTTTGTACTTCATTCCGATGCGATTACTGTGTTTCGTCGTTAACGTGAAGGTCCAAGGAATACATAGAACCTGCAGTTTTGTATCGGAAACTAATACTGGTCTCGCAGGAAAGGATCAAAGCACAGACTCTAAGAAGTCTCAGTCTTCTTGCACTTAAGGCATCATTGTGCCTTTTGTATTTAATTCCGATGCGATTTCAGTGTTTCATCGTCAATGTGAAGGTCCAAGGAATTCATTGAACCTGCAGTGGTGTATCGGAAACTAATACTGGTCTCTCAGGGAATGCTCAAAGCACCGACTGTAAGAAGAGTCTCTGTTCTTGTACTTAAAGTGGCGTTGTGCCTTTTGTATTTAATTCTGACGCTATTTCTGAGTTTCGTCGTCAATGTGAACGTCCAAGGAATACATTGAACCTGCAGTGGTGTCTCAGAAACTAATACTGGTCTCACAGGGAATGCTCAAAACACTGACTGTAAGAAGAGTCTCTATTCTTGTACATAAGGCGGCATTGTGCCTTTTGTATTTAATTCCGATGCCATTTCTGTGTTTCATCGTCAATGTGAAGGTCCAAGAAATACATTGAACCTGCAGTGGTGTATCGGAAACTAATACTGGCCTCATAGGAAAGGATCAAAGCACAGACTCTAAGATGTCTCACTCTTTTTGCACTTAAGGCGGCATTGAGCATTTTTTATTTAATTCCGATCTAATTTCAGTGTTTCATCGTCAATGTGTATGTCCACGGAATACATTGAACCTGCAGTGGTGTATCGCAAACTAATACTGGTCTCACAGGGAGTGCTCAATACACCGACTGTAAGAAGAGTCTCTATTCTTGCACTTAAGTCGGCATTGTGCCTTTTGTACTTAATTCCGATGCGATTTCTGTGTTTCATCGTCAATGTGAAGGTACAAGGAATACATTGAACCTGCAGTGGAGAATCGGAAACTAATACTGGTCTCACAGGAAAGGATCAAAGCACAGACTCTAAGAAGTCTCACTCTTCTTGCACTTAAGGCGGCATTGTGCCTTTTGTACTTCATTCCGATGCGATTACTGTGTTTCGTCGTTAACGTGAAGGTCCAAGGAATACATAGAACCTGCAGTTTTGTATCGGAAACTAATACTGGTCTCGCAGGAAAGGATCAAAGCACAGACTCTAAGAAGTCTCAGTCTTCTTGCACTTAAGGCATCATTGTGCCTTTTGTATTTAATTCCGATGCGATTTCAGTGTTTCATCGTCAATGTGAAGGTCCAAGGAATTCATTGAACCTGCAGTGGTGTATCGGAAACTAATACTGGTCTCTCAGGGAATGCTCAAAGCACCGACTGTAAGAAGAGTCTCTGTTCTTGTACTTAAAGTGGCGTTGTGCCTTTTGTATTTAATTCTGACGCTATTTCTGAGTTTCGTCGTCAATGTGAACGTCCAAGGAATACATTGAACCTGCAGTGGTGTCTCAGAAACTAATACTGGTCTCACAGGGAATGCTCAAAACACTGACTGTAAGAAGAGTCTCTATTCTTGTACATAAGGCGGCATTGTGCCTTTTGTATTTAATTCCGATGCGATTTCTGTGTTTCATCGTCAATGTGAAGGTCCAAGAAATACATTGAACCTGCAGTGGTGTATCGGAAACTAATACTGGCCTCATAGGAAAGGATCAAAGCACAGACTCTAAGATGTCTCACTCTTTTTGCACTTAAGGCGGCATTGAGCATTTTTTATTTAATTCCGATCTAATTTCAGTGTTTCATCGTCAATGTGTATGTCCACGGAATACATTGAACCTGCAGTGGTGTATCGCAAACTAATACTGGTCTCACAGGGAGTGCTCAATACACCGACTGTAAGAAGAGTCTCTATTCTTGCACTTAAGTCGGCATTGTGCCTTTTGTACTTAATTCCGATGCGATTTCTGTGTTTCATCGTCAATGTGAAGGTACAAGGAATACATTGAACCTGCAGTGGAGAATCGGAAACTAATACTGGTCTCACAGGAAAGGATCAAAGCACAGACTCTAAGAAGTCTCACTCTTCTTGCACTTAAGGCGGCATTGTGCCTTTTGTACTTCATTCCGATGCGATTACTGTGTTTCGTCGTTAACGTGAAGGTCCAAGGAATACATAGAACCTGCAGTTTTGTATCGGAAACTAATACTGGTCTCGCAGGAAAGGATCAAAGCACAGACTCTAAGAAGTCTCAGTCTTCTTGCACTTAAGGCATCATTGTGCCTTTTGTATTTAATTCCGATGCGATTTCAGTGTTTCATCGTCAATGTGAAGGTCCAAGGAATTCATTGAACCTGCAGTGGTGTATCGGAAACTAATACTGGTCTCTCAGGGAATGCTCAAAGCACCGACTGTAAGAAGAGTCTCTGTTCTTGTACTTAAAGTGGCGTTGTGCCTTTTGTATTTAATTCTGACGCTATTTCTGAGTTTCGTCGTCAATGTGAACGTCCAAGGAATACATTGAACCTGCAGTGGTGTCTCAGAAACTAATACTGGTCTCACAGGGAATGCTCAAAACACTGACTGTAAGAAGAGTCTCTATTCTTGTACATAAGGCGGCATTGTGCCTTTTGTATTTAATTCCGATGCGATTTCTGTGTTTCATCGTCAATGTGAAGGTCCAAGAAATACATTGAACCTGCAGTGGTGTATCGGAAACTAGTACTGGCCTCATAGGAAAGGATCAAAGCACAGACTCTAAGATGTCTCACTCTTTTTGCACTTAAGGCGGCATTGAGCATTTTTTATTTAATTCCGATCTAATTTCAGTGTTTCATCGTCAATGTGTATGTCCACGGAATACATTGAACCTGCAGTGGTGTATCGCAAACTAATACTGGTCTCACAGGGAGTGCTCAATACACCGACTGTAAGAAGAGTCTCTATTCTTGCACTTAAGTCGGCATTGTGCCTTTTGTACTTAATTCCGATGCGATTTCTGTGTTTCATCGTCAATGTGAAGGTACAAGGAATACATTGAACCTGCAGTGGAGAATCGGAAACTAATACTGGTCTCACAGGAAAGGATCAAAGCACAGACTCTAAGAAGTCTCACTCTTCTTGCACTTAAGGCGGCATTGTGCCTTTTGTACTTCATTCCGATGCGATTACTGTGTTTCATCGTTAACGTGAAGGTCCAAGGAATACATAGAACCTGCAGTTTTGTATCGGAAACTAATACTGGTCTCGCAGGAAAGGATCAAAGCACAGACTCTAAGAAGTCTCAGTCTTCTTGCACTTAAGGCATCATTGTGCCTTTTGTATTTAATTCCGATGCGATTTCAGTGTTTCATCGTCAATGTGAAGGTCCAAGGAATTCATTGAACCTGCAGTGGTGTATCGGAAACTAATACTGGTCTCTCAGGGAATGCTCAAAGCACCGACTGTAAGAAGAGTCTCTGTTCTTGTACTTAAAGTGGCGTTGTGCCTTTTGTATTTAATTCTGACGCTATTTCTGAGTTTCGTCGTCAATGTGAACGTCCAAGGAATACATTGAACCTGCAGTGGTGTCTCAGAAACTAATACTGGTCTCACAGGGAATGCTCAAAACACTGACTGTAAGAAGAGTCTCTATTCTTGTACTTAAGGTGGCATTGTGCCTTTTGTATTTAATTCCGACGCGATTTCTGAGCTTCGTCGTCAATGTGAAGGTCCAAGGAATACATTGAACTTGCAGTGGTGTATCGCAAACTAATACTGGTCTCACAGGGAATGCTCAAAACACCGACTGTAAGAAGGGTCTCTATTCTTGTACTTAAGGCTGCATTGTGCCTTTTGTATTTAATTCCGACGCGATTTCTGAGTTTCATCGTCAATGTGAAGGTCCAAGGAATACATTTAACCTGCAGTGGTGTATCGCAAACTAATACTGGTCCCACAGGGAGTGCTCGAAACACCGACTGTAAGAAGAGTCTCCATTCTTGTACTTATGGAGGCATTGTGCCTTTTGTATTTAATTCCGATGCGATTTCTGTGTTTCATCGTCAATGTGAAGGTCCAAGGAATGCATTGAAACTGCAGTGGTGTATCGCAAACCAATACTGGTCTCACAGGGAGTGCTCAAAGCACCGAATGTAAGAAGAGTCTCTATTCTTGTACTTAAGGCTGCATTGTGCCTTTTGTATTTAATTCCGACGCGATTTCTGAGTTTCATCGTCAATGTGAAGGTCCAAGGAATACATTTAACCTGCAGTGGTGTGTCGGAAACTAATACTGGTCTCTCAGGGAATGCTCAAAGCAGCGACTGTAAGAAGAGTCTCAGTTCTTGTACTTAAGGTGGCATTGTGTCTTTTGTATTTAATTCCGACGCGATTTCTGAGTTTCGTCGTCAATGTGAAGGTCCATGGAATACATTGAACCTGCAGTGGTCTATCGCAAACTAATACTGGTCTCACAGGGAATGCTCAAATCTCCGACTGTAAGAGGAGTCTCAATTCTTGTACTTATGGAGGCATTGTGCCTTTTGTATTTAATTCCGATGCGATTTCTGTGTTTCATCGTCAATATGAAGGTCCAAGGAATACATTGTACCTGCAGTGGTGTATCGGAAACTAATACTGGCCTCACAGGAAAGGATCAAGGCACAGACCTTAAGAAGTCTCACTCTTCTTGCACTTAAGGCGGCATTGAGATTTTTTATTTAATTCCGATCTAATTTCAGTGTTTCATCGTCAATGTGTATGTCCAAGGAATACATTGAACCAGCAGTGGTGTATCGCAAACTAATACTGGTCTCACAGGGAGTGCTCAAAACACCGACTGTAAGAAGAGTCTCCATTCTTGTACTTATGGGGGCATTGTGCCTTTTGTATTTAATTCCGACGCGATTTCTGAGTTTCATCGTCAATGTGAAGGTCCAAGGAATACATTTAAAATGCAGTGATGTGTCGGAAACTAATACTGGTCTCTCAGGGAATGCTCAAAGCAGCGACTATAAGAAGAGTCTCAGTTCTTGTACTTAAGGTGGCATTGTGTCTTTTGTATTTAATTACGACGCGATTTCTGAGTTTCGTCGTCAATGTGAAGGTCCAAGGAATACATTGAACCTGCAGTGGTCGATCGCAAACTAATACTGGTCTCACAGGGAATGCTCAAAACTCCGACTGTAAGAGGAGTCTCTATTCTTGTACTTATATAGACATTGTGCCTTTTGTATTTCATACCGATGCGATTTCTGTGTTTCATCGTCAATGTGAAGGTCCAAGGAATACATTGAACCTGCAGTGGTGTATCGGAAACTAATACTGGCCTCACAGGAAAGGATCAAGGCACAGACCCTAAGAAGTCTCACTCTTCTTGCACTTAAGGCGGCATTGAGCCTTTTTTATTTAATTCCGATCTAATTTCAGTGTTTCATCGTCAATGTGTATGTCCAAGGAATACATTGAACCTGCAGTGGTGTATCGCAAACTAATGCTGGTCTCACAGGGAGTGCTCAAAACACCGACTGTAAGAAGAGTCTCCATTCTTGTACTTATGGAGGCATTGTGCCTTTTGTATTTAATTCCGATGCGATTTCTGTGTTTCATCGTCAATGTGAAGGTCCAAGGAATGCATTCAAACTGCAGTGGTGTATCGCAAACTAATACTGGTCTCACAGGGAGTGCTCAAAACACCGACTGTAAGAAGAGTCTCCATTCTTGCACTTAAGTCGGCATTGTGCCTTTTGTACTTAATTCCGATGCGATTTCTGTGTTTCATCGTCAATTTGAAGGTCCAAGGAATGCATTGAAACTGCAGTGGTGTATCGCAAACTAATACTGGTCTCACAGGGTGTGCTCAAAACACCGACTGTAAGAAGAGTCTCTGTTCTTGTACTTCAGGTGGCATTGTGCCTTTTGTATTTAATTCCGATGAGATTTCTGTGTTTCATCGTCAATGTGAAAGTACAAGGAATACATTGAACCTGCACTGGAGAATCGGAAACTAATACTGGTCTCACAGGAAAGGATCAAAGCACAGACTCTAAGAAGTCTCACTCTTCTTGCACTTATGGCGGCATTGTGGCTGTTGTATTTATCTCCGAAGTGATTTCTCTGTTTCATCGTCAATGTGAAGGTCCAAGGAATACATTGAACCTGCAGTGGTGTATCGGAAACTAATACTGGTCTCACAGGGAGTGCTCAAAACACCGACTGTAAGAAGAGTCTCTATTCTTGCACTTAAGTCGGCATTGTGCCTTTTGTACTTAATTCCGATGCGATTTCTGTGTTTCATCGTCAATGTGAAGGTACAAGGAATGCATTGAACCTGCAGTGGAGAATCGGAAACTAATACTGGTCTCACAGGAAAGGATCAAAGCACAGACTCTAATAAGTCTCATTCTTTTTGCCCCTAAGGCGGCATTGTGCCTTTTGTATTTAATTCCGATCCAATTTCAGTGTTTCATTGTCAATGTGTATGTGCAAGGAATACATTGAACCTGCAGTGGTGTATCGCAAACTAATACTGGTCTCACAGGGAGTGCTCAAAACACCGACTGTAAGAAGAGTCTCTATTCTTGTACCTATGGAGGCATTGTGCCTTTTGTATTTAATTCCGATGCGATTTCTGTGTTTCATCGTCAATGTGAAGGTCCAAGGAATACATTGAACCTGCAGTGGTGTATCTGAAACTAATACTGGTCTCACAGGGAGTGCTCAAAACACCGACGGTAAGAAGAGTCTCTATTCTTGTACTTATGGAGGCATTGTGCCTTTTGTACTTCATTCCGACGCGATTTCTGAGTTTCATCGTAAATGCGAAGGTATAAGGAATACTTTGAACCTGCAGTGGTGGTCGGAAACTAATACTGGTCTCACAGGGAATGCTCAAAGCACCGACTGTAAGAAGAGTCTCTGTTCTTGTACTTCAGGTGGCATTGTGCCTTTTGTATTTAATTCCGATGCGATTTCTGTGTTTCATCGTCAATGTGAAGGTACAAGGAACACATTGAACCAGCAGTGGAGAATCGGAAACTAATACTGGTCTCACAGGAAAGGATCAAAGCGCAGACTCTAAGAAGTCTCACTCTTCTTGCACTTAAGGCGGCATTGTGCCTTTTGTATTTAATTCCGATGAGGTTTCTGTGTTATATCGTCAATGTGAAGGTCCAAGGAATACATTGAACCTGCAGTGGTGCATCGCAAAATAATACTGGTCTCACAGGAAAGGATCAAAGCACAGACTCTAAGAAGTCTCAGTGTTCTTGCACTTAAGGCATCATTGTCCCTTTGGTATTTAATTCCGATGCGATTTCTTTGTTTCATCGTCAATGTGAAGGTCCAAGGAATACATTGAGCTGCAGTGGTGTATCGGAAACTAATACTGGTCTCACAGGAAAGGATCAAAGCACAGACTATAAGAAGTCTCACTCTTCTTGCACTTAAGTCGGCATTGAGCCTTTTGTATTTAATTCCGATGCGATTTCTGTGTTTCATTGTCAAATTGAAGATCCAAGGAATGCATTGAACCTGCAGTGGTGTATCGCAAGCTAATACTGGTCTCACAGGGAGTGCTCAAATCACCGACTGTAAGAAGAGTCTCTATTCATGTACTTATGGAGGCATTGTGCCTTTTGTATTTAATTCCGATGCGATTTCTGTGTTTCATCGTCAATGTGAAGGTCCAAGGAATACATTGAAATTGCAGTGGTGTATCGGAAACTAATACTGGTTTCACAGGAAAGGATCAAAGCACAGACTATAAGAAGTCTCACTCTTCTTGCGATTAAGGCATCATTGAGCCTTTTTTATTTAATTCCGATCTAATTTCAGTGTTTCATCGTCAATGTGTATGTCCAAGGAATACATTGAACCTGCAGTGGTGTATCGCAAACTAATACTGGTCTTACAGGGAGTGCTCAAAACATCGACTGTAAGAAGAGTCTCTATTCTTGTACTTATGGAGGCATTGTGCCTTTTGTATTTAATTCCGATGCGATTTCTGTGTTTCATCGCCAATGTGAAGGTCCAAGGAATGCATTGAACCTGCAGTGGTGTATCGGAAACTAATACTGGTCTCACAGGAAAGGATTAAAGCACAGGCTTTAAGAAGTCTCACTCTTCTCGCACTCAAATCGGCATTGAGATTTTTTTATTTAATTCCGATCAAATTTCAGTGTTTCATCGTCAATGTGTATGTCCAAGGAATACATTGAACCTGCAGTGGTGTAACGCAAACTAATACTGGTCTCACAGGGAGTGCTCAAAGCACCGACATTAAGAAGAGTCTCTATTCTTGTACTTATGGAGGTATTGTGCCTTTTGTATTTAATTTCGATGCGATTTCTGTAATTCATCGTCAATGTGAAGGTCCAAGGAATACATTGAACCTGCAGTGGTGTATCTGAAACTAATACTGGTCTCACAGGGAGTGCTCAAAACACCGACGGTAAGAAGAGTCTCTATTCTTGTACTTATGGAGGCATTGTGCCTTTTGTACTTCATTCCGACGCGATTTCTGAGTTTCATCGTAAATGCGAAGGTATAAGGAATACTTTGAACCTGCAGTGGTGGTCGGAAACTAATACTGGTCTCACAGGGAATGCTCAAAGCACCGACTGTAAGAAGAGTCTCTGTTCTTGTACTTCAGGTGGCATTGTGCCTTTTGTATTTAATTCCGATGCGATTTCTGTGTTTCATCGTCAATGTGAAGGTACAAGGAACACATTGAACCAGCAGTGGAGAATCGGAAACTAATACTGGTCTCACAGGAAAGGATCAAAGCGCAGACTCTAAGAAGTCTCACTCTTCTTGCACTTAAGGCGGCATTGTGCCTTTTGTATTTAATTCCGATGAGGTTTCTGTGTTATATCGTCAATGTGAAGGTCCAAGGAATACATTGAACCTGCAGTGGTGCATCGCAAAATAATACTGGTCTCACAGGAAAGGATCAAAGCACAGACTCTAAGAAGTCTCAGTGTTCTTGCACTTAAGGCATCATTGTCCCTTTGGTATTTAATTCCGATGCGATTTCTTTGTTTCATCGTCAATGTGAAGGTCCAAGGAATACATTGAGCTGCAGTGGTGTATCGGAAACTAATACTGGTCTCACAGGAAAGGATCAAAGCACAGACTATAAGAAGTCTCACTCTTCTTGCACTTAAGTCGGCATTGAGCCTTTTGTATTTAATTCCGATGCGATTTCTGTGTTTCATTGTCAAATTGAAGATCCAAGGAATGCATTGAACCTGCAGTGGTGTATCGCAAGCTAATACTGGTCTCACAGGGAGTGCTCAAATCACCGACTGTAAGAAGAGTCTCTATTCATGTACTTATGGAGGCATTGTGCCTTTTGTATTTAATTCCGATGCGATTTCTGTGTTTCATCGTCAATGTGAAGGTCCAAGGAATACATTGAAATTGCAGTGGTGTATCGGAAACTAATACTGGTCTCACAGGAAAGGATCAAAGCACAGACTATAAGAAGTCTCACTCTTCTTGCGATTAAGGCATCATTGAGCCTTTTTTATTTAATTCCGATCTAATTTCAGTGTTTCATCGTCAATGTGTATGTCCAAGGAATACATTGAACCTGCAGTGGTGTATCGCAAACTAATACTGGTCTTACAGGGAGTGCTCAAAACATCGACTGTAAGAAGAGTCTCTATTCTTGTACTTATGGAGGCATTGTGCCTTTTGTATTTAATTCCGATGCGATTTCTGTGTTTCATCACCAATGTGAAGGTCCAAGGAATGCATTGAACCTGCAGTGGTGTATCGGAAACTAATACTGGTCTCACAGGAAAGGATTAAAGCACAGGCTTTAAGAAGTCTCACTCTTCTCGCACTCAAATCGGCATTGAGATTTTTTTATTTAATTCCGATCAAATTTCAGTGTTTCATCGTCAATGTGTATGTCCAAGGAATACATTGAACCTGCAGTGGTGTAACGCAAACTAATACTGGTCTCACAGGGAGTGCTCAAAGCACCGACATTAAGAAGAGTCTCTATTCTTGTACTTATGGAGGTATTGTGCCTTTTGTATTTAATTTCGATGCGATTTCTGTAATTCATCGTCAATGTGAAGGTCCAAGGAATACATTGAACCTGCAGTGGTGTATCGGAAACTAATACTGGTCTCACAGGGAGTGCTCAAAACACCGACTGTAAGAAGAGTCTCTATTCTTGTACTTATGGAGGCATTGTGCCTTTTGTATTTAATTCCGATGCGATTTCTGTGTTTCATCGTCAATGTGAAGGTCCAAGGAATGCATTGAACCAGCAGAGGTTTATCGCAAACTAATACTGGTCTCACAGGAAAGGATCAAAGCACAGACTCTAAGAAGTCTCACTCTTCTTGCACTTAAGGCACCATTGAGCCTTTTTTATTTAATTCCGATCTAATTTCAGTGTTTCATCGTCAATGTGTATGTCCAAGGAATACATTGAACCTGCAGTGGTGTATCGCAAACTAATACTGGTCTTACAGGGTGTGCTCAAAACACCGACTGCAAGAAGAGTCTCTATTCTTGTTCTTATGGAGGCGTTGTGCCTTTTGTATTTAATTCCGATGCGGTTTCTGTGCTCCATCGTCAATGTGAAGGTCCAAGGAATGCATTGAACCTGCAGTGGTGTATCGCAAACTAATACTGGTCTCACAGGGAGTGCTCAAAACACCGACTGTAAGAAGAGTCCCAATTCTTGTACTTATGGAGGCATTGTGCCTTTTGTATTTAATTCCGATGCGATTTCTGTGTTTCATCGTCAATGTGAAAGTCCAAGGAATGCATTGAACATGCAGTGGTGTATCGCAAACTAATACTGGTCTCACAGGAAAGGGTCTAAGCACAGACTCTAAGAAGTCTCACTTTTCTTGCACTTAGGGCGGCATTGAGCCTTTTTATTTAATTCAAAGCTAATTTCAGTGTTTCATCGTCAATGTGTATGTCCAAGGAATACATTGAACCTGCAGTGGTGTATCGCAAACTAATACTGGTCTCACAGGGAGTGCTCAAAACACCGACTGTAAGAAGAGTCTCTATTCTTGTACTTATGGAGGCATTGTACCTTTTGTATTTAATTCCGATGCGATTTCTGTGTTTCATCGTCACTGTGAAGGTCCAAGGAATACATAGAACCAGCAGTGGTGTGTCGGAAACTAAAACTGGTCTCACAGGGAAGGATGAATGCACAGACTATAAGAAGTCTCACTCTTCTTGCACTTAAGTCGGCATTGAGCCATTTGTATTTAATTCCGATGCGATTTCTGTGTTTCATCGTCAATCTGAAGGTCCAAGGAATGTTTTGAACCTGCAGTGGTGTATCGCAAACTAATACTGGTCTCACAGGAAAGGATCAAATGCACAGACTCTGAGAAGTCTCACTCGTCTTGCACTTAAGGCGGCATTGAGCCTTTTTTATTTAATTCAGATCTAATTTCAGTGTTTCATCGTCAATGTGTATATCCAAGGAATACATTGAACCTGCAGTGGTGTATCGCAAACTAATACTGGTCTCACATGGAGTGCTCCAAACACCGACTGTAAGAAGAGTCTCTATTCTTGTACTTATGGATGCATTGTGCCTTTTGTATTTAATTCCGATGCGACTTCTGTGTTTCGTCGTCAATGTGAAGGTCCAAGGATTACATTGAAATTGCAGTGGTGTATCGGAAACTAATACTGGTCTCACAGGAAAGGATCAAAGCACAGACTATAAGAAGTCTCACTCTTCTTGCACTTAAGTCGGCATTGAGCCTTTTGTATTTAATTCCGATGCGATTTCTGTGTTTCATCGTCAATGTGAAGGTCCAAGGAATACATTGAACCTGAAGTGTAGTATTGGAAACTAATACTGGTCTCACAGGAAAGGATCAAAGGGCAGACTCTAAGAAGTCTCACTCTTCTTTCACTTAAGGCAGCATTGTCCCTTTTGTATTTAATTCCGATGCGATTTCTGTATATCATGGTCAATTTGAAGGTCCAAGGAATACATTGAACCTGCAGTGGTGTATCGGAAACTAATACTGGTCTCACAGGAAAGGATCAAAGCACACACTCCAAGAAGGCTCACTCTTCTTGCACTTAAGGCGGCATTTTGCCTTTTGTATTTAATTCCGATCTAATTTCAGTGTTTCATCGTCAATGTGTATGTCCAAGGAATACATTGAACCTGCAGTGGTGTATCGGAATCTAATACTGGTCTCACAGGGAATGCTCAAAACACCGACTGTAAGAAGAGTCTCTATTCTTATACTTAAGGCAGCATTGTGCCTTTTGTATTTAATTCCGATGCCATTTCTGTGTTTCATCGTCAATGTGAAGGTCCAAGGAATACATTGAACCTGCAGTTGTGTATCGGAAACTAAAACTGGTCTCACAGGAAAAAATCAAAGCACAGACTCTAAGAAGTCTCACTCCTCTTGCACTTAAGGCGGCGTTGTGAGTTTTGTATTTAATTCCGATCTAATTTCAGTGTTTCACCGTCAATGTGTATGTCCAAGGAATACACTGAACCGGCAGTGGTGTATCGTAAACTAATACTCGTCTCAGAGAGAATGCTCAAAACACCGACTGTAAGAAGAGTCTCTATTCTTATACTTAAGGCAGAATTGTGACTTTTGTATTTAATTCCGACGCGATTTCTGTGTTTTATCGTCAATGTGAAGGTCGAAGGAATACATTGAACCTGCAGTGGTGTATCGGAAACTAATACTGGTCTCACAGGAAAGGATTAATGCACAGACTCTAAGAAGTCTCTCTCTTCTTGCACCTAAGCCGGCATTGTGCCCTTTGTATTTCATTCCGATGTAATTTCAGTGTTTCACCGTCAATGTGTATGTCCAGGGAATACATTGAACCTGCAGTGGTGTATCGGAAACTAATACTGGTCTCACAGGAAAGGATCAAAGCACAGACTCTAAGAAGTCTCACACTTCTTGCACTTAAGGCGGCATTGTGCCTTTTGTATTTAATTCCGATGTAATGTCAGTGTTTCATCGTCAATGTGTATGTCCAAGGAACACACTGAAACTGCAGTAGTGTATCGGAAACTAATACTGGTCTCACAGGGAATGCTCAAAGCACCGACTTTAGGAGGAGTCTCTATTCTTGTACTTAAGGCGTTATTGTTCCTTATGTATTTAATTCCGATGCGATTTCTGTGTTACATCGTCAATGTGAAGGTCCAAGGAATACATTGAATCTGCAGTGGAGTATCGGAAACTAATACTGGTACCACAGGAAGGGATCAATGCACAGACTCTAAAAAGTCTCACTCTTCTTGCACTTAAGGCAGCAGTGTCCCTTTTGTATTTAATTCCGATGCGATTTCTTTATATCATGGTCAATTTGAAGGTCCAAGGAATACATTGAACCTGCAGTGGTGTATCGGAAACTAATACTGGTCCCACAGGAAAGGATCAAAGCACACACTCTCAGAAGGCTCACTCTTCTTGCACTTAAGGCGGCATTGTGCCTTTTGTATTTAATTCCAATGTAATGTCAGTGTTTCATCGTCAATGTGTATGTCCAAGGAATACATTGAACCTGCAGTGGTGTATCGGAAACTAATACTGGTCTCACAGGAAAGGATCAAAGCACAGACTCTAAGAAGTCTCACTCTTCTTGCACTTAAGGCGGCATTGTGCCTTTTGTATTTAATTCCGATGTAATGTCAGTGTTTCATCGTCAATGTGTATGTCCAAGGAACGCACTGAACAGGCAGTAGTATATCGGAAACTAATACTGGTCTCACAGGGAATGCTCAAAGCACCGACTTTAAGAGGAGTCCCTATTCTTATTCTTAAGGCGCCATTGTGCCATATGTATTTAATTCCGGTGCGATTTCTGTGTTACATCGTCAATGTGAGGGTCCAAGGAATACATTGAACCTGCAGTGGTGTATCGGAAACTAACACTGGTCTCACAGGAAAGGATCAAAGCACAGACTATAAGAAGTCTCACGCATCTTGCACTGAAGTCGGCATTGTGCCCTTTGTATTTCATTCCGATGTAATTTCAGTGTTTCATCGTCAATGTGTATGTTCAAGGAATACATTGAACCTTCAGTGGTGTATCGGAAACTAATACTGGTCTCACAGGAGAGGATCAAAGCACAGACTCTAGGAAGTCTCACTCTTCTTGCATTTAAGGCGGCATTGTGCCTTTTGTATTTAATTCCGATGTAATGTCAGTGTTTCATCGTCAATGTGTATGTCCAAGGAATACATTGAACCTGCAGTGGTGTATCGAAAACTAATACTGGTCTCACAGGAAAGGATCAATGCACTGACTCTAAGAAGTCTAACTCTTCATGCAATTAAGGCGGCATTGTGCCTGTTGTAATTATCTCCGATGTGATTTCTGTGTTTCATCGTCAATGTGAAGGTCCAAGGAATACATTGAACCTGCAGTGGTGTAGCGGAAACCAATACTGGTCTCAGAGGAAAGGATCAAAGCACAGACTCTACGAAGTCTCACTCTTCTTGCACTTAAGGCGGCATTGTGCATTTGTATTTAATTCCGATACGATTTCTGTATTTCATCGTCAATGTGTATGTCCAAGGAATAGATTGAACCTGCAGTGGTGTATCGGAAACTAATGCTGGTCTCACAGGGAATGCCCAAAACACCGACTGTAAGAATAGTCTCTATTCTTATACTTAAGGCAGCATTGTGCCTTTTGTATTTAATTCCGACGCGATTTCTGTGTTTCATCGTCAATGCGAAGGTCCAAGGAATACATTTAACCTGCAGTTGTGTATCCGAAATTAAAACTGGTCTCACAGGAAAGGATCAAAGCACAGACTCTAAGAAGTCTTACTCATCTTGCCCTTAATGCGGCTTTGTGACGATGAAACACAGAAACGCATCGGAATTAAATACAAAAGGCACAATGCCGCCTTACGCACAAGAATAGAGACTCTACTTACAGTCGATGCTTTGAGCATTCCCTGTGAGACCAGTATTAGTTTCCGATACACCACTGCAGGTTCAATGTATTCCTTAGACATACACATTGACGATGAAACCCTGAAATTACATCGGAATAAATACAAAAGGCACAATGCCGCCGTAAGTGCAAGAATAGAGACTCTTCTTACAGTCGGTGCTTTGAGCATTCCACTGCAGGTTCAATGTATTCCTTGGACTTACACAGTGACGATGAAACACAGAAATCGCATCGGAAATAAATACAAAATGCACAATGCCGCCTTAAGTACAAGAATAGAAACTCTTCTTACAGTCGGTGCATTGAGCATTCCCTTTGAGACCAGTATTAGTTTCCGATACACCACTGCAGGTTCAATGTATTCCTTGGGCGTACACATTGACGATGAAACACAGAAATCGCATCGGAATTGAATACAAAAGGCATAATGCCGACTTAAGTACAAGAATAGAGACTCTTCATACGGTCGGTGATTTGAGCATTCCATGTGAGACCAGTATTAGTTTACGATACACCACTGCAGGTTCAATGTATTCCTTGGACATACACATTGACGATGAAACACTGAAATTTCATCGGAATTAAATACAAAAGGCACAATGCCGCCGTAAGTACAAGAATAGAGACTCTTCATACGGTCGGTGCTTTGAGCATTCCCTGTGAGACCAGTATTAGTTTCCGATACACCACTGCACGTTCAATGTATTCCTTGGACCTTCACATTGACGATGAAACACAGAAATCGCATCGGAATTAAATACAAAAGGCACAATGCCGCCTTAAGTACAAGAATAGAGACTCTTCTTAAAGTCGGTGCTTAGGCATTCCGTGTGAGACCAGTATTAATTTCCGATACACCACTGCAGGTTCAATGTATTCCTTGGACATACACATTGACGATGAAGCACAGAAATCGCATCGGAATTGAATACAAAAGGCACAATGCCGACTTAAGTACAAGAATAGAGACTCTTCATACGGTCGGTGATTTGAGCATTCCATGTGAGACCAGTATTAGTTTACGATACACCACTGCAGGTTCAATGTATTCCTTGGACATACACATTGACAATGAAACACTGAAATTAATTCCGCGCTAAGTGCAAGAAGAGTGAACTTCTTAAAATCTCTGCTTTGATCCTTTCCTGTGAGACCGGTACTAGTTTCCGATACACCACTGCAGGTTCAATGTATTCC
This sequence comes from Schistocerca americana, assembly GCF_021461395.2. Lineage (NCBI taxonomy): Eukaryota > Metazoa > Arthropoda > Insecta > Orthoptera > Acrididae > Schistocerca > Schistocerca americana. The sequence goes on along the minus strand of NC_060124.1, from coordinate 625,552,441 downwards.
TTGGACATACACATTGACGATGACACACAGAAATTACATCGTAATTAAATACAAAAGGTACAATGCCGCCTTAAGTGCAAGAAGAGTGAGTCTTCTTAGAGTCTGTGCTTTTATCCTTTCCTCTGCGACCAGTATTAGTTTCCGATACGCCACTGCAGGTTCAATGTATTCCTTGGACCTTCACATTGTCGATGAAACACAGAAATCGCATCGGAATTAAATACAAATGGCACAATGCCGCCTTAAGTACAAGAATGGAGAATTTTCTTACAGTCGGTGCTTTGAGCTTTCCCTGTGACACCAGTATTAGTTTCCGATTCACCACTGCAGGTTCAATGTATTCCTTGGACCTACACATTGACGATGAAACACAGAAATCGCATCGGAATTAAACACAAAATTCACAATGCGCCATAAGTGCAAGAATAGAGACTCTTCTTACAGTCGGTGCTTAGAGCATTCCCTGTGAGACCATTATTAGTTTCCGATACACCACTAAGTTTCCGTGTATTCCTTGGACCATCACATTGACGATGAAACACAGAAATGGCATCGGAATTAAATACAAAATGTACAATGCCACCTTAACTACATGAATAGAGATTCTTCTTACATTCGGTGCTTTGAGCATTCCCTGAGAGACCAGTATTACTTTCCGATACACCACTGCAGGTTCATTGTATTCCTTGGACATTCACGTTGACGATGAAACACAGAAATCGCATCGGAATTAAATACAAAATCTACAATGCCGCCTTAAGTACAAGAATAGAGACTCTTCTTACAGTCGGTGCTTTAAGCATTCCCTGTGAGACCAGTATTAGCTTGTGAAACACCACTGCAGGTTCAATGTGTTCCTTGGACCTTCATATTGACGATGAAACGCAGAAATCGCATCGCAATTAAATACAAAAGGCACAATGCCACCATAAGTACAAGAATCGAGACTCTTCTTACAGTCGGTGCTTTGAGCATTTCCTGCGAGACCAGTATTAGTTTCCGATACACCACTGCGGGTTAAATGTATACCTTAGACACACACATTGACGAAGAAACACTGATATTAAATCGGAATTAGATACCAAAGGCACAATGCCGCCTTAAGTGCAAGAAGAGTGAGACTTCTTAAAGTCTGTGATTTGATCCTTTGCTGTGAGACCAGTATGTTTCCGATACACCACTGCAGGTTCAATGTATTCTTTGGACCATCACATTGACAATGAAACACAGAAATCGCATCGGAATTAAATACAAAAAGCACAATGCCGCCTTAAGTACAAGAATAGAGACTCTTCTTACAGTCGGTGCTTTGGACATACCCCGTGAGGCCAGTATTAGTTTCCGATACACCACTGCAATTTCAATGTACTCCTTGGACCATCAGAATAACGATGAAACACAGAAATCGCATCGGAATTAAAAACAAAAATCACAATGCCGACTTAAGTACAAGAATAGAGACTCTTCTTACAGTCGGTGCTATGAGCATTCCCTGTGAGACCAGTATTAGTTTCCGATACACCACTGCAGGTTCAATGTATTTCTCGGACATACACATTCAGGATGGAAAACTGAAATTACATCGGAATTAAATACAAAAGGCACAATGCCGCCTTAAGTGCAAGAAGAGTGAGACTGCTTAGAGTCTGTGGTTTGATCCTTTCCTGTGAGACCAGTATTAGTTTCCGATACAGCACTGCAGGTTCAATGTATTCCAATGACTTTCAAATTGACGATGAAACACTGAAATCGCATCGGAATTAAATACAATAGGCACAATACAGCCTTAAGTGCAAGAAGAGTGACACTTCTTACAGTCGGAGCTTTGAGCATTCCCTGTGAGACCAGTATTAGTTTCCGATACACCACTGCAGGTTCAATGTATTCCATGGAAATTCACATTGACGATGAGACACAGAAATCGCATCGGAATTAAAAACAAAAATCACAATGCCGACTTAAGTACAAGAATAGAGACTCTTCTTACAGTCGGTGCTATGAGCATTCCCTGTGAGACCAGTATTAGTTTCCGATACACCACAGCAGGTTCAATGTATTCCTTGGACATACACAATGACAATGAAACACTGAAATTACATCGGAATTAAATACAAAAGGAACAATTCCGCCTTAAGTGCAAGAAGAGAGAAACTTCTTAAAATCTGTGCTTTGATCCTTTCCTATGAGACCAGTATTAGTTTCCGATACACCACTACAGGTTCAATGTATTCCTTGGACCTTCACATTGACGATGAAACACCGAAATCGCATCGGAATAAAATACAAAAGACACAATGCCGCCTTAGGTACAAGAATAGAGATTCTTCCTACAGTCGGTGTTTTGAGCATTCCCTGTGAGACCAGTATTAGTTTCCGATACACCACTGCAGGTTCAATGTATTCCTTGGACATACACATTGACGATGAAACACTGAAATTACATGGTAATTAAATACAAAAGGTACAATGCCGCCATAAGTGCAAGAAGAGTGAGACTTCTTAGAGTCTGTGCTTTTATTGAATCCTGTGCGACCAGTATCAGTTTCCGATACGCCACTGCAGGTTCAATGTATTCCTTGGACCTTCACATAGACGATGTAACACAGAAATCGCATCGGAATTAAATACAAATGGCAAAATGCCGCCTTAAATACAAGAATAGAGACTATTCTTACAGTCGGTGCTTTGAGCATTCCCTGTGAGACCAGTATTAGTTTCCGATACACCATAGCAGGTTCAGTGTATTCCTTGGACCTTCACATTGACTATGAAACACAGAAATCGCATCGGAATTAAATACAAACGGCACAATGCCGCCTTAAGTACAAGAATACAGATTCTTCTTACAGTCGGTGCTTTGAGCATTCCCCGTGAGACCAGTATCAGTTTCCGTTACACCACTGCAGCTTCAATATATTCCTTAGACTTACACATTGACGATGAAACACTGAAATTACATCGGAATTAAAGACAAAGGCACAATGCCGCCTTAAGTACAAGAATAGAGACTCTTCTTACAGTCGGTGCTTTGAGTATTCCCTGTGAGACCAGTATTAGTTTCCGATACACCATAGCAGGTTCAGTGTATTCCTTGGACCATCACATTGAAGATGAAACACAGAAATCGCATCGGAATTAAATACAACCGGCACAATGCTGCCATAAGTACAAGAATAGAGACTCTTCTTACAGTCGGTGCTTTGAGAATTCCACTGCAGGTGCAATGTATTCCTTGGACATACCCATTCACGATGAAACACAGAAATCGCATCGGAATTAAATACAAACGGCACAATGCCGCCTTACGTACAAGAATAGAGACTCTTCTTACAGTTGGTGCTTTGAGCATTCCCTGTGAGACCAGTATTAGTTTCCGATAGACCACTGCAGGTTCAATGTATTCCTGGGACATACCCATTGACGATGAAACACTGAAATTACATCGGAATTAAATGCAAAAGGCACAATGCCGCCATAAGTGCAAGAATAGAGACTCTTCTTACAGTCGGTGCTTTGAGCATTCCACTGCAGGTTCAATGTATTGCTTGGACATACACATTGACGATGAAACACAGAAATCGCATCGGAATTAGATACAAAAGGCACAATGCCGCCTTAAGTACAAGAATAAAGACACTTCTCACAGTCAGTGTTTTGAGCATTCCCTGTGAGACCAGTATTAGTTTCCGATACACCACTGCAGGTTCAATGTATTCCTTAGACATACACATTGACTATGAAACACTGAAATTACATCGGAATTATATACAAAAGGCACAATGCCGCCTTAAGTGCAAGAATTGTGAGACTTCTTAGATTCTGTGCTTTGATCCTTTCCTGTGAGACCAGTATTAGTTTCCGATACACCACTGCAGGTTCAACGTTTTCCTTAGACATACCCATTGACGATGAAACACAGAAATCGCATCGGAATTAAATTCAAATGGCACAATGTTGCCTTACGTACAAGAGTAGAGACTCTTCTTACAGTCGGTGCTTTGAGCATTCACTGTGAGACCAGTATTAGTTTCCGATATACCACTGCCAGTTCAATGGTTTCCTTGAACTTACACATTGACGATGAAACACTGAAATTACATGGGAATTAAATACAATAGGCATAATGCTGCCTTAAGTGCAAGAAAAATACTCCTCTTACAGTCGGTGCTTCGAGCATTCCCTGTGAGACCAGTATTTGTTTCCGATACACCACTGCACGATCAATGTATTCCTTGGACCATCACATTTACGATGAAACACAGAAATCGCATCGGAATTAAATACAAAAGGCACAATGCAGATTTAAGTACAAGAATACAGACTCTTCTTACAGTCGGTGATTTGAGCATTCCCTGCGGGACCAGTATTAGTTTCCGATACACCACTGCAGGTTCAATGTATTCCTTGGACATACACATTGACGATGAAACACAGAGATTACGTCGTAATTAAATACAAAAGGTACAATGCCGCCTTAAGTGCAAGAAGAGTGAGTCTTCTTAGAGTCAGTGCTTTTATCCTTTCCTCTGCGACCAGTATTAGTTTCCGATACGCCACTGCAGGTTCAATATATTCCTTGGACCTTCACATTGTCGATGAAACACAGAAATCGCATCGGATTTAAATACAAATGGCACAATGCCGCCTTAAGTACAAGAATGGTGAATTTTCTTACAGTCGATGCTTTGAGCATTCCCTGTGACACCAGTATTAGTTTCCGATACACCACTGCAGGTTCAATGTATTCCTTGGACCTTCACATTGACGATGAAACACAGAAATCGCATCGGAATTAAACACAAAATTCACAATGCCGCCTTAAGTGCAAGAATAGAGACTCTTCTTACAGTCGGTGCTTAGAGCATTCCCTGTGAGACCATTATTAGTTTCCGATACACCACTAAGGTTCCGTGTATTCCTTGGACCTTCACATTGACGATGAAACACAGAAATTGCATCGGAATTAAATACAAAATGTACAAAGCCACCTTAACTACAAGAATAGAGACTCTTCTTACATTCGGTGCTCTGAGCATTCCCTGAGAGACCAGTATTACTTTCCGATACACCACTGCAGGTTCATTGTATTCCTTGGACCTTCACGTTGACGATGAAACACAGAAATCGCATCGGAATTAAATACAAAAGGTACAATGCCGCTTTAAGTACAAGAATAGAGACTCTTCTTACAGTCGGTGCTTTGAGCACTCCACTGCAGGTTCAATGTATTGCTCGGACATACACATTGACGATGAAACACAGAAATGGCATCGGAATTAAATACAAAAGGCTCAATGCCGCCTTAAGTACAAGAATAGAGACTCTTCTTACAGTCGGTGTTTTGAGCATTCCCTGTGAGACCAGTATTAGTTTCCGATACACCACTGCAGGTTCAATGTATTCCTTAGACATACACATTGACGATGAAACACTGAAATTAGATCGGAATTATATACAAAAGGCACAATGCCGCCATTAGTGCAAGAATAAAGACTCTTCTTACAGTCGGTGCTTTGAGCATTCCACTGCAGGTTCATAGTATTCCTTGGACATACACATTGACGATGAAACACAGAAATTACATCGGAATGATATACAAAAGGCACAATGCCGCCTTACGTACAAGAAAAGAGACTTTTCTTACAGTCGGTGTTTTGAGCATTCCCTGTGAGACCAGTATTAGTTTCCGATACACCACTGCAGGTTCAATGTATTCCTTAGACATACACATTGACGATGAAACACTGAAATTACATCGGAATTAAATACAAATGGCACAATGCCGCCATAAGTGCAAGAATAGAGACTCTTCTTACAGTCGGTGCTTTGAGCATTCCACTGCAGGTTCAGTGTATTCCTTGGACGTACCCATTTACAATGAAACACAGAAATCGCATGGGAATTAAATACAAAAGGCGCAATGCTGCCTTAAGTACAAGAATAGACACTCTTCTTACAGTCGGTGTTTTGAGCATTCCCTGTGAGACCAGTATTAGTTTCCGATACACCACTGCAGGTTCAATGTATTCCTTGGACATACACCTTGTCGATGAAACACAGAAATTACATCGGAATTATATACAAAAGGCACAATGCCGCCTTAAGTACAGGAATAGAGACTCTTCTTACAGTCGGTGCTTTGAGCATTCCCTGTGAGACCAGTATTAGTTTCCGATACACCACTGCAGGTTCAATGTATTCCTTGGACATACACATTGACGATGAAACACACATATCGCATCGGAATTAAATACAAAAGGCACAATGCCGCCCTAAGTACACGAATAGAGACTCTTTTTACAGTCGGTGTTTTGAGCATTCCCTGTGAGACCAGTATTAGTTTCCGATACACCACTGCAGGTTCAATGTATTCCTTCGACATACACATTGACGATGAAACACCGAAATTACATCGGAATTATATACAAAAGGCACAATGCCGCCTTAAGTGCAAGAAGTGTGAGACTTCTTAGATTCTGTGCATTGATCCTTTCCTGTGAGACCAGTATTAGTTTCCGATACACCACTGCAGTTTCAACGTATTCCTTAGACATACCTATTGACGATGAAACAAAGAAACCGCATCTTAATTAAATTCAAATTCACAATGCCGCCATAAGTGCAGTAATAGAGACTCTCCTTACAGTCGGTGCTTTGAGCATTCCACTGTAGGTTCCATGTATTCCTTGGACATACCCACTGACGATGAAACACAGAAATCGCATCGGAATTAAATACAAAAGGCACAATGCCGCCATACGTACCAGAATTGAGACTCTTCTTACAGTTGGTGCTTTGAGCATTCCCTGTGAGACCAGTATAAGTTTCCGATACACCACTGCAGGTTCAATGTATTCCTTGGACATACCCATTGACGATGAAACACTGAAATTACATCGGAATTTAATACAAAAGGCACAATGCCGCCATAAGTGCAAGAATAGAGACTCTTCTTACAGTCGGTGCTTTGAGCATTCCACTGCAGGTTCAATGTATTCCTTGGACATACACATTGACGATGAAACACTAAAATCGCATCGAAATTAAATACAAAAGGCACAATGCCGCCTTAAGTACAAGATTAGAGACTCTTCTTACAGTCGGTGTTTTGAGCATTCCCTGTGAGACCAGTATTAGTTTCCGATACACCACTACAGGTTCAATGTATTCCTTGGACATAAACCTTGACGGTGAAATGCAGAAATGACATCGGAATTATATACAAAATGCGCAATGCCGCCATAAGTGCAAGAATAGAGACTCTTCTTACAGTCGGTGCCTTGAGCATTCCACTGCATGTTCAATGTATTCCTTGGACATACCCATTGACGATGAAACAAAGAAATCGCATAGGAATTAAATACAAAAGGCACAATGCCGCCTTACGTAGAAGAATAGAGACTCTTCTTGCAGTCGGTGCTTTGAGCATTCCCTGTGAGACCAGTATTAGTTTGCGATACACCACTGCAGTTTCAATGTATTCCTTGGACATACCAATTGACGGTGAAACACTGAAATTACATCGGAATTAAATACAAAAGGAACAATGCCGCCACAAGTGCAAGAATAGAGCCTCTTCTTACAGTCGGTGCTTTGACCATTCCACTGCAGGTTCAATGTATTCCTTGGACATACACATTGACAATGAAACACAGAAATTACATCGGAATTATATACAAAAGGCCCAATGCCGCCTTAAGTACAAGAATAGAGACTCTTCTTACAGTCGGTGCTCTGAGCAATCCCTGTGAGACCAGTATTAGTTTCCGATACTCCACTGCACGTTCAATGAATTCCCTCGACATACACATTGACGATGAAACACTGAAATTACTTCGGAATTAAATACAAAAGGCACAATGACGCCATTTGTGCAAGAATAGAGGCTCTTGTTACAGTCGGTGCTTTGAGCATTCCACTGGAGGTTCAATGTATTCCTTGGAGATACACATTGATGATGAAACACAGAAATCGTATCGGAATTAAATACAAAAGGCACAATGCCGCCTTACGTACAATAATAGAGAATCTTCTTACAGTCGGTGCTTTGAGCATTCCCTGTGAGACCGGTATTAGTTCCGATACTCACTGCAGGTTCAATGTATTCCTTGGACATTCCCATTGACGATGAAGCACTGAAATGACATCGGAATTAAATACAAAAGTCACAATGCCGCTATAAGTGCAAGAATAGAGACTCTTCTTACAGTCGGTGCTTTGAGCATTCCACTGCAGGTTCAATGTATTCCTTGGACATACCCATTGACGATGAAACACAGAAATCGCATCGGAATTAAATACAAAAGGCACAATGCCGCCTTACGTACAAGAATAGAGACTCTTGTTACAGTCGGTGCTTTGAGCATTCCCTGTGAGACCAGTATTAGTTTCCGATACACCACTGCAGGTTCAATGTATTCCTTAGACATACACATTGACGATGAAACACTGAAATTACATCGGAATTAAATACAAAAGGCACAATGCCGCCATAAGTGCAAGAATAGAGACTCTTCTTACAGTCGGTGCTGTGAGCATTCCACTGCAGGTTGAATGTATTCCTTGGACATACAAATTGACGATGAAACACAGAAATCGCATCGGAATTAAATACAAAAGGCACCATGCCGCCTTACGTACAAGAATAGAGACTCTTCTTACAGTCGGTGCTTTGAGCATTCCCTGTGAGACCAGTATTATTTTCCGATACACCACTGCAGTTTCAATGTATTCCTTAGACATACACATAGACGATGAAACACTGAAATTACATCGGAATTAAATACAAAAGGCACCATGCCGCCATAAGTGCAAGAATAGAGACTCTTCTTACAGTCGGTGCTTTGAGCATTCCACTGCAGGTTCAATGTATTCCTTGGACATACAAATTGACGATGAAACACCGAAATCGCATCGGAATTAAATACAAAAGGCACAATGCCGCCTCACGTACAAGAATAGAGACTCTTCTCACAGTCGGTGCTTTGAGCATTCCCTGTGAGACCAGTATTAGTTTCCGATACACCACTGCAGGTTCAATGTATTCCTTGGACATACACATTGACGATGAAACACAGTAATCGCATCGGAATTAAATACAAAAGGGACAATGCCACCTTATGTACAAGAATAGAGACTCTTCTTACAGTCGGTGATTTGAGGATTCCACTGCAGGTTCAATGTATTCCTTGGACATACCCATTGACGATGAAACACAGAAATCGCATCGGAATTAAATACAAAAGGCACAATGCCGCCTTACGTACAAGAATAGAGACTCTTCTTACAGTCGGTGCTTTGAGCATTCCCTGTGAGACCAGTATTAGTTTCCGATACACCACTGCAGGTTCAATGTATTCCTTAGACATACACATTGACGATGAAACACTGAAATTACATCGGAATTAAATACAAAAGGCACAATGCCGCCATAAGTGCAAGAATAGAGACTCTTCTTACTGTCGGTGCTTTGAGCATTCCACTGCAGGTTCAATGTATTCCTTGGACATACACATTGACGATGAAACACAGAAATAGCATCGGAATTAAATACATAAGGCACAATGCCGCCTTACGTACAAGAATAGGGACTCTTCTTACAGTCGGTGTTTTGAGCATTCCCTGTGAGACCACTATTAGTTTCCGATACACCACTGCAGGTTCAATGTATTCCTTCGACATACACATTGACGATGAAACACCGAAATTACATCGGAATTAAATACAAAAGGCACAATGCCGCCATAAGTGCAAGAATAGAGACTCTTCTTACAGTCAGTGCTTTGAGCATTCCACTGCAGGTTCAATGTATTCCTTGGACATACACATTGACGATGAAACACAGAAATCGCATCGGAATTAAATACAAAAGGCACAATGCCGCCTTACGTACAAGAATAGGGACTCTTCTTACAGTCGGTGCTTTGAGCATTCCCTGTGAGACCAGTATTAGTTTCCGATACACCACTGCAGGTTCAATGTATTCCTTAGACATACACATTGACGATGAAAGACTGAAATTACATCGGAATTAAATACAAAAGGCACAATGCCGCCATAAGTGCAAGAACAGAGACTCTACTTATAGTCGGTGCTTTGAGCATTCCACTGCAGGTTCAATGTATTCCTTGGACATACTCATTGACGATGAAACACAGAAATAGCATCGGAAATAAATACAAAAGGCACATGCCGCCTTACGTACTAGAATAGAGACTCTTCTTACAGTCGGTGCTTTGAGCATTCCCTGTGAGACCAGTATTAGTTTGCGTTACACCACTGCAGGTTTAATGTATTCCTTGGACATACCCATTGACGATGAAACACAGAAATCGCATCGGAATTAAATACAAAAGGCACAATGCCGCCTTACGTACAAGAATAGAGACTCTTCTTACAGTCGGTGCTTTGAGCATTCCCTGTGAGACCAGTATTAGTTTCCGAGACACCACTGCAGGTTCAATGTATTCCTTAGACATACACATTGACGATGAAACACTGAAATTACATCGGAATTAAATACAAAATGCAAAATGCCGCCATAAGTGCAAGAATAGAGACTCTTCTTACAGTCGGTGCTTTGAGCATTACACTGCAGGTTCAATGTATTCCTTGGACATACACATTGACGATGAAACACAGAAATAGCATCGGAATTAAATACAAAAGGCACAATGCCGCCTTATGTACAAGAATAGAGACTCTTCTTACAGTCGGTGCTTTGAGCATTCCCTGTGAGACCAGTATTAGTTTGCGATACAATACTGCAGGTTCAATGTATTCCTTGGACATACCCATTGAGGATGAAACACAGAAATCGCATCGGAATTAAATACAAAAGGCACAATGCCGCCTTACGTACAAGAATAGAGACGCTTCTTACAGTCGGTGCTTTGAGCATTCCCTGTGAGACCAGTATTAGTTTGCGATACACCACTGCAGGTTCAACGTATTCCTTGGACATACCCATTGACGATGAAACGCAGAAATCGCATCGGAATTAAATACAAAAGTCACAATGACGCCTTACGTACAAGAATAGAGACTCTTCTTACAGTCGGTGCTTTGGGCATTCCACTGCAGGTTCAAAGTATTCCTTGGACATACACACTGACGATGAAACACAGAAATCGCATCGGAATTAAATACAAAAGGCACAATGCCGCCTTACGTACAAGAATAGAGACCCTTCTTACAGTCGGTGCTTTGAGCATACCCTGTGAGACCAGTATTAGTTCCCGATACACCACTGCAGGTTCAATGTATTCCTTGGACATAACCATTAACGATGAAACACAGAAATCGCATCGGAATTAAAAACAAAAGGCACAATGCCGCCTTACGTACAAGATTAGAGTCTCTTCTTACAGTCGGTGCTTTGAGCATTCCCTGTGAGACCAGTATTTGTTTCCGTTACACCACTGCAGGTTCAATGTATTCCTTAGACATACACATTGACGATGAAACACTGAAATTACATCGGAATTAAATACAAATGGCACAATGCCGCCTTAAGTGCAAGAATAGAGACTCTTCTTACAGTCAGTGCTTTGAGCATTCCACTGCAGGTTCAATGTATTCCTTGGACATACACATTGACGATGTAACACAGAAATCACAACGGAATTAAATACAAAAGGCACAATGCTGCCTTACGTACGAGAAAAGAGGCTCTTCTTACAGTCGGTGCTTTGAGCATTCCCTGTGAGACCAGTATTAGTTTCCGATACACCACTCTAGTTTCAATGTATTCATTAGACATACCCATTGACGATGAAACACAAAAATGGCATCGGAATTAAATACAAAAGGCACAATGCCGCATCACGTACAAGAATATTGACACTTCTTACAGTCGGTGCTTTGAGCATTCCACTGCAGGTTCAATGTATTACTTGGAGATACACATTGACGATGAAACATAGAAATCATATCGGAATTAAATACGAAATGCACAATGCCGCCTTACGTAAAAGAATAGAGACTCTTCTTACAGTCGGTGCTTTGAGCATTCCCTGTGAGACCAGTATTAGTTTCCGATACACCACTTCAGGTTCAATGTATTCCTTAGCCATACACATTGACGATCAAACACTGAAATTACATCGGAATTAAATACAAATGGCACAATGCCGCCATAAGTGCAAGAATAGAGACTCTTCTTACAGTCGGTGATTTGAGCATTACACTGCAGGTTCAATGTATTCCTTGGACATACCCATTGACGATGAAACACAGAAATCGCATCGGAATTAAAAACAAAAGGCACAATGCCGCCTTACGTACAAGGTTAGAGTCTCTTCTTACAGTCGGTGCTTTGAGCATTCCCTGTGAGACCAGTATTAGTTTCCGTTACACCACTGCAGGTTCAATGTATTCCTAAGACATTCACATTGACGATGATACACTGAAATTACATCGGAATTAAATACAAAAGGCACAATGCCGCCTTAAGTGCAAGAATAGAGACTCTTCTTACAGTCAGTGCTTTGAGCATTCCACTGCAGGTTCAATGTATTCCTTGGACATACACATTGACGATGAAACACAGAAATCGCATCGGAATTAAATACAAAAGGCACAATGCTGCCTTACGTACGAGAATAGAGACTCTTCTTACAGTCGGTGCTTTGAGCATTCCCTGTGAGACCAGTATTAGTTTCCGATACACCACTGCAGGTTCAATGTATTCCTTAGACATACACATTGACGATGAAACACTGAAATTACATCGGAATTAAATACAAATGGCACAATGCGGTCATAAGTGCAAGAATAGAGACTCTTTTTACAGTCGGTGATTTGAGCATTCCACTGCAGGTTCAATGTATTCCTTGGACATACACATTGACGATGAAACACAGAAATCGCATCGGAATTAAAAACAAAAGGCACAATGCCGCCTTACGTACATGAATAGAGACTCTTCTTACAGTCGGTGCTTTGAGCATTCCCTGTGAGACCAGTATTAGTTTCCGATACAAGACTGCAGGTTCAATGTATTCCTTAGACATACACATTGACGATGAAACACTAAATTTACATCGGAATTTAATACAAAATGCACAATGCCGCCATAAGTGCAAGAATAGAGACTCTTCTTACAGTCGGTGCTTTGAGCATTTCACTGCAAGTTCAATGTATTCCTTGGACATACACATTGACGATGAAACACAGAAATCGCATCGGAATTAAATACAAAAGGCACAATGCCGCCTTACGTACGAGAATAGAGACTCTTCTTACAGTCGGTGCATTGAGCATTCCCTGTGAGACCAGTATTAGTTTGCGATACACCACTGCAGGTTCAATGTATTCCTTGGACATACCCATTGACGATGAAACACAGAAATCGCATCGGAATTAAATACAAAAGGCACAATGCCGAATTACGTTCAAGAATAGAGACTCTTCTTACAGTCCGTGCTTTGATCCTTTCCTGTGAGACCAGTATTAGTTTCCGATACATCACTGCAGGTTCAATGTGTTCCTTGGACCTTCACATTGACGATGATACACAGAAATCGCATTGGAATTAAATACAAAAGGCACAATGCCGAATTACGTTCAAGAATAGAGACTCTTCTTACAGTCGGTGCTTTGAGCATTCCCTGTGAGACCAGTATTAGTTTCCGATGCACCACTGCAGGTTCAATGATTTCCTTAGACATACACATTGACGATGAAACACTGAAATTACATCGGAATTAAATACAAATGGCACAATGCCGTAATAAGTGCAAGAATAGAGACTCTTCTTACAGTCGGTGATTTGAGCATTCCACTGCAGGTTCAATGTATTCCTTGGACATACACATTGACGATGAAACACAGAAATCGCATCGGAATTAAAAACAAAAGGCACAATGCCGCCTTACGTACATGAATAGAGACTCTTCTTACAGTCGGTGCTTTGAGCATTCCCTGTGAGACCAGTATTAGTTTCCGATACAAGACTGCAGGTTCAATGTATTCCTTAGACATACACATTGACGATGAAACACTAAATTTACATCGGAATTAAATACAAAATGCACAATGTCGCCATAAGTGCAAGAATAGAGACTCTTCTTACAGTCGGTGCTTTGAGCATTCCACTGTTGGTTCAATGTATTCCTTGGACATACACATTGACGATGAAACACAGAAATCGCATCGGAATTAAATACAAAAGGCACAATGCCGCCTTACGTACGGGAATAGAGACTCTTCTTACAGTCGGTGCATTGAGCATTCCCTGTGAGACCAGTATTAGTTTGCGATACACCACTGCAGGTTCAATGTATTCCTTGGACATACGCATTGACGATGAAACACAGAAATCGCATCGGAATTAAATACAAAAGGCACAATGCCGCCTTACGTACATTAATAGAGACTCTTCTTACAGTCGGTGCTTTGAGCATTCCCTGTGAGACCAGTATTAGTTTCCGATACAAGACTGCAGGTTCAATGTATTCCTTAGACATACACATTGACGATGAAACACTAAATTTACATCGGAATTAAATACAAAATGCACAATGCCGCCATAAGTGAAAGAATAGAGACTCTTCTTACAGTCGGTGCTTTTAGCATTCCACTGCAGGTTAAATGTATTCCTTGGACATACACATTGACGATGAAACACAGAAATCGCATCGGAATTAAATACAAACGGCACAATGCCGCCTTACGTACGAGAATAGAGACTCTTCTTACAGTCGGTGCATTGAGCATTCCCTGTGAGACCAGTATTAGTTTGCGATACACCACTGCAGGTTCAATGTATTCCTTGGACGTACACATTGCCGATGAAACACAGAAATCCCATCGGAATTAAATACAGAAGGCACAATGCCGCCTTAAGTACAAGAATAGAGACTCTTCTTACAGTCGGTGCTTTGAGCATTCCCATTGAGTCCAGTATTAGTTTCCGACCTACCACTCCAGGTTCAATGTATTCCTTGGACATACACATTGACGATGAAACACTGAAATTACATCGGAATTAAATACAAAAGGGACAATGCCGCCTTAAGTGTAAGATGTGTGAGACTTCTTAGAGTCCGTGCTTTGATCCTTTCCTGTGAGACCAGTATTAGTTTCCGATACATCACTGCAGGTTCAATGTGTTCCTTGGACCTTCACATTGACGATGATACACAGAAATCGCATTGGAATTAAATCCAAAAGGCACAATGCCGCCTTAAGTACAAGAATAGAGACTCTTCTTACAGTCGGTGTTTTGAGCATTCCCTGTGAGACCAGTATTAGTTTCCGATACACCACTGCAGGTTCAATGTATACCTTGGACCTTCGCATTGACGATGAAACACAGAAATCGCATCGGAACTAAATACAAAATGCACAATTCCGCCTTAAGTACAAGAATAGAGACTCTTCTTACAGTCGGTGCTTTGAGCATTCCCTGTGTGACCAGTATTAGTTTCCGATACACCACTGCAGGTTCAATGTATTCCTTGGACATACGTCTTGACGATGAAACACAGAAATCGCATCGGAATTAAATACAAAGGCACAATGCCGCCTTACGTACAAGAATAGAGACTCTTCTTACAGTCAGTGCTTTGAGCATTCCCTGTGAGACCAGTATTAGTTTCCGATACACCACTGCAGGTTCAATGTATTCTTTAGACATACACGTTGACGATGAAACACTGAAATTACATCGGAATTAAATGCAAAAAGCACAATGCCGCCTTAAGTACAAGAATAGAGACTCTTCTTACAGTCGGTGCTTTGAACATTCTCTTTGAGACCAGTATTGGTTTCCGATACACCACTGCAGGTTCAATGTATTCCTTGGACATACACATTGACAATGAAACACAGAAATGGCATCGGAATTAAACACAAAAGGCACAATGCCGCCTTAAGTACAAGAATAGAGACTCATCTTACAGTCGGTGCTTTGAGCATTCCCCGTGAGACCAGTATTAGCTTGCGATACACCACTGCAGGTTCAATGTATTCCTTGGACATACACATTGACGATGAAACACTGAAATTACATCGGAATTAAATACAAAACGCACAATGCCGCCTTAAGTGCAAGAAGAGTGAGACATCTTAGAGTCTGTGCTTTGATCCATTCCTGTGAGGCCAGTATCAGCTTCCATTCGCCACTGCAGGTTCAATGTATTCCTTGGACATACACATTGACGATGAAACACAGAAATCGCATCGGAATGAAATAGAAATGGCACAATGCCGCCGTAACTACAAGAATAGAGACTCTTCTTACAGTCAGTGCTTTGAGCATTCCCTGTGAGACCAGTATTAGTTTGCGATACACCACTGCAGGTACTATGTATTACTTGTACCTTCACATTGACGATGAAATACAGAAATCGCATCGGAATTAAATACAAAATGCACAATGCCGCCCTACGTACAAGAATAGAGACTCTTCTTACAGTCGGTGCCTTGAGCATTCCCTGTGAGACCAGTATTAGTTTCCGATACACCACTCCTGGTTCAATGTATTCCTTGGACATACTCAATGACGATGAAACACTGATATTACATCGGAATTAAATACAAAAAGAACAATGCCGCTTTAACTGCATGATGAGTGAGACTTCTTAGAGTCTGTGCTTTGATCCTTTCATGTGAGACCAGTATTAGTTTCCGATACACCACTGCAGGTTCAATGTACACCTTGGACCTTCGCATTGACGATGAAACACAGAAATCGCATCGGAACTAAATACAAAATGCACAATTCCGCCTTAAGTACAAGAATAGAGACTCTTCTTACAGTCGGTGCTTTGAGCATTTCCTGTGAGACCAGTATTAGTTACCGATACACCACCGCAGGTTCAATGCATTCCTTGGACATACACATTGACGATGAAACACAGAAATCGTATTGGAATTAAATACAAAAGGCACAATGCCGCCTTATGTACAAGAATAGAGACTCTTCTTACAGTCGGTGCTTTGAGCATTCCCTGTGAGACCAGTATTAGTTTCCGATATACCACTCCTGGTTCAATGTATTCCTTGGACATACTCATTGACGATGAAACACTGAAATTACATCGGAATTAAATACAAAAGGAACAATGCCGCCGTAACGGCAAGATGAGTAAGACTTCTAAGAGTCGGTGCTTTGATCATTCCCTGTGAGACCAGTATTAGTTTCCGATACACCACTGCAGGTTCAATGTATTCCTTGGACATACACATTGAAGATGAAACACAGAAATCACATCGGAATTAAATACAAAAGGAACAATGCCGCCTTAACTGCAAGATGAGTGAGACTTGTTAGAGTCTGTGATTTGATCCTTTCCTGTGAGATTAGTATTAGTTTCCGATCCACCACTGCAGGTTCAATGTATACCTTGGACCTTCGCATTGACGAAGAAACACAGAAATCACATCGGAACTAAATACAAAATGCACAATGCCGCAATAAGTACAAGAATAGAGACTCTTCTTACAGTCGGTGCTTTGAGCATTCCCTGTGAGACCAGTATTAGTTTCTGATACACCATTGCAGGTTCAATGAGTTCCTTAGACATACACATTGACGATGAAACCCTGAAATTACATCGGAATTAAATACAAAAGGCACAATGCCGCCATAACTGCAAGAACAGAGACCCTTCTTACAGTCGGTGCTTTGAGCATTCCCTGTGAGACATGTATTAGTTTCCGATACACCACAGCAGGTACAATGTATTCCTTGGACCTTCACATTGACGATGAAGCACAGAAATCGCATCGGAATTAAATACAAAGTGCACAATGCCGCCTTAAGTGCAAGAATAGAGGCTCTTCTTACAGTCGGTGTTTTGAGCATTCCCTGTGAGACCAGTATTAGTTACCGATACACCACCGCAGGTTCAATGCATTCCTTGGACATACACATTGACGATGAAACACAGAAATCGTATTGGAATTAAATACAAAAGGCACAATGCCGCCTTATGTACAAGAATAGAGACTCTTCTTACAGTCGGTGCTTTGAGCATTCCCTGTGAGACCAGTATAAGTTTCCGATATACCACTCCTGGTTCAATGTATTCCTTGGACATACACATTGACGATGAAACCCTGAAATTACATCGGAATTAAATACAAAAGGCACAATGCCGCCATAACTGCAAGAACAGAGACCCTTCTTACAGTCGGTGCTTTGAGCATTCCCTGTGAGACATGTATTAGTTTCCGATACACCACAGCAGGTACAATGTATTCCTTGGACCTTCACATTGACGATGAAGCACAGAAATCGCATCGGAATTAAATACAAAGTGCACAATGCCGCCTTAAGTGCAAGAATAGAGGCTCTTCTTACAGTCGGTGTTTTGAGCATTCCCTGTGAGACCAGTATTAGTTACCGATACACCACCGCAGGTTCAATGCATTCCTTGGACATACACATTGACGATGAAACACAGAAATCGTATTGGAATGAAATACAAAAGGCACAGTGCCGCCTTAAGTACATGAATAGAGACTCTTCTTACAGTCGGTGTTTGAGCATTCCCTGTGAGACCAGTATTAGTTTCCGATACACCACTGCAGGTTCAATGTATTCCTTGGACATACACATTGACAATGAAACACAGAAATCACATCGGAATTAAATACAAAAGGCACAATGCCGCCTTACGTACAAGAATAGAGACTCTTCTTACAGTCGGTGCTTTGAGCATTACCTGTGAGACCAGTATTAGTTTCCGATACACCACTCCAGGTTCAAAGTATTCCTTGGACATACTCATTGACGATGAAACACTGAAATTACATCGGAATTAAATACGAAAGGTGAAGTGGACTGACAAGGCAGCCAGTCCACAGTGACGGGTAGCCGCAAGAAAGGCACGCATACACACACACGCCGACGGGCGTCATGTACTGGAACAGGCTACGTAATTAATGCTATGAAGAAAAGTACGTAGCTGGGTTAATACTTATCTTTAATCAATCATTATGGTACATCGCTCTTTACGATACACAGGAGACTTTAATTACAATCACTGTAAGGCTAATATCGCCTTGCTAGTTCGTAGCCATTAACTTAGCTGAAGGCTATTCTGTCTCTCGGCTAATGAGAGTGAAAGGCTTCGTACATCTAGTCGCTAGCTAGGTCGTCCGTCCAACTAGGGCGAGTGCTTGTTCGTATCACGAGACCTTCCTTGTGGTGGCGCTAGGTCTGTGATCACACAGTGGCGACACGCGGGTCCGACATGTACTAAATGGACCGCGGCCGATTTAAACTACCACCTAGCAAGTGTGGTGTCTGGCGGTGACACCACAAAAGGAACAATGCCGCCTTAACTGCAAGATGAGTGAGACTTCTTAGAGTCTGTGCTTTGATCCTTTCCTGTGAGGCCAGTATTAGTTTCCGATACACCACAGCAGGTTCAATGTATTCCTTAGACATACACATTGACGAAGAAACACTGAAATTACACTGGAATTAAATACAAAATGCACAATGCCGCAATAAGTACAAGAATAGAGACTCTTCTTACAGTCGGTGCTTTGAGCATTCCCTGTGAGACCAGTATTAGTTTCCGATACAACACTGCAGGTTCAATGTATTGCTTGGACATACACATTGACGATGAAACAAAGAAATCGCATCGGAATTAAATACAAAAGGCACAATGACGCATTACGTACAAGAATAGAGACTCTCCTTAATGTCGGTGCTTTGAGCATTCCCTGTGAGACCGGTATTAGTTTCCGATACACCACCCCAGGTTCAATGTATTCCTTGGACATACTCATTGACGATGAAACACTGAAATTACATCGGAATTAAATACAAAAGGAACAATGCCGCATTAACTGCAAGATGAGTGAGACTTCTTAGAGTCTGTGCTTTGATCCTTTCCTGTGAGACCAGTATTAGTTTCCGATACACCACTGCAGGTTCTATGTATTCCTTAGGCATACACATTGACGATGCAAAACTGAAATTACATCGGAATTAATTACAAAAGGCACAATGCCGCCATAAGTTTAAGAATAGAGACTCTTCTTCCAGTCGGTGCTTTGAGCATACCCTGCGAGACCAGTATTAGTTTCCGATACACCACTGCAGGTACAATGTATTCCTTGGACCTTCACATTGACGATGAAACACAGAAATGGCATCGGAATTAAATACAAATGGCACAATGCCGCCTTATGTACAAGAATAGAGGCTCTTCTTACCGTCGGTACTTTGAGCATTCCCTGTGAGACCAGTATTAGTTTCCGATACACCACTGCAGGTTCAATCTATTCCTTGGACATACACATTGACGATGAGACACTGAAATTACATCGGAATTAAATACAAAACAAACAATGCCGCCTTAAGTACAAGAATAGAGACTCTTCTTACCGTCGGTGCTTTGAGCATTCCCTGTGAAACCAGTATTAGTTTCCGATACACCAATGCAGGTTCAATGTATTCCTTGGACGTACACATTGACGATGAAACACTGAAATTACATCGGAATTAAATACAAAGGGCACAATGACGCCTTAACTACAAGAAGAATGAGACTTCTTCGAGTCTGTGCTTTGATCCTTTCCTGTGAGACCAGTATTAGTTTCCGATATACCACTGCGGGTTAAATGTATTCCATGGTCCTTCACATTAACGATGAAACACAGAAATGGCATCGGAATTCCATACAAAAGGCACAATGCCGACCTAAGTACAAGATTGGAGACTCATTTTACAATCGGTGCTTCGAGCATTCCCTTAGAGACCAGTATTAATTTCCGACACACCACTACAGGTTCAATGTATTCCTTGGACCTTCACATTGACGGTGAATCACAGAAATCGCATCAAAATTAAATACCAAAGGCACAATGCCGCCTTATGTACAAGAATAGAGGCTCTTCTTACCGTCGGTATTTTGAGCGTTCCCTGTGAGACCAGTATTAGTTTCCGATACACCACTGCAGGTTCAATGTATTTCTTGGATATACACATTGACGATGAAACACTGAAATTACATCGGAATTATATACAAAAGGCACAATGCCGCCTTAAGTACAAGAATAGAGACTCTTCTTACAATCGGTGCTTTGAGCATTCCCTGTGAGACCAGTATTAGTTTCCGCTACACCTCTGCAGGTTCAGTTTATTCCTTGGACCGTCACATTGACGATGAAACACAGAAATGGCATCGGAATTAAATACCAAAGGCACAATGCCGCCTTAAGTACAAGAATAGACACTCTTCTTACAGTCGGTGCTTTGAGCATTCTCTGTGAGACCAGTATTAGTTTCCGATACACCACTGCAGGTTCAATGTATTCCTTGGACATACACATTGACGATGAAACACTGAAATTACATCGGAATTATATACAAAAGGCACAATGCCGCCATATGTGCAAGAAGAGTGAGACTTCTTAGAGTCTGTGATTTGATCCTTTCCTGTGCGACCCGTATTACGAGGGCAGTTCAATAAGTAATGCAACACATTTTTTTTCTGAAACAGGGGTTGTTTTATTCAGCATTGAAATACTCCAGGTTATTCCCCAATCTTTTAGCTACACAACACTATTTTTCAACGTAATCTCCATTCAATGCTACGGCCTTACACCACCTTGAAATGAGGGCCTGTATGCCTGCACGGCACCATTCCACTGGTCGATGTCGGAGCCAACGTCGTACTGCATCAATAATTTCTTCATCATCCGCGTAATGCCTCCCACGGATTACGTCCTTCATTGGGGCAAACATATGGAAATCCGACGGTGCGAGATCGGGGCTGTTGGGTGCATGAGGAAGAACAGTCCACTGAAGTTTTGTGAGCTCCTCTCGGGTGCGAAGACTTGTGTGAGGTCTTGCGTTGTCATGAAGAAGGAGAAGTTCGTTCAGATTTTTGTGCCTACGAACACGCTGAAGTCGTTTCTTCAGTTTCTGAAGAGTAGCACAATACACTTCAGAGTTGATCGTTTGACCATGGGGAAGGATATCGAACAGAATAACCCCTTTAGCGTCCCAGAAGACTGTAACCATGACTTTACCGGCTGAGGGTATGGCTTTAAACTTTTTCTTGGTAGGGGAGTGGGTGTGGCGCCACTCCATTGATTGCCGTTTTGTTTCAGGTTCGAAATGATGAACCCATGTTTCATCGCCTGTAACAATCTTTGACAAGAAATTGTCACCCTCAGCCACATCACGAGCAAGCAATTCCGCACAGATGGTTCTCCTTTGCTCTTTGTGGTGTTCGGTTAGACAACGAGGGACCCAGCGGGAACAAACCTTTGAATATCCCAACTGGTGAACAATTGTGACAGCACTACCAACAGAGATGTCAATTTGAGCACAGAGTTGTTTGATGGTGATCCGTCGATCATCTCGAACGAGTGTGTTCGCACGCTCCGCCACTGCAGGAGTCACAGCTGTGCACGGCCGGCCCGCACGCGGGAGATCAGACAGTCTTGCTTGACCTTGCGGCGATGATGACACACGCTTTGCCCAACGACTCAACGTGATTTTATCCACTGCCAGATCACCGTAGACATTCTGCAAGCGCCTATGAATATCTGAGATGCCCTGGTTTTCCGCCAAAAGAAACTCGATCACTGCCCGTTGTTAGCAACGCACATCCGTTACAGACGCCATTTCAACAGCTCCGTACAGCACTGCCACCTTTCGGAAATCAATGAAACTATACGAGACGAAGCGGGAATCTTTGAAAATATTCCACAAGAAATTTCCGGTTTTTTCAACCAAAATTGGCCGAGAAAAAAAAAGTCTTGCATTACTTATTGAACTGCCCTCGTAGTTTTCGATACGCCACTGCAGGTTCAATGTATTCCTTGGACCTTCAAATTGACGATGATACACAGAAATCGCATCGGAATTAAATACAAAAGGCACAATGCCGCCTTAAGTACAAGAATAGAGACTCTTCTTACAGTCGGTGCTTTGAGCATTCCCTGTCAGGCCAGTATTTGTTTCCGCTACACCTCTGCAGGTTCAGTTTATTCCTTGGACCTTCACATTGACGATGAAACACAGAAATGGCATCGGAATTAAATACAAAAGGCACAATGCCACCTTAAGTACAAGAATTGACACTCTTCTTACAGTCGGTGCTTTGAGCATTCCCTGTGAGACCAGTATTAGTTTCCGATACACCACTGCAGGTTCAATGTATTCCTTGGACCTTCACATTGACGATGAAACACAGAAATCGCATCGGAATTAAATCCAAAACGCACAATGCCGCCTTAGGTACAAGAATACAGACCTACTTACAGTCGGTGCTTTGAGCATTCCCTGTCAGGCCAGTATTTGTTTCCGCTACACCTCTGCAGGTTCAGTTTATTCCTTGGACCTTCACAATGACGATGAAACACTGAAATTACATCGGAATTTAACACAAAAGGAACAATGCCGCCTTAAGTACAAGAATAGAGTCTCTTCTTACCGTCGGTGCTTTGAGCATTCCCTGTGAGACCAGTATTAGTTTCCGATACACCACTGAAGGTTCAATGTATTCCTTGGACGTACACATTGACGATGAAACACTGATATTACATCGGAATTAAATACAAAAGGCACAATGACGCCTTAACTACAAGAAGAATGAGACTTCTTAGAGACGGTGCTTTGATCCTTTCCTCTGAGACCAGTATTAGTTTCCGATATACCACTGCAGGTTACATGTATTCCATGGTCCTTCACATTGACGATGAAACACTGAAATTACATCGGAATTATATACAAAAGGCACAATGCCGCGATAAGTGCAAGAAGAGTGAGGCTTCTTAGAGTCTGTGTTTTGACCCTTTCCTGTGCGACCCGTATTAGTTTTCGATACGCCACTGCAGGTTCAATGTATTCCTTGGACCTTCAAATTGACGATGATACACAGAATTCGCAACGGAATTATATACAAAAGGCACTATGCCGCCCTAAGTACACGAATAGAGACTCTTCCTACAGCCGGGTCTTTGAGCTTTCCCTGTAAGACCAGTATTAGTTTCCGATACACCTCTGCAGGTTCAATGTATTCCTTGGAACTTCACATTGGCGATTAAACACAGAAATCGCATCGGAATTAAATACAAAAGGCACAATGCCGCCATAAGTAGAAGAATAGAGACTCTTCTTACTGTCGGTGGATTGTGCATTCCCTGTGGGACCAGTATTAGTTTCCGATACACCACTGCAGGTTCAGTGTATTCCTTGGACTTTCACATTAACGATGAAACACAGAAATGGCATCAGAATTAAATACAAAGGGACAATGCCGCCTTAAGTACAAGAATAAACACTCGGTGCTGTGAGCATTCCCTGTGTGACCAGTATTAGTTTCCGATACACCACTGCAGGTTCAATTTATTCCTTGGACATACACATTGACGATGAAACACTGATATTACATCGGAATTAAATACAAAAGGCACAATGCCGCCATAAGTGCAAGAATAGTGTGACTTCTTAGAGACTGTGTTTTGATATTTTCCTGTGCGACCCGTACTAGTTTCCGATACGCCACTGCAGGAACAATGTATTCCTTGGACCTTCACATTCACGATGAAACACTGAAATTACATCGGAATTAAATACAAAAGGAACAATGCTGCCTTAAGTACAAGAATAGAGACTCTTCTTACCGTCGGTGCTTTGAACATCCCTGTGAGACCAGTATTAGTTTCCGATACACCACAGCAGGTTCAATGTATTCCTCGGACATACACATTGACGATGAAACACTGAAATCACATCGGAATTAAATACAAAAGGCACAATGCCGCCATAAGTGCAAGAAGAGTAAGACTTCATAGAGTCTGTGTTTTGATCCTTTCCTGTGCGACCTGTATTAGTTTTCGATACGCCACTGCAGGTTCAATGTATTCCTTGGACCTTCAAATTGACGATGATACACAGAAATCGCATCGGAATTAAATACATATGGCACAATGCCGCCTTAAGTACAAGAATAGAGACTCTTCTTACAGTCGGTGCTTCGAGCATTCCCTGTGAGACCAGTATTAGTTTCCGATACACCACTGCAGGTTCAATGTATTCCTTGGACCTTCACATTGACGATGGAACACTGATATTACATCGGAATTAAATAAAAAAGGCACATGCTGCCATAAGTCCAAGAAGAGTGAGACTTCTTAGAGACTGTGTTTGGATATTTTCCTGTGCGACCCGTACTAGTTTCCGATACGCCACTGCTGGATCAATGTATTCCTTGGACCCTAACATTGACGATTAAACACATTAATCGCATCTGAATTAAATACAAAAGGCACAATGCCGCCTTAAGTACAAGAATAAACACTCGGAGCTTTGAGCATTCCCTGTGTGACCAGTATTAGTTTCCGATACACCACTGCAGGTTCAATGTACTCCTTGGACATACACATTGACGATGAATCACTGAAATTACATCGGAATTAAATACAAAAGGCACAATGCCTCCATAAGTGCAAGAAGAGTGAGATTTCTTAGAGTTTGTGATTTGATCCTTTCCTGTGCGACCCGTATTAGTTTCCGATACGCCATTGCAGGTTCAATGTATTCCTTGGACCTTCAGATTGACGATTAAACACAGAAATTGCATCGGAATTAGATACAAAAGGCACAATACCGCCCTAAGTACAAGAATAGAGGCTCTTCCTACAGTCGGTGCTTTGAGCATTTCCTGTGGGAGCAGTATTAGTTTCCGCTACACCACTGCAGGTTCAATGTATTCCTTGGACATTCACATTGACGATTAAACACAGAAATCACATCGGAATTAAATAAAAAAATTACAATGCCGCCTTACGTACAAGAATAGAGACTCTTCTTAGAGCCGGTGTTTTGAGCACTCCCTGTGAGACCGCTATTAGTTTCCGATACACCACTGCAGGTTCAGTGTATTCCTTGGACCTTCACATTGACGATGAAACACAGAAATGGCATCAGAATTAAATACAAAAGGCACAATGCCGCATTAAGTACAGGAATAGACACACTTCTTACAGTTGGTGCTTTGAGCATTCCCTGTGAGACCAGTATCAGTTTCCGATACACCACTGCAAGTTCAATGTATTCCTTGGACGTTCACATTGACGATGAAAGACAGAAATAGCATCTGAATTAAACACAAAGGACACAATGTCGCCTTAAGTACAAGAATACAGACTCTACTTACAGTCGGTGCTTTGATCATTCCTTGTGAGACCAGTATTAGTTTCCGATACACCACTGCAGGTTCAATGTATTCCTTGGATATTCACATTGACGATTAAACACAGAAATCGCATCGGAATTAAATACAAAAGGCACAATGCCGCCTTAAAACAAGAATAGAGACACTTCTTACACTCGGTGCTTCGAGCATTCCCTGTGAGAGCAGTATTAGTTTCCGATAGACCACTGCAGGTTCAATGTATTCCTTGGACATACACATTGATGATGAAACACTGAAATTACATCGGAATTAAATACAAAAGGCACAATGCCGCCATAAGTGCAAGAACAGTGAGACTTCTTAGAGTCTGTGTTTTGATCCTTTCCTGTGCGACCCGTATTAGTTTTCGATACGCCACTGCAGGTTAAATGTATTCCTTGGACATACACATTGACGATAAAACACTGAAATCACATCGGAATTTAATACAAAAGGCACAATGCCGCCATCAGTGCATGAAGACTGAGACTTCTTAGAGGATGTGCTTTGATCCTTTCCTGTGCGACCTGTATTAGTTTTCGATACGCCACTGCAGGTTCAATATAATCCTTGGACCTTCAAATTGACGATGATACACAGAAATCGCATCGGAATTAAATACAAAAAGCACTATGCCGCCATAAGTACAAGAATAGAGACTCTTCTTACAGTTGGTGCTTTGAGCATTCCCTGTGAGACCAGTATTAGTGTCCGATACACCACTGCAGGTACAATGTATTTCTTGGACCTTCACATTGACGATGAAACACAGAAATCGCATCGGAATTAAATACCAAAGGCACAATGCCGCCTTATGTACAAGAATAGAGGCTCTTCTTACCGTCGGTGCTTTGAGCATTCCCTGTGAGACCAGCATTAGTTTCCGATACACCACTGCAGGTTCAATGTATTCCTTAGACCTTCAAAATGACGATGATACACAGAATTCGCAACGGAATTAAATACAAAAGGCACAATGCCGCCTTAAGTACATGAATAGTGGCTCTTCTTACAGTCGGTGCTTTGAGCATTCCCTGTGAGACCAGTATTAGATTCCGATACACCTCTGCAGGTTCAATGTATTCCTTGGACCTTCACATTGACGATTAAACACAGAAATCGCATCGGAATTAAATACAAAAGGCACAATGTCGCCTTAAGTAGAAGAATAGAGTCTTTTCTTACTGTCGGTGCTTTGAGCATTCCCTGTGGGACCAGTATTAGTTTCCGATACACCACTGCAGGTTCAGTGTATTCCTTGGACTTTCACATTGACGATGAAACACAGAAATGGCATCGGAATTAAATACAAAGGGCACAATGCCGCCTTAAGTACAAGAATAAACACTCGGTGCTTTGAGCATCCCTGTGTGACCAGTATTAGTTTCCGATACACCACTGCAGGTTCAATGTACTCCTTGGACATACACATTGACGATGAATCACTGAAATTACATCGGAATTAAATACAAAAGGCACAATGCCGTCATAAGTGCAAGAAGAATGAGACTTCTTAGAGACTGTGTTATGATATTTTCCTGTGCGACCCGTACTAGTTTCCGATACGCCACTGCAGGTTAAATGTATTCCTTGGACATACACATTGACGATAAAACACTGAAATCACATCGGAATTTAATACAAAAGGCACAATGCCGCCATCAGTGCATGAAGACTGAGACTTCTTAGAGGATGTGCTTTGATCCTTTCCTGTGCGACCTGTATTAGTTTTCGATACGCCACTGCAGGTTCAATATAATCCTTGGACCTTCAAATTGACGATGATACACAGAAATCGCATCGGAATTAAATACAAAACGCACAATGCCGCCTTAAGTACAAGAATAGAGACTCTTCTTACGGTCAGTGTTTTGATCCTTTCCTGTGCGACACGTATTAGTTTGCGATACGCCACTGCAGGTTCAATGCATTCCTTGGACGTCACATTGACGATGAAACACAGAAATCGCATCGGAATTAAATACAAAAAGCACAATGCCGCTATAAGTACAAGATTATAGTCTCTTTTCACAGTCGGTGTTTCGAGTATTCCCTGTGAGACCAGTATTAGTTTCCGATACACCACTGCAGGTTCAATGTATTCCTTGGACATACACATTGACTATGAAACACTAAAATTACATCGGAATTAAATACAAAAGGCACAATGCCACCATAAGTGCAAGAAGAGTGAGATTTCTTAGAGTTTGTGATTTGATCCTTTCCTGTGCGACCCGTATTAGTTTCCGATACGCCATTGCAGCTTCAATGTATTCCTTGGACCTTCAGATTGACGATTAAACACAGAAATCGCATCGGAATTAGATACAAAAGGCACAATACCGCCTTATGTACAAGAATAGAGGCTGTTCCTACAGTCGGTGCTTTGAGCATTCCCTGTGGGAGCAGTATTAGTTTCCGATACACCACTGCAGGTTCAATGTATTCCTTGGACCTTCACATTGACGATTAAACACAGAAATCACATAGGAATTAAATAAAAAAGGCACAATGCCGCCTTAAGTACAAGAATAGAGACTCTTCTTAGAGTCGGTGTTTTGAGCACTCCCTGTGAGACCGCTATTAGTTTCCGATACACCACTGCAGGTTCAGTGTATTCCTTGGACCTTCACATTGACGATTAAACACAGAAATCGCATCGGAATTAAATACAAAAGGCACAATGCCGCCTTAAAACAAGAATAGAGACTCTTCTTACAGTCGGTGATTTGAGCATTCCCTGTGAGACCAGTATTAGTTTCCGATACACCACTGGAGGTTCGATGTATTCCTTGGAGTTTCAAATTGACGATGACACACAGAAATTGCATCGTAATTATATACAAAAGCCACAATGCCGCCATAAGTACAAGAATAGAGACTCTTCTTACACTCCGTGCTTCGAGCATTCCCTGTGAGAGCAGTATTAGTTTCCGATAGACCACTGCAGGTTCAATGTATTCCTTGGACATACACATTGACGATGAAACACTGAAATTACATCGGAATTAAATACAAAAGGCACAATGCCGCCATAAGTGCAAGAACAGTGAGACTTCTTAGAGTCTGTGTTTTGATCTTTCCTCTGCGACCCGTATTAGTTTTCGATGCGCCACTGCAGGTTAAATGTATTCCTTGGACATACACATTGACGATAAAACACTGAAATCACATCGGAATTAAATACAAAAGGCACAATGCCGCCATAAGTGCATGAATACTGAGACTTCTTAGAGTATGTGCTTTGATCCTTTCTTGTGCGACCTGTATTAGTTTTCGATACGCCACTGCAGGTTCAATATATTCCTTGGACATTCAAATTGACGATGATACACAGAAATCGCATCGGAATTAAATACAAAAAGCACAATGCCGCCATAAGTACAAGAATAGAGACTCTTCTTACAGTTGGTGCTTTGAGCATTCCCTGTGAGACCAGTATTAGTGTCCGATTCACCACTGCAGGTTCAATGTATTCCTTGGACCTTCACATTGACGACGAAACACAGAAATCGCATCGGAATTAAATACAAAAGGCACAATGCCGTCATAAGTGCAAGAAGAGTGAGACTTCTTAGAGTCTGTGTTTGATCCTTTCCTGTGCGACCCGTATTAGTTTTCGATACGCCACTGCAGCTTCAATGTATTCCTTGGACCTTGATATTGACGATGAAATACAGAAATCGCATAGGAATTAAATACAAAAGGCACAATACCGCCTTAAGTACAAGAATAGAGGCTCTTCCTACAGTCGGTGCTTTGAGCATTTCCTGTGAGAGCAGTATTAGTTTCCGATACACCACTGCAGGTTCAATGTATTCCTGGACCTTCACATTGACGATTAAACAAAGAAATCACATCGGAATTAAATACAAAAGGCACAATGCCGCCTTAAGGACAAGAATAGAGTCTCTTCTTACAGTCGGTGCTTTGAGCATTCCCTGTGAGACCAGTATTAGTTTCCAATACGCCACTGGGGGTCAATGTATTCCTTGGACATACACATTGACAATGAAACACTAAAATTACATCGGAATTAAATACAAAAGGCACAATGCCGCCATAAGTGCAAGAAGAGTGAGATTTCTTAGAGTCTGTGATTTGATCCTTTCCTGTGCGACCCGTATTAGTTTCCGATACGACACTGCAGGTTCAATGTATTCTTTGGACATACACATTGACGATGAAACACTGAAATTACATCGGAATTAAATACAAAAGGCACAATGACGCCTTAACTACAAGAAGAATAAGACTTCTTAGAGTCTGTGCTTTGATCCGTTCCTGTGAGACCAGTATTAGTTTCCGATATACGACTGCAGGTTAAATGTTTTCCATGGTCCTTCACATTGACGATGAAACATAGAAATCGCATCGGAATTACATACAAAAGGCACAATGCCGCCCTAAGTACAAGAATGGAGACTCATCTTACAATCGGTGTTTCGAGCATTCCCTGAGAGACCAGTTTTAAATTCCGATACACCACTACAGGGTCAATGTATTCCTTGGACCTTCACATTGACGATGAAACACAGAAATCGCATCGGAATTAAATACCAAAGGCACAATGCCGTCTTATGTACAAGAATAGAGGCTCATCTTACCATCGGTGCTTTGAGCATTCCCTGTGAGACCAGTATTAGTTTCCGATACACCACTGCAGGTTCAATGTATTCCTTGGACCTACACATTGACGATTAAACACAGAAATCGCATCGGAATTAAATATAAAGGGCACAATGCCGCCTTAAGTAGAAGAATAGAGACTCTTCTTAGTGTCGGTGCTTTGAGCATTCCCTGTGGGACCAGTATTAGTTTCCGATTCACCACTGCAGGTTCAGTGTATTCCTTGGCTTTCACATTGACGATGAAACACAGAAATAGCATCGGAATTAAATACAAAGGGCACAATGCCGCCTTAAGTACAAGAATAAACACTCGGTGCTTTGAGCATTCCCTGTGTGACCAGTATTAGGTTCCGATACACCATTGCAGGTTCAATGTATTCCTTGGACATACACATTGACGATGAAACACTGAAATTACATCGGAATTAAATACAAAAGGCACAATGCCGCCATAAGTGCAAGAAGAGTGAGACTTCTTAGAGTCTGTGTTTTGAACCTCTCCTGTGCGACCCGTATTAGTTTTCGATACGCCACTGCAGCTTCAATGTATTCCTTGGACCTTCACATTGACGGTGAAACACAGAAATCGCATCGGAATTAAATACCAACCGCACAATGCCGCCTTATGTACAAGAATAGAGGCTCTCCTTACCGTCGGTGCTTTGAGCATTCCCTGTGAGACCAGTATTAGTTTCCGATACACCACTGCAGGTTCAATGTATTCCTTGGACACACACATTGCCGATGAAACACTAAAATTACATCGGAATTACATACAAAAGGCAGAATGCCGCCGTAAGTGCGAGAAGAGTGAGATTTATTAGAGTCTGTGATTTGATCCTTTCCTGTGCGTCCCGTATTAGTTTTCGATACGCCACTGCAGCTTCAATGAATTCCTTGGACCTTCAAATTGACGATGAAACACAGATATCGCGTCGGAATTAAATACAAAATGCAGAATACCGCCTTAAGTACAAGAATAGAGGCTCTTCCTACAGTCGGTGCTTTGAGCGTTCCCTGTGAGAGCAGTACTAGTTTCCGATACACCACTGCAGGTTCAATGTATTCCTTCGACGTTCACATTGACGGATAAACACAGAAATCACATCGGAATTGAATACAAAAGGCACAATGCCGCCTTAAGTACAAGAAAAGAGACTCTCCTTACAGTCGGTGCTTTCAGCAGTCCCTGTGAGACCAGTATTAGTTTCCGATACACCACTGCAGGTTCAGTGTATTCCTTGGACCGTCACATTGACAATGAAACACAGAAATGGCATCGGAATTAAATACAAAAGGCAAAATGCAGCATTAAGTAGAGGAATAGACACTCTTCTTACAGTCAGTGCTTTGAGCATTCCCTGTGAGACCAGTGTTAGTTTCCGATACACCACTGCAAGTTCAATGTATTCCTTGGACGTTCACGTTGACGATGTAAGACAGAAATCGCATCGGAATTAAACACAAAAGGCACAATGCCGCCTTAAGTACAAGAATACAGACTCTACTTACAGTCGGTGCTTTGAGCATTCCCTGTGAGACCAGTATTAGTTTCCGATACTCCACTGCAGGTTCAATGTATTCCTTGGACCTTCACATTGACGATTGAACACAGAAATCGCATCGGAATTAAATACAAAAGGCACAATGCCGCCTTAAGTACAAGAATAGAGACTCTTCTTACAGTCGGTGCTTTGAGCATTCCCTGTGAGACCAGTATTAGTTTCCGATACACCACTGCAGGTTCAATGTATTCCTTGGACATACACATTGACGATGAAACACTGAAATTACATCGGAATTAAATACAAAAGGCACATTGCCGCCATAAGTGCAAGAACAGTGAGACTTCTTAGAGGCTGTGTTTTGATATTTTCCTGTGCGACCCGTACTAGTTTCCGATACGCCACTGCAGGATCAATGTATTCCTTGTACCTTCACATTGACGATTAAACACAGAAATCGCATCGGAATTAAATACAAAAGGCAAAATGCCGCCTTTAGTACAAGAATAGAGACTCTTCATACGGTCGGTGTTTCGAGTATTCCCTGTTAGACCAGTATTAGTTTCCGATACACCACTGCAGTTTCAATGTATTCCATAGACATACACCCTGACTATGAAACACTAACATTACATCGGAATTCAATACAAAAGGCACAATGCCGCCATAAGTGCAAGAAGTGTGAGATTTCTTAGAGTCCGTGAATTGATCCTTTCCTGTGCGACCCGTATTAGTTTCCGATACGCCACTGCACGTTCAATGTATTACTTGGACCTTCTCATTGACGATTAAACACAGAAATCGCATCGGAATTAAATAAAAAGGCACAATGCCGCCTTAAGTACAAGAAGAGAGACTCTTCTTACAGTCGGGGCTTTGAGCATTCCCTGTGAGACCAGTATAAGTTTCCGATACACCACTGGAGGTTCAATGTATTCCTTGGTCATTCACATTGACGATGAAACACTGAAATTACATCGGAATTAAATACAAACGGCACAATGCCGCCTTAAGTACAAGAATAGACACTCGGTGCTTTGAGCATTCCCTGTGTGATCAGTATTAGTTTCCGATACACCACTGCAGGTTCAATGTATTCCTTCGACATACACATTGATGATGAAACACTGATATTACATCGAAATTAAATACAAAAGTCACAATGCCGCCATAAGTGCAAGAAGGGTGAGACTTCATAGAGTCTGTGATTTGATCCTTTCCTGTGCGACCCGTATTAGTTTTCGATACGCCACTGCAGCTTCAATGTATTCCTTGGACCTTCAAATTGACGATGAAACACAGAAATCGCATCGGAATTAAATACAAAAGGCACAATGCCGCCTTAAGTACAAGAATAGAGACTCTGTGCTTTGAGCATTCCCTGTGTGACCAGTATTAGTTTCCGATACACCACTGCAGGTTCAATGTATTCCTTGGACGTACATATTGACGATGCAACACTGATATTACATCGGAATTAAATACAAAAGGCACAATTCCGCCATAAGTGCAAGAAGAGTGAGAGTTCTTAGAGACTGTGTTTTTTTATTTTCCTGTGCGACCCGTACTAGTTTCCGATACGCCACTGCAGGATCAATGTATTCCTTGGACCTTCACATTGACGATTAAACACATAAATCGCATCGGAATTAAATACAAAAGGCACAATGCCTCCTTAAGTACAAGAATAGAGACTCTTCTTACGGTCTGTGCTTTGAGCATTCCCTGTGAGACCAGTATTAGTTACCGATACGCCACTGGAGGTTCAATGTATTCCTTGGACATTCACATTGACGATGAAACATTGCAATTACATCGGAATTAAATACAAAACGCACAATGCCGCCCTAAGTACAAGGATGGAGACTCATCTTACAATCGGTGCATCGAGCATTCCCTGAGAGACCAGTATTAATTTCCGATACACCACTGCTGGTTCAATGTATTCCTTGGACCTTCACATTGACGATGAAACACAGAAATCGCATCGGAATTAAATACCAAAGGCACAATGCCGCCTTATGAACAAGAATAGAGGCTCTTCTTACAGTCGGTGCTTTGAGCATTCCATGTGAGACCAGTATTAGTTTCCGATACACCATTGCAGGTTCAATGTATTCCTTGGACGTACACATTGACGATGCAACACTGATATTACATCGGAATTAAATACAAAAGGCACAATGCCGCCATAAGTGCATGAAGACGGAGAGTTCTTAGAGACTGTGTTTTGATATTTTCCTGTGCGACCCGTACTAGTTTCCGATACGCCACTGCAGGATCAATGTATTCCTTGGACCTTCACATTGACGATTAAACACAGAAATCGCATCGGAATTAAATACAAAAGGCACAATGCCGCCTTAAGTACAAGAAGAGAGACTCTTCTTACAGTCGGTGCTTTGAGCATTCCCTGTGAGACCAGTATTAGTTTCCGATACACCACTGCAGGTTCAGTGTATTCCTTGGACCTTCACATTGACAATGAAACACAGAAATGGCATCGGAATTAAATACAAATGGCACAATGCAGCATTATGTACAGGAATAGACACTCTTCTTACAGTCAGTACTTTGAGCATTCCCTGTGAGACCAGTATTAGTTTCCGATACACCACTGCAAGTTCCATGTATTCCTTGGACGTTCACATTGACGATGAAAGACCGAAATCGCATCGGAATTAAACACAAAAGGCACAATGCCGCCTTAAGTACTAGAATACAGACTCTACTTACAGTCGGTGCTTTGAGCATTCCCTGTGAGACCAGTATTAGTTTCCGATACACCACTGCAGGTTCAATGTATTCCTTGGACCTTCACATTGACGATTAAACACAGAAATCGCATCGGAATTAAATACAAAAGGCACAATGCCGCCTTAAGTACAAGAAAAGAGGCTCTTCGTACAGTCGCTGCTTTGAGCATTCCCTGTGAGAGCAGTATTAGTTTGCGATACACCACTGCAGGTTCAATGTAGTCCTTGGACCTTCACATTGACGATTAAACACAGAAATCACATCGGAATTAAATACAAAAGGCACAATGCCGCCTTAAGTACAAGAATAGAGACTCTTCTTACAGTCGGTGCTTTGAGCATTCCCTGTGAGACCAGTATTAGTTTCCGATACGCCAGTGGAGGTTCAATGTATTCCTTGGACATACACATTGACTATGAAACACTAAAATTACATCGGAATTAATTACAAAAGGTACAATGCCGCCATAATTGCATGAAGAGTGAGATTTCTTAGAGTCTGTGCTTTGATCCTTTCCTGTGAGACCAGTATTGGTTTCCGATATACGACTGCAGGTTAAATGTTTTCCATGGTCCTTCACATTGACGATGAAACACAGAAATCGTATCGGAATTACATACAAAAGGCACAATGCCGCCCTAAGTACAAGAATGGAGACTCATCTTACAATCGGTGCTTCGAGCATTCCCTGAGAAACCAGTTTTAATATCCGATACACCACTGCAGGTTCAATGTATTCCTTGGACCTTCACATTGACGATGAAACACAGAAATCGCATCGGAATTAAATACCAAAGGCACAATGCCGCCTTATGTACAAGAATAGAGGCTCTTCTTACCGTCGGTGCTTTGAGCATTCCCTGTGAGACCAATATTAGTTTCCGATACACCACTGCAGGTTCAATGTATTCCTTGGACATACACATTGACGATAAAGCACTGATATTACATCGGAATTAAATACAAAAGGCACAATGCCGCCATAGGTGCAAGAAGAGTGAGACTTCTTAGGGTCTGTGTTTTGATCCTTTCTTGTGCGACCCGTATTAGTTTTCGATACGCCACTGCAGCTTCAATGTATTCCTTGGACCTTCAAATTGACGATGAAACACAGAAATCGCATCGGAATTAAATACAAAAGGCACAATACCGCCTTAAGTACAAGAATAGAGGCTCTTCCTACAGTCGGTTCTTTGAGCATTCCCTGTGAGAGCAGTATTGGTTTCCGATACACCACTGCAGGTTCAATGTATTTTTTGGACCTTCACATTGACGATTAAACACAGAAATCACATCGGAATTAAATACAAAACGCACAATGCCGCCTTAAGTACAAGAATAGAGACTCTTCTTACAGTCGGTGCTTTGAGCGTTCCCTGTGAGAGCAGTATTAGTTTCCGATACACCACTGCAGGTTCAATGTATTCCTTGGACCTTCACATTGACGATTAAACACAGAAATCACATCGGAATTAAATACAAAAGGCACAATGCCGCCTTAAGTACAAGAATAGAGACTCGGTGCTTTGAGCATTCCCTGTGTGACCAGTATTAGTTTCCGATACACCACTGCAGGTTCAATGTATTCCTTGGACGTACACATTGACGATGCAACACTGATATTACATCGGAATTAAATACAAAAGGCACAATGCCGCCATAAATGCAAGAAGAGTGAGAGTTCTTAGAGACTGTGTTTTGATATTTTCCTGTGCGACCCGTACTAGTTTCCGATACGCCACTGCAGGATCAATGTATTCCTTGGACCTTCACATTGACGATTAAACACATAAATCACACCGGAATTAAATACAAAAGGCACAATGCCTCCTTAAGTACAAGAATAGAAACTCTCCTTACATTCGGTGCTTTGAGCAGTCCCTGTGAGACCAGTATTAGTTTCCGATACACCACTGCAGGTTCAGTGTATTCCTTGGACCTTCACATTGACAATGAAACACAGAAATGGCATCGGAATTAAATACAAATGGCACAATGCAGCATTAAGTACAGGAATAGACACTCTTCTTACATTCAGTGCTCTGAGCATTCCCTGTGAGACCAGTATTAGTTTCCGATACACCACTGCAAGTTCAATGTATTCATTGGACGTTCACATTGACGATGAAAGACAAAAATCGCATCGGAATTAAACACAAAAGGCACAATGCCGCCTTAAGTACAAGAATACAGACTCTACTTACAGTCGGTGCTTTGAGCATTCCCTGTGAGACCAGTATTAGTTTCCGATACACCACTGCAGGTTCAATGTATTCCTTGGACCTTCACATTGACGATTAAACACAGAAATCGCATCGGAATTAAATACAAAAGGCAGAATGCCGCCTTAAGTACAAGAATAGACACTCTCCTTACAGACGGTGTTTGAGCATTCTCTGTGAGACCAGTATTAGTTTCCGATACACCACTGCAGGTTCAATGTATTCCTTGGACATACACATTGACGGTGAAACACTGAAATTACATCGGAAATAAAAAAAAGGCACAATGCCGCCATAAGTGCAAGAAGAGTGAGACTTCTTAGAGACTGTGTTTTGATATTTTCCTATGCGACCCGTACTAGTTTCCGATACACCACTGCAGGTTCAATGTATTCCATAGACATACACCCTGACTATGAAACACTAAAATTACATCAGAATTCAATACAAAAGGCACAATGCCGCCGTAAGTGCAAGAAGAGTGAGATTTCTTAGAGTCTGTGCTTTGATCCTTTCCTGTGAGGCCAGTATTAGTTTCCGATATACGACTGCAGGTTAAATGTTTTCCATGGTCCTTCACATTGACGATGAAACACAGAAATCGTATCGGAATTACATACAAAAGGCACAATGCCACCCTAAGTACAAGAATGGAGACTCATCTTACAATCGGTGCTTCGAGCATTCCCTGAGAGGCCAGTTTTAATTTCCGATACACCACTGCAGGTTCAATGTATTCCTTGGACCATCACATTGACGATGAAACACAGAAATCGCATCGGAATTAAATACCAAAGGCACAATGCCGCCTTATGTACAAGCATAGAGGCTCTTCTTACCGTCGGTACTTTGAGCATGCCCTGTGAGACCAGTATTAGTTTCCGATACACCACTGTAGGTTCAATGTATTCCTTGGACATACACATTGACGATGAAACACTGATATTACATCGGAATTGAATACAAAAGGCACAATGCCGCCATAAGTGCAAGAAGAGTGAGACTTCTTAGAGTCTGTGTTTTGATCCTTTCCTGTGCGACCCGTATTAGTTTTCGATACGCCACTGCAGCTTCAATGTATTCCTTGGACCTTCAAATTGACGATGAAACACAGAAATCGCATCGGAATTAAATACAAAAGGCACAATACGCCTTAAGTACAAGAATAGAGGCTCTTCCTACAGTCGGTTCTTTGAGCATTCCCTGTGAGAGCAGTATTGGTTTCCGATACACCACTGCAGGTTCAATGTATTTTTTGGATCTTCACATTGACGATTAAACACAGAAATCACATCGGAATTAAATACAAAAGGCACAATGCCGCCTTAAGTACAAGAATAGAGACTCGGTGCTTTGAGCATTCCCTGTGTGACCATTATTACTTTCCGATACACCACTGCAGGTTCAATGTATTCCTTGGACATACACATTGACGATGAAACACTGAAACTACATCGGAATTAAATACAAAAGGCAAAATGCCGCCATAAGTGCAAGAAGGGTGAGACTTCTTAGAGTCTGTGTTTCGATCCTTTCCTGTGCGACCCGTATTAGTTTTCGATACGCCACTGCAGCTTCAATGTATTCCTTGGACCTTCAAATTGACTATGAAACACCGAAATCGCATCGGAATTAAATACAAAAGGCACAGTACCGCCTTAAGTACTAGAATAGAGGCCCTTCCTACAGTCGGTGCTTTGAGCGTTCCCTGTGAGAGTAGTATTGGTTTCCGATACACCACTGCAGGTTCAATGTATTCCTTGGACCTTCACATTGACGATTAAACACAGAAATCACATCGGAATTAAAAACAAAAGGCACAATGCCGCCTTAAGTACAAGGATAGAGACTCTTCATACAGTCGGTGCTTTGAGCATTCCCTGGGAGACCAGTATTAGTTTCCGATACACCACTGCAGGTTCGGTGTATTCCTTGGACCTTCACATTGACGATTAAACACAGGAATCACATCGGAATTAAATACAAAAAGAACAATGCCGCCTTAAGTACAAGAATAGAGACTCTTCTTACAGTCGGTGCTTTGAGCATTCCCTGTGAGACCAGTATTAGTTTCCGATACACCACTGCAGGTAGAGTGCATTCCTTGGACCTTCACATTGACGATGAAGCCCAGAAATGGCAACGGAATGAAATACAAAAGGCACAATGCCGCCTTAAGTACAAGAATAGACACTCTCCTTACAGACGGTGTTTGAGCATTCCCTGTGAGACCAGTATTAGTTTCCGATACACCACTGCAGGTTCAATGTATTCCTTGGACATACACATTGACGATGAAACACTGAAATTACATCGGAATTAAATTCAAAAGGAACAATGTCGCCTTAAGTACAAGAATAGAGACTCTTCTTACAGTCGGTGTTTTGAGCATTCCCTGTGAAACCAGTATTAGTTTCCGATACACCACTGCAGGTCCAATGTATTCCTTCGACCTTCACATTGACCATGAAACACAGAAATCGCATCGGAATTAAATACTAAAGGCACAATGCCGCCCTAAGTACAACAATAGAGACTCTTGGTACAGACGGTGTTTTGAGCATTCTGTGAGAGACCAGTATTAATTTTCGATACACCACTGCAGGTTCAATGTATTCCTTAAACATTCACATATACGATGAAACACTGAAATCGCATCGGAATTAAATACCAAAGGCACAATGCCGCCTTAAGTACAAGAACAGAGACTCTTCTTTCAGTCGGCGCTTTGAGCATTCCCTATGAGACCAGTATTAGTTTCCGTT
The DNA here is from genome assembly GCF_021461395.2 of Schistocerca americana. Lineage (NCBI taxonomy): Eukaryota > Metazoa > Arthropoda > Insecta > Orthoptera > Acrididae > Schistocerca > Schistocerca americana. The sequence goes on along the minus strand of NC_060124.1, from coordinate 625,512,402 downwards.
ACACCACTGCAGGTTCAATGTATTCCTTGCACCATCACATTGACGATTAAACACAGAAATCACATCGGAATTAAATACAATAAGAACAATGCCGCCTTAAGTACAAGAATAGAGACTCTTCTTACAGTCGGTGCTTTGAGCATTCCCTGTGAGACCAGTATTACTTTCCGATACACCACTGCAGGTTCAGTGCATTCCTTGGACCTTCACATTGACGATGAAACACAGAAATGGCAACGAAATTAAGTACAAAACTCACAATGCCGCTTTAAGTACAAGAAAAGAGACTATTCTTACAGTCTGTGCTTTGAGCGTTCCCTGTGAGACCAGTATTAGTATCCGATACACCACTGCAGGTTCAATGTATTCCTTGGACTAACACATTGACGATGAAACACTGAAATTACATCGGAATTAAATACAAAAGGAACAAAGTCGCCTTAAGTACAAGAATAGAGACTCTTCTTACTGTCGGTGTTTTGAGAATTCCCTGTGTGACCAGTATTAGTTTCCGATACACCACTTTAGGTCCAAAGTATTCCTTGGACCTTCACATTGACGATGAAACACAGAAATCAAATCGGAATTAAATACAAAGGAACAATGCCGCCTTAAGTACAAGAATAGAGACTCTTCTTACAGTCGGTGTTTGAGCATTCCCTGTGAGACCAGTATTAGTTTCCGATACACCACTGCAGGTTCAGTGCATCCCTTGGACCTTCACATTGACGATGAAACACAGAAATCGCATCGGAATTAAATACAAAAGGCACAATGCCGCCTTATGTACAAGCATACAGACTCTACTTACAGTCGGTGCTTTGAGCATTTCCTGTGAGACCAGTATTAGTTTGCGATACACCACTGCAGGTTCAGTGTATTCCTTGGACCTTCACATTGACGATGAAACACAGAAATCACATCGGAATTAAATACAAAAAGAACAATGCCGCCTTAAGTACAAGAATAGGGAGTCTTCTTACAGTCGGTGTTTGAGCATTTCCTGTGAGACCAGTATTAGTTTCCGATGCACCACTGCAGGTTCAATGTATTCCTTGGACATACACATTGACGATGAGACACTGCAATTACATCGGAATTAAATAAAAAATGAACAATGCCGCCTAAAGTACAAGAATAGAGACTCCTCTTACTGTCGGTGCTTTGAGCATTCCCTGTCAGACCAGTATTAGTTTCCGATACACCACTGCAGATTCAATGTATTGCTTGGAACTTCACATTGACGATGAAACACAGAAATCGCATTGGAATTAAACACAAGAGGCACAATGCCGCCATAAGTTCAAGAATAGAGACTCTTCTTACAGTCTGTGTTTTCAGCATTCCCTGTGAGACCAGTATTGGTATCCGATATAATACTGCAAATTCAATGTATTCCTTGGACATACACATTGACGATGAAAAACTGAAATTACATCGGAATTAAATACAAAAGGCCCAATGCCGCCAAAAGCGCAAGAAGAGTGAGTCTTCTTAGGGTCTGTGTTTTGATCCTTTCCTGTGTGACCCGTATTAGATTCCGATACGCCACTACAGGTTCGATGAATACATTGGACCTTCACATTGACGATTACACACAGAAATCGCATCGGAATTAAATACCAAAGGCACAATGCTGCCTTAAGTTCTAGAATAACAGACTCTTCTTACAGTCGGTGCTTTGAGCATTCCCTGTGAAACCAGTATTAGTTTCCGATACACCACTGCAGGTTCAATGAATTCTTTGGACGTTCACATTGACAATTATACACAGAAATCGCATCGGAATTAAATACAAAAGGCACAATGCCGCCTTAAGTACAAGAATAGAGACTCTTCTTACAGTCGGTGCTTTGAGCATTCCCTGTGAGACCAGTATTAGTTTCCGATACACCACTGCAGGTTCAGTGTATTCCTTGGACTTTCACATCGACGATGAAACACAGAAATGGCAACGGAATTAATTAGAAAGGGCACAATGCCGCCTTAAGTACAAGAATAGACACTCTTCTTACAGTCGGTGCTTTAAGCATTCCCTGTGAAACCAGTATTAGTTTCCGATACACCACTGCAGGTCCAATGTATTCCTTGGACCTTCACATTGACCATGAAACACAGAAATCGCATCGGAATTAAATACTAAAGGCACAATGCCGCCCTAAGTACAACAATAGAGACTCTTGGTACAGACGGTGTTTTGAGCATTCTGTGAGAGACCAGTATTAATTTTCGATACACCACTGCAGGTTCAATGTATTCCTTAAACATTCACATATACGATGAAACACTGAAATCGCATCGGAATTAAATACCAAAGGCACAATGCCGCCTTAAGTACAAGAACAGAGACTCTTCTTTCAGTCGGCGCTTTGAGCATTCCCTATGAGACCAGTATTAGTTTCCGTTACACCACTGCAGGTTCAATGTATTCCTTGCACCATCACATTGACGATTAAACACAGAAATCACATCGGAATTAAATACAATAAGAACAATGCCGCCTTAAGTACAAGAATAGAGACTCTTCTTACAGTCGGTGCTTTGAGCATTCCCTGTGAGACCAGTATTACTTTCCGATACACCACTGCAGGTTCAGTGCATTCCTTGGACCTTCACATTGACGATGAAACACAGAAATGGCAACGAAATTAAGTACAAAACTCACAATGCCGCTTTAAGTACAAGAAAAGAGACTATTCTTACAGTCTGTGCTTTGAGCGTTCCCTGTGAGACCAGTATTAGTATCCGATACACCACTGCAGGTTCAATGTATTCCTTGGACTAACACATTGACGATGAAACACTGAAATTACATCGGAATTAAATACAAAAGGAACAAAGTCGCCTTAAGTACAAGAATAGAGACTCTTCTTACTGTCGGTGTTTTGAGAATTCCCTGTGTGACCAGTATTAGTTTCCGATACACCACTTTAGGTCCAAAGTATTCCTTGGACCTTCACATTGATGATGAAACACAGAAATCAAATCGGAATTAAATACAAAAAGAACAATGCCGCCTTAAGTACAAGAATAGAGACTCTTCTTACAGTCGGTGTTTGAGCATTCCCTGTGAGACCAGTATTAGTTTCCGATACACCACTGCAGGTTCAGTGTATTCCTTGGACCTTCACATTGACGATGAAACACAGAAATCACATCGGAATTAAATACAAAAAGAACAATGCCGCCTTAAGTACAAGAATAGGGAGTCTTCTTACAGTCGGTGTTTGAGCATTTCCTGTGAGACCAGTATTAGTTTCCGATGCACCACTGCAGGTTCAATGTATTCCTTGGACATACACATTGACGATGAGACACTGCAATTACATCGGAATTAAATAAAAAATGAACAATGCCGCCTAAAGTACAAGAATAGAGACTCCTCTTACTGTCGGTGCTTTGAGCATTCCCTGTCAGACCAGTATTAGTTTCCGATACACCACTGCAGATTCAATGTATTGCTTGGAACTTCACATTGACGATGAAACACAGAAATCACATTGGAATTAAACACAAAAGGCACAATGCCGCCATAAGTTCAAGAATAGAGACTCTTCTTACAGTCTGTGTTTTCAGCATTCCCTGTGAGACCAGTTTGGTATCCGATATAATACTGCAAATTCAATGTATTCCTTGGACATACACATTGACGATGAAAAACTGAAATTACATCGGAATTAAATACAAAAGGCCCAATGCCGCCAAAAGCGCAAGAAGAGTGAGTCTTCTTAGGGTCTGTGTTTTGATCCTTTCCTGTGTGACCCGTATTAGATTCCGATACGCCACTACAGGTTCGATGAATACATTGGACCTTCACATTGACGATTACACACAGAAATCGCATCGGAATTAAATACCAAAGGCACAATGCTGCCTTAAGTTCTAGAATAACAGACTCTTCTTACAGTCGGTGCTTTGAGCATTCCCTGTGAAACCAGTATTAGTTTCCGATACACCACTGCAGGTTCAATGAATTCTTTGGACGTTCACATTGACAATTATACACAGAAATCGCATCGGAATTAAATACAAAAGGCACAATGCCGCCTTAAGTACAAGAATAGAGACTCTTCTTACAGTCGGTGCTTTGAGCATTCCCTGTGAGACCAGTATTAGTTTCCGATACACCACTGCAGGTTCAGTGTATTCCTTGGACTTTCACATCGACGATGAAACACAGAAATGGCAACGGAATTAATTAGAAAGGGCACAATGCCGCCTTAAGTACAAGAATAGACACTCTTCTTACAGTCGGTGTTTGAGCATTCCCTGTGAGACCAGTATTAGTTTCCGATTCACCACTGCAGGTTCAATGTATTCCTTGGACCTTCACATTGACGATGAAACACAGAAATCGCATCGGAATTAAATAAAAAAGGGACAATGCCGCCTGAAGTAGAAGAATACAGACTCTACTTACAGTCGGTGCTTTGAGCACTCCCTGTCAGACCAGTATTAGTTTCCGACACACAACTGCAGGTTCAATGTATTCCTTGGACATACACATTGACGATGAAACACTGAAATTACATCGGAATTAAATACAAAAGGAACAATGTCGCCTTAGGTACAAGAATAGAGACTCTTCTTACTGTCGGTGTTTCGAGCATTCCCTGTGAGACCAGTATTAGTTTACGATACACCACTGCAGGACCAATGTATTCCTTGGACCTTCACATTGACGATGAAACACAGAAATCGCATCGCAATTAAATACAAAAGGCACAATGCCGCCCTAAGTACAACAATAGAGACTCTTCTTACAGACGGTGCTTTGAGCATTCCCTGAGGGACCAGTATTAATTTTCGATACACCACTGCAGGTTCAATGTATTCCTTAGACATTCACATTGACGATGAAACACTGAAATCGCATCGGAATTAAATACCAAAAGCACAATGCCGCCTCAAGTACAAGAATATAGACCTTTCTTACAGTCGGTGCTTTGAGCATTCCCTGTGAGACCAGCATTAGTATCCGATACACCATTGCAGGTTCAATGTATTCCTTGGACATACACATTGACGATGAAACACTGAAATTACATCGGAATTAAATACAAAAGGAACAATGTCGCCTTAAGTACAAGAATAGGGACTCTTCTTACTGTCCGTGTTTTGAGGGTTCCCTGTGAGACCAGTATTAGTTTCCGATACACCACTGCATTTCCAAAGTATTCCTTGGACCTTCACATTGACGATGAAACACAGAAATCACAACGGAATTAAATACAAAAAGAACAATGCCGCCTTAAGTACAAGAATAGAGACTCTTCTTACAGTCGGTGCTTTGAGCATTCCCTGTGAGACCAGTATTAGTTTAAGATACAACACTGCCGGTTCAGTGCATTCCTTGGACCTTCACATTGACGATGAAACACAGAAGTGCCTACGGAATTAAATACAAATGGCACAATGCCACCATAAGTACAAGAATAGACACTCATCATACAGACAATGTTTGAGCATTCCCTGTGAGACTAGTATTAGATTCCGATACACCACTGCAGATTCAATGTATACCTTGGATATACACATTGACGATGAAACACTGAAATTACATCGGAATCAAATACAAAAGGAACAATGTCGCCTCAAGTACAAGAATAGAGACTATTCTTACTGTCGGTGTTATGAGCATTCCCTGTGAGACCACTATTAGTTTCCGATACACCACTGCCGGTCCAATGTATTCCTTGCACATTCACATTGACGATGAAGCACAGAAATCGCGTCGGAATTAAATAGAAAATTCACAATGCCGCCCTAAGTACAACAATAGAGACTCTTCTTACAGACGGTGTTTTGAGCATTCCCTGAGAGACCAGTATTAGTATCCGGTACACCACTTCAGGTTCAATGTATTCCTTGGACCATCACATTGACGATGAAACACAGAAATCGCCACGGAATTAAATACAAAAGGGACAATGCCGGCTGAAGTACAAGAATACAGACTCTACTTACAGTAGGTGCTTTGAGCATTCCCTGTGAGACCAGTATTAGTTTCCGACACACAACTGCAGGTTCAATGTATTCCTTGGACATACACATTGACGATGAAACACTGAAATTACATCGGAATTAAATACAAATGGAACAATGTCGCCTTAGGTACAAGAATAGAGACTCTTCTTACTGTCGGTGTTTTGAGCATTCCCTGTGACACCAGTATTAGTATCCTATACACCACTGCAGGTCCAATGTATTCCTTGGACCTTCACATTGACGATGAAACACAGAAATCGAATCGGAATTAAATACAAAAGGCACAATGCCGCCCTAAATACAACAATAGAGACTCTTCTTACAGACTGTGTTTTGAGCATTCCCTGAGAGACCAGTATTAATTTTCGATACGCCACTGCAGGTTCAATGTATTCCTTAGACATTCACATTGACGACGAAACACTGAAATCGCATCGGAATGAAACACCAAAGGCACAATGCCGCCTTAAGTACAAGAATAGAGATCTTTCTTACAGTCGCTGCTTTGAGCATTCCCTGTGATACCAGTATTGGTATCCGATACACCACTGCAGGTTCAATGTATTCCTTGGACATACACATTGACGATTAAACACTGAAATTACATCGGAATTAAATACAAAAGGAACAATGTCGCCTTAAGTACAAGAATAGGGGCTCTTCTTATTGTCCGTGTTTTGAGGATTCCCTGTGAGACCAGTATTAGTTTCCGATACACCACTGCAGGTCCAATGTATTCCTTGACCTTCACATTGACGATGAAACACAGAAATCACATCGGAATTAAATACAAAAAGAACAATGCCGCCTTAAGTACAAGAATAGAGACTCTTCTTACAGTCGGTGCTTTGAGCAATCCCTGTGAGACCAGTATTAGTTTCCGATACACCACTGCAGGTTCAGTGCATTCCTTGGACCTTCACATTGACGATGATACACAGAAATGGCAACGGAATTAAATACAAAAGGCACAATGCCGCCTTAAGTACAAGAATAGACACTCTTCTTACAGACGGTGTTTGAGCATTCCCTGTGAGACTTGTGTTAGTTTCCGATACACCACCGCAGGTTCAATGTATTCCTTGGACCTTCAAATTGACGATGAAACACAGGAATCGCATTGGAATTATATACAAGAGGCACAATGAAGCTTTAAGTACAAGAATAGAGACTATTCTTACAGTCTGTGCTTTGAGCGTTCCCTGTGAGACCAGTATTAGTATCCGATACAACACTGCAGATTCAATGTATTCCTTGGACATACACATTGACGATGAAACACTGCAATTACATCGGATTTAAATACCAAAGGAACAATGCCGCCTTATGTACAAGAATAGAGACTCCTCTTACTGTCTGTGCTTTGAGCATTCCCTGTGAGACCAGTATTAGTTTCCGATACACCACTGTATGTTCAATGTATTCCTTGGACTTTCACATTGACGATGAAACGCAGAAATCGTATTGGAATTAAATACAAAAGGCACAATGCCGCCTTAAGTACAAGAATAGAGATTCTTCTCACAGTCTGTGCCTTGAGCACTCCCTTTGAGACCAGTATTAATATCCGATACACCACTGCAGATTCAATGTATTCCTTGGACATACACATTGACGATGAAACACTGAAATCGCATCGGAATTAAATACCAAAGGCACAATGCCGCCTTAAGTACAAGAATAGAGACCTCTCTTACAGTCGGTGCTTTGTGCATTCCCTGTGAGACCAGTATTAGTATCCGATACATCACTGCAGGTTCAATGTATTCCTTGGACATACACATTGACGACGAAACACTGAAATTACATCGGAATTAAATAAAAAAGGCACAATGCCACCATAAGTGCAAGAACAGTGAGACTTCTTAGAGTCTGTTTTGATCCATTCCTGTGCGACCCGTATTAGTTTTCGATACGCCACTGCAGGTTAAATGTATTCCTTGGACCTTCAAATTGACGATGAAACACACAAATCGCATCGGAATTAAATAGAAAAGGCACAATGCCGCCTTAAGTACAAGAACAGAGACTCTTCTTTCAGTCGGTGCTTTGAGCATTCCCTGTGAGACCAGTATTAGTTTCCGATACACCACTGCATGTTCAATGTATTTCTTGGACCTTCACATTGACGATTAAACACAGAAATCACATCGGAATTAAATACAAAAAGAACAATGCCGTATTAAGTACAAGAATAGAGACTATTCTTACAGTCGGTGCTTTGAGCATTCCCTGTGAGACCAGTATTAGTTTCCGATACACCACTGCAGGTTCAGTGTATTCCTTGGACTATCACATCGACGATAAAACACAGAAATGGCATCGGAATTAATTACTAAGGGCACAATGCCACCTTAAGTACAAGAATAGACACTCTTCTTACAGTCGGTGCTTTGAGCATTCCCTGTGAGACCAGTATTAGTTTCAAATACACCACTGCTGGTTCAATGTATTCCTTGGACCTTCACATTGACAATGAAGCACAGAAATCGCATCGGAATTAAATACAAAAGGCACAATGCCTTCTTAAGTACAAGAATACCGAATCTACTTACAGTCGGTGATTTGAGCATTCCCTGTGAGACCAGTATAAGTTTCCGATACACCACTGCAGGTTCAATGTATTCCTTGGAACTACACATTGACGATGAAACACAGAAATCGCATTGGAATTAAACACAAAAGGCACAATGGCGCCTTAAGTACAAGAATAGAGACTCTTCTTACAGGCTGTGCTTTCAGCATTCACTGTGAGACCAGTATTAGTATCCGATACACCACTGCAGATTCAATGTATTCCATGGACATACACATGGACGATGAAAAACTGAAATTACATCGGAATTAAATACAAAAGGCCCAATGCCGCCATAAGCGCAAGAAGAGTGAGACTTCGTAGAGTCTGTGTTTTGATCCTTTCCTGTGCGACCCGTATTAGTTTCCGATACGCCACTGCAGGTTCGATGTATTCCATGGACCTTCACATTGACGATTACACACAGAAATCGCAGCGGAATTAAATACAAAAAGGCACAATGTCGCCTTAAGTACAAGAATAGAGACACTTCTTGCATTCGGTGCTTTGGGCATTCCCTGTGAGACCAGTATTAGTATCCGGTACACCACCTCAGGTTCAATGTACTCCTAGGACATACACATCGACGATGAAACACAGAAATGGCATCGGAATTAAATACAAAGGGCACAATGCCGCCTTAAGTACAAGAATAGACACTCTTCTTACAGTCGGTGCTTTGAGCATTCCCTGTGAGACCAGTATTAGTTTCCGATACACCACTGCAGGTTCAATGTATTCCTTGGACATACACATTGACGATGAAACACTGAAATTACATCGGAATTAAATACAAAGGGCACAATGACGGATTAAGTGCAAGAAGATTGAGACTTCTTAGAGTCTGTGCTTTGATCCTAACCTGTGACACCAGTATTAGTTTCCGATACACCACTGCAGGTTCAATGTATTCCTTGGACATACACATTGACGATGAAACACTAAAATTACATCGGAATTAAATACAAAAGAAACAATGCCTCCTCAACTACAAGAATAGAAACTCTTCTTACAGTCGGTGCTATGAGCATTCCCTGTGAGACCAGCATTAGTTTCCGATACAGATCTTTGGGTTCAATGTATTCCTTGGACCTTCACATTGACGATGAAACACAGAAATTGCATCGGAATTAAATACAACAGGCACAATGCCGCCTTACGTACAAGAATGGAGACTCTTCTTACAGTCGGTGCTTTGAGCATTCCTTGTGAGCCCAGTATTAGTTTCCGATACACCACTGCAGGTTCAATGTATTCCTCGGACCTTCACATAGACGATGAAACACAAAAATCGCATCGGAATTAAATACAAAAGGGCCCAATGCCGCGTTAAGTACAAGAATAGAGACTCTTCTTACAGTCGAAGCTTTGAGCATTCCCTGTGAGACCAGTATTAGTTTCCTATACAACACTGCATGGTCAATGTATTCCTTGGACCTTCACATTGACGATTATACACAGAAATAGCATCGGAATTAAATACAAAAGCACAATGACGCCTTAAGTACAAGAATAGGGTTTCTTCCTACAGCCGGTGCTTTGAACATTCTCTGTGAGACCAGTATTAGTTGCCGATACACCACTGCAGGTTCAGTGTATTCCGTGGACTTTCACATTGACGATGAAACACAGAAATGGCATCGGAATTAAATACAAAGGGCACAATGCCGCCTTAAGTACAAGAATAGACACTCTTCATACAGTCGGTGCTTTGAGCATTCCCTGTGAGACCAGTATTAGTTTCCGATATACCACTGCAGGTTTAATGTATTCCTTGGACCTTCACATTGACGATTATAAACAGAAATCGCATCGGAATTGAATACAAAAGGCCCAGTGCCGCCTTAAGTACAAGAATTGAGACCTTTCTTACAGTCGTTGCTTTGAGCATTCCCTGTGATACCAGTATTAGTTTCCGATACACCACTGCAGGTTCAATGTATTCCTTGGACATTCAAATTGACGATTATACACAGAAATCGCATCGGAATTAAATACAAAAGGCACAATGCCGCCTTAAGTACAAGAATAAAGACTCTTCTTACAGTCGGTGCTTTGAGCATTCCCTGTGAGACCAGTATTAGTTTCCGATACACCACTGCAGGTTCAATGTATTCTTTGGACTTTCACTTTGACGATTATACACAGGAATCGCATCGGAATTAAATACAAAAGGCACAATGCCACCTTAAGTACAAGAATAGACACTCTTCTTACAGTCGGTGCTTTGAACATTCCCTGTGAGACCAGTATTAGTTTCCGATACACCACTGCTGGTTCAATGTAATCCTCGGACCTTTACAGTGACAATGAAGCACAGAAATCGCATCGGAATTAAATGCAAAAGGCACAATGCCGTCTTAAGTACAAGAATACAGACCCTACTTACAGTCGGTGATTTGAGCATTCCCTGTGAGACAAGTATTAGTTTCCGATACACCACTGCAGGTTCAATATATTCTTTGGACCATCGCATTGACGATGAAACACAGAAATCGCATTGGAATTAAATACAAAAGGCACAATGCTGCCTTAAGTACAAGAATAGAGACTCTTCTTACAGTCTGTGCTTTGTCCATTCCCTGTGATACCAGTTCTAGTATCCGATACACCACTGCTGATTCAATGTATTATTTGGACATACACAGTGACGATGAAACACTGAAATTACATCGGAATTAAATACAAAAGCCACAGTGCCTCCATAACTACAAGAATAGAAACTCTTCTTACAGTCGGTGCTTTGAGCATTCCCTGTGAGACCAGTATTAGTTTCCGATACACCACTGCTGATTCACTGTATTCCTTGGACCTTCACATTGACGATGAAACACACAAATCGCATCGGAATTAAATACAAAAGGCACAATGCCGCCTGAAGTACAAGAATACAGACTCTACTTACAGTCGGTGCGTTGAACATTCCCTGTGGGACCAGTATTAATTTCTGATACACCACTGCAGGTTCAATGTATTCCTCGGAACTTCACATTGACGATGGAACACAGAAATCGCATCGGAATTAAATACAATAGGCCCAATGCCGCCATAAGTACAAGAATAGAGACTCTTCTTACAGTCGGTGCTTTGAGCATTCCCTGTGAGACCAGTATTAGTTTCCGATACGCCACTGCAGGTTCGATGTATTCCTTGGACCTTCACATTGACGATTACATACAGAAATCGCATCTTATTTAAATACAACAAGCACAATGTCGCCTTAAGTATAAGAATAGAGATTCATCTTGCATTCGGTGCTTTGAGCATTCCCTGTGAGACCAGTATTAGTATCAGGTACACCACTTCATGTTCAATGTATTCCTAGGACATACACATCGACGATGAAACACAGAAATGGCATCGGAATTAAATACAAAGGGCACAATGCCGCCTTAAGTACAAGAATAGACACTCTTCTTACAGTCGATGCTTTGAGCATTCCCTGTGAGACCAGAATTAGTTTCCGATACACCACTGCAGGTTCGATGTATTCCTTGGACCTTGACATTGACGATGAGACACAGAAATCGCATCGGAATTAAATACCAAAGGCACAATGCCGCCTTAAGTACAAGAATAGAGACTCTTCTACAGTCGGAGCTTTGAGCATTCCCTGTGAGACCAGTATTAGTATCCAATACACCACTGCAGGTTCAATGTATTCCTTGGACATACACATTGACGATGAAACACTGAAATTAAATCGGAATTAAATACAAAAGGAACAATGTCGCCTTAAGTACAAGAATAGAGACTCTTTTTACTGTCGGTGTTTTCAGGATTCCCTGTGAGACCAGTATTAGTTTCCGATACACCACTGCAGGTCCAAAGTATTCCTTGGACCCTCACATTGACGATGAAACACAGAAATCGCATCGGGATTAAATACAAAAGGCACAATGCCGTCCTAAGTACAACAATAGAGACTCTTCTTACAGTCTGAGCTTTGAGCATTCCCTGAGTCACCGGTATTAATTTCCGATACACCACTGCAGGTTCAATGTATTCCTTACAAATTCACATTGACGATGGCACACAGAAATCGCATCGGAATTAAATACAAAAGGCACAATGCCGCCTTAACTACAAGAATAGAAACTCTTCTTACAGTCGGTGCTTTGAGCATTCCCTGTGAGACCAGTATTAGTTTCCGATGCAGCACTTTTGGTTCAATGTATTCCTTGGACCTTCACATTGACGATTATACACAGAAATCGCATCGGAATTAATTACAAAAGTCACAATGCTGCCTTAAGTACAAGAATAGAGACTCTTCTTACAGTCGGTGCTTTGAGCATTCCCTGTGAGACCAGTATTAGTTTCCGATACACCACTGCAGGGCCAATGTATTCCTCGGAACTTCACATTGACGATGAAACACAGAAATCGCATCGGAATTAAATACAATAGGCCCAATGCCGCCATAAGTACAAGAATAGAGACTCTTCTTACAGTCGGTGCTTTGAGCATTCCCTGTGAGACCAGTATTAGTTTCCGATACACCACTGCAGGTTCAATGTATTCCTTGGACCTTCACATTGACGATTATACACAGAAATCGAATCGGAATTAAATACAAAAGGCAAAATGCCGCTTTAAGTACAAGAATAGAGACTCTTCTTACAGTCGGTGCTTTGAGCATTCCCTGTGAGACCAGTATTCGTTTCCGATACACCACTGCAGTGTCAGTGTATTCCTTGGACTTTCACATCGACGATGAAACACAGAAATGGCATCGGAATTAAATACAAAGTGCACAATGCCGCCTTAAGTACAAGAATAGACACTCTTCTTACAGTCGGTGCTTTGAGCATTCCCTGTGAGACCAATATTAGTTTCCGATGCACCACTGCAGGTTCAATGTATTCCTTGGACTTTCACATTGACGATGAAACACAGAAATCGCATCGGAATTAAATACAAAAGGCACAATGCCGCCTTAAGTACAAGAATACAGACTCTACCTACAGTCGGTGTTTTGAGCATTCCCTGTGAGACCAGTATTAGTTTCCGATACACCACTGCAGGTCCAATGTATTCCTTGGAACATCACATTGACGATGAAACACAGAAATCGCATCGGAATAAATACAAAAGGCACAATGCCGCCTTAAGTACAGGAATACAGACTCTACTTACAGTCGGTGCTTTGAGCATTCCCTGTGAGACCAGTATTAGTTTCCGATACACCACTGCAGGTTCAATGTATTCCTTGGACCATCGCATTGACGATGAAACACAGAAATCGCATTGGAATTAAATACAAAAGGCACAATGCTGCCTTAAGTAAAAGAATAGAGACTCTTCTTACAGTCTGTGCTTTGTCCATTCCCTATGAGACCAGTTTTAGTATCCGATACACCACTGCTGATTCAATGTATTCCTTGGAAATACACATTGACGATGAAACACTGAAATTACATCGGAATTAAATACAAAAGGATCAATGCCGCCTTAAGTACAAGAATAAAGACTCTTCTTACTGTCGGTGCTTTGAGCATTTCCTGCGAGACCAGTATTAGTTTCCGATACACACTGCAGGTTCAAAGTATTCCTTGGACATACACATTGACGATGAAACACTGAAATTACATCGGAATTAAATACAAAAGCCAGAATGCCTCCATAACTACAAGAATAGAAACTCTTCTTACAGTCGGTGCTTTGAGCATTCCCTGTGAGACCAGTATTAGTTTCCGATACACCACTGCAGCTTGAATGTATTCCTTGGAGCTTCACATTGACGATGAAACACACAAATCGCATCGGAATTAAATACAAAAGGCACAATGCCGCCTTAAGTACAAGAATACAGACTCTACTGACATTCGGTGCTTTTAACATTCCCTGTGAGACCAGTATTAATTTCCGATACACCACTGCAGGTTCAATGTATTAATCGGACCTTCACATTGACGATGAAACACAGAAATCGCATCGGAATTAAATACAATAGGCCCAATGCCGCCATAAGTACAAGAATAGAGTCTCTTCTTACAGTCGGTGCTTTGAGCATTCCCTGTGAGACCAGTATTAGTTTCCGATAGACCACTGCAGGTTCAATGTATTCCTTGGACCTTCACATTGTCGATTATACACAGAAATAGCATCGGAATTAAATACGAAAGGCACAATGCCGCCTAAAGTACAAGAATAGAGATTCTTCTTACAGTCGGTGCTTTGAGCATTCTCTGTGAGGCCAGTATTAGTTTCCGATACACCACTGCAGGTTCAGTGTATTCCTTGGACTTTCACATCGACGATGAAACACAGAAATGGCATCGGAATTAAATACAAAATACACAATGCCGCCTTAAGTTCAAGAATAGACACTCTTCTTACAGTCGTTGCTTTGAGCAATCCCTGTGAGACCAGTATTAGTTTCCGATACACCACAGCAGGTTCAATGTATTCCTTGGATCCACACATTGACGATGTTGTTGTTGTTGTGGTCTTCAGTCCTGAGACTGGTTTGATGCAGCTCTCCATGCTACTCTATCCTGTGCAAGCTTTTTCATCTCCCAGTGCCTACTGCAACCTACATCCTTCTGAATCTGCTTAGTGTATTCGTCTCTTGGTCTCCCTCTACGATTTTTACCCTCCACGCTGCCCTCCAATACTAAATTGGTGATCCCTTGATGCCTCAGAACATGTCCTACCAACCGATCCCTTCTTTTGGTCAAGTTGTGCCACAAACTTCTCTTCTCCCCAATCCTATTCAATACTTCCTCATTAGTTATGTGATCTAACCATCTAAACTTCAGCATTCTTCTGTAGCACCACATTTCGAAAGCTTCTATTCTCTTCTTGTCCAAACTATTTATCGTCCATGTTTCACTTCCATACATGGCTACACTCCATACGAATACTTTCAGAAATGACTTCCTGACACTTAAATCAATACTGGATGTTAACAAATTTCTCTTCTTCAGAAACGCTTTCCTTGCCATTGCCAGCCTACATTTTATATCCTCTCTACTTCGACCATCATCAGTTATTTTGCTCCCCAAATAGCAAAACTCCTTTACTACTTTAAGTGCCTCATTTCCTAATCTAATTCCCTCAGCATCACCCGACTTAATTAGACTACATTCCATTATCCTTGTTTTGCTTTTGTTGATGTTCATCTTATATCCTCCTTTCAAGACACTGTCCATTCCATTCAACTGCTCTTCCAAGTTCTTTGCTGTCTCTGACAGCATTACAATGTCATCGGCGAACCTCAAAGTTTTTATTTCTTCTCCATGAATTTTAATACCTACCCCGAATTTTTCTTTTGTTTCCTTTACTGCTTGCTCAATATACAGATTGAACAACATCGGGGAGAGGCTACAACCCTGTCTTACTCCCTTCCCAACCACTGCTTCCCTTTCATGTCCCTCGACTCTTATAACTGCCATCTGGTTTCTGTACAAATTGTAAATAGCCTTTCGCTCCCTGTATTTTACCCCTGCCACCTTTAGAATTTGAAAGAGAGTATTCCAGTCAACATTGTCAAAAGCTTTCTCTAAGTCTACAAATGCTAGAAACGTAGGTTTGCCTTTCCTTAATCTTTCTTCTAAGATAAGTCCTAAGGTCAGTATTGCCTCACGTTTTCCAGTGTTTCTACGGAATCCAAACTGATCTTCCCCGAGGTTGGCTTCTACTAGTTTTTCCATTCGTCTGTAAAGAATTCGTGTTAGTATTTTGCAGCTGTGACTTATTAAGCTGATAGTTCGGTAATTTTCACATCTGTCAACACCTGCTTTCTTCGGGATGGAATTATTATATTCTTCTTGAAGTCTGAGGGTATTTCGCCTGTTTCATACATCTTGCTCACCAGGTGGTAGAGTTTTGTCAGGACTGGCTCTCCCACGGCCGTCAGTAGTTCCAATGGAATATTGTCTACTCCGGGGGCCTTGTTTCGACTCAGGTCTTTCAGTGCTCTGTCAAACTCTTCACGCAGTATCGTATCTCCCATTTCATCTTCATCTACATCCTCTTCCATTTCCATAATATTGTCCTCAAGTACATCGCCCTTGTATAGACCCTCTATATACTCCTTCCACCTTTCTGCTTTCCCTTCTTTGCTTAGAACTGGGTTTCCATCTGAGCTCTTGATATTCATACAAGTCGTTCTCTTATCTCCAAAGGTCTCTTTAATTTTCCTGTAGGCGGTATCTATCTTACCCGTAGTTAGATAGGCCTCTACATCCTTACATTTGTCCTCTAGCCATCCCTGCTTAGCCATTTTGCACTTCCTGGCGATCTCATTTTTGAGACGTTTGTATTCCTTTTCGCCTGTTTCACTTACTGCATTTTTATATTTTCTCCTTTCATCAATTAAATTCAATATTTCTTCTGTTACCCAAGGATTTCTACTAGCCCTCGTCTTTTTACCTACTTGATCCTCTGCTGCCTTCACTACTTCATCCCTCAAAGCTACCCATTCTTCTTCTACTGTATTTATTTCCCCCATTCCTGTCAATTGCTCCCTTATGCTCTCCCTGAATCTCTGTACAACCTCTGGTTCTTTCAGTTTATCCAGGTCCCATCTCCTTAAATTCCCACCTTTTTGCAGTTTCTTCAGTTTTAATCTACAGGTCATAACATTGACGATAAAAGACAGAAATCGCATCGGAATTAAACACAAACGGCCCAACGCCGCCTTAAGTACAAGAATAGACACTCTTCATACAGTCGGTGCTTTGAGCATTCCCGGTGAGACCAGTATTATTTTCCGATACACCACTGCAGGTTCAATGTATTCCTTGGACATACACATTGACGATGGAACACTGAAATTACATCGGAATTAAATACAAAAGGAACAATGCCGCCTTAAGTACAAGAATAGAGACTCTTCTTACTGTCGGTGCTTTGAGCATTCCCTGTGAGACCAGTATTAGTTTCCGATACACCACTGCAGGTTCAATCCATTCCTTGGAAATACACATTGACGATGAGTCACTGAAATAACATCGTAATTAAATACAAAGGGCGCAATGACGCCTTAAGTACAAGCAGAGTGAGACTTCTTAGAGTCTGTGATTTGATCCTTTCCTGTGTGACCCGTACTAGTTTCCGATACGCCACTGCAGGTTCAATGTATTCCTTGGACCTTCACATTGACGATTACACACAGACATCGCATCGGAATTAAATACAAAAGGCAAAATGCCGCCTTAAGTACAAAAATACAGACTCTACCTACAGTCGGTGTTTTGAGTATTCCCTGTGAGACCAGTATTAGTTTCCGATACACCACTGCAGGTCCAATGTGTTCCTTGGACCTTCACATTGACGATGAAACACAGAAATCGAATCGGAATTAAATACAAAAGGCACAATGACGCCTTAAGTACAAGAATAGAGGCTCTTCTTACAGTCGGTGCTTTGAGCATTCCCTGTGAGACCAGTATTATTTTCCGATTCACCACTGCAGGTTCAATGTATACCTTGGACCTTCACATTGACGATTATACACAGAAATCGCATCGGAATTAAATACAAAAGGCACAATGCCGCCTTAAGTACAAGAATAGAGACTCTTATTACAGTCGGTGCTTTGGGCATTCCCTGTGAGACCAGTATTAGTTTCCGATACACCACTGCAGTTTCAATGTATGCCTTGGACCTTCACATTGACGATGACAGACAGAAATCGCATCGGAATTAAATACAAAAAGGTACAATTCCGCCTTAAGTACAAGAATAGATACTCTTCTTACAGTCAGTGTTTTTAACATTCCCTCTGAGACCAGTATTAGTTTCTGATACACCACTGCAGGTCCAATGTATTCCTTGGACCTTCACATTGACTATGAAACACTGAAATTACATCCGAATTAAATACAAAAGGAACAATGGCGCCTTAAGTACAAGAATAGAGACTCTTCTTACTGTCGGTGCTTTGAGCATACCCTGTGAGACCAGTATTAGTTGCTGATGCACCACTGCAGGTTCAGTGTATTCCTTGGACTTTCACATTGACGATGAAACACAGTAATGGCATCGGAATTAAATACAAAGGGCACAATGCCGCCTTAAGTACAAGAATAGACACTCTTCATACAGTCGGTGCTTTGAGCATTCCCTGTGAGACCAGTATTAGTTTCCGATACACCACTGCAGGTTCAATGTGTTCCTTGGACCTTCACATTGACGATGAAAGACAGAAATCGCATCGCAATTAATTACAAAAGGCCCAGTGCGGCCTTAAGAACAAGAGTAGAGACTCTTCTTACAGTCGTTGCTTTGAGCATTCCCTGTGAGACCAGTATAAGTTTCCGATACACCACTGCTGGTCCAATGTATTCCTTGGACCTTCACATTGACGATTATATACAGAAATCGCATCGGAATTAAATACAAAAAGGCACAACGCTGCCTTAAGTACAAGAATAGACACTCTTCATACAGTCGGTGCTTTGAGCATTCCTTGTGTGACCAGTATTAGTTTCCGATACACCACTGCAGCTTGAATGTATTCCTTGGAGCTTCACATTGACGATGAAACACACAAATCGCATCGGAATTAAATACAATAGGCCCAATGCCGCCATAAGTACAAGAATAGAGACTCTTCTTACAGTCGGTGCTTTGAGCATTCCCTGTGAGACCAATATTAGTTTCCGATACACCACTGCATGTTCAATGTATTCCTTGGACCTTCACATTGACGATGACAGACAGAAATCGCATCGGAATTAAATACAAACGGCCCAACGCCGCCTTAAGTACAAGAATAGACACTCTTCATACAGTCGGTGCTTTGAGCATTCCCTGTGAGACCAGTATTAGTTTCCGATACACCACTGCAGGTTCAATGTATTCCTTGGACCTTCAACTTGACGATTACACACAGAAATCGCATCGGAATTAAATACAAAAGCCACAATGCCGCCTTAAGTACAAGAATAGAGACTCTTCTTACCGTCGGTGCTTTGAGCATTCCCGGTGAGACCAGTATTAGTTTCCGATACACCACTGCAGGTTCAGTGTATTCCTTGGACTTTCACATCGACGATGAAACTCAGAAATGGCATCGGAATTAAATACAAAGAGCACAACGCCGCCTTAAGTACAAGAATAGACACTCTTCTTACAGTCGGTGCTTTGAGCATTCCCTGTGAGACCAATATTAGTTTCCGATACACCACTGCATGTTCAATGTATTCCTTGGACCGTCACATTGACGATGAAAGACAGAAATCGCATCGGAATTAAATACAAACGGCCCAACGCCGCCTTAAGTACAAGAATAGACACTCTTCATACAGTCGGTGCTTTGAGCATTCCCTGTGATACCAGTATTAGTTTCCGATACACCACTGCAGGTTCAATGTATTCTTTGGACCTTCAACTTGACGATTATACACAGAAATCTCATCGGAATTAAATACAAAAGGCAGAATGCCGCCTTAAGTACAAGAATAGAGACTCTTCATACAGTCGGTGCTTTGAGCATTCCCTGTGAGACTAGTATTAGTTTCCGATACACCACTGCAGGTTCAATGTATTCCTTGGACCCTCACATTGACGATGAAACACAGAAATCGCATCGGAATTAAATTCAAAAGGCACAATGCCGTCTTAAGTACAAGTATAGACACTCTTCTTACAGTCGGTGCTTTGAGCATTCCCTGTGAGACCAGTATTAGTTTCCGATACACCACTGCAGGTTCAATGTATGCCTTGGGCCGTCACATTGACGCTGACAGACAGAAATCGCATCGGAATTAAATACAAAAGGCCCAATGCCGCCTTAAGGACAAGAATAGAGACTCTTCCTGCAGTCAGTGCTTTGAGCTTTCCCTGTGATACCAGTATTAGTTTCCGATACACCACTGCAGGTTCAATGTATTCTTTGGACCTTCAACTTGACGATTATACACAGAAATCTCATCGGAATTAAATACAAAAGGCACAATGCCGCCTTAAGTACAAGAATAGAGACTCTTCTTACTGTCGGTGCTTTGAGCATTCCCTGTGAGACCAGTATTAGTTTCCGATACACCACTGCTGGTTCAATGTATTCCTTGGAAATACGCATTGACGATTAAACACTGAAATTACATCGGAATTAAATACAAAGGGCACAATGACGCCTTAAGTACAAGCAGAGTGAGACTTCTTAGAGTCTGTGCTTTGATCCTTTTCTGTGCGAATCATATTAGTTTCCGATACGCCACTGCAGGTTCAATGTATTCCTTGGACCTTCACATTGACGATTACACACAGAAATCGCATCGGAATTAAATACAATAGGCACAATGCCGCCTTAAGTACAAGAATAGAGACTCTTCTTACAGTCGGTTCTTTGAGCATTCCCTGTGAGACCAGTATTAGTTTCCGATACACCACTGCAGATTCAATGTATTCCTTGGACATACATATTGACTATGAAACACTGAAATTACATCGGAATTAAATACAAAAGGAACAATGCCGCCTTAAGTACAAGAATAGAGACTCTTCTTACTGTCGGTGCTTTGAGCATTCCCTGTGAGACCGGTATTAGTTTCCGATACACCACTGCAGGTCCAATGTATGCCTTGGACCTTCACATTGACGATGAAACACAGAAATCGCATCGGAATTAAATACAAAAAGGCACAATTCCGCCTTAAGTACAAGAATAGAGACTCTTCTTACAGTCGGTGTTTTGAGCATTACCTCTGAGACGTGTATTAGTTTCCGATACACCACTGCATGTCCCACGTATTCCTTGGACCTTCACATTGACGATGAAACACAGAAATCGCATCGGAATTAAATACACAAGGCACAATGCCGCCTTAAGTACAAGAATAGAGACTCTTCTTATAGTTGGTGCTTTGAGCATTCCCTGTGAGACCAGTATTAGTTTCCGATTCACCACTGCAGGTTCAATGTATACCTTGGACCTTCACATTGCCGATTATACACAGAAATCGCATCGGAATTAAATACAAAAGGCACAATGCCGCCTTAAGTACAAGAATAGAGACTCTTCTTACAGTCGGTGCTTTGAGCATTCCCTGTGAGACCAGTATTAGTATCCGATACATCACTGCAGGTCCAATGTATTCCTTGGAACACCACATTGACGATGAAACACAGAAATCGCATCGGAATAAATACAAAAGGCACAATGCCGCCTTAAGTACAGGAATACAGACTCTACTTACAGTCGGTGCTTTGAGCATTCCCTGTGAGACCAGTATTAGTTTCCGATACACCACTGCAGGTTCAAAGTATTCCTTGGACATACACATTGACGATGAAACACTGAAATTACATCGGAATTAAATACAAAAGCCAGAATGCCTCCATAACTACAAGAATAGAAACTCTTCTTACAGTCGGTGCTTTGAGCATTCCCTGTGAGACCAGTATTAGTTTCCGATACACCACTTTAGGTTCAATATATTCCTTGGACCTTCACATTGACGATGAAACACAGAAATTTTATTGGAATTAAATACAACAGGCACAATGCCGGGTTACGTACAAAAATGGAGACTCTTCTTACAGTCGGTGCTTTGAGCATTCCTTGTGTGACCAGTATTAGTTTCCGAAACACCACTGCAGCTTGAATGTATTCCTTGGAGCTTCACATTGACGATGAAACACACAAATCGCATCGGAATTAAATACAAAAGGCCCAATGCCGCCTTAAGTACAAGAATACAGACTCTACTGACATTCGGTGCTTTTAACATTCCCTGTGAGACCAGTATTAATTTCCGATACACCACTGCAGGTTCAATGTATTCCTCGGACCTTCACATTGACGACTAAACGCAGAAATCGCATCGGAATTAAATACAAAAGGCCCAATGCCGCCATAAGTACAAGAATAGAGATTCTTCTTACAGTCGGTGCTTTGAGCATTCTCTGCGAGGCCAGTATTAGTTTCCGATACACCACTGCAGGTTCAGTGTATTCCTTGGACCTTCACATTGACGATTACACACAGAAATCGAATCGGAATTAAATACAAAAGGCGAAATGCCGCCTTAAGTACAAGAATAGATACTCTTCTTACAGTCGTTGCTTTGAGCAATCCCTGTGAGACCAGTATTAGTTTCCGATACACCACATCAGGTTGAATGTATTCCTTGGATCTACACATTGACGATAAAAGACAGAAATCGCATCGGAATAAAATACAAAATGCCCAGTGCCGCCTTAAGTACAAGAATAGAGACTCTTCTTACAGTCGTTGCTTTGAGCATTCCCTGTGAGACCAGTATTAGTTTCCGATACACCACTGCAGGTTCAATGTATTCCTTGGAAATACACATTGACGATGAAAGACAGAAATCGCATCGGAATTAAATACAAAAGGCCCAATGCCACCTAAGTACAAGAATAGAGACTCTTCTTACAGTCGGTGTTTGAGCATTCCCGGTGAGACCAGTATTATTTTCCGATACACCACTGCAGGTTCAATGTATTCCTTGGACCTTCACATTGACGATTACACACAGAAATCGAATCGGAATTAAATACAAAAGGCAAAATGCCGCCTTAAGTACAAGAATAGAGACTCTTCTTACAGTCGGTGCTTTGAGCATTCCCGGTGAGACCAGTATTAGTTTCCGATACACCACTGCAGGTTCAGTGTATTCCTTGGACTTTCACATTGACGATGAAACACAGTAATGGCATCGGAATTAAATACAAAGGGCACAATGCCGCCTTAAGTACAAGAATAGACACTCTTCATACAGTCGGTGCTTTGAGCATTCCCTGTGAGACCAGTATTAGTTTCCGATACACCACTGCAGGTTCAATGTGTTGCTTGGACCTTCACATTGACGATGAAAGACAGAAATCGCATCGGAATTAATTACAAAAGGCCCAGTGCCGCCTTAAGTACAAGAGTAGAGACTCTTCTTACAGTCGTTGCTTTGAGCATTCCCTGTGAGTCCAGTATAAGTTTCCGATACACCACTGCTGGTTCAATGTATTCCTTGGACCTTCACATTGACGATTATATACAGAAATCGCATCGGAATTAAATACAAAAGGCACAATGCCGCCTTAAGTACAAGAATAGAGACTCTTCTTACAGTCGGTGCTTTGAGCATTCCCTGTGAGACGAGTATTAGTATCCGATACATCACTGCAGGTCCAATGTATTCCTTGGAACATCACATTGACGATGAAACACAGAAATCGCATCGGAATAAATACAAAAGGCACAATGCCGCCTTAAGTACAAGAATACAGACTCTACTTACAGTCGGTGCTTTGAGCATTCCCTGTGAGACCAGTATTAGTTTCCGATACACCCCTGCAGGTTCAAAGTATTCCTTGGACATACACATTGACGATGAAACACTGAAATTACATCGGAATTAAATACAAAAGCCAGAATGCCTCCATAACTACAAGAATAGAAACTCTTCTTACAGTCGGTGCTTTGAGCATTCCCTGTGAGACCAGTATTAGTTTCCGATACACCACTGCAGCTTGAATGTATTCCTTGGAGCTTCACATTGACGATGAAACACACAAATCGCATCGGAATTAAATACAAAAGGCACAATGCCGCCTTAAGTACAAGAATACAGACTCTACTGACATTCGGTGCTTTTAACATTCCCTGTGAGACCAGTATTAATTTCCGATACACCACTGCAGGTTCAATGTATTAATCGGACCTTCACATTGACGATGAAACACAGAAATCGCATCGGAATTAAATACAATAGGCCCAATGCCGCCATAAGTACAAGAATAGAGTCTCTTCTTACAGTCGGTGCTTTGAGCATTCCCTGTGAGACCAGTATTAGTTTCCGATAGACCACTGCAGGTTCAATGTATTCCTTGGACCTTCACATTGTCGATTATACACAGAAATAGCATCGGAATTAAATACGAAAGGCACAATGCCGCCTAAAGTACAAGAATAGAGATTCTTCTTACAGTCGGTGCTTTGAGCATTCTCTGTGAGGCCAGTATTAGTTTCCGATACACCACTGCAGGTTCAGTGTATTCCTTGGACTTTCACATCGACGATGAAACACAGAAATGGCATCGGAATTAAATACAAAATACACAATGCCGCCTTAAGTTCAAGAATAGACACTCTTCTTACAGTCGTTGCTTTGAGCAATCCCTGTGAGACCAGTATTAGTTTCCGATACACCACAGCAGGTTCAATGTATTCCTTGGATCCACACATTGACGATGTTGTTGTTGTTGTGGTCTTCAGTCCTGAGACTGGTTTGATGCAGCTCTCCATGCTACTCTATCCTGTGCAAGCTTTTTCATCTCCCAGTGCCTACTGCAACCTACATCCTTCTGAATCTGCTTAGTGTATTCGTCTCTTGGTCTCCCTCTACGATTTTTACCCTCCACGCTGCCCTCCAATACTAAATTGGTGATCCCTTGATGCCTCAGAACATGTCCTACCAACCGATCCCTTCTTTTGGTCAAGTTGTGCCACGAACTTCTCTTCTCCCCAATCCTATTCAATACTTCCTCATTAGTTATGTGATCTAACCATCTAAACTTCAGCATTCTTCTGTAGCACCACATTTCGAAAGCTTCTATTCTCTTCTTGTCCAAACTATTTATCGTCCATGTTTCACTTCCATACATGGCTACACTCCATACGAATACTTTCAGAAATGACTTCCTGACACTTAAATCAATACTGGATGTTAACAAATTTCTCTTCTTCAGAAACGCTTTCCTTGCCATTGCCAGCCTACATTTTATATCCTCTCTACTTCGACCATCATCAGTTATTTTGCTCCCCAAATAGCAAAACTCCTTTACTACTTTAAGTGCCTCATTTCCTAATCTAATTCCCTCAGCATCACCCGACTTAATTAGACTACATTCCATTATCCTTGTTTTGCTTTTGTTGATGTTCATCTTATATCCTCCTTTCAAGACACTGTCCATTCCATTCAACTGCTCTTCCAAGTTCTTTGCTGTCTCTGACAGCATTACAATGTCATCGGCGAACCTCAAAGTTTTTATTTCTTCTCCATGAATTTTAATACCTACCCCGAATTTTTCTTTTGTTTCCTTTACTGCTTGCTCAATATACAGATTGAACAACATCGGGGAGAGGCTACAACCCTGTCTTACTCCCTTCCCAACCACTGCTTCCCTTTCATGTCCCTCGACTCTTATAACTGCCATCTGGTTTCTGTACAAATTGTAGATAGCCTTTCGCTCCCTGTATTTTACCCCTGCCACCTTTAGAATTTGAAAGAGAGTATTCCAGTCAACATTGTCAAAAGCTTTCTCTAAGTCTACAAATGCTAGAAACGTAGGTTTGCCTTTCCTTAATCTTTCTTCTAAGATAAGTCCTAAGGTCAGTATTGCCTCACGTTTTCCAGTGTTTCTACGGAATCCAAACTGATCTTCCCCGAGGTTGGCTTCTACTAGTTTTTCCATTCGTCTGTAAAGAATTCGTGTTAGTATTTTGCAGCTGTGACTTATTAAGCTGATAGTTCGGTAATTTTCACATCTGTCAACACCTGCTTTCTTCGGGACTGGAATTATTATATTCTTCTTGAAGTCTGAGGGTATTTCGCCTGTTTCATACATCTTGCTCACCAGATGGTAGAGTTTTGTCAGGACTGGCTCTCCCACGGCCGTCAGTAGTTCCAATGGAATATTGTCTACTCCGGGGGCCTTGTTTCGACTCAGGTCTTTCAGTGCTCTGTCAAACTCTTCACGCAGTATCGTATCTCCCATTTCATCTTCATCTACATCCTCTTCCATTTCCATAATATTGTCCTCAAGTACATCGCCCTTGTATAGACCCTCTATATACTCCTTCCACCTTTCTGCTTTCCCTTCTTTGCTTAGAACTGGGTTTCCATCTGAGCTCTTGATATTCATACAAGTCGTTCTCTTATCTCCAAAGGTCTCTTTAATTTTCCTGTAGGCGGTATCTATCTTACCCGTAGTTAGATAGGCCTCTACATCCTTACATTTGTCCTCTAGCCATCCCTGCTTAGCCATTTTGCACTTCCTGGCGATCTCATTTTTGAGACGTTTGTATTCCTTTTCGCCTGTTTCACTTACTGCATTTTTATATTTTCTCCTTTCATCAATTAAATTCAATATTTCTTCTGTTACCCAAGGATTTCTACTAGCCCTCGTCTTTTTACCTACTTGATCCTCTGCTGCCTTCACTACTTCATCCCTCAAAGCTACCCATTCTTCTTCTACTGTATTTATTTCCCCCATTCCTGTCAATTGCTCCCTTATGCTCTCCCTGAATCTCTGTACAACCTCTGGTTCTTTCAGTTTATCCAGGTCCCATCTCCTTAAATTCCCACCTTTTTGCAGTTTCTTCAGTTTTAATCTACAGGTCATAACATTGACGATAAAAGACAGAAATCGCATCGGAATTAAACACAAACGGCCCAACGCCGCCTTAAGTACAAGAATAGACACTCTTCATACAGTCGGTGCTTTGAGCATTCCCGGTGAGACCAGTATTATTTTCCGATACACCACTGCAGGTTCAATGTATTCCTTGGACATACACATTGACGATGGAACACTGAAATTACATCGGAATTAAATACAAAAGGAACAATGCCGCCTTAAGTACAAGAATAGAGACTCTTCTTACTGTCGGTGCTTTGAGCATTCCCTGTGAGACCAGTATTAGTTTCCGATACACCACTGCAGGTTCAATCCATTCCTTGGAAATACACATTGACGATGAGTCACTGAAATAACATCGTAATTAAATACAAAGGGCGCAATGACGCCTTAAGTACAAGCAGAGTGAGACTTCTTAGAGTCTGTGATTTGATCCTTTCCTGTGTGACCCGTACTAGTTTCCGATACGCCACTGCAGGTTCAATGTATTCCTTGGACCATCATATTGACGATTACACACAGACATCGCATCGGAATTAAATACAAAAGGCAAAATGCCGCCTTAAGTACAAAAATACAGACTCTACCTACAGTCGGTGTTTTGAGTATTCCCTGTGAGACCAGTATTAGTTTCCGATACACCACTGCAGGTCCAATGTGTTCCTTGGACCTTCACATTGACGATGAAACACAGAAATCGAATCGGAATTAAATACAAAAGGCACAATGACGCCTTAAGTACAAGAATAGAGGCTCTTCTTACAGTCGGTGCTTTGAGCATTCCCTGTGAGACCAGTATTATTTTCCGATTCACCACTGCAGGTTCAATGTATACCTTGGACCTTCACATTGACGATTATACACAGAAATCGCATCGGAATTAAATACAAAAGGCACAATGCCGCCTTAAGTACAAGAATAGAGACTCTTATTACAGTCGGTGCTTTGGGCATTCCCTGTGAGACCAGTATTAGTTTCCGATACACCACTGCAGTTTCAATGTATGCCTTGGACCTTCACATTGACGATGACAGACAGAAATCGCATCGGAATTAAATACAAAAAGGTACAATTCCGCCTTAAGTACAAGAATAGATACTCTTCTTACAGTCAGTGTTTTTAACATTCCCTCTGAGACCAGTATTAGTTTCTGATACACCACTGCAGGTCCAATGTATTCCTTGGACCTTCACATTGACTATGAAACACTGAAATTACATCCGAATTAAATACAAAAGGAACAATGGCGCCTTAAGTACAAGAATAGAGACTCTTCTTACTGTCGGTGCTTTGAGCATACCCTGTGAGACCAGTATTAGTTGCTGATGCACCACTGCAGGTTCAGTGTATTCCTTGGACTTTCACATTGACGATGAAACACAGTAATGGCATCGGAATTAAATACAAAGGGCACAATGCCGCCTTAAGTACAAGAATAGACACTCTTCATACAGTCGGTGCTTTGAGCATTCCCTGTGAGACCAGTATTAGTTTCCGATACACCACTGCA
Organism: Schistocerca americana; assembly: GCF_021461395.2. Classification (NCBI taxonomy): domain Eukaryota; kingdom Metazoa; phylum Arthropoda; class Insecta; order Orthoptera; family Acrididae; genus Schistocerca; species Schistocerca americana. Next base: position 625,483,996 of record NC_060124.1, on the reverse strand, counting down.
GATTCAATGTGTTCCTTGGACCTTCACATTGACGATGAAAGACAGAAATCGCATCGCAATTAATTACAAAAGGCCCAGTGCGGCCTTAAGAACAAGAGTAGAGACTCTTCTTACAGTCGTTGCTTTGAGCATTCCCTGTGAGACCAGTATAAGTTTCCGATACACCACTGCTGGTCCAATGTATTCCTTGGACCTTCACATTGACGATTATATACAGAAATCGCATCGGAATTAAATACAAAAAGGCACAACGCTGCCTTAAGTACAAGAATAGACACTCTTCATACAGTCGGTGCTTTGAGCATTCCTTGTGTGACCAGTATTAGTTTCCGATACACCACTGCAGCTTGAATGTATTCCTTGGAGCTTCACATTGACGATGAAACACACAAATCGCATCGGAATTAAATACAATAGGCCCAATGCCGCCATAAGTACAAGAATAGAGACTCTTCTTACAGTCGGTGCTTTGAGCATTCCCTGTGAGACCAATATTAGTTTCCGATACACCACTGCATGTTCAATGTATTCCTTGGACCTTCACATTGACGATGAAAGACAGAAATCGCATCGGAATTAAATACAAACGGCCCAACGCCGCCTTAAGTACAAGAATAGACACTCTTCATACAGTCGGTGCTTTGAGCATTCCCTGTGAGACCAGTATTAGTTTCCGATACACCACTGCAGGTTCAATGTATTCCTTGGACCTTCAACTTGACGATTACACACAGAAATCGCATCGGAATTAAATACAAAAGCCACAATGCCGCCTTAAGTACAAGAATAGAGACTCTTCTTACCGTCGGTGCTTTGAGCATTCCCGGTGAGACCAGTATTAGTTTCCGATACACCACTGCAGGTTCAGTGTATTCCTTGGACTTTCACATCGACGATGAAACTCAGAAATGGCATCGGAATTAAATACAAAGAGCACAACGCCGCCTTAAGTACAAGAATAGACACTCTTCTTACAGTCGGTGCTTTGAGCATTCCCTGTGAGACCAATATTAGTTTCCGATACACCACTGCATGTTCAATGTATTCCTTGGACCGTCACATTGACGATGAAAGACAGAAATCGCATCGGAATTAAATACAAACGGCCCAACGCCGCCTTAAGTACAAGAATAGACACTCTTCATACAGTCGGTGCTTTGAGCATTCCCTGTGATACCAGTATTAGTTTCCGATACACCACTGCAGGTTCAATGTATTCTTTGGACCTTCAACTTGACGATTATACACAGAAATCTCATCGGAATTAAATACAAAAGGCACAATGCCGCCTTAAGTACAAGAATAGAGACTCTTCATACAGTCGGTGCTTTGAGCATTCCCTGTGAGACTAGTATTAGTTTCCGATACACCACTGCAGGTTCAATGTATTCCTTGGACCCTCACATTGACGATGAAACACAGAAATCGCATCGGAATTAAATTCAAAAGGCACAATGCCGTCTTAAGTACAAGTATAGACACTCTTCTTACAGTCGGTGCTTTGAGCATTCCCTGTGAGACCAGTATTAGTTTCCGATACACCACTGCAGGTTCAATGTATGCCTTGGGCCGTCACATTGACGCTGACAGACAGAAATCGCATCGGAATTAAATACAAAAGGCCCAATGCCGCCTTAAGGACAAGAATAGAGACTCTTCTTGCAGTCAGTGCTTTGAGCTTTCCCTGTGATACCAGTATTAGTTTCCGATACACCACTGCAGGTTCAATGTATTCTTTGGACCTTCAACTTGACGATTATACACAGAAATCTCATCGGAATTAAATACAAAAGGCACAATGCCGCCTTAAGTACAAGAATAGAGACTCTTCTTACTGTCGGTGCTTTGAGCATTCCCTGTGAGACCAGTATTAGTTTCCGATACACCACTGCTGGTTCAATGTATTCCTTGGAAATACGCATTGACGATTAAACACTGAAATTACATCGGAATTAAATACAAAGGGCACAATGACGCCTTAAGTACAAGCAGAGTGAGACTTCTTAGAGTCTGTGCTTTGATCCTTTTCTGTGCGAATCATATTAGTTTCCGATACGCCACTGCAGGTTCAATGTATTCCTTGGACCTTCACATTGACGATTACACACAGAAATCGCATCGGAATTAAATACAATAGGCACAATGCCGCCTTAAGTACAAGAATAGAGACTCTTCTTACAGTCGGTTCTTTGAGCATTCCCTGTGAGACCAGTATTAGTTTCCGATACACCACTGCAGATTCAATGTATTCCTTGGACATACATATTGACTATGAAACACTGAAATTACATCGGAATTAAATACAAAAGGAACAATGCCGCCTTAAGTACAAGAATAGAGACTCTTCTTACTGTCGGTGCTTTGAGCATTCCCTGTGAGACCGGTATTAGTTTCCGATACACCACTGCAGGTCCAATGTATGCCTTGGACCTTCACATTGACAATGAAACACAGAAATCGCATCGGAATTAAATACAAAAAGGCACAATTCCGCCTTAAGTACAAGAATAGAGACTCTTCTTACAGTCGGTGTTTTGAGCATTACCTCTGAGACGTGTATTAGTTTCCGATACACCACTGCATGTCCCACGTATTCCTTGGACCTTCACATTGACGATGAAACACAGAAATCGCATCGGAATTAAATACACAAGGCACAATGCCGCCTTAAGTACAAGAATAGAGACTCTTCTTATAGTTGGTGCTTTGAGCATTCCCTGTGAGACCAGTATTAGTTTCCGATTCACCACTGCAGGTTCAATGTATACCTTGGACCTTCACATTGCCGATTATACACAGAAATCGCATCGGAATTAAATACAAAAGGCACAATGCCGCCTTAAGTACAAGAATAGAGACTCTTCTTACAGTCGGTGCTTTGAGCATTCCCTGTGAGACCAGTATTAGTATCCGATACATCACTGCAGGTCCAATGTATTCCTTGGAACACCACATTGACGATGAAACACAGAAATCGCATCGGAATAAATACAAAAGGCACAATGCCGCCTTAAGTACAGGAATACAGACTCTACTTACAGTCGGTGCTTTGAGCATTCCCTGTGAGACCAGTATTAGTTTCCGATACACCACTGCAGGTTCAAAGTATTCCTTGGACATACACATTGACGATGAAACACTGAAATTACATCGGAATTAAATACAAAAGCCAGAATGCCTCCATAACTACAAGAATAGAAACTCTTCTTACAGTCGGTGCTTTGAGCATTCCCTGTGAGACCAGTATTAGTTTCCGATACACCACTTTAGGTTCAATATATTCCTTGGACCTTCACATTGACGATGAAACACAGAAATTTTATTGGAATTAAATACAACAGGCACAATGCCGGGTTACGTACAAAAATGGAGACTCTTCTTACAGTCGGTGCTTTGAGCATTCCTTGTGTGACCAGTATTAGTTTCCGAAACACCACTGCAGCTTGAATGTATTCCTTGGAGCTTCACATTGACGATGAAACACACAAATCGCATCGGAATTAAATACAAAAGGCCCAATGCCGCCTTAAGTACAAGAATACAGACTCTACTGACATTCGGTGCTTTTAACATTCCCTGTGAGACCAGTATTAATTTCCGATACACCACTGCAGGTTCAATGTATTCCTCGGACCTTCACATTGACGACTAAACGCAGAAATCGCATCGGAATTAAATACAAAAGGCCCAATGCCGCCATAAGTACAAGAATAGAGATTCTTCTTACAGTCGGTGCTTTGAGCATTCTCTGCGAGGCCAGTATTAGTTTCCGATACACCACTGCAGGTTCAGTGTATTCCTTGGACCTTCACATTGACGATTACACACAGAAATCGAATCGGAATTAAATACAAAAGGCGAAATGCCGCCTTAAGTACAAGAATAGATACTCTTCTTACAGTCGTTGCTTTGAGCAATCCCTGTGAGACCAGTATTAGTTTCCGATACACCACATCAGGTTGAATGTATTCCTTGGATCTACACATTGACGATAAAAGACAGAAATCGCATCGGAATAAAATACAAAATGCCCAGTGCCGCCTTAAGTACAAGAATAGAGACTCTTCTTACAGTCGTTGCTTTGAGCATTCCCTGTGAGACCAGTATTAGTTTCCGATACACCACTGCAGGTTCAATGTATTCCTTGGAAATACACATTGACGATGAAAGACAGAAATCGCATCGGAATTAAATACAAAAGGCCCAATGCCACCTAAGTACAAGAATAGAGACTCTTCTTACAGTCGGTGTTTGAGCATTCCCGGTGAGACCAGTATTATTTTCCGATACACCACTGCAGGTTCAATGTATTCCTTGGACCTTCACATTGACGATTACACACAGAAATCGAATCGGAATTAAATACAAAAGGCAAAATGCCGCCTTAAGTACAAGAATAGAGACTCTTCTTACAGTCGGTGCTTTGAGCATTCCCGGTGAGACCAGTATTAGTTTCCGATACACCACTGCAGGTTCAGTGTATTCCTTGGACTTTCACATTGACGATGAAACACAGTAATGGCATCGGAATTAAATACAAAGGGCACAATGCCGCCTTAAGTACAAGAATAGACACTCTTCATACAGTCGGTGCTTTGAGCATTCCCTGTGAGACCAGTATTAGTTTCCGATACACCACTGCAGGTTCAATGTGTTGCTTGGACCTTCACATTGACGATGAAAGACAGAAATCGCATCGGAATTAATTACAAAAGGCCCAGTGCCGCCTTAAGTACAAGAGTAGAGACTCTTCTTACAGTCGTTGCTTTGAGCATTCCCTGTGAGTCCAGTATAAGTTTCCGATACACCACTGCTGGTTCAATGTATTCCTTGGACCTTCACATTGACGATTATATACAGAAATCGCATCGGAATTAAATACAAAAGGCACAATGCCGCCTTAAGTACAAGAATAGAGACTCTTCTTACAGTCGGTGCTTTGAGCATTCCCTGTGAGACGAGTATTAGTATCCGATACATCACTGCAGGTCCAATGTATTCCTTGGAACATCACATTGACGATGAAACACAGAAATCGCATCGGAATAAATACAAAAGGCACAATGCCGCCTTAAGTACAAGAATACAGACTCTACTTACAGTCGGTGCTTTGAGCATTCCCTGTGAGACCAGTATTAGTTTCCGATACACCCCTGCAGGTTCAAAGTATTCCTTGGACATACACATTGACGATGAAACACTGAAATTACATCGGAATTAAATACAAAAGCCAGAATGCCTCCATAACTACAAGAATAGAAACTCTTCTTACAGTCGGTGCTTTGAGCATTCCCTGTGAGACCAGTATTAGTTTCCGATACACCACTTTAGGTTCAATATATTCCTTGGACCTTCACATTGACGATGAAACACAGAAATTTTATTGGAATTAAATACAACAGGCACAATGCCGGGTTACGTACAAAAATGGAGACTCTTCTTACAGTCGGTGCTTTGAGCATTCCTTGTGTGACCAGTATTAGTTTCCGAAACACCACTGCAGCTTGAATGTATTCCTTGGACCTTCACATTGACGATTATATACAGAAATCGCATCGGAATTAAATACAAAAGGCACAATGCCGCCTTAAGTACAAGAATAGAGACTCTTCTTACAGTCGGTGCTTTGAGCATTCCCTGTGAGACCAGTATTAGTTTCCGATACACCACTGCAGGTTCAATGTATTCCTTGGACCTTCACGTTGTCGATTATACCCAGAAATAGCATCGGAATTAAATACGAAAGGCACAATGCCGCCTAAAGTACAAGAATAGAGATTCTTCTTACAGTCGGTGCTTTGAGCATTCTCTGCGAGGCCAGTATTTGTTTCCGATACACCACTGCAGGTTCAGTGTATTCCTTGGACTTTCACATCGACGATGAAACACAGAAATGGCATCGGAATTAAATACAAAATACACAATGCCGCCTTAAGTACAAGAATAGATACTCTTCTTACAGTCGCTGCTTTGAGCAATCCCTGTGAGACCAGTATTAGTTTCCGATACACCACAGCAGGTTCAATGTATTCCTTGGATCTACACATTGACGATAAAAGACAGAAATCGCATCGGAATAAAATACAAAATGCCCAGTGCCGCCTTAAGTACAAGAATAGAGACTCTTCTTACAGTCGTTGCTGTGAGCATTCCCTGTGAGACCAGTATTAGTTTCCGGTACACCACTGCAGGTTCAATGTATTCCTTGGAAATACACATTGACGATGAAAGACAGAAATCGCATCGGAATTAAATACAAAAGGCCCAATGCCACCTTAAGTACAAGAATAGAGACTCTTCTTACAGTCGGCGTTTGAGCATTCCCGGTGAGACCAGTATTATTTTCCGATACACCACTGCAGGTTCAATGTATTCCTTGGACCTTCACATTGATGATTACACACAGAAATCGAATCGGAATTAAATACAAAAGGCAAAATGCCGCCTTAAGTACAAGAATAGAGACTCTTGCTACAGTCTGTGCTTTGTCCATTCCCTGTGAGACCAGTATTAGTATCCGATACACCATTGCAGATTCAATGTATTCCTTGGACATACACATTGACGATGAAACACTGAAATTAAATCGGAATTAAATACAAAGGGCGCAATGACGCCTTAAGTACAAGCAGAGTGAGACTTCTTAGAGTCTGTGATTTGATCCTTTCCTGTGTGACCCATACTAGTTTCCGATACGCCACTGCAGGTTCAATGTATTCCTTGGACCTTCACATTGACGATTACACACAGAAATCGCATCGGAATTATATACAAAAGCCACAATGCCGCCTTAAGTACAAGAATAGAGACTCTTCTTACAGTCGGTGCTTTGAGCATTCCCGGTGAGACCAGTATTAGTTTCCGATACACCACTGCAGGTTCAGTGTATTCCTTGGACTTTCACATCGACGATGAAACTCAGAAATGGTATCGGAATTAAATACAAAGAGCACAACGCCGCCTTAAGTACAACAATAGACACTCTTCTTACAGTCGGTGCTTTGAGCATTCCCTGTGAGACCAATATTGGTTTCCGATACACCACTGCATGTTCAATGTATTCCTTGGACCTTCACATTGACGATGAAAGACAGAAATCGCATCGGAATTAAATACAAACGGCCCAACGCCGCCTTAAATACAAAAATAGACACTCTTCATACAGTCGGTGCTTTGAGCATTCCCTGTGAGACCAGTATTAGTTTCCGATACACCACTGCAGGTTCAATGTATTCCTTGGACCTTCACATTGACGATGAAACACAGTAATCACATCGGAATTAAATACAAAAGGCACAATGCCGCCTTATGCACAAGAATACAGACTCTACTTACAGTCTGTGCTTTGAGCATTCCCTGTGAGACCAGTATTAGTATCCGATACACCTCTGCAGATTCAATGAATTCCTTGTACATACACATTGACGATGAAACACTGAAATGACATCGGAATTAAATACAAAAGGAACAATGCCGCCTTAAGTACAAGAATAGAGACTGTTCTTACTGTCGGTGCTTTGAGCATTCCCTGTGAGACCAGTATTAGTTTCCGATACGCCACTGCAGGTTCAATGTATTCCTTGGACCTTCACATTGACGATGAAAGACAGAAATCGGATCGGAATTAAATACAATAGGCACAATGCCGCCTTAAGTACAAGAATAGAGACTCTTCTTACTGTCGGTGCTTTGAGCATTCCCTGTGAGACCAGTATTAGTTTCCGATACACACTGCAGGTTCAAAGTATTCCTTGGACATACACATTGACGATGAAACACTGAAATTACATCGGAATTAAATACAAAAGGATCAATGCCGCCTTAAGTACAAGAATAAAGACTCTTCATACTGTCGGTGCTTTGAGCATTCCCTGCGAGACCAGTATTAGTTTCCGATACACACTGCAGGTTCAAAGTATTCCTTGGACATACACATTGACGATGAAACACTGAAATTACATCGGAATTAAATACAAAAGCCAGAATGCCTCTATAACTACAAGAATAGAAACTCTTTTTACAGTCGGTGCTTTGAGCAATCCCTGTGAGACCAGTATTAGTTTCCGATACATTACTTTAGGTTTAATATATTCCTTGGACCTTCACATTGACGATGAAACACAGAAACTGCATTGGAATTAAATACAACAGGCACAATGCCGGGTTACGTACAAAAATGGAGACTCTTCTTACAGTCGGTGCTTTGAGCATTCCTTGTGTGACCAGTATTTGTTTCCGATACACCACTGCAGCTTAAATGTTTTCCTTGGAGCTTCACATTGACGATGAAACACACAAATCGCATCGGAATTAAATACAAAAGGCACAATGCCGCCTTAAGTACAAGAATACAGACTCTACTGACATTCGGTGCTTTTAACATTCCCTGTGAGACCAGTATTAATTTCCGATACACCACTGCAGGTTCAATGTATTCCTCGGACCTTCACATTGACGATGAAACACAGAAATCGCATCGGAATTAAATACAATAGCCCCAATGCCGCCATAAGTACAAGAATAGAGACTCTTCTTACAGTCGGTGCTTTGAGCATTCCCTGTGAGACCAGTATTAGTTTCCGATACACCACTGCAGGTTTAATGTATTCCTTGGACCTTCACATTGTCGATTATACACAGAAATAGCATCGGAATTAAATACGAAAGGCACAATGCCGCCTTAAATACAAGAATAGAGATTCTTCTTACAGTCGGTGCTTTGAGCATTCTCAGTGAGGCCAGTATTAGTTTCCGATACACCACTGCAGGCTCAGTGTATTCCTTGGACTTTCACATCGACGATGAAACACAGAAATGGCATCGGAATTAAATACAAAAAGGCACATTGCCGCCTTAAGTGCAAGAGTACAGACTCTACTTACAGTCGGTACTTTGAGCATTCCCTGTGAGACCAGTATTAGTTTCCGATACACCACTGCAGGTTCAAAGTATACCTTGGACCTTCACATTGACGATGAAAGACAGAAATCGGATCGGAATTAAATACAATAGGCACAATGCCGCCTTAAGAACAAGAATAGAGACTCTTCTTACTGTCGGTGCTTTGAGCATTCCCTGTGAGACCAGTATTAGTTTCCGATACACACTGCAGGTTCAAAGTATTCCTTGGACATACACATTGACGATGAAACACTGAAATTACATCGGAATTAAATACAAAAGGATCAATGCCGCCTTAAGTACAAGAATAAAGACTCTTCATACTGTCGGTGCTTTGAGCATTCCCTGCGAGACCAGTATTAGTTTCCGATACACACTGCAGGTTCAAAGTATTCCTTGGACATACACATTGACGATGAAACACTGAAATTACATCGGAATTAAATACAAAAGGATCAATGCCGCCTTAACTACAAGAATAAAGACTCTTCATACTGTCGGTGCTTTGAGCATTCCCTGCGAGACCAGTATTAGTTTCCGATACACACTGCAGGTTCAAAGTATTCCTTGGACATTCACATTGACGATGAAACACAGATTTCGCATCGGAATTAAATACAAAAGGCACAATGCCGCCTTAAGTACAAGAAAGAGACTCTTATTACAGCCGGTGCTTTGAGCATTCCCTGTGAGACCAGTATTAGTTTCCGATACACCACTGCAGGTTCAAAGTATACCTTGGACCTTCACAATGACGATGAAACACAGAAATCGCATTGGAATTAAATACAAAAAGCACAATGCCGCCGTAAGTACAAGAATAGAGACTCTTCTTACAGAGTGTGCTTTGGGCATTCCCTGTGAGTCCAGTATTCGTATCCGATACACCACTGCAGATTCAATGTATTCCTTGGACATACACATTGACGATGAATCACTGAAATTACATCGGAACTAAATACAAAAGTAACAATGCCGCCTTAAGTACAAGAATAGAGACTCTTCTTACTGTCGGTGCTTTGAGCATTCCCTGTGAAACCAGTATTAATTTCCGATACATCACTGCAGGTTCAATGTATTCCTTTGAAATACGTATTGACGATGAAACACTGAAATTACATCGGAATTAAATACAAAGGGCACAATGCCGCCTTAAGTAAAAGAATAGATACTCTTCTTACAGTCGGTGCTTTGAGCATTCCCTGTGAGACCAGTATTAGTTTCCGATACACCACTGCAGGTCCAATGTATTCCTTGGACCTTCACATTGACGATGAAAAACAGATCCGCATCGGAATTTAATACAAAAGGCACAATGCCGCCTTAAGTGCAAGAATACGGACTCTACTTACAGTCGGTGCTTTGAGCATTCCCTGTGAGACCAGTATTATTTTCCGATACACCACTGCAGGTTCACTGTATCCCTTGGACCTTCACATTGACAATGAAACACAGAAATTGCGTCGGAATTAAATACAAAAAGGCACATTGTCGCCTTAAGTACAAGAATAGAGACTCTTCTTACAGTCGGTGCTTTGAGCAGTCCCTGTGAGACCAGTATTAGTTTCAGAGTCACCACTGCAAGTTCAATGTATACCTTGGACATTCACATTGACGATGAAACACAGAAATTGCATCGGAATGAAATACAAAAGGCACAATGCCGCCTTAACTACAAGAATTGAGACTCTTCTTACAGTCGGTGTTGTGAGCATTCCCTCTGAGACCAGTATTAGTTTCCGATACACCACTGCAGGTCCAATGTATTCCTTGGACCTTCACATTCACGATGAAACACAGAAATCGCATCGGAATTAAATACAAAAAGCACAATGCCGCCTTAAGTGCAAGAATAGAGTCTCTTCTTATAGTCGGTGCTTTGAGCATTCCCTGTGAGACCAGTATTAGTTTCCGATTCACCACTGCAGGTTCAATGTATACCTTGGACCTTCACATTGACGATTATACAGAGAAATCGCATCGGAATTAAATACAAAAGGCACAAAGCCGCCTTAAGTACCAGAAGAGTGACACTTCTTACAGACGGAGCTTTGAGCATTCCCTGTGAGACCAGTATTAGTTTCCGATACACCACTGCAGGTTCAATGTATTCCTTGGACATACACATTGACGATGAAACACTGAAATTACATCGGAACTAAATACAAAAGGAACAATGCCGCCTTAAGTACAAGAATAGAGACTCTTCTTACAGTCGGTGCTTTGAGCATTCCCTGTGTGACCAGTATTAGTTTCCGATACACCACTGCAGGTTCAATGTATACCGTGGACCCTCACATTGACGATTATACACAGATATCGCATCGGAATTAAATACAAAAGGCCCAATGCCGCCTTAAGTACAAGAATAGAGACTCTTCTTACAGTCGGTGCTTTGAGCATTCCCTGTGTGACCAGTATTAGTATCCGATACACCACTGAGGGTTCAATGTCTTCCTTGGATATACACATTGACGATGAAACACTGAAATTACATTGTAATTAAATACAAAAGGAACAATGTCGCCTTAAGTACAAGAATAGAGACTCTTCTTACTGTCGGTGTTTTGAGCATTACCTCTGAGACCTGTTTTAGTTTCCGATACACCACTGCAGGTCCAATGTATTCCTTGGACCTTCACATTGACGATGAAACACAGAAATAGCATCGGAATTAAATACAAAAAGCGCAATGGCGCCTTAAGTACATGAATAGAGACTCTTCTTACAGTCGGTGCTTTGAGCATTCCCTGTGTGACCAGTATTAGTTTCCGATACACCACTGCAGGTTCAATGTATTCCTTGGACCCTCACATTGACGATTATACACAGAAATCGCATCGGAATTAAATACAAAAGGCAAAATTCCGACTTAAGTACAGGAATAGAAACTATTCTCACAGCCGGTGCGTCGAGTATTCCCTGTGAGACCAGTATTAGTTTCCGATACACCACTGCAGGTTCAATGTATTCCTTGAACATACACATTGACGATGAAACACTGAAATTTCATCGGAATTAAATACAAAGAGCACAATGACGCCTTAAGTGCAAGAAGAGTGAGACTTCTTAGAGTCTGTGCTTTGATCCTATCCTGTGACACCAGTATTAGTTTCCGATACAACACTGCAGTTTCAATGTATTCCTTGGACCTTCACATTGACAATGAAACACAGAAATCGCATCGGAATTAAATACAAAAGGCAGAATGCCGCGATAAGTACAACAATAGAGACTCTTCTTACAGTCGGTGCTTCGAGCAGTCCCTGTGAGACCAGTATTAGTTTCCGATTCACCACTGCAGGTTCAATGTATACCTTGGACCTTCACATTGACGATGAAACACAGAAATTGCATCGGAATGAAATACAAAAGGCACAATGCCGCCTTAACTACGAGAGTTGAGACTCTTCTTACAGTCGGTGTTGTGAGCATTCCCTCTGAGACCAGTATTAGTTTCCGATACACCACTGCAGGTCCAATGTATTCCTTGGACCTTCACATTGTCGATGAAACACAGAAATTGCATCGGAATTAAAAACAAAAGACACAATGCAGCCTTAAGTACAAGAATAGAGACTCTTCTTACAGTCTGTGCTTTGAGCATTCCCTGTGAGACCAGTATTAGTATCCGATACACCACTGCAGATTCAATGTATTCCTTGGACATACACATTGACGATGAAATACTGAAATTACATCGGAATTAAATACAAAAGGAACAATGCCGCCTTAAGTACAAGAATAGAGACTCTTCTTACTGTCGGTGCTTTGAGCATTCCCTGTGTGACCAGTATTATTTTCCGATACACCACTGCAGGTTCAATATATTCCTTGGAAATACGCATTGACGATGAAACACTGAAATTACATCGGAATTAACTACAAAGGGCACAATGCCGCCTTAAGTACAAGAATAGACACTCTTCTTACAGTCGGTGCTATGAGCATTCCCTGTGAGACCAGTATTGGTTTCCGATACACCACTGCAGGTTCAATGTATTCCTTGGACCTTCACTTAGACGATGAAAAACAGATATCGCATCGGAATTAAATACAAAAGGCCCAATGCCGCCTTAAGTACAAGAATAGAGACTCTTCTTACAGTCGGTGCTTTGAGCATTCCCTGTGAGACCAGTATTAGTTTCCGATACACCACTGCAGGTTCAATGTATTCCTTGGACATTCACATTGACGATTATACACAGAAATCGCATTGGAATTAAATACAAAAGGCAAAATGCCGCCTTAAGTACAAGAATAGAGACTCTTCTTGCAGTCGGTGATTTGAGCATTCCCTGTGAGACCAGTATTAGTTTCCGATACACCACTGCAGGTTCAATGTATTCCTTGGACCTTCACATTGACGATTATACACAGAAATCGCATCGGAATTAAATACAAAAGGCCCAATGCCGCCTTAAGTACAAGAATTGAGACTCTTCTTACAGTCGGTGCTTTAAGCATTCCCTGTGAGACCAGTATTAGTATCCGATACACCACTGAGCGTTCAATGTATTAGTTGGATATACACACTGACGATGAAACACTGTAATTACATCGGAATTAAATACAAAAGGAACAAAGTCGCCTTAAGTACAAGAATAGAGACTCTTCTTACAGTCGGTGCTTTGAGCATTCCCTGTGAGACCAGTATTAGTTTCCGATACACCACTGCAGGTTCAATGTATTCCTTGGACATTCACATTGACGATTATACACAGAAATCGCATCGGAATTAAATACAAAAGGCACAATGCCGCCTTAAGTACAAGAATAGAGACTCTTCTTTCTGTCGGTGTTTTGAGCATTACCTCTGAGACCTGTATTAGTTTCCGATACACCACTGCAGGTCCAATGTATTCCTTGGACCTTCACATTGACGATGAAACACAGAAATCGCATAGGAATTAAATACAAAAGGCACAATGCGGCCTTAAGTACAAGAATAGAGACTCTTCTTACAGTCGGTGCTTTGAGCATTCCCTGTGAGACCAGTATTAGTTTCCGATTTAGCACTGCAGGTTCAATGTATACCTTGGACCTTCACATTGACGATTATACACAGAAATCGCATCAGCATTAAATACAAAAGGCCCAATGCCGCCTTAAGTACAAGAATAGAGACTCTTCTTACAGTCGGTGCTTTGAACATTCCCTGTGAGACCAGTATTAGTTTCCGATACACCACTGCAGGTTCAATGTATTCCTTGGACCTTCACATTGACGGTTATACACAGAAATCGCATCGGAATTAAATGCAAAAGGCAAAATGCCGCCTTAAGTACAAGAATTGAGACTCTTCTTACAGTCTGTGCTTTGAGCATTCCCTGTGAGACCAGTATTAGTATCCGATACACCACTGCAGATTCAATGTATTCCTTGGACATACACATTGACGATAAAACACTGAAATTACATCGGAATTAAATACAAAAGGAACAATGCCGCCTTAAGTACAAGAATAGAGACTCTTCTTACTGTCGGTGCTTTGAGCATTCCCTGTGTGACCAGTATTATTTTCCGATACACCACTGCAGGTTCAATGTATTCCTTGGAAATACGCATTGACGATGAAACACTGAAATTACATCGGAATTAACTACAAAGGGCACAATGCCGCCTTAAGTACAAGAATAGACACTCTTCTTACAGTCGGTGCTATGAGCATTCCCTGTGAGACCAGTATTGGTTTCCGATACACCACTGCAGGTTCAATGTATTCCTTGGACCTTCACTTAGACGATGAAAAACAGATATCACATCGGAATTAAATACAAAAGGCCCAATGCCGCCTTAAGAACAAGAATAGAGACTCTTCTTACAGTCGGTGCTTTGAGCATTCCCTGTGAGACCAGTATTAGTTTCCGATACACCACTGCAGGATCAATGTATTCCTTGGACCTTCACATTGACGATGAAACACAGAAATCGCATCGGAATTAAATACAAAAGGCACTATGCCATCTTAAGTACAAGAATAGAGACTCTTCTTACAGTCGGTGCTTTGAGCAGTCCCTGTGAGACCTTTATTAGTTTCCGAGACACCACTGCTGGTTCAATGTACTCCTTGGACCTTCACATTGACGATGAAACACAGAAATTGCATCGGAATTAAATACAAAAGGCACAATGCCGCCTACACTACAAGAATTGAGACTCTTCTTACAGTCGGTGCTTTAAGCATTCCCTGTGAGACCAGTATTAGTATCCGATACACCACTGAGGGTTCAATGTATTAGTTGGATATACACATTGACGATGAAACACTGTAATTACATCGGAATTAAATACAAAAGGAACAATGTCGCCTTAAGTACAAGAATAGAGACTCTTCTTTCTGTCGGTGTTTTGAGCATTACCTCTGAGACCTGTATTAGTTTCCGATACACCACTGCAGGTTCAATGTATTCCTTGGACCTTCACATTGACGATCAAACACAGAAATCGCATCGGAATTAAATACAAAAGGCACAATGCCGCCTTAAGTACAAGAATAGAGACTCTTCTTACTGTCGGTGATTTGAGCATTCCCTGTGAGACCAGTATTGGTTTCCGATACACCACTGCGGGTTCAATGTATTCCTTGGAAATACGCATTGACGATGAAACACTGAAATTACATCGGAATCAAATACAAAGGGCACAATGCCGCCATAAGTACAAGAATAGACACTCTTCTTACAGTCGGTGCTATGAGCATTCCCTGTGAGACCAGTATTGGTTTGCGATACACCACTGCAGGTTCAATGTATTCCTTGGACCTTCACATTGACGATGAAAAACAGATATCGCATCGGAATTAAATACAAAAGGCACAATGCCGCCTTAAGTACAAGAATACGGACTCTACCTACAGTCGGTGCTTTGAGCATTCCCTGTGAGACCAGTATTAGTTTCCGATACACCACTGCAGGATCAATGTATTCCTTGGACCTTCACATTGACGATGAAACACAGAAATCGCATCGGAATTAAATACAAAAAGGCACAATGCCGCCATAATTACAAGAATAGATACTCTTCTTACAGTCGGTGCTTTGAGCATTCCCTGTGAGACCAGTATTCGTGTCCGATACACCACTGCAGGTTCAATGTTTTCCTTGAACATACACATTGACGATGAAACACTGAAATTACATCGGAATTAAATACAAAGCGCACAATGACGCCTTAAGTGCAAGAAGAGTGAGACTTCTTAGAGTCTGTGCTTTGATCCTATCCTGTGACACCACTATTAGTTTCCGATACAACACTGCAGTTACAATGTATTGTTACGACCTTCACATTGACGATGAAACACAGAAATCGCATCGGAATTAAATACAAAGGGCAGAATGCCGCGATAAGTACAAGAATAGAGACTCTCCTTACAGTCGGCGCTTTGAGCAGTCCCTGTGGGACCTGTATTAGTTTCCGATACACCATTGCTGGTTCAATGTACTCCTTGGACCTCCACATTGACGATGATACACAGAAATGGCATCGGAATTAAATACAAAAGGCACAATGCCGCCTTAACTACAACAATTGAGACTCTTCTTACAGTCGGTGCTTTAAGCATTCCCTGTGAGACCAGTATTAGTATCCGATACACCACTGAGGGTTCAATGAATTAGTCGGATATACACATTGACGATGAAACACTGTAGTTACATCGGAATTAAATACAAAAGGAACAATGTCGTCTTAAGTACAAGGATAGAGACTCTTCTTACAGTCGGTGCTTTGAGCATTCCCTGTGAGACCAGTATTAGTTTCCGATTTAGCACTGCAGTTTCAATGTATACCTTGGTCCTTCACATTGACGATTATACACATAAATCGCATCGGTATTAAATACAAAAGGCCGAATGCCGCCTTAAGTACAAGAATAGAGACTCTTCTTACTGTCGGTGCTTTGAGCCTTCCCTGTGAGAAGAGTATTAGTTTCCGATACACCACTGCAGGTTCAATGTATTCCTTGGAAATACGCATTGACGATGAAACACTGAAATTACATCGGAATTAAATACAGAGGGCACAATGCCGCCTTAAGTACAAGAATAGACACTCTTCTAACAGTCGGTGCTATGAGCATTCCCTGTGAGACCAGTATTGGTTTCCGATACACCACTGCAGGTTCAATGTATTCCTTGGACCTTGACACTGACAATGAAAAACAGATATCGCATCGGAATTAAATACAAAAGGCACAATGCCGCCTTAAGTACAAGAATACGGACTCTACTTACAGTCGGTGCTTTGAGCATTCCCTGTGAGACCAGTATTGGTTTCCGATACACCACTGCAGGTTCAATGTATTCCTTGGACCTGGACACTGACAATGAAAAACAGATATCGCATCGGAATTAAATACAAAAGGCGCAATGGCGCCTTAAGTACAAGAATAGGGACCCTTCTTACAGTCGGTGTTTTGAGCATTCCATGTGAGACCAGTATTACTTTCCGATACACCACTGCAGGTTCAATGTATTCCTTGGACCTTCACATTGACGATGAAACACAGAAATTGCACCGCAATTAAATACAAAAGACGCAATGCCGCCTTAACTACAAGAATTGAGACTCTTCTTACAGTCGGTGCTTTAAGCATTCCCTGTGAGACCAGTATTAGTTTCCGATTTAGCACTGCAGTTTCAATGTATACCTTGGACCTTCACATTGACGATTATACACAGAAATCGCATGGGAATTAAATACAAAAGGCCCAATGCCGCCTTAAGTACAAGAATAGTGACTCTTCTTACAGTCTGTGCTTTGAGCATTCCCTGTGAGATCAGTATTGGTTTCCGATACACCACTGCAGGTTCAATGTATTCCTTAGAAATACGCATTGACGATGAAACACTGAAATTACATCGGAATTAAATACAAAGGGCACAATGCCGCCTTAAGTACAAGAATAGACACTCTTCTTACAGTCGGTGCTATGAGCATTCCCTGTGAGACCAGTATTGGTTTCCGATACACCACTGCAGGTTCAATGTATTCCTTGGACCTTCACATTGACGATTATACACAGAAATAGCATCGGAATTAAATACAAAATTCACAATGCCGCCTTAAGTACAAGAATAGAGACACTTCTTACAGTCGGTGCTTTGAGCATTCCCTGTGAGACCAGTATTAGTTTCCGATACACCACTGCAGGTTCAATGTATTCCTTGGACCTTCACATTGACGATGAAACACTGAAATTACATCGGAATTAAATACAAAAGGAACAATGCCGCCTTAAGTACAAGAATAGAGACTTCTTACTGTCGGTGTTTTGAGCATTCCCTGTGAGACCAGTATTAATATCCGATACACCACTGCAGATTCAATGTATTAATTAGACATTCACATTGACGATGAAACACAGATATCGCATCGGAATTAAATACCAAAGGCACAATGCCGCCTTAAGTACAAGAATAGAGACTCTTCTTACTGTCGGTGCTTTGAGCATTCCCTGTGAGACCAGTATTAGTATCCGGTACACAACATCAGGTTTAATGTATTCCTTGGACGTACACATAGACGATGAAACACAGTAATGCCATCGGAATTTAATACAAAGGGCACAATGCCGCCTTAAGTATAAGAATAGACACTCTTCTTACAGTCGGTGCTTTGAGCATTCCCTGTGAGACCAGTATTAGTTTCCGATACACCACTGCATGTCCAATGTATTCCTTGGACCTTCACATTGACAATTAAACACAGACATCGCATCGGAATTAAATACAAAAGGCACAATGGCGCCTTAAGTACAAGAATAGAGACTCTTCTTACAGTCGGTGCTTTGAGCATTTACTGTGAGACCAGTATTGGTTTACGATACACCACTGCAGGTTCAATGTATTCCTTGGACCTTCACATTGACGATGAAAAACAGAAATCGCATCTGAATTAAATACAAAAGGCACAATGCCGCCTTAAGTACAAGAATACGGACTCTACTTACAGTCGGTGCTTTGAGCATTCCCTGTGATACCAGTATTAGTTTCCGATACACAACTGCAGGTTCAATGTGTTCCTTGGACCTTCACATTGACGATGAAACACAGAAATCGCATCGGAATTAAATACAAAAAGGCACAATGCCGCCCTAAGTACAAGAATAGAGACTCTTCTTACAGTCGGTGCTTTGAGCATTCCCTGTGAGACCAGTATTAGTATCCGGTACACCACATCAGGATTAATGTATTCCTTGGACATACACATAGACGATGAAACACAGAAATGGCATCGGAATTTTATACAAAGGGCACAATGCCGCCTTAAGTACAAGAATAGACACTCTTCTTACAGTCGGTGCTTTGAGCATTCCCTGTGAGACCAGCATTAGTTTCCGATACACCACTGCAGGATCAATGTATTCCTTGGACCTTCACATTGACGATGAAACACGGAAATCGCATCGGAATTAAATACAAATGGCACTATGCCGCCTTAAGTACAAGAATACAGACTCTACTTACAGTCGGTGCTTTGAGCATTCCCTGTGAGACCAGTATTAGTTTCCGATACACCACTGCAGGTTCAATGTATTCCTTGGAGATACACATTGACGATGAAACCCTGAAATTACATCGGAATTTAATACAAAATGAACAATGTCGCCTTAAGTACAAGAATAGAGACTCTTCTTACTGTCGGTGTTTTGAGCATTCCCTCTGAGACCAGTATTAGTTTCCGATACACCACTGCCGGTCCAATGTATTCTTTGGACCTTCACATTGACGATGGAACACAGAAATAGCATCGGAATTAAATACAAAAGGCACAGTGAATCCCTAAGTACAACAATAGAGACTCTTCTTACAGTCGGTGCTTTGAGCATTCCCTGAGAGACCAGTATTAATATCCGATACACCACTGCAGATTCAATGTATTAATTAGACATTCACATTGACGATGAAACACAGAAATCGCATCGGAATTAAATACCAAAGGCACAATGCCGCCTTAAGTACAAGAATAGAGACTATTCTCACAGCCGGTGCGCCGAGTATTCCCTGTGAGACCAGTATTAGTTTCCGATACACCACTGCAGATTCAATGTATTCCTTGAACATACACATTGACGATGAAACACTGAAATTACATCGGAATTAAATACAAAGGGCACAATAACGCCTTAAGTGCACGGAGAGTGAGACTTCTTAGAGTCTGTGCTTTGATCCTATCCTGTGACACCAGTATTAGTTTCCGATACAACACTGCAGTTTCAATGTATTCCTTGGGCCTTCACATTGACGATGAAACACAGAAATCGCATCGGAATTAAATACAAAGGGCAGAATGCCGCCATAAGTACAAGAATAGAGACTCTTCTTACAGTCGGTCATTTGAGTAGCCCCTGTGAGACCTGTATTAGTTTCCGATCCACCACTGCTGGTTCAATGTACTCCTTGGACCTTCACATTGACGATGAAACACAGAAGTCGCATCGGAATTAAATACAAAAGGCACAATGCCGCCTTAACTACAAGAATAGAGACTCTTCTTACTGTCGGTGCTTTGAGCATTCCCTGTGAGACCAGTATTAGTTTCCGATTCACCACTGCAGGTTCAATGTATACCTTGGACCTTCACATTGACGATTATACACAGAAATCGCATCGGAATTAAATACAAAAGACCCAATGCCGCCTTAAGTACAAGAATAGAGACTCTTCTTACAGTCGGTGCTTTGAGCATTCCCTGTGAGACCAGTATTAGTTTCCGATACACCACTGCAGGTTCAATGTATTCCTTGGAAATACGCATTGACGTTGAAACACTGAAATTACATCGGAATTAAATACAAAATGAACAATGTCGCCTTAAGTACAAGAGTAGAGACTCTTCTCACTGTCGGTGTTTTGAGCATTCTCTCTGAGACCAGTAGTAGTTTCCGATACACCACTGCATGTCCAATGTTTTCCTTGGACCTTCACATTGACGATGAAACACAGAAATAGCATCGGAATTAAATACAAAAGGCACAATGAAGCCCTAAGTACAACAATAGAGACTCTTCTTACTGTCGGTGCTTTGAGCATTCCCTGTGAGACCAGTATTAGTTTCCGATACACCACTGCAGGTTCAATGTACTCCTTGGACCTTCACATTGACGATGAAACACAGAAATTGCATCGGAATTAAATACAAAAGGCACAATGCCGCCTTAACTACAAGAATTGAGATTCTTCTTACAGTCGGTGCTCTAAGCATTCCCTGTTGGACCAGTATTGGTATCCGATACACCACTGAGGGTTCAATGTATTCCTTGGATATACACATTGACGATGAAACACTGTAATTACTTCGGAATTAAATACAAAAGGTACAATGTCGCCTTAAGTACAAGAATAGAGACTCTTCTTTCTGTCGGTGTTTTGAGCATTACCTCTGAGACCTGTATTAGTTTCCGATACACCACTGCAGGTCCAATGTATTCCTTGGGCCTTCACATTGACGATGAAACACAGAAATCGCATCGGAATTAAATACAAAAGGCACAATGCCGCCTTAAGTACAAGAATAGAGACTCTTCTTTCAGTCGGTGCTTTGAGCATTCCCTGTGAGACCAGTATTAGTTTCCGATTTAGCACTGCAGGTTCAATGTATACCTTGGACCTTCACATTGACGATTATACACAGAAATCGCATCGGAATTAAATACAAAAGGCCCAATGCTGCCTTAAGTACAAGAATTGAGACTCTTCTTACAGTCGGTGCTTTGAGCATTCCCTGTGAGACCAGTATTAGTTTCCGGTACACCACTGCAGGTTCAATGTATTCCTTGGACCTTCACTTTTTTTTTTCTTTTTTGTTTGTGGTTTTAGGGCGCAAAACTTCTATGGTCATTAGCGCCCAGCCCGTGACGTAGAAAACAGGAAAAAAACGAAATTTAAAATCAGCAGCAATGGAAACATAGTCAGAAAATTGGAGAAACTAAAGGCAGAAGGAATGCTTAAAAGTCCACTATAGAAAGGGGTTGGTTGTCCACAAAAAAAAAGCTTCAAATGACTGACGTCATTTCACTGTCACTAACAAACTGTAGAACGCGGTCAGCTGAGCGCGTCTCATCTGCTAAAATCGACGATAGATCAGGCGATAGCTGTAGACGGGAGCGTAACGGATTAAAATAGGGGCATTCAATTAAAAGGTGTCTGACCGTCCACAGCTGAGAGCAGTCGGGACAGAGTGGGGGAGGATCACCGCTTAAAAGATGTCGATGACTAAAAAGACAGTGCCCTATCCGGAGTCGAGCTAAAATTACCTCCTCCCGACGACGCGTTCGGGAGGAAGAGGTCCAAGCGCAAGGAACGGCTTTCACTTCCCGCAATTTATTGTGGGGAAGTGTTGACCAATGCGCATGCCATAAATGAGTAACTTGGCGACATAAACCGCTCCGTAGATCGGTAAACGGTAGAGACTGAAGAGCTGGCCGAGGAAGAGAGACTGCAGCCTTGGCCGCTATATCGGCCGCCTCATTTCCACAGATACCAGCGTGTCCCGGGAGCCAGAGGAACGCCACTGAGACGCCCCCCAGGTGGAGCAAGCGCAGACAGTCCTGAATCCGGTGGACCAGAGGGTGCACAGGGTAAAGAGCTTGGAGACTTAGGAGAGAGCTGAGAGAATCTGAGCAGATTACGTACTGTATCCGCTGATGGCGGCGGATGTAGTGGACAGCCTGGAGAACAGCGTAAAGCTCTGCAGTATAAACCGAACACTGGTCGGGAAGCCGAAAGTGATTTGGGGTGTCGCCAACAATATAGGCACTCCCTACACCTAACGATGTTTTCGAGCCATCGGTGTAAATAAATGTGGCTTCCGTCATTTGTGCACATAGAGCAGCAAATGCCCGACGGTAAACAAGTGTAGGGGTACCATCTTTGGGAAATTGACATAGGTCTCTGAGCAAGTCGATCCGGGGACGGTGCCAAGGCGGTGCTGTACCCCAAGTTGTCAAGAAGGTTTTAGGAAAGCGGAAGGAAAGAGAATGGAGCAGTTGACGGAAGCGGACTCCCGGGGGTAGTAGGGAGGAGGAGCGGCCTGCATACCCGACATCAAAGGAGGCGTCGAAAAAAAGGTTATGGGCTGGATTAGCAGGCATGGAAGACAGATGGCTAGCATAACGACTCAGAAGGACTGCCCGCCGATTGGACAGCGGAGGTTCAGCAGTCTCAGCATAAAGGCTTTCCACAGGGCTGGTGTAAAAAGCTCCAGACACTAAACGTAATCCACGGTGGTGGATAGAGTCGAGACGCCGAAGAATAGACGGCCGAGCAGAGGAGTAGACTATGCTTCCATAATCCAATTTCGAGCGCACTAAGGCGCGATAGAGGCGGAGAAGGACCACCCGGTCCGCTCCCCAAGAGGTACCATTCAGGACACGGAGGGTGTTAAGGGAACGCAGACAGCGAGCCGAAAGATAGGAAACGTGGGAGGACCAGCACAGTTTTCTGTCAAACATAAGACCCAAGAATTTAGCGACGTCGGAAAACGGAAGGTTGACAGGACCTAGATGTAAGGAGGGCGGAAGAAACTCCTTACGTCGCCAAAAATTAACACAAACGGTCTTACTGGGTGAGAAACGGAAGCCGGTTTCGATGCTCCACGAGTAGAGGCGATCGAGACATCCTTGAAGACGTCTTTCAAGAAGGCTGGTCCTTTGAGAACTGTAGTAGATCGCAAAATCGTCCACAAAGAGGGAGTCCGAGACATCAGGAAGGAGACAATCCATAATTGGATTAATGGCGATGGCAAACAGTGTTCTCAGCACGGAGCCCTGGGGTACCCCGTTTCCTTGGGAGAAAGTACGGGAGAGAGTAGTGTTCACCCGCACCCTAAATGTGCGCTCTGCCATAAATTCGCGAAGAAAAAGGGGCAGCCGGCCTCGAAAGCCCCAAGAGAACAGTGTGCGGAGGATGCCTGTCCTCCAACAGGTATCGTACGCTCTCTCCAGATCAAAAAATATTGCTACCGTTTGGCGTTTCCGGAGAAAATTGTTCATGAGATAAGTGGAGAGAGCAACAAGATGGTCAACAGCAGAACGATGCTTTCGGAATCCGCATTGGGCTGGTGTTAAAAGACTGCGGGACTCCAGCCACCAAGCTAAACGGTAATTCACCATACGCTCCAAAACCTTACAGACACTACTCGTGAGAGAAATGGGGCGATAGCTAGAGGGGAGATGTTTGTCCTTTCCAGGTTTCGGAACGGGAACGACAATAGCTTCCCGCCATCGCCTGGGAAAGGTACTGTCGGTCCAAATTCGATTATAAAGGCGAAGGAGGTAACGCAGGCTATGGGTTGATAAGTGCAGCAACATTTGGACATGGATACCATCCGGTCCTGGGGCGGAGGAGCGAGAAGAAGAGAGTGCATGTTGGAGTTCGCGCATGGAGAAAACAGTATTGTAGCTTTCGCGATTTTGAGAGGAGAAAGCAAGATGTCGCACTTCCGCTGCACGTTTCTTCGGGAGAAACGCCGGCGGGTAATTTGAAGAGCTCGAAATCTCAGCAAAGTGCTGACCCAATGAGTTAGAAATTGCGACGGGGTCCACTAAGGTATCATGCGCGACAGTGAGCCCAGAGACCTGGGAGAAACTAGGCGCGCCTGAGAACCGTCGAAGCCGACTCCAAACTTCCGAGGAGGGAGTGAAGTTGTTAAATGAGCTAGTAAAGTATTTCCAGCTTGCCTTCTTGCTATCGCGGATGACGCGACGGCATCGCGCACGGAGCTGCTTATATCGGATACAGTTGGACAAAGTTGGATGGTGACGGAAAATGCGAAGAGCACGTCGCCGCTCACGTATTGCGTCACGGCATGCCTCGTTCCACCAAGGGACTGGAGGGCGCCGGGGCAATTCGGAGGTGCGTGGTATTGAACGTTCCGCAGCTGTGAGAATAACGTCGGTAAAATGTGTGACCTCATCGTCGACGCTGGGAAAGCGACGGTCATCGAATGTCGCTAGAGACGAAAAAAGTGTCCAATCGGCTTGGGCAAATTTCCAGCGTCGCGAGCGCATATATGGCAGTTGAGGCTGCAGTCGAAGAACACATGGAAAGTGGTCACTCGAGTGTGTATCATCAAGGGCGAACCATTCGAAGCGCCGAGCTAGCGGAACAGTACCGACCGCAAGGTCCAAATGGGATAAATGTGCCGTGGAGGCAGACAAAAATGTGGGGACCCCAGTGTTGAGGCAGACTAAATCCGCTTGGTGGAAGACGTCTAGCAATAGTGAGCCACGTGGACAAGGATGTGGAGATCCCCAAAGCGGGTGGTGGGCATTGAAGTCCCCAACCAGCAAATAGGGGGGTGGAAGCTGATCAAGAAGGTGAAGGAGATCAGCTCGTGTCATTGGTGTAGACGATGGAATGTATACCGTACAAAGAGAGAACGTGTATCCAGAAAGGGAAAGACGGACGGCGACAGCTTGGAAGGAAGTGTTTAAGGGGATTGGGTGATAATGGAGAGTATCATGGAGCAGAATCATGAGTCCTCCATGGGCTGGAGAGCCTTCAACAGAGGGGAGGTCATATCGGACGGACTGAAAATGAGGGAGAACAAAGCGGTCATGGGGACGCAGCTTTGTTTCCTGAAGACAGAAGATGACCGGCGAGTAGGATCGTAAGAGGATCGACAATTCCTCCCGATTGGCGCGAATTCCGCGGATATTCCAGTGGATAATGGACATAGGGTGAACAGAAAATGGAGGAACGTGACCAAGGGTGCTGTCAACTCAACGACTGCTCAGAGCTTGCGACCGACAGCATGGAATGGCATTCAGTCGAAGGCAGAAGATCCTGATCCATAGGTTGGTCAGGAGCAGCTCCTGCCACCAACGATCGGCCAGTTGACCGGCCACCAACAGTGCGCTTCGGCGACACAGAAGATGGCCGAGGGCGATTTCCGCCAGGTGGTGCTGTAGATGGGACACGCCTTGGCGGAGAAGGAGAGGAACTGTGTTTCTTCGTAGCCTTCTTGGAGGTATGTTTAGATGATTGAGGAACCGATGGTTGTGAAGTTGCAGTACGTAAAAACTCTTCACGAGAATGCTCTTTTTTTGAAGACTTGGCGTCTGACTTTTGGGCTCGAGATTTAGCAGAACCCGACGAAGGGTGAGCCATAGAGTGGGCAGGCGAAAGAGGTGAGGTTGAACGGGCGATCTTTGCGCTGGCCGATCTGACGACCGTGGTACTAAATGTGAGGTCGCAAGTCTGCGTGGCCGCCTCCTTTGTTGGCCGAGGAGAAGCAAGGACAGTGCTGTATTTTCCTTTCTGAGGCACGGTGGGCTGTCGACTGGCGAGTAACTTTCGAGCAGCAAAGGTCGACACCTTTTCCTTCACTCTTATTTCCTGGATCAGCTTTTCGTCCTTAAAAACAGGGCAATCTCGAGAGGAAGCAGCGTGGTCACCCATACAGTTGATGCAGCGAGGGGATGGAGGTGGACAAGCACCCTCATGGGCATCCCTGCCACACGTAACACATTTGGCCGGATTGGAACAGGACTGGCTGGTGTGGTTGAACTGCTGACATCGATAGCAACGCGTAGGGTTTGGGACATAAGGGCGAACGGAAATTATCTCATAGCCTGCTATGATTTTTGATGGGAGTTGAACTTTGTCAAATGTCAAGAAGACAGTGCGGGTTGGAATGATGTTCGAGTCAACCCGTTTCATAACCCGATGAACAGCCGTGACGCCTTGGTCAGACAGATAGTGCTGAATTTCTTCGTCAGACAATCCATCGAGGGAGCGCGTATAAACGACTCCACGCGAGGAATTTAAGGTACGGTGCGGTTCCACCCGGACAGGGAAGGTGTGGAGCAGAGAAGTACGCAGCAATTTTTGAGCCTGGAGGGCACTGTGTGTTTCTAACAACAGGGTGCCATTCCGTAATCTGGAACAAGACTTTACAGGACCCGCAATTGCGTCGACACCTTTCTGAATAATGAAAGGGTTGACCGTGGAGAAGTCGTGACCTTCGTCAGACCGAGAAACAACAAGGAACTGTGGCAACGATGGAAGAACCGTCTGTGGCTGAGACTCAGTGAACTTACGTTTGTGAGCAGACATAGTGGAAGGTGAGGAAACCATTGCGGAAGAATCCCCCATGATTACCGGCGTCTCCGATGGCGCGCTCCTCCCTTGTGGGGGCCCTCACCGAGGGCACACCCGCCTTAGGTGATTGTTCACACCTCAGGTCACACCTCCCGACATACGGACGGAGGGACCAATCGGCACTTTCGGAAGGTATCAGCTCGGGTAATCACCCCTCCCTGGGCCTGGCCTTTACCAGGGGGTACGTACGTGTCCTACCAGTCTACCCGGGGCGGGGAATTACGCGTTACCCCGTCACCGGCTACGCATGGAAGTGCGTGGGTCGGCCTTCAGACACGCACAGGGAGGAAGAAAGAGAAAGGGAAAGGAAAGAAGAGGGGGTCTCAAACGCCGCAGCGGAGAAAAGGGTAAAGAGAAGAGGTAAGGAAAGGAGATGGACAAAGGAAGGAAGAAGACATACAAGCAAGGAAGAAGAAGAATGCAGTACATTTACAAGCGTCCGTCTCCGGACGTAGGCGCAAACCATACTCCCAGAGGGGGAGAAAGTGAAGGAAAGAGCAAGAGGTGAGGGGGGGGGGGTGAAGACAGGGGATGGGGAAGGATGCGGAAAGGGAAGGTATGCAGCCCGGAAAGGAAGGAAGGCCACATTAGCTCGGGGCCCCGTGCTCGCTACGCACGTATCCACAAAAGAGTTGTGGATCCCCTGGGGGGGGGACCTTCACATTGACGATTATACACAGAAATCGCATCGGAATTAAATGCAAAAGGCAAAATGCCGCCTTAAGTACAAGAATAGAGACTCTTCTTACAGTCGGTGCTTTGAGCATTCCCTGTGAGACCAGTATTAGTTTCCGATACACCACTGCAGGTTCAATGTATTCCTTGGACCTTCACATTGACGATGAAACACAGAAATTGCATCGGAATTAAATACAAAAGACACAATGCAGCCTTTAGTACAAGAATAGAGACTCTTCTTACAGTCTGTGCTATGAGCATTCCCTGTGAGACCAGTATTGGTTTCCGATATGTTGTGTCGGTAGCTGGGCCGACACCTTGTAGTTCGAGATGGCTGAAAATGCACGCTAGACTAACGCAGACGGGCGTGAAGTACTGTAACAGGCTACGTAATTAATGTTATTAAGAAAAGTACGTAGCTGTATTAATACTTATCTTTAATATCATTGTGGTACATCGATCTTGACGATACACAGGAGACTTTGATTACAATCACTGTAAGGCTAATGGCGCCTTGCTAGTTCGTAGCCATTAACTTAGCTGAAGGCTATTCTGTCTCTCGGCTAATGAGAGAGAAAGGCTTCGTACATCTGGTCTGTAGCTAGGTTCTCGTACAACTGGGGCGAGTGCTCTCTCGTATCACGAGACCTGCCTTGGTGGTGGCGCTAGGTCTGCGATTACACAGTGGCGACACGCGGGTCCGACATGTACTAAATGGACCGCGGCCGATTTAAGCTACCACCTAGCAAGTGTGGTGTCTGGCGGTGACACCACATTCCTCCCCCGCAAATCGGCGAACGGTCGTGTGATAAGGCTTCCGCCCGCCGTGGGGAGGACCACATGTTGACGTATGCGATGAGGTGGGGAGCCTAACAACAGGCGAGGCTGTGCCACCCGCACCCGGCCATACGGTCCGAGGGGAGCTAGGAAACGCCTGAAAAACTAGTCCAGGGTGCACGTCAACATGCGGTGTATGCGCCCGGAAAGAGACAGGAGTGACCGAAGGATCAACCTCCATAGCGTCGGGGTAGCCGACGCGCGATGACGTCATGTGGTCCGGAGCGGGCGGGGGTTCCCTGGCGGAGGACAGCTGGTCACGGGAAGCGATCGGCGGCGCGTGACCCTGGGAGGCGCGTGGCGGCTGCAACGAAGCGTCTAATGCGGGCGGCGCCGGCGGGAGAACAAGCGGGGGCGGCGGCGGCTGCTGCTGCTGCTGCGTCGGCGGCGGCGGCGCGTCGCCATGGGGCAAAATGGAAGGCATCGTCGGTAACACCTGGGGATGAGGCGAGCCAGTAGATGGGTCCCCAGGGCGCTGACCGGACGGCACCGTCGCTGAAAGCAGACGGGGAGCGGCAGAACCCGAGCGACGACAGAGGCGCAGCTGATTGAGATGCCGGCGCACCTCACCAGAGGCCCCCAAAACCAAATACATCGCGCGGCCGAGGCAGCGAAGAATGCGCCCTGCGAGCCAACGCCGTGAACCTCGATAGTTGCGATAAAATACAACGTCGCCCGGAGCAAAAGCAGGAGTCTGCCGCTGCACAGGAACCTGATGCGGCGGATGCAGCAAAGACATCAAGGTGCGATGAGGACGACCGTGGAGCAACTCAGCCGGCGAGCGACCATCGCGGGGCTGAGAGCGATACGAAGACAAAAAGAGCAACAATGCGTCCTCCCGAGAATGCGACTCTTTCAATTTCAACATCTGTGACTTGAAAGTCCGGACCAATCGTTCAGCGGCACCGTTGGACTGAGGCGAAAACGGCGCGGATGTCAGATGTTGAATACCATTGGCCTGGCAGAATGACTGAAATTCTGTGGACATGAATTGTGGGCCATTGTCGGAAACAATAGTCGTCGGAAGACCTTCAATGCAAAAGATAGCAGACAACGCTTGGATGGTGGCGGAGGACGTCGTGGAAGACATCCGGACAACAAAATGAAAATTACTGAAGGCGTCGACCAGAACCAACCATCGAGCATTCCAGAATGGACCAGCAAAATCAATGTGCAAGCGTTGCCAAGGGGAAGTGGCTTTTGGCCACGCAAAGACTTTCCGCGGCGGTGCGGACTGTTGTTCGGCACACGCCGGGCACGAAGAACACATATTCGTAATCGCAGCATCGATTCCGAACCAAGTACAGTGCTGACGAGCAAGTTGTTTCGTTCGCACTATACCCCAATGTCCTTGGTGAAGAAGCCGTAATACAGAGGACTGTAACGAACGTGGGACAACGACTCTGGACTGATCATTATCAGAACGCAACAACAAAACACCACGTCGAACAAAAAGTCTCTCCTTGTGAGCAAAAAATCGGCGAACCAACGGATCCTCGATCCGAGACTTTGACAAAGGCCATTGCGTAGCAACAAAACGCAAAACAGTAGCAAGGACAGGGTCAGCAGCTGTGGCTGTAGCTACACGACGAAAATCAGTCGGAAACGATTCGACCACTTCATCGGTTTCCGAATCAATGAACATGCAAGCAAGTTCGGAAGAATCGAATGCTTGATCCTCAGCAACCGGCAAACGGGACAACGCATCGGCGTTTCCGTGCTTAGCAGTGGACCGATACAAGATATCGTAGCGGTACTGCGAGAGGAAAATAGACCAGCGAATGAATTTCTGCGCTGTACGTGGAGGTACAGGCTTGGTCGGATGAAAAAGCGATGTCAAAGGTTTGTGGTCTGTGATGATGGTAAAGTGACGACCATACAAAAAATCATGGAACTTAGTAACACCAAACACGAGAGCCAAAGCTTCTTTCTCTATCTGTGAATAATTTCTTTGAGCAGACGAGAGCAATTTGGACGCAAAGGCAATAGGGCGATCATGGGAGCCAACTTTGTGCGCAAGCACAGCACCGATCCCGAAATCCGATGCATCTACCATCAACAAAAGGGGTTTCTGGGGATCGAATGGCGTAAGGCAAGTATTAGAAAGCAACGCCGATTTCAACTGGCGAAAGGCGCGTTCGCATTCCGTCGTCCAGAGAAACGGAACACCTGTACGGCGTAAGCGATGACGCGGAGCTGAAATGAAAGAGGCATTGCGCACATTCACTCACACCTTGTGATTCTACATTGTTCAATGTTCTTGCGACCTCCTGACGCAATGCGTGGGGAAAATTGGCGCTCTGAAAAATTTCGGTCGCGCGTTTCCTTCCAGTTCCAAATGTGCGTCATAGTTTTTAGCGCAACCTAAGCCCGGTGCAAAAATGGCTGCAAATTCGTCACACAGCCGAGAAACACTGTCTGAAGGCACAGTTTGATTCACTGATAGGACCTGATTTACAATAGACATGTTAAATAAATGAAACAACTCTAGACCAAACAAGTTCACTGCAGAAGAAGAACGAAGAACGTAAAATGACACAAGTTTTGTTTGTCCCTTGTATGTTGCAAGAAGGCTGCACTGTCCTAACACAGGAATTTCCTGTCCGGAATATGTAGTTAGCTTAACATTTGCGGAACGCAACGGAGGTTTGCCCAGTTGTTTGTACGTGTCATGATTGAGCAATGAAACTGCAGCTCCGGTATCGAGCTGGAATGGTATCACTTTGCCTTCAAAGTCTAAGTCCACAAAAAGTTTATTGTCCTGCTGACGACAAAAGCGACTGTTTTGTGCAATTTGAATAGACACTGGTACAGAATCACTTGCTAATTGACGTGATTTCCGGCGACGTCGACGCACAGTTTTTGTGGGACGATCACAGTTACTGGTAGAGAAAGTGTCACTGGACGAAGCGGAATTAACGACATGAATGTCCATAGGCGAAGGTCCACGAGCCTGAGTGTCCTTGGTTCGATTCCGGCGCGAAGCAAAGGGCCTGGAATGATTGTGATTGTCTGATCTGAGCTTTTTCTGGCAAACACTTTGAACATGTCCTTTCTTATTGCAGAAAAAGCAAATAGCTTGGCGTGACGGGCAATGTTCACGCGAATGTCTAGTAGCACACCGCGGGCATGATTTCACTGCATTTGTGTGCTGGCGCGGCACACCTGGCTTAGCACGCGGCGGCCGCTGTGTCGACGTGCGCAAGGCCCGGTTACCGGGCCGCGCAGCGCGTCCAGCGGGCCGGTTAATGTTACACACGGCTGGCGAAGTTTCAAAAGATTCCTGAGCACAGTCAAGTGTGTCCTGTCTATCCAATATGTGTATCACTTGTTGAAGGGAGGGATTAAATAGTTTCAAAATTTGCTCCCGTATGCGAACATCAGAAACGTTCTGTGCTATTGCATCACGCACCATTGGATCGGAATAAGAAAGACCACAGTCACATTCAAAGGCACAGTCCCTAGTAAGTCCTTGCAATGTTGCTACCCACTCCCTATTAGTTTGACCGGCCGTACGTTTTGTACGAAAGAACGTATACTGTTTTGCAACCACATTAACTGTTTCTTTGAAATAGGCATCTAATGCAGACAAAATTTCCTCGTAGGACAGAGTTGCTACATCGCGTCGGGGAAACAATTTCACTATCACACGGTATGTGGACACACCGACACAAGAAAGCAAAAACGGCTGCCGCTCTTTACCTTGAATTCTGTAGGCTGCTAGATGAAAGTTGAACTGGCGAGACCACTCGTGCCAGGTCTCATCGGCTGCCACGTATGGTCGAAAGGGAGGTGCAACAGCGTTCAGTGGCAGCGGTAGCGAAGAAGCGGCGGCGGCCGCATCGGTTTGAATGGTACGTTGACCCTGGACGAGCTGTCCAAGGGCATCCAGTAACGCCTGCGTCTGCTGATTCTGCAAGCGATAAAATTCGGACAGTACATCTGGAGAATGTGGCGAAGCCATGACACAAATGTAAGCAATCAGAAAGAAATCTTTTCCCTCGTCGCCAATGTTGTGTCGGTAGCTGGGCCGACACCTTGTAGTTCGAGATGGCTGAAAATGCACGCTAGACTAACGCAGACGGGCGTGAAGTACTGGAACAGGCTACGTAATTAATGTTATTAAGAAAAGTACGTAGCTGTATTAATACTTATCTTTAATATCATTGTGGTACATCGATCTTGACGATACACAGGAGACTTTAATTACAATCACTGTAAGGCTAATGGCGCCTTGCTAGTTCGTAGCCATTAACATAGCTGAAGGCTATTCTGTCTCTCGGCTAATGAGAGAGAAAGGCTTCGTACATCTGGTCGGTAGCTAGGTTCTCGTACAACTGGGGCGAGTGCTCTCTCGTATCACGAGACCTGCCTTGGTGGTGGCGCTAGGTCTGCGATTACACAGTGGCGACACGCGGGTCCGACATGTACTAAATGGACCGCGGCCGATTTAAGCTACCACCTAGCAAGTGTGGTGTCTGGCGGTGACACCACACGATACACCACTGCAGGTTCAATGTATTCCTTGGACCTTCACATTGACGATGAAAAACAGATATCGCATCGGAATTAAATACAAAAGGCACAATGCCGCCTTAAGTACAAGAATACGGATTCTACTTACAGTCGGTGCTTTGAGCATTCCCTGTGATACAGTATTAGTTTCCGATACACCACTGCAATTTCAATGTGTTCCTTGGACCTTCACATTGACGATGAAACACAGAAATCGTATCGGAATTAAATACAAAAAGGCACAATGCCGCCTTAAGTACAAGAATAGAGCCACTTCTTACAGTCGGTGCTTTGAGCATTACCTGTGAGACCAGTATTAGTATCCGGTACACCACATCAGGTTTAATGTATTCCTTGGACATACACATAGACGATGAAACACAGAAATGGCATCGGAATTTAATACAAAGGGCACAATGCCGCCTTAAGTACAAGAATAGACACTCTTCTTACAGACGGTGCTTTGAGCATTCCCTGTGAGACCAGTATTAGTTTCCGATACACCACTGCAGGTTCAATGTATTCCTTGGACCTTTACATTGACGATGAAACACAGAAATCGCATCGGAATTAAATACAAAAGGCACAATGAAGCCCTAAGTACAACAATAGAGACTCTTGTTACAGTCGGTGCTTTGAGCATTCCCTGAGAGACCAGTATTAATATCCGATACACCACTGCAGATTCAATGTATTAATTAGACATTCACATTGACGATGAAACACAGAAATCGCATCGGAATTAAATACCAAAGGCACAATGCCGCCTTAAGTACAAGAATAGAGACCATTCTCACAGCCGGTGCGTCGAGTATTCCCTGTGAGACCAGTATCAGTTTCCGATTCACCACTGCAGGTTCAATGTATTCCTTGAACATACACATTGACGATGAAACACTGAAATTACATCGGAATTAAATACAAAGGGCACAATAACGCCTTAAGTGCAAGAAGAGTGAGACTTCTTAGAGTCTGTGCTTTGATCCTATCCTGTGACACCAGTATTAGTTTCCGATACAACACTGCAGTTTCAATGTCTTCCTTGGGCCTTCACATTGACGATAAAACACAGAAATCGCATCGGAATTAAATACAAAGGGCAGAATGCCGCCATAAGTACAAGAATAGAGACTCTTCTAACAGTCGGTGGTTTGAGCAGTCCCTGTGAGACCTGTATTAGTTTCCGATACACCACTGCTGGTTCAATGTACTCCTTGGACCTTCACATTGACGATGAAACACAGAAGTCGCATCGGAATTAAATACAAAAGGCACAATGCCACCTTAACTACAAGAATAGAGACTCTTCTTACAGTCGGTGCTTTGAGCATTCCCTGTGAGACCAGTATTAGTTTCCGATTCACCACTGCGGGTTCAATATATACCTTGGACCTTCACATTGACGATTATACACAGAAATCGCATCGGAATTAAATACAAAAGGCCCATTGCCGCCTTAAGTACAAGAATAGAGACTCTTCTTACAGTCGGTGCTTTGAGCATTCCCTGTGAGACCAGTATTTGTTTCCGATACACCACTGCAGGTTCAATGTATTCCTTGGACCTTCACAATGACGATTATACACAGAAATAGCATCGGAATTAAATACAAAATTCACAATGCCGCCTTAAGTACAAGAATAGAGACTCTTCTTACAGTCGGTGCTTTGAGCATTCCCTGTGAGACCAGTATTAGTTTCCGATACACCACTGCAGGTTCAATGTATTCCTTGGACCTTCACATTGACGATGAAACACTGAAATTACATCGGAATTAAATACAAAAGGAACAATGCCGCCTTAAGTACAAGAATAGAGACTCTTCTTACTGTCGGTGCTATGAGCATTCCCTGTGAGACCAGTATTAGTTTCCGATTCACCACTGCAGATTCATTGTATTCCTTGGACATACACATTGACGATGAAACACTGAAATTACATCGGAATTAAATACAAAAGGAACAATGCCGCCTTAAGTACAAGAATAGAGACTCTTCTTACTGTCGGTGCTTTGAGCATTCCCTGTGAGACCAGTATTAGTTTCCGATACACCACTGTATGTTCAATGTATTCCTTGGAAATACGCATTGACGATGAAACACTGAAATTACATCGGAATTAAATACAAAGGGCACAATGCCGCCTTAAGTACGAGAATAGACACTCTTCTTACAGTCGGTGCTATGAGCATTCCCTGTGAGACCAGTATTGGTTTCCGATACACCACTGCAGGTTCAATGTATTCATTGGACCTTCACATTGACGATGAAAAACAGAAATCGCATCGGAATTAAATACAAAAGGCACAATGCCGCCTTAAGTACAAGATTACGGACTCTACTTACAGTCGGTGCTTTGAGCATTCCCTGTGAGACCAGTATTAGTTTCCGATACACCACTGCAAGTTCAATGTGTTCCTTGGAGCTTCACATTGACGATGAAACACAGAAATCGCATCGGAATTAAATACAAAAAGGCACAATGCCGCCTTAAGTACAAGAATAGAGACACTTCTTACAGTCGGTGCTTTGAGCATTCCCTGTGAGACCAGTATTAGTTTCCGATACACCACTACAGGATCAATGTATTCCTTGGACCTTCACATTGACGATGAAACACAGAAATCGCATCGGAATTAAATACAAAAGGCACTATGCCGCCTTAAGTACAAGAATACAGACTCTACTTACAGTCGGTGCTTTGAGCATTCCCTGTGAGACCAGTATTAGTTTCCGATACACCACTGCAGGTTCAATGTATTCCTTGGACCTTCACATTGACGATGAAACACAGAAATCGCATCGGAATTAAATACAAAAAGGCACAATGCCGCCCTAAGTACAAGAATAGAGACTCTTCTTACAGTCGGTGCTTTGAGCATTCACTGTGAGACCAGTATTCGTATCCGATACACCACTGCAGGTTCAATGTATTCCTTGGACATACACATTGATGATGAAACACTGAAATTACATCGGAATTAAATACAAAATGAACAATGTCGCCTTAAGTAGAAGAATAGAGACTCTTCTTACTGTCGGTGTTTTGAGCATTCCCTCTGAGACCAGTATTAGTTTCCGATACACCACTGCCGGTCCAATGTATTCCTTGGACATTCACATTGACGATGAAACACAGAAATAGCATCGGAATTAAATACAAAAGTAACAATGAACCCCTAAGTACAACAATAGAGACTCTTCTTCTAGTCGGTGCTTTGAGCATTCCCTGAGAGACCAGTATTAATATCCGATACACCACTGCAGGATCAATGTATACCTTGGACCTTCACATTGACGATGAAACACAGAAATCGCATCGGAAGTAAATACAAAAGGCACTATGCCGCCTTAAGTACAAGAATAGAGACACTTCTTACAGTCGGTGCTTTGAGCATTCCCTGTGAGACCAGTATTAGTTTCCGATACACCACTGCAGGTTCAGTGTATTCCTTGAACATACACATTGACGATGAAACACTGAAATTACATCGGAATTAAGTACAAAGGGCACAATGACGCCTTAAGTGCAAGAAGAGTGAGACTTCTTAGAGTCTGTGCTTTGATCCTATCCTGTGACACCACTATTAGTTTCCGATACAACACTGCAGTTTCAATGTATTCCTTGGACCTTCACATTGACGATGAAACACAGAAATCGCATCGGAATTATATACAAAGGGCAGAATGCCGCGATAAGTACAAGAATAGAGACTCTTCTTACAGTCGGTGCTTTGAGCAGTCCCTGTGAGACCTGTATTAGTTTCCGATACACCACTGCTGGTTCAATGTACTCCTTGGACCTTCACATTGACGATGAAACACAGAAATTGCATCGGAATTAAATACAAAATTCACAATGCCGCCTTAACTACAAGAAATGAGACTCTTCTTACAGTCGGTGCTTTAAGCATTCCCTGTGCGACCAGTATTAGTATCCGATACACCACTGCAGGTTCAATGTATTCCTTGGACCTTCACATTGACGATGAAACACTGAAATTACATCGGAATTAAATACAAAAGGAACAATGCCGCCTTAACTACAAGAATAGAGACTCTTCTTACTGTCGGTGCTTTGAGCATTCCCTGTGAGACCAGTATTAGTTTCCGATTCACCACTGCAGATTCATTGTATTCCTTGGACATACACATTGACGATGAAACACTGAAATTACATCGGAATTAAATACAAAAGGAACAATGACGCCTTAAGTACAAGAATAGAGACTCTTCTTACTGTCGGTGCTTTGAGCATTCCCTGTGAGACCAGTATTAGTTTCCGATACACCACTGTAGGTTCAATGTATTCCTTGGAAATACGCATTGACGATGAAACACTGAAATTACATCGGAATTAAATACAAAGGGCACAATGCCGCCTTAAGTACAAGAATAGACACTCTTCTTACAGTCGGTGCTATGAGCATTCCCTGTGAGACCAGTATTGGTTTCTGATACACCACTGCAGGTTCAATGTATTCATTGGACCTTCACATTGACGATGAAAAACAGAAATCGCATCGGAATTAAATACAAAAGGCACAATGCCGCCTTAAGTACAAGAATACGGACTCCACTTACAGTCGGTGCTTTGAGCATTCCCTGTGAGACCAGTATTAGTTTCCGATACACCACTGCAAGTTCAATGTGTTCCTTGGAGCTTCACATTGACGATGAAACACAGAAATCGCATCGGAATTAAATACAAAAAGGCACAATGCCGCCTTAAGTACAAGAATAGAGACACTTCTTACAGTCGGTGCTTTGAGCATTCCCTGTGAGACCAGTATTAGTTTCCGATACACCACTACAGGATCATTGTATTCCTTAGACCTTCACATTGACGATGAAACACAGAAATCGCATCGGAATTAAATACAAAAGGCACTATGCCGCCTTAAGTACAAAAATACAGACTCTACTTACAGTCGGTGCTTTGAGCATTCCCTGTGAGACCAGTATTAGTTTCCGATACACCACTGCAGGTTCAATGTATTCCTTGGACCTTCACATTGACGATGAAACACAGAAATCGCATCGGAATTAAATACAAAAAGGCACAATGCCGCCCTAAGTACAAGAATAGAGACTCTTCTTACAGTCGGTGCTTTGAGCATTCACTGTGAGACCAGTATTCGTATCCGATACACCACTGCAGGTTCAATGTATTCCTTGGACATACACATTGACGATGAAACACTGAAATTACATCGGAATTAAATACAAAATGAACAATGTCGCCTTAAGTACAAGAATAGAGACTCTTCTTACTGTCGGTGTTTTGAGCATTCCCTCTGAGACCAGTATTAGTTTCCGATACACCACTGCCGGTCCAATGTATTCCTTGGACCTTCACATTGACGATGAAACACAGAAATAGCATCGGAATTAAATACAAAAGTAACAATGAACCCCTAAGTACAACAATAGAGACTCTTCTTCTAGTAGGTGCTTTGAGCATTCCCTGAGAGACCAGTATTAATATCCGATACACCACTGCAGGATCAATGTATACCTTGGACCTTCACATTGACGATGAAACACAGAAATCGCAACGGAATTAAATACAAAAGGCACTATGCCGCCTTAAGTACAAGAATAGAGACACTTCTTACAGTCGGTGCTTTGAGCATTCCCTGTGAGACCAGTATTAGTTTCCGATACACCACTGCAGGTTCAGTGTATTCCTTGAACATACACATTGACGATGAAACACTGAAATTACATCGGAATTAAATACAAAGGGCACAATGACGCCTTAAGTGCAAGAAGAGTGAGACTTCTTAGAGTCTGTGCTTTGATCCTATCCTGTGACACCACTATTAGTTTCCGATACAACACTGCAGTTTCAATGTATTCCTTGGACCTTCACATTGACGATGAAACACAGAAACCGCATCGGAATTATATACAAAGGGCAGAATGCCGCGATAAGTACAAGAATAGAGACTCTTCTTACAGTCGGTGCTTTGAGCAATCCCTGTGAGACCTGTATTAGTTTCCGATACACCACTGCTGGTTCAATGTACTCCTTGGACCTTCACATTGACGATGAAACACAGAAATTGCATCGGAATTAAATACAAAATTCACAATGCCGCCTTAACTACAAGAAATGAGACTCTTCTTACAGTCGGTGCTTTAAGCATTCCCTGTGGGACCAGTATTAGTATCCGATACACCACTGAGGGTTCAATGTATTCCTTGGATATACACATTGACGATGAAACACTGTAATTACATCGGAATTAAATACAAAAGGAACAATGTCGCCTTAAGTACAAGAATAGAGACTCTTCTTTCTGTCGGTGTTGTGAGCATTACCTCTGAGACCTGTATTAGTTTCCGATACACCACTGCAGGTCCAATGTTTTCCTTGGACCTTCACATTGACGATGAAACACAGAAATCGCATC
Source organism: Schistocerca americana (assembly GCF_021461395.2). Taxonomy (NCBI): domain Eukaryota; kingdom Metazoa; phylum Arthropoda; class Insecta; order Orthoptera; family Acrididae; genus Schistocerca; species Schistocerca americana. The sequence goes on along the minus strand of NC_060124.1, from coordinate 625,444,540 downwards.
GGAATTAAATACAAAAGGCACAATGCCGCCTTAAGTACAAGAATAGAGACTCTTCTTTCAGTCGGTGCTTTGAGCAGTCCCTGTGATACCAGTATTAGTTTCCGATTTAGCACTGCAGGTTCAATGTATACCTTGGACCTTCACATTGACGATTATACAAAGAAATCGCATCGGAATTAAATACAAAAGGCCCAATGCTGCCTTAAGTACACTAATAGAGACTCTTCTTACAGTCGGTGCTTTGAGCATTCCCTGTGAGACCAGTATTAGTTTCCAATACACCACTGCAGGTTCAATGTATTCCTTGGACCTCACATTGACGATTATACACAGAAATCGCATCGGAATTAAATGCAAAAGGCAAAATGCCGCCTTAAGTGCAAGAATAGAGACTCTTCTTACAGTCGGTGCGTTGAGCATTCCCTGTGAGACCAGTATTAGTTTCCGATACACCACTGCAGGTTCAATGTATTCCTTGGACCTTCACATTGACGATGAAACACAGAAATTGAATCGGAATTAAATACAAAAGACATAATGCAGCCTTAAGTACAAGATGAGAGACTCTTCTTACAGTCTGTGCTTTGAGCATTCCCTGTGAGACCAGTATTAGTATCCGATACACCACTGCAGATTCAATGTATTCCTTGGACATACACATTGACGATGAAACACTGAAATTACATCGGAATTAAATACAAAAGGAACAATGCCGCCTTATGTACAAGAATAGAGACTCTTCTTACTGTCGGTGCTTTGAGCATTCCCTGTGAGACCAGTATTAGTTTCCGATACACCACTGCAGGTTCAATGTATTCCTTGGACCTTCACATAGACGATGAAACACAGAAATGGCATCGGAATTTAATACAAAGGGCACAATGCCACCTTAAGTACAAGAATAGACACTCTTCTTACAGTCGGTGCTTTGAGCATTCCCTGTGAGACCAGTATTAGTTTCCGATACACCACTGCAGGTTCAATGTATTCCTTGGACCTTCACATTGACGATGAAACACAGAAATCGCATCGGAATTAAATACAAAAGGCACAATGAAGCCCTAAGTACAACAATAGACACTCTTCTTACAGTCGGTGCTTTGAGCATTCCCTGAGAGACCAGTATTAATATCCGATACACCACTGCAGATTCAATGTATTAATTAGACATTCACACTGACGATGAAACACAGAAATCGCATCGGCATTAAATACCAAAGGCACAATGCCGCCTTAAGTACAAGAATAGAGACTATTCTCACAGCCGGTGCGTCGAGTATTCCCTGTGAGACCAGTATTAGTTTCCGATACACCACTGCAGGTTCAATGTATTCCTTGAACATACACATTGTAGATGAAACACTGAAATTACATCGGAATTAAATACAAAGGGCACAATAACGCCTTAAGTGCAAGAAGAGTGAGACTTCTTAGAGTCTGTGCTTTGATCCTATCCTGTGACACCAGTATTAGTTTCCGATACAACACTGCAGTTTCAATGTATTCCTTGGGCCTTCACATTCACGATGAAACACAGAAATCGCATCGGAATTAAATACAAAGGGCAGAATGCCGCCATAAGTACAAGAATAGAGACTCTTCTTACAGTCGGTGGTTTGGGCAGTCCCTGTGAGACCTGTATTAGTTTCCGATACACCACTGCTGGTTCAATGTACTCCTTGGACCTTCACATTGACGATGAAACACAGAAGTCGCATCGGAATTATATACAAAAGGCACAATGCCGCCTTAACTACAAGAATAGAGACTCTTCTTACAGTCGGTGATTTGAGCATTCCCTGTGAGACCAGTATTAGTTTCCGATTCACCACTGCAGGTTCAATGTATACCTTGGACCTTCACATTGACGATTATACACAGAAATCGCATCGGAATTAAATACAAAAGGCCCAATGCCGCCTTAAGTACAAGAATAGAGACTCTTCTTACAGTCGGTGCTTTGAGCATTCCCTGTGAGACCAGTATTTGTTTCCGATACACCACTGCAGGTTCAATGTATTCCTTGGACCTTCACATTGACGATTATACACAGAAATAGCATCGGAATTAAATACAAAATTCACAATGCCACATTAAGTACAAGAATAGAGACTCTTCTTACAGTCGGTGCTTTGAGCGTTCCCTGTGAGACCAGTATTAGTTTCCGATACACCACTGCAGGTTCAATGTATTCCTTGGACCTTCACATTGACGATGAAACACTGAAATTACATCGGAATTAAATACAAAAGGAACAATGCCGCCTTAAGTACAAGAATAGAGACTCTTCTTACTGTCGGTGCTTTGAGCATTCCCTGTGAGACCAGTATTAGTTTCCGATTCAAAACTGCAGATTCATTGTATTCCTTGGACATACACATTGACGATGAAACACTGAAATTACATCGGAATTAAATACAATAGGAACAATGCCGCCTTAAGTACAAGAATAGAGACTCTTCTTACTGTCGGTGCTTTGAGCATTCCCTGTGAGACCAGTATTAGTTTCCGATACACCACTGTAGGTTCAATGTATTCCTTGGAAATACGCATTGACGATGAAACACTGAAATTACATCGGAATTAAATACAAAGGGCACAATGCCGCCTTAAGTACAAGAATAGACACTCTTCTTACAGTCGGTGCTATGAGCATTCCCTGTGAGACCAGTATTGGTTTCCGATACACCACTGCAGGTTCAATGTATTCCTTGGACCTTCACATTGACGATGAAAAACAGAAATCGCATCGGAATTAAATACAAAAGGCACAATGCCGCCTTAAGTATAAGAATACGGACTCTACTTACAGTCGGTGCTTTGGGCATTCCCTGTGAGACCAGTATTAGTTTCCGATACACCACTGCAGGTTCAATGTGTTCCTTGGACCTTCACATTGACGATGAAACAAAGAAATCGCATCGGAATTAAATACAAAAAGGCACAATGCCGCCTTAAGTACAATAATAGACACTCTTCTTACAGTCTGTGCTTTGAGCATTCCCTGTGAGACCAGTATTAGTTTTCGATACACCACTGCAGGTTCAATGTATTCCTTGGACCTTCACATTGACGATGAAACACAGAAATCCCATCGGAATTATATACAAAAAGGCACAATGCCGCCTTAAGTACAAGAATAGAGACTCTTCTTACAGTCGGTGCTTTGAGCATTCCCTGTGAGACCAGTATTCGTATCCGATACAATACTGCAGGTTCAATGTATTCCTTGGACATACACATTGACGATGAAACACTGAAATTACATCGGAATTAAATACAAAATGAACAATGTCGCCTTAAGTACAAGAATAGAGACTCTTCTTACTGTCGGTGTTTTGAGCATTCTCTCTGAGACCAGTATTAGTTTCCGATACACCACTGCATGTCCAATGTATTCCTCGGACCTTCACATTGACGATGAAAAACAGAAATAGCATCGGATATAATACAAAAGGCACAATGAAGCCCTAAGTACAACAATAGAGACTCTTCTTACAGTCGGTGCTTTGAGCATTCCCTGAGAGACCAGTATTAATATCCGATACACCACTGCAGGTTCAATGTATTAATTAGTCATTCTCATTGACGATGAAACACAGAAATTACATCGGAATTAAATACAAAAGGAACAATGCCGCCTTAAGTACAAGAATAGAGACTCTTCTTACTGTCGGTGCTTTGATCATTCCCTGTGAGACCAGTATTAGTTTCCGATGCACCACTGCAGGTACAATGTATTCCTTGGAAATACGCATTGACAATGAAACACTGAAATTACATCGGAATTAAATACAAATGGCACAATTCCGCCTTAAGTACAAGAATAGACACTCTTCTTACAGTCGGCGCTATGAGCATTCCCTGTGAGACCAGTATTGGTTTCCGATACACCACTGCATGTTCAATGTGTTCCTTGGACCTTCACATTGACGATTACACACATAAATCGCATCGGAATGAAATACAAAAGGCAAAATTCCGCCTTAAGTACAAGAATAGAGACTCATCTTACAGTCGGTGCTTTGAGCATTCCCTGTGAGACCAGTATTAGTATCCGATACACCACTGCAGATACAATGTATTTCTTAGACATACACATTGACCATGAAACACTGAAATTACATCGGAATTAAATACAAAAGGAACAATGCCGCCTTAACTACAAGTATAGAGACTCTTCTCACTGTCGGTGCTTTCAGCATTCCCTGTGAGACCAGTAATAGTTTCCGATACACCACTGCAGGTATAATGTATTCCTTGGATATACGCATTGGCGATGAAACACTGAAATTACATCGGAATTAAATACTAAGGGCACAATGACTCCTTAAGTTCAAGCAGAGTGAGACTTCTTTGAGTCTGTGTTTTGATCCTTTCCTGTGCGACCCGTATTAGTTTCCGATACGCCACTGCAGGTTCAATGTATTCCTTCGACCTTCACATTGGCGATTACACACAGAAATCGCATCGGAATTAAATACAAAAGGCAAAATTCCGCCTTAAGTACAAGAATAGAGACTCATCTTACAGTCGGTGCTTTGGGCATTCCCTGTGAGATCAGTATTAGTTTCCGATACACCATTGCAGGTTCAGTGTATTTTTTGGATTTTCACATTGACGATGAAACACATAAATCGCATCGGAATTAAATACAGAAGGCACAATGCCGCCTTAAGTACAAGAATACAGTCTCTACTTACAGTCTGTGCTTTGAGCATTCCCTGTGAGACCAGTATTAGTATCCGGTACACCACTTCAGGTTCAATGTATTCCTTGGACATACACATCGACGATGAAACGCAGAAATGGCATCGGAATTAAATACAAAGTGCACAGTGCCGCCTTAAGTACAAGAATAAACACTCTTCTTACAGTCGGTGCTTTGAGCATTCCCTGTGAGACCAGTATTAGTTTCCGATACACCACTGCAGGTTCATTGTATTCCTTGGACCTTCACATTGACGATGAAACACAGAAATCGCATCGGAATTAAATACAAAAGGCACAATGCCGCCTTAAGTACAAGAATACAGACTCTACTTACAGTCGGTGCTTTGAGCATTCCCTGTGAGACCAGTAATAGCTTCAGATACAATACTGCAGGCTCAATGCATTCCTTGGACCTTCACATTGACGATGAAACACAGAAATCGCATCGGAATTAAATACAAAATGGCACTATGCCGCCTTAAGTACAAGAATAGAGACTCTTCTTACAGTCGGTTCTTTGAGCATTCCCTGTGAGACCAGTATTAGTATCCGATACACCACTGCAAGTTCAATGTATTCCTTTGACTTTCACATTGACGATGAAACACTGAAATTACATCGGATTTAAATACAAAAGGCACAATGCCGCCTTAAGTACAAGAATAGAGACTCTTCTTACTGTCGGTGTTTTGAGCATTCCCTCTGAGACCAGTATTAGTTTCCAATACACCACTGAATGTCCAATGTATTCCTTGGACCTTCACATTGACGATGAAACACAGAAATAGCATCGGAATTAAATACAAAAGGCACAATGAAGCCCTAAGTACAACAATAGAGACTCTTCTTACAGTCGGTGCTTTGAGCATTCCCTGAGAGACCAGTATTAATATCCGATACACCACTGCAGGTTTAATGTATTAATTAGACATTCACATTGACCATGAAACACAGAAATTACATCGGAATTAAATACTAAAGGAACAATGACGCCTTAAGTACAAGAATAGAGACTCTTCTTACTGTCGGTGCTTTGAGCATTCCCTGTGAGACCAGTATTAGTTTCCGATACACCACTGCAGGTTCAATGTATTCCTTGGAAATACGCATTGACGATGAAACACTGAAATTACATCGGAATTAAATACAAAGGGCACAATTCCGCCTTCAGTACAAGAATAGACACTCTTCTTACAGTCGGTGCTATGAGCATTCCCTGTGAGACCAGTATTGGTTTCCGATACACCACTGCAGGTTCAATGTGTTCCTTGGACCTTCACATTGACGATGAAACACAGAAATCGCATCGGAATTAAATACAAAAAGGCACAATGCCGCCTTAAGTACAATAATAGACACTCTTCTTACAGTCTGTGCTTTGAGCATTCCCTGTGAGACCAGTATTAGTTTTCGATACACCACTGCAGGTTCAATGTATTCCTTGGACCTTCACATTGACGATGAAACACAGAAATCCCATCGGAATTATATACAAAAAGGCACAATGCCGCCTTAAGTACAAGAATAGAGACTCTTCTTACAGTCGGTGCTTTGAGCATTCCCTGTGAGACCAGTATTCGTATCCGATACAATACTGCAGGTTCAATGTATTCCTTGGACATACACATTGACGATGAAACACTGAAATTACATCGGAATTAAATACAAAATGAACAATGTCGCCTTAAGTACAAGAATAGAGACTCTTCTTACTGTCGGTGTTTTGAGCATTCTCTCTGAGACCAGTATTAGTTTCCGATACACCACTGCATGTCCAATGTATTCCTCGGACCTTCACATTGACGATGAAAAACAGAAATAGCATCGGATATAATACAAAAGGCACAATGAAGCCCTAAGTACAACAATAGAGACTCTTCTTACAGTCGGTGCTTTGAGCATTCCCTGAGAGACCAGTATTAATATCCGATACACCACTGCAGGTTCAATGTATTAATTAGTCATTCTCATTGACGATGAAACACAGAAATTACATCGGAATTAAATACAAAAGGAACAATGCCGCCTTAAGTACAAGAATAGAGACTCTTCTTACTGTCGGTGCTTTGATCATTCCCTGTGAGACCAGTATTAGTTTCCGATACACCACTGCAGGTACAATGTATTCCTTGGAAATACGCATTGACAATGAAACACTGAAATTACATCGGAATTAAATACAAATGGCACAATTCCGCCTTAAGTACAAGAATAGACACTCTTCTTACAGTCGGCGCTATGAGCATTCCCTGTGAGACCAGTATTGGTTTCCGATACACCACTGCATGTTCAATGTGTTCCTTGGACCTTCACATTGACGATTACACACATAAATCGCATCGGAATGAAATACAAAAGGCAAAATTCCGCCTTAAGTACAAGAATAGAGACTCATCTTACAGTCGGTGCTTTGAGCATTCCCTGTGAGACCAGTATTAGTATCCGATACACCACTGCAGATACAATGTATTTCTTAGACATACACATTGACCATGAAACACTGAAATTACATCGGAATTAAATACAAAAGGAACAATGCCGCCTTAAGTACAAGTATAGAGACTCTTCTCACTGTCGGTGCTTTCAGCATTCCCTGTGAGACCAGTAATAGTTTCCGATACACCACTGCAGGTATAATGTATTCCTTGGATATACGCATTGGCGATGAAACACTGAAATTACATCGGAATTAAATACTAAGGGCACAATGACTCCTTAAGTTCAAGCAGAGTGAGACTTCTTTGAGTCTGTGTTTTGATCCTTTCCTGTGCGACCCGTATTAGTTTCCGATACGCCACTGCAGGTTCAATGTATTCCTTCGACCTTCACATTGGCGATTACACACAGAAATCGCATCGGAATTAAATACAAAAGGCAAAATTCCGCCTTAAGTACAAGAATAGAGACTCATCTTACAGTCGGTGCTTTGGGCATTCCCTGTGAGATCAGTATTAGTTTCCGATACACCACTGCAGGTTCAGTGTATTTTTTGGATTTTCACATTGACGATGAAACACATAAATCGCATCGGAATTAAATACAGAAGGCACAATGCCGCCTTAAGTACAAGAATACAGTCTCTACTTACAGTCTGTGCTTTGAGCATTCCCTGTGAGACCAGTATTAGTATCCGGTACACCACTTCAGGTTCAATGTATTCCTTGGACATACACATCGACGATGAAACGCAGAAATGGCATCGGAATTAAATACAAAGTGCACAGTGCCGCCTTAAGTACAAGAATAAACACTCTTCTTACAGTCGGTGCTTTGAGCATTCCCTGTGAGACCAGTATTAGTTTCCGATACACCACTGCAGGTTCATTGTATTCCTTGGACCTTCACATTGACGATGAAACACAGAAATCGCATCGGAATTAAATACAAAAGGCACAATGCCGCCTTAAGTACAAGAATGCAGACTCTACTTACAGTCGGTGCTTTGAGCATTCCCTGTGAGACCAGTAATAGCTTCAGATACAATACTGCAGGCTCAATGCATTCCTTGGACCTTCACATTGACGATGAAACACAGAAATCGCATCGGAATTAAATACAAAATGGCACTATGCCGCCTTAAGTACAAGAATAGAGACTCTTCTTACAGTCGGTTCTTTGAGCATTCCCTGTGAGACCAGTATTAGTATCCGATACACCACTGCAAGTTCAATGTATTCCTTTGACTTTCACATTGACGATGAAACACTGAAATTACATCGGATTTAAATACAAAAGGCACAATGCCGCCTTAAGTACAAGAATAGAGACTCTTCTTACTGTCGGTGTTTTGAGCATTCCCTCTGAGACCAGTATTAGTTTCCAATACACCACTGAATGTCCAATGTATTCCTTGGACCTTCACATTGACGATGAAACACAGAAATAGCATCGGAATTAAATACAAAAGGCACAATGAAGCCCTAAGTACAACAATAGAGACTCTTCTTACAGTCGGTGCTTTGAGCATTCCCTGAGAGACCAGTATTAATATCCGATACACCACTGCAGGTTCAATGTATTAATTAGACATTCACATTGACCATGAAACACAGAAATTACATCGGAATTAAATACTAAAGGAACAATGACGCCTTAAGTACAAGAATAGAGACTCTTCTTACTGTCGGTGCTTTGAGCATTCCCTGTGAGACCAGTATTAGTTTCCGATACACCACTGCAGGTTCAATGTATTCCTTGGAAATACGCATTGACGATGAAACACTGAAATTACATCGGAATTAAATACAAAGGGCACAATTCCGCCTTCAGTACAAGAATAGACACTCTTCTTACAGTCGGTGCTATGAGCATTCCCTGTGAGACCAGTATTGGTTTCCGATACACCACTGCAGGTTCAATGTGTTCCTTGGACCTTCACATTGACGATGAAACACAGAAATCGCATCGGAATTAAATACAAAAAGGCACAATGCCGCCTTAAGTACAATAATAGACACTCTTCTTACAGTCTGTGCTTTGAGCATTCCCTGTGAGACCAGTATTAGTTTTCGATACACCACTGCAGGTTCAATGTATTCCTTGGACCTTCACATTGACGATGAAACACAGAAATCCCATCGGAATTATATACAAAAAGGCACAATGCCGCCTTAAGTACAAGAATAGAGACTCTTCTTACAGTCGGTGCTTTGAGCATTCCCTGTGAGACCAGTATTCGTATCCGATACAATACTGCAGGTTCAATGTATTCCTTGGACATACACATTGACGATGAAACACTGAAATTACATCGGAATTAAATACAAAATGAACAATGTCGCCTTAAGTACAAGAATAGAGACTCTTCTTACTGTCGGTGTTTTGAGCATTCTCTCTGAGACCAGTATTAGTTTCCGATACACCACTGCATGTCCAATGTATTCCTCGGACCTTCACATTGACGATGAAAAACAGAAATAGCATCGGATATAATACAAAAGGCACAATGAAGCCCTAAGTACAACAATAGAGACTCTTCTTACAGTCGGTGCTTTGAGCATTCCCTGAGAGACCAGTATTAATATCCGATACACCACTGCAGGTTCAATGTATTAATTAGTCATTCTCATTGACGATGAAACACAGAAATTACATCGGAATTAAATACAAAAGGAACAATGCCGCCTTAAGTACAAGAATAGAGACTCTTCTTACTGTCGGTGCTTTGATCATTCCCTGTGAGACCAGTATTAGTTTCCGATACACCACTGCAGGTACAATGTATTCCTTGGAAATACGCATTGACAATGAAACACTGAAATTACATCGGAATTAAATACAAATGGCACAATTCCGCCTTAAGTACAAGAATAGACACTCTTCTTACAGTCGGCGCTATGAGCATTCCCTGTGAGACCAGTATTGGTTTCCGATACACCACTGCATGTTCAATGTGTTCCTTGGACCTTCACATTGACGATTACACACATAAATCGCATCGGAATGAAATACAAAAGGCAAAATTCCGCCTTAAGTACAAGAATAGAGACTCATCTTACAGTCGGTGCTTTGAGCATTCCCTGTGAGACCAGTATTAGTATCCGATACACCACTGCAGATACAATGTATTTCTTAGACATACACATTGACCATGAAACACTGAAATTACATCGGAATTAAATACAAAAGGAACAATGCCGCCTTAAGTACAAGTATAGAGACTCTTCTCACTGTCGGTGCTTTCAGCATTCCCTGTGAGACCAGTAATAGTTTCCGATACACCACTGCAGGTATAATGTATTCCTTGGATATACGCATTGGCGATGAAACACTGAAATTACATCGGAATTAAATACTAAGGGCACAATGACTCCTTAAGTTCAAGCAGAGTGAGACTTCTTTGAGTCTGTGTTTTGATCCTTTCCTGTGCGACCCGTATTAGTTTCCGATACGCCACTGCAGGTTCAATGTATTCCTTCGACCTTCACATTGGCGATTACACACAGAAATCGCATCGGAATTAAATACAAATTCAAAATTCCGCCTTAAGTACAAGAATAGAGACTCATCTTACAGTCGGTGATTTGGGCATTCCCTGTGAGATCAGTATTAGTTTCCGATACACCACTGCAGGTTCAGTGTATTTTTTGGATTTTCACATTGACGATGAAACACATAAATCGCATCGGAATTAAATACAGAAGGCACAATGCCGCCTTAAGTACAAGAATACAGTCTCTACTTACAGTCTGTGCTTTGAGCATTCCCTGTGAGACCAGTATTAGTATCCGGTACACCACTTCAGGTTCAATGTATTCCTTGGACATACACATCGACGATGAAACGCAGAAATGGCATCGGAATTAAATACAAAGTGCACAGTGCCGCCTTAAGTACAAGAATAAACACTCTTCTTACAGTCGGTGCTTTGAGCATTCCCTGTGAGACCAGTATTAGTTTCCGATACACCACTGCAGGTTCATTGTATTCCTTGGACCTTCACATTGACGATGAAACACAGAAATCGCATCGGAATTAAATACAAAAGGCACAATGCCGCCTTAAGTACAAGAATACAGACTCTACTTACAGTCGGTGCTTTGAGCATTCCCTGTGAGACCAGTAATAGCTTCAGATACACCACTGCAGGCTCAATGCATTCCTTGGACCTTCACATTGACGATGAAACACAGAAATCGCATCGGAATTAAATACAAAATGGCACTATGCCGCCTTAAGTACAAGAATAGAGACTCTTCTTACAGTCGGTTCTTTGAGCATTCCCTGTGAGACCAGTATTAGTATCCGATACACCACTGCAAGTTCAATGTATTCCTTTGACTTTCACATTGACGATGAAACACTGAAATTACATCGGATTTAAATACAAAAGGCACAATGCCGCCTTAAGTACAAGAATAGAGACTCTTCTTACTGTCGGTGTTTTGAGCATTCCCTCTGAGACCAGTATTAGTTTCCAATACACCACTGAATGTCCAATGTATTCCTTGGACCTTCACATTGACGATGAAACACAGAAATAGCATCGGAATTAAATACAAAAGGCACAATGAAGCCCTAAGTACAACAATAGAGACTCTTCTTACAGTCGGTGCTTTGAGCATTCCCTGAGAGACCAGTATTAATATCCGATACACCACTGCAGGTTCAATGTATTAATTAGACATTCACATTGACCATGAAACACAGAAATTACATCGGAATTAAATACTAAAGGAACAATGACGCCTTAAGTACAAGAATAGAGACTCTTCTTACTGTCGGTGCTTTGAGCATTCCCTGTGAGACCAGTATTAGTTTCCGATACACCACTGCAGGTTCAATGTATTCCTTGGAAATACGCATTGACGATGAAACACTGAAATTACATCGGAATTAAATACAAAGGGCACAATTCCGCCTTCAGTACAAGAATAGACACTCTTCTTACAGTCGGTGCTATGAGCATTCCCTGTGAGACCAGTATTGGTTTCCGATACACCACTGCAGGTTCAATGTGTTCCTTGGACCTTCACATTGACGATGAAACACAGAAATCGCATCGGAATTAAATACAAAAAGGCACAATGCCCCCTTAAGTACAAGAATAGAGACTCTTCTTACTGTCGGTGTTTTGAGCATTCCCTCTGAGACCAGTATTAGTTTCCGATACACCACTGCAGGTCCAATGTATTCCTTGGACCTTCACATTGACGATGAAACACAGAAATAGCATCGGAATTAAATACAAAAGGCACAATGAGCCCCTAAGTACAACAATAGAGACTCTTCTTACAGTCGGTGCTTTGAGCATTCCCTGAGAGACCAGTATTAATATCCGATACGCCACTGCAGGTTCAATGTATACCTTGGACCTTCACATTGACGATTATACACAGAAATCGCATCGGAATTAAATACAAAATGCACAATGCCGCCTTAAGTACAAGAATAGAGACACTTCTTACAGTCGGTGCTTTGAGCATTCCCTGTGAAAACAGTAGTAGTTTCCGATACACCACTGCAGGTTCAGTGTATTCCCTGAACATACACATTGACGATGAAACACTGAAATTACATCGGAATTAATTACAAAGGGCACAATAACGCATTAAGTGCAAGAAGAGTGAGACTTCTTAGAGTCTGTGCTTTGATCCTATCCTGTGACACCAGTATTAGTTTCCGATACAACACTGCAGTTTCAATGTATTCCTTGGACCTTCACATTCACGATGAAACACAGAAATCGCATCGGAATTAAATACAAAGGGCAGAAAGCCGCCATAAGTACAAGAATAGAGACTCTTCTTACAGTCGGTGGTTTGAGCAGTCCCTGTGAGACCTGTATTAGTTACGATACACCACTGCTGTTTCAATGTACTCCTTGGACCTTCGCATTGGCGATTATACACAGAAGTCGCATCGGAATTAAATACAAAATTCACAATGCCGCCTTAAGTACAAGAATAGAGACTCTTCTTACAGTCGGTGCTTTGAGCATTCCCTGTGAGACCAGTATTAGTTTCCGATACACCACTGCCGGTTCAATGTATTCCTTGGACCTTCACATTGACGATGATACACAGAAATAGCATCGGAATTAAATACAAAATTCACAATGCCGCCTTAAGTACAAGAATAGAGACACTTCTTACAGTCGGTGCTTTGAGCATTCCCTGTGAGACCAGTATTAGTTTCCGATACACCACTGCAGGTTCAGTGTATTCCTTGAACATACACATTGACGATGAAACACTGAAATTACATCGGAATTAATTACAAAGGGCACAATAACGCCTTATGTGCAAGAAGAGTGAGACTTCTTAGAGTCTGTGCTTTGATCCTATCCTGTGACACCAGTATTAGTTTCCGATACAACACTGCAGTTTCAATGTATTCCTTGGACCTTCACATTGACGATGAAACACAGAAATCGCATCGGAATTAAATACAAAGGGCAGAATGCCGCCAAAAGTACAAGAATAGAGACTCTTCTTACAGTCGGTGGTTTGAGCAGTCCCTGTGAGACCTGTATTAGTTTCCGATACACCACTGCTGGTTCAATGTACTCCTTGGACCTTCACATTGACGATTATACACAGAAGTCGCATCGGAATTAACTACAAAATTCACAATGCCGCCTTAAGTACAAGAATAGACACCCTTCTTACAGTCGGTGCTTTGAGCATTCCCTGTGAGACCAGTATTAGTTTCCGATACACCACTGCCGGTTCAATGTATTCCTTGGACCTTCACATTGACGATTATACACAGAAATAGCATCGGAATTAAATACAAAATTCACAATGCCGCCTTAAGTACAAGAATAGAGACTCTTCTTACAGTCGGTGCTTTGAGCATTCCCTGTGAGACCAGTATTAGTTTCCGATACACCACTGCAGGTTCAATGTATTCCTTGGATATACGCATTGACGATGAAACACTGAAATTACATCGGAATTAAATACAAAGGCACAATGACTCCTTAAGTTCAAGCAGAGTGAGACTTCTTAGAGTCTTTGTTTTGATCCTTTCCTGTGCGACCCGTATTAGTTTCCGATACGCCACTGCAGGTTCAATGTATTCCTTGGACCTTCACATTGACGATTACACACAGAAAACGCATCGGAATTAAATACAAAAGGCAAAATTCCGCCTTAAGTACAAGAATAGAGAATCATCTTACAGTCGGTGGTTTGAGCAGTCCCTGTGAGACCTGTTTTAGTTTCCGATACACCACTGCTGTTTCAATGTACTCCTTGGACCTTCGCATTGACGATTATACACAGAAGTCGCATCGGAATTAAATACAAAATTCACAATGCCGCCTTAAGTACAAGAATAGAGACTCTTCTTACAGTCGGTGCTTTGAGCATTCCCTGTGAGACCAGTATTAGTTTCCGATACACCACTGCAGGTTCAGTGTATTCCTTGAACATACACATTGACGATGAAACACTGAAATTACATCGGAATTGATTACAAAGGGCACAATAACGCCTTATGTGCAAGAAGAGTGAGACTTCTTAGAGTCTGTGCTTTGATCCTATCCTGTGACACCAGTATTAGTTTCCGATACAACACTGCAGTTTCAATGTATTCCTTGGACCTTCACATTGACGATGAAACACATAAATCGCATCGGAATTAAATACAGAAGGCACAATGCCGCCGTAAGTACAAGAATACAGACTCTACTTACAGTCAGTGCTTTGAGCATTCCCTGTGAGACCAGTATTAGTATCCGGTACACCACTTCAGGTTCAACGTATTATTTGGACATACACATCGACAATGATTCGCAGAAATGGCATCGGAATTAAATACAAAGTGCACAATGCCGCCTTAAGTACAAGAATAAACACTCTTCTTACAGTCGGTGCTTTGAGCATTCCCTGTGAGACCAGTATTAGTTTCCGATACACCACTGCAGGTTCAATGTATTCTTTGGACCTTCACATTGACGATGAAGCACAGAAATCGCATCGGAATTAAATACAAAAGGCACAATGCCGCCTTAAGTACAAGAATACAGACTCTACTGACAGTCGGTGCTTTGAGCATTCCCTGTGAGACCAGTATTAGCTTCCGATACACCATTGCAGGTTCAATGCATTCCTTGGACTTTCACATTGACGTTGAAACACAGAAATCCCATCGGAATTAAATACAAAATGGCACAATGCCGCCTTAAGTACAAGAATAGAGACTCTTCTTACATTCGGTTCTTTGAGCATTCCCTGTGAGACCAGTATTAGTATCCGATACACCACTGCAGGTTCAATGTATTCCTTGGACATACACATTGACGATGAAACACTGAAATTACGTCGCATTTAAATACAAAAGGAACAATGTCGCCTTAAGTACAAGAAATGAGACTCTCCTTACTGTCGGTGTTTTGAGCATTCCCACTGAGACCAGTATTAGTTTCCGATACACCACTGCAGGTCCAATGTAATCCTTGGACCTTCACATTGACGATGAAACACAGAAATCGCATCGTTATTAAATACAAAAGGCACAATGCCGCCTCAAGTACAAGAAAAGAGACTCTTCTTACAGTCGGTGCTTTGAGCATTCCCTGTGAGACCAGTATTAGTATCCGGTACACCACATCAGGTTCAATGTATTCCTTGGACATACACATCGACAATGAAACACAGGAATGGCATCGGAATTAAATACATACAAAGTGCACAATGCCGCCTTAAGTACAAGAATAGACACTCTACTTACAGTCTGTGCTTTGATCATTCCCAGTGAGACCAGTATTAGTTTCCGATACACCACTGAAGGTTCAATGTATTCCTTGGTCTTCACATTGACGATGAAACACAGAAATCGTATCGGAACTAATACAAAAGGCACAATGCCGCCTTAAGTACAAGAATACTGACTCTACTTACAGTCGGTGCTTTGTGCATTCCCTGTGTGACCAGTATTAGCTTCCGATACACCACTGCAAATTCAATGTACTCCTTGGACCTTCACATTGACGATGAAACACAGAAATCGCATCGGAATTAAATACAAAATGGGACAATGCCGCCTTAAGTACAAGAATAGAGACTTTTCTTACAGTCGGTGCTTTGAGCATTCCCTGTGAGACCAGTATTAGTATCCGATACACCACTGCAGGTTCAATGTATTCCTTGGACATACACATTGACGATGAAACACTGAAATTACATCGGATTCAAATACAAAAGGAACAATGTTGCCTTAAGTACAAGAATAGTGACTCTTCTAACTGTCGGTGTTTTGAGCATTCATTCTGAGACCAGTATTAGTTTCCGATACACCACTGCAGGTCCAATGTAATCCTTGGGCTTTCACATTGACGATGAAACACAGAAATGGCATCGGAATTAAATACAAAAGGGACAATGCCGCCTTAAGTACAAGAATAGAGACTCTTCTTACAGACTGTGCTTTGAGCATTACCTGTGGGACCGGTATTAGTATCCGATACACCACTGCAGATTCAATGTATTCCTTGGACAGACACATTGACGATGAAACACTGAAATTACACCGGAATTAAATACAAAAGAAGCAATGCCGCCTTAAGTACAAGAATAGAGACTCTTCTTACTGTCGGTGCTTTGAGCATTCTCTGTGGGACCAGTATTAGTTTCTGATACACCACTGCAGGTTCAATGTATTCCTTGGAAACACGCACTGACGATGAAACACTGAAATTACATCGGAATTAAATACAAAGGGCACAATGGCGCCTTAAGTACAAGCAGAGTGAGACTTCTTAGAGTCTGTGTTTTGATCCTTTCCAGTGCTACCCGTATTAGTTTCCGATACGCCACTGCAGGTTCAATGTATTCCTTGGACCTTCACATTGACGATTACACACAGAAATCGCATCGGAATTAAATACAAAAGGCACAATGCCGCCTTAAGTAGAAGAATAGAAATTCTTCTTACAGTCGGTGTTTTGTGCATTCCATGTGAGACCAGTATTAGTTTCCGATACACCAATGCAGGTTCAATGTATTCCTTGGACCTTCACTTTGACGATGAAACACAGAAATCGCTTCGGAATTAAATACAAAACGCACAATGCCGCCTTAAGTACAAGAATACAGACTCTACTTACACTCGGTGCTTTGAGCATTCCCTGTGAGACCAGTATTAGTTTCCGATACACCACTGCAGGTTCAATGAATTCCTTGGACCTTGACATTGACGATGAAACACAGAAATCGCATCGGAATTAAATATAAAAGGCACAATGCCGCCTTAAGTACAAGTATACAGACTCTACTTACAGTCGGTGCTTTGAGCATTCCCGGTGAAACCAGTATTAGTTTCCGATACACCACTGCAGGTTCAATGTATTCCTTGGACCTTCACATTGACGATGAAACACATAAATCGCATCGGAATTAAAAAAAAAAGGCACAATGCCGCCTTAAGTACAAGAATAGAGACTCTTCTTACAGTCGGTGTTTTGAGCATTCCCTGTGGGACCAGTATTAGTATCCGATACACCACTGCAGGTTCAATGTATTCCTTGGACATACACATCGACGATGAAACACAGAAATGGCATCGGAATTAAATACAAAAGGAACAATGTCGCCTTAAGTACGAGAATAGAGACTCTTCTTACTGTCGGTGTTTTGAGCATTCCCTCAGAGACCAGTATTAGTTTCCGATACACCACTGCAGGTCCAATGTGTTCCTTGGACCTTCACAATGAAGATTACACACAGAAATCGCAACGGAATTAAATACAAATGGCACAATGCCGCCCTAAGTTCAACAATACAGACTCTTCTTACAGTCGGTGCTTTGAGCATTCCCTGAGAGACCAGTGTTAATTTCCGATACACCACTGCAGGTTCAATGTATTCCTTGGATATACGCATTGACGATGAAACACTGAAATTACATCGGAATTAAATACAAAGGCACAATAACTCCTTAAGTTCAAGCAGAGTGAGACTTCTTAGAGTCTGTGTTTTGATCCTTTCCTGTGCGACCCGTATTAGTTTCCGATACGCCACTGCAGGTTCAATGTATTCCTTGGACCTTCACATTGACGATTACACAGAAAACGCATCGGAATTAAATACAAAAGGCAAAATTCCGCCTTAAGTACAATAATAGAGACTCATCTTACAGTCGGTGCTTTGAGCATTCCCTGTGAGACCAGTATTAGTTTCCGATACACCACTGCAGGTTCAGTGTATTCCTTGGACTTTCACATCGACGATGAAACACAGAAATGGCATCGGAATTAAATACAAAGGGCACAATGCCGCCTTAAGTACAAGAATAGACACTCTTCTTACAGTCGGTGCTTTGAGCATTCCCTGTGAGACCAGTATTAGTTTCCGATACACCACTGCAGGTTCAGTGTATTCCTTGGACTTTCACATCGACGATGAAACACAGAAATGGCATCGGAATTAAATACAATGTGCACAATGCCGCCTTAAGTACAAGAATAGACACTCTTCTTACAGTCGGTGCTTTGAGCATTCCCTGTGAGGCCAGTATTAGTTTCCGATACACCACTGCACGTTCAATGTATTCCTTGGACCTTCACATTGACGATGAAACACATAAATCGCATCGGAATGAAATACAAAAGGCACAATGCCGCCTTAAGTACATTAATACAGACTCTATTTACAGTCAGTGCTTTGAGCATTC
Organism: Schistocerca americana; assembly: GCF_021461395.2. Lineage (NCBI taxonomy): Eukaryota > Metazoa > Arthropoda > Insecta > Orthoptera > Acrididae > Schistocerca > Schistocerca americana. Next base: position 625,425,709 of record NC_060124.1, on the reverse strand, counting down.
CCTGTGAGACCAGTATTAGTATCCGGTACACCACTTAAGGTTCAATGAATTCCTTGGACATACACATCGACGATGAAACACAGAAATGGCATCGGATTTAAATACAAAGTGCACAATGTCGCCTTAAGTACAAGAATAGACACTCTTCTTACAGTCGGTGCTTTGAGCATTCCCTGTGAGACCAGTATTAGTTTCTGATACAAAACTGCAGGTTCAATGTATTCCTTGGACCTTCACATTGACGATGAAACACAGAAATCGCATCGGAATTAAATACAAAAGGCACAATGCCGCCTTAAGTACAAGAATACAGACTCTACTGACAGTCGGTGCTGTGAGCATTCCCTGTGAGACCAGTATTAGTTTCCGATACACCACTGCAGGTTCAATGTATTCCTTGGACCTTCACATTGACGATGAAACACAGAAATCGCATCGGAATTAAATACAAAATGGCACAATGCCGCCTTAAGTACAAGAATAGAGACTCTCCTTACAGTCGGTGCTTTGAGCATTCCCTGTGAGACCAGTATTAGTTTCCGATACACCACTGCAGGTTCAATGTATTCCTTGGATATACGCATTGACGATGAAACACTGAAATTACATCGGAATTAAATACAAAGGCACAATGACTCCTTAAGTTCAAGCAGAGTGAGACTTCTTACACTCTGTGTTTTGATCCTTTCCTGTGCGACCCGTATTAGTTTCCGATACGCCACTGCAGGTTCAATGTATTCCTTGGACCTTCACATTGACGATTACACACAGAAAACGCATCGGAATTAAATACAAAAGGCAAAATTCCGCCTTAAGTACAAGAATAGAGACTCATCTTACAGTCGGTGCTTTGAGCATTCCGTGTGAGACCAGTATTAGTTTCCGATACACCACTGCAGGTTCAGTGTATTCCTTGGACTTTCACATCGACGATGAAACACAGAAATGGCATCGGAATTAAATACAAAGGGCACAATGCCGCCTTAAGTACAAGAATAGACACTCTTCTTACAGTCGGTGCTTTGAGCATTCCCTGTGAGACCAGTATTTGATTCCGATACACCACTGCAGGTTCAATGTATTCCTTGGACCTTCACATTGATGATGAAACACATAAATCGCATCGGAATTAAATACAGAAGGCACAATGCCGCCGTAAGTACAAGAATACAGACTCTACTTACAGTCAGTGCTTTGAGCACTCCCTGTGAGACCAGTATTAGTATCCGGTACACCACTTCATTTTCAATGTATTCCTTGGACATACACATCGACAATGATACGCAGAAATGGCATCGCAATTAAATACAAAAGGCACAATGCCGCCTTAAGTACAAGAATAGAGACTCTTCTTACAGTCTGTGCTTTGAGCACTCCCTGTGAGACCAGTATTAGTATCCGATACACCACTGCAGATTCAATGTATTCCTTGAACACACACATTGACGATGAAACACTGAAATTACATCGGAATTAAATACAAAAGGAACAATGCCGCCTTAAGTACAAGAATAGAGACTCTTCTTACTGTCGGTTCTTTGAGCATTCTCTGTGGGACCTGTATTTGTTTCCGATACACCACTGCAGGTTCAATGTATTCCTTGGACCTTCACATTGACGATGAAACACAGAAATCGCATTGGAATTAAATACAAAAGGCACAATGCTGCCTTAAGTACAAGAATAGAGACTCTTCTTACAGTCTGTGCTTACAGCATTCCCTGTGAGACCAGTATTAGTTTCCGATACACCACTGCAGTTTCAATGTATACCTTGGACCTTCACATTGACTATTATACACAGAAATCGCATCGGAATTAAATACAAAAGGCACAATGCCGCCTTAAATACAAGAATAAAGACTCTTCTTACAGTCGGTGCTTTGAGCATTCCCTGTGAGACCAGTATTAGTTTCCGATACACCACTGCAGTTTCAATGTATTCCTTGGACCGTCACATTGACGATGAAACACAGAAATCGCATGGAATTAAATACAAAAGGCACAATGCCGCCTTAAGTACAAGAATAGAGAGTCTTCTGACAGTCTGTGCTTTGAGCATTCCCTGTGAGACCAGTATTAGTATCCGATACACCACTGCAGTTTCAATGTATTCCTTGGACACACACATTGACGATGAAACACTGAAATTACATCGGAATTAAATACAAAAGGAACAATGCCGCCTTAAGTACAAGAATAGAGACTCTTCTTACTGTCGGTGCTTTGAGCATTCTCTGTGGGACCTGTATTTGTTTCCGATATACCACTGCAGGTTCAATGTATTCCTTGGACCTTCACATTGACGATGAAACACAGAAATCGCATTGGAATTAAATACAAAAGGCACAATGCCGCCTTAAGTACAAGAATAGAGACTCCTCTTACAGTCTGTGCTTGCAGTATTCCCTGTGAGACCAGTATTAGTTTCCGATACACCACTGCGGGTCAGTGTATTCCTTGGACTTTCACATCGACGATGAAACACAGAAATGGCATCGGAATTAAATACAAAGGGCACAATGCCGCTTTAAGTACAGGAATAGACAATCTTCTTACAGTCGGTGCTTTGAGCATTCCCTGTGAGACCAGTATTAGTTTCCGATACACCACTGCATGTTCAATGTATTCCTTGGACCTTGACATTGACGTTGAAACACAGATATCACATCGGAAGTAAATACAAAAGGAACAATGCCGCCTTAAGTACAAGAATACAGACTCTACTTACAGTCGGTGCTTTGAGCATTCCCTGTGAGACCAATATTAGTTTGCGAAACACCACCGCAGGTTCAATGTATTCCTTAGACATACACATGGACGATGAAACACTGAAGTTACATCGGAATTAAATATAAAAGCCACAATGCCACCTTAAGTGCAAGAAGAATGTGGCTTCTTACATGCTGTGCTTTGATCCTTTCCTGTGAGACCAGTATTAGTTTCAGATACACCACTGCAGGGTCAATGTATACCTTGCACCTTCACATTGACGAAGAAACAAAGAAATCGCAATGGTATTAAATACAAAAGGCACAATGCCGCCATAAGTACAAGAATAGAGACTGTTCTTACTGTCGGTGTTTTGAGCATTGCCTGTGAGACCAGTTTTAGTTTCCGACACACCACTGCAGGTTCTGGGTATTCCGTGGACCGTCACATTGACGATGAAACGCAGAATTCGCATCGGAATTAAATACAAAAGGCACAATGCCGCCTTAAGTACAAGAATAGACACTCTTCTCCCAGTCGGTGCTTCGAGTATTCCCTGTGAGACTAGTATTAGTTTCCGATACACCACTGCAGGTTCAATGAATTCCTTGGACATATACATTGCCTATGAAATACTAAAATTACATCGGAATTATATACAAAGGGCACAATGACGCCTTAAGTACAAGAAGCGTGAGACTTCTTAGAGTCTGTGCTTTGATCCTTTCCTGTGAGACCAGTATTAGTTTCCGATACACCACTGCAGGTTCAATGTATTCCTTGGACCTTCACACTGACGATGAAACACGGAAATCGCATCGGAATTAAATACAAAAGGCACAATGCCGCCTTAAGTACAAGAATAGAGACTATTCTTACAGTCGGTGCTTTGAGCATTCCCTGTGAGACCAGTATTAGTTTCCGGTACACCACTGTAGGTTCAATGTATTCCTTGGACCTTCACATTGACGATGAGTCACAGAAATCGCATCGGAATTAAATACAAAAGGCTCAATGCCGCCATAAGTTCAAGAATAGAGACTCTTCTTACAGTCGGTGCTTTGAGCATTCCCTGTGAGACCAGTATTAGTTTCCAATACACCACTGCATATTCAATGTATTCCTTGGAGCTTCACATTGACGATGAAACACAGAAATCGCGTCGGAATTAAATACAAAATGCACAATGCAGCCTTAAGTGAGGGAGTAGAGACTCTTCTTACTGTCGTTGCCTTCAGCATTCCCTGCGAGACCAGTATTAGTTTCCGATACACCACTGCAGGTTCAATGTATTCCTTGGACCTTCACATTGACGATGAAACACAGAAATCGAATCGGAATTAAATACAAAAAGGACAATGCCGCCTTAAGTACAAGAATAGAGACTCTTCTTACAGTCGGTGCTTTGAGCATTCCATGTGGGACCAGTATTAGTATCCGATACACCACTGCAGGTTCAATGTATTCCTTGGACGTACACATCGACGATGAAACACAGAAATGGCATCGGAAATAAGTACAAAAGGAACAATGTCGCCTTAAGTACAAGAATAGAGACTCTTCCTACTGTCAGTGTTTTGAGCATTCCCTCTGAGACCAGTATTAGTTTCCGATAATCCATTGCAGGTTCAATGTATTCCTCGGACCCTCACATTGACGATGAAACACAGAAATCGCATCGGAATTAAATACAAAATGCACACTGCCGCCTTACGTACAAGAATTGAGACTCATCTATCAGTCGGTGCTTTGAGCATTCCCTGTGAGACCAGTATTAGTTTCCGATACACCACTGCAGGTTCAATGTATCCCTTGGGCCTTCACATTGACGATGAAACACAGAAATGGCATCGGAATTAAAGACAAAAGGCACAATGCCGCCTTAAGTACAAGAATACAGACTCTACTTACAGTCGGTGCTTTGAGCATTCCCTGTGAAACCAGTATAATTTTCCGATACACCACTGCAGGTTCAATGTATTCCCTGGACATATACATTGACGATGAGACACTGAAAGTACATCTTAATTAAATACAAAGGGCACAAAGACGCCTTAAGTACAAGAAGAGTGAGCCTTCTTAGGGTCTGTGCTTTGATCCTTTCCTGTGAGACCAGTATTAGTTTCTGATACACCACTGCATATTCAATGTATTCCTTGGAACTTCATATTGACGATGAAACACTCAAATCCCATCGGAATTAAATAAAAAAGGCACAATGCCGTCTTAAGTACAAGAATAGAGACTCTTCATACAGTCGGTGAATTGAGCATTCCCTGTGAGACCAGTATTAGTTACCGATACACCACTGCAGGTTCAATGTATTCCTTGGACATACACATTGACGATGAAATACTGAAATTACATCGGAATTAATTACAAAGAGCACAATGACGCCTTAAGTACAAGAAGAGTGAGACTTCTTAGGGTCTGTGTTTCGATCCTTTCCTGTGAGACCAGTATTAGTTTCCGATACACCACTGAAGGTTCAATGTATTCCTTGGACTTTCACATTGGCGATGCTACACAGAAGTCGCATCGGAATTAAATACAAAAGGCACAATGCTGCTATTAAGTACAAGAATAGAGACTCTTCTTATAGTCGGTGTTTTGAGCATCCCCTGTGAGACCAGTATTAGTTTCCGATTCACCACTGCAGGCTCGATGTATTCCTTGGACCTTCACATTGACGATGAAACACAGAAATCCCATCGGAATTAAATACAAAAGGCACAATGCCGCCTTAAGTACATGAATAGAGACTCTTCTTGCAGTCAGTGCTTTGAGCATTCCCTGTGAGACCAGTATTAGTTTTCGATACACCACTGCAGGTTCAGTGTATTCCTTGGACCTTCACATTGACGATGAATCACAGAAATGGCATCGGAATTAAATACAGAAGGCACAATGCCGACTTAAGTACAAGAATAGACACTCTTCTTACAGTCGATGATTCGAGCATTCCCTGTGGGACCAGTATTAGTTTCCGATACACCACTGCAGGTTGAATGTATTCCTTGGACCTTCAAAGTGACGATGAAACACAGAAATCGCACCGGAATTAAATACAAAAGGCACAATGCCGCCTTAAGTACAAGAATACAGACACTACTTACAGTCGGTGCTTTGAGCATTGCCTGTGAGACCAGTATTAGTTTCCGATACAGCACTGCAGGTTCAATGTATTCCTTGGACCTTGACATTGACGATGAAACGCAGAAATCGCATCGGAATTAAATACAAAAGCACAATGCCGCCTTAAGTACAAGTATAGAGTCTCTTCTTACTGTCGGTGCTTTGAGCATTCCCTGTGAGACCAGTATTAGTATCCGATACACCACTGCAGGTTCAATGTATTCCTTGGACATACCTAATGACGATGAAACACTGAAATTACATCGGACTTAAATACAAAAGGAACAATGAAGCCTTAAGTACAAGAATAGAGGCTTCTTACTGTCGGTGATTTGAGCATTCCCTGTGAGAAAAGTATTAGTTTCCGATACACCACTGCAGGTTCAATGTATTCCTTAGACATACACATGGACGATGAAACACTGAAGTTACATCGGAATTAAATATAAAAGCCAAAATGCCACCTTAAGTGCAAGAAGAGTGTGGCTTCTTACAGGCTGTGCTTTGATCCATTCCTGTGAGACCAGTATTAGTTTCAGATACACCACTGCAGGTTCAATGTATACCTTGCACCTTCAAATTGACGAAGAAACACATAAATCGCATTGGAATTAAATACAAAAGGCACAATGCCGCCTTAAGTACAAGAATAGAGACTGTTCTTACTGTCGATGTTTTGAGCATTGCCTGTGAGACCAGTATTAGTTTCCGACACACCACTGCAGGTTCAGGGTATTCCATGGACCTTCACATTGACGATGAAACGCAGAATTCGCATCGGAATTAAATACAAAAGGCACAATGCCGCCTTAAGTACGAGAATAGAGACTCTTCTCACAGTCGGTGCATTCAGCATTCCCTGTGAGACCAGTATTAGTTTCCGATACACCACTGGATGTTCAATGTATTCCTTGGACATTCACATTGACGATGGAACACTGAAATTACATCGGAATTAAATACAAAAGGCACAATGCCGGCTTAAGAACAAGAATAGAGACTCTTCTTACAGTCGGTGCTTTGAGCATTCCCTGTGAGACCAATATTAGTTTCCGAAACACCACCGCAGGTTCAATGTATTTCTTAGACATACACATTGACATGAAACCCTGAAATTACATCGCAAATCAATACAAAGGGCACAATGACGCCTTAAGTACAAGAATAGAGACTCTTCTTACTGTCGGTGCTTTGAGCATCGCCTGAGAGACCAGTATTAGTAATCCGATATACCACTCCAGGTTCAATGTATTCCTTGGACCTTCACATTGACGATGAAACACAGAAATCGCATCGGAATTAAATACAAAAGGCAGAATGCCGCCTTAAGTACAAGAATAGACACTCTTCTCCCAGTCGGTGCTTCGAGTATTCCCTGTGACACTAGTATTAGTTTCCGATACACCACTGCAGGTTCAATGAATTCCTTGGACATATACATTGCCTATGAAATACTAAAATTACATCTTAATTATATACAAAGGGCACAATGACGCCTTAAGTACAAGAAGAGTGAGACTTCTTAGGGTCTGTGCTTTGATCTTTTCCTGTGAGACCAGTATTAGTTTCCGATACACCACTGCAGGTTCAATATATTCCTTGGACCTTCAAATTGATAATGAAACACATAAATCGCATCGGAATTAAATACAAAAGGCACAATGCCGCCTTAAGTACAAGAATAGACACTCTTCTTACATTCGGTGCTTTTAGCATTCCCTGTGAGACCAGTATTAGTTTCCGATGCACCACTGCAGGTTCAATGTATTCCTTGGACCCTCACATTGACGATGAAACACAGAAATCGCATCGGAATTAAATACAAAAGGCCCAATGTCGCCATAAGTACAAGAATACTGACTCTTATTACAGTCGGTGTTTTGTGCATTCCCTGGGAGACCAGTATTAGTTTCCGATACACCACTGCAGGTTCAATGTATTCCTTTGACCTTCACATTGCCGATGAAACACAGAAATCGCATCGGAATTAAATACAAAAGGCACAATGCCGCCTTAAGTACAAGAATAGAGACTCTTCTTACAGTCGGTGCTTTGAGCATTCCCTGTGCGACCAGTATTAGTTTACGATACACCACTGTAGGTTCAATGTATTCCTTGGACCTTCACATTGACGATGAAACACAGAAATCGCATCGGAATTAAATACAAAAGGCTCAATGCCGCCATAAGTACAAGAATAGAGACTCTTCTCACAGTCGGTGCTTTGAGCATTCCCTGTGAGACCAGTATTAGTTTCCGATACACCACTGCATATTCAATGTATTCCTTGGAGCTTCTCATTGACGATGAAACACAGAAATCGCGTCGGAATTAAATAGAAAATGCACAATGCAGCCTTAAGTGAGGGAGTAGAGACTCTTCTTACTGTCGTTGCCTTGAGCATTCCCTTTGAGACCAGTATTAGTTTCCGATACACCACTGCAGATTCAATGTATTCCTTGGACATTCACATTGACGATGAAACACTGCAATTAGATTGGAATTAAATACAAAAGGCACAATGCCGCCTTAATTGCAAGAAGAGTGTGACTTCTTAGAGTCTGTGCTTTGATCCTTTCGTGTGAGACCAGTATTAGTTTCCGATACACCACTGCAGATTCAATGTATTCCTTGGACCTTCACATTGACGATGAAACTAAGAAATCGCATCGGAATAAAATACAAAAGCACGTTGCCGCCTTAAGTACAAGAACAAAGACTCTTCTTACAGTCTGTGCTCTGAGCATTCCCTGTGAGACCAGTATTAGCTTCCGATACACCACTGCAGGTTCAATGTATTCCTTGGACCTTCACATTGACGATGAAACACAGAAATCGCATCGGAATTAAATACAAAAGGCACAATGCCGCCTTAAGTACAAGAATAGAGACTCTTCTTACTGTCGGTGCTTTGAGCATTCCCTGTTAAACTAGTATTAGTTTGCGATACACCATTGCAGGTTCAATGTATTCCTTGGACCTTCACATTGACGATGAATCACAGAAATCGCATCGGAATTTAATACAAAAGGCACAATGCCGCCAATAAGGGCAAGAGTAGAGACTCTTCTTACAGTCGGTGCTTTGAGCATTCCCTGTCAGACCAGTATTAGTTTCCGATACACCACTGCAGGTTCAATGTATTCCTTGGACATACAATTTGACGATGAAACACTGAAATTACATCGGAATTAAATACAAACGGGACAATGCCGCCTTAAGTGCAAGAAGAGTGAGACTTCTTAGAGTCTGTGCTTTGATCCTTTCCTGTGAGACCAGTATTAGTTTCCTATACACCACTGCACGTTCAATGCATTCCTTGGACCGTCACATTAATATGAAAGACAGAAATCGTATCGGAATTAAACTCAAAAGGCACTAAGCCGCCTTAAGTACAAGAATACAGACTCTTCTTACAGTCGGTGCTTTGAGCATTCCCGGTGAGACCTGTATTAGTTTGCGATACACCACTGCAGGTTCAATGTATTCCTTGGACCTTCAAATTGACGATGAAACACAGAAATCGCATCGGAATTAAATACAAAAGCACAATGCCGCCTTACGTACAAGAATAGAGACTCTCCTTACAGTCGGTGCTATGAGCATTTCCTGTGAGACCAGTATTAGTTTCCGAAACACCACTGCAGGTTCAAGGTTTTCCTTGGACCTTCACATTGACTATGAGACACAGAAATCACATCGGAATTAAATACAATAGGCACAAGGCCGCCTTAAGTACAAGAATAGAGACTCTTCTTACAGTCGGTGCTTTCAGCAATCCCTGTGAGACCAGTATTAGTTTCCGATACACCACTGCAGGTTCAAAGTATTGCTTGGAGCTTCACATTGACTATGAAACACAGAAATCGCATCGAAATTAAATGCAAAAGGCACAATGCCGCCTTAAGTACAAGAATAGAGACTCTTCTTACAGTCGCTGCTTTGAACATTTCCTGTGAGACCAGTATTAGATTCCGATACACCACTGTAGGCTCAATGTATTCCTTTAACATACACATTCACGATGAAATACTGAAATTACATCGGAATTAAATACAAAAGGCACAATGCCGCCTTAAGTGCTAGAAGAGTGAGACTTCTTAGAGTCTGTGCGTTGATCCTTTCCTGTGAGAACAGTATTAGTTCCGATACACCACTGCAGTTTCAATGTATTCCTTGGACATTCACATTGACGATGAAACACAGAAATTGCATTGGAACTAAATACCAAAGGCACAATGCCGCACTAATTACAAGAATACTGACTCTTCATACAGTCGATGCTTTGTGCATTCCCTGTGAGACTAGTGTTAGTTTCCGATACACCACTCCAGTTTCAATGTATTCCTTGGACCTTCACATTGACGATGAAACACAGAAATCGCACCGGAATTAAATACTAAAGGCACAATGCCGCCTTAAGGACAAGAATAGAGACTCTTCTTACAGTCGGTGTTTTGAGCATTCCCTGTGAGACCAGTATTAGTTTCAGATACACCACTGCAGGTTCAATGTATTCCTTGGACCTTCACATTGACGATGAAACACAGAAATCGCATCGGAATTAAATACAAAAGGCACAATGCCGCCTTAAGTACAAGAATAGAAACATTTCTTACAGTCGGTGCATTGAGCATTCCCTCTGAGAGCAGTATTAGTTTCCGTACACCACTGCAGGTTCAAAGTATTCCTTGGACCTTCACATTGACTATGAAACACAGAAATCGCATCGGAATCAAATACAAAAGGCACAATGCCGCCTTAAGTACAAGAATAGAGACTCTTCTTACAGTCGGTGCTTTGAGCATTCCCTCTGAGACCAGTATCAGTTTCCGATACACCATTGCAGGTTCAATGTATTCCTTGGACCTTCACATTGACGATGAAACACAGAAATCGCATCGGAAATAAATACAAAAGGCGCAATGCCGCCTTAAGTACAAGAATAGAGACTCTTCTTACTGTCGGTGCTTTGAGCATTCCCTGTGAGACCAGTATTAGATTCCGATACACCACTGCAGGTTCAATGTATTCCTTGGACATACACATTGACGATGAGACACTGAAATTACATCGGAATTAAATACAAAAGGCACTATGCCGCCTTAATTGCAGGAAGAGTTAGACTTCTTATAGTCTGTCCTCTGATCCTATCCTGGGAGCTCAGTATTAGTTTCCGATACACCACTGCACGTTCAATGTATTTCTAGGACCGTCACATTGACGATGAAACACAGAAATCGCACTGGAATTAAATATAAAAGGCACAATGCCGCCTTAAGTACAAGAATAGAGACTCTTCTTACAGTCGGTGCTTTCAGCAATCCCTGTGAGACCAGTATTAGTTTCCGATACACCACTGCAGGTTCAAAGTATTGCTTGGAGCTTCACATTGACTATGAAACACAGAAATCGCATCGAAATTAAATGCAAAAGGCACAATGCCGCCTTAAGTACAAGAATAGAGACTCTTCTTACAGTCGCTGCTTTGAACATTTCCTGTGAGACCAGTATTAGATTCCGATACACCACTGTAGGCTCAATGTATTCCTTTAACATACACATTCACGATGAAATACTGAAATTACATCGGAATTAAATACAAAAGGCACAATGCCGCCTTAAGTGCTAGAAGAGTGAGACTTCTTAGAGTCTGTGCGTTGATCCTTTCCTGTGAGAACAGTATTAGTTCCGATACACCACTGCAGTTTCAATGTATTCCTTGGACATTCACATTGACGATGAAACACAGAAATTGCATTGGAACTAAATACCAAAGGCACAATGCCGCACTAATTACAAGAATACTGACTCTTCATACAGTCGATGCTTTGTGCATTCCCTGTGAGACTAGTGTTAGTTTCCGATACACCACTCCAGTTTCAATGTATTCCTTGGACCTTCACATTGACGATGAAACACAGAAATCGCACCGGAATTAAATACTAAAGGCACAATGCCGCCTTAAGGACAAGAATAGAGACTCTTCTTACAGTCGGTGTTTTGAGCATTCCCTGTGAGACCAGTATTAGTTTCAGATACACCACTGCAGGTTCAATGTATTCCTTGGACCTTCACATTGACGATGAAACACAGAAATCGCATCGGAATTAAATACAAAAGGCACAATGCCGCCTTAAGTACAAGAATAGAAACATTTCTTACAGTCGGTGCATTGAGCATTCCCTCTGAGAGCAGTATTAGTTTCCGTACACCACTGCAGGTTCAAAGTATTCCTTGGACCTTCACATTGACTATGAAACACAGAAATCGCATCGGAATCAAATACAAAAGGCACAATGCCGCCTTAAGTACAAGAATAGAGACTCTTCTTACAGTCGGTGCTTTGAGCATTCCCTCTGAGACCAGTATCAGTTTCCGATACACCATTGCAGGTTCAATGTATTCCTTGGACCTTCACATTGACGATGAAACACAGAAATCGCATCGGAAATAAATACAAAAGGCGCAATGCCGCCTTAAGTACAAGAATAGAGACTCTTCTTACTGTCGGTGCTTTGAGCATTCCCTGTGAGACCAGTATTAGATTCCGATACACCACTGCAGGTTCAATGTATTCCTTGGACATACACATTGACGATGAGACACTGAAATTACATCGGAATTAAATACAAAAGGCACTATGCCGCCTTAATTGCAGGAAGAGTTAGACTTCTTATAGTCTGTCCTCTGATCCTATCCTGGGAGCTCAGTATTAGTTTCCGATACACCACTGCACGTTCAATGTATTTCTAGGACCGTCACATTGACGATGAAACACAGAAATCGCACTGGAATTAAATATAAAAGGCACAATGCCGCCTTAAGTACAAGAATACAGACTCTTCTTACAGTCGGTTTTTGAGCATTCTCTGTGAGACCTGTATTAGTTTCCGATACACCACTTCAGGTTCAATGTATTCCTTGGACATACTCATTGACGATGAAATACTGAAATTACATCGGAATTAATTACAAAGAGCACAATGACGCCTTAAGTACAAGAAGAGTGAGATTTCTTAGGGTCTGTGTTTCGATCCTTTCCTGTGAGACCAGTATTAGTTTCCGATACACCACTGAAGGTTCAATGTATTCCTTGGACCTTCACATTGGCGATGCTACACAGATACCGCATCGGAATTAAATACAAAAGGCACAATGCTGCTATTAAGTACAAGAATAGAGACTCTTCTTATAGTCGGTGTTTTGAGCATCCCCTGTGAGACCAGTATTAGTTTCCGATTCACCACTGCAGAGTCGATGTATTCCTTGGACCTTCACATTGACGATGAAACACAGAAATCCCATCGGAATTAAATACAAAAGGCACAATGCCGCCTTAAGTACATGAATAGAGACTCTTCTTGCAGTCAGTGCTTTGAGAATTCCCTGTGAGACCAGTATTAGTTTTCGATACACCACTGCAGGTTCAGTGTATTCCTTGGACCTTCACATTGACGATGAATCACAGAAATGGCATCGGAATTAAATACAGAAGGCACAATGCCGACTTAAGTACAAGAATAGACACTCTTCTTACAGTCGATGATTCGAGCATTCCCTGTGGGACCAGTATTAGTTTCCGATACACCACTGCAGGTTGAATGTATTCCTTGGACCTTCAAAGTGACGATGAAACACAGAAATCGCACCGGAATTAAATACAAAAGGCACAATGCCGCCTTAAGTACAAGAATACAGACACTACTTACAGTCGGTGCTTTGAGCATTGCCTGTGAGACCAGTATTAGTTTCCGATACAGCACTGCAGGTTCAATGTATTCCTTGGACCTTCTCATTGACGATGAAACACAGAAATCGCATCGGAATTAAATACAAAAGCACAATGCCGCCTTAAGTACAAGTATAGAGTCTCTTCTTACTGTCGGTTCTTTGAGCATTCCCTGTGAGACCAGTATTAGTATCCGATACACCACTGCAGGTTCAATGTATTCCTTGGACATACCTAATGACGATGAAACACTGAAATTACATCGGACTTAAATACAAAAGGAACAATGAAGCCTTAAGTACAAGAATAGAGGCTTCTTACTGTCGGTGATTTGAGCATTCCCTGTGAGAAAAGTATTAGTTTCCGATACACCACTGCAGGTTCAATGTATTCCTTAGACATACACATGGACGATGAAACACTGAAGTTACATCGGAATTAAATATAAAAGCCAAAATGCCACCTTAAGTGCTAGAAGAGTGTGGCTTCTTACAGGCTGTGCTTTGATCCTTTCCTGTGAGACCAGTATTAGTTTCAGATACACCACTGCAGGTTCAATGTATACCTTGGACCTTCACATTGACGAAGAAACACAGAAATCGCATTGGAATTAAATACAAAGGGCACAATGCCGCCTTAAGTACAAGAATAGAGACTGTTCTTACTGTCGGTGTTTTGAGCATTGCCTGTGAGACCAGTATTAGTTTCCGACACACCACTGCAGGTTCAGGGTATTCCGTGGACCTTCACATTGACGATGAAACACAGAAATCGCATCGGAATTAAATACAAAAGGCAGAATGTCGCCTTAAGTACAAGAATAGACACTCTTCTCCCAGTCGGTGCTTCGAGTATTCCCTGTGACACTAGTATTAGTTTCCGATACACCACTGCAGGTTCAATGAATTCCTTGGACATATACATTGCCTATGAAATACTGAAATTACATCGGAATTATATACAAAGGGCACAATGACGCCTTAAGTACAAGAAGAGTGAGACCTATTAGAGTCTGTGCTTTGATCCTTTCCTGTGAGACCAGTATTAGTTTCCGATACACCACTGCAGGTTCAATGTATTCCTTGGACCTTCAAATTGATGATGAAACACATAAACCGCATCGGAATTAAATACAAAAGGCACAATGCCGCCTTAAGTACAAGAATAGAGACTCTTCTTACATTCGGTGCTTTTAGCATTCCCTGTGAGACCAGTATTAGTTTCCGATACACCACTGCAGGTTCAGTGTATTCCTTGGACCCTCACATTGACGATGAAACACAGAAATCGCATCGGAATTAAATACAAAAGGCCCAATGCCGCCATAAGTACAAGAATACTGACTCTTATTACAGTCGGTGTTTTGTGCATTCCCTGGGAGACCAGTATTAGTTTCCGATACACCACTGCAGTTTCAATGTATTCCTTGGACCTTCACATTGACCATGAAACACAGAAATCGCATCGGAATTCAATACAAAAGGCACAATGCCGCCTTAAGTACAAGAATAGAGACTCTTCTTACAGTCGGTGCTTTGAGCATTCCCTGTGAGACCAGTATTAGTTTACGATACACCACTGTAGGTTCAATGTATTCCTTGGACCTTCACATTGACGATGAATCACAGAAATCGCATCGGAATTAAATACAAAAGGCTCAATGCCGCCTTAAGTACAAGAATAGAGACTCTTCTTACAGTCGGTGCTTTGAGCATTCCCTGTGAGACCAGTATTAGTTTCCGATACACCACTGCATATTCAATGTATTCCTTGGAGCTCCACATTGACGATGAAACACAGAAATCGCGTCGGAATTAAATAGAAAATGCACAATGCAGCCTTAAGTGAGGGAGTAGAGACTCTTCTTACTGTCGTTGCCTTGA
Source organism: Schistocerca americana (assembly GCF_021461395.2). Lineage (NCBI taxonomy): Eukaryota > Metazoa > Arthropoda > Insecta > Orthoptera > Acrididae > Schistocerca > Schistocerca americana. Next base: position 625,410,248 of record NC_060124.1, on the reverse strand, counting down.
GCATTCCCTGTGAGACCAGTATTAGTTTCCCATACACCACTGCAGATTCAATGTATTCCTTGGACATTCACATTGACGATGAAACACTGCAATTAGATTGGAATTAAATACAAATGGCCCAACGCCGCCTTAATTGCAAGAAGAGTGAGACTTCTTAGAGTCTGTGCTTTGATCCTTTCCTGTGAGACCAGTATTAGTTTCCGATACACCACTGCAGGTTCAATGTATTCCTTGGACCTTCACATTGACTATGAAACTAAGAAATCGCATCGGAATAAAATACAAAAGCACAATGCCGCCTTAAGTACAAGAACAAAGACTCTTCTTACAGTCTGTGCTCTGAGCATTCCCTGTGAGACCAGTATTAGCTTCCGATACACCACTGCAGGTTCAATGTATCCCTTGGACCTTCACATTGACTATGAAACACAGAAATCGCATCGGAATTAAATAAAAAAGGCACAATGCCGCCTTAAGTACAAGAATAGAAACATTTCTTACAGTCGGTGCATTGAGCATTCCCTCTGAGAGCAGTATTAGTTTCCGTACACCACTGCAGGTTCAAAGTATTCCTTGGACCTTCACATTGACTATGAAACACAGAAATCGCATCGGAATCAAATACAAAAGGCACAATGCCGCCTTAAGTACAAGAATAGAGACTCTTCTTACAGTCGGTGCTTTGAGCATTCCCTCTGAGACCAGTATCAGTTTCCGATACACCACTGCAGGTTCAATGTATTCCTTGGACCTTCACATTGACGATGAAACACAGAAATCGCATCGGAAATAAATACAAAAGGCGCAATGCCGCCTTAAGTACAAGAATAGAGACTCTTCTTACTGTCGGTGCTTTGAGCATTCCCTGTGAGACCAGTATTAGATTCCGATACACCACTGCATGTTCAATGTACTCCTTGGACATACACATTGACGATGAGACACTGAAATTACATCGGAATTAAATACAAAAGGCACTATGCCGCCTTAATTGCAGGATGAGTGAGACTTCTTATAGTCTGTCCTTTGATCCTATCCTGGGAGCTCAGTATTAGTTTCCGATACACCACTGCACGTTTAATGTATTTCTAGGACCGTCACATTGACGATGAAACACAGAAATCGCACTGGAATTAAATATAAAAGGCACAATGCCGCCTTAAGTACAAGAATACAGACTCTTCTTACAGTCGGTTTTTGAGCATTCTCTGTGAGACCTGTATTAGTTTCCGATACACCACTTCAGGTTCAATGTATTCCTTGGACATACTCATTGACGATGAAATACTGAAATTACATCGGAATTAATTACAAAGAGCACAATGACGCCTTAAGTACAAGAAGAGTGAGATTTCTTAGGGTCTGTGTTTCGATCCTTTCCTGTGAGACCAGTATTAGTTTCCGATACACCACTGAAGGTTCAAAGTATTCCTTGGACCTTCACATTGGCGATGCTACACTGAAATCGCATCGGAATTAAATACAAAAGGCACAATGCTGCTATTAAGTACAAGAATAGAGACTCTTCTTATAGTCGGTGTTTTGAGCATCCCCTGTGAGACCAGTATTAGTTTCCGATTCACCACTGCAGGCTCGATGTATTCCTTGGACCTTCACATTGACGATGAAACACAGAAATCCCATCGGAATTAAATACAAAAGGCACAATGCCGCCTTAAGTACATGAATAGAGACTCTACTTGCAGTCAGTGCATTGAGAATTCCCTGTGAGACCAGTATTAGTTTTCGATACACCACTGCAGGTTCAGTGTATTCCTTGGACCTTCACATTGACGATGAATCACAGAAATGGCATCGGAATTAAATACAGAAGGCACAATGCCGACTTAAGTACAAGAATAGACACTCTTCTTACAGTCGATGATTCGAGCATTCCCTGTGGGACCAGTATTAGTTTCCGATACACCACTGCAGGTTGAATGTATTCCTTGGACCTTCAAAGTGACGATGAAACACAGAAATCGCACCGGAATTAAATACAAAAGGCACAATGCCGCCTTAAGTACAAGAATACAGACACTACTTACAGTCGGTGCTTTGAGCATTGCCTGTGAGACCAGTATTAGTTTCCGATACAGCACTGCAGGTTCAATGTATTCCTTGGACCTTCTCATTGACGATGAAACACAGAAATCGCATCGGAATTAAATACAAAAGCACAATGCCGCCTTAAGTACAAGTATAGAGTCTCTTCTTACTGTCGGTTCTTTGAGCATTCCCTGTGAGACCAGTATTAGTATCCGATACACCACTGCAGGTTCAATGTATTCCTTGGACATACCTAATGACGATGAAACACTGAAATTACATCGGACTTAAATACAAAAGGAACAATGAAGCCCTAAGTACAAGAATAGAGGCTTCTTACTGTCGGTGATTTGAGCATTCCCTGTGAGAAAAGTATTAGTTTCCGACACACCACTGCAGGTTCAATGTATTCCTTAGACATACACATGGACGATGAAACACTGAAGTTACATCGGAATTAAATATAAAAGCCAAAATGCCACCTTAAGTGCTAGAAGAGTGTGGCTTCTTACAGGCTGTGCTTTGATCCTTTCCTGTGAGACCAGTATTAGTTTCAGATACACCACTGCAGGTTCAATGTATACCTTGCACCTTCTCATTGACGAAGAAACACAGAAATCGCATTGGAATTAAATACAAAAGGCACAATGCCGCCTTAAGTACAAGAATAGAGACTGTTCTTACTGTCGGTGTTTTGAGCATTGCCTGTGAGACCAGTATTAGTTTCCGAAACACCACTGCAGGTTCAGGGTATTCCGTGGACCTTCACATTGACGATGAAACGCAGAATTCGCATCGGAATTAAATACAAAAGGCACAATGCCGCCTTAAGTACGAGAATAGAGACTCTTCTCACAGTCGGTGCATTCAGCATTCCCTGTGAGACCAGTAGTAGTTTCCGATACACCACTGGATGTTCAGTGTATTCCTTGGACATTCACATTGACGATGGAACACTGAAATTACATCGGAATTAAATACAAAAGGCACAATGTCGGCTTAAGTACAAGAATAGAGACTCTTCTTATAGTCGGTGCTTTGAGCATTCCCTGTGAGACCAATATTAGTTTCCGAAACACCACCGCAGGTTCAATGTATTTCTTAGACATACACATTGACAGGAAACCCTGAAATTACATCGCAAATCAATACAAAGGGCACAATGACGCCTTAAGTACAAGAATAGAGACCCTTCTTACATTCCGTGCTTTTAGCATTCCCTGTGAGACCAGTATTAGTTTCCGATACACCACTGCAGGTTCAATGTATTCCTTGGACCCTCACATTGACGATGAAACACAGAAATCGCATCGGAATTAAATACAAAAGGCCCAATGCCGCCATAAGTACAAGAGTACTGACTCTTATTACAGTCGGTGTTTTGTGCATTCCCAGGGAGACCAGTATTAGTTTCCGATACACCACTGCAGGTTCAATGTATTCCTTGGACCTTCACATTGACCATGAAACACAGAAATCGCATCGGAATTAAATACAAAAGGCACAATGCCGCCTTAAGTACAAGAATAGAGACTCTTCTTACAGTCGGTGCTTTGAGCATTCCCTGTGAGACCAGTATTAGTTTACGATACACCACTGTAGGTTCAATGTATTCCTTGGACCTTCACATTGACGATGAATCACAGAAATCGCATCGGAATTAAATACAAAAGGCTCAATGCCGCCTTAAGTACAAGAATAGAGACTCTTCTTACAGTCGGTGCTTTGAGCATTCCCTGTGAGACCAGTATTATTTTCCGATACACCACTGCAAATTCAATGTATTCCTTGGTGCTCCACATTGACGATGAAACACAGAAATCGCGTCGGAATTAAATAGAAAATGCACAATGCAGCCTTAAGTGAGGGAGTAGAGACTCTTCTTACTGTCGTTGCCTTGAGCATTCCCTGTGAGACCAGTATTAGTTTCCCATACACCACTGCAGATTCAATGTATTCCTTGGACATTCACATTGACGATGAAACACTGCAATTAGATTGGAATTAAATACAAATGGCACAATGCCGCCTTAATTGCAAGAAGAGTGAGACTTCTTAGAGTCTGTGCTTTGATCCTTTCCTGTGAGACCAGTATTAGTTTCCGATACACCACTGCAGGTTCAATGTATTCCTTGGACCTTCACATTGACTATGAAACACAGAAATCGCATCGGAATAAAATACAAAAGCACAATGCCGCCTTAAGTACAAGAACAAAGACTCTTCTTACAGTCTGTGCTCTGAGCATTCCCTGTGAGACCAGTATTAGCTTTCGATACACCACTGCAGGTTCAATGTATTCCTTGGACCTTCACATTGACGATGAAACACAGAAATCGCATCGGAATTAAATACAAAAGGCACAATACCGCCTTAAGTACAAGAATAGAGACTCTTCTTACTGTCGGTGCTTGGAGCATTCCCTGTTAAACCAGTATTAGTTTGCGATACACCACTGCAGGTTCAATGTATTCCTTGGACGTTCACATTGACGATGAATCACAGAAATCGCATCGGAATTTAATACAAAAGGCACAATGCCGCCTTAAGGGCAAGATTAGAGACTCTTCTTACAGTCGGTGCTTTGAGCATTCCCTGTCAGACCAGTATTAGTTTCCGATACACCACTGCAGGTTCAATGTATTCCTTGGACATACAATTTGACGATGAAACACTGAAATTACATCGGAATTAAATACAAACGTGACAATGCCGCCTTAAGTGCAAGAAGAGTGAGACTTCTTAGAGTCTGTGCTTTGATCCTTTCCTGTGAGACCGGTATTAGTTTCCTATACACCACTGCACGTTCAATGCATTCGTTGGACCGTCACATTAATATGAAAGACAGAAATCGTATCGGAATTAAACTCAAACGGCACTAAGCCGCCTTAAGTACAAGAATACAGACTCTTCTTACAGTCGGTGCTTTGAGCATTCCCGGTGAGACCTGTATTAGTTTGCGATACACCACTGCAGGTTCAATGTATTCCTTGGACCTTCAAATTGACGATGAAACACAGAAATCGCATCGGAATCAAATACAAAAGCACAATGCCGCCTTACGTACAAGAATAGAGACTCTCCTTACAGTCGGTGCTATGAGCATTTCCTGTGAGACCAGTATTAGTTTCCGAAACACCACTGCAGGTTCAATGTATTCCTTTGACCTTCACATTGACGATGAAACACAGAAATCGCATCGGAATTAAATACAAACGGGACAATGCCGCCTTAAGTGCATGAAGAGTGAGACTTCTTAGAGTCTGTGCTTTGATCCTTTCCTGTGAGACCAGAATTGGTTTCCTATACACCACTGCAGGTTCAATGTACTCCTTGGACATACACATTGACGATGAAACACTGAAATTACATCGGAATTAAATACAAAAGGCACTATGCCGCCTTAAGTACAAGAATAGAGACTCTTCTTACAATCGGTGCTTTTAGCATTCCCTGTGAGACCAGTATTAGTTTGCGATACACCACTGCAGGTTCAAAGTATTGCTTGGAGCTTCACATTGACTATGAAACACAGAAATCGCATCGGAATTAAATACAATAGGCACAAGGCCGCCTTAAGTACAAGAATAGAGACTCTTCTTACAGTCGGTGCTTTCAGCAATCCCTGTGAGACCAGTATTAGTTTCCGATACACCACTGCAGGTTCAAAGTATTGCTTGGAGTTTCACATTGACTATGAAACACAGAAATCGCATCGAAATTAAATGCAAAAGGCACAATGCCGCCTTAAGTACAAGAATAGAGACTCTTCTTACAGTCGCTGCTTTGAACATTTCCTGTGAGACCAGTATTAGATTCCGATACACCACTGTAGGCTCAATGTATTCCTTTAACATACACATTCACGATGAAATACTGAAATTACATCGGAATTAAATACAAAAGGCACAATGCCGCCTTAAGTGCTAGAAGAGTGAGACTTCTTAGTGTCTGTGCCTTGATCATTTCCTGTGAGAACAGTATTAGTTCCGATACACCACTGCAGTTTCAATGTATTCCTTGGACATTCACATTGACGATGAAACACAGAAATCGCATCGGAACTAAATACCAAAGGCACAATGCCGCCTTAATTACAAGAATACTGACTCTTCATACAGTCGATGCTTTGTGCATTCCCTGTGAGACCCGTGTTAGTTTCCGATACACCACTCCAGGTTCAATGTATTCCTTGGACCTTCACATTGACGATGAAACACAGAAATCGCACCGGAATTAAATACTAAAGGCACAATGCCGCCTTAAGTACAAGAATAGAGACTCTTCTTACAGTCGGTGTTTTGAGCATTCCCTGTGAGACCAGTATTAGTTTCAGATACACCACTGCAGGTTCAATGTATTCCTTCGACCTTCACATTGATGATGAAACACAGAAATCGCATCGGAATTAAATACAAAAGGCACAATGCAACCTTATGTACAAGAATAGAGTCTCTTCTTGCAGTCGGTGCTTTGAGCATTCCCTGTGAGACCAGTATTAGAGTCCGATACACCACTGCAGGTTCAAAGTATTCCTTGGACCTTCACATTGACTATGAAACACAGAAATCGCATCGGAATTGAATACAAAAGGCACAATGCCGCCTTAAGTACAAGAATAGAGACTCTTCTTACTGTCGGTGCTTTGAGCATTCCCTGTGAGACCAGTATTAGATTCCGATACACCACTGCAGGTTCAATGTATTCCTTGGACATACACATTGACGATGAGACACTGAAATTACATCGGAATTAAATACAAAAGGCACTATGCCGCCTTAATTGCAGGAAGAGTGAGACTTCTTATAGTCTGTCCTTTGATCCTTTCCTGGGAGCCCAGTATTAGTTTCCGATACACCACTGCACGTTCAATGTATTTCTAGGACCGTCACATTGACGATGAAAGACAGAAATCGCATTGGAATTAAATATAAAAGGCACAGTGCCGCCTTAAGTACAAGAATACAGACTCTTCTTACAGTCGGTTTTTGAGCATTCTCTTTGAGACCTGTATTAGTTTCCGATACACCACTTCAGGTTCAATGTATTCCATGGACCTTCACATTGACGACGAAACACAGAAATCGCATCGGAATTAAATTCAAAAGGCACAATGCCCCCTTAAGTACAAGAATAGAGACTCTTCTTACTGTCGGTGCTATGAGCATTCCCTGTGAGACCAGTATAAGTTTCCGATACACCACTGCAGGTTCAATGTATTCCTTGGACCTTCACGTTGACGATGAATCACAGAAATCGCATCGGAATTAAATACAAAAGGCACAATGCCACCATAAGTACAAGAATAGAGACTCTTCTAACAAACGGTGTTTTGAGCATTCCCTGTGAGACTAGTATTAGTATCCGATACACCACTGCAGATACAGTGTATTCCTTGGACCTTCACATTGACGATGAAACACTGAAATCGCATCGGAATTAAATACAAAAAGGACAATGCCGCCTTAAGTGCAAGAAGAGTGAGACCTCTTAGAGTCTGTGCTTTGATCCTTTCCTGTGAGACTAGTATTAGATTCTGATACACCACTGCAGGTTCAATGTATTCCTTGGACCTTCACATTGACGATGAATCACAGAAATCGCATCGGAATGAAATGCAAAAGGCACAATGGCGCCTTAAGTACAAGAATAGAGACTCTTCTTACAGTCGGTGCTTGGAGCAATACCTGTGAGACCAGTATTAGTTTCCGATACACCACTGCAGATTCAATGTATTCCTTGGAGCTTCACATTGACGATGAAACACAGAAATCGCACCGGAATTAAATACAAAAGGCACAAAACCACCTTATGTGAGGGAGTAGAGACCCTCCTTACAGTCGTTGCTTTGAGCATTTCCTTTGAGACCAGTATTAGTTTCCAATACACAGCTGCAGGTTCAATGTATTCCTTGGACATTCACATTGACGACCAAACACTGAAATTACATCGGAATTAAATACAAAAGGCACAATGCCGCCTTAATTGCAAGAAGAGTGAGACTCCATAGAGTCAGTGCTTTGATCCTTTCCTCTGAGACCATTATTAGTTTCCGATACACCCCTGCAGGTTCAATGTATTCCTTGGACCTTCACATTGACGATGAAACACAGAAATCGCATCAGAATTAAATACAAAATGCACAAAGCCGCCTTAAGTTCAAGAATAGAGACTCTTCTTACAGTCTGTGCTATGACCTTTCCCTATGAGATCAGTATTAGTTTCCGATACACAGCTGCAGGTTCAATGTATCCCTTGGACATTCACATTGACGATCAAACACTGAAATTACATTGGAATTAAATACAAAAGGCACAATGCCGCCTTAATTGCAAGAAGAGTGACACTTCTTTGAGTCTGTGCTTTGATCCGTTCCTGTGAGACCAGTATTAGTTTCCGATACACCACTGCACGTTCAATGTATTCCTTGGACCATCACATTGAATATGAAAGACTGAAATCGTATCGGAATGAAACTCAAAAGGCACTAAGCCGCCTTAAGTACAAGAATACAGACTCTTCTTACAGTCGGTGCTTTGAGCATTCCCTGTGAGACATGAATTAGTTTCCGATACACCACTGCAGGTTCAATGTATTCCTTGGACCTTCACATTGACGATGAAACACAGAAATCGCATCGGAATTAAATACGAAAGGCACAATGCCGCCTTAAGTATGAGAATAGAGACTCTTCTTACAGTCGGTGCTATGAGTATTCCCTGTGAGACCAGTATTAGTTTCCGATACACCACTGCAGGTGCAATATATTCCTTGGACCTTCACATTGACGATGAAACAACGCAATCGCATCGGAATTAAATACAAAAGGGAAAATACCGCCTTAAGTGCAAGAAGAGTAAGACTTCTTAGAGTCTGTGCTTTGATCCTTTCCTGTGAGACCAGTATTAGTTTCTGATACACCACTGCAGGTTCAATATATTCCTTGGACCTTCACATAGACGATGAATCACAGAAATCGCATCGGAATTAAATACAAAAGGCACAATGGCGCCTTAAGTACAAGAATAGAGACTCTTCTTACAGTCGGTGCTTGGAGCATTCCCTGTGAGACCAGTATTAGTTTCCGATACACCTCTGCAGATTCAATGTATTCCTTGGAGCTTCACATTGACGATGAAACACAGAAATCGCATCGGAATTAAATACAAAAGGCACAAAACCGCCTTAAGTGAGGGAGTGGAGACTCTTCTTACAGTCGTAGCCTTAAGCATTCCCTGTGAGACCAGTATTAGTTTCCGATACCCAACTGCAGGTTCAATTTATTCCTTGGACATTCACATTGACGATCAAACACTGAAATTACATCGGAATTAGATACAAAAGGCACAATGCCGCTTTATTGCAAGAAGAGTGAGGCTTCTTAGAGTCAGTGCTTTGATACCTTCCTGTGAGACCAGTATTAGTTTGCGATACACCACTGCTGGTTCAGTGTATTCCTTGGACCTTCACAATGACGATGAAAAACAGAAATCGCATCGGAATTAAATACAAAAGGCACAATGCCGCCTTAAGTACAAGAACACAGACTCTTCTTACAGTCTGTGCTTTGAGCATTCCCTGTGAGACCAGTATTAGTTTCCGATACACCCCTGCAGGTTCAATGTATTCCTTGGACCTTCACATTGACGATGAAACACAGAAATCGCATCAGAATTAAATACAAAATGCACAAAGCCGCCTTAAGTTCAAGAATAGAGACTCTTCTTACAGTCTGTGCTATGACCTTTCCCTATGAGATCAGTATTAGTTTCCGATACACAGCTGCAGGTTCAATGTATCCCTTGGACATTCACATTGACGATCAAACACTGAAATTACATTGGAATTAAATACAAAAGGCACAATGCCGCCTTAATTGCAAGAAGAGTGACACTTCTTTGAGTCTGTGCTTTGATCCGTTCCTGTGAGACCAGTATTAGTTTCCGATACACCACTGCACGTTCAATGTATTCCTTGGACCATCACATTGAATATGAAAGACTGAAATCGTATCGGAATGAAACTCAAAAGGCACTAAGCCGCCTTAAGTACAAGAATACAGACTCTTCTTACAGTCGGTGCTTTGAGCATTCCCTGTGAGACATGAATTAGTTTCCGATACACCACTGCAGGTTCAATGTATTCCTTGGACCTTCACATTGACGATGAAACACAGAAATCGCATCGGAATTAAATACGAAAGGCACAATGCCGCCTTAAGTATGAGAATAGAGACTCTTCTTACAGTCGGTGCTATGAGTATTCCCTGTGAGACCAGTATTAGTTTCCGATACACCACTGCAGGTGCAATATATTCCTTGGACCTTCACATTGACGATGAAACAACGCAATCGCATCGGAATTAAATACAAAAGGGAAAATACCGCCTTAAGTGCAAGAAGAGTAAGACTTCTTAGAGTCTGTGCTTTGATCCTTTCCTGTGAGACCAGTATTAGTTTCTGATACACCACTGCAGGTTCAATATATTCCTTGGACCTTCACATAGACGATGAATCACAGAAATCGCATCGGAATTAAATACAAAAGGCACAATGGCGCCTTAAGTACAAGAATAGAGACTCTTCTTACAGTCGGTGCTTGGAGCATTCCCTGTGAGACCAGTATTAGTTTCCGATACACCTCTGCAGATTCAATGTATTCCTTGGAGCTTCACATTGACGATGAAACACAGAAATCGCATCGGAATTAAATACAAAAGGCACAAAACCGCCTTAAGTGAGGGAGTGGAGACTCTTCTTACAGTCGTAGCCTTAAGCATTCCCTGTGAGACCAGTATTAGTTTCCGATACCCAACTGCAGGTTCAATTTATTCCTTGGACATTCACATTGACGATCAAACACTGAAATTACATCGGAATTAGATACAAAAGGCACAATGCCGCTTTATTGCAAGAAGAGTGAGGCTTCTTAGAGTCAGTGCTTTGATACCTTCCTGTGAGACCAGTATTAGTTTGCGATACACCACTGCTGGTTCAGTGTATTCCTTGGACCTTCACAATGACGATGAAAAACAGAAATCGCATCGGAATTAAATACAAAAGGCACAATGCCGCCTTAAGTACAAGAACACAGACTCTTCTTACAGTCTGTGCTTTGAGCATTCCCTGTGAGACCAGTATTAGTTTCCGATACACCACTGCAGGTTCAATGTATTCCTTGGACCTTCACATTTGCGAAGAAACACAGAAATCGCAACGGAATTAAATACAAAATTCACAATGCCGCCTTAAGTACAAGAATAGAGACTCTTCTTATAGTCGGTGCGATGAGCTTTCCCTGTGAGACCAGTATTAGTTTCCGATACACCACTGCATATTCAATGTATTCCTTGGAGCTTCACATTTACGATGAAACACAGAAATCGCATCGGAATTAAATACAAAAGGCACAAAACCGCCTTGAGTGAGGGAGTGGAGACTCTTTTTACAGTCGTAGCCTTAACGATTCCCTGTGAGACCAGTATTAGTTTCCGATACACAACTGCAGGTTCAATTTATTCCTTGGACATTCACATTGACGATCAAACACTGAAATTACATTGGAATTAAATACAAAAGGCACAATGCCGCTTTATTGCAAGAAGAGTGAGACTTCTTAGAGTCAGTGCTTTGATACCTTCCTGTGAGACCAGTATTAGTTTCCGATACACCACTGCAGGTTCAATGTATTCCTTGGACCTTCACATTTGCGAAGAAACACAGAAATCGCATCGGAATTAAATACAAAATTCACAATGCCGCCTTAAGTACAAGAATAGAGACTCTTCCTATAGTCGGTGCGATGAGCTTTCCCTGTGAGACCTGTATTAGTTTCCGATACACCACTGCAGGTTCAATGTATTCCTTGGACGTTCACATTGACGATGACACACAGAAATCGCATCGGAATTAAATACAAAAGGCACAATGCCGCCTTAAGTACAAGAATAGAGACACTTCTTACAGTTGGTGCTTTGAGCATTCCCTGTGAGACCAGTAATAGTTTCCGATACACCACTGCAGGTTCAATGTATTCCTTGGACCTTCACAATCACCATGAAACACAGAATCGCATCGGGATTAAATACAAAAGACACAATGCCGCCTTAAGTACAAAAATAGAGACACTTCTTTCAGTCGGTGCTTTGAGCATTGCCTCTGAGAGCAGTATTAGTTTCCGATACACCACTGCAGATACAAGGTATTCCTTGGACCTTCACATTGACTATGAAACACAGAAGTCGCATCGAAATTAAATACAAAATGCAGAAGGTTGCCTTAAGTACAAGAATAGAGACTCTTCTTAGAGTCGGTGCTTTGGGCATTCCCTGTGAGACCAGTATTACTTTCCGATACACCACAGCAGGTTCAAAGTATTCCTTGGACCTTCACATTGACTATGAAACACAGAAATCGCATCGGAATTAAATACAAAAGGCATAATGCTGCCCTAAGAACAAGAATAGAGACACTTCTTACAGTCGGAGATTTGAGCTTTCCCTCTGAGAGCCGTATTAGTTTCCGATACACCACTGCAGGTTCAAAGTATTCCTTGGACCTTCACATTGACTATGAAACACAGAAATCGCATCGGAATTAAATACAATTGGCACAATGCCGCCTTAAGTACAAGAATAGAGACTCTTCTTACAGTCGGGGCTTTGAGCATTCCCTGTGAGACCAGTATTAGTTTCCGATACACCACTGCAGGTTCAATGTATTCCTTGGACCTTCACATTGACGATGAAACACAGTAATCACATCGGAATTAAATACAAAAGGCACAATGCCGCCTTAAGTACAAGAATAGAGACCCTTCTTACAGTCGGTGATTTGAGCATTCCCTGTGAGACCAGTATTAGTTTCCGATACACCACTGCAGGTACAATGTATTCCCTGGACATACACAATGACGATGAAACACTGAAATTACATCGGAATTAAATACAAAAGACACAATGCCGCCTTAATGCAAGAAGAGTGAGACTTCTTAGAGTCCATTCTTTGATCCTTTCCTGTGAGACCAGTATTAGTTTCCGATACACCACTGCATGTTCAATGTATTCCTTGGACCTTCAAATTGACGATGAAACAAAGAAATCGCATCGGAATTAAATACAAAAGGCACAATGCCGCCTTAATTACAAGAATAGAGACTCTTCTTACAGTCGGTGCTTTGAGCATTACCTGTGAGACCAGTATTAGTTTCCGATACACCACCGCAGGTGCAATGTATTCCTTAGACCTTCACATTGACGATGAAACACAGAAATCGCATCGGAATTAAATACAAAAGGCACAATGCCGCCTTAAGTACAAGAATAGAGACACTTCTTACAGTCGGTGATTTGAGCATTCCCTCTGAGAGCAGTATTAGTTTCCGATACACCACTGCATGTTCAAGGTATTCCTTGGACCTTCACATTGACTATGAAACACAGAAATCGCATCGGAATTAAATACAAAAGTCACAAGGCCGTCTTAAGTACAAGAATAGAGACTCTTCTTACAGTCAGTGCTTTGAGCATCCCCTGTGAGACCAGCATTAGTTTCCGTTACACCACTGCAGGTTCAGCGTATTCCTTGGACCTTCACATTGACTAGGAAACACAGAAATCGCATCGGAATTAACTACAAAAGGCACAATGCCGCCTTAAGTACAAGAATAGTGACTCTTCTTACAGTCGGTGCTTTGAGCATTCCCTGTGAGACCAGTATTAGTTTCCGATACACCACTGCAGGTTCAATGTATTCCTTGGACCTTCACATTGACGAAGAAACACAGAAACCGCATTGGAATTAAATGCAAAAGGCACAATGCCGTCATAATTACAAGAATAGAGACTCTTCTTACAGTCGGTGCTTTGAGCATTCCCTGTGAGACCAGTATTAGTTTCCGATACACCACTGCAGGTTCAATGTATTCCTTGGACCTTCACATTGACGATGAAACACAGATATCGCATCGGAATTAAATACAAAAGGCACAATGCCGCCTTAATTACAAGAAGAGTGAGACTTCTTAGAGTCTGTGCCTTGATCCTTTCCTGTGAGGCCAGTATTAGTTTCCCATACACCACTGCAGGTTCAATGTATTCCTTGGACCGTCACATTGACAATGAAACACAGAAATCGCATCGGAATTAAATACAAAAGGCACAATGCCGCCTTAATTACAAGAATAGAGACTCTTCTTACAGTCGGTGCTTGGAGCATTCCCTGTGAGACCAGTAATAATTTCCGATACACCACTGCAGGTTCAATGTATTCTTTGGACGTTCACATTCACGATGAAACATAGAAATCGCATCGGAATTAAATACAAAAGGCACAATGCCGCCTTAAGTACAGGAATAGATACATTTCTTACAGTCGGTGCCTTGAGCATTGCCTCTGAGGGCAGTATTAGTTTCCGATACACCACTGCAGGTTCAAGGTATTCCTTGGACCTTCACATTGACAATGAAACACAGAAATCGCATCGGAATTAAATACAAAAGGCACAAGGAAGCCTTAAGTACAAGAATAGAGACTTTTCTTACAGTCGGTGCTTTGAGCATTCCCTGTGAGACCAGTAATAGTTTCCGATACACCACTGCAGGTTCAATGTATTCCTTGGACCTTCACAATCACCATGAAACACAGAATCGCATCGGGATTAAATACAAAAGACACAATGCCGCCTTAAGTACAAAAATAGAGACACTTCTTTCAGTCGGTGCTTTGAGCATTGCCTCTGAGAGCAGTATTAGTTTCCGATACACCACTGCAGATACAAGGTATTCCTTGGACCTTCACATTGACTATGAAACACAGAAGTCGCATCGAAATTAAATACAAAATGCAGAAGGTTGCCTTAAGTACAAGAATAGAGACTCTTCTTAGAGTCGGTGCTTTGGGCATTCCCTGTGAGACCAGTATTACTTTCCGATACACCACAGCAGGTTCAAAGTATTCCTTGGACCTTCACATTGACTATGAAACACAGAAATCGCATCGGAATTAAATACAAAAGGCATAATGCTGCCCTAAGAACAAGAATAGAGACACTTCTTACAGTCGGAGATTTGAGCTTTCCCTCTGAGAGCCGTATTAGTTTCCGATACACCACTGCAGGTTCAAAGTATTCCTTGGACCTTCACATTGACTATGAAACACAGAAATCGCATCGGAATTAAATACAATTGGCACAATGCCGCCTTAAGTACAAGAATAGAGACTCTTCTTACAGTCGGGGCTTTGAGCATTCCCTGTGAGACCAGTATTAGTTTCCGATACACCACTGCAGGTTCAATGTATTCCTTGGACCTTCACATTGACGATGAAACACAGTAATCACATCGGAATTAAATACAAAAGGCACAATGCCGCCTTAAGTACAAGAATAGAGACCCTTCTTACAGTCGGTGATTTGAGCATTCCCTGTGAGACCAGTATTAGTTTCCGATACACCACTGCAGGTACAATGTATTCCCTGGACATACACAATGACGATGAAACACTGAAATTACATCGGAATTAAATACAAAAGACACAATGCCGCCTTAATGCAAGAAGAGTGAGACTTCTTAGAGTCCATTCTTTGATCCTTTCCTGTGAGACCAGTATTAGTTTCCGATACACCACTGCATGTTCAATGTATTCCTTGGACCTTCAAATTGACGATGAAACAAAGAAATCGCATCGGAATTAAATACAAAAGGCACAATGCCGCCTTAATTACAAGAATAGAGACTCTTCTTACAGTCGGTGCTTTGAGCATTACCTGTGAGACCAGTATTAGTTTCCGATACACCACCGCAGGTGCAATGTATTCCTTAGACCTTCACATTGACGATGAAACACAGAAATCGCATCGGAATTAAATACAAAAGGCACAATGCCGCCTTAAGTACAAGAATAGAGACACTTCTTACAGTCGGTGATTTGAGCATTCCCTCTGAGAGCAGTATTAGTTTCCGATACACCACTGCATGTTCAAGGTATTCCTTGGACCTTCACATTGACTATGAAACACAGAAATCGCATCGGAATTAAATACAAAAGTCACAAGGCCGTCTTAAGTACAAGAATAGAGACTCTTCTTACAGTCAGTGCTTTGAGCATCCCCTGTGAGACCAGCATTAGTTTCCGTTACACCACTGCAGGTTCAGCGTATTCCTTGGACCTTCACATTGACTAGGAAACACAGAAATCGCATCGGAATTAAATACAAAATTCACAATGCCGCCTTAAGTACAAGAATAGAGACTCTTCCTATAGTCGGTGCGATGAGCTTTCCCTGTGAGACCTGTATTAGTTTCCGATACACCACTGCAGGTTCAATGTATTCCTTGGACGTTCACATTGACGATGACACACAGAAATCGCATCGGAATTAAATACAAAAGGCACAATGCCGCCTTAAGTACAAGAATAGAGACACTTCTTACAGTTGGTGCTTTGAGCATTCCCTGTGAGACCAGTAATAGTTTCCGATACACCACTGCAGGTTCAATGTATTCCTTGGACCTTCACAATCACCATGAAACACAGAATCGCATCGGGATTAAATACAAAAGACACAATGCCGCCTTAAGTACAAAAATAGAGACACTTCTTTCAGTCGGTGCTTTGAGCATTGCCTCTGAGAGCAGTATTAGTTTCCGATACACCACTGCAGATACAAGGTATTCCTTGGACCTTCACATTGACTATGAAACACAGAAGTCGCATCGAAATTAAATACAAAATGCAGAAGGTTGCCTTAAGTACAAGAATAGAGACTCTTCTTAGAGTCGGTGCTTTGGGCATTCCCTGTGAGACCAGTATTACTTTCCGATACACCACAGCAGGTTCAAAGTATTCCTTGGACCTTCACATTGACTATGAAACACAGAAATCGCATCGGAATTAAATACAAAAGGCATAATGCTGCCCTAAGAACAAGAATAGAGACACTTCTTACAGTCGGAGATTTGAGCTTTCCCTCTGAGAGCCGTATTAGTTTCCGATACACCACTGCAGGTTCAAAGTATTCCTTGGACCTTCACATTGACTATGAAACACAGAAATCGCATCGGAATTAAATACAATTGGCACAATGCCGCCTTAAGTACAAGAATAGAGACTCTTCTTACAGTCGGGGCTTTGAGCATTCCCTGTGAGACCAGTATTAGTTTCCGATACACCACTGCAGGTTCAATGTATTCCTTGGACCTTCACATTGACGATGAAACACAGTAATCACATCGGAATTAAATACAAAAGGCACAATGCCGCCTTAAGTACAAGAATAGAGACCCTTCTTACAGTCGGTGATTTGAGCATTCCCTGTGAGACCAGTATTAGTTTCCGATACACCACTGCAGGTACAATGTATTCCCTGGACATACACAATGACGATGAAACACTGAAATTACATCGGAATTAAATACAAAAGACACAATGCCGCCTTAATGCAAGAAGAGTGAGACTTCTTAGAGTCCATTCTTTGATCCTTTCCTGTGAGACCAGTATTAGTTTCCGATACACCACTGCATGTTCAATGTATTCCTTGGACCTTCAAATTGACGATGAAACAAAGAAATCGCATCGGAATTAAATACAAAAGGCACAATGCCGCCTTAATTACAAGAATAGAGACTCTTCTTACAGTCGGTGCTTTGAGCATTACCTGTGAGACCAGTATTAGTTTCCGATACACCACCGCAGGTGCAATGTATTCCTTAGACCTTCACATTGACGATGAAACACAGAAATCGCATCGGAATTAAATACAAAAGGCACAATGCCGCCTTAAGTACAAGAATAGAGACACTTCTTACAGTCGGTGATTTGAGCATTCCCTCTGAGAGCAGTATTAGTTTCCGATACACCACTGCATGTTCAAGGTATTCCTTGGACCTTCACATTGACTATGAAACACAGAAATCGCATCGGAATTAAATACAAAAGTCACAAGGCCGTCTTAAGTACAAGAATAGAGACTCTTCTTACAGTCAGTGCTTTGAGCATCCCCTGTGAGACCAGCATTAGTTTCCGTTACACCACTGCAGGTTCAGCGTATTCCTTGGACCTTCACATTGACTAGGAAACACAGAAATCGCATCGGAATTAAATACAAAATTCACAATGCCGCCTTAAGTACAAGAATAGAGACTCTTCCTATAGTCGGTGCGATGAGCTTTCCCTGTGAGACCTGTATTAGTTTCCGATACACCACTGCAGGTTCAATGTATTCCTTGGACGTTCACATTGACGATGAAACACAGAAATCGCATCGGAATTAAATACAAAAGGCACAATGCCGCCTTAAGTACAAGAATAGAGACACTTCTTACAGTTGGTGCTTTGAGCATTCCCTGTGAGACCAGTAATAGTTTCCGATACACCACTGCAGGTTCAATGTATTCCTTGGACCTTCACAATCACCATGAAACACAGAATCGCATCGGGATTAAATACAAAAGACACAATGCCGCCTTAAGTACAAAAATAGAGACACTTCTTTCAGTCGGTGCTTTGAGCATTGCCTCTGAGAGCAGTATTAGTTTCCGATACACCACTGCAGATACAAGGTATTCCTTGGACCTTCACATTGACTATGAAACACAGAAGTCGCATCGAAATTAAATACAAAATGCAGAAGGTTGCCTTAAGTACAAGAATAGAGACTCTTCTTAGAGTCGGTGCTTTGGGCATTCCCTGTGAGACCAGTATTACTTTCCGATACACCACAGCAGGTTCAAAGTATTCCTTGGACCTTCACATTGACTATGAAACACAGAAATCGCATCGGAATTAAATACAAAAGGCATAATGCTGCCCTAAGAACAAGAATAGAGACACTTCTTACAGTCGGAGATTTGAGCTTTCCCTCTGAGAGCCGTATTAGTTTCCGATACACCACTGCAGGTTCAAAGTATTCCTTGGACCTTCACATTGACTATGAAACACAGAAATCGCATCGGAATTAAATACAATTGGCACAATGCCGCCTTAAGTACAAGAATAGAGACCCTTCTTACAGTCGGTGATTTGAGCATTCCCTGTGAGACCAGTATTAGTTTCCGATACACCACTGCAGGTACAATGTATTCCCTGGACATACACAATGACGATGAAACACTGAAATTACATCGGAATTAAATACAAAAGACACAATGCCGCCTTAATGCAAGAAGAGTGAGACTTCTTAGAGTCCATTCTTTGATCCTTTCCTGTGAGACCAGTATTAGTTTCCGATACACCACTGCATGTTCAATGTATTCCTTGGACCTTCAAATTGACGATGAAACAAAGAAATCGCATCGGAATTAAATACAAAAGGCACAATGCCGCCTTAATTACAAGAATAGAGACTCTTCTTACAGTCGGTGCTTTGAGCATTACCTGTGAGACCAGTATTAGTTTCCGATACACCACCGCAGGTGCAATGTATTCCTTAGACCTTCACATTGACGATGAAACACAGAAATCGCATCGGAATTAAATACAAAAGGCACAATGCCGCCTTAAGTACAAGAATAGAGACACTTCTTACAGTCGGTGATTTGAGCATTCCCTCTGAGAGCAGTATTAGTTTCCGATACACCACTGCATGTTCAAGGTATTCCTTGGACCTTCACATTGACTATGAAACACAGAAATCGCATCGGAATTAAATACAAAAGTCACAAGGCCGTCTTAAGTACAAGAATAGAGACTCTTCTTACAGTCAGTGCTTTGAGCATCCCCTGTGAGACCAGCATTAGTTTCCGTTACACCACTGCAGGTTCAGCGTATTCCTTGGACCTTCACATTGACTAGGAAACACAGAAATCGCATCGGAATTAACTACAAAAGGCACAATGCCGCCTTAAGTACAAGAATAGTGACTCTTCTTACAGTCGGTGCTTTGAGCATTCCCTGTGAGACCAGTATTAGTTTCCGATACACCACTGCAGGTTCAATGTATTCCTTGGACCTTCACATTGACGAAGAAACACAGAAACCGCATTGGAATTAAATGCAAAAGGCACAATGCCGTCATAATTACAAGAATAGAGACTCTTCTTACAGTCGGTGCTTTGAGCATTCCCTGTGAGACCAGTATTAGTTTCCGATACACCACTGCAGGTTCAATGTATTCCTTGGACCTTCACATTGACGATGAAACACAGTAATCACATCGGAATTAAATACAAAAGGCACAATGCCGCCTTAAGTACAAGAATAGAGACCCTTCTTACAGTCGGTGATTTGAGCATTCCCTGTGAGACCAGTATTAGTTTCCGATACACCACTGCAGGTACAATGTATTCCCTGGACATACACAATGACGATGAAACACTGAAATTACATCGGAATTAAATACAAAAGACACAATGCCGCCTTAATGCAAGAAGAGTGAGACTTCTTAGAGTCCATTCTTTGATCCTTTCCTGTGAGACCAGTATTAGTTTCCGATACACCACTGCATGTTCAATGTATTCCTTGGACCTTCAAATTGACGATGAAACAAAGAAATCGCATCGGAATTAAATACAAAAGGCACAATGCCGCCTTAATTACGAGAATAGAGACTCTTCTTACAGTCGGTGCTTTGAGCATTACCTGTGAGACCAGTATTAGTTTCCGATACACCACCGCAGGTGCAATGTATTCCTTAGACCTTCACATTGACGATGAAACACAGAAATCGCATCGGAATTAAATACAAAAGGCACAATGCCGCCTTAAGTACAAGAATAGAGACACTTCTTACAGTCGGTGATTTGAGCATTCCCTCTGAGAGCAGTATTAGTTTCCGATACACCACTGCATGTTCAAGGTATTCCTTGGACCTTCACATTGACTATGAAACACAGAAATCGCATCGGAATTAAATACAAAAGTCACAAGGCCGTCTTAAGTACAAGAATAGAGACTCTTCTTACAGTCAGTGCTTTGAGCATCCCCTGTGAGACCAGCATTAGTTTCCGTTACACCACTGCAGGTTCAGCGTATTCCTTGGACCTTCACATTGACTAGGAAACACAGAAATCGCATCGGAATTAACTACAAAAGGCACAATGCCGCCTTAAGTACAAGAATAGTGACTCTTCTTACAGTCGGTGCTTTGAGCATTCCCTGTGAGACCAGTATTAGTTTCCGATACACCACTGCAGGTTCAATGTATTCCTTGGACCTTCACATTGACGAAGAAACACAGAAACCGCATTGGAATTAAATGCAAAAGGCACAATGCCGTCATAATTACAAGAATAGAGACTCTTCTTACAGTCGGTGCTTTGAGCATTCCCTGTGAGACCAGTATTAGTTTCCGATACACCACTGCAGGTTCAATGTATTCCTTGGACCTTCACATTGACGATGAAACACAGATATCGCATCGGAATTAAATACAAAAGGCACAATGCCGCCTTAATTACAAGAAGAGTGAGACTTCTTAGAGTCTGTGCCTTGATCCTTTCCTGTGAGGCCAGTATTAGTTTCCCATACACCACTGCAGGTTCAATGTATTCCTTGGACCGTCACATTGACAATGAAACACAGAAATCGCATCGGAATTAAATACAAAAGGCACAATGCCGCCTTAATTACAAGAATAGAGACTCTTCTTACAGTCGGTGCTTGGAGCATTCCCTGTGAGACCAGTAATAATTTCCGATACACCACTGCAGGTTCAATGTATTCTTTGGACGTTCACATTCACGATGAAACATAGAAATCGCATCGGAATTAAATACAAAAGGCACAATGCCGCCTTAAGTACAGGAATAGATACATTTCTTACAGTCGGTGCCTTGAGCATTGCCTCTGAGGGCAGTATTAGTTTCCGATACACCACTGCAGGTTCAAGGTATTCCTTGGACCTTCACATTGACAATGAAACACAGAAATCGCATCGGAATTAAATACAAAAGGCACAAGGAAGCCTTAAGTACAAGAATAGAGACTTTTCTTACAGTCGGTGCTTTGAGCATTCCCTGTGAGACCAGTATTAGTTTCCGATACACCACTGCAGGTTCAAAGTATTCCTTGGACCTTCACATTGACTATGAAACACAGAAATCGCATCGGAATTAAATACAAAAGGCATAATGCTGCCCTAAGAACAAGAATAGGGACACTTCTTACAGTCGGAGATTTGAGATTACCCTCTGAGAGCCGTATTAGTTTCCGATACACCACTGCAGGTTCAAAGTATTCCTTGGACCTTCACATTGACTATGAAACACAGAAATCGCATCGGAATTAAATACAATAGGCACAATGCCGCCTTAAGTACAAGAATAGAGACTCTTCTTACAGTCGGTGCTTTGAGCATTCCCTGTGAGACCTGTATTAGTTTCCGATACACCACTGCAGGTTCAATGTATTCCTTGGACCTTCACATTGACGATGAAACACAGAAATCACATCGGAATTAAATACAAAAGGCACAATGCCGCCTTAAGTACAAGAATAGAGACCCTTCTTACAGTCGGTGATTTGAGCATTCCCTGTGAGACCAGTATTAGTTTCCGATACACCACTGCATGTTCAATGTATTCCTTGGACCTTCAAATTGACGATGAAACAAAGAAATCGCATCGGAATTAAATACAAAAGGCACAATGCCGCCTTAAGTACAAGAATAGAGACACTTCTTACAGTCGGTGATTTGAGCATTCCCTCTGAGAGCAGTATTAGTTTCCGATACACCACTGCATGTTCAAGGTATTCCTTGGACCTTCACATTTACTATGAAACACAGAAATCGCATCGGAATTAAATACAAAAGTCACAAGGCCGTCTTAAGTACAAGAATAGAGACTCTTCTTACAGTCAGTGCTTTGAGCATCCCCTGTGAGACCAGTATTAGTTTCCATTACACCACTGCAGGTTCAGCGTATTCCTTGGACCTTCACATTGACTAGGAAACACAGAAATCGCATCGGAATTAACTACAAAAGGCACAATGCCGCCTTAAGTACAAGAATAGTGACTCTTCTTACAGTCGGTGCTTTGAGCATTCCCTGTGAGACCAGTATTAGTTTCCGATACACCACTGCAGGTTCAATGTATTCCTTGGACCTTCACATTGACGAAGAAACACAGAAATCGCATTGGAATTAAATACAAAAGGCACAATGCCGTCATAATTACAAGAATAGAGACTCTTCTAACAGTCGGTGCTTTGGGCATTCCCTGTGAGACCAGTATTAGTTTCCGATACACCACTGCAGGTTCAATGTATTCCTTGGTCCTTCACATTGACGATGAAACACAGATATCGCATCGGAATTAAATACAAAAGGCACAATGCCGCCTTAATTACAAGAAGAGTGAGACTTCTTAGAGTCTGTGCCTTGATCCTTTCCTGTGTGGCCAGTATTAGTTTCCCATACACCACTGCAGGTTCAATGTATTCCTTGGACCGTCACATTGACAATGAAACACAGAAATCGCATCGGAATTAAATACAAAAGGCACAATGCCGCCTTAATTACAAGAATAGAGACTCTTCTTACAGTCGGTGCTTGGAGCATTCCCTGTGAGACCAGTAATAATTTCCGATACACCACTGCAGGTTCAATGTATTCTTTGGACGTTCACATTCACGATGAAACATAGAAATCGCATCGGAATTAAATACAAAAGGCACAATGCCGCCTTAAGTACAGGAATAGATACATTTCTTACAGTCGGTGCCTTGAGCATTGCCTCTGAGGGCAGTATTAGTTTCCGATACACCACTGCAGGTTCAAGGGATTCCTTGGACCTTCACATTGACAATGAAACACAGAAATCGCATCGGAATTAAATACAAAAGGCACAAGGAAGCCTTAAGTACAAGAATAGAGACTTTTCTTACAGTCGGTGCTTTGAGCATTCCCTGTGAGACCAGTATTAGTTTCCGATACACCACTGCAGGTTCAAAGTATTCCTTGGACCTTCACATTGACTATGAAACACAGAAATCACACCGGAATTAAACACAAAAGGCACAATGCCGCCTTAAGAACAAGAATAGAGACACCTCTTACAGTCGGTGCTTTGAGCATTCCCTCTGAGAGCAGTATTAGTTTCCGATACACCACTGCAGGTTCAATGTATTAATTGTACCTTCACATTGACGATGAAACAGAGAAATCGCATCGGAATTAAATACAAAAGGCACAATGCAGCCTTACGTACAAGAATAGAGATTCTTCTTACAGTCGGTGATTTGAGCATTCCCTGTGAGACCAGTATTAGCTTCCGATACACCACTGCAGGTTCAATGTATTCCCTGGACATACACAATGACGATGAAACTCTGATATTACATCGGAATTAAATAAAAAAGACACAATGCCGCCTTAATGCAAGAAGAGTGAGACTTCTTAGAGTCCATTCTTTGATCCTTTCCTGTGAGACCAGTATTAGTTTCTGATACACCACTGCATGTTCACCGTATTCCTTGGACCTTCAAATTGACGATGAAACAAAGAAATCGCATCGGAATTAAATACAAAAGGCACAATGCCGCCTTAATTACAAGAATGGAGACTCTTCTTACAGTCGGTGCTTTGAGCATTCCCTGTGAGACCGGTATTAGTATCCGATACACCACTGCAGGTTCAAAGTATTCCTTGGACCTACACATTGACTATGAAACAGAGAAATCGCATCGGAATTAAATACAAAAGGCACAATGCCGCCTTAAGTACAAGTATAGAGACTCTTCTTACAGTCGGTGCTTTGAGCATTCCCTGTGTGACCAGTATTAGTTTCCGATACACCACTGCAGGTTCAATGTATTCCTTGGACCTTCACATTGACGAAGAAACACAGTAATCGCATCGGAATTAAATACAAAATGCACAATGCCGCCTAAATTACAAGAATAGAGACTCTTCTTACAGTCGGTGTTTTGAGCATTCCCTGTGAGACCAGTATTAGATTCAGATACACCACTGCAGGTTCAATGTATTCCTTGGACCTTCACATTGACGATGAAACACAGATATCGCATCGGAATTAAATACAAAAGGCACAATGCCGCCTCAAGTACAAGATTACAGACTCTTCTTACAGTCGGTGATTTGTGCTTTCCCTGTGAGACCTGTATTAGTTTTCGATACACCACTGCAGGTTCAATGTATTCCCTGGACATACACAATGACGATGAAACACTGAAATTACATCGGAATTAAATACAAAAGACACAATGCTGCATTAATGCAAGACGAGTGAGACTTCTTAGAGTCCATTCTTTATCCTTTCCTGTGAGACCAGTATTAGTTTCCGATACACCGCTGCAGGTTCAATGTATTCCTCGGACCTTCACATTGACGATGAAACACAGAAATCGCAACGGAATGAAATACAAAAGGCACAATGCCCCCTTAACTACAAGAATAGAGACTCTTCTTGCAGTTGGTGCTTTGAGCATTCCCTGTGAGACCAGTATTAGTTTCCGATACACCACTGCAGGTTGAAAGTATTCCTTGGACCTTCACATTGAGTATGAAACACAGAATTCGCATCGGAGGTTAATACAAAAGGCACAATGCCGCCTTAAGTACAAGAATAAAGACTCTTCTTACAGTCGGTGCTTTGAGCAATCCCTGTGAGACCAGTATTAGTTTCCGATACACCACAGCAGGCTCAATGTATTCCTTGGACATACGAAATGACGATGAAAAACTGAAATTACATCGGGATTAAATACAAAAGACACAATGCCGCCTTAACGCAAGAAGAGTGAGACTTCTTAGAGTCCATTCTTTGAGCCTTTCCTGTGAGACCAGTATTAGTTTCCGATACACCACTGCAGGTTCATTGTATTCCTTGGACCATTACATTGACGATGAAACACAGAAATCGCATCGGAATTAAATACAAAAGGCACAATGCCGCCTTAATTACAAGAATACATACTGTTCTTACAGTCGGTGCTTTGAGCAATCCTTCTGAGAGCAGTATGTGTTTCCGATACACCACTGCATTTTCAAGGTATTCCTTGGACCTTCACATTGACTATGAAACATAGAAATCGCATCCGAATTAAATTCAAAAGGCACAAGGGTGTCTTAAGTACAAGAATAGAGACTCTTCTTGCAGTCAGTGCTTTGAGCATTCCCTGTGAGACCAGTATTAGTTTCCGATACACCACTGCAGGTTCAAAGTATTCCTTGGACCATTACATTGACGATGAAACACAGAAATCGCATCGGAATTAAATATAAAAGGCACAATGCCGCCTTAATTGCAAGAATAGAGACTCTTCTTACAGTCGGTGCTTTGAACATTCCCTGTGAGACCAGTATTAGTTTCCGATACACCACTGTAGGTTCAATGTATTCCTTGGACATACACATTGACGATGAAACACTGAAATTACATCGGAATTAAATACAAAAGGCACAATGCCGCCTTAAGTGCAAGAAGAGTGAGACTTCTTACAGTCGGTGCTTTGAGCATTCCCTGTGAGACCAGTATTAGTTTCCGATACACCACTGCAGGTTCAAAGTATTCCGTGCACCTTCACATTGACTATGAAACACAGAAATCGCATCGGAATTAAATACAAGAAGCACAATGCCGCGTAAAGTACAAGATCAGAGACTCTTCTACAGTCTGTGCCTTGAACACTCCCTGTGAGACCAGTATTAGTTTCCGATACACCACTGCAGGTTCAATGTATTTCATGGACATACACATTGACGATGAAACACTCAAATTACATCGGAATTACATAGAGTAGGCACAATGCCGCCTTCGGTGCCAGAAGAGTGAGACTTCTTAGTGTCTGTGCTTTGATCGATTTCTGTGAGACCAGTATTAGTTTCCGATACACCACTGCCGGTTCAATGTATTTCTTGGACCTTCACATTGACAATGACACACAGAAATCGCATCGGAATTAAATACAAGAAGCACAATGCCGCGTAAAGTACATGATCAGAGACTCTTCTACAGTCTGTGCCTTGAACATTCCTCGTGTGACCAGTATTAGTTTCCGATGCACCACTGCGGGCTCAATGTATTCCTTGGACCTAAACATTGATGATGAAACACTGAAATTCCATCGGAATTAAATACAAAAGAAACAATGCCGCCTTTAGTGCAAGATGAGTGAGACTTCTTAGAATCTGTGCTTTGATCCTATAATGTGAGACCAGTATTAGTTTCCGATACACGACTGCAGGATCAAATTATTCCTTGAACCTTCACATTGACTATGAAACACAGACATCGAATCGGAATTAAATACAAAGGGCACAATGCCGGCTTAAGTACAAGAATAGAGACTCTTCTTACAGTTAGTGCTTTGAGCATTCCCTGTGAGGCCAGTATTAATTTCCGATACACCACTGCAGGTTCAATGCATTCCTTGTCGTACACATTAACGATGACACACTGAAATTAAATCGGAATTAAATACAAAAGGCACAATGCCGCCTTAAGTACAAGAATAGAAACTCTTCTTACAGACGGTGCTTTGAGCATTCCCAGTGAGACCAGTATTAGTTTCCGATACACCACTGTAGGTTCAATGTATTCCTTGGTCATACACATTGACGATGAAATACTGAAATTGCATCGGAATTAAATACAAAAGGCACAATGCCGCCTTATGTGCTAGAAGAGTGAGACTTCTTAGAGTCTGTGCCTTGATCCTATCCTGTGAGACCAGTATTAGTTTCCGATACACCACTGCAGGTTCAATGTATTCCTTGGACCCTCACATTGACGATGAAACACAGAAATCGCATCGGAACTAAATACAAAAGGCACAATGCCGCCTTAATTACAAGAATCGAGTCTCTTCTTACAGTCGGTGCTTTGAGCACTCCCTGTGAGGCCAGTAATAGTTTCCGATACACCACTGCAGGTTCAATGTATTCCTTGGACCTTCACATTGACGATGAAACACAGAAATCGCATCGGAATTAAATACAAAAGGCACAATGCCGCCTTAAGTACAAGAATAGAGACGCTTCTTACAGTCGGTGCTTTGAGCATTCCCTCTGAGAGCAGTATTAGTTTCTGATACACCACTGCAGGTTCAAGGTATTCCTTGGACCTTGACATTGACTATTAAACACAGAAATCGCATCGGAAATAAATACGAAAGGCACAATGCCGCCCTAAGTACAAGAATAGAGACTCTTCTTACAGACGGTGCTTTGAGCTTTCCCTGTGAGACCAGTATTAGTTTCCGATACACCACTGCAGGTTCAAATTATTCCTTGGACCTTCACATTGACTATGAAACACAGAAAACGCATCGGAATTAAATACAAAAGGCACAAAGCCGACTTATGTACAAGAATAGAGACTCTTCTTACAGTCGGAGTTTTGAGGATTTCGTGTGAGACCAGTATTAGTTTCCGATACACCACTGCAGGTTCAATGTATTCCCTGGACATACGCAATGACGATGAAACACTGAAATTACATCGGAATTAAATACAAAAGACACAATGCCGCCTTAATGCAAGAAGAGTAAGACTTCTTAGAGTCCATTCTTTGAACCTTTCCTGTGAGACCAGTATTAGTTTCCGATACACCACTGCATGTTCAATATATTCCTTGGACCTTCACATTGACGAAGAAACACAGAAATCGCATCGGAATTAAATACAAAAGGCACAATGCCGTTTAATTACAAGAATAGAGACTCTTCTTACAGTCGGTACTTTGAGCATTCCCTGTGAGACCAGTAATAGTTTCCGATACACCACTGCAGATTCAATGTATTCCTTGGACCTTCACAGTGACGATGAAACACAGAAATCGCATCGGAATTAAATAGAAAAGGCAAAATGCCGCCTTAAGTACAAGAATAGAGACACTTCTTACAGTCGGTGCTTTGAGCATTGCCTCTGAAAGCAGAATTAGTCTCCGATACACCACTGCAGGCTCAAGGTATTCCTTGGACCTTCACATTGACTATGAAACACAGAAATCGCATCGGATTTAAATAAAAAAGGCACAATGCCGCCTTAAGTACAAGAATTGAGACTGTTCTTACAGTCGGTGCTTTGAGCACTCCCTGTGAGACCAAAATTAGTTTCCGATACACCACTGAAGGTTCAGTGTATTCCTTGGAACATCAAGTTGACGATGAAACACAGAAATCGCATCGGAATTAAATACAAAAGTCACAATGCCGGCTTAAGTACAAGAATACAGAATCTTCTTACAGTCGGTGCTTTGAGCATTCCCTGTGAGACCAGTATTAGTTTCCGATACACCAATGCAGGTTCAATGTATTCCCCATACATACACAATGACGATGAAACACTGAAATTACATCGGAATTAAATACAAAAGACAGAATGCCGCCTTAATGCAAGATGAGTAAGACTTCTTAGAGTCCATTCTATGATCCTTTCCTGTGAGACCAGTATTAGTTTCCGATACACCACTGCAGGTTCAATGTATTCCTTGGACCTTCACATTGATGATGAAACACAGAAATCTCATCGGAAATAATTCAAAATCACAATGCCGCCTTAATTACAAGAATAGAGACTCCTCTTACAGTCGGTGCTTTGAGCATTCCCTGTGAGACCAGTGTTAGTTTCCGATACACCACTGGAGAATCAATGTGTTCCTTGGACCTTCACATTGACGATGAATCACAGAAATCACATCGGAACTAAATACAAAAGGCACAATGCCGCCTTAATTAGAACAATAGAGACTCTTCTTACAGTCGGTGCTTTGAGCATTCCCTGTGAGGCCAGTAATAGTTTCCGATACACCACTGCAGGTTCAAAGTATTCCTTGGACCTTCACTATGACGATGTAACAGAGAAATCGCATCGGAATTAAATACAAAAGGCACAATGCCGCCTTAAGTACAAGAATAGAGACTCTTCTTACAGTCGGTGCTTTGAGCATTCCCTCTGAGAGCAGTATTAGTTTCCGATTCACCACTGCAGGTTCAAGGTATTTCATCGACCTTCACATTGACAATGAAACACAGAAATCGCATCGGAATTAAATACAAAAGGCACAATGCCGCCTTAAGTACAAGAATAGATACTCTTCTAACAGTCGGTGCTTTGAGCACTCCCTGTGAGACCAGTATTAGTTTCCGATACACCACTGCAGGTTCAATGTATTCCTTGGACATACACATTGACGATGAATTACTGAAATTATATCGGAATTAAATACAAAAGGCACAATGCCGCCTTAAGTGCTAGAGGAGTGAGACTTCTTAGTATCTGTTCCTTGATCCTTTCCTGTGAGACCAGTATTAGTTTCCGATACACCACTGCAGGTTCAATCTATTCCTTGGACCTTCACATTGACGATGAAACACAGAAATCGCATCGGAACTAAATACAAAAGGCACAATGCCGCTTTAAGTACAAGAATAGAGGCACTTCTCTCAGTCGGTGCTTTGAGCATTGCCTCTGAGACCAGTATTAGTTTCCGATACACCACTGCAAGTTCAAAGTATTCCTTGGACCTTCACATTGACTATGAAACACAGAAATCGCATCGGAATTAAATGCAAAAGGCATAATGCTGCCCTAAGAACAAGAATAGAGACACTTCTTACAGTCGGAGATTTGAGCATTCCCTCTGAAAGCAGTATTAGTTTCTGATACACCACTGCAGGTTCAAGGTATTCCTTGGACCTTGACATTGACTATTAAACACAGAAATCGCATCGGAATTAAATACGAAAGGCACAATGCCGCCTTAAGTACAAGAATAGAGACTCTTCTTACAGCCGGTGCTTTGAGCTTTCCCTGTGAGACCAGTATTAGTTTCCGATACACCACTGCAAGTTCAAATTATTCCTTGGACCTTCACATTGACGAAGAAACACAGAAATCGCATCGGAATTAAATACAAAAGGCACAATGCCGCCTTAATTACAAGAATAGAGACTCTTCTTACTGTCGGTGCTTTGAGCATTCCCTGTGAGACCAGTAATAGTTTCCGATACACCACTGCAGATTCAATGTATTCCTTGGACCTTCACAGTGACGATGAAACACAGAAATCGCATCGGAATTAAATAGAAAACGCAAAATGCCGCCTTAAGTACAAGAATAGAGACACTTCTTACAGTCGGAGCTTTGAGCATTGCCTCTGAAAGCAGTATTAGTCTCCGATACACCACTGCAGGCTCAAGGTATTCCTTGGACCTTCACATTGACTATGAAACACAGAAATCGCATCGGATTTAAATACAAAAGGCACAATTCCGCCTTAAGTACAAGAATAGAGACTGTTCTTACAGTCGGTGCTTTGAGCACTCCCTGTGAGACCAAAATTAGTTTCCGATACACCACTGCATTTTCAATGTATACCTTGGAACATCAAGTAGACGATGACACACAGAAATCGCATTGGAATTAAATACAAAAGGCACAATGCCGGCTTAAGTACAAGAATACAGACTCTTCTTACAGTCGGTGCTTTGAGCATTCCCTGTGAGACCAGTATTAGTTTCCGATACACCACTGCAGGCTCAATGTATTCCCTGGACATACACAATGACGATGAAACACCGAAATTACATCGGAATTAAATACAAAAGACAGAATGCCGCCTTAATGCAAGATGAGTAAGACTTCTTAGAGTCCATTCTTTTATCCTTTCCTGTGACACCAGTATTAGTTTCCGATACACCACTGCAGGTTCAATGTATTCCTTGGACCTTCACATTGATGATGAAACACAGAAATCGCATCGGAATTAATTACAAAAGTCACAATGCCTCCTTAATTACAAGAATAGAGACTCTTCTTACAGTCGGTGCTTCGAGCATTCCCTGTGAGGCCAGTAATAGTTTCCGATACACCACTGCAGGTTCAAAGTATTCCTTGGACCTTCACATTGACGATGAAACAGAGAAATCGCATCGGTATTAAATACAAAAGGCACAATGCCGCCTGAAGTACAAGAATAGAGACTCTTCTTACAGTCGGTGCTTTGAGCATTCCCTCTGAGAGCAGTATTAGTTTCCGATACACCACTGCAGGTTCAATCTATTCCTTGGACCTTCACATTGACGATGAAACACATAAATCGCATCGGAACTAAATACAAAAGGCACAATGCAGCCGTAATTACAAGAATAGGGACTCTTCTTACAGTCGGTGCTTGAGCATTCCCTGTGAGACCAGTAATAGTTTCCGATACACCACTGCAGGTTCAATGAATTCCTTGGACATTCACATTGACGATGAAACACAGAAATCGCATCGGAACTAAATACAAAAGGCACAATGCCGCCTTAATTATAAGAATAGAGTCTCTTCTTACAGTCGGTGCTTTGAGCATTCCCTGTGAGGCCAGTAATAGTTTCCGATACACCACTGCAGGTCAATGTATTCCTTGTACCTTGACATTGACTATTAAACACAGAAATCGCATCGGAATTAAATACGAAAGGCAGAATGCCCCCTTAAGTACAAGAATAGTGACTCTTCTTACAGCCGGTGCTTTGAGCTTTCCCTGTGAGACCAGTATTAGTTTCCGATACACCACTGCAGGTTCAATGTATTCCCTGGACATACACAATGACGATTAAACTCTGAAATTACATCGGAATTAAATACAAAAGACACAATGCCGCCTTAATGCAAGAAGAGTGAGACTTCTTAGAGTCCATTCTTTGAACCTTTCCTGTGAGACCAGTATTAGTTTCCGATACACCACTGCATGTTCAATATATTCCTTGGACCTTCACATTGACAAAGAAACACAGAAATTGCATCGGAATTAAATACAAAAGACACAATGCCGCCTTATTTACAAGAATAGAGACCCTTCTTACAGTCGGTGCTTTGAGCATTCCCTGTGCGATCAGTAATAGTTTCCGATACACCACTGCAGATTCAATGTATTCCTTGGACCTTCACAGTGACGATGAAACACAGAAATCGCAACCGAATTAAATAGAAAAGGCTAAATGCCGCCTTAAGTACAAGAATAGAGACACTTCTTACTGTCGGTGCTTTGAGCATTGCTTCTGAAAGCAGTATTAGTCTCCGATACACCACTGCAGGCTCAAGGTATTCCTTGGACCTTCACATTGATGATGAAACACAGAAATCGCATCGGAATTAAATACAAAAGGCACAATGCCGCCTTAATTACAAGAATAGAGACTCCTCTTACAGTCGGTGCTTTGAGCATTCCCTGTGAGACCAGTATTAGTTTCCGATACACCACTGCAGGTTCAATGTGTTCCTTGGACCTTCACATTGACGATGAATCACAGAAATCGCATCGGAACTAAATACAAAAGGCACAATGCCGCCTTAATTAGAAGAATAGAGACTCTTCTTATAGTCGGTGCTTTGAGCATTCCCTGTGAGGCCAGTAATAGTTTCCGATACACCACTGCAGGTTCAAAGTATTCCTTGGACCTTCACATTGACGATGAAACAGAGAAATCGCATCGGAATTAAATACAAAATGCACAATGCCGCCTGAAGTACAAGAATAGAGACTCTTCTTACAGTCGGTGCTTTGAGCATTCCCTCTGAGAGCAGTATTAGATTCCGATACACCACTGCACGTTCATGGTATTCCTTGGACCTTCACATTGACTATGAAACACAGAAATCGCATCGGAATTAAATACAAAAGGCACAATGCCGCCTTAAATACAAGAATAGAGACTCTTCTAACAGTCGGTGCTTTGAGCACTCCCTGTGAGACCAGTATTAGTTTCCGATACACCACTGCAGGTTCAATGTATTCCTTGGACATACACATTGACGATGAAATACTGAAATTATATCGGAATTAAATACAAAAGGCACAATGCCGCCTTAAGTGCTAGAGGAGTGAGACTTCTTAGTGTCTGTTCCTTGATCCTTTCCTGTGAGACCAGTATTAGTTTCCGATACACCACTGCAGGTTCAATGTATTCCCTGGATATACACAATGAAGATGAATCACTGAAATTACATCGGAATTAAATACAAAAGACACAATGCCGCCCATAATGCAAGAAGAGTGAGACTTCTTAGAGTCCATTCTTTGAAACATTCCTGTGAGACCAGTATTAGTTTCCGATGCACCACTGCATGTTCAATATATTCCTTGGACCTTCACATTGACGATGAAACACAGAAATCGCATCGGAACTGAAGACAAAAGGCACAAAGCCGACTTAAGTACAAGAATAAAGACTCCTCTTACAGTCGGTGTTTTGAGCATTTCGTGTGAGACCAGTACTAGTTTCCGATACACCACTGCAGGTTCAATGTATTCCCTGGACATACACAATGACGATGAAACACTGAAATTACATCGGAATTAAATACAAAAGACACAATGCCGCCTTAATGCAAGAAGAGTGAGACTTCTTAGAGTCCATTCTTTGAACCTTTCCTGTGATAGCAGTATTAGTTTCCGATACACCACTGCATGTTCAATATATTACTTGGACCTTCACATTGACGAAGAAACACAGAAATCGCATCGGAAATTAGTACAAAAGGCACAATGCCGCCTTAATTACAAGAATAGAGACTCTTCTTACAGTCGGTGCTTTGAGCATTCCCTGTGAGACCAGTAATAGTCTCCGATACACCACTGCAGATTCAATGTATTCCTTTGACCTTCACAGTGACGATGAAACACAGAAATCGCATCGGAATTAAATAGAAAGGGCAAAATGCCGCCTTAAGTACAAGAATAGAGACACTTCTTACAGTCGGTGCTTTGAGCATTGCCTCTGAAAACAGTATTAGTCTCCGATACACCACTGCAGGCTCAAGGTATTCCTTGGACCTTCACATTGACTATGAAACACAGAAATCGCATCGGATTTAAATACAAAAGGCACAATACCGCCTTAAGTACAAGAATAGAGACTGTTCTTACAGTCGGTGCTTTGAGCTCTCCCTGTGAGCCCAAAATTAGTTTCCGATACACCACTGCAGGTTCAATGTATTCCTTGGAACATCAAGTTGACGATGAAACACAGAAATCGCATCGGATTTAAATACAAAAGGCACAATGCCGGCTTAAGTACAAGAATACAGACTCTTCTTACAGTCGGTGCTTTGAGCATTCCCTGTGAGACCAGTATTAGTTTCCGATACACAACTGAAGGTTCAGTGTATTCCTTGGACCTTCACATTGACGATGAAACACAGAAATCGCATCGGAATTAAATACAAAAGGCACAATGCTGCCTTAAGTACAAGAGTAGGGATTCATCTTACAGTTGGTGCTTTGAGCATTCCCTTTGAGACCAGTATTAGTTTCCGATACACCACTGCAGGTTCAATGTATTCCTTGGAACATCAAGTTGACGATGAAACACAGAAATCGCATCGGAATTAAATACAAAAGGCACAATGCCGGCTTAAGTACAAGAATACAGACTCTTCTTACAGTCGGTGCTTGAGCATTCCCTGTGAGACCAGTAATAGTTTCCGATACACAACTGAAGGTTCAGTGTATTCCTTGGACCTTCACATTGACTATGAAACACAGAAATCGCATCGGATTTAAATACAAAAGGCACAATACCGCCTTAAGTACAAGAATAGAGACTGTTCTTACAGTCGGTGCTTTGAGCTCTCCCTGTGAGCCCAAAATTAGTTTCCGATACACCACTGCAGGTTCAATGTATTCCTTGGAACATCAAGTTGACGATGAAACACAGAAATCGCATCGGATTTAAATACAAAAGGCACAATGCCGGCTTAAGTACAAGAATACAGACTCTTCTTACAGTCGGTGCTTTGAGCATTCCCTGTGAGACCAGTATTAGTTTCCGATACACAACTGAAGGTTCAGTGTATTCCTTGGACCTTCACATTGACGATGAAACACAGAAATCGCATCGGAATTAAATACAAAAGGCACAATGCTGCCTTAAGTACAAGAGTAGGGATTCATCTTACAGTTGGTGCTTTGAGCACTCCCTGTGATACCAGTATTAGTTTCCGATACACCACTGCAGGTTCAATGTATTCCTTGGACATACACATTGACGATGAAATACTGAAATTATATCAAAATTAAATACAAAAGGCACAATGCCGCCTTAAGTGCTAGAGGAGTGATACTTCTTAGTGTCTGTTCCTTGATCCTTTCCTGTGAGACCAGTATTAGTTTCCGATACACCACTGCAGGTTCAATCTATTCCTTGGACCTTCACATTGACGATGATACACAGAAATCGCATCGGAACTAAATACAAAAGGCACAATGCAGCCTTAATTACAAGAATAGAGACTCTTCTTACAGTCGGTGCTTGAGCATTCCCTGTGAGACCAGTAATAGTTTCCGATACACCACTGCAGGTTCAATGTATTCCTTGGTCCTTCACATTGACGATGAAACACAGAAATCGAATCGGAATTAAATACAAAAGGCACAATGCCGCCTTAAGTACAAGAATAGAGACACTTCTCTCAGTCGGTGCTTTAAGCATTGCCTCTGAGACCTGTATTAGTTTCCGATACACCACTGCAGGTTCAAAGTATTCCTTGGACCTTCACATTGACTATGAAACACAGAAATCGCATCGGAATTAAATACAAAAGGCACAATGCCGCCTTAAGTACAAGAATAGAGACACTTCTTACAGTCGGAGCTTTGAGCATTCCCTCTGAGAGCAGTATTAGTTTCCGATACACCACTGCAGGTTCAAAGTAGTCCTTGGACCTTCATATTGACTATGAAACACAGAAATCGCATCGGAATTAAATACAAAAGGCACAATGCCGCCTTAAATACAAGAATAGAGACTCTTCTAACAGTCGGTGCTTTGAGCACTCCCTGTGAGACCAGTATTAGTTTCCGATACACCACTGCAGGTTCAATGTATTCCTTGGACATACACATTGACGATGAAATACTGAAATTATATCGGAATTAAATACAAAAGGCACAATGCCGCCTTAAGTGCTAGAGGAGTGAGACTTCTTAGTGTCTGTTCCTTGATCCTTTCCTGTGAGACCAGTATTAGTTTCCGATACACCACTGCAGGTTCAATGTATTCCCTGGATATACACAATGAAGATGAATCACTGAAATTACATCGGAATTAAATACAAAAGACACAATGCCGCCCATAATGCAAGAAGAGTGAGACTTCTTAGAGTCCATTCTTTGAAACATTCCTGTGAGACCAGTATTAGTTTCCGATGCACCACTGCATGTTCAATATATTCCTTGGACCTTCACATTGACGATGAAACACAGAAATCGCATCGGAACTAAAGACAAAAGGCACAAAGCCGACTTAAGTACAAGAATAAAGACTCCTCTTACAGTCGGTGTTTTGAGCATTTCGTGTGAGACCAGTACTAGTTTCCGATACACCACTGCAGGTTCAATGTATTCCCTGGACATACACAATGACGATGAAACACTGAAATTACATCGGAATTAAATACAAAAGACACAATGCCGCCTTAATGCAAGAAGAGTGAGACTTCTTAGAGTCCATTCTTTGAACCTTTCCTGTGATAGCAGTATTAGTTTCCGATACACCACTGCATGTTCAATATATTACTTGGACCTTCACATTGACGAAGAAACACAGAAATCGCATCGGAAATTAGTACAAAAGGCACAATGCCGCCTTAATTACAAGAATAGAGACTCTTCTTACAGTCGGTGCTTTGAGCATTCCCTGTGAGACCAGTAATAGTCTCCGATACACCACTGCAGATTCAATGTATTCCTTTGACCTTCACAGTGACGATGAAACACAGAAATCGCATCGGAATTAAATAGAAAGGGCAAAATGCCGCCTTAAGTACAAGAATAGAGACACTTCTTACAGTCGGTGCTTTGAGCATTGCCTCTGAAAACAGTATTAGTCTCCGATACACCACTGCAGGCTCAAGGTATTCCTTGGACCTTCACATTGACTATGAAACACAGAAATCGCATCGGATTTAAATACAAAAGGCACAATACCGCCTTAAGTACAAGAATAGAGACTGTTCTTACA
This sequence comes from Schistocerca americana, assembly GCF_021461395.2. Taxonomy (NCBI): domain Eukaryota; kingdom Metazoa; phylum Arthropoda; class Insecta; order Orthoptera; family Acrididae; genus Schistocerca; species Schistocerca americana. The sequence continues at coordinate 625,372,292 of NC_060124.1, read as the reverse complement.
GTCGGTGCTTTGAGCTCTCCCTGTGAGCCCAAAATTAGTTTCCGATACACCACTGCAGGTTCAATGTATTCCTTGGAACATCAAGTTGACGATGAAACACAGAAATCGCATCGGATTTAAATACAAAAGGCACAATGCCGGCTTAAGTACAAGAATACAGACTCTTCTTACAGTCGGTGCTTTGAGCATTCCCTGTGAGACCAGTATTAGTTTCCGATACACAACTGAAGGTTCAGTGTATTCCTTGGACCTTCACATTGACGATGAAACACAGAAATCGCATCGGAATTAAATACAAAAGGCACAATGCTGCCTTAAGTACAAGAGTAGGGATTCATCTTACAGTTGGTGCTTTGAGCATTCCCTTTGAGACCAGTATTAGTTTCCGATACACCACTGCAGGTTCAATGTATTCCTTGGACATACACATTGACGATGAAATACTGAAATTATATCAAAATTAAATACAAAAGGCACAATGCCGCCTTAAGTGCTAGAGGAGTGATACTTCTTAGTGTCTGTTCCTTGATCCTTTCCTGTGAGACCAGTATTAGTTTCCGATACACCACTGCAGGTTCAATCTATTCCTTGGACCTTCACATTGACGATGATACACAGAAATCGCATCGGAACTAAATACAAAAGGCACAATGCAGCCTTAATTACAAGAATAGAGACTCTTCTTACAGTCGGTGCTTGAGCATTCCCTGTGAGACCAGTAATAGTTTCCGATACACCACTGCAGGTTCAATGTATTCCTTGGTCCTTCACATTGACGATGAAACACAGAAATCGAATCGGAATTAAATACAAAAGGCACAATGCCGCCTTAAGTACAAGAATAGAGACACTTCTCTCAGTCGGTGCTTTAAGCATTGCCTCTGAGACCTGTATTAGTTTCCGATACACCACTGCAGGTTCAAAGTATTCCTTGGACCTTCACATTGACTATGAAACACAGAAATCGCATCGGAATTAAATACAAAAGGCACAATGCCGCCTTAAGTACAAGAATAGAGACACTTCTTACAGTCGGAGCTTTGAGCATTCCCTCTGAGAGCAGTATTAGTTTCCGATACACCACTGCAGGTTCAAAGTAGTCCTTGGACCTTCATATTGACTATGAAACACAGAAATCGCATCGGAATTAAATACAAAAGGCACAATGCCGCCCTAAGTAAAAGAATAGAGACTCTTCTTACAGTCGGTGCTTTGAACATTCCCTGTGAGACCAGTATTAGTTTCCGATACACCACTGCAGGTTCAATGTATTCCCTGGACATACACAATGACGATGAATCACTAAAATTACATCGGAATTAAATACAAAAGGCACAATGCCGCCTTAAGTACAAGAATAGGGACACTTCTTACAGTCGGTGCTTTGAGCATTCCCTGTGAGACCAGTAATAGTTTCCGATACACCACTGCAGATTCAATGTATTTCTTGGACCTTCAAAGTGACGATGAAACACAGAAATCGCATCGGAATTAAATAGAAAAGGCAAAATGCCGCCTTAAGTACAAGAATAGGGACACTTCTTACAGTCGGTGCATTGAGCATTCCCTGTGAGACCAGTAATAGTTTCCGATACACCACTGCAGATTCAATGTATTTCTTGGACCTTCACAGTGACGCTGAAACACAGAAATCGCATCGGAATTAAATAGAAAAGGCAAAATGCCGCCTTAAGTACAAGATTAGGGACACTTCTTACAGTCGGTGCTTTGAGCATTGCCTCTGAGAGCAGTATTAGCTTCCGATACACCACTGCAGGTTCAAGGTATTCCTTGGACCTTCACATTGACTATGAAACACAGAAATCGCATCGGATTTAAATACAAAAGGCACAATGCCGCCTTAAGTACAAGAATAGGGACTCTTCTTACAGTCGGTGCTTTGAGCACTCCCTCTGAGAGCAGTATTAGTTTCCGATTCACCACTGCAGGTTCAAGGTATTTCTTCGACCTTCACATTGACAATGAAACACAGAAATCGCATCGGAATTAAATACAAAAGGCACAATGCCGCCTTAAGTACAAGAATAGAGACTCTTCTTACAGCCGGTGCTTTGAGCTTTCCGTATGAGACCAGTATTAGTTTCCGATACACCGCTGCAGGTTCAGTGTATGCCTTGGACCTTCACATTGACGATGAATCACAGAAATCGCATCAGAATTAAATAAAAAAGGCACAATGCCGCCTTAAGTACAAGAATAGAGACTCTTCTAACAGTCGGTGCTTTGAGCACTCCCTGTGAGACCAGTATTAGTTTCCGATACACCACTGCGGTTTCAATGTATTCCTTGGACCTTCACATTGACGTTGAAACACAGAAATCGCAGCGGAATTAAATACAAAAGGCAGAATGCCGCCTTAAGTACAAGAATAGAGATTCTTCTCACAGTCGGTGCTTTGAGCATTCCCTGTGAGACTAGTATTAGTTTCCGATACACCACTGCAGTCTCAATGTATTCCTTGGACACACACATTGACGATGAAACACTGAAATTACATCGGAATTAAATACAAAAGGCACAATGCCGCCTTAAGTGCAAGAAGAGTGAGACTTCTTAGAGTCTGTGCCTTGATGCTTTCCTGTGCGACCAGTATTAGTTTCCGATACACCACTGCAGGTTCAATGTATTTCTTGGACCCTCACATTGACGATGAAACTCAGAAATCGCATCGCAATTAAATACAAAAGGCCCAATGCCTACTTAAGTACGTGAATAGAGACTCTTCTTACAGTCGGTGCTTAGAACGTTCCCTGTGAGACCAGTATTAGTTTCCGATACACCACTGCAGGTTCAATGAATTTCTTGGATCTTCACATTGACGATGAAACACAGAAATCGCATCGAAATTGAATACAAAAGGCACAATGCCGCCTTAAGTCCAGGAGTAGAGACCCTTCTTACAGTCGGTGCTTTGAATATTCCCTGTGAGACCAGTATTAATTTCCGATAAACCACTGCAGCTTCAATGTATTCCTTGTCATACACATTGACGATGAAACACTGAAATTACATCGGAATTAAATACAAAAGGCACAATGCCGCCTTAAGTGCAAGAATAGAGACTCTTCTTACAGGCGGTGTTTTGAGCATTCCCTGTGAGACCAGAATTAGTTTCCGATACACAACTGCAGGTTCAGTGTATTCCTTGCACCTTCATATTCACAATGAAACACAGAAATCGCATCGGAATTAATTACAAAAACACAATGCCGCCTTAAGTACAAGAATAGAGATTCTTGTTATAGTCGGTGCTTAGAGCATTCCCTGTGAGACCAGTATTTGTTTCCGATACACCACTGCAGGTTCAATGTATTCCTTGGACCTTCACATTGACGATGAAACACAGAAATCGCATCGGAATAAAATACAAAATGCACAATGCCGACTTAAGTACATGAATAGAGACTCTTCTTACTGTCGGTGCTTTGAGCGTTCCCTGTGAGACCTGTATTAGTTTCCGATACACCACTGCAGGTTCAATGTATTGCATGGAGCTTCAAATTGACGATGAAACACAGAAATCGCATCGGAATAAAATCAAAAGGCACAATGCCTTCTTTAGTACAAGAATACAGACTCTTCTTACAGTCAGTGCTTTGAGCATTCCCTGTGAGACCAGTATTAATTTCCGATACACCACTGCAGGTTCAATGTATTCCTTGGAACATCAAGTTGACGATGAAACACAGAAATCGCATCGGAATTAAATACAAAGGGCTCAAGGCCGCCTTAAGAACAAGAATAGAGACTCTTCTTACAGTCGGTGCTTTAAGCATTCCCTGTGAGACCAGTATTAGTTTCCGATACACCACTGCAGGTTCAAAGCATTCCTTGTATCTTCGCATTGACTATGAAACACAGAAATCGACGCGGAATTAAATGCAAAAGGCACAATGCCGCCTTAAGTACAAGAATAGAAACTCTTCTTAAAGTCGGTGTTTTGAGCATTCCCTGTGAGACCAGTATTAGTTTCCGATACACCACTGCAGGTTCAATGTATTTCTTGGACCTTCACATTGACGATGAAACACAGAAATCGCATCGGAATTAAATACAAAAGGCACAATGCCGCCTTAAGTACAAGAATTGAGACACCTCTTACAGTCGGTTCTTTGAGCATTGCCTCTGAGAGCAGTATTAGTTGCCGATACTCCACTGCAGGTTCAAGGTATTCCTTGGACCTTCACATTGACTATGAAACACAGAAATCGCATCGGAATTAAATACAAAAGGCACAAGGCCGCCTTAAGTACAAGAATAGAGACTCTTCTTAAACTCGTTGCTTTGAGCATTCCCTGTGAGACCAGTATTAGATCCCGATACACCACTGCAGGTTCAAAGTATTCCTTGGACCTTCACTGTGACTATGAAACACAGAAATCGCATCGGAATTAAATACAAAGGGCACAATGCCGCCTTAAGTACAAGAATAGAGACACTTCTTACAGTCGGTGCTTTGAGCATTCCCTCTGAGAGCAGTATTAGTTTCCGATATACCACTGCAGGTTCAAAGTATTCCTTGGAACTTCGCATTGACTAAGAAACAGAGAAATCGCATCGGAATTAAATACAAAAGGCACAATGCCGCCTTAAGTACAAGAATAGAGACTCTTCTTACAGTCGGTGCTTTGAGCATTCCCTGTGAGACCAGTATTAGTTTCCGTTACACCGCTGCAGGTTCAATGTATTCCTTGGACATACACAATGACGATGAAACACTGAAACTACATCGGTATTAAATACAAAAGACAGAATGCGGCCTTAATGCAAGAAGAGTAAGACTTCTTAGAGTCCATTCTTTGATCCTTTCCTGTGAGACCAGTATTAGTTTCCGATACACCACTGCAGGTTCAATGTATTCCTTGGACCTTCACATTGAAGATGAAACACACAAATCGCATCGGAATCAAATACAAAAGGCACAATGCCGGCTTAAGTACAAAAATAGAGACTCCTCTTACAGTTCGTGCTTTGAGCATTCCCTGTGAGACCAGTATTAGTTTCCGATACACCGCTGCAGGTTCAATGTCTCCTTTGACTTTCACTTTGACGATGAAACACAGAAATCGCATCGGAATTAAATACAAACTGCACAATGCCGCCTTAAGTACAAGAAAAGAGAAACTTCTTACAGTCGGTGCTTTGAGCATTCCCTCTGAGAGCAGTATTAGTTTCCGATACAAAACTGCAGTTTCTAAGTATTCCTTGGACCTTCACATTGACTATGAAACACAGAAATCGACGCGGAATTAAATGCAAAAGGCACAATGCCGCCTTAAGTACAAGAATAGAGACTCTTCTTACAGTGGGTGCTTTGAGCATTCCCTGTGAGACCAGTATTAGTTTCCGATACACCGCTGCAGGTTCAATGTATTCCTTGTACATACACAATGACGATGAAACACTGAAATTACATCGGTATTAAATACAAAAGACACAATGATGCCTTAATGCAAGAAGAGTGAGACTTCTTAGAGTCCATTCTTTGATCCTTTCCAGTGAGACCAGTATTAGTTTCCGATACACCACTGCAGATTCAATGTATTCCTTGGACATCCACATTGACGATGAAACCCAGAAATCACATCGGAATTAAATATAAAAGGCACAATGCCGCCTTAATTACAAGAATAGAGACTCTTCTTACAGTCGGTGCTTTGAGCATTCCCTGTGAGACCAGTATTAGTTTCCGATACAACACTGCAGGTTCAATGTATTCCTTGGACCTTCACATTGACAATGAAACACAGAAGTCGCATCGGAATAAAATACAAAAGGCACAATGCCGCCTTAAGTACAAGAATAGTGACACTTCTTACAGTCGGTGTTTTGAGCATTCCCTCTGAGAACAGTATTAGTTTCCGATACACCACTGCAGGTTCAATGTATTCCTTGGACCTTCACATTGACGATGAAACACAGAAATTTCATCGGAATTAAATACAAAAGACAGAATGCCGCCTTAATGCAAGAAGAGTGAGACTTCTTAGAGTCCATTCTTTGATCCTTTCCTGTGAGACCAGTATTAGTTTCCGATACACCACTGCAGGTTCAATGTATTGCATGGAGCTTCAAATTGACGATGAAACACAGAAATCGCATCGGAATTAAATACAAAAGGCACAATGCCTTCTTTAGTACAAGAATACAGACTCTTCTTACAGTCAGTGCTTTGAGCATTCCCTGTGAGACCAGTATTAGTTTCCGATACACCACTGCAGGTTTAATGTATTCCTTGGACGTACACAATGACGATGAAACACTGAAATTACCACGGAATTAAATACAAAAGACAGAATGCCTCCTTAATGCAAGCAGAGTAAGACTTCTTAGAGTCCATTCTTTGATCCTCTCCTGTGAGACCAGTATTAATTTCCGATACACCACTGCAGGTTCAATGTATTCCTTGGAACATCAAGTTGACGATGAAACAAAGAAATCGCATCGGAATTAAATACAAAGGGCACAAGGCCGCCTTAAGTTCAAGAATAGAGACTCTTCTTACAGTCGGTGCTTTAAGCATTCCCTGTGAGACCAGTATTAGTTTCCGATACACCACTGCAGGTTCATAGTATTCCTTGGACCTTCGCATTGACTATGAAACACAGAAATCGACGCGGAATTAAATGCAAAAGGCACAATGCCGCCTTAAGTACAAGAATAGAGACTCTTCTTAAAGTCGGTGTTTTGAGCATTCCCTGTGAGACCAGTATTAGTTTCCGATACACCACTGCAGGTTCAATGTATTTCTTGGACCTTCACATTGACGATGAAACACAGAAATCGCATCGGAATTAAATACAAAAGGCACAATGCCGCCTTAAGTACAAGAATAGAGACACCTCTTACAGTCGGTTCTTTGAGCATTGCCTCTGAGAGCTGTATTAGTTGCCGATACTCCACTGCAGGTTCAAGGTATTCCTTGGACCTTCACATTGACTATGAAACACAGAAATCGCATCGGAATTAAATACAAAAGGCACAAGGCCGCCTTAAGTACAATAATAGAAACTCTTCTTACATTCGTTGCTTTGAGCATTGCCTGTGAGACCAGTATTAGATCCCGATACAATACTGCAGGTTCAAAGTATTCCTTGGACCTTCACTGTGACTATGAAACACAGAAATCGCATCGGAATTAAATACAAAGGGCACAATGCCGCCTTAAGTACAAGAATAGAGACACTTCTTACAGTCGGTGCTTTGAGCATTCCCTCTGAGAGCAGTATTAGTTTCCGATATACCACTGCAGGTTCAAAGTATTCCTTGGAACTTCACATTGACTATGAAACAGAGAAATCGCATCGGAATTAAATACAAAAGGCACAATGCCGCCATAAGTACAAGAATAGAGACTCTTCTTACAGACGGTGCTTTGAGCATTCCCTGTGAGACCAGTATTAGTTTCCGATACACCGCTGCAGGTTCAATGTATTCCTTGGACATACACAATGACGATGAAACACTGATATTACATCGGTATTAAATACAAAAGACAGAATGCCGCCTTAATGCAAGAAGAGTAAGACTTCTTAGAGTCCATTCTTTGATCCTTTCCTGTGAGACCAGTATTAGTTTCCGATACACCACTGCAGGTTCAATGTATTCCTTGGACCTTCACATTGAAGATGAAACACAGAAATCGCATCGGAATCAAATACAAAAGGCACAAAGCCGGCTTAAGTACAAGAATAGAGACTTTTCTTACAGTTCGTGCTTTGAGCATTCCCTGAGAGACCAGTATTAGTTTCCGATACACCGCTGCAGGTTTAATGTCCCCTTTGACTTTCACATTGACGATGAAACACAGAAATCGCATCGGAATTAAATGCAAAGGGCATAATGCCGACTTAAGTACAAGAATAGAGACACTTCTTACAGTCGGTGCTTTGAGCATTCCCTCTGAGAGCAGTATTAGTTTCCGATACACCACTGCAGGTTCAAAGTATTCCTTGGACCTTCACATTGACTATGAAACACAGAAATCGCATCGGAATTAAATACAAAAGGCACAATGCCGCCTTAAGTACAAGAATAGAGACACTTCTTACAGTCGGTGCTTTGAGCATTCCCTCTGAGAGCAGTATTAGTTTCCGATACACCGTTGCAGGTTCAATGTATTCCTTGGACATACACAATGACGATAAAACACTGAAATTACATCGGAATTAAATACAAAAGACACAATGATGCCTTAATGCAAGAAGAGTGAGAATTCTTAGAGACCATTCTTTGGTCCTTTCCAGTGAGACAAGTATTAGTTTCCGATACACCACTGCAGATTCAATGTATTCCTTGGACTTTCACATTGACGATGAAGCACAGAAATCGCATCGGAATTAAATACAAAAGGCACAAGGCCGCCTTAAGTAAAACAATAGAGACTCTTCTTACAGTTGGTACTTTGAGCATTCCCTGTGAGTCCAGTATTAGTTTTCGATTCAACACTGCAGGTTCAAAGTATTCCTTGGACCTTCACATTGACTATGAAACACAGAAATCGCATCGGAATTAAATACAAAAGGCACAATGCCGGCTTAAGTACAAGAATAGAGACTCTTCTTACAGTTAGTGCTTTGAGCATTCCCTGTGAGACCAGTATTACTTTCCGATACACCACTGCAGGTTCAATGTATTCCTTGGACTTTCACATTGACGATGAAGCACAGAAATCGCATCGGAATTAAATACAAGAAGCACAATGCCGCGTAAAGTACAAGATCAGAGACTCTTCTACAGTCTGTGCCTTGAAAACTCCCTGTGAGACCAGTATTAGTTTCCGATACACCACTGGAGGTTCCATGTATTCCTTGGATATACACATTGACGATGAAACACTGAAATTACATCGAAATTAAATACAAAAGCCACAATGCCGCCTTAAGTGCAAGAAGAGTGAGACTTCTTAGAGTCTGTGCTTTGATCCTCTCCTGTGAGGCCAGTATTAGTTTCCGATACACCACTGCAGGTTCAATGTATTCCTTGGACCTTCACATTGACAATGAAACACAGAAGTCGCATCGGAATTAAATACAAAAAGCACAATGCCGCCTTAAGTACAACAATAGAGAATCTTCTTACAGTCGGTGTTTTGAGCATTCCCTGTGAGACCAGTATTAGTTTCCGATACACCACTGCAGGTTCAATGTATTCCTTGGAACTTCAAGTTGACGATGAAACACAGAAATCGCATCGGAATTAAATACAAAAGGCCACAATGACGCCTTAAGTACAAGAATAGAGAATCTTCTTACAGTCTTTGCTTTGAGCATTCACTGTGAGACCAGTATTAGTTTCCGATACACCACTGCAGGTTCAATGCAATCCTTGGACCTTCACATTGACGATGAAACACAGAAATTACATCGGAATTAAATACAAAAGACAGAATCCCGCCTTAATGCAAGAAGAGTGAGACTTCTTAGAGTCCATTCTTTGATCCTTTCCTGTGAGACCAGTATTAGTTTCCGATACACCACTGAAGGTTCAATGTATTCCTTGGACCTTCACATTGAAGATGAAACACAGAAATCGCATCGGAATTAAATACAAAAGGCCCAAGGCCGCCTTAAGTACAAGAATAGAGACTCTTCTTACAGTCGGTGTTTTGAGCATTCCCTGTGAGACCAGTATTAGTTTCCGATACACCACTGCAGGTTCAATGTATTCCTTGGACCTTCACATTGACAATGAAACATGGATATCGAATCGGAATTAAATACAAAAGGCACAATGCCGCCTTAAGTGCAAGAATAGAGACACTTCTTACAGTCGGTGCTTTGAGCATTGCCTCTGAGAGCAGTATTAGTTTCCGATACACCACTGCAGGTTCAAGGTATTCCTTGGACCTTCACATTGACTATGAAACACAAAAATTGCATCGGAATTAAATACAAAAGGCCCAAGGCCGCCTTAAGTACAAGAATAGAGACTCTTCTTACAGTCGGTGCTTTGAGCATTCCCTGTGAGACCAGTATTAGTTTCCAATACACCACTGCATGTTCAAAGTATTCCTTGGACCTTCACATTGACTATGAAACACAGAAATAGCATCGGAATTAAATACAAAAGGCACAATGCCGACTTACGTCCAAGAATAGAGGCTCTTCTTACAGTTGGTGCTATGAGCATTCCCTGTGAGACCAGTATTAGTTTTCGATACATCACTGCAGGTTCAATGTATTCCCTGGACATTCACATTGACGATGAAACACAGAAATCGCATCGGAATTAAATACAAAAGGCACAATGCCGCCTTAAGTACAGGAATAGAGACTCTTCTTATAGTCGGTGCTTTGAGCATTCCCTGTGAGACCAGTATTAGTTTCCGATACACCACTGCAGGTTCAATGTATTCCTTGGACATACACAATGACGATGAAACACTGAAATTACATCGCAATTAAATACAAAGGGCACAATGCCGCCTTAAGTACAAGAATAGAAACACTTCTTACAGTCGGTGCTTTGAGCATTCCCTCTGAGAGCAGTATTAGTTTCCGATACACCACTGCAGGTTCAAAGTATTCCTTGGACCTTCACATTGACTATGAAATACAGAAATCGCATCAGAATTAAATACAAAAGGCACAATGCCGGCTTAAGTACAAAAATAGAGACTCCTCTTACAGTTCGTGCTTTGAGCATTCCCTGTGAGACCAGTATTAGTTTCCGATACACCGCTGCAGGTTCAATGTCTCCTTTGACTTTCACATTGACGATGAAACACAGAAATCGCATCGGAATTAAATACAAAGGGCACAATGCCGCCTTAAGTACAAGAAAAGAGAAACTTCTTACAGTCGGTGCTTTGAGCATTCCCTCTGAGAGCAGTATTAGTTTCCGATACACCACTGCAGTTTCTAAGTATTCCTTGGACCTTCACATTGACTATGAAACACAGAAATCGCATCGAAATTAAATACAAAAGGCACAATGCCGCCTTAAGTACAAGAATAGAGACTCTTCTTACAGTGGGTGCTTTGAGCATTCCCTGTGAGACCAGTATTAGTTTCCGATACACCGCTGCAGGTTCAATGTATTCCTTGTACATACACAATGACGATGAAACACTGAAATTACATCGGTATTAAACACAAAAGACACAATGATGCCTTAATGCAAGAAGAGTGAGACTTCTTAGAGTCCATTCTTTGATCCTTTCCAGTGAGACCAGTATTAGTTTCCGATACACCACTGCAGATTCAATGTATTCCTTGGACCTCCACATTGACGATGAAACCCAGAAATCGCATCGGAATTAAATATAAAAGGCACAATGCCGCCTTAATTACAAGAATAGAGGCTCTTCTCACAGTCGGTGCTTTGAGCATTCCCTGTGAGACCAGTATTAGTTTCCGATACAACACTGCAGGTTCAATGTATTCCTTGGACCTTCACATTGACAATGAAACACAGAAGTCGCATCGTAATAAAATACAAAAGGCACAATGCCGCCTTAAGTACAAGAATAGTGACACTTCTTACAGTCGGTGTTTTGAGCATTCCCTCTGAGAGCAGTATTAGTTTCCGATACACCACTTCAGGTTCAAGGTATTCCTTGGACCTTCACATTGATATGAAACACAGAAATCGCATCGGAATTAAATACAAAAGGCACAAGGCCGCCTTAAGTAAAAGAATAGAGACTCTTCTAACAGTTGTTACTTTGAGCATTCCCTGTGAGTCCAGTATTAGTTTTCGATACAACACTGCAGGTTCAAAGTATTCCTTGGACCTTCACATTGACTATGAAACACAGAAATCGCATCGGAATTAAATACCAAAGGCACAATGCCGGTTTAAGTACAAGAATAGAGACTCTTCATACAGTTAGTGCTTTGAGCATTCCCTGTGAGACCAGCATTACTTTCCGATACACAACTGCAGGTTTAATGTATTCCTTAGACTTTCACATTGAGGATGAAGCACAGAAATCGCATCAGAATTAAATACAAGAAGCACAATGCCGCGTAAAGTACAAGATCAGAGACTCTTCTACAGTCTGTGCCTTGAACACTCCCTGCGAGACCAGTATTAGTTTCCGATACACAACTGCAGTTTCAATGTATTCCTTGGACATACACATTGTCGATGAAACACTGAAATTACATCGAAATTAAATACAAAAGGCACAATGCCGCCTTAAGTGCAAGAAGAGTGAGACTTCTTAGAGTCTGTGCTTTGATCCTCTCCTGTGAGATCAGTATTAGTTTCCGATACACCACTGCAGGTTCAATGTATTCCTTGGACCTTCACATTGACTATGAAATACAGAAATCGCATCGGAATTAAATACAAAAAGCACAAAGCCGCCTTAAGTACAAGAATAGAGATTCTTCTTACAGTCGGTGTTTTGAGCATCCACTGTGAGACCAGTATTAGTTTCCGATACACCACTGCAGGTTCAATGTATTCCTTGGACCTTCACATTGACGATGAAACACAGAAATTACATCGGAATTAAATACAAAAGACAGAATGCCGCCTTAATGCAAGAAGAGTGAGACTTCTTAGAGTCCATTCCTTGATCCTTTCCTGTGTGACCAGTATTAGTTTCCGATACACCACTGCAGTTTCAATGTATTCCTTGGACCTTCACATTGAAGATGAAACACAGAAATCGCATCGGAATTAAATACAAATGGCACAATGCCGCCTTAATTACAAGAATAGAGACTCTTCTTACAGTCGCTGCTTTGAGCATTCCCTGTGAGACCAGTATTAGTTTCCGATACACCACTGCAGGTTCAAGGTATTCCATGGACTTTCACATTGACTATGAAACACGGAAATCGCATCGGAATTAAATACAAAAGGCACAAGGCCGCCTTAAGTACAAGAACAGAGACTCTTTTTACAGTCGGTGCATTGAGCTTTCCCTGTGAGACCAGTATTAGTTTCCGATACATCACTGCAGGTTCAATGTATTCCTTGGACATTCACATTGACGATGAAACACAGAAATCGCATCGGAATTAAATACAAAAGGCACAATGCCGCCTTAAGTACAGGAATAGAGACTCTTCTTATAGTCGGTGCTTTGAGCATTCCCTGTGAGACCAGTATTAGTTACCGATACATCACTGCAGGTTCAATGTATTCCTTGGACATTCACATTTACGATGAAACACAGAAATCGCATCGGAATTAAATACAAGAGGCACAATGCCGCCTTAAGTACAAGAATAGAGACTCTCCTTACAGTTAGTGCTTTGAGCATTCCTTGTGATGCCAGTATTAGTTTGCGATACACCACTGCATGTTCAATGTATTCCTTGGACCTTCACATTGACGATGAAACACAGAAATCGCATCGGAATTAAATACAAGATGCACAATGCCGCTTAAAGTACAAGATCAAAGACTCATCTACAGTCTGTGCCTTGAACACTCCCTGTGAGACCAGTATTAGTTTCCGATACACCACTGAAGATTCAAGTTATTCCTTGGACCTTCACATTGACTATGAAACACAGATATTGCATCGGAATTAAATACAAAAGGCACAAGGCCGCCTTAAGTACAAGAATAGAGACTCTTCTTACAGTTGGTGCTTTGAGGATTCCCTGTGAGCCCAGTATTAGTTTCCGATACACCACTGCAGGTTCAATGTATTCCTTGGACATACACATTGACGATGAAACACTGAAATTACATCGAAATTAAATACAAAAGGCACAATGCCGCCTTAAGTGCAAGAACAGTGAGACTTCTTAGAGTCTGTGCTTTGATCCTTTCCTGTGAGACCAGTATTAGTTTCCGATTCCCCACTGTGGGTTCAATGTATTTCTTGGACATACACATTGACGATGAAACACAGAAATCGCATCGGAATTGAATACAAAAGGCACAATGCCGCCGCAAGTAAGAGAATAGAGACTCTTCATACAGTCGGTGCATTGAGCAGTCCCTGTTAGACCAGTATTAGTTTCCGATAAACCACTGAAGGTTCAATGTATTAATTGGACATACACATTGACGATGAAACACTGAAATTACATCGAAATTAAATACAAAAATCACAATGCCGCCTTAAGTGCAAGAAGAGTGAGACTTCTTAGAGTCTGTGCTTTGATCCTTTCCTGTGAGACCAGTATTAGTTTCCGATTCCCCACTGTGGGTTCAATGTATTCCTTGGACATACACATTGACGATGAAACACAGAAATCGCATCGGAATTAAGTACAAAAGGCAAAAGGCCGCCTTAAGTACAAGAATAGAGACTCTTCTTACAGTTGGTGCTTTGAGCATTCCCTGTGAGACCAGTATTAGTTTCCGATACACCACTGCAGGTTCAATGTATTCCTTGGACCTTCACATTGACGATGAAACACAGAAATCGCATCGGAATTAAATACAAAAGGCACAATGCCGCCTTAAGTACAGGAATAGAAACACTTCTTACAGTCGGTGCTTTGAGCATTGCCTCTGAGAGCAGTATTAGTTTCAGTACACCACTGCAGGTTCAAGGTATTCCTTGGAACTTCACATTGACTATGAGACACAAAAATCGCATCGGAATTAAATACAAAGGGCCCAAGGCCGCCTTAAGTACAAGAATAGAGACTCTTCTTACAGTCGGTGCATTGAGCATTCCCTGTGAGACCAGTATTAGTTTCCAATACACCACTGCAGGTTCAAAGTATTCCTTGGGCCTTCACATTGACTATGATACACAGAAATAGCATCGGAATTAAATACAAAAGGCACAATGCCGACTTAAGTCCAAGAATAGAGGCTCTTCTTACAGTTGGTGCTATGAGCATTCCCTGTGAGACCAGTATTAGTTTCCGATACCTCACTGCAGGTTCAATGTATTCCTTGGACATTCACATTGACGATGAAACACAGAAATCGCATCGGAATTAAATACAAAAGGCACAATGCCGCCTTAAGTACAGGAATAGAAACACTTCTTACAGTCGGTGCTTTGAGCATTCCCTCTGAGAGCAGTATTAGTTTCCGATACACCGCTGCAGGTTCAATGTCTCCTTTGACTTTCACATTGACTATGAAACACAGAAATCGCGTCGGAATTAAATACAAAAGGCACAAGGCCGCCTTAAGTAAAAGAATAGAGACTCTTCTTACAGTTGGTACTTTGAGCATTCCCTGTGAGTCCAGTATTAGTTTTCGATACAACACTGCAGGTTCAAAGTATTCCTTGGACCTTCACATTGACTATGAAACACAGAAATCGCATCGGAATTAAATACAAAAGGCACAATGCCGGCTTAAGTACAAGAATAGAGACTCTTCATACAGTTAGTGCTTGAGCATTCCCTGTGAGACCAGCATTACTTTCCGATACACCACTGCAGGTTCAATGTATTCCTTAGACTTTCACATTGACGATGAAGCACAGAAATCGCATCAGAATTAAATACAAGAAGCACAATGCCGCGTAAAGTACAAGACCAGAGACTCTTCTACAGTCTGTGCCTTGAACACTCCCTGTGAGACCAGTATTAGTTTCCCATACACCACTGCAGGTTCAATGTATTCCTTGGACATACACATTGACGATGAAACACTGAAATTACATCGAAATTAAATACAAAAGGCACAATGCCGCCTTAAGTGCAAGAAGAGTGAGACTTCTTAGAGTCTGTGCTTTGATGCTCTCCTGTGAGACCAGTATTAGTTTCCGATACACCACTGCAGGTTCAATGTATTCCTTGGACCTTCACATTGACTATGAAACACAGAAATCGCATCGGAATTAAATACAAAAAGCACAAAGCCGCCTTAAGTACAAGAATAGAGATTCTTCTTACAGTCGGTGCTTTGAGCATTCACTGTGAGACCAGTATTAGTTTTCGATACACCACTGCAGGTTCAATGCATTCCTTGGACCTTCACATTGACGATGAAACACAGAAATTACATCGGAATTAAATACAAAAGACAGAATGCCGCCTTAATCCAAGAAGAGTGAGACTTCTTAGAGTCCATTCTTTGATCCTTTCCTGTGAGACCAGTATTAGTTTCCGATACACCACAGCAGTTTCCATGTATTCCTTGGACCTTCACATTGAAGATGAAACACAGAAATCGCATCGGAATTAAATACAAATGGCACAATGCCGCCTTAAGTACAAGAATAGAGACTCTTCTTACAGTCGCTGCTTTGAGCATTCCCTGTGAGACCAGTATTAGTTTCCGATACACCACTGCAGGTTCAAGGTATTCCTTGGACTTTCACATTGACTATGAAACACAGAAATCGCATCGGAATTAAATACAAAAGGCACAAGGCCGCCTTAAGTACAAGAACAGAGACTCTTCTTACAGTCGGTGCTTTGAGCTTTCCCTGTGAGACCAGTATTAGTTTCCGAAACATCACTGCAGGTTCAATGTATTCCTTGGACATTCACATTGACGATGAAACACAGAAATCGCATTGGAATTAAATACAAAAGGCACAATGCCGCCTTAAGTACAGGAATAGAGACTCTTCTTATAGTCGATGCTTTGAGCATTCCCTGTGAGACCAGTATTAGTATCCGATACATCACTGCAGGTTCAATGTATTCCTTGGACATTCACATTGACGATGAAACACAGAAATCGCATCGGAATTAAATACAAAAGGCACAATGCCGCCTTAAGTACAAGAATAGAAACTCTTCTTACAGATAGTGCTTTGAGCATTCCTTGTGAGGCCAGTATTAGTTTGCGATACACCATTGCAGGTTCGATGTATTCCTTGGACCTTCACATTGACGATGAAACACAGAAATCGCATCGGAATTAAATACAAGAAGCACAATGCCGCTTAAAGTACAAGATCGGAGACTCTTCTACTATCTGTGCCTTGAACACTCTTGTGAGACCAGTATTAGTTTCCGATACACCACTGCAGGTTCAAGTTATTCCTTGGACCTTCACATTGACTATGAAACACAGATATTCCATCGGAATTAAATACAAAAGGCACAAGGCCGCCTTAAGTACAAGAATAGAGACTCTTCTTACAGTTGGTGCTTTGAGCATTCACTGTGAGACCAGTATTAGTTTCCGATACACCACTGCAGGTTCAAAGTATTCCCTGCACCTTCACATTGACTATGAAACACAGAAATCGCATCGGAATTAAATACAAAAGGCACAGTGCCGCCGTAAGTACAAGAATAGAGACTCTTCTTACAGTCGGTGCATTGAGCATTCCCTGTTAGACCAGTATTAGTTTCCGATAAACCACTGAAGGTTCAATGTATTAATTGGACATACACATTGACGATGAAACACTGAAATTACATCGAAATTAAATACAAAAGGCACAATGCCGCCTTAAGTGCAAGAAGAGTAAGACTTCTTAGAGTCTGTGCTTTGATCCTTTCCTGTGAGACCAGTATTAGTTCCCGATTCCCCACTGTGGGTTCAATGTATTCCTTGGACATACACATTGACGATGAAACACAAAAATCGCATCGGAATTAAGTACAAAGGGCATAAGGCCGCCTTAAGTACTGGAATAGAGACTCTTCTTACAGTTGGTGCTTTGAGCATTCCCTGTGAGACCAGTATTAGTCTCCGATACACCACTGCAGGGTCAAAGTATTCCCTGCACATTCACATTGACTATGAATAACAGAAATCGCATCGGAATTAAATACAAAAGACACAATGCCGCCATAAGTACAAGAATAGAGACACTTCTAACAAGCGGTGCTCTGAGCATTCCCTCCGAGAGCAGTATTAGTTTCCGATACACCACTGCAGGTTCAAAGTATTCCTTGGACCTTCACAATGACTATGAAACACAGAAATCACATCGGAATTAAATACAAAAGGCACAATGCCGTCTTAAGTACAAGAATAGAGACACTTCTTACAGTTGGTAGTTTGAGCATTCCCTGTGAGTCCAGTATTAGTTTTCGATACAACACTGCAGGTTCAAAGTATTCCTTGGACCTTCACATTGACTATGAAACACAGAAATCGCATCGGAATTAAATACAAAAGCACAATGCCGCCTTAAGTACAGGAATAGAGACACTTCTTATAGTCGGTGCTTTGAGCTTTCCTTGTGAGACCAGTATTAGTTTCCGATACACCACTGCAGGTTCAAAGTATTCCCTGCACCTTCACAATGACTATGAAACACAGAAATCACATCGGAATTAAATACAAAAGGCACAATGCCGTCTTAAGTACAAGAATAGAGACACTTCTTACAGTTGGTGCTTTGAGCATTCCCTCTGAGAGCAGTATTATTTTCCGATGCACGACCGCAGGTTCAATGTATTCCTTGGACATACGCATTGACGATGAAACACTGAAATTACATCGAAATTAAATACAAAAGGCACAATGCCGCCTTAAGTGCAAGAAGAGTGAGACTTCTTAGAGTCTGTGCTTTGTCCTTTCCCGTGAGACCAGTATTAGTTTCCGATTCCCCACTGTGGGTTCAATGTATTCCTTGGACATACACATAGACGATGAAACACAGAAATCGCATCGGAATTAAATACAAAATTCACAATGCCGCCGTAAGTACAAGAATAGAGCCTCTTCTTCCAGTCGGTGCTTTGAGCATTCCCTGTTAGACCAGTATTAGTTTCCGATAAACCACAGCAGGTTCAATGTATTAATTGGACATACACATTGACGATGAAACACTGAAATTACATCGAAATTAAATACAAAAGGCACAATGCCGCCTTAAGTGCAAGAAGAGTGAGAATTCTTAGAGTCTGTGCTTTGATCCTTTCCTGTGAGACCAGTATTAGTTTCCGATTCCCCACTGTGGGTCCAATGAATTCCTTGGACATACACATTGACGATGAAACACAGAAATCGCATCGGAATTAAATATGAAAGGCACAAGGCCGCCTCAAGTACAAGAATAGAGACTCTTCTTACAGTTGGTGCTTTGAGCATTCCCTGTGAGACCAGTATTAGTTTCCGATACACCACTGCAGGTTCAAAGTATTCCCTGCACATTCACATTGACTATGAAACACAGAAATCGCATCGGAATTAAATACAAAAGACACAATGCCGCCATAAGTACAAGAATAGAGACACTTCTTACAAGCGGTGCTCTGAGCATTCCCTCCGAGAGCAGTATTAGTTTCCGATACACCACTGCAGGTTCAAAGTATTCCTTGGACCTTCACAATGACTATGAAACACAGAAATCACATCGGAATTAAATACAAAAGGCACAATGCCGTCATAAGTACAAGAATAGAGACACTTCTTACAGTCCGTGCTTTGAGCATTCCGTCTGAGAGCAGTATTAGTTTCCGATGCACCACTGCAGGTTCAATGTATTTCTTGGACATACACATTGACGATGAAACACTGAAATTACATCGAAATTACGAGTAAATACAAAAGGTACAATGCCGCCTTAAGTGCAAGAAGAGTGAGACTTCTTAGAGTCTGTGCTTTGATCCTTTCCTGTGAGACCAGTATTAGTTTCCGATTTCCCACTGCAGGTTCAATGTATTCCTTGGACATACACATTGACGATGAAACACTGAAAATACATCGGAATTAAATACAAAAGGCACAATGCCGCCTTAAGTGCAAGAAGAGTGAGCCTTCTTAGAGTCTGTGCTTTGATCCTTTCCTGTGAGACCAGTATTAGTTTCCGATACACGACTGCAGGTTCAATGTATTCCTTGGACATACACATTGACGATGAATCACAGAAATTGCTTTGGAATTAAATACAAATGGCACAATGCTGCCGTAAGTACAAAAATATTGCACTTCTTACAGTCGGTGCTTTGAGCTTTCCCAGTGAGACCAGTATTAGTTTCCGATACACCACTGCAGGTTCAATGAATTCCTTGGACCTTCACATTGACGATGAAACACAGAAATCACATCGGAATTAAATACATGAAGCGCAATGCCGCGTAAAGTAGAAGATCAGAGACTCTTCAACAGTCTGTGCCTTGAACACTCTCTGTGAGACCAGTTTTAGTTTCCGATACACCACTGCAGGCTCAATGTATTCCTTGGACCTACACATTGACGATGAAACACAGAAATTACATCGGAATTAAATACGAAAAGGCACAAAACCGCCTTAAGTACAAGAATAGTGACTCTTCTTACAGTCTGTGATTTGAGCACTCCCTGTGCGACCAGTTTTAGATACCGATGCACCAATGCAGGATTAATGTATTACTTGGACCCACACATTGACGATGAAACACAGAGATTGCATTGGATTTAAATGCAAAAGGCAAAATGCCGCCGTAAGTACACAAATAGTGACTCTTCTTACAGTCTGTGCAATGAGCATTCCGTGTGAGACCAGTATTAGTTTCCGATATCCACTGCAGGTTCAATGTATTAATTGGACCCTCAAATTGACGATGAAACACAGAAATTGCATCGGAATTATATACAAAAGCCACAATGCAGCCTTATGTACAAGAAGATAGACTCTTCTATGAGTCTATACTTTGACCGTTTTCTGTGAGACCAGTACTAGAATTCGATGCACCACTGAAGGTTTAATGCATAACTCGGACCTTCACATTGACGATGAAACACAGAAATTGCATCGCAATTAAATACAAAAGGCACACTGCCGCCTTAAGTAAAAGAATAGAGACTCTTCTTACAGTCGGTGCTTTGAGCATTCCCTGTGAGACCAGTATTTGTTTCCGATACACCACTGCAGGTTCAATGTATTACTTGGACATTCACATTGACGATGAAACACTGAAATTACATCGGAATTAAATACAAAAGGCAAAATGCCGCCTTACGTGCAAGAGGAGTGAGACTTCTTAGAGTCTGTGCTTTGATCCTTTCCTGTGATACCAGTATTAGTTTCCGATACACCACTGCAGGTTCAATGTATTCCTTGGACACACACATTGTCGATGAAACACTGAAATTACATTGGAATTAAATACAAAAGGCACAATGCCCCCTTAAGTACAAGAATAGTGACTCTTCTTACAGTCGGTGTTTTGAGCATTCCCTGTGAGACCTTTATTAGTTTCCGATATACCACTGCAGGTTCAATGTATTTCTTCGACATACACATTGACGATGAAACACCGAAATTACATCGGAATTATATACAAAAGGCACAATGCCGCCTTAAGTGCAAGAAGAATGAGACTTCTTAGAGTCTGTGCTTTGATACTTTCCTGTGAGACCAGTATTAGTTTCCGATACACCACTGCAGGTTCAATGTAATCCTTAGACATACACATTGACGATGAAACACCGAAATTACATCGGAATTATATACAAAAGGCCCAATGCCGCCTTAAGTGCAAGAAGAATGAGACTTCTTAGAGTCTGTGCTTTGATACTTCCCTGTGAGACCAGTATTAGTTTCCGATACACCACTGCAGGTTCACTGTATTCCTTAGACATACACAATGACGATGAAACACTGAAATTACATCGAAATTAAATATACAAAAGGCACAATGCCGCCTTAAGTGCAAGAAGAGTGAGAATTCTTAGAGTCTGTGCTTTGATCCTTTCCTGTGGGACCAGTATTAGTTTCCGATTCCCCACTGTGGGTCCAATGTATTCCTTGGACATACACATTGACGATGAAACACAGAAATCGCATCGGAATTAAATACGAAAGGCACAAGGCCGCCTCAAGTACAAGAATAAAGACTCTTCTTACAGTTGGTGCTTTGAGCATTCCCTGTGAGACCAGTATTAGTTTCCGATACACCACTGCAGGTTCAACGTATTCCCTGCACCTTCACATTGACCATGAAACACAGAAATCGCATCGGAATTAAATACAAAAGACACAATGCCGCCATAAGTACAAGAATAGAGACACTTCTTACAAGCGGTGCTCTGAGCATTCCCTCCGAGAGCAGTATTAGTTTCCGATACACCACTGCAGGTTCAAAGTATTCCTTGGACCTTCACAATGACTATGAAACACAGAAATCACATCGGAATTAAATACAAAAGGCACAATGCCGTCTTAAGTACAAGAATAGAGACACTTCTTACAGTCGGTGCTTTGAGCATTCCCTCTGAGAGCAGTATTAGTTTCCGATGCACCACTGCAGGTTCAATGTACTCCTTGGACATACACATTGACGATGAAACACTGAAATTACATCGAAATTACGAGTAAATACAAAAGGCACAATGCCGCCTTAAGTGCAAGAAGAGTGAGACTTCTTAGAGTCTGTGCTTTGATCCTTTCCTGTGAGACCAGTATTAGTTTCCGATTTCCCACTGCAGGTTCAATGTATTCCTTGGACATACACATTGACGATGAAACACTGAAAATACATCGGAATTAAATACAAAAGGCACAATGCCGCCTTAAGTGCAAGAAGAGTGAGCCTTCTTAGAGTCTGTGCTGTGATCCTTTCCTGTGAGACCAGTATTAGTTTCCGATACACGACTGCAGGTTCAATGTATTCCTTGGACATACACATTGACGATGAAACACAGAAATTGCTTTGGAATTAAATACAAATGGCACAATGCTGCCGTAAGTACAAAAATAGTGCACTTCTTACAGTCGGTGCTTTGAGCTTTCCCAGTGAGACCAGTATTAGTTTCCGATACACCACTGCAGGTTCAATGAATTCCATGGACCTTCACATTGACGATGAAACACAGAAATCACATCGGAATTAAATACATGAAGCACAATGCCGCGTAAAGTAGAAGATCAGAGACTCTTCAACAGTCTGTGCCTTGAACACTCTCTGTGAGACCAGTTTTAGTTTCCGATACACCACTGCAGGCTCAATGTATTCCTTGGACCTACACATTGACGATGAAACACAGAAATTTCATCGGAATTAAATACAAATGGCACAAAACCGCCTTAAGTACAAGAATAGTGACTCTTCTTACAGTCTGTGATTTGAGCACTCCCTGTGAGACCAGTTTTAGATACCGATGCACCAATGCAGGATTAATGTATTACTTGGACCCACACATTGACGATTAAACACAGAGATTGCATTGGATTTCAATGCAAAAGGCAAAATGCCGCCGTAAGTACACAAATAGTGACTCTTCTTACAGTCGGTGCTTTGAGCATTCCCTGTGAGACCTTTATTACTTTCCGATATACCACTGCAGGTTCAATGTATTCCTTCGACATACACATTGACGATGAAACACCGAAATTACATCGGAATTATATACAAAAGGCACAATGCCGCCTTAGGTGCAAGAAGAATGAGACTTTTTAGAGTCTGTGCTTTGATACTTTCCTGTGAGACCAGTATTAGTTTCCGATACACCACTGCAGGTTCAATGTATTCCTTAGACATACACATTGACGATGAAACACTGAAATTACATCGGAATAAAATACAAAAGGCACAATGCCGCCACAAGTGCAAGAATAGAGACTCTTCTTACAGTCGGTGCTTTGAGCATTCCACTGCAGGTTCAATGTATTCCTTGGACATACACATTGACGATGAAACACAGAAATCGCATCGGAATTAAATACAAAAGGCACAATTCCGTCTTAAGTATAA
This sequence comes from Schistocerca americana, assembly GCF_021461395.2. Taxonomy (NCBI): domain Eukaryota; kingdom Metazoa; phylum Arthropoda; class Insecta; order Orthoptera; family Acrididae; genus Schistocerca; species Schistocerca americana. The sequence continues at coordinate 625,348,797 of NC_060124.1, read as the reverse complement.
GAATAGAGACTCTACTTACAGTCGGTGCTTTGAGCATTCCCTGTCAGACCCGTATTAGTTTGCGATACACCACTGCAGGTACAATGTATTCCTTGGACATACCCATTGACGATGAAACACAGAAATCGCATCGGAGTTAAATACAAAAGGCACAATGCCGCCTTACGTACAAGAATAGAGACTCTTCTTACAGACGGTGCTTTGAGCATTCCCTGTGAGACCAGTATTAGTTTCCGATACACCACTGCAGGTTCAATGATTTCCTTAGACATACACATTGACGATGAATCACAGAGATCGCATCGGAATTAAATACAAAAGGCACAATGGCGCCTTACGTACAAAAATAGAGACTCTTCTTACAGTCCGTGCTTTGGGCATTCCCTGTGAGACCAGTATTAGTTTCCGATACACCACTGCAGGTTCAATGTATTCCTTAGACATACACATTGACGATGAAACACTGAAATTACATCGGAATTAAATACAAAAGGCACAATGCCGCCATAGGTGCAAGAATAGAGACTCTTCTTACACTCTGTACTTTGAGCATTCCACTGCAGGTTCAATGTATTCCTTGGACATACACATTGACGATGAAACACAGAAATCGCATCGGAATTAAATACAAAAGGCACAATTCCGTCTTAAGTATAAGAATAGAGACTCTACTTACAGTCGGTGCTTTGAGCATTCCCTGTCAGACCCGTATTAGTTTGCGATACACCACTGCAGGTACAATGTATTCCTTGGACATACCCATTGACGATGAAACACAGAAATCGCATCGGAATTAAATACAAAAAGGCACAATGCCGCCTTACGTACAAGAATAGAGACTCTTCTTACAGTCGGTGCTTTGAGCATTCCCTGTGAGACCAGTATTAGTTTGCGATAAACCACTGCATGTTCATTGTATTCCTTGGACATACCCATTGACGACGAAACACAGAAATCGCATCGGAATTAAATACAAAAGGCACAATGCCGCCTTATGTACAAGAATAGAGACTCTGCTTACCGTCGGTGCTTTAAGCATTCCCTGTGAGACCAGAATTAGGTTCCGATACACCACTGCAGGTTCAATGTATTCCTTAGACATACACATTGACGATGAATCACTGAAATTACATCGGAATTAAATACAAAAGTCACAATGCCGCCATAAGTGCAAGAATAGAGACTCTTCTTACAGTCGGTGCTTTGAGCATTCCACTGCAGGTTGAATGTATTCCTTGGACATACACATTGACGATGAAACACAGAAATCGCAACAGAATTAAATACAAGAGGGACAATGCCGCCTTACGTACAAGAATAGAGACTCTTAATACAGTCGGTGCTTTGAGCATTCCCTGTGAGACCTGTATTAGTTTCCGATACACCACTGCAGGTTTAATGTATACCTTAGACATACACATTGACGATGAAACACAGAAATCGCATCGGAATTAAATACAAAAGGCACAATGCTGCCTTACGTACAAGAATAGAGACTCTTCTTAAAGTCGGTGCTTTGAGCATTCCCTTTGAGACCAGTATTAGTTCCCGATACAAAACTGCCGGTTCAATGTAGTCTTTAGACATACACATTGACGATGAAACACAGAAATTACATCGGAATTAAATACAAAAGGCACAATGCCGCCGTACGTACAAGAATAGAGACTCTTCTTAAAGTCGGTGCTTTGAGCATTCCCTGTGAGACCAGTATTAGTATGCGATACACCACTGCAGGTTCAATGTATTCCTTGGACATATCCATTGACGATGAAACACAGAAATCGCATCGGAATTAAATACAAAAGGCACAATGCCGCCTTACGTACAAGAATAGAGACTCTTCTTACAGTCGGTGCTCTCAGCATTCCCTTTGAGACCAGTATTAGTTCCCGATACAAAACTGCCGGTTCAATGTCGTCTTTAGACATACACATTGACGATGAAACACAGAAATTACATCGGAATTAAATACAAAAGGCACAATGCCGCCTTACGTACAAGAATAGAGACTCTTCTTAAAGTCGGTGCTTTGAGCATTCCCTGTGAGACCAGTATTAGTTTGCGATACACCACTGCAGGTTCAATGTATTCCTTGGACATACCCATTGACGATGAAAGACAGAAATCGCATCGGAATTAAATACAAAAGGCACAATGCCGCCTTACGTACAAGAATAAAGACTCTTCTTACAGTCGGTGCTTTCAGCATTCCCTGTGAGACCAGTATTAGCTTCCGATACACCACTGCAGGTTCAATGTATTCCTTAGACATACACATTGACGATGAAACACTGAAATTACATCGGAATTAAATACAAAAGGCACAATGCCGCCATAAATGCAAGAATATAGACTCTTCTTACAGTCGGTGCTTTGAGCATTCCACTGCAGGTTCAATGTATTCCTTGGACATATACATTGACGTTGAAACACAGAAATCGCATTGGAATTAAATACAAAAGGCACAATGCCGCCTTACGTACAAGAATAGAGACTCTTCTTACAGTCGGTGCTTTGAGCATTCCCTGTGAGACCTGTATTAGTTTGCGATACACCACTGCAGGTTCAATGTATTCCTTGGACATACCCATTGTCGATGAAACACAGAAATCGCATCGGAATTAAATACAAAAGGCACAATGCCTCCTTACGTACAAGAATAGAGACTCATCTTACAGTCGGTAATTTCAGCATTCCCTGTGATACCAGTATTAGTTTCCGATACACCACTGCAGGTTCAACGAATTCCTTAGACATACACATTGACGATGAAACACTGAAATTACATCGGAATTAAATACAACAGGCACAATGCCGCCATAGGTGCAAGAATAGCGACCCTTCTTACAGTCGGTGCTTTGAGCATTCCACTGCAGGTTCAATTTATTCCTTGGACATACACATTGACGATGAAACACAGAAATCGCATCGGAAGTAAATACAAAAGGCACAATGCCGCCTTACGTACAAGAATAGAGGCTCTTCTTACAGTCTGTGCTTTGAGCATTCCCTGTGAGACCATTATTAGTTTGCTATACACCACTGCTGGTTCAATATATTCCTTGGACGTACACATTGACGATGAATCACAGAAATCGCATCGAGATTAAATACAAAAGGCACAATGCCGCCTTACGTACAAGAATAGAGACTCTTCCTACAGTCTGTGCTTTGAGCATTCCCTGTGAGACCAGTATTACATTGCGATACACCACTGCAGGTTCAATGTATTCCTTGGACATACCCATTGACGATGAAACACAGAAATCGCATCGGAATTAAATACAAAAGGCACAATGCCGCCATACGTACAAGAATAGAGACTCTTCTTACAGTCTGTGCTTTGAGCATTCCCTGTGAGACCAGTATTAGTTTGCGATACACCACTGCAGGCTCAATGTATTCCTTGGAAATACACATTGACGATGAAACACAGAAATCGCATCGGAATTAAATACAAAAGGCACAAAGCCGCCTTACGTACAAGAATTGAGACTCTTCTTACAGTCTGTGCTTTGAGCATTCCCTGTGAGACCAGTATTAGTTTGCGATACACCACTGCAGCTTCAATGTATTCCTTGGACATACACATTGACGATGAAACACAGAAATCACATCGGAATTAAATACAAAAGGCACAATGCCACCTTACGTACAAGAATAGAGACTATTCTTACAGTCTGTGCTTTGAGCATTCCCTGTGAGACCAGTATTAGTTTGCGATACACCACTGCAGGATCAATGTATTCCTTGGACATACCCATTGACGATGAATCACAGAAATCGCATCGGAATTAAATACAAAAGGCACAATGCCGCCTTACGTACAAGAATAGAGACTCTTCTTACAGTCTGTGCTTTGAGCATTCCCTGTGAGACCACTATTAGTTTGCGGTACACCACTGCAGGTTCAATGTATTCTTTGGACATACCCATTGACGATGAAACACAGTAATCGCATCGGAATTAACAACAAAAGACACAATGCCGCCTTACGTACAAGAATAGAGACCCTTCTTACAGTCGGTGTTTTGAGCATTCCCTGTGAGACCAGTATTAGTTTGCGATACACTACTGCATGTTCATTGTATTCCTTGGACATACCCATTGACGATGAAACACAGAAATCGCATCGGAATTAAATACAAAAGGCACAATGCCGCCTTAAGTACAAGAATAGAGACTCTGCTTACAGTCGGTGCTTTCAGCATTCCCTGTGAGAATAGAATTAGTTTCCGATACACCACTGCAGGTTCAATGTATTCCTTAGACATACACATTGACGATGAAACACTGAAATTACATCGGAATTAAATACAAAAGTCACAATGCCGCCATAAGTGCAGGAATAGAGACTCTTCTTACAGTCGGTGCTTTGAGCATTCCACTGCAGGTTCAATGTATTCCTTGGACATACACATTGACGATGAAACACAGCTATCGCATCAGAATTAAATACAAAAGGCACAATGCCGCCTTACGTACAAGAATAGAGACTCTTAATACAGTCGGTGCTTTCAGCATTCCCTGTGAGACCAGTATTAGTTTCCGATACACAACTGCAGGTTTAATGTATTCCTTAGACATACACATTGACGATGAAACACAGAAATTACATCGGAATTAAATACAAAAGGCACAATGCTGCCTTACGTACAAGAGTAGAGATTCTTCTTACAGTCGGTGCTATGAGCATCCCCTGTGAGACCAGTATTAGTTTGCGATACACCACTGCAATTTCAATTTATTCCTTGGACATACCCATTGACGATGAAACACAGAAATCGCATCGGAATTAAATACAAAAGGCACAATGCCGCCTTACGTACAAGAATAGAGACTCTTCTTACAATCGGTGCTTTGAGCATTCCCTGTGAGACCAGTATTAGTTTCCGATACCCCACTGCAAGTTCAATGTATTCCTTGGACATACCCATTGACGATGAAACACAGAAATCGCATCGGAATTAAATACAAAAGGCACAATGCCGCCTTACGTACAAGAATACAGCCTCCTCTTACAGTCGGTGCTTTGAGCACTCCCTGTGAGACCAGTATTAGTTTGCGATACACCACTGCAGTTTCAATGTATTCCTTGGACATACCCATTGACAATGAAACATAGAATTCGCATCGGAATTAAATACAAAAGGCACAATGCCGCCTCACGTACAAGAATAGAGACTCTTCTTACAGTCGATGCTTTCAGCATTCACTGTGAGATCAGTATTAGTTTCCGATACACCACTGCAGGTTCAATGTATTCCTTAGACATACACATTGACGATGAAACACTGAAATTACATCGGAATTAAATACAAAAGGCACAATGCCGCCAGAAGTGCAAGAATAGAGATTCTTCTTACAGTCGATGCTTTGAACATTCCACTGCAGTTTCAATGAATTCCTTGGACATACACATTGACGATGAAACACAGAAATCGCATCGGAATTAAATACAAAAGGCACAATGCCGCCTTACGTACAAGAATAAAGACTCTTCTTACAATCGGTGCTTTGAGCATTCCCTGTGAGACCAGTATTAGTATGAGATACACCACTGCAGGTTCAATGTATTCCTTGGACATATCCATTGACGATGAAACACAGAAAACGCATCGGAATTAAATACAAAAGGCACAATGCCGCCTTACGTACAAGAATAGAGACTCTTCTTACAGTCGGTGCTTTCAGCATTCCCTTTGAGACCAGTATTAGTTCCCGATACAAAACTTCCGGTTCAATGTAGTCTTTAGACATACACATTGACGATGAAACACAGAAATTACATCGGAATTAAATAAAAAGGCACAATGCCGCCTTACGTACAAGAATAGAGACTCTTCTTAAAGTCGGTGCTTTGAGCATTCCCTGTGAGACCAGTATTACTTTGCGATACACCACTGCAGGTTCAATGTATTCCTTGGACATACCCATTGACGATGAAACATAGAAATCGCATCGGAATTAAATACAAAAGGCACAATGCCGCCTTACATACAAGATTAGAAACTCTTCTTACAGTCGGTGCTTTGAGCATTTCCTGTGAGAACAGTATTAGTTTGCGATACACCACTGCAGGTTCAATGTATTCCTTGGACATACCCATTGACGATGAAACACAGAAATCGCATCGGAATTAAATACAAAAGGCACAATGCCGCCTTACGTACAAGAATAAAGACTCTTCTTACAGTCGGTGTTTTTTAGCATTCCCTGTGAGGCCAGTATTAGCTTCCGATACACCACTGCAGGTTCAATGTATTCCTTAGACATACACATTGACGATGAAACACTGAAATTACATCGGAATTAAATACAAAAGGCACAATGCCGCAATAAATGCAAGAATAGAGACTCTTCTTACAGTCGGTGCTTTGAGCATTCCACTGCAAGTTCAGTGTATTCCTTGGACATATACATTGACGATGAAACACAGAAATCGCATCGGAATTAAATACAAAAGGCACAATGCCGCCTTACGTACAAGAATAGAGACTCTTCTTACAGTCGGTGCTTTGAGCATTCCCTATGAGACCTGTGTTAGTTTGCGATACACCACTGCAGGTTCAATGTATTCCTTGGACATACCCATTGTCGATGAAACACAGAAATCGCATCGGAATTAAATACAAAAGGCTCAATGCCTCCTTACTTACAAGAATAGAGACTCATTTTACAGTCGGTGCTTTCAGCATTCCCTGTGAGACCAGTATTAGTTTCCGATACACCACTGCAGGTTCAATGTATTCCTTAGACATACACATTGACGATGAAACACTGAAATTACATCGGAATTAAATACAACAGGCACAATGCCGCCATAAGTGCAAGAATGGAGACTCTTCTTACAGTCGGTGCTTTGAACATTCCACTGCAGGTTCAATTTATTCCTTGGACATACACATTGACGATGAAACACAGAAATCGCATCGGAATTAAATACAAAATGCACAATGCCGCCTTACGTACAAGAATAGAGACTCTTCTTACAGTCTATGGTTTGAGCATTCCCTGTGAGACCAGTGTTAGTTTGCTATACACCACTGCAGGTTCAATATATTCCTTGGACATACACATTGACGATGAATCACAGGAATCGCATCGAGATTAAATACATAAGGCACAATGCCGCCTTACGTACAAGAATAGAGACTCTTCCTACAGTCTGTGTTTTTGAGCATTCCCTGTGAGACCAGTATTACATTGCGATACACCACTGCAGGTTCAATGTATTCCTTGGACATACCCATTAACGATGAAACACAGAAATCGCATCGGAATTAAATACAAAAGGCACAATGCCGACTTAAGTACAAGAATAGAGACTCTTCTTACAGTCGGTGCTTTGAGCATTCCCTGTGAGACCAGTATTAGCTTCTGATACACCACTGCAGGATCAATGTATTCCTTAGACATACACATTGACGATGAAACACAGAAATCGCATTGGAATTAAATACAAAAGGCACAATGCCGCCTTACGTACAAGAATAGAGACTCTTCTTACAGTCTGTGCTTTGAGCATTCCCTGTGAGATCAGTATTAGTTTGCGATACACCACTGCAGTTTCAATGTATTCCTTGTTCATTCACATTGAAGATGAAACACAGAAATCGCATCGGAATTAAATACAAAACGCACAATGCCGCCTTACGTACAAGAATAGAGACACCTCTTACAGTCTGTGCTTTGAGCATTCCCTGTGAGACCAGTATTAGTTTGCGATACACCACTGCAGGTTCAGTGTATTCCGTGGACATACCCATTGACGATGAAACACAGCAATCGCATCGGAATTAAATACAAAAGGCACAATGCCGCCTTACGTACAAGAATAGAGACTCTTCTTACAGCCTGTGCTTTGAGCATTCCCTGTGAGACCAGTATTAGTTTGCGATACACCACAGCAGGTTCAATGTATTCCTTGGACACACCCATTGACGATGAAACACAGAAATCGCATCGGAATTAAATACAAAAGGCACAATGCCGCCTTACGTACAAGAATAGAGACTCTTCTTACAGTCTGTGCTTTGAGCATTCCCTGTGAGACCAGTATTAGTTTGCGGTACTCCACTGCAGGTGCAATGTATTGCTTAGAAATACACATTGACGATGAAACACAGAAATCGCATCGGAATTAAATACAAACGGCACAATGCCGCCTTACGTACAAGAATAGAGACTCTTCTTACAGTCTGTGCTTTGAGCATTCCCTGTGAGACCAGTATTAGTTTGCGATACACCACTGCAGGTTCAATGTATTCCTTGGACATACACATTGACGATGAAACACAGAAATCGCATCGGAATGAAATACAAAAGGCACAATGACGCCTTACGTACAAGAATAGAGACTCTTCTTACAGTCTGTGCTTTGAGCATTCCCTGTGAGACCAGTATTAGTTTGCGATACACCACTGCAGGTTCAATGTATTCCTTAGACATACACATTGATGATGAAACACAGAAATCGCGTCGGAATTAAATACAAAAGGCACAATGCCGCCTTACGTACAAGAATAGAGACTCTTCTTACAGTCTGTGCCTTGAGCATTCCCTGTGAGACCAGTATTAGTTTGCGATACACCACTGCATGTTCAATGTATTCCTTAGACATACACATTGACGTTGAAACACAGAAATCGCACCGAAATAAATACAAAAGGCACAATGCCGCCTTACGTACAACAATAGGGACTCATCTTACAGTCTGTGCTTTGAGCATTCCCTGTGAGACCAGTATTAGTTTGCGATACACCACTGCAGGTTCAATGTATTCCTTAGCCATACACATTGACGATGAAACACAGAAATCGCATCGGAATTTAATACAAAAGGCACAATGCCGCCTTACGTACAAGAATAGAGACTCTTCTTACAGTCGGTGCTTTGAGCATTCCCTGTGAGACCAGTATTAGTTTGCGATACACCACTGCAGGTTCAATGTATTCCTTGGACATACCCATTGACGATGAAACACAGAAATCGCATCGGTATTAAATACAAAAGGCACAATGCCGCCTTACGTACACGAATAGAGACTCTTCTTACAGTCTGTGCTTTGAGCATTCCCTGTGAGACCAGTATTAGTTTGCGATACACCACTGCAGGTTCAATGTATTCCTTGGACATACCCATTGGCGATGAAACACAGAAATCGCATCGGAATTAAATACAAAAGGCACAATGCCGCCCTTTCGTACAAGAATAGAGACTCTTCTTACAGTCTGTGCTTTAAGCATTCCCTGTGAGACCAGTATTAGTTTGCGATACACCACTGCAGGTTCAATGTATTCCCTGGACATACCATTGACGATGAAACACAGAAATCGCATCGGAATTAAATACAAAAGGCACAATGCCGCCTTACGTACAAGAACAGAGACTCTTCTTACAGTCTGTGCTTTGAGCAATCCCTGTGAGACCAGGATTAGTTTGCGATACACCACTGCAGGTTCAATGTATTCCTTAGACATACACATTGACGATGACACACAGAAATCGCATCGGAATTAAATACAAAAGGCACAATGCCGCCTTACGTACAAGAATAGAGACTCTTCTTACAGTCGGTGCTTTGAGCATTCCCTGTGAGACCAGTATTAGTTTGCTATACTCCACTGCAGGTTCAATGTATTCCTTGGACATACCCATTGGCGGAGAAACACAGAAATCGCATCAGAATTAAATACAAAAGGCACAATGCCGCCTTTCGTACAAGAATAGAGACTTTTCTTACAGTCTGTGCTTTAAGCATTCCCTGTGAGACCAGTATTAGTTTGCGATACACCACTGCAGGTTCAATGTATTCATTGGACATACCATTGACGATGAAACACAGAAATCGCATCGGAATTAAATACAAAAGGCACAATGCCGCCTTACGTACGAGAATAGAGACTCTTCTTACAGTCTGTGCTTTGAGCAATCCCTGTGAGACCAGTATTAGTTTGCGATACACCACTGCAGGTTCAATGTATTCCTTAGACATACACATTGACGATGAAACACAGAAATCGCATCGGAATTAAATACAAAAGGCACAATGCCGCCTTACGTACAAGAATAGAGACTCTTCTTACGGTCTGTGCTTTGAGCATTCCCTATGAGTCCAGTATTAGTTTGCGATACACCACTGCAGGTTCAATGTATTCCTTCGACATACCCATTGACGATGAAACACAGAAATCGCATCGGAATTAAATTCAAAAGGCACAATGCCGCCTTACGTACAAGAATAGAGACTCTTCTTACAGTCTGTGCTTTGAGCATTCCCTGTGAGACCAGTATTAGTTTGCGATACACCACTGCAGGTTCAATGTATTCCTTGGACATACCCATTGACGATGAAACACAGAAATCGCATCGGTATTAAATACAAAAGGCACAATGCCGCCTTACGTACACGAATAGAGACTCTTCTTACAGTCTGTGCTTTGAGCATTCCCTGTGAGACCAGTATTAGTTTGCGATACACCACTGCAGGTTCAATGTATTCCTTGGACATACCCATTGGCGATGAAACACAGAAATCGCATCGGAATTAAATACAAAAGGCACAATGCCGCCCTTTCGTACAAGAATAGAGACTCTTCTTACAGTCTGTGCTTTAAGCATTCCCTGTGAGACCAGTATTAGTTTGCGATACACCACTGCAGGTTCAATGTATTCCCTGGACATACCATTGACGATGAAACACAGAAATCGCATCGGAATTAAATACAAAAGGCACAATGCCGCCTTACGTACAAGAACAGAGACTCTTCTTACGGTCTGTGCTTTGAGCAATCCCTGTGAGACCAGGATTAGTTTGCGATACACCACTGCAGGTTCAATGTATTCCTTAGACATACACATTGACGATGACACACAGAAATCGCATCGGAATTAAATACAAAAGGCACAATGCCGCCTTACATACAAGAATAGAGACTCTTCTTACAGTCGGTGCTTTGAGCATTCCCTGTGATACAAGTATTAGTTTGCGATACACCACTGCAGGTTCAATGTATTCCTAGGACATACCCATTGACGATGAAACACAGAAATCGCATCGGAATTAAATACAAAAGGCACTATGCCGCCTTACGTACACGAATAGAGACTCTTCTTACAGTCTGTGCTTTGAGCATTCCCTGTGAGACTAGTATTAGTTTGCGATACACCACTGCAGGTTCAATATATTCCTTGGACATACCCATAGGCGATGAAACACAGAAATCGCATCGGAATTAAATACAAAAGGCACAATGCCGCCTTACGTACAAGAATAGAGACTCTTCTTACAGTCGGTGCTTTGAGCATTCCCTGTGAGACCAGTATTAGTTTGCGATACACCACTGCAGGTTCAATGTATTCCTTGGACATACCCATTGACGATGAAACACAGAAATCGAATCGGAATTAATTACAAAAGGCACAATGCCGCCTTACGTACACGAATAGAGACTCATCTTACAGTCTGTGCTTTGAGCATTCCCTGTGAGACCAGTATTAGTTTGCGATACACCACTGCTGGTTCAATGTATTCCTTGGACATACCCATTGGCGATGAAACACAGAAATCGCATCGGAATTAAATACAAAAGGCACAATGCCGCCTTACGTAAAAGAATAGAGACTCTTCTTACAGTCGGTGCTTTGAGCATTCCCTGTGAGACCAGTATTAGTTTACGATACACCACTGCAGGTTCAATGTATTTCTTGGACTTACCCATTGACGATGAAACACAGAAATCGAATCGGAATTAAATACAAAAGGCACAATGCCGCCTTACGTATACGAATAGAGACTCATCTTACAGTCTGTGCTTTGAGCATTCCCTGTGAGACCAGTATTAGTTTGCGATACACCACTGCAGGTTCAATGTATTCCTTGGACATACCCATTGGCGATGAAACACAGAAATCGCATCGGAATTAAATACAAAAGGCACAATGCCGCCTTACGTACAAGAATAGAGACTGTTCTTACTGATTGTGCTTTGAGCATTCCCTGTGAGACCAGTATTAGTTTGCGATACACCACTGCAGGTTCAATGTATTCCTTGGACATACCCATTGACGATGAAACACAGAAATCGCATCGGAATTAAATACAAAAGGCACAATGCCGACTTAAGTACAAGAATAGAGACTCTTCTTACAGTCGGTGCTTTGAGCATTCCCTGTGAGACCAGTATTAGTTTCTGATACACCACTGCAGGTTCAATGTATTCCTTAGACATACAAATTGACGATGAAACACAGAAATCGCATTGGAATTAAATACAAAAGGCACAATGCCGCCTTACGTACAAGAATAGAGACTCTTCTTACAGTCTGTGCTTTGAGCATTCCCTGTGAGATCAGTATTAGTTTGCGATACACCACTGCAGTTTCAATGTATTCCTTGGACATTCACATTGAAGATGAGACACAGAAATCGCATCGGAATTAAATACAAAACGCACAATGCCGCCTTACGTACAAGAATAGAGACGCTTCTTACAGTCTGTGCTTTGGGCATTCCCTGTGAGACCAGTATTAGTTTGCGATACACCACTGCAGGTTCAGTGTATTCCTTGGACATACCCATTGACGATGAAACACAGCAATCGCATCGGAATTAAATACAAAAGGCACAATGCCGCCTTACGTACAAGAATAGAGACTCTTCTTACAGCCTGTGCTTTGAGCATTCCCTGTGAGACCAGTATTAGTTTGCGATACACCACAGCAGGTTCAATGTATTCCTTGGACACACCCATTGACGATGAAACACAGAAATCGCATCGGTATTAAATACAAAAGGCACAATGCCGCCTTACGTAGAAGAATAGAGACTCTTCTTACAGTCTGTGCTTTGAGCATTCCCTGTGAGACCAGTATTAGTTTGCGATACTCCACTGCAGGATCAATGTATTCGTTAGAAATACACATTGACGATGAAACACAGAAATCTCATCGGAATTAAATACAAACGGCACAATGCCGCCTTACGTACAAGAATAGAGACTCTTCTTACAGTCTGTGCTTTGAGCATTCCCTGTGAGTCCAGTATTAGCTTGCGATACACCACTGCAGGTTCAATGTATTCCTTGGACATACACATTGACGATGAAACACAGAAATCGCATCGGAATGAAATACAAAAGGCACAATGACGCCTTACGTACAAGAATAGAGACTCTTCTTACAGTCTGTGCTTTGAGCATTCCCTGTGAGACCAGTATTAGTTTGCGATACACCACTGCAGGTTCAATGTATTCCTTAGACATACACATTGATGATGAAACACAGAAATCGCGTCGGAATTAAATACAAAAGGCACAATGCCGCCTTACGTACAAGAATAGAGACTCTTCTTACAGTCTGTGCCTTGAGCATTCCCTGTGAGACCAGTATTAGTTTGCGATACACCACTGCATGTTCAATGTATTCCTTAGACATACACATTGACGATGAAACACAGAAATCGCATCGGAATTAAATACAAAATGCACAATGCCGCCTTACGTACAACAATAGGGACTCATCTTACAGTCTGTGCTTTGAGCATTCCCTGTGAGACCAGTATTAGTTTGCGATACACCACTGCAGGTTCAATGTATTCCTTAGCCATACACATTGACGATGAAACACAGAAATCGCATCGGAATTAAATACAAAAGGCACAATGCCGCCTTACGTACAAGAATAGAGACTCTTCTTACAGTCTATGCCTTAAGCATACCCTGTGAGACCAGTATTACTTTGCGATACGCCACTGCACGTTCAATGTATTCCTTGGACATACACATTGACGATGAAACACAGAAATCGCATCGTAATTGAATACAAAAAGCACAATGCCGCCTTTCGTACAAGAATAGAGACTTTTCTTACAGTCTGTGCTTTGAGCATTCCCTATGAGTCCAGTATTAGTTTGCGATACACCACTGCAGGTTCAATGTATTCCATCGACATACCCATTGACGATGAAACACAGAAATCGCATCGGAATTAATTACAAAAGGCACAATGCCGCCTTACGTACAAGAATAGAGACTCTTCTTACAGTCTGTGCTTTGAGCATTCCCTGTGAGAGCAGTATTAGTTTGCGATACACCACTGCAGGTTCAATGTATTCCTTAGACATACACATTGACGATGAAACACAGAAATCGCATCGGACTTAAATACAAAAGGCACAATGCCGCCTTACGTACAAGAATAGAGACTCTTCTTACAGTCGGTGCTTTGAGCATTCCCTGTGAGACCAGTATTAGTTTGCGATACACCACTGCAGGTTCAATGTATTCCTTGGACATACCCATTGACGATGAAACACAGAAATCGCATCGGTATTAAATACAAAAGGCACAATGCCGCCTTACGTACACGAATAGAGACTCTTCTTACAGTCTGTGCTTTGAGCATTCCCTGTGAGACCAGTATTAGTTTGCGATAACCCACTGCAGGTTCAATGTATTCCTTGGACATTGCCATTGGCGATGAAACACAGAAATCGCATCGGAATTAAATACAAAAGGCACAATGCCGCCCTTTCGTACAAGAATAGAGACTCTTCATACAGTCTGTGCTTTAAGCATTCCCTGTGAGACCAGTATTAGTTTGCGATACACCACTGCAGGTTCAATGTATTCCCTGGACATACCATTGACGATGAAACACAGAAATCGCATCGGAATTAAATACAAAAGGCACAATGCCGCCTTACGTACAAGAACAGAGACTCTTCTTACAGTCTGTGCTTTGAGCAATCCCTGTGAGACCAGTATTAGTTTGCGATACACCACTGCAGGTTCAATGTATTCCTTAGACATACACATTGACGATGAAACACAGAAATCGCATCGGAATTAAATACAAAAGGCACAATGCCGCCTTACGTACAAGAATAGAGACTCTTCTTACAGTCGGTGCTTTGAGCATTCCCTGTGAGACCAGTATTAGTTTGCGATACACCACTGCAGGTTCAATGTATTCCTTGGACATACCCATTGGCGATGGAACACAGAAATCGCATCGGAATTAAATACAAAAGGCACAATGCCGCCTTTCGTACAAGAATAGAGACTCTTCTTACAGTCTGTGCTTTAAGCATTCCCTGTGAGACCAGTATTAGTTTGCGATACACCACTGCAGGTTCAATGTATTCCTTGGACATACCATTGACGTTGAAACACAGAAATCGCATAGGAATTAAATACAAAAGGCACAATGCCGCCTTACGTACAAGAATAGAGATTCTTCTTACAGTCTGTGCTTTGAGCAATCCCTGTGAGACCAGTATTAGTTTGCGATACACCACTGCAGGTTCAATGTATTCCTTAGACATACACATTGACGATGAAACACAGAAATCGCATCGGAATTAAATACAAAAGGCACAATGCCGCCTTACGTACAAGAATAGAGACTCTTCTTACAGTCTATTCCTTAAGCATTCCCTGTGAGACCAGTATTACTTTGCGATACACCACTGCACGTTCAATGTATTCCTTGGACATACACTTTGACGATGAAACACAGAAATCGCATCGTAATTGAATACAAAAAGCACAATGCCGCCTTACGTACAAGAATAGAGACTTTTCTTACAGTCTGTGCTTTGAGCATTCCCTATGAGTCCAGTATTAGTTTGCGATACACCACTGCAGGTTCAATGTATTCCTTCGACATACCCATTGACGATGAAACACAGAAATCGCATCGGAATTAAATACAAAAGGCACAATGCCGCCTTACGTACAAGAATAGAGACTCTTCTTACAGTCTGTGCTTTGAGCAATCCCTGTGAGAGCAGTATTAGTTTGCGATACACCACTGCAGGTTCAATGTATTCCTTAGACATACACATTGACGATGAATAACAGAAATCGCATCGGACTTAAATACAAAAGGCACAATGCCGCCTTACGTACAAGAATAGAGACTCTTCTTACAGTCGGTGCTTTGAGCATTCCCTGTGAGACCAGTATTAGTTTGCGATACACCACTGCAGGTTCCATGTATTCCTTGGACATACCCATTGACGATGAAACACAGAAATCGCATCGGTATTAAATACAAAAGGCACAATGCCGCCTTACGTACACGAATAGAGACTCTTCTTACAGTCTGTGCTTTGAGCATTCCCTGTGAGACCAGTATTAGTTTGCGATAACCCACTGCAGGTTCAATGTATTCCTTGGACATACCCATTGGCGATGAAACACAGAAATCGCATCGGAATTAAATAAAAGGCACAATGCCGCCCTTTCGTACAAGAATAGAGACTCTTCATACAGTCTGTGCTTTAAGCATTCCCTGTGAGACCAGTATTGGTTTGCGATACACCACTGCAGGTTCAATGTATTCCCTGGACATACCATTGACGATGAAACACAGAAATCGCATCGGAATTAAATACAAAAGGCACAATGCCGCCTTACGTACAAGAACAGAGACTCTTCTTACAGTCTGTGCTTTGAGCAATCCCTGTGAGACCAGTATTAGTTTGCGATACACCACTGCAGGTTCAATGTATTCCTTAGACATACACATTGACGATGAAACACAGAAATCGCATCGGAATTAAATACAAAAGGCACAATGCCGCCTTACGTACGAGAATAGAGACTCTTCTTACAGTCGGTGCTTTGAGCAATCCCTGTGAGACCAGTATTAGTTTGCGATACACCACTGCAGGTTCAATGTATTCCTTAGACATACACATTGACGATGAAACACAGAAATCGCATCGGAATTAAATACAAAAGGCACAATGCCGCCTTACGTACAAGAATAGAGACTCTTCTTACAGTCGGTGCTTTGAGCATTCCCTGTGAGACCAGTATTAGTTTGCGATACACCACTGCAGGTTCAATGTATTCCTTGGACATACCCATTGACGATGAAACACAGAAATCGAATCGGAATTAAATACAAAAGGCACAATGCCGTCTTACGTACACGAATAGAGACTCTTCTTACAGTCTGTGCTTTGAGCATTCCCTGTGAGACCAGTATTAGTTTGCGATACACCACTGCAGGTTCAATGTATTCCTTGGACATACCCATTGGCGATGAAACACAGAAATCGCATCGGAATTAAATACAAAAGGCACAATGCCGCCTTACGTACAAGAATAGAGACTCTTCTTACAGTCTGTGCTTTGAGCAATCCCTGTGAGACCAGTATTAGTTTGCGATACACCACTGCAGGTTCAATGTATTAATTAGACATACACATTGACGATGAAACACTGATATTACATCGTAATTAAATACAAAAGGCGCAATGCCGCCAGAAGTGCAAGAATAGAGATTATTCTTACAGTCGATGCTTTGAGCATTCCACTGCAGTTTCAATGTATTCCTTGGACATACACATTGACGATGAAACACAGAAATCGCATCGGAATTAAATACAAAAGGCAAAATGCCGCCTTACGTACAAGAATAAAGACTCTTCTTACAATCGGTGCTTTGAGCATTCCCTGTGAGACCAGTATTAGTATGCGATACACCACTGCAGGTTCAATGTATTCCTTGGACATATCCATTGACGATGAAACACAGAAAACGCATCGGAATTAAATACAAAAGGCACAATGCCGCCATACGTACAAGAATATAGACTCTTCTTACAGTCGGTGCTTTCAGCATTCCCTTTGAGACCAGTATTAGTTCCCGATACAAAACTGCTGGTTCAATGTAGTCTTTAGACATACACATTGACAATGAAACACAGAAATTACATCGGAATTAAATAAAAAGGCACAATGCCGCCTTACGTACAAGAATAGAGACTCTTCTTAAAGTCGGTGCTTTGAGCATTCAATGTGAGACCAGTATTACTTTGCGATACACCACTGCAGGTTCAATGTATTCCTTGGACATACCCATTGACGATGAAACATAGAAATCGCATCGGAATTAAATACAAAAGGCACAATGCCGCCTTACATACAAGATTAGAAACTCTTCTTACAGTCGGTGCTTTGAGCATTCCCTGTGAGACCAGTATTAGTTTGCGATACACCACTGCAGGTTCAATGTATTCCTTGGACATACCCATTGACGATGAAACACAGAAATCGCATCGGAATTAAATACAAAAGGCACAATGCCGCCTTACGTACAAGAATAAAGACTCTTCTTACAGTCGGTGTTTTTTAGCATTCCCTGTGAGGCCAGTATTAGCTTCCGATACACCACTGCAGGTTCAATGTATTCCTTAGACATACACATTGACGATGAAACACTGAAATTACATCGAAATTAAATACAAAAGGCACAATGCCGCAATAAATGCAAGAATAGAGACTCTTCTTACAGTCGGTGCTTTGAGCATTCCACTGCAAGTTCATTGTATTCCTTGGACATATACATTGACGATGAAACACAGAAATCGCATCGGAATTAAATACAAAAGGCACAATGCCGCCTTACGTACAAGAATAGAGACTCTTCTTACAGTCGGTGCTTTGAGCATTCCCTATGAGACCTGTTTAGTTTGCGATACACCACTGCAGGTTCAATGTATTCCTTGGACATACCCATTGTCGATGAAACACAGAAATCGCATCGGAATTAAATACAAAAGGCACAATGCCTCCTTACGTACAAGAATAGAGACTCATTTTACAGTCGGTGCTTTCAGCATTCCCTGTGAGACCAGTATTAGTTTCCGATACACCACTGCAGGTTCATTGTATTCCTTAGACATACACATTGACGATGAAACACTGAAATTACATCGGAATTAAATACAACAGGCACAATGCCGCCATAAGTGCAAGAATAGAGACCCTTCTTACAGTCGGTGCTTTGAACATTCCACTGCAGGTTCAATTTATTCCTTGGACATACACATTGACGATGAAACACAGAAATCGCATCGGAATTAAATACATAAGGCACAATGCCGCCTTACGTACAAGAATAGAGACTCTTCCTACAGTCTGTGCTTTGAGCATTCCCTGTGAGACCAGTATTACATTGCGATACACCACTGCAGGTTCAATGTATTCCTTGGACATCCCCATTGACGATGAAACACAGAAATCGCATCGGAATTAAATACAAAAGGCACAATGCCGACTTAAGTACAAGAATAGAGACTCTTCTTACAGTCGGTGCTTTGAGCATTCCCTGTGAGACCAGTTTTAGTTTCTGGTACACCACTGCAGGTTCAATGTATTCCTTAGACATACACATTGACGATGAAACACAGAAATCGCATTGGAATTAAATACAAAAGGCACAATGCCGCCTTACGTACAAGAATAGAGAATCTTCTTACAGTCTGTGCTTTGAGCATTCCCTGTGAGATCAGTATTAGTTTGCGATACACCACTGCAGTTTCAATGTATTCCTTGGACATTCACATTGAAGATGAAACACAGAAATCGCATCGGAATTAAATACAAAAGGCACAATGCCGCCTTACGTACAAGAATAGAGACTCTTCTTACAGCCTGTGCTTTGAGCATTCCCTGTGAGACCAGTATTAGTTTGCGATACTCCACTGCAGGTTCAATGTATTCCTTAGAAATACACATTGACGATGAAACACAGAAATCGCATCGGAATTAAATACAAACGGTACAATGCCGCCTTACGTACAAGAATAGAGACTCTTCTTACAGTCTGTGCTTTGAGCATTCCCTGTGAGACCAGTATTAGTTTGCGATACACCACTGCAGGTTCAATGTATTCCTTGGACATACACATTGACGATGAAACACAGAAATCGCATCGGAATGAAATACAAAAGGCAGAATGACGCCTTACGTACAAGAATAGAGACACTTCTTACAGTCTGTGCTTTGGGCATTCCCTGTGAGACCAGTATTAGTTTGCGATACACCACTGCAGGTTCAATGTATTCCTTAGACATACACATTGACGATGAAACACTGAAATTACATCGAAATTAAATACAAAAGGCACAATGCCGCAATAAATGCAAGAATAGAGACTCTTCTTACAGTCGGTGCTTTGAGCATTCCACTGCAAGTTCATTGTATTCCTTGGACATATACATTGACGATGAAACACAGAAATCGCATCGGAATTAAATACAAAAGGCACAATGCCGCCTTACGTACAAGAATAGAGACTCTTCTTACAGTCGGTGCTTTGAGCATTCCCTATGAGACCTGTATTAGTTTGCGATACACCACTGCAGGTTCAATGTATTCCTTGGACATACCCATTGTCGATGAAACACAGAAATCGCATCGGAATTAAATACAAAAGGCACAATGCCTCCTTACGTACAAGAATAGAGACTCATTTTACAGTCGGTGCTTTCAGCATTCCCTGTGAGACCAGTATTAGTTTCCGATACACCACTGCAGGTTCATTGTATTCCTTAGACATACACATTGACGATGAAACACTGAAATTACATCGGAATTAAATACAACAGGCACAATGCCGCCATAAGTGCAAGAATAGAGACCCTTCTTACAGTCGGTGCTTTGAACATTCCACTGCAGGTTCAATTTATTCCTTGGACATACACATTGACGATGAAACACAGAAATCGCATCGGAATTAAATACATAAGGCACAATGCCGCCTTACGTACAAGAATAGAGACTCTTCCTACAGTCTGTGCTTTGAGCATTCCCTGTGAGACCAGTATTACATTGCGATACACCACTGCAGGTTCAACGTATTCCTTGGACATCCCCATTGACGATGAAACACAGAAATCGCATCGGAATTAAATACAAAAGGCACAATGCCGACTTAAGTACAAGAATAGAGACTCTTCTTACAGTCGGTGCTTTGAGCATTCCCTGTGAGACCAGTTTTAGTTTCTGGTACACCACTGCAGGTTCAATGTATTCCTTAGACATACACATTGACGATGAAACACAGAAATCGCATTGGAATTAAATACAAAAGGCACAATGCCGCCTTACGTACAAGAATAGAGACTCTTCTTACAGTCTGTGCTTTGAGCATTCCCTGTGAGATCAGTATTAGTTTGCGATACACCACTGCAGTTTCAATGTATTCCTTGGACATTCACATTGAAGATGAAACACAGAAATCGCATCGGAATTAAATACAAAAGGCACAATGCCGCCTTACGTACAAGAATAGAGACTCTTCTTACAGCCTGTGCTTTGAGCATTCCCTGTGAGACCAGTATTAGTTTGCGATACTCCACTGCAGGTTCAATGTATTCCTTAGAAATACACATTGACGATGAAACACAGAAATCGCATCGGAATTAAATACAAACGGTACAATGCCGCCTTACGTACAAGAATAGAGACTCTTCTTACAGTCTGTGCTTTGAGCATTCCCTGTGAGACCAGTATTAGTTTGCGATACACCACTGCAGGTTCAATGTATTCCTTGGACATACACATTGACGATGAAACACAGAAATCGCATCGGAATGAAATACAAAAGGCAGAATGACGCCTTACGTACAAGAATAGAGACACTTCTTACAGTCTGTGCTTTGGGCATTCCCTGTGAGACCAGTATTAGTTTGCGATACACCACTGCAGGTTCAATGTATTCCTTAGACATACACATTGATGATGAAACACAGAAATCGCGTCGGAATTAAATACAAAAGGCACAATGCCGCCTTACGTACAAGAATAGAGACTCTTCTTACAGTCTGTGCCTTGAGCATTCCCTGTGAGACCAGTATTAGTTTGCGATACACCACTGCATGTTCAATGTATTCCTTAGACATACACATTGACAATGAAACACAGAAATCGCATCGGAATTAAATACAAAAGGCACAATGCCGCCTTACGTACAACAATAGGGACTCATCTTACAGTCTGTGCTTCGAGCATTCCCTGTGAGACCAGTATTAGTTTGCGATACACCACTGCAGGTTCAATGTATTCCTTAGCCATACACATTGACGATGAAACACAGAAATCGCATCGGAATTAAATACAAAAGGCACAATGCCGCCTTACGTACAAGAATAGAGACTCTTCTTACAGTCTATGCCTTAAGCATTCCCTGTGAGACCAGAATTACTTTGCGATACACCACTGCACGTTCAATGTATTCCTTGGACATACACATTGACGATGAAACACAGAAATCGCATGGGAATTGAATACAAAAAGCACAATGCCGCCTTACGTACAAGAGTAGAGACTTTTCTTACAGTCTGTGCTTTGAGCATTCCCTATGAGTCCGGTATTAGTTTGCGATACACCACTGCAGGTTCAATGTATTCCTTCGACATACCCATTGACGATGAAACACAGAAATCGGATCGGAATTGAATACAAAAGGCACAATGCCGCCTTACGTACAAGAATAGAGACACTTCTTACAGTCTGTGCTTTGAGCAATCCCTGTGAGACCAGTATTAGTTTGCGATACACCACTGCAGGTTCAATGTATTCCTTAGACATACACATTGACGATGAAACACAGAAATCGCATCGGAATTAAATACAAAAGGCACAATGCCGCCTTACGTACAAGAATAGAGACTCTTCTTACAGTCGGTGCTTTGAGCATTCCCTGTGAGACCAGTATTAGTTTGCGATACACCACTGCAGGTTCAATGTATTCCTTGGACATACCCATTGACGATGAAACACAGAAATCGGATCGGAATTGAATACAAAAGGCACAATGCCGCCTTACGTACAAGAATAGAGACACTTCTTACAGTCTGTGCTTTGAGCAATCCCTGTGAGACCAGTATTAGTTTGCGATACACCACTGCAGGTTCAATGTATTCCTTAGACATACACATTGACGATGAAACACAGAAATCGCATCGGAATTAAATACAAAAGGCACAATGCCGCCTTACGTACAAGAATAGAGACTCTTCTTACAGTCGGTGCTTTGAGCATTCCCTGTGAGACCAGTATTAGTTTGCGATACACCACTGCAGGTTCAATGTATTCCTAGGACTTACCCATTGACGATGAAACACAGAAATCGCATCGGAATTAAATACAAAAGGCACAATGCCGCCTTACGTACACGAATAGAGACTCTTCTTACAGTCTGTGCTTTGAGCATTCCCTGTGAGACCAGTATTAGTTTGCAATACACCACTGCAGGTTCAATATATTCCTTGGACATACCCATAGGCGATGAAACACAGAAATCGCATCGGAATTAGATACAAAAGGCACAATGCCGCCTTACGTACAAGAATAGAGACTCTTCTTACAGTCGGTGCTTTGAGCATTCCCTGTGAGACCAGTATTAGTTTGCGATACACCACTGCATTTTCAATGTATTCCTTGGACATACCCATTGGCGATGAAACACAGAAATCGCATCGGAATTAAATACAAAAGGCACAATGCCGCCTTTCGTACAAGAATAGAGACTCTTCTTACAGTCTGTGCTTTAAGCATTCCCTGTGAGACCAGAATTAGTTTGCGATACACCACTGCAGGTTCAATGTATTCCTTGGACATACCATTGACGATGAAACACAGAAATCGCATCGGAATTAAATACAAAAGGCACAATGCCGCCTTACGTACAAGAATAGAGACTCTTCTTACAGTCTGTGCTTTGAGCAATCCCTGTGAGACCAGTATTAGTTTGCGATACACCACCGCAGGTTCAATGTATTCCTTAGACATACACATTGACGATGAAACACAGAAATCGCATCGGAATTAAATACAACAGGCACAATGCCGCCTTACGTACAAGAATAGAGACTCTTCTTACAGTCGGTGCTTTGAGCATTCCCTGTGAGACCAGTATTAGTTTGCGATACACCACTGCAGGTTCAATGTATTCCTTGGACATACCCATTGACGATGAAACACAGAAATCGAATCGGAATTAAATACAAAAGGCACAATGCCGCCTTACGTACACGAATAGAGACTCTTCTTACAGTCTGTGCTTTGAGCATTCCCTGTGAGACCAGTATTAGTTTGCGATACACCACTGCAGGTTCAATGTATTCTTTGGACATACCCATTGGCGATGAAACACAGAAATCGCATCGGAATTAAATACAAAAGGCACAATGCCGCCTTACGTACAAGAATAGAGACTCTTCTTACAGTCGGTGCTTTGAGCATTCCCTGTGAGACTAGTATTTGTTTGCGATACACCACTGCAGGTTCAATGTATTTCTTGGACTTACCCATTGACGATGAAACACAGAAATCGCATCGGAATTAAATACAAAAGGCACAATGCCGCCTTACGTACAAGAATAGAGACTGTTCTTACTGATTGTGCTTTGAGCATTCCCTGTGAGACCAGTATTAGTTTGCGATACACCACTGCAGGTTCAATGTATTCCTTGGACATACCCATTGACGATGAAACACAGAAATCGCATCGGAATTAAATACAAAAGGCACAATGCCGCCTTACATACAAGAATAGAGACTCTTCTTACAGTCTGTGCCTTGAGCATTCCCTGTGAGACCAGTATTAGTTTGCGATACACCACTGCAGGTTCAATGTATTCCTTAGACATACACATTGACGATGATACACAGAAATCGCATCGGAATTAAATACAAAAGGCACAATGCCGCCTTACGTACAACAATAGGGACTCTTCTTACAGTCTGTGCTTTGAGCATTCCCTGTGAGACCAGTATTAGTTTGCGATACACCACTGTAGGTTCAATGTATTCCATAGCCATACACATTGACGAAGAAACACAGAAATCGCATCGGAATTAAATACAAAATGCACAATGCCGCCTTACATACAAGAATAGAGACTCTTCTTACAGTCTGTGCCTTGAGCATTCCCTGTGAGACCAGTATTAGTTTGCGATACACCACTGCAGGTTCAATGTATTCCTTAGACATACACATTGACGATGATACACAGAAATCGCATCGGAATTAAATACAAAAGGCACAATGCCGCCTTACGTACAACAATAGGGACTCTTCTTACAGTCTGTGCTTTGAGCATTCCCTGTGAGACCAGTATTAGTTTGCGATACACCACTGCAGGTTCAATGTATTCCATAGCCATACACATTGACGAAGAAACACAGAAATCGCATCGGAATTAAATACAAAATGCACAATGCCGCCTTACGTACAAGAATAGAGACTCTTCTTACAGTCTATGCTTCAAGCATTCCCTGTGAGACCAGTATTAGTTTGCGATACACCACTGCAGGTTCAATGTATTCCTTGGACATACCATTGACGATGAAACACAGAAATCGCATCGGAATTAAATACAATAAGCACAATGCCGCCCTACGTACAAGAATAGAGACTTTTCTTACAGTCTGTGCTTTGAGCATTCCCTATGAGTCCAGTATTAGTTTGCGATACACCACTGCAGGTTCAATGTATTCCTTCGACATACCCATTGACGATGAAACACAGAAATCGCATCGGAATTAAATACAAAAGGCACAATGCCGCCTTTCGTACAAGAATAGAGACTCTTCTTACAGTCTGTGCTTTAAGCATTCCATGTGAGACCAGTATTACTTTGCGATACACCACTGCAGGTTCAATGTATTCCTTGGACATACCATTGACGATGAAACACAGAAATCGCATCGGAATTAAATACAAAAGGCACAATGCCGCCTTACGTACAAGAATAGAGACTCTTCTTACAGTCTGTGCTTTGAGCAATCCCTGTGAGACCAGTATTAGTTTGTGATACACCACTGCAGGTTCAATGTATTCCTTAGACATACACATTGACGATGAAACACAGAAATCGCATCGGAATTAAATACAAAAGGCACATTGCCGCCTTACGTACAAGATTGGAGACTCTTCTTACAGTCGGTGCTTTGAGCATTCCCTGTGAGACCAGTATTAGTTTGCGATACACCACTGCAGGTTCAATGTATTCCTTGGACATACCCATTGGCGATGAAACACAGAAATCGCATCGGAATTAAATACAAAAGGCACATTGCCGCCTTACGTACAAGAATAGAGAGTCTTCTTACAGTCGGTGCTTTGAGCATTCCCTGTGAGACCAGTATTAGTTTACGATACACCACTGCAGGTTCAATGTATTCCTTGGACATACCCATTGACGATGAAACACAGAAATCGCATCGGAATTAAATACAAAAGGCACAATGCCGCCTTACGTACACGAATAGAGACTCTTCTTACAGTCTGTGCTTTGAGCATTCCCTGTGAGACCAGTATTAGTTTGCGATACACCACTGCAGGTTCAATGTATTCCTTGGACGTACCCATTGGCGATGAAACACAGAAATCGCATCGGAATTAAATACAAATGGCACAATGCCGCCTTTCGTACAAGAATAGAGACTCTTCTTACAGTCTGTGCTTTAAGCATTCCCTGTGAGACCAGTATTAGTTTGCGATACACCACTGCAGGTTCAATGTATTCCTTTGACATACCATAGACGATGAAACACAGAAATCGCATCGGAATTAAATGCAGAAGGCACAATGCCGCCTTACGTACACGAATAGAGACTCTTCTTACAGTCTGTGCTTTGAGCATTCCCTGTGAGACCAGTATTAGTTTGCGATACACCACTGCAGGTTCAATGTATTCCTTGGACATACCCATTGGCGATGAAACACAGAAATCGCATCGGAATTAAATACAAAAGGCACAATGCCGCCTTACGTACAAGAATAGAGCCTCTTCTTACAGTCGGTGCTTTGAGCATTCCATGTGAGACCAGTACTTGTTTCCGATACACCACTGCAGGTTCAATGTATTATTTAGACATACACATTGACGATGAAACACTGAAATTACATCGGAATTAAATACAAAAGGCACAATGCCGCCATAAATGCATGAATAGAGACTCTTCTTGCAGTCGCTGCTTTGAGCATTCCCTGTGAGGCCAGTATTAGTTTCCGATACACCACTGCAGGTACAATGTATTCCTTGGACCTTTAAATTAACGATGAAACACAGAAATCGCATCGGAATTAAATACAAAATGCACAATGCCGCCTTAAGTACAAGAATAGAGACTCTTCTTACAGTCGTTGTATTGAGCATTCCCTTTGAGACCAGTATTGGTTTCCGATACACCACTGCAGGTTCAATGTATTCCTTGGACATACATATTGACAATGAAACACAGAAATCGCATCGGAAGTAAACACAGAAGGCACAATGCCGCCATAAGTGAGAGAATAGAGACCCTTCTTAATGTCGGTGCTTTGAGCATTCCCTTTGAAACCAGTATTAGTTTCCGATACACCACAGCCGGTACAATGTATTCCTTGGAACTTCCCATTGACGATGAAACACAGAAATCGCATCGGAATTAAATACAAAAGGCACTATGTCGCCTTAAGTACAAGGATAGAGACCCTTCTTACAGTCGGTGCTTCGAGCATTCCTTGTGAGACCCGTATTAGTTTCCGAAACACCACTGCAGGTTCAGTGTATTCCTTGGACATACACATTGTCGATGAAACACAGAAATCGCATCGGAATTAAATACAAATGGCACAATGGCGCCTTAAGTACAAGAATAGAGACTCTTCTTACAGTCGGTGCTTTGAGTATTCCCTGTGAGACCAGTATTAGTTTCCGATACACCACTGCAGGTTCAATGTATTCCTTGGACCATAGCATTGTCGATGAAACACAAAAATCGCATCGGAATTAAATACAAAAGGCACAATGCCGCCTTAAGTATAAGAATAGAGACTCTTCTTACAGTCGGTTCTTTGAGCATTCCCTTTGAGACCAGTATTAGCTTTCGATACACCATAGTAGTTTCAGTGTATTCCTTGGACCTTCACATTGACGATGAAACACAGAAATCGCATCGGAATGAAATACAAAAGGCACAATGCCGCCTTAAGTGCAAGAATAGAGACTCTTCTTACAGTCGGTGCTTTGAGCAATCCACTGCAGGTTCAATGTATTCCTTTGACATACACATTGACGATGAAACACAGAAATCGCATCGGAATTAAATACAAAAGGAACATTGCCCCCTTACGTACAAGAATAGAGACTCTACTTACAGTCGGTGCTTTGAGCATTCCCTGTGAGACCAGTATTAGTTTGCGATACACCACTGCAGGTTCATTGTATTCCTTGGACATACCCATTGACGATGAAACACAGAAATCGCATCGGAATGAAATACAAAAGGCACAATGCCGCCTTATGTACAAGAATAGAGACTCTTCTTACAGTCGGTGCTTTGAGCATTCGCTGTGAGACCAGTATTAGTTTCCGATACACCACTGCAGGTTCAATGTATTCCTTAGACATACACATTGACGATGAAACACTGAAATTATATCGGAATTAAATACAAAAGGCACAATGCCGCCATAAGTGCAAGAATAGCGACTCTTGTTACAGTCGGTGCTTTGAGCATTCCACTGCAGGTTCAATGTGTTCCTTGGCCATACACATTGACGATGAAACACAGAAATCGCATCGTAATGAAATACAAAAGGCACAATGCCGCCTTAAGTACTAGAATAGAGACTCTTCTTACAGTCTTACAGTAAGTGTTTTGAGCATTCCCTGTGAGACCATGAAATTAGTACAAGTATGGAGACTCTTCTTACAGTCGGTGCTTTGAGCATTCCCTGTGAGACCAGTATTAGTTTCCGACACACCACTCCAGGTTCAATGTATTCCTTGGACATACACATTGACGATGAAACACTGAAATTACATCGGAATTAAATACAAAAGGGACAATGCCGCCTTAAGTGTAAGATGTGTGAGACTTCTTAGAGTCCGTGCTTTGATCCTTTCCTGTGAGACCAGTATTAGTTTCCGACACATCACTGCAGGTTCAATGTGTTCCTCGGACCTTCACATTGACGATGAAACACAGAAATCGCATCGGAATTAAATACAAAAGGCACAATGCCGCCTTACGTACAAGAATAGAGACTCTTCCTACAGTCGGTGCTTTGAGCTTTCCCTGTGAGACCAGTATTAGTTTCCGATACACCACTGCAGGTTCAATGTATTCCTTGGACATACCCATTGATGATGAAACACAGAAATCGCATCGCAACTAAATACAAAAGGCACAATGCCGCCTTACGTACAAGAATAGAGACTCTTCTTACAGTCTGTGCTTTGAGCATTCCCTGTGAGTCCAGTATTAGTTTGCGATACACCACTGCATGTTCAATGTATTCCTTGGACATACACATTGACGATGAAACACTGAAATTACATAGGAAGTAAATACAAAAGGGACAATGCCGCCTTAAGTGTAAGATGTGTGAGACTTCTTAGAGTCCGTGCTTTGATCCTTTCCTGTGAGACCACTATTAGTTTCCGATACATCAATGCAGGTTCAATGTGTTCCTCGGACCTTCACATTGACGATGATACACAGAAATAGCATCGGAATTAAATACAAAAGGCACAATGCCGCCTTAAGTACAAGAATATAGACTCTTCTTACAGTCGGTGTTTTGGCAATTCCCTGTGAGACCAGTATCAGTTCCTGATACACCACTGCAGGTTCAATGTACTCCTTGGACATACACGTTGACGATGAAACATTGAAATTAGATCAGAATTAAATACAAAAGGCACAATGCCGCCTTAAGTGCAAAAGTAGAGGCTCTTCTTACTGTCGGTGCTTTGAGCACTCCCTGCGAGACCAGTATTAGTTTCTGATACACCACTGCAAGTTCAATGTATTCCTTGGACATACACATTGACGATGAAACACTGAAATTACATCGTAATTAAATACAAAAGGTACAATGCCGCCTTAAGGGCAAGAAGAGTGAGACTTCTTAGAGTCTGTGCTTTTATCCTTTGCTGTGCGACCAGTATTAGTATCCGATACGCCACTGCAGGTTCAATGTATTCCTTGGACCTTCACATTTACGATGAAACACAGAAATCGCATCGGAATTAAATACAAATGGCACAATGCCGCCTTAAGTACATGAATAGAGACTCTTCTTACAGTCGGTGCTTTGAGCATTCCCTGTGAGACCAGTATTACTTTCCGATACACCACTGCTGGTTCAATGTATTCCTTGGACCCTAACATTGACGATCAAACACAGAAATCGCATCGGAAATAAATACAAAAGGCACAATGACGCCTTAAGTACAAGAACAGCTTCTCTTCTTACAGTCGGTGCTTTGAGCATTCCATGTGAGACCAGTACTAGTTTCCGATGCACCACTGCAGGTTCAATGTATTATTTAGACATACACATTGACGATGAAACACTGAAATTACATCGGAATTAAATACAAAAGGCACAATGCCGCCAAAAATGCATGAATAGAGACTCTTCTTACAGTCGGTGCTTTGAGTATTCCCTGTGAGACCAGTATTAGTTTCCGATACACCACTGCAGGTTCAATGTATTCCTTGGACCATAGCATTGTCGATGAAACACAGAAATCGCATCGGAATTAAATACAAAAGGCACAATGCCGCCTTAAGTATAAGAATAGAGACTCTTCTTACAGTCGGTTCTTTGAGCATTCCCTTTGAGACCAGTATTAGCTTTCGATACACCATAGTAGTTTCAGTGTATTCCTTGGACCTTCACATTGACGATGAAACACAGAAATCGCATCGGAATGAAATACAAAAGGCACAATGCCGCCTTAAGTGCAAGAATAGAGACTCTTCTTACAGTCGGTGCTTTGAGCAATCCACTGCAGGTTCAATGTATTCCTTTGACATACACATTGACGATGAAACACAGAAATCGCATCGGAATTAAATACAAAAGGAACATTGCCCCCTTACGTACAAGAATAGAGACTCTACTTACAGTCGGTGCTTTGAGCATTCCCTGTGAGACCAGTATTAGTTTGCGATACACCACTGCAGGTTCATTGTATACCTTGGACATACCCATTGACGATGAAACACAGAAATCGCATCGGAATGAAATACAAAAGGCACAATGCCGCCTTATGTACAAGAATAGAGACTCTTCTTACAGTCGGTGCTTTGAGCATTCGCTGTGAGACCAGTATTAGTTTCCGATACACCACTGGAGGTTCAATGTATTCCTTAGACATACACATTGACGATGAAACACTGAAATTATATCGGAATTAAATACAAAAGGCACAATGCCGCCATAAGTGCGAGAATAGCGACTCTTGTTACAGTCGGTGCTTTGAGCATTCCACTGCAGGTTCAATGTATTCCTTGGCCATACACATTGACGATGAAACACAGAAATCGCATCGTAATGAAATACAAAAGGCACAATGCCGCCTTAAGTACTAGAATAGAGACTCTTCTTACAGTCTTACATTAAGTGTTTTGAGCATTCCCTGTGAGACCATGAAATTAGTACAAGTATGGAGACTCTTCTTACAGTCGGTGCTTTGAGCATTCCCTGTGAGACCAGTATTAGTTTCCGACACACCACTCCAGGTTCAATGTATTCCTTGGACATACACATTGACGATGAAACACTGAAATTACATCGGAATTAAATACAAAAGGGACAATGCCGCCTAAAGTGTAAGATGTGTGACACTTCTTAGAGTCCGTGCTTTGATCCTTTCCTGTGAGACCAGTATTAGTTTCCGACACATCACTGCAGGTTCAATGTGTTCCTCGGACCTTCACATTGACGATGATACACAGAAATCGCATTGGAATTAAATACAAAAGGCACAATGCCGCCTTAAGTACAAGAATAGAGACTCTTCTTACAGTCGGTGTTTTGAGCATTCCCTGTGAGACCAGTATTAGTTCGTGATACACCACTGCAGGTTCAATGTATTCCTTGGACATACACATTGACGATGAAACACAGAAATCGCATCGGAATTAAATACAAAAGGCACAATGCCGCCTTACGTACAAGAATAGAGACTCTTCCTACAGTCGGTGCTTTGAGCTTTCCCTGTGAGACCAGTATTAGTTTCCGATACACCACTGCAGGTTCAATGTATTCCTTGGACATACCCATTGATGATGAAACACAGAAATCGCATCGCAACTAAATACAAAAGGCACAATGCCGCCTTACGTACAAGAATAGTAACTCTTCTTACAGTCTGTGCTTTGAGCATTCCCTGTGAGACCAGTATTAGTTTGCGATACACCACTGCATGTTCAATGTATTCCTTGGACATACACATTGACGATGAAACACTGAAATTACATAGGAAGTAAATACAAAAGGGACAATGCCGCCTTAAGTGTAAGATGTGTGAGACTTCTTAGAGTCCGTGCTTTGATCCTTTCCTGTGAGACCACTATTAGTTTCCGATACATCACTGCAGGTTCAATGTGTTCCTCGGACCTTCACATTGACGATGATACACAGAAATAGCATCGGAATTAAATACAAACGGCACAATGCCGCCTTAAGTACAAGAATATAGACTCTTCTTACAGTCGGTGTTTTGGCAATTCCCTGTGAGACCAGTATCAGTTCCTGATACACCACTGCAGGTTCAATGTACTCCTTGGACATACACGTTGACGATGAAACATTGAAATTACATCAGAATTAAATACAAAAGGCACAATGCCGCCTTAGGTGCAAAAGTAGAGGCTCTTCTTACTGTCGGTGCTTTGAGCACACCCTGCGAGACCAGTATTAGTTTCTGATACACCACTGCAAGTTCAAAGTATTCCTTGGACATACACGTTGACGATGAAACATTGAAATTAGATCAGAATTAAATACAAAAGGCACAATGCCGCCTTAAGTGCAAAAGTAGAGGCTCTTCTTACTGTCGGTGCTTTGAGCACTCCCTGCGAGACCAGTATTAGTTTCTGATACACCACTGCAAGTTCAATGTATTCCTTGGACATACACATTGACGATGAAACACTGAAATTACATCGTAATTAAATACAAAAGGTACAATGCCGCCTTAAGGGCAAGAAGAGTGAGACTTCTTAGAGTCTGTGCTTTTATCCTTTGCTGTGCGACCAGTATTAGTATCCGATACGCCACTGCAGGTTCAATGTATTCCTTGGACCTTCACATTTACGATGAAACACAGAAATCGCATCGGAATTAAATACAAATGGCACAATGCCGCCTTAAGTACATGAATAGAGACTCTTCTTACAGTCGGTGCTTTGAGCATTCCCTGTGAGACCAGTATTAGTTTCCGATTCACCACTGCTGGTTCAATGTATTCCTTGGACCCTAACATTGACGATCAAACACAGAAATCGCATCGGAAATAAATACAAAAGGCACAATGACGCCTTAAGTACAAGAACAGCATCTCTTCTTACAGTCGGTGCTTTGAGCATTCCATGTGAGACCAGTACTAGTTTCCGATGCACCACTGCAGGTTCAATGTATTATTTAGACATACACATTGACGATGAAACACTGAAATTACATCGGAATTAAATACAAAAGGCACAATGCCGCCAAAAATGCATGAATAGAGACTCTTCTTACAGTCGGTGCTTTGAGTATTCCCTGTGAGACCAGTATTAGTTTCCGATACACCACTGCAGGTTCAATGTATTCCTTGGACCATAGCATTGTCGATGAAACACAGAAATCGCATCGGAATTAAATACAAAAGGCACAATGCCGCCTTAAGTATAAGAATAGAGACTCTTCTTACAGTCGGTTCTTTGAGCATTCCCTTTGAGACCAGTATTAGCTTTCGATACACCATAGTAGTTTCAGTGTATTCCTTGGACCTTCACATTGACGATGAAACACAGAAATCGCATCGGAATGAAATACAAAAGGCACAATGCCGCCTTAAGTGCAAGAATAGAGACTCTTCTTACAGTCGGTGCTTTGAGCAATCCACTGCAGGTTCAATGTATTCCTTTGACATACACATTGACGATGAAACACAGAAATCGCATCGGAATTAAATACAAAAGGAACATTGCCCCCTTACGTACAAGAATAGAGACTCTACTTACAGTCGGTGCTTTGAGCATTCCCTGTGAGACCAGTATTAGTTTGCGATACACCACTGCAGGTTCATTGTATTCCTTGGACATACCCATTGACGATGAAACATAAAAATCGCATCGGAATGAAATACAAAAGGCACAATGCCGCCTTATGTACAAGAATAGAGACTCTTCTTACAGTCGGTGCTTTGAGCATTCGCTGTGAGACCAGTATTAGTTTCCGATACACCACTGGAGGTTCAATGTATTCCTTAGACATACACATTGACGATGAAACACTGAAATTATATCGGAATTAAATACAAAAGGCACAATGCCGCCATAAGTGCGAGAATAGCGACTCTTGTTACAGTCGGTGCTTTGAGCATTCCACTGCAGGTTCAATGTATTCCTTGGCCATACACATTGACGATGAAACACAGAAATCGCATCGTAATGAAATACAAAAGGCACAATGCCGCCTTAAGTACTAGAATAGAGACTCTTCTTACAGTCTTACATTAAGTGTTTTGAGCATTCCCTGTGAGACCATGAAATTAGTACAAGTATGGAGACTCTTCTTACAGTCGGTGCTTTGAGCATTCCCTGTGAGACCAGTATTAGTTTCCGACACACCACTCCAGGTTCAATGTATTCCTTGGACATACACATTGACGATGAAACACTGAAATTACATCGGAATTAAATACAAAAGGGACAATGCCGCCTAAAGTGTAAGATGTGTGACACTTCTTAGAGTCCGTGCTTTGATCCTTTCCTGTGAGACCAGTATTAGTTTCCGACACATCACTGCAGGTTCAATGTGTTCCTCGGACCTTCACATTGACGATGATACACAGAAATCGCATTGGAATTAAATACAAAAGGCACAATGCCGCCTTAAGTACAAGAATAGAGACTCTTCTTACAGTCGGTGTTTTGAGCATTCCCTGTGAGACCAGTATTAGTTCGTGATACACCACTGCAGGTTCAATGTATTCCTTGGACATACACATTGACGATGAAACACAGAAATCGCATCGGAATTAAATACAAAAGGCACAATGCCGCCTTACGTACAAGAATAGAGACTCTTCCTACAGTCGGTGCTTTGAGCTTTCCCTGTGAGACCAGTATTAGTTTCCGATACACCACTGCAGGTTCAATGTATTCCTTGGACATACCCATTGATGATGAAACACAGAAATCGCATCGCAACTAAATACAAAAGGCACAATGCCGCCTTACGTACAAGAATAGAGACTCTTCTTACAGTCTGTGCTTTGAGCATTCCCTGTGAGACCAGTATTAGTTTGCGATACACCACTGCATGTTCAATGTATTCCTTGGACATACACATTGACGATGAAACACTGAAATTACATAGGAAGTAAATACAAAAGGGACAATGCCGCCTTAAGTGTAAGATGTGTGAGACTTCTTAGAGTCCGTGCTTTGATCCTTTCCTGTGAGACCACTATTAGTTTCCGATACATCACTGCAGGTTCAATGTGTTCCTCGGACCTTCACATTGACGATGATACACAGAAATAGCATCGGAATTAAATACAAAAGGCACAATGCCGCCTTAAGTACAAGAATATAGACTCTTCTTACAGTCGGTGTTTTGGCAATTCCCTGTGAGACCAGTATCAGTTCCTGATACACCACTGCAGGTTCAATGTACTCCTTGGACATACACGTTGACGATGAAACATTGAAATTACATCAGAATTAAATACAAAAGGCACAATGCCGCCTTAGGTGCAAAAGTAGAGGCTCTTCTTACTGTCGGTGCTTTGAGCATTCCCTGCGAGACCAGTATTAGTTTCTGATACACCACTGCAAGTTCAATGTATTCCTTGGACATGCACATTGACGATGAAACACTGAAATTACATCGTAATTAAATACAAAAGGTACAATGCCGCCTTAAGGGCAAGAAGAGTGAGACTTCTTAGAGTCTGTGCTTTTATCCTTTGCTGTGCGACCAGTATTAGTATCCGATACGCCACTGCAGGTTCAATGTATTCCTTGGACCTTCACATTGACGATGAAACACAGAAATCGCATCGGAATTAAATACAAAAGGCACAATGCCGCCTTACGTACAAGAATAGAGACTCTTCTTACAGTCGGTGCTTTGAGCATTCCCTGTGAGACCAGTATTAGTTTCCGATACACCACTGCTGGTTCAATGTATTCCTTGGACCCTAACATTGACGATCAAACACAGAAATCGCATCGGAATTAAATACAAAAGGCACAATGACGCCTTAAGTACAAGAACAGAGACTCTTCTTACAGTCGGTGCTTTGAGCATTCCATGTGAGACCAGTACTAGTTTCCGATGCACCATTGCAGGTTCAATGTATTATTTAGACATACACATTGACGATGAAACACTGAAATTACATCGGAATTAAATACAAAAGGCACAATGCCGCCAAAAATGCATGAATAGAGACTCTTCTTGCAGTCGGTGCTTTGAGCATTCCCTGTGAGGCCAGTATTAGTTTCCGATACACCACTGCAGGTACAATGTATTCCTTGGACCTTCAAATTGACGATGAAACACAGAAATCGCATCGGAATTAAATACAAAATGCACAATGCCGCCTTAAGTACAAGAATAGAGACTCTTCTTACAGTCGTTGCTTTGAGCATTCCCTTTGAGACCAGTATTGGTTTCCGATACACCACTGCAGGTTTAATGTATTCCTTGGACATACATATTGACAATAAAACACAGAAATCGCATCGGAATTAAACACAAAAGGCACAATGCCGCCATAAGTGAGAGAATTGAGACCCTTCTTACTGTCGGTGCTTTGAGCATTCCCTTTGAAACCAGTATTAGTTTCCGATACACCACAGCCGGTACAATGTATTCCTTGGAACTTCCCATTGACGATGAAACACAGAAATCGCATCGGAATTAAATACAAAAGGCACTATGCCGCCTTAAGAACAAGGATGGAGACCCTTCTTACAGTCGGTGCTTCGAGCATTCCCTGTGAGACCAGTATTAGTTTCCGATACACCACTGCAGGTTTAGTGTATTCCTTGGACTTACACATTGTCGATGAAGCACAGAAATCGCATCGGAATTAAATACAAAAGGCACAATGCCGCCTAACGTACAAGAATAGAGACTCTTCTTACAGTCGGTGCTTTGAGCATTCCCTGTGAGACCAGCATTAGTTTCTGATACACCACTGCAGGTTCAATGTATTCCTTAGACATACACATTGACAATGAAACACTGAAATTACATCGGAATTAAATACAAAAGTCACAATGCCGCCATAAGTGCAAGAACATAGACTCTTCTTGCTGTCGGTGCTTTGAGCATTCGCTGCGAGACCAGTACTAGTTTCCGGTACACCACTGCAGGTACAATGTATTCCTTGAACCTTCACATTGACGATGGAACACAGAAATGGCATCGGAATTAAATACAAATGGCACAATGCCGCCTTAAGTGCAAGAATAGAGACTCTTCTTACAGTCGGTGCATTGAGCATTCCACTGCAGGTTCAATGTATTCCTTTGACATACACATTGACGATGAAACACAGAAATCGCATCGGAATTGAATACAAAAGGCACAATGCCCCCTTACGTACAAGAATAGAGACTCTTCTTACAGCCGGTGCTTTGAGCATTCCCTGTGTGACCAGTATTAGTTTGCGATACACCACTGCAGGTTCAATGTATTCCTTGGACATACCCATTGACGATGAAACACAGAAATCGCATCGGAATGAAATACAAAAGGCACAATGCCGCCTTATGTACGAGAATAGAGACTCTTCTTACAGTCGGTGCTTTGAGCATTCCCTGTGAGACCAGTATTAGTTCCCGATACACCACTGCAGGTTCAATGTATTCCTTAGACATACACATTGACGATGAAACATTGAAATTATATCGGAATTAAATACAAAAGGCACAATGCCGCCATAAGTGCAAGAATAGCGACTCTTGTTACAGTCGGTGCTTTGAGCATTCCACTGCAGGTTCAATGTATTCCTTGGACATACACATTGACGATGAAACACAGAAATCGCATCGGAATGAAATACAAAAGGCACAATGCCGCCTTATGTACAAGAATAGAGACTCTTCTTACAGTCTTACAGTCGGTGTTTTGAGCATTCCCTGTGAGACCATGAAATTAGTACAAGTATGGAGACTCTTCTTACAGTCTGTGCTTTGAGCATTCCCTGTGAGACCAGTATTAGTTTCCGACACACCACTCAAGGTTCAATGTATTCCTTGGACATACACATTGACGATGATACACTGAAATTACATCGGAATTAAATACAAAAGGGACAATGCCGCCTTAAGTGTAAGATGTGTGAGACTACTTAGAGTCCGTGCTTTGATCCTTTCTGTGAGACCAGTATTAGTTTCCGACACATCACTGCAGGTTCAATGTGTTCCTCGCACCTTCACATTGACGATGATACACAGAAATCGCATTGGAATTAAATACAAAAGGCACAATGCCGCCTTAAGTACAAGAATAGAGACTCTTCTTACAGTCGGTGGTTTGGGCATTCCTGTGAGACCAGTATTAGTTCGTGATACACCACTGCAGGTTCAATGTATTCCTTGGACATACACATTGACGATGAAACACAGAAATCGCATAGGAAATAAATACAAAAGGCACAATGCCGCCTTACGTACAAGAATAGAGACTCTTCTTACAGTCGGTGCTTTGAGCTTTCCCTGTGAGACCAGAATTAGTTTCAGATACACCACTGCAGGTTCAATGTATTCCTTGGACATACCCATTGATGATGAAACACAGAAATCGCATCGCAACTAAATTCAAAAGGCACAATGCCGCCTTACGTACAAGAATAGAGACTCTTCTTACAGTCTGTGCTTTGAGCATTCCCTGTGAGACCAATAATAGTTTGCGATACACCACTGCAGGTTCAATGTATTCCTTGGACATACACATTGACGATGAAACACTGAAATTACATCGGAATTAAATACAAAAGGGACAATGCCGCCTTAAGTGTAAGATGTGTGAGACTTCTTAGAGTCCGTGCTTTGATCCGTTCCTGTGAGACCACTATTAGTTTCCGATACATCACTGCAGGTTCAATGTGTTCCTCGGACCTTCACATTGTCGATGTTACACAGAAATAGCATTGGAATTAAATACAAAAGGCACAATGCCGCCTTAAGTACAAGAATAGAGACTCTTCTTACAGTCGGTGTTTTGAGCATTCCCTGTGAGACCAGTATTAGTTCCTGATACACCACTGCAGGTTCAATGTATTCCTTGGACACACACGTTGACGATGAAACACTGAAATTACATCAGAATTAAATACAAAAGGCACAATGCCGCCTTAGTGCAAGAGTAGAGGCTCTTCTTACTGTCGGTGCTTTGAGCATTCCACTGCTGTTTCAATGTATTCCTTTGACATACACATTGACGATGAAACACCGAAATAGCATTGGAATTAAATACAAAAGGCACAATGCCCCCTTACGTACAAGAATAGAGACTCTTCTGACAATCAGTGCTTTGAGCATTCCCTGTGAGACCAGTATTAGTTGCGATACACCACTGCAGGTTCAATGTATTCCTTGGACATACCCATTGACGATGAAACACAGAAATCGCATCGGAATTAAATACAAAAGGCACAATGCCGCCTTATGTACAAGAATAGAGATTCTTCTTACAGTCGGTGCTTTGAGCATTCCCTGTGAGACCAGAATTAGTTTCAGATACACCACTGCAAGTTCAATGTATTCCTTGGACATACACATTGACGATGAAACACAGAAATCGCATCGGAATGAAATACAAAAGGCACAATGCCGCCTTAAGTACAAGAATACAGACTCTTCTTACAGTCTTACAGTCGGTGTTTTGAGCATTCCCTGTAAGACCATGAACTTAGTACAAGTATGGAGACTCTTCTTACAGTCGGTGCGTTGAGCATTCCCTGTGAGACCAGTATTAGTTTCCGACACACCACTCCAGGTTCAGTGTATTCCTTGGACATACACATTGACGATGAAACACTGAAATTACATCGGAATTAAATACAAAAGGGACAATGCCGCCTTAAGTGTAAGATGTGTGAGACTTCTTAGAGTCCGTGCTTTGATCCTTTCCTGTGAGACCAGTATCAGTTTCCGATACATCACTGCAGGTTGAATGTGTTCCTCGGACCTTCACATAGACGATGATACACAGAAATCGCATTGGAATTAAATACAAAAGGCTATATGCCGCCTTAAGTACAAGAATAGAGACTCTTCTTACAGTCGGTGTTTTGAGCATTCCCTGTGAGACCAGTATTAGTTCGAGATACACCACTGCAGGTTCAATGTATTCCTTGGACATACACATTGACGATGAAACACAGAAATCGCATCGGAATTAAATACAAAAGGCACAATGCCGCCTTACGTACAAGAATAGAGACTCTTCTTACAGTCGGTGCTTTGAGCTTTCCCTGTGAGACCAGTATTAGTTTCCGATACACCACTGCAGGTTCAATGTATTCCTTGGACATACCCATTGACGGTGAAACACAGAAATCCCATCGGAACTAAATACAAAAGGCACAATGCCGCCTTACGTACTAGAATAGAGACTCTTCTTACAGTCTGTGCTTTGAGCATTCCCTGTGAGACCAGTATTAGTTTGCGATACACCACTGCAGGTTCAATGTATTCCTTGGACATACACATTGACGATGAAACACTGAAATTACATCGTAATTAAATACAAAAGGTACAATGCCGCCTTAAGTGCAAGAAGAGTGAGACTTCTTAGAGTCTGTGCTTTTATCCTTTGCTGTGAGGCCAGTATTAGTATCCGATACGCCACTGCAGGTTCAATGTATTCCTTGGACCTTCACATTTACGATGAAACACAGAAATCGCATCGGAATAAAATACAAAAGGCACAATGCCGCCTTAAGTACAAGAATAGAGACTCTTCTTACAGTCGGTGTTTTGAGCAATCCCTGTGAGACCAGTATTAGTTTCCGATATACCACTGCAGGTTCAATGTATTCCTTGGACATACGCATTGACGATGAAACACAGAAATCGCATCGGAATTAAATACAAAAGGCACGATGCCGCCGTACGTACAAGAATAGAGACTCTTCTTACAGTCGGTGCTTTGAGCATTCCCTGTGAGACCAGTATTAGTTTCCGATACACCACTGCAGGTTCATTGTATTATTTGGACATTTACATTGACGATGAAACACTGAAATTACATCGGAATTAAATACAAAAGCACAATGCCGCCATAAGTGCATGAATAGAGACTCTTCTTAGAGTCGCTGCCTTGAGCATTCCCTGTGAGGCCAGTATTAGTTTCCGATACACCACTGCAGGCACAATGTATTCCTTGGACCTTCAAATTGAAGATGAAACACAGAAATCGCATCGGAAATAAATACATAATGCACAATGCCGCCTTAAGTACAAGAATAGAGATTCTTCTTACAGTCGGTGCTTTGGGCATTCCCTTTGAGACCAGTATTGGTTTCCGATACACCACTGCAGGTACAATGTATTCCATGGAACTTCCCATTGACGATGAAACACAGAAATCTCATCGGAATTAAATACAAAAGGCACAATGCCGCCTTACGTACAAGAATAGAGACTCTTCTTACAGTTGGTGCTTTGAGCATTCCCTGTGAGACCAGTATTAGTTTCTGATACACCACTGCAGGTTCAATGTATTCCTTAGACATACACATTGACAATGAAACACTGAAATTACATCGGAATTCAATACAAAAGT
Organism: Schistocerca americana; assembly: GCF_021461395.2. Lineage (NCBI taxonomy): Eukaryota > Metazoa > Arthropoda > Insecta > Orthoptera > Acrididae > Schistocerca > Schistocerca americana. The sequence goes on along the minus strand of NC_060124.1, from coordinate 625,307,181 downwards.
CACAATGCCACCTTAAGTGCAAGAACATAGACTCTTCTTACTGTTGGTGCTTTGAGCATTCCCTGCGAGACCAGTACTAGTTTCCGATACACCACTGCAGGTACAATGTATTCCTTGGACCTTCACAATGACGAAGGAACACAGAAATGGCATCGGAAATAAATACAAATGGCACAATGCCGCCTTAAGTACAAGAATAGAGAGTCTTCTTACTGTCGGTACTTTGAGCATTCCCTGTGAGACCAGTATTAGTTTCCCATGCACCACTGCAGGGTCTATGTATTCCTTGGACCTTCACATTGACGATGAAACACAGAAATCGCATCGGAATGAAATACAAAAGGCACCATGCCCCCTTAAGTACAAGAATAGAGACTCTTCTTACAGTCGGTGCTTTCAGCATTCCCTGTGAGACCAGTATTAGCTTCCCATACACCACTGCAGATTCCATGTATTCCTAGGACATACACATTGACGATGAAACACTGAAATTACATCGGAATTAAATACAAAAGGCACAATGCCGCCTTAAGTGCAAGAAGAATAAGACTTCTTATAGTCTGTGCCTTTATCCTTTCCTGTGAGACCAGTATTAGTTTCCGATACACCACTGCAGGTGCAATGTATTCCTTGGACCTTCGCATTGACGATGAAACACAGAATTCGCATCGGAATTAAATACTAAAGGCATAATGCCGCCTTCAGTACAAGAATAGAGACTCTTCTTACAGTCGGTGCTTTGAGCATTTCCTGTGAGACCAGTATTAGTTTCCGATACACCACTGCAGATTCAATGTATTGCTTGGACATACACATTGACGATGAAACACAGAAATCGTATCGGAATTAAATACAAAAGGCACAAAGCCGCCTTACATACAAGAATAGAGACCCTTCTTACAGTCGGTGCTTTGAGCATTCCCTGTGAGACCAGCATTAGTTTCCGATACACCAATCCAGGTTCAATGTATTCCTTGGACATACTCATTAACGATGAAACACAGAAATTACATCGGAATTAAATACAAAAGGGACAATGCCGCCTTAACGACAAGATGAGTGAGACTTCTTAGAGTCTGTGCTTTGATCCTTTCCTGTGAGACCAGTATTAGTTTCCGATACACCACTGCAGGTTCAATGTATTCCTTTGACCTTCGCATTGACGTTGAAACACAGAAATCGAATCGGAATTAAATACAAAAGGCACAATGCCGCAATAAGTACAAGAACAGAGACTCTTCTTACAGTCGGTGCTTTGAGCATTCCCTGTGAGACCAGTATTAGGTTCCGATACACCACTGCAGGTTCAATGTATTCCTTAGACATACACATTGACGATGAAACACTGAAATTGCATCGGAATTTAATACAAATGGCACAATGCCGCCATATGTGCAAGAATTGAGACTCCTCTTACAGTCGGTGCTTTGAGCATTCCCTGTGAGACCAGTATCAGTTTCCGATACACCACTGCAGGTACAATGTATTCCATGTACCTTCACATTGACGATGAAACACCGAAATGACATCGGAATTAAATACAAAAGGCACAATGCCGCCCTAAGTAAAAGACTAGAGACTCTTCTTACAGTCGGTGCTTTGAGCATTCCCTGTGAGACCTGTTTTAGTTTCTGATACACCACTGCAGGTACAATGTATTCCTTGGACATACACATTGACGATGAAACACAGAAATCGCATAGGAATTAAATACAAAAGGGACAATGCCGCCTTACATACAAGAATAGAGACTCTTCTTACATTCGGTGCTTTGAGAATTCCCTGTGAGACCAGTATTAGTTTCCGATACACAACTCCAGGTTCAATGTATTCCTTGGACATACTCAATTACGATGAAACACTGAAATTACATCGGAAATAAATACAAAAGGAACAATGCCGCCTTAACTGCAAGATGAGTGAGACTTCTTAGAGTCTGTGCTTTAATCCTTTCCTGTGAGACCAGTATTAGCTTCCCATACACCACTGCAGCTTTAATGTATTCCTTGGACCTTCGCATTGACGATGAAACACAGAAATCGCATCGTAACTAAATACAAAATGCAAATTGCCGCCTTAAGTAAAAGAATAGAGACTCTTTTTACAGTCGGTGCTTTGAGCATTCCCTATGAGACCTGTATTAGTTTCCGATATACCATTGCAGGTTCAATATATTCCTTCCACATACGCATTGACAATGAAACACAGAAATCGCATCGGAATTAAATACAAAACGCACAATGCCGCCTTTCGTACAAGAATAGAGACTCTTCTTACAGTCGGTGGTTTGAGCATTCGCTGTGAGACCAGTATTAGTGTCCGATACACCACTGCAAGTTCAATGTATTCCTTAGACATACACATTGACGATGAAACACTGAAATTAGATCGGAATTAAATACAAAAGGAACGATGCCGCCATAAGTGCATGAATAGAGACTCTTCTTCCAGTCGGTGCTTTAAGCATTCTCTTTGAGACCAGTATTGGTTTCCGATACACCACTGCAGTTTCAATGTATTCCTTGGACATACACATTGACAATGAAACACAGAAGTCGCATCGGAATTAAACAAAAATGGCACAATGCCGCCAAAAGTGCCAGAATAGAGACCCTTTTTACAGTCGGCGCTTTGAGCATTCCCTGTGAGACCAGTAATAGTTTCCGATACACCACAGCAGGTACAATGTATTCCTTGGACATACGCATTGACGAAGAAACACAGAAATCGCCTCGGAATTAATACAAAAGGCACAATGCCGCCTTACGTACAAGAATAGAGACTCTTCTTACAGTCGGTGCTTTGAGCATTCGCTGTGAGACCAGCATTAGTTTCCGATACACCACTCCAGGTTCAATGTATTCCTAGGAAAAATTCATTGACGATGAAACACTGAAATTACATCGGTATTAAATACAAGAGGAACAATGCCGCCTTAACTGCAAGATGAGTGAGAGTTCTTAGAGTCTGTGCTTTGACCCTTTCCTGTGTGCCCAGTATTAGTTTCCGATACACCACTGCCGGTTCAATGTATTCCTTAGACATACACATTGGCGATGAAACCCTGAAATTACATTGGAATTAAATACAAAATGCACAATGCCACCATAAGTGCAAGAATTGAGACTCCTCTTACAGTCGGTGCTTTGAGCATTCCCTGTGAGACCAGTATTAGATTCCGATACACCACTGCCGGTTCAATGTATTCCTTAGACATACAAATTGACGAGGAAACCCTGAAATTACATTGGAATTAAATACAAAATGCACAATGCCACCATAAGTGCAAGAATTGAGACTCCTCTTACAGTCGGTGCTTTGAGCTTTCCCTGTGAGACCAGTATTAGTTTCGGATACACCACTGCAGGTACAATGTGTTCCTTGTACCTTCACATTGACGATGAAACACAGAAATCGTTTTGGAATTAAATGCAAAACGCACAATGTCGCCTTAAGTACAAGAATAGAGACTCTTCTTACAGTCGGTGCTTTGAGCATTCCCTGTGAGACCAGTATTAGTTTCCGATACACCACTGAAGGTACAGTGTATTACTTGGACCTTCACATTGACGATGGAACACAGAAATGGCATCGGAATTAAATACAAATGGCACAATGCCGCCTTAAGTACGAGATTAGATAGTCTTCTTACAGTCGGTACTTTGAGCATTTCCTGTGAGACCAGTATTGGTTTCCCATACACCACTGCAGGGCCTATGTATTCCTTGGACCTTCACATTGACGATGAAACACAGAAATCCCATCGGAATTAAATACAAAAGGCACAATGCCGCCTTAAGTACAAGAATAGAGACTCTTCTTACAGTCGGTGCTTTGAGCATTCCCTGTGAGACCAGCATCAGCTTCCGATACACCACAGCAGATTCCATGTATTCCTAGGACATACACATTGACGATGAAACACTGAAATTACATTGGAATTAAATACAAAAGGCACAACGCCGCCTTAAGTGCAAGAAGAATGAGACTTCTTAGAGTCTGTGCTTTATCCTTTCCCGTGAGACCAGTATTAGTTCCCGATACACCACTGCAGGTGCAATGTATTCCTTGGAATTGACGATGAAACACAGAAATCGTATTGGAATTAAATACAAAAGGCACAATGCCACCTTAAGTACAAGAATAGAGACTCTTCTTACAGTCGGTGCTTTGAGCTTTCCCTGTGAGACCAGTATTAGTTTCCGATACACCACTGCAGGTTCAATGTATTCTTTGGACCGTCACAATGACGATGAAACACAGAATTCGCATCGGAATTAAATACTAAAGGCATAGTGCCGCCGTCAGTACAAGTATAGAGACTCTTCTTACAGTCGGTGATTTGAGCATTTCCTGTGAGACCCGTATTAGTTTCCGATACACCACTGCAGGTTCAATGTATTGCTTGGACATACACATTGAAGATGAAACACAGAAATCGCATCGGAATTAAATACAAAAGGCACAATGCCGCCTTACGTACAGGAATAGAGACTCTTCTTACAGTCGGTGCTTTGAGCATTCCCTGTGAGACCAGTATTAGTTTCCGATACACCACTCCAGTTTCGATGTATTCCTTGGACATACTCATTGACGATGAAACACTGAAATTACATCGGAATTAAATACAAAAGGAACAATGCCGCCTTAACGGCAAGATGAGTGAGACTTCTTAGAGTCTGAGCTTTGATCCTTACCTGTGAGACCAGTATTAGTTTCCGATACACCACTGCAGGTACAATGTATTCCTTGGACCTTCGCATTGACGATGAAACACAGAGATCGAATCGGAACTAAATACAAAAGGCACAATGCCGCAATAAGTACAAGAATAGAGACTCTTCTTACAGTCGGTGCTTTGAGCATTCCCTGTGCGGCCAGTATTAGTTTCCGATACACCACTGCCGGTTCAATGTATTCCTTAAACATACACATTGACGATGAAACACTGAAATTACATCGGAATTAAATACAAATGGCACAACGCCGCCATAAGTGCAAGAGTAGAGACTCCTCTTACAGTCGGTGCTTTAAGCATTCCCTGTGAGACCAGTATTAGTTTCGGATACACCACTGCAGGTACAATGTATTCCTCGTACCTTCACATTTACGATGAAACACAGAAATCGCATCGGAATTAAATACAAAAGTCACAATGCCGCCTTAAGTACAAGAATATAGACTCTTCTTACAGTCGGTGCTTTGAGCATTCCCTGTGAGACCAGTATTAGTTTCTGATACACCACTGCAGGTTCAATGTATTCCTTGGACACACGCATTGACGATGAAACACTGAAATTACATCGGAATTTAATACAAAAGGCACAATGCCGCCTTAACGGCAAGATGAGTAAGACTTCTTAGAGTCTGTGCTTTGATCCTTTCCTGTGAGGCCAGTATTAGTTTCCGATACACCACTGCAGGCTCAATGTATTCCTTGGATCTTCGCATTGACGATGAAACACAGAAATCGAATCGGAACTAAATACAAAAGGCACAATGCCGCAATAAGTACAAGAATAGAGACTCTTCTTACAGTCGGTGCTTTTAGCATTTCCTGTGAGACCAGTATTAGTTTCCGATACACCACTGCAGGTTCAATGTATTCCTTCGACATACACATTGACGATGAAACACTGATATTACATCGGAATTAAATACAAATGGCACAATGCCGCCATAAGTGAAAGAATAGAGACTCTTCTTACAGTCGGTGCTTTGAGCTTTCCCTGTGAGAACAGTATTAGTTTCCGATACACCACTGCAGGTTCAATGTATTCCTTAGACATACACATTGCCGAAGAAACACTGAAATTCCATCGGAATTAAATACAAAAGTCACAAGGCCGCCATAAGTGCAAGAATAGAGACTCTTCTTATAGTCGGTGCTTTGAGCACTCCCTGTGAGACCAGTATTAGTTTCCGATACACCACTCCAGGTTCATTGTATTCCTTGGACATACTCATTGACGATGAAACACTGAAATTACATCTGAATTAAATACAAAAGTAACAATGCCGATATAACTGCAAGGTGAATGAGACTTCTTAGTGTCTGTGCTTTGATCCTTTCCTGTGAGACTAGTATTAGTTTCCGATACACCACTGCAGGTTCAATGTATTCCTTGGACCTTCGCATTGACGATGAAACACAGAAATCGCATCAGAACTCAATACAAAATGCACAATGCCGCAATAAGTACAAGAATAGAGACTCTTCTTACAGTCGGTCCTTTGAGCATTCCCTGTGAGACCAGTATTAGTTTCCGATACACCACTGCAGGTTCAATGAATTCCTTAGACATACACATTGACGATGAAACACTGAAATTACATCGGAATTAAATACAAAAGGCACAATGCCGCCATAAGTGAAAGAATAGAGACTCTTCTTACAGTCGGTGCTTTGAGCTTTCCCTGTGAGAACAGTATTAGTTTCCGATACACCACTGCAGGTTCAATGTATTCCTTAGACATACACATTGCCGAAGAAACACTGAAATTACATCGCAATTAAATACAAAAGTCACAATGCCGCCATAAGTGCAAGAATATAGACTCTTCTTACAGTCGGTGCTTTGAGCACTCCCTGTGAGACCAGTATTAGTTTCCGATACACCACCGCAGGTTCAATGCATTCCTTAAACATACACATTGACGATAAAACACAGAAATCGCATCGGAATTAAATACAAAAGGCACAATGCCGCCTTTCGTACAAGAATAGAGACTCTTCTTACAGTCGGTGCTTTGAGCATTCACTGTGAGACCAGTATTAGTTTCCGATACACCACTCCAGGTTCATTGTATTCCTCGGACATACTCATTGACGATGAAACACTGAAATTACATCTGAATTAAATACAAAAGTAACAATGCCGATATAACTGCAAGGTGAATGAGACTTCTTAGTGTCTATGCTTTGATCCTTTCCTGTGAGACCAGTATTAGTTTCTGATACACCACTGCAGGTTCATTGTATTCCTTGGACCTTCACATTGACGATGAAGCACAGAAATCGCATCGAAATTAAGTACAAAAGGCACAATGCCGTCATCAGTACAAGAATAGAGACTCTCCTTACAGTCGGTGCTTTGAGCATTCCCTGTGAGACCAGTATTAGTTTCTGATACAAAACTGTAGGTTCAGTGTATTCCTTGGACCTTCACATTGACGATGAAACACAGAAATCGAATCGGAATTAATTTCAAAAGGCACAATGCCGCCATAAGTGCAAGAATAGAGACTCTTCTTACAGTCGGTGCTTTGAGCATTCCCTGTGAGGCCAGTATTAGCTTCTGATACGCCACTGTAGGTTCAATGTATTCCTTGGACTTTCACATTGACGATGAAACACAGAAATCGCATCCGAATTAAATACAATTGGCACAATGCAGTCTTAAGTACAAGTATAGAGGCTCTTCTTACAGTCGGTGCTATGAGCATTCCCTGTGAGACCTGTATTACTTTCCGATATACCACTGTAGGTTCAATGTATTCCTTGGAGCTTCAGATTGACGATGAAACACAGAAATCACATCCGAATTAAATACAATTGGCACAATGCAGTCTTAAGTACAAGAATAGAGACTCTTCTTACAGTCGGTGCTATGAGCATTCCCTGTGAGACCTGTATTAGTTTCCGATACACCACTGCAGGTTCAATGTATTCCTTGGACCTTCACATTGACGATGAAACACAGATATCGCATCGGAATTAAATACAAAAGGCGCAATGCTGAATTAAGTACAAGTATAGAGACTCTTCTTACAGTCGGTGATTTGAGCATTCCCTGTGAGACCAGTAATAGTTTCTGATACACCACTGCAGGTTCAATGTATTGCTTGGACCTTCACATTGACTATGAAACACAGAAATCACGTCGGAGTTAAATACAAAAAGCACAATGCCGCCTTAAGTACAAGAATAGAGACTCTTCTTACTGTCGGTGCTTTGAGCATTCCCTGTGAGACCAGTATTGGTTTCCGATACACCACTGCAGGTTCAATGTATTCCTTGGACCTTCACATTGACGTTGAAACACAGAAATCGCATCGGAATTAAATACAAAAGGCGCAATGCCGCCTTAAGTACAAGAATAGAGACTCTCCTTACAGTCGGTGCTTTGAGCATTCCCTGTGAGACCAGTATTAGTCTCTGATACAAAACTGTAGGTTTAATGTATTCCTTGGACCTTCACATTAACGATGAAACACAGAAATCAAATCGGAATTAATTACAAAAGGCACAATGCCGTCATAAACACAAGAATAGAGACTCTTCTTACAGTCGGTGCTTTGAGCATTACCTGTGAGACCAGTATTAGTTTCCGATACACCACTGCAGGTTCAATGTATTGCTTGGACATACACATTGAAGATGAAACACAGAAATCGCATCGGAATTAAATACAAAAGGCACAATGCCGCCTTGCGTACAGGAATAGAGACTCTTCTTACAGTCGGTGCTTTGAGCATTCCCTGTGAGACCAGTATTAGTTTCCGATACACCACTCCAGTTTCAATGTATTCCTTGGACATACTCATTGACGATGAAACACTGAAATTACATCGGAATTAAATACAAAAGGAACAATGCCGCCTTAACGGCAAGATGAGTGAGACTTCTTAGAGTCTGTGCTTTGATCCTTACCTGTGAGACCAGTATTAGTTTCCGATACACCACTGCAGGTTCAATGTATTCCTTGGACCTCCGCATTGACGATGAAACACAGAGATCGAATCGGAACTAAATACAAAAGGCACAATGCCGCAATAAGTACAAGAATAGAGACTCTTCTTACAGTCGGTGCTTTGAGCATTCCCTGTGAGGCCAGTATTAGTTTCCGATACACCACTGCCGGTTCAATGTATTCCTTAAACATACACATTGACGATGAAACACTGAAATTACATCGGAATTAAATACAAATGGCACAACGCCGCCATAAGTGCAAGAGTAGAGACTCCTCTTACAGTCGGTGCTTTAAGCATTCCCTGTGAGACCAGTATTAGTTTCGGATACACCACTGCAGGTACAATGTATTCCTCGTACCTTCACATTTACGATGAAACACAGAAATCGCATCGGAATTAAATACAAAAGTCACAATGCCGCCTTAAGTACAAGAATAGAGACTCTTCTTACAGTCGGTGCTTTGAGCATTCCCTGTGAGACCAGTATTAGTTTCTGATACACCACTGCAGGTTCAATGTATTCCTTGGACACACGCATTGACGATGAAACACAGAAATCGCATCGGAATTAAATACAAAAGGCACAATGCCGCCTTATGTACAAGAATAGAGACTCTTCTTACAGTCGGTGCTTTGAGCATTCCCTGTGAGACCAGTATTAGTTTCCGATACACCACTCCAGGTTCAATGTATTCCTTGGACATACTCAATGACGGTGAAACACTGAAATTCCATCGGAATTTAATAAAAAAGGCACAATGCCGCCTTAACGGCAAGATGAGTAAGACTTCTTAGAGTCTGTGCTTTGATCCTTTCCTGTGAGGCCAGTATTAGTTTCCGATACACCACTGCAGGCTCAATGTATTCCTTGGATCTTCGCATTGACGATGAAACACAGAAATCGAATCGGAACTAAATACAAAAGGCACAATGCCGCAATAAGTACAAGAATAGAGACTCTTCTTACAGTCGGTGCTTTTAGCATTTCCTGTGAGACCAGTATTAGTTTCCGATACACCACTGCAGGTTCAATGAATTCCTTAGACATACACATTGACGATGAAACACAGAAATCACATCCGAATTAAATACAATTGGCACAATGCAGTCTCAAGTACAAGAATAGAGACTCTCCTTACAGTCGGTGCTTTGAGCATTCCCTGTGAGACCAGTATTAGTTTCCGATACACCACTCCAGGTTCAATGTATTCCTTGGACATACTCAATGACGGTGAAACACTGAAATTCCATCGGAATTTAATAAAAAAGGCACAATGCCGCCTTAACGGCAAGATGAGTAAGACTTCTTAGAGTCTGTGCTATGAGCATTCCCTGTGAGACCTGTATTAGTTTCCGATACACCACTGCAGGTTCAATGTATTCCTTGGACCTTCACATTGACGATGAAACACAGATATCGCATCGGAATTAAATACAAAAGGCGCAATGCTGAATTAAGTACAAGTATAGAGACTCTTCTTACAGTCGGTGATTTGAGCATTCCCTGTGAGACCAGTAATAGTTTCTGATACACCACTGCAGGTTCAATGTATTGCTTGGACCTTCACATTGACTATGAAACACAGAAATCGCGTCGGAGTTAAATACAAAAAGCACAATGCCACCTTAAGTACAAGAATAGAGACTCTTCTTACTGTCGGTGCTTTGAGCATTCCCTGTGAGACCAGTATTGGTTTCCGATACACCACTGCAGGTTCAATGTATTCCTTGGACCTTGACATTGACGTTGAAACACAGAAATCGCATCGGAATTAAATACAAAAGGCGCAATGCCGCCTTAAGTACAAGAATAGAGACTCTCCTTACAGTCGGTGCTTTGAGCATTCCCTGTGAGACCAGTATTAGTTTCTGATACAAAACTGTAGGTTTAATGTATTCCTTGGACCTTCACATTAACGATGAAACACAGAAATCGAATCGGAATTAATTACAAAAGGCACAATGCCGTCATAAACACAAGAATAGAGACTCTTCTTACAGTCGGTGCTTTGAGCATTACCTGTGAGACCAGTATTAGTTTCCGATACACCACTGCGTGTTCAATTTATTCCTTGGACATTCACATTGACGATGAAACACAGAAATCGCATCTGAATGAAATACAAAAGGCGTAATGCCGCCTTAAGTACAAGAATAGAGACTCTTCTTACAGTCGGTGATTTGAGCATTCCCTGTGAGACCAGTAATAGTTTCTGATACACCACTGCAGGTTCAATATATAGCTTGGACCTTCACATTGACTATGAAACACAGAAATCGCATCGGAATTAAATCCAAAAGGCACAATGCCGTCGTAAGTACAAGAATAGAGACTCTTCTTACAGTCGGTGCTTTGAGCATTCCCAGTGAGAATAGTATTAGTTTCCAATACACCACTGCGTGTTCAATTTATTCCTTGGACATTCACATTGACGATGAAACACAGAAATCGCTTCTGAATTAAATACAAAAGGCGTAATGCCGCCTTAAGTACAAGAATAGAGACTCTTCTTACAGTCGGTGCTTTGAACATTCCCTGTGAGACCAGTATTAGATTCCGATACACCACTGCAGGTTCAATGTATTCCTTGGACCTTCACGTTGACGATGAAACACAGAAACCGCATCGGAATGAAATACAAAAGGCAAACTGCTGCGTAAGTACAAGAATAGAGGCTCCTCTTACAGTCGGTGTTTCAGCATTCCCTGTGAGACCAGTATTAGATTCCGATACACCTCAGCAGGTTCAATGTATTCCAGGGACCTTCACTTTGACGATGAAACACAGAAATCGCATCGGAATTAAATTGAAAAGGCGCAATGCCGCCTTAAGCACAAGAATAGAGACTCTTCTTACAGTCGGTGCTTTGAGCATTCCCTGTGAGACCAGTATTACTTTCTGATACACCTCTGCAGGTTCAATGTATTCCTTGGACCTTCACATTAACGATGAAACACAGAAATCGAATCGGAATTAAGTACAAAAGGCACAATGTCGTCATCAGTACAAGAATAGAGACTCTTCTTACAGTCGGTGCCTTGAGCATTCCCTGTGAGACCAGTATTAATTTCCGATACACCACTGCAGGTTCAATGTATGCCTTGGACCTTCACAATGACGATGAAACACAGAAATCGCATCGGAATGAAATACAAAAAGTGCAACGCCGCCTTACGTACAGGAATAGAGACTCTTCTTACAGTCGGTGCTTTGAGCATTCCCTGTGAGGCCAGTATTAGCTTCTGATACACCACTGTAGGTTCAATGTATTCCTTGGACTTTCACATTGACGATGAAACACAGAAATCGCATCCGAATTAAATACAATTCGCACAATGCAGTCTTAAGTACAAGTATAGAGGATCTTCTTACAGTCGGTGCTATGAGCATTCCCTGTGAGACATGTATTAGTTTCCGATACACCACTGCAGGTTCAATGAATTCCTTAGACAAACACATTGACGATGAAACACTGAAATTACATCGGAATTTAATACAAAAGGCACAATGCCGCCTTAACGGCAAGATGAGTAAGACTTCTCAGAGTCTTTGCTTTGATCCTTTCCTGTGAGACCAGTACTAGTTTCCGATACACCACTGCAGGTTCAATGTATTCCTTGGATCTTCGCATTGACGATGAAACACAGAAATCGAATCGGAACTAAATACAAAAGGCACAACGCCGCAATAAGTACAAGAATAGAGACTCTTCTAACAGTCGGTGCTTTTAGCATTTCCTGTGAGACCAGTATTAGTTTCCGATACACCACTGCAGGTTCAATGTTTTCCTTAGACATACACATTGACGATGAATCACTGATATTACATCGGAATTAAATACAAATGGCACAATGCCGCCATAAGTGCAAGAATAGAGACTCCTCTTACAGTCGGTGCTTTGAGCATTCCCTGTAAGACCAGTATTAGTCTACGATACACCACTCCAGGTTTAATGTATTCCTTGGACATACTCCTTGACGATGGAACACTGAAATTACATCGGAATTAAATACAAAAGGAACAATGCCGCCTTAACTGCAAGATGAGTGAGACTTGTTAGAGTCTGTGCTTTGAACCTTTCCTGTGAGACTAGTATTAGTTTCCGATACACCACTGCAGGTTCAATGTATTCCTTGGACCTTCGCATTGACGATGAAACACAGAAATCGCATCAGAACTCAATACAAAATGCACAATGCCGCAATAAGTACAAGAATAGAGACTCTTCTTACAGTCGGTGCTTTGAGCATTCCCAGTGAGACCAGTATTAGTTTCCGATACACCACTGCAGGTTCAATGAATTCCTTAGACATACGCATTGACGTTGAAACAATGAAATTACATCGGAATTAAATACAAAAGGCGCAATGCCGCCTTAAGTACAAGAATAAAGACTCTTCTTACAGTCGGTGCTTTGAGCATTCCCTGTGAGGCCATTATTAGCTTCTGATACACCACTGTAGGTTCAATGTATTCCTTGGACCTTCACATTGACGATGAAAGACAGAAATCGCATCCGAATTAAATACAATTTTCACAATGCAGTCTTAAGTACAAGTATCAAGACTCTTCTTACAGTCGGTGCTATGAGCATTCCCTGTGAGATCAGTATTAGTTTCCGATACACCACTTCAGGTTCAATGTATTCCTTGGACCTTCACATTGACGATGAAACACAGAAATCGCATCGGAATTAAATACAAAAGGCGCAATGCTGCCTTAAGTACAAGAATAGAGACTCTTCTTACAGTCGTTGCTTTGATTATTCCCTGTGAGACCAGTATTAGATTCCGATACACCACTGCAGGTTCAATGTATTCCTTGAACCTTCACATTGACGATGAAACACAGAAATCGCATCGGAATGAAATACAAAAGGCACAATGCCGTCTTAAGTACAAGAATAGAGACTCTTCTTACAGTCGGTGCTTTCAGCATTCCCTGTGAGACCAGTATTAGTTTCCGATACACCTCAGCAGGTTCAATGTATTCCTTGGACCGTCACATTGACGATGAAACACAGATATCGCATCGGAATTAAATACAAAAGGCACAATGTCGCCTTAAGTACAAGAATAGAGACTCTTCTTACAGTCGGTGCTTTGAGCATTCCCTGTGAGATCAGTATTAGTTTCCGATACACCACTGCAGGTTTAATGTATTCCTTGGACCTTGACATTGACGATGAAACACAGAAATCGCATCGGAATTAAATACAAAAGGCACAACGCCGCTTTAAGTACAAGAATAGAGACTCTTCTTACAGTCGGTGCTTTGTGCTTTCCCTGTCAGACCAGTATTAGTTTCCGATACACCACTGCAGGTTCAATGTATTCCTTGGACCTTCACGTTGACGATGAAACAGAGAAATCGCATCGGAATGAAATACAAAAGGCAAACTGCCGCGTAAGTACAGGATTAGAGATTCTTCTGACAGTCGGTGCTTTGAGCATTCCCTGTGAGGCCAGTATTAGCTTCTGATACACAACTGTAGGTTCAATGTATTCCTTGGACCTTCACATTGACGATGAAACACAGAAATCGCATCGGAATTAAATACAAAAGGCACAATGCCGCCTTACGTACAAGAATAGAGACTCTTCTTACAGTCGGTGCTATGAGCAACCCTGTGAGACCTGTTTAGTTTCCGATACACCACTGCAGGTTCAATGAATTCCTTAGACATACACATTGACGATGAAACACTGAAATTACATCGGAATTTAATACAAAAGGCACAATGCCGCCTTAACGGCAAGATGAGTAAGACTTTTTAGAGTCTGTGCTTTGATCCTTTCCTGTGAGACCAGTATTAGTTTCCGATACACCACTGCAGGTTCAATGTATTCCTTGGATCTTCGCATTGACGATGAAACACAGAAATCGAATCGGAACTAAATACAAAAGGCACAATGCCGCAATAAGTACAAGAATAGAGACTCTTCTTACAGTCGGTGTTTGAGCATTCCCTTTTAGACCAGTATTAGTTTCCGATACACCACTGCAGGTTCAATGTATTCCTTGGACCTTCACATTAACGATGAAACACAGAAATCGCATCGGAATTAAATACAAAAGGCACAATGCCGCCTTACGTACAAGAATAGAGACTCTTCTTACAGTCGGTGCTTTCAGCATTCACTGTGAGACCAGTATTAGTTTCCGATACACCACTCCAGGTTCATTGTATTCCTTGGACATACTCATTGACGATGAAACACTGAAATTACATCTGAATTAAATACAAAAGTAACAATTCCGATATAACTGCAAGATGAATGAGACTTCTTAGTGTCTGTGCTTTGATCCTTTCCTGTGAGACCAGTATTAGTTTCTGATACATCACTACAGGTTCAATGTATTCCTTGGACCCTCACATTGACGATGAAACACAGAAATCGAATCGGAATTAAGTACAAAAGGCACAATGCCGTCATCAGTACAAGAATAGAGACTCTTCTTACAGTCGGTGCTTTCAGCATTCGCTGTGAGACCAGTATTAGTTTCCGATACATCACTACAGGTTCAATGTATTCCTTGGACCCTCACATTGACGATGAAACACAGAAATCGCATCGGAATTAAAAACAAATGGCACAATGCCGCCTTAAGTACAAGAATAGAGACTCTTCTTACAGTCGGTGCCTTGAGCATTCCCTGTGAGACCAGTATTAATTTCCGATACACCACTGCAGGTTCAATGTATGCCTTGGACCTTCACAATGACGATGAAACACAGAAATCGCATCGGAATGAAATACAAAAAGTGCAATGCCGCCTTACGTACAAGAATAGAGACTCTTCTTACAGTCGGTGCTTTGAGCATTCCCTGTGAGGCCAGTATTAGCTTCTGATACACCACTGTAGGTTCAATGTATTCCTTGGACTTTCACATTGACGATGAAACACAGAAATCGCATCCGAATTAAATACAATTCGCACAATGCAGTCTTAAGTACAAGTATAGAGGATCTTCTTACAGTCGGTGCTATGAGCATTCCCTGTGAGACATGTATTAGTTTCCGATACACCACTGCAGGTTCAATGAATTCCTTAGACAAACACATTGACGATGAAACACTGAAATTACATCGGAATTTAATACAAAAGGCACAATGCCGCCTTAACGGCAAGATGAGTAAGACTTCTCAGAGTCTGTGCTTTGATCCTTTCCTGTGAGACCAGTACTAGTTTCCGATACACCACTGCAGGTTCAATGTATTCCTTGGATCTTCGCATTGACGATGAAACACAGAAATCGAATCGGAACAAAATACAAAAGGCACAACGCCGCAATAAGTACAAGAATAGAGACTCTTCTAACAGTCGGTGCTTTTAGCATTTCCTGTGAGACCAGTATTAGTTTCCGATACACCACTGCAGGTTCAATGTTTTCCTTAGACATACACATTGACGATGAATCACTGATATTACATCGGAATTAAATACAAATGGCACAATGCCGCTATAAGTGCAAGAATAGAGACTCCTCTTACAGTCGGTGCTTTGAGCATTCCCTGTAAGACCAGTATTAGTCTACGATACACCACTCCAGGTTTAATGTATTCCTTGGACATACTCCTTGACGATGGAACACTGAAATTACATCGGAATTAAATACAAAAGGAACAATGCCGCCTTAACTGCAAGATGAGTGAGACTTGTTAGAGTCTGTGCTTTGAACCTTTCCTGTGAGACTAGTATTAGTTTCCGATACACCACTGCAGGTTCAATGTATTCCTTGGACCTTCGCATTGACGATGAAACACAGAAATCGCATCAGAACTCAATACAAAATGCACAATGCCGCAATAAGTACAAGAATAGAGACTCTTCTTACAGTCGGTGCTTTGAGCATTCCCAGTGAGACCAGTATTAGTTTCCGATACACCACTGCAGGTTCAATGAATTCCTTAGACATACGCATTGACGTTGAAACACTGAAATTACATCGGAATTAAATACAAAAGGCGCAATGCCGCCTTAAGTACAAGAATAAAGACTCTTCTTACAGTCGGTGCTTTGAGCATTCCCTGTGAGGCCATTATTAGCTTCTGATACACCACTGTAGGTTCAATGTATTCCTTGGACCTTCACATTGACGATGAAAGACAGAAATCGCATCCGAATTAAATACAATTGGCACAATGCAGTCTTAAGTACAAGTATCAAGACTCTTCTTACAGTCGGTGCTATGAGCATTCCCTGTGAGATCAGTATTAGTTTCCGATACACCACTTCAGGTTCAATGTATTCCTTGGACCTTCACATTGACGATGAAACACAGAAATCGCATCGGAATTAAATACAAAAGGCGCAATGCTGCCTTAAGTACAAGAATAGAGACTCTTCTTACAGTCGTTGCTTTGATTATTCCCTGTGAGACCAGTATTAGATTCCGATACACCACTGCAGGTTCAATGTATTCCTTGAACCTTCACATTGACGATGAAACACAGAAATCGCATCGGAATGAAATACAAAAGGCACAATGCCGTCTTAAGTACAAGAATAGAGACTCTTCTTACAGTCGGTGCTTTCAGCATTCCCTGTGAGACCAGTATTAGTTTCCGATACACCTCAGCAGGTTCAATGTATTCCTTGGACCGTCACATTGACGATGAAACACAGATATCGCATCGGAATTAAATACAAAAGGCACAATGTCGCCTTAAGTACAAGAATAGAGACTCTTCTTACAGTCGGTGCTTTGAGCATTCCCTGTGAGATCAGTATTAGTTTCCGATACACCACTGCAGGTTTAATGTATTCCTTGGACCTTGACATTGACGATGAAACACAGAAATCGCATCGGAATTAAATACAAACGGCACA
The DNA here is from genome assembly GCF_021461395.2 of Schistocerca americana. Lineage (NCBI taxonomy): Eukaryota > Metazoa > Arthropoda > Insecta > Orthoptera > Acrididae > Schistocerca > Schistocerca americana. The sequence goes on along the minus strand of NC_060124.1, from coordinate 625,289,648 downwards.
ATGCCGCTTTAAGTACAAGAATAGAGACTCTTCTTACAGTCGGTGCTTTGTGCTTTCCCTGTCAGACCAGTATTAGTTTCCGATACACCACTGCAGGTTCAATGTATTCCTTGGACCTTCACGTTGACGATGAAACAGAGAAATCGCATCGGAATGAAATACAAAAGGCAAACTGCCGCGTAAGTACAGGATTAGAGATTCTTCTGACAGTCGGTGCTTTGAGCATTCCCTGTGAGGCCAGTATTAGCTTCTGATACACAACTGTAGGTTCAATGTATTCCTTGGACCTTCACATTGACGATGAAACACAGAAATCGCATCCGAATTAAATACAATTGGCACAATGCAGTCTTAAGTACAAGTATAGAGACTCTTCTTACAGTCGGTGCTATGAGCAACCCTGTGAGACCTGTTTAGTTTCCGATACACCACTGCAGGTTCAATGAATTCCTTAGACATACACATTGACGATGAAACACTGAAATTACATCGGAATTTAATACAAAAGGCACAATGCCGCCTTAACGGCAAGATGAGTAAGACTTTTTAGAGTCTGTGCTTTGATCCTTTCCTGTGAGACCAGTATTAGTTTCCGATACACCACTGCAGGTTCAATGTATTCCTTGGATCTTCGCATTGACGATGAAACACAGAAATCGAATCGGAACTAAATACAAAAGGCACAATGCCGCAATAAGTACAAGAATAGAGACTCTTCTTACAGTCGGTGTTTGAGCATTCCCTTTGAGACCAGTATTAGTTTCCGATACACCACTGCAGGTTCAATGTATTCCTTGGACCTTCACATTAACGATGAAACACAGAAATCGCATCGGAATTAAATACAAAAGGCACAATGCCGCCTTACGTACAAGAATAGAGACTCTTCTTACAGTCGGTGCTTTGAGCATTCACTGTGAGACCAGTATTAGTTTCCGATACACCACTCCAGGTTCATTGTATTCCTTGGACATACTCATTGACGATGAAACACTGAAATTACATCTGAATTAAATACAAAAGTAACAATTCCGATATAACTGCAAGATGAATGAGACTTCTTACTGTCTGTGCTTTGATCCTTTCCTGTGAGACCAGTATTAGTTTCTGATACACCACTGCAGGCTCAATGTATTCCTTGGACCTTTACATTGACGATGAAACACAGAAATCGCATCGGAGTTAAATATAGAAGGCACAATGCCGCCTTAAGTACAAGAATAGAGACACTTCTTACTGTCGGTGCCTTGAGCATTCCCTATGAGACCAGTATTAGTTTCCAATACACCACTGCAAGTTGAATGTATTCCTTGGACCTTCACGTTGACGATGAAACACAGAAATCGCATCGGAATTAAATACAAAAGGCACAATGCCGCCTTACGTACAAGAATAGAGACTCTTCTTACAGTCGGTGCTTTGAGCATTCACTATGAGACCAGTATTAGTTTCCGATACACCACTCCAGGTTTATTGTATTCCTTGGACATACTCATTGACGATGAGACACTGAAATTAAATCTGAATTAAATACAAAAGTAACAATGCCGATATAACTGCAAGGTGAATGAGACTTCTTAGTGTCTGTGCTTTGATCCTTTCCTGTGAGACCAGTATTAGTTTCCGATACACCACTGCAGGTTCAATGTATTCCTTAGACATACACATTGACGATGAAACACTGATATTACTTCGAAATTAAATACAAATGGCACAATGCCGCCGTAAGTGCAAGAATAGAGACTCCTCTCACAGTCGGTGCTTTGAGCATTCCCTGTAAGACCAGTATTAGTTTCCGATACACCACTGCAGGTTCAATGTATTCCTTGGACATACTCCTTGACGATGAAACACTGAAATTACATCGGAATTAAATACAAAAGGAACAATGCCGCCTTAACTGCAAGATGAGTGAGACTTGTTAGAGTCTGTGCTTTGATCCTTTCCTGTGAGACCAGTATTAGTTTCCGATACACCACTGCAGGCTCAATGTATTCCTTGGACCTTTACATAGACGATGAAACACAGAAATCGCATCGGAGTTAAATATAGAATGCATAATGCCGCTTTAAGTACAAGAATAGAGACTCTTCTTACTGTCGGTGCCTTGAGCATTCCCTATGAGACCAGTATTGGTTTCTGATACACCACTGCAGGTTGAATGTATTCCTTGGACCTTCACATTGACGATGAAACACAGAAATCGCATCGGAATTAAATACGAAATGCGCAATGCCGCCTTAAGTACAAGAATAGAGACTCTTCTTACAGTCGGTGCTTTGAGCATTCCCTGTGGGACCAGTATTAGTTTCCGATACACCACTGCAGGTTCAATGTATTCCTTGGACCTTCATATTGACGATGAAACACAGAAATCGCATCGGAATTAAATTGAAAAGGCGCAATGGCGCCTTAAGCACAAGAATAGAGACTCTTCTTACAGTCGGTGCTTTGAGCATTCCCTGTGAGACCAGTATTACTTTCTGATACACCACTGCAGGTTCAAAGTATTCCTTGGACCTTCACATTGACGTTGAAACACAGAAATCGCATCGGAATTAAATACAAAAGGCGCAATGCCACCTTAAGTACAAGAATAGAGACTCTTCTTAGAGTCGGTGCTTTGAGCATTCCCTGTGAGGCCAGTATTAGCTTCTGATACACCACTGTAGGTTCAATGTATTCCTTGGACCTTCACATTGACGATGAAACACAGAAATCGCATCCGATTTAAATACAATTGGCACAATGCAGTCTTAAGTACAAGTATAGAGACTCTTATTACAGTCGGTGCTATGAGCATTCCCTGTGAGACCTGTATTACTTTCCGATACACCACTGTAGGTTCAATGTATTCCTTGGACCTTCACATTGACGATGAATCACAGAAATCACATCCGAATTAAATACACTTGGCACAATGCAGTCTTAAGTACAAGAATAGAGACTCTTCTTACAGTCGGTGCGATGAGCATTCCCTGTGAGACCTGTATTAGTTTCCGATACACCACTGCAGGTTCAATGTATTGCTTGGACCTTCACATTGACTATGAAACACAGAAATCGCGTCGGAGTTAAATACAAAAGGCACAATGCCGCCTTAAGTACAAGAATAGAGACTCTTCTTACTGTCGGTGCTTTGAGCATTCCCTGTGAGACCAGAATTGGTTTCCGATACACCACTGCAGGTTCAATGTATTCCTTGGACCTTCACATTGACGTTGAAACACAGAAACCGCATCGGAATTAAATACAAAAGGCACAATGCCGTCTTAAGTACAAGAATAGAGTCTCTTCTTACAGTCGGTGCTTTGAGCATTCCCTGTGAAACCAGTATTAGATTCCGATACACCACTGCAGGTTCAATATATTCCTTGGACCTTCACACGGACGATGAAACACAGAAATCGCATCGGAATTAAATACAAAAGGCACAATGCCGTCTTAAGTACAAGAATAAAGACTCTTCTTACAGTCGGTGCTTTCAGCATTCCCTGTGAGACCAGTATTAGTTTCCGATACACCTCAGCAGGTTCAATGTATTCCTTGGACCTTCACATTGACGATGAAACACAGATATCGCATCGGAATTAAATACAAAAGGCAAAATGTCGCCTTAAGTACAAGAATAGAGACTCTTCTTACAGTCGGTGCTTTGAGCATTCCCTGTGAGACCAGTATTAGTTTCCGATACACCACTGCAGGTCCAATGTATTCCTTGGACCTTGACATTGACAATGAAACACAGAAATCGCATCGGAATTATATACAAAAGGCACAATGCCGCTTTAAGTACAAGAATAGAGACTCTTCTTACAGTCGGTGCTTTGAGCATTCCCTGTGAGACCAGAATTAGTTTCCGATACACCACTCCAGGTTCAATGTATTCCATGGACCTTCACATTGACGATGAAACACAGAAATCGCATCGGAATTAAATACAAAAGGCAAAATGTCGCCTTAAGTACAAGAATAGAGACTCTTCTTACACTCGGTGCTTTGGGCATTCCCTGTCAGACCAGTATTAGTTTCCGATACACTACTGCAGGTTCAATGTATTCCTTGCACCTTCACGTTGACGATGAAACACAGAAATCACATCGGAATGAAATACAAATGGCAAACTGCCGCGTAAGTACAAGAATAGAGACTCTTCTTACAGTCGGTGCTTTGAGCATTCCCTGTGAGACCAGTATTAGTTTCCGATACACCACTGCAGGTCCGAAGTATTCCTTGGACCTTGACATTGACAATGAAACACAGAAATCGCATCGGAATTATATACAAAAGGCACAATGCCGCTTTAAGTACAAGAATAGAGACTCTTCTTACAGTCGGTGCTTTGAACATTCCCTGTGAGACCAGTATTAGTTTCTGATACACCACTGCAGGCTCAATGTATTCCTTGGACCTTTACATTGACGATGAAACACAGAAATCGCATCGGAGTTAAATATAGATGGCACAATGCCGCCTTAAGTACAAGAATAGAGACACTTCTTACTGTCGGTGCCTTGAGCATTCCCTATGAGACCAGTATTAGTTTCCGATACACCACTGCAGGTTGAATGTATTCCTTGGACCTTCACATTGACGATGAAACACAGAAATCGCATCGGAATTAAATACAAAAGGCACAATGCCGCCTTACGTACAAGAATAGAGACTCTTCTTACAGTCGGTGCTTTGAGCATTCACTGTGAGACCAGTATTAGTTTCCGATACACCACTCCAGGTTTATTGTATTCCTTGGACATACTCATTGACGATGAGACACTGAAATTACATCTGAATTAAATACAAAAGTAACAATGCCGATATAACTGCAAGGTGAATGAGACTTCTTAGTGTCTGTGCTTTGATCCTTTCCTGTGAGACCAGTATTAGTTTCCGATACACCACTGCAGGTTCAATGTATTCCTTAGACATACACATTGACGATGAAACACTGATATTACTTCGGAATTAAATACAAATGGCACAATGCCGCCGTAAGTGCAAGAATAGAGACTCCTCTCACAGTCGGTGCTTTGAGCATTCCCTGTAAGACCAGTATTAGTTTCCGATACACCACTGCAGGTTCAATGTATTCCTTGGACATACTCCTTGACGATGAAACACTGAGATTACATCGGAATTAAATACAAAAGGAACAATGCCGCCTTAACTGCAAGATGAGTGAGACTTGTTAGAGTCTGTGCTTTGATCCTTTCCTGTGAGACCAGTATTAGTTTCCGATACACCACTGCAGGCTCAATGTATTCCTTGGACCTTTACATTGACGATGAAACACAGAAATCGCATCGGAGTTAAATATAGAATGCATAATGCCGCTTTAAGTACAAGAATAGAGACTCTTCTTACTGTCGGTGCCTTGAGCATTCCCTATGAGACCAGTATTGGTTTCCGATACACCACTGCAGGTTGAATGTATTCCTTGGACCTTCACATTGACGATGAAACACAGAAATCGCATCGGAATTAAATACAAAATGCGCAATGCCGCCTTAAGTACAAGAATAGAGACTCTTCTTACAGTCGGTGCTTTGAGCATACCCTGTGGGACCAGTATTAGTTTCCGATACACCACTGCAGGTTCAATGTATTCCTTGGACCTTCATATTGACGATGAAACACAGAAATCGCATCGGAATTAAATTGATAAGGCGCAATGGCGCCTTAAGCACAAGAATAGAGACTCTTCTTACAGTCGGTGCTTTGAGCATTCCCTGTGAGACCAGTATTACTTTCTGATACACCACTGCAGGTTCAAAGTATTCCTTGGACCTTCACATTGACGTTGAAACACAGAAATCGCATCGGAATTAAATACAAAAGGCGCAATGCCGCCTTAAGTACAAGAATAGAGACTCTTCTTAGAGTCGGTGCTTTGAGCATTCCCTGTGAGGCCAGTATTAGCTTCTGATACACCACTGTAGGTTCAATGTATTCCTTGGACCTTCACATTGACGATGAAACACAGAAATCGCATCCGATTTAAATACAATTGGCACAATGCAGTCTTAAGTACAAGTATAGAGACTCTTATTACAGTCGGTGCTATGAGCATTCCCTGTGAGACCTGTATTACTTACCGATACACCACTGTAGGTTCAATGTATTCCTTGGACCTTCACATTGACGATGAATCACAGAAATCACATCCGAATTAAATACACTTGGCACAATGCAGTCTTAAGTACAAGAATAGAGACTCTTCTTACAGTCGGTGCTATGAGCATTCCCTGTGAGACCTGTATTAGTTTCCGATACACCACTGCAGGTTCAATGTATTGCTTGGACCTTCACATTGACTATGAAACACAGAAATCCCGTCGGAGTTAAATACAAAAGGCACAATGCCGCCTTAAGTACAAGAATAGAGACTCTTCTTACTGTCGGTGCTTTGATCATTCCCTGTGAGACCAGAATTGGTTTCCGATACACCACTGCAGGTTCAATGTATTCCTTGGACCTTCACATTGACGTTGAAACACAGAAACCGCATCGGAATTAAATACAAAAGGCACAATGCCGTCTTAAGTACAAGAATAGAGTCTCTTCTTACAGTCGGTGCTTTGAGCATTCCCTGTGAAAGCAGTATTAGATTCCGATACACCACTGCAGGTTCAATGTATTCCTTGGACCTTCACACGGACGATGAAACACAGAAATCGCATCGGAATTAAATACAAAAGGCACAATGCCGTCTTAAGTACAAGAATAAAGACTCTTCTTACAGTCGGTGCTTTCAGCATTCCCTGTGAGACCAGTATTAGTCCGATACACCTCAGCAGGTTCAATGTATTCCTTGGACCTTCACATTGACGATGAAACACAGATATCGCATCGGAATTAAATACAAAAGGCAAAATGTCGCCTTAAGTACAAGAATAGAGACTCTTCTTACAGTCGGTGCTTTGAGCATTCCCTGTGAGACCAGTATTAGTTTCCGATACACCACTGCAGGTCCAATGTATTCCTTGGACCTTGACATTGACAATGAAACACAGAAATCGCATCGGAATTATATACAAAAGGCACAATGCCGCTTTAAGTACAAGAATAGAGACTCTTCTTACAGTCGGTGCTTTGAGCATTCCCTGTGAGACCAGAATTAGTTTCCGATACACCACTCCAGGTTCAATGTATTCCATGGACCTTCACATTGACGATGAAACACAGAAATCGCATTGGAATTAAATACAAAAGGCAAAATGTCGCCTTAAGTACAAGAATAGAGACTCTTCTTACACTCGGTGCTTTGAGCATTCCCTGTCAGACCAGTATTAGTTTCCGATACACTACTGCAGGTTCAATGTATTCCTTGCACCTTCACGTTGACGATGAAACACAGAAATCGCATCGGAATGAAATACAAATGGCAAACTGCCGCGTAAGTACAAGAATAGAGACTCTTCTTACAGTCGTTGCTTTCAGCATTCCCTGTGAGACCAGTATTAGTTTCCGATACACCTCAGCAGGTTCAATGTATTCCTAGGACCTTCACTTTGACGATGAAACACAAAATCGCATCGGAATTAAATATAAAATGCGCAATGCCGCCTTAAGTACAAGAATAGAGACTCTTCTTACAGTCGGTGCTTTGAGCATTCCCTGTGGGACCAGTATTAGTTTCCGATTACCACTGCAGGTTCAATGTATGCCTTGGACCTTCACATTGACGATGAAACCCAGAAATCGCATCGGAATTAAATACAAAAGGCGCAATGCCGCCTTAAGTACAAGAATAGAGACTCTTCTTACAGTCGGTGCTTTGAGCATTCCCTGTGAGGCCAGTATTAGCTTCTGATACACCACTGTAGGTTCAATGTATTCCTGGACCTTCACATTGACGATGAAACACAGAAATCGCATCCGAATTAAATACAATTAGCACAATGCAGTCTTAAGTACAAGTATAGAGACTCTTCTTACAGTCGGTGCTATGAGCATTCCCTGTGAGACCTGTATTAGTTTCCGATACACCACTGTAGGTTCAATGTATTCCTTGGACCTTCACATTGACGATGAAACACAGAAATCACATCCGAATTAAATACAATTGGCACAATGCAGTCTTAAGTACAAGAATAGAGACTCCTCTTACAGTCGGTGCTATGAGCATTCCCTGTGAGACCTGTATTAGTTTCCGATACACCACTGCAGGTTCAATGTATTCCTTGGACCTTCACATTGACGATGAAACACAGAAATCGCATCGGAATGAAATGCAAAAGGAAAACTGCCGCGTAAGTACAAGAATAGAGACTTCTCTTACAATCGGTGCTTTCAGCATTTCCTGTGTGACCAGTATTAGTTTCCGATACACCTCAGCAGGTTCAATGTATTCCTAGGACCTTCACATTGACGATGAAACACAGAAATCGCATCGGAATTAAATACAAAAAGCGCAATGCCGCATTAAGTACAAGAATAGAGACTCTTCTTACAGATGGTGCTTTGAGCATTCCCTGTGAGACCAGAATTAGTTTCCGATACACCACTCCAGGTTCAATGTATTCCTTGGACCTTCACATTGACGATGAAACACAGAAATCGCATCGGAATGAAATACAAAAGGCAAACTGCCGCGTAAGTACTAGAATAGAGACTCTTCTTACAGTCGGTGCTTTCAGCATTCCCTGTGAGACCAGTATTAGTTTCCGATACACCTCAGCAGGTTCAATGTATTCCTAGGACCTTCATATTGACGATGAAACACAGAAATCGTATCGGAATTAAATACAAAAGGCACAATGTCGCCTTAAGTACAAGAATAGAGACTCTTCTTACTGTCGGTGCTTTGAGCATTCCCTGTGAGACCAGAATTAGTTTCCGATACACCACTCCAGGTTCAATGTATTCCTTGGACCTTCACATTGACGATGAAACACAGAAATCGCATCGGAATGAAATACAAAAGGCAAACTGCCGCGTAAGTACAAGAATAGAGTCTATTCTCGCAGTCGGTGCTTTCAGCATTCCCTGTGAGACCAGTATTAGTTTCCGATACACCTCAGCAGGTTCATTGTATTCCTGGGACCTTCACATTGACAATGAAACACAGAAATCGCATCGGAATTAAATACAAAAGGCACAATGTCGCCTTAAGTACAAGAATAGAGACTCTTCTTACAGTCGCTGATTTGAGCATTCCCTGTGAGACCAGTATTAGTTTCCGATACACCACTGCAGGTTCAATGTATTTCACGGACCTTCACATTGGCGATGAAACACAGAAATCGCATCGGAATGAAATACAAAAGGCAAACTGCCGCGTAAGTACAAAAAGAGAGACTCTTATTACAGTCGGTGCTTTCAGCATTCCCTGTGAGACCAGTATTAGTTCCCGATACACCTCAGCAGGTTCAATGTATTCCTAGGACCTTCACATTGACGATAAAACACAGAAATCGCATCGGAACTAAATACAAAAGGCACAATGTCGCCTTAAGTACAAGAATAGAGACTCTTCTTACAGTCGGTGCTTTGAGCATTCCCTGTGATACCAGTATTAGTTTCCGATACACCACTGCAGGTTCAATGTATTCCTTGGACCTTCACATTGACGATGAAACACAGAAATCGCATCGGAATGAAATACAAAAGGCAAACTGCCGCGTAAGTACAAGAATAGAGACTCCTCTTACAGTCGGTGCTTTCAGCATTCCCTGTGAGACCAGTATTAGTTTCCGATACACCTCAGCAGGTTCAATGTATTCTTAGGACCTTCACATTGACGATGAAACACAGAAATCGCATCGGAATTAAATACAAAAAGCGCAATGCCGCCTTAAGTACAAAAATAGAGACTCTTCTTACAGTCGGTGCGTTGAGCATTCCCTGTGAGACCAGAATTACTTTCCGATACACCTCTACCTGTTCAATGTATTCCTAGGACCTTCACATTGACGATGAAACATAGAAATCGCATCGGAATTAAATACAAAAGGCACAGTGACGCCTTAAGTACAAGAATAGAGACTCTTCTTACAGTCGGTGCTTTGAGCATTCCCTGTGAGACCAGTATTAGTTTCCGATGCACCACTCCAGGTTCAATGTAATCCTTGGACATTCACATTGACGATGAAACACAGAAATCGCATCGGAATGAAATACAAAAGGCGAACTGCCGCGTAAGTGCAAGAATAGAGACTCTTCTTACAGTCGGTGCATTCAGCATTCCCTGTGAGACTAGTATTAGTTTCCGACACACCTCAGCAGGTTCAATGTAATCCTAGGACCTTCACATCGACGATAAAACACAGAAATCGCATCGGAATTAAATACAAAAGGCACAATGTCGCCTTAAGTACAAGAATAGAGACTCTTCTTACAGTCGGTGCGTTGAGCATTCCCTGTGAGACCAGTATTAGTTTCCGATACACCACTCCAGGTTCAATGTATTCCTTGGACCTTCACATTGACGATGAAACACAGAAATCGCATCGGAATGAAATACAAAAGGCAAACTGCCGCGTAAGTACAAGAATAAAGACTCTTCTCGCAGTCGGTGCTTTCAGCATTCCCTGTGAGACCAGTATTAGTTTCCGATACACCTCAGCAGGTTCAATGTATTCCTGGGACTTCACATTGACGAAGAAACACAGAAATCCCATCGGAATTAAATACAAAAGGCACAATGTCGCCTTAAGTACAAGAATAGAGACTCTTCTTACACTCGGTGCTTTGAGCATTCCCTGTGGGACCAGTATTAGTTTCCGATACACAACTGCAGGTTCAATGTATTCCTTGGACCTTCACATTGACGATGAAACACAGAAATCGCATCGGAATGAAATACAAAAGTCAAACTGCCGCGTAAGTACAAGAATAGAGACTCTTCTTACAGTCGGTGCTTTCAGCATTCCCTGTGAGACCAGTATTAGTTTCCGATACACCACTGCAGGTTCAATGTAATCCTAGGACCTTCACATTGACGATGAAACACAGAAATCGCATCGGAATTAAATACAAAAGGCACAATGTCGCCTTAAGTACAAGAATAGAGACTCTTCTTACAGTCGGTGCTTTGAGCTTTCCCTGTGAGACCAGATTTAGTTTCCGATACACCACTCCAGGTTCAATGTATTCCTCAAACATTCAAATTGACGATGAAACACAGAAATCGCATCGGAGTGAAATACAAAATGCAAACTGCCTCGTAAGTACAAGAATAGAGACTCTTCTTACAGTCGGTGCTTTCAGCATTCCCTGTGAGACCAGTATTAGTTTCCGATACACCTCAGCAGGTTCAATGTATTCCTATGACCTTCACATGGACGATGAAACACAGAAATCGCATCTGAATTAAATACAAAAGGCACAATGTCGCCTTAAGTACAAGAATAGAGACTCTTCTTACAGTCGGTGCTTTGAGCATTCCCTGTGAGACCAGAATTTGTTTCCGATACACCACTCCAAGTTCAATGTATTCCTTGGACCTTCACATTGACGATGAAACACAGATATCGCATCGGAATGAAATACAAAAGGCAAACTGCCGCGTAAGTACAAGACTAGAGTCTCTTCTCGCAGTCGGTGCTTTCAGCATTCCCTGTGAGACCAGTATTAGTTTCCGATACACCTCAGCAGGTTAAATGTATTCCTGGGACCTTCACATTGACGATGAAACACAGAAATCGCATCGGAATTAAATACAAAAGGCAAAATGTCGCCTTAAGTACAAGAATAGAGACTCTTCTTACACTCGGTGCTTTGAGCATTCCCTGTCAGACCAGTATTCGTTTCCGATACACTACTGCAGGTTCAATGTATTCCTTGGACCTTCACGTTGACGATAAAACACAGAAATCGCATCGGAATGAAATACAAATGGCAAACTGCCGCGTAAGTACAAGAATAGAGACTCTTCTTACAGTCGTTGCTTTGAGCATTCCCTGTGAGACCAGTATTAGTTTCCGATACACCTCAGCAGGTTCAATGTATTCCTAGGACCTTCACTTTGACGATGAAACACAAAATCGCATCGGAATTAAATATTAAATGCGCAATGCCGCCTTAAGTACAAGAATAGAGACTCTTCTTACAGTCGGTGCTTTGAGCATTCCCTGTGGGACCAGTATTAGTTTCCGATACACCACTGCAGGTTCAATGTATGCCTTGGACCATCACATTGACGATGAAACCCAGAAATCGCATCGGAATTAAATACAAAAGGCGCAATGCCGCCTTAAGTACAAGAATAGAGACTCTTCTTACAGTCGGTGCTTTGAGCATTCCCTGTGAGGCCAGTATTAGCTTCTGATACACCACTGTAGGTTCAACGTATTCCTTGGACCTTCACATTGACGATGAAACACAGAAATCGCATCCGAATTAAATACAATTGGCACAATGCAGTCTTAAGTACAAGTATAGAGACTCTTCTTACAGTCGGTGCTATGAGCATTCCCTGTGAGACCTGTATTAGTTTCCGATACACCACTGTAGGTTCAATGTATTCCTTGCACCTTCACATTGACGATGAAACACAGAAATCACATCCGAATTAAATACAATTGGCACAATGCAGTCTTAAGTACAAGAATAGAGACTCCTCTTGCAGTCGGTGCTATGAGCATTCCCTGTGAGACCTGTATTAGTTTCCGATACACCACTGCAGGTTCAATGTATTCCTTGGACCTTCACATTGACGATGAAACACAGAAATCGCATCGGAATGAAATACAAAAGGCAAACTGCCGCGTAAGTACAAGAAGAGAGACTCTTCTTACAATCGGTGCTTTCAGCATTTCCTGTGTGACCAGTATTAGTTTCCGATACACCTCAGCAGGTTTAATGTATTCCTAGGACCTTCACATTGACAAAGAAACAAAGAAATCGCATCGGAATTAAATACAAAAAGCGCAATGCCGCATTAAGTACAAGAATAGAGACTCTTCTTACAGATGGTGCTTTGAGCATTCCCTGTGAGACCAGAATTAGTTTCCGATACACCACTCCAGGTTCAATGTATTCCTTGGACCTTCACATTGACGATGAAACACAGAAATCGCATCGGAATGAAATACAAAGGGCAAACTGCCGCGTAAGTACTAGAATAGAGGCTCTTCTTACAGTCGGTGCTTTCAGCATTCCCTGTGAGGCCAGTATTAGTTTCCGATACACCTCAGCAGGTTCAATGTATTCCTAGGACCTTCATATTGATGATGAAACACAGAAATCGTATCGGAATTAAATACAAAAGGCACAATGTCGCCTTAAGTACAAGAATAGAGACTCTTCTTACTGTCGGTGCTTTGAGCATTCCCTGTGAGACCTGAATTAGTTTCCGATACACCACTCCAGGTTCAATGTATTCCTTGGACCTTCACATTGACGATGAAACACAGAAATCGCATCGGAATGAAATACAAAAGGCAAACTGCCGCGTAAGTACTAGAATAGAGACTCTTCTTACAGTCGGTGCTTTCAGCATTCCCTGTGAGGCCAGTATTAGTTTCCGATACACCTCAGCAGGGTCAATGTATTCCTAGGACCTTCATATTGACGATGAAACACAGAAATCTCATCGGAATTAAATACAAAAGGCACAATGTCGCCATAAGTACAAGAATAGAGACTCTTCTTACAGTCGGTGCTTTGAGCATTCCCTGTGAGAAAAGAATTTGTTTCCGATACACCACTCCAGGTTCAATGTATTCCTTGGACCTTCACATTGACGATGAAACACAGAAATCGCATCGGAATGAAATACAAAAGGCAAACTGCCGCGTAAGTACAAGAGTGGAGTCTATTCTCGCAGTCGGTGCTTTCAGCTTTCCCTGTGAGACCAGTATTAGTTTCCGATACACCTCCGCAGGTTCAATGTATTCCTAGGACCTTCACATTGACGATGAAACACAGAAATCGCATCACAATTAAATACAATAAGCGCAATGCCGCCTTAAGTACAAGAATAGAGACTCTTCTTACAGTCGGTGCTTTGAGCATTCCCTGTGAGACCAGAATTAGTTTCCGATACACCACTACATGTTCAATGATTTCCTTGGACATTCACATTGACGATGAAACACAGAAATCGCATCGGAATGAAATACAAAAGGCAAACTGCCGCGTAAGTACAAGAATAGAGACTCTTCTTACAGTCGGTGCTTTCAGCACTCTTTGTGAGACCAGTATCAGTTCCCGATACACCTCAGCAGGTTCAATGTATTCCTAGGACCTTCACATTGACGATAAAACACAGAAATCGCATCGGAATTAAATACAAAAGGCATAATGTTGACTTAAGTACAAGAATAGAGACTCTTCTTACAGTCGGTGCTTTGAGCATTCCCTGTGAGACCAGTATTAGTTTCCGATACACCACTCCAGGTTCAATGTAATCCTTGGACATTCACATTGACGATGAAACACAGAAATCGCATCGGAATGAAATACAAAAGGCGAACTGCCGCGTAAGTACAAGAATAGAGACTCTTCTTACAGTCGGTGCATTCAGCATTCCCTGTGAGACTAGTATTAGTTTCCGACACACCTCAGCAGGTTCAATGTAATCCTAGGACCTTCACATTGACGATAAAACACAGAAATCGCATCGGAATTAAATACAAAATGCACAATGTCGCCATAAGTACAAGAATAGAGACTCTTCTTACAGTCGGTGCGTTGAGCATTCCCTGTGAGACCAGTATTAGTTTCCGATACACCACTCCAGGTTCAATGTATTCCTTGGACCTTCACATTGACGATGAAACACAGAAATCGCATCGGATTGAAATACAAAAGGCAAACTGCCGCGTAAGTACAAGAACAGAGACTCTTCTCGCAGTCGGTGCTTTCAGCATTCCCTGTGAGACCAGTATTAGTTTCCGATACACCTCAGCGGGTTCAATGTATTCCTGGGACCTTCACATTGACGAAGAAACACAGAAATCCCATCGGAATTAAATACAAAAGGCACAATGTCGCCTTAAGTACAAGAATAGAGACTCTTCTTACACTCGGTGCTTTGAGCATTCCCTGTGGGACCAGTATTAGTTTCCGATACTCAACTGCAGGTTCAATGTATTCCTTGGACCTTCAAATTGACGATGAAACACAGAAATCGCATCGGAATGAAATACAAAAGGCAAACTGCCGCGTAAGTACAAGAATAGAGACTTTTCTTACAGTCGGTGTTTTCAGCATTCCCTGTGAGACCAGTGTTAGTTTCCGATACACCTCAGCAGGTTCAATGTATTCCTAGGACCTTCACATTGACGATGAAACACAGAAATCGCATCGGAATAAAATACAAAAGGCACAATGTCGCCTTAAGTACAAGAATAGAGACTCTTCTTACAGTCGGTGCTTTGAGCATTCCCTGTGAGACCAGAATTAGTTTCCGATACACCACTCCAGGTTCAATGTATTCCTTGGACCTTCACATTGACGATGAAACACGGAAATCGCATCGGAATGAAATACAAAATTCAAACTGCCGCGTAAGTACAAGAATTGAGACTCTTCTCGCAGTCGGTGCTTTCAGCATTCCCTGTGAGACCAGTATTAGTTTCCGATACACCTCAGCAGGTTTCAATGTATTCCTGGGACCGTCACATTGACGAAGAAACACAGAAATCGCATCGGAATTAAATACAAAAGCCACAATGTCGAGTTAAGTACAAGAATAGAGACTCTTCTTACAGTCGGTGCTTTGAGCATTCCCTGTGAGACCAGAACTTGTTTCCGATACACCACTCCAGGTTCAATGTATTCCTTGGACCTTCACATTGACGATGAAACACAGATATCGCATCGGAATGAAATACAAAAGGCAAACTGCCGCGTAAGTACAAGAATAGAGTCTCTTCTCGCAGTCGGTGCTTTCAGCATTCCCTGTGAGACCAGTATTAGTTTCCGATACACCTCAGCAGGTTCAATGTATTCCTGGGACCTTCACATTGACGATGAAACACAGAAATCGCATCGGAATTAAATACAAAAGGCACAATGTCGCCTTAAGTACAAGAATAGAGACTCTTCTTACAGTAGGTGCTTTGAGCATTCCCTGTGAGACCAGTATTAGCTTCAGATACACCACTGCAGGTTCAATGTATTTTTTGGACCTTCAAATTGAAGATGAAACACAGAAATCGCATCGGAATGAAATACAAAAGGCAAACTTCCGCGTAAGTACAAAAATAGAGACTCTTCTTACAGTCGGTGCTTTCAGCATTCCCTTTGTGACCAGTATTAGTTTCCGATACATCAGCAGGTTCAATGTATTCCTAGGACCTTCACATTGACGATGAAACACAGAAATCGCATCGGAATTATATACAATATTCGCAGTGCCACCTTAAGTACAAGAATAGAGACTCTTCTTACAGTCGGTGCTTTGAGCATTCCCTGTGAGACCAGAATTAGTTTCCGATACACCACTAGAGGTTCAATGTATTCCTTGGACATTCACATTGACGATGAAACACAGAAATCGCAACGGAATGAAATGCAAAAGGCAAACTGCCGCGTAAGTACAAGAATAGAGACTCTTCTTACAGTCGGTGCTTTCAGCATTCCCTGTGAGACCAGTATTAGTTTCCGATACACCTCAGCAGGTTCAATGTATTCCTAGGACTTTCACATTGACAATGAAACACAGAAATCGAATCGGAATTAAATACAAAAGGCACAATGCCGTCTTAAGTACAAGAATAGAGACTCTTCTAACAGTCGGTGCTTTCAGCATTCCCTTTGAGACCAGTATTAGTTTCCGATACACCTCAGCAGTTTCAATGAATTCCTAGGACCTTCACATTGACGATGAAACACAGAAATCGCATCGGAATTAATTACAAAAGGCACAATGCCGTCTTAAGTAAAAGAATAGAGACTCTTCTTACAGTCGGTGCTTTGAGCATTCCCTGTGAGACCAGTATTAGTTTCCGATACACCACTCCAGGTTCAATGTATTCCTTGGACATTCACATTGACGATGAAACACAGAAATCGCATCGGAATGAAATACAGAAGGCAAACTGCCGCGTAAGGACAAGAATAGAGACTCTTCTTACAGTCGGTGCTTTCAGCATTCCCTGTGAGACCAGTATTAGTTTCCGATACACCTCAGCAGGTTCAATGTATTCCTAGGACCCTCACATTGACGATAAAACACAGAAATCGCATCGGAATTTAATACAAAATTCACAATGTCGCCCTAAGTACAAGAATAGAGACTCTTCTTACAGTCGGTGTTTTGAGCATTCCCTGTGAGACCTGAATTAGTTTCCGATACACCATTCCAGGTTCAATGTATTCCTTGGACCTTCACATTGACGATGAAACACAGAGATCGCATCGGAATGAAATAAAAAAAGCAAATTGCCGCGTAAGTACAAGAATAGAGACTCTTCTTACAGTCGGTGTTTTCAGCATTCCCTGTGAGACCAGTATTAGTTTCCGATACACCTCAGCAGGTTCAATGTATTCCTGGGACCTTCACATTGACGAAGAAACACAGAAATCGCATTGGAATTAAATACAAAAGGCACAATGTCGCCTTAAGTACAAGAATAGAGACTCTTCTTACAGTCGGTGCTTTCAGCATTCCCTGTGAGACCAGTATTAGATTCCGATACACCACTGCAGGTTCAATGTATTCCTTGGACCTTCACATTGCCGATGAAACACAGATATCGCATCGGAATGAAATACAAAATGCAAACTGCCGCGTAAGTACAAGAATTGAGACTCTTCTCGCAGTCGGTGCTTTCAGCATTCCCTGTGAGACCAGTATTAGTTTCCGATACACCTCAGCAGGTTTCAATGTATTCCTGGGACCGTCACATTGACGAAGAAACACAGAAATCGCATCGGAATTAAATACAAAAGCCACAATGTCGAGTTAAGTACAAGAATAGAGACTCTTCTTACAGTCGGTGCTTTGAGCATTCCCTGTGAGACCAGAACTTGTTTCCGATACACCACTCCAGGTTCAATGTATTCCTTGGACCTTCACATTGACGATGAAACACAGATATCGCATCGGAATGAAATACAAAAGGCAAACTGCCGCGTAAGTACAAGAATAGAGTCTCTTCTCGCAGTCGGTGCTTTCAGCATTCCCTGTGAGACCAGTATTAGTTTCCGATACACCTCAGCAGGTTCAATGTATTCCTGGGACCTTCACATTGACGATGAAACACAGAAATCGCATCGGAATTAAATACAAAAGGCACAATGTCGCCTTAAGTACAAGAATAGAGACTCTTCTTACAGTAGGTGCTTTGAGCATTCCCTGTGAGACCAGTATTAGCTTCAGATACACCACTGCAGGTTCAATGTATTTTTTGGACCTTCAAATTGAAGATGAAACACAGAAATCGCATCGGAATGAAATACAAAAGGCAAACTTCCGCGTAAGTACAAAAATAGAGACTCTTCTTACAGTCGGTGCTTTCAGCATTCCCTTTGTGACCAGTATTAGTTTCCGATACATCAGCAGGTTCAATGTATTCCTAGGACCTTCACATTGACGATGAAACACAGAAATCGCATCGGAATTAAATACAATATTCGCAGTGCCACCTTAAGTACAAGAATAGAGACTCTTCTTACAGTCGGTGCTTTGAGCATTCCCTGTGAGACCAGAATTAGTTTCCGATACACCACTAGAGGTTCAATGTATTCCTTGGACATTCACATTGACGATGAAACACAGAAATCGCAACGGAATGAAATGCAAAAGGCAAACTGCCGCGTAAGTACAAGAATAGAGACTCTTCTTACAGTCGGTGCTTTCAGCATTCCCTGTGAGACCAGTATTAGTTTCCGATACACCTCAGCAGGTTCAATGTATTCCTAGGACTTTCACATTGACAATGAAACACAGAAATCGAATCGGAATTAAATACAAAAGGCACAATGCCGTCTTAAGTACAAGAATAGAGACTCTTCTAACAGTCGGTGCTTTCAGCATTCCCTTTGAGACCAGTATTAGTTTCCGATACACCTCAGCAGTTTCAATGAATTCCTAGGACCTTCACATTGACGATGAAACACAGAAATCGCATCGGAATTAATTACAAAAGGCACAATGCCGTCTTAAGTAAAAGAATAGAGACTCTTCTTACAGTCGGTGCTTTGAGCATTCCCTGTGAGACCAGTATTAGTTTCCGATACACCACTCCAGGTTCAATGTATTCCTTGGACATTCACATTGACGATGAAACACAGAAATCGCATCGGAATGAAATACAGAAGGCAAACTGCCGCGTAAGGACAAGAATAGAGACTCTTCTTACAGTCGGTGCTTTCAGCATTCCCTGTGAGACCAGTATTAGTTTCCGATACACCTCAGCAGGTTCAATGTATTCCTAGGACCCTCACATTGACGATAAAACACAGAAATCGCATCGGAATTTAATACAAAATTCACAATGTCGCCCTAAGTACAAGAATAGAGACTCTTCTTACAGTCGGTGTTTTGAGCATTCCCTGTGAGACCTGAATTAGTTTCCGATACACCATTCCAGGTTCAATGTATTCCTTGGACCTTCACATTGACGATGAAACACAGAGATCGCATCGGAATGAAATAAAAAAAGCAAACTGCCGCGTAAGTACAAGAATAGAGACTCTTCTTACAGTCGGTGTTTTCAGCATTCCCTGTGAGACCAGTATTAGTTTCCGATACACCTCAGCAGGTTCAATGTATTCCTGGGACCTTCACATTGACGAAGAAACACAGAAATCGCATTGGAATTAAATACAAAAGGCACAATGTCGCCTTAAGTACAAGAATAGAGACTCTTCTTACAGTCGGTGCTTTCAGCATTCCCTGTGAGACCAGTATTAGATTCCGATACACCACTGCAGGTTCAATGTATTCCTTGGACCTTCACATTGCCGATGAAACACAGAAATCGCATCGGAATGAAATACAAAAGGCAAACTGCCGCGTAAGTACAAGAATAGGGACTCTTCTTACAGTCGGTGCTTTCAGCATTCCCTTTGAGACCAGTATTAGTTTCCGATACACCTCAGCAGGTTCAATGTATTCCTAGGACCTTCAAATTGACGCTGAAACACAGAAATCGCATCGGAATTAAATACAAAAGGCACAATGTCGCCTTAAGTACAAGAATAGAGACTCTTCTTACAGTCGGTGCTTTGAGCATTCCCTATGAGACCAGAATTAGGTTCCGATACACCACTCCAGGTTCAATGTATTCCTTGGACCTTCACATTGACGATGAAACACAGAAATTGCATCGGAATGAAATACAAAAGGCAAACTGCCGCGTAAGTACAAGAATAGAGACTCTTCTCGCAGTCGGTGTTTTCAGCATTCCCTGTGAGACCAGTATTAGTTTCCGATACACCTCAGCAGGTTCAATATATTCCTGGGACCTTCACATTGACGAAGAAACACAGAAATAGCATCGGAATTAAATACAAAAAGCACAATGTCGCCTTAAGTACAAGAATAGAGACTCTTCTTACACTCGATGCTTTGAGCATTCCCTGTGAGACCAGTATTAGTTTCCGATATTCAGCTGCAGGTTCAATGTATTCCTTGGACCTTCACATTGACGATGAAACACAGAAATCGCATCGGAATGAAATACAAAAGGCAAACTGCCGCGTAAGTACAAAAATAGAGACTCTTCTTACAGTCGGTGCTTTCAGCATTCCCTGTGAGGCCAGTATTAGATTCCGATACACCACTGCAGGTTCAATGTAATTCTAGGACCTTCACATTGACGATGAAACACAGAAATCGCATCGGAATTAAATACAAAAGGCACAATGTCGCCCTAAGTACAAGAATAGAAACTCTTCTTACAGTCGGTGCTTTGAGCATTCCCTGTGAGACCAGTATTAGTTTCCGATACACCACTCCAGGTTCAATGTATTCCTTGGTCATTCACATTGACGATGAAACACAGAAATCGCATCGGAATGAAATACAAAAGGCAAACTGCCGAGCAAGTACAGGAATAGAGACTCTTCTTACAGTCGGTGCTTTCAGCATTCCCTGTGAGACCAGTATTAGTTTCCGATACACCTCAGCAGGTTCAATGTATTCCTGGGACCAACACATTGACGAAGAAACACAGAAATCGCATCGGAATTAAATACAAAAGGCACATGTTGCCTTAAGTACAAGAATAGAGACTCTTCTTACACTCGGTGCTCTGAGCATTCCCTGTGAGACCGGTATTAGTTTCCGATACACAACTGCTGGTTCAATGTAAACCTAGGACCTTCACATTGACGATGAAACACAGAATTCGCATCGGAATGAAATACAAAAGGCAAACTGCCGCGTAAGTACATGAATAGAGATTCTTCTTACAGTCGGTGCTTTCAGCATTCCCTGTGAGACCAGTATTAGTTTCCGATACACCTCAGCAGGTTCAATGTATTCCTAGGACATTCACATTGACGTTGAAACACAGAAATCGCATCGGAATTAAGTACAAAAGGCACAATGTTGCCCTAAGTACAAGAATAGAGGCTCTTCTTACAGTCGGTGCTTTGAGCATTCCCTGTGAGACCAGTAATAGTTTCCGATACACCACTGCAGTTTCAATGTAATCCTAGGACCTTCACATGGACGATGAAACACAGAAATCGCATCGGAATTAAATACAAAAGGCACAATGTCGCCTTAAGTACAAGAATAGTGACTCTTCTTACAGTCGGTGCTTTGAGCATTCCCTGTGAGACAAGTATTAGTTTCCGATACACCACTCCAGGTTCAATGTATTCCTTGGACATTCACATTGACGATGAAACACAGAAATCGCATCGGAATGAAATACAGAAGGCAAACTGCCGCGTAAGTACAAGAATAGAGACTCTTCTTACAGTCGGTGCTTTCAGCATTCCCTGTGAGACCAGTATTAGTTTCCGATACACCTCAGCAGGTTCAATGTATTCCTAGGACCTTCACATTAACGATAAAACACAGAAATCGCATCGGAATTAAATACAAAAGGCACAATGTCGCCTTAAGTACAAGAATAGAGACTCTTCTTACAGTCGGTGCTTTGAGCATTCCCTGTGAGACCAGAATTAGATTCCGATACTCCATTCCAGGTTCAATGTTTTCCTTGGACCTTCACATTGACGATGAAACACAGAAATCGCATCGGAATGAAATAAAAAAAGCAAACTGCCGCGTAAGTACAAGAATAGAGACTCTTATTACAGTCGGTGCTTTCAGGATTCCCTGTGAGACCAGTATTAGTTTCCGATACACCTCAGCAGGTTCAATGTATTCCTAGGACCTTCACATTGACGATGAAACACAGAAATCGCATCGGATTTAAATACAAAAGGCACAATGTCGCCTTAAGTACAAGAATAGAGACTCTTCTTACAGTCGGTGCTTTGAGCATTCCCTGTGAGACCAGAATTAGTTTCCGATACACCACTCCAGGTTCAATGTATTCCTTGGACCTTCACATTGACGATGAAACACAGAAATCGCATCGGAATGAAATACAAAAGGCAAACTGCCGCGTAAGTACAAGAATAGAGACACTTCTCGCAGTCGGTGCTTTCAGCATTCCCTGTGAGACCAGTATTACTTTCCGATACACCTCAGCAGGTTCAATGTATGCCTGGGACCTTCACATTGACGAAGAAACACAGAAATCGCATCGGAATTAAATACAAAAGGAACAATGTCGCCTTAAGTACAAGAATAGAGACTCTTCTTACAGTCGGTGCTTTCAGCATTCCCTGTGAGACCAGTATTAGTCTCCGATACACAACTGCAGGTTCAATGTATTCCTTGGACCTTCACATTGCCGATGAAACACAGAAATCGCATCGGAATGAAATACAAAAAGCAAACTGCCGCGTAAGTACAAGAATAGAGACTCTTCTTACAGTCGGTGCTTTCAGCATTCCCTGTGAGACCAGTATTAGTTTCCGATACACCTCAGCAGGTTCAATGTATTCCTAGGACCTTCACATTGACGATAAAACACAGAAATCGCATCGGAATTAAGTACAAAAGGCAGAATTTTACCTTAAGTACAGGAATAGAGACTCTCCTTTCAGTCGGTCCTTTGGGCATTCCCTGTGAGACCAGAATTAGTTTCCGATACACCACTGCAGGTTCAATGTATTCCTTGGACCTTCACATTGACGATGAATCATAGAAATCGCATCGGAATGAAATACAAAAGGCAAACTGCTGCGTAAGTACAAGAATAGAGACTCTTCTTACAGTCGGTGCTTTCAGCATTCCCTGTGAGACCAGTATTAGTATCCGATACACCTCAGCAGGTTCAATGTATTCCTAGGACCTTCACATTGACGCTGAAACACAGAAATCGCATCGGAATTAAATACAAAAGGCACAATGTCGCCTTAAGTACAAGAGTAGAGACTCTTCTTACAGTCGGTGCTTTGAGCATTCCCTGTGAGACCAGAATTAGGTTCCGATACACCACTCCAGGTTCAATGTATTCCTTGGACCTTCACATTGACGATGAAACACAGAAATTGCATCGGAATGAAATACAAAAGGCAAACTGCCGCGTAAGTACAAGAATAGAGACTCTTCTCGCAGTCGGTGTTTTCAGCATTCCCTGTGAGACCAGTATTAGTTTCCGATACACCTCAGCAGGTTCAATGTATTCCTGGGACCTTCACATTGACGAAGAAACACAGAAATCGCATCGGATTAAATACAAAAAGCACAATGTCGCCTTAAGTACAAGAATAGAGACTCTTCTTACACTCGGTGCTTTGAGCATTCCCTGAGAGACCAGTATTAGTTTCCGATACACCACTCCAGGTTCAATGTATTCCTTGGTCATTCACATTGACGATGAAACACAGAAATCGCATCGGAATGAAATACAAAAGGCAAACTGCCGAGCAAGTAGAGGAATAGAGACTCTTATTACAGTCGGTGCTTTCAGCATTCCCTGTGAGACCAGTATTAGTTTCCGATACACCTCAGCAGGTTCAATGTATTCCTGGGACGTACACATTGACGATGAAACACAGAAATCGCATCGGAATTAAATACAAAAGGCACATGTCGCCTTAAGTACAAGAATAGAGACTCTTCTTACACTCGGTGCTCTGAGCATTCCCTGTGAGACCGGTATTAGTTTCCGACACACAACTGCTGGTTCAATGTAATCCTAGGACCTTTACATTGACGATGAAACACAGAAATCGCATCGGAATGAAATACAAAAGGCAAACTGCCGCGTAAGTACAAGAATAGAGACTCTTCTTACAGTCGGTGCCTTCAGCATTCCCTGTGAGACCAGTATTAGTTTCCGATACACCTCAGCAGGTTCAATGTATTCCTAGGACCTTCACATTGACGATGAAACACAGAAATCGCATCGGAATTAAAGAGAAAAGGCACAATGCCGTCTTAAGTACAAGAATAGAGACTCTTCTTACAGTCGGTGCTTTCAGCATTCCCTTTGAGACCAGTATTAGTTTCCGATACACCTCAGCAGGTTCAGTGTATTCCTAGGACCTTCACATAGACGTTGAAACACAGAAATCGCATCGGAATTAAATACAAAAGGCACAATGTCGCCTTAAGTACAAGACTAGAGAGTCTTCTTACAGTCGGTGCTTTGAGCATTCCCTGTGAGACCAGTATTAGTTTCCGGTACACCACTCCAGGTTCAATGTATTCCTTGGACATTCACATAGACGATGAAACACAGAAATCGCATCGGAATGAAATACAAAAGGCAAACTGCCGCGTAAGTACAAGAATAGGGACTCTTCTTACAGTCGGTGCTTTCAGCATTCCCCGTGAGACCAGTATTAGTTTCCGATACACCTCAGCAGGTTCAATGTATTCCTACGACCTTCACATTGACGATAAAACACAGAAATCGCATCGGAATTAAATACAAAAGGCACAATGTCGCCTTAAGTACATGAATAGAGACTCTTCATAAAGTCGGTGCTATGAGCATTTCCTGTGAGACCAGAATTAGTTTCCCATACACCACTCCAGGTTCAATGTATTCCTTGGACCTTCACATTGACGATGAAACACAGAAATCGCATCGGATGAAATACAAAAGGCAAACTGCCGCGTAAGTACAAGAATAGAGACTCTTCTCGCAGTCGGTGCTTTCAGCATTCCCTGTGAGACCAGTATTAGTTTCCGATACACCTCAGCAGGTTCAATGTATTCCTGGGACCTTCACATTGACGAAGAAACACAGAAATCGCATCGGAATTAAATACAAAAGGCACAATTTCGCCTTAAGTACAAGAATAGAGACTCTTCTTACACTCGGTGCTTTGAGCAGTCCCTGTCAGACCAGTATCAGTTTCCGATACACAACTGCAGGTTCAATGTATTCCTTGGTCCTTCACATTGACGATGAAACACAGAAATCGCATCGGAATGGAATACAAAAGGCAAACTGCCGCGTAAGTACAAGAATAGAGACTCTTCTTACAGTCGGTGCTTTCAGCATTCCCTGTGAGACCAGTATTAGTTTCCGATACACCACTGCAGGTTCAATGTAATCCTAGGACCTTCACATTGACGATGAAACACAGAAATCGCATCGGAATTAAATACAAAAGGCACAATGTCGCCTTAAGTACAAGAATAGAGACTCTTCTTACAGTCGGTGCTTTGAGCATTCCCTGTGAGACCAGTATTAGTTTCCGATACACCACTCCAGGTTCAATGTATTCCTTGGACATTCACATTGACGATGAAACACAGAAATCGCATCGGAATGAAATACAAAAGGCGAACTGCCGCGTAACTACAAGAATAGAGACTCTTCTTACTGTCGGTGCTTTCAGCATTCCCTGTGAGACCAGTATTAGTTTCCGATACACCTCAGCAGGTTCAATGTATTCCTAGGACCTTCACACTGACGATGAAACACAGATATCGCATATGAATTAAATACAAAAGGCACAATGTCGCCTTAAGTACAAGAATAGAGACCCTTCTTACAGTCGGTGCTTTGAGCATTCCCTGTGGGACCAGATTTAGTTTCCGATACAAAACTGCAGGTTCAATGTATTCCTGGGACGTACACATTGACGATGAAACACAGAAATCGCATCGGAATTAAATACAAAAGGCACATGTCGCCTTAAGTACAAGAATAGAGACTCTTCTTACACTCGGTGCTCTGAGCATTCCCTGTGAGACCGGTATTAGTTTCCGATACACAACTGCTGGTTCAATGTAATCCTAGGACCTTTACATTGACGATGAAACACAGAAATCGCATCGGAATGAAATACAAAAGGCAAACTGCCGCGTAAGTACAAGAATAGAGACTCTTCTTACAGTCGGTGCCTTCAGCATTCCCTGTGAGACCAGTATTAGTTTCCGATACACCTCAGCAGGTTCAATGTATTCCTAGGACCTTCACATTGACGATGAAACACAGAAATCGCATCGGAATTAAAGAGAAAAGGCACAATGCCGTCTTAAGTACAAGAATAGAGACTCTTCTTACAGTCGGTGCTTTCAGCATTCCCTTTGAGACCAGTATTAGTTTCCGATACACCTCAGCAGGTTCAGTGTATTCCTAGGACCTTCACATAGACGTTGAAACACAGAAATCGCATCGGAATTAAATACAAAAGGCACAATGTCGCCTTAAGTACAAGACTAGAGAGTTTTCTTACAGTCGGTGCTTTGAGCATTCCCTGTGAGACCAGTATTAGTTTCCGGTACACCACTCCAGGTTCAATGTATTCCTTGGACATTCACATAGACGATGAAACACAGAAATCGCATCGGAATGAAATACAAGAGGCAAACTGCCGCGTAAGTACAAGAATAGGGACTCTTCTTACAGTCGGTGCTTTCAGCATTCCCCGTGAGACCAGTATTAGTTTCCGATACACCTCAGCAGGTTCAATGTATTCCTACGACCTTCACATTGACGATAAAACACAGAAATCGCATCGGAATTAAATACAAAAGGCACAATGTCGCCTTAAGTACATGAATAGAGACTCTTCATAAAGTCGGTGCTATGAGCATTTCCTGTGAGACCAGAATTAGTTTCCCATACACCACTCCAGGTTCAATGTATTCCTTGGACCTTCACATTGACGATGAAACACAGAAATCGCATCGGATGAAATACAAAAGGCAAACTGCCGCGTAAGTACAAGAATAGAGACTCTTCTCGCAGTCGGTGCTTTCAGCATTCCCTGTGAGACCAGTATTAGTTTCCGATACACCTCAGCAGGTTCAATGTATTCCTGGGACCTTCACATTGACGAAGAAACACAGAAATCGCATCGGAATTAAATACAAAAGGCACAATGTCGCCTTAAGTACAAGAATAGAGACTCTTCTTACACTCGGTGCTTTGAGCAGTCCCTGTCAGACCAGTATCAGTTTCCGATACACAACTGCAGGTTCAATGTATTCCTTGGTCCTTCACATTGACGATGAAACACAGAAATCGCATCGGAATGGAATACAAAAGGCAAACTGCCGCGTAAGTACAAGAATAGAGACTCTTCTTACAGTCGGTGCTTTCAGCATTCCCTGTGAGACCAGTATTAGTTTCCGATACACCACTGCAGGTTCAATGTAATCCTAGGACCTTCACATTGACGATGAAACACAGAAATCGCATCGGAATTAAATACAAAAGGCACAATGTCGCCTTAAGTACAAGAATAGAGACTCTTCTTACAGTCGGTGCTTTGAGCATTCCCTGTGAGACCAGTATTAGTTTCCGATACACCACTCCAGGTTCAATGTATTCCTTGGACATTCACATTGACGATGAAACACAGAAATCGCATCGGAATGAAATACAAAAGGCGAACTGCCGCGTAACTACAAGAATAGAGACTCTTCTTACTGTCGGTGCTTTCAGCATTCCCTGTGAGACCAGTATTAGTTTCCGATACACCTCAGCAGGTTCAATGTATTCCTAGGACCTTCACATTGACGATGAAACACAGAAATCGCATCGGAATGAAATACAAAAGGCGAACTGCCGCGTAACTACAAGAATAGAGACTCTTCTTACTGTCGGTGCTTTCAGCATTCCCTGTGAGACCAGTATTAGTTTCCGATACACCTCAGCAGGTTCAATGTATTCCTAGGACCTTCACATTGACGATGAAACACAGAAATCGCATCGGAATGAAATACAAAAGGCGAACTGCCGCGTAACTACAAGAATAGAGACTCTTCTTACTGTCGGTGCTTTCAGCATTCCCTGTGAGACCAGTATTAGTTTCCGATACACCTCAGCAGGTTCAATGTATTCCTAGGACCTTCACACTGACGATGAAACACAGATATCGCATATGAATTAAATACAAAAGGCACAATGTCGCCTTAAGTACAAGAATAGAGACCCTTCTTACAGTCGGTGCTTTGAGCATTCCCTGTGGGACCAGATTTAGTTTCCGATACAAAACTGCAGGTTCAATGTATTCCTTGGACCTTCACATTGACGATGAAACACAGAAATCGCATCGGAATGAAATACAAAAGGCAAACTGCCGCGTAAGTACAAGAATAGAGACTCTTCTCGCAGTCGATGCTTTCAGCATTCCCTGTGAGACCAGTATTAGTTTCAGACACACCTCAGCAGGTTCAATGTATTCCTGGACCTTCACATTGACGAAGAAACACAGAAATCGCATCGGAATTAAATACAAAAAGCACAATGTCGCCTTAAGTACAAGAATAGAGACTCTTCTTACACTCGTTGCTTTGAGCATTCCCTGTGAGACCAGTATTAGTTTCCGATACACAACTGCAGGTTCAGTGTATCCCTTGGACCTTCACATTGACGATGAAACACATAAATCGCATCGGAATGAAATACAAAAGGCAAACTGCCGCGTAAGTACAAGAATAGAAACTCTTCTTACAGTCGGTGCTTTCAGCATTCCCTGTGAGACCAGTATTAGTTTCCGATACACCTCAGGAGGTTCAATGTATTCCTAGGACCTTCACATTGACGATGAAACACAGAAATCGCATCGGAGTTAAATATAAAATGCGCAATGCCGCCTTAAGTACAAGAACAGATACTCTTCTTACAGTCGGTGCTTTGAGCATTCCCTGTGGGACCTGAATTAGTTTCCGATACACCACTCCAGGTTCAATGTATTTCTTGGACCTTCACATTGCGATGAAATACAGAAATGGCATCGGAATTAAATACAAAAAGCGCAATTGCGCCTTAAGTACAAGAATAGAGACTCTTGTTACAGTCGATGCTTTGAGCATTCCCTGTGAGACCAGTATTAGTTTCCGATACACCACTGCAGGTTCAATGTATTCCTTGGACCTTCACATTGACGATGAAACACAGAAATCGCATCGGAATTAAATACAAAAGGCACAAAGCCGCTTTAAGTACAAGAATTGAGACTCTTCTTACAGTCGGTGGTTTGAGCATTCCCTGTGAGACCAGAATTAGTTTCCGATACACCACTCCAGGTTCAATGTATTTCTTGGACCTTCACATTGACGATTGTACACAGAAATCGCATCGGAATGAAATACAAAAGGCAAACTGCGGCGTAAGTACAAGAATAGAGACTCTTCTTACAGTCGGTGCTTTCAGCATTCCCTGTGAGACCAGTATTAGTTTCCGATACACCTCAGCAGGTTCAATGTATTCCTAGGACCTTCACATTGACGAAGAAACACAGAAATCGCATCGGAATTAAATACAAAAGGCACAATGTCGCCTTAAGTACAAGAATAGAGACTCTTCTTACACTCGGTGCTTTGAGCATTCCCTGTGAGACCAGTATTAGTTTCCGATACACAACTGCAGATTCAGTGTATTCCTTGGACCTTCACATTGACGATGAAACACAGAAATCGCATCGGAATGAAATACAAAAGACAAACTGCCGCGTAAGTTGAAGAATAGAGACTCTTCTAGCAGTCGTAGATTTCAGCATTCCCTGTGAGACCAGTATTAGTTTCCGATACACCTCAGCAGGTTAAATGTATTCCTAGGACCTTCACATTGACGATGAAACACAGAAATCGTATCGGAATTAAATACAAAAGGCACAATGTCGCCTTAAGTACAAGAATAGAGACTCTTCTTATACTCGGTGCTTGGAGCATTCCCTGTCAGACCAGTATTAGTTTCTGATACACCACTGCAGGTTTAATGTATTCCTTGGAACTTCACATTGACGATGAAACACAGAAATCGCATCGGAATTAAAGAGAAAAGGCACAATGCCGTCTTAAGTACAAGAATAGAGACTCTTCTTACAGTCGGTGCTTTCAGCATTCCCTTTGAGACCAGTATTAGTTTCCGATACACCTCAGCAGGTTCAGTGTATTCCTAGGACCTTCACATAGACGTTGAAACACAGAAATCGCATCGGAATTATATACAAAAGGCACAATGTCGCCTTAAGTACAAGAATAGAGACTCTTCTTACAGTCGGTGCTTTGAGCATTCCCTGTGAGACCAGTATTAGTTTCCGGTACACCACTGCAGGTTCAATGTAATCCTAGGACCTTCACATTGACGATGAAACACAGAAATCGCATCGGAACTAAATACAAAAGGCACAATGTCGCCTTAAGTACAAGAATAGAGACTCTTCTTACAGTCGGTGCTTTGAGCATTCCCTGTTTGGCCAGTATTAGTTTCCGATACACCACTCCAGGTTCAATGTATTCCTTGGACATTCACATAGACGATGAAACACAGAAATCGCATCGGAATGAAATACAAAAGGCAAACTGCCGCGTAAGTACAAGAATAGGGACTCTTCTTACAGTCGGTGCTTTCAGCATTCCCTGTGAGACCAGTATTAGTTTCCGATACACCTCAGCAGGTTCAATGTATTCCTACGACCTTCACATTGACGATAAAACACAGAAATCGCATCGGAATTAAATACAAATGGCACAATGTCGCCTTAAGTACATGGATAGAGACTCTTCATAAAGTCGGTGCTATGAGCATTTCCTGTGAGACCAGAATTAGTTTCCCATACACCACTCCAGGTTCAATGTATTCCTTGGACCTTCACATTGACGATGAAACACAGAAATCGCATCGGATGAAATACAAAAGGCAAACTGCCGCGTAAGTACAAGAATAGAGACTCTTCTCGCAGTCGGTGCTTTCAGCTTTCCCTGTGAGACCAGTATTAGTTTCCGATACACCTCAGCAGGTTCAATGTATTCCTGGGACCTTCACATTGACGAAGAAACACAGAAATCGCATCGGAATTAAATACAAAAGGCACAATGTCGCCTTAAGTACAAGAATAGAGACTCTTCTTACACTCGGTGCTTTGAGCTGTCCCTGTCAGACCAGTATCAGTTTCCGATACACAACTGCAGGTTCAATGTATTCCTTGGTCCTTCACATTGACGATGAAACACAGAAATCGCATCGGAATGGAATACAAAAGGCAAACTGCCGCGTAAGTACAAGAATAGAGACTCTTCTTACAGTCGGTGCTTTCAGCATTCCCTGTGAGACCAGTATTAGTTTCCGATACACCACTGCAGGTTCAATGTAATCCTAGGACCTTCACATTGACGATGAAACACAGAAATCGCATCGGAATTAAATACAAAAGGCACAATGTCGCCTTAAGTACAAGAATAGAGACTCTTCTTACAGTCGGTGCTTTGAGCATTCCCTGTGAGACCAGTATTAGTTTCCGATACACCACTCCAGGTTCAATGTATTCCTTGAACATTCACATTGACGATGAAACACAGAAATCGCATCGGAATGAAATACAAAAGGCGAACTGCCGCGTAACTACAAGAATAGAGACTCTTCTTACTGTCGGTGCTTTCAGCATTCCCTGTGAGACCAGTATTAGTTTCCGATACACCTCAGCAGGTTCAATGTATTCCTAGGACCTTCACACTGACGATGAAACACAGAAATCGCATATGAATTAAATACAAAAGGCACCATGTCGCCTTAAGTACAAGAATAGAGACCCTTCTTACAGTCGGTGCTTTGAGCATTCCCTGTGGGACCAGAATTAGTTTCCGATACAAAACTGCAGGTTCAATGTATTCCTTGGACGTTCACATTGACGATGAAACACAGAAATCGCATCGGAATGAAATACAAAAGGCAAACTGCCGCGTAAGTACAAGAATAGAGACTCTTCTCGCAGTCGATGCTTTCAGCATTCCCTGTGAGACCAGTATTAGTTTCAGACACACCTCAGCAGGTTCAATGTATTCCTGGACCTTCACATTGACGAAGAAACACAGAAATCGCATCGGAATTAAATACAAAAAGCACAATGTCGCCTTAAGTACAAGAATAGAGCCTCATCTTACACTCGTTGCTTTGAGCATTCCCTGTGAGACCAGTATTAGTTTCCGATACACAACTGCAGGTTCAGTGTATTCCTTGGACCTTCACATTGACGATATAACACATAAATCGCATCGGAATGAAATACAAAAGGCAAACTGCCGCGTAAGTACAAGAATAGAGACTCTTCTTACAGTCGGTGCTTTCAGCATTCCCTGTGAGACCAGTATTAGTTTCCGATACACCTCAGGAGGTTCAATGTATTCCTAGGACCTTCACATTGACGATGAAACACAGAAATCGCATCGGAGTTAAATATAAAATGCGCAATGCCGCCTTAAGTACAAGAATAGAGACTCTTCTTACAGTCGGTGCTTTGAGCATTCCCTGTGAGACCTGAATTAGTTTCCGATAACCACTCCAGGTTCAATGTATTTCTTGGACCTTCACATTGCGATGAAATACAGAAATCGCATCGGAATTAAATACAAAAAGCGCAATTCCGCCTTAAGTACAAGAATGGAGACTCTTGTTACAGTCGATGCTTTGAGCATTCCCTTTGAGACCAGTATTAGTTTCCGATACACCACTGCAGGTTCAATGTATTCCTTGGACCTTCACATTGACGATGAAACACAGAAATCGCATCGGAATTAAATACAAAAGGCACAAAGCCGCTTTAAGTACAAGAATAGAGACTCTTCTTACAGTCGGTGGTTTGAGCATTCCCTGTGAGACCAGAATTAGTTTTCGATACACCACTCCAGGTTCAATGTATTTCTTGGACCTTCACATTGACGATTGTACACAGAAATCGCATCGGAATGAAATACAAAAGGCGAACTGCCGCGTAAGTACAAGAATAGAGGCTCTTCTTACAGTCGGTGCTTTGAGCATTCCCTGTGAGACCAGTATTAGTTTCCGATACACAACTGCAGATTCAATGTATTCCTTGGACCTTCACATTGACGATGAAACACAGAAATCGCATCGCAATGAAATACAAAAGACAAACTGCCGCGTAAGTAGAAGAATAGAGACTCTTCTAGCAGTCGGTGCTTTCAGCATTCCCTGTGAGACCAGTATAAGTTTCCGATACACCTCAGCAGGTTAAATGTATTCCTAGGACCTTCACATTGACGATGAAACACAGAAATCGCATCGGAATTGAATACAAAAGGCACAATGTCGCCTTAAGTACAAGAATAGAGACTCTTCTTATACTCGGTGCTTGGAGCATTCCCTGTCAGACCAGTATTAGTTTCCGATACACCACTCCAGGTTCAATGTATTCCTTGGACATTCACATTGACGATGAAACACAGAAATCTCATCGGAATGAGATACAAAACGCAAACTGCCACGTAAGTACAAGAATAGAGACTCTTCTTACAGTCGGTGCTTTCAGCATTCCCTGTGAGACCAGTATTAGTTTCCGATACACCTCAGCAGGATCAATGTAATCCTAGGTCCTTCACATTGACGATGAAACACAGAAATCGCATCGGAATTAAATACAAAAGGCACAATGACGCCTTAAGTACAAGAGTAGAGACTCTTCTTACAGTCGGTGCTTTGAGCATTCCCTGTGAGACCAGTATTAGTTTCCGATACACCACTCCAGGTTCAATGTAATCCTTGGACATTCACATTGACGATGAAACACAGAAATCTCATCGGAATGAAATACAAAATGCGAACATCCACGTAAGTACAAGAATAGAGACTCTTTCTACAGTCGGTGCTTTCAGCATACCCTGTGAGACTAGTATTAGTGTCCGATACACCTCAGCAGGTTCAATGTAATCCTAGGACCTTCACATTGACGATAAAACACAGAAATCGCATCGGAATTAAATACAAAAGGCACAATGTCGCCTTAAGTTCAAGAATAGAGACTGTTCTTACTGTCGGTGCTTTGAGCATTCCCTTTGAGACCAGAATTAGTTTATGATACACCACTCCAGGTTCAATGTATTCCTTGGACCTTCACATTGACGATGAAACACAGAAATCGCATCGGAATGAAATACAAAAGGCAAACTGCCACGTAAGTACAAGAATAGAGACTCTTCTTACAGTCGGTGCTTTCAGCTTCCCTGTGAGACCAGTATTAGTTTCCGATACACCTCAGCAGGTTCAATGTATTCCTAGGACCTTCACATTGACGATGAAACACAGAAATCGCATCGGAATTAAATACAAAAGGCACGATGTCGCCTTAAGTACAATAATAGAAACTCTTCTTACAGTTGGTGCTTTGAGCATTCCCTGTGAGACCAGTATTAGTTTCCGATACACCACTGCATGTTCAATTTATTCCTTGGACCTTCACATTGACGACGAAACAAATAAATCGCATCAGAATGAAATACAAAGGGCAAACTGCCGCGTAAGTACAGGAATAGAGACTCTTCTTACAGTCGGTGCTTTCAGCCTTCCCTGTGAGACCAGTATTAGTTTCCGATACACCTCAGCAGGTTCAATGTATTCCTAGGACCTTCACATTGACGATGAAACACAGAAATCGCATCGGAATTAAATACAAAAATCGCAATGCCACCTTAAGTACAAGTATAGAGACTCTTCTTACAGTCGGTGCTTTGAGCATTCCCTGTGAGACCAGTATTAGTTTCCGATACACCTCAGCAGGTTCAATGATTTCCTAGGACCTTGACATTGACGATGAAACACAGAAATCGCATCGGAATTAAATACAAAAGGCACAATGACGCGTTAAGTACAAGAATAGAGACTCTTCTTACAGTCGGTGTTTTGAGCGTTCCCTTTGAGACCAGTATTAGTTTCCGATACAGCACTCCAGGTTCAATGTAATCCTTGGACATTCACATTGACGATGAAACACAGAAATCGCATCGGAATTAAATACAAAGGGCGAACTGCCGCGTAAGTACAAGAATAGAGACTCTTCTCACAGTCGGTGCTTTCAGCATTCCCTGGGAGACTAGTATTAGTTTTCGATACACCTCAGCAGGTTCAATGTAATCCTAGGACCTTCACATTGACGATAAAACACATAAATCGCATCGGAATTAAATACAAAAGTCACAATGTCGCCTTAAGTACAAGAATAGAGACTCTTCTTACAGTCGGTGCTTTGAGCATTCCCTGTGAGACCAGTATTAGTTTCCGGTACACCACTGCAGGTTCAATGTAATCCTAGGACCTTCACATTGACGATGAAACACAGAAATCGCATCGGAACTAAATACAAAAGGCACAATGTCGCCTTAAGTACAAGAATAGAGACTCTTCTTACAGTCGGTGCTTTGAGCATTCCCTGTGAGGCCAGTATTAGTTTCCGATACACCACTCCAGGTTCAATGTATTCCTTGGACATTCACATAGACGATGAAACACAGAAATCGCATCGGAATGAAATACAAAAGGCAAACTGCCGCGTAAGTACAAGAATAGGGACTCTTCTTACAGTCGGTGCTTTCAGCATTCCCTGTGAGACCAGTATTAGTTTCCGATACACCTCAGCAGGTTCAATGTATTCCTACGACCTTCACATTGACGATAAAACACAGAAATCGCATCGGAATTAAATACAAATGGCACAATGTCGCCTTAAGTACATGGATAGAGACTCTTCATAAAGTCGGTGCTATGAGCATTTCCTGTGAGACCAGAATTAGTTTCCCATACACCACTCCAGGTTCAATGTATTCCTTGGACCTTCACATTGACGATGAAACACAGAAATCGCATCGGATGAAATACAAAAGGCAAACTGCCGCGTAAGTACAAGAATAGAGACTCTTCTCGCAGTCGGTGCTTTCAGCATTCCCTGTGAGACCAGTATTAGTTTCCGATACACCTCAGCAGGTTCAATGTATTCCTGGGACCTTCACATTGACGAAGAAACACAGAAATCGCATCGGAATTAAATACAAAAGGCACAATGTCGCCTTAAGTACAAGAATAGAGACTCTTCTTACACTCGGTGCTTTGAGCTGTCCCTGTCAGACCAGTATCAGTTTCCGATACACAACTGCAGGTTCAATGTATTCCTTGGTCCTTCACATTGACGATGAAACACAGAAATCGCATCGGAATGGAATACAAAAGGCAAACTGCCGCGTAAGTACAAGAATAGAGACTCTTCTTACAGTCGGTGCTTTCAGCATTCCCTGTGAGACCAGTATTAGTTTCCGATACACCACTGCAGGTTCAATGTAATCCTAGGACCTTCACATTGACGATGAAACACAGAAATCGCATCGGAATTAAATACAAAAGGCACAATGTCGCCTTAAGTACAAGAATAGAGACTCTTCTTACAGTCGGTGCTTTGAGCATTCCCTGTGAGACCAGTATTAGTTTCCGATACACCACTCCAGGATCAATGTATTCCTTGAACATTCACATTGACGACGAAACACAGAAATCGCATCGGAATGAAATACAAAAGGCGAACTGCCGCGTAACTACAAGAATAGAGACTCTTCTTACTGTCGGTGCTTTCAGCATTCCCTGTGAGACCAGTATTAGTTTCCGATACACCTCAGCAGGTTCAATGTATTCCTAGGACCTTCACACTGACGATGAAACACAGAAATCGCATATGAATTAAATACAAAAGGCACCATGTCGCCTTAAGTACAAGAATAGAGACCCTTCTTACAGTCGGTGCTTTGAGCATTCCCTGTGGGACCAGAATTAGTTTCCGATACAAAACTGCAGGTTCAATGTATTCCTTGGACGTTCACATTGACGATGAAACACAGAAATCGCATCGGAATGAAATACAAAAGGCAAACTGCCGCGTAAGTACAAGAATAGAGACTCTTCTCGCAGTCGATGCTTTCAGCATTCCCTGTGAGACCAGTATTAGTTTCAGACACACCTCAGCAGGTTCAATGTATTCCTGGACCTTCACATTGACGAAGAAACACAGAAATCGCATCGGAATTAAATACAAAAAGCACAATGTCGCCTTAAGTACAAGAATAGAGCCTCATCTTACACTCGTTGCTTTGAGCATTCCCTGTGAGACCAGTATTAGTTTCCGATACACAACTGCAGGTTCAGTGTATTCCTTGGACCTTCACATTGACGATATAACACATAAATCGCATCGGAATGAAATACAAAAGGCAAACTGCCGCGTAAGTACAAGAATAGAGACTCTTCTTACAGTCGGTGCTTTCAGCATTCCCTGTGAGACCAGTATTAGTTTCCGATACACCTCAGGAGGTTCAATGTATTCCTAGGACCTTCACATTGACGATGAAACACAGAAATCGCATCGGAGTTAAATATAAAATGCGCAATGCCGCCTTAAGTACAAGAATAGAGACTCTTCTTACAGTCGGTGCTTTGAGCATTCCCTGTGAGACCTGAATTAGTTTCCGATAAACCACTCCAGGTTCAATGTATTTCTTGGACCTTCACATTGCGATGAAATACAGAAATCGCATCGGAATTAAATACAAAAAGCGCAATTCCGCCTTAAGTACAAGAATAGAGACTCTTGTTACAGTCGATGCTTTGAGCATTCCCTTTGAGACCAGTATTAGTTTCCGATACACCACTGCAGGTTCAATGTATTCCTTGGACCTTCACATTGACGATGAAACACAGAAATCGCATCGGAATTAAATACAAAAGGCACAAAGCCGCTTTAAGTACAAGAATAGAGACTCTTCTTACAGTCGGTGGTTTGAGCATTCCCTGTGAGACCAGAATTAGTTTCCGATACACCACTCCAGGTTCAATGTATTTCTTGGACCTTCACATTGACGATTGTACACAGAAATCGCATCGGAATGAAATACAAAAGGCAAACTGCCGCGTAAGTACAAGAATAGAGGCTCTTCTTACAGTCGGTGCTTTCAGCATTCCCTGTGAGACCAGTATTAGTTTCCGATACACCTCAGCAGGTTCAATGTATTCCTAGGACCTTCACATTGACGAAGAAACACAGAAATCGCATCGGAATTAAATACAAAAGGCACAATGTCGCCTTAAGTACAAGAATAGAGACTCTTCTTACACTCGGTGCTTTGAGCATTCCCTGTGAGACCAGTATTAGTTTCCGATACACAACTGCAGATTCAATGTATTCCTTGGACCTTCACATTGACGATGAAACACAGAAATCGCATCGCAATGAAATACAAAAGACAAACTGCCGCGTAAGTTGAAGAATAGAGACTCTTCTAGCAGTCGGTGCTTTCAGCATTCCCTGTGAGACCAGTATAAGTTTCCGATACACCTCAGCAGGTTAAATGTATTCCTAGGACCTTCACATTGACGATGAAACACAGAAATCGCATCGGAATTGAATTCAAAAGGCACAATGTCGCCTTAAGTACAAGAATAGAGACTCTTCTTATACTCGGTTCTTGGAGCATTCCCTGTCAGACCAGTATTAGTTTCCGATACACCACTCCAGGTTCAATGTATTCCTTGGACATTCACATTGACGATGAAACACAGAAATCTCATCGGAATGAAATACAAAAGGCAAACTGCCACGTAAGTACAAGAATAGAGACTCTTCTTACAGTCGGTGTTTTCAGCATTCCCTGTGAGACCAGTATTAGTTTCCGATACACCTCAGCAGGATCAATGTAATCCTAGGTCCTTCACATTGACGATGAAACACAGAAATCGCATCGGAATTAAATACAAAAGGCACAATGACGCCTTAAGTACAAGAGTAGAGACTCTTCTTACAGTCGGTGCTTTGAGCATTCCCTGTGAGACCAGTATTAGTTTCCGATACACCACTCCAGGTTCAATGTAATCCTTGGACATTCACATTGACGATGAAACACAGAAATCTCATCGGAATGAAATACAAAATGCGAACATCCACGTAAGTACAAGAATAGAGACTCTTTCTACAGTCGGTGCTTTCAGCATACCCTGTGAGACTAGTATTAGTGTCCGATACACCTCAGCAGGTTCAATGTAATCCTAGGACCTTCACATTGACGATAAAACACAGAAATCGCATCGGAATTAAATACAAAAGGCACAATGTCGCCTTAAGTTCAAGAATAGAGACTGTTCTTACTGTCGGTGCTTTGAGCATTCCCTTTGAGACCAGAATTAGTTTATGATACACCACTCCAGGTTCAATGTATTCCTTGGACCTTCACATTGACGATGAAACACAGAAATCGCATCGGAATGAAATACAAAAGGCAAACTGCCACGTAAGTACAAGAATAGAGACTCTTCTTACAGTCGGTGCTTTCAGCTTCCCTGTGAGACCAGTATTAGTTTCCGATACACCTCAGCAGGTTCAATGTATTCCTAGGACCTTCATATTGACGATGAAACACAGAAATCGCATCGGAATTAAATACAAAAGGCACGATGTCGCCTTAAGTACAATAATAGAAACTCTTCTTACAGTTGGTGCTTTGAGCATTCCCTGTGAGACCAGTATTAGTTTCCGATACACCACTGCATGTTCAATTTATTCCTTGGACCTTCACATTGACGACGAAACAAATAAATCGCATCAGAATGAAATACAAAGGGCAAACTGCCGCGTAAGTACAGGAATAGAGACTCTTCTTACAGTCGGTGCTTTCAGCCTTCCCTGTGAGACCAGTATTAGTTTCCGATACACCTCAGCAGGTTCAATGTATTCCTAGGACCTTCACATTGACGATGAAACACAGAAATCGCATCGGAATGAAATACAAAAGGCAAACTGCCGCGTAAGTATTAGAATAGAGACTCTTCTTACAGTCGGTGCTTTCAGCATTCCCTGTGAGACCAGTATTAGTTTCCGATACACCTCAGCAGGTTCAATGATTTCCTAGGACCTTCACATTGACGATGAAACACAGAAATCGCATCGGAATTAAATACAAAAGGCACAATGACGCCTTAAGTACAAGAATAGAGACTCTTCTTACAGACGGTGATTTGAGCGTTCCCTGTGAGACCAGTATTAGTTTCCGATACAGCACTCCAGGTTCAATGTAATCCTTGGACATTCACATTGACGATGAAACACAGAAATCGCATCGGAATTAAATACAAAAGGCGAACTGCCGCGTAAGTACAAGAATAGCGACTCTTCTCACAGTCGGTTCTTTCAGCATTCCCTGTGAGACAAGTATTAGTTTCCGATACACCTCAGCAGGTTCAATGTAATCCTAGGACCTTCACATGGACGATAAAACACAGAAATCGCATCGGAATTAAATACAAAAGGCACAATGTCGCCTTAAGTACAAGAATAGAGACTCTTCTTACAGTCGGTGCTTTGAGCATTCCCTGTGAGACCAGAATTAGTTTCCGATACACCACTCCATGTTCAATGTATTCCTTGGACCTTCACATTGACGATGAAACACAGAAATCGCATCGGAATGAAATACAAAAGGCAAACTGCCGCGTAAGTACAAGAATAGAGACTCTTCTTACAGTCGGTGCTTTCAGCATTCCCTGTGAGACCAGTATTAGTTTCCGATACACCTCAGCAGGTTTAATGTATTCATAGGACCTTCACATTGACGATGAAACACGGAAATCACATCGGAATTAAATACAAAAAGCACAATGTCGCCTTAACTACAAGAATAGAGACTCTTCTTACACTCGGTGCTTTGAGCATTCCCTGTGAGACCAGTATTAGTTTCCGATACACAACTGCAGATTCAATGTATTCCTTGGACCTTCACATTGACGATGAAACACAGAAATCGCATCGGAATGAAATACAAAAGACAAACTGCCGCGTAAGTAGAAGAATAGAGACTCTTCTAGCAGTCGGTGCTTTCAGCATTCCCTGTGAGACCAGTATTAGTTTCCGATACACCTCAGCAGGTTAAATGTATTCCTAGGACCTTCACATTGACGATGAAACACAGAAATCACATCGGAATTAAATTCAAAAGGCACAATGTCGCCTTAAGTACAAGAATAGAGACTCTTCTTTAACTCGGTGCTTGGAGCATTCCCTGTCAGACCAGTATTAGTTTCCGATACACCACTTGCAGGTTTAATGTATTCCTTGGAACTTCACATTGACGATGAAACACAGAAATCGCATCAGAATGAATTACAAAAGGCAAACTGCCGCGTAAGTACAAGAATAGAGACTCTTCTCACAGTCGGATCTTTCAGCATTCCCTGTGAGACCAGTATTAGTTTCCGATACACCTCAGCAGGATCAATGTAATCCTAGGTCCTTCACATTGACGATGAAACACCGAAATCGCATCGGAATTAAATACAAAAGGCACAATGACGCCTTAAGTACAAGAGTAGAGACTCTTCTTACAGTCGGTGCTTTGAGCATTCCCTGTGAGACCAGTATTAGTTTCCGATACACCACTCCAGGTTCAATGTAATCCTTGGACATTCACATTGACGATGAAACACAGAAATCTCATCGAAATGAAATACAAAATGCAAA
The DNA here is from genome assembly GCF_021461395.2 of Schistocerca americana. Lineage (NCBI taxonomy): Eukaryota > Metazoa > Arthropoda > Insecta > Orthoptera > Acrididae > Schistocerca > Schistocerca americana. Next base: position 625,247,972 of record NC_060124.1, on the reverse strand, counting down.
CATCCGCGTAAGTACAAGAATAGAGACTCTTTCTACAGTCGGTGCTTTCAGCATACCCTGTGAGACTAGTATTAGTTTCCGATACACTTCAGCAGGTTCAATGTAATCCTAGGACCTTCACATTGACGATAAAACACAGAAATCGCATCGGAATTAAATACAAAAGGCACAATGTCGCCTTAAGTTCAAGAATAGAGACTCTTCTTACTGTCGGTGCTTTGAGCATTCCCTGTGAGACCAGAATTAGTTTATGATACACCACTCCAGGTTCAATGTATTCCTTGGACCTTCACATTGACGATGAAACACAGAAATCGCATCGGAATGAAATACAAAAGGCAAACTGCCGCGTAAGTACAAGAATAGAGACTCTTCTTACAGTCGGTGCTTTCAGCTTCCCTGTGAGACCAGTATTAGTTTCCGATACACCTCAGCAGGTTCAATGTATTCCTAGGACCTTCACATCGACGATGAAACACAGAAATCGCATCGGAATTAAATACAAAAGGCACGATGTCGCCTTAAGTACAATAATAGAAACTCTTCTTACAGTTGGTGCTTTGAGCATTCCCTGTGAGACCAGTATTAGTTTCCGATACACCACTGCATGTTCAATTTATTCCTTGGACCTTCACATTGACAACGAAACACAGAAATCGCATCAGAATGAAATACAAAAGGCAAACTGCCGCGTAAGTACAGGAATAGAGAGTCTTCTAACAGTCGGTGCTTTCAGCATTCCCTGTGAGACCAGTATTAGTTTCCGATACACCTCAGCAGGTTCAATGTATTCCTAGGACCTTCACATTGACGATGAAACACAGAAATCGCATCGGAATTAAATACAAAAATCGCAATGCCGCCTTAAGCACAAGAATAGAGACTCTTCTTACAGACGGTGCTTTGAGCATTCCCTGTGAGACCAGAATTAGTTTCCGATACACCACTACAGGTTCAATGTTTTCCTACGACCTTCACATTGACGATGAAACACAGAAATCGCATCGGAATTAAATACAAAAGGCACAATGTCGCCTTAAGTACAAGAATAGAGACTCTTCTTACAGTCGGTGCTTTGAGCATTCCCTGTGAGACCAGTATTAGTTTCCGATACACCACTGCAGGTTCAATGTATTCCTTGGACCTCCACATTGACGATGAAACACAGAAATCGCATCGGAATGAAATACAAAAGGCAAACTGCCGCGTAAGTATTAGAATAGAGACTCTTCTTACAGTCGGTGCTTTCAGCATTCCCTGTGAGACCAGTATTAGTTTCCGATACACCTCAGCAGGTGCAATGATTTCCTAGGACCTTCACATTGACGATGAAACACAGAAATCGCATCGGAATTAAATACAAAAGGCACAATGACGCCTTAAGTACAAGAATAGAGACTCTTCTTACAGTCGGTGCTTTGAGCGTTCCCTGTGAGACCAGTATTAGTTTCCGATACAGCACTCCAGGTTCAATGTAATCCTTGGACATTCACATTGACGATGAAACACAGAAATCGCATCGGAATTAAATACAAAAGGCGAACTGCCGCGTAAGTACAAGAATAGAGACTCTTCTCACAGTCGGTGCTTTCAGCATTCCCTGTGAGACTAGTATTAGTTTCCGATACACCTCAGCAGGTTCAATGTAATCCTAGGACCTTCACATTGACGATAAAACACAGAAATCGCATCGGAATTAAATACAAAAGGCACAATGTCGCCTTAAGTACAAGAATAGAGACTCTTCTTACAGTCGGTGCTTTGAGCATTCCCTGTGAGACCAGAATTAGTTTCCGATACACCACTCTATGTTCAATATATTCCTTGGACCTTCACAGTGACGATGAAACACAGAAATCGCATCGGAATGAAATACAAAAGGCAAACTGCCGCGTAAGTACAAGAATAGAGACTCTTCTTACAGTCGGTGCTTTCAGCATTCCCTGTGAGACCAGTATTAGTTTCCAATACACCTCAGCAGATTCAATGTATTCCTAGGAACTTCACATTGACGATGAAACACAGAAATCGCATCGGAATTAAATACAAAAATCGCAATGCCGCCTTAAGTACAAGAATAGAGAATCTTCTTACAGTCGGTGCTTTGAGCATTCCCTGTGAGACCAGAATTAGTTTCCGATACACCACTACAGGTTTAATGTTTTCCTACGACCTTCACATTGACGATGAAACACAGAAATCGCATTGGAATTAAATACAAAAGGCACAATGTCGCCTTAAGTACAAGAATAGAGACTCTTCTTACAGTCGGTGCTTTGAGCATTCCCTGTGATACCAATATTTGTTTCCGATACACAACTGCAGGTTCAATGTATTCCTTGGACCTTCACATTGACGATGAATCACAGAAATCGCATCGGAATGTAATACAAAAGGCAAACTGCCGCGTAAGTACGAGAATAGAGACTCTTCTTACAGTCGGTGCTTACAGCATTACCTGTGAGACCAGTATTAGTTTCCGATACACCTCAGCAGGTTGAATGTATTCCTAGGACCTTCACATTGACGATGAAACACAGAAATCGCATCGGAATTAAATACAAAAGGCACAATGTCGCCTTAAGTACAGGAATAGAGACTCTTCTTACAGTCGGTGCTTTGAGCATTCCCTGTGAGACCAGAATTAGTTTCCGATACACCACTCCAGGTTCAATGTATTCCTTGGACCTTCACATTGACGATGAAAAACAGAAATCGCATCGGAGTGAAATACAAAAGGCAAACTGCCGCGTAAGTACAAGAATAGAGACTCTTTTAGTAGTCGGTGCTTTCAGCATTCCCTGTGAGACCAGTATTAGTTTCCGATACACCTCAGCAGGTTTAATGTATTCCTGGGACCTTCACATTGACGATGAAACACAGAAATCGCATGGGAATTAAATACAAAAGGCACAATGTCGCCTTAAGTACAAGAATAGAGACTCTTCTTACACTCGGTGCTTTGACCATTCCCGGTGAGACCAGTATTAGTTTCCGATACACCACTGCAGTTTCAATGTATTCCTTGGACCTTCACATTGACGATGAAACACAGAAATCGCATCGGAATGAAATACAACAGGCAAACTGCCGCGTAAGTACGAGAATAGAGACTCTTCTTACAGTCGGTGCTTTCAGCTTTCCCTGTGGGACCAGTATTAGTTTCCGATACACGACTGCAGGTTTAATGTAATCCTAGGACCTTCACATTGACGATGAAACACAGAAATCGCATGGGAATTAAATACAAAAGGCACAATGTCGCCTTAAGTACAAGAATAGAGACTCTTCTTACAGTCGGTGCTTTGAGCATTCCCTGTGAGACCAGTATTAGTTTCCGATACACCACTCCAGGTTCACTGTATTCCTTGGACATTCACACTGACGATGAAACACAGATATCGCATCGGAATGAATTACAAAAAGCAAACTGCTGCATAAGTACAAGAATAGAGACTCTTCTTACAGTCGGTGCTTTCAGCATTCCCTGTGAGACCAGTATTAGTTTCCGATACAACCTCAGCAGGTTCAATGTATTCCTAGGACCTTCACATTGACGATGAAACACAGAAATCGCATCGGAATTAAATACAAAAGGCACTATGTCGCCTTAAGTACAAGAATAGAGACTCTTCTTACAGTCGGTGCTTTGAGCATTCCCTGTGAGACCAGTATTAGCTTCCGATACACCACTGCAGGTTCAATGTATTCCTTGGACCTTCACATTGACGATGAAACACAGAAATCGCATCGGAATTAAATACAAAAGGCGCAATGCCGCCTTAAGTACAAGAATAGAGACTCTTCTTACAGTCGGTGCTTTGAGCATTCCCTTTGAGACCAGTATTAGTTTCTGATACACCACTGCAGATTCAATGTATTCCTTGGACCTTCACATTGACGATGAAACATAGAAATCGCATCGGAATTAAATACAAAAGGCACAATGCTGTCATAAGTACAAGAATAGAGACTCTTCTTACAGTCGGTGCTTTGAGCATTCCCTGTGAGACCAGTATTAGTTTCCGATACACCACTGCAGGTTCAATGTATTCCTTGGACCTTCACATTGACGATGAAACACAGAATTCGCATCGGAATTAAATACAAAAAGTGCAATGCCGCCTTAAGTACAAGAATAGAGACTTTTCTTACTGTCGGTGCTTTGAGCATTCCCTGTGAGACCAGTATTAGTTTCCGATACACCTCAGCAGGTTCAATGTATTCCTAGGACCTTCACATTGACGATGAAACACAGAAATCGCATCGGAATTAAATACAAAAGGCGCAATGCCGCCTTAAGTACAAGAGTAGAGACTCTTCTTACAGTCGGTGCTTTGAGCATTCCCTTTGAGACCAGTATTAGTTTCTGATACACCACTGCAGATTCAATGTATTCCTTGGACCTTCACATTGACGATGAAACATAGAAATCGCATCGGAATTAAATGCAAAAGGCACAATGCTGTCATAAGTACAAGAATAGAGACTCCTCTTACAGTCGGTGCTTTGAGCATTCCATGTGAGACCAGTATTAGTTTCCGATACACCACTGCAGGTTCAATGTATTCCTTGGACCTTCACATTGACGATGAAACACAGAAATCGCATCGGAATTAAATACAAAAAGTGCAATGCCGCCTTAAGTACAAGAATAGAGACATTTCTTACTGTCGGTGCTTTGAGCATTCCCTGTGAGACCAGTATTAGTATCCGATATACCACTGCAGGTTCAATGTATTCCTTGCACCTTCACATTGACGATGAAACACAGAAATCGCATCGGAATTAAATACAAAAAGCGCAATGCCGCTTTAAGTACAAGAATAGAGACTCTTCTTACAGTCGGTGCTTTGAGCATTCCCTGTGAGACCAGTATTAGTTTCCGATATACCACTGCAGGTTCAATGTATTCCTTGCACCTTCACATTGACGATGAAACACAGAAATCGCATCGGAATTAAATACAAAAGGCACTATGTCGCCTTAAGTACAAGAATAGAGACTCTTCTTACACTCGGTTCTTTGACCATTCCCGGTGAGACCAGTATTAGTTTCCGATACACCACTGCAGTTTCAATGTATTCCTTGGACCTTCACATGGACGATGAAACACAGAAATCGCATGGGAATTAAATACAAAAGGCACAATGTCGCCTTAAGTACAAGAATAGAGACTCTTCCTACAGTATTGCTTTCAGCATTCCCTGTGAGACCAGTATTAGTTTCCGATACACCTCAGCAGGTTCAATGTATTCCTTGGACCTTCACATTGACGATGAAACACAGAAATCGCATCGGAATGAAATACAAAAGGCAAACTGCCGCGTAAGTACAGGAATAGAGACTCTTCTTACTGTCGGTGCTTTGAGCATTCCCTGTGAGACCAGAATTAGTTTCCGATACACCACTACAGGTTCAATGTATTCCTTGGCCCTTCACATTGACAATGAAACACAGAAATCGCATCGGAATGAAATACAAAAGGCAAACTGCCACGTAAGTACAAGAATAGAGACTCTTCTTTCAGTCGGTGCTTTCAGCATTCCCTGTGAGACCAGTATTAGTTTCCGATGCACCTCAGCAGGTTTAATGTATTCCTAGGACCTTCACATTGACGATGAAACACAGAAATCGCATCGGAATTAAATACAAAATGCACAATGTCGCCTTAAGTACAAGAATAGAGACTCTTCTTACAGTCGGTGCTTTGAGCATTCCCTGTGAGACCAGTATTAGTTTCCGATACAACACTGCAGGTTCAATGTATTCCTTGGACCTTCACATTGACGATGAAACACGGAAATCGCATCGGAATGAAATACAAAAGGCAAACTGACGCGTAAGTACAAGAAAAGAGACTCTTCTTACAGTCGGTGCTTTCAGCATTCGCTGTGAGACCAGTATTAGTTTCCGATACACCTCAGCAGGTTCAATGTATTCCTAGGACCTTCACATTGACGATGAAACACAGAAATCGCATCGGAATTAAATACAAAAGGCGCAATGCCGCCTTAAGTACAAGAATAGAGATTCTTCTTACAGTCGGTGCTTTGAGCACTCCCTGTGAGACCAGAATTAGTTTCCGATACACCTCTCCAGGTTCAATGTATTCCTTGGACATTCACATTGACGATGAAACACAGATATCGCATCGGAATGAAATACAAAAGGCAAACTGCCGCGTAAGTACAAGAATAGAGACTCTTCTTACAGTCGGTGCTTTCAGCATTCCCTGTGAGACCAGTATTAACTGGCGATACACCTCTGCAGGTTCAATGTATTCCTAGGACCTTCACATTGACGATGTAACACAGATATCGCATCGGAATTAAATACAAATGGCACAATGTCGCCTTAAGTACAAGAATAGAGACTCTTCTTACAGTCGGTGCTTTGAGCATTCCCTGTGAGACCAGTACTAGTTTCCGATACACCACTGCAGGTTCAATGTATTCCTTGGACCTTCACATTGACGAAGAAACACAGAAATCGCATCGGAATGAAATACAAAAGGCAAACTGCCGCGTAAGTACAAGAATAGAGACTCTTCTTACAGTCGGTGCTTTCAGCATTCCCTGTGAGACCAGTATTAGTTTCCGATACACCTCAGCAGGTTCAATGTATTCCTAGGACCTTCATATTGACGATGAAACACAGAAATCGCATCGGAATTAAAAACAAAAGGCGCAATGCCGCCTTAAGTACAAGAATAGAGACTCTTCTTACAGTCGGTGCTTTGAGCATTCCCTGTGAGACCAAAATTAGATTCCGATACACCACTCCATTTTCAATGTATTCCTTAGACATTCACATTGACGATGAAACACAGAAATCGCATCGGAATTAAATACAAAAGGCAAACTGCAGCGTAAGTACGAGAATAGAGACTCTTCTTATAGTCGGTGCTTTCAGCAGTCCCTGTGAGACCAGTATTAGTTTCCGATACACCACTGCAGGTTCAATGTATTCCTTGGACCTTCACATTGACGATGAAACATAGAAATCGCATCGGAATTAAATACTAAAGGTGCAATGCCGCCTTAAGTACAAGAATAGAGACTCTTCTTACAGTCGGTGCTTTCAGCATTCCCTGTGAGACCATTATTAGTTTCCGATACACGACTGCAGGATCAATGTAATCCTAGGACCTTCACATTGACGATGAAACACAGAAATCGCATGGGAATTAAATACAAAAGGCACAATGCCGCCTTAAGTACAAGAATAGAGACTCTTCCTACAGTATTGCTTTCAGCATTCCCCGTGAGACCAGTATTAGTTTCCGATACACCTCAGCAGGTTGATTGTATTCCTTGGACCTTCACATTGACGATGAAACACAGAAATCGCATCGGAATGAAATACAAAAGGCAAACTGCCCCGTAAGTACAAGAATAGAGACTCTTCTTACTGTCGGTGCTTTGAGCGTTCCCTGTGAGACCAGAATTAGGTCCGATACACCACTACAGGTTCAATGTATTCCTTGGCCCTTCACATTGACAATGAAACACAGAAATCGCATCGGAATGAAATACAAAAGGCAAACTGCCACGTAAGTACAAGAATAGAGACTCTTCTTTCAGTCGGTGCTTTCAGCATTCCCTGTGAGACCAGTATTAGTTTCCGATGCACCTCAGCAGGTTTAATGTATTCCTAGGACCTTCACGTTGACGATGAAACACAGAAATCGCATCGGAATTAAATACAAAATGCACAATGTCGCCTTAAGTACGAGAATAGAGACTCTTCTTACAGTCGGTGCTTTGAGCATTCCCTGTGAGACCAGTATTAGTTTCCGATACACCACTGCAGGTTCAAAGTATTCCTTGGACCTTCACATTGACGATGAAACACGGAAATCGCATCGGAATGAAATACAAAAGGCAAACTGCCGCGTAAGTACAAGAATAGAGACTCTTCTTACAATCGGTGCTTTCAGCATTCCCTGTGAGACCAGAATTAGTTTCCGATACACCTCAGCAGGTTCAATGTATTCCTAGGACCTTCACATTGACGATGAAACACAGAAATCGCATCGGAATTAAATACAAAAGGCGCAATGCCGCCTTAAGTACAAGAATAGAGACTCTTCTTACAGTCGGTGCTTTGAGCACTCCCCGTGAGACCAGAATTAGTTTCCGATACACCTCTCCAGGTTCAATGTATTCCTTGGACATTCACATTGACGATGAAACACAGATATCGCATCGGAATGAAATACAAAAGGCAAACTGCCGCGTAAGTACAAGAATAGAGACTCTTCTTACAGTCGGTGCTTTCAGCATTCCCTGTGAGACCTGTATTAACTGGCGATACACCTCTGCAGGTTCAATGTATTCCTAGGACCTTCACATTGACGATGAAACACAGATATCGCATCGGAATTAAATACAAATGGCACAATGTCGCCTTAAGTACAAGAATAGAGACTCTTCTTACAGTCGGTGCTTTGAGCATTCCCTGTGAGACCAGTATTAGTTTCCGATACACCACTGCAGGTTCAATGTATTCCTTGGACCTTCACATTGACGATGAAACAAAGAAATCGCATCGGAATGAAATACAAAAGGCAAACTGCCGCGTAAGTACAAGAATAGAGACTCTTCTTACAGTCGGTGCTTTCAGCAGTCCCTGTGAGACCAGTATTAGTTTCCGATACACCACTGCAGGTTCAATGTATTCCTTGGACCTTCACATTGACGATGAAACACAGAAATCGCATCGGAATTAAATACTAAAGGTGCAATGCCGCCTTAAGTACAAGAATAGAGACTCTTCTTACAGTCGGTGCTTTGAGCGTTCCCTGTGAGACCAGTATTAGTTTCCGATACACCACTGCAGGTTCAATGTATTCCTTGGACCTTCACATTGACGATGAAACACAGAAATCGCATCGGAATTAAATACTAAAGGTGCAATGCCGCCTTAAGTACAAGAATAGAGACTCTTCTTACAGTCGGTGCTTTGAGCGTTCCCTGTGAGACCAGTATTAGTTTCCGATACACCACTGCAGGTTCAATGTATTCCTTGGACCTTCACATTGACGATTAAACACAGAAATCGCATCGGAATTAAATTCAAAAGGCACAATGCCGCCTTAAGTACAAGAATAGAGACCCTTCTTGCAGTCGGTGCTATAAGCATTGCCTGTGTCACCAGTATTAGTTTCCGATACACCACTGCAGGTTAAATGTATCCCTTGGACCTTCACATTGAGGATGAAACACAGAAATCGCATCGGAATTAAGTACAAACGGCACAATGCCGCCTTATGTACAAGAATAGAGACTCTTTTTACGGTCGGTGCTTTGAGCATTCCCTGTGAGACCAGTATTAGTTTCCGATACACCACTGCAGGTACAATATATTCCTTGGACCTTCACATTGACGATGAAACACAAAAATCGCATCGGAATGAAAAACAAAAGGCAAACGGCCGCGTAAGTACAGGAATAGAGACTCGTATTACAGTCAGTGTTTTGAGTATTCTCTGTGAGACCAGTATTAGTTTCCGAATCACCACTGCAGGTTCAATGTATTCCTTGGACCTTCACATAGACGATTAAACACAGAAATCGCATCGGAATTAAATTCAAAAGGCACAATGCCGCCTTAAGTACAAGAATAGAGACCCTTCTTGCAGTCGGTGCTATGAGCATTGCCTGTGAGACCAGTATTAGTTTCCGATACACCACTGCGGGTTAAATGTATCCCTTGGACCTTCACATTGAGGATGAAACACAGAAATCGCATCGGAATTAAGTACAAACGGCACAGTGCCGCCTTAAGTACAAGAATGGAGACTCTTCTTAGAGTCGGTGCTTTGAGCATTCCCTGTGAGACCAGTATTAGTTTCCGATACACCTCTGCAGGCACAATGTATTCCTTGGACCTTCATATTGACGATTAAACACAGAAATCGCATCGGAATTAAATTCAAAAGGCACAATGCCGCCTTAAGTACAAGAATAGAGACCCTTCTTGCAGTCGGTGCTATGAGCATTGCCTGTGAGACCAGTATTAGTTTCCGATACACCACTGCAGGTTAAATGTATCCCTTGGACCTTCACATTGAGGATGAAACACAGAAATCGCATCGGAATTAAGTACAAACGGCCTAATGCCGCCTTATGTATAAGAATAGAGACTCTTCTTACGGTCGGTGCTTTGAGCATTCCCTGTGAGACCAGTATTAGTTTCCGATACACCACTGCAGGTACAATATATTCCTTGGACCTTCACATTGACGATGAAACAAAGAAATCGCATGGGAATTAAATACAAAAGGCAAACTGCCGCGTAAGTACAGGAATAGAGACTCGTATTACAGTCAGTGTTTTAAGTATTCTCTGTGAGACCAGTATTAGTTTCCGATACATCACTGCAGGTTCAATGTATTCCTTGGACTTACACATTGACGATGAAACACTGAAATTACATCGGATTTAAATACAAAAGACTCATTGCCGCCTTAGGTACAAGAGGAGTGAGACTTCTTAGAGTCTGTGTTTTTATCCTTTCCTGTGAGGCCAGTATTAGTTTCCGATACACCACTGCAAGTTCAATGTATTCCTTGGTCCTTCACATTGACGATGAAATACAGAAATCGAATCGGAATTAAATACAAAAGGCACAATGCCGCCTTAGGTACAAGAATATAGATTCTTTTTACAGTCGGTGCTTTGAGCATTCCCTCTGAGACCAGTATTAGTTTCCGATACACCACTGCAGGTTAAATGTATTCCTTGGATCTTCACATTGACGATGAAACACAGAAATCGCATCGGAATGAAATACAAAAGGCACAATGCCGCCTTAAGTACAAGAATAGAGACTCTTCTTACAGTCGGTGCTTTGACCATTCCCTGTGAGACCGGTATTAGTTTCCGATAAACCACTGCAGGTTCAATGTATTCCTTGGACATACACATTGACGATGGAACACTGAAATTACATCGGAAGTAAATACAAAAGGCACAATGCCGCCTGGAGTGCAAGAATAGGGACACTTCTTACAGTCGGTATTTTGAGTATTCCCTGTTAGACCAGTATTAGTTTCCGATACACCACTGCAGGTTCAATGTATTCCTTGGACATACACATTGACGATGAAACATTGAAATTACATTGGATTTAAATACAAAAGACTCAATGCCGCCTTAAGTACAAGAGGAGTGAGACTTCTTAGAGTCTGTGTTTTTATCCTTTCCTGTGAGACCAGTATTAGTTTCCGATACACCACTGCAAGTTCAATGTATTCCTTGGTCCTTCACACTGACGATGAAATACAGAAATCGAATCGGAATTAAATACAAAAGGCACAATGCTGCCTTAGGTACAAGAATTAAGACTCTTCTTACAATCGGTGCTTTGAGCATTCCCTGTGAGACCAGTAATAGTTTCCGATACACCACTGCACGTTAAATGTATTCCTTGCACCTTCACATTGACGATGAAACACAGAAATCGCATCGGAATTAAATACAAAAGGCGCAATGCCGCCTTCAGTACAAGAATAGGGACTCTTCTTACAGTCGGTGTTTGAGAATTCCCTTTGAGTCCAGTATTAGCTTCTGATACACCACTGCAGATTCAATGTTTTCCTTGGACCTTCACATTGACGATGAAACATAGAAATCGCATCGGAATTAATTACAAAAGGCACAATGCTGTCATAAGTACAAGAATAGTGACTCTTCTTACAGTCGGTGCTTTGAGCATTCCCTGTGAGACCAGTATTAGTTTCCGATACACCACTGCAGGTTCAATCTATTCCTTGGAAATACACATTGACGATGAATCACTGAAATAACATCGGAATTAAATACAAAAATTAATGCCGCCTTAAGTACAAGAATAGAGACTTTTCTTACTGTCGGTGCTTTGAGCATTCCCTGTGAGACCAGTATTAATTTCCGATATACCACTGCAGGTTCAATGTATTCCTTGCACCTTCACATTGACGATGAAACACAGAAATCGCATCGGAATTAAATACAAAAAGCGCAATGCCGCTTTAAGTACAAGAATAGAGACCCTTCCTACAGTCGGTGCTTTGAGCTTTCCCTTTGAGACCAGTATTAGTTTCTGATACACCACTGCAGGTTCAATGTATTCTTTGGACCTTCACATTGAGGATGAAACACAGAAATCGCATCGGAATTAAATACAAAAGGCACAATGCCGTCTTAAGTACAAGAATAGAGACTCTTCCTACAGTATTGCTTTCAGCATTCCCTGTGAGACCAGTATTAGTTTCCGATGCACCTCAGCAGGTTTAATGTATTCCTAGGACCTTCACATTGACGATGAAACACAGAAATCGCATCGGAATTAGATACAAAATGCACAATGTCGCCTTAAGTACAAGAATAGAGACTCTTCTTACAGTCGGTGCTTTGAGCATTCCCTGTGAGACCAGTATTAGTTTCCGATACACCACTGCAGGTTCAATGTATTCCTTGGATCTTCACATTAACGATGAAACACGGAAATCGCATCGGAATGAAATACAAAAGGCAAACTGCCGCGTAAGTACTAGAATAGAGACTCTTCTTACTGTCGGTGCCTTGAGCATTCCCTGTGAGACCAGAATTAGTTTCCGATACACCACTACAGGTTCAATGTATTCCTTGGCCCTTCACATTGACAATGAAACACAGAAATCGCATCGGAATGAAATACAAAAGGAAACTGCCACGTAAGTACAAGAATAGAGACTCTTCTTACAGTCGGTGCTTTCAGCATTCCCTGTGAGACCAGTATTAGTTTCCGATGCACCTCAGCAGGTTTAATGTATTCCTAGGACCTTCACATTGTCGATGAAACACAGAAATCGCATCGGAATTAAATACAAAATGCACAATGTCGCCTTAAGTACAAGAATAGAGACTCTTCTTATAGTCGGTGCTTTGAGCATTCCCTGTGAGACCAGTATTAGTTTCCGATACACCACTGCAGGTTCAATGTATTCCTTGGATCTTCACATTGACGATGAAACACGGAAATCGCATCGGAATGAAATACAAAAGGCAAACTGCCGCGTAAGTACAAGAATAGAGAGTCTTCTTACAGTCGGTGCTTGAAGCATTCCCTGTGAGACCAGTATTAGTTTCCGATACACCTCAGCAGGTTCAATGTATTCCTAGGACCTTCACAATGACGATGAAACACAGAAATCGCATCGGAATTAAATACAAAAGGCGCAATGCCGCCTTAAGTACAAGAATAGAGACTCTTCTAACAGTCGGTGCTTTGAGCACTCCCTGTGAGACCAGAATTACTCTCCGATACACCTCTCCAGGTTCAATGTATTCCTTGGACATTCACATTGACGATGAAACACAGATATCGCATCGCAATTAAATACAAAAGGCAAACTGCCGCGTAAGTACAAGAATAGAGACTCTTCTTACAGTCGGTGCTTTCAGGATTCCCTGTGATACCAGTATTAACTTCCGATACACCTCTGCAGGTTCAATGTATTCCTAGGACCATCACATTGACGATGAAACACAGATATCGCATCGGAATTAAATACAAATGGCACAATGTCGCCTTAAGTACAAGATTAGAGACTCTTCTTACAGTCGGTGCTTTGAGCATTCCCTGTGAGACCAGTATTAGTTTCCGATACATAACTGCAGGTTCAATGTATTCCTTGGACCTTCACTTTGACGATGAAACACAGAAATCGCATCGGAATGAAATACAAAAGGCAACTGCCGCGTAAGTACAAGAATAGAGACTCTTCTTACAGTCGGTGCTTTCAGCATTCCCTGTGAGACCAGTATTAGTTTCCGATACACCTCAGCAGGTTCAATGTATTCCTAGGACCTTCACATTGACGATGAAACACAGAAATCGCATCGGAATTAAATACAAAAGGCGCAATGCCGCCTTAAGTACAAGAATGGAGACTCTTCTTACAGTCGGTGCTTTGAGCATTCCCTGTGAGACCAAAATTAGTTTCCGATACACCACTCCATGTTCAATGTATTCCTTAGACATTCACATTGACGATGAAACACAGAAATCGCATCGAAATTAAATACAAAAGGCAAACTGCAGCGTAAGTACGAGAATAGAGACTCTTCTTATAGTCGGTGCTTTCAGCAGTCCCTGTGAGACCAGTATTAGTTTTCGATAGACCACTGCAGGTTCAATGTATTCCTTGCACCTTCACATTGACGATGTAACACAGAAATCGCATCGGAATTAAATACAAAAGGCGCAATGCCGCCTTAAGTACAAGAATGGAGACTCTTCTTACATTCGGTGTTTTGAGCATTCCCTTTGAGACCAGTAGTAGTTTCTGATACACCACTGCAGGTTCGATGTATTCCTTGGACCTTCACATTGACGATGAAACACAGATATCGCATCGGAATTAAATACAAAAGGCTCAATGCCGTCTTAAGTACAAGAATAGAGACTCTGCTTACAGTCGGTGCTTTGAGCATTCCCTGTGAGACCAGTATTAGTTTCCGATTCACCACTGCAGGTTCAATGTATTCCTTGGACCTTCACATTGACGACGAAACACAGAAATCGCATCGGAATTAAATACAAAAAGCGCAATGCCGCCTTAAGTACAAGAATAGAGACTCTTCTTAGAGTCGGTGTTTTGAGCATTCCCTGTGAGACCAGTATTAGTTTCCGATACACCTCTGCAGGCGCAATGTATTCCTTGGACCTTCACATTGACGATTAAACACAGAAATCGCATCGGCATTAAATACAAAAGGCACAATGCCGCCTTAAGTACAAGAATAGAGACTCTTCTTACGTTCGGTGCTTTGAGCATTCCCTGTGAGACCAGTATTAGTTTCCGGTACACCACTGCAGGTTCAATGTATTCCTCGGAGCTTCACATTGACGATGATACACAGAAATCGCATCGGAATTAAATACAAAAGGCTCAATGCCGTCTTAAGTACAAGAATAGAGACTCTGCTTACAGTCGGTGCTATGAGCATTCCCTGTGAGACCAGTATTAGTTTCCGATACACCACTGCAGGTTCAATGTATTCCTTGGACCTTCACATTGACGATGAAACACAGAAATCGCATCGGAATGAAATACAAAAGGCAAACTGCCGCGTAAGTACAGGAATAGAGACTCGTATTACAGTCAGTGTTTTGAGTGTTCTCTGTGAGACTAGTATTAGTTTCCGATACACCACTGCAGGTTCAATGTATTCCTTGGACCTTCACATTGACGATGAAACACAGAAATCGCATCGGAATTAAATACATAAGGCACAATGCCGCCCTATGTACAAGAATAGAGACTCTTCTTACTGTCGGTGCTTTGAGCATTCCCTGTGAGACCAGTATTAGTTTCCGATACACCACTGCAGGTTCAATGTATTCCTTGGACCTTCTTATTGACGATGAAACACAGAAATCGCATCGGGATTAAATACAAAAGGCACAATGCCGCCTTAAGTACAAGAATAGAGACTCTTCTTACTGTCGGTGCTTTGAGCATTCCCTGTGAGACCAGTATTAGTTTCCGGTAACCACTGCAGGTTCAATGTATTCCTCGGAGCTTCACATTGACGATGATACGCAGAAATCGCATCGTAATCAAATACAAAAGGCACAATGCCGCCTTAAAGACAAGAATAGAGACCATTCTTACAGTCGGTAATTTGAGTCTTCCCTGTGAGACCAGTATTAGTTTCCGATACATCACTGCAGGTTCAATGTATTCCTTGGACATACACATTGACGATGAAACACTGAAATTACATCGGATTTAAATACAAAAGACTCAATGCCGCCTTAAGTACAAGAGGAGTGAGACTTCTTAGAGTCTGTGTTTTTATCCTTTCCTGTGAGACCAGTATTAGTTTCCGATACACCACTGCAAGTTCAATGTATTCCTTGGTCCTTCACATTGACGATGAAATACAGAAATCGAATCGGAATTAAATAGAAAAGGCACAATGCCCCCTTAGGTACAAGAATATAGACTCTTTTTACAGTCGGTGCTTTGAGCATTCCCTCTGAGACCAGTATTAGTTTCCGATACACCACTGGAGGTTAAATGTATTCCTTGGATGTTCACATTGACGATGAAACACAGAAATCGCATCGGAATTAAATACAAAATGCACAATGCCGCCTTAAGTACAAGAATAGAGACTCTTCTTACAGTCGGTGCTTTGACCACTCCCTGTGAGACCAGTATTAGTTTCCGATACACCACTGCAGGTTCAATGTATTCCTTGGACATACAAATTGACGATGAAAAACAGAAATCGCTTCGGAATGAAATACAAAAGGCAAACTGCCGCGTGAGTACAGGAATAGAGACTCGACTTACAGTCAGTGTTATGAGTATTCTCTGTGAGACCAGTATTAGTTTCCGATACACCACTGCAGGTTCATTGTATTCCTTGGACCTTCACATTGACGATGAAACACAGAAATCGCATCGGGATTAAATACAAAAGGCACAATGCCGCCTTAAGTACAGGAATACAGACTCTTCTTACGTTCGGTGCTTTGAGCATTCCCTGTGAGACCAGTATTAGTTTCCGGTACCCCACTGCAGATTCAATGTATTCCTCGGAGCTTCACATTGACGATGATACACAGAAATCGCATCGGAATTAAATACAAAAGGCACAATGCCGCCTTAAATACAAGAATAGAGACACTTCTTACAGTCGGTATTTTGAGTATTCCCTGTTAGACCAGTATTAGTTTCCGATACACCACTGCAGGTTCAATGTATTCCTTGGACATACACATTGACGATGAAACACTGAAATTACATCGGATTTAAATACAAAAGACTCAATGCCGCCTTAAGTACAAGAGGAGTGAGACTTCTGAGAGTCTGTGTTTTTATCTTTTCCTGTGAGACCAGTATTAGTTTCCGATACACCACTGCAAGTTCTATGTATTCCTTGGTCCTTCACATTGACGATGAAATACAGAAATCGAATCGGAATTAAATACAAAAGGCACAATGCCCCCTTAGGTACAAGAATATAGACTCTTTTTACAGTCGGTGCTTTGAGCATTCCCTCTGAGACCAGTATTAGTTTCCGATACACCACTGGAGGTTAAATGTATTCCTTGGATGTTCACATTGACGATGAAACACAGATATCGCATCGGAATTAAATACAAAATGCACAATGCCGCCTTAAGTACAAGAATAGAGACTCTTCTTACAGTCGGTGCTTTGACCATTCCCTGTGAGACCAGTATTAGTTTCCGATACACCACTGCATGTTCAATGTATTGCTTGGACATACACATTGACGATGGAAGACTGAAATTACATCGGAATTAAATACAAAAATCACAATGCCGCCTTGAGTGCAAGAATAGAGACTCTTCTTACAGTCGGTGCTTTGAGCATTCCCTGTGAGACCAGAATTAGTTTCCGATACACCACTCCAGGTTCAATGTATTCCTTGGAAATTCACATTGACGATGAAAAACAGAAATCGCATCGGAATTAAATACAAAAGGCACAATGCCGCCCTAAGTACTAGAATAGAGACTCTTCTTACAGTCGGTGCTTTAAGCATTCCCTGTGAGACCAGTATTAGTTTCCGATACACCACTGCAGGTTCAATGTATTCCTTGGACCTTCACATTGACGATGAAACACAGAAATCGCATCGGGATTAAATACAAAAGGCACAATGCCGCCTTAAGTACAAGAATAGAGACTCTTCTTACGTTCGGTGCTTTGAGCATTCCCTGTGAGACCAGTATTAGTTTCCGGTACACCACTGCAGATTCAATGTATTCCTCGGAGCTTCACATTGACGATGATTTACAGAAATCGCATCGGAATTAAATACAAAAGGCACAATGCCGCCTTAAATACAAGAATAGAGACACTTCTTGCAGTCGGTATTTTGAGTATTCCCTGTTAGACCAGTATTAGTTTCCGATACACCACTGCAGGTTCAATGTATTCCTTGGACATACACATTGACGATGAAACACTGAAATTACATCGGATTTAAATACAAAAGACTCAATGCCGCCCTAAGTACAAGAGGAGTGAGACTTCTTAGAGTCTGTGTTTTTATCCTTTCCTGTGAGACCAGTATTAGCTTCCGATGCACCACTGCAAGTTCAATGTATTCCTTTGTCCTTCACATTGACGATGAAATACAGAAATCGAATCGGAATTAAATACAAAAGGCACAATGCCGCCTTAGGTACAAGAATAAAGACTCTTCTTACAATCGGTGCTTTGAGCATTCACTTTGAAACCAGTAATAGTTTCCGATACACCACTGCACGTTAAATGTATTCCTTGGATCTTCACATTGACGATGGAAAAGAGAAATCGCTTCGGAATTAAATACAAAAGGCACAATGCCGCCTCAAGTACAAGAATAGTGACTCTTCGTACAGTCGGTGCTTTGAGCATTCCCTGTGAGACCAGTATTAGTTTCCGATACACCACTGCAGGATCAATGAATTCACTGGACCTACACATTTACGATGAAACACTGAAATTACATCGGAATTAAATACAAAAGGCACAATGCCGCCTTAAGTACAAGAATAGAGACTCTTCTTACAGTCGGTGCTTTGAGCATTCCCTGTGAAACCAGTATTAGTTTCCAATACACCACTGCAGGTTCAATGTATTCCTTGGACATACACATTGCGGATGAAAAACAGAAATTATATCGGAATCAAATACAAACGGCACAATGCCGCCTTAAGTGCAAGAATATAGACCCTTCATACAGTCGGTGCTTTGAGCATTCCCTGTGAGACCAGTATTAGTTTCTGATAGACCACTGCATGTTCAATGTATTCCTAGGACCATCACATTGACGATGAAACACAGAAATCGCATCGGATTTAAATACAAAAGGCACAAAGCCGCCTTAAGTACAAGAATAGAGACTCTTCTTACAGTCGGTGCTTTGAGCATTCCCTGTGAGACCAGTATTCGTTTCCGATACACCACTGCAGGTTCAATGTATTCCTTGGACATACACGTTGACGATGAAACACTGGAATTACATCGGAATTAAATACAAAAGACTCATTGCCGCCTTAAGTACAAGAAGAGTGAGACTTCTTAGAGTCTGTGTTTTTATCCTTTCCTGTGAGACCAGTATTAGTTTCCGATACACCACTGCAGGTTCAATGTCTTCCTTGGTCCTTCACATTGACGATGAAACACAGAAATCGCATCGGAGTTAAATACAAAAGGCACAATGCCGCCTTAAGTACAAGAATAGAGACTCTTCTTACAGTCGGTGCTTTGAGCATTCCCTGTGAGACCAGTATTAGTTTCCGATACACCACTGCAGGTTCCATGTATTCCTTGGACATACACATTGACGATGGAACACTGAAATTACATCGGAATTAAATACAAAAGGCACAATGCCACCTTGAGTGCTAGAATAGAGACTCTTCTTAGAGCCGGTGCTTTGAGCATTCCCTGTGAGACCAGAATTAGTTTCCGATACACCACTCCAGATGCAATGTATTCCTTGGAAATTCACATTGATGATGAAAAACAGAAATCGCATCGGAATGAAATACAAAAGGCAAACTGCTGCGTAAGTACAGGAATAGAGACTCGTCTTACAGTCAGTGTTTTGAGTATTCTCTGTGAGACCAGTATTAGTTCCGATACACCACAGCAGGTTCAATGTATTCCTTGGACCTTCACATTGACAATGAAACACAGAAATCGCATCGGAATTAAATACAGAAGGCACAATGCCGCCTTAAGTACAAGAATAGAGACTCTTCTTACAGTCGGTGCATTGACCATTCCCTGTGAGACCAGTATTAGTTTCCGATACACCACTGCATGTTCAATGTATTCCTTGGACATACACATTGACGATGGAAGACTGAAATTACATCGGAATTAAATACAAAAATCACAATGCCGCCTTGAGTGCAAGAATAGAGACTCTTCTTACAGTCGGTGCTTTGAGCATTCCCTATGAGACCAGAATTAGTTTCCGATACACCACTCCAGGTTCAATGTATTCCTTGGAAATTCACATTGACGATGAAAAACAGAAATCGCATCGGAATGAAATACAAAAGGCAAACTGCCGCGTAAGTACAGGAATAGAGACTCGTCTTACAGTCAGTGTTATGAGTATTCTCTGTGAGACCAGTATTAGTTTCCGATACACCACTGCAGGTTCAATGTATTCCTTGGACCTTCACATTGACGATGAAACACAGAAATCGCATCGGAATTAAATACAAAAGGCACAATGCCGCCCTAAGTACTAGAATAGAGACTCTTCTTACAGTCGGTGCTTTAAGCATTCCCTGTGAGACCAGTATTAGTTTCCGATACACCACTGCAGGTTCAATGTATTCCTTGGACCTTCACATTGACGATGAAACACAGAAATCGCATCGGGATTAAATACAAAAGGCACAATGCCGCCTTAAGTACAAGAATAGAGACTCTTGTTACGTTCGGTGCTTTGAGCATTCCCTGTGAGACCAGTATTAGTTTCCGGTACACCACTGCAGATTCAATGTATTCCTCGGAGCTTCACATTGACGATGATACACAGAAATCGCATCGGAATTAAATACAAAAGGCACAATGCCGCCTTAAATACAAGAATAGAGCCACTTCTTGCAGTCGGTATTTTGAGTATTCCCTGTTAGACCAGTATTAGTTTCCGATACACCACTGCAGGTTCAATGTATTCCTTGGACATACACATTGACGATGAAACACTGAAATTACATCGGATTTAAATACAAAAGACTCAATGCCGCCCTAAGTACAAGAGGAGTGAGACTTCTTAGAGTCTGTGTTTTTATCCTTTCCTGTGAGACCAGTATTAGCTTCCGATGCACCACTGCAAGTTCAATGTATTCCTTTGTCCTTCACATTGACGATGAAATACAGAAATCGAATCGGAATTAAATACAAAAGGCACAATGCCGCCTTAGGTACAAGAATAAAGACTCTTCTTACAATCGGTGCTTTGAGCATTCACTTTGAAACCAGTAATAGTTTCCGATACACCACTGCACGTTAAATGTATTCCTTGGATCTTCACATTGACGATGAAAAAGAGAAATCGCTTCGGAATTAAATACAAAAGGCACAATGCCGCCTCAAGTACAAGAATAGTGACTCTTCGTACAGTCGGTGCTTTGAGCATTCCCTGTGAGACCAGTATTAGTTTCCGATACACCACTGCAGGATCAATGAATTGACTGGACATACACATTTACGATGAAACACTGAAATTACATCGGAATTAAATACAAAAGGCACAATGCCGCCTTAAGTACAAGAATAGAGACTCTTCTTACAGTCGGTGCTTTGAGCATTCCCTGTGAAACCAGTATTAGTTTCCAATACACCACTGCAGGTTCAATGTATTCCTTGGACATACACATTGCGGATGAAAAACAGAAATTATATCGGAATCAAATACAAACGGCACAATGAAGCCTTAAGTGCAAGAATATAGACCCTTCATACAGTCGGTGCTTTGAGCATTCCCTGTGAGACCAGTATTAGTTTCTGATAGACCACTGCATGTTCAATGTATTCCTAGGACCATCACATTGACGATGAAACACAGAAATCGCATCGGATTTAAATACAAAAGGCACAAAGCCGCCTTAAGTACAAGAATAGAGACTCTTCTTACAGTCGGTGCTTTGAGCATTCCCTGTGAGACCAGTATTCGTTTCCGATACACCACTGCAGGTTCAATGTATTCCTTGGACATACACGTTGACGATGAAACACTGGAATTACATCGGAATTAAATACAAAAGACTCATTGCCGCCTTAAGTACAAGAAGAGTGAGACTTCTTAGAGTCTGTGTTTTTATCCTTTCCTGTGAGACCAGTATTAGTTTCCGATACACCACTGCAGGTTCAATGTCTTCCTTGGTCCTTCACATTGACGATGAAACACAGAAATCGCATCGGAGTTAAATACAAAAGGCACAATGCCGCCTTAAGTACAAGAATAGAGACTCTTCTTACAGTCGGTGCTTTGAGCATTCCCTGTGAGACCAGTATTAGTTTCCGATACACCACTGCAGGTTCCATGTATTCCTTGGACATACACATTGACGATGGAACACTGAAATTACATCGGAATTAAATACAAAAGGCACAATGCCACCTTGAGTGCTAGAATAGAGACTCTTCTTAGAGCCGGTGCTTTGAGCATTCCCTGTGAGACCAGAATTAGTTTCCGATACACCACTCCAGATGCAATGTATTCCTTGGAAATTCACATTGACGATGAAAAACAGAAATCGCATCGGAATGAAATACAAAAGGCAAACTGCTGCGTAAGTACAGGAATAGAGACTCGTCTTACAGTCAGTGTTTTGAGTATTCTCTGTGAGACCAGTATTAGTTCCGATACACCACTGCAGGTTCAATGTATTCCTTGGACCTTCACCTTGACAATGAAACACAGAAATAGCATCGGAATTAAATACAGAAGGCACAATGCCGCCCTAAGTACAAGAATAGAGACTCTTCTTACAGTCGGTGCTTTGAGCATTCCCTCTGAGACCAGTATTAGTTTCCGATACACCACTGGAGGTTAAATGTATTCCTTGGATCTTCACATTGACGATGAAACACAGAAATCGCATCGGAATTAAATACAAAAGGCACAATGCCGCCTTAAGTACAAGAATAGAGACTCTTCTTACAGTCGGTGCTTTGACCATTCCCTGTGAGACCAGTGTTAGTTTCCGATACACCACTGCAGGTTCAATGTATTCCTTGGACATACACATTGACGATGGAACCCTGAAATTACATCGTAAATAAATACAAAAGGCACAATGATGCCTTGAGTGCAAGAATAGAGACTCTTCTTACAGTCGGTGCTTTGAGCATTCCCTGTGAGACCAGTATTAGTTTCCGATACACCACTGCAGGTTCAATGTATTCCTTGGATCTTCACATTAACGATGAAACACGGAAATCGCATCGGAATGAAATACAAAAGGCAAACTGCCGCGTAAGTACTAGAATAGAGACTCTTCTTACTGTCGGTGCCTTGAGCATTCCCTGTGAGACCAGAATTAGTTTCCGATACACCACTACAGGTTCAATGTATTCCTTGGCCCTTCACATTGACAATGAAACACAGAAATCGCATCGGAATGAAATACAAAAGGAAACTGCCACGTAAGTACAAGAATAGAGACTCTTCTTACAGTCGGTGCTTTCAGCATTCCCTGTGAGACCAGTATTAGTTTCCGATACACCACTGCAGGTTCAATGTATTCCTTGGACCTTCACATTGTCGATGAAACCCAGATATCGCATCGGGATTAAATACAAAAAGCACAATGCCGTCTTAAGTACAAGAATAGAGACTCTTCTTACGTTCGGTGCTTTGAGCATTCCCTGTGAGACCAGTATTAGTTTCCGGTACACCACTGCAGGTTCAATGTATTCCTCGGAGCATCACATTGACGATGATACACAGATATCGCATCGGAATTAAATACAAAAGGCACAATGCCGCCATAAGTACAAGAATAGAAACACTTCTTACAGTCGATGCTTTGACATTCCCTGTGAGACCAGTATTAGTTTCCGATACACCACTGCAGGTGCAATGTATTCCTTGGACCTTCACATTGACGATGAAATACAGAAATTTAATCGGAATTAAATACAAAAGGCACAATGCCGCCTTAGGTACAAGAATAAAGACTCTTCTTACAATCGGTGCTTTGAGCATTCCCTGTGAGACCAGTAATAGTTTCCGATACACCACTGCAGGTTCAATGTATTCCTTGGACGTACACATTGCCGATGAAAAACAGAAATTATATCAGAATTAAATACAAACGGCACAATGCCGCCTTAAGTACAAGAATAGAGACTCTTCTTACAGTCGGTGCTTTGAGCATTCCCTGTGAGAACAGTATTAGTTTCTGATAGACCACTGCAGGTTCAATGTATTCCTATGACCTTCACATTGACGAAGAAAGACAGAAATCACATCGGAATTAAATACAAAATGCTCAATGCCGCCTTCAGTACAAGAATAGAGACTCTTCTTACAGTCGGTGCTTTCAACATTCCGTGTGAGACCAGAATTAGTTTCCGATACACCACTGCAGGTTTAATGTATTCCTTGGTCCTTCACATTGACGAAGAAACACAGAAATCGCATCGGAATTAAATACAAAAGGCACAAAGCCGCCTCAAGTACATGATTAGAAACTTTTCTTACAGTCGGTGCTTTGAGCATTAACTGTGTGACCAGTATTAGTTTCCGATACACCACTGCAGGTTCAGTGTATTCCTTGGACCTTCACATTGACGAAGAAACACAGAAATCGCATCGGAATTAAATACAAAAGGCACAATGCCACCATAAGTACAAGAATAGAGACACTTCTTACAGTCGATGCTTTGACATTCCCTGTGAGACCAGTATTAGTTTCCGATACACCACTGCAGGTGCAATGTATTCCTTGGACCTTCACATTGACGATGAAACACAGAAATCGCATCGGAAATAAATACAAAATGCTCAATGCCGCCTTCAGTACAAGAATAGGGACTCTTCTTACAGTTGGTGCTCTCAGCATTCCGTGTGAGACCAGAATTAGTTTCCGATACACCACTGCAGGTGCAATGTATTCCTTGGACCTTCACATTGACGATGAGACATAGAAATCGCATCGGAATTAAATACATATTGCTCAATGCCGCCTTCAGTACAAGAATAGAGACTCTTCTTACAATCGGTGCTTTGAGCGTTCCCTGTGAGACCAGTATTAGTTTCCGATACACCACTGCAGGTCCAATGTATTCCTTGGACATACACATTGACGATGAAACACTTAAATTACATCTGAATTAAATACAAAAGACTCAATGCCGCCTTAAGTACAAGAAGAGTGAGACTTCTTAGAGGTTGTGTTTTTACCCTTTCCTGTGAGACCAGTATTAGTTTCCGATACACCACTGCAAGTTCAATGTATTCCTTGGTCCTTCACATTGACGATGAAATACACAAATCGAATCGGAATTAAATACAAAAGCACAATGCCGCCTGAGGTACAAGAATATAGACTCTTCTTACAGTCGGTGCTTTGAGCATTCCCTGTGAGACCAGTATTAGTTTCCGATACACCACTGCAGGTTCAGTGTATTCCTTGGACCTTCACATTGACGATGAAACACAGAAATCACATCGGAATTAAATACAAAAGGCACAATGCCACCATAAGTACAAGAATAGAGTCACTTCTTACTGTCGGTGTTTTGAGCATTCCCTGTGAGACCAGTATTAGTTTCCGATACAAAACTGCAGGTTCAATGTACTCCTTCGACTTTCAAATTGACGATGAAACACAGAAATCGCATCTGAATTAAATATAAAAGGCACAATGCCTCCTTAAGTACAAGTATAGAAACTCTTCTTACAGTCGGTGCTTTGAGCATACCCTGTGAGACCAGTATTAGTTTCCGATACACCACTGCAGGTTCAATGTATACCTAGGACCTTCACATTGACGAAGAAACATAGAAATCGCATCAGAATTAAATAGAAAAGGCAAAATGCCGCCTTAAGTACAACAATACAGACTCTTCTTACAGTCGGTGCTTTGCGCTTTGACTGTGAGACCAGTATTAGTTTCCGATACACCACTACAGGTTCAATGTATTCCTTGGACCTTCACATTGACGATGAAACACAGAAATCACATCGGAATTAAATACAAAAGGCACAATGCCGCCTTAAGTACAAGAATAAAGACTCTTCTTACGGTCGGTGCTTTAAGCATTCCCTGTGAGACCAGTATTAGTTTCCGGTACACCACTGCAGGTTCAATGTATTCCTGGGAGTTTCACATTGACGATGAAACACAGAAATCGCATCGGAATTACATACAAAACGCACAATGCCGCCTTAAATCCAA
Organism: Schistocerca americana; assembly: GCF_021461395.2. NCBI lineage: Eukaryota > Metazoa > Arthropoda > Insecta > Orthoptera > Acrididae > Schistocerca > Schistocerca americana. The sequence goes on along the minus strand of NC_060124.1, from coordinate 625,222,034 downwards.
AAATAGAGACTCTTCTTACAGTCGGTATTTTGAGTAATCCCTGTGAGACCAGTATTAGTTTACGATACACCACTGCAGGTTCAATGTATTCCTTGGACATACACATTGCCGATGAAAAACAGAAATCGCATCGGAATGAAATACATAAGGCAAACTGCCGCGTAAGTACAGGAATAGAGACTCGTCTTACAGTCAGTGTTTTGAGTATCCTCTGTGAGACCGGTATTAGTTTCCGATACACCACTGCAGATTCGATGTATTCCTTGTACTTTCACATTGACGATGAAACACAGAAATCGCATCGGAATTAAATACAAAAGGCACAATACCGTCCTAAGTACAAGAATAGATACTCTTCTTACAGTCGGTGCTTTGAGTATTCCCTGTGAGACCAGTATTAGTTTCCGATACACCACTGCAGGTCCAATGTATTCCTTGGACATACACATTGACGATGAAACACCGAAATTACATCTGAATTAAATACAAAACGCACAATGCCGCCTTAAATCCAAGAATAGAGACTCTTCTTACAGTCGGTATTTTGAGTATTCCCTGTGAGACCAGTATTAGTTTACGATACACCACTGCAAGTTCAATGTATTCCTTGGTCCTTCTCATTGACGATGAAATACACAAATCGAATCGGAATGAAATACAAAAGGCACAATGCGGCTTCAGATACAAGAATATAGACTCTTGTTACAGTCGGTGCTTTGAGCATTTCCTGTGAGACCAGTATTAGTTTCCGATACACCACTGCAGGTTCAGTGTATTCCTTGGATCTTCACATTGACGATGAAACACAGAAATTGCATCGAAATTAAATCCAAAAGGCACAATGTTGCCTCAAGTACAAGAATAGTGACTCTTCGTGCAGTCGGTGCCTTGAGCATTCCCTGTGAGACCAGTATCAGTTTCCGATACACCACTGCAGGTTCAATGTATTGACTGGACATACACATTGACGATGAAACACTGAATTTACATCGGAATTAAATACAAAAGGCACAATGCCGCCTTAAGTACAAGAATAGAGACTCTTCTTACAGTCGGTGCTTTGAGCATTCCCTGTGAGACCAGTTTTAGTTTCCAATACACCACTGCAGGTTCATTGAATTCCATGGACATACACATTGCCGATGAAAAAATAGAAATTATATAGGAATTAAATACAAGAGGCACAATGCCGCCATAAGTGCAAGAATAGAGACTCTTCGTACAGTCGGTGCTTTGAGAATTCCCTGTGAGACCAGTATTAGTTTCCGATAGACCACTGCAGGTTCAATATATTCCTAGGACCTTCACATTGACGAAGAAACACAGAAATCGCATCGGAATTAAATACAAAAGGCATAATGCCGCCTTAAGTACAAGAATACAGCCGCTTCTTACAGTCTGTGACTTGCGCATTTCCTGTGAGACCAGTATTGGTTTCCGATACACCACTGCAGGTTTAATGCATTCCTTAGACCTTCACATTGACGATGAAACACAGAAATCGCATCGGAATTAAATACAAAAGGCACAAAGCCGCCTCAAGTACAAGATTAGAAACTTTTCTTACAGTCGGTGCTTTGAGCATTCCCTGTGTGACCAGTATTTCTTTCCGATACACCACTGCAGGTTCAGTGTATTCCTTGGACTTTCACATTGACGATGAAACACAGAAATCACATCGGAATTAAATACAAAAGGCACAATGCCACCATAAGTACAAGAATAGAGTTACTTCTTACTGTCGGTGCTTTGAGCATTCCCTGTGAGACCAGTATTAGTTTCCGATACACCACTGCAGGTTCAATGTACTCCTTCGACTTTCACATTGACGATGAAACACAGAAATCGCATCTGAAATAAATATAAAATTCACAATGCCGCCTTAAGTACAAGTATAGAAACACTTCTTACAGTCGGTGCTTTGAGCATACCCTGTGAGACCAGTATTAGTTTCCGATACACCACTGCAGGTTCAATGTATACCTAGGACCTTCACATTGACGAAGAAACATAGAAATCGCATCGGAATTAAATAGAAAAGGCAAAATGCCGCCTTAAGTACAACAATACAGACTCTTCTTACAGTCGGTGCTTTGCGCTTTGACTGTGAGACCAGTATTAGTTTCCGATACACCACTACAGGTCCAATGTATTCCTTGGACCTTCACATTGACGATGAAAAACCGAAATCGCATCAGAATTAAATACAAAAGTCACAAAGCCGCCTTAAGTACAAGATTAGAAACTTTTCTTACAGTTGGTTCTTTGAGCATTCCCTGTGAGACCAGTATTAGTTTCCGATACACCACTGCAGGTTCAATGTGTTCCTTGGACGTACACATTGACGATGAAACACTGAAATTACATCGGAATTAAATACAAAAGACTCAATGCCGCCTTCAGTACAAGAAGAATGAGACTTCTTAGAATCTGTGCTTTTATCCTTTCCTGGGAGACCAGTATTAGTTTCCGATACACCACTGCAGGTTCAATGTATTCCTTGGCCCTTCATATTGACGATGAAATACAGAAATCGAATCGGAACTAAATACTAAAGGCACAATGCCGCCTTAAGTACAAGAATAGAGACTCTTCTTACAGTCGGTGCTTTGAGCATTCCCTGTGAGACCAGAATTAGTTTCCGATACACCACTCCAGGTTCAATGTATTCCTTGGAAATTCACATCGACGATGAAAAACAGAAACCGCATCGGAATGAAATACAAAAGGCAAACTGCCGCGTAAGTACAGGAATAGAGACTCGTCTTACGGTCAGTGTTTTGAGTATTCTCTGTGAGACAAGTATTAGTTTCCGATACACCACTGCAGGTTCAATGTATTCCTTGGACTTTCACATTGACGATGATACGCAGAATTCGCATCGGAATTAAATACAAAAGGCACAATGCCGTCCTAAGTACAAGAAAAGAGACTCTTCTTACAGTCGGTGCTTTGAGTATTCCCTGTGAGACTAGTATTAGTTTCCGATATACCACTGCATTTCCAATGTATTCCTTGCACATACACATTGACGATGAATCACTGAAATTACATCTGAATTAAATACAAAAGACTCAATGCCGCCTTAAGTACAAGAAGAGTGAGACTTCTTAGAGTCTGTTTTTTTACCCTTTCCTGTAAGACCAGTATTAGTTTCCGATACACCACTGCAAGTTCAATGTATTCCTTGGTCCTTCACATTGACGATGAAATACACAAATCGAATCGGAATTAAATACAAAAGGCACATTGCCGCCTTAGGTACAAGAATATAGACTCTTCTTACAGTCGGTGCTCTGAGCATTCCCTGTGAGACCAGTAATAGTTTCCGATACACCACTTCAAGTTCAATGTATTCCTTGGATCTTCACATTGACGATGAAACACAGAAATTGCATCGGAATTAAATACAAAAGGCACAATGTCGCCTCAAGTACAAGAATAGTGACTCTTCGTACAGTCGGTGCCTTGAGCATTCCCTGTGAGACCAGTATTGGTTTCCCATACACCACTGCAGGCTCAATGTATTGACTGGACATACACATTGACGATGAAACACTTAATTTACATCGGAATTAAATACAAAAGGCACAATGCCGCCTTAAGTACAAGAATAGAGACTCTTCTTACAGTCGGTGCTTTGAGCATTCCCTGTGAGTCCAGTTTTAGTTTCCAATACACCACTGCGGGTTCAATGTATTCCTTGGACATACACATTGCCGATGATAAACAGAAATTATATAGGAATTAAATACAAGAGGCACAATGCCGCCTTAAGTGCCAGAATAGAGACTCTTCTTACAGTCGGTGCTTTGAGCAAACCCTGTGAGACCAGTATTAGTTTCCGATACACCACTGCAGGTTCAATGTGTACCTAGGACTTTCACATTGACGAAGACACATTGGAATCGCATCGGAATTAAATAGAAAAGGCAAAATGCCGCCTTAAGTACAACAATACAGACTCTTCTTACAGTCAGTGCTTTGCGCTTTGACTGTGAGACCAGTATTAATTTCCGAAACACCACTACAGGTTCAATGTATTCCTTGGAACTTCACATTGACGATGAAAAACCGAAATCGCATCAGAATTAAATACAAAAGTCACAAAGCCGCCTTAAGTACAAGATTAGAAACTTTTCTTACAGTTAGTGCTTTGAGCATTCCCTGTGAGACCAGTATTAGTTTCCGATACACCACTGCAGGTTCAATGTGTTCCTTGGACATACACATTGACGATGAAACACTGAAATTACATCGGAATTAAATACAAAAGCCCCAATGCCGCCTTTAGTACAAGAACAATGAGACTTCTTAGAATCTGTGCTTTTATCCTTTCCTGGGAGATCCGTATTAGTTTCCGATACACCACTGCAGGTTCAATGTATTCCTTGGCCCTTCATATTGACGATGAAATACAGAAATCGAATCGGAATTAAATACAAAAGGCACAATGCCGCCTTAAGTACAAGAATAGAGACTCTTCTTACAGTCGGTGCTTTGAGCATTCCCTGTGAGACCAGAATTAGTTTCCGATACACCACTCCAGGTTCAATGTATTCCTTGGAAATTCACATTGACGATGAAAAACAGAAATCGCATCGGAATGAAATACAAAAGGCAAACTGCCGCTTAAGTGCAGGAATAGAGACTCGTCTTACAGTCAGTGTTTTGAGTATTCTCTGTGAGACCAGTATTAGTTTCCGATACATCACTGCAGGTTCAATGTTTCCTTGGACTTTCACATTGACGATGAAACACAGAAATCGCATCGGAATTAAGTACAAATGACTCAATGCCGCCTTAAGTACAAGAAGAGTGAGACTTCTTAGAGTCTGTGTTTTTATCCTTTCCTGTGAGACCAGTATTAGTTTCCGATACACCTCTGCAAGATCAATGTATTCCTTGGTCATTCACATTTACGATGAAATACAGAAATTGCATCGGAATTAAATACAAAAGGCACAATGCCGCCTTAGGTACAAGAATATAGACTCTTCTTGCAGTCGGTGCTTTGAGCATTCCCTGTGAGACCAGTATTAGTTTCCGATACACCACTGCAAGTTCAGTGTATTCCTTGGACCTTCACATTGACGATGAACCACAGAAATCGCATCGGATTTAAGTACAAAAGGCACAATGCCTCCGTTTGTACAAGAATAGAGACTCTTCTTACGGTCGGTGCTTTGTGCATTCCCTGTGAGACCAGTATTAGTTTCCGATACACCACTGCAGGTACAATGTATTCCTTGGAAATTCACTTTGACGATGAAAAACAGAAATCGCATCGGAATGAAATACAAAAGGCAAACTGCCGCGAAAGTACAGGAATAGAGACTCGTCTTACAGTCAATGTTTTGAGCATTCCCTGTGAGACCAGAATTAGTTTTCGATACACCACTGCAGGTCCAATGTACTCCTTGCACCTTCACATTGACGATGAAACACAGAAATCGCATCGGAATTAAATACAAAAGGCACAATGCCGCTGTAAGTACAAGAATAGAGACTCTTCTTACTGTCGGTGCTTTGAGCTTTCCCTGTGAGGCCAGTATTAATTTCCGATACACCACTGCAGGTTCAATGTATTCCTTGGACCTTCACATTGTCGATGAAACACAGAAATCACATCGGAATTAAATACAAAAGGCACAATGCCGCTTTAAGTACAAGAATAGAGACTCTTCTTACGGTCGGTGCTTTGAGCATTCCCTGTGAGACCAGTATTAGTTTCCGGTACACCACTGCAGGTTCAATGTATTCCTGGGAGCTTCACATTGACGATGAAAAACAGAAATCGCATCGGAATTAAATACAAAAGGCACAATGCCGCCTTAAATCCAAGAATAGTTACTCTTCTTACAGTCGGTATTTTGAGTATTCCCTGTGAGACCAGTATTAGTTTACGATACACCACTGCAGGTTCAATGTATTCCTTGGACATACACATTGACGATGAAGTACTGAAATTACATCGGAATTAAATACAAAAGACTCAATGCCGCCTTAAGTACAAGAAGAGTGAGACTTCTTAGAGTCTGTGTTTTTACCCTTTCCTGTGAGACCAGTATTAGTTTCCGATACACCACTGCAAGTTCAATGTATTCCTTGGTCCTCCACATTGACGATGAAATACAGAAATCGAATCGGAATTAAATACAAAAGACACAATGCCGCCTTAGGTACAAGAATATAGACTCTTCTTACAGTCGGTGCTTTTGAGCATTCCCTGTGAGACCAGTATTAGTTTCCGATACACCACTGCAGGTCCAATGTATTCCTTGGACATACACATTGACGATGAAACACTGAAATTACATCTGAATTCAATACAAAAGACTCAATGCCGCCATAAGTACAAGAAGAGTGAGACTTCTTAGAGTCTGTGTTTTTACCCTTTCCTGTGAGACCAGTATTAGTTTCCGGTACACCACTGCAGGTTCAATGTATTCCTGGGAGCTTCACATTGACGATGAATCACAGAAATCGCATCGGAATTAAATACAAAAGGCACAATGCCGCCTTAATTCCAAGAATAGAGACTCTTCTTACAGTCGGTATTTTGAGTATTCCCTGTGAGACCAGTATTAGTTTACGATACACCACTGCAGGTTCAATGTATTGACTGGACATACAAATTGACGATGAAACACTGAATTTACATCGGAATTAAATACAAAAGACTCAATGCCGCCTTAAGTACAAGAAGAGTGAGACTTCTTAGAGTCTGTGTTTTTAAACTTTCCTGTGAGACCAGTATTAGTTTCCGATACACCACTGCAAGTTCAATGTATTCCTTGGTCCTTCACATTGACGATGAAATACAGAAATCGCATCGGAATTAAATACAAAAGGCACAATGCCGCCTTAAATCCAAGAATAGAGACTCTTCTTACAGTCGGTGCTTTGAGCATTCCCTGTGAGACCAGTTTTAGTTTCCAATACACCACTGCAAGTTCAATGTATTCCTTGGACGTACACATTGCCGATGATAAACAGAAATTATATAGGAATTAAATACAAGAGGACCAATGCCGCCTAAAGTGCAAGAATAGAGACTCTTCTTACAGTCGGTGCTTTGAGAATTCCTTGTGTGACCAGTATTAGTTTCCGATAGACCACTGCTGGTTCAATGTATTCCTAGGACCTTCACATTGACGAAGAAACACAGAAATCACATCGGAATTAAATACAAAAGGCACAATGCCGCCTTAAGTACAAGAATAGAGTCACTTCTTACTGTCGGTGTTTTGAGCATTCCCTGTGAGACCAGCATTAGTTTCCGATACACCACTGCAGGTTCAATGTATGCCTAGGACCTTCACATTGACGAAGAAACATAGAAATCGCATCGGAATTAAATAGAAAAGGCAAAATGATGCCTTAAGTACAACAATACAGATTCTTCTTACAGTCGGTGCTTTGCGCTTTGACTGTGAGACCAGTATTAGTTTCCGATACACCACTACAGGTTCAATGTATTCCTTGGACCTTCACATTGACGATGAAAAACCGAAATCGCATCAGAATTAAATACAAAAGTCACAAAGCCGCGTAAGTACAGGAATAGAGTCTCGTCTTACAGTCAGTGTTTTGAGTATTCTCTGTGAGACCAGTATTAGTTTCCGATACACCACTGCAGGTTCAATGTATTCCTTGGACTTTCAAATTGACGATGAAACACGGAAATCGCATCGGAATTAAATACAAAAGGCACAATGCCGTCCTAAGTACAAGAATAGAGACTCTTCTTACAGTCGGTGTTTTGAGCATTCCCTGTGAGACCAGTATTAGTCTCCGATACGCCACTGCAGGTTCAATGTATTCCTTGGACATACACATTGACGATGAAACACTGAAATTACATCGGAATTAAATACATAAGACTCAATGCCGCCTTAAGTACAAGAAGAGTGAGACTTCTTACAGTCTGTGCTTTTATCCTTTCCTGTGAGACCAGTATTAGTTTCCGATACACCTCTGCAAGTTCAATGTATTCCTTGGTCCTTCACATTCACGATTAAATACAGAAATTGCATCGGAATTAAATACAAAAGGCACAATCCCGCCTTAGGTACAAGAATATAGACTCTTCTTACAGTCGGTGCTTTGAGCATTCCCTGTGAGACCAGTATTAGTTTCCGATACACCACTGCAGGTTCAGTGTATTCCTTGGACCTTCACATTGACGATGAAACACAGAAATCACATCGGAATTAAATATAAATAGCACAATGCCGCCTTAAGTACAAGAATAGAGACTCTTCTTACGGTCGGTGCTTTGAGCATTCCCTGTGAGACCAGTATTAGTTTCTGGTACACCACTGCAGGTTCAATGTATTCCTGGGAGCTTCACATTGACGATGAAACACAGAAATCGCATCGGAATTAAATACAAAAGGCACAATGCCGCCTTAAATCCAAGAATAGAGACTCTTCTTACAGTCGGTATTTTGAGTATTCCCTGTGAGACCAGTATTAGTTTACGATACACCACTGCAGGTTCAACGTATTCCTTGGACATACACATTGACGATGAAACACTGAAATTACATCGGAATTAAATACAAAAGACTCAATGCCGCCTTAAGTACAAGAAGAGTGAGACTTCTTAGAGTCTGTGTTTTTACCCTTTCCTGTGAGACCAGTATTAGTTTCCGATACACCACTGCAAGTTCAATGTGTTCCTTGGTATTTTACATTGACGATGAAATACAGAAATCGAATCGGAATTAAATACAAAAGGCACAATGCCGCCTTAGGTACAAGAATATAGACTCTTCTTACAGTCGGTGCTTTGAGCATTCCCTGTGAGACCAGTATTAGTTTCCGATACACCACTGCAGATTCAATGTATTCCTTGGACATACACATTGCCGATGAAAAACAGAAATTATATCGGAATTAAATACAAGAGGCACAATGCCGCCTTAAGTGCAAGAATAGAGACTCTTCTTACAGTCGGTGCTTTGAGCATTCCCTGTGAGACCAGTATTACTTTCCGATAAACAACTGCAGGTTTAATGTATTCCTTGGACTTTCACATTGACGATGAAACACAGAAATGGAATCGGAATTAAATACAAAAGGCACAAATCCGCCTCAAGTACAAGATTTGAAACTTTTCTTACAGTCGGTGCTTTGAGCATTCCCTGTGTGACCAGTGTTAGCTTCCGATACACCACTGCAGGTTCAGTGTATTCCTTGGACCTTCACATTGACGATGAAACACGGAAATCGCATCGGAATTAAATACAAAAGGCACAATGCCACCATAAGTACAAGAATAGAGACACTTCTTACAGTCGGTAGTTAGAGCGTTCCTTGTGAGACCAGTATTAGTTTCCGATACACCACTGCAGGTCAATGTATTCCTTGGACATACACATTGACGATGAAAGACTGAAATTACATCGGAATTAAATACAAAACGAACAATTCCGCCATAAGTGCAAGAAGAGTGAGACTTTTTAGAGTCTGTGCTTTAATCCTTTCCTGTGAGACCAGTATTAGTTTCCGATACACCAATGCAGGTGCAATGTATTCCTTGGACCTTCACATTGACGATGAAACACAGAAATCGCATCGGAATTAAATACAAAATGCTCAATGCCGCTTTCAGTACAAGAATACAGACTCTTATTACAGTCGGTGCTTTCAGCATTCTGTGTGAGACCAGATTTAGTTTCCGATACACCACTGCAGGTGCTAAGTATTCCTTGGACCTTCACATTGACGATGAAACATAGAAATCGCATCGGAATTAAATACATAATGCTAAATGCCGCCTTCAGTACAAAAATAGAGACTCTTGTTACAATCGGTGCTTTGAGCATTCCCTGTGAGACCAGTATTAGTTTCCGATACACCACTGCAAGTTCAATGTATTCCTTGGTCCTTCACATTGACGATGAAATACAGAAATTGCATCGAAATTAAATACAAAAGGCACAATGTCGCCTCACGTACAAGAATAGTGACTCTTCGTACAGTCGGTGCCTTGAGCATTCCCTGTGAGACCAGTATTAGTTTCCGATACACCACTGCGGCTTCAATGTATTGACTGGACATACACATTGACGATGAAACACTGAATTTACATCGGAATTAAATACAAAAGGCACAATGCCGCCCTAAGTACAAGAATAGAGACTCTTCTTACAGTCGGTGCTTTGAGCATTCCCTGTGAGACCAGTATTAGATTCCAATACACCACTGCAGGTTCTATGTATTCCTTGGACATACACATTGCCGATGAAAAACAGGAATTATATCGGTATTAAATACAAGAGGCACAATGCCGCCTTAAGTGCAAGAATAGGGACTCTTCTTACAGTCGGTGCTTTGAGCATTCCCTGTGAGACCAGTATTAGTTTCCGATAGCCCACTGCAGGTTCAATGTATTCCTAGGACCTTCACATTGACGAAGAAACACAGAAATGGCATCTGAATTAAATACAAAAGGCATAATGCCGCCATACGTACAAGAATACAGACTCTTCTTACAGTCGGTGCCTTGCGCATTCCCTGTGGGACCAGTATTAGTTTCCGATACACCACTGCAGGTTTAACGTATTCCTTGGACCTGCACATTGACGATGAAACACAGAAATCGCATCGGAATTAGATACAAAAGGCACAAAGCCGCCTCAAGTACAAGATTAGAAACTTTTCTTACAGTCGGTGCTTTGAGCATTCCCTGTGTGACCAGTATTAGTTTAAGATACACCACTGCAGGTTCAGTGTATTCCTTGGACCTTCACATTGACGATGAAACACAGAAATCGCATCTGAATTAAATACAAAAGGCACAATGCCAACATAAGTACAAGAATAGAGACACTTCTTACCGTCGGTGGTATGAGCATTCCCTGTGAGACCAGTATTAGTTTCCGATACACCACTGCAGGTTCAATGTATTCCTTGGACATACACATTGACGATGAAAAACTGAAATTACATCGGAATTAAATACAAAACGAACAATTCCGCCATAAGTGCAAGAAGAGTGAGACTTCTTAGAGTCTGTGCTTTAATCCTTTCCTGTGAGACCAGTATTAATTTCCGATACACCACTGCCGGTGCAATGTATTCCTTGGACCTTCACATTGACGATGAAACACAGAAATCGCATCGGAATTAAATACAAAATGCTCAATGCCGCTTTCAGTACAAGAATTGAGACTCTCCTTACAGTCGGTGATTTCAGCATTCCGTGTGAGACCAGAATTAGTTTCCGATACACCACTGCAGGGGCAATGTATTCCTTGGACCTTCACATTGACGATGAAACATAGAAATCGCATCGGAATTAAATACATAATGCTAAATGCCGCCTTCAGTACAAGAATAGAGACTCTTCTTACAATCGGTGCTTTGAGCATTCCCTGTGAGACCAGTATTAGTTTCCGATACACCACTGCAGGTTCAATGTATTCGATCGACCTTCACATTGACGATGAAACACAGAAATCGCATCTGAATTAAATACAAAAGGCACAATGCCACCTTAAGTACAAGTACAGAAACTCTTCTTACAGTCGGTATTTTGAGTATTCCCTGTGAGACCATTATTAGTTTCCGATACACCACTGCAGGTTCAATGTAATCCTTTGTCATACACATTGACGATGAAACACTGAAATTACATCGGAATTAAATACAAAAGACTCAATGCCGCCTTAAGTACAAGAAGAATGAGACTTCTTAGAGTCTGTGCTTTTATCCTTACCTGGGAGACCAGTATTAGTTTCCGATACACCACTGCAGGTTCAATGTGTTCCATGGCCCTTTATATTGACGATGAAATACAGAAATTGAATCGGAATTAAATACAAAATGCACAACGCCTCCTTAAGTACAAGAATATAGACTTTTCTTACAGTCGGTGATTTGAGCATTCTCTGTGAGACCAGTATTAGTTTCTGATACACCACTGCAGGTTCAATGTATTCCTTGGACATACACATTGACGATGAATCACTGAAATTACATCGGAATTAAATACAAAAGACTCAATGCCGCCTTAAGTACAAGAAGAGTGAGACTTCTTAGAGTCTGTGTTTTTACCCTTTCCTGTGAGACCAGTATTAGTTTCCGATACACCACTGCAAGCTCAATGTATTCCTTGGTCCTTCACAATGACGATGAAATACAGAAATCGAATCGGAAATAATTACAAAAGGCACAATGCCGCCTTAGGTACAAGAATATAGACTCTTCTTACACTCGGTGCTTTGAGCATTCCCTGTGAGACCAGTATTAGTTTCCGATAGACCACTGCAGGTTCAATGTATTCCTAGGACCTTCACATTGACGAAGAAACACAGAAATCGCATCGGAATTGAATACAAAAGGCATAATGCCGCCTTACATACAAGAATACAGACTCTTCTTACAGTCGGTGCCTTGCGCATTCCCTGTGAGACCAGTATTAGTTTCCGATACACCACTGCAGGTTTAATGTATTCCTTGGACTTTCACATTGACGATGAAACACAGAAATCGCATCTGAATTAGATACAAAAGGCACAAAGCCGCCTCAAGTACAAGATTAGAAACTTTTCTTACAGTCGGTGCTTTGAGCATTCCCTGTGTGACCAGTATTAGTTTCCGATACACCACTGCAGGTTCAGTGTATTCCTTGGACCTTCACATTGACGATGAAACAAAGAAATCGCATCGGAATTAAATACAAAAGGGACAATGCCACCATAAGTACAAGAATAGAGACACTTCTTACCGTCGGTGCTTTGAGCATTCCCTGTGAGACCAGTATTAGATTCCGATACACCACTGCAGGTTCAATGTATTCCTTCGACATACACATTGACGATGAAACACTGAAATTACATCGGAATTAAATACAAAACTAACAATTCCGCCATAAGTGCAAGAATAGTGAGACTTCTTAGAGTCTGTGCTTTAATCCTTTCCTGTAAGACCAGTATTAGTTTCCGATACACCACTGCAGGTTCAATGTATTCCTTGGACCTTCACATTGACGATTAAAGACAGAAATCGCATCGGAATTAAATACAAAATGCTCAATGCCGCGTTCAGTATAAGAATAGAGACTCTTCTTACAATCGGTGCTTTGAGCATTCCCTGTGAGACCAGTATTAGTTTCCAATACACCACTGCAGGTTCAATGTATTCCTTCGACCTTCACATTGACGATGAAACACAGAAATCGCATCTGAATTAAATACAAAATGCACAATGCCGCCTTAAGTACAAGTATAGGAACTCTTCTTACAGTCGGTGCTTTGAGCATTCCCTGTGAGACCAGTATTAGTTTACGATACACCACTGCAGGTTCAATGTATTCCTTGGACATACACATTGACGATGAAACACTGACATTACATCGGAATTAAATACAAAAGACTCAATGCCGCCTTAAGTACAAGAAGAGTGAGACTTCTTAGAGTCTGTGTTTTTACCCTTTCCTGTGAGACCAGTATTAGTTTCCGATACACCACTGCAAGTTCAATGTGTTCCTTGGTATTTCACATTGACGATGAAATACAGAAATCGAATCGGAATTAAATACAAAAGGCACAATGCCGCCTTAGGTACAAGAATATAGACTCTTCTTACAGTCGGTGCTTTGAGCATTGACTGTGAGACCAGTATTAGTTTCCGATACACCACTGCAGGTTCAATGTATTCCTTGGACATACACATTGCCGATGATAAACAGAAATTATATCGGAATTAAATACAAGAGGCACAATGCCGCCTTAAGTGCAAGAATAGAGACTCTTCTTAAAGTCGGTGCTTTGAGCATTCCCTGTGAGACCAGTATTAGTTTCCGATAGACCACTGCAGGTTCAATGTATTCCTAGGACCTTCACATTGACGAAGGAACACAGAAATCGTATCGGAATTAAATACAAAAGGCATAATGCCGCCTTAAGTACAAGAATACATACTCTTCTTACAGTCGGTGCCTTGCGCATTCCCTGTGAGACCAGTATTACTTTCCGATAAACAACTGCAGGTTTAATGTATTCCTTGGACTTTCACATTGACGATGAAACACAGAAATGACATCGGAATTAAATACAAAAGGCACAAATCCGCCTCAAGTACAAGATTTGAAACTTTTCTTACAGTCGGTGCTTTGAGCATTCCCTGTGAGACCAGTATTAGTTTCCGATACACCACTGCAGGTCAATGTATTCCTTGGACATACACATTGACGATGAAAGACTGAAATTACATCGGAATTAAATACAAAACGAACAATTCCGCCATAAGTGCAAGAAGAGTGAGACTTTTTAGAGTCTGTGCTTTAATCCTTTCCTGTGAGACCAGTATTAGTTTCCGATACACCACTGCAGGTGCAATGTATTCCTTGGACCTTCACATTGACGATGAAGCACAGAAATCGCATCGGAATTAAATACAAAATGCTCAATGACGCTTTCAGTACAAGAATACAGACTCTTATTACAGTCGGTGCTTTCAGCATTCTGTGTGAGACCAGATTTAGTTTCCGATACACCACTGCAGGTGCTATGTATTCCTTGGACCTTCACATTGACGATGAAACATAGAAATCGCATCGGAATTAAATACATAATGCTCAATGCCGCCTTCAGTACAAGAATAGAGACTCTTCTTACAGTCGGTGCTTTGAGCATTCCGTGTGAGACCAGAATTAGTTTCCGATACACCACTGCAGGTTCAATGTATTCCTTGGACATACACATTGACGATGAAACACCGAAATCGCATCGGAATTAAATACAAAAGGCACAATGCCGCCTTAAATACAAGAATAGAGACTCTGCTTACAGTCGGTATTTTGAGTATTCCCTGTGAGACCAGAATTAGTTTCCGATACACCACTGCAGGTTCAATGTATTCCTTGGACATACACATTGACGATGAATCACTGAAATTACATCGGAATTAAATACAAAAGACTCAATGCCGCCTTAAGTACAAGAAGAGTGAGACTTCATAGAGTCTGTGTTTTTACCCTTTCCTGTGAGACCAGTATTAGTTTCCGATACACCACTGCAAGCTCAATGTATTCCTTGGTCCTTCACAATGACGATGAAATACAGAAATCGAATCGGAAATAATTACAAAAGGCACAATGCCGCCTTAGGTAGAAGAATATAGACTCTTCTTACACTCGGTGCTTTGAGCATTCCCTGTGAGACCAGTATTAGTTTCCGATAGAACACTGCAGGTTCAATGTATTCCTAGGACCTTCACATTGACGAAGAAACACAGAAATCGCATCGGAATTAAATACAAAAGGCATAATGCCGCCTTACATACAAGAATACAGACTCTTCTTACAGTCGGTGCCTTGCGCATTCCCTGTGAGACCAGTATTAGTTTCCGATACACCACTGCAGGTTTAATGTATTCCTTGGACTTTCACATTGACGATGAAACACAGAAATCGCATCTGAATTAGATACAAAAGGCACAAAGCCGCCTCAAGTACAAGATTAGAAACTTTTCTTACAGTCGGTGCTTTGAGCATTCCCTGTGTGACCAGTATTAGTTTCCGATACACCACTGCAGGTTCAGTGTATTCCTTGGACCTTCACATTGACGATGAAACAAAGAAATCGCATCGGAATTAAATACAAAAGGGACAATGCCACCATAAGTACAAGAATAGAGACACTTCTTACCGTCGGTGCTTTGAGCATTCCCTGTGAGACCAGTATTAGATTCCGATACACCACTGCAGGTTCAATGTATTCCTTCGACATACACATTGACGATGAAACACTGAAATTACATCGGAATTAAATACAAAACTAACAATTCCGCCATAAGTGCAAGAATAGTGAGACTTCTTAGAGTCTGTGCTTTAATCCTTTCCTGTAAGACCAGTATTAGTTTCCGATACACCACTGCAGGTTCAATGTATTCCTTGGACCTTCACATTGACGATTAAAGACAGAAATCGCATCGGAATTAAATACAAAATGCTCAATGCCGCGTTCAGTATAAGAATAGAGACTCTTCTTACAATCGGTGCTTTGAGCATTCCCTGTGAGACCAGTATTAGTTTCCAATACACCACTGCAGGTTCAATGTATTCCTTCGACCTTCACATTGACGATGAAACACAGAAATCGCATCTGAATTAAATACAAAATGCACAATGCCGCCTTAAGTACAAGTATAGAAACTCTTCTTACAGTCGGTGCTTTGAGCATTCCCTGTGAGACCAGTATTAGTTTACGATACACCACTGCAGGTTCAATGTATTCCTTGGACATACACATTGACGATGAAACACTGAAATTACATCGGAATTAAATACAAAAGACTCAATGCCGCCTTAAGTACAAGAAGAGTGAGACATCTTAGAGTCTGTGTTTTTACCCTTTCCTGTGAGACCAGTATTAGTTTCCGATACACCACTGCAGGTTCAATGTATTCCTAGGACCTTCACATTGACGAAGGAACACAGAAATCGTATCGGAATTAAATACAAAAGGCATAATGCCGCCTTAAGTACAAGAATACATACTCTTCTTACAGTCGGTGCCTTGCGCATTCCCTGTGAGACCAGTATTACTTTCCGATAAACAACTGCAGGTTTAATGTATTCCTTGGACTTTCACATTGACGATGAAACACAGAAATGACATCGGAATTAAATACAAAAGGCACAAATCCGCCTCAAGTACAAGATTTGAAACTTTTCTTACAGTCGGTGCTTTGAGCATTCCCTGTGAGACCAGTATTAGTTTCCGATACACCACTGCAGGTCAATGTATTCCATGGACATACACATTGACGATGAAACACTGAAATTACATCGGAATTAAATACAAAACGAACAATTCTGCCATAAGTGCAAGAAGAGTGAGACTTTTTAGAGTCTGTGCTTTAATCCTTTCCTGTGAGACCAGTATTAGTTTCCGATACACCACTGCAGGTGCAATGTATTCCTTGGACCTTCACATTGACGATGAAGAACAGAAATCGCATCGGAATTAAATACAAAATGCTCAATGCCGCTTTCAGTACAAGAATACAGACTCTTATTACAGTCGGTGCTTTCAGCATTCTGTGTGAGACCAGATTTAGTTTCCGATACACCACTGCAGGTGCTATGTATTCCTTGGACCTTCACATTGACGATGAAACATAGAAATCGCATCGGAATTAAATACATAATGCTAAATGCCGCCTTCAGTACAAAAATAGAGACTCTTGTTACAATCGGTGCTTTGAGCATTCCCTGTGAGACCAGTATTAGTTTCCGATACACCACTGCAAGTTCAATGTATTCCTTGGTCCTTCACATTGACGATGAAATACAGAAATTGCATCGAAATTAAATACAAAAGGCACAATGTCGCCTCACGTACAAGAATAGTGACTCTTCGTACAGTCGGTGCCTTGAGCATTCCCTGTGAGACCAGTATTAGTTTCCGATACACCACTGCGGCTTCAATGTATTGACTGGACATACACATTGACGATGAAACACTGAATTTACATCGGAATTAAATACAAAAGGCACAATGCCGCCCTAAGTACAAGAATAGAGACTCTTCTTACAGTCGGTGCTTTGAGCATTCCCTGTGAGACCAGTATTAGATTCCAATACTCCACTGCAGGTTCTATGTATTCCTTGGACATACACATTGCCGATGAAAAACAGGAATTATATCGGTATTAAATACAAGAGGCACAATGCCGCCTTAAGTGCAAGAATAGAGACTCTTCTTACAGTCGGTGCTTTGAGCATTCCCTGTGAGACCAGTATTAGTTTCCGATAGCCCACTGCAGGTTCAATGTATTCCTAGGACCTTCACATTGACGAAGAAACACAGAAATGGCATCTGAATTAAATACAAAAGGCATAATGCCGCCATACGTACAAGAATACAGACTCTTCTTACAGTCGGTGCCTTGCGCATTCCCTGTGAGACCAGTATTAGTTTCCGATACACCACTGCAGGTTTAACGTATTCCCTGGACCTGCACATTGACGATGAAACACAGAAAGCGCATCGGAATTAAATACAAAAGGCACAAAGCCGCCTCAAGTACAAGATTAGAAACTTTTCTTACAGTCGGTGCTTTGAGCATTCCCTGTGTGACCAGTATTAGTTTCCGATACACCACTGCAGGTTCAGTGTATTCCTTGGACCTTCACATTGACGATGAAACACAGAAATCGCATCGGAATTAAATACAAAAGGCACAATGCCAACATATGTACAAGAATAGAGACACTTCTTACCGTCGGTGGTATGAGCATTCCCTGTGAGACCAGTATTAGTTTCCGATACACCACTGCAGGTTCAATGTATTCCTTGGACATACACATTGACGATGAAACACTGAAATTACATCGGAATTAAATACAAAACGAACAATTCCGCCATAAGTGCAAGAAGAGTGAGACTTCTTAGAGTCTGTGCTTTAATCCTTTCCTGTGAGACCAGTATTAGTTTCCGATACACCACTGCCGGTGCAATGTATTCCTTGGACCTTCACATTGACGATGAAACACAGAAATCGCATCGGAATTAAATACAAAATGCTCAATGCCGCTTTCAGTACAAGAATAGAGACTCTTCTTACAGTCGGTGATTTCAGCATTCCGTGTGAGACCAGAATTAGTTTCCGATACACCACTGGAGGGGCAATGTATTCCTTGGACCTTCACATTGACGATGGAACATAGAAATCGCATCGGAATTAAATACATAATGCTAAATGCCGCCTTCAGTACAAGAATAGAGACTCTTCTTACAATCGGTGCTTTGAGCATTCCCTGTGAGACCAGTATTAGTTTCCGATACACCACTGCAGGTTCAATGTATTCGATCGACCTTCACATTGACGATGAAACACAGAAATCGCATCTGAATTAAATACAAAAGGCACAATGCCACCTTAAGTACAAGTATAGAAACTCTTCTTACAGTCGATGCTTTGAGCATTCCCTGTGAGACCAGTGTTAGTTTCCGATACACCACTGCAGGTTCAATGTATTCCTAGGACCATCACATTGACGAAGAAACATAGAAATCGCATCGGAATTAAATAGAAAAGGCAAAATGCCGCCTTAAGTACAACAATACAGACTCTTCTTACAGTCGGTGCTTTGCGCATTGACTGTGAGACCAGTATTAGTTTCCGATACACCACTGCAGGTTCAATGTATTCCTTGGACCTTCACATTGACGATGAAAAACAGAAATCGCATCAGAATTAAATACAAAAGGCACAATGCCGCCTTATATACAAGAATAGAGACTCTTCTTACAGTCGGTATTTTGAGTATTCCCTGTGAGACCATTATTAGTTTCCGATACACCACTGCAGGTTCAATGTAATCCTTTGTCATACACATTGACGATGAAACACTGAAATTACATCGGAATTAAATACAAACGACTCAATGCCGCCTTAAGTACAAGAAGAGTGAGACTTCTTAGAGTCTGTGATTTTAGCCTTTCCTGTGAGACCAGTATTAGTTTCCGATACACCACTGCAAGTTCAATGTATTCCTTGGTCCTTCACATTGACGATGAAATACATAAATGGAATCGGAATTAAATACAAGAGGCACAATGCCGCCTTAGGTACAAGAATATAGACTCTTCTTACAGTCGGTGCTTTGAGCATTGCCTGTGAGACCAGTATTAGTTTCCGATACACCACTGCAGGTTCAATGTATTCCTTGGATCTTCACATTGGCGATGAAACACAGAAATTGCATCGGAATTAAATACAAAAGGCACAATGTCACCTCAAGTACAAGATAGTCACTCTTCGTACAGTCGGTGCCTTGAGCATTCCCTGTGAGACCAGTATTAGTTTCCGATACACCACTGCAGGTTCAATGTGTTGACTGGACATACACATTGACGATGAAACGATGAATTTACATCGGAATTAAATAGAAAAGGCACAATGCCGCCTTAAGTACAAGAATAGAGACTCTTCTTACAGTCGGTGCTTTGAGCATTCCCTGTGATACCAGTATTGGCTTCCAATACTCCACTGCAGGTTCAATGTATTCCTTGGACATACACATTGCCGATGAAAAACAGAAATTATATCGGAATTAAATACAAGAGGCACAATGCCGCCTTAAGTGCAAGAATACAGACTCTTCTTACAGTCGGTGCTTTGAGCATTCCCTGTGAGACCAGTATTAGTTTCCGATAGCCCACTGCAGGTTCAATGTATTCCTAGGACCTTCACATTGACGAAGAAACACAGAAATGGCATCTGAATTAAATACAAAAGGCATAATGCCGCCATACGTACAAGAATACAGACTCTTCTTACAGTCGGTGCCTTGCGCATTCCCTGTGAGACCAGTATTAGTTTCCGATACACCACTGCAGGTTTAACGTATTCCCTGGACCTGCACATTGACGATGAAACACAGAAATCGCATCGGAATTAAATACAAACGGCACAAAGCCGCCTCAAGTACAAGATTAGAAACTTTTCTTACAGTCGGTGCTTTGAGCATTCCCTGTGTGACCAGTATTAGTTTCCGATACACCACTGCAGGTTCAGTGTATTCCTTGGTCCTTCACATTGACGATGAAATACATAAATGGAATCGGAATTAAATACAAGAGGCACAATGCCGCCTTAGGTACAAGAATATAGACTCTTCTTACAGTCGGTGCTTTGAGCATTGCCTGTGAGACCAGTATTAGTTTCCGATACACCACTGCAGGTTCAATGTATTCCTTGGATCTTCACATTGGCGATGAAACACAGAAATTGCATCGGAATTAAATACAAAAGGCACAATGTCACCTCAAGTACAAGATAGTCACTCTTCGTACAGTCGGTGCCTTGAGCATTCCCTGTGAGACCAGTATTAGTTTCCGATACACCACTGCAGGTTCAATGTGTTGACTGGACATACACATTGACGATGAAACGATGAATTGACATCGGAATTAAATAGAAAAGGCACAATGCCGCCTTAAGTACAAGAATAGAGACTCTTCTTACAGTCGGTGCTTTGAGCATTCCCTGTGATACCAGTATTGGCTTCCAATACTCCACTGCAGGTTCAATGTATTCCTTGGACATACACATTGCCGATGAAAAACAGAAATTATATCGGAATTAAATACAAGAGGCACAATGCCGCCTTAAGTGCAAGAATACAGACTCTTCTTACAGTCGGTGCTTTGAGCATTCCCTGTGAGACCAGTATTAGTTTCCGATAGCCCACTGCAGGTTCAATGTATTCCTAGGACCTTCACATTGACGAAGAAACACAGAAATGGCATCTGAATTAAATACAAAAGGCATAATGCCGCCATACGTACAAGAATACAGACTCTTCTTACAGTCGGTGCCTTGCGCATTCCCTGTGAGACCAGTATTAGTTTCCGATACACCACTGCAGGTTTAACGTATTCCCTGGACCTGCACATTGACGATGAAACACAGAAATCGCATCGGAATTAAATACAAAAGGCACAATGCCGCCTCAAGTACAAGATTAGAAACTTTTCTTACAGTCGGTGCTTTGAGCATTCCCTGTGTGACCAGTATTAGTTTCCGATACACCACTGCAGGTTCAGTGTATTCCTTGGACCTTCACATTGACGATGAAACACAGAAATCGCATCGGAATTAAATACAAAAGGCACAATGCCAACATATGTACAAGAATAGAGACACTTCTTACCGTCGGTGGTATGAGCATTCCCTGTGAGACCAGTATTAGTTTCCGATACACCACTGCAGGTTCAATGTATTCCTTGGACATACACATTGACGATGAAACACTGAAATTACATCGGAATTAAATACAAAACGAACAATTCCGCCATAAGTGCAAGAAGAGTGAGACTTCTTAGAGTCTGTGCTTTAATCCTTTCCTGTGAGACCAGTATTAGTTTCCGATACACCACTGCCGGTGCAATGTATTCCTTGGACCTTCACATTGACGATGAAACACAGAAATCGCATCGGAATTAAATACAAAATGCTCAATGCCGCTTTCAGTACAAGAATAGAGACTCTTCTTACAGTCGGTGATTTCAGCATTCCGTGTGAGACCAGAATTAGTTTCCGATACACCTCTGGAGGGGCAATGTATTCCTTGGACCTTCACATTGACGATGAAACATAGAAATCGCATCGGAATTAAATACATAATGCTAAATGCCGCCTTCAGTACAAGAATAGAGACTCTTCTTACAATCGGTGCTTTGAGCATTCCCTGTGAGACCAGTATTAGTTTCCGATACACCACTGCAGGTTCAATGTATTCGATCGACCTTCACATTGACGATGAAACACAGAAATCGCATCTGAATTAAATACAAAAGGCACAATGCCACCTTAAGTACAAGTATAGAAACTCTTCTTACAGTCGATGCTTTGAGCATTCCCTGTGAGACCAGTGTTAGTTTCCGATACACCACTGCAGGTTCAATGTATTCCTAGGACCATCACATTGACGAAGAAACATAGAAATCGCATCGGAATTAAATAGAAAAGGCAAAATGCCGCCTTAAGTACAACAATACAGACTCTTCTTACAGTCGGTGCTTTGCGCATTGACTGTGAGACCAGTATTAGTTTCCGATACACCACTGCAGGTTCAATGTATTCCTTGGACCTTCACATTGACGATGAAAAACAGAAATCGCATCAGAATTAAATACAAAAGGCACAATGCCGCCTTATATACAAGAATAGAGACTCTTCTTACAGTCGGTATTTTGAGTATTCCCTGTGAGACCATTATTAGTTTCCGATACACCACTGCAGGTTCAATGTAATCCTTTGTCATACACATTGACGATGAAACACTGAAATTACATCGGAATTAAATACAAACGACTCAATGCCGCCTTAAGTACAAGAAGAGTGAGACTTCTTAGAGTCTGTGATTTTAGCCTTTCCTGTGAGACCAGTATTAGTTTCCGATACACCACTGCAAGTTCAATGTATTCCTTGGTCCTTCACATTGACGATGAAATACATAAATGGAATCGGAATTAAATACAAGAGGCACAATGCCGCCTTAGGTACAAGAATATAGACTCTTCTTACAGTCGGTGCTTTGAGCATTGCCTGTGAGACCAGTATTAGTTTCCGATACACCACTGCAGGTTCAATGTATTCCTTGGACCTTCACATTGACGATGAAACACAGAAATCGCATCGGAATTAAATACAAAAGGCACAATGCCACCATAAGTACAAGAATAGAGACACTTCTTACCGTCGGTGCTGTGAGCATTCCCTGTGAGACCAGTATTAGTTTCTGATACACCACTGCAGGTTCAATGTATTCTTTGGACATACACATTGACGATGAAACACTGAAATTACATCGGAATGAAATACAAAACGAACGTTTCCGCCATAAGTGCAAGAAGAGTGAGACTTCTTAGAGTCTGTGCTTTAATCCTTTCCTGTGAGACCAGTATTAGTTTCCGATACACCACTGCAGGTGCAATGTATTCCTTGGACCTTCACATTTACGATGAAACATAGAAATCGCATCGGAATTAAATACATAATGCTAAATGCCGCCTTCAGTACAAGAATAGAGACTCTACTTTCAATCGGTGCTTTGAGCATTCCCTGTGAGACCAGTATTAGTTTCCGATACACCACTGCAGGTTCAATGTACTCCTTGGACCTTCACATTGGCGATGAAAAACAGAAATCGCATCAGAATTAAATACAAAAGGCACAAAGCCGCCTTAAGTACAAGATTAGAAACTTTTCTTACAGTGGGTGCTTTGAGCACTCCCTGTGAGACCAGTATTAGTTTCCGATACACCACTGCAGGTTCAGTGTATTCCTCGGACCTTCACATTGACGATGAAACACAGAACCCGCATCGAAATTAAATACAAAATGCACAATGCCACCATAAGTACAAGAATAGAGACTCTTCTTACAGTCGGTGCTTTGAGCATACCATGTGAGACCAGTATTAGTTTCCGATACACCACTGCAGGTTCAATTTATTCCGTAAACATACACATTGACGATGAAACACTGAAATTACATCGGAATTAAATACAAAAGACTCAATGCCGCCTTACGTACAAGAAGAATGAGACTTCTTAGAGTCTGTGCTTTTGTCCTTTCCTGGGAGACCAGTATTAGTTTCCGATACACCACTGCAGGTTCAGTGTGTTCCATGGCCCTTTATATTGACGATGAAATACAGAAATTGAATCGGAATTAAATACAAAGGGCACAATGCCGCCTTAAGTACAAGAATATAGACTTTTCTTACAGTCGGTATTTTGAGTATTCCCTGTGAGACCAGAATTAGTTTCCGATACACCACTGCAGGTTCAATGTATTCTTGGACATACACATTGACGATGAATCACTGAAATTACATCGGAATTAAATACAAAAGACTCAATGCCGCCTTAAGTACAAGAAGAGTGAGACTTCTTAGAGTCTGTGTTTTTACCCTTTCCTGTGAGACCAGTATTAGTTTCCGATACACCACTGCAAGCTCAATGTATTCCTTGGTCCTTCACAATGACGATGAAATACAGAAATCGAATCGGAAATAATTACAAAAGGCACAATGCCGCCTTAGGTACAAGAATATAGACTCTTCTTACACTCGGTGCTTTGAGCATTCCCTGTGTGACCAATATTAGTTTCCGATAGACCACTGCAGGTTCAATGTATTCCTAGGACCTTCACATTGACGAAGAAACACAGAAATCGCATCGGAATTAAATACAAAAGGCATAATGCCGCCTTACATACAAGAATACAGACTCTTCTTACAGTCGGTGCCTTGCGCATTCCCTGTGAGACCAGTATTAGTTTCCGATACACCACTGCAGGTTTAATGTATTCCTTGGACTTTCACATTGACGATGAAACACAGAAATCGCATCTGAATTAGATACAAAAGGCACAAAGCCGCCTCAAGTACAAGATTAGAAACTTTTCTTACAGTCGGTGCTTTGAACATTCCTTGTGTGACCAGTATTAGTTTCCGATACACCACTGCAGGTTCAGTGTATTCCTTGGACCTTCACATTGACGATGAAACAAAGAAATCGCATCGGAATTAAATACAAAAGGGACAATGCCACCATAAGTACAAGAATAGAGACACTTCTTACCGTCGGTGCTTTGAGCATTCCCTGTGAGACCAGTATTAGATTCCGATACACCACTGCAGGTTCATTGTATTCCTTCGACATACACATTGACGATGAAACACTGAAATTACATCGGAATTAAATACAAAACTAACAATTCCGCAATAAGTGCAAGAATAGTGAGACTTCTTAGAGTCTGTGCTTTAATCCTTTCCTGTAAGACCAGTATTAGTTTCCGATACACCACTGCAGGTTCAATGTATTCCTTGGACCTTCACATTGAAGATTAAAGACAGAAATCGCTTCGGAATTAAATACAAAATGCTCAATGAAGCGTTCAGTATAAGAATAGAGACTCTTCTTACAATCGGTGCTTTGAGCATTCCCTGTGAGACCAGTATTAGTTTCCAATACACCACTGCAGGTTCAGTGTATTCCTTGGACCTTCACATTGACGATGAAACAAAGAAATCGCATCGGAATTAAATACAAAAGGGACAATGCCACCATAAGTACAAGAATAGAGACACTTCTTACCGTCGGTGCTTTGAGCATTCCCTGTGAGACCAGTATTAGTTTCCGATACACCACTGCAGGTTCAATGTATTCCTTGGACATACACTTTGACGATGAAACACTGAAATTACATCGGAATTAAATACAAAAGACTCAATGCCGCCTCAAGTACAAGAAGAGTGAGATTTCTTAGAGTCTGTGTTTTTACCCTTTCCTGTGAGACCAGTATTAGTTTCCGATACACCACTGCAAGTTCAATGTATTTCTTGGTCCTTCACATTGACGATGCAATACAGAAATCGAATCGGAATTAGATACAAAAGGCACAATGCCGCCTTAGGTACAAGAATATAGACTCTTCTTACAGTCGGTGCTTTGAGCATTCCCTGTGAGACCAGTATTAGTTTCCGATACACCACTGCATGTTCAATGTATTCCTTGGATCTTCACATTGACGATTAAACACAGAAATTGCATCGGAATTAAATGCAAAAGGCACAATGTCGCCTCAAGTACAAGAATAGTGACTCTTCGTACAGTCGGGGCCCTGAGCATTCCCTGTGGGACCAGCATTAGTTTCCGATACACCACTGCAGGTTCAATGTATTGACTGGACATACACATTGACAATGAAACACTGAATTTACATCAAAATTAAATACAAAAGGCACAATGCCGCCTTAAGTACAAGAATAGAGACTCTTCTTACAGTCGGTGCTTTGAGCATTCCCTGTGAGACCAGTATTGGTTTCCAATACACCACTGCAGGTTCAATGTATTCCTTGGACATACACATTGCCGATGAAAAACAGAAATTATATCGGAATTAAATACAAGAGGCACAATGCCGCCGTAAGTGCAAGAATAGAGACTCTTCTTACAGTCGGTGCTTTGAGCATTCCCTGTGAGACCAGTATTAGTTTCCGATAGACCACTGCAGGTTCAATGTATTCCTTGGACCTTCACATTGACGATGAAACATATAAATCGCATCGGAATTAAATACATAATGCTAAATGCAGCCTTCAGTACAAGAATAGAGACTCTTCTTACAATCGGTGCTTTGAGCATTCCCTGTGAGACCAGTATCAGTTTCCGATACACCACTGCATGTTCAATGTATTCCTAGGACCTTCACATTGACGAAGAAACACAGAAATCGCATCGGAATTAAATACAAAAGGCATAATGCCGCCTTAAGTACAAGAATACAGACTCTTTTTACAGTCGGTGCCTTGCGCATTCCCTGTGAGACCAGTATTAGTTTCCGATGCACCAATGTAGGTTTAATGTATTCCTTGGACCTTCACATTGACGATGGAAACAGAAATCGCATCGGAATTAGATACAAAAGGCACAAAGCCGGCTCAAGTACAAGATTATAAACTTTTCATACAGTCGGTGCTTTGAGCATTCCCTGTGTGACCAGTAGTGGTATCCGATACACCACTGCAGGTTCAGTGTATTCCTTGGACCTTCACATTGACGATGAAACACAGAAATCGCATCGGAATTAAATACAAAAGGCACACTGCCACTATAAGTACAAGAATAGAGACACTTCTTAACGTCGGTGCTTTGAGCATTCCCTGTGAGACCAGTATTAGTTTCCGATACACCACTGCAGGTGCAATGTATTCCTTGGACCTTCACATTGACGATGAAACATAGAAATCGCATCGGAATTAAATACATAACGCTAAATGCCGCCTTCAGTACAAGAATAGAGACCCTTCTTACAATCGGTGCTTTGAGCATTCCCTGTGAGACCAGTATTAGTTTCCGATACACCACTGCAGGTTCAATGTATTCCTTGGACCTTCACATTGACGATGAAAAACAGAAATCGCATCTGAATTAAATAGAAAAGGCACAAAGCCGCCTTAAGTACAAGATAAGAAACTTTTCTTACAGTGGGTGCTTTGAGCATTCCCTGTGAATCCAGTATTAGCTCCGATACACCACTGCAGGTTCAGTGTATTCCTCGGACCTTCACATTGACGATGAAACACAGAAATCGCATCGAAATTATATACAAAATGCCCAATGCCACCATAAGTACAAGAATAGAGACTCTTCTTACAGTCGGTGCTTTGAGCATACCCTGTGAGAACAGGATTAGTTTCCGATACACCACTGCGGGTTCAATGTATTCCTTAAACATACACATTGACTATGAAACACTGAAATTACATCGGAATTAAATACAAAAGACTCAATGCCGCCTTAAGTACAAGAAGAATGAGACTTCTTAGAGCCTGTGCTTTTATCCTTTCCTGGGAGACCAGTATTAGTTTCCGATACACCACTGCAGGTTCAATGTATTCCTTGGACATACACATTGCCGATGAAAAACATAAATTATATCCGAATTAAATACAAGAGGCACATTGCCGCCTTAAGTGCAACAATAGAGACACTTCTTACAGTCGGTGCTTTGAACATTCCCTGTGAGACCAGTATTAGTTTCCGATAGACCACTTCAGGTTCAATGTATTCCTAGGACCTTCACATTGACGAAGAAACACAGAAATCGCATCGGAATTAAATACAAAAGGCATAATGCCGCCTTAAGTACAAGAACACAGACTCTTCTTACAGTCGGTGCCTTGCGCATTCCCTGTGAGACCAGTATTAGTTTCCGATAGACCACTGCAACTTTAATGTATTCCTTGGACCTTCACATTGACGATGTAACACAGAAATCGCATCGGAATTAGATACAAAAGGCACAAAGCCGGCTCAAGTACAAGATAATAAACTTTTCATACAGTCGGTGCTTTGAGCATTCCCTGTGTGACCAGTAGTGGTTTCCGATACACCACTGCAGGTTCAGTGTATTCCTTGGACCTTCACATTGACGATGAAACACAGAAATCTCATCTGAATTAAATACAAAAGGCACACTGCCACTATAAGTACAAGAATAGAGACACTTCTTACCGTCGGTGCTTTGAGCATTCCCTGTGAGACCAGTATTTGTTTCCGATACACCACTGCAGGTTCAATGTATTCCTTGGACATACACATTGACGATGAAACACTGAAATTACATCGGAATTAAATATAAAACGAACAATTCCGCCATAAGTGCAAGAAGAGTGAGACTTCTTAGAGTCTGTGCTTTAATCCTTTCCTGTGAGACCAGTATTAGTTTCCGATACAGCACTGCAGGTGCAATGTATACCTTGGACCTTCACATTGACGATGAAACACAGAAATCGCATCGGAATTAAATACAAAATGCTCAATGCCGCTTTCAGTACAAGAATAGAGACTCTTCTTACAGTCGGTGCTTTCAGCATTCCGTGTGAGACCAGAATTAGTTTCCGATACACCACTGCAGGTGCAATGTATTCCTTTGACCTTCACATTGACGATGAAACATAGAAATCGCATCGGAATTAAATACATAATGCTAAATGCCGCCATCAGTACAAGAATAGAGACTCTTCTTACAATCGGTGCTTTGAGCATTCCCTGTGAGACCAGTATAGTTTCCGATACACCACTGCAGGTTCAATGTATTCCTTCGACCTTCACATTGACTATGAAACACAGAAATCGCATCTGAATTAAATACAAAAGGCACAATGCCGCCTTAAGTACAAGTATAGAAACTCTTCTTACAGTCAGTGCTTTGAGCATTCCCTGTGAGACCAGTATTAGTTTCCGATACACCACTGCAGGTTCAATGTATTCCTAGGACCTTCACATTGACGAAGAAACATAGAAATCGCATCGGAATTAAATAGAAAAGGCAAAATGCCGCCTTAAGTACAACAATACAGACTTTTCTTACAGTCGGTGCTTTGCGCATTGACTGTGAGATCAGTGTTAGTTTCCGATACACCACTGCAGGTTCAATGTATTCCTAGGCCCTTCATATTGACGATGAAATACTGAAATCGAATCCGAATTAAATACAAAAGGCACAATGCTACCTTAAGTACAAGAATATAGACTTTTCTTACAGTCGGTGATTTCAGCATTCCCTGTGAGACCAGTATTAGTTTCAGAAACACCACTGCAGGTTCAATGTATTGGCTGGACATACACATTGACGATGAAACAGAGAATTTACATCGTAATTAAATACAAAAGGCGCAATGCCGCCTTAAGTACAAGAATAGAGACTCTTCTTGCAGTCGGTGCTTTGAGCATTCCCTGTAAGACCAGTATTAGTTTCCAATACACCACTGCAGGTTCAATGTATTCCTTGGACATACACATTGCTGATGAAAAACAGAAATTATATCGGAATTAAATACAAGAGGCACAATGCCGCCTTAAGTGCAAGAATAGAGACTCTTCTTACAGTCGGTGCTTTGAGCATTCCCTGTGAGACCAGTATCAGTTTCCGATAGACCACTGCAGGTTCAATGTATTCCTTGGACATACACATTGCCGATGAAAAACAGAAATTATATCAGAATTAAATACAAGAGGCACATTGCCGCCTTAAGTGCAAGAATAGAGACACTTCTTACAGTCGGTGCTTTGAGCATTCCCTGTGAGACCAGTGTTAGTTTCCGATAGACCACTGCAGGTTCAATGTATTCCTAGGACCTTCATATTGACAAAGAAACACAGAAATCGCATCGGAATTAAATACAAAAGGCATAATGCCGCCTTAAGTACAAGAATACAGACTCTTCTTACAGTCGGTGCCTTGCGCATTCCCTGTGAGACCAGTATTAGTTTCCGATACACCACTGCAACTTTAATGTATTCCTAGGACATACACATTGACGAAGAAACATAGAAATCGCATCGGAATTAAACAGAAAAGGCAAAATGCCGCCTTAAGTACAACAATACAGACTCTTCTTACAGTCGGTGCTTTGCGCATTGACTGTAAGACCAGTATTAGTTTCCGATACACCACTGCAGGTTCAATGTATTCCTTGGACCTTCACATAGACGATGAAACACTGAAATTACATCGGAATTAAATACAAAAGTTTCAATGCCGCCTTAAGTACAAGAATAGAGACTCTTCTTACAGTCGGTGCTTTGAGCATTCCCTGTGAGACCAGTATTGGTTTCCGATACACCACTGCAGGTTCAGTGTATTCCTTGGACCTTCACATTGACGATGAAACACAGAAATCGCATCGAAATTAAATACAAAATGCACAATGCCACCATAAGTACAAGAATAGGGACTCTTCTTACAGTCGGTGCTTTGAGCATACCCTGTGAGACCAGTATTAGTTTCCGATACACCACTGCAGGTTCAATGTATTCCTTAAACATACACATTGACGATGAAACACTGAAATTACATCGGAATTAAATACAAAAGACTCAACGCCGCCTTAAGTACAAGGAGAATGAGACTTCTTCGAGTCTGTGATTTTATCCTTTCCTGGGAGACCAGTATTAGTTTCCGATACACCACTGCAAGTTCAATGTATTCCTTGGTCCATCACATTGACGATGACATACAGAAGTCGAATCGGAATTAAATACAAAGGGCACAATGCCACCTTAAGTATAAGTATAGAAACTCTTCTTACAGTCGGTGCTTTGAGCATTCCCTGTGAGACCAGTATTAGTTTCCGATACACCACTGCAGGTTCAATGTATTCCTTAAACATACACATTGACGATGAAACACTGAAATTACATCGGAATTAAATACAAAAGACTCAATGCCGCCTTAAGTACAAGGAGAATGAGACTTCTTAGAGTCTGTGATTTTATCCTTTCCTGGGAGACCGGTATTAGTTTCCGATACACCACTGCAAGTTCAATGTATTCCTTGGTCCTTGACATTGACGATGAAATACAGAAGTCGAATCGGAATTAAATACAAAAGGCACAATGCCGCCTTAAGTACAAGTATAGAAACTCTTCTTACAGTCGGTGCTTTGAGCATTCCCTGTGAGACCAGTATTAGTTTCCGATACACCACTGCAGGTTCAGTGTATTCCTCGGACCTTCTCATTGACGATGAAACACAGAAATCGCATCGGAATTAAATACAAAAGGCACAATGCCACCATAAGTACAAGAATAGAGACTGTTCTTACAGTCGGTGCTTTGAGCATTCCCTGTGAGACCAGTATTAGTTTCCGATACACCACTGCAGGTTCAATGTATTCCTTGGACATACACATTGACGATGAAACACTGAAATTACATCGGAATTAAATACAAAAGACTCAATGCCGCCTTAAGTACAAGAAGACTGAGACTTCTTAGAGTCTGTGTTTTTATCCTTTACTGTGAGACCAGTATTAGTTTCCGATACACCACTGCAGGTTCAATGTATTCCTTGGCCCTTCATATTGACGATGAAATACAGAAATCGAATCGGAATTAAGTACAAAAGGCACAATGCTGCCTTAAGTACAAGAATATAGATTTTTCTTACAGTCGGTGATTTGAGCATTCCCTGTGAGACCAGTATTAGTTTCAGATACACCACTGCAGGTTCAATGTATTGATTGGACATACACATTGACGATGAAACAGTGAATTTACATCGGAACTAAACACAAAAGGCACAATGCTGCCTTAAGTACAAGAATAGAGACTCTTCTTACAGTCGGTGCTTTGAGCATTACCTGTAAGACCAGTATTAGTTTCCAATACACAACTGCAGGTTCAATGTATTCCTTGGACATACACATTGCCGATGAAAAACAGAAATTATATCGGAATTAAATACAAGAGGCACAATGCCGCCTTAAGTGCAAGAATAGAGACTCTTCTTACAGTCGGTGCTTTGAGCATTCACTGTGAGACCAGAATTAGTTTCCGATAGACCACTGCAGGTTCAATGTATTCCTTGGACATACACATTGCCGATGAAAAACAGATATTATATCGGAATTAAATAGAAGAGGCACATTGCCGCCTTAAGTGCAAGAATAGAGACACTTCTTACACTCGGTGTTTTGAGCATTCCCTGTGAGACCAGTATTAGTTTCCGATAGACCACTGCAGGTTCAATGTATTCCTATGACCTTCACATTGACGAAGAAACACAGAAATCGCATCGGAATTAAATACAAAAGGCATAATGCCGCCTTAAGTACAAGAATACAGACTCTTCTTACAGTCGGTTCCTTGCGCATTCCCTGTGAGACCAGTATTAGTTTCCGATACACCACTGCAACTTTAATGTATTCCTTGGACCTTCACATTGACGATGAAACACAGAAATCGCATCGGAATTAGATACAAAAGGCACAAAGCCGCCGCAAGTACAAGATTACAAACTTTTCTTACAGTCGGTGCTTTGAGCATTCCCTGTGTGACCAGTATTAGTTTCCGATACACCACTGCAGGTTCAGTGTATTCCTTGGGCCTTCACATTGACGATGAAACACAGAAATCGCATCGGAATTAAATACAAAAGGCACACTGCCACCGTAAGTACAAGAATAGAGACACTTCTTACCGTCGGTGCATTGAGCATTCCCTGTGAGACCAGTATTAGTTTCCGATACACCACTGCAGGTTCAATGTATTCCTTGGACATACACATTGACGATGAAACACTGAAATTACATCGGAATTACATACAAAACGAACAATTCCGCCATAAGTGCAAGAAGAGCGAGACTTCTTAGAGTCTGTGCTTTAATCCTTTCCTGTGAGACCAGTATTAGTTTCCGATACACCACTGCAGGTGCAATGTATACCTTGGACCTTCACATTGACGATGAAACACAGAATTCGCATCGGAATTAAATACAAAAGGCACAATGCCGCCTTAAGTAAAAGTATAGAAACTCTTCTCATAGTCGGTGCTTTGAGTATTCCCTGTGAGACTAGTATGAGGTTCCGATACACCACTGCAGGTTCAATGTATTCCTAGGACCTTCACATTGACGAAGAAACCTAGAAATCGCATCGGAATTAAATAGAAAAGGCAAAATGCCGCCTTAAGTACAACAATACAGACTCTTCTTACAGTCGGTGCTTTGCGCATTGAGTGTGAGAACAGTATTAGTTTCCGATACACCACTGCAGGTTCAATGTATTCCTTGGACCTTCACATTGTCGATGAAACACTGAAATTACATCGGAATTAAATACAAAAGACTCAATGATGCCTTAAGTACAAGAAGAGTGAGACTTCTTAGAGTCTGTGTTTTTACCCTTTCCTGTGAGACCAGTATTAGTTTCCGTTACACCACTGCAAGTTCAATGTATTCCTTGGTCCTTCACATTGACGATGAAATACAGAAATCGAATCGGAATTAAATACAAAAGGCACAATGTCGCCTCAAGTACAAGAATAGTGACTCTTCGTACAGTCGGTGCCTTGAGCATTCCCTGTGAGACCAGTATTAGTTTCCGATACACCACTGCAGGTTGAATGTATTGACTGGATATACACATTGACGATGAAACACTGAATTTACATCGGAATTAAATACAAAAGGCACAATGCCGCCATAAGTACAAGAATAGAGACTCTTCTTACAGTCGGTGCTTTAAGCATTCCCTGTGAGACCAGTATTGGTTTCCGATACACCACTGCAGGTTCAGTGTATTCCTTGGACCTTCACACTGACGATGAAACACAGAAATCGCGTCAGAATTAAATACAAAAGGCACAATGCCACCATAAGTACAAGAATAGGGACACATCTTACCGTCGGTGCTTTGAGCATTCCCTGTGAGACCAGTATTAGTTTCCGATACACCACTGCAGGTTCAATGTATTCCTTGAACATACAAATTGACGAAGAAACACTGAAATTACATCGGAATTAAATACAAATCGAACAATTCCGCAATAAGTGCAAGAATAGAGACTCTTCTTACAGTCTTTGCTTTGAGCATACCCTGTGAGACCAGTATTAGTTTCCGATACACCACTGCAGGTTCAATGTATTGACTGGACATACACATTGACGATGAAACACCGAATTTACATCGGAATTAAATACAAAAGGCACAATGCCGCCTTAAGTACAAGAATAGAGACTCTTCTTACCGTCGGTGCTTTGAGCATTCCCTGTGAGACCAGTATTGGTTTCCGATATACCACTGCAGGTTCAGTGTATTCCTTGGACCTTCACATTGACGATGAAAAACAGAAATCGCATCGAAATCAAATACAAAATGCACAATGCCACCATAAGTACAAGAATAGATACTCTTCTTACACTCGGTGCTTTGAGCATACCCTGTGAGACCAGTATTAGTTTCCGATACACCACTGCCGGTTCAATGTATTCCTTAAACATACACATTGACGATGAAAGTCTGAAATTACATCGGAATTAAATACAAAAGACTCAATGCCGCCTTAAGTACAAGGAGAATGAGACTTCTTCGAGTCTGTGATTTTATCCTTTCCTGGGAGACCAGTATTAGTTTGCGATACACCACTGCAAGTTCAATGTATTCCTTGGTCCTTCACATTGACGATGAAATACAGAAGTCGAATCGGAATTAAATACAAAAGGCACAATGAAGCCTTAAGTATAAGTATAGAAACTCTTCATACAGTCGGTGCTTTGAGCATTCCCTGTGAGACCAGTATTAGTTTCCGATACACCACTGCAGGTTCAATGTATTCCTTAAACATACACATTGACGATGAAACACTGAAATTACATCGGAATTAAATACAAAAGACTCAATGCCGCCTTAAGTACAAGGAGAATGAGTCTTCTTAGAGTCTGTGATTTTATCCTTTCCTGGGAGACCAGTATTAGTTTCCGATACACCACTGCAAGTTCAATGTATTCATTGGTCCTTCACATTGACGATGAAATACAGAAGTCGAATCGGAATTAAATACAAAAGGCACAATGCCGCCTTAAGTACAAGAATAGAGACTCTTCTTACAGTCGGTGCTTTGAGCATTCCCTGTGAGACCAGTATTGGTTTCCGATACACCACTGCAGGTTCAATGTACTCCTTGGACCTTCACATTGACGATGAAACACTGAAATTACATCGGAATTAAATACAAAAGACTCAATGCCGCCTTAAGTACAAATCGAGTGAGACTTCTTAGAGGCTGTGTTTTTACCCTTTCCTGTGAGACCAGTATTAGTTTCCGATACACCACTGCAAGTTCAATGTATTCCTTGGACCTTCACATTGACGATGAAAAAGAGAAATCGCATCTGAATTAAATACAAAAGGCACAATGCCGCCTTAAGTACAAGTATAGAAACTCTTCTTACAGTCGGTGCTTTGAGCATTCCCTGTGAGACCAGTATTAGTTTCCGATACACCACTGCAGGTTCAGTGTATTCCTAGGACCTTCACATTGACGAAGAAACATAGAAATCGCATCGGAATTAAACACAAAATGCACAATGCCACCATAAGTACAAGAATAGGGACTCTTCTTACAGTCGGTGCTTTGAGCATACCCTGTGAGACCAGTATTAGTTTCCGATACACCACTGCAGGTTCAATGTATCCCTAAACATACACATTGACGATGAAACACTGAAATTACATCGGAATTAAATACAAAAGACTCAATGCCGCCTTAAGTACAAGGAGAATGAGACTTCTTAGAGTCTGTGATTTTACCCTTTCCTGGGAGACCAGTATTAGTTTCCGATACACCACTGCAAGTTCAATGTATTCCTTGGTCCTTGACATTGACAATGAAATACAGAAGTCGAATCGGAATTAAATACAAAAGGCACAATGCCGCCTTAAGTACAAGTATAGAACCTCTTCTTACAGTCGGTGCTTTTAGCATTCCCTGTGAGACCAGTATTAGTTTCCGATACACCACTGCAGGTTCAGTGTATTCCTTGGACCTTCACATTGACGATGAAACACAGAAATCGAATCGGAATTAAATACAAAAGGCACAATGCCACCATAAGTACAAGAATAGAGACTGTTCATACAGTCGGTGCTTTGAGCATTCCCTGTGAGACCAGTATAAGTTTCCGATACACCACTGCAGGTTCAATGTATTCCTTGGACATACACATTGACGACGAAACACTGAAATTACATCGGAATTAAATACAAAAGACTCAATGCCGCCTTAAGTACAAGAAGAATGAGACTTCTTAGAGTCTGTGTTTTTATCCTTTCCTGTGAGACCAGTATTAGTTTCCGATACACCACTGCAGGTTCAATGTATTCCTTGGCCCTTCATATTGACGATGAAATACAGAAATCGAATCGGAATTAAGTACAAAAGGCACAATGCTGCCTTAAGTACAAGAATATAGACTTTTCTTAC
Source organism: Schistocerca americana (assembly GCF_021461395.2). Classification (NCBI taxonomy): domain Eukaryota; kingdom Metazoa; phylum Arthropoda; class Insecta; order Orthoptera; family Acrididae; genus Schistocerca; species Schistocerca americana. The sequence goes on along the minus strand of NC_060124.1, from coordinate 625,185,221 downwards.
AGTCGGTGATTTGAGCATTCCCTGTGAGACCAGTATTAGTTTCAGATACACCACTGCAGGTTCAATGTATTGATTGGACATACACATTGACGATGAAACAGTGAATTTACATCGGAATTAAATACAAAAGGCACAATGCTGCCTTAAGTACAAGAATAGAGACTCTTCTTACAGTCGAGCTTTGAGCATTCCCTGTAAGTCCAGTATTAGTTTCCAATACACCACTGCAGGTTCAATGTATTCCTTGGACATACACATTGCCGATGAATAACAGAAATTATATCGGAATTAAATACAAGAGGCACAATGCCGCCTTAAGTGCAAGAATAGAGACTCTTCTTACAGTCGGTGCTTTTAGCATTCCCTGTGAGACCAGTATTAGTTTCCGATAGACCACTGCAGGTTCAATGTATTCCTTGGACATACACATTGCCGATGAAAAACAGAAATTATATCGGAATTAAATAGAAGAGGCACATTGCCACCTTAAGTGCAAGAATAGAGACACTTCTTACAGTCGGTGCTTTGAGCATTCCCTGTGAGACCAGTATTAGTTTCCGATAGACCACTGCAGGTTCAATGTATTCCTATGACCTTCACATTGACGAAGGAACACAGAAATCGCATCGGAATTAAATACAAAAGGCATAATGCCGCCTTAAGTACAAGAACACAGACTCTTCTTACAGTCGGTGCCTTGCGCATTCCCTGTGAGAATAATATTAGTTTCCGATACACCACTGCAACTTTAATGTATTCCTTGGACCTTCACATTGACGATGTAACACAGAAATCGCATCGGAATTAGATACAAAAGGCACAAAGCAGCCTCAAGTACAAGATTACAAACTTTTCTTACAGTCGGTGCTTTGAGCATTCCCTGTGTGACCAGTATTAGTTTCCGATACACCACTGCAGGTTCAGTGTATTCCTTGGACCTTCACATTGACGATGAAACACAGAAATCGCATCGGAATTAAATACAACAGGCACACTGCCACCATAAGTACAAGAATAGAGACACTTCTTACCGTCGGTGCATTGAGCATTCCCTGTGAGACCAGTATTAGTTTCCGATACACCACTGCAGGTTCAATGTATTCCTTGGACATACACATTGACGATGAAACACTGAAATTACATCGGAATTACATACAAAACGAACAATTCCGCCATAAGTGCAAGAAGAGCGAGACTTCTTAGAGTCTGTGCTTTAATCCTTTCCTGTGAGACCAGTATTAGTTTCCGATACACCACTGCAGGTGCTATTTATACCTTGGACCTTCACATTGACGATGAAACACAGAAATCGCATCGGAATTAAATACAAAATGCTCAATGCCGCTTTCAGTACAAGGATAGAGACTCTTCTTACAGTCGGTGCTTTCAGCATTCCGTGTGAGACCAGAATTAGATTCCGATACACCACTGCAGGTGCAATATATTCCTTGGACCTTCACATTGACGATGAAACATAGAAATCGCATCGGAATTAAATACATAATGCTAAATACCGCCATCAGTACAAGTACAGAGACTCTTATTACAATCGGTGCTTTGAGCATTCCCTGTGACACCAGTATTAGTTTCCGATACACCACTGCAGGTTCAATGTATTCCTTCGACCTTCACATTGACGATGAAACACAGAAATCGCATCTGAATTAAATACAAAAGGCACAATGCCGCCTTAAGTACAAGTATAGAAACTCTTCTTACAGTCGGTGCTTTGAGCATTCCCTGTGAGACCAGTATTAGTTTCCGATACACCACTGCAGGTTCAATGTATTCCTAGGACCTTCACATTGACGAAGAAACATAGAAATCGCATCGGAATTAAATAGAAAAGGCAAAATGCCGCCTTAAGTACAACAATACAGACTCTTCTTACAGTCGGTGCTTTGCGCATTGACTGTGAGACCAGTATTAGTTTCCGATACACCACTGCAGGTTCAATGTATTCCTTGGACCTTCACATTGACGATGAAACACTGAAATTACATCGGAATTAAATACAAAAGACTCAATGCCGCCTTAAGTACAAGAAGAGTGAGACTTCTTAGAGTCTGTGTTTTTACCCTTTCCTGTGAGACCAGTATTAGTTTCCGTTACACCACTGCAAGTTCAATGTATTCCTTGGTCCTTCACAATGACGATGAAATACGGAAATCGAATCGGAATTAAATACAAAATGCACAATGCCACCATAAGTACAAGAATAGAGACTCTTCTTACAGTCGGCTCTTTGAGCATACCCTGTGAGACCAGTATTCGTTTCCGATACACCACTGCAGGTTCAATGTATTCCTTGGACATACACATTGACGATGAAACATTGAAATTACATCGGAATTAAATACAAAAGACTCAATGCCGCCTCAAGTACAAGAAGAGTGAGATTTCTTAGAGTCTGTGTTTTTACCCTTTCCTGTGAGACCAGTATTAGTTTCCGATAGACCACTGCAGGTTCAATGTATTCCCAGGACCTTCACATTGACGAAGAAACACAGAAATCGCATCGGAACTAAATACAAAAGGCATAATGCCGCCTTAAGTACAAGAATACAGACTCTTCTTACAGTCGGTACTTTGAGCATTCCCTGTGAGACCAGTATTAGTTTCCGATACACCACTGCATGTTCAATGTATTCCTTGGATCTTCACATTGACGATGAAACACAGAAACTGCATCGGAATTAAATACAAAAGGCACAATGTCGCCTCAAGTACAAGAATAGTGACTCTTCGTACAGTCGGTGCCTTGAGCATTCCCTGTGAGACCAGTATTAGTTTCCGATACACCACTGCAGGTTCAATGTATTGACTGGACATACACATTGACGATGAAACACTGAATTTACATCGGAATTAAATACAAAAGGCACAATGCCGCCTTAAGTACAAGAATAGAGACTCTTCCTACAGTCGGTGCTTTGAGCATTCCCTGTGAGACCAGTATTGGTTTCCGATTCACCACTGCAGGTTCAGTGTATTCCTTGGACCTTCACATTGACGATGAAACACAGATATCGCATCGGAATTAAATAAAAAAGGCACAATGCCACCATAAGTGCAAGAATAGAGACACTTCTTACAGTCGGTGCTTTGAGCATTCCCTGTGAGACCAGTATTAGTTTCCGATAGACCACTGCAGGTTCAATGTATTCCTAGGACCTTCACATTGACGAAGAAACACAGAAATCGCATCGGAATTAAATACAAAAGGCATAATGCCGCCTTAAGTACAAGAATACAGACTCTTCTTACAGTCGGTGCCTTGCGCATTCCCTGTGAGACCCGTATTAGTTTCCGATACACCAATGCAGGTTTAATGTATTCCTTTGACCTTCACATTGACGATGAAACACAGAAATCGCATCGGAATTAGATACAAAAGGCACAAAGCCTCCTCAAGTACAAGATTAGAAAATTTTCTTACAGTCGGTGCTTTGAGCATTCCCTGTGAGACCAGTATTAGTTTCCGATACACCACTGCAGGTTCAATGTATTCCTTGGCCCTTCATATCAACGATGAAATACAGAAATCGAATCGGAATTAAGTACAAAAGGCACAATGCTGCCTTAAGTACAAGAATATAGCCTTTTCTTACAGTCGGTGATTTGAACATTCCCTGTGAGACCAGTATTAGTTTCAGATACACCATTGCAGGTTCAATGTATTGACTGGACATACACATTGACGATGAAACAGTGAATTTACATCGGAATTAAATACAAAAGGCACAATGCCGCCTTAAGTACAAGAATATAGGCTCTTCTTACAGTCGGTGCTTTGAGCATTTCCTGTGAGACCAGTAATAGTTACCAATACACCACTGCAGGTTCAATGTATTCCTTGGACATACACAGCCGATGAAAAACAGAAATTATATCGGAATTAAATACAAGAGGCACAATGCCGCCTTAAGTGCAAGAATAGAGACTCTTCTTACAGTCGGTGCTCTGAGCATTCCCTGTGAGACCAGTATTAGTTTCCGATAGACCACTGCAGGTTCAATGTATTCCTTGGTCATACACATTGCCGATGAAAAACAGAAATTATATCGGAATTAAATACAAGTGGCACATTGCCGCCTTAAGTGCAAGAATAGAGACACTACTTACAGTCGGTGTTTTGAGCATTCCCTGTGAGACCAGTATTAGTTTCCGATAGACCACTGCAGGTTCAATGTATTCCTAGGACCTTCACATTGACGATGTAACACAGAAATCGCATCGGAATTAGATACAAAAGGCACAAAGCCGCCTCAAGTACAAGATTAGAAACTTTTCTTACAGTCGGTGCTTTGAGCATTCCCTGTGTGACCAGTATTAGTTTCCGATACACCACTGCTGGTTCAGTTTATTCCTTGGACCTTCACATTGACGATGAAACACAGAAATGGCATCGGAATTAAATACAAAAGGCACAATGCCACCATAAGTACAAGAATAGAGACACTTCTTACCGTCGGTGCTTTGAGCATTCCCTGTGAGACCAGTATTAGTTTCCGATACACCACTGCAGGTTCAATGTATTCCTAGGACCTTCACATTGACGAAGAAACATAGAAATCGCATAGGAATTAAAAACAAAACGCACAATGCCACCATAAGTACAAGAATAGAGACACATCTTACCGTCGGTGCTTTGAGCATTCCCTGTGAGACCAGTATTAGTTTCCGATACACCACTGCAGGTTCAATGTATTCCTTGGACATACACATTGACGATGAAACACTGAAATTACATCGGAATTAAATACAAAACGAACAATTCCGCAATAAGTGCAAGAAGAGAGAGACTTCTTAGAGTCTGTGCTTTAATCCTTTCCTGTGAGACCAGTATTAGTTTCCGATACACCACTGCAGGTGCAATGTAATCCTTGAACCTTCACATTGACGATGAAACATAGAAATCGCATCGGAATTAAATACATAATGCTAAATGCCGCCTTCAGTACAAGAATAGAGACTCTTCTTACAATTGGGGCTTTGAGCATTCCCTGTGAGACCAGTATTAGTTTCCGATACACCACTGCAGGTTCAATGTATTCCTTGGACCTTCACATTGACGATGAAAAACAGAAATCGCTTCAGAATTAAATACAAAAGGCACAAAGCCGCCTTAAGTACAAGATTAGAAACTTTTCTTACAGTGGGTGCTTTGAGCATTCCCTGTGAGACCAGTATAAGTTCCCGATACACCACTGCAGGTTCAGTGTATTCGTCGGACCTTCACATTGACGATGAAACACAGAAATCGCATCGAAATTAAATACAAAATGCACAATGCCGCCTTAAGTACAAGTATAGAAACTCTTCTTACAGTCGGTGCTTTGAGCATTCAATGTGTGACCAGTATTGGTTTCCGATACACCACTGCTGGTTCAATGTATTCCTTGGACATACAAATTGACGATGAAATACTGAAATTTCATCGGAATTAAATACAAAAGACTCAATGCCGCCTCAATGACAAGAATAGTGAGATTTCTTAGAGTCTGTGTTTTTACCCTTTCCTGTGAGACCAGTATTAGTTTCCGATACACCACTGCAAGTTCAATGTATTCCTTGGTCCTTCACATTGACGATGAAATACAGAAATCGAATCGGAATTAAATACAAAAGGCACAATGCCGCCTTAGGTACAAGAATATAGACTCTTCGTACAGTCGGTGGGTTGAGCATTCCCTGTGAGACCAGTATTAATTTCCGATACACCACTCTAGGTTCAATGTATTGACTGGACATACACATTGACGATGAAACACTGAATTTACATCGGAATTAAATACAAAAGGCACAATGCCGCCAAAAATACAAGAATAGAGTTTCTTCTTAGAGTCGGTGCTTTGAGCATTCCCTGTGAGACCAGTATTGGTTTCCAATACACCACTGCAGGTTCAATGTATTCCTTGGACATACACATTGCCGATGAAAAACAGAAATTATATCGGAATTAAATACAAGAGGCACAATGCCGCCATAAGTGCAAGAAAAGAGACTCTTCTTACAGTCGGTGCTTTGAGCATCCCCTGTGAGACCAGTATTAGTTTCCGATACACCACTGCAGGTTCAATGTATTCCTTGGACATACACATTGACGATGAAACACTGAAATTACATCGGAATTAAATACAAAACGAACATTTCCGCCATAAGTGCAAGAAGAGTGAGACTTCTTAGAGTCTGTGCTTTAATCCTTTCCTGTGAGACCAGTATTTGTTTCCGATACACCACTGCAGGTGCAATGTATTCCTTGGACCTTCACATTGACGATGAAACATATGAATCGCATCGGAATTAAATACATAATGCTAAATGCCGCCTTCAGTACAAGAATAGAGACTCTTCTTACAATCGGTGCTTTGAGCATTCCCTGTGTGACCAGTATTAGTTTCCGATACACCACTGCAGGTTCAGTGTATTCCTTGGACCTCCACATTGACGATGAAACACAGAAATCGCATCTGAATTGAATACAAAAGGCACAATGCCGCCTTAAGTGCAAGTATAGAAACTCTTCTTACAATCGGTGCTTTGAGCATTCCCTGTGAGATCAGTATTAGTTTCCGATACACCACTGCAGGTTCAATGTATTCCTAGGACCTCCACATTGACGAAGAAACATAGAAATCGCATCGGAATTAAATAGAAAAGGCAAAATGCCGCCTTAAGTACAACAATACAGACTCTTCTTACAGTCGGTGCATTGCGCATTGAATGTGAGACCAGTATTAGTTTCCGATACACCAATGCAGGATTAATGTGTTCCTTGGACCTTCACATTGACGATGAAAAACAGAAATCGCATCAGAATTAAATACAAAAGGCACAATGCCGCCTTAAATACAAGAATAGAGACTCTTCTTACAGTCGGTATTTTGAGTATTCCCTGTGAGACCAGTATTAGTTTCCGATACACCACTGCAGGTTCAATGTATTCCTTGGACTTACACATTGACGATGAAACACTGAAATTAAATTGGAATTAAATACAAAAGACTCAATGCCGCCTTAAGTACAAGAAGAGTGAGACTTCTTAGAGTCTGTGTTTTTACCCTTTCCTGTGAGACCAGTATTAGTTTCCGATACACCACTGCTAGTTCAATGTATTCCTTGGTCCTTCACATTGACGATGAAATACAGAAATCGAATCGAAATTAAATACAAAAGGCACAATGTCGCCTTAGGTACAAGAATATAGACTCTTCTTACAGTCGGTGCTTTGAGCATTCCCTGTGAGACCAGTATTAGTTTCCGATACACAACTGCAGGTTCAATGTATTTCTTGGATCTTCACATTGACGATGAAACACAGAAATTGCATCGGAATTGAATAGAAAAGGCACAATGTCGGTTCAAGTACAAGAATAGTGACTCTTCGTACAGTCGGTGCCTTGAGCATTCCCTGTGAGACCAGTATTAGTTTCCGATACACCACTGCAGGTTCAATGTATTGACTGGACATACACATTGACGAAGAAACACTGAATTTACATCGGAATTAAATACAAAGGCACAATGCCGCCTTAAGTACAATAATAGAGACTCTTCTTATAGTCGGTGCTTTAGCATTCCCTGTGAGACCAGTATTGGTTTCCGATACACCACTGCAGGTTCAGTGTATTCCTTGGACCTTCACATTGACGATGAAACACAGAAATCGCATCGGAATTAAATACAAAAGGCACAAAGCCGCCTCAAGTACAAGATTAGAAACTTTTCTTACAGTCGGTGCTTTGAGCATTCCCTGTGAGACCAGTATTAGTTTCCGATACACCACTGCAGGTTCAATGGATTCCTTGGACATACACATTGACGATGAAACACTGAAATTACATCGGAATTAAATACAAAACGAACAATTCCGCAATAAGTGCAAGAAGAGTGAGACTTTTTAGAGTCTGTGCTTTAATCCTTTCCTGTGAGACCAGTATTAGTTTCCGATACACCACTGCATGTGCAATGTAATCCTTGGACCTTCACATTGACGATGAAACATAGAAATCGCATCGGAATTAAATACATAATGCTAAATGCCGCCTTCAGTACAAGGATAGAGACTCTTCTTACTATTATGGCTTTGAGCATTCCCTGTGAGACCAGTATTAGTTTCCGATACACCACTGCAGGTTCAATGTATTCCTTGGACCTTCACACTGACGATGAAAAACAGAAATCGCATCAGAATTAAATACAAAAGGCACAAAGCCGCCTTAAGTACAAGATTAGAAACTTTTCTAACAGTGGGTGCTTTGAGCATTCCCAGTGAGACCAGTATTAGTTTCCGATACACCACTGCAGGTTCAATGTATTCCTTAAACATACACATTGACGATGAAACACTGAAATTACATCGGAATTAAATACAAAAGACTCAATGCCGCCTTAAGTACAAGGAGAATGAGACTTCTTAGAGTCTGTGTTTTTACCCTTTCCTGTGAGACCAGTATTAGTTTCCGATACACCACTGCAAGTTCAATGTATTCCTTGGTCCTTCACATTGACGATGAAATATAGAAATAGCATCGGAATTAAATACAAAAGGCACAATGCCGCCTTAGGTACAAGAATATAGACTCTTCTTACAGTCTGTGCTTTGAGCATTCCCTGTGAGACCAGTATTAGTTTCCGATACACCTATGCATGTTCAATGTATTCCTTGGACATACACATTGACGATGAAACACTGAAATTACATCGGAATTAAATACAAAACGAACATTTCCGCCATAAGTGCAAGAAGAGTGAGACTTCTCAGAGTCTGTGCTTTAATCCTTTCCTGTGAGACCAGTATTAGTTTCCGATACACCACTGCAGGTGCAACGTATTCCTTGGACATACACATTGCCGATGAAAAACAGAAATTATCGGAATTAAATACAAGAGGCACAATGCCGACATAAGTGCAAGAATAGAGACTCTTCTTACAGTCGGTGCTTTGAGCATTCCCTGTGAGACCAGTATTGGTTTCCAATACACCACTGCATTTTCAATGTATTCCTTGGACATACACATTGCCGATGAAAAACAGAAATTATATCGGAATTAAATACAAGAGGCACAATGCCGCCATAAGTGCAAGAATAGAGACTCTTCTTACAGTCGGTGCTTTGAGCATTCGCTGTGTGACCAGTATTAGTGTCCGATACACCACTGCAGGTTCAGTGTATTCCTTGGACCTTCACATTGACGATGAAATACAGAAATCGCATCGGAATTAAATACAAAAGGCACAAAACCGCCATAAGTTCAAGAAGAGTGACACTTCTTGGAGTCTGTGCTTTGATCCTTTCCTGTGAGACCAGTATTAGTTTCCGATACACCACTGCAGGTTCAATGTGTTCCTTGGACCTTCACATTGACGATCAAACACAGAAATCGCATCGGAAATAAATACAAAAGGCACAATGCCGCCTTATGTACAGGAATAGAGACTCTTCTTACAGTCGGTGCTTTGAGCATTCCCTGTGAGACCAGTATTAGTTTCCGATACACCACTGCAGGTTCAGTGTATTCCTCGGACCTTCACATTGACGATGAAACACAGAAATCGCATCGGAATTAAATACAAAAGGCACAATGCCACCATAAATACAAGAATAGAGACTGTTCTTACAGTCGGTGCTTTGAGCATTCCCTGTGAGACCAGTATTAGTTTCCGATACACCACTGTAGGTTCAATGTATTCCTTGGACATACACATTGACGATGAAACACTGAAATTACATCGGAATTAAATACAAAAGACTCAATGCCGCCATAAGTACAAGAAGAATGAGACCTCTTAGAGTCTGTGTTTTTATCCTTTCCTGTGAGACCAGTATTAGTTTCCGATACACCACTGCAGGTTCAATGTATTACTTGCCCCTTCATATTGACGTTGAAATACCGAAATCGAATCGGAATTAAATACAAAAGGCACAATGCTGCCTTAAGTACAAGAATATAGACTTTTCTTACAGTCGGTGATTTGAGCATTCCGTGTGAGACCAGTATTAGTTTCAGATACACCACTGCAGGTTCAATGTATTGACTGGACATACACATTGACGATGAAACAGTGAATTTTCATCGGAATTGAATACAAAAGTACAATGCCGCCTTAAGTACAAGAATAGAGACTCTTCTTACAGTCGGTGCTTTGAGTATTCTCTGTGAGACCAGTATTAGTTTCCAATACACCACTGCAGGTTCAATGTATTCCTTGGACATACACATTGCCGATGAAAAACAGAAATGATATCGGAATTAAATACAAGAGCCACAATGCCGACTTAAGTGCAAGAATAGAGACTCTTCTTACAGTCGGTGTTTTGAGCATTCCCTGTGAGACCAGTATTAGTTTCCGATAGACCACTGCAGGTTCAATGTATTCCTTGGACATACACATTGCCGATGACAAACAGAAATTATATCGGAATTAAATACAAGAGGCACATTGCCGCCTTAAGTGCAAGAATACAGACACTTCTTACAGTCGGTGCTTTGAGCATTCCCTGTGAGACCAGTATTAGTTTCCTATAGACCACTGTAGGTTCAATGTATTCCTAGGACCTTCACATTGACGAAGAAACACAGAAATCGCATCGGAATTAAATACAAAAGGCATAATACCGCCTTAAGTACAAGAATACAGACTCTTCTTACAGTCGGTGCCTTGCGCATTCCCTGTGAGACCAGTATTAGTTTCCGATACACCACTGCAACTTTATAGTATTCCTTGGACCTTCACATTGACGATGTAACACAGAAATCGCATCGGAATTAGATACAAAAGGCACAAAGCCGCCTCAAGTACAAGATTAGAAACTTTTCTTACAGTCGGTGCTTTTAGCATTCCCTGTGTGACCAGTATTAGTTTCCGATACACCACTGCAGGTTCAGTGTATTCCTTGGACCTTCACATTGACGATGAAACACAGAAATCGCATCGGAATAAAATACAAAAGGCACAATGCCACCATAAGTACAAGAATAGAGACAGTTCTTACCGTCGGTATTTAGAGTATTCCCTGTGAGACCAGTATTAGTTTCCGATACACCAACGCAGGTTCAATGTATTCCTTGGATCTTCACATTGACGATGAAACACAGAAATTGCATCGGAATTAAATACAAAAGGCACAATGTCGCCTCAAGTACAAGAATAGTGAGTCTTCGTACAGTCGGTGCCTTGAGCATTCCCTGTGAGACCAGTATTAGTTTCCGATACACCACTGCAGGTTCAATGTATTGACTGGACGTACACATTGACGATGAAACACTGAATTTACATCGGAATTAAATACAAAAGGCACAATGCCGCCTTAAGTACAAGAATAGAGACTCTTCTTGCAGTCGGTGCTTTGAGCATTCCCTGTGAGACCAGTATTGGTTTCCGATACACCACTGCAGGTTCAGTGTATTCCTTGGACCTTCACATTGACGATGAAACACAGAAATCGCATCGGAATTAAATACAAAAGGCACAATGCCACCATAAGTACAAGAATAGAGACACTTCTTACCGTCGGTGCTTTGAGCATTCTCTGTGAGACCAGTATTAGTTTCCGATATACCTCTGCAGGTTCAATGTATTCCTTGGACATACACATTGACGATGAAACACTGAAATTACATCGGAATTAATTACAAAACGAACAATTCCCCAATAAGTGCAAGAAGAGTGAGACTTCATAGAGTCTGTGATTTAATCCTTTCCTGTGAGACCAGTATTAGTTTCCGATACACCACTGCAGGTTCAATGTATTGACTGGACATACACATTGACGATGAAACACTGAATTTACATCGGAATTAAATACAAAAGGCACAATGCCGCCCTAAGTACAAGAATAGAGACTCTTCTTGCAGTCGGTGCTTTGAGCATTCCCTGTGAGACCAGTATTGGTTTCCGATACACCACTGCAGGTTCAGTGTATTCCTTGGACCTTCACATTGACGATGAAACACAGAAATGGCATCGGAATTAAATACAAAAGGCACAATGCCACCATAAGTACAAGAATAGAGACACTTCTTATCGTCGGTGCTTTGAGCATTCCCTGTGAGACCAGTATTAGTTTCCGATACACCGCTGCAGGTGCAATGTATTCCTTGGACCTTCACATTGACGATGAAACATAGAAATCGCATCGGAATTAAATACATAATGCAATATGCCGCCTTCAGTACAAGAATAGAGACTCTTCTTACAATCGGTGCTTTGAGCATTTCCTGTGAGACCAGTATTAGTTTCCGATACACCACTGCAGGTTCAGTGTATTCCTTGGACCTCCACATTGACGATGAAACACAGAAATCGCATCTGAATTGAATACAAAAGGCACAATGCCGCCTTAAGTGCAAGTATAGAAACTCTTCTTACAATCGGTGCTTTGAGCATTCCCTGTGAGATCAGTATTAGTTTCCGATACACCACTGCAGGTTCAATGTATTCCTAGGACCTCCACATTGACGAAGAAACATAGAAATCGCATCGGAATTAAATAGAAAAGGCAAAATGCCGCCTTAAGTACAACAATACAGACTCTTCTTACAGTCGGTGCATTGCGCATTGAATGTGAGACCAGTATTAGTTTCCGATACACCAATGCAGGATTAATGTGTTCCTTGGACCTTCACATTGACGATGAAAAACAGAAATCGCATCAGAATTAAATACAAAAGGCACAATGCCGCCTTAAATACAAGAATAGAGACTCTTCTTACAGTCGGTATTTTGAGTATTCCCTGTGAGACCAGTATTAGTTTCCGATACACCACTGCAGGTTCAATGTATTCCTTGGACTTACACATTGACGATGAAACACTGAAATTAAATTGGAATTAAATACAAAAGACTCAATGCCGCCTTAAGTACAAGAAGAGTGAGACTTCTTAGAGTCTGTGTTTTTACCCTTTCCTGTGAGACCAGTATTAGTTTCCGATACACCACTGCTAGTTCAATGTATTCCTTGGTCCTTCACATTGACGATGAAATACAGAAATCGAATCGAAATTAAATACAAAAGGCACAATGTCGCCTTAGGTACAAGAATATAGACTCTTCTTACAGTCGGTGCTTTGAGCATTCCCTGTGAGACCAGTATTAGTTTCCGATACACAACTGCAGGTTCAATGTATTTCTTGGATCTTCACATTGACGATGAAACACAGAAATTGCATCGGAATTGAATAGAAAAGGCACAATGTCGGTTCAAGTACAAGAATAGTGACTCTTCGTACAGTCGGTGCCTTGAGCATTCCCTGTGAGACCAGTATTAGTTTCCGATACACCACTGCAGGTTCAATGTATTGACTGGACATACACATTGACGAAGAAACACTGAATTTACATCGGAATTAAATACAAAGGCACAATGCCGCCTTAGGTACAAGAATATAGACTCTTCTTACAGTCTGTGCTTTGAGCATTCCCTGTGAGACCAGTATTAGTTTCCGATACACCTATGCATGTTCAATGTATTCCTTGGACATACACATTGACGATGAAACACTGAAATTACATCGGAATTAAATACAAAACGAACATTTCCGCCATAAGTGCAAGAAGAGTGAGACTTCTCAGAGTCTGTGCTTTAATCCTTTCCTGTGAGACCAGTATTAGTTTCCGATACACCACTGCAGGTGCAATGTATTCCTTGGACATACACATTGCCGATGAAAAACAGAAATTATATCGGAATTAAATACAAGAGGCACAATGCCGCCATAAGTGCAAGAATAGAGACTCTTCTTACAGTCGGTGCTTTGAGCATTCGCTGTGTGACCAGTATTAGTGTCCGATACACCACTGCAGGTTCAGTGTATTCCTTGGACCACATTGACGATGAAACACAGAAATCGCATCGGAATTAAATACAAAAGGCACAATGCCACCATAAGTACAAGAATAGAGACACTTCTTACCGTCGGTGCTTTGAGCATTCCCTGTGAGACCAGTATTAGTTTCCGATACACCACTGCAGGTTCAATGTATTCCTTGGACATACACATTGACGATGAAACACTGAAATTACATCGGAATTAAATACAAAAGACTCAATGCCGCCTTAAGTACAAGAAGAATGAGACTTCTTAGAGTCTGTGCTTTTATCCTTTCCTGGGAGACCAGTATTAGTTTCCGATACACCACTGCAGGTTCAGTGTATTCCTTGGACCTTCACATTGACGATGAAATACAGAAATCGCATCGGAATTAAATACAAAAGGCACAAAACCGCCATAAGTTCAAGAAGAGTGACACTTCTTGGAGTCTGTGCTTTGATCCTTTCCTGTGAGACCAGTATTAGTTTCCGATACACCACTGCAGGTTCAATGTGTTCCTTGGACCTTCACATTGACGATCAAACACAGAAATCGCATCGGAAATAAATACAAAAGGCACAATGCCGCCTTATGTACAGGAATAGAGACTCTTCTTACAGTCGGTGCTTTGAGCATTCCCTGTGAGACCAGTATTAGTTTCCGATACACCACTGCAGGTTCAGTGTATTCCTCGGACCTTCACATTGACGATGAAACACAGAAATCGCATCGGAATTAAATACAAAAGGCACAATGCCACCATAAATACAAGAATAGAGACTGTTCTTACAGTCGGTGCTTTGAGCATTCCCTGTGAGACCAGTATTAGTTTCCGATACACCACTGTAGGTTCAATGTATTCCTTGGACATACGCATTGACGATGAAACACTGAAATTACATCGGAATTAAATACAAAAGACTCAATGCCGCCATAAGTACAAGAAGAATGAGACCTCTTAGAGTCTGTGTTTTTATCCTTTCCTGTGAGACCAGTATTAGTTTCCGATACACCACTGCAGGTTCAATGTATTACTTGCCCCTTCATATTGACGTTGAAATACAGAAATCGAATCGGAATTAAATACAAAAGGCACAATGCTGCCTTAAGTACAAGAATATAGACTTTTCTTACAGTCGGTGATTTGAGCATTCCGTGTGAGACCAGTATTAGTTTCAGATACACCACTGCAGGTTCAATGTATTGACTGGACATACACATTGACGATGAAACAGTGAATTTTCATCGGAATTGAATACAAAAGTCACAATGCCGCCTTAAGTACAAGAATAGAGACTCTTCTTACAGTCGGTGCTTTGAGTATTCTCTGTGAGACCAGTATTAGTTTCCAATACACCACTGCAGGTTCAATGTATTCCTTGGACATACACATTGCCGATGAAAAACAGAAATGATATCGGAATTAAATACAAGAGCCACAATGCCGACTTAAGTGCAAGAATAGAGACTCTTCTTACAGTCGGTGTTTTGAGCATTCCCTGTGAGACCAGTATTAGTTTCCGATAGACCACTGCAGGTTCAATGTATTCCTTGGACATACACATTGCCGATGACAAACAGAAATTATATCGGAATTAAATACAAGAGGCACATTGCCGCCTTAAGTGCAAGAATACAGACACTTCTTACAGTCGGTGCTTTGAGCATTCCCTGTGAGACCAGTATTAGTTTCCTATAGACCACTGTAGGTTCAATGTATTCCTAGGACCTTCACATTGACGAAGAAACACAGAAATCGCATCGGAATTAAATACAAAAGGCATAATACCGCCTTAAGTACAAGAATACAGACTCTTCTTACAGTCGGTGCCTTGCGCATTCCCTGTGAGACCAGTATTAGTTTCCGATACACCACTGCAACTTTATAGTATTCCTTGGACCTTCACATTGACGATGTAACACAGAAATCGCATCGGAATTAGATACAAAAGGCACAAAGCCGCCTCAAGTACAAGATTAGAAACTTTTCTTACAGTCGGTGCTTTGAGCATTCCCTGTGTGACCAGTATTAGTTTCCGATACACCACTGCAGGTTCAGTGTATTCCTTGGACCTTCACATTGACGATGAAACACAGAAATCGCATCGGAATAAAATACAAAAGGCACAATGCCACCATAAGTACAAGAATAGAGACAGTTCTTACCGTCGGTATTTAGAGTATTCCCTGTGAGACCAGTATTAGTTTCCGATACACCAACGCAGGTTCAATGTATTCCTTGGATCTTCACATTGACGATGAAACACAGAAATTGCATCGGAATTAAATACAAAAGGCACAATGTCGCCTCAAGTACAAGAATAGTGAGTCTTCGTACAGTCGGTGCCTTGAGCATTCCCTGTGAGACCAGTATTAGTTTCCGATACACCACTGCAGGTTCAATGTATTGACTGGACGTACACATTGACGATGAAACACTGAATTTACATCGGAATTAAATACAAAAGGCACAATGCCGCCTTAAGTACAAGAATAGAGACTCTTCTTGCAGTCGGTGCTTTGAGCATTCCCTGTGAGACCAGTATTGGTTTCCGATACACCACTGCAGGTTCAGTGTATTCCTTGGACCTTCACATTGACGATGAAACACAGAAATCGCATCGGAATTAAATACAAAAGGCACAATGCCACCATAAGTACAAGAATAGAGACACTTCTTACCGTCGGTGCTTTGAGCATTCTCTGTGAGACCAGTATTAGTTTCCGATATACCTCTGCAGGTTCAATGTATTCCTTGGACATACACATTGACGATGAAACACTGAAATTACATCGGAATTAATTACAAAACGAACAATTCCCCAATAAGTGCAAAAAGAGTGAGACTTCATAGAGTCTGTGATTTAATCCTTTCCTGTGAGACCAGTATTAGTTTCCGATACACCACTGCAGGTTCAATGTATTGACTGGACATACACATTGACGATGAAACACTGAATTTACATCGGAATTAAATACAAAAGGCACAATGCCGCCCTAAGTACAAGAATAGAGACTCTTCTTGCAGTCGGTGCTTTGAGCATTCCCTGTGAGACCAGTATTGGTTTCCGATACACCACTGCAGGTTCAGTGTATTCCTTGGACCTTCACATTGACGATGAAACACAGAAATGGCATCGGAATTAAATACAAAAGGCACAATGCCACCATAAGTACAAGAATAGAGACACATCTTACCGTCGGTGCTTTGAGCATTCCCTGTGAGACCACTATTAGTTTCCGATACACCGCTGCAGGTGCAATGTATTCCTTGGACCTTCACATTGACGATGAAACATAGAAATCGCATCGGAATTAAATACATAATGCAATATGCCGCCTTCAGTACAAGAATAGAGACTCTTCTTACAATCGGTGCTTTGAGCATTTCCTGTGAGACCAGTATTACTTTCCGATACACCACTGCAGTTTCAATGTATTCCTTGGACCTTCACATTGACGATGAGGAACAGAAATCGCATCAGAATTAAATACAAAAGGCACAAAGCCGCCTTAAGTACAAGTTTAGAAACTTTTCTTACAGTGGGTGCTATGAGCATTCCCTGTGGGAAAAGTATTAGTTTCCGATACACCACTGCAGGTTCAGTGTATTCCTCCGACCTTCACATTGACGATGAAACACAGAAATCGCATCGAAAATAAATACAAAATGCGCAATGCCACAATAAGTACAAGAATAGTGACTCTTCTTACATTGGGTGCTTTGAGCAATCCCTTTGAGACCAGTATTAGTTTCCGATACACCACTGCAGGTTCAATGTATTCCTTGGACATACACATTGACGATGGAACACTGAAATTACATCGGAATAAAATACAAAAGGCACAATGCCGCCTTAAGTGCAAGAAGAGTGAGACTTCTTAGAGTCTGTGCATTGATCCTTTCCTGCGAGACCAGTATTAGTTTCCGATACAGCATTGCAGGTTCAATGTATTCCTCGGACTTACACATTGACGATGAAACAATGAAATCGCATCGGAATTAAATACAAAAGGCACAATGACGCCTTAAGTACAAGAATAGAGATTCTGCTTACATTCGGTGTTTGAGCATTCCCTGTGAGACCAATATTAGTTTCCGATACACCACAGCAGGTTCAATGTATTCCTTGGACATACACATTGACGATGAAACACCGAAATTACATCGGAATTAAATATAAAGAGCACAATGCCGCCTTAAGTGCAAGAAGAGTGAGACTTCTTAGAGTCTGTGCTTTGATCCTTTCCTGTGAGACCAGTATTAGTTTCCGATACACCACTGCATGTTCAATGTATTCCTTGGACCTTCACTTTGACGATAAAACACAGAAATAGCATCGGAATTAAATACAAAAGGCACAATCCCGCCTTAAGTACAGGAATAGAGACTCTTCTTACAGTCGGTGCTTTGAGCATTCCCTGTGAGACCAGTACTAGTTTCCGATACACCACAGCAGGTTCAGTGTATTCTTTGGACATACACGTTGACAATGAAACACAGAAACTACATCGGAATTAAGTACAAAACGAACAATTCCGCCATAAGTGCAAGAAGAGTGAGACTTCTTAGAGTCTGTGCTTTGATCCTTTCCTGTGAGACCAGTATTAGTTTCCGATACACCACTGCAGGTTCAATGTATTCCTTGGTCCTTCACATTGACGATGAAACACAGAAATCGCATCGGAATTAAATACAAAAGGCACAATGCCGCCTTAAGTACAAGAATAGAGACTCTTCTTACAGTCGGTGCTTTGAGCATTCCCTGTGAGACCAGTATTAGTTTCCGATACACCACTGCTGGTTCACAGTTTTCCTTGGACATACACATTGGCGATGAAACACAGAAATCGCATCGGAATTAAATATAAAAGGCACAAAGCAGCCTTAAGTACATGATTTGAAACTTTTGATACAGTGGGTGCTTTGAGCATTCCCTGTGAGACCAGTATTGGTTTCCGATACACCATTGCAGGTTCAGTGCATTCCTCGGACTATCACATTGACGATGGAACACAGAAATCGCATCGGAATTTAATACAAAAGGCACAATGCCACCATAAGTACAAGAATAGAGACGGTTCTTACAGTCGGTGCCTTGAGCATTCCCTGTGAGACCAGTATTAGTTTCCGACACCACACTGCAAGTTCAATGTATTCCTTGGACATACACATTGACGATGAAACACTGAAATTACATCGGAATTAACTTTAAAAGGCTCAATGCCGCCTTATGTACAAGTAGAATGAGACCTCTTAGAGTCTGTGCTTTTATCCTTTCCTGTGAGACCAGTATTAGTTTCCGATACAGCACTGCAGGTTCAATGTATTCCTCGGACTTGCACATTGATGATGAAACATTGAAATCGCATCGGAATTAAATACAAAAGGCACTATGCCGCCTTAAGTACAAGAATAGAGGCTCTTCTTACAGTCGGTGCTTTGAGCATTCATTGTGAGACCAGTATTAGTTTCCGATACACCACTGCTCGTTCAGTGTATGCTTTGGACGTACACATTGACAATGAAACACTGAAATTACATCGGAATTAAATACAAAACGAACAATTCCGCCATAAGTGCAAGAAGAGTGGGTCTTCTTAGAGTCCGTGCTATGATCCTTTCCTGTGAGACCAGTATTAGTTTCCGATACACCACTGCAGGTGCAATGTATTCCTTGGACCTTCACATTGACGATGAAAAACAGAAATCGCATCAGAATTAAATACAAATGGCACAATGCCGCCTTAAATACAAGAATAGAGACTCTTCTTACAGTCGGTATTTAGAGTATTCCCTGTGAGACCAGTATTAGTTTCCGATACACCACTGCAGGTTCAATGTTTTCCTTGCACTTACACATTGACGATAAAACACTGAAATTACATCGGAATTAAATACATAAGACTCAATGCCGCCTTAAGTACAAGAAGTGTGAGACTCCTTAGAGTCTGTGTTTTTACCCTTTCCTGTGAGACCGGTATTAGTTTCCGATACACCACTGCAAGTTCAATGTATTCCTTGGTCCTTCACATTGACGATGAAATATAGGAATCGAATCGGAATTAAATACAAAAGGCACAATGTCGCCTTAGGTACAAGAATATAGACTCTTCTTACAGTCGGTGCTTTGAGCATTCCCTGTGAGACCAGTATTAGTTTCCGATACACCACTGCAGGTTCAATGTATTCCTTGGATCTTCACATTCACGATGAAACACAGAAATTGCATCGGAATCAAATACAAAAGGCACAATGTCGCCTCATGTACAAGAATAGTGAGTCTTCGTACAGTCGGTGCCTTGAGCATTCCCTGTGAGACCAGTATTAGTTTCCGATACACCACTGCAGGTGCAATGTATTCCTTGGGCCTTCACATTGACTATGAAACACAGAAATCGCATCGGAATTAAATACAAAATACTCAATGCCGCCTTCAGTACAAGTATAGAGACTCTTCTTACAGTCGGTGCTTTCAGCATTCCGTGTGAGACCAGAATTAGTATCCGATACACCACTGCAGGTGCAATGTATTCCTTGGACTTTCACATTGATGATGAAACATAGAAATCGCATCGGAATGAAATACATAATGCTAAATGCCGCCTTCAGTACAAGATTAGAGACTCTTCATACAATCGGTGCTTTGAGCATTCCCTGTGAGACCAGTATTAGTTTCCGATACACCACTGCAGGTTCAATGTATTGCTTCGACCTTCACATTGACGATGAAACACAGAAATCGCATCTGAATTAAATACAAAAGGCACAATGCCGCCTTAAGTACAAGTATAGAAACTCTTCTTACAGTCGGTGCTTTGAGCATTCCCTGTGAGACCTGTAATAGTTTCCGATACACCACTGCCGGTTCAATGTATACCTATGACCTTCACATTGTCGAAGAAACATAGAAATCGCATCGGAATCAAATAGAAAAGGCAAAATGTCGCCTTAAGTACAACAATACAGACTCTTCTTACAGTCGGTGTTTTGCGCATTGACTGTGAGACCAGTATTAGTTTCCGATACACCACTGCAGGTTCAATGTATTCCTTGGACCTTCACATTGACGATGAAAAACAGAAATCGCATCAGAATTAAATACAAAAGGCACAATGCCGCCTTAAATACAAGAATAGAGACTCTTCTTACAGTCGGTATTTAGAGTATTCCCTGTGAGACCAGTATTAGTTTCCGATACACCACTGCAGGTTCAATGTATTCCTTGGACTTACACATTGACGATGAAACACTGAAATTACATCGGAATTAAATACAAAAGACTCAATGCCGCCTTAAGTACAAGAAGAGTGAGACTCCTTAGAGTCTGTGTTTTTAACCTTTCCTGTGAGACCGGTATTAGTTTCCGATTCACCACTGCAAGTTCAATGTATTCCTTGGTCCTTCACATTGACGATGAAATATAGAAATCGAATCGGAATTAAATACAAAAGGCACAATGTCGCCTTAGGTACAAGAATATAGACTCTTCTTACAGTCGGTGTTTTGAGCATTCCCTGTGAGACCAGTATTAGTTTCCGATACACCACTGCAGGTTCAATGTATACCTTGGATCTTCACATTGACGATGAAACACAGAAATTGCATCGGAATTAAATACAAAAGGCACAATGTCGCCTCAAGTACAAGAATAGTGAGTGTTCGTACAGTCGGTGCCTTGAGCAATCCCTGTGAGACCAGTATTAGTTTCCGATACACCACTGCAGGTTCAGTGTATTGACTGGACATACACATTGACGATGAAACACTGAATTTACATCGGAATTAAATACAAAAGGCACAATGCCGCCTTAAGTACAAGTATAGAGACTCTTCTTGCAGTCGGTGCTTTGAGCATTCCCTGTGAGACCAGTTTTGGTTTCCGATACACCACTGCAGGTTCAGTGTATTCCTTGGACCTTCACATTGACGATGAAACACAGAAATCGCATCGGAATTAAATACAAAAGGCACAATGCCACCATAAGTACAAGAATAGAGACACTTCTTACCGTCGGTGCTTTGAGCATTCCCTGTGAGACCAGTATTAGTTTCCGATACACCTCTGCAGGTCCAATGTATTCCTTGGACATACACATTGACGATGAAACACTGAAATTACATCGGAATTAAATACAAAACGAACAATTCCCCAATAAGTGCAAGAAGAGTGAGACTTCTTTGAGTCTGTTATTTAATCCTTTCCTGTGAGACCAGTATTAGTTTCCGATACACCACTGCAGGTGCAATGTATTCCTTGGACCTTCACATTGACGATGAAACATAGAAATCGCATCGGAATTAAATACATAATGCTAAATGCCGCCTTCAGTACAAGAATAGAGACTGTTCTTACAGTCGGTGCTTTGAGCATTCCCTGTGAGAGCAGTATTAGTTTCCGATACACGACTACAGGTTCAATGTATTCCTTGGACATACACATTGACGATGGAACACTGAAATTACATCGGAATAAAATACAAAAGGCACAATGCCGCCTTAAGTGCAAGAAGAGTGAGACTTCTTAGAGTCTGTGAATTGATCCTTTCCTGAGAGACCAGTATTAGTTTCCGATACAGCATTGCAGGTTCAATGTATTCCTCGGACTTACACATTGACGATGAAACATTGAAATCGCATCGGAATTAAATACAAAAGGCGCAATGCCGCCTTAAGTGCAAGAAGAGTGACACTTCTTGGAGTCTGTGCCTTGATCCTTTCCTGTGAGACCATAATTACTTTCCGATACACCACTCCAGGTTCAATGTATTCCTAGGACCTTCACATTGACGATGAACCACAGAAATCGCATCGGAATAAAGTACAAAAGGCACTATGCCGCCTTAAGTACAAGAATAGAGGCTCTTCTTACAGTCGGTGCTTTGAGCATTCCCTGTGAGACCAGTATTAGTTTTCGATACACCACTGCAAGTTCAGTGTATTCTTTGGACATACACATTGACAATGAAACACTGAAATTACATCGGAATTAAATACAAAACGAACAATTCCGCCATAAGTGCAAGAAGAGTGAGTCTTCTTCGAGTCCGTGCTATGATCCTTTCCTGTGAGACCAGTATTAGTTTCCGATACACCACTGCAGGTGCAATGTTTTCCTTGGACCTTCACATTGACGATGAAACACAGAAATCGCATCGGAATTAAATACAAAATGCTCAATGCCGCTTTCAGTACAAGAATAGAGACTCTTCTTACAGTCGGTGCTTTCAGCATTCCGTGTGAGACCAGAATTAGTATCCGATACACCACTGCAGGTGCAATGTATTCCTTGGACTTTCACATTGATGATGAAACATAGAAATCGCATCCGAATTAAATACATAATGCTAAATGCCGCCTTCAGTACAAGATTAGAGACTCTTCTTACAATCGGTGCTTTGAGCATTCCCTGTGAAACCAGTATTAGTTTCCGATACACCACTGCAGGTTCAATGTATTCCTTCGACCTTCACATTGACGATGAAACACAGAAATCGCATCTGAATTAAATACAAAAGGCACAATGCCGCCTTAAGTACAAGTATAGAAACTCTTCTTACAGTCGGTGCTTTGAGCATTCCCTGTGAGACCTGTAATAGTTTCCGATACACCACTGCCGGTTCAATGTATACCTATGACCTTCACATTGTCGAAGAAACATAGAAATCGCATCGGAATTAAATAGAAAAGGCAAAATGTCGCCTTAAGTACAACAATACTGACTCTTCTTACAGTCGGTATTTAGAGTATTCCCTGTGAGACCAGTATTAGTTTCCGATACACCACTGCAGGTTCAATGTATTCCTTGGACTTACACATTGACGATGAAACACTGAAATTACATCGGAATTAAATACAAAAGACTCAATGCCGCCTTAAGTACAAGAAGAGTGAGACTCCTTAGAGTCTGTGTTTTTACCCTTTCCTGTGAGACCGGTATTAGTTTCCGATTCACCACTGCAAGTTCAATGTATTCCTTTGTCCTTCACATTGACGATGAAATATAGAAATCGCATCGGAATTAAATACATAATGCTAAATGCCGCCTTCAGTACAAGAATAGAGACTCTTCTTACAATCGGTGCTTTGAGCATTCCCTGTGAGACCAGTATTAGTTTCCCATACACCACTGCAGGTTCAATGTATTCCTTGGACCTTCACATTGACGATGAAAAACAGAAATCGCATCAGAATTAAATACAAAAGGCACAAAGCCGCCTTAAGTACAAGTTTAGAAACTTTTCTTACAGTGGGTGCTTTGAGCATTCCCTGTGTGAAAAGTATTAGTTTCCGATACACCACTGCTGGTTCAGTGTATTCCTCGGACCTTCACATTGACGATGAAACACAGAAATCGCATCGAAAATAAATACAAAATGCACAATGCCAAAATAAGTACAAGAATAGTGACTCTTCTTACATTGGGTGCTTTGAGCAATTCCTGTGAGACCAGTATTAGTTTCCGATACACCACTGCAGGTTCAGTGTATTCCTTGGACCTTCACATTGACGATGAAACACAGAAATCGCATCGGAATTAAATACAAAAGGCACAATTCCACCATAACTACAAGAATAGAGACTGTTCTTACAGTCGGTGCTTTGAGCATTCCCTGTGAGAGCAGTATTAGTTTCCGATACACGACTGCAGGTTCAATGTATTCCTTGGACATACACATTGACGATGGAACACTGAAATTACATCGGAATAAAATACAAAAGGCACAATGCCGCCTTAAGTGCAAGAAGAGTGAGACTTCTTAGAGTCTGTGAATTGATCCTTTCCTGAGAGACCAGTATTAGTTTCCGATACAGCATTGCAGGTTCAATGTATTCCTCGGACTTACACATTGACGATGGAACACTGAAATCGCATCGGAATTAAATACAAAAGGCACAATGACGCCTTAAGTACAAGAATAGGGATTCTGCTTACATTCGGTGTTTGAGCATTCCCTGTGAGACCAGTATTAGTTTCCGATACACCACAGCAGGTTCAGTGTATTCTTTGGACATACACGTTGACAATGAAACACTGAAACTACATCGGAATTAAGTACAAAACGAAAAATTCCGCCATAAGTGCAAGAAGAGTGAGACTTCTTAGAGTCTGTGCTTTGATTCTTTCCTGGCAGACCAGTATTAGTTTCCGATACACCACTGCAGGTTCAATGTATTCCTTGGTCCTTCACATTGACGATGAAACACAGAAATCGCATCGGAATTTAATACAAAAGGCACAATGCCATCATAAGTACAATAATAGAGACTTTTTCTTACAGTCGGTGCCTTGAGCATTCCCTGTGAGACCAGTATTAGTTTCCGACACCACACTGCAAGTTCAATGTATTCCTTGGACATACACATTGACGATGAAACACTGAAATTACATCGTAATTAACTCCAAAAGGCTCAATGCCGCCTTAAGTACAAGAAGAATGAGACCTCTTAGAGTCTGTGCTTTTATCCTTTCCTGTGAGACCAGTATTAGTTTCCGATACAGCACTGCAGGTTCAATGTATTCCTCGGACTTGCACATTGACGATGAAACATTAAAATCGCATCGGAATTAAATCAAAAGGCGCAATGCCGCCTTAAGTGCAAGAAGAGTGACACTTCTTGGAGTCTGTGCCTTGATCCTTTTCTGTGAGACCATAATTACTTTCCGATACACCACTCCAGGTTCAATGTATTCCTAGGACCTTCACATTGACGATGAAGCACAGAAATCGCATCAAAATAAAGTACAAAAGGCACTATGCCGCCTTAAGTACAAGAATAGAGGCTCTTCTTACAGTCGGTGCTTTGAGCATTCCCTGTGAGACCAGTATTAGTTTTCGATACACCACTGCAAGTTCAGTGTATTCTTTGGACATACATATTGACAATGAAACACTGAAATTACATCGGAATTAAATACAAAACGAACAATTCCGCCATAAGTGCAAGAAGAGTGAGTCTTCTTCGAGTCCGTGCTATGATCCTTTCCTGTGAGACCAGTATTAGTTTCCGATACACCACTGCAGGTGCAATGTTTTCCTTGGACCTTCACATTGACGATGAAACTTAGATATCGCATCGGAATTAAATACAAAATGCTCAATGCCGCTTTCAGTACAAGAATAGAGACTCTTCTTACTGTCGGTGCTTTCAGCATTCCGTGTGAGACCAGAATTAGTATCCGATACACCACTGCAGGTGCAATGTATTCCTTGGACTTTCACATTGACGATGAAACATAGAAATCGCATCGGAATTAAATACATAATGCTAAATGCCGCATTCAGTACAAGAATAGAGACTCTTCTTACAATCGGTGCTTTAAGCATTCCCTGTGAGACCAGTATTAGTTTCCGATACACCACTGCAGGTTCAATGTATTCCTTCGACCTTCACATTGACGATGAAACACAGAAATCGCATCTGAATTAAATACGAAAGGCACAATGCCGCCTTAAGTACAAGTATAGAAACTCTTCTTACAGTCGGTGCTTTGAGCATTCCCTGTGAGACCAGTAATAGTTTCCGATACACCACTGCAGGTTCAATGTATACCTAGGAACTTCACATTGTCGAAGAAACATAGAAATCGCATCGGAATTAAATACTAAAGGCAAAATGTAGCCTTAAGTACAACAATACAGACTCTTCTTGCAGTCGGTGCTTTGCGCATTGACTGTGAGACCAGTATTAGTTTCCGATACACCACTGCAGGTTCAATGTATTCCTTGGACCTTCACATTGACGATGAAAAACAGAAATCGCATCAGAATTAAATACAAAAGGCACAATGTTACCTTAAATACAAGAATAGAGACTCTTCTTACAGTCGGTGTTTAGAGTATTCCCTGTGAGACCAGTATTAGTTTCCGATACACCACTGCAGGTTCAGTGTATTCCTCGGACCTTCACATTGACGATGAAACACAGAAATCGCATCGGAATTAAATACAAAAGGCACAATGCCACCATAAGTACAAGAATAGAGACTGTTCTTACAGTCGGTGCTTTGAGCATTCCCTGTGAGACCAGTATTAGTTTCCGATACACCACTGCAGGTTCAATGTATTCTTGGACATACACATTGACGATGAAACACTGAAATTACATCGGAATTAAATACAAAACACTCAATGCCGCCTTAAGTGCAAGAATACAGACACTTCTTACAGTCGGTGCTTTGAGCATTCCCTGTGAGACCAGTATTAGTTTCCGATAGACCACTGCAACTTTAAAGTATTCCTTGGACCTTCACATTGACGATGTATCACAGAAATCGCATCGGAATTAGAAACAAAAGGCACAAAGCCGCCTCAAGTACAAGATTAGAAACTTTTCTTACTGTCGGTGCTTTGAGCATTCCCTGTGTGACCAGTATTAGTTACCGATACACCACTGCAGGTTCAGTGTATTCCTTGGACCTTCACATTGACGATGAAACACAGAAATCGCATCGGAATAAAATACAAAAGGCACAATGCCACCATAAGTACAAGAATAGAGACAGTTCTTACCGTCGGTATTTAGAGTATTCCCTGTGAGACCAGTATTAGTTTCCGATACACCACTGCAGGGTCAATGTATTCCTTGGATCTTCACATTGACGATGAAACACAGAAATTGCATCGGAATTAAATACAAAAGGCACAATGTCGCCTCAAGTACAAGAATAGTGAGTCTTCGTACAGTCGGTGCCTTGAGCATTCCCTGTGAGACCAGTATTAGTTTCCGATACACCACTGCAGGTTCAATGTATTGACTGGACATACACATTGACGATGAAACACTAAATTTACATCGGAATTAAATACAAAAGGCACAATGCCGCCTTAAGTACAAGAATAGAGACTCTTCTTGCAGTCGGTGCTTTGAGCATTCCCTGTGAGACCAGTATTGGTTTCCGATACACCACTGCAGGTTCAGTGTATTCCTTGGACCTTCACATTGACGATGAAACACAGAAATCGCATCGGAATTAAATACAAAAGGCACACTGCCACCATAAGTACAAGAATAGAGACACTTCTTACCGTCGGTGCTTTGAGCATTCTCTGTGAGACCAGTATTAGTTTCCGATACACCTCTGCAGGTTCCATGTATTCCTTGGACATACACATTGACGATGAAACACTGAAATTACATCGGAATTAAATACAAAACGAACAATTCCCCAATAAGTGCAAGAGGAGTGAGACTTCTTAGGGTCTGTGATTTAATCCTTTCCTGTGAGACCAGTATTAGTTTCCGATACACCACTGCAGGTTCAATGTATTGACTGGACATACACATTGACGATCAAACACTGAATTTACATCGGAATTAAATACAAAAGGCACACTGCCGCCTTAAGTACAAGAATAGAGACTTTTCTTGCAGTCGGTGCTTTGAGCAATCCCTGTGAGACCAGTATTGGTTTCCGATACACCACTGCAGGTTCAGTGTATTCCTTGGACCTTCACATTGACGATGAAACACAGAAATCGCATCGGAATTAAATACAAAAGGCACAATGTCACCATAAGTACAAGAATAGAGACACTTCTAACCGTCGGTGCTTTGAGCATTCCCTGTGAGACCAGTATTAGTTTCCGATACACCACTGCAGGTGCAATGTATTCCTTGGACCTTCACATTGACGATGAAACATAGAAATCGCATCGGAATTAAATACATAATGCTAAATGCCGCCTTCAGTACAAGAATAGAGACTCTTCTTACAATCGGTGCTTTGAGCATTCCCTGTGAGACCAGTATTAGTTTCCGATACACCACTGCAGGTTCAATGTATTCCTTGGACTTCCCATTGACGATGAGAAATAGAAATCGCATCAGAATGAAATACAAAAGGCACAAAGCCGCCTTAAGTACAAGTTTAGAAACTTTTCTTACAGTGGGTGCTTTGAGCATTCCCTGTGAGAAAAGTATTAGTTTCCGATACACCACTGCAGGTTCAGTGTATTCCTCGGACCTTCACATTGACGATGAAACACAGAAATCGCATCGAAAATAAATACTAAATGCACAATGCCACAATAAGTACAAGAATAGTGACTCTTCTAACATTGGGTGCTTTGAGCAATCCCTGTGAGACCAGTATTAGTTTCCGATACACCACTGCAGGTTCAGTGTATTCCTTGGACCTTCACATTGACGATGAAACACAGAAATCGCATCGGAATTAAATACAAAAGGCACAATTCCACCATAACTACAAGAATAGAGACTGTTCTTACAGTCGGTGCTTTGAGCATTCCCTGTGAGAGCAGTATTAGTTTCCGATACACCACAGCAGGTTCAATGTATTCCTTGGACATACACATTGACGATGGAACACTGAAATTACATCGGAATAAAATACAAAAGGCACAATGCCGCCTTAAGTGCAAGAAGAGTGAGACTTCCTAGAGACTGTGCATTGATCCTTTCCTGCGAGACCAGTATTAGTTTCCGATACAGCATTGCAGGTTCAATGTATTCCTCGGACTTACACATTGACGATGAAACACTGAAATCGCATCGGAATTAAATACAAAAGGCACAATGACGCCTTAAGTACAAGAATAGAGATTCTGCTTACATTCGGTGTTAGATCATTCCCTGTGAGACCAATATTAGTTTCCGATACACCACAGCAGGTTCAATGTATTCCTTGGACATACACATTGACGATGGAACACTGAAATTACATCGGAATAAAATACAAAAGGCTCAATGCCGCCTTAAGTACAAGAAGAATGAGACCTCTTAGAGTCTGTGCTTTTATTCTTTCCTGTGAGACCAGTATTAGTTTCCGATACAGCACTGCAGGTTCAATGTATTCCTGGGACTTGCACATTGACGATGAAACATTGAAATCGCATCGGAATTAAATACAAAAGGCACAATGCCGTATTAAGTGCAAGAAGAGTGACACTTCTTGGAGTCTGTGCCTTGATCCTTTCCTGTGAGACCATAATTACTTTCCGATACACCACTCCAGGTTCAATGTATTCCTAGGACCTTCACATTGACGATGAAACACAGAAATCGCATCGGAATAAAATACAAAAGGCACTATGCCGCCTTAAGTACAAGAATAGAGGCTCTTCTTACAGTCGGTGCTTTGAGCATTCCCTGTGAGACCAGTATTAGTTTCCGATACACCACTGCACGTTCAGTGTATTCTTTGGACATACACATTGACAATGAAACACTGAAATTACGTCGGAATTAAATACAAAACGAACAATTCCGCCATAAGTGCAAGAAGAGTGAGTCTTCTTAGAGTCCGTGCTATGATCCTTTCCTGTGAGACCAGTATTAGTTTCCGATACACCACTGCAGGTGCAATGTATTCCTTGGACCTTCACATTGACGATGAAACACAGAAATCGCATCGGAATTAAATACAAAATGCTCAATGCCGCTTTCAGTACAAGAATAGAGACTCTTCTTACAGTCGGTGCTTTCAGCATTCCGTGTGAGACCAGAATTAGTATCCGATACACCACTGCAGGTGCAATGTATTCCTTGGACTTTCAGATTGACGATGAAACATAGAAAACGCATCGGAATTAAATACATAATGCTAAATGCCGCCTTCAGTACAAGAATAGAGACTCTTCATACAATCGGTGCATTGAGCATTCCCTGTGAGACCAATATTAGTTTCCGATACACCGCTGCAGGTTCAATGTATTCCTTCGACCTTCACATTGACGATGAAACACAGAAATCGCATCTGAATTAAATACAAAAGGCACAATACCGCCTTATGTAGAAGTATAGAAACTCTTCTTACAGTCGGTGCTTTGAGCATTCCCTGTGAGACCAGTAATAGTTTCCGATACACCACTGCAGGTACAATGTATACATAGGACTTTCACATTGTCGAAGAAACATAGAAATCGCATCGGAATTAAATAGAAAAGGCAAAATGTCGCCTTAAGTACAACAATACTGACTCTTCTTACAGTCGGTGCTATGCGCATTGACTGTGAGACCAGTATTAGTTTCCGATACACCACTGCAGGTTCAATGTATTCCTTGGACCTTCACATTGACGATGAAAAACAGAAATCGCATCAGAATTAAATACAAAAGGCACAATGCCGCCTTAATTACAAGAATAGAGACTCTTCTTACAGTCGGTATTTAGAGTATTCCCTGTGCGACCAGTATTAATTTCCGATACACCACTGCAGGTTCAATGTATTCCTTGGACTTACACATTGACGATGAAACACTGAAATTACATCGGAATTAAATACAAAAGACTCAATGCCGCCTTAAGTACCAGAAGAGTGAGACTCCTTAGAGTCTGTGATTTTACCCTTTCCTGTGAGACCGGTATTAGTTTCCGATACACCACTGCAAGTTCAATGTATTCCTTGGTCCTTCACATTGACAATGAAATATAGAAATCGAATCGGAATTAAATACAAAAGGCACAATGTCGCCTTAGGTACAAGAATATAGACTCTTCTTACAGTCGGTGCTTTGAGCATTCCCTGTGAGACCAGTATTAGTTTCCGATACACCACTGCATGTTCAATGTATTCCTTGGATCCTCACATTGACGATGAAACACAGAAATTGCATCGGAATTAAATACAAAAGGCACAATGTCGCCTCAAGTACAAGAATAGTGAGTCTTCGTACAGTCGGTGCCTTGAGCATTCCCTGTGAGACCAATATTAGTTTCCGATACACCACTGCAGGTTCAATGTATTCCTTGGACCTTCACATTGACGATGAAAAACAGAAATCGCATCAGAATTAAATACAAAAGGCACAATGCCGCCTTAAATACAAGAATAGAGACTCTTCTTACAGTCGGTATTTAGAGTATTCCCTGTGAGACCAGTATTAGTTTCCGATACACCACTGCTGGTACAATGTATTCCTTGGACTTACACATTGACGATGAAACACTGAAATTACATCGGAATTAAATACAAAAGACTCAATGCCGCCTTAAGTACAAGAAGAGTGAGACCCCTTAGAGTCTGTGTTTTTACCCTTTCCTGTGAGACCGGTATTCGTTTCCGATACACCACTGCAAGTTCAATGTATTCCTTGGTCCTTCACATTAAAGATGAAATATAGAAATCGAATCGGAATTAAATACAAAAGGCACAATGTCGCCTTAGGTACAAGAATATAGACTCTTCTTACAGTCGGTGTTTTGAGCATTCCCTGTGAGACCAGTATTAGTTTCCGATACACCACTGCAGGTTCAATGTATTGACTGGACATACACATTGACGATGAAACACTGAATTTACATCGGAATTAAATACAAAAGGCACAATGCCGCCTTAAGTACAAGAATAGAGACTCTTCTTGCAGTCGGTGCTTTGAGCATTCCCTGTGAGACCAGTATTGGTTTCAGATACACCACTGCAGGTTCAGTGTATTCCTTGGACCTTCACATTGACGATGAAACACAGAAATCGCATCGGAATTAAATACAAAAGGCACAATGCCACCATAAGTACAAGAATAGAGACACTTCTTACCGTCGGTGCTTTGAACATTCCCTGTGAGACCAGTATTAGTTTCCGATACACCTCTGCAGGTTCAATGTATTCCTTGGACATACACATTGACGATGAAACACTAAAATTACATCGGAATTAAATACAAAACGAACAATTCCCTAATAAGTGCAAGAAGAGTGAGACTTCTTTGAGTCTGTGATTTAATCCTTTCCTGTGAGACCAGTATTAGTTTCCGATACACCACTGCAGGTGCAATGTATTCCTTGGACCTTCACATTGACGATGAAACATAGAAATCGCATCGGAATTAAATACATAATGCTAAATGCCGACTTCAGTACAAGAATAGAGACCCTTCTTACCATCGGTGCTTTGAGCATTCCCTGTGAGACCAGTATTAGTTTCCGATACACCACTGCAGGTTCAATGTATTCCTTGGACCTTCACATTGACGATGAAAAACAGAAATCGCATCAGAATTAAATACAAAAGGCACAAAGCCGCCTTAAGTACAAGTTTAGAAACTTTTCTTACAGTGGGTGCTTTGAGCATTCCCTGTGAGAAAAGTATTAGTTTCCGATACACCACTGCAGGTTCAGTGTATTCCTCGGACCTTCACATTGACGATGAAACACAGAAATCGCATCGAAAATAAATACAAAATGCACAATGCCACAATAAGTACAAGAATAGTGACTCTTCTTACATTGGGTGCTTTGAGCAATCCCTGTGAAACCAGTATTAGTTTCCGATACACCACTGCAGGTTCAGTGTATTCTTTGGACCTTCACATTGACGATGAAACACAGAAATCGCATCGGAATTAAATACAAAAGGCACAATTCCACCATAACTACAAGAATAGAGACTGTTCTTACAGTTGGTGCTTTGAGCATTCCCTGTGAGAGCAGTATTAGTTTCCGGTACACCACTGGAGGTTCAATGTATTCCTTGGACATACACATTGACGATGGAACACTGAAATTACATCGGAATAAAATACAAAAGGCACAATGCCGCCTTAAGTGCAAGAAGAGTGAGACTTCTTAGAGTCTGTGCACTGATACTTTCCTGCGAGACCAGTATTAGTTTCCGATACAGCATTGCAGGTTCAATGTATTCCTCGGACCTACAGATTGACGATGAAACACTGAAATCGCATCGGAATTAAATACAAAAGGCACAATGACGCCTTAAGTATAAGAATAGAGATTCTGCTTACATTCGGTGGTTGAGCATTCCCTGTGAGACCAATATTAGTTTCCGATACACCACAGCAGGTTCAATGTATTCCTTGGACATACACATTGACGATGAAACACCGAAATTACATCGGAATTAAATAAAAAAGGCACAATGCCGCCTTAAGTTCAAGAAGAGTGAGACTTCTTAGAGTCTGTGCTTTGATGCTTTCCTGTGAGACCAGTATTAGTTTCCGATACACCACTGCAGGTTCAATGTATTCCTTGGACCTTCACTTTGACGATAAAACACAGAAATAGCATCGGAATTAAATACAAAAGGCACAATCCTGCCTTAAGTACAGGAATAGAGACTCTTCTTACAGTCGGTGCTTTGAGCATTCCCTGTGAGACCAGTATTAGTTTCCGATACACCACAGCAGGTTCAGTGTATTCTTTGGACATACACGTTGACAATGATACACTGAAACTACATCGGAATTAAGTACAAAACGAACAATTCCGCCATAAGTGCAAGAAGAGTGAGACTTCTTAGAGTCTGTGCTTTGATCCTTTCCTGGTAGACCAGTATTAGTTTCCGATACACCACTGCAGGTTCAATGTATTCCTTGGTCCTTCACATTGACGATGAAACACAGAAATCGCATCGGAATTTAATACAAAAGGCACAATGCCACCATAAGTACAAGAATAGAGACTGTTCTTACAGTCGGTGCCTTGAGCATTCCCTGTGAGACCAGTATTAGTTTCCGACACCACACTGCAAGTTCAATGTATTCCTTGGACATACACATTGACGATGAAACACTGAAATTACATCGGAATTAACTCCAAAAGGCTCAATGCCGCCTTAAGTACAAGAAGAATGAGACCTCTTAGAGTCTGTGCTTTTATCCTTTCCTGTGAGACCAGTATTAGTTTCCGATACAGCACTGCAGGTTCAATGTATTCCTCGGACTTGCACATTGACGATGAAACATTGAAATCGCATCGGAATTAAATACAAAAGGCACAATGCCGCCTTAGGTGCAGGAAGAGTGACACTTCTTGGAGTCTGTGCCTTGATCCTTTCCTGTGAGACCATAATTACTTTCCGATACACCACTCCAGGTTCAATGTATTCCTAGGACCTTCACATTGACGATGAACCACAGAAATCGCATCGGAATAAAATACAAAAGGCACAATGCCGCCTTAAATACAAGAATAGAGACTCTTCTTACAGTCGGTATTTAGAGTATTCCCTGTGACACCAGTATTAGTTTCCCATACACCACTGCAGGTTCAATGTATTCCTTGGACTTACACATTGACCATGAAACACTGAAATTACATCGGAATTAAATACAAAAGACTCAATGCCGCCTTAAGTACAAGAAGAGTGAGACTCCTTAGAGTCTGTGTTTTTACCCTTTCCTGTGAGCCCGGTATTAGTTTCCGATACACCACTGCAAGTTCAATGTATTCCTTGGTCCTTCACATTGACGATGAAATATAGAAATCGAATCGGACTTAAATACAAAAGGCACAATGTCGCCTTAGGTACAAGAATATAGACTCCTCTTACAGTCGGTGCTTTGAGCATTCCCTGTGAGACCAGTATTAGTTTCCGATACACCACTGCAGGTTCAATGAATTCCTTGGATCTTCATATTGACGATGAAACACAGAAATTGCATCGGAATTAAATACAAAAGGCACAATGTCTCCTCAAGTACAAGAATAGTGAGTCTTCGTACAGTCGGTGCCTTGAGCATTCCCTGTGAGACCAGTATTAGTTTCCGATACACCACTGCAGGTTCAATGTATTGACTGGACATACACATTGACGATGAAATACTGAATTTACATCGGAATTAAATACAATAGGCACAATGCCGCCTTAAGTACAAGAATAGAGACTCTTCTTGCAGTCGGTGCTTTGAGCATTCCCTGTGAGACCAGTATTGGTTTCCGATACACCACTGCAGGTTCAGTGTATTCCTTGGACCTTCACATTGACAATGAAACACAGATATCGCATCGGAATTAAATACAAAAGGCACAATGCCACCATAAGTACAAGAATAGAGACACTTCTTACCGTCGGTGCTTTGAGCATTCCCTGTGAGACCAGTATTAGATTCCGATACACCTCTGCAGGTTCAATGTATTCCTTGGACATACACATTGACGATGAAACACTGAAATTACATCGGTATTAAATACAAAACGAACAATTCCGCCATAAGTGCAAGAAGAGTGAGACTTCTTAGAGTCTGTGCTTTAATCCTTTCCTGTGAGACCAGTATTAGTTTCCGATACACCACTGCAGGTGCAATGTATTCCTTGGACCTTCACATTGACGATGAAACATAGAAATCACATCGGAATTAAATACATAATGCTAAATGCCACCTTCAGTACAAGAATAGAGACTCTCGGTGCTTTGAGCCTTCCCTGTGAGACCAGTATTAGTTTCCGATACACCACTGCAGGTTCAATGTATTCCTTGGACCTTCACATTGACGATGAAAAACAGAAATCGCATCAGAATTCAATACAAAAGGCACAAAGCAACCTTATATATAAGTTTAGAAACTTTTCTTACAGTGGGTGCTCTGAGCATTCCCTGTGAGAAAAGTATTGGTTTCCGATACACCACTGCAGGTTCAGTGTATTCCTCGGACCTTCACATTGACGATGAAACACAGAAATCGCATCGAAAATAAATACAAAATGCACAATGCCACAATAAGTACAAGAATAGTGACTCTTGTTACAGTCGGTGCTTTGAGCATACCCTGTGAGACGAGTATTAGTTTCCGATACACCACTGCAGGTTCAATGTATTCCTTAAACATACACATTGGCGATGAAACACTGAAATTACATCGGAATTAAATACAAAAGACTCAATGCCGCCTTAAGTACAAGAAGAATGAGACTTCTTAGAGTCTGTGCTTTTATCCTTTCCTGGGAGACCAGTATAAGTTTCCGATACACCACTGCAGGTTCAATGTATTCCTTGGCCCTTCATATTGACGATGAAATACAGAAATCGAATCGGAATTAAATACAAAAGGCACAATGCCGCCTTATGTACAAGAATATAGACTTTACTTACAGTCGGTGATTTGAGCATTCCCTGTGAGACCAGTATTAGTTTCTGATACACCACTGCAGGTTCAATATATTCCTTGGACATACACATTGACGATGGATCACTGAAAATACATCGGAATTAAATACAAAAGGCATAATACTGCCTTAAGTGCAAGAAGAGTGAGACTTCTTAGAGTCTGTGCTTTGATCCTTTCCTGTGAGACCAGTATTAGTTTCCGATACAGCACTGCAGGTTCAATGTATTCCTTGGACTTACACATTGACGATGAAACACTGAAATCGCTTCGGAATTAAATACAAAAGGCACAATGCCGCCTTAAGTGCAAGAAGAGTGAGACTTCTTAGAGTCTGTGCTTTGATCCTTTCCTGTGAGACCAGTATTAGTTTCCGATACACCACTGCAGGTTCAATGTATTCCTTGGCCCTTCATATTGACGATGAAATACAGAAATCGAATCAGAATTAAATACAAAAGGCACAATGCCGCCTTATATACAAGAATATAGACTTTACTTACAGTCGGTGATTTGAGCATTCCCTTTGAGACCAGTATTAGTTTCAGATACACCACTGCAGGTTCAATGTATTCCTTCGATCATCACACTGACGATGACACAGGGAAATCGCATCGGAATAAAATACAAAAGGCACTAAACCGCCTTAAGAACAAGAATAGAAGCTCTTCTTACAGTCGGTGCTTTGAGCTTTCCCTGTGGACCAGTATTAGATTCCGATACACCACTGCAGGTTCAATGTATTCCTTGGACCTTCACATTGACGATGAAACACAGAAATCGCATCGGAATTAAATACAAAAGGCACAATGACGCCTTAAGTACAAGAATTGAGATTCAGCTTACAGTCGGTGCTTTGAGCATTCCCTGTGAGACCAGTATTAGTTTCCGATTCACCACAGCAGGTTCAATGTATTCCTTGGACATACACATTGACGATGAAACACCGAAATTACATCGGAATTATAAATAAAAGGCACAATGCCGCCTTAAGTGCAAGAAGAGTGAGACTTGTTAGAGTTTGTGCTTTGATCCTTTCCTGTGGGACCAGTATTAGTTTCCGGTACACCACTGCAGGTTCAATGTATTCCTTGGTCCTTCACATTGACGATGAAACACAGAAATCGCATCGGAATTAAATACAAAAGGCACAATCCCGCCTTAAGTACAGGAATAGAGACTCTTCTTACAGTCGGTGCTTTGAGCATTCTCTGTGAGACCAGTATTAGTTTCCGATACATCACAGCAGGTTCAGTGTATTCTTTGGACATACACGTTGACAATGAAACACTGAAACTACATCGGAATTAAGTACAAAACGAACAATTCCGCCATAAGTGCAAGAAGAGTGAGACTTCTTAGAGTCTGTGCTTTGATTCTTTCCTGTGAGACCAGTATTAGTTTCCGATACACCACTGCAGGTTCAATGTATTCCTTGGTCCTTCACATTGACGATGTAACACAGAAATCGCATCGGAATTAAATACAAAAGGCACAATGCCGCCTTAAGTACAAGAATAGAGACTCTTCTTACAGTCGGTGATTTGAGCATTCCCTGTGAGACCAGTATTAGTTTCCGATACACCACTGCTGGTTCAATGTATTCCTTGGACATACACATTGGCGATGAAACACAGAAATCGCATCGGAATTAAATACAAAAGGCACAAAGCAGCCTTAAGTACATGATTAGAAACTTTTGATACAGTGGGTGCTTTGAGCATTCCCTGTGAGACCAGTATTAGTTTCCGATACACCATTCCAGGTTCAGTGTATTCCTCGGACTTTCACATTGACGATGAAACACAGAAATCGCATCGGAATTTAATACAAAAGGCACAATGCCACCATAAGTACAAGAATGGAGATTGTTCTTACAGTCGGTGCCTTGAGCATTCCCTGTGAGACCAGTATTAGTTTCCGACTCCACACTGCAAGTTCAATGTATTCCTTGGACATACACATTGACGATGAAACACTGAAATTACATCGGAATTAACTCCAAAAGGCTCAATGCCGCCTTAAGTACAAGAAGACTGAGACCTCTTAGAGTCTGTGCTTGTATCCTTTCCTGTGAGACCAGTATTAGTTTCCGATACAGCACCGCAGGTTCAATGTATTCCTCGGACTTGCACATTGACGATGAAACATTGAAATCTCATCGGAATTAAATACAAAAGGCACAATGCCACCTTAAGTGCAAGAAGAGTGACACTTCTTGGAGTCTGTGCCTTGATCCTTTCCTGTGAGACCATAATTACTTTCCGATACACCACTCCAGGTTCAATGTATTCCTAGGACCTTCACATTGACGATGAAACACAGAAATCGCATCGGAATAAAATACAAAAGGCACTATGCCGCCTTAAGTACAAGAATAGAGGCTCTTCTTACAGTCGGTGCTTTGAGCATTCCCTGTGAGACCAGTATTAGTTTCCGATACACCACTGCAGGTTCAGTGTATTCTTTGGACATACACATTGACAATGAAACACTGAAATTACATCGGAATTAAATACAAAACGAACAATTCCGCCATAAGTGCAAGAAGAGTGATTCTTCTTAGAGTCCGTGCTATGATCCTTTCCTGTGAGACCAGTATTAGTTTCCGATACACCACTGCAAAATCAATGTATTCCTTGGTCCTTCACATTGACGATGAAACACAGAAATCGCATCGGAATTAAATACAAAAGGCACAATGCCGCCTAAAGTACAAGAATAGAGACTATTCTTACTGTCGGTGCTTTGCGCATTCCATGTGAGACCAGTATTAGTTTCCGATACACCACTGCAGGTTCAATGTATTCCTTGGTCCTTCACACTGACGATGAAACACAGAAATCGCATCCGAATTAAATACAAAAGGCACAAAGCCGCCTTAAGTACATGATTAGAAACTTTTCTTACAGTGGGCGCTTTGAGCATTCCCTGTGAGACCAGTATTAGTTTCCGATACACCACTGCAGGTTCAATGTATTCCTTGGACATACACATTGACGATGCAACACTGAAATTACATCGGAATTAAATACAACAGACTCAGTGCCGCCTTAAGTACAAGAAGAATGAGACTTCTTAGAGTCTGTGCTTTTATCCTTTCCTGTGGGACCAGTATTAGTTTCCGGTACACCACTGCAGGTTCAATGTATTCCTTGGTCCTTCACATTGACGATGAAACACAGAAATCGCATCGGAATTAAATACAAAAGGCACAATCCCGCCTTAAGTACAGGAATAGAGACTCTTCTTACAGTCGTTGCTTTGAGCATTCTCTGTGAGACCAGTATTAGTTTCCGATACACCACAGCAGGTTCAGTGTATTCTTTGGACATTCACGTTGACAATGAAACACTGAAACTACATCGGAATTAAGTACAAAACGAACAATTCCGCCATAAGTGCAAGAAGAGTGAGACTTCTTAGAGTCTGTGCTTTGATCCTTTCCTGTGAGACCAGTATTAGTTTCCGATACACCACTGCAGGTTCAATGTATTCCTTGGTCCTTCACACTGACGATGAAACACAGAAATCGCATCCGAATTAAATACAAAAGGCACAAAGCCGCCTTAAGTACATGATTAGAAACTTTTCTTACAGTGGGCGCTTTGAGCATTCCCTGTGAGACCAGTATTAGTTTCCGATACACCACTGCAGGGTCAATGTATTCCTTGGACATACACATTGACGATGCAACACTGAAATTACATCGGAATTAAATACAACAGACTCAGTGCCGCCTTAAGTACAAGAAGAATGAGACTTGTTAGAGTCTGTGCTTTGATCCTTTCCTGTGGGACCAGTATTAGTTTCCGGTACACCACTGCAGGTTCAATGTATTCCTTGGTCCTTCACATTGACGATGAAACACAGAAATCGCATCGGAATTAAATACAAAAGGCACAATCCCGCCTTAAGTACAGGAATAGGGACTCTTCTTACAGTCGGTGCTTTGAGCATTCTCTGTGAGACCAGTATTAGTTTCCGATACACCACAGCAGGTTCAGTGTATTCTTTGGACATACACGTTGACAATGAAACACTGAAACTACATCGGAATTAAGTACAAAACGAACAATTCCGCCATAAGTGCAAGAAGAGTGAGACTTCTTAGAGTCTGTGCTTTGATCCTTTCCTGTGAGACCAGTATTAGTTTCCGATACACCACTGCAGGTTCAATGTATTCCTTGGTCCTTCACATTGACGATGAAACACAGAAATCGCATCCGAATTAAATACAAAAGGCACAAAGCCGCCTTAAGTACATGATTAGAAACTTTTCTTACAGTGGGCGCTTTGAGCATTCCCTGTGAGACCAGTATTAGTTTCCGATACACCACTGCAGGTTCAATGTATTCCTTGGACATACACATTGACGATGCAACACTGA
This sequence comes from Schistocerca americana, assembly GCF_021461395.2. NCBI lineage: Eukaryota > Metazoa > Arthropoda > Insecta > Orthoptera > Acrididae > Schistocerca > Schistocerca americana. Next base: position 625,144,209 of record NC_060124.1, on the reverse strand, counting down.
AATTACATCGGAATTAAATACAACAGACTCAGTGCCGCCTTAAGTACAAGAAGAATGAGACTTGTTAGAGTCTGTGCTTTGATCCTTTCCTGTGGGACCAGTATTAGTTTCCGGTACACCACTGCAGGTTCAATGTATTCCTTGGTCCTTCACATTGACGATGAAACACAGAAATCGCATCGGAATTAAATACAAAAGGCACAATCCCGCCTTAAGTACAGGAATAGAGACTCTACTTACAGTCGGTGCTTTGAGCATTCTCTGTGAGACCAGTATTAGTTTCCGATACACCACAGCAGGTTCAGTGTATTCTTTGGACATACACGTTGACAATGAAACACTGAAACTACATCGGAATTAAGTACAAAACGAACAATTCCGCCATAAGTGCAAGAAGAGTGAGACTTCTTAGAGTCTGTGCTTTGATCCTTTCCTGTGAGACCAGTATTAGTTTCCGATACACCACTGCAGATTCAATGTATTCCTTGGTCCTTCACATTGACGATGTAACACAGAAATCGCATCGGAATTAAATACAAAAGGCACAATGCCGCCTTAAGTACAAGAATAGAGACTCTTCTTACAGTCGGTGATTTGAGCATTCCCTGTGAGACCAGTATTAGTTTCCGATACACCACTGCTGGTTCAATGTATTCCTTGGACATACACATTGGCGATGAAACACAGAAATCGCATCGGAATTAAATACAAAAGGCACAAAGCAGCCTTAAGTACATGATTAGAAACTTTTGATACAGTGGGTGCTTTGAGCATTCCCTGTGAGACCAGTATTAGTTTCCGATACACCATTCCAGGTTCAGTGTATTCCTCGGACTTTCACATTGACGATGAAACACAGAAATCGCATCGGAATTTAATACAAAAGGCAAAATGCCACCATAAGTACAAGAATAGAGATTGTTCTTACAGTCGGTGCCTTGAGCATTCCCTGTGAGACCAGTATTAGTTTCCGACTCCACACTGCAAGTTCAATGTATTCCTTGGACATACACATTGACGATGAAACACTGAAATTACATCGGAATTAACTCCAAAAGGCTCAATGCCGCCTTAAGTACAAGAAGACTGAGACCTCTTAGAGTCTGTGCTTGTATCCTTTCCTGTGAGACCAGTATTAGTTTCCGATACAGCACCGCAGGTTCAATGTATTCCTCGGACTTGCACATTGACGATGAAACATTGAAATCTCATCGGAATTAAATACAAAAGGCACAATGCCACCTTAAGTGCAAGAAGAGTGACACTTCTTGGAGTCTGTGCCTTGATCCTTTCCTGTGAGACCATAATTACTTTCCGATACACCACTCCAGGTTCAATGTATTCCTAGGACCTTCACATTGACGATGAAACACAGAAATCGCATCGGAATAAAATACAAAAGGCACTATGCCGCCTTAAGTACAAGAATAGAGGCTCTTCTTACAGTCGGTGCTTTGAGCATTCCCTGTGAGACCAGTATTAGTTTCCGATACACCACTGCAGGTTCAGTGTATTCTTTGGACATACACATTGACAATGAAACACTGAAATTACATCGGAATTAAATACAAAACGAACAATTCCGCCATAAGTGCAAGAAGAGTGATTCTTCTTAGAGTCCGTGCTATGATCCTTTCCTGTGAGACCAGTATTAGTTTCCGATACACCACTGCAGGATCAATGTATTCCTTGGTCCTTCACATTGACGATGAAACACAGAAATCGCATCGGAATTAAATACAAAAGGCACAATGCCGCCTAAAGTACAAGAATAGAGACTATTCTTACTGTCGGTGCTTTGCGCATTCCATGTGAGACCAGTATTAGTTTCCGATACACCACTGCAGGTTCGATGTATTCCTTGGTCCTTCACACTGACGATGAAACACAGAAATCGCATCCGAATTAAATACAAAAGGCACAAAGCCGCCTTAAGTACATGATTAGAAACTTTTCTTACAGTGGGCGCTTTGAGCATTCCCTGTGAGACCAGTATTAGTTTCCGATACACCACTGCAGGTTCAATGTATTCCTTGGACATACACATTGACGATGCAACACTGAAATTACATCGGAATTAAATACAACAGTCTTAGTGCCGCCTTAAGTACAAGAAGAATGAGACTTCTTAGAGTCTGTGCTCTTATCCTTTCCTGTGAGACCAGTATTAGTTTCCGACACACCACTGCAGGTTCAATGTATTCCTTGGCCCTTCATATTGACGATGAAATACAGAAATCGAATCGGAATTAAATACAAAAGGCACAATGCTGCCTTAAGTACAAGAATGTGGACTCCTCTTTCAGTCGGTGATTTGAGCATTCCCTGTGAGACCAGTATTAGTTTCCGGTACACAATTGCAGGTTCAGTGTATTCCTCGGACCTTCACATTGACGATGAAACACCGAAATTACATCGGAATTAAATATAAAAGGCACAATGCCGCCTTAAGTGCAAGAAGAGTGAGACTTCTTAGAGTCTGTGCTTTGATCCTTTCCTGTGAGACCAGTATTAGTATCCGATACTCCACTGCAGGTTCAATGAAATCCTTGGACCTTCACTTTGACGATAAAACACAGAAATAGCATCGGAATTAAAAACAAAAGGCACAATGACACCTTAAGAACAAGAATATTGATTCTGCTTACAGTCGGAGCTTTGAGCTTTCCCTGTGAGACCAGTAATAGTTTCCGATACACCACTTCAGGTTCAATGTATTCCTTGGAACTTCACATTGACGATGAAACACAGAAATCGCATCGGAATTAAATACAAAATGCACAAAGCCGCCTTCTGTACAACATTAGAAACTTTTCTTACATTGGGTGCTTTGAGCAATCCCTGTGAGACCAGTATTAGTTTCCGATACACCACTGCAGGTTCAGTGTATTCCTTGGACCTTCACATTGACGATGAAACACAGAAATCGCATCGGAATTAAATACAAAAGGCACAATTCCACCATAACTACAAGAGTAGAGACTGTTCTTGCAGTCGGTGCTTTGAAAATTCCCTGTGTGAGCAGTATTAGTTTCCGATACACCACTGCAGGTTCAATGTATTCCTTGGACATACACATTGACGATGGAACACTGAAATTACATCGGAATTAAATACAAAAGGCACAATGCCGCCTTAAGTGCAAGAAGAGTGAGACTTCTTAGAGTCTGTGCATTGATCCTTTCCTGCGAGACCAGTATTAGTTTCCGATACAGCATTGCAGGTTCAATGTATTCCTCGGACTTACACATTGACGATGAAACACTGAAATCGCATCGGAATTAAATACAAAAGGCACAATGACGCCTTAAGTACAAGAATAGAGATTCTGCTTACATTCGGTGTTTGAGCATTCCCTGTGAGACCAATATTAGTTTCCAATACACCACAGCAGGTTCAATGTATTCCTTGGACATACACATTGACGATGAAACACCGAAATTACATCGGAATTAAATATAAAAGGCACAATGCCGCCTTAAGTGCAAGAAGAGTGAGACTTCTTAGAGTCTGTGCTTTGATCCTTTCCTGTGAGACCAGTATTAGTTTCCGATACTCCACTGCAGGTTCAATGAAATCCTTGGACCTTCACTTTGACGATAAAACACAGAAATAGCATCGGAATTAAATACAAAAGGCACAGTGCCGCCTTAAGTACAAGAATAGAGACTATTCTTACAGTCGGTGATATGAGAATTCCGTGTGAGACCAGAATTAGTTTCCGATACACCACTGCAGGTTCAATGTATTCCTTGGACATACACATTGACGATGAAACACAGAAATCGCATCGGAATTAAATACAAAAAGCACAATGCCGCCTTTAGTACAGGAATAGAGACACTTCTTACATTCGGTGCTTTGAGCATTCCCTGTGAGACCAGTATTAGTATCCGATACACCACTGCAGGTTCAATGTATTCCTTGGACCTTCACATTGGCGACGAAACACAGAAATCGCATCGGAATTAAATACAAAAGGCATAAAGCCGCCTTAAGTACAAGATTAGGAACTTTTCTCACAGTGGGTGCTTTGAGCATTCCCTGTGAGCCCAGTATTACTTTCCGGTACACAATTGCAGGTTCAGTGTATTCCTCGGACCTTCACATTGACGATGAAACACAGAAATCGAATCGGAATTAAATACAAAAGGTACAATGCCACCATAAGTACAATAATATAGACTGTTCTTGCAGTCGGTGCGTTGAGCATTCCCTGTTTGACCAGTTTTAGTTTCCGATACACCACTGCAGGTTCAATGTATTCCTTGGACATACACATTGACGATGAAACACCTAAATTACATCGGAATTAAATATAAAAGGCATAATGAAGCCGTAAGTGCAAGAAGAGTGAGACCTCTTAGAGTCTGTGCTTTGACCCTTTCCTGTGAGACCAGTATTAGTTTCCGATACACCACAGCAGGTTCAATGTATTCCTTGGACCTTCACATTAACGAAGAAGCACAGAAATCGTATCGGAATTAAATACAAAAGGCACAATGCCGCCTTAAGTACAAGAATAGAGACTCTTCTTACAGTCGGTGCTTTGAGCCTACCCTGTGAGACCAGTATAAGTTTCCGTTACACCACTGCAGGTTCAATGTATTCCTTGGACATACACATTGACGATGAAACACTGAAATTACATCGTAATTAAAGACAAAAGGCACAATGCCGCCATAAGTACAAGAATAGAGACTCTTCTTACAGTCGGTGCTTTGAGCATTCCGTGTGAGACCAGTATTAATTTCCGATACACCACTGCAGGTTCAATGTATTCCTTGGACCTTCACATTGACGATGAAACACAGAAATCGCATCGGAATTAAATACAAAAGGCACAATGCCGCCTTAAGTTCATGAATAGAGACTCTTCCTAAAGTCGGTGCTTTGAGCATTCCGTGTGAGACCAGTATTAATTTCCGATATACCACTGCAGATTCAATGTATTCCTTGGACATACACATTGACGATGAAACACAGAATTTGCATCGGAATTAAATACAAAAGACACAATGCCGCCTTATGTACAAGAATAGAGACTCTTCTTACAGTCGGTGCTTTGAGCATTCCCTGTGAGATCAGTATAAGTTTCCGATACCACTGCAGGTTCAATGTATTCCTTGGACATACACATTGACAATGAAACACTGAAATTAAATCCGCCTTAAGTGCAAGAAGAGTGAAACTTTTTAAAATCTGTGATTTGATTCTCTCCTGTGAGACCAGTATTAATTTCCGATTCACCACTGCAGGTTCAATGTATTCCTCGGACCTTCACATTGACGATGAAACACAGAAATCGCATCGGAATTAAATACAAAAGGCACAATGCCGCCTTAAGTTCATGAATAGAGACTCTTCTTAAAGTCGGTGCTTTGAGCATTCCGTGTGAGACCAGTATTAATTTCCGATATTCCACTGCAGGTTCAATGTATTTCTTGGACATACACATTGACAAAGAAACACAGAATTTGCATCGGAATTAAATACAAAAGACACAATGCCGCCTTATGTACAAGAATAGAGACTCTTCTTACAGTCGGTGCTTTGAGCATTCCCTGTGAGATCAGTATTAGTTTCCGATACCACTGCAGGTTCAATGTATTCCTTGGACATACACATTGACAATGAAACACTGAAATTAAATCCGCCTTAAGTGCAAGAAGAGTGAAACTTTTTAAAATCTGTGATTTCATCCTTTCCTGTGAGACCAGTATTAGTTTCCGATACACCACTACAGGGTCAATGTATTCCTTGGACCTTCACATTGACGATGAAACACCGAAATCGCATCGGAATTAAATACAAAAGGCACAATGCCGCCTTAAGTACAAGAAGAGACTCTTCTTACAGTCGGTGCTTTGAGCATTCCCTGTGAGACCAGTATTAGTTTCCGATACACCACTGCAGATTCATTGTTTTCCTTGGACCTTCACATTGTCGATGAAACACAGAAATCGCATCGGAATTAAATACAAAAGTCACAATTAAGCCTTAAGTACAAGAATAGAGACTCTTCTTACAGTCGGGGATTTGGGCATTCCGTGTGAGACCAGTATTAGCTTCCGATATACCACTGCCAGTTCAATGTATTCCTTGAACATACACATTGACGATGAAACACAGAAATGGCATCGGAATTAAATAAAAAATGTACAATGCTGCCTTAACTACAAGAATAGAGACTCTACTTACAGTCGGTGCTTTGAGCATTCCCTGAGAGTCCAGTATTAGTTTCCGATACACCACTGCAGGCTCAATGTATTCCTTGGACCTTCACGTTAACGATGAAACACAGAAATCGCATCGGAATTAAATACAAAAGGCACAATGCCTCCTTAAGTACAAGAATAGAGACTCGGCTTACAGTCGGTGCTTTGAGCATTCCCTGTGAGACCAGTATTAGCTTGTGATACACCACTGCAGGTTCTATGTATTCCTTGGACCTTCATATTGACGATGAAACACAGAAATCGCATCGGAATTAAATACAAATGGCACAATGGCACCATAAGTACAAGAATAGTGACTCTTCTGACAGTCGGTGCTTTGAGCATTCCCTGTGAGACCAGTATTAGTTTCCGATACACCACTGCAGGTTCAATGTATACCTTAGACACTCACATTGACGATGAAACACTGAAATTAAATCGGAATTAGATACAAAAGTCACAACGCCGCCTTAACTGCAAGAATAGTGAGGCTTCTTAAAGTCTGTGCTTTGATCCTTTGCTGTGAGACTAGTATTAGTTTCCGATACACCACTGCAGGTTCAATGTATTCTTTGGACCATCACATTGACAATGAAACACAGAAATCGCATCGTAATTAAATATAAAAGGCACAATGCCGCCTTAAGTACAATAATAGAGACTCTTCTTACAGTCGGTGCTTTGGACATACCCTGTGAGACCAGTATTAGTTTCCGATACACCACTGCAAGTTCAGTGTATTCCTTGGACCATCACATTGACGATGAAACACAGAAATCGCATTGGAATTAAATACAAAAATCACAATGCCGACTTAAGTACAAGAATAGAGACTCTTCTTACAGTCGGTGCAATGAGCATTCCCTGTGAGACCAGTATTAGTTTCCGATACACCACTGCAGGTTCAATGTATTTCTTGGACATACACATTGACGATGGAAAACTGAAATTACATCGGAATCAAATACAAATGGCACAATTCCGCCTTAAGTGCAAGAAGAGTGAGACTTCTTAGAGTCTGTGCTTTAATCCTTTCCTGTGAGACCAGTATTAGTTTCCGATAAACCACTGCAGGTTCAATGTATTCCTTGGACATACACAATGACAATGAAACACTGAAATTACATCAGAATTAAATACAAATGGAACAATTCCGCCTTAAGTGCAAGAAGAGTGAAACTTCTTAAAATCTGTGCTTTGATCCTTTCCTGTGAGACCAGTATTAGTTTCCGATACACCACTACAGGTTCAATGTATTCCTTGGACCTTCACATTGACGTTGAAACACCGAAATCGCATCGGAATAAAATACAAAAGACACAATGCAGCCTTAAGTACAAGAATACAGACTCTTCTTACAGTCGGTGCTGTGAGCATTCCCTGTAAGACCAGAATTGGTTTCCGATACACCACTGCAGGTTCAATGTATTCCTTGGACATACACATTGACGATGAAACACAGAAATCGCATCGGAATTAAATATAAAAGGTACAATGCCGCCTTAAGTACAAGTATAGAGACTCTTCTTACAGTCGCTGCTTTGAGCATTCCCTGTGAGACCAGTATTAGTTTCCGACACACCACTCCAGGTTCAATGTATTCCTTGGACATACACATTAACGATGAAACACAGAAATTACATCGGAATTAAATACAAAAGGAACAATGCCGCCTTAAGTGCAAGCTATGTGAGACTTCTTAGAGTCTGTGCTTTGATCCTTTCCTGTGAGACCAGTATTAGTTTCCGATACACCACTGCAGGTTCAATGTATTCCTTGGACATACACATTGACGATGAAACACAGAAATAGCATCGGAATTAAATACAAAAGGCACAATGGCGCCCTAAGTGCAAGAAGAGTGAGTCTTCTTAGAGTCAGTTCTTTGATCCATTCCTACGAGACCAGTATTAGATTCCGATACACCATTTCAGGTTCAATGAATTCCTTGGTCATACACATTGACGATCAGACAACGAAATTACATCGGAATTAAATACAAAAGGCACAAAGCCGCATCAAGTGCAAGAAGAGTGAGACTTCTTAGAGTCTGTGCTTTGATCCTTTCCTGTAAAAACAGTATTAGTTTCCGATACTCCACAGCAGGTTCAATGTATTCCTTGGACATACACATTGACGATGAAACACAGAAATCGCATTGGAATTAAATACAAAATGCACAATGCCGCCATAAGTACAAGAATAGAGACTCTTCTTAAGGTTGGTGCTTTGAGCATTCCGTGTGAGACCAGTATTAGTTTCCGATACACCACTGCATGTTCAATGAATTCCTTGGACATGCACAATGACAATGAATCACTGAAATTACATCGCAATTAAATACAAAAGGAACAATGCCGCCTTAACTGCGAGATATGTGAGACTTCTTAGAGTCTGTTCTTTGATCCTTTCCTCTGAGACCAGTATTAGTTTCCGATACATCACTGCAGGTTCAATGTGTTCCTTGGGCCTTCACATTGACGATGAAACACAGAAATCGCATTGGAATTAAATACAAAAGGCACAATGCCGCCCTAAGTACTGGAATAGAGACTCTTCTTACTGTCGGTGTTTTGAGCATTCCCTGTGAGACCAGTATTAGTTTCCGATACACCACTGCAGGTTCAATGTATTCATGGACATACACGTTGACGATGAAACACTGAAATTACATCGGAATTAAATAAAAAAGGCACAATGCCGCCTTAAGTACAAGAATAGAGACTCTTCTTACAGTCGGTGCTTTGAGCCTACCCTGTGAGACCAGTATAAGTTTCCGTTACACCACTGCAGGTTCAATGTATTCCTTGGACATACACATTGACGATGAAACACTGAAATTACATCGTAATTAAAGACAAAAGGTACAATGCCGCCATAAGTACAAGAATACAGACTCTTCTTACAGTCGGTGCTTTGAGCATTCCGTGTGAGACCAGTATTAATTTCCGATACACCACTGCAGGTTCAATGTATTCCTTAGACCTTCACATTGACGATGAAACACAGAAATCGCATCGGAATTAAATACAAAAGGCACAATGCCGCCTTAAGTTCATGAACAGAGACTCTTCGTAAAGTCGGTGCATTGAGCATTCCGTGTGAGACCAGTATTAATTTCCGATATACCACTGCAGGTTCAATGTATTCCTTGGACATACACATTGACGATGAAACACAGAATTTGCATCGGAATTAAATACAAAAGACACAATGCCGCCTTATGTACAAGAATAGAGACTCTTCTTACAGTCGGTGCTTTGAGCATTCCTTGTGAGATCAGTATAAGTTTCCGATACCACTGCAGGTTCAATGTATTCCTTGGACAGACACATTGGCAATGAAACACTGAAATTAAATCCGCCTTAAGTGCAAGAAGAGTGAAACTTTTTAAAATCTGTGATTTGATCCTTTCCTGTGAGACCAGTATTAATTTCCGATTCACCACTGCAGGTTCAATGTATTCCTTGGACCTTCACATTGACGATGAAACACAGAAATCGCATCGGAATTAAATACAAAAGGCACAATGCCGCCTTTAGTTCATGAATAGAGACTCTTCTTAAAGTCGGTGCTTTGAGCATTCCGTGTGAGACCAGTATTAATTTCCGATATACCACTGCAGGTTCAATGTATTTCTTGGACATACACATTGACAAAGAAACACAGAATTTGCATCGGAATTAAATACAAAAGACACAATGCCGCCTTATGTACAAGAATAGAGACTTTTCTTACAGTCGGTGCTTTGAGCATTCCCTGTGAGATCAGTATTAGTTTCCGATACCACTGCAGGTTCAATGTATTCCTTGGACATACACATTGACAATGAAACACTGAAATTAAATCCGCCTTAAGTGCAAGAACAGTGAAACTTTTTAAAATCTGTGATTTGATCCTTTCCTGTGAGACCAGTATTAGTTTCCGATACACCACCACAGGGTCAATGTATTCCTTGGACCATCACATTGACGATGAAACACAGAAATCGCATCGGAATTAAATACAAAAGTCACAATGAAGCCTTAAGTACAAGAATAGAGACTCTTCTTACAGTCGGGGATTTGGGCATTCCGTGTGAGACCAGTATTAGCTTCCGATATACCAGTGTGAGTTCAATGTATTCCTTGAACATACACATTGACGATGAAACACAGAAATGGCATCGGAATTAAATAAAAAATGTACAATGCTGCCTTAACTACAAGAATAGAGACTCTTCTTACAGTCGGTGCTTTGAGCATTCCCTGAGAGACCAGTATTAGTTTCCGATACACCACTGCAGGCTCAATGTATTCCTTGGACCTTCACGTTAACGATGAAACACAGAATTCGCATCGGAATTAAATACAAAAGGCACAATGCCGCCTTAAGTACAAGAATAGAGACTCGGCTTACAGTCGGTGCTTTGAGCATTCCCTGTGAGACCAGTATTAGCTTGTGATACACCACTGCAGGTTCTATGTATTCCTTGGACCTTCATATTGACGATGAAACACAGAAATCGCATCGGAATTAAATACAAATGGCACAATGGCACCATAAGTACAAGAATAGTGACTCTTCTGACAGTCGGTGCTTTGAGCATTCCCTGTGAGACCAGTATTAGTTTCCGATACACCACTGCAGGTTCAATGTATACCTTAGACACACACATTGACGAAGAAACACTGAAATTAAATCGGAATTAGATACAAAAGACACAACGCCGCCTTAACTGCAAGAATAGTGTGCCTTCTAAAAGTCTGTGCTTTGATCCTTTGCTGTGAGACTAGTATTAGTTTCCGATACACCACTGCAGGTTCAATGTATTCTTTGGACCATCACATTGACAATGAAACACAGAAATCGCATCGTAATTAAATATAAAAGGCACAATGCCGCCTTAAGTACAATAATAGAGACTCTTCTTACAGTCGGTGCTTTGGACATACCCTGTGAGACCAGTATTAGTTTCCGATACACCACTGCAAGTTCAGTGTATTCCTTGGACCATCACATTGACGATGAAACACAGAAATCGCATCGGAATTAAATACAAAAATCACAATGCCGATTTAAGTACAAGAATAGAGACTCTTCTTACAGTCGGTGCAATGAGCATTCCCTGTGAGACCAGTATTAGTTTCCGATACACCACAGCAGGTTCAATGTATGTCTTGGACATACACATTGACAATGGAAAACTGAAATTACATCGGAATTAAATACAAATGGCACAATGCGGCCTTAAGTGCAAGAAGAGTGAGACTTCTTAGAGTCTGTGCTTTGATCCTTTCCTGTGAGACCAGTATTAGTTTCCGATACAGCACTGCAGGTTCAATGTATTCCTTGGACATACACAATGACAATGAAACACTGAAATTACATCAGAATTAAATACAAATGGAACAATTCCGCCTTAAGTGCAAGAAGAGTGAAACTACTTAAAATCTGTGCTTTGATCCTTTCCTGTGAGACCAGTATTAGTTTCCGATACACCACTACAGGTTCAATGTATTCCTTGGACCTTCACATTGACGATGAAACACCGAAATCGCATCGGAATAAAATAGAAAAGACACAATGCAGCCTTAAGTACAAGAATACAGACTCTTCTTACAGTCGGTGCTTTGAGCATTCCCTGTAAGACCAGAATTGGTTTCCGATACACCACTGCAGGTTCAATGTATTCCTTGGACATACACATTGACGATGAAACACAGAAACCGCATCGGAATTAAATATAAAAGTTACAATGCCGCCTTAAGTACAAGTATAGAGACTCTTCTTACAGTCGCTGCTTTGAGCATTCCCTGTGAGACCAGTATTAGTTTCCGACACACCACTCCAGGTTCAATGTATTCCTTGGACATACACATTAACGATGAAACACTGAATTTACATCGGAATTAAATACAAAAGGAACAATGCCGCCTTAAGTGCAAGCTATGTGAGACTTCTTAGGGTCTGTGCTTTGATCCTTTCCTGTGAGACCAGTATTAGTTTCCGATACACCACTGCAGGTTCAATGTATTCCTTGGACATACACATTGATGATGAAACACAGAAATAGCATCGGAATTAAATACAAAAGGCACAATGGCGCCCTAAGTGCAAGAAGAGTGAGTCTTCTTAGAGTCAGTTCTTTGATCCTTTCCTACGAGACCAGTATTAGATTCCGATACACCATTTCAGGTTCAATGAATTCCTTGGACATACACATTGACGATCAGACAACGAAATTACATCGGAATTAAATACAAAAGGCACAAAGCCGCATCAAGTGCAAGAAGAGTGAGACATCTTAGAGTCTGTGCTTTGATCCTTTCCTGTAAAAACAGTGTTAGTTTCCGATACTCCACAGCAGGTTCAATGTATTCCTTGGACATACACATTGACGATGAAACACAGAAATCGCATTGGAATTAAATACAAAATGCACAATGCCGCCATAAGTACAAGAATAGAGACTCTTCTTAAGGTTGGTGCTTTGAGCAATCCGTGTGAGACCAGTATTAGTTTCCGATACACCACTGCATGTTCAATGAATTCCTTGGACATGCACAATGACAATGAATCACTGAAATTACATCGGAATTAAATACAAAAGGAACAATGCCGCCTTAACTGCGAGATATGTAAGACTTCTTAGTGTCTGTTCTTTGATCCTTTCCTCTGAGACCAGTATTAGTTTCCGATACATCACTCCAGGTTCAATGTGTTCCTTGGGCCTTCACATTGACGATGAAACACAGAAATCGCATTGGAATTAAATACAAAAGGCACAATGCCGCCCTAAGTACTAGAATAGAGACTCTTCTTACAGTCGGTGTTTTGAGCATTCCCTGTGAGACCAGTATTAGTTTCCGATACACCACTGCAGGTTCAATGTATTCATTGTACATACACGTTGACGATGAAACACTGAAATTACATCGGAATTAAATAAAAAAGGCACAATGCCGCCTTAAGTGCAAGAGTTGAGACTCTTCTTACAGTCGGTGTTTGAGCATTCCCTGCGTGACCAGTATTAGTTTCCGATACACCACTGCCCGTTCAATGTATTTCTTGGACATACACATTGACGATGAAACACTGAAATTACATCGTAATTAAATACAAAAGGTACAATGCCGTCTTAAGTGCAAGAAGAGTGAGACTTCTTAGAGTCTGTGCTTCTATCCTTTCCTGCGCGACCAGTGTCAGTTTCCGATACACCATAGCAGGTTCAATGTATTCTTTAGACCTTCACATTGACGATGTAACACAGAAATCGCATCGCAATTCATTACAAAAGGCACAATGCCCCTTAAGTACAAGAATAGAGACTCTTCTTACAGTCGGTTCCTTGAGCATTCCCTTTGAGACCAGAATTAGTTTCCGATACACCATAGCAGGTTCAGTGTATTCCTTGGACCTTCACATTGACGATGAAACACAGAAATCGCATCGGAATTAAATACAAACGGCACAATGCCGCCTTAGGTACAAGAATAGGGACTCTTCTTACAGTCGGTGCTTTGAGCATTCCCCGTGAGACCAGTATTAGCTTGCGATACACCACTGGAGGTTCAATGTTTTCCTTGGACATACACATTGACGATGAAACACTGAAATTAAATCGGAATTAAATACAAAACGCACAAGGCCGCCTTAAGTGCAAGAAGAGTGAGACTTCTTAGAGTCTGTGCTTTGATCCATTCCTGTGAGACCAGTACTAGCTTCCGATACGCCACTGCAGGTTAAATGTATTCCTTGGACATACACATTGACGATGAAACACAGAAATCGCATCGAAATGAAATACATAAGGCACAATGCCGCCTTAAGTACAAGAATATAGACTCTTCTTACAGTCGGTGTTTGAGCATTCCCTGCGAGACAAGTATTAGTTTCCGATACACCACTGCAGGTACAATGTATTCCTTGGACATACACATTGACGATGAAACACTGAAATTACATCGAAATTAAATACAAAAGGCACAATGCCGACTTAAGTGCAAGACGAGTGAGTCTTCTTAGAGTCTGTGCTTTGATCCTTCCTGTGAGACCAGTATTAGTTTCCGATACACCACTGCAGATTCAATGTATTCCTAGGACCTTCACATTGACGATGAAACATAGAAATCGCATCGGAATTAAATATAAACGGCACAATGCCGCCTTAAGTACGAGAATAGAGACTCTACTTACAGTCGGTGCTTTGAGCATTCCCCGTGAGATCAGTATTAGCTTGCGATACACCACTGCAGGTTCAATGTATTCCTTGGACATACACATTGACGATGAAACATTGAAATTACATCGGAATTCAATACAAAACGCACAATACCGCCTTAAGTGCAAGAAGAGTGAGACTTCTTAGAGTCTGTGCTTTGATCCATTCCTGAGAGACCAGTATTAGCTTCCGATCCGCCACTGCAGGTTCAATGTATTCCTTGGACATACACATTGACGACGCAACGGAATGAAATACAAAAGGCACAATGCCGCCTTAAGTACAAGAATAGAGACTCTTCTTACAGTCGGTGTTTGAGCATTCCCTGTGAGACCAGTATTAGTTTCCGATACATCACAGCAGGTTCAATGTATTACTTGGACCTTCACATTGACGATGAAACACAGAAACGCATCGGTATTAAATACAAAAGTCACAATGCCGACTTAAGTAAAAGAATAGAGACTCTTCTTACAGTCGGTGCTTTGAGCATTCCCTGTGAGACCAGTATTAGTTTCCGATACACCACTGCAGTTACAATGTAATCCTTGGACATACACATTGACGATGAAACACTGAAATTACATCGGAATTAAAAACAAAAGGCACAATGCCGACTTAAGTGCAAGACGAGTGAGTCTTCTTAGAGTCTGCGATTTGATCCTTTCCTGTGAGACCAGTATTAGTTTCCGATACACCACTGCAGATTCAATGTATTCCTTCGAACTTCACACTGACGATGAAACACAGAAATCGCATCGGAATTAAATACAAAAGTCACAATTAAGCTTTAAGTACAAGAATAGAGACTCTTCTTACAGTCGGGGCTTTGAGCATTCCGTGTGAGACCAGTATTAGTTTCCGATATACCACTGCCAGTTCAATGTATTCCTTGAACATACACATTGACGATGAAACACTGAAATTACATGGGAATTAAATACAATAGATACAATGCAGCCTTAAGTGCAAGAATAGAGACTCTTCTTACAGTCGGTGCTTTGAGCATTCCCTGCGGGACCTGTATTAGTTTCCGATACACCACTGCAGGTACAATGTATTCCTTGGACACACACATTGACGATGAAACACAGAAATTACATCGTAAATAAATACAAAAGGTACAATGCCGCCTTAAGTGCAAGAAGAGAGAGACTTCTTAGAGTTTGTGCTTTTATCCTTTCCTGTGCTACCAGTATTAGTTTCCGATACACCACTGCAGATTCAATGTATTCCTTCGACCTTCACACTGACGATGAAACACAGAAATCGCATCGGAATTAAATACAAAAGTCACAATTAAGCTTTAAGTACAAGAATAGAGACTCTTCTTACAGTCGGGGCTTTGAGCATTCCGTGTGAGACCAGTATTAGTTTCCGATATACCACTGCCAGTTCAATGTATTCCTTGAACATACACATTGACGATGAAACACTGAAATTACATGGGAATTAAATACAATAGGCACAATGCAGCCTTAAGTGCAAGAGTAGAGACTCTTCTTACAGTCGTTGCTATGAGCATTCCCTGCGGGACCAGTATTAGTTTCCGATACACCACTGCAGGTTCAATGTATTCCTTGGACATACACATTGACGATGAAACTCAGAAATTACACCGTAATCAAATACAAAAGGTACAATGCCGCCTTAAGTGCAAGAAGAGTGAGACTTCTTAGAGTCTGTGCTTTTATCCTTTCCTGTACGACTAGTATTAGTTTCCGATACGCCACTGCAGGTTCAATGTATTCCTTGGACCTTCACATTGTCTATGAAACACAGAAATGGCATCGGAATTAAATACAAATGGCACAATGCCGCCTTAAGTACAAGAATAGAGACTCTTCTTACAGTCGGTGCTTTGAGCATTTCCTGTTACACCAGCATTAGTTTCCGATACACCACTGCAGGTTCAATGTATTCCTTGGTCCTTCACATTGACGATGAAACACAGAAATCGCATCGGAATTAAACACAAAATTCACAATGCCGCCTTAAGTACAAGAATAGAGACTCTTCTTACAGTCGATGATTAGATCATTCCCTGTGATACCATTATTAGATTCCGATACACCACTGCAGGTTCCGTGTATTCCTTTGTTCAACACATTGACGATGAAACACAGAAATGGCATCGGAATTAAATAAAAAATATACAATGCCGCCTTAACTACAAGAATAGAGACTCTTCTTACAGTCGGTGCTTTGACCATTCCCTGAGAGACCAGTATTAGTTTCCGATACACCACTGCAGGTTCAATGTATTCCTTGGACATACACATTGACTACGAAACACAGAAATTACATCGTAATTAAATACAAAAGGTACAATGCCGCCTTAAGTGCAAGAAGAGTGAGACTTCTTAGAGTCTGTGCTTGATCCTTTCCTGTGAGACCAGTATTAGTTTCCGATACAGCACTGCAGGTTCAATGTATTCCACGGACTTATAAATTGACGATGAAAAACTGAAATCGCAACGGAATTAAATACAAAAGGCACAATGTAACCTTAAGTGCAAGAAGAGTGACACTTCTTGGAGTCTGTGCTTTGATCCTTTCCTGTGAGACCAGTATTAGTTTCCGATACACCACTGTAGGTTCAATGTATTCCTTGGACCTTCACATTGACGATGAAACACAGAAATCGCATCGGAATAAATACAAAAGGCACTATGCCGCCTTAAGTACAAGAATAGAGGCTCTTCTTACTGTCGGTGATTTGAGCATTCCCTGTGAGACCTGTATTTGATTCCGATACACCACTGCAGGTTCAATGTATTTCTTGGACCTTCACATTGACGTTGAAACACAGAAATCGCATCGGAATGAAATACAAAAGGCACAATGCCGCCTTAAGTACAAGAATAGAGACTTTGCTTACAGTCGGTGCTTTGAGCATTCCCTGTGAGACCAGTATTAGTTTCCGATACACCAAAGCAGGTTCATTGTATTATTTCGACATACACATTGACGATGAAACACCGAAATTACATCGGAATTAAATACAAAAGGCACAATGCCTCCTTAAATGCTAGAAGAATGAGTCTTCTTAAAGTCTGTGCTCTGATCCTTTCCTGTGAGACCAGTATTAGTTTCCGATACACCACTGCAGGTTCAATGTATTCCTTGGACATACACATTGACGATGAAACACAGAAATCGCATCGGAATTAAATACTAAAGGCACAATGCCGCCTTAAATACTAGAATAGAGACTCATCTTAAAGTCGGTGCTTTGAGAATTCCGTGTTTGACCAGTATTAGCTTCCGATACACCACTGCAGGTTCAATGTTTTCCTTGGACATACACATTGACGATGAAACACAGAAATCGCATCGGAATTAAATACAAAAGGCACAATGCCGCCTTCAGTACAAGTATAGAGACTCTTCTTAGAGTCGGTGCTTTGAGCATTCCCTGTGAGACCAGTATTAGTTTCCGACAAACCACTCCAGGTCCAATGTATTCCTTGGACATACACATTGACGATGAAACACTGAAATTACATCGGAATTAAATACAAAAGGAACATTGCCGCTTTAAGTGCAAGAAGAGTGAGACTTCTTAGAATCTGTGCTTTGATCCTTTCCTGTGAGACCAGTATTAGTTTCCGATACACCACTGCAGGTTCAATGTATTCCTTGGACCTTCACATTGACGATGAAACACAGAAATCGCATTGGAATTTTATACAAGAGGCACAATGCCCCCATAAGTAGAAGAATAGTGACTCTTCTTACAGACGGTGTTTTGAGCATTCCCTGTGAGACCAGTATTAGTTTCCGATACACCACTGCAGGTTCAGTGTATTCCTTGGACCATCACATTGACGATGAAACACCGAAATCGCATCGGAATAAAATACAAAAGACACAATGCAGCCTTAAGTACAAGATTACAGACTCTTCTTACAGTCGGTGCTTTGTGCATTCCCTGTGAGAACAGTATTAGTTTCCGACAAACCACTCCAGGTTCAATGTATTCCTTGGACATACACATTGACGATGAAACACTGAAATTACATCGGAATTAAATACAAAAGGAACACTGCCGCCTTAAGTGCAAGAACAGTGAGACTTCTTAGAGTCTGTGCTTTGATCCTTTCCTGTGAGACCAGTATTAGTTTCCGATACACCACTGCAGGTTCAATGTAGTCTTTTGACCTTCACATTGACGATGTAACACAGAAATCGCATCGCAATTAAATACAAGAGGCACAATGCCGCCTTAAGTACAAGAATAGAAACTCTTCCTACAGTCGGTGTTTGAGCATTCCCTGTGAGGCCAGTATTAGTTTCCGGTACACCACAGCTGGTTCAATGTGCTCCTTGGACCTTCACATTGACGATGAAACACAGAAACGCATCGGTATTAAATACAAAAGGCACAATGCCGCCTTAAGTGCAAGAATAAAATCTCTTCTTACAGTCAGTGCTTTGAGCATTCCCTGTGAGACCAGTATTAGTTTCCGATACACCACTGCAGGTTCAATGTACTCCTTCGACATACACATTGACGATGAAACACCGAAATTACATCGGAACTTTATACAAAAGGCACAATGCCGCCTTAAGTGCAAGAAGAGTCAGAATTCTTAGAGTCCGTGCTTTGATCCTTTCCTGTGAGACCAGTATTAGTTTCCGATACACCACTGCAGGTTTAATGTATTCCTTGGACCTTCACATTGTCGATGAAACACAGAAATCACATCGGAATTAAATACAAAATGCACAATGCCGCCTTAAGTACAAGAATAGAGCCTCTTCTTACAGTCGGTGTTTTGAGCATTCCCTTTGAGACCAGTATTAGTTTCCGATACACCACTGCAGGTTCAATGTATTCCTTGGACATACACATTGACGATGAAACACAGAAATCGCACCGGAATTAAATACAAAAGGCACAATGCCGCCTTTAATACAAGAATAGAGACTCTTCTTAAAGTCGTTGTTTTGAGCATTCCGTGAGTGACCAGTATTAGTTTCCGATACACCACTGCAGGTTCAATGTATTCCTTGGACATACACAATGACAATGAAACACTGAAATTACATCGGAATTAAATACAAAAGGAACAATGCCGCCTTAAAAGCAAGAAGAGTGAGACTTCTTAGAGTCTGTTATTTTATCCTTTCCTGTGCGACCAGTATCAGTTTCCGATACGCCACTGCAGGTTCAATGTATTCCTTGGACCTTCACATTGACGATGAAACACAGAAATCGCATCGGAATTAAATACAAATGGCACAATGCCGCCTTAAGTACAAGAAGAGGGACTCTTCTTACAGTCGGTGCTTTGAGCATTCCCTGTGAGACCAGTATTAGTTTCCGATACACCACTGCAGGTTCAATGTAGTCTTTGGACCTTCACATTGACGATGTAACACAGAAATCTCATCGCAATTAAATACAAAAGGCACAATGCCGCCTTAAGTACAAGAATAGAGACTCTTCTTACTGTCGGTTCTTTGAGCATTCCCTTTGAGACCAGTATTAGTTTCCGATACACCATGGCAGGTTCAGTGTATTCCTTGGACCTTCGCATTGACGATGAAACACAGAAATCGCATCGGAATTAATACAAACGGCACAATGCCGCCTTAAGTACAAGAATAGAGACTTTTCTTACAGTCAGTGCTTTGAGCATTCCACTGCAGATTCAATGGATTCCTTGGACATACACATTGACGATGAAACACAGAAAGCGCATCGGAATTAAATACAACAGGCACAATGCCGCCTTAAGTACAAGAAAAGAGACTCTTCTTACAGACTGTGTTTTGATCATTCCCTGTGACATCAGTATTAGTTTCCGATACAGCACTGCAGGTTCAATGTATTCCTTGGACATACACCTTGACGATGAAACACAGAAATCGCATCGGAATTAAATACAAAAGGCACAATGCGGACTTAAGTACAAGAATAGAGACTCTTCTTACAGTCTGACAGTCGGTGTTTTGAGCATTCCCCGTGAGACCATGAAATAAGTACAAGTATAGCTACTCTTCCTACAGTCGGTGCTTTGAGCATTCCCTGTGAGACCAGTATTACTTTCCGACACACCACTCAAGGTTCAATGTATTCCTTGGACATACACATTAACGATGAAACACTGAAATTACATCGGAATTAAATACAAATGGCACAATGCCGCCGTAAGTACAAGAATAGAGACTCTTCATCCGGTCGGTGCTTTGAGTATTCATTGTGAGACCAGTATTAGTTTCCGATACACCACTGCAGGTTCAGTGTACTCCTTCGACATAGACATTGACGATGAAACGCCGAAATTACATCGGAATTTCATACAAAAGGCACAACGCCGCCTTAAGTGCAAGAAGAGTGAGACTTCTTAGAGTCTGAGCTTTGATCCTTTCCTGTAAGACCAGTATTAGTTTCCGATACACCACTGGAGGTTTAATGTATTCCTTGGACCTTCACATTGACGATGAAACACAGAAATCACATCGGAATTAAATACAAAAGGCACAATGCCGCCTTAAGTATAAGAATAGAGACTCTTCTTACAGTCGGTGCTTTGAGCATTCCCTGTGAGACCAGTATTAGTTTCCGATACACCACTGAAGGTTCAATGTACTCCGTCGACATACACATTGACGATGAAACACCGAAATTACATCGGAATTTTATACAAAAGGCACAATGCCGCCTTAAGTGCAAGAAGAGTGAGACTTCTTAGAGTCTGTGCTTTGATCCTTTCCTGTGAGACCAGTATTAGTTTCCGATACACCACTGTAGGTTTAATGTATTCCTTGGACCTTCACATTGACGATGAAACAAAGAAATCACATCGGAATTAAATACAAAAGGCACAATGCCGCCTTAAGTACAAGAATAGAGACTCTTCTTACATTCGGTGATTTGAGCATTCCGTGTGAGACCAGTATTAGTTTCCGATACACCACTGCAGGTTCAATGTATTCCTTAGACATACACATTGACGATGAAACACTGAAATTACATCAGAATTAAATACAAAAGGCACAATGCCGCCATAAGTGCAAGAATAGAGACCCTTCTTACAGTCGGTGCTTTGAGCATTCCACTGCAGGTTCAATGTATCCCTTGGACATACACATTAACGATGAAACACAGAAATCGCGTCGGAATTAAATACAAAAGACGCTATGCCGCCTTAAGTACAAGAATAGAGACTCTTCTTACAGTCGGTGTTTTGAGCATTCCCTGTGACACCAGTATTATTTTCCGATACAGCACTGCAGGTTCAATTTATTCCTTGGACATACACCTTGACGATGAAACACAGAAATCGCATCGGAATTAAATACAAAAGGCACAATGCCGACTTAAGTACAAGAATAGAGACTCTTCTTACAGTCTTACAGTCGGTGTTTTGAGCATTCCCTGTGAGACCATGAAATAAGTACAAGTATAGCTACTCTTCTTACAGTCGGTGCTTTGAGCATTCCCTGTGAGACCAGTTTTACTTTCCGACACACCACTCCAGGTTCAATGCATTCCTGGGACATACCCATTGACGATGAAACACTGAAATTTCATCGGAATTAAATACAAAAGGCACAATGCCGCCTTAAGTACAAGAATAGAGACCCTTCTTAAAGTCGGTGCTTAGGCATTCCGTGTGAGACCAGTATTAATTTCCGATACACCACTGCAGGTTCAATGTATTCCTTGGACATACACATTGACGATGAAGCACAGAAATCGCATCGGAATTAAATACAAAAGGCAAAATGCCGCCTTAAGTACAAGAATAGAGACTCTTCTTTCAGTCGGTGCTCTGAGCATTCCCTGTGAGATTAGTGTTAGTTTCCGATACCACTGCAGGTTCAATGTATTCCTTGGACATACACATTGACAATGAAACACTGAAATTAATTCCGCCCTAAGTGCAAGAAGAGTGAAATTTCTTAAAAACTGTGCTTTGATCCTTTCCAGTGAGACCAGTATTGGTTTCCGATACACCACTGCAGGTACAATGTATTCCTTGGACGGACACGTTGACGATGAAACACTGAAATTACATCGGAATTAAATACAAAAGGCACAATGCCACCCTAAGTGCAAGAAGAGTGAGTATTCTTAGAGTCTGTGCTTTGATCCTTTCCTGTGAGACCAGTTTTAGTTTCCGATACACCACTGCAGATTCAATGTATTCCTTGCACCTTCACATTGACGATGAAACACAGAAACCGCATCGGAATTAAATACAAAAGTCGCAATTAAGCCTTAAGTACAACAATAGATACTCTTCTTACAGTCGGTGCTTTGAGCATTCCCTGTGAGACCAGTATTTGTTTCCGATACACCACTGCAGGTTCAATGTATTCCTAGGACATACACATTGACGATGAAGCACAGATATCGCATCGGAATTAAATACAAAAATCACAATGCCGCCTTACGTCCAAGAATAGAGACTCTACTTACAGTCGGTGCTTTGAGCATTCCCTGTGAGACCAGTATTAGTTTCCGATACACCACTGCAGGTTCAATGTATTCCTTAGACAAACACATTGACGATGAAACACTGAAATTACATCGGAATTAAATACAAAAAGGCACAATGCCGCCATAAGTGCAAGAATAGAGACTCTTCTTACAGTCGGTGCTTTGAGCATTCTACTGCAGGTTCAATGGATTCCTTGGACATACACATTGACGATGAAACACAGAAAGCGCATCGGAATGAAATACAAAAGGCACAATGCCGCCTTAAGTACAAGAATAGAGACTCTTCTTACAGACTGTGTTTTGATCATTCCCTGTGACATCAGTATTAGTTTCCGATACAGCACTGCAGGTTCAATGTATTCCTTGGACATACACCTTGACGATGAAACACAGATATCGCATCGGAATTAAATACAAAAATCACAATGCCGCCTTTCGTCCAAGAATAGAGACTCTTCTTACAGTCGGTGCTTTGAGCATTCCCTGTGAGACCAGTATTAGTTTCCGATACACCACTGCAGGTTCAATGTATTCCTTAGACATACACATTGCCGATGAAACACTGAAATTAGATCGGAATTAAATACAAAAGGCACAATGCCGCCATAAGTGCAAGAATAGAGACTCTTCTTACAGTCAGTGCTTTAAGCATTCCACTGCAGGTTCAATGGATTCCTTGGACATACACATTGACGATGAAACACAGAAAGCGCATCGGAATTAAATACAAAAGACACAATGCCGCCTTAAGTACAAGAAAAGAGACTCTTCTTACAGACTGTGTTTTGATCATTCCCTGTGACATCAGTATTAGTTTCCGATACAGCACTGCAGGTTCAATGTATTCCTTGGACATACACCTTGACGATGAAACACAGAAATCGCAGCGGAATTACATACAAAAGGCACAATGCCGCCTTAAGTACAAGAATAGAGACTCTTCTTACAGTCTTACAGTCGGTGTTTTGAGCATTCCCCGTGAGACCATGAAATAAGTACAAGTATAGCTACTCTTCCCACAGTCGGTGCTTTGAGCATTCCCTGTGAGACCAGTATTACTTTCCGACACCCCACTCAAGGTTCAATGTATTCCTTGGACATACACATTAACGATGAAACACTGAAATTACATCGGAATTAAATACAAATGGCACAATGCCGCCGTAAGTACAAGAATAGAGACTCTTCATACGGTCGGTGCTTTGAGTATTCATTGTGAGACCAGTATTAGTTTCCGATACACCACTGCAGGTTCAATGTACTCCTTCGACATACACATTGACGATGAAACGCCGATATTACATCGGAATTTCATACAAAAGGCACAATGCCGCCTTAAGTGCAAGAAGAGTGAGACTTCTTAGAGTCTGAGATTTGATCCCTTCCTGTAAGACCAGTATTAATTTCCGATACACCACTGGAGGTTTAATGTATTCCTTGGACCTTCACATTGACGATGAAACACAGAAATCACATCGGAATTAAATACAAAAGGTACAATGCCGCCTTAAGTATAAGAATAGAGACTGTTCTTACAGTCGATGCTTTGAGCATTCCCTGTGAGACCAGTATTAGTTTCCGATTCACCACTGAAGGTTCAATGTACTCCGTCGACATACACATTGACGATGAAACGCCGAAATTACATCGGAATTTTATACAAAAGGTACAATGCCGCCTTAAGTGCAAGAAGAGTGAGACTTCTTAGCGTCTGTGCTTTGATCCTTTCCTGTGAGACCAGTATTAGTTTCCGATACACCACTGTAGGTTTAATGTATTCCTTGGACCTTCACATTGACGATGAAACACAGAAATCACATCGGAATTAAATACAAAAGGCACAATGCCAACTTTAGTACAAGAATAGAGACTCTTCTTACAGTCGGTGCTTTGAGCATTCCCTTTGAGACCAGCATTAATTTCCGATACACCACTGCAGACTCAATGTATTCCTTGGACATACACATTGACGATGAAACACAGATATCGCATCGGAATTAAATACAAAAATCACAATGCTGCCTTACGTACAAGAGTAGAGACTCTTCTTACATTCGGTGCTTTGAGCATTCCGTGTGAGACCAGTATTAGTTTCCGATACACCACTGCAGGTTCAATGTATTCCTTAGACATACACATTGACGATAAAACACTGAAATTACATCGGAATTAAATACAAATGGCACAATGCCGCCATAAGTGCAAGAATAGAGACTCTTCATACGGTCGGTGCTTTGAGCATTCATTGTGAGACCAGTATTAGTTTCCTATACACCACAGCAGGTTCAATGTATTCCTGGGACCTTCACATTGACGATGAAACACAGAAATCGCGTCGGAATTAAATACAAAAGGCACAATGCCGCCTTAAGTACAAGAATAGAGACTCATCTTACAGTCGGTGTTTTGAGCATTCCCTGTGACACCAGTATTATTTTCCGATACAGCACTGCAGGTTCAATTTATTCCTTGGACATACACCTTGACGATGAAACACAGAAATCGCATCGGAATTAAATACAAAAGGCACAATGCCGACTTAAGTACAAAAATAGAGACTCTTCTTACAGTCTTACAGTCGGTGTTTTGAGCATTCCCTGTGAGACCATGAAATAAGTACAAGTGTAGCTACTCTTCTTACAGTCGGTGCTTTGAGCATTCCCTGTGAGACCAGTTTTACTTTCCGACACACCACTCCAGGTTCAATGTATTCCTGGGACATACCCATTGACGATGAAACACTGTAATTTCTTCGGAATTAAATAGAAAAGGCACAATGCCGCCGTAAGTACAAGAATAGAGACTCTTCATACGGTCGGTGCTTTGAGCATTCATTGTGAGACCAGTATTAGTTTCCGATACACCACTGCAGGTTCAATGTATTCCTGGGACCTTCACATTGACGATGAAACACAGAAATCGCGTCGGAATTAAATACAAAAGGCACAATGCCGCCTTAAGTACAAGAATAGAGACCCTTCTTAAAGTCGGTGCTTAGGCATTCCGTGTGAGACCAGTATTAATTTCCGATACACCACTGCAGGTTCAATGTATTCCTTGGACATACACATTGACGATGAAGCACAGAAATCGCATCGGAATTAAATACAAAAGGCAAAATGCCGCCATAAGTACAAGAATAGAGACTCTTCTAACAGTCGGTGCTCTGAGCATTCCCTGTGAGATCAGTGTTAGTTTCCGATACCACTGCAGGTTCAATGTATTCCTTGGACATACACATTGACAATGAAACACTGAGATTAATTCCGCCCTAAGTGCAAGAAGAGTGAAACTTCTTAAAAACTGTGATTTGATCCTTTCCTGTGAGAATAGTATTGGTTTCCGATACACCACTGCAGGTACAATGTATTCCTTGGACGTACACGTTGACGATGAGACACTGATATTACATCGGAATTAAATACAAAAGGCACAATACCACCCTAAGTGCAAGAAGAGTGAGTATTCTTAGAGTCTGTGCTTTGATCCTTTCCTGTGAGACCGGTTTTAGTTTCCGATACACCACTGCAGATTCAATGTATTCCTTGCACCTTCACATTGACGATGAAACACAGAAATCGCATCGGAATTAAATACAAAAGTCGCAATTAAGCCTTAAGTACAACAATAGATACAATTCTTACAGTCGGTGCTTTGAGCATTCCCTGTGCGACCAGTATTTGTTTCCGATACACCACTGCAGGTTCAATGTATTCCTTGGACATACACATTGACGATGAAACACAGATATCGCATCGGAATTAAATACAAAAATCACAATGCCGCCTTACGTCCAAGAATAGAGACTCTACTTACAGTCGGTGCTTTGAGCATTCCCTTTGAGACCAGTATTAGTTTCCGATACACCACTGCAGGTTCAGTGTATTCCTTAGACATACACATTGACGATGAAACACTGAAATTACATCGGAATTAAATACAAAAAGGCACAATGCCGCCATAAGTGCAAGAATTGAGACTCTTCTTACAGTCAGTGCTTTGAGCATTCCACTGCAGGTTCAATGGATTCCTTGGACATACACATTGACGATGAAACACAGAAAGCGCATCGGAATTAAATACAAAAGGCACAACGCCGCCTTAAGTACAAGAATAGAGACTCTTCTTACAGACTGTGTTTTGATCATTCCCTGTGACATCAGTATTAGTTTCCGATACAGCACTGCAGGTTCAATGTATTCCTTGGACATACACCTTGACGATGAAACACAGAAATCGCATCGGAATTAAATACAAAAGGCACAATGCCGACTTAAGTACAAGAATAGAGTCTCTTCTTACAGTCTTACAGTCGGTGTTTTGAGCATTCCCCGTGAGACCATGAAATAAGTACAAGTATAGCTACTCTTCTTACAGTCGGTGCTTTGAGCATTGCCTGTGGGACCAGTATTACTTTCCGACACACCACTCAAGGTTCAATGTATTCCTTGGACGTACACATTAACGATGAAACACTGAAATTACATCGGAATTAAATACAAATGGCACAATGCCGACGTAAGTACAAGAATAGAGACTCTTCATACGGTCGGTGCTTTAAGCATTCATTGTGAGACCAGTATTAGTTTCCTATACACCACAGCAGGTTCAATGTGTTCCTTGGACCTTCACATTGACGATGAAACACAGAAACGCATCTGAATTAAATACAAAAGGCACAATGCCGCCTTAAGTGCAAGAATAAAGTCTCTTCTTACAGTCGGTGCTTTAAGCATCCCCTGTGAGACCAGTATTAGTTTCCGATACATTACTGCAGGTTCAATGTACTCCTTCGACATACACATTGACGATGAAACACTGAATTTACATCGGAATTACATACAAACCGCACAATGCCGCCTTAAGTGCAAGAAAAGTGAGACTTCTTAGAGTCTGTGCTTTGATCCATTCCTGTGAGACCAGTATTAGCTTCCGATACGCCACTCCAGGTTCAATGTATTCCTTGGACATACACATTGACGATGAAACACAGAAATCGCATCGGAATTAAATATAAAGGGCACAATGCCGCCTTAAGTACAAGAATAGAGACTCTTCTTACAGTCGGTGTTTGAGCATTCCCTGTGAGGCCAGTATTAGTTTCCGATACACCACAGCAGGTTCAATGTGTTCCTTGGACCTTTACATTGACGATGAAACACAGAAACGCATCGGTATTAAATACAAAAGGCACAATGCCGCCTTAAGTGCAAGAAAAAAAGTCTCTTCTTACAGTCGGTGCTTTGAGCATTCCCTGTGAGACCAGTATTAGTTTCCAATACACCACTGCAGGTTCAATGTACTCTTTCGACATACACATTGACGATGAAACGCCGAAATTACATCGGAATCTCATACAAAAGGCACAATGCCGCCTTAAGTGCAAGAAGAGTGAGACTTCTTAGAGTCTGAGCTTTGATCCTTTCCTGTAAGACCAGTATTAGTTTCCGATACACCACTGCAGGTTTAATGTATTCCTTGGACCTTCACATTGACGATGAAACACAGAAAACACATCGGAATTAAATACAAAAGGCACAATGCCGCCTTAAGTACAAGAATAGAGACTCTTCTTACAGTCGGTGCTTTGAGCATTCCACTGCATGTTCAATGGATTCCTTGGACATACACATTGACGATGAAACACAGAAAGCGCATCGGAATTAAATACAAAAGGCACAATGCCGCCTTAAGTACAAGAATAGAGACTCTTCTTACAGACTGTGTTTTGATCATTCCCTGTGACATCAGTATTAGTTTCCGATACAGCACTGCAGGTTCAATGTATTCCTTGGACATACACCTTGACGATGAAACACAGAAATCGCATCGGAATTAAATACAAAAGGCACAATGCCGACTTAAGTACAAGAATAGAGTCTCTTCTTACAGTCTTACAGTCGGTGTTTTGAGCATTCCCCGTGAGACCATGAAATAAGTACAATTATAGCTACTCTTCTTACAGTCGGTGCTTTGAGCATTGCCTGTGAGACCAGTATAACTTTCCGACACACCACTCAAGGTTCAATGTATTCCTTGGACATACACATTAACGATGAAACACTGAAATTACATCGGAATTAAATACAAATGGCACAATGCCGCCGTAAGTACAAGAATAGAGACTCTTCTTACAGTCGGTGCTTTGAGCATTCCCTGTGAGACCAGTATTAGTTTCCGATACACCACTGAAGGTTCAATGTACTCCGTCGACATACACATTGACGATGAAACACCGAAATTACATCGGAATTTTATACAGAAGACACAATGCCGCCTTAAGTGCAAGAAGAGTGAGACTTCTTAGAGTCTGTGCTTTGATCCTTTCCTGTGAGACCAGTATTAGTTTCCGATACGCCACTGCAGGTTCAATGTATTCCTTGGACATACACATTGACGATGAAACACGGAAATCGCATCGGAAATAAATACAAAGGGCACATTGCCGCCTTAAGTGCAACAATAGAGACTCTTCTTACAGTCGGTGTTTGAGCATTACCTGTGAGGCCAGTACTAGTTTCCGATACACCACAGCAGGTTCAATGTGTTCCTTGGACCTTCACATTGAAGATGAAACTCAGAAACGCATCGGAATTAAATACAAAAGGCACAATGCCGCCTTAAGTGCAAGAATAAAGTCTCTTCTTACAGTCGGTGCTTTGAGCATTCCCTGTGAGACCAGTATTAGTTTCCGATACACCACTGCAGGTTCAATGTACTCCTTCGACATACACATTGACGATGAAACGCCGAAATTACATCGGAATTTCATACAAAAGGCACAATGCCGCCTTAAGTCAAGAAGAGTGAGACTTCTTAGAGTCTGAGCTTTGATCCTTTCCTGTAAGACCAGTATTAGTTTCCGATACACCACTGCAGGTTTAATGTATTCCTTGGACCTTCACATTGACGATGAAACACAGAAAACACATCGGAATTAAATACAAAAGGCACAATGCCGACTTAAGTACAAGAATAGAGACTCTTCTAACAGTCTTACAATCGGTGTTCTGAGCATTCCCCGTGAGACCATGAAATAAGTACAAGTATAGCTACTCTTCTTACAGTCGGTGCTTCGAGCATTGCCTGTGAGACCAGTATTACTTTCCGACACACCACTCAAGGTTCAATGTATTCCTTGGACATACACATTAACGATGAAACACTGAAATTACAACGGAATTAAATACAAATGGCACAATGTCGCGTAAGTACAAGAATAGAGACTCTTCGTACGGTCGGTGCTTTGAGCATTCATTGTGAGACCAGTATTAGTTTCCTATACACCACTGCAGGTTCAATGTATTCCTTGGACCTTCACATTGACGATGAAACACAGAAATCACATCGGAATTAAATACAAAAGGCACAATGCCGCCTTAAGTACAAGAATAGAGACTCTTCTTACATTCGGTGCTTTGAGCATTCCCTGTGAGACCAGTATTAGTTTCCGATACACCACTAAAGGTTCAATGTACTCCGTCGACATACACATTGACGATGAAACACCGAAATTACATCGGAATTTTATACAAAAGACACAATGCCGCCTCAAGTGCAAGAAGAGTGAGACTTCTTAGACTCTGTGCTTTGATCCTTTCCTGTGAGACCAGTATTAGTTTCCGATACGCCACTGCAGGTTCAATGTATTCCTTGGACATACACATTGACGATGAAACACAGAAATCGCATCGGAATTAAATACAAAGGGCACAATGCCGCCTTAAGTACAAGAATAGAGACTCTTCTTACAGTCGGTGTTTGAGCATTCCCTGTGAGGCCAGTATTAGTTTCCGATACACCACAGCAGGTTCAATGTGTTCCTTGGACCTTCACATTGACGATGGAACACAGAAACGCATCGGAATTAAATACAAAAGGCACAATGCCGCCTTAAATGCAAGAATAAAGTCTCTTCTTACAGTCGGTGCTTTGAGCATTCCCTGTGAGACCAGTATTAGTTTCCGAAACACCACTGCAGGTTCAATGTACTCCTTCGAAATACACATTGACGATGAAACGCCGAAATTACATCGGAATTTCATACAAAAGCACAATGCCGCCATAAGTCAAGAAGAGTGAGACTTCTTAGAGTCTGAGCTTTGATCCTTTCCTGTAAGACCAGTATTAGTTTCCGATACACCACTGCAGGTTTTATGTATTCCTTGGACCTTCCCATTGACGATGAAACACAGAAAACACATCGGAAGTAAATACAAAAGGCACAATGCCGCCTTAAGTACAAGAATAGAGACTCTTCTTACAGTCGGTGCTTTGAGCATTCCCCGTGAGACCAGTATTAGCTTGCGATACACCACTGCAGGTTCAATGTATTCCTTGGACATACACATTGACGATGAAACACAGAAATCGCATCGGAATTAAATACAAAGCGCACAATGCCGCCTTAAGTACAAGAATAGAGACTCTTCTTACAGTCGGTGTTTGAGCATTCCCTGTGAGGCTAGTATTAGTTTCCGATACACCACAGCAGGTTTAATGTGTTCCTTGGACCTTCACATTGACGATGAAACACAGGAACTCATCGGTATTAAATACAAAAGGCACAATGCCGCCTTAAGTGCAAGAATAAAGTCTCTTCTTACAGTCGGTGCTTTGAGCATTCCCTGTGAGACCAGTATTAGTTTCCGATACACCACTGCAGGTTCAATGTGCTCCTTCGACATACATATTGACGATGAAACGCCGAAATTACATCGGAATTTCATACAAAAGGCACAATGCCGCCTTAAGTGCAAGAAGAGTGAGACTTCTTAGAGTCTGAGCTTTGATCCTTTCCTGTAAGACCAGTATTAGTTTCCGATACACCACTGCAGGTTTAATGTATTCCTTGGACCTTCACATTGACGATGAAACACAGAAAACACATCGGAATTAAATACAAAAGGCACAATGCCGACTTAAGTACAAGAATAGAGACTCTTCTTACAGTCTTACAGTCGGTGTTTTGAGCATTCCCCGTGAGACCATGAAATAAGTACAAGTATAGCTACTCTTCTTACAGTCGGTGCTTTGAGCATTGCCTGTGAGACCAGTATTACTTTCCGACACACCACTCAAGGTTCAATGTATTCCTTGGACATACACATTAACGATGAAACACTGAAATTACATCGGAATTAAATACATATGGCACAATGCCGCCGTAAGTACAAGAATAGAGACTCTTCATACGGTCGGTGCTTTGAGCATGCATTGTGAGACCAGTATTAGTTTCCTATACACCACTGCAGGTTCAATGTATTCCTTGGACCTTCACATTGACGATGAAACACAGAAATCACATCGGAATTAAATACAAAAGGCACAATGCCGCCTTAAGCACAAGAATAGAGACTCTTCTTACAGTCGGTGCTTTGAGCATTCCCTGTGAGACCAGTATTAGTTTCCGATACACCACTAAAGGTTCAATGTACTCCGTCGACATACACATTGACGATGAAACACCGAAATTACATCGGAATTTTATACAAAAGTCACAATGCCGCCTCAAGTGCAAGAAGAGTGAGACTTCTTAGAGTCTGTGCTTTGATCCTTTCCTGTGAGACCAGTATTAGTTTCCGATACGCCACTGCAGGTTCAATGTATTCCTTGGACATACACATTGACGATGAAACACAGAAAACGCATCGGAATTAAATACAAAGGGCACAATGCCGCCTTAAGTACAAGAATAGAGACTCTTCTTACAGTCGGTGTTTGAGCATTCCCTGTGAGGCCAGTATTAGTTAACGATACACCACAGCAGGTTCAATGTGTTCCTTGGACCTTCACATTGACGATGAAACACAGAAACGCATCGGAATTAAATACAAAAGGCACAATGCCGCCTTAAGTGCAAGAATAAAGTCTCTTCTTACAGGCGGTGCTTTGAGCATTCCCTGTGAGACCAGTATTAGTTTCCGATACACCACTGCAGGTTCAATGTACTCCTTCGAAATACACATTGACGATGAAACGCCGAAATTACATCGGAATTTCATACAAAAGGCACAATGCCGCCTTAAGTCAAGAAGAGTGAGACTTCTTAGAGTCTGAGATTTGATCCTTTCCTGTATGACCAGTATTAGTTTCCGATACACCACTGCAGGTTTAATGTATTCCTTGGACCTTCACATTGACGATGAAACACAGAAGACACATCGGAATTAAATACAAAAGGCACAATGCCGCCTTAAGTACAAGAATAGAGACTCTTCTTACAGTCGGTGCTTTGAGCATTCCCCGTGAGACCAGTATTAGCTTGCGATACACCACTGCAGGTTCAATGTATTCCTTGGACATACACATTGACGATGAAACACTGAAATTTCATCGGAATTACATACAAACCGCACAATGCCACCTTAAGTGCAAGAAAAGTGAAACTTCTTAGAGTCTGTGCTTTGATCCATTCCTGTGATACCAGTATTAGCTTCCGATACGCCACTGCAGGTTCAATGTATTCCTTGGACATACACATTGACGATGAAACACAGAAATCGCATCGGAATTAAATACAAAGGGCACATTGCCGCCTTACGTACAAGAATAGAGACTCTTCTTACAGTCGGTGTTTGAGCATTCCCTGTGAGGCTAGTATTAGTTTCCGATACACCACAGCAGGTTTAATGTGTTCCTTGGACCTTCACATTGACGATGAAACACAGGAACTCATCGGTATTAAATACAAAAGGCACAATGCCGCCTTAAGTGCAAGAATAAAGTCTCTTCTTACAGTCGGTGCTTTGAGCATTCCCTGTGAGACCAGTATTAGTTTCCGATACACCACTGCAGGTTCAATGTACTCCTTCGACATACACATTGACGATGAAACGCCGAAATTACATGGGAATTTCATACAAAAGGCACAATGCTGCCTTAAGTCAAGAATAGAGACTCTTCTTACAGTCTTACAGTCGGTGTTTTGAGCATTCCCCGTGAGACCATGAAATAAGTACAAGTATAGCTACTCTTCTTACAGTCGGTGCTTTGAGCATTGCCTGTGAGACCAGTATTACTTTCCGACACACCACTCAAGGTTCAATGTATTCCTTGGACATACACATTAACAATGAAACACTGAAATTACATCGGAAGTAAATACAAATGGCACAATGCCGCCGTAAGTACAAGAATAGAGACTCTTCATACGGTCGGTGCTTTGAGCATGCATTGTGAGACCAGTATTAGTTTCCTATACACCACTGCAGGTTCAATGTATTCCTTGGACCTTCACATTGACGATGAAACACAGAAAACACATCGGAATTAAATACAAAAGGCACAATGCCGACTTAAGTACAAGAATAGAGACTCTTCTTACAGTCTTACAGTCGGTGTTTTGAGCATTCCCCGTGAGACCATGAAATAAGTACAAGTATAGCTACTCTTCTTACAGTCGGTGCTTTGAGCATTGCCTGTGAGACCAGTATTACTTTCCGACACACCACTCAAGTTTCAATGTATTCCTTGGACATACACATTAACAATGAAACACTGAAATTACATCGGAATTAAATACAAATGGCACAATGCCGCCGTAATTACAAGAATAGAGACTCTTCATACGGTCGGTGCTTTGAGCATGCATTGTGTGACCAGTATTAGTTTCCTATACACCACTGCAGGTTCAATGTATTCCTTGGACCTTCACATTGACGATGAAACACAGAAATCACATCGGAATTAAATACAAAAGGAACAATGCCGCCTTAAATACAAGAATAGAGACTCTTCTTACAGTCGGTGCTTTGAGCATTCCCTGTGAGACCAGTATTAGTTTCCGATACACCACTGAAGGTTCAATGTACTCCGTCGACATACACATTGACGATGAAACACCGAAATTACATCGGAATTTTATACAAAAGACACAATGCCGCCTTAAGTGCAAGAAGAGTGAGACTTCTTAGAGTCTGTGCTTTGATCCTTTCCTGTGAGGCCAGTATTAGTTTCCGATACGCCACTGCAGGTTCAATGTATTCCTTGGACATACACATTGACGATGAAACACAGA
Organism: Schistocerca americana; assembly: GCF_021461395.2. Lineage (NCBI taxonomy): Eukaryota > Metazoa > Arthropoda > Insecta > Orthoptera > Acrididae > Schistocerca > Schistocerca americana. Next base: position 625,109,308 of record NC_060124.1, on the reverse strand, counting down.
AATCGCATCGGAATTAAATACAAAGGGCACAATGCCGCCTTAAGTACAAGAATAGAGACTCTTCTTACAGTCGGTGTTTGAGCATTCCCTGTGAGGCCAGTATTAGTTTCCGATACACCACAGCAGGTTCAATGTGTTCCTTGGACCTTCACATTGACGATGAAACACAGAAACGCATCGGAATTAAATACAAAAGTCACAATGCCGCCTTAAGTGCAAGAATAAAGTCTCTTCTTACAATTGGTGCTTTGAGCATTCCCTGTGAGACCAGTATTAGTTTCCGATACACCACTGCAGGTTCAATGTACTCCTTCGACATACACATTGACGATGAAACGCCGAAATTACATCGGAATTTCATACAAAAGGCACAATGTCGCCTTAAGTCAAGAAGAGTGAGACTTCTTAGAGTCTGAGCTTGGATCCTTTCCTGTAAGACCAGTATTAGTTTCCGATACACCACTGCAGGTTTAATGTATTCCTTGGACCTTCACATTGATGATGAAACACAGAAAACACATCGGAATTAAATACAAAAGGCACAATGCCGCCTTAAGTACAAGAATAGAGACTCTTCTTACAGTCGGTGCTTTGAGCATTCCCCGTGAGACCAGTATTAGCTTGCGATACACCACTGCAGGTTCAATGTATTCCTTGGACATACACATTGACGATGAAACACTGAAATTACATCGGAATTACATACAAACCGCACAATGCCGCCTTAAGTGCAAGAAAAGTGAGACTTCTTAGAGTCTGTGCTTTGATCCATCCCTGTGAGACCAGTATTAGCTTCCGATACGCCACTGCAGGTTCAATGTATTCCTTAGACATACACATTGACGATGAAACACTGAAATTACATCCGAATTAAATACAAAAGGAACAATGCCGCCATAAGTGCAAGAATAGAGACTCTTCTTACAGTCGGTGCTTTGAGCATTCCACTGCAGGTTCAATGGATTCCTTGGACATACACATTGACGATGAAACACAGAAAGCGCATCGGAATTAAATACAAAAATTACAATGCCGCCTTACGTCCAAGAATAGAGACTCTTCTTACAGTCGGTGCTTTGAGCATTCCCTGTGAGACCAGTGTTAGTTTCCGATACACCACTGCAGGTTCAATGTACTCCTTCGAAATACACATTGACGATGAAACGCCGAAATTACATCGGAATTTCATACAAAAGGCACAATGCCGCCTTAAGTCAAGAAGAGTGAGACTTCTTAGAGTCTGAGATTTGATCCTTTCCTGTAAGACCAGTATTAGTTTCCGATACACCACTGCAGGTTTAATGTATTCCTTGGACCTTCACATTGACGATGAAACACAGAAAACACATCGGAATTAAATACAAAAGGCACAATGCCGCCTTAAGTACAAGAATAGAGACTCTTCTTACAGTCGGTGCTTTGAGCATTCCCCGTGAGACCAGTATTAGCTTGCGATACACCACTGCAGGTTCAATGTATTCCTTGGACATACACATTGACGATGAAACACTGAAATTTCATCGGAATTACATACAAACCGCACAATGCCGCCTTAAGTGCAAGAAAAGTGAGACTTCTTAGAGTCTGTGTTTTGATCCATTCCTGTGATACCAGTATTAGCTTCCGATACGCCACTGCAGGTTCAATGTATTCCTTGGACATACACATTGACGATGAAACACAGAAATCGCATCGGAATTAAATACAAAGAGCACATTGCCGCCTTAAGTACAAGAATAGAGACTCTTCTTACAGTCGGTGTTTGAGCATTCCCTGTGAGGCTAGTATTAGTTTCCGATACACCACAGCAGGTTTAATGTGTTCCTTGGACCTTCACACTGACGATGAAACACAGGAACTCATCGGTATTAAATACAAAAGGCACAATGCCGCCTTAAGTGCAAGAATAAAGTCTCTTCTTACAGTCGGTGCTTTGAGCATTCCCTGTGAGACCAGTATTAGTTTCCGATACACCACTGCAGGTTCAATGTACTCCTTCGACATACACATTGACGATGAAACGCCGAAATTACATGGGAATTTCATACAAAAGGCACAATGCTGCCTTAAGTGCAAGAATAGAGACTCTTCTTACAGTCTTACAGTCGGTGCTTTGAGCATTGCCTGTGAGACCAGTATTACTTTCCGACACACCACTCAAGGTTCAATGTATTCCTTGGACATACACATTAACAATGAAACACTGAAATTACTTCGGAATTAAATACAAATGGCACAATGCCGCCGTAAGTACAAGAATAGAGACTCTTCATACGGTCGGTGCTTTGAGCATGCATTGTGAGACCAGTATTAGTTTCCTATACACCACTGCAGGTTCAATGTATTCCTTGGACCTTCACATTGACGATGAAACACAGAAAACACATCGGAATTAAATACAAAAGGCACAATGCCGACTTAAGTACAAGAATAGAGACTCTTCTTACAGTCTTACAGTCGGTGTTTTGAGCATTCCCCGTGAGACCATGAAATAAGTACAAGTATAGCTACTCTTCTTACAGTCGGTGCTTTGAGCATTGCCTGTGAGACCAGTATTACTTTCCGACACACCACTCAAGGTTCAATGTATTCCTTGGACATACACATTAACAATGAAACACTGAAATTACATCGGAATTAAATACAAATGGCACAATGCCGCCGTAAGTACAAGAATAGAGACTCTTCATACGGTCGGTGCTTTGAGCATGCATTGTGAGACCAGTATTAGTTTCCTATACACCACTGCAGGTTCAATGTATTCCTTGGACCTTCACATTGACGATGAAACACAGAAATCACATCGGAATTACATACAAACCGCACAATGCCGCCTTAAGTGCAAGAAAAGTGAGACTTCTTAGAGTCTGTGCTTTGATCCATCCCTGTGAGACCAGTATTAGCTTCCGATACGCCACTGCAGGTTCAATGTATTCCTTAGACATACACATTGACGATGAAACACTGAAATTACATCCGAATTAAATACAAAAGGAACAATGCCGCCGTAAGTGCAAGAATAGAGACTCTTCTTACAGTCGGTGCTTTGAGCATTCCACTGCAGGTTCAATGGATTCCTTGGACATACACATTGACGATGAAACACAGAAAGCGCATCGGAATTAAATACAAAAGGCACAATGCCGCCTTAAGTACAAGAATAGAGACTCTTCTTACAGACTGTGTTTTGATCATTCCCTGTGACATCAGTATTAGTTTCCGATACAGCACTGCAGATTCAATGTATTCCTTGGACATACACCTTGACGATGAAACACAGAAATCGCATCGGAATTAAATACAACAGACACAATGCCGACTTAAGTACAAGAATATAGACTCTTCTTACAGTCTTACAGTCGGTGTTTTGGCATTCCCCGTGAGACCATGAAATAAGTACAAGTATAGCTACTCTTCTTACAGTCGGTGCTTTGAGCATTCCCTGTGAGACCAGTATTACTTTCCGACACACCACTCAAGGTTCAATGTATTCCTTGGACATACACATTAACGATGAAACACTAAAATTACATCGGAATTAAATACAAATGGCACAATGCCGCCGTAAGTACAAGAATAGAGACTCTTCATACGGTCGGTGCTTTGAGCATTCATTGTTAGACCAGTATTAGTTTCCTATACACCACTGCAGGTTCAATGTATTCCTTGGACCTTCACATTGACGATGAAACACAGAAATCACATCGGAATTAAATACAAAAGGCACAATGCCGCCTTAAGTACAAGAATAGAGACTCTTCTTACAGTCGGTGCTTTGAGCATTCCCTTTGAGACCAGCATTAGTTTCCGATACACCACTGCAGATTCAATGTATTCCTTAAACATACACATTGACGATGAAACACAGATATCGCATCGGAATTAAATACAAAAATCACAATGCTGCCTTACGTACAAGAATAGAGACTCTTCTTACATTCGGTGCTTTGAGCATTCCGTGTGAGACCAGTATTAGTTTCCGATACACCACTGCAGGTTCAATGTATTCCTTAGACATACACATTGACGATGAAACACTGAAATTACATCGGAATTAAATACAAAACGCACAATGCCAACTTAAGTACAAGAATAGAGACCCTTCTTAAAGTCGGTGCTTAGGCATTCCGTGTGAGACCAGTATTAATTTCCGATACACCACTGCAGGTTCAATGTATTCCTTGGACATACACATTGACGATGAAACACAGAAATCGCATCGGAATTAAATACAAATGGCACAAGGCCGCTTTATGTACAGGAATAGAGACTCTTCTTACAGTCGTTGTTTGAGCATTCCCTGTGAGACCAGTATTAGTTTCCGATACACCATAGCAAGTTCAATGAAGTCCTTGGATCTCCACATTGACGATGAAATACAGAAACGCATCGCTGTTAAATACAAAAGGCACAATGCCGCCTTAAGTACAAGAATAGGGACTCTTCTTACAGTCGGTGTTTGAGCACTCCATGTGAGACCAGTATTAGTCTCCGATACACCACTGCAGGTCCATTGTGTTCCTTAGACATACACATTGACGATGAAACCCCGAAATTACATCGGAATTAAATACAAAAGGCACAATGCCGCCTTAAGTACAAGAAAAATGAGACTTCTTTGAGTCTGGGCTTTGATCCTTTCCTGTGAGACCAGTATTAGTTTCCGATTCACCACTGGAGGATCAATGTATTCCTTCGACCTTCACATTGACGATGAAATACAGAAATCGCCTCGGAATTAATACAAAGGCACAATGCCGCATTACATACAAGAATAGAGCCTCTTCTTACAGTCGGTGCTTTGAGCATTCGCTGTGAGACCAGTATTAGTTTCCGATACACCACTCCAGGTTCAATGTATTCCTTGGACATACTCATTGACGATGAAACACTGATATTACATCGGTATTAAATACAAAAGGAACAATGCCGCCTTAACTGCAAGATGAGTGAGACTTCTTAGAGTCTGTGCTTTGATCCTTTCCTGTGAGACCAGTATTAGTTTCCGATACATCACTGCAGGTTCAATGTATTCCTTGGACCTTCGCATTGACGAAGAAACACAGAAATTGCAGTGAAACTAAATACAAAAGGCCCAATGCCGCTTTACGTACAAGAATAGAGACACTTCTTACAGCCGGTGCTTTGAGCATTCCCTGTGAGACCAGTATTAGTTACTGATACACCACTGCATTTTCAATGTATTCCTTGGTCATACACATTGACAATGAAACACTGAAATTACATCGGAATCAAATGCAAAAGTCACAATGCCGCCATTAGTGCAAGAACATAGATTCTACTTACAGTCGGTGCTTTGAGCATTCCCTGCGAGACCAGTACTAGTTTCCGATACACAACTGAAGGTACAATGTATTCCATGGACCTTCACATTGACGATGAAACACAGAAATCGTATCGGAATTAAATACACAAGGCACAATGCCGCCTTACGTACGAGAATAGAGACCCTTCTTACAGTCGGTGCTTTGAGCTTACCCTTTGTGACCAGTATTAGTTTCCGATACACCACTCCAGGTTCAATGTATTCCTTGGACATACTCAATGACGATGAAACACTGAAATTACATCGGAATTAAATACAAAAGGAACAATGCAGCCTTAACTGCAAGATGAGTGAGACTTCTTAGAGTCTGTGCTTTGATCCTTTCCTGTGAGACCAGTATTAGTTTCCGATACACCACTGCAGGTTCAATGTATTCCTTGGACCTTCGCATTGACGATGAAACACAGAGATCGAATCGGAACTAAATACAAAAGGCACAATGCCGGAATAAGTACAAGAATAGAGACTCTTCTTGCAGTCGGTGCTTTGAGCATTCCCTGTGAGACCAGTATTAGTTTCCGATACACCACTGCAGGTTCAATGTATTCCTTAGACATACACATTGACGATGAAACACTGATATTACATCGGAATTAAATACAAATGGCACAATGCCGCCATAAGTGCAAGAATAGAGACTCCTCTTACAGTCGTTGTTTTGAGCATTCCCTGTGAGACCAGTATTAGTTTCCGAAACACCACTGCAGGTTCAATGTATTGCTTGGACCTTCGCATTGGCGATGAAACACAGAAACGCATCGGAATTAAATACAAAAGGCACAATGCCGCCTTAAGTGCAAGAATAAAGTCTCTTCTTACAATCGGTGCTTTGAGCATTCCCTGTGAGACCAGTATTAGTTTCCGATACACCACTGCAGGTTCAATGTACTCCTTCGACATACACATTGACGATGAAACGCCGAAATTACATCGGAATTTTATACAAAAGGCACAATGTCGCCTTAAGTCAAGAAGAGTGAGACTTCTTAGAGTCTGAGCTTTGATCCTTTCCTGTAAGATCAGTATTAGTTTCCGATACACCACTGCAGGTTTAATGTATTCCTTGGACCTTGACATTGATGATGAAACACAGAAAACACATCGGAATTAAATACAAAAGGCGCAATGCCGCCTTAAGTACAAGAATAGAGACTCTTCTTACAGTCGGTGCTTTGAGCATTCCCCGTGAGACCAGTATTAGCTTGCGATACACCACTGCAGGTTCAATGTATTCCTTGGACATACACATTGACGATGAAACACTGAAATTACATCGGAATTACATACAAACCGCACAATGCCGCCTTAAGTGCAAGAAAAGTGAGACTTCTTAGAGTCTGTGCTTTGATCCATCCCTGTGAGACCAGTATTAGCTTCCGATACGCCACTGCAGGTTCAATGTATTCCTTAGACATACACATTGATGATGAAACACAGATATCGCATCGTAATTAAATACAAAAATTACAATGCCGCCTTACGTCCAAGAATAGATACTCTTCTTACAGTCGGTGCTTTGAGCATTCCCTGTGAGACCAGTGGTAGTTTCCGATACACCACTGCAGGTTCAATGTATTCCTTAGACATACACATTGACGATGAAACATTGAAATTACATCCGAATTAAATACAAAAGGAACAATGCCGCCATAAGTGCAAGAATAGAGACTCTTCTTACAGTCGGTGCTTTGAGCATTCCACTGCAGGTTCAATGGATTCCTTGGACATACACATTGACGATGAAACACAGAAAGCGCATCGGAATTAAATACAAAAGGCACAATGCCGCCTTAAGTACAAGAATAGAGACTCTTCTTACAGACTGTGTCTTGATCATTCCCTGTGACATCAGTATTAGTTTCCGATACAGCACTGCAGATTCAATGTATTCCTTGGACATACACCTTGACGATGAAATACAGAAATCGCATCGGAATTAAATACAAAAGACACAATGCCGACTTAAGTACAAGAATAGAGACTCTTCTTACAGTCTTACAGTCGGTGTTTTGGCATTCCCCGTGAGACCATGAAATAAGTACAAGTATAGCTACTCTTCTTACAGTCGGTGCTTTGAGCATTCCCTGTGAGACCAGTATTACTTTCCGACACACCACTCAAGGTTCAATGTATTCCTTGGACATACACATTAACGATGAAACACTAAAATTACATCGGAATTAAATACAAATGGCACAATGCCGCCGTAAGTACAAGAATAGAGACTCTTCATACGGTCGGTGCTTTGAGCATTCATTGTGAGACCAGTATTAGTTTCCTATACACCACTGCAGGTTCAATGTATTCCTTGGACCTTCACATTGACGATGAAACACAGAAATCACATCGGAATTAAATACAAAAGGCACAATGCCGCCTTAAGTACAAGAATAGAGACTCTTCTTACAGTCGATGCTTTGAGCATTACCTGTGAGACCAGTATTAGTTTCCGATACACCACTGAAGGTTCAATGTACTCCGTCGACATACACATTGACGATGAAACACCGAAATTACATCGGAATTTTATACAAAAGGCATAATGCCGCCTTAAGTGCAAGAAGAGTGAGACTTCTTAGAGTCTGCGTTTGATCCTTTCCTGTGAGACCAGTATTAGTTTCCGATACACCACTGCAGGTTTAATGTATTCCTTGGACCTTCACATTGACGATGAAACACAGATATCGCATCGGAATTAAATACAAAAATCACAATGCTGCCTTACGTACAAGAATAGAGACTCTTCTTACAGTCGGTGCTTTGAGCATTCCGTGTGAGACCAGTATTAGTTTCCGATACACCACTGCAGGTTCAATGTATTCCTTAGACATACACATTGACGATGAAACACTGAAATTACATCGGAATTAAATACAAAACGCACAATGCCAACTTATGTACAAGAATAGAGACCCTTCTTAAAGTCGGTGCTTAGGCATTCCGTGTGAGACCAGTATTAATTTCCGATACACCACTGCAGGTTCAATGTATTCCTTGGACCTTCACATTGACGTTGAAACACAGAAATCGCATCGGAATTAAATACAAAAGGCGCAATGCCGCCTTAAGTACAAGAATAGAGACTCTCCTTACAGTCGGTGCTTTGAGCATTCCCTGTGAGACCAGTATTAGTTTCCGATACACCATTGCAAGTTCAATGAAGTCCTTGGATCTCCACATTGACGATGAAATACAGAAACGCATCGCTGTTAAATACAAAAGGCACAATGCCGCCTTAAGTACAAGAATAGAGACTCTTCTTACAGTCGGTGTTTGAGCAATCCCTGTGAGACCAGTATTAGTTTCCGATACACCACTGCAGGTCCATTGTGTTCCTTAGACATACACATTGACGATGAAACCCTGAAATTACATCGGAATTAAATACAAAAGGCACAATGCCGCCTTAAGTACAAGAAAAATGAGACTTCTTTGAGTCTGTGCTTTGATCCTTTCCTGTGAGACCAGTATTAGTTTCCGATACATCACTGCAGGTTCAATCTATTCCTTGGACCTTCGCATTGACGAAGAAACACAGAAATTGCAGTGAAACTAAATACAAAAGGCCCAATGCCGCCTTACGTACAAGAATAGAGACACTTCTTACAGTCGGTGCTTTGAGCATTCCCTGTGAGACCAGTATTAGTTACTGATACACCACTGCATTTTCAATGTATTCCTTGGACATACACATTGACAATGAAACACTGAAATTACATCGGAATCAAATGCAAAAGTCACAATGCCGCCATTAGTGCAAGAACATAGACTCTTCTTACAGTCGGTGCTTTGAGCATTCCCTGCGAGACCAGTACTAGTTTCCGATACACAACTGCAGGTACAATGTATTCCATGGACCTTCACATTGACGATGAAACACAGAAATCGTATCGGAATTAAATACAAAAGGCACAATGCCGCCTTACGTACGAGAATAGAGACTCTTCTTACAGTCGGTGCTTTGAGCATACCCTTTGAGACCAGTATTAGTTTCCGATACACCACTCCAGGTTCAATGTATTCCTTGGACATACTCAATGACAATGAAACACTGAAATTACATCGAAATTAAATACATAAGGAACAATGCAGCCTTAACTGCAAGATGAGTGAGACTTCTTAGAGTCTGTGCTTTGATCCTTTCCTGTGAGACCAGTATTAGTTTCCGATACAAGACTGCAGGTTCAATGTATTCCTTGGACCTTCGCATTGACGATGAAACACAGAGATCGAATCGGAACTAAACAGAAAATGCACAATGCCGCAATAAGTACAAGAATAGAGACTCTTCTTACAGTCGGTGCTTTGAGCATTCCCTGTGAGACCATTGTTAGTTTCCGATACACCACTTCAGGTTCAATGTATTCCTTAGACATACACATTGACGATGAAACACTGAAATTACATCGCAATTAAATACAAATGGCACAATGCCGCCTTAAGTACAAGAATAGAGACTCTTCTTACAGTCGGTGTTTGAGCAATCCCTGTGAGACCAGTATTAGTTTCCGATACACCACTGCAGGTCCATTGTGTTCCTTAGACATACACATTGACGATGAAACCCTGAAATTACATCGGAATTAAATACAAAAGGCACAATGCCGCCTTAAGTACAAGAAAAATGAGACTTCTTTGAGTCTGTGCTTTGATCCTTTCCTGTGAGACCAGTATTAGTTTCCGATACATCACTGCAGGTTCAATGTATTCCTTGGACCTTCGCATTGACGAAGAAACACAGAAATTGCAGTGAAACTAAATACAAAAGGCCCAATGCCGCCTTACGTACAAGAATAGAGACACTTCTTACAGTCGGTGCTTTGAGCATTCCCTGTGAGACCAGTATTAGTTACTGATACACCACTGCATTTTCAATGTATTCCTTGGACATACACATTGACAATGAAACACTGCAATTACATCGGAATCAAATGCAAAAGTCACAATGCCGCCATTAGTGCAAGAACATAGACTCTTCTTACAGTCGGTGCTTTGAGCATTCCCTGCGAGACCAGTACTAGTTTCCGATACACAACTGCAGGTACAATGTATTCCATGGACCTTCACATTGACGATGAAACACAGAAATCGTATCGGAATTAAATACAAAAGGCACAATGCCGCCTTACGTACGAGAATAGAGACTCTTCTTACAGTCGGTGCTTTGAGCATACCCATTGAGACCAGTATTAGTTTCCGATACACCACTCCAGGTTCAATGTAATCCTTGGACATACTCAATGACGATGAAACACTGAAATTACATCGAAATTAAATACAAAAGGAACAATGCAGCCTTAACTGCAAGATGAGTGAGACTTCTTAGAGTCTGTGCTTTGATCCTTTCCTGTGAGACCAGTATTAGTTTCCAATACACCACTGCAGGTTCAATGTATTCCTTGGACCTTCGCATTGACGATGAAACACAGAGATCGAATCGGAACTAAATACAAAAGGCACAATGCCGCAATAAGTACAAGAATAGAGACTCTTCTTGCAGTCGGTGCTTTGAGCATTCCCTGTGAGACCAGTATTAGTTTCCGATACACCACTGCAGGTTCAATGTATTCCTTAGACATACACATTGACGATGAAACACTGATATTACATCGGAATTAAATACAAATGGCACAATGCCGCCATAAGTGCAAGAATAGAGACTCCTCTTACAGTCGGTGCTTTGAGCATTCCCTGTGAGACCAGTATTAGTTTCCGAAACACCACTGCAGGTTCAATGTATTGCTTGGACCTTCGCATTGGCGATGAAACACAGAAATCACGTCGGAACTAAATAGAAAATGCACAATGCCGCAATAAGTACAAGAATAGAGACTCTTCTTACAGTCGGTGCTTTGAGCATTCCCTGTGAGACCATTGTTAGTTTCCGATACACCACTTCAGGTTCAATGTATTCCTTAGACATACACATTGACGATGAAACACTGAAATTACATCGGAATTAAATACAAATGGCACAATGCCGCCATAAGTGCAAGAATAGAGACTCCTCTTACAGTCGGTGCATTGAGCATTCCCTGTGACACCAGTATTAGTTTCCGATACACTACTCCAGGTTCAATGTTTTCCCTGGACAAACTCATTGACGTTGAAACACTGAAATTACATATGAATTAAATACAAAAGGAACAATGTTGATATAACTGCAAGGTGAGTGAGACTTCTTAGAGTCTGTGCTTTGAACCTTTCCTGTGAGACCAGTATTATTTTCCGATACACCACTGCAGGTTCAATGTATTCCGTAGACCTTCGCATTGATGATGAAACACAGAAATCATATCGGAATGAAATACAAAAGGCACAATGCCGCCTTACGTACAAGAATAGAGACTCTTCTTACGGTCGGTGCTTTGAGCATTACCTGTGAGGCCAGTATTAGTTTCCGATACACCACTCCAGGTTCAATGTATTCCTTGGACATACTCATTGACGATGAAACACTGAAATTACATCGGAATTAAATACAAAAGGAACAATGCCGCCATAAATGCAAGTTGAGTGAGACTTCTTAGAGTCTGTGCTTTGATCCTTTCCTGTTAGAACAGTATTAGTTTCCGATACACCACTGTAGGTTCAATGTATTCCTTGGACCTTCGCATTGACGATGAAACACAGAAATCGCATCGGAACTAAATACAAAAACACAATGCCGCAATAAGTACAAAAATAGAGACGCTTCATACAGTTGGTGCTTTGAGCATTCCCTTTGGGACTAGTATTAGTTTCCGATACACCACTGCAGGTTCAATGTATTCCTTAGACATACACATTGACGATGAAACTCTGAAATTATATCGGAATTAAATACAAAAGGCAAAATGCCGCCATACGTGCAAGAATAGAGAATCTTCTTCCAGTCGGTGCTTTCAGCATTCCCTGTGAGACCAGTATTAGTTTCCGATACACCACAGCAGGTACAATGTATTCCTTGGACGTTCACATTGACGATGAAACACAGAAATCGCATCGCAATTAAATACAAAAAGCACAATGCCGCCTTAAGTACAAGAATAGAGACCCTTCCTACAGTCGATGCTTTGAGCATTCCCTGTGAGACCAGTATTAGTTTCCGATACACCACTGCAGGTTCAATGTATTCCTTGGACATACACATTGACGATGAAACACAGAAATCGCATCGGAATTAAATACAAAAGGCACAATGCCGCCTTACGTACAAGAATAGAGACTCTTCTTACAGTCGGTGGTTTGAGGATTCCCTGTGAGACCAGTATTAGTTTCCGATACACCACTCCAGGTTCAATGTATTCCTTGGACATACTCATTGACGATGTAACACTGAAATTACATCGCTATAAAATACAAAAGGAACAATGCCGACTTAACTGCAAGATGAGTGAGACTTCTTAGAGTCTGTGATTTGATCCTCTTCTGTGTGACCAGTATTAGTTTCCGATACACCACTGCAGGTTCAATGTATTCCTTGGACTTTCGCCTTGACGAAGAAACACAGAAATCGCATCGGAACTAAATACAAAAGGCACAATGCCGCAATAAGTACAAGAATAGAGACTCTTCTTACAGTCGGTGCTTTGAGCATTCCCTGTGAGACCAGTATTACTTTCCGATACACCACTGCAGGTTCAATGTATTCCTTAGACATACACATTGACGATGAAACACTTTTATTACATCGGAATTAAATACAAATGGCACAATGCCGCCATAAGTGCAAGAATAGAGACTCCTCTTACAGTCGGTGCTTTGAGCATTCCCTGTGAGACCAGTATTAGTTTCCGATACACCACTGCAGGTTTAATGTATTCCTTGGACCTTCGCATTGACGATGAAACACAGAAATCACATCGGAACTAAATAGAAAATGCACAATGCCGCAATAAGTACAAGAATAGAGACTCTTCTTACAGTCGGTGCTTTGAGCATTCCCTGTGAGACCATTATTAGTTTCTGATACACCACTGCAGGTTCAATGTATTCCTTAGACATACACATTGACGATGAAACACTGAAATTACATCGGAATTAAATACAAATGGCACAATGCCGCCATAAGTGCAAGAATAGAGACTCCTCTTACGGTCGGTGCATTGAGCATTCCCTGTGAGACCAGTATTAGTTTCCGATAAACCACTCCAGGTTCAAAGTTTTCCCTGGACATACTCATTGACGTTGAAACACTGAATTTACATAGGAATTAAATACAAAAGGAACAATGCCGATATAACTGCAAGGTGAGTGAGACTTCTTAGAGTCTGTGCTTTGATCATTTCCTGTGAGACCAGTATTAGTTTCCGATACACCACTGCAGGTTCAATGTATTCCTTAGACTTTCGCATTGATGATGAAATACAGAAATCATATCGGAATGAAATACAAAAGGCACAATGCCGCCTTACGTACAAGAATAGAGACTCTTCTTACGGTCGGTGCTTTGAGCATTACCTGTGAGACCAGTATTAGTTTCCGATACACCACTCCAGGTTCAATCTATTCCTTGGACATACTCATTGACGATGAAACACTGAAATTACATCGGAATTAAATACAAAAGGACCAATGCCGCATTAACTGCAAGATCAGTGAGACTTCTTAGAGTCTGTGCTTTGATCCTTTCCTGTTAGAACAGTATTAGTTTCCGATACACCACTGCAGGTTCAATGTATTCCTTGGACCTTCGCATTGACGATGAAACACAGAAATCGCATCGGAACTAAATACAAAAGCACAATGCCGCAATAAGTACAAAAATAGAGACTCTTCTTACAGTTGGTGCTTTGAGCATTCCCTTTGGGACCAGTATTAGTTTCCGATACACCACTGCAGGTTCAATGTATTCCTTAGACATACACATTGACGATGAAACTCTGAAATTATATCGGAATTAAATACAAAAGGCAAAATGCCGCCATACATGCAAGAATAGAGAATCTTCTTCCATTCGGTGCTTTCAGCATTCCCTGTGAGACCAGTATTAGTTTACGATACACCACAGCAGGTACAATGTATTCCTTGGACCTTCACATTGACGATGAAACACAGAAATTGCATCGCAATTAAATACAAAAAGCACAATGCCGCCTTAAGTACAAGAATAGAGACCCTTCTTACAGTCGATGCTTTGAGCATTCCCTGTGAGACCAGTATTAGTTTCCGATACACCACTGCAGGTTCAATGTATTCCTTGGACATACACATTGACGATGAAACACAGAAATCGCATCGGAATTAAATACAAAAGGCACAATGCCGCTTCAGTACAAGAATAGAGACTCTTCTTACAGTCGGTGATTTGAGCATTCCCTGTGAGACCAGTGTCAGTTTCCGATACACCAATCCAGGCTCAATGTATACCTTGGACATACTCATTGACGATGAAACACTGAAATTACATCGGAATTAAATACAAAAGGAACAATGCCGCCTTAACTGCAAGATGAGGGAGACTTCTTAGAGTCTGTGCTTTGATCCTTTCCTGTGAGACCAGTATTAGTTTCCGATACACCACTGCAGGTTCAATGTATTCCTTGGACCTTCGCATTGACGATGAAACACAGAAATCGCATCGGAAATAAATACAAAAGGCACAATGCCGCAATAAGTACAAGAATAGAGACTCTTCTTACAGTCGGTGCTTTGAGCATTCCCTGTGAGACCAGTATTAGTTTCCGTTACACCACTGCAGGTTCAATGTATTCCTTAGACATACACATTGACGATGAAACACTGAAATTACATCGAAATTAAATATAAAAGGCACAATGCCGCCATAAGTGCAAGAATGGAGATTCTTCTTACAGTCGGTGCTTTGAGCATTCCCTGCGAGATCAGTATTAGTTTCCGATACACCACTGCAGGTTCAATGTATTCCTTAGAAATACACATTGACGATGAACACAGAAATTGCATCGGAATTTAATACAAATGGCACAATGTCGCCTTAAGTACAAGAATAGAGACTCTTCTTGCAGTCGGTTCTTTGAGCATTCCCTGTGAGACCAGTATTAGTTTCCGATAAACCACTGCAGGTTCAATGTATTCCTTAGACCTTCACATTGACGATGAATAACAGAATTCGCAGTGGAATTTAATAGAAAAGACACAATGCCGCCTTAAGTACAAGAATAGAGACTCCTTTTACAGTCGGTGCTTTGAGCATTCCCTGTGAGACCAGTATTAGTTTCCAATACATTAGTGCAGGTTCAGTGTATTCCTTGGACCTTCGCATTGACGATGAAACACAGAAATCGCATCGAAATGAAATACAAAAGGCACAATGGCGCCATAAGTACAAGAATAGAGACCCTTCTTACAGACCGGGCTTTGAGCATTCCCTGTGAGACCAGTATTAGTTTCCGATACACCACTGCAATTTCAGTGTATTCCATGGACCTTTACATTAAGAATGAAGCACATAAATCGCATCGGAATTAAATACAAAAGGAACAATGCCGCCTTAAGAACAAGAATAGAGACTCTTCTTGCAGTCGGTGCTTCGAGCATTCCCTGTGTGACCAGTATTAGTTTCCGATACAGCATTGTTGGTTCAATGTATTCCTTGGATTTCACATTGACGATGAAACACAGAAATCGCATCGGAATTAAATACAAAAGGCACAATGCCGCGTTATGTACAAGAATAGAGACTCTTCTTACGTCGGTGCCTTGAGCATTCGCTGTGAGACCAGTATTAGTTTCCGATACACCATTGTTGGTTCAATGTATTCCTTGGACATACACATTGACGATGAAACACTGAAATTACATCGGAATTAAATACAAAAGGCACAATGCCGCCTTAAGTGCAAGAAGAGTGAGACTTCTTAGAGTCTGTGCTTTGATCCTTTCCTGTGAGACCTGTATTAGTTTCCGATACACCACTGTAGGTTCAATGTGTTCCTTGCACCCTCTCATTGACGAAGAAACACAGAAATCGCATCGGAATTAAATACAAAAGCACAATGCCGCCTTATGTACAAGAATAGAGACTGTTTTACAGTCGGTGCTTTGAGCATTGCTTGTGAGACCAGTACTAGTTTCCTATACACCACTGCAGGTACAATGTATTCCTTGGACCTTCACATTGTCGATGAAACGCAGAAATCGCATCGGAATAAAATACAAAAGGCACAATGCCGCCTTAAGTACAAGAATTGGGACTCTTCTTACAGTCGGTGCTTTGAGCATTCCCTGTGAGACCAGTATTAGTTTCCGACACACCACTGGAGGTTCAATGAATTCCTTGGACATTCACATTGACGATGAAACACTGAAATTACATCGGAATTAAATACAAAAGGCACAATGCCGCCTTATGTACAAGAATAGAGACTCTTCTTAAAGTCGGTGCTTTGAACATTCCCTGTGAGACCAGTATTAGTTTCCGATACACCACTGCAGGTTCAATGTGTTCCTCGGTCATACACATTGACGAGAAATACTGAAATCACATCGGAATTAAATACAAAAGGCACAATGCCGCCATAAGTGCAAGAATAGTGAGACTTCTTAGAGTCTGTGTTTGATCCTTTCCTGTGCGACCTGTATTATTTTTCGATACGCCACTGCAGGATCAATGTATTCCTTGAACCTTCAAATTGACGATGATACACAGAAATCGCATCGGAATTAAATACAAAACGCACAATGCCGCCTTAAGTACAAGAATAGAGACTCTTCTTACAGTCAATGCTTTGAGCATTCCCTGTGAGACCAGTATTAGTTTCCGATACACCACTGCAGGTTCAATCTTTTACTTGGACCTTCACATTGACGATGAAACACAGAAATCACATCGGAATCAAATACAAAAGGCACAATGCCACCTTAAGTACAAGAATAGAGACTCTTCTTACAGTCGGTGCTTTGAGCATTCCCTGTGAGATCAGTATTAGTTTCCGCTACACCTCTGCAGGTTCGGTTTATTCCTTGGACCTTCACATTGACGATGAAACACAGAAATGGCAACGGAATTAAATACAAAAGGTACAATGCCGCCTTAAGTACAAGAATAGAGACTCTTCTTACAGTCCGTGTTTGAGCATTCCCTGTGAGACCAGTATTAGTTTCCGATACGCCAATGCAGGTTCAATGTATTCCTTGGACCTTCAAATTGGCGATGATACACAGAAATCGCATCGGAATTAAATACAAAAGGCACAATGCCGCCTTAAGTACAAGAATAGACACTCTTCTTACAGTCGGTGCTTTGAGCATTCCCTGTGAGACCAGTATTAGTTTCCGATACACCACTGCAGGTTCAATGTATTCCTTCGACCTTCACATTGACGATGAAACACAGAAATGGCACCGGAATTAAATACAAAAGACACAATGCCGCTTTAAGTACAAGAATAGAGACTCTTCTTACAGTCGGTGCTTTGAGCATTCCCTGTGAGACCAGTATTAGTTTCCGCTACACCTCTGCAGGTTCTGTTTATTCCTTGGACCTTCACATTGACGATGAAACACAGAAATGGCATCGGAATTAAATACGAAAGGAACAAAGCCGCCTTAAGTACAAGAAAAGAGACTCTTCTCACAGTCGGTGCTTTGAGCATTCCCTGTGAGACCAGTATTAGTTTCCGATACTCCACTGCAGGTTCAATGTATTCCTTGGACCTTCACATTGACGATGAAACACAGAGATCGCATCGGAATTAAATCCAAAACGCACAATGCCGCCTTATGTACAAGAATACAGACTCTACTTACAGTCGGTGCTTTGAGCATTACCTGTGAGACCAGTATTAGTTTCCGATACACCACTGCAGGTTCAATCTATTCCTTGGACATACACATTAACGATGAAACACTGAAATTACATCGGAATTAAATACAAAAGGAACAATGCCGCCTTAAATACAAGAATAGAGACTCTTCTTACCGTCGGTGCTTTGACCATTCCCTGTGAGACAAGTATTAGTTTCCGATTCACCACTGGAGGTTCAATGAATTCCTTGGACATTCACATTGACGATGAAACACTGAAATTACATCGGAATTAAATACAAAAGCCACAATGCCGCCTTAAGTACAAGAATAGAGACTCTTCTTACAGTCGGTGCTTTGAGCATTCCCTGTGAGACCAGTATTAGTTTCCGATACACCACTGCAGGTTCAATGTATTCCTTGGATCTTCACATTGACGATGAAACACAGAAATCGCATCGGAATTAAATACCAAAGAAACAATGCCGCCTTAAGTACAAGAATAGAGACTCTTCTTACAGTCGGTGCTTTGAGCATTAGCTGTGAGACCAGTATTAGTTTCCGCTACTCCTCTGCAGGTTCAGTTTATTCCTTGGACCTTCACATTGACGATGAAACACAGAAATGGCATCGGAATTAAACACAAAAGGCACAACGCCGCCTTAAGTACAAGAATAGAGACTCTTCTTACAGTCGGTGCTTTGAGCATTCCCTGTGAGACCAGTATTAGTTTCCGCTACACCACTGCAGGTTCAGTTTATTCCTTGGACCTTCACATTGACGATGAAACACGGATATGGCATCGGAATTAAATACAAAAGGCACAATGCCGCCTTAAGTACAAGAATAGAGACTCTTCTTACAGTCGGTGCTTTGAGCATTCCCTGTGAGACCAGTATTAGTATCCGATACACCACTGCAGGTTCAATGTATTCCTTGGAACTTCACATTGACGATGAACACAGAACTCGCATCGGAATTAAATACAAAAGGCACAATGCCGCCGTAAGTACAAGAATATAGACTCTTCTTACAGTCGCTGCTTTGAGCATTCCCTGTGAGACCAGTATTAGTTTCCGATATACCTCTGCAGAATCAGTTTATTCCTTGGACCTTTACATTGACGATGAAACACAGAAATGGCATCGGAATTAAATACAAAAGGCACAATGTCGCCTTAAGTACAAGAATAAAGACACTTCTTACAGTCGGTGCTTGGAGCATTCCCTGTGAGACCAGTATTAGTTTCCAATACACCACTGCAGGTTCAATGTATTCCTTGGAACTTCACATTGACGATGAAACACAGAAATCGCATCGGAATTAAATACAAAAGGCACAATGCCGCCATAAGTACAAGAATAGAGACTCTTCTTACAGTCGGTGCTTTGAGCATTCCCTGTGAGACCAGTATTACTTTCCGCTACACCTCTGCAGGTTCTGTTTATTCCTTGGACCTTCACATTGACGATGAAACACAGAAATGGCATCGGAATTAAATACGAAAGGAACAAAGCCGCCTTAAGTACAAGAAAAGAGACTCCTCTCACAGTCGGTGCTTTGAGCATTCCCTGTGAGACCAGTATTAGTTTCCGATACTCCACTGCAGGTTCAATGTATTCCTTGGACCTTCACATTGACGATGAAACACAGAGATCGCATCGGAATTAAATCCAAAACGCACAATGCCGCCTTATGTACAAGAATACAGACTCTACTTACAGTCGGTGCTTTGAGCATTACCTGTGAGACCAGTATTAGTTTCCGATACACCACTGCAGGTTCAATCTATTCCTTGGACATACACATTAACGATGAAACACTGAAATTACATCGGAATTAAATACAAAAGGAACAATGCCGCCTTAAATACAAGAATAGAGACTCTTCTTACCGTCGGTGCTTTGACCATTCCCTGTGAGACAAGTATTAGTTTCCGATTCACCACTGGAGGTTCAATGAATTCCTTGGACATTCACATTGACGATGAAACACTGAAATTACATCGGAATTAAATACAAAAGCCACAATGCCGCCTTAAGTACAAGAATAGAGACTCTTCTTACAGTCGGTGCTTTGAGCATTCCCTGTGAGACCAGTATTAGTTTCCGATACACCACTGCAGGTTCAATGTATTCCTTGGATCTTCACATTGACGATGAAACACAGAAATCGCATCGGAATTAAATACCAAAGAAACAATGCCGCCTTAAGTACAAGAATAGAGACTCTTCTTACAGTCGGTGCTTTGAGCATTAGCTGTGAGACCAGTATTAGTTTCCGCTACACCTCTGCAGGTTCAGTTTATTCCTTGGACCTTCACATTGACGATGAAACACAGAAATGGCATCGGAATTAAACACAAAAGGCACAACGCCGCCTTAAGTACAAGAATAGAGACTCTTCTTACAGTCGGTGATTTGAGCATTCCCTGTGAGACCAGTATTAGTTTCCGCTACACCACTGCAGGTTCAGTTTATTCCTTGGACCTTCACATTGACGATGAAACACGGATATGGCATCGGAATTAAATACAAAAGGCACAATGCCGCCTTAAGTACAAGAATAGAGACTCTTCTTACAGTCGGTGCTTTGAGCATTCCCTGTGAGACCAGAATTAGTATCCGATACACCACTGCAGGTTCAATGTATTCCTTGGAACTTCACATTGACGATGAACACAGAACTCGCATCGGAATTAAATACAAAAGGCACAATGCCGCCGTAAGTACAAGAATATAGACTCTTCTTACAGTCGCTGCTTTGAGCATTCCCTGTGAGACCAGTATTAGTTTCCGATATACCTCTGCAGAATCAGTTTATTCCTTGGACCTTTACATTGACGATGAAACACAGAAATGGCATCGGAATTAAATACAAAAGGCACAATGTCGCCTTAAGTACAAGAATAAAGACACTTCTTACAGTCGGTGCTTGGAGCATTCCCTGTGAGACCAGTATTAGTTTCCAATACACCACTGCAGGTTCAATGTATTCCTTGGAACTTCACATTGACGATGAAACACAGAAATCGCATCGGAATTAAATACAAAAGGCACAATGCCGCCATAAGTACAAGAATAGAGACTCTTCTTACAGTCGGTGCTTTGAGCATTCCCTGTGAGACCAGTATCACTTTCCGCTACACCTCTGCAGGTTCTGTTTATTCCTTGGACCTTCACATTGACGATGAAACACAGAAATGGCATCGGAATTAAATACGAAAGGAACAAAGCCGCCTTAAGTACAAGAAAAGAGACTCCTCTCACAGTCGGTGCTTTGAGCATTCCCTGTGAGACCAGTATTAGTTTCCGATACTCCACTGCAGGTTCAAT
The DNA here is from genome assembly GCF_021461395.2 of Schistocerca americana. NCBI lineage: Eukaryota > Metazoa > Arthropoda > Insecta > Orthoptera > Acrididae > Schistocerca > Schistocerca americana. Next base: position 625,087,918 of record NC_060124.1, on the reverse strand, counting down.
GTATTCCTTGGACCTTCACATTGACGATGAAACACAGAGATCGCATCGGAATTAAATCCAAAACGCACAATGCCGCCTTATGTACAAGAATACAGACTCTACTTACAGTCGGTGCTTTGAGCATTACCTGTGAGACCAGTATTAGTTTCCGATACACCACTGCAGGTTCAATCTATTCCTTGGACATACACATTAACGATGAAACACTGAAATTACATCGGAATTAAATACAAAAGGAACAATGCCGCCTTAAATACAAGAATAGAGACTCTTCTTACCGTCGGTGCTTTGACCATTCCCTGTGAGACAAGTATTAGTTTCCGATTCACCACTGGAGGTTCAATGAATTCCTTGGACATTCACATTGACGATGAAACACTGAAATTACATCGGAATTAAATACAAAAGCCACAATGCCGCCTTAAGTACAAGAATAGAGACTCTTCTTACAGTCGGTGCTTTGAGCATTCCCTGTGAGACCAGTATTAGTTTCCGATACACCACTGCAGGTTCAATGTATTCCTTGGATCTTCACATTGACGATGAAACACAGAAATCGCATCGGAATTAAATACCAAAGAAACAATGCCGCCTTAAGTACAAGAATAGAGACTCTTCTTACAGTCGGTGCTTTGAGCATTAGCTGTGAGACCAGTATTAGTTTCCGCTACACCTCTGCAGGTTCAGTTTATTCCTTGGACCTTCACATTGACGATGAAACACAGAAATGGCATCGGAATTAAACACAAAAGGCACAACGCCGCCTTAAGTACAAGAATAGAGACTCTTCTTACAGTCGGTGCTTTGAGCATTCCCTGTGAGACCAGTATTAGTTTCCGCTACACCACTGCAGGTTCAGTTTATTCCTTGGACCTTCACATTGACGATGAAACACGGATATGGCATCGGAATTAAATACAAAAGGCACAATGCCGCCTTAAGTACAAGAATAGAGACTCTTCTTACAGTCGGTGCTTTGAGCATTCCCTGTGAGACCAGAATTAGTATCCGATACACCACTGCAGGTTCAATGTATTCCTTGGAACTTCACATTGACGATGAACACAGAACTCGCATCGGAATTAAATACAAAAGGCACAATGCCGCCGTAAGTACAAGAATATAGACTCTTCTTACAGTCGCTGCTTTGAGCATTCCCTGTGAGACCAGTATTAGTTTCCGATATACCTCTGCAGAATCAGTTTATTCCTTGGACCTTTACATTGACGATGAAAAACAGAAATGGCATCGGAATTAAATACAAAAGGCACAATGTCGCCTTAAGTACAAGAATAAAGACTCTTCTTACAGTCGGTGCTTGGAGCATTCCCTGTGAGACCAGTATTAGTTTCCAATACACCACTGCAGGTTCAATGTATTCCTTGGAACTTCACATTGACGATGAAACACAGAAATCGCATCGGAATTAAATACAAAAGGCACAATGCCGCCATAAGTACAAGAATAGAGACTCTTCTTACAGTCGGTGCTTTGAGCATTCCCTGTGAGACCAGTATTAGTTTCCGCTACACCTCTGCAGGTTCAGTTTATTCCTTGGAAGTTCACATTGACGATGAAAAACAGAAATCGCATCGGAATTAAATACAAAAGTCACAATGCCGATTTAAGTACAAGTATAGAGACACTTCTTACAGTCGGTGCTTTGAGCATTCCCTGTTAGACCAGCATTAGTTTCCGCTACACCTCTGCAGGTTCAGTTTATTCCTTGGACCTTCACATTGACGATGAAACACAGAAATAGCATCGGAATTAAATACATAAGGCACAATGCCGTCTTAAGTACAACAATAGAGACTCTTCTTACAGTCGGTGTTTTGAGCATTCCCTGTGAGACCAGTATTAGTTTCCTTTACACCACTGCTGGTTCAATGTATTCCTTGGAACTTCACATTGACGATGAAACACAGAAATCGCATCGGAATTAAATACAAAAGGCACAATGCCGCCTTAAGTACAAGAATAGAGACTCTTCTTACAGTCGGTGCTTTGAGCATTCCCTGTGAGACCAGTATTAGTTTTCGCTACACCTCTGCAGGTTCAGTTTATTCCTTGGACCTTCACATTGACGATGAAACACAGAAATGGTTTCGGAATTAAATACAAAAGGCACAATGCCGCCTTAAGTACAAGAATAGAGACTCTTCTTACAGTCGGTGCTTTGAGCATTCCCTGTGAGACCTGTATTAGTTTTCGATACACCACTGCAGGTTCAATGTATTCCTTGGACCTTCACATTCACGATGAAACACAGAAATCGCATCGGAATAAAATACAAAAGGCACAATGCCGCCTTAAGTGAAAGAATAGAGACTCTTCTTACAGTCGGTGCTTTGAGCATTCCCTGTGAGACCAGTATTAGTTTACGCTACACCTCCGCAGGTTCAGTTTATTCCTTGGACCTTCGAATTGACGATGAAACACAGAAATGGCATCGGAATTAAATACAAAAGGCATAATGCCGCCTCAAGTACAAGAATAGAGACTCTTCTTACAGTCGGTGCTTTGAGCATTCCCTGTGAGACCAGTATTAGTTTCTGATACACCACTGCAGGTTGAATGTATTCCTTGGAACTTCACATTGACGATAAAACACAGAAATCGCATCGGAATCATATACAAAAGGCACAATGCCGCCTTAAGTACAAAATTAGAGACTCTTCTTACAGTCGGTGCTTTGAGCATTGCCTGTGAGACCAGTATTAGTTTCCGGTACACCTCTGTAGGTTCAGTTTATTCCTTGGACCTTCACATTGACGATGAAACACAGAAATGGCATCGGAATTAAATACAAAATTCACAATGCCGCCTTAAGTACAAGAATAGAGACTCTTCTTACAGTCGGTGCTTTGAGCATTCCCTGTGAGACCAGTATTAGTTTCCTATACACCACAGCAGGTTCAATGTATTCCTTGGACCTTCACATTGACGATGAAACACATAAATCGCATCGGAATTAAATACAAAAGGCACAATGCCGCCTTAAGTACAAGAATAGAGACTCTTCTTACAGTCAGTGCTTTGAGCATTCCCTGTGAGATCAGTATTAGTTTTCGATACACCACTGCAGGTTCAATGTATTCCTTGGACCTTCACATTCACGATGAAACACAGAAATCGCATCGTTATAAAATACATAAGGCACAATGGCGCCTTAAGTAAAAGAATAGAGACTCTTCTTACAGTCGGTGCTTTGAGCATTCCCTGTGAGACCAGTATTAGTTTCCGCTACACCTCCGCAGGTTCAATTTATTCCTTTGACCTTCGAATTGACGATGAAACACAGAAATGGCATCGGAATTAAATACAAAAGGCATAATGCCGCCTTAAGTACAAGAATAGAGACTCTTCTTACAGTCGGTGCTTTGAGCATTCCCTGTGTGACCAGTATTAGTTTCCTATACACCACTGATGGTTCAATGTATTCCTTGGACCTTCACATTGACGATGAAACACAGAAATCGCATCGGAATTAAATACAAAAGGCACAATGCCGCCATAAGTACAAGAATAGAGACTCTTCTTACAGTCGGTGCTTTGAGCATTCCCTGTGAGACCAGTATTAGTTTCCGCTACACCTCTGCAGGTTCAATGTATTCCTTGGACCTTCACATTGAAGATGATACACAGAAATCGCATCGGAATTGAATACAAAATGCCCAATGCCGCCTTAAGTACAAGAATAGAGACTATTCTTACAGTCGGTGCTTTGAGCATTCCCTGTGAGACCAGTATTATTTTCCGATACACCACTGCAGGTTCAATGTATTCCTTGGAACTTCACATTGACGATGAAACACAGAAATCGCATCGTAATCAAATACAAAAGGCACAATGCCGCTTTATGTACAAGACTAGACACTCTACTTACAGTCGGTGCTTTGAGCATTCCCTGTGAGACCAGTATTAGTTTCCGATACACCTCTGCAGTTTCAGTTTATTCCTTAGACCCTCACATTGACGATGAAACACAGAAATGGCATCGGAATTAAATACAAAAGGCACAATGCCGCCTTAAGTACAAGAATAGAGACCCTTCTTACAGTCGGTGCTTTGAGCATTCCCTGTGAGACCAGTATTAGTTTAGCTACACCTCTGCAGGTTCAGTTTATTCCTTGGACTTCTCATTGACGATTAAACACAGAAATGGCATCGGAATTAAATACAAAAGGCACAATGCCGCCTTAAGTACAAGAATAGAGACTCTTCTTACAGACGGTGCTTTGAGAATTCCCTGTGAGACCAGTATTAGTTTCCGGTACACCACTGCCGGTTCAACGTATTTCTTGGAACTTTACATTGACGATGAAAAACAGAAATCGCATCGGTATTAAATACAAAAGGCACAATGCCGCCTTAAGTACAAGAATAGAGACTCTTCTTACAGTCGGTGCTTTGAGCATTCCCTGTGAGACCAGTATTAGTTTCCGCTACACCTCTGCAGGTTCAGTTTATTCCTTGGACCTTCACATTGACGATGAAACACAGAAATGACATGGGAATTAAATACAAAAGGCACAATGCCGCTTTAAGTACAGGAATAGAGACTCTTCTTACAGTCGGTGTTTTGAGCATTCCCTGTGAGACCAGTATTAGTTTCCGCTACACCTCTGCAGGTTCAGTTTATTCCTTGGACCTTCACATTGACGATGAAACACAGAAATGGCATCGGAATTAAATACAAAAGGCACAATGCCGCCTTAAGTACAAGAATAGAGACTCTTCTTACAGTCGGTGCTTTGAGCATTCCCTGTGAGACCAGTATTAGTTTCCGCTACACCTCTGCAGGTTCAGTTTATTCCTTGGACCTTCACATTGACGATGAAACACAGAAATGACATGGGAATTAAATACAAAAGGCACAATGCCGCTTTAAGTACAAGAATAGAGACTCTTCTAACAGTCGGTGTTTTGAGCATTCCCTGTGAGGCCAGTATTAGTTTCCGCTACACCTCTGCAGGTTCAGTTTATTCCTTGGACCTTCACATTGACGATGAAACACAGAAATGGCATCGGAATTAAATACAAAAGGCACAATGCCGCCTTAAGTACAAGAATAGAGACTCTTCTTACAGTCGGTGCTTTGAGCATTCCCTGTGAGACCAGTATTAGTTTCCTATACACCACTGCAGGTTCAATGTATTCCTTGGACCTTCACATTGAAGATGAAACACAGAAATCGCATCGGAATTAAATACAAAAGGCACAATGCCGCCTTAAGTAGAAGAATAGAGACTCTTCTTACAGTCGGTGCTTTGAGCATTCCCTGTGAGACCAGTATTAGTTTCCGATACACCACTGCAGGTTCAATGTATTCCTTGGAACTTCACATTGACGATGAAACACAGAAATCGCATCATAATCAAATACAAAAGGCACAATGCCGCTTTAAGTACAAGACTAGACACTCTACTTACAGTCGGTGTTTTGAGCATTCCCTGTGAGACCAGTATTGGTTTCCGATACACCTCTGCAGGTTCAGTTTATTCCTTAGACCCTCACATTGACGATGAAACACAGAAATGGCATCGGAATTAAATACAAAAGGCACAATGCCGCCTTAAGTACAAGAATAGAGACTCTTCTTACAGTCGGTGCTTTCAGCATTCCCTGTGAGACCAGTATTAGTTTCGCTACACCTCTGCAGGTTCCGTTTATTCCTTGGACCTTCTCATTGACGATTAAACACAGAAATGGCATCGGAATTAAATATAAAAGGCATAATGCCGCCTTAAGTACAAGAATAGAGTCTCTTCTTACAGTCGGTGCTTTGAGCATTCCCTGTGAGACCAGTATTAGTTTCCGATACACCACTGCAGGTTCAATCTATTCCTTGGACATACACATTGACGATGAAACACTGAAATTACATCGGAATTAAATACAAAAGGAACAATGCCGACTTAAGTACAAGAATAGAGACTCTTCTTACCGTCGGTGCTTTGACCGTTCCCTGTGAGACAAGTAGTAGTTTCCGATTCACCACTGGAGGTTCAATGAATTCCTTGGACATTCACATTGACGATGAAACACTGATATTACATCGGAATTAAATACAAAAGCCACAATGCCGCCTTAAGTACAAGAATAGAGACAATTCTTACGGTCGGTGATTTGAGCATTCCCTGTGAGACCAGTATTAGTTTCCGATACACCACTGCGGGTTCAATGTATTCCTTGGACCTTCAAATTGACGATGATACACAGAAATCGCATCGGAATTAAATACAAAAGGCACAATGCCGCCTTAAGTACAAGAATAGAGACTCTTCATACAGTCGGTTCTTTGAGCATTCCCTGTGAGACCAGTATTACTTTCCGATACACCACTGCAGGTTCAATGTATTCCTTGGACCTTCACACTGACGATGAAACACAGAAATCGCATCGGAATTAAATACAAAAGGCACAATGCCGCCTTAAGTACAAGAATAGAGACTCTTCTTACAGTCGGTGCTTTGAGCATTCCCTGTGAGACCAGTATTAGTTTCCGCTACACCTCTGCAGGTTCAGTTTATTCCTTGGACCTTCACATTGACGATGAAACACAGAAATCGCATCGGAATTAAATACAAAAGGCACAATGCCGCCTTAAGTACAAGAATAGAGACTCTTCTTACAGTCGGTGCTTTGAGCATTCCCTGTGAGACCAGTATTAGTTTCCGCTACACCTCTGCAGGTTCAGTTTATTCCTTGGACCTTCACATTGACGATGAAACACAGAAATGGCATCGGAATTAAATACAACAGGCACAATGCCGCCTTAAGTAGAAGAATAGAGACTCTTCTTACAGTCGGTGCTTTGAGCATTCCCTGTGAGACCAGTATTAGTTTCCGCTACACCTATGCAGGTTCAGTTTATTCATTGGACCTTCACATTGACGATGAAACACAGAAATGGCATCGGAATTAAATACAAAAGGCACAATGCCGCCTTAAGTACAAGAATACAGACTCTTCTTACAGTCGGTGCTTTGAGCATTCCCTGTGAGACCAATATTAGTTTCCGCTACACCTCTGCAAGTTCAGTTTATTCCTTGGACCTTCAGATTGACGATGAAACACAGAAATGGCATCGGAATTAAATTCAAAAGGCACAATGCCGCCTTAAGTACAAGAATAGAGAATCTTCTTACAGTCGGTGCTTTGAGCATTCCCTGTGCAGACCAGTATTAGTCTCCGATACACCACTGCAGGTTCAATGTGTTCCTTGAAACTTCACTGTGACGATGAAACACAAAAATCTCATCGGAATTGAATACAAAAGGCACAATGCCGCCTTAAGTACAAGACTAGAGACTCTTCTTACAGTCGGTGATTTGAGCATTCCCTGTGAGACCAGTATTAGATTCCGCTACACCTCTGCAGGTTCAGTTTATTCCTTGGACCTTCACATTGACGATGAAACAAAGAAATGACATCGGAATTAAATACAAAATGCACAATGCCGCCTTAAGTACAAAAATAGAGACTCTTCTTACAGTCGGTGCTTTCAGCATTCCCTGTGAGACCAGTATTAGTTTCCGCTACACCTCTGCATGTTCAGTTTATTCCTTGGTCCTTCACACTGACGATGAAACACAGAAATGGCATCGGAATTAAATACAAAAGGCACAATGCCGCCTTAAGTACAAGAATAGAGACTCTTCTTACAGTCGGTGCTTTGAGCATTCCCTGTGAGACCAGTATTAGTTTCCGATACACCACTGCAGGTTCAATGTATTCCTTGGATCTTCACATTGACGATGAAACACAGAAATTGCATCGGAATTAAATACCAAAGGCACAATGCCGCCTTAAGTACAAGAATAGAGACTCTTCTTACAGTCGGTGCTTTGAGCATTCCCTGTGAGACCAGTATTAGTTTCCGCTACACCTCTGCAGGTTCAGTTTATTCCTTGGACCTTCACATTGACGATGAAACACAGAAATGGCATCGGAATTAAACACAAAAGGCACAACGCCGCCTTAAGTACAAGAATAGAGTCTCTTCTTACAGTCGGTGCTTTGAGCATTCCCTGTGAGACCAGTATTAGTTTCCGCTACACCTCTGCAGGTTCGGTTTATTCCTTGGACCTTCACATTGACGATGAAACACAGAAATGGCATCGGAATTAAACACAAAAGGCACAACGCCGCCTTAAGTACAAGAATAGAGACTCTTCTTACAGTCGGTGCTTTGAGCATTCCCTGTGAGACCAGTATTAGTTTCCGCTACACCTCTGCAGGTTCAGTTTATGCCTTGGAAGTTCACATTGACGATGAAACACAGAAATCGCATCGGAATTAAATACAAAAGTCACAATGCCGATTTAAGTACAAGTATAGAAACACTTCTTACAGTCGGTGCTTTGAGCATTCCCTGTTAGACCAGCATTAGTTTCCGCTACACCTCTGCATGTTCAGTTTATTCCTTGGACCTTCACATTGACGATGAAACACAGAAATGGCATCGGAATTAAATACATAAGGCACAATGCCGTCTTAAGTACAAGAATAGAGACTCTTCTTACAGTCGGTGTTTTGAGCATTCCCTGTGAGACCAGTATTAGTTTCCTTTACACCACTGCAGGTTCAATGTATTCCTTGGAACTTCACATTGACGATGAAACACAGAAATCGCATCGGATATAAATACAAAAGGCACAATGCCGCCTTAAGTACAAGAATAGAGACTATTCTTACAGTCGGTGCTTTGAGCATTCCCTGTGAGACCAGTATTAGTTTTCGCTACACCTCTGCAGGTTCAGTTTATTCCTTGGACCTTCACATTGACGATGAAACACAGAAATGGTTTCGGAATTAAATACAAAAGGCACAATGCCGCCTTAAGTACAAGAATAGAGACTCTTCTTACAGTCGGTGCTTTGAGCATTCCCTGTGATTCCAATATTAGTTTCCGCTACACCTCTGCAGGTTCAGTTTATTCCTTGGACCTTCATATTGACGATGAAACACAGAAATGGCATCGGAATTAAATACAAAAGGCACAATGCCGCCTTAAGTACAAGAATAGAGACTCTTCTTACAGTCGGTGCTTTGAGCATTCCCTGTGAGACCAGTATTAGTTTCCGCTACACCTCTGCAGGTTCAGTTTATTCCTTGGACCTTCACATTGACGATGAAACACAGAAATGGCGTCGGAATTAAATACAAAACGCTCAATGCCGCCTTAAGTACAAGAATAAAGACTCTTCTTACAGTCGGTGCTTTGAGCATTCCCTGTGAGACCAGTATTAGTTTTCGATACACCACTGCAGGTTCAATGTATTCCTTGGACCTTCTCATTCACGATGAAACACAGAAATCGCATCGGAATAAAATACAAAAGGCACAATGCCGCCTTAAGTAAAAGAATAGAGACTCTTCTTACAGTCGGTGCTTTGAGCATTCCCTGTGAGACCAGTATTAGTTTCCGCTACACCTCCGCAGGTTCAGTTTATTCCTTGGACCTTCGAATTGACGATGAAACACAGAAATGGCATCGGAATTAAATACAAAAGGCATAATGCCGCCTTAAGTACAAGAATAGAGACTCTTCTTACAGTCGGTGCTTTGAGCATTCCCTGTGAGACCAGTATTAGTTTCTGATACACCACTGCAGGTTCAATGTATTCCTTGGAACTTCACATTGACGATAAAACACAGAAATCGCATCGGAATCATATACAAAAGGCTCAATGCCGCCTTAAGTACAAAAATAGAGACTCTTCTTACAGTCGGTGCTTTGAGCATTCCCTGTGAGACCAGTATTAGTTTCCGCTACACCTCTGCTGGTTCAGTTTATTCCTTGGACTTTCACATTGACCATGAAACACAGAAATGGCATCGGAATTAAATACAAAAGGCACAATGCCGCCTTAAGTACAAGAATAGAGACTCTTCTTACAGTCGGTGCTTTGAGCATTCCCTGTGAGACCAGTATTAGTTTCCTATACACCACTGCAGGTTCAATGTATTCCTTGGACCTTCACATTGACGCTGAAACACATAAATCGCATCGGAATTAAATACAAAAGGCACAATGCCGCCTTAAGTACAAGAATAGAGACTCTTCTTACAGTCGGTGCTTTGAGCATTCCCTGTGAGACCAGTATTAGTTTCCGCTACACCTCTGCAGGTTCAATGTATACCTTGGACCTTCACATTGAAGATGATACACAGAAATCGCATCGGAATTAAATACAAAAGGCACAATGCCGCCTTAAGTACAAGAATAGAGACTATTCTTACAGTCGGTGCTTTGAGCATTCCCTGTGAGACCAGTATTAGTTTCCGATACACCACTGAAGGTTCAATGTATTCCTTGGAACTTCACATTGACGATGAAACACAGAAATCGCAACGTAATCAAATACAAAAGGCACAATGCCGCTTTAAGTACAAGAATAGACACTCTACTTACAGTCGGGGCTTTGAGCATTCCCTGTGAGACCAGTAGTAGTTTCCGATACACCTTTGCAGGTTCAGTTTATTCCTTGGGCCCTCACATTGACGATGAAACACAGAAATGGCATCGGAATTAAATACAAAAGGCACAATGCCGCCTTAAGTACAAGAATAGAGACCCTTCTTACAGTCGGTGCTTTGAGCATTCCCTGTGAGACCAGTATTAGTTTCCGCTACACCTCTGCAGGTTCAGTTTATTCCTTGGACCTTCTCATTGACGATTAAACACAGAAATGGCATCGGAATTAAATACAAAAGGCATAATGCCGCCTTAAGTACAAGAATAGAGACTCTTCTTACAGTCGGTGCTTTGAGCATTCCCTGTGAGACCAGTATTAGTTTCCGCTACACCTCTGCAGGTTCAGTTTATTCCTTGGACCTTCACATTGTCGATGAAACACAGAAATGGCATCGGAATTAAATACAAAAGGCACAATGCCGCCTTAAGTACAAGAATAGAGACTCTTCTTACAGTCGGTGTTTTGAGCATTCCCTGTGAGACCAGTATTAGTTTCCGGTACACCACTGCCGGTTCAACGTATTCCTTGGAACTTCACATTGACGATGAAACACAGAAATCGCATCGGTATTAAATACAAAAGGCACAATGCCGCCTTAAGTACAAGAATAGAGACTCTTCTTACAGTTGGTGCTATGAGCATTCCCTGTGAGACCAGTATTAGTTTCCGCTACACCTCTGCAGGTTCAGTTTATTCCTTGGACCTTCACATTGACGATGAAACACAGAAATGGCATCGGAATTAAATACAAAAGGCACAATGCCGCTTTAAGTACAGGAATAGAGACTCTTCTTACAGTCGGTGCTTTGAGCATTCCCTGTGAGACCAGTATTAGTTTCCGCTACACCTCTGCAGGTTCAGTTTATTCCTTGGACCTTCACATTGACGATGAAACACAGAAATGGCATCGGAGTAAAATACAAAAGGCACAATGCCGCCTTAAGTACAAGAATAGAGGCTCTCCTTACAGTCGGTGCTTTGAGCATTCCCTGTGAGACCAGTATTAGTTTCCAATACACCACTGCAGGTTCAATGTATTCCTTGGACCTTCACATTGACGATGAAACACAGAAATCGCATCGGAATTAAATACAAAAGGCACAATGCCGCCTTAAGTACAAGAATAGAGACTCTTCTTACAGTCGGTGCTTTGAGCATTCCCTGTGAGACCAGTATTAGTTTCCGCTACACCTCTGCAGGTTCAGTTTATTCCTTGGACCTTCACATTGACGATGAAACACAGAAATGGCATCGGAATTAAATACAAAAGGCACAATGCCGCCTTAAGTACAAGAATAGAGACTCTTCTTACAGTCGGTGCTTTGAGCATTCCCTGTGAGATCAGTATTAGTTTCCGATACACCACTGCAGGTTCAATGTATTCCTTGGAACTTCACATTGACGATGAAACACAGAAATGGCATCGGAATTAAATACAATAGGCACAATGCCACCTTAAGTACAAGAATAGAGACTCTTCTTACAGTCGGTGCTTTGAGCATTCCCTGTGAGACCAGTATTAGTTTCCGCTACACCTCTGCAGGTTCAGTTTATTCCTTGGACCTTCACAATGACGATGAAAAACAGAAATGGCATCGGAATTAAATACAAAAGGCACAATGCCGCCTTAAGTACAAGAATAGAGACTATTCTTACAGTCAGTGCTTTGAGCATTCCCTGTGAGACCAGTATTAGTTTCCGATACACCACTGCAGGTTCAATGTATTACTTAAAACTTCACATTGACGATGAAACACTGAAATCGCATCGGAATTAAATACAAAATGCACAATGCCGCCTTAAGTACAAGAATAGAGACTCTTCTTACAGTCGGTGCTTTGAGCATTCCCTGTGAGACCAGTATTAGTTTCCGCTACACCTCTGCAGGTTCAGTTTATTCCTTGGACCTTCACATTGACGATGAAACACAGAAATGGCATCGGAATTAAATACAAAACACACAATGGCGCCTTAAATACAAGAATAGAGACTTTTCTTACAGTCGGTGCTTTGAGCATTCCCTGTGAGATCAGTATTAGTTTTCGATACACCACTGCAGGTTCAATGTATTCCTTGGACCTTCACATTCACGATGAAACACAGAAATCGCATCGGAATAAAATACAAAAGGCACAATGGCGCCTTAAGTAAAAGAATAGAGACTCTTCTTACAGTCGGTGCTTTGAGCATTCCCTGTGAGACCAGTATTAGTTTCCGCTACACCTCCGCAGGTTCAGTTTATTCCTTGGACCTTCGAATTGACGATGAAACACAGAAATGGCATCGGAATTAAATACAAAAGGCATAATGCCGCCTTAAGTACAAGAATAGAGACTCTTCTTACAGTCGGTGCTTTGAGCATTCCCTGTGAGACCAGTATTAGTTTCCTATACACCACTGCAGGTTCAATGTATTCCTTGGACCTTCACATTGACGATGAAACACAGAAATCGCATCGGAATTAAATACAAAAGGCACAATGCCGCCTTAAGTACAAGAATAGAGACTCTTCTTACAGTCGGTGCTTTGAGCATTCCCTGTGAGACCAGTATTAGTTTCGCTACACCTCTGCAGGTTCAGTTTATTCCTTGGACCTTCTCATTGACGATTAAACACAGAAATGGCATCGGAATTAAATACAAAAGGCACAATGCCGCCTTAAGTACAAGAATAGGGTCTCTTCTTACAGTCGGTGCTTTGAGCATTCCCTGTGAGACCAGTATTAGTTTCCGCTACACCTCTGCAGGTTCAGTTTATTCCTTGGACCTTCACAATGTCGATGAAACACAGAAATGGCATCGGAATTAAATACAAAAGGCACAATGCCGCCTTAAGTACAAGAATAGAGACTCTTCTTACAGACGGTGATTTGAGCATTCCCTGTGAGACCAGTATTAGTTTCCGGTACACCACTGCCGGTTCAACGTATTCCTTGGAACTTCACATTGACGATGAAAAACAGAAATCGCATCGGTATTAAATACAAAAGGCACAATGCCGCCTTAAGTACAAGAATAGAGACTCTTCTTACAGTCGGTGCTTTGAGCATTCCCTGTGAGACCAGTATTAGTTTCCGCTACACCTCTGCAGGTTCAGTTTATTCCTTGGACCTTCACATTGACGATGAAACACAGAAATGGCATGGGAATTAAAGACAAAAGGCACAATGCCGCTTTAAGTACAAGAATAGTGACTCTTCTTACAGTCGGTGTTTTGAGCATTCCCTGTGAGACCAGTATTAGTTTCCGCTACACCTCTGCAGGTTCAGTTTATTCCTTGGACCTTCACATTGACGATGAAACACAGAAAAGGCATCGGAATTAAATACAAAAGGCACAATGCCGCCTTAAGTACAAGAATAGAGACTCTTCTTACAGTCGGTGCTTTGAGCATTCCCTGTGAGACCAGTATTAGTTTCCTATACACCACTGCAGGTTCAATGTATTCCTTGGACCTTCACATTGACGATGAAACACAGAAATCGCATCGGATTTAAATACAAAAGGCACAATGCCGCCTTAAGTACAAGAATAGAGACTCTTCTTACAGTCGGTGCTTTGAGCATTCCCTGTGAGACCAGTATTAGTTTCCGCTACACCTCTGCAGGTTCAATGTATTCCTTGGACCTTCACATTGAAGATGATACACAGAAATCGCATCGGAATTAAATACAAAAGGCACAATGCCGCTTTAAGTACAAGACTAGACACTCTACTTACAGTCGGGGCTTTGAGCATTCCCTGTGAGACCAGTAGTAGTTTCCGATACACCTTTGCAGGTTCAGTTTATTCCTTGGGCCCTCACATTGACGATGAAACACAGAAATGGCATCGGAATTAAATACAAAAGGCACAATGCCGCCTTAAGTACAAGAATAGAGACTCTTCTTACAGACGGTGCTTTGAGCATTCCCTGTGAGACCAGTATTAGCTTCCGGTACACCACTGCCGGTTCAACGTATTCCTTGGAACTTCACATTGACGATGAAAAACAGAAATCGCATCGGTATTAAATACAAAAGGCACAATGCCGCCTTAAGTACAAGAATAGAGACTCTTCTTACAGTCGGTGCTTTGAGCATTCCCTGTGAGACCAGTATTAGTTTCCGCTACACCTCTGCAGGTTCAGTTTATTCCTTGGACCTTCACATTGACGATGAAACACAGAAATGGCATGGGAATTAAAGACAAAAGGCACAATGCCGCTTTAAGTACAAGAATAGTGACTCTTCTTACAGTCGGTGTTTTGAGCATTCCCTGTGAGACCAGTATTAGTTTCCGCTACACCTCTGCAGGTTCAGTTTATTCCTTGGACCTTCACATTGACGATGAAACACAGAAAAGGCATCGGAATTAAATACAAAAGGCACAATGCCGCCTTAAGTACAAGAATAGAGACTCTTCTTACAGTCGGTGCTTTGAGCATTCCCTGTGAGACCAGTATTAGTTTCCTATACACCACTGCAGGTTCAATGTATTCCTTGGACCTTCACATTGACGATGAAACACAGAAATCGCATCGGATTTAAATACAAAAGGCACAATGCCGCCTTAAGTACAAGAATAGAGACTCTTCTTACAGTCGGTGCTTTGAGCATTCCCTGTGAGACCAGTATTAGTTTCCTATACACCACTGCAGGTTCAATGTATTCCTTGGACCTTCACATTGACGCTGAAACACATAAATCGCATCGGAATTAAATACAAAAGGCACAATGCCGCCTTAAGTACAAGAATAGAGACTCTTCTTACAGTCGGTGCTTTGAGCATTCCCTGTGAGACCAGTATTAGTTTCCGCTACACCTCTGCAGGTTCAATGTATACCTTGGACCTTCACATTGAAGATGATACACAGAAATCGCATCGGAATTAAATACAAAAGGCACAATGCCGCCTTAAGTACAAGAATAGAGACTATTCTTACAGTCGGTGCTTTGAGCATTCCCTGTGAGACCAGTATTAGTTTCCGATACACCACTGCAGGTTCAATGTATTCCTTGGAACTTCACATTGACGATGAAACACAGAAATCGCAACGTAATCAAATACAAAAGGCACAATGCCGCTTTAAGTACAAGAATAGACACTCTACTTACAGTCGGGGCTTTGAGCATTCCCTGTGAGACCAGTAGTAGTTTCCGATACACCTTTGCAGGTTCAGTTTATTCCTTGGGCCCTCACATTGACGATGAAACACAGAAATGGCATCGGAATTAAATACAAAAGGCACAATGCCGCCTTAAGTACAAGAATAGAGACTCTTCTTACAGTCGGTGCTTTGAGCATTCCCTGTGAGACCAGTATTAGTTTCCGCTACACCTCTGCAGGTTCAGTTTATTCCTTGGACCTTCTCATTGACGATTAAACACAGAAATGGCATCGGAATTAAATACAAAAGGCATAATGCCGCCTTAAGTACAAGATTAGAGACTCTTCTTACAGTCGGTGCTTTGAGCATTCCCTGTGAGACCAGTATTAGTTTCCGCTACACCTCTGCAGGTTCAGTTTATTCCTTGGACCTTCACATTGTCGATGAAACACAGAAATGGCATCGGAATTAAATACAAAAGGCACAATGCCGCCTTAAGTACAAGAATAGAGACTCTTCTTACAGTCGGTGTTTTGAGCATTCCCTGTGAGACCAGTATTAGTTTCCGGTACACCACTGCCGGTTCAACGTATTCCTTGGAACTTCACATTGACGATGAAACACAGAAATCGCATCGGTATTAAATACAAAAGGCACAATGCCGCCTTAAGTACAAGAATAGAGACTCTTCTTACAGTTGGTGCTATGAGCATTCCCTGTGAGACCAGTATTAGTTTCCGCTACACCTCTGCAGGTTCAGTTTATTCCTTGGACCTTCACATTGACGATGAAACACAGAAATGGCATCGGAATTAAATACAAAAGGCACAATGCCGCTTTAAGTACAGGAATAGAGACTCTTCTTACAGTCGGTGCTTTGAGCATTCCCTGTGAGACCAGTATTAGTTTCCGCTACACCTCTGCAGGTTCAGTTTATTCCTTGGACCTTCACATTGACGATGAAACACAGAAATGGCATCGGAGTAAAATACAAAAGGCACAATGCCGCCTTAAGTACAAGAATAGAGGCTCTCCTTACAGTCGGTGCTTTGAGCATTCCCTGTGAGACCAGTATTAGTTTCCAATACACCACTGCAGGTTCAATGTATTCCTTGGACCTTCACATTGACGATGAAACACAGAAATCGCATCGGAATTAAATACAAAAGGCACAATGCCGCCTTAAGTACAAGAATAGAGACTCTTCTTACAGTCGGTGCTTTGAGCATTCCCTGTGAGACCAGTATTAGTTTCCGCTACACCTCTGCAGGTTCAGTTTATTCCTTGGACCTTCACATTGACGATGAAACACAGAAATGGCATCGGAATTAAATACAAAAGGCACAATGCCGCCTTAAGTACAAGAATAGAGACTCTTCTTACAGTCGGTGCTTTGAGCATTCCCTGTGAGATCAGTATTAGTTTCCGATACATCACTGCAGGTTCAATGTATTCCTTGGAACTTCACATTGACGATGAAACACAGAAATGGCATCGGAATTAAATACAATAGGCACAATGCCACCTTAAGTACAAGAATAGAGACTCTTCTTACAGTCGGTGCTTTGAGCATTCCCTGTGAGACCAGTATTAGTTTCCGCTACACCTCTGCAGGTTCAGTTTATTCCTTGGACCTTCACAATGACGATGAAAAACAGAAATGGCATCGGAATTAAATACAAAAGGCACAATGCCGCCTTAAGTACAAGAATAGAGACTATTCTTACAGTCAGTGCTTTGAGCATTCCCTGTGAGACCAGTATTAGTTTCCGATACACCACTGCAGGTTCAATGTATTACTTGGAACTTCACATTGACGATGAAACACTGAAATCGCATCGGAATTAAATACAAAATGCACAATGCCGCCTTAAGTACAAGAATAGAGACTCTTCTTACAGTCGGTGCTTTGAGCATTCCCTGTGAGACCAGTATTAGTTTCCGCTACACCTCTGCAGGTTCAGTTTATTCCTTGGACCTTCACATTGACGATGAAACACAGAAATGGCATCGGAATTAAATACAAAACACACAATGGCGCCTTAAATACAAGAATAGAGACTTTTCTTACAGTCGGTGCTTTGAGCATTCCCTGTGAGATCAGTATTAGTTTTCGATACACCACTGCAGGTTCAATGTATTCCTTGGACCTTCACATTCACGATGAAACACAGAAATCGCATCGGAATAAAATACAAAAGGCACAATGGCGCCTTAAGTAAAAGAATAGAGACTCTTCTTACAGTCGGTGCTTTGAGCATTCCCTGTGAGACCAGTATTAGTTTCCGCTACACCTCCGCAGGTTCAGTTTATTCCTTGGACCTTCGAATTGACGATGAAACACAGAAATGGCATCGGAATTAAATACAAAAGGCATAATGCCGCCTTAAGTACAAGAATAGAGACTCTTCTTACAGTCGGTGCTTTGAGCATTCCCTGTGAGACCAGTATTAGTTTCCTATACACCACTGCAGGTTCAATGTATTCCTTGGACCTTCACATTGACGATGAAACACAGAAATCGCATCGGAATTAAATACAAAAGGCACAATGCCGCCTTAAGTACAAGAATAGAGACTCTTCTTACAGTCGGTGCTTTGAGCATTCCCTGTGAGACCAGTATTAGTTTCGCTACACCTCTGCAGGTTCAGTTTATTCCTTGGACCTTCTCATTGACGATTAAACACAGAAATGGCATCGGAATTAAATACAAAAGGCATAATGCCGCCTTAAGTACAAGAATAGGGTCTCTTCTTACAGTCGGTGCTTTGAGCATTCCCTGTGAGACCAGTATTAGTTTCCGCTACACCTCTGCAGGTTCAGTTTATTCCTTGGGCCTTCACAATGTCGATGAAACACAGAAATGGCATCGGAATTAAATACAAAAGGCACAATGCCGCCTTAAGTACAAGAATAGAGACTCTTCTTACAGACGGTGCTTTGAGCATTCCCTGTGAGACCAGTATTAGTTTCCGGTACACCACTGCCGGTTCAACGTATTCCTTGGAACTTCACATTGACGATGAAAAACAGAAATCGCATCGGTATTAAATACAAAAGGCACAATGCCGCCTTAAGTACAAGAATAGAGACTCTTCTTACAGTCGGTGCTTTGAGCATTCCCTGTGAGACCAGTATTAGTTTCCGCTACACCTCTGCAGGTTCAGTTTATTCCTTGGACCTTCACATTGACGATGAAACACAGAAATGGCATGGGAATTAAAGACAAAAGGCACAATGCCGCTTTAAGTACAAGAATAGTGACTTTTCTTACAGTCGGTGTTTTGAGCATTCCCTGTGAGACCAGTATTAGTTTCCGCTACACCTCTGCAGGTTCAGTTTATTCCTTGGACCTTCACATTGACGATGAAACACAGAAAAGGCATCGGAATTAAATACAAAAGGCACAATGCCGCCTTAAGTACAAGAATAGAGACTCTTCTTACAGTCGGTGCTTTGAGCATTCCCTGTGAGACCAGTATTAGTTTCCTATACACCACTGCAGGTTCAATGTATTCCTTGGACCTTCACATTGACGATGAAACACAGAAATCGCATCGGATTTAAATACAAAAGGCACAATGCCGCCTTAAGTACAAGAATAGAGACTCTTCTTACAGTCGGTGCTTTGAGCATTCCCTGTGAGACCAGTATTAGTTTCCGCTATACCTCTGCAGGTTCAATGTATTCCTTGGACCTTCACATTGAAGATGATACACAGAAATCGCATCGGAATTAAATACAAAAGGCACAATGCCGCTTTAAGTACAAGACTAGACACTCTACTTACAGTCGGGGCTTTGAGCATTCCCTGTGAGACCAGTAGTAGTTTCCGATACACCTTTGCAGGTTCAGTTTATTCCTTGGGCCCTCACATTGACGATGAAACACAGAAATGGCATCGGAATTAAATACAAAAGGCACAATGCCGCCTTAAGTACAAGAATAGAGACTCTTCTTACAGACGGTGCTTTGAGCATTCCCTGTGAGACCAGTATTAGTTTCCGGTACACCACTGCCGGTTCAACGTATTCCTTGGAACTTCACATTGACGATGAAACACAGAAATCGCATCGGTATTAAATACAAAAGGCACAATGCCGCCTTAAGTACAAGAATAGAGACTCTTCTTACAGTCGGTGCTTTGAGCATTCCCTGTGAGACCAGTATTAGTTTGCCGCTACACCTCTGCAGGTTCAGTTTATTCCTTGGACCTTCACATTGACGATGAAACACAGAAATGGCATGGGAATTAAATACAAAAGGCAGAATGCCGCTTTAAGTACAAGAATAGAGACTCTTCTTACAGTCGGTGCTTTGAGCATTCCCTGTGAGACCAGTATTAGTTTCCGCTACACCTCTGCAGGTTCAGTTTATTCCTTGGACCTTCACATTGACGATGAAACACAGAAATGGCATCGGAATTAAATACAAAAGGCACAATGCCGCCTTAAGTACAAGAATAGAGACTCTTCTTACAGTCGGTGCTTTGAGCATTCCCTGTGAGACCAGTATTAGTTTCCGCTACACCTCTGCAGGTTCAGTTTATTCCTTGGACCTTCACATTGACGATGAAACACAGAAATGGCATCGGAATTAAATACAAAAGGCACAATGCCGCCTTAAGTACAGGAATAGAGACTCTTCTTACAGTCGGTGCTTTGAGCATTCCCTGTGAGACCACTATTAGTTTCCGATACACCACTGCAGGTTCAATGTATTCCTTGGAACTTCACATTGACGATGAAACACAGAAATCGCATCGGAATTATATACAAAAGGCACAATGCCGCCTTAAGTACAAGAATAGAGACTCTTCTTACAGTCGGTGCTTTGAGCATTCCCTGTGAGACCACTATTAGTTTCGATACACCACTGCAGGTTCAATGTATTCCTTGGAACTTCACATTGACGATGAAACACAGAAATCGCATCGGAATTATATACAAAAGGCACAATGCCGCCTTAAGTACAAGAATAGAGACTCTTCTTACAGTCGGTGCTTTGAGCATTCCCTGTGAGACCAGTATTAGTTTCCGCTACACCTCTGCAGGTTCAGTTTATTCCTTGGACCTTCACATTGACGATGAAACACAGAAAAGGCATCGGAATTAAATACAAAAGGCACAATGCCGCCTTAAGTACAAGAATAGAGACTCTTCTTACAGTCGGTGCTTTGAGCATTCCCTGTGAGACCAGTATTAGTTTCCTATACACCACTGCAGGTTCAATGTATTCCTTGGACCTTCACATTGACGATGAAACACAGAAATCGCATCGGATTTAAATACAAAAGGCACAATGCCGCCTTAAGTACAAGAATAGAGACTCTTCTTACAGTCGGTGCTTTGAGCATTCCCTGTGAGACCAGTATTAGTTTCCGCTACACCTCTGCAGGTTCAATGTATTCCTTGGACCTTCACATTGAAGATGATACACAGAAATCGCATCGGAATTAAATACAAAAGGCACAATGCCGCTTTAAGTACAAGACTAGACACTCTACTTACAGTCGGGGCTTTGAGCATTCCCTGTGAGACCAGTAGTAGTTTCCGATACACCTTTGCAGGTTCAGTTTATTCCTTGGGCCCTCACATTGACGATGAAACACAGAAATGGCATCGGAATTAAATACAAAAGGCACAATGCCGCCTTAAGTACAAGAATAGAGACTCTTCTTACAGACGGTGCTTTGAGCATTCCCTGTGAGACCAGTATTAGTTTCCGGTACACCACTGCCGGTTCAACGTATTCCTTGGAACTTCACATTGACGATGAAACACAGAAATCGCATCGGTATTAAATACAAAAGGCACAATGCCGCCTTAAGTACAAGAATAGAGACTCTTCTTACAGTCGGTGCTTTGAGCATTCCCTGTGAGACCAGTATTAGTTTGCCGCTACACCTCTGCAGGTTCAGTTTATTCCTTGGACCTTCACATTGACGATGAAACACAGAAATGGCATCGGAATTAAATACAAAAGCCAGAATGCCGCTTTAAGTACAAGAATAGAGACTCTTCTTACAGTCGGTGCTTTTAGCATTCCCTGTGAGACCAGTATTAGTTTCCGCTACACCTCTGCAGGTTCAGTTTATTCCTTGGACCTTCACATTGACGATGAAACACAGAAATGGCATCGGAATTAAATACAAAAGGCACAATGCCGCCTTAAGTACAAGAATAGAGACTCTTCTTACAGTCGGTGCTTTGAGCATTCCCTGTGAGACCAGTATTAGTTTCCGCTACACCTCTGCAGGTTCAGTTTATTCCTTGGACCTTCACATTGACGATGAAACACAGAAATGGCATCGGAATTAAATACAAAAGGCACAATGCCGCCTTAAGTACAAGAATAGAGACTCTTCTTACAGTCGGTGCTTTGAGCATTCCCTGTGAGACCACTATTAGTTTCCGATACACCACTGCAGGTTCAATGTATTCCTTGGAACTTCACATTGACGATGAAACACAGAAATCGCATCGGAATTATATACAAAAGGCACAATGCCGCCTTAAGTACAAGAATAGAGACTCTTCTTACAGTCGGTGCTTTGAGCATTCCCTGTGAGACCAGTATTAGTTTCCGCTACACCTCTGCAGGTTCAGTTTATTCCTTGGACCTTCACATTGACGATGAAAAACAGAAATGGCATCGGAATTAAATACAAAAGGCACAATGCCACCTTAAGTACAGGAATAGAGACTCTTCTTACAGTCGGTGCTTTGAGCATTCCCTGTGAGACCAGTATTAGTTTCGCTACACCTCTGCAGGTTCAGTTTATTCCTTGGACCTTCACATTGACGATGAAACACAGAAATGGCATCGGAGTTAAATACAAAAAAAACAATGCGCCTTAAGTACAAGAATAGAGACTCTTCTTACAGTCGGTGCTTTGAGCACTCCCTGTGAGACCAGTATTAGTTTCCGATACACCTCTGCAGGTTCAGTTTATTCCTTGGACCTTCACATTGACGATGAAACACAGAAATGGCATCGGAATTAAATACAAACGGCACAATGCCGCCTTAAGTACAAGAATAGAGACTCTTCATACAGTCGGTGCTTTGAGCATTCCCTGTGAGACCAGTATTAGTTTCCGCTACACCTCTGCAGGTTCAATGTATTCCTTGGACCTTCACATTGAAGATGATACACAGAAATCGCATCGGAATTAAATACAAAAGGCACAATGCCGCTTTAAGTACAAGACTAGACACTCTACTTACAGTCGGGGCTTTGAGCATTCCCTGTGAGACCAGTAGTAGTTTCCGATACACCTTTGCAGGTTCAGTTTATTCCTTGGGCCCTCACATTGACGATGAAACACAGAAATGGCATCGGAATTAAATACAAAAGGCACAATGCCGCCTTAAGTACAAGAATAGAGACTCTTCTTACAGACGGTGCTTTGAGCATTCCCTGTGAGACCAGTATTAGTTTCCGGTACACCACTGCCGGTTCAACGTATTCCTTGGAACTTC
Organism: Schistocerca americana; assembly: GCF_021461395.2. Classification (NCBI taxonomy): domain Eukaryota; kingdom Metazoa; phylum Arthropoda; class Insecta; order Orthoptera; family Acrididae; genus Schistocerca; species Schistocerca americana. The sequence continues at coordinate 625,064,859 of NC_060124.1, read as the reverse complement.
ACATTGACGATGAAACACAGAAATCGCATCGGTATTAAATACAAAAGGCACAATGCCGCCTTAAGTACAAGAATAGAGACTCTTCTTACAGTCGGTGCTTTGAGCATTCCCTGTGAGACCAGTATTAGTTTGCCGCTACACCTCTGCAGGTTCAGTTTATTCCTTGGACCTTCACATTGACGATGAAACACAGAAATGGCATGGGAATTAAATACAAAAGGCAGAATGCCGCTTTAAGTACAAGAATAGAGACTCTTCTTACAGTCGGTGCTTTGAGCATTCCCTGTGAGACCAGTATTAGTTTCCGCTACACCTCTGCAGGTTCAGTTTATTCCTTGGACCTTCACATTGACGATGAAACACAGAAATGGCATCGGAATAAAATACAAAAGGCACAATGCCGCCTTAAGTACAAGAATAGAGACTCTTCTTACAGTCGGTGCTTTGAGCATTCCCTGTGAGACCAGTATTAGTTTCCGCTACACCTCTGCAGGTTCAGTTTATTCCTTGGACCTTCACATTGACGATGAAACACAGAAATGGCATCGGAATTAAATACAAAAGGCACAATGCCGCCTTAAGTACAAGAATAGAGACTCTTCTTACAGTCGGTGCTTTGAGCATTCCCTGTGAGACCACTATTAGTTTCCGATACACCACTGCAGTTTCAATGTATTCCTTGGAACTTCACATTGACGATGAAACACAGAAATCGCATCGGAATTAAATACAAAAGGCACAATGCCGCCTTAAGTACAAGAATAGAGACTCTTCTTACAGTCGGTGCTTTGAGCATTCCCTGTGAGACCAGTATTAGTTTCCGCTACACCTCTGCAGGTTCAGTTTATTCCTTGGACCTTCACATTGACGATGAAACACAGAAATGGCATCGGAATTAAATACAAAAGGCACAATGCCACCTTAAGTACAGGAATAGAGACTCTTCTTACAGTCGGTGCTTTGAGCATTCCCTGTGAGACCAGTATTAGTTTCCGCTACACCTCTGCAGGTTCAGTTTATTCCTTGGACCTTCACATTGACGATGAAACACAGAAATGGCATCGGAGTTAAATACAAAAAAAACAATGCGCCTTAAGTACAAGAATAGAGACTCTTCTTACAGTCGGTGCTTTGAGCACTCCCTGTGAGACCAGTATTAGTTTCCGATACACCTCTGCAGGTTCAGTTTATTCCTTGGACCTTCACATTGACGATGAAACACAGAAATGGCATCGGAATTAAATACAAACGGCACAATGCCGCCTTAAGTACAAGAATAGAGACTCTTCATACAGTCGGTGCTTTGAGCATTCCCTGTGAGACCAGTATTAGTTTCCGCTACACCTCTGCTGGTTCATTTTATTCCTTGGGTCTTCACATTGACGATGAAACACAGAAATGGCATCGGAATTAAATACAAAAGGCACAATGCCGCCTTAAGTACAAGATTAGAGACTCTTCTTACAGTCGGTGCTTTGAGCATTCCCTGTGAGACCAGTATTAGTTTCCGCTACACCTCTGCAGGTTCAGTTTATTCCTTGGACCTTCACATTGACGATGAAACACAGAAATGGCATAGGAATTAAATACAAATAGCACAATGCCGCCTTAAGTACAAGAATAGAGACTCTTCTTACAGTCGGTGCTTTGAGCATTCCCTGTGAGACCAGTATTAGTTTCCAATACACCACTGCAGGTTCAATGTATTCCTTGGAACTTCACATTGACGATGAAACACAAATATAGCATCGGAATTAAATACAAATGGCACAATGCCGCCTTAAGTACAAGAATAGAGACTCTTCTTACAGTCGGTGCTTTGAGCATTCCCTGTGAGACCAGTATTAGTTTCCGCTACACCTCAGCAGGTTCAGTTTATTCCTTGGACCTTCACATTGACGATGAAACACAGAAATGGCATCGGAATTAAATACAAAAGGCACAATGCGCCTTAAGTACAAGAATAGAGACTCTTCTTACAGTCGGTGCTTTGAGAATTCAATGTGAGACCAGTATTAGTTTCCGATACACTTCTGCAGGTTCAGTTTATTCCTTGGACCTTCACATTGACGATGAAACACAGAAATGGCATCGGAATTAAATACAAAAGGCACAATGCCGCCTTAAGTACAACAATAGAGACTCTTCTTACAGTCGGTGTTTTGAGCATTCCCTGTGAGACCAGTATTAGTTTCCGCTACACCTCTGCAGGTTCAGTTTATTCCTTGGACCTTCACATTGACGATGAAACACAGAAATGGCATCGGAATTAAATACAAAAGGCACAATGCAGCCTTAAGTACAAGAATAGAGACTTTTCTTACAGTCGGTGCTTTGAGCATTCCCAGTGAGTCCAGTATTAGTTTCCGATACACCACTGCAGGTTCAATGTATTCCTTGGAAACTCACATTGACGATGAAACACAGAAATCGCATCGGAATTAAATACAAAAGGCACAATGCCGCCTTAAGTACAAGAATAGAGACTCTTCTTACAGTCGGTGCTTTGAGCATTCCCTGTGAGACCAGTATTAGTTTCGGCTACACCTCTGCAGGTTCAGTTTATTCCTTGGACCTTCACATTGACGATGAAACATAGAAATGGCATCGGAATTAAATACAAAAGGCACAATGCCGCCTTAAGTACAAGAATAGAGACTCTTCTTACAGTCGGTGTTTGGGCATTCAGTGTGAGACCAGTATTAGTTTCCGATACACCACTGCAGGTTCAATGTATTCCATGGACCTTCGCATTGACGATGAAACACAGAAATCGCATCGGAATTAAATACAAAAGGCACAATGCCGCCTTAGGTACAAGAATAGAGACTCTTCTTACAGTCGGTGCTTTGAGCATTCCCTGTGAGACCAGTATTAGTTTCCGCTACACCTCTGCAGGTTCAGTTTATTCCTTGGACCTTCACATTGACGATGAAACACAGAAATGGCATCGGAATTAAATACAAAAGGCACAATGCCGCCTTAAGTACAAGAATAGAGACTCTTCTTACAGTCGGTGCTTTGAGCATTCCCTGTGAGACCAGTATTAGTTTCCGATTCACCACTGCAGGTTCAATGTATTCCTTGGACCTTTACATTGACGATGAAACACAGAAATCGCATCGGAATTAAATACAAAAAGCACAATGTCGCCTTAAGTACAAGAATAGAGACTCTTCTTACAGTCGGTGCTTTGAGCATTCCCTGTGAGACCAGTATTAGTTTCCGCTACACCTCTGCAGGTTCAGTTTATTCCTTGGACCTTCACATTGACGATGAAACACAGAAATGGCAACGGAATCAAATACAAAAGGCACAATGCGCCTTAAGTACAAGAATAGAGACTCTTCTTACAGTCGGTGCTTTGAGCATTCCCTGTGAGACCAGTATTAGTTTCCGATACACCTCTGCAGGTTCAGTTTATTCCTTGGACCTTCACATTGACGATGAAACACAGAAATGGCATCGGAATTAAATACAAAAGGCACAATGCGCCTTAAGTACAAGAATAGAGACTCTTCTTACTGTCGGTGCTTTGAGCATTCCCTGTGAGACCTGTATTAGTTTCCGCTACACCTCTGCCTGTTCAGTTTATTCCTTGGACCTTCACATTGACGATGAAACACAGAAATGGCATCGGAATTAAATACAAAAGGCACAATGCCGCCTTAAATACAAGAATAGAGACTCTTCTTAAAGTTGGTGCTTTGAGCATTCCCTGTGAGACCAGTATTAGTTTCCGATACACCACCGCAGGTTCAGTGTATTCCTTGGACCTTCGCATTGACGATGAAACACAGAAATCGCATCGGAATTAAATACAAAAGAAACAATGCCGCCTTAGGTACAAGAATAGAGACTCTTCTTACAGTCGGTGCTTTGAGCATTCCCTGTGAGACCAGTATTAGTTTCCGCTACACCTCTGCAGGTTCAGTTTATTCCTTGGACCTTCACATTGACGGTGAAACACAGAAATGGCATCGGAATAAAATACAAAAGGCACAATGCCGCCTTAAGTACAAGAATAGAGACCCTTCTTACAGTCGGTGCTTTGAGCATTCCATGTGAGACCAGTATTGGTTTCCGCTACACCTCTGCAGGTTCAGTTTATTCCTTGGACCTTCACATTGACGATGAAGCACAGAAATGGCATCGGAATTAAACACAAAACGCACAATGCCGCCTTAAGTACAAGAATAGAGACTCTTCTTACAGTCGGTGCTTTGAGCATTCCCTGTGAGACCAGTATTAGTTTCCGATACACCACTGCAGGTTCAATGTATTCCTTGGACCTTAACATTGACGATGAAACACAGAAATCGCATCGGAATCAAATACAAAAGGCACAATGCAGCCTTAAGTACAAGAATAGAGACTCTTCTTACAGTCGGTGATTTGAGCATTCCCTGTGAGACCAGTATTAGTTTCCGATACACCTCTGCAGGTTCAGTTTATTCCCTTTACCTTCACATTGACGATGAAACACAGAAATGGCATCGGAATTAAATACAAAAGGCACAATGTCGCCTTAAGTACAAGAATTGAGACCCTTCTTACAGTCGGTGCTTTCAGCATTCCCTGTGAGACCAGTATTAATTTCGCTACACCTCTGCAGGTTCAGTTTATTCCTTGGACCTTCTCATTGACGATTAAACACAGAAATGGCATCGGAATTAAATACAAAAGGCATAATGCCGCCTTAAGTACAAGAATAGAGTCTCTTCTTACAGTCGGTGCTTTGAGCATTCCCTGTGAGACCAGTATTAGTTTCCGCTACACCTCTAAAGGTTCAGTTTATTCCTTAGACCTTCACAATGTCGATGAAACACAGAAATGGCATCGGAATTAAATACAAAAGGCACAATGCCGCCTTAAGTACAAGAATAGAGACTCTTCTTACAGACAGTGCTTTGAGCATTCCCTGTGAGACCAGTATTAGTTTCCGGTACACCACTGCCGGTTCAACGTATTTCTTGGAACTTCACATTGACGATGAAACACAGAAATCGCATCGGTATTAAATACAAAAGGCACAATGCCGCCTTAAGTACAAGAATAGAGACTCTTCTTACAGTCGGTGCTTTGAGCATTCCCTGTGAGACCAGTATTAGTTTCCGCTACACCTCTGCAGGTTCAGTTTATTCCTTGGACCTTCACATTGACGATGAAACACAGAAATGGCATGGGAATTAAATACAAAAGGCAGAATGCCGCTTTAAGTACAAGAATAGAGACTCTTCTTACAGTCGGTGCTTTGAGCATTCCCTGTGAGACCAGTATTAGTTTCCGCTACACCTCTGCAGGTTCAGTTTATTCCTTGGACCTTCACATTGACGATGAAACACAGAAATGGCATCGGAATAAAATACAAAAGGCACAATGCCGCCTTAAGTACAAGAATAGAGACTCTTCTTACAGTCGGTGCTTTGAGCATTCCCTGTGAGACCAGTATTAGTTTACGCTACACCTCTGCAGGTTCAGTTTATTCCTTGGACCTTCACATTGACGATGAAACACAGAAATGGCATCGGAATTAAATACAAAAGGCACAATGCCGCCTTAAGTACAAGAATAGAGACTCTTCTTACAGTCGGTGCTTTGAGCATTCCCTGTGAGACCACTATTAGTTTCCGATACACCACTGCAGGTTCAATGTATTCCTTGGAACTTCACATTGACGATGAAACACAGAAATCGCATCGGAATTAAATATAAAAGGCACAATGCCGCCTTAAGTACAAGAATAGAGACTCTTCTTACAGTCGGTGCTTTGAGCATTCCCTGTGAGACCAGTATTAGTTTCCGCTACACCTCTGCAAGTTCAGTTTATTCCTTGGACCTTAACATTGACGATGAAACACAGAAATGGCATGGGAATTAAATACAAAAGGCAGAATGCCGCTTTAAGTACAAGAATAGAGACTCTTCTTACAGTCGGTGCTTTGAGCATTCCCTGTGAGACCAGTATTAGTTTCCGCTACACCTCTGCAGGTTCAGTTTATTCCTTGGACCTTCACATTGACGATGAAACACAGAAATGGCATCGGAATAAAATACAAAAGGCACAATGCCGCCTTAAGTACAAGAATAGAGACTCTTCCTACAGTCGGTGCTTTGAGCAATCCCTGTGAGACCAGTATTAGTTTCCGATACACCACTGCAGGTTCAATGTATTCCTTGGAACTTCAGATTGACGACGAAACACAGAAATCGCATCGGAATTAAATACAAAAGGCACAATGCCGCCTTAAGTACAGGAATAGACACTCTTCTTACAGTCGGTGCTTTGAGCATTCCCTGTGAGACCAGTATTAGTTTCCGCTACACCTCTGCAGGTTCAGTTTATTCCTTGGACCTTCACATTGGCGATGAAACACAGAAATGGCATCGGAGTTAAATACAAAAGGCACAATGCGCCTTAAGTACAAGAATAGAGACTCTTCTTACAGTCGGTGCTTTGAGCACTCCCTGTGAGACCAGTATTAGTTTCCAATACACCTCTGCAGGTTCAGTTTATTCCTTGGACCTTCACATTGACGATGAAACACAGAAATGGCATCGGAATTAAATACAAACGGCACAATGCCGCCTTAAGTACAAGAATAGAGACTCTTCTTACAGTCGGTGCTTTGAGCATTCCCTGTGAGACCAGTATTAGTTTCCGATACACCTCTGCAGGTTCAGTTTATTCCCTTTACCTTCACATTGACGATGAAACACAGAAATGGCATCGGAATTAAATACAAAAGGCACAATGCCGCCTTAAGTACAAGAATAGAGACCCTTCTTACAGTCGGTGCTTTGAGCATTCCATGTGAGACCAGTATTGGTTTCCGCTACACCTCTGCAGGTTCAGTTTATTCCTTGGACCTTCACATTGACGATGAAACACAGAAATGGCATCGGAATTAAACACAAAACGCACAAAGCCGCCTTAAGTACAAGAATAGAGACTCTTCTTACAGTCGGTGCTTTGAGCATTCCCTGTGAGACCAGTATTAGTTTCCGATACACCACTGCAGGTTCAATGTATTCCTTGGACCTTAACATTGACGATGAAACACAGAAATCGCATCGGAATCAAATACAAAAGGCACAATGCAGCCTTAAGTACAAGAATAGAGACTCTTCTTACAGTCGGTGATTTGAGCATTCCCTGTGAGACCAGTATTAGTTTCCGATACACCTCTGCAGGTTCAGTTTATTCCCTTTACCTTCACATTGACGATGAAACACAGAAATGGCATCGGAATTAAATACAAAAGGCACAATGTCGCCTTAAGTACAAGAATTGAGCCTCTTCTTACAGTCGGTGCTTTCAGCATTCCCTGTGAGACCAGTATTAGTTTCGCTACACCTCTGCAGGTTCAGTTTATTCCTTGGACGTTCTCATTGACGATTAAACACAGAAATGGCATCGGAATTAAATACAAAAGGCATAATGCCGCCTTAAGTACAAGAATAGGGTCTCTTCTTACAGTCGGTGCTTTGAGCATTCCCTGTGAGACCAGTATTAGTTTCCGCTACACCTCTAAAGGTTCAGTTTATTCCTTGGACCTTCACAATGTCGATGAAACACAGAAATGGCATCGGAATTAAATACAAAAGGCACAATGCCGCCTTAAGTACAAGAATAGAGACTCTTCTTACAGTCGGTGCTTTGAGCATTCCCTGTGAGACCAGTATTAGTTTCCGCTACACCTCTGCAGGTTCAGTTTATTCCTTGGACCTTCACATTGACGATGAAACACAGAAATGGCATGGGAACTAAATACAAAAGGCAGAATGCCGCTTTAAGTACAAGAATAGAGACTCTTCTTACAGTCGGTGCTTTGAGCATTCCCTGTGAGACCAGTATTAGTTTCCGCTACACCTCTGCAGGTTCAGTTTATTCCTTGGACCTTCACATTGACGATGAAACACAGAAATGGCATCGGAATAAAATACAAAAGGCACAATGCCGCCTTAAGTACAAGAAAAGAGACTCTTCTTACAGTCGGTGCTTTGAGCATTCCCTGTGAGACCAGTATTAGTTTACGCTACACCTCTGCAGGTTCAGTTTATTCCTTGGACCTTCACATTGACGATGAAACACAGAAATGGCATCGGAATTAAATACAAAAGGCACAATGCCGCCTTAAGTACAAGAATAGAGACTCTTCTTACAGTCGGTGCTTTGAGCATTCCCTGTGAGACCACTATTAGTTTCCGATACACCACTGCAGGTTCAATGTATTCCTTGGAACTTCACATTGACGATGAAACACAGAAATCGCATCGGAATTAAATACAAAAGGCACAATGCCGCCTTAAGTACAAGAATAGAGACTCTTCTTACAGTCGGTGCTTTGAGCATTCCCTGTGAGACCAGTATTAGTTTCCGCTACACCTCTGCAAGTTCAGTTTATTCCTTGGACCTTAACATTGACGATGAAACACAGAAATGGCATCGGAATTAGATACAAAAGGCACAATGCCGCCTTAAGTACAAGAATAGAGTCTCTTCTTACAGTCGGTGCTTTGAGCATTCCCTGTGAGACCAGTATTTATTTCCGCTACACCTCTGCACGTTAAGTTTATTCCTTGGACCTTCACACTGACGATGAAACACAGAAATGGCATCGGAATTAAATACAAAAGGCACAATGCCGCCATAAGTACAAGAATAGAGACTCTTCCTACAGTCGGTGCTTTGAGCAATCCCTGTGAGACCAGTATTAGTTTCCGATACACCACTGCAGGTTCAATGTATTCCTTGGAACTTCAGATTGACGACGAAACACAGAAATCGCATCGGAATTAAATACAAAAGGCACAATTCCGCCTTAAGTACAGGAATAGAGACTCTTCTTACAGTCGGTGCTTTGAGCATTCCCTGTGAGACCAGTATTAGTTTCCGCTACACCTCTGCAGGTTCAGTTTATTCCTTGGACCTTCACATTGGCGATGAAACACAGAAATGGCATCGGAGTTAAATACAAAAGGCACAATGCGCCTTAAGTACAAGAATAGAGACTCTTCTTACAGTCGGTGCTTTGAGCACTCCCTGTGAGACCAGTATTAGTTTCCGATACACCTCTGCAGGTTCAGTTTATTCCTTGGACCTTCACATTGACGATGAAACACAGAAATGGCATCGGAATTAAATACAAACGGCACAATGCCGCCTTAAGTACAAGAATAGAGACTCTTCATACAGTCGGTGCTTTGAGCATTCCCTGTGAGACCAGTATTAGTTTCCGCTACACCTCTGCAGGTTCATTTTATTCCTTGGGTCTTCACATTGACGATGAAACACAGAAATGGCATCGGAATTAAATACAAAAGGCACATTGCCGCCTTAAGTACAAGAATAGAGACTCATCTTACAGTCGGTGCTTTGAGCATTCCCTGTGAGACCAGTATTAGTTTCCGCTACCCCTCTGCAGGTTCAGTTCATTCCTTGGACCTTCACATTGACGATGAAACACAGAAATGGCATAGGAATTAAATACAAATGGCACAATGCCGACTTAAGTACAAGAATAGAGACTCTTCTTACAGTCGGTGCTTTGAGCATTCCCTGTGAGACCAGTATTAGTTTCCAATACACCACTGCAGGTTCAGTGTATTCCTTGGAACTTCACATTGACGATGAAACACAAATATCGCATCGGAATTAAATACAAATGGCACAATGCCGCCTTAAGTACAAGAATAGAGACTCTTCTTACAGTCGGTGCTTTGAGCATTCCCTGTGAGACCAGTATTAGTTTCCGCTACACCTCTGCAGGTTCAGTTTATTCCTTGGACCTTCACATTGACGATGAAACACAGGAATGGCATCGGAATTAAATACAAAAGGCACAATGCGCCTTAAGTACAAGAATAGAGACTCTTCTTACAGTCGGTGCTTTGAGAATTCAATGTGAGACCAGTATTAGTTTCCGATACACTTCTGCAGGTTCAGTTTATTCCTTGGACCTTCACATTGACGATGAAACACAGAAATGGCATCGGAATTAAATACAAAAGGCACAATGCCGCCTTAAGTACAACAATAGAGACTCTTCTTACAGTCGGTGTTTTGAGCATTCCCTGTGAGACCAGTATTAGTTTCCGCTACACCTCTGCAGGTTCAGTTTATTCCTTGGACCTTCACATTGACGATGAAACACAGAAATGGCATCGGAATTAAATACAAAAGGCACAATGCCGCCTTAAGTACTAGAATAGAGACTCTTCTTACAGTCGGTGCTTTGAGCATTCCCTGTGAGTCCAGTATTAGTTTCCGATACACCACTGCAGGTTCAATGTATTCCTTGGAAATTCACATTGACGATGAAACACAGAAATCGCATCGGAATTAAATACAAAAGGCACAATGCCGCCTTAAGTACAAGAATAGAGACTCTTCTTACAGTCGGTGCTTTGAGCATTCCCTGTGAGACCAGTATTAGTTCCGGCTACACCTATGCAGGTTCAGTTTATTCCTTGGACCTTCACATTGACGATGAAACATAGAAATGGTATCGGAATTAAATACAAAAGGCACAATGCCGCCTTAAGTACAAGAATAGAGACTCTTCTTACAGTCGGTGTTTGGGCATTCAGTGTGAGACCAGTATTAGTTTTCGATACACCACTGCAGGTTCAATGTATTCCTTGGACCTTCGCATTGACGATGAAACACAGAAATCGCATCGGAATTAAATACAAACAGCACAATGCCGCCTTAGGTACAATAATGGAGACTCTTCTTACAGTCGGTGCTTTGAGCATTCCCTGTGAGACCAGTATTAGTTTCCGCTACACCTCTAAAGGTTCAGTTTATTCCTTGGACCTTCACAATGTCGATGAAACACAGAAATGGCATCGGAATTAAATACAAAAGGCACAATGCCGCCTTAAGTACAAGAATAGAGACTCTTCTTACAGACGGTGCTTTGAGCATTCCCTGTGAGACCAGTATTAGTTTCCGGTACACCACTGCCGGTTCAACGTATTTCTTGGAACTTCACATTGACGATGAAACACAGAAATCGCATCGGTAGTAAATACAAAAGGCACAATGCCGCCTTAAGTACAAGAATAGAGACTCTTCTTACAGTCGGTGCTTTGAGCATTCCCTGTGAGACCAGTATTAGTTTCCGCTACACCTCTGCAGGTTCAGTTTATTCCTTGGACCTTCACATTGACGATGAAACACAGAAATGGCATGGGAACTAAATACAAAAGGCAGAATGCCGCTTTAAGTACAAGAATAGAGACTCTTCTTACAGTCGGTGCTTTGAGCATTCCCTGTGAGACCAGTATTAGTTTCCGCTACACCTCTGCAGGTTCAGTTTATTCCTTGGACCTTCACATTGACGATGAAACACAGAAATGGCATCGGAATAAAATACAAAAGGCACAATGCCGCCTTAAGTACAAGAAAAGAGACTCTTCTTACAGTCGGTGCTTTGAGCATTCCCTGTGAGACCAGTATTAGTTTACGCTACACCTCTGCAGGTTCAGTTTATTCCTTGGACCTTCACATTGACGATGAAACACAGAAATGGCATCGGAATTAAATACAAAAGGCACAATGCCGCCTTAAGTACAAGAATAGAGACTCTTCTTACAGTCGGTGCTTTGAGCATTCCCTGTGAGACCACTATTAGTTTCCGATACACCACTGCAGTTTCAATGTATTCCTTGGAACTTCACATTGACGATGAAACACAGAAATCGCATCGGAATTAAATACAAAAGGCACAATGCCGCCTTAAGTACAAGAATAGAGACTCTTCTTACAGTCGGTGCTTTGAGCATTCCCTGTGAGACCAGTATTAGTTTCCGCTACACCTCTGCAAGTTCAGTTTATTCCTTGGACCTTAACATTGACGATGAAACACAGAAATGGCATCGGAATTAGATACAAAAGGCACAATGCCGCCTTAAGTACAAGAATAGAGTCTCTTCTTACAGTCGGTGCTTTGAGCATTCCCTGTGAGACCAGTATTAATTTCCGCTACACCTCTGCACGTTAAGTTTATTCCTTGGACCTTCACACTGACGATGAAACACAGAAATGGCATCGGAATTAAATACAAAAGGCACAATGCCGCCATAAGTACAAGAATAGAGACTCTTCCTACAGTCGGTGCTTTGAGCAATCCCTGTGAGACCAGTATTAGTTTCCGATACACCACTGCAGGTTCAATGTATTCCTTGGAACTTCAGATTGACGACGAAACACAGAAATCGCATCGGAATTAAATAGAAAAGGCACAATGCCGCCTTAAGTACAGGAATAGAGACTCTTCTTACAGTCGGTGCTTTGAGCATTCCCTGTGAGACCAGTATTAGTTTCCGCTACACCTCTGCAGGTTCAGTTTATTCCTTGGACCTTCACATTGGCGATGAAACACAGAAATGGCATCGGAGTTAAATACAAAAGGCACAATGCGCCTTAAGTACAAGAATAGAGACTCTTCTTACAGTCGGTGCTTTGAGCACTCCCTGTGAGACCAGTATTAGTTTCCGATACACCTCTGCAGGTTCAGTTTATTCCTTGGACCTTCACATTGACGATGAAACACAGAAATGGCATCGGAATTAAATACAAACGGCACAATGCCGCCTTAAGTACAAGAATAGAGACTCTTCATACAGTCGGTGCTTTGAGCATTCCCTGTGAGACCAGTATTAGTTTCCGCTACACCTCTGCAGGTTCATTTTATTCCTTGGGTCTTCACATTGACGATGAAACACAGAAATGGCATCGGAATTAAATACAAAAGGCACATTGCCGCCTTAAGTACAAGAATAGAGACTCTTCTTACAGTCGGTGCTTTGAGCATTCCCTGTGAGACCAGTATTAGTTTCCGCTACCCCTCTGCAGGTTCAGTTCATTCCTTGGACCTTCACATTGACGATGAAACACAGAAATGTCATAGGAATTAAATACAAATGGCACAATGCCGACTTAAGTACAAGAATAGAGACTCTTCTTACAGTCGGTGCTTTGAGCATTCCCTGTGAGACCAGTATTAGTTTCCAATACACCACTGCAGGTTCAGTGTATTCCTTGGAACTTCACATTGACGATGAAACACAAATATCGCATCGGAATTAAATACAAATGGCACAATGCCGCCTTAAGTACAAGAATAGAGACTCTTCTTACAGTCGGTGCTTTGAGCATTCCCTGTGAGACCAGTATTAGTTTCCGCTACACCTCTGCAGGTTCAGTTTATTCCTTGGACCTTCACATTGACGATGAAACACAGAAATGGCATCGGAATTAAATACAAAAGGCACAATGCGCCTTAAGTACAAGAATAGAGACTCTTCTTACAGTCGGTGCTTTGAGAATTCAATGTGAGACCAGTATTAGTTTCCGATACACTTCTGCAGGTTCAGTTTATTCCTTGGACCTTCACATTGACGATGAAACACAGAAATGGCATCGGAATTAAATACAAAAGGCACAATGCCGCCTTAAGTACAACAATAGAGACTCTTCTTACAGTCGGTGTTTTGAGCATTCCCTGTGAGACCAGTATTAGTTTCCGCTACACCTCTGCAGGTTCAGTTTATTCCTTGGACCTTCACATTGACGATGAAACACAGAAATGGCATCGGAATTAAATACAAAAGGCACAATGCCGCCTTAAGTACTAGAATAGAGACTCTTCTTACAGTCGGTGCTTTGAGCATTCCCTGTGAGTCCAGTATTAGTTTCCGATACACCACTGCAGGTTCAATGTATTCCTTGGAAATTCACATTGACGATGAAACACAGAAATCGCATCGGAATTAAATACAAAAGGCACAATGCCGCCTTAAGTACAAGAATAGAGACTCTTCTTACAGTCGGTGCTTTGAGCATTCCCTGTGAGACCAGTATTAGTTCCGGCTACACCTATGCAGGTTCAGTTTATTCCTTGGACCTTCACATTGACGATGAAACATAGAAATGGTATCGGAATTAAATACAAAAGGCACAATGCCGCCTTAAGTACAAGAATAGAGACTCTTCTTACAGTCGGTGTTTGGGCATTCAGTGTGAGACCAGTATTAGTTTTCGATACACCACTGCAGGTTCAATGTATTCCTTGGACCTTCGCATTGACGATGAAACACAGAAATCGCATCGGAATTAAATACAAAAGGCACAATGCCGCCTTAGGTACAATAATGGAGACTCTTCTTACAGTCGGTGCTTTGAGCATTCCCTGTGAGACCAGTATTAGTTTCCGCTACACCACTGCAGGTTCAGTTTATTCCTTGGACCTTCACACTGACGATGAAACACAGAAATGGCATCGGAATTAAATACAAAAGGCACAATGCCGCCTTAAGTACAAGAATAGAGACTCTTCTTACAGTCGGTGCTTTGAGCATTCCCTGTGAGACCAATATTAGTTTCCGCTACAACTCTGCAGCTTAAGTTTATTCCTTGGACCTTCACATTGACGATGAAACACAGAAATGGCATCGGAATTAAATACAAAAGGCACAATGCCGCCTTAAGTACAAGAATAGAGACTCTTCTTACAGTCGGTGCTTTGAGCATTCCCTGTGAGACCAGTATTAGTTTCCGATACACCTCTGCAGGTTCAGTTTATTCCCTTTACCTTCACATTGACGATAAAACACAGAAATGGCATCGGAATTAAATACAAAAGGCACAATGCCGCCTTAAGTACAAGAATAGAGACCCTTCTTACAGTCGGTGCTTTGAGCATTCCATGTGAGACCAGTATTGGTTTCCGCTACACCTCTGCAGGTTCAGTTTATTCCTTGGACCTTCACATTGACGATGAAACACAGAAATGGCATCGGAATTAAACACAAAACGCACAATGCCGCCTTAAGTACAAGAATAGAGACTCTTCTTACAGTCGGTGCTTTGAGCATTCCCTGTGAGACCAGTATTAGTTTCCGATACACCACTGCAGGTTCAATGTATTCCTTGGACCTTAACATTGACGATGAAACACAGAAATCGCATCGGAATCAAATACAAAAGGCACAATGCAGCCTTAAGTACAAGAATAGAGACTCTTCTTACAGTCGGTGATTTGAGCATTCCCTGTGAGACCAGTATTAGTTTCCGATACACCTCTGTAGGATCAGTTTATTCCCTTTACCTTCACATTGACGATGAAACACAGAAATGGCATCGGAATTAAATACAAAAGGCACAATGTCGCCTTAAGTACAAGAATTGAGCCTCTTCTTACAGTCGGTGCTTTCAGCATTCCCTGTGAGACCAGTATTAGTTTCGCTACACCTCTGCAGGTTCAGTTTATTCCTTGGACGTTCTCATTGACGATTAAACACAGAAATGGCATCGGAATTAAATACAAAAGGCATAATGCCGCCTTAAGTACAAGAATAGGGTCTCTTCTTACAGTCGGTGCTTTGAGCATTCCCTGTGAGACCAGTATTAGTTTCCGCTACACCTCTAAAGGTTCAGTTTATTCCTTGGACCTTCACAATGTCGATGAAACACAGAAATGGCATCGGAATTAAATACAAAAGGCACAATGCCGCCTTAAGTACAAGAATAGAGACTCTTCTTACAGACGGTGCTTTGAGCATTCCCTGTGAGACCAGTATTAGTTTCCGGTACACCACTGCCGGTTCAACGTATTTCTTGGAACTTCACATTGACGATGAAACACAGAAATCGCATCGGTATTAAATACAAAAGGCACAATGCCGCCTTAAGTACAAGAATAGAGACTCTTCTTACAGTCTGTGCTTTGAGCATTCCCTGTGAGACCAGTATTAGTTTCCGCTACACCTCTGCAGGTTCAGTTTATTCCTTGGACCTTCACATTGACGATGAAACACAGAAATGGCATGGGAATTAAATACAAAAGGCAGAATGCCGCTTTAAGTACAAGAATAGAGACTCTTCTTACAGTCGGTGCTTTGAGCATTCCCTGTGAGACCAGTATTAGTTTCCGCTACACCTCTGCAGGTTCAGTTTATTCCTTGGACCTTCACATTGACGATGAAACACAGAAATGGCATCGGAATAAAATACAAAAGGCACAATGCCGCCTTAAGTACAAGAATAGAGACTCTTCTTACAGTCGGTGCTTTGAGCATTCCCTGTGAGACCAGTATTAGTTTACGCTACACCTCTGCAGGTTCAGTTTATTCCTTGGACCTTCACATTGACGATGAAACACAGAAATGGCATCGGAATTAAATACAAAAGGCACAATGCCGCCTTAAGTACAAGAATAGAGACTCTTCTTACAGTCGGTGCTTTGTGCATTCCCTGTGAGACCACTATTAGTTTCCGATACACCACTGCAGGTTCAATGTATTCCTTGGAACTTCACATTGACGATGAAACACAGAAATCGCATCGGAATTAAATACAAAAGGCACAATGCCGCCTTAAGTACAAGAATAGAGACTCTTCTTACAGTCGGTGCTTTGAGCATTCCCTGTGAGACCAGTATTAGTTTCCGCTACACCTCTGCAAGTTCAGTTTATTCCTTGGACCTTAACATTGACGATGAAACACAGAAATGGCATCGGAATTAAATACAAAAGGCACAATGCCGCCTTAAGTACAAGAATAGAGTCTCTTCTTACAGTCGGTGCTTTGAGCATTCCCTGTGAGACCAGTATTAATTTCCGCTACACCTCTGCACGTTAAGTTTATTCCTTGGACCTTCACACTGACGATGAAACACAGAAATGGCATCGGAATTAAATACAAAAGGCACAATGCCGCCATAAGTACAAGAATAGAGACTCTTCCTACAGTCGGTGCTTTGAGCAATCCCTGTGAGACCAGTATTAGTTTCCGATACACCACTGCAGGTTCAATGTATTCCTTGGAACTTCAGATTGACGACGAAACACAGAAATCGCATCGGAATTAAATAGAAAAGGCACAATGCCGCCTTAAGTACAGGAATAGAGACTCTTCTTACAGTCGGTGCTTTGAGCATTCCCTGTGAGACCAGTATTAGTTTCCGCTACACCTCTGCAGGTTCAGTTTATTCCTTGGACCTTCACATTGGCGATGAAACACAGAAATGGCATCGGAGTTAAATACAAAAGGCACAATGCGCCTTAAGTACAAGAATAGAGACTCTTCTTACAGTCGGTGCTTTGAGCACTCCCTGTGAGACCAGTATTAGTTTCCGATACACCTCTGCAGGTTCAGTTTATTCCTTGGACCTTCACATTGACGATGAAACACAGAAATGGCATCGGAATTAAATACAAACGGCACAATGCCGCCTTAAGTACAAGAATAGAGACTCTTCATACAGTCGGTGCTTTGAGCATTCCCTGTGAGACCAGTATTAGTTTCCGCTACACCTCTGCAGGTTCATTTTATTCCTTGGGTCTTCACATTGACGATGAAACACAGAAATGGCATCGGAATTAAATACAAAAGGCACATTGCCGCCTTAAGTACAAGAATAGAGACTCTTCTTACAGTCGGTGCTTTGAGCATTCCCTGTGAGACCAGTATTAGTTTCCGCTACACCTCTGCAGGTTCAGTTCATTCCTTGGACCTTCACATTGACGATGAAACACAGAAATGGCATAGGAATTAAATACAAATGGCACAATGCCGACTTAAGTACAAGAATAGAGACTTTTCTTACAGTCGGTGCTTTGAGCATTCCCTGTGAGACCAGTATTAGTTTCCAATACACCACTGCAGGTTCAGTGTATTCCTTGGAACTTCACATTGACGATGAAACACAAATATCGCATCGGAATTAAATACAAATGGCACAATGCCGCCTTAAGTACAAGAATAGAGACTCTTCTTACAGTCGGTGCTTTGAGCATTCCCTGTGAGACCAGTATTAGTTTCCGCTACACCTCTGCAGGTTCAGTTTATTCCTTGGACCTTCACATTGACGATGAAACACAGAAATGGCATCGGAATTAAATACAAAAGGCACAATGCGCCTTAAGTACAAGAATAGAGACTCTTCTTACAGTCGGTGCTTTGAGAATTCAATGTGAGACCAGTATTAGTTTCCGATACACTTCTGCAGGTTCAGTTTATTCCTTGGACCTTCACATTGACGATGAAACACAGAAATGGCATCGGAATTAAATACAAAAGGCACAATGCCGCCTTAAGTACAACAATAGAGACTCTTCTTACAGTCGGTGTTTTGAGCATTCCCTGTGAGACCAGTATTAGTTTCCGCTACACCTCTGCAGGTTCAGTTTATTCCTTGGACCTTCACATTGACGATGAAACACAGAAATGGCATCGGAATTAAATACAAAAGGCACAATGCCGCCTTAAGTACTAGAATAGAGACTCTTCTTACAGTCGGTGCTTTGAGCATTCCCTGTGAGTCCAGTATTAGTTTCCGATACACCACTGCAGGTTCAATGTATTCCTTGGAAATTCACATTGACGATGAAACACAGAAATCGCATCGGAATTAAATACAAAAGGCACAATGCCGCCTTAAGTACAAGAATAGAGACTCTTCTTACAGTCGGTGCTTTGAGCATTCCCTGTGAGACCAGTATTAGTTTCGGCTACACCTATGCAGGTTCAGTTTATTCCTTGGACCTTCACATTGACGATGAAACATAGAAATGGTATCGGAATTAAATACAAAAGGCACAATGCCGCCTTAAGTACAAGAATAGAGACTCTTCTTACAGTCGGTGTTTGGGCATTCAGTGTGAGACCAGTATTAGTTTTCGATACACCACTGCAGGTTCAATGTATTCCTTGGACCTTCGCATTGACGATGAAACACAGAAATCGCATCGGAATTAAATACAAAAGGCACAATGCCGCCTTAGGTACAAGAATGGAGACTCTTCTTACAGTCGGTGCTTTGAGCATTCCCTGTGAGACCAGTATTAGTTTCCGCTACACCACTGCAGGTTCAGTTTATTCCTTGGACCTTCACATTGACGATGAAACACAGAAATGGCATCGGAATTAAATACAAAAGGCACAATGCCGCCTTAAGTACAAGAATAGAGACTCTTCTTACAGTCGGTGCTTTGAGCATTCCCTGTGAGACCAATATTAGTTTCCGCTACAACTCTGCAGCTTAAGTTTATTCCTTGGACCTTCACATTGACGATGAAACACAGAAATGGCATCGGAATTAAATACAAAAGGCACAATGCCGCCTTAAGTACAAGAATAGAGACTCTTCTTACAGTCGGTGCTTTGAGCATTCCCTGTGAGACCAGTATTAGTTTCCGATTCACCACTGCAGGTTCAATGTATTCCTTGGACCTTTACATTGACGATGAAACACAGAAATCGCATCGGAATTAAATACAAAAAGCACAATGTCGCCTTAAGTACAAGAATAGAGACTCTTCTTACAGTCGGTGCTTTGAGCATTCCCTGTGAGACCAGTATTAGTTTCCGCTACACCTCTGCAGGTTCAGTTTATTCCTTGGACCTTCACATTGACGATGAAACACAGAAATGGCAACGGAATCAAATACAAAAGGCACAATGCGCCTTAAGTACAAGAATAGAGACTCTTCTTACAGTCGGTGCTTTGAGCATTCCCTGTGAGACCAGTATTAGTTTCCGATACACCTCTGCAGGTTCAGTTTATTCCTTGGACCTTCACATTGACGATGAAACACAGAAATGGCATCGGAATTAAATACAAAAGGCACAATGCGCCTTAAGTACAAGAATAGAGACTCTTCTTACTGTCGGTGCTTTGAGCATTCCCTGTGAGACCTGTATTAGTTTCCGCTACACCTCTGCCTGTTCAGTTTATTCCTTGGACCTTCACATTGACGATGAAACACAGAAATGGCATCGGAAATAAATACAAAAGGCACAATGCCGCCTTAAGTCCTAGAATAGAGACTCTTCTTACAGTCGGTGCTTTGAGCATTCCCTGTGAGACCAGTATTAGTTTCCGCTACACCTCTGCAGGTTCAGTTTATTCCTTAGACCTTCACATTGACGATGAAACATAGAAATCGCATCGGAATCAAATACAAAAGGCACGATGCCGCCTTAAGTACAAGAATAGAGACTCTTCTTACAGTCGGTGCTTTGAGCATTCCCTGTGAGACCAGTATTAGTTTCCGCTACACCTCTGCAGGTTCAGTTTATTCCTTGGACCTTCACATTGACGATGAAACACAAAAATGGCATCGGAATTAAATACAAAACGCACAATGCCGCCTTAAGTACAAGAATAGAGACTCTTCTTACAGTTGGTGTTTTGAGCATTCCCTGTGAGACCAGTATTAGTTTCCGATACACCACTGCAGGTTCAATATTCCTTGGGCCTTCACATTGACGATGAAACACAGAAATCGCATCGGAATTAAATACAAAGGTACAATGCCGCCTTAAGTACAAGAATAGAGACTGTTCTTACAGTTGGATCTTTGAGCATTCCCTGTGAGACCAGAATTAGTTTCCGACACACCACTGCAGGTTCAATGTATTCCTTGGAACTTCACATTGACGATGAAACACAGAAATCGCATCGGATCAAATACAAAAGGCACAATGCGGCCTTAAGTACAAGAATAGAGACTCTTCTAACAGTCGGTGCTTTGAGCATTCCCTGTGAGACCAGTATTAGTTTCCGATGCACCATTGCAGGTTCAATGTATTCCTTGGACCTTCACATTGACGATGAAACACAGAAATCGCATCGGAATTAAATACAAAAGGCTAATGCCGCCTTAAGTACAAGAATAGAGACTGTTCTTACAGTCGGATCTTTGAGCATTCCCTGTGAGACCAGTATTAGTTTCCGATACACCACTGCAGGTTCAATGTATTCCTTGGAACTTCACATTGACGATGAAACACAGAAATCGCATCGGAATCAAATACAAAAGGCACAATGCCTCCTAAAGTACAAGAATAGAGACTCTTCTTACAGTCGGTGCTTTGAGCATTCCCTGTGAGACCAGTATTAGTTTCCGATACACCTCTGCAGGTTCAGTTTATTGCTTGGACCTTCACATTGACGATGAAACACAGAAATCGCATCGGAATTAAATACAAAAGGCTAATGCCGCCTTAAGTACAAGAATAGAGACTCTTCTTACAGTCGGTGCTTTGAGCATTCCCTGTGAGACCAGTATTTGTTTCCGATACACATCTGCAGGTTCAGTTTTTTCCTTGGACCTTCACATTGACGATGAAACACAGTAATGGCATCGGAATTAAATACAAAAGGCACAATGCCGCCTTAAGTACAAGAATAGAGACTCTTCTTACAGTCGGTGCTTTGAGCATTCCCTGTGATACCAGTATTAGTTTCCGATGCACCACTGCAGGTTCAATGTATTCCTTGGAGCTTCACATTGACAATGAAACACAGAAATCGCATCGGAATTAAATACAAAAGGCACAATGCCGCCTTAAGTACAAGAATAGAGACTGTTCTTACAGTCGGATCTTTGAGCATTCCCTGTGAGCCCAGTATTAGTTTCCGATACGCCACTGCAGGTTCAATGTATTCCTTGGAACTTCACATTGACGATGAAACAAGGAAATCGCATCGGAATCAAATACAAAAGGCACAATGCCGCCTTAAGTACAAGAATAGAGACTCTTCTTACAGTCGGTGCTTTGAGCATTCCCTGTGAGACCAGTATTAGTTCCGATACACTTCTGCAGGTTCAGTTTATTCCTTGGACCTTCACATTGACGATGAAACACAGAGATGGCATCGGAATTAAATACAAAACGCACAATGCCGCCTTAAGTACAAGAATAGATCCTCTTCTTACAGTCGGTGCTTTGAGCATTCCCTGTGAGACCAGTATTAGTTTCCGATACACCACTGCAGGTTCAATGTATTCCTTGGACCTTCACATTGACAGTGAAACACAGAAATCGCATCGGAATTAAATACAAAGGCACAATGCCGCCTTAAGTACAAGAATAGAGACTGTTCTTACAGTCGGATCTTTCAGCATTCCCTGTGAGACCAGTATTAGTTTCCGATACACCACTGCAGGTTCAATGTATTCCTTTTAACTTCACATTGACGATGAAACACAGAAATCGCATCGGAATCAAATACAAAAGGCACAATGCCGCCATATGTACAAGATTAGAGACTCTTCTTACAGTCGGTGCTTTCAGCATTCCCTGTGACACCAGTATTAGTTTCCGATACTCCTCTGCTGGTTCAGTTTATTCCTTGGACCTTCACATTGACGATGAAACACAGAAATGGCATCGGAATTAAATACAAAACTCACAATGCCGCCTTAAGTACAAGAATAGAGCCTCTTCTTACAGTCGGTGCTTTGAGCATTCCCTGTGAGACCAGAATTAGTTTCCGATACACCACTGCAAGTTCAATGTATTCCTTGGACCTTCACATTGACGATGAAACACAGATCCGCATCGGAATTAAATACAAAAGGCACAATGCCGCCTTAAGTACAATAATAGAGACTGTTCATACAGTCGGATCTTTGAGCATTCCCTGTGAGACCAGAATTAGTTTCCGATACACCACTGCAGGTTCAATGTATTCCTTGGAACTTGACATTGACGATGAAACACAGAAATCGCATCGGAATCAAATACAAAAGGCACAATGCCGCCTTAAATACAAGAATAGAGACTCTTCTTACAGTCGGTGTTTTGAGCATTCCCTGTGAGACCAGTATTAGTATCCGATACATCTCTGCAGGTTCAGTTTATTCCTTGGACCTTCACATTAACGATGAAACACAGAAATGGCATCGGAATTAAATACAAAACGCACAATGCCGCCTTAAGCACAAGAATACAGCCTCTTCTTACAGTCGGTGCTTTGAGCATTCCCTGTAAGAACAGTATTAGTTTCCGATACACCACTGCAGGTTCAATGTATTCCTTGGACCTTCACATTGACGATGAAACACAGAAATCGCATCGGAATTAAATACAAAAGGAACAATGCCGCCTTAAGTACAAGAATAGAGCCTCTTCTTACAGTCGGTGCTTTGAGCATTCCCTGTGAGACCAGTATTAGTTTCCGATACACCTCTGCAGGTTCAGTTTTTTCCTTGGGCCTTCACATTGACGATGAAACACAGAAATGGCATCGGAATTAAATACAAAACTCACAATGCCGCCTTAAGTACAAGAATAGAGCCTCTTCTTACAGTCGGTGCTTTGAGCATGCCCTGTTAGACCAGTATTAGTTTCCGATTCACCACTGCAGGTTTAATGTATTCCTTGGACCTTCACATTGACGATGAAACTCAGAAAACGCATCGGAATTAAATACAAAAGGCACAATGCCGCCTTAAGTACAAGAATAGAGACTGTTCATACAGTCGGATATTTGAGCATTCCCTGTGAGACCAGAATTAGTTTCCGATACACCACTGCAGGTTCAATGTATTCCTTAGAACTTCACATTGACGATGAAACACAGAAATCGCATCGGAATCAAATACAAAAGGCACAATGCCGCCTTAAGTACAAGAATAGAGACTCTTTTACAGTCGGTGCTTTGAGCATTCCCTGTGAGACCAGTATTAGTATCCGATACACCTGTGCAGTTTCAGTTTATTCCTTGGACCTTCACATGGATGATGAAACACAGAAATGGCATCGGAATTAAATACAAAACGCACAATGCCGCCTTAAGTACAAGAATAGAGCCTCTTCTTACAGTCGGTGCTTTGAGCATTCCTTGTGAGACCCATATTAGTTTCCGCTACACCTCTGCAGGTTCAGTTTATTCCTTGGACCTTCACATTGACAATGAAGCACAGAAATCGCATCGGAATTAAATACAAAAGGCACAATGCCGCCATAAGTACAAGAATAGAGACACTTTTCATAGTCGGTGCTTTGAGCATTCCCTGTGAGACCAGTATTAGTTTCCGATACACCACTGCAGGTTCAATGTATTCCTTGGACTTTCGCATTGACGATGAAACACAGAAATCGCATCGGAATTAAATACAAAAGGCTCAATGCCGCCTTAGGTAAAAGAATAGAGACTCTTCTTACAGTCGGTGCTTTGAGCATTCCCTGTGAGAGCATTTTTAGTTTCCGATACACCACTGCAGGTTCAATGTATTCCTTGGAACTTCACATTGACGATGAAACACAGAAATGGCATCGGAATTAAATACAAAAGCACAATGCCGCCTTAAGTACAAGAATAGAGACTCTTCTTACAGTCGGGGCTTTGAGCATTCCCTGTGAGACCAGTATTAGTTTCCGCTATACCTCTCCAGGTTCAGTTTATTCCTTGGACCTTCACATTGACGATGAAACACAGAAATGGCTTCGGAATTAAATACAAAAGGCACAATGCCGCCTTAAGTACAAGAATAGAGACTCTTCTTACAGTCGGTGCTTTGAGCTTTCCCTGTGAGACCAGTATTAGTTTCCGATACACCACTGCAGGTTCAATGTATTCCTTGGAACTTCACATTGGCGATGAAACACAGAAATCGCATCGGAATTAAATACAAAAGGCACAATGCCGCCTTAAGTACAAGAATAGAGACTCATCTTACAGTCGGTGCTTTGAGCATTACCCGTGAGGCCAGTATTAGTTTCCGCTACACCTCTGCAGGATCCGTTTATTCCTTGGACCTTCACATTGACGATGAAACACAGAAATGGCATCGGAAATAAATACAAAAGTCACAATGCCGCCTTATGTACAAGAATAGATACTCTTCTTACAGTCGGTGCTTTGAGCATTCCCTGTGAGACCAGTATTAGGTTCCGCTACACCTCTGCAGGTTCAGTTTATTCCTTGGACCTTCACATTGACGATGAAACCCAGAAATCGCATCGGCATTAAATACAAAAGGCACGATGCCGCCTTAAGTACAAGAATAGAGACTCTACTTACAGTCGGTGCTATGAGCATTCCCTGTGAGACCAGTATTAGTTTCCACTACACCTCTGCAGGTTCAGTTTATTCCTTGGACCTTCACATTGACGATGAAACACAGAAATGGCATCGGAATTAAATACAAAACGCACAATGCCGCCTTAAGTACAAGAATAGAGACTCTTCTTACAGTCGGTGCTTTGAGCATTCCCTGTGAGACCAGTATTAGTTTCCGCTACACCTCTGCATGTTCAGTTTATTCCATGGACCTTCACATTGACGATGAAACACAGAAATGGAATCGGGAATAAATACAAAAGGCACAATGCCGCCTTAAGTACAAGAATAGAGACTCTTCTTACAGTCGGTGTTTTGAGCATTCCCTGTGAGACCAGTATTAGTTTCCGCTACACCTCTGCAGGTTCAGCTTATTCCTTAGACCTTCACATTGACGATGAAACATAGAAATCGCATCGGAATAAAATACAAAAGGCACGATAACGCCTTAAGTACACGAATAGGGACTCTTCTTACAGTCGGTGCTTTGAGCATTACCTGTGAGACCAGTATTCATTTCCGCTACACCTCTGTAGGTTCAGTTTATTCCTTGGACCTTCACATTGACGATGAAACACAGAAATGGGATCGGAATTTAATACAAAAGGCACAATGCCGCCTTAAGTACAAGAATAGAGTCTCTTCGTACAGTCGGTGCTTTGAGCATTCCCTGTGAGACCAGTATTAGTTTCCGATACACCACTGCAGGTTCAATGTATTCCTTGGACCTTCACATTGACGATGAAACACAGAAATCGCATCGGAATTAAATACAAAAGGCACAATGCCGCCTTAAGTACAAGAATAGAGACTGTTCATACAGTCGGATCTTTGAGCATTCCCTGTGAGACCAGTATTAGTTTCCGCTACACCTCTGCAGGTTCAGTTTATTCCTTAGACCTTCACATTGACGATGATACATAGAAATCGCATCGGAATTAAATACAAAAGGCACAATGCCGCCTTAAGTACAAGGAAAGAGACTCTTCTTACAGTCGGTGCTTTGAGCATTCCCTGTGTGACCAGTATTAGTTTCCGCTACACCTCTGCAGGTTCAGTTTATTCCTTGGACCTTCACATTGACGATGAAACACAGAAATGGCATCGGAATTAAATACAAAACGCACAATGCCGCCTTAAGTACAAGAATAGAGCCTCTTCTTACAGTCGGTTCTTTGAGCATTCCCTGTGAGACCAGTATTAGTTTCCGAAACACCACCGCAGGTTAAATGTATTCCTTGGACCTTCACATTGACGATGAAACACAGAAATCGCATCCGAATTAAATACAAAAGGCACAATGCCACCTTAAGTACAAGAATAGAGACTGTTCATACAGTCGGATCTTTGAGCATTCCCTGTGAGACCAGAATTAGTTTCCGATACACCACTGCAGGTTCAGTTTATTCCTTGGACCTTCACATTGACGATGAAACACAGAAATGTCATCGGCATTAAATACAAAACGCACAATGCCTCCTTAAGTACAAGAATAGAGATCCTTATTACAGTCGGTGCTTTGAGCATTCCCTGTGAGACCAGTATTAGTTTCCGATACACCACTGCAGGTTCAATGTATTCCTTGGACCTTCGCATTGACGATGAAACACAGAAATCGCATCGGAATTAAATATAAAAGGCACAATGCCGCCTTAGGTACAAGAATAGAGACTCTTCTAACAGTCGGTGCTTTGAGCATTCCCTGTGAGACCAGTATTAGTTTCCGCTACACTTCTGCAGGTTCAGTTTATTCCTTGGACCTTCACATTGACGATGAAACACAGAAATGGCATCGGAATTAAATACAAAAGCACAATGCCGCCTTAAGTACAAGAATAGAGACTCTTCTTACAGTCGGTGCTTTGAGCATTCCCTTTGAGACCAGTATTAGTTTCCGCTACACCTCTGCAGGTTTAGTTTATTCCTTGGACCTTCACATTGACGATGAAACACAGAAATGGCTTGGGAATTAAATACAAAAGGCACAAAGCCGCCTTAAGTACAAGAATAGAGACTCTTCTTACAGTCGGTGCTTTGAGCTTTCCCTGTGAGACCAGTATTAGTTTCCGATACACCACTGCAGGTTCAATGTATTCCTTGGAACTTGACATTGACGATGAAACACAGAAATCGCATCGGAATCAAATACAAAAGGCACAATGCCGCCTTAAATACAAGAATAGAGACTCTTCTTACAGTCGGTGTTTTGAGCATTCCCTGTGAGACCAGTATTAGTATCCGATACATCTCTGCAGGTTCAGTTTATTCCTTGGACCTTCACATTAACGATGAAACACAGAAATGGCATCGGAATTAAATACAAAACGCACAATGCCGCCTTAAGCACAAGAATACAGCCTCTTCTTACAGTCGGTGCTTTGAGCATTCCCTGTAAGAACAGTATTAGTTTCCGATACACCACTGCAGGTTCAATGTATTCCTTGGACCTTCACATTGACGATGAAACACAGAAATCGCATCGGAATTAAATACAAAAGGAACAATGCCGCCTTAAGTACAAGAATAGAGCCTCTTCTTACAGTCGGTGCTTTGAGCATTCCCTGTGAGACCAGTATTAGTTTCCGATACACCTCTGCAGGTTCAGTTTTTTCCTTGGGCCTTCACATTGACGATGAAACACAGAAATGGCATCGGAATTAAATACAAAACTCACAATGCCGCCTTAAGTACAAGAATAGAGCCTCTTCTTACAGTCGGTGCTTTGAGCATGCCCTGTTAGACCAGTATTAGTTTCCGATTCACCACTGCAGGTTTAATGTATTCCTTGGACCTTCACATTGACGATGAAACTCAGAAAACGCATCGGAATTAAATACAAAAGGCACAATGCCGCCTTAAGTACAAGAATAGAGACTGTTCATACAGTCGGATATTTGAGCATTCCCTGTGAGACCAGAATTAGTTTCCGATACACCACTGCAGGTTCAATGTATTCCTTAGAACTTCACATTGACGATGAAACACAGAAATCGCATCGGAATCAAATACAAAAGGCACAATGCCGCCTTAAGTACAAGAATAGAGACTCTTTTACAGTCGGTGCTTTGAGCATTCCCTGTGAGACCAGTATTAGTATCCGATACACCTGTGCAGTTTCAGTTTATTCCTTGGACCTTCACATGGATGATGAAACACAGAAATGGCATCGGAATTAAATACAAAACGCACAATGCCGCCTTAAGTACAAGAATAGAGCCTCTTCTTACAGTCGGTGCTTTGAGCATTCCTTGTGAGACCCATATTAGTTTCCGCTACACCTCTGCAGGTTCAGTTTATTCCTTGGACCTTCACATTGACAATGAAGCACAGAAATCGCATCGGAATTAAATACAAAAGGCACAATGCCGCCTTAAGTACAAGAATAGAGACACTTTTCATAGTCGGTGCTTTGAGCATTCCCTGTGAGACCAGTATTAGTTTCCGATACACCACTGCAGGTTCAATGTATTCCTTGGACTTTCGCATTGACGATGAAACACAGAAATCGCATCGGAATTAAATACAAAAGGCTCAATGCCGCCTTAGGTAAAAGAATAGAGACTCTTCTTACAGTCGGTGCTTTGAGCATTCCCTGTGAGAGCATTTTTAGTTTCCGATACACCACTGCAGGTTCAATGTATTCCTTGGAACTTCACATTGACGATGAAACACAGAAATGGCATCGGAATTAAATACAAAAGCACAATGCCGCCTTAAGTACAAGAATAGAGACTCTTCTTACAGTCGGGGCTTTGAGCATTCCCTGTGAGACCAGTATTAGTTTCCGCTATACCTCTCCAGGTTTAGTTTATTCCTTGGACCTTCACATTGACGATGAAACACAGAAATGGCTTCGGAATTAAATACAAAAGGCACAATGCCGCCTTAAGTACAAGAATAGAGACTCTTCTTACAGTCGGTGCTTTGAGCTTTCCCTGTGAGACCAGTATTAGTTTCCGATACACCACTGCAGGTTCAATGTATTCCTTGGAACTTCACATTGGCGATGAAACACAGAAATCGCATCGGAATTAAATACAAAAGGCACAATGCCGCCTTAAGTACAAGAATAGAGACTCATCTTACAGTCGGTGCTTTGAGCATTACCCGTGAGGCCAGTATTAGTTTCCGCTACACCTCTGCAGGATCAGTTTATTCCTTGGACCTTCACATTGACGATGAAACACAGAAATGGCATCGGAAATAAATACAAAAGTCACAATGCCGCCTTATGTACAAGAATAGATACTCTTCTTACAGTCGGTGCTTTGAGCATTCCCTGTGAGACCAGTATTAGGTTCCGCTACACCTCTGCAGGTTCAGTTTATTCCTTGGACCTTCACATTGACGATGAAACCCAGAAATCGCATCGGCATTAAATACAAAAGGCACGATGCCGCCTTAAGTACAAGAATAGAGACTCTACTTACAGTCGGTGCTATGAGCATTCCCTGTGAGACCAGTATTAGTTTCCACTACACCTCTGCAGGTTCAGTTTATTCCTTGGACCTTCACATTGACGATGAAACACAGAAATGGCATCGGAATTAAATACAAAACGCACAATGCCGCCTTAAGTACAAGAATAGAGACTCTTCTTACAGTCGGTGCTTTGAGCATTCCCTGTGAGACCAGTATTAGTTTCCGCTACACCTCTGCAGGTTCAGTTTATTCCATGGACCTTCACATTGACGATGAAACACAGAAATGGAATCGGGAATAAATACAAAAGGCACAATGCCGCCTTAAGTACAAGAATAGAGACTCTTCTTACAGTCGGTGTTTTGAGCATTCCCTGTGAGACCAGTATTAGTTTCCGCTACACCTCTGCAGGTTCAGCTTATTCCTTAGACCTTCACATTGACGATGAAACATAGAAATCGCATCGGAATAAAATACAAAAGGCACGATAACGCCTTAAGTACACGAATAGGGACTCTTCTTACAGTCGGTGCTTTGAGCATTACCTGTGAGACCAGTATTCATTTCCGCTACACCTCTGTAGGTTCAGTTTATTCCTTGGACCTTCACATTGACGATGAAACACAGAAATGGGATCGGAATTTAATACAAAAGGCACAATGCCGCCTTAAGTACAAGAATAGAGTCTCTTCGTACAGTCGGTGCTTTGAGCATTCCCTGTGAGACCAGTATTAGTTTCCGATACACCACTGCAGGTTCAATGTATTCCTTGGACCTTCACATTGACGATGAAACACAGAAATCGCATCGGAATTAAATACAAAAGGCACAATGCCGCCTTAAGTACAAGAATAGAGACTGTTCATACAGTCGGATCTTTGAGCATTCCCTGTGAGACCAGTATTAGTTTCCGCTACACCTCTGCAGGTTCAGTTTATTCCTTAGACCTTCACATTGACGATGATACATAGAAATCGCATCGGAATTAAATACAAAAGGCACAATGCCGCCTTAAGTACAAGGAAAGAGACTCTTCTTACAGTCGGTGCTTTGAGCATTCCCTGTGTGACCAGTATTAGTTTCCGCTACACCTCTGCAGGTTCAGTTTATTCCTTGGACCTTCACATTGACGATGAAACACAGAAATGGCATCGGAATTAAATACAAAACGCACAATGCCGCCTTAAGTACAAGAATAGAGCCTCTTCTTACAGTCGGTTCTTTGAGCATTCCCTGTGAGACCAGTATTAGTTTCCGAAACACCACCGCAGGTTAAATGTATTCCTTGGACCTTCACATTGACGATGAAACACAGAAATCGCATCCGAATTAAATACAAAAGGCACAATGCCACCTTAAGTACAAGAATAGAGACTGTTCATACAGTCGGATCTTTGAGCATTCCCTGTGAGACCAGAATTAGTTTCCGATACACCACTGCAGGTTCAGTTTATTCCTTGGACTTTCACATTGACGATGAAACACAGAAATGTCATCGGCATTAAATACAAAACGCACAATGCCTCCTTAAGTACAAGAATAGAGATCCTTATTACAGTCGGTGCTTTGAGCATTCCCTGTGAGACCAGTATTAGTTTCCGATACACCACTGCAGGTTCAATGTATTCCTTGGACCTTCGCATTGACGATGAAACACAGAAATCGCATCGGAATTAAATATAAAAGGCACAATGCCGCCTTAGGTACAAGAATAGAGACTCTTCTAACAGTCGGTGCTTTGAGAATTCCCTGTGAGACCAGTATTAGTTTCCGCTACACTTCTGCAGGTTCAGTTTATTCCTTGGACCTTCACATTGACGATGAAACACAGAAATGGCATCGGAATTAAATACAAAAGCACAATGCCGCCTTAAGTACAAGAATAGAGACTCTTCTTACAGTCGGTGCTTTGAGCATTCCCTTTGAGACCAGTATTAGTTTCCGCTACACCTCTGCAGGTTTAGTTTATTCCTTGGACCTTCACATTGACGATGAAACACAGAAATGGCTTGGGAATTAAATACAAAAGGCACAAAGCCGCCTTAAGTACAAGAATAGAGACTCTTCTTACAGTCGGTGCTTTGAGCATTCCCTGTGAGAGCATTTTTAGTTTCCGATACACCACTGCAGGTTCAATGTATTCCTTGGAACTTCACATTGACGATGAAACACAGAAATCGCATCGGAATTAAATACAAAAGGCACAATGCCGCCTTAAGTACAAGAATAGAAACTCTTCTTACAGTCGGTGTTTTGAGCATTCCCTGTGAGCCCAGTATTAGTTTCCGCTACACATCTGCAGGTTCAGTTTATTCCTTGGACCTTCACATTGACGATGAAACACAGAAATAGCGTCGGAATTAAATACAAAACGCACAATGCCGCCTTAAATAGAAGAATAGAGACTCTTCTTACAGTCGGTGCTTTGAGTATTCCCTGTGAGACCAGTATTAGTTTCCGATACACTATTGCAGGTTCAATGAATTCCTTGGACCTTAACATTGACGATGAAACACAGAAATCGCATCGGAATTAAATACAAAAGGCACAATGCCGCCTTAAGTACAAGAATAGAGACTCTTCTTATAGTCGGTGCTTTGAGCATTCCCTGTGAGACCAGTATTAGTTTCCGCTACACCTCTGCAGGTTCAGTTTATTCCTTGGACCTTCACATTGACTATGAAACACAGAAATCGCATCGGAATTAAATACAAAAGGATAATGCCGCATTAAGTACAAGAATAGAGACTCTTCTTACAGTCGGTGCTTTGAGCATTTCCTGTGAGACCAGTATTAGTTTCTGATACACCACTGCAGGTTCAATGTATTCCTTGGAATTTCACATTGACGACGAAACACAGACATCTCATCGGAATAAAATACAAAAGGCACAATGCCGCCTTAAGTACAAGAATAGAGACTCTTCTTACAGTCGGTGCTTTGAGCATTCCCTGTGAGACCAGTATTAGTTTCCGATACACCTCTGCAGGTTCAGTTTATTCCTTGGACCTTCACATTGACGATGAAACACAGAAATGGCATCGTAATTAAATACAAATGGCACAATGCCGCCTTAAGTACAAGAATAGAGACTCTTCTTACATTCGGTGCTTTGAGCATTCCCCGTGAGTCCAGTATTAGTTTCCGCTACACCTCTGCAGGTTCGGTTTATTCCTTGAACCTTCACATTGACGATGAAACACAGAAATGGCATCGGAAATAAATACAAAAGGCACAATGCCGCCTTATGTACAAGAATAGAGACTCTTCTTACAGTCGGTGCTTTGAGCATTCCCTGTGAGACCAGTATTAGTTTCCGCTACACCTCTGCAGGTTCAGTTTATTCCTTGGACCTTCACATTGACGATGAAACACAGAAATCGCATCGGAATTAAATACAAAATGCACGATGCCGCCTTAAGTACAAGAATAGAGACTCTACTTACAGTCGGTGCTTTGAGCATTACCTGTGAGACCAGTATTAGTTTCCACTACACCTCTGCAGGTTCAGTTTATTCCTTGGACCTTCACATTGACGATGAAACACAGAAATGGCATCGGATTTAAATACAAAACGCACAATGCCGCCTTAAGTACAAGAATAGAGACTCTTCTTACAGTCGGTGCTTTGAGCATTCCCTGTGAGACCAGTATTAGTTTCCGATACACCACTGCAGGTTCAATGTATTCCTTGGACCTTCACATTGACGATGAAACACAGAAATCGCATCGGAATTAAATACAAAAGGCACAATGCCGCCGTAAGTACAAGAATAGAGACTCTTCTTATAGTCGGTGCTTTGAGCATTCCCTGTGAGACCAGTATTAGTTTCCGCTACACCTCTGCAGGTTCAGTTTATTCCTTGGACCTTCACATTGACGATGAAACACAGAAATCGCATCGGAATTAAATACAAAAGGCACAATGCCGCCTTAAGTACAAGAATAGAGACTCTTCTTACAGTCGGTGCTTTGAGCATTCCCTGTGAGACCAGTATTAGTTTCTGATACACCACTGCAGGTTCAATGTATTCCTCGGAATTTAACATTGACGATGAAAGACAGACATCGCATCGGAATAAAATACAAAAGGCACAATGCCGCCTTAAGTACAAGAATAGAGACTCTTCTTACAGTCGGTGCTTTGATCATTCCCTGTGAGACCAGTATTAGTTTCCGCTACACCTCTGCAGGTTCAGTTTATTCCTTGGACCTTCCCATTGACGATGAAACACAGAAATGGCATCGGAATAAAATACAAAACGCACAATGCCGCCTTAAGTACAAGAATAGAGCCTCTTCTTACAGTCGGTGCTTTGAGCATTCCCTGTGAGACCAGTATTAGTTTCCGATACACCACTGCAGGTTCAATGTATTTCTTGGACCTTCACATTGACGATGAAACACAGAAATCGCATCGGAATTAAATACAAAAGGCACAATGCCGCCTTAAGTACAAGAATAGAGACTGTTCATACTATCGGATCTTTGAGCATTCCCTGTGAGACCAGTACTAGTTTCCGCTACACCTCTGCAGGTTCAGTTTATTCCTTACACCTTCACATTGACGATGAAACATAGAAATCGCATCGGAATTAAATACAAAAGGCACGATGCCGCCTTAAGTACAAGAATAGAGACTCTTCTTACAGTCGGTTTTTTGAGCATTTGCTGTGAGACCAGTATTAGTTTCCGCTACACCTCTGCAGGTTCAGTTTATTCCTTGGACCTTCACATTGACGATGAAACACAGAAATGGCATCGGAATTAAATACAAAACGCACAATGCCGCCTTACGTACAAGAATATAGCCTCTTCTTACAGTCGGTGCTTTGAGCATTCCCTGTAAGACCAGTATTAGTTTCCGATACACCACTGCAGGTTCAATGTATTCCATGGACCTTCACATTGACGATGAAACACAGAAATAGCATCGGAATTAAATACAAATGGCACAATGCCGCCTTAAGTACACGAACGCAGACTCTTCTTACAGTCGGTGCTTTGAGCATTTCCTGTGAGACCTGTATTAGTTTGCGATACACCACTGCAGGTTCAGTGTATTCCTTGGACTTTCACATCGACGATGAAACACAGAAATGTCATCGGAATTAAATACAAAAGGCACAATGCCGCCTTAAGTACAAGAATAGAGCCTCTTCTTACAGTCGGTGCCTTGAGCATTCCCTGTGAGACCAGTATTAGTTTCCGATACACCACTGCAGGTTCAATGTATTCCTTGGACATTCACATTGACGATGAAACACAGAAATCGCATCGGAATTAAATACAAAAGGCACAATGCCGCCTTAAGTACAAGAATAGAGACACTTCTTACAGTCGGTGCTTTGAGCATTCCCTGTGAGACCAGTATTAGTTTCCGCTACACCTCTGCAGGTTCAGTTTATTCCTTGGACCTGCACATTGACGATGAAACACAGATATCGCATCAGAATTAAATACAAAAGGCACAATGCCGCCTTAAGTACAAGAATAGAGACTCTTCTTACAGTCGGTGCTTTGAGCATTTCCTGTGAGACCAGTTTTAGTTTCTGATACACCACTGCAGGTTCAATGTATTCCTTGGAATTTCACATTGACGATGAAACACAGACATCGCATCGGAATAAAATACAAAAGGCACAATGCCGGCTTAAGTACAAGAATAGAGACTCTTCTTACAGTCAGTGCTTTGAGCATTCCCTGTGAGACCAGTATTAGTTTCCGATACACCTCTGCAGGTTCGGCTTATTCCTTGGACCTTCAAATTGACGATGAAACACAGAAATGGCATCGGAATTAAATACAAAAGGCACAATGCCGCCTTATGTACAAGAATAGAGACTCTTCTTACAGTCGGTGTTTTGAGCATTCCCTGTGAGTCCAGTATTAGTTTCCGATACACCACTGCAGGTTCAATGTATTCCTTGGACCTTAACATTGACAATGAAACACAGAAATCGCATCGATATTAAATACAAAAGGCACAATGCCGCCTTGAGTACAAGAATAGAAACTCTTCTTACAGTCGGTGCTTTGAGCATTCCCTGTGAGACCTGTATTAGTTTCCGCTACACCACTGCAGGTTCAATGTATTCCTTGGAACATCACATTGATGATGAAACACAGAAATCGCATCGGAATTGAATACAAAAGGCACAATGCCGCCTTAGGTACCAGAATAGAGACTCTACTTACAGTCGGTACTTTGAGCATTCCCCGTGAGTCCAGTATTAGTTTCCGCTACACCTCTGCAGGTTCAGTTTATTCCTTGGACCTTCACATTGACGATGAAACACAGAAATGGCATCGGAAATAAATACAAAAGGCACAATGCCGCCTTATGTACAAGAATGGAGACTCTTCTTACAGTCGGTGCTTTGAGCATTCCCTGTGAGACCAGTATTAGTTTCCGCTATACCTCTGCAGGTTCAGTTTATTCCTTGGACCTTCACATTGACGATGAAACACAGATATCGCATCGGAATTAAATACAAAAGGCACGATGCCGCCTTAAGTACAAGAATAGAGACTCTACTTACAGTCGGTGCTATGAGCATTCCCTGAGAGACCAGTATTAGTTTCCACTACTCCTCTGCAGGTTCAGTTTATTCCTTGGACCTTCACATTGACGATGAAACACAGAAATGGAATCGGAATTAAATACAAAACGCACAATGCCACCTTAAGTACAAGAATAGAAACTCTTCTTACAGTCGGTGCTTTGAGCATTCCCTGTGAGACCAGTATTAGTTTCCGATACACCACTGCAGGTTCAATGTATTCCTTGGACCTTCACATTGACGATGAAACACAGAAATAGCATCGGAATTAAATACAAAAGGCACAATGCCGCCTTAAGTACACGAATACAGACTCTTCTTACAGTCGGTGCTTTGAGCATTTCCTGTGAGACCTGTATTAGTTTGCGATACACCACTGCAGGTTCAGTGTATTCATTGGACTTTCACATCGACGATGAAACACAGAAATGTCATCGGAATTAAATACAAAAGGCACAATGCCGCCTTAAGTACAAGAATAGAGCCTCTTCTTACAGTCGGTGCCTTGAGCATTCCCTGTGAGACCAGCATTAGTTTCCGATACACCACTGCAGGTTCAATGTATTCCTTGGACATTCACATTGACGATGAAACACAGAAATCGCATCGGAATTAAATACAAAAGGCACAATGCCGCCTTAAGTACAAGAATAGAGACACTTCTTACAGTCGGTGCTTTGAGCATTCCCTGTGAGACCAGTATTAGTTTCCGCTACACCTCTGCAGGTTCAGTTTATTCCTTGGACCTGCACATTGACGATGAAACACAGATATCGCATCGGAATTAAATACAAAAGGCACAATGCCGCCTTAAGTATAAGAATAGAGACTCTTCTTACAGTCGGTGCTTTGAGCATTTCCTGTGAGACCAGTATTAGTTTCTGATACACCACTGCAGGTTCAATGTATTCCTTGGAATTTCACATTGACGATGAAACACAGACATCGCATCGGAATAAAATACAAAAGGCACAATGCCGCCTTAAGTACAAGAATGGAGACTCTTCTTACAGTTAGTGCTTTGAGCATTCCCTGTGAGACCAGTATTAGTTTCCGATACACCTCTGCAGGTTCGGCTTATTCCTTGGACCTTCAAATTGACGATGAAACACAGAAATGGCATCGGAATTAAATACAAAAGGCACAATGCCGCCTTAAGTACAAGAATAGAGACTCTTCTTACAGTCGGTGTTTTGAGCATTCCCTGTGAGTCCAGTATTAGTTTCCGATACACCACTGCAGGTTCAATGTATTCCTTGGACCTTAACATTGACGATGAAACACAGAAATCGCATCGATATTAAATACAAAAGGCACAATGCTGCCCTAAGTACAAGAATAGAAACTCTTCTTACAGTCGGTGCTTTGAGCATTCCCTGTGAGACCAGTATTAGTTTCCGCTACACCACTGCAGGTTCAATGTATTCCTTGGAACATCACATTGATGATGAAACACAGAAATCGCATCGGAATTGAATACAAAAGGCACAATGCCGCCTTAGGTACCAGAATAGAGACACTACTTACAGTCGGTGCTTTGAGCATTCCCCGTGAGTCCAGTATTAGTTTCCGCTACACCTCTGCAGGTTCAGTTTATTCCTTGGACCTTCACATTGACGATGAAACACAGAAATGGCATCGGAAATAAATACAAATGGCACAATGCCGCCTTATGTACAAGAATAGAGACACTTCTAACAGTCGGTGCTTTGAGCATTCCCTGTGAGACCAGTATTAGTTTCCGCTATACCTCTGCAGGTTCAGTTTATTCCTTGGACCTTCACATTGACGATGAAACACAGAAATCGCATCGGAATTAAATACAAAAGGCACGATGCCGCCTTAAGTACAAGAATAGAGACTCTACTTACAGTCGGTGCTATGAGCATTCCCTGTGAGACCAGTATTAGTTACCACTACTCCTCTGCAGGTTCAGTTTATTCCTTGGACCTTCACATTGACGATGAAACACAGAAATGGAATCGGAATTAAATACAAAACGCACAATGCCGCCTTAAGTACAAGAATAGAAACTCTTCTTACAGTCGGTGCTTTGAGCATTCCCTGTGAGACCAGTATTAGTTTCCGATACACCACTGCAGGTTCAATGTATTCCTTGGACCTTAACAGTGACGATGAAACACAGAAATCGCACGGAATTAAATACAAAAGGCACAATGCCGCCTTAAGTACAAGAATAGAGACTCTTCTTATAGTCGGTGCTTTGAGCATTCCCTGTGAGACCAGTATTAGTTTCCGCTACACCTCTGCAGGTTCAGTTTATTCCTTGGACCTTCACATTGATGATCAAACACAGAAATCGCATCGGAATTAAATACAAAAGGCACAATGCCGCCTTAAGTACACGAATAGAGACTCTTCTTACAGTCGGTGTTTTGAGCATTCCCTGTGAGACCAGTATTAGTTTCTGATACACCACTGCAGGTTCAATGTATTCCTTGGACCTCACATTGACGATGAAACACAGACATCGCATCGGAATAAAATACAAAAGGCACAATGCCGCCTTAAGTACAAGAATAGAGACTCTTCTTACAGTCGGTGCTTTGATCATTCCCTGTGAGACCAGTATTAGTTTCCGCTACACCTCTGCAGGTTCAGTTTATTCCTTGGACCTTCACATTGACGATGAAACACAGAAATGGCATCGGAAATAAATACAAAAGGCACAATGCCGCCTTATGTACAAGAATAGAGACTCTTCTTACAGTCGGTGCTTTGAGCATTCCCTGTGAGACCAGTATTAGTTTCCGCTACACCTCTGCAGGTTCAGTTTATTCCTTACACCCTCACATTGACGATGAAACATAGAAATCGCATCGGAATAAAATACAAAAGGCACGATAACGCCTTAAGTACAAGAATAGAGACTCTTCTTACAGTCGGTGCTTTGAGCATTCCCTGTGAGACCAGTATTAGTTTCCGCTACACCTCTGCAGGTTCAGTTTATTCCTTGGACCTTCACATTGACGATGAAACACAGAAATGGCATCGGAATTAAGTACAAAACGCACAATGCCGCCTTAAGTAGAAGAATAGAGCCTCTTCTTACAGTCGGTGATTTGAGCATTCCCTGTGAGACCAGTATTAGTTTCCGATACACGACTGCAGGTTCAATGTATTCCTTGGACCTTCACATTGACGATGAAACACAGAAATCGCATCGGAATTAAATACAAAAGGCACAATGCCGCCTTAAGTACAAGAATAGACACTGTTCATACAGTCGGATCTTTGAGCATTCCCTGTGAGACCAGTATTAGTTTCCGCTACACCTCTGCAGGTTCAGTTTATTCCTTAGACCTTCACATTGACGATAAAACATAGAAATCGCATCGGAATTAAATACAAATGGCACGATGCCACCTTAAGTACAAGGATAGAGACTCTTCTTACAGTCGGTGCTTTGAGCATTCCCTGTGAGACCAGTATTAGTTTCCGCTACACTTCTGCAGGTTCAGTTTATTCCTTGGACCTTCACATTGACGATGAAACACAGAAATCGCATAGAAATTAAATACAATACGCACAATGCCGCCTTAAGTACAAGAATAGGGCCTCTTCTTACAGTCGGTGCTTTGAGCATTCCCTGTGAGACCAGTATTAGTTTCCGATACACCACTGCAGGTTCAATGTATTCCTTGGACCTTCACATTGACGATGAAACACAGATATCGCATCGGAATTAAATACAAAAGGCACAATGCCGCCTTAAGTACAAGAATAGAGACTGTTCATACAGTCGGATCTTTGAGCATTCCCTGTGAGACCAATATTAGTTTCCGCTACACCTCTGCAGGTTCAGTTTATTCCTTGGACCTTCACATTGACGATGAAACACAGAAATGGCATCGGAATTAAATACAAAAGCACAATGCCGCCTTAAGTACAAGATTAGAGACTCTTCTTACAGTCGGTGCTTTGAGCATTCCCTGTGAAACCAGTATTATTTTCCGCTACACCTCTGCAGGTTCAGTTTATTCCTTGGACCTTCACATTGTCGATGAAACACAGAAATGGCTTCGGAATTAAATACAAAAGGCACAATGCCGCCTTAAGTACAAGAATAGAGACTCTTCTTACAGTCGGTGCTTTGAGCATTCCCTGTGAGACCAGTATTAGTTTCCGATACACCACTGCAGGTTCAATGTATTCCTTGGAACTTCACATTGACGATGAAACACAGAAATCGCATCAGAATTAAATACAAAAGGCACAATGCCGCCTTAAGTACAAGAATAGAATCTCTTCTTACAGTCGGTTCTTTGAGCATTCCCTGTGAGACCAGTATTAGTTTCCGCTACACCTCTGCAGGTTCAGTTTATTCCTTGGACCTTCACATTGACGATGAAACACAGAAATAGCATCGGAATTAAATACAAAACGCACAGTGCCGCCTTAAGTACAAGAATAGGGACTCTTCTTACAGTCGGTGCTTTGAGCATTCCCTGTGAGACCAGTATTAGTTTCCGCTACACCTCTGCAGGTTCAGTTTATTCCTTGGACCTTCACATTGACGATGAAACACAGAAATCGCTTCGGAATTAAATACAAAAGGCACAATGCCGCCTTAAGTACAAGAATAGAGACTCTTCTTACCGTCGGTGCTTTGAACATTCCCTGTGAGACCAGTATTAGTTTCTGATACACCACTGCAGGTTCATTGTATTCCTTGGAATTTCACATTGACGATGAAACACAGACATCGCATCGGAATAAAATACAAAAGGCACAATGCCGCCTTAAGTACAAGAATAGAGACTCTTCTTACAGTCGGTGCCTTGAGCATTCCCTGTGAGACCAGTATTAGTTTCCGATACACCTCTGCAGGTTCAGTTTATTCCTTGGACCTTCACATTGACGATGAAACACAGAAATTTCATCGGAAATAAATACAAGAGGCACAATGCCGCCTTAAGTACTAGAATAGAGACTCTTCTTACAGTCGGTGCTTTGAGCATTCCCTGTGAGACCAGTATTAGTTTCCGCTACACCTCTGCAGGTTCAGTTTATTCCATAGACCTTCACATTGACGATGAAACATAGAAATCGCATCGGAATAAAATACAAAAGGCACGATGCCGCCTTAAGTACAAGAATAGAGACTCTTCTTACAGTCGGTGCTTTGAGCATTCCCTGTGAGACCAGTATTAGTTTCCGCTACACGTCTGCAGGTTCAGTTTATTCCTTGGACCTTCACATTGACGATGAAACACAGAAATGGCATCGGAATTAAATACAAAACGCACAATGCCGCCTTAAGTACAAGAATAGAGCCTCTTCTTACAGTCGGTGCTTTGAGCATTCCCTGTGAGACCAATATTAGTTTCCGATACACCACTGCAGGTTCAATGTATTCCTTGGACCTTCACATTGACGATGAAACACAGAAATCGCATCGGAATTAAATACAAAAGGCACAATGCCGCCTTAAGTAAAAGAATAGAGACTGTTCATACAGTCGGATCTTTGAGCATTCCCTGTGAGACCAGTATTAGTTTCCGCTACACCTCTGCTGGTTCGGTTTATTCCTTGGACCTTCACATTGACGATGAAACACAGAAATCGCATCGGAATTAAATACAAGAGGCACAATGCCGCCTTAAGTACAAGAATAGAGACCCTTCCTACAGTCGGTGCTTTGAGCATTCCCTGTGAGACCAGTATTAGTTTCCGATACACCACTGCAGGTTCAATGTATTCCTTGGACCTTCCCATTGACGATGAAACACAGAAATCGCATCGGAATTAAATACAAAAAGCACAATGCCGCCTTAGGTACAAGAATAGAGACTCTTCTTACAGTCGGTGCTTTGAGCATTCCCTGTGAGACCAGTATTAGTTTCGGCTACACTTCTGCAGGTTCAGTTTATTCCTTGGACCTTCACATTGACGATGAAACACAGAAATGGCATCGGAATTAAATACAAAAGCACAATGCCGCCTTAAGTACAAGAATAGTAACTCTTCATACAGTCGGTGCTTTGAGCATTCCCTGTGAGACCAGTATTAGTTTCCGCTACACCTCTGCAGGTTCAGTTTATTCCTTGGACCTTCACATTGACGATGAAACACAGAAATGGCTTCTGAATTAAATACAAAAGGAACAATGCCGCCTTAAGTAGTAGAATAGAGACTCTTCTTACAGTCGGTGCTTTGAGCATTCCCTGTGAGACCAGTATTAGTTTCCGATACACCACTGCAGGTTCAATGTATTCCTTGGAACTTCACATTGACGATGAAACACAGAAATGGCATCGGAATTAAATACAAAATGCACAATGCCGCCTTAAGTACAAGAATAGAGACTCTTCTTACAGTCGGTGCTTTGAGCATTCCCTGTGAGACCAGTATTAGTTTCCGCTACACCTCTGCAGGTTCAGTTTATTCCTTAGACGTTCACATTGACGATGAAACATAGAAATCGCATCGGAATAAAATACAAAAGGCACGATAACGCCTTAAGTACAAGAATAGAGACTCTTCTTACAGTCGGTGCTTTGAGCATTCCCTATGAGACCAGTATTCGTTTCCGCAAAACCTTTGCAGGTTCAGTTTATTCCTTGGACCTTCACATTGACGATGAAACACTGAAATGGCATCGGAATGAAATACAAAACGCACAATGCCGCCTTATGTACAAGAATAGAGCCTCTTCTTACAGTCGGTGCTTTGAGCATTCCCTGTGAGACCAATATTAGTTTCCGATACACCACTGCAGGTTCAATGTATTCCTTGGACCTTCACATTGACGATGAAACACAGAAATCGCATCGGAATTAAATACAAAAGGCACAATGCCGCCTTAAGTACAAGAATAGAGACTGTTCATACAGTCGGATTTTTGAGCATTCCCTGTGAGACCAGTATTAGTTTCCGCGACACCTCTGCAGGTTCTGTTTATTCCTTAGACCTTCACATTGACGATGAAACATAGAAATCGCATCGGAATTAAATACAAAAGGCACGACGCCGCCTTAAGTACAAGAATAGAGACTCTTCGTACAGTCGGTGCTTTGAGCATTCCCTGTGAGACCAGTATTAGTTTCCGCTACACCTCTGCAGGTTCAGTTTATTCCTTGGACCTTCACATTGACGATGAAACACAGAAATGGCATCGGAATTAAATACAAAACGCACAATGCCGCCTTAAGTACAAGAATAGAGCCTCTTCTGACAGTCGGTGCTTCGAGCATTCCCTGTGAGACCAGTATCAGTTTCCGATACACCACTGCAGGTTCAATGTATTCCTTGGACCTTCACATTGA
Organism: Schistocerca americana; assembly: GCF_021461395.2. Lineage (NCBI taxonomy): Eukaryota > Metazoa > Arthropoda > Insecta > Orthoptera > Acrididae > Schistocerca > Schistocerca americana. The sequence continues at coordinate 625,021,719 of NC_060124.1, read as the reverse complement.
CGATGAAATACAGAAATCGCATCGGAATTAAATACAAAAGGCACAATGCCGCCATAAGTACAAGAATAGAGACTGTTCATACAGTCTTATCTTTGAGCATTCCCTGTGAGACCAGAATTAGTTTCCGATACACCACTGCAGGTTCAATGTATTCCTTGGAACTTCACATTGACGATGAAACACAGAAATCGCATCGGAATTAAATACAAAAGGCACAATGCCGCCTTAAGTACAAGAATTGAGACTCTTTTTACAGTCGGTGCTTTGAGCATTCCCTGTGAGACCAGTATTAGTATCCGATACACCTCTGCAGGTTCAGTTTATTCCTTGGACCTTCACATTGACGATGAAACACAGAAATGTCATCGGAATTAAATACAAAACGCACAATGCCGCCTTAAGTACAAGAATAGAGCCTCTTCTTACAGTCGGTGCTTTGAGCATTCCCTGTGAGACCAGTATTAGTTTCCGATACACCACTGCAGGTTCAATGTATTCCTTGGACCTTCACATTGACGATGAAACACAGATATAGCATCGGAATTAAATACAAAAGGCACAATGCCGCCTTAAGTACAAGAATAGAGACACTTCTTACAGTCGGTGCTTTGAGCATTCCCTGTGAGACCAGTATTAGTTTCCGCTACACCTCTGCAGGTTCAGTTTATTCCTTGGACCTTCACATTGACGATGAAACACAGAAATCGCATCGGAATTAAATACAAAAGGCTCAATGCCGCCTTAAGTACAAGAATAGAGATCCTTCTTACAGTCGGTGCTTTGAGCATTCCCTGTGAGACCAGTATTCGTTTCCGCAAAACCTTTGCAGGTTCAGTTTATTCCTTGGACCTTCACATTGACGATGAAACACAAAAATTGCATCGGAATGAAATACAAAACGCACAATGCCGCCTTAAGTACAAGAATAGAGCCTCTTCTTACAGTCGGTGCTTTGAGCATTCCCTGTGAGACCAATATTAGTTTCCGATACACCACTGCAGGTTCAATGTATTCCTTGGACCTTCACATTCACGATGAAACACAGAAATCGCATCGGAATTAAATACAAAAGGCACAATGCCGCCTTAAGTACAAGAATAGAGACTGTTCATACAGTCTGATTTTTTAGCATTCCCTGTGAGACCAGTATTAGTTTCCGCTACACCTCTGCAGGTTCTGTTTATTCCTTAGACCTTCACATTGACGATGAAACATAGAAATCGCATCGGAATTAAATACAAAAGGCACGATGCCGCCTTAAGTACAAGAATAGAGACTCTTCGTACAGTCGGTGCTTTGAGCATTCCCTGTGAGACCAGTATTAGTTTCCGCTACACCTCTGCAGGTTCAGTTTATTCCTTGCACCTTCACATTGACGATGAAACACAGAAATGGCATCGGAATTAAATACAAAACGCACAATGCCGCCTTAAGTACAAGAATAGAACCTCTTCTGACAGTCGGTGCTTTGAGCATTCCCTGTGAGACCAGTATTAGTTTCCGATACACCACTGCAGGTTCAATGTATTCCTTGGACCTTCACATTGACGATGAAATACAGAAATCGCATCGGAATTAAATACAAAAGGCACAATGCCGCCATAAGTACAAGAATAGAGACTGTTCATACAGTCGGATCTTTGAGCATTCCCTGTGAGACCAGAATTAGTTTCCGATACACCACTGCAGGTTCAATGTATTCCTTGGAACTTCACATTGACGATGAATCACAGAAATCGCATCGGAATCAAATACATAAGGCACAATGCCGCCTTAAGTACAAGAATTGAGACTCTTCTTACAGTCGGTGCTTTGAGCATTCCCTGTGAGACCAGTATTAGTATCCGATACACCTCTGCAGGTTCAGTTTATTCCTTGGACCTTCACATTGACGATGAAACACAGAAATGTCATCGGAATTAAATACAAAACGCACAATGCCGCCTTAAGTACAAGAATAGAGCCTCTTCTTACAGTCGGTGCTTTGAGCATTCCCTGTGAGACCAGTATTAGTTTCCGATACACCAATGCAGGTTCAATGTATTCCTTGGACCTTCACATTGACGATGAAACACAGATATCGCATCGGAATTAAATACAAAAGGCACAATGCCGCCTTAAGTACAAGAATAGAGACACTTCTTACAGTCGGTGCTTTGAGCATTCCCTGTGAGACCAGTATTAGTTTCCGCTACACCTCTGCAGGTTCAGTTTATTCCTTGGACCTTCACATTGACGATGAAACACAGAAATCGCATCGGAATTAAATACAAAAGGCCCAATGCCGCCTTAAGTACAAGAATAGAGATCCTTCTTACAGTCGGTGCTTTGAGCATTCCCTGTGAGACCAGTATTAGTTTCCGATACACCACTGCAGGTTCAATGTATTCCTTGGACCTTCCCATTGACGATGAAACACAGAAATCGCATCGGAATTAAATATAAAAGGCACAATGCCGCCTTAGGTACAAGAATAGTGACTCTTCTTACCGTCGGTGCTTTGAGCATTCCCTGTGAGACCAGTATTAGTTTCCGCTACACCTCTGCAGCTTCAGTTTATTCCTTGGACCTTCACATTGACGATGAAACACAGAAATGGCATCGGAATTAAATACAAAAGCACAATGCCGCCTTAAGTACAAGAATAGAGACTCTTCTTACAGTCGGTGCTTTGAGCATTCCCTGTGAGACCAGTTTTAGTTTCCGCTACACCTCTGCAGGTTCAGTTTATTCCTTGGACCTTCACATTGACAATGAAACACAGAAATTTCATCGGAAATAAATACAAATGGCACGATGCCACCTTAAGTACAAGGATAGAGACTCTTCTTACAGTCGGTGCTTTGAGCATTCCCTGTGAGACCAGTATTAGTTTCCGCTACACTTCTGCAGGTTCAGTTTATTCCTTGGACCTTCACATTGACGATGAAACACAGAAATCGCATAGAAATTAAATACAATACGCACAATGCCGCCTTAAGTACAAGAATAGGGCCTCTTCTTACAGTCGGTGCTTTGAGCATTCCCTGTGAGACCAGTATTAGTTTCCGATACACCACTGCAGGTTCAATGTATTCCTTGGACCTTCACATTGACGATGAAACACAGATATCGCATCGGAATTAAATACAAAAGGCACAATGCCGCCTTAAGTACAAGAATAGAGACTGTTCATACAGTCGGATCTTTGAGCATTCCCTGTGAGACCAATATTAGTTTCCGCTACACCTCTGCAGGTTCAGTTTATTCCTTGGACCTTCACATTGACGATGAAACACAGAAATGGCATCGGAATTAAATACAAAAGCACAATGCCGCCTTAAGTACAAGATTAGAGACTCTTCTTACAGTCGGTGCTTTGAGCATTCCCTGTGAAACCAGTATTATTTTCCGCTACACCTCTGCAGGTTCAGTTTATTCCTTGGACCTTCACATTGTCGATGAAACACAGAAATGGCTTCGGAATTAAATACAAAAGGCACAATGCCGCCTTAAGTACAAGAATAGAGACTCTTCTTACAGTCGGTGCTTTGAGCATTCCCTGTGAGACCAGTATTAGTTTCCGATACACCACTGCAGGTTCAATGTATTCCTTGGAACTTCACATTGACGATGAAACACAGAAATCGCATCAGAATTAAATACAAAAGGCACAATGCCGCCTTAAGTACAAGAATAGAATCTCTTCTTACAGTCGGTGCTTTGAGCATTCCCTGTGAGACCAGTATTAGTTTCCGCTACACCTCTGCAGGTTCAGTTTATTCCTTGGACCTTCACATTGACGATGAAACACAGAAATAGCATCGGAATTAAATACAAAACGCACAGTGCCGCCTTAAGTACAAGAATAGGGACTCTTCTTACAGTCGGTGCTTTGAGCATTCCCTGTGAGACCAGTATTAGTTTCCGCTACACCTCTGCAGGTTCAGTTTATTCCTTGGACCTTCACATTGACGATGAAACACAGAAATCGCTTCGGAATTAAATACAAAAGGCACAATGCCGCCTTAAGTACAAGAATAGAGACTCTTCTTACCGTCGGTGCTTTGAACATTCCCTGTGAGACCAGTATTAGTTTCTGATACACCACTGCAGGTTCATTGTATTCCTTGGAATTTCACATTGACGATGAAACACAGACATCGCATCGGAATAAAATACAAAAGGCACAATGCCGCCTTAAGTACAAGAATAGAGACTCTTCTTACAGTCGGTGCCTTGAGCATTCCCTGTGAGACCAGTATTAGTTTCCGATACACCTCTGCAGGTTCAGTTTATTCCTTGGACCTTCACATTGACGATGAAACACAGAAATTTCATCGGAAATAAATACAAGAGGCACAATGCCGCCTTAAGTACAAGAATAGAGACTCTTCTTACAGTCGGTGCTTTGAGCATTCCCTGTGAGACCAGTATTAGTTTCCGCTACACCTCTGCAGGTTCAGTTTATTCCATAGACCTTCACATTGACGATGAAACATAGAAATCGCATCGTAATAAAATACAAAAGGCACGATGCCGCCTTAAGTACAAGAATAGAGACTCTTCTTACAGTCGGTGCTTTGAGCATTCCCTGTGAGACCAGTATTAGTTTCCGCTACACGTCTGCAGGTTCAGTTTATTCCTTGGACCTTCACATTGACGATGAAACACAGAAATGGCATCGGAATTAAATACAAAACGCACAATGCCGCCTTAAGTACAAGAATAGAGCCTCTTCTTACAGTCGGTGCTTTGAGCATTCCCTGTGAGACCAATATTAGTTTCCGATACACCACTGCAGGTTCAATGTATTCCTTGGACCTTCACATTGACGATGAAACACAGAAATCGCATCGGAATTAAATACAAAAGGCACAATGCCGCCTTAAGTAAAAGAATAGAGACTGTTCATACAGTCGGATCTTTGAGCATTCCCTGTGAGACCAGTATTAGTTTCCGCTACACCTCTGCTGGTTCGGTTTATTCCTTGGACCTTCACATTGACGATGAAACACAGAAATCGCATCGGAATTAAATACAAGAGGCACAATGCCGCCTTAAGTACAAGAATAGAGACCCTTCCTACAGTCGGTGCTTTGAGCATTCCCTGTGAGACCAGTATTAGTTTCCGATACACCACTGCAGGTTCAATGTATTCCTTGGACCTTCCCATCGACGATGAAACACAGAAATCGCATCGGAATTAAATACAAAAAGCACAATGCCGCCTTAGGTACAAGAATAGAGACTCTTCTTACAGTCGGTGCTTTGAGCATTCCCTGTGAGACCAGTATTAGTTTCGGCTACACTTCTGCAGGTTCAGTTTATTCCTTGGACCTTCACATTGACGATGAAACACAGAAATGGCATCGGAATTAAATACAAAAGCACAATGCCGCCTTAAGTACAAGAATAGTAACTCTTCATACAGTCGGTGCTTTGAGCATTCCCTGTGAGACCAGTATTAGTTTCCGCTACACCTCTGCAGGTTCAGTTTATTCCTTGGACCTTCACATTGACGATGAAACACAGAAATGGCTTCTGAATTAAATACAAAAGGAACAATGCCGCCTTAAGTAGTAGAATAGAGACTCTTCTTACAGTCGGTGCTTTGAGCATTCCCTGTGAGACCAGTATTAGTTTCCGATACACCACTGCAGGTTCAATGTATTCCTTGGAACTTCACATTGACGATGAAACACAGAAATGGCATCGGAATTAAATACAAAATGCACAATGCCGCCTTAAGTACAAGAATAGAGACTCTTCTTACAGGCGGTGCTTTGAGCATTCCCTGTGAGACCAGTATTAGTTTCCGCTACACCTCTGCAGGTTCAGTTTATTCCTTAGACCTTCACATTGACGATGAAACATAGAAATCGCATCGGAATAAAATACAAAAGGCACGATAACGCCTTAAGTACAAGAATAGAGACTCTTCTTACAGTCGGTGCTTTGAGCATTCCCTATGAGACCAGTATTCGTTTCCGCAAAACCTTTGCAGGTTCAGTTTATTCCTTGGACCTTCACATTGACGATGAAACACTGAAATGGCATCGGAATGAAATACAAAACGCACAATGCCGCCTTAAGTACAAGAATAGAGCCTCTTCTTACAGTCGGTGCTTTGAGCATTCCCTGTGAGACCAATATTAGTTTCCGATACACCACTGCAGGTTCAATGTATTCCTTGGACCTTCACATTGACGATGAAACACAGAAATCGCATCGGAATTAAATACAAAAGGCACAATGCCGCCTTAAGTACAAGAATAGAGACTGTTCATACAGTCGGATTTTTGAGCATTCCCTGTGAGACCAGTATTAGTTTCCGCGACACCTCTGCAGGTTCTGTTTATTCCTTAGACCTTCACATTGACGATGAAACATAGAAATCGCATCGGAATTAAATACAAAAGGCACGACGCCGCCTTAAGTACAAGAATAGAGACTCTTCGTACAGTCGGTGCTTTGAGCATTCCCTGTGAGACCAGTATTAGTTTCCGCTACACCTCTGCAGGTTCAGTTTATTCCTTGGACCTTCACATTGACGATGAAACACAGAAATGGCATCGGAATTAAATACAAAACGCACAATGCCGCCTTAAGTACAAGAATAGAGCCTCTTCTGACAGTCGGTGCTTCGAGCATTCCCTGTGAGACCAGTATCAGTTTCCGATACACCACTGCAGGTTCAATGTATTCCTTGGACCTTCACATTGACGATGAAATACAGAAATCGCATCGGAATTAAATACAAAAGGCACAATGCCGCCATAAGTACAAGAATAGAGACTGTTCATACAGTCTTATCTTTGAGCATTCCCTGTGAGACCAGAATTAGTTTCCGATACACCACTGCAGGTTCAATGTATTCCTTGGAACTTCACATTGACGATGAAACACAGAAATCGCATCGGAATTAAATACAAAAGGCACAATGCCGCCTTAAGTACAAGAATTGAGACTCTTTTTACAGTCGGTGCTTTGAGCATTCCCTGTGAGACCAGTATTAGTATCCGATACACCTCTGCAGGTTCAGTTTATTCCTTGGACCTTCACATTGACGATGAAACACAGAAATGTCATCGGAATTAAATACAAAACGCACAATGCCGCCTTAAGTACAAGAATAGAGCCTCTTCTTACAGTCGGTGCTTTGAGCATTCCCTGTGAGACCAGTATTAGTTTCCGATACACCACTGCAGGTTCAATGTATTCCTTGGACCTTCACATTGACGATGAAACACAGATATAGCATCGGAATTAAATACAAAAGGCACAATGCCGCCTTAAGTACAAGAATAGAGACACTTCTTACAGTCGGTGCTTTGAGCATTCCCTGTGAGACCAGTATTAGTTTCCGCTACACCTCTGCAGGTTCAGTTTATTCCTTGGACCTTCACATTGACGATGAAACACAGAAATCGCATCGGAATTAAATACAAAAGGCTCAATGCCGCCTTAAGTACAAGAATAGAGATCCTTCTTACAGTCGGTGCTTTGAGCATTCCCTGTGAGACCAGTATTCGTTTCCGCAAAACCTTTGCAGGTTCAGTTTATTCCTTGGACCTTCACATTGACGATGAAACACAAAAATTGCATCGGAATGAAATACAAAACGCACAATGCCGCCTTAAGTACAAGAATAGAGCCTCTTCTTACAGTCGGTGCTTTGAGCATTCCCTGTGAGACCAATATTAGTTTCCGATACACCACTGCAGGTTCAATGTATTCCTTGGACCTTCACATTGACGATGAAACACAGAAATCGCATCGGAATTAAATACAAAAGGCACAATGCCGCCTTAAGTACAAGAATAGAGACTGTTCATACAGTCTGATTTTTTAGCATTCCCTGTGAGACCAGTATTAGTTTCCGCTACACCTCTGCAGGTTCTGTTTATTCCTTAGACCTTCACATTGACGATGTAACATAGAAATCGCATCGGAATTAAATACAAAAGGCACGATGCCGCCTTAAGTACAAGAATAGAGACTCTTCGTACAGTCGGTGCTTTGAGCATTCCCTGTGAGACCAGTATTAGTTTCCGCTACACCTCTGCAGGTTCAGTTTATTCCTTGCACCTTCACATTGACGATGAAACACAGAAATGGCATCGGAATTAAATACAAAACGCACAATGCCGCCTTAAGTACAAGAATAGAACCTCTTCTGACAGTCGGTGCTTTGAGCATTCCCTGTGAGACCAGTATTAGTTTCCGATACACCACTGCAGGTTCAATGTATTCCTTGGACCTTCACATTGACGATGAAATACAGAAATCGCATCGGAATTAAATACAAAAGGCACAATGCCGCCATAAGTACAAGAATAGAGACTGTTCATACAGTCGGATCTTTGAGCATTCCCTGTGAGACCAGAATTAGTTTCCGATACACCACTGCAGGTTCAATGTATTCCTTGGAACTTCACATTGACGATGAATCACAGAAATCGCATCAGAATCAAATACATAAGGCACAATGCCGCCTTAAGTACAAGAATTGAGACTCTTCTTACAGTCGGTGCTTTGAGCATTCCCTGTGAGACCAGTATTAGTATCCGATACACCTCTGCAGGTTCAGTTTATTCCTTGGACCTTCACATTGACGATGAAACACAGAAATGTCATCGGAATTAAATACAAAACGCACAATGCCGCCTTAAGTACAAGAATAGAGCCTCTTCTTACAGTCGGTGCTTTGAGCATTCCCTGTGAGACCAGTATTAGTTTCCGATACACCAATGCAGGTTCAATGTATTCCTTGGACCTTCACATTGACGATGAAACACAGATATCGCATCGGAATTAAATACAAAAGGCACAATGCCGCCTTAAGTACAAGAATAGAGACACTTCTTACAGTCGGTGCTTTGAGCATTCCCTGTGAGACCAGTATTAGTTTCCGCTACACCTCTGCAGGTTCAGTTTATTCCTTGGACCTTCACATTGACGATGAAACACAGAAATCGCATCGGAATTAAATACAAAAGGCCCAATGCCGCCTTAAGTACAAGAATAGAGATCCTTCTTACAGTCGGTGCTTTGAGCATTCCCTGTGAGACCAGTATTAGTTTCCGATACACCACTGCAGGTTCAATGTATTCCTTGGACCTTCCCATTGACGATGAAACACAGAAATCGCATCGGAATTAAATATAAAAGGCACAATGCCGCCTTAGGTACAAGAATAGTGACTCTTCTTACCGTCGGTGCTTTGAGCATTCCCTGTGAGACCAGTATTAGTTTCCGCTACACCTCTGCAGCTTCAGTTTATTCCTTGGACCTTCACATTGACGATGAAACACAGAAATGGCATCGGAATTAAATACAAAAGCACAATGCCGCCTTAAGTACAAGAATAGAGACTCTTCTTACAGTCGGTGCTTTGAGCATTCCCTGTGAGACCAGTTTTAGTTTCCGCTACACCTCTGCAGGTTCAGTTTATTCCTTGGACCTTCACATTGACAATGAAACACAGAAATTTCATCGGAAATAAATACAAAATGCACAATGCCGCCTTAAGTACAAGAATAGAGACTCTTCTTACAGTCGGTGCTTTGAGCATTCCCTGTGAGACCAGTATTAGTTTCCGCTACACCTCTGCAGGTTCAGTTTATTCCTTGGACCTTCACATTGACGATGAAACACAGAAATGGCATCGGAATTAAATACAAAAGGCACAATGCCGCCTTAAGTACAAGAATAGAGCCTCTTCTTACGGTCGGTGCTTTGAGCATTCCCTGTGAGACCAGTATTAGTTTCCGATACACCACTGCAGGTTCAATGTATTCCTTGGACCTTCACATTGACGATGAAACACAGAAATCGCATCGGAATTAAATACAAATCGCACAATGCCGCCTTAAGTAAAAGAATAGAGACTGTTCATACAGTCGGATATTTGAGCATTCCCTGTGAGACCAGTATTAGTTTCCGCTACACCTCTGCAGGTTCAGTTTATTCCTTAGACATTCACATTGACGACGAAACATAGAAATCGCATTGGAATTAAATACAAAAGGCACGATGCCGCCTTAAGTACAAGAATAGAGACTCTTCTTACAGTCGGAGCTTTGAGCAATCCCTGTGAGACCAGTATTAATTTCCGCTACACCTCTGCAGGTTCAGTTTATTCCTTGGACCTTCACATTGACGATGAAACACAGAAATGGCATCGGAATTAAATACAAAAGGCACAATGCCGACTTAAGTACAAGAATAGAGACTGTTCATACAGTCGGATCTTCGAGCATTCCCTGTGAGACCAGAAATAGTTTCCGATACACCACTGCAGGTTCAATGTATTCCTTGGAACTTCACATTGACGATGAAACACAGAAATGGCATCGGAATCAAATACAAAAGGCACAATGCCGCCTTAAGTACAAGATTTGAGACTCTTCTTACAGTCGGTGCTTTGAGCATTCCCTGTGAGACCAGTATTAGTATCTGATACACCTCTGCAGGTTCAGTTTATTCCTTGGACCTTCACATTGACGATGAAACACAGAAATGGCATCGGAATTAAATATTAAACGCACAATGCCGCCTTAAGTACAAGAATAGAGACCCTTCTTTCAGTCGGTGCTTTGAGCATTCCCTGTGAGGCCAGTATTAGTTTCCGATACACCACTGCAGGTTCAATGTATTCCTTGGACCTTCGCATTGACGTTGAAACACAGAAATCGCATCGGAATTAAATACAAAAAGCACAATGCCGCCTTAGGTACAAGAATAGAGACTCTTCTTACAGTCGGTGCTTTGAGCATTCCCTGTGAGACCAGTATTAGTTTCCGCTACACCTCTGCAGGTTCAGTTTATTCCTTGGACCTTCACATTGACGATGAAACACAGAAATGGCATCGGAATTAAATACAAAAGCACAATGCCGCCTTAAGTACAAGAATAGAGACTCTTCTTACAGTCGGTGCTTTGAGCATTCCCTGTGAGACTAGTATTAGTTTCCGCTACACCTCTGCAGGTTCAGTTTATTCCTTGGACCTTCACATTGACGATGAAACACAGAAATGGCTTCGGAATTAAATACAAAAGGAACAATGCCGCCTTAAGTAGTAGAATAGAGACTCTTCTTACAGTCGGTGCTTTGAGCATTCCCTGTGAGACCAGTATTAGTTTCCGATACACCACTGCAGGTTCAATGTATTCCTTGGAACTTCACATTGACGATGAAACACAGAAATGGCATCGGAATTAAATACAAAAGCACAATGCCACCTTAAGTACAAGAATAGAGACTCTTCTTACAGTCGGTGCTTTGAGCATTCCCTGTGAGACCAGTATTATTTTCCGCTACACCTCTGCAGGTTCAGTTTATTCCTTAGACCTTCACATTGACGATGAAACATAGAAATCGCATCGGAATAAAATACAAAAGGCACGATAACGCCTTAAGTACAAGAATAGAGACTCTTCTTACAGTCGGTGCTTTGAGCATTCCCCATGAGACCAGTATTAGTTATCGCAAAACCTTTGCAGGTTCAGTTTATTCCTTGGACCTTCACATTGACGATGAAACACAGAAATGGCATTGGAATGAAATACAAAACGCACAATGCCGCCTTAAGTACAAGAATAGCGCCTCCTCTTACAGTCGGTGCTTCGAGCATTCCCTGTGAGACCAATATTAGTTTCCGATACACCACTGCAGGTTCAATGTATTCCTTGGACCTTCACATTGACGATGAAACACAGAAATCGCATCGGAATTAAATACAAAAGGCACAATGCCGCCTTAAGTACAAGAATAGAGACTGTTCATACAGTCGGATTTTTGAGCATTCCCTGTGAGACCAGTATTAGTTTCCGCTACACCTCTGCAGGTTCTGTTTATTCCTTAGACCTTCACATTGACGATGAAACATAGAAATCGCATCGGAATTAAATACAAAAGGCACGATGCCGCCTTAAGTACAAGAATAGAGACTCTTCTTACAGTCGGTGCTTTGAGCATTCCCTGTGAGACCAGTATTAGTTTCCGCTACACCTCTGCAGGTTCAGTTTATTCCTTGGACCTTCACATTGACGATGAAACACAGAAATGGCATCGGAATTAATTACAAAACGCACAATGCCGCCTTAGGTACAAGAATAGAGCCTCTTCTTACAGTCGGTGCTTTGAGCATTCCCTGTGAGACCAGTATTAGTTTCCGCTACACCTCTGCAGGTTCAGTTTATTCCTTGGACCTTCACATTGACGATGAAACACAGAAATGGCATCGGAATTAAATACAAAACGCACAATGCCGCCTTAAGTACAAGAATAGAGCCTCTTCTTACAGTCGGTGCTTTGAGCATTCCCTGTGAGACCAGTATTAGTTTTCGCTACACCTCTGCAGGTTCAGTTTATTCCTTGGACCTTCACATTGACGATGAAACACAGAAAACCCATCGGAATTAAATACAAAAGGCACAATGCCGCCTTAAGTACAAGAATAGAGACCCTAATTACAGTCGGTGCTTTGAGCATTCCCTGTGAGACCAGTATTAGTTTCCGATACAGCACTGCAGGTTCAATGTATTCCTTGGACCTTCGCATTGACGATGAAACACAGAAATCGCATCGGAATTAAATACAAAAAGCACAATGCCGCCTTAGGTACAAGAATAGAGACTCTTCTTACAGTCGGTGCTTTGAGCATTCCCTGTGAGACCAGTATTAGTTTCCGCTACACCTCTGCAGGTTCAGTTTATTCCTTGGACCTTCACATTAACGATGAAACACAGAAATGGCATCGGAATTAAATACAAAAGCACAATGCCGCCTTAAGTACAAGAACTGAGACTCTTCTTACAGTCGGTGCTTTGAGCATTCCCTGTGAGACTAGTATTAGTTTCCACTACACCTCTGCAGGTTCAGTTTATTCCTTGGACCTTCACATTGACGATGAAACACAGAAATGGCTTCGGAATTAAATACAAAAGGAACAATGCCGCCTTAAGTAGTAGAATAGAGACTCTTCTTACAGTCGGTGCTTTGAGCATTCCCTGTGAGACCAGTATTAGTTTCCGATACACCACTGCAGGTTCAATGTATTCCTTGGAACTTCACATTGACGATGAAACACAGAAATGGCATCGGAATTAAATACAAAAGGCACAATGCCGCCTTAAGTACAAGAATAGAGACTCTTCTTACAGTCGGTGCTTTGAGCATTCCCTGTGAGACCAGTATTAGTTTCCGCTACACCTCTGCAGGTTAAGTTTATTCCTTAGACCTTCACATTGACGATGAAACATAGAAATCGCATCGGAATAAAATACAAACGGCACGATAACGCCTTAAGTACAAGAATAGAGACTCTTCTTACAGTCGGTGCTTTGAGCATTCCCTGTGAGACCAGTATTAGTTTCCGCAAAACCTTTGCAGGTTCAGTTTATTCCTTGGACCTTCACATTGACGATGAAACACAGAAATGGCATCGGAATGAAATACAAAACGCACAATGCCGCCTTAAGTACAAGAATAGAGCCTCTTCTGACAGTCGGTGCTTTGAGCAATCCCTGTGAGACCAGTATTAGTTTCCGCTACACCTCTGCAGGTTCAGTTTATTCCTTGGACCTTCACATTGACGATGAAACACAGAAATCGCATCGGAATTAAATACAAAAGGCACAATGCCGCCTTAAGTACAAGAATAGTGACCCTTCTTACAGTCGGTGCTTTGAGCATTCCCTGTGAGACCAGTATTAGTTTCCGCTACACCTCTGCAGGTTCAGTTTATTCCTTGGACCTTCACATTGACGATGAAACACAGAAATGGCATCGGAATTAAATACAAAAGCACAATGCCGCCTTAAGTACAAGAATAGAGACTCTTCTTACAGTCGGTGCTTTGAGCATTCCCTGTGAGACTAGTATTAGTTTACGCTACACCTCTGCAGGTTCAGTTTATTCCTTGGACCTTCACATTGACGATGAAACACAGAAATGGCTTCGGAATTAAATACAAAAGGAACAATGCCGCCTTAAGTAGTAGAATAGAGACTCTTCTTACAGTCGTTGCTTTGAGCATTCCCTGTGAGACCAGTATTAGTTTCCGATACACCTCTGCAGGTTCAGTTTATTCCTTGGACCTTCACATTGACGATGAAACACAGAAATCGCATCGGAATTAAATACAAAAGGCACAATGCCGCCTTAAGTACAAGAATAGAGACTCTTCTTACAGTCGGTGCTTTGAGCATTCCCTGTGAGACCAGTATTAGTTTCCGCTACACCTCTGCAGGTTAAGTTTATTCCTTAGACCTTCACATTGACGATGAAACATAGAAATCGCATCGGAATTAAATACAAAAGGCACGATGCCGCCTTAAGTACAAGAATAGAGACTCTTCTTACAGTCGGTGCTTTGAGCATTCCCTGTGAGACCAGTATTAGTTTCCGCTACACCTCTGCAGGTTCAGTTTATTCCTTGGACCTTCACATTGACGATGAAACACAGAAATGGCATCGGAATTAATTACAAAACGCACAATGCCGCCTTAGGTACAAGAATAGAGCCTCTTCTTACAGTCGGTGCTTTGAGCATTCCCTGTGAGACCAGTATTAGTTTCCGCTACACCTCTGCAGGTTCAGTTTATTCCTTGGACCTTCACATTGACGATGAAACACAGAAATGGCATCGGAATTAAATACAAAACGCACAATGCCGCCTTAAGTACAAGAATAGAGCCTCTTCTTACAGTCGGTGCTTTGAGCATTCCCTGTGAGACCAGTATTAGTTTTCGCTACACCTCTGCAGGTTCAGTTTATTCCTTGGACCTTCACATTGACGATGAAACACAGAAAACCCATCGGAATTAAATACAAAAGGCACAATGCCGCCTTAAGTACAAGAATAGAGACCCTAATTACAGTCGGTGCTTTGAGCATTCCCTGTGAGACCAGTATTAGTTTCCGATACAGCACTGCAGGTTCAATGTATTCCTTGGACCTTCGCATTGACGATGAAACACAGAAATCGCATCGGAATTAAATACAAAAAGCACAATGCCGCCTTAGGTACAAGAATAGAGACTCTTCTTACAGTCGGTGCTTTGAGCATTCCCTGTGAGACCAGTATTAGTTTCCGCTACACCTCTGCAGGTTCAGTTTATTCCTTGGACCTTCACATTAACGATGAAACACAGAAATGGCATCGGAATTAAATACAAAAGCACAATGCCGCCTTAAGTACAAGAACTGAGACTCTTCTTACAGTCGGTGCTTTGAGCATTCCCTGTGAGACTAGTATTAGTTTCCACTACACCTCTGCAGGTTCAGTTTATTCCTTGGACCTTCACATTGACGATGAAACACAGAAATGGCTTCGGAATTAAATACAAAAGGAACAATGCCGCCTTAAGTAGTAGAATAGAGACTCTTCTTACAGTCGGTGCTTTGAGCATTCCCTGTGAGACCAGTATTAGTTTCCGATACACCACTGCAGGTTCAATGTATTCCTTGGAACTTCACATTGACGATGAAACACAGAAATGGCATCGGAATTAAATACAAAAGGCACAATGCCGCCTTAAGTACAAGAATAGAGACTCTTCTTACAGTCGGTGCTTTGAGCATTCCCTGTGAGACCAGTATTAGTTTCCGCTACACCTCTGCAGGTTAAGTTTATTCCTTAGACCTTCACATTGACGATGAAACATAGAAATCGCATCGGAATAAAATACAAACGGCACGATAACGCCTTAAGTACAAGAATAGAGACTCTTCTTACAGTCGGTGCTTTGAGCATTCCCTGTGAGACCAGTATTAGTTTCCGCAAAACCTTTGCAGGTTCAGTTTATTCCTTGGACCTTCACATTGACGATGAAACACAGAAATGGCATCGGAATGAAATACAAAACGCACAATGCCGCCTTAAGTACAAGAATAGAGCCTCTTCTGACAGTCGGTGCTTTGAGCAATCCCTGTGAGACCAGTATTAGTTTCCGCTACACCTCTGCAGGTTCAGTTTATTCCTTGGACCTTCACATTGACGATGAAACACAGAAATCGCATCGGAATTAAATACAAAAGGCACAATGCCGCCTTAAGTACAAGAATAGTGACCCTTCTTACAGTCGGTGCTTTGAGCATTCCCTGTGAGACCAGTATTAGTTTCCGCTACACCTCTGCAGGTTCAGTTTATTCCTTGGACCTTCACATTGACGATGAAACACAGAAATGGCATCGGAATTAAATACAAAAGCACAATGCCGCCTTAAGTACAAGAATAGAGACTCTTCTTACAGTCGGTGCTTTGAGCATTCCCTGTGAGACTAGTATTAGTTTACGCTACACCTCTGCAGGTTCAGTTTATTCCTTGGACCTTCACATTGACGATGAAACACAGAAATGGCTTCGGAATTAAATACAAAAGGAACAATGCCGCCTTAAGTAGTAGAATAGAGACTCTTCTTACAGTCGTTGCTTTGAGCATTCCCTGTGAGACCAGTATTAGTTTCCGATACACCTCTGCAGGTTCAGTTTATTCCTTGGACCTTCACATTGACGATGAAACACAGAAATCGCATCGGAATTAAATACAAAAGGCACAATGCCGCCTTAAGTACAAGAATAGAGACTCTTCTTACAGTCGGTGCTTTGAGCATTCCCTGTGAGACCAGTATTAGTTTCCGCTACACCTCTGCAGGTTAAGTTTATTCCTTAGACCTTCACATTGACGATGAAACATAGAAATCGCATCGGAATAAAATACAAAAGGCACGATAACGCCTTAAGTACAAGAATAGAGACTCTTCTTACAGTCGGTGCTTTGAGCATTCCCTGTGAGACCAGTATTAGTTTCCGCAAAACCTTTGCAGGTTCAGTTTATTCCTTGGACCTTCACATTGACAATGAAACACAGAAATCGCATCGGAATTAAATACAAAAGGCACAATGCCGCCATAAGTACTAGAATAGAGACTGTTCATACAGTCGGATCTTTGAGCATTCCCTGTGAGACCAGAATTAGTTTCCGATACACCACTGCAGGTTCAGTGTATTCCTTGGAACTTCACATTGACGATGAAACACAGAAATCGCATCGGAATCAAATAGAAAAGGCACAATGCCGCCTTAAGTAGAAGAATTGAGACTCTTCTTACAGTCGGTGCTTTGAGCATTCCCTGTGAGACCAGTATTAGTATCCGATACACCTCTGCAGGTTCAGTTTATTCCTTGGACCTTCACATTGACGATGAAACGCAGAAATGTCATCGGAATTAAATACAAAACGCACAATGCCGCCTTAAGTACAAGAATAGAGCCTCTTCTTACAGTCGGTGCTTTGAGCACTCCCTGTGAGACCAGTATTAGTTTCCGATACACCACAGCAGGTTCAATGTATTCCTTGGACCTTCACATTGACGATGAAACACAGATATCGCATCGGAATTAAATACAAAAGGCACAATGACGCCTTAAGTACAAGAATTGAGACTCTTCTTACAGTCGGTGCTTTGAGCATTCCCTGTGAGACCAATATTAGTTTCCGATACACCACTGCAGGTTCAATGTATTCCTTGGACCTTCCCATTGACGATGAAACACAGAAATCGCATCGGAATTAAATATAAAAGGCACAATGCCGCCTTAGGTACAAGAATAGAGACTCTTCTTACCGTCGGTGCTTTGAGCATTCCCTGTGAGACCAGTATTAGTTTCCGCTACACCTCTGCAGGTTCAGTTTATTCCTTGGACCTTCACATTGACGATGAAACACAGAAATGGCATCGGAATTAAATACAAAAGCACAATGCCGCCTTAAGTACAAGAATAGAGACTCTTCTTACAGTCGGTGCTTTGAGCATTCCCTGTGAGACCAGTATTAGTTTCCGCTACACCTCTGCAGGTTCAGTTTATTCCTTGGACCTTCACATTGACGATGAAACACAGAAATGGCATCGGAATGAAATACAAAACGCACAATGCCGCCTTAAGTACAAGAATAGAGCCTCTTCATACAGTCGGTGCTTTGAGCATTCCCTGTGAGACCAATATTAGTTTCCGATACACCACTGCAGGTTCAATGTATTCCTTGGACCTTCACATTGACGATGAAACACAGAAATCGCATCGGATTTAAATACAAAAGGCACAATGCCGCCTTAAGTACAAGAATAGAGACTGTTCATACAGTCGGATTTTTGAGCATTCCCTGTGAGACCAGTATTAGTTTCCGCTACACCTCTGCAGGTTCTGTTTATTCCTTAGACCTTCACATTGACGATGAAACACAGAAATGGCATCGGAATTAAATACAAAAGGCACGATGCCGCCTTAAGTACAAGAATAGAGACTCTTCTTACAGTCGGTGCTTTGAGCATTCCCTGTGAGACCAGTATTAGTTTCCGCTACACCTCTGCAGGTTCAGTTTATTCCTTAGACCTTCACATTGACGATTAAACACAGAAATGGCATCGGAATTAAATACAAAACGCACAATGCCGCCTTAAGTACAAGAATAGAGCCTCTTCTTACAGTCGGTGCTTTGAGCATTCCCTGTGAGACCAGTATTAGTTTCCGTTACACCTCTGCAGGTTCAGTTTATTCCTTGGACCTTCACATTGACGATGAAACACAGAAATCACATCGGAATTAAATACAAAAGGCACAATGCCGCCTTAAGTACAAGAATAGAGACCCTTCTTACAGTCGGTGCTTTGAGCATTCCCTGTGAGACCAGTATTAGTTTCCGATACACCACTGCAGGTTCAATGTATTCCTTGGACCTTCGCATTGACGATGAAACACAGAAATCGCATCGGAATTAAATACAAAGAGCACAATGCCGCCTTAGGTACAAGAATAGAGACTCTTCTTACAGTCGGTGCTTTGAGCATTCCCTGTGAGACCAGTATTAGTTTCCGCTACACCTCTGCAGGTTCAGTTTATTCCTTGGACCTTCACATTGACGATGAAACACAGAAATCGCATCGGAATTAAATACAAAAGCACAATGCCGCCTTAAGTACAAGAATAGAGACTCTTCTTACAGTCGGTGCTTTGAGCATTCCCTGTGAGACTAGTATTAGTTTCCGCTACACCTCTGCAGGTTCAGTTTATTCCTTGGACCTTCACATTGACGATGAAACACAGAAATGGCTTCGGAATTAAATACAAAAGGAACAATGGCGCCTTAAGTAGTAGAATAGAGACTCTTCTTACACTCGGTGCTTTGAGTATTCCCTGTGAGACCAGTATTAGTTTCCGATACACCACTGCAGGTTCAATGTATTCCTTGGAACTTCACATTGACCTTGAAACACAGAAATGGCATCGGAATTAAATACAAAAGGCACAATGCCGCCTTAAGTACAAGAATAGAGACTCTTCTTACAGTCGGTGCTTTGAGCATTCCCTGTGAGACCAGTATTAGTTTCCGCTACACCTCTGCAGGTTAAGTTTATTCCTTAGACCTTCACATTGACGATGAAACATAGAAATCGCATCGGAATAAAATACAAAAGGCACGATAACGCCTTAAGTACAAGAATAGAGACTCTTCTTACAGTCGGTGCTTTGAGCATTCCCTGTGAGACCAGTATTAGTTTCCGCAAAACCTTTGCAGGTTCAGTTTATTCCTTGGACCTTCACATTGACGATGAAACACAGAAATGGCATCGGAATGAAATACAAAACGCACAATGCCGCCTTAAGTACAAGAATAGAGCCTCTTCTGACAGTTGGTGCTTTGAGCATTCCCTGTGAGACCAGTATTAGTTTCCGATACACCACTGCAGGTTCAATGTATTCCTTGGACCTTCACATTGACGATGAAATACAGAAATCGCATCGGAATTAAATACAAAAGGCACAATACCGCCATAAGTACAAGAATAGAGACTGTTCATACAGTCGGATCTTTGAGCATTCCCTGTGAGACCAGAATTAGTTTCCGATACACCACTGCAGGTTCAATGTATTCCTTGGAACTTCACATTGACGATGAAACACAGAAATCGCATCGGAATCAAATAGAAAAGGCACAATGCCGCCTTAAGTAGAAGAATTGAGACTCTTCTTCCAGTCGGTGCTTTGAGCATTCCCTGTGAGACCAGTATTAGTATCCGATACACCTCTGCAGGTTCAGTTTATTCCTTGGACCTTCACATTGACGATGAAACGCAGAAATGTCATCGGAATTAAATACAAAACGCACAATGCCGCCTTAAGTACAAGAATAGAGCCTCTTCTTACAGTCGGTGCTTTGAGCATTCCCTGTGAGACCAGTATTAGTTTCCGATACACCACTGCAGGTTCAATGTATTCCTTGGACCTTCACATTGACGATGAAACACAGATATCGCATCGGAATTAAATACAAAAGGCACAAGGCCGCCTTAAGTACAAGAATTGAGACTCTTCTTACAGTCGGTGCTTTGAGCATTCCCTGTGAGACCAATATTAGTTTCCGATACACCACTGCAGGTTCAATGTATTCCTTGGACCTTCCCATTGACGATGAAACACAGAAATCGCATCGGAATTAAATATAAAAGGCACAATGCCGCCTTAGGTACAAGAATAGAGACTCTTCTTACCGTCGGTGCTTTGAGCATTCCCTGTGAGACCAGTATTAGTTTCCGCTACACCTCTGCAGGTTCAGTTTATTCCTTGGACCTTCACATTGACGATGAAACACAGAAATGGCATCGGAATTAAATACAAAAGCACAATGCCGCCTTAAGTACAAGAATAGAGAGTCTTCTTACAGTCGGTGCTTTGAGCATTCCCTGTGAGACCAGTATTAGTTTCCGCTACACCTCTGCAGGTTCAGTTTATTCCTTGGACCTTCACATTGACGATGAAACACAGAAATCGCAACGGAATTAAATACAAAAGGCACAATGCCGCATAAGTACAAGAATAGAGACTCTTCTTATAGTCGGTGCTTTCAGCATTCCCTGTGAGACCAGTATTAGTATCCGCTACACCTCTGCAGGTTCAGTTTATTCCTTGGACCTTCACATTGACGATGAAACACAGAAATCGCATCGGAATTAAATACAAAAGGCACAATGCCGCCTTAAGTACAAGAATAGAGACTCTTCTTACAGTCGGTGCTTTGAGCATTCCCTGTGAGACCAGTATTAGTTTCTGATACACCACTGCAGGTTCAATGTATTCCTTGGAATTTCACATTGACGATGAAACACAGACATCGCATCGGAATAAAATACAAAAGGCACAATGCCGCCTTAAGTACAAGAATTGAGACTCTTCTTACAGTCGGTGCTTTGAGCATTCCCTGTGAGACCAGTATTAGTTTCCGATACACCTCTGCAGGTGCAGTTTATTCCTTGGACCTTCACATTGACGATGAAACACAGAAATGGCATCGGAATTAAATACAAAAGGCACAATGCCGCCTTAAGTACAAGAATAGAGACTCTTCTTACAGTCGGTGCTTTGAGCATTCCCTGTGAGACCAGTTTTAGTTTCCGCTACACCTCTGCAGGTTCAGTTTATTCCTTGGACCTTCACATTGACAATGAAACACAGAAACTTCATCGGAAATAAATACAAAATGCACAATGCCGCCTTAAGTACAAGAATAGAGACTCTTCTTACAGTCGGTGCTTTGAGCATTCCCTGTGAGACCAGTATTAGTTTCCACTACACCTCTGCAGGTTCAGTTTATTCCATAGACCTTCACATTGACGATGAAACATAGAAATCGCATCGGAATAAAATACAAAAGGCACGATGCCGCCTTAAGTACAAGAATAGAGACTCTTCTTACAGTCTTTGCTTTGAGCATTCCCTGTGAGACCAGTATTAGTTTCCGCTACACCTCTGCAGGTTCAGTTTATTCCTTGGACCTTCTCATTGACGATGAAACACAGAAATGGCATCGGAATTAAATACAAATTGCACAATGCCGCCTTAAGTACAAGAATAGAGCCTCTTCTTACAGTCGGTGCATTGAGCATTCCCTGTGAGACCAGTATTAGTTTCCGATACACCACTGCAGGTTCAATGTATTCCTTGGACCTTCACATTGACGATGAAACACAGAAATCGAATCGGAATTAAATACAAAAGGCACAATGCCGCCTTAAGTACAAGAATAGAGACTGTTCATACAGTCGGATATTTGAGCCTTCCCTGTGAGACCAGTATTAGTTTCCGCTACACCTCTGCAGGTTCAGTTTATTCCATAGACCTTCACATTGACGATGAAACATAGAAATCGCATCGGAATTAAATACAAAAGGCACGATGCCGCTTTAAGTACAAGAGTAGAGACTCTTCTTACAGTCGGTGCTTTGAGCATTCCCTGTGAGTCCAGTATTAGTTTCCGCTACACCTCTGCACTTTCAGTTTATTCCTTGGACCTTCACATTGACGATGAAACACAGAAATGGCATCGGAATTAAATACAAATCGCACAATGCCGCCTTAAGTACAAGAATAGAGCCTCTTCTTACAGTCTGTGCTTTGAGCATTCCCTGTGAGACCAGTATTAGTTTCCGATACACCACTGCAGGTTCAATGTATTCCTTGGACCTTCACATTGACGATGAAACACAGAAATCGCATCGGAATTAAATAAAAAGGCACAATGCCGCCTTAAGTACAAGAATAGAGACTCTACTTACAGTCGGTGCTTTGAGCATTCCCTGTGAGACCAGTATTAGTTTCTGATACACCACTGCAGGTTCAATGTATTCCTTGGAACTTCACATTGACGATGAAACACAGAAATGGCATCGGAATCAAATACAAAAGGCACAATGCCGCCTTAAGTACACGAATAGTGACTCTTCTTACAGTCGGTGCCTTGAGCATTCCCTGTGAGACAAGTATTAGTTTCCGATACACCTCTGCAGGTTCAGTTTATTCCTAGGACTCTCACATTGACGATGAAACACAGAAATGGCATCGGAATTAAATACAAAAGGCACAATGCCGCCTTATGTACAAGAATAGAGACTCTTCTTACAGTCGGTGCTTTGAGCATTCCCTGTGAGACCAGTATTAGTTTCCGCTACACCTCTGCAGGTTTAGTTTATTCCTTGGACCTTCACTTTGTCGATGAAACACAGAAATCGCATCGGAATTAAATACCAAAGGCAATATGCCGCCTTAAGTACAAGAATAGAGACTCTTCTTACAGTCGGTGCTTTGAGCATTCCCTGTGAGACCAGTATTAGTTTCCGCTACACCTCTTCAGGTTCAGTTTATTCCTTGGACCTTCACATTGACGATGAAACACAGAAATCGCATCGGAATTAAATACAAAATGCACGATGCCGCCTTAAGTACAAGAATAGAGACTCTACTTACAGTCGGTGCTATGAGCATTTCCTGTGATACCAGTATTAGTTTCCGCTACACCTCTGCAGGTTCAGTTTATTCCTTGGACCTTCACATTGACGATGAAACACAGAAATGGCATCGGAATTAAATACAAACCGCACAATGCCGCCTTAAGTCCAAGAATAGAGACTCTACTTACAGTCGGTGATATGAGCATTCCCTGTGAGACCAGTATTAGTTTCCGCTACACCTCTGCAGGTTCAGTTTATTCCTTGGACCTTCACATTGACGATGAAACACAGAAATCGCATCGGAATTAAATACAAAACGCACAATGCCGCCTTAAGTACAAGAATAGAGACTCTTCTTACAGTCTGTGCTTTGAGCATTCCCTGTGAGACCAGTATTAGTTTCCGATACACCACTGCAGGTTCAATGTTTTCCTTGGACCTTAACATTGACGATGAAACAGAGAAATCGCATCGGAATTAAATACAAAAGGCACAATGCCGCCTTAAGTACAAGAATAGAGACTCTTCTAATAGTCGGTGCTTTGAGCATTCCCTGTGAGACCAGCATTAGTTTCCGCTACACCTCTGCAGGTTCAGGTTATTCCTTGGACCTTCACATTGACGATGAAACACAGAAATCGCATCGGAATTAAATACAAAAGGCACAATGCCGCCTTAAGTACAAGAATAGAGACCCTTCTTACAGTCGGTGCTTTGAGCATTCCCTGTGAGACCAGTATTAGTTTCCGATACACCAGTGCAGGTTCAATGTATTGCTTGGACCTTCGCATTGACGATGAAACACAGATATCGCATCGGAATTAAATACAAAAGGCACAATGCCGCCTTAAGTACAAGAATAGAAACTCTTCTTACAGTCGGTGCTTTGAGCATTCCCTGTGAGACCAGTATTAGTTTCCGCTACACCTCTGCAGGTTCAGGTTATTCCTTGGACTTTCACATTGACGATGAAACACAGAAATGGCATCGGAATTAAATACAAATGGCACAATGCCGCCTTAAGTACAAGAATAGAGACTCTTCTTACAGTCGGTGCTTTGAGCATTCCCTGTGAGACCAGTATTAGTTTCCGATACACCACTGCAGGTTCAATGTATTCCTTGGAACATCACATTGATGATGAAACACAGAAATCGCATCGGAATTGAATACAAAAGGCACAATGCCGCCTTAAGTACAAGAATAGAGACTCTTCTTACTGTCGGTGCTTTGAGCATTCCCCGTGAGACCAGTATTAGTTTCCGCTACACCTCTGCAGGTTCAGTTTATTCCTTGGACCTTCACATTGACGATGAAACACAGAAATGGAATCGGAATTAAATACAAAAGGCACAATGCCGCTTTAAGTACAAGAATAGAGACTCTTGTTACAGTCGGTGCTATGTGCATTCCCTGTGAGACCAGTATTAGTTTCCGCTACACCTCTGCAGGTTCAGTTTATTCCTTGGACTTTCACATTGACGATGAAACACAGAAATGGCATCGGAAATAAATACAAAAGGCACAATGCCGCCTTAAGTAAGAGAATAGAGACTCTTCTTACAGTCGGTGCTTTGAGCATTCCCTGTGAGACCAGTATTAGTTTTCGCTACGCCTCTGCAGGTTCAGTTTATTCCTTAGACCTTCACATTGACGATGAAACACAGATATCGCATCGGAATTAAATACAAAAGGCACAATGCCGCCTTAAGTACAAGAATAGAGACTCTTCTTGCAGTCGGTGCTTTGAGCATTCCCTGTGAGACCAGTATTAGTTTCTGATACACCACTGCAGGTTCAATGTATTCCTTGGAATTTCACATTGACGATGAAACACAGACATCGCATCGGAATAAAATACAAAAGGCACAATGCCGCCATAAGTACAAGAATAGAGACTCTTCTTACTGTCGGTGCCTTGAGCATTCCCTGTGAGACCAGTATTAGTTTCCGCTACACCTCCGCAGGTTCAGTTTATTCCTTGGACCTTCACATTGACGATGAAACACAGAAATCGAATCGGATTAAATAAAAAGGCACAATGCCGCCTTAAGTACAAGAATAGAGACTCTTCTTACAGTCGGTGCTTTAAGCATTCCCTGTGAGACCAGTATTAGTTTCTGATACACCACTGCAGGTTCAATGTATTCCTTGGATCTTCACATTGACGATGAAACGCAGAAATGGCATCGGAATCAAATACAAAAGGCACAATGCCGCCTTAAGTACACGAATAGAGACTCTTCTTACAGTCGGTGCTTTGAGCATTCCCTGTGAGACCAGTATTAGTTTCCGATACACCTCTGCAGGTTCAGTTTATTCCTAGGACTTTCACATTGACGATGAAACACAGAAATGGCATCGGAATTAAATACAAAAGGCACAATGCCGCCTTATGTACAAGAATAGAGACTCTTCTTACTGTCGGTGCTTTGAGCATTCCCTGTGAGACCAGTATTAGTTTCCGCTACACCTCTGCAGGTTCAGTTTATTCCTTGGACCTTCACATTGACGATGAAACACAGAAATGGCATCGGAATTAAATACAAAACGCACAATGCCGCATTAAGTACAAGAATAGAGCCTCTTCTTACAGTCGGTGGTTTGAGCATTCCCTGTGAGACCAGTATTAGTTTCCGATACACCACTGCAGGTTCAATGTATTCCTTGGAATTTCACATTGACGATGAAACACAGACATCGCATCGGAATAAAATACAAAAGGCACAATGCCGCCTTAAGTACAAGAATTGAGTCTCTTCTTACAGTCGGTGCTTTGAGCATTCCCTGTGAGACCAGTATTAGTTTCCGATACACCACTGCAGGTTCAATGTAATCCTTGGACCTTCACATTGACGATGAAACACAGAAATCGCATCGGAATTAAATACAAAACGCACAATGCCGAATTAAGTACAAGAATAGAGACTCTTCTTACAGTCGGTGCTTTGAGCATTCCCTGTGAGACCAGTATTAGTTTCCGCTACACCTCTACAGGTTCAATGTATTCCTTGGACTTTCCCATTGACGATGATACACAGAAATCGCATCGGAATTAAATACAAAAGGCACAATGCCCCCTTAAGTACAAGAATAGAGACTCTTCTTACAGTCGGTGCTTTGAGCATTCCCTGCGAGACCAGTATTAGTTTCCGATACACCACTGCAGGTTCAATGTATTCCTTGCAACTTCACATTGACGATGAAACACAGAAATCGCATCGGAATCAAATACAAAAGGCACAATGCCGCCTTAAGTACAAGAATAGAGACTCTTCTTACAGTCGGTGCTTTGAGCATTCCCTGTGAGACCAGTATTTGTTTCCGGTACACCTCTGCAGGTTCAGTTTATTCCTTGGACCTTCACATTGACGATGAAACACAGATATCGCATCGGAATCAAATACAAAAGGCACAATGCCGCCTTAAGTACAAGAATAGAGCCTCTTCTTACAGTCGGTGCTTTGAGCATTCCCTGTGAGACCAGTATTAGTTTCCGATACACCTCTGCAGGTTCAGTTTATTCCTTGGACCTTCACATTGACGATGAAACACAGAAATGGCATCGGAATTAAATACAAAACCCACAATGCCGCCTTAAGTACAAGAATAGAGTCTGTTCTTACAGTCGGATTTTTGAGCATTCCCTGTGAGACCAGTATTAGTTTCCGATACACCACTGCAGGTTCAATGCGTTCCTTGGAACTTCACATTGATGATGAAACACAGAAATCGCATCGGAATCAAATACAAAAGGCACAATGCCGCCTTAAGTATAAGAATAGAGACTCTTCTTACAGTCGGTGCTTTGAGCATTCCTTGTGAGACCAGTATTAGTTTCCGATACACCTCTGCAGCTTCAGTTTATTCCTTGGACCTTCACATTGACGATGAAACACAGAAATGGCATCGGAATTAAATACAAAACGCACAATGCCGCCTTAAGTACAAGAATAGAGCCTCTTCTTACAGTCGGTGCTTTGAGCATTCCCTGTGAGACCAGTATTAGTCTCCGATACACCACTGCAGGTTCAATGTATTCCATGGACCTTCACACTGACGATGAAACACAGAAATCGCATCGGAATTAAACACAAAAGGCACAATGCCGCCTTAAGTAAAAGATTAGAGACTGTTCTGACAGTCGGATCTTTGAGCATTCCCTGTGAGACCAGAATTAGTTTCCGATACACCACTGCAGGTTCAATGTATTCCTTGGAACTTCACATTGACGATGAACCACAGAAATCGCATCGTAATCAAATACAAAAGGCACAATGCCGCCTTAAGTACAAGAATAGAGACTCTTCTTACAGTCGGTGCTTTGAGCAATCCCTGTGAGACCAGTATTAGTTTCCGATACACCTCTGCAGGTTCAGTTTATTCCTTGGACTTTCACATTGACGATGAAACACAGAAATGGCATCGGAATTAAATACAAAAGGCACAATGCCGCCTTAAGTACAAGAATAGAATCTCTTCTTATAGTCGGTGCTTTGAGCATTCCCTGTGAGACCAGTATTAGTTTCCGCTACACCTCTGCAGGTTCAGTTTATTCCTTGGACCTTCACATTGACGATGAAACACAGAAATGGCATCGGAAATAAATACAAAAGGCACAATGCCAACTTAAGTACAAAAATAGAGACTCTTCTTACAGTCGGTGCTTTGAGCATTCCCTGTGAGACCAGTATTAGTTTCCGCTACACCTCTACAGGTTCAATGTATTCCTTGGACCTTCACATTGACAATGAAACACAGAAATCGCATCGGAATCAAATACAAAAGGCACAATGCCGCCTTAAGTACAAGAATAGAGACTCTTCTGAAAGTCGGTGCTTTGAGCATTCCCTGTGTGACCAGTATTTGTTTCCGATACACCTCTGCAGGTGCAGTTTATTCCTTGGACCTTCACATTGACGATAAAACACAGAAATGGCATCGGAATTAAATACAAAAGGCACAATGCCGCCTTAAGTACAAGAATAGAGACTCTTCTTACAGTCGGTGCTTTGAGCATTCCCTGTGAGACCAGTATTAGTTTCTGATGCACCACTGCAGGTTCAATGTATTCCTTGGACTTTCACATTGACGATGAAACACAGAAATCGCATCGGAATTAAATACAAAAGTCACAATGCCGCCTTAAGTACAAGAATAGAGACTGTTCTTACAGTCGGATCTTTGAGCATTCCCTGTGAGACCAGTATTAGTTTCCGATACACCTCTGCAGGTTCAGTTTATTCATTGGACCTTCACATTGACGATGAAACACAGAAATGGCATCTGAAATAAATACAAAAGGCACAATGCCGCCTTAAGTACAAGCATAGAGACTCTTGTTACAGTCGGTGCTTTGAGCATTCCCTGTGAGACCAGTATTAGTTTCCGCTACACCTCTGCAGGTTCAGTTTATTCCTTGGACCTTCACATTGACGATGAAACACAGAAATCGCATCGGAATTAAATACAAAAGGCACAATGCCGCCTTAAGTACGAGAATAGAGACTCTTCTTACAGTCAGTGCTTTGAGCATTCCCTGTGTTACCAGTATTAGTTTCTGATACACCACTGCAGGTTCAGTGTATTCCTTGGAACTTCATATTGACGATGAAACACAGAAATCGCATCGGAATCAAATACAAAAGGCACAATGCCGCCTTAAGTACAAGAATAGAGACTCTTCTTATAGTCGGTGCTTTGAGCATTCCCTGTGAGACCATTATTAGTTTCCGATACACCACTGCAGGTTCAATGTATTCCTTGCAACTTCACATTGACGATGAAACACAGAAATCGCATTGGAATCAAATACAAAAGGCACAATGCCGCCTTAAGTACAAGAATAGAGACTCTTCTTACAGTCGGTGCTTTGAGCATTCCCTGTGAGACCAGTATTTGTTTCCGGTACACCTCTGCAGGTTCAGTTTATTCCTTGGACCTTCACATTGACGATGAAACACAGAAATCGCATCGGAATCAAATACAAAAGGCACAATGCCGCCTTAAGTACAAGAATAGAGCCTCTTCTTACAGTCGGTGCTTTGAGCATTCCCTGTGAGACCAGTATTAGTTTCCGATACACCTCTGCAGGTTCAGTTTATTCCTTGGACCTTCACATTGACGATGAAACACAGAAATGGCATCGGAATTAAATACAAAACCCACAATGCCGCCTTAAGTACAAGAATAGAGCTTCTTCTTACAGTCGGTGCTTTGAGCATTCCCTGTGAGACTAGTATTAGTTTCCGATACACCACTGCAGGTTCAATGTATTCCTTGGACCGTCACAATGACGATGAAACACAGAAATCGCATCGGAATTAAATACAAAAGGCACAATGCCGCCTTAAGTACAAGAATAGAGACTCTTCTTACAGTCGGTGCTTTGAGCATTCCCTGTGAGACCAGTATTAGTTTCTGATGCACCACTGCAGGTTCAATGTATTCCTTGGACTTTCACATTGACGATGAAACACAGAAATCGCATCGGAATTAAATACAAAAGTCACAATGCCGCCTTAAGTACAAGAATAGAGACTCTTCTTACAGTCGGTGCTTTGAGCATTCCCTGTGAGACCAGTATTAGTTTCCGATACACCACTGGAGGCTCAATGTATTCCTTGGAACTTCACATTGACGATGAAACACAGAAATCGCATCGGAATCAAATACAAAAGGCACAATGCCGCCTTAAGTACAAGAATAGAGACTCTTCTGAAAGTCGGTGCTTTGAGCATTCCCTGTGTGACCAGTATTTGTTTCCGATACACCTCTGCAAGTGCAGTTTATTCCTTGGACCTTCACATTGACGATAAAACACAGAAATGGCATCGGAATTAAATACAAAAGGCACAATGCCGCCTTAAGTACAAGAATAGAGACTCTTCTTACAGTCGGTGCTTTGAGCATTCCCTGTGAGACCAGTATTAGTTTCCGCTACACCTCTGCAGGTTCAGTTTATTCCTTGGACCTTCACATTGACGATGAAACACAGAAATGGCATCGGAATTAAATACAAAACACACAATGCCGCATTAAGTACAAGAATAGAGCCTCTTCTTACAGTCGGTGGTTTGAGCATTCCCTGTGAGACCAGTATTAGTTTCCGATACACCACTGCAGGTTCAATGTATTCCTTGGAATTTCACATTGACGATGAAACACAGACATCGCATCGGAATAAAATACAAAAGGCACAATGCCGCCTTAAGTACAAGAATTGAGTCTCTTCTTACAGTCGGTGCTTTGAGCATTCCCTGTGAGACCAGTATTAGTTTCCGATACACCACTGCAGGTTCAATGTAATCCTTGGACCTTCACATTGACGATGAAACACAGAAATCGCATCGGAATTAAATACAAAACGCACAATGCCGAATTAAGTACAAGAATAGAGACTCTTCTTACAGTCGGTGCTTTGAGCATTCCCTGTGAGACCAGTATTAGCTTCCGCTACACCTCTACAGGTTCAATGTATTCCTTGGACCTTCCCATTGACGATGATACACAGAAATCGCATCGGAATTAAATACAAAAGGCACAATGCCACCTTAAGTACAAGAATAGAGACTCTTCTTACAGTCGGTGCTTTGAGCATTCCCTGCGAGACCAGTATTAGTTTCCGATACACCACTGCAGGTTCAATGTATTCCTTGGAACTTCACATTGACGATGAAACACAGAAATCGCATCGGAATCAAATACAAAAGGCACAATGCCGCCTTAAGTACAAGAATAGAGACTCTTCTTACAGTCGGTGCTTTGAGCATTCCCTGTGAGACCAGTATTTGTTTCCGGTACACCTCTGCACGTTCAGTTTATTCCTTGGACCTTCACATTGACGATGAAACACAGAAATCGCATCGGAATCAAATACAAAAGGCACAATGCCGCCTTAAGTACAAGAATAGAGCCTCTTCTTACAGTCGGTGCTTTGAGCATTCCCTGTGAGACCAGTATTAGTTTCCGATACACCTCTGCAGGTTCAGTTTATTCCTTGGACCTTCACATTGACGATGAAACACAGAAATGGCATCGGAATTAAATACAAAACCCACAATGCCGCCTTAAGTACAAGAATAGAGCTTCTTCTTACAGTCGGTGCTTTGAGCATTCCCTGTGAGACTAGTATTAGTTTCCGATACACCACTGCAGGTTCAATGTATTCCTTGGACCGTCACAATGACGATGAAACACAGAAATCGCATCGGAATTAAATACAAAAGGCACAATGCCGCCTTAAGTACAAGAATAGAGACTCTTCTTACAGTCGGTGCTTTGAGCATTCCCTGTGAGACCAGTATTAGTTTCTGATGCACCACTGCAGGTTCAATGTATTCCTTGGACTTTCACATTGACGATGAAACACAGAAATCGCATCGGAATTAAATACAAAAGTCACAATGCCGCCTTAAGTACAAGAATAGAGACTCTTCTTACAGTCGGTGCTTTGAGCATTCCCTGTGAGACCAGTATTAGTTTCCGATACACCACTGGAGGCTCAATGTATTCCTTGGAACTTCACATTGACGATGAAACACAGAAATCGCATCGGAATCAAATACAAAAGGCACAATGCCGCCTTAAGTACAAGAATAGAGACTCTTCTGAAAGTCGGTGCTTTGAGCATTCCCTGTGTGACCAGTATTTGTTTCCGATACACCTCTGCAAGTGCAGTTTATTCCTTGGACCTTCACATTGACGATAAAACACAGAAATGGCATCGGAATTAAATACAAAAGGCACAATGCCGCCTTAAGTACAAGAATAGAGACTCTTCTTACAGTCGGTGCTTTGAGCATTCCCTGTGAGACCAGTATTAGTTTCCGCTACACCTCTGCAGGTTCAGTTTATTCCTTGGACCTTCACATTGACGATGAAACACAGAAATGGCATCGGAATTAAATACAAAACACACAATGCCGCATTAAGTACAAGAATAGAGCCTCTTCTTACAGTCGGTGGTTTGAGCATTCCCTGTGAGACCAGTATTAGTTTCCGATACACCACTGCAGGTTCAATGTATTCCTTGGAATTTCACATTGACGATGAAACACAGACATCGCATCGGAATAAAATACAAAAGGCACAATGCCGCCTTAAGTACAAGAATTGAGTCTCTTCTTACAGTCGGTGCTTTGAGCATTCCCTGTGAGACCAGTATTAGTTTCCGATACACCACTGCAGGTTCAATGTAATCCTTGGACCTTCACATTGACGATGAAACACAGAAATCGCATCGGAATTAAATACAAAACGCACAATGCCGAATTAAGTACAAGAATAGAGACTCTTCTTACAGTCGGTGCTTTGAGCATTCCCTGTGAGACCAGTATTAGCTTCCGCTACACCTCTACAGGTTCAATGTATTCCTTGGACCTTCCCATTGACGATGATACACAGAAATCGCATCGGAATTAAATACAAAAGGCACAATGCAACCTTAAGTACAAGAATAGAGACTCTTCTTACAGTCGGTGCTTTGAGCATTCCCTGCGAGACCAGTATTAGTTTCCGATACACCACTGCAGGTTCAATGTATTCCTTGGAACTTCACATTGACGATGAAACACAGAAATCGCATCGGAATCAAATACAAAAGGCACAATGCCGCCTTAAGTACAAGAATAGAGACTCTTCTTACAGTCGGTGCTTTGAGCATTCCCTGTGAGACCAGTATTTGTTTCCGGTACACCTCTGCAGGTTCAGTTTATTCCTTGGACCTTCACATTGACGATGAAACACAGAAATCGCATCGGAATCAAATACAAAAGGCACAATGCCGCCTTAAGTACAAGAATAGAGCCTCTTCTTACAGTCGGTGCTTTGAGCATTCCCTGTGAGACCAGTATTAGTTTCCGATACACCTCTGCAGGTTCAGTTTATTCCTTGGACCTTCACATTGACGATGAAACACAGAAATGGCATCGGAATTAAATACAAAACCCACAATGCCGCCTTAAGTACAAGAATAGAGCTTCTTCTTACAGTCGGTGCTTTGAGCATTCCCTGTGAGACTAGTATTAGTTTCCGATACACCACTGCAGGTTCAATGTATTCCTTGGACCGTCACAATGACGATGAAACACAGAAATCGCATCGGAATTAAATACAAAAGGCACAATGCCGCCTTAAGTAAAAGAATAGAGACTGTTCTTGCAGTCGGATCTTTGAGCATTCCCTGTGAGACCAGAATTACTTTCCGATACACCACTGCAGGTTCAATGTATTCCTTGGAACTTCACACTGACGATGAAACACAGAAATCGCATCGGAATCAAATACGAAAGGCACAATGCTGCCGTAATTACAAGAATTGAGACTGTTCTTTCAGTCGGTGCTTTGAGCATTCCCTGTGAGACCAGTATTAGTTTCCGATGCACCACTGCAGGTTCAATGAATTCCTTGGACCTTCACATTGACGATGAAACACAGAAATCGCATCGGAATTAAATACAAAAGGCACAATGCCGCCATAAGTACAAGAATAGAGTCTGTTCTTACAGTCGGATTTTTGAGCATTCCCTGTGAGACCAGTATTAGTTTCCGATACACCACTGCAGGTTCAATGCGTTCCTTGGAACTTCACATTGATGATGAAACACAGAAATCGCATCGGAATCAAATACAAAAGGCACAATGCCGCCTTAAGTATAAGAACAGAGACTCTTCTTACAGTCCGTGCTTTGAGCATTCCTTGTGAGACCAGTATTAGTTTCCGATACACCTCTGCAGCTTCAGTTTATTCCTTGGACCTTCACATTGACGATGAAACACAGAAATGGCATCGGAATTAAATACAAAACGCACAATGCCGCCTTAAGTACAAGAATAGAGCCTCTTCTTACAGTCGGTGCTTTGAGCATTCCCTGTGAGACCAGTATTAGTCTCCGATACACCACTGCAGGTTCAATGTATTCCATGGACCTTCACATTGACGATGAAACACAGAAATCGCATCGGAATTAAACACAAAAGGCACAATGCCGCCTTAAGTAAAAGATTAGAGACTGTTCTGACAGTCGGATCTTTGAGCATTCCCTGTGAGACCAGAATTAGTTTCCGATACACCACTGCAGGTTCAATGTATTCCTTGGAACTTCACATTGACGATGAACCACAGAAATCGCATCGTAATCAAATACAAAAGGCACAATGCCGCCTTAAGTACAAGATTAGAGACTCTTCTTACAGTCGGTGCTTTGAGCAATCCCTGTGAGACCAGTATTAGTTTCCGATACACCTCTGCAGGTTCAGTTTATTCCTTGGATTTTCACATTGACGATGAAACACAGAAATGGCATCGGAATTAAATACAAAAGGCACAATGCCGCCTTAAGTACAAGAATAGAGACTCTTCTTACAGTCGGTGCTTTGAGCATTCCCTGTGAGACCAGTATTAGTTTCCGCTACACCT
This sequence comes from Schistocerca americana, assembly GCF_021461395.2. Classification (NCBI taxonomy): domain Eukaryota; kingdom Metazoa; phylum Arthropoda; class Insecta; order Orthoptera; family Acrididae; genus Schistocerca; species Schistocerca americana. Next base: position 624,987,029 of record NC_060124.1, on the reverse strand, counting down.
CTGCAGGTTCAGTTTATTCCTTGGACCTTCACATTGACGATGAAACACAGAAATGGCATCGGAAATAAATACAAAAGGCACAATGCCAACTTAAGTCCAAAAATAGAGACTCTTCTTGCAGTCGGTGCTTTGAGCATTCCCTGTGAGACCAGTATTAGTTTCCGCTACACCTCTACAGGTTCAATGTATTCCTTGGACCTTCACATTGACGATGAAACACAGAAATCGCATCGGAATCAAATACAAAAGGCACAATGCCGCCTTAAGTACAAGAATAGAGACTCTTCTGAAAGTCGGTGCTTTGAGCATTCCCTGTGTGACCAGTATTTGTTTCCGATACACCTCTGCAGGTGCAGTTTATTCCTTGGACCTTCACATTGACGATAAAACACAGAAATGGCATCGGAATTAAATACAAAAGGCACAATGCCGCCTTAAGTACAAGAATAGAGACTCTTCTTACAGTCGGTGCTTTGAGCATTCCCTGTGAGACCAGTATTAGTTTCCGATGCACCACTGCAGGTTCAATGTATTCCTTGGACTTTCACATTGACGATGAAACACAGAAATCGCATCGGAATTAAATACAAAAGTCACAATGCCGCCTTAAGTACAAGAATAGAGACTGTTCTTACAGTCGGATCTTTGAGCATTCCCTGTGTGACCAGTATTAGTTTCCGATACACCACTGCAGGTTCAATGTATTCCTTGGAACTTCACATTGACGATGAAACACAGAAATCGCATCGGAATCAAATACAAAAGGCACAATGCCGCCTTAAGTACAAGAATAGAGACTCTTCTTACAGTCGGTGCTTTGAGCATTCCCTGTGAGACCAGTATTAGTTTCCGATACACCTCTGCAGGTTCAGTTTATTCATTGGACCTTCACATTGACGATGAAACACAGAAATGGCATCGGAAATAAATACAAAATTCACAATGCCGCCTTGAGTGCAAGCATAGAGACTCTTGTTACAGTCGGTGCTTTGAGCATTCCCTGTGAGACCAGTATTAGTTTCCGCTACACCTCTGCAGGTTCAGTTTATTCCTTGGACCTTCACATTGACGATGAAACACAGAAATCGCATCGGAATTAAATACAAAAGGCACAATGCCGCCTTAAGTACGAGAATAGAGACTCTTCTTACAGTCAGTGCTTTGAGCATTCCCTGTGTTACCAGTATTAGTTTCTGATACACCACTGCAGGTTCAGTGTATTCCTTGGAACTTCATATTGACGATGAAACACAGAAATCGCATCGGAATCAAATACAAAAGGCACAATGCCGCCTTAAGTACAAGAATAGAGACTCTTCTTACAGTCGGTGCTTTGAGCATTCCCTGTGAGACCAGTATTAGTTTCCGATACACCTCTGCAGGTTCCGTTTATTCCTTGGACCTTCACATTGACGATGAAACACAGAAATGGCATCGGATTTAAATACAAAAGGCACAATGCCGCTTTAAGTACAAGAGTAGAGACTCTTCTTACAGTCGGTGCTTTGTGCATTCCCTGTGAGACCAGTATTAGTTTCCGATACACCACTGCAGGTTCAATGTAATCCTTGGACCTTCACATTGACGATGAAACACAGAAATGGCATCGGAATTAAATACAAAACGCACAATGCCGCCTTAAGTACAAGAATAGAGACTCTTCTTACAGTCGGTGCTTTGAGCATTCCCTGTGAGACCAGTATTAGTTTCCGCTACACCTCTGCAGGTTCAATGTATTCCTTGGACCTTCCCATTGACGATGATACACAGAAATCGCATCGGAATAAAATACAAAAGGCACAATGCCGCCTTAAGTACAAGAATAGAGACTCTTCTTACAGTCGGTGCTTTGAGCATTACCTGTGAGACCAGTATTAGATTCCGATACACCACTGCAGGCTCAATGTATTCCTTGGAACTTCACATTGACGATGAAACACAGAAATCGCATCGGAATCAAATACAAAAGGCACAATGCCGCCTTAAGTACAAGAATAGAGACTCTTCTGAAAGTCGGTGCTTTGAGCATTCCCTGTGTGACCAGTATTTGTTTCCGATACACCTCTGCAGGTGCAGTTTATTCCTTGGACCTTCACATTGACGATAAAACACAGAAATGGCATCGGAATTAAATACAAAAGGCACAATGCCGCCTTAAGTACAAGAATAGAGACTCTTCTTACAGTCGGTGATTTGAGCATTCCCTGTGAGACCAGTATTAGTTTCCGATGCACCACTGCAGGATCAATGTATTCCTTGGACTTTCACATTGACGATGAAACACAGAAATCGCATCGGAATTAAATACAAAAGTCACAATGCCGCCTTAAGTACAAGAATAGAGACTGTTCTTACAGTCGGATCTTTGAGCATTCCCTGTGAGACCAGTATTAGTTTCCGATACACCACTGCAGGTTCAATGTATTCCTTGGAACTTCACATTGACGATGAAACACAGAAATCGCATCGGAATCAAATACAAAAGGCACAATGCCGCCTTAAGTACAAGAATAGAGACTCTTCTTACAGTCGGAGCTTTGAGCATTCCCTGTGAGACCAGTATTAGTTTCCGATACACCTCTGCAGGTTCAGTTTATTCATTGGACCTTCACATTGACGATGAAACACAGAAATGGCATCGGAAATAAATACAAAAGGCACAATGCCGCCTTAAGTACAAGAATAGAGACTCTTCTTACAGTCGGTGCTTTGAGCATTCCCTGTGAGACCAGTAGTAGTTTCCGCTACACCTCTTCAGGTTCAGTTTATTCCTTGGACCTTCACATTGACGATGAAACGCAGAAATGGCATCGGAAGTAAATACAAAAGGCACAATGCCGCCTTAGGTACGAGAATAGAGACTCTTCTTACAGTCGGTGCTTTGAGCATTCCCTGTGAGACCAGTATTAGATTCTGCTACACCTCTGCAGTTTCAGATTATTCCTTGGGCCTTCACATTGACGATGAAACACAGAAATGGCATCGGAAGTAAATACAAAAGGCACACTGCTGCCTTAAGTACAAGAATAGAGACTCTTCTGACAGTCGGTGATTTGAGCATTCCCTGTGAGACCAGTATTAGTTTCCGATACACCTCTGCTGGTTCAGCTTATTCCTTGGACCTTCACATTGACGATGAAACACAGAATTCGCATCGGAATTAAATACTAAAGGCACAATGCCGCCTTAAGTACAAGAATAGAGACTCTTCCTACAGTCGGATCTTTCCGCATTCCCTGTGAGACCAGAATTAGTTTCCGATACACCACTGCAGGCTCAATGTATTCCTTGGAACTTCACATTGACGATGAAACACAGAAATCGCATCGGAATCAAATACAAAAGGCACAATGCCGCCTTAAGTACAAGAATAGAGACTCTTCTTACAGTCGGTGCTTTGAGCATTCCCTGTGAGACCAGTATTAGATACCGCTACACCTCTGCCGGTTCAGTTTATTCCTTGGACCTTCACATTGACGATGAAACACAGAAATCGCATCGGAATCAAATACAAAAGGCACAATGCCGCCTTAAGTACAAGAATAGAGACTCTTCTTACAGTCGGTGCTTTGAGCATTCCCTGTGAGACCAGTATTAGTTTCCGATACACCACTGCAGGTTCAATGTATTCCTTGGAACTTCACATTGACGATGAAACACGGAAATAGCATCGGAATCAAATACAAAAGGCACAATGCCGCCTTAAGTACAACAATAGAGACTCTTCTTACAGTCGGTGCTTTGAGCATTCCCTGTGAGACCAGTATTTGTTTCCGATACACCTCTGCATGTTCAGTTTAATCCTTGGACCTTCACATTGACGATGAAACACAGGAATGGTATCGGAATTGAATACAAAAGGCACAATGCCGCCTTAAGTACAAGAATAGAGACTCTTCTTACAGTCGGTGCTTTGAGCATTCCCTGTGAGACCAGTATTAGTTTCCGCTACACCTCTGCAGGTTCAGTTTATTCCTTGGACCTTGAAATTGCCGGTGAAACACAGAAATCGCATCGGAATTAAATGCAAAAGGCACAATGCCGCCTTAAGTACAAGAATAGAGACTCTTCTTACAGTCGGTGCTTTGAGCATTCCCTGTGAGACCAGTATTTGTTTCCGATACACCTCTGCAGGTGCAGTTTATTCCTTGGACCTTCACATTGACGATAAAACACAGAAATGGCATCGGAATTAAATACAAAAGGCACAATGCCGCCTTAAGTACAAGAATAGAGACTCTTCTTACAGTCGGTGATTTGAGCATTCCCTGTGAGACCAGTATTAGTTTCCGATGCACCACTGCAGGATCAATGTATTCCTTGGACTTTCACATTGACGATGAAACACAGAAATCGCATCGGAATTAAATACAAAAGTCACAATGCCGCCTTAAGTACAAGAATAGAGACTGTTCTTACAGTCGGATCTTTGAGCATTCCCTGTGAGACCAGTATTAGTTTCCGATACACCACTGCAGGTTCAATGTATTCCTTGGAACTTCACATTGACGATGAAACACAGAAATCGCATCGGAATCAAATACAAAAGGCACAATGCCGCCTTAAGTACAAGAATAGAGACTCTTCTTACAGTCGGAGCTTTGAGCATTCCCTGTGAGACCAGTATTAGTTTCCGATACACCTCTGCAGGTTCAGTTTATTCATTGGACCTTCACATTGACGATGAAACACAGAAATGGCATCGGAAATAAATACAAAAGGCACAATGCCGCCTTAAGTACAAGAATAGAGACTCTTCTTACAGTCGGTGCTTTGAGCATTCCCTGTGAGACCAGTAGTAGTTTCCGCTACACCTCTTCAGGTTCAGTTTATTCCTTGGACCTTCACATTGACGATGAAACGCAGAAATGGCATCGGAAGTAAATACAAAAGGCACAATGCCGCCTTAGGTACGAGAATAGAGACTCTTCTTACAGTCGGTGCTTTGAGCATTCCCTGTGAGACCAGTATTAGATTCTGCTACACCTCTGCAGTTTCAGATTATTCCTTGGGCCTTCACATTGACGATGAAACACAGAAATGGCATCGGAAGTAAATACAAAAGGCACACTGCTGCCTTAAGTACAAGAATAGAGACTCTTCTGACAGTCGGTGATTTGAGCATTCCCTGTGAGACCAGTATTAGTTTCCGATACACCTCTGCTGGTTCAGCTTATTCCTTGGACCTTCACATTGACGATGAAACACAGAATTCGCATCGGAATTAAATACTAAAGGCACAATGCCGCCTTAAGTACAAGAATAGAGACTCTTCCTACAGTCGGATCTTTCCGCATTCCCTGTGAGACCAGAATTAGTTTCCGATACACCACTGCAGGCTCAATGTATTCCTTGGAACTTCACATTGACGATGAAACACAGAAATCGCATCGGAATCAAATACAAAAGGCACAATGCCGCCTTAAGTACAAGAATAGAGACTCTTCTTACAGTCGGTGCTTTGAGCATTCCCTGTGAGACCAGTATTAGATACCGCTACACCTCTGCCGGTTCAGTTTATTCCTTGGACCTTCACATTGACGATGAAACACAGAAATCGCATCGGAATCAAATACAAAAGGCACAATGCCGCCTTAAGTACAAGAATAGAGACTCTTCTTACAGTCGGTGCTTTGAGCATTCCCTGTGAGACCAGTATTAGTTTCCGATACACCACTGCAGGTTCAATGTATTCCTTGGAACTTCACATTGACGATGAAACACGGAAATAGCATCGGAATCAAATACAAAAGGCACAATGCCGCCTTAAGTACAACAATAGAGACTCTTCTTACAGTCGGTGCTTTGAGCATTCCCTGTGAGACCAGTATTTGTTTCCGATACACCTCTGCATGTTCAGTTTAATCCTTGGACCTTCACATTGACGATGAAACACAGGAATGGTATCGGAATTGAATACAAAAGGCACAATGCCGCCTTAAGTACAAGAATAGAGACTCTTCTTACAGTCGGTGCTTTGAGCATTCCCTGTGAGACCAGTATTAGTTTCCGCTACACCTCTGCAGGTTCAGTTTATTCCTTGGACCTTGAAATTGCCGGTGAAACACAGAAATCGCATCGGAATTAAATGCAAAAGGCACAATGCCGCCTTAAGTACAAGAATAGAGACTCTTCTTACAGTCGGTGCTTTGAGCATTCCCTGTGAGACCAGTATCAGTTTCCGCTACACCTCTGCAGGTTCAGTTAATTCCTTGGACCTTGAAATTGCCGATGAAACACAGAAATCGCATCGGAATTAAATACAAAAGGCACAATGCCGCCTTAAGTACAAGAATAGAGACTCTTCTTACAGTCGGTGCTTTGAGCATTCCCTGTGATACCAGTATTAGTTTCTGATACACCACTGCAAGTTCAGTGTATTCCTTGGAACTTCACATTGACGATGAAACACAGAATTCGCATCGGAATCAAATACAAAAGGCACAATGCCGCCTTAAGTACAAGAATAGAGGCTCTTCTTACAGTCGGTGCTTTGAGCATTCCCTGTGAGACCAGTATTAGTTTCCGATACACCTCTGCAGGTTCAGTTTATTCCTTGGACCTTCACATTGACGATGAAACACAGAAATGGCATCGGAATTAAATACAAAAGGCACAATGCCGCCTTAAGTACAAGAATAGAGACTCTTCTTACAGTCGGTGCTTTGTGCATTCCCTGTGAGACCGGTATTAGTTTCCGATACGCCACTGCAGGTTCAATGTAATCCTTGGACCTTCACATTGACGATGAAACACAGAAATCGCATCGGAATTAAATACAAAACGCACAATGCCGCCTTAAGTACAAGAATAGAGACTCTTCTTACAGTCGGTGTTTTGAGCATTCCCTGTGAGACCAGTATTAGTTTCCTCTACACCTCTGCAGGTTCAATGTATTCCTTGGACCTTCCCATTGACGATGATACACAGAAATCGCATCGGAATTAAATACAAAAGGCACAATGCCGCCTTAAGTACAAGAATAGAGACTCTTCTTACAGTCGGTGCTTTGAGCATTCCCTGTGAGACCAGTATTAGTTTCCGATACACCACTGCAGGTTCAATGTATTCCTTGGAACTTCACATTGACGATGAAACACAGAAATCGCATCGGAATCAAATGCAAAAGGCACAATGCCGCCTTAAGTACAAGAATAGAGACTCTTCTTAAAGTCGGTGCTTTGAGCATTCCCTGTGAGACCAGTATTTGTTTCCGATACACCTCTGCAGGTTCAGTTTATTCTTTGGACCTTCACATTGACGATGAAACACAGAAATGGCATCGGAATTAAATACAAAAGGCACAATGCCGCCTTAAGTACAAGAATAGAGACTCTTCTTACAGTCGGTGCTTTGAGCATTCCCTGTGAGACCAGTATTAGTTTCCGATGCACCACTGCAGGTTCAATGTATTCCTTGGACCTTCACATTGGCGATGAAACACAGAAATCGCATCGGAATTAAATACAAAAGGCACAATGCCAACTTAACTACAAGAATAGAGACTGTTCTTACAGTCGGATCTTTCAGCATTCCCTGTGAGACCAGTATTAGTTTCCGATACACCACTGCAGGTTCAATGTATTCCTTGGAACTTCACATTGTCGATGAAACACAGGAATGGCATCGGAATTAAATACAAATGGCACAATGCCGCCTTAAGTACTAGAATAGAGACTCTTCTTACAGTCGGTGCTTTGAGCATTCCCTGTGAGACCAGTATTAGTTTCTGATACACCACTGCAGGTTCAATGTATTCCTTGCACCTTCACATTGATGATGAAACACAGAAATCGCATCGGAATTAAATACAAAAGGCACAATGCCGCCTTAAGTACAAGAATAGAGACTCTTCTTACAGTCGGTGATTTGAGCACTTCCTGTGAGACCAGTATTAGTTTCCGCTACACCTCTGCCGGTTCAGATAATTCGTTGGACATTCACATTGACGATGAAACACAGAAATGGCATCGGAAGTAAATACAAAAGGCACAATGCCGCCTTAAGTACAAGAATAGAGACTCTTCTTACAGTCGGTGCTTTGAGCATTCCCTGTGAGACCAGTATTTGTTTCCGATACACCACTGCAGGTTCAATGTATTCCTTGGACCTTCACATTGACGATGAAACACAGGAATGGCATCGGAATTAAATACAAATGGCACAATGCCGCCTTAAGTACCAGAATAGAGACTCTTCTTACAGTCGGTGCTTTGAGCATTCCCTGTGAGACCAGTATTAGCTTCCGATGCACCACTGCAGGTTCAATGTATTCCTTGGATCTTCACATTGACGATGAAACACAGAAATCGATTCGGAATCAAATACAAAAGGCACAATGCCGCCTTAAGTACAAGAATAGAGACTCTTCTTACAGTCGGTGCTTTGAGCATTCCCTGTGAGACCAGTATTAGTTTCCGATACACCTCTGCAGGTTCAGTTTATTCCTTGGACCTTCACATTGACGATGAAACACAGAAATGGCATCGGAATTCAATACAAACGCACAATGCCGCCTTAAGTACAAGAATAGAGCCTCTTCTTACAGTCAGTGCTTTGAGCATTCCCTGTGAGACCAGTATTAGTTTCCGATACACCACTGCAGGTTCAATGTATTCCTTGCACCTACACATTGATGATGAAACACAGAAATCGCATCGTAATTAAATACAAAAGGCACAATGCCGCCTTAAGTACAAGAATAGAGACTCTTCTTACAGTCGGTGCTTTGAGCATTCCCTGTGAGACCAGTTTTAGTTTCCGATACATCACTGCAGGTTCAATGTATTCCTTGGACCATCACATTGACGATGAAACACAGAAATGGCATCGGAATTAAATACAAAAGGCACAATGCCGCCTTAAGTACAAGAATAGAGACTGTTCTTACAGTCGGATCTTTGAGCATTCCCTGTGAGACCAGTATTAGTTTCCGATACACCACTGCAGGTTCAATGTATTCCTTGGAACTTCACATTGACGATGAAACACAGAAATCGAATCGGAATCAAATACAGAAGGCACAATGCCGCCTTAAGTACAAGAATAGAGACTCTTCTTACAGTCGGTGCTTTGAGCATTCCCTGTGAGACCAGTATTAGTTTCCGATACAGCTCGGCAGGTTCAGTTTATTCCTTGGACCTTCACATTGACGATGAAACGCAGAAATGGCATCGGAATTAAATACAAAACGCACATTGCCGCCTTAAGTACAAGAATAGAGCCTCTTCTTACAGTCGGTGCTTTGAGCATTCCCTGTGAGACCAGTATTAGTTTCCGATACTCCACTGCAGGTTCAATGTATTCCTTGGACCTTCACATTGACGATGAAACACAGAAATCGCATCGGAATTAAATACAAAAGGCTCAATGCCGCCTTAAGTACAAGAATAGAGACTCTTCTTACAGTCGGTGCTTTGAGCATTCCCTGTGAGACCAGTATTAGATTCTGCTACACCTCTGCAGGTTCAGATTATTCCTTGGACCTTCACATTGACGATGAAATACAGAAATGGCATCGGAAGTAAATACAAAAGGCACACTGCCGCCTTAAGTACAAGAATAGAGACCCTTCTTACAGTCGGTGCTTTGAGCATTCCCTGTGAGACCAGTATTAGTTTCCGATACACCTCTGCAGGTTCAGCTTATTCCTTGGACCTTCACATTGACGATGAAACACAGAATTCGCATCGGAATTAAATACTAAAGGCACAATGCCGCCTTATGTACAAGAATAGAGACTCTTCTTACAGTCGGATCTTTCAGCATTCCCTGTGAGACCAGTATTAGTTTCCGATACACCACTGCAGGCTCAATGTATTCCTTGGAACTTCGCATTGACGATGAAACACAGAAATCGCATCGGAATTAAATACAAAAGGCACAATGCCACCTTAAGTACAAGAATAGAGACTCTTCTTACAGTCGGTGCTTTGAGCATTCCCTGTGAGACCAGTATTAGTTTCCGATACACCACTGCAGGTTCAATGTATTCCTTGCACCTTCACATTGATGATGAAACACAGAAATCGCATCGGAATTAAATACAAAAGGCACAATGCCGCCTTAAGTACAAGAATAGAGACTCTTCTTACAGTCGGTGATTTGAGCACTTCCTATGAGACCAGTATTAGTTTCCGCTACACCTCTGCAGTTTCAGATTATTCCTTGGACATTCACATTGACGATGAAACACAGAAATGGCATCGGAAGTAAATACAAAAGGCACAATGCCGCCTTAAGTACAAGAATAGAGACTCTTCTTGCAGTCGGTGCTTTGAGCATTCCCTGTGAGACCAGTATTTGTTTCCGATACACCACTGCAGGTTCAATGTATTCCTTGGACCTTCACATTGACGATGAAACACAGGAATGGCATCGGAATTAAATACAAATGGCACAATGCCGCCTTAAGTACCAGAATAGAGACTCTTCTTACAGTCGGTGCTTTGAGCATTCCCTGTGAGACCAGTATTAGTTTCCGATGCACCACTGCAGGTTCAATGTATTCCTTGGATCTTCACATTGACGATGAAACACAGAAATCGCTTCGGAATCAAATACAAAAGGCACAATGTCGCCTTAAGTACAAGAATAGAGACTCTTCTTACAGTCGGTGCTTTGAGCATTCCCTGTGAGACCAGTATTAGTTTCCGATACACCTCTGCAGGTTCAGTTTATTCCTTGGACCTTCACATTGACGATGAAACACAGAAATGGCATCGGAATTCAATACAAACGCACAATGCCGCCTTAAGTACAAGAATAGAGCCTCTTCTTACAGTCAGTGCTTTGAGCATTCCCTGTGAGACCAGTATTAGTTTCCGATACACCACTGCAGGTTCAATATATTCCTTGCACCTACACATTGATGATGAAACACAGAAATCGCATCGTAATTAAATACAAAAGGCACAATGCCGCCTTAAGTACAAGAATAGAGCCTCTTCTTACAGTCGGTGCTTTGAGCATTCCCTGTGAGACCAGTATTAGTTTCCGCTACACCTCTGCAGGTTCAGATTATTCCTTGGACCTTCACATTGACGATGAAACACAGAAATGGCATCGGAAGTAAATACAAAAGGCACAATGCCGCCTTAAGGACAAGAATAGAGACTCTTCTTACAGTCGGTGCTTTGAGCATTCCCTGTGAGACCAGTTTTAGTTTCCGATACACCACTGCAGGTTCAGTGTATTCCTTGGACCTTCACATTGACGATGGAACACAGAAATCGCATCGGAAACTAATACAAAAGGCACAATGTCGCCTTAAGTACAAGAATAGAGATTCTTCTTACAGTCGGTGCTTTGAGCATTCCCTGTGAGACCAGTATTTGTTTCCGATACACCTCTGCAGGTTCAGTTTATTCCTTGGACCTTCACATTGACGATGAAACACAGGAATGGCATCGGAATTAAATACAAATGGCACAATGCCGCCTTAAGTACAAGAATAGAGACTCTTCTTACAGTCGGTGCTTTGAGCATTCCCTGTGAGACCAGTATTAGTTTCCGATGCACCACTGCAGGTTCAATGTATTCCTTGGACCTTCACATTGACGATGAAACACAGAAATGGCATCGGAATTAAATACAAAAGGCACAATGCCGCCTTAAGTACAAGAATAGAGACTGTTCTTACAGTCGGATCTTTGAGCATTCCCTGTGAGACCAGTATTAGTTTCCGATACACCACTGCAGGTTCAATGTATTCCTTGGAACTTCACATTGACGATGAAACACAGAAATCGAATCGGAATCAAATACAGAAGGGACAATGCCGCCTTAAGTACAAGAATAGAGACTCTTCTTACAGTCGGTGCTTTGAGCATTCCCTGTGAGACCAGTATTAGTTTCCGATACACCTCTGCAGGTTCAGTTTATTCCTTGGACCTTCACATTGACGATGAACCGCAGAAATGGCATCGGAATTAAATACAAAACATACATTGCCGCCTTAAGTACAAGAATAGAGCCTCTTCTTACAGTCGGTGCTTTGAGCATTCCCTGTGAGACCAGTATGAGTTTCCGATACACCTCTGCAGGTTCAGCTTATTCCTTGGACCTTCACATTGACGATGAAACACAGAATTCGCATCGGAATTAAATACTAAAGGCACAATGCCGCCTTAAGTACAAGAATAGAGACTCTTCTTACAGTCGGATCTTTCAGCATTCCCTGTGAGTCCAGTATTAGTTTCCGATACACCACTGCAGGCTCAATGTATTCCTTGGAACTTCGCATTGACGATGAAACACAGAAATCGCATCGGAATTAAATACAAAAGGCACAATGCCGCCTTAATTACAAGAATAGAGACTCTTCTTACAGTCGGTGCTTTGAGCATTCCCTGTGAGACCAGTATTAGTTTCCGCTACACCTCTGCAGGTTCAGTTTTTTCCTTGGACCTTCACATTGACGATGAAACACAGAAATCGCATCGGAATCAAATACAAAAGGCACAATGCCGCCTTAAGTACAAGAATAGAGACTCTTCTTACAGTCGGTGCTTTGAGCATTCCCTGTGAGACCAGTATTAGTTTCCGCTACACCTCTGCAATTTCAATGTATTCCTTGGACCTTCCCATTGACGATGATACACAGAAATCGCATCGGAATTAAATACAAAAGGCACAATGGCGCCTTAAGTACAAGAATTGAGACTCTTCTTACAGTCGGTGCTTTGAGCATTCCCTGTGAGACCAGTATTAGTTTCCGATACACCACTGCAGTTTCAATGTATTCCTTGGAACTTCACATTGACGATGAAACACGGAAATCGCATCGGAATCAAATACAAAAGGCACAATGCCGCCTTAAGTACAACAATAGAGACTCTTCTTACAGTCGGTGCTTTGAGCATTCCCTGTGAGACCAGTATTTGTTTCCGATACACCTCTGCATGTTCAGTATATTCCTTGGACCTTCACATTGATGATGAAACACAGGAATGGCATCGGAATTGAATACAAAAGGCACAATGCCGCCTTAAGTACACGAATAGAGACTCTTCTTACAGTCGGTGCTTTGAGCATTCCCTGTGAGACCAGTATTAGTTTCTGATGCACCACTGCAGGTTCAATGTATTCCTTGGACCTTCACATTGACGATGAAACACAGAAATCGCATCGGAATTAAATACAAAAGGCACAATGCCGCCCTAAGTACAACAATAGAGACTGTTCTTACAGTCGGATCTTTGAGTATTCCCTGTGAGACCAGTATTAGTTTCCGATACACCTCTGCATGTTCAGTTTATTCCTTGGACCTTCACATTGACGATGAAACACAGGAATGGCATCGGAATTTAATACAAAAGGCACAATGCCGCCTTAAGTACAAGAATAGAGACTCTTCTTACAGTCGGTGCTTTGAGCATTCCCTGTGAGACCAGTATTAGTTTCCGATGCACCACTGCAGGTTCAATGTATTCCTTGGACCTTCACATTGACGATGAAACACAGAAATGGCATCGGAATTAAATACAAAAGGCACAATGCCGCCTTAGGTACAAGAATAGAGACTGTTCTTACAGTCGGATCTTTGAGCATTCCCTGTGAGACCAGTATTAGTTTCCGATACACCACTGCAGGTTCAATGTATTCCTTGGAACTACACATTGACGATGAAACACAGAAATCGAATCGGAATCAAATACAAAAGGCACAATGCCGCCTTAAGTACAAGAATAGAGACTCTTCTTACAGTCGGTGCTTTGAGCATTCCCTGTGAGACCAGTATTAGTTTCCGATTCACCTCTGCAGGTTCAGTTTATTCCTTGGACCTTCACAGTGACGATGAAACACAGAAATGGCATCGGAATTAAATACAAAACGCACATTGCCGCCTTAAGTACAAGAATAGAGCCTCTTCTTACAGTCGGTGCTTTGAGCATTCCCTGTGAGACCAGTATTAGTTTCCGATACACCACTGCAGGTTCAATGTATTCCTTGGACCTTCACATTGACGATGAAACACAGAAATCGCATCGGAATTAAATACAAAAGGCACAATGCCGCCTTAAGTACAAGAATAGAGACTCTTCTTACAGTCGGTGCTTTGAGCATTCCCTGTGAGACCAGTATTAGATTCTGCTACACCTCTGCAGGTTCAGATTATTCCTTGGACCTTCACATTGACGATGAAACACAGAAATGGCATCGGAAGTAAATACAAAAGGCGCACTGCCGCCTTAAGTACAAGAATAGAGACACTTCTTACAGTCGGTGCTTTGAGCATTCCCTGTGAGACCAGTATTAGTTTCCGATACTCCACTGCAGGTTCAATGTATTCCTTGGACCTTCACATTGACGATGAAACACAGAAATCGCATCGGAATTAAATACAAAAGGCACAATGCCGCCTTAAGTACAAGAATAGAGACTCTTCTTACAGTCGGTTCTTTGAGCATTCCCTGTGAGACCAGTATTAGATTCTGCTACACCTCTGCTGGTTCAGATTATTCCTTGGACCTTCACATTGACGACGAAACACAGAATTCGCATCGGAATTAAATACTAAAGGCACAATGCCGCCTTAAGTACAAGAATAGAGACTCTTCTTACAGTCGGATCTTTCAGCATTCCCTGTGAGACCAGTATTTGTTTCCGATACACCACTGCAGGCTCAATGTATTCCTTGGAACTTCACATTGACGATGAAACACAGAAATCGCATCGGAATTAAATACAAAAGGCACAATGCCGCCTTAAGTACAAGAATAGAGACTCTTCTTACAGTCGGTGCTTTGAGCATTCCCTGTGAGACCAGTATTAGTTTCCGCTACACCTCTGCAGGTTCAGTTTTTTCCTTGGACCTTCACATTGACGATGAAACACAGAAATCGCATCGGAATTAAATACAAAAGGCACAATGCCGCCTTAAGTACAAGAATAGAGACTCTTCTCACAGTCGGTGCTTTGAACATTCCATGTGAGACCAGTATTAGTTTCCGATACACCACTGCAGGTTCAATGTATTCCTTGGACCTTCACATTGACGATGAAACACAGAAATCGCATCGGAATTAAATACAAAAGGCACAATGCCGCCTTAAGTACAAGAATAGAGTCTCTTCTTACAGTCGTTGCTTTGAGCATTCCCTGTGAGACCAGTATTAGTTTCCGCTACACCTCTGCCGTTTCAGTTTATTCCTTGGACCTTCACATTGACGATGAAACACAGAAATCGCATCGGAATTAAATACAAAAGGCACAATGCCGCATTAAGTACAAGAACAGAGACTCTTCTTACAGTCGGTGCTTTGAGCATACCCTGTGAGACCAGTATTAGTTTCTGATACACCACTGCAGGTTCAATGTATTCCTTGGAACTTCACATTGACGATGGAACACAGAAATCGCATCGGAATCAAATACAAAAGGCACAATGCCGCCTTAAGTACAAGAATAGAGACTCTTCTTACAGTCGGTGCTTTGAGCATTCCCTGTGAGACCTGTATTAGTTTCCGCTACACCTCTGCAGTTTCCATGTATTCCTTGGACCTTCCCACTGACGATGATACACAGAAATCGCATCGGAATTAAATACCAAAGGCACAATGCCGCCTTAAGTACAAGAATAGAGACTCTTCTTACAGTCGGTGCTTTGAGCATTCCCTGTGAGACCAGTATTAGTTTCCGATACTCCACTGCAGGTTCAATGTATTCCTTGGACCTTCACATTGACGATGAAACACAGAAATCGCATCGGAATTAAATACAAAAGGCACAATGCCGCCTTAAGTACAAGAATAGAGACTCTTCTTACAGTCGGAGCTTTGAGCATTCCCTGTGAGACCAGTATTAGATTCTGCTACACCTCTGCAGGTTCAGATTATTCCTTGGACCTTCACATTGACGATGAAACACAGAAATGGCATCGGCAGTAAATACAAAAGGCACACTGCCGCCTTAAGTACAAGAATAGAGACTCTTCTTACAGTCGGTGCTTTGAGCATTCCCTGTGAGACCAGTATTTGTTTCCGATACACCTCTGCATGTTCAGTTTATTCCTTGAACCTTCACATTGACGATGAAACACAGGAATGGCATCGGAATTGAATACAAAAGGCACAATGCCGCCTTAAGTACAAGAATAGAGACTCTTCTCACAGTCGGTGCTTTGAACATTCCCTGTGAGACCAGTATTAGTTTCCGATACACCACTGCAGGTTCAATGTATTCCTTGGACCTTCACATTGACGATGAAACACAGAAATCGCATCGGAATTAAATACAAAAGGCACAATGCCGCCCTAAGTACAACAATAGAGACTGTTCTTACAGTCGGATCTTTGAGCATTCCCTGTGAGACCAGTATTAGTTTCCGATACACCACTGCAGGTTCAATGTATTCCTTGGAACTTCACATTGACGATGAAACACAGAAATCGCATCGGAATCAAATACAAAAGGCACAATGCCGCCTTAAGTACAAGAATAGAGATTCTTCTTACAGTCGGTGCTTTGAGCATTCCCTGTGAGACCAGTATTAGTTTCCGATACACCTCTGCAGGTTCAGTTTATTCCTTGGACCTTCACATTGACGATGAAATACAGAAATGGCATCGGAATTAAATACAAAACGCACAATGCAGCCTTAAGTACAAGAATAGAGCCTCTTCTTACAGTCGGTGCTTTGAGCATTCCCTGTGAGACCAGTATTAGTTTCTGATACACCTCTGCAGGTTTATTTTATTCCTTGGACCTTCACATTGACGATGAAACACAGAAATCGCATCGGAATTAAATACAAAAGGCACAATGCCGCCTTAAGTACAAGAATAGTGACACTTCTTACAGTCGGTGCTTTGAGCATTCCCTGTGAGACCAGTATTAGTTTCCGATACACCACTGCAGGTTCAATGTATTCATTGGACCTTCACATTGACGATGAAACACAGAAATCGCATCGGAATTAAATACAAAACACACAATGCCGCCTTAAGTACAAGAATAGAGACTCTTCTTACAGTCGGTGATTTGAGCATTCCCTGTGAGTCCAGTATTAGTTTCCGCTACACCTCTGCAGGTTCAATGTATTCCTTGGACCTTCACATTGAAGATGATACACAGAAATCGCATCGGAATTAAATACAAAAGGCACAATGCCGTCTTAAGTACAAGAATAGAGACTCTTCTTACAGTCGGTGCTTTGAACATTCCCTGTGAGACCAGTATTAGTTTCCGCTACACCTCTGCAGGTGCAGTTTATTCCTTGGACCTTCACATTGACGCTGAAACACGGAAATCGCATCGGAATTAAATGCAAAAAGCACAATGCCGCCTTAAGTACAAGAATAGATACTCTTGTTACAGTCGTTGCTTTGAGCATTCCCTGTGAGACCAGTATTAGTTTCCGATACACCTCTGCAGGTTCAGTTTATTCCTTGGACCTTCACATTGACGATGAAATACAGAAATGGCATCGGAATTAAATACAAAACGCACAATGCCGCCTTAAGTACAAGAATAGAGCCTCTTCTTACAGTCGGTGCTTTGAGCATTCCCTGTGAGACCAGAGTTTCTGATACACCTCTGCAGGTTTATTTTATTCCTTGGACCTTCACATTGACGATGAAACACAGAAATCGCATCGGAATTAAATACAAAAGGCACAATGCCGCCTTAAGTACAAGAATAGAGACACTTCTTACAGTCGGTGCTTTGAGCATTCCCTGTGAGACCAGTATTAGTTTCCGATACACCACTGCAGGTTCAATGTATTCCTTGGACCTTCACATTGACGATGAAACACAGAAATCGCATCGGAATTAAATACAAAACGCACAATGCCGCCTTAAGTACAAGAATAGAGACTCTTCTTACAGTCGGTGATTTGAGCATTCCCTGTGAGTCCAGTATTAGTTTCCGCTACACCTCTGCAGGTTCAATGTATTCCTTGGACCTTCACATTGAAGATGATACACAGAAATCGCATCGGAATTAAATACAAAAGGCACAATGCCGCCTTAAGTACAAGAATAGAGACTCTTCTTACAGTCGGTGCTTTGAACCTTCCCTGTGAGACCAGTATTAGTTTCCGCTACACCTCTGCAGGTGCAGTTTATTCCTTGGACCTTCACATTGACGATGAAACACAGAAATCGCATCGGAATTAAATGCAAAAAGCACAATGCCGCCTTAAGTACAAGAATAGATACTCTTGTTACAGTCGGTGCTTTGAGCATTCCCTGTGAGACCAGTATTAGTTTCCGATACACCACTGCAGGTTCAATGTATTCCTTGGACCTTCACATTGACGATGAAACACAGAAATCGCATCGGAATTAAATACAAAAGGCACAATGGCGCCTTAAGTACAAGAATTGAGACTCTTCTTACAGTCGGTGCTTTGAGCATTCCCTGTGAGACCAGTATTAGTTTCCGATACACCACTGCAGTTTCAATGTATTCCTTGGAACTTCACATTGACGATGAAACACGGAAATCGCATCGGAATCAAATACAAAAGGCACAATGCCGCCTTAAGTACAACAATAGAGACTCTTCTTACAGTCGGTGCTTTGAGCATTCCCTGTGAGACCAGTATTTGTTTCCGATACACCTCTGCATGTTCAGTATATTCCTTGGACCTTCACATTGATGATGAAACACAGGAATGGCATCGGAATTGAATACAAAAGGCACAATGCCGCCTTAAGTACACGAATAGAGACTCTTCTTACAGTCGGTGCTTTGAGCATTCCCTGTGAGACCAGTATTAGTTTCTGATGCACCACTGCAGGTTCAATGTATTCCTTGGACCTTCACATTGACGATGAAACACAGAAATCGCATCGGAATTAAATACAAAAGGCACAATGCCGCCCTAAGTACAACAATAGAGACTGTTCTTACAGTCGGATCTTTGAGTATTCCCTGTGAGACCAGTATTAGTTTCCGATACACCTCTGCATGTTCAGTTTATTCCTTGGACCTTCACATTGACGATGAAACACAGGAATGGCATCGGAATTTAATACAAAAGGCACAATGCCGCCTTAAGTACAAGAATAGAGACTCTTCTTACAGTCGGTGCTTTGAGCATTCCCTGTGAGACCAGTATTAGTTTCCGATGCACCACTGCAGGTTCAATGTATTCCTTGGACCTTCACATTGACGATGAAACACAGAAATGGCATCGGAATTAAATACAAAAGGCACAATGCCGCCTTAGGTACAAGAATAGAGACTGTTCTTACAGTCGGATCTTTGAGCATTCCCTGTGAGACCAGTATTAGTTTCCGATACACCACTGCAGGTTCAATGTATTCCTTGGAACTACACATTGACGATGAAACACAGAAATCGAATCGGAATCAAATACAAAAGGCACAATGCCGCCTTAAGTACAAGAATAGAGACTCTTCTTACAGTCGGTGCTTTGAGCATTCCCTGTGAGACCAGTATTAGTTTCCGATTCACCTCTGCAGGTTCAGTTTATTCCTTGGACCTTCACAGTGACGATGAAACACAGAAATGGCATCGGAATTAAATACAAAACGCACATTGCCGCCTTAAGTACAAGAATAGAGCCTCTTCTTACAGTCGGTGCTTTGAGCATTCCCTGTGAGACCAGTATTAGTTTCCGATACACCACTGCAGGTTCAATGTATTCCTTGGACCTTCACATTGACGATGAAACACAGAAATCGCATCGGAATTAAATACAAAAGGCACAAAGCCGCCTTAAGTACAAGAATAGAGACTCTTCTTACAGTCGGTGCTTTGAGCATTCCCTGTGAGACCAGTATTAGATTCTGCTACACCTCTGCAGGTTCAGATTATTCCTTGGACCTTCACATTGACGATGAAACACAGAAATGGCATCGGAAGTAAATACAAAAGGCACACTGCCGCCTTAAGTACAAGAATAGAGACACTTCTTACAGTCGGTGCTTTGAGCATTCCCTGTGAGACCAGTATTAGTTTCCGATACTCCACTGCAGGTTCAATGTATTCCTTGGACCTTCACATTGACGATGAAACACAGAAATCGCATCGGAATTAAATACAAAAGGCACAATGCCGCCTTAAGTACAAGAATAGAGACTCTTCTTACAGTCGGTTCTTTGAGCATTCCCTGTGAGACCAGTATTAGATTCTGCTACACCTCTGCAGGTTCAGATTATTCCTTGGACCTTCACATTGACGACGAAACACAGAATTCGCATCGGAATTAAATACTAAAGGCACAATGCCGCCTTAAGTACAAGAATAGAGACTCTTCTTACAGTCGGATTTTTCAGCATTCCCTGTGAGACCAGTATTTGTTTCCGATACACCACTGCAGGCTCAATGTATTCCTTGGAACTTCACATTGACGATGAAACACAGAAATCGCATCGGAATTAAATACAAAAGGCACAATGCCGCCTTAAGTACAAGAATAGAGACTCTTCTTACAGTCGGTGCTTTGAGCATTCCCTGTGAGACCAGTGTTAGTTTCCGCTACACCTCTGCAGGTTCAGTTTTTTCCTTGGACCTTCACATTGACGATGAAACACAGAAATCGCATCGGAATTAAATACAAAAGGCACAATGCCGCCTTAAGTACAAGAATAGAGACTCTTCTCACAGTCGGTGCTTTGAACATTCCATGTGAGACCAGTATTAGTTTCCGATACACCACTGCAGGTTCAATGTATTCCTTGGACCTTCACATTGACGATGAAACACAGAAATCGCATCGGAATTAAATACAAAAGGCACAATGCCGCCTTAAGTACAAGAATAGAGTCTCTTCTTACAGTCGTTGCTTTGAGCATTCCCTGTGAGACCAGTATTAGTTTCCGCTACACCTCTGCCGTTTCAGTTTATTCCTTGGACCTTCGCATTGACGATGAAACACAGAAATCGCATCGGAATTAAATACAAAAGGCACAATGCCGCATTAAGTACAAGAACAGAGACTCTTCTTACAGTCGGTGCTTTGAGCATACCCTGTGAGACCAGTATTAGTTTCTGATACACCACTGCAGGTTCAATGTATTCCTTGGAACTTCACATTGACGATGGAACACAGAAATCGCATCGGAATCAAATACAAAAGGCACAATGCCGCCTTAAGTACAAGAATAGAGACTCTTCTTACAGTCGGTGCTTTGAGCATTCCCTGTGAGACCTGTATTAGTTTCCGCTACACCTCTGCAGTTTCCATGTATTCCTTGGACCTTCCCATTGACGATGATACACAGAAATCGCATCGGAATTAAATACCAAAGGCACAATGCCGCCTTAAGTACAAGAATAGAGACTCTTCTTACAGTCGGTGCTTTGAGCATTCCCTGTGAGACCAGTATTAGTTTCCGATACTCCACTGCAGGTTCAATGTATTCCTTGGACCTTCACATTGACGATGAAACACAGAAATCGCATCGGAATTAAATACAAAAGGCACAATGCCGCCTTAAGTACAAGAATAGAGACTCTTCTTACAGTCGGAGCTTTGAGCATTCCCTGTGAGACCAGTATTAGATTCTGCTACACCTCTGCATGTTCAGTTTATTCCTTGAACCTTCACATTGACGATGAAACACAGGAATGGCATCGGAATTGAATACAAAAGGCACAATGCCGCCTTAAGTACAAGAATAGAGACTCTTCTCACAGTCGGTGCTTTGAACATTCCCTGTGAGACCAGTATTAGTTTCCGATACACCACTGCAGGTTCAATGTATTCCTTGGACCTTCACATTGACGATGAAACACAGAAATCGCATCGGAATTAAATACAAAAGGCACAATGCCGCCCTAAGTACAACAATAGAGACTGTTCTTACAGTCGGATCTTTGAGCATTCCCTGTGAGACCAGTATTAGTTTCCGATACACCACTGCAGGTTCAATGTATTCCTTGGAACTTCACATTGACAATGAAACACAGAAATCGCATCGGAATCAAATACAAAAGGCACAATGCCGCCTTTAGTACAAGAATAGAGATTCTTCTTACAGTCGGTGCTTGGAGCATTCCCTGTGAGACCAGTATAAGTTTCCGATACACCTCTGCAAGTTCAGTTTATTCCTTGGACCTTCACATTGACGATGAAATACAGAAATGGCATCGGAATTAAATACAAAACGCTCAATGCAGCCTTAAGTACAAGAATAGAGCCTCTTCTTACAGTCGGTGCTTTGAGCATTCCCTGTGAGACCAGTATTAGTTTCTGATACACCTCTGCAGGTTTATTTTATTCCTTGGACCTTCACATTGACGATGAAACACAGAAATCGCATCGGAATTAAATACAAAAGGCACAATGCCGCCTTAAGTACAAGAATAGTGACACTTCTTACAGTCGGTGCTTTGAGCATTCCCTGTGAGACCAGTATTAGTTTCCGATACACCACTGCAGGTTCAATGTATTCATTGGACCTTCACATTGACGATGAAACACAGAAATCGCATCGGAATTAAATACAAAACACACAATGCCGCCTTAAGTACAAGAATAGAGACTCTTCTTACAGTCGGTGATTTGAGCATTCCCTGTGAGTCCAGTATTAGTTTCCGCTACACCTCTGCAGGTTCAATGTATTCCTTGGACCTTCACATTGAAGATGATACACAGAAATCGCATCGGAATTAAATACAAAAGGCACAATGCCGTCTTAAGTACAAGAATAGAGACTCTTCTTACAGTCGGTGCTTTGAACATTCCCTGTGAGACCAGTATTAGTTTCCGCTACACCTCTGCAGGTGCAGTTTATTCCTTGGACCTTCACATTGACGATGAAACACGGAAATCGCATCGGAATTAAATGCAAAAAGCACAATGCCGCCTTAAGTACAAGAATAGATACTCTTGTTACAGTCGTTGCTTTGAGCATTCCCTGTGAGACCAGTATTAGTTTCCGATACACCTCTGCAGGTTCAGTTTATTCCTTGGACCTTCACATTGACGATGAAATACAGAAATGGCATCGGAATTAAATACAAAACGCACAATGCCGCCTTAAGTACAAGAATAGAGCCTCTTCTTACAGTCGGTGCTTTGAGCATTCCCTGTGAGACCAGAGTTTCTGATACACCTCTGCAGGTTTATTTTATTCCTTGGACCTTCACATTGACGATGAAACACAGAAATCGCATCGGAATTAAATACAAAAGGCACAATGCCGCCTTAAGTACAAGAATAGAGACACTTCTTACAGTCGGTGCTTTGAGCATTCCCTGTGAGACCAGTATTAGTTTCCGATACACCACTGCAGGTTCAATGTATTCCTTGGACCTTCACATTGACGATGAAACACAGAAATCGCATCGGAATTAAATACAAAACGCACAATGCCGCCTTAAGTACAAGAATAGAGACTCTTCTTACAGTCGGTGATTTGAGCATTCCCTGTGAGTCCAGTATTAGTTTCCGCTACACCTCTGCAGGTTCAATGTATTCCTTGGACCTTCACATTGAAGATGATACACAGAAATCGCATCGGAATTAAATACAAAAGGCACAATGCCGCCTTAAGTACAAGAATAGAGACTCTTCTTACAGTCGGTGCTTTGAACCTTCCCTGTGAGACCAGTATTAGTTTCCGCTACACCTCTGCAGGTGCAGTTTATTCCTTGGACCTTCACATTGACGATGAAACACAGAAATCGCATCGGAATTAAATGCAAAAAGCACAATGCCGCCTTAAGTACAAGAATAGATACTCTTGTTACAGTCGGTGCTTTGAGCATTCCCTGTGAGACCAGTATTAGTTTCCGATACACCACTGCAGGTTCAATGTATTCCTTGGACCTTCACATTGACGATGAAACACAGAAATCGCATCGGAATTAAATACAAAAGGCACAATGCCGCCTTAAGTACATGAATAGAGACTCTTCCTACAGTCGGTGCTTTGAGCATTCCCTGTGAGACCAGTATTAGTTTCCGCTACACCTCTGCAGGTTCAATATATTCCTCGGACCTTCACATTGACGATGATACACAGAAATCGCATCGGAATTAAATACAAAAGGCACAATGCCGCCTTAAGTACAAGAATAGAGACTCTTCTTACAGTCGGTGCTTTGAGCATACCCTGTGAGACCAGTATTAGTTACTGATACACCACTGCAGGTTCAATGTATTCCTTGGAACTTCACATTGACGATGGAACACAGAAATCGCATCGGAAACAAATACAAAAGGCACAATGCCGCCTTAAGTACAAGAATAGAGACTCTTCTTACAGTCGGTGCTTTGAGCATTCCCTGTGAGACCAGTATTTGTTTCCGATACACCTCTGCAGGTTCAGTTTATTCCTTGGACCATCACATTGACGATGAAACACAGGAATGGCATCGGAATTAAATACAAATGGCACAATGCCGCCTTAAGTACAAGAATAGAGACTCTTCTTACAGTCGGTGCTTTGAGCATTGCCTGTGAGACCAGTATTAGTTTCCGATACACCTCTGCAGGTTCAGTTTATTCCTTGGACCTTCACATTGACTATGAAACACAGAAATGGCATCGGAATTAAATACAAACGCACAATGCGGCCTTAAGTACAAGAATAGAGCCTCTTCTTACAGTCGGTGCTTTGAGCATTTCCTGTGAGACCAGTATTAGTTTCCGCTACACCTCTGCAGGTTCAGATTATTCCTTGGACATTCACATTGACGATGAAACACAGAAATGGCATCGGAAGTAAATACAAAAGGCACAATGCCGCCTTAAGTACAAGAATAGAGACTCTTCTTACAGTCGGTGCTTTGAGCATTCCCTGTGAGACCAGTATTTGTTTCCGATACACCACTGCAGGTTCAGTGTATTCCTTGGACCTTCACATTGACGATGAAACACAGGAATGGCATCGGAATTATATACAAATGGCACAATGCCGCCTTAAGTACTAGAATAGAGACTCTTCTTACAGTCGGTGCTTTGAGCATTCCCTGTGAGACCAGTATTAGTTTCCGATGCACCACTGCAGGTTCAATGTATTCCTTGGAACTTCACATTGACGATGAAAGACAGAAATCGCTTCGGAATCAAATACAAAAGGCACAATGCCGCCTTAAGTACAAGTATAGAGACTCTTCTTACAGTCGGTGCTTTGAGCATTCCCTGTGAGACCAGTATTAGTTTCCGATACACCTCTGCAGGTTCAGTTTATTCCTTGGACCTTCACATTGACGATGAAAAACAGAAATGGCATCGGAATTAAATACAAACGCACAATGCCGCCTTAAGTACAAGAATAGAGCCTCTTCGTACAGTCAGTGCTTTGAGCATTCCCTGTGAGACCAGTATTAGTTTCCGATACACCAGTGCAGGTTCAATGTATTCCTTGCACCTTCACATTGATGATGAAACACAGAAATCGCATCGGAATTAAATACAAAAGGCACAATGCCGCCTTAAGTACAAGAATAGAGCCTCTTCTTACAGTCGGTGCTTTGAGCATTCCCTGTGAGACCAGTATTAGTTTCCGCTACACCGCTGCAGGTTCAGATTATTCCTTGGACCTTCACATTGACGATGAAACACAGAAATGGCATCGGAAGTAAATACAAAATTCACAATGCCGCCTTAAGTACAAGAATAGAGACTCTTCTTACAGTCGGTGCTTTGAGCATTCCCTGTGAGACCAGTTTTAGTTTCCGATACACCACTGCAGGTTCAGTTTATTCCTTGGACCTTTACATTGACGATGAAACACAGATATCGCATCGGAATTAAATACAAAAGGCACAATGCCGCCTTAAGTACAAGAATAGAGACTCTTCTTACAGTCGGTGCTTTGAGCATACCCTGTGAGACCAGTATTAGTTTCTGATACACCACTGCAGGTTCAATGTATTCCTTGGAACTTCACATTGACGATGGAACACAGAAATCGCATCGGAAACAAATACAAAAGGCACAATGCCGCCTTAAGTACAATAATAGAGACTCTTCTTACAGTCGGTGCTTTGAGAATTCCCTGTGAGACCAGTATTTGTTTCCGATACACCTCTGCAGGTTCAGTTTATTCCTTGGACCTTCACATTGACGATGAAACACAGGAATGGCATCGGAATTAAATACAAATGGCACAATGCCGCCTTAAGTACAAGAATAGAGACTCTTCTTACAGTCGGTGCTTTGAGCATTCCCTGTGAGACCAGTATTAGTTTCCGATACACCACTGCAGGTTCAATGTACTCCTTGGACCTTCACATTGACGATGAAACACAGGAATGGCATCGGAATTAAACACAAATGGCACAATGCCGCCTTAAGTACAAGAATAGAGACTCTTCTTACAGTCGGTGCTTTGAGCATTGCCTGTGAGACCAGTATTAGTTTCCGATACACCTCTGCAGGTTCAGTTTATTCCTTGGACCTTCACATTGACGTTGAAACACAGAAATGGCATCGGAATTAAATACAAACGCACAATGCGGCCTTAAGTACAAGAATAGAGCCTCTTCTTACAGTCGGTGCTTTGAGCATTTCCTGTGAGACCAGTATTAGTTTCCGCTACACCTCTGCAGGTTCAGATTATTCCTTGCACATTCACATTGACGATGAAACACAGAAATGGCATCGGAAGTAAATACAAAAGGCACAATGCCGCCTTAAGTACAAGAATAGAGACTCTTCTTACAGTCGGTGCTTTGAGCATTCCCTGTGAGACCAGTATTTGTTTCCGATACACCACTGCAGGTTCAATGTATTCCTTGGACCTTCACATTGACGATGAAACACAGGAATGGCATCGGAATTAAATACAAATGGCACAATGCCGCCTTAAGTACTAGAATAGAGACTCTTCTTACAGTCGGTGCTTTGAGCATTTCCTGTGAGACCAGTATTAGTTTCCGCTACACCTCTGCAGGTTCAGATTATTCCTTGGACATTCACATTGACGATGAAACACAGAAATGGCATCGGAAGTAAATACAAAAGGCACAATGCCGCCTTAAGTACAAGAATAGAGACTCTTCTTACAGTCGGTGCTTTGAGCATTCCCTGTGAGACCAGTATTTGTTTCCGATACACCACTGCAGGTTCAGTGTATTCCTTGGACCTTCACATTGACGATGAAACACAGAAATGGCATCGGAATTATATACAAATGGCACAATGCCGCCTTAAGTACTAGAATAGAGACTCTTCTTACAGTCGGTGCTTTGAGCATTCCCTGTGAGACCAGTATTAGTTTCCGATGCACCACTGCAGGTTCAATGTATTCCTTGGAACTTCACATTGACGATGAAAGACAGAAATCGCTTCGGAATCAAATACAAAAGGCACAATGCCGCCTTAAGTACAAGTATAGAGACTCTTCTTACAGTCGGTGCTTTGAGCATTCCCTGTGAGACCAGTATTAGTTTCCGATACACCTCTGCAGGTTCAGTTTATTCCTTGGACCTTCACATTGGCGATGAAACACAGAAATGGCATCGGAATTAAATACAAACGCACAATGCCGCCTTAAGTACAAGAATAGAGCCTCTTCTTACAGTCAGTGCTTTGAGCATTCCCTGTGAGACCAGTATTAGTTTCCGATACACCAGTGCAGGTTCAATGTATTCCTTGGACCTTCACATTGACGATGAAACACAGAAATCGCATCGGAATTAAATGCAAAAAGCACAATGCCGCCTTAAGTACAAGAATAGATACTCTTGTTACAGTCGGTGCTTTGAGCATTCCCTGTGAGACCAGTATTAGTTTCCGATACACCACTGCAGGTTCAATGTATTCCTTGGACCTTCACATTGACGATGAAACACAGAAATCGCATCGGAATTAAATACAAAAGTCACAATGCCGCCTTAAGTACATGAATAGAGACTCTTCCTACAGTCGGTGCTTTGAGCATTCCCTGTGAGACCAGTATTAGTTTCCGCTACACCTCTGCAGGTTCAATATATTCCTCGGACCTTCACATTGACGATGATACACAGAAATCGCATCGGAATTAAATACAAAAGGCACAATGCCGCCTTAAGTACAAGAATAGAGACTCTTCTTACAGTCGGTGCTTTGAGCATACCCTGTGAGACCAGTATTAGTTTCTGATACACCACTGCAGGTTCAATGTATTCCTTGGAACTTCACATTGGCGATGGAACACAGAAATCGCATCGGAAACAAATACAAAAGGCACAATGCCGCCTTAAGTGCAAGAATAGAGACTCTTCTTACAGTCGGTGCTTTGAGCATTCCCTGTGAGACCAGTATTTGTTTCCGATACACCTCTGCAGGTTCAGTTTATTCCTTGGACCATCACATTGACGATGAAACACAGGAATGGCATCGGAATTAAATACAAATGGCACAATGCCGCCTTAAGTACAAGAATAGAGACTCTTCTTACAGTCGGTGCTTTGAGCATTGCCTGTGAGACCAGTATTAGTTTCCGATACACCTCTGCAGGTTCAGTTTATTCCTTGGACCTTCACATTGACGATGAAACACAGAAATGGCATCGGAATTAAATACAAACGCACAATGCGGCCTTAAGTACAAGAATAGAGCCTCTTCTTACAGTCGGTGCTTTGAGCATTTCCTGTGAGACCAGTATTAGTATCCGCTACACCTCTGCAGGTTCAGATTATTCCTTGGACATTCACATTGACGATGAAACACAGAAATGGCATCGGAAGTAAATACAAAAGGCACAATGCCGCCTTAAGTACAAGAATAGAGACTCTTCTTACAGTCGGTGCTTTGAGCATTCCCTGTGAGACCAGTATTTGTTTCCGATACACCACTGCAGGTTCAGTGTATTCCTTGGACCTTCACATTGACGATGAAACACAGGAATGGCATCGGAATTATATACAAATGGCACAATGCCGCCTTAAGTACTAGAATAGAGACTCTTCTTACAGTCGGTGCTTTGAGCATTCCCTGTGAGACCAGTATTAGTTTCCGATGCACCACTGCAGGTTCAATGTATTCCTTGGAACTTCACATTGACGATGAAAGACAGAAATCGCTTCGGAATCAAATACAAAAGGCACAATGCCGCCTTAAGTACAAGTATAGAGACTCTTCTTACAGTCGGTGCTTTGAGCATTCCCTGTGAGACCAGTATTAGTTTCCGATACACCTCTGCAGGTTCAGTTTATTCCTTGGACCTTCACATTGACGATGAAAAACAGAAATGGCATCGGAATTAAATACAAACGCACAATGCCGCCTTAAGTACAAGAATAGAGCCTCTTCGTACAGTCAGTGCTTTGAGCATTCCCTGTGAGACCAGTATTAGTTTCCGATACACCAGTGCAGGTTCAATGTATTCCTTGCACCTTCACATTGATGATGAAACACAGAAATCGCATCGGAATTAAATACAAAAGGCACAATGCCGCCTTAAGTACAAGAATAGAGCCTCTTCTTACAGTCGGTGCTTTGAGCATTCCCTGTGAGACCAGTATTAGTTTCCGCTACACCGCTGCAGGTTCAGATTATTCCTTGGACCTTCACATTGACGATGAAACACAGAAATGGCATCGGAAGTAAATACAAAAGGCACAATGCCGCCTTAAGTACAAGAATAGAGACTCTTCTTACAGTCGGTGCTTTGAGCATTCCCTGTGAGACCAGTTTTAGTTTCCGATACACCACTGCAGGTTCAGTTTATTCCTTGGACCTTTACATTGACGATGAAACACAGATATCGCATCGGAATTAAATACAAAAGGCACAATGCCGCCTTAAGTACAAGAATAGAGACTCTTCTTACAGTCGGTGCTTTGAGCATACCCTGTGAGACCAGTATTAGTTTCTGATACACCACTGCAGGTTCAATGTATTCCTTGGAACTTCACATTGACGATGGAACACAGAAATCGCATCGGAAACAAATACAAAAGGCACAATGCCGCCTTAAGTACAAGAATAGAGACTCTTCTTACAGTCGGTGCTTTGAGAATTCCCTGTGAGACCAGTATTAGTTTCCGATACACCTCTGCAGGTTCAGTTTATTCCTTGGACCTTCACATTGACGATGAAACACAGGAATGGCATCGGAATTAAATACAAATGGCACAATGCCGCCTTAAGTACAAGAATAGAGACTCTTCTTACAGTCGGTGCTTTGAGCATTCCCTGTGAGACCAGTATTAGTTTCCGATACACCACTGCAGGTTCAATGTACTCCTTTTACCTTCACATTGACGATGAAACACAGGAATGGCATCGGAATTAAACACAAATGGCACAATGCCGCCTTAAGTACAAGAATAGAGACTCTTCTTACAGTCGGTGCTTTGAGCATTGCCTGTGAGACCAGTATTAGTTTCCGATACACCTCTGCAGGTTCAGTTTATTCCTTGGACCTTCACATTGACGATGAAACACAGAAATGGCATCGGAATTAAATACAAACGCACAATGCGGTCTTAAGTACAAGAATAGAGCCTCTTCTTACAGTCGGTGCTTTGAGCATTTCCTGTGAGACCAGTATTAGTTTCCGCTACACCTCTGCAGGTTCAGATTATTCCTTGCACATTCACATTGACGATGAAACACAGAAATGGCATCGGAAGTAAATACAAAAGGCACAATGCCGCCTTAAGTACAAGAATAGAGACTCTTCTTACAGTCGGTGCTTTGAGCATTCCCTGTGAGACCAGTATTTGTTTCCGATACACCACTGCAGGTTCAATGTATTCCTTGGACCTTCACATTGACGATGAAACACAGAAATGGCATCGGAATTATATACAAATGGCACAATGCCGCCTTAAGTACTAGAATAGAGACTCTTCTTACAGTCGGTGCTTTGAGCATTCCCTGTGAGACCAGTATTAGTTTCCGATGCACCACTGCAGGTTCAATGTATTCCTTGGAACTGCACATTGACGATGAAAGACAGAAATCGCTTCGGAATCAAATACAAAAGGCACAATGCCGCCTTAAGTACAAGTATAGAGACTCTTCTTACAGTCGGTGCTTTGAGCATTCCCTGTGAGACCAGTATTAGTTTCCGATACACCTCTGCAGGTTCAGTTTATTCCTTGGACCTTCACATTGGCGATGAAACACAGAAATGGCATCAGAATTAAATACAAACGCACAATGCCGCCTTAAGTACAAGAATAGAGCCTCTTCTTACAGTCAGTGCTTTGAGCATTCCCTGTGAGACCAGTATTAGTTTCCGATACACCAGTGCAGGTTCAATGTATTCCTTGCACCTTCACATTGATGATGAAACACAGAAATCGCGTCGGAATTAAATACAAAAGGCACAATGCCGCCTTAAGTACAAGAATAGAGCCTCTTCTTACAGTCGGTGCTTTGAGCATTCCCTGTGAGACCAGTATTAGTTTCCGCTACACCGCTGCAGGTTCAGATTATTCCTTGGACCTTCACATTGACGATGAAACACAGAAATGGCATCGGAAGTAAATACAAAAGGCACAATGCCGCCTTAAGTACAAGAATAGAGACTCTTCTTCAGGCGGTGCTTTGAGCATTCCCTGTGAGACCAGTTTTAGTTTCCGATACACCACTGCAGGTTCAATGTATTCCTTGGACCTTCACATTGACGATGAAACACAGAAATCGCATCGGAATTAAATACAAAAGGCACAATGCCGCCTTAAGTACAAGAATAGGGACTCTTCTTACAGTCGGTGCTTTGAGCATTCCCTGTGAGACCAGTATTAGTTTCCGCTACACCTCTGCAGGTTCAGTTTATTCCTTGGACCTTCACATTGACGATGAAACACAGATATCGCATCGGAATTAAATACAAAAGGCACAATGCCGCCTTAAGTACAAGAATAGAGACTCTTCTTACAGTCGGTGCTTTGAGCATACCCTGTGAGACCAGTATTAGTTTCTGATACACCACTGCAGGTTCAATGTATTCCTTGGAACTTCACATTGACGATGGAACACAGAAATCGCATCGGAAACAAATACAAAAGGCACAATGCCGCCTTAAGTACAAGAATAGAGACTCTTCTTACAGGCGGTGCTTTGAGCATTCCCTGTGAGACCAGTATTTGTTTCCGATACACCTCTGCAGGTTCAGTTTATTCCTTGGACCTTCACATTGACGATGAAACACAGGAATGGCATCGGAATTAAATACAAATGGCACAATGCCGCCTTAAGTACAAGAATAGAGACTCTTCTTACAGTCGGTGCTTTGAGCATTCCCTGTGAGACCAGTATTAGTTTCCGATGCACCACTGCAGGTTCAATGTATTCCTTGGACCTTCACATTGACGATGAAACACAGAAATGGCATCGGAATTAAATACAAAAGGCACAATGCCGCCTTAAGTACAAGAATAGATACTGCTCTTACGGTCGGATCTTTGAGCATTCCCTGTGAGACCAGTATTAGTTTCCGATACACCACTGCAGGTTCAATGTATTCCTTGGAACTTCACATTGACGATGAAACACAGAAATCGAATCGGAATCAAATACAAAAGGCACAATGCCGCCTTTAGTACAAGAATAGAGACTCTTCTTACAGTCGGTGCTTTGAGCATTCCCTGTGAGACCAGTATTAGTTTCCGATACACCTCTGCAGTTTCAGTTTATTCCTTGGACCTTCACATTGACGATGAAACACAGAAATGGCATCGGAATTAAATACAAAACGCACATTGCCGCCTTAAGTACAAGAATAGAGCCTCTTCCTACAGTCGGTGCTTTGAGCATTCCCTGTGAGACCAGTATTAGTTTCCGATACTCCACTGCAGGTTCAATGTATTCCTTGGACCTTCACATTGACGATGGAACACAGAAATGGCATCGGAATTAAATACAAAAGGCACAATGCCGCCTTAAGTACAAAAATAGAGACTCTTCTTTCAGTCGGTGCTTTGAGCATTCCCTGTGAGACCAGTATTAGTTTCCGCTACACCTCTGCAGTTTCAATGTATTCCTTGGACAATCCCATTGACGATGATACACAGAAATCGCATCGGAATTAAATACAAAAGGCACAATGCCGCCTTAAGTACAAGAATTGAGACTCTTCTTATAGTCGGTGCTTTGAGCATTCCCTGTGAGACCAGTATTAGTTTCCGATAAACCACTGCAGGTTCAATGTATTCCTTGGAACTTCACATTGACGATGAAACACGGAAATCGCATCGGAATCAAATACAAAAGGCACAATGCCGCCTTAAGTACAAGAATAGAGACTCTTCTTACAGTCGGTGCTTTGAGCATTCCCTGTGAGACCAGTATTAGTTTCCGATGCACCACTGCAGGTTCAATGTATTCCTTGGACCTTCACATTGACGATGAAACACATAAATGGCATCGGAATTAAATACAAAAGGCACAATGCCGCCCTAAGTACAAGAATAGAGACTGTTCTTACAGTCGGATCTTTCAGCATTCCCTGTGAGACCAGTATTAGTTTCTGATACACCACTGCAGGCTCAATGTATTCCTTGGAACTTCACATTGACGATGAAACACAGAAATCGCATCGGAATTAAATACAAAAGGCACAATGCCGCCTTAAGTACAAGAATAGAGACTCTTCTTACAGTCGGTGCTTTGAGCATTCCCTGTGAGACAAGTATTAGTTTCCGCTACACCTCTGCAGGTTCAGTTTTTTCCTTGGACCTTCACATTGACGATGAAACACAGAAATCGCATCGGAATTAAATACAAAGGCACAATGCAACCTTAAGTACAAGAATAGAGACTCTTCTCACAGTCGGTGCTTTGAACATTCCCTGTGAGACCAGTATTAGTTTCCGATACACCACTGCAGGTTCAATGTATTCCTTGGACCTTCACATTGACGATGAAACACAGAAATCGCATCGGAATTAAATACAAAAAGCACAATGCCGCCTTAAGTACAAGAATAGAGACTCTTATTACAGTCGGTGCTTTGAGCATTCCCTGTAAGACCAGTATTAGTTTCCGCTACACCTCTGCCGGTTCAGTTTATTCCTTGGACCTTCACATTGACGATGAAACACAGAAATCGCATCGGAATTAAATACAAAAGGCACAATGCCGCATTAAGTAAAAGAATAGAGGCTCTTCTTACAGTCGGTGCTTTGAACATACCCTTTGAGACCAGTATTAGTTTCTGATACACCACTGCAGGTTCAATGTATTCCTTGGAACTTCACATTGACGATGAAACACAGAATTCGCATCGGAATCAAATACAAAAGGCACAACGC
This sequence comes from Schistocerca americana, assembly GCF_021461395.2. Classification (NCBI taxonomy): domain Eukaryota; kingdom Metazoa; phylum Arthropoda; class Insecta; order Orthoptera; family Acrididae; genus Schistocerca; species Schistocerca americana. Next base: position 624,952,907 of record NC_060124.1, on the reverse strand, counting down.
CGCCTTAAGTACAAGAATAGAGACTCTTCTTACAGTCGGTGCTTTGAGCATTCCCTGTGAGACCTGTATTAGTTTCCGCTACACCTCTGCAGTTTCCATGTATTCCTTGGACCTTCCCATTGACGATGATACACAGAAATCGCATCGGAATTAAATACAAAAGGCACAATGCCGCCCTAAGTACAACAATAGAGACTGTTCTTACAGTCGGATCTTTGAGCATTCCCTGTGAGACCAGTATTAGTTTCCGATACACCACTGCAGGTTCAATGTATTCCTTGGAAGTTCACATTGACGATGAAACACAGAAATGGCGTCGGAAGTAAATACAAAAGGCACAATGCCGCCTTAAATACAAGAATAGAGACACTTCTTACAGTCGGTGCTTTTAGCATTCCCTGTGAGACCAGTATTAGTTTCCGATACACCACTGCAGGTTCAATGTATTCCTTGGAACTTCACATTGACGATGAAACACGGAAATCGCATCGGAATCAAATACAAAAAGCACAATGCCGCCTTAAGTACATCAATAGAGACTCTTCTTACAGTCGGTGCTTTGAGCATTCCCTGTGAGACCAGTATTAGTTTCCGATACACCTCTGCATGTTCAGTTTATTCCTTGGTCCTTCACATTGACGATGAAACACAGGAATGGCATCGGAATTGAATACAAAAGGCACAATGCCGCCTTAAGTACAAGAATAGAGACTCTTCTTACAGTCGGTGCTTTGAGCATTCCCTGTGAGACCAGTATTAGTTTCCGATGCACCACTGCAGGTTCAATGTATTCCTTGGACCTTCACATTGACGATGAAACACAGAAATGGCATCGGAATTAAATACAAAAGGCACAATGCCGCCCTAAGTACAAGAATAGAGACTGTTCTTACAGTCGGATCTTTCAGCATTCCCTGTGAGACCAGTATTAGTTTCCGATACACCTCTGCAGGCTCAATGTATTCCTTGGAACTTCACATTGACGATGAAACACAGAAATCGCATCGGAATTAAATACAAAAGGCACAATGCCGCCTTAAGTACAAGAATAGAGACTCTTCTTACAGTCGGTGCTTTGAGCATTCCCTGTGAGACCAGTATTAGTTTCCGATGCACCACTGCAGGTTCAATGTATTCCTTGGACCTTCACATTGACGATGAAACACAGAAATCGCATCGGAATTAAATACAAAGGCACAATGCCGCCTTAAGTACAAGAATAGAGACTCTTCTCACAGTCGGTGCTTTGAACATTCCCTGTGAGACCAGTATTAGTTTCCGATACACCACTGCAGGTTCAATGTATTCCTTGGACCTTCACATTGACGATGAAACACAGAAATCGCATCGGAATTAAATACAAAAGGCACAATGCCGCCTTAAGTACAAGAATAGAGACTCTTCTTACAGTCGGTGCTTTGAGCATTCCCTGTGAGACCAGTATTAGTTTCCGCTACACCTCTGCCGGTTCAGTTTATTCCTTGGACCTTCACATTGACGATGAAACACAGAAATCGCATCGGAATTAAATACAAAAGGCACAATGCCGCATTAAGTAAAAGAATAGAGACTCTTCTTACAGTCGGTGCTTTGAGCATACCCTTTGAGACCAGTATTAGTTTCCGATACACCTCTGCAGGTTCAGTTTATTCCTTGGACCTTCACATTGACGATGAAATACAGAAATGGCATCGGAATTAAATACAAAACGCACAATGCCGCCGTAAGTACAAGAATAGAGCCTCTTCTTACAGTCGGTGCTTTGAGCATTCCCTGTGTGACCAGTATTAGTTTCCGATACTCCACTGCAGGTTCAATGTATTCCTTGGACCTTCACATTGACGATGAAACCTAGAAATCGCATCGGAATTAAATACAAAAAGCACAATGCCGCCTTAAGTACAAGAATAGAGACTCTTCTTACAGTCGGTGCTTTGAGCATTCCATGTGAGACCAGATTTATTTTCCGCTACACCTCTGCAGGTTCAGATTATTCCTTGGACCTTCACATTGACGATGAAACACAGAAATGGCGTCGGAAGTAAATACAAAAGGCACAATGCCGCCTTAAATACAAGAATAGAGACACTTCTTACAGTCGGTGCTTTTAGCATTCCCTGTGAGACCAGTATTAGTTTCCGATACACCACTGCAGGTTCAATGTATTCCTTGGAACTTCACATTGACGATGAAACACGGAAATCGCATCGGAATCAAATACAAAAAGCACAATGCCGCCTTAAGTACAACAATAGAGACTCTTCTTACAGTCGGTGCTTTGAGCATTCCCTGTGAGACCAGTATTTGTTTCCGATACACCTCTGCATGTTCAGTTTATTCATTGGACCTTCACATTGACGATGAAACACAGGAATGGCATCGGAATTAAATACAAAAGGCACAATGCCGCCTTAAGTTTAAGAATAGAGACTCTTCTTACAGTCGGTGCTTTGAGCATTCCCTGTGAGACCAGTATTAGTTTCCGATGCACCACTGCAGGTTCAATGTATTCCTTGGACCTTCACATTGACGATGAAACACAGAAATCGCATCGGAATTAAATACAAAAGGCACAATGCCGCCCTAAGTACAAGAATAGAGTCTGTTCTTACAGTCGGATCTTTGAGGATTCTCTGTGAGACCAGTATTAGTTTACGATACACCACTGCAGGTTCAATGTATTCGTTGGAACTTCACATTGACGATGAAACACAGAAATCGCATCGGAAACAAATACAAAAGGCACAATGCCGCCTTAAGTACAAGAATAGAGACTCTTCTTACAATCGTTGCTTTGAGCATTCCCTGTGAGACCAGTATTAGTTTCCGATACACCTCTGCAGGTTCAGTTTATTCCTTGGACCTTCACATTGACGATGAAATACAGAAATGGCATCGGAATTAAATACAAAACGCACAATGCCGCCTTAAGTACAAGAATAGAGCCTCTTCTTACAGTCGGTGCTTTGAGCATTCCCTGTGAGACCAGTATTAGTTTCTGATACACCTCTGCAGGTTTATTTTATTCCTTGGACCTTCACATTGACGATGAAACACAGAAATCGCATCGGAATTAAATACAAAAGGCACAATGCCGCCTTAAGTACAAGAATAGAGACTCTTCTTACAGTCGGTGCTTTGAGCGTTCCCTGTGAGACCAGTATTAGTTTCCGATACACCACTGCAGGTTCAATGTATTCCATGGACCTTCACATTGACGATGAAACACAGAAATCGCATCGGAATTAAATACAAAACGCACAATGCCGCCTTAAGTACAAGAATAGAGACTCTTCTTACAGTCGGTGATTTGAGCATTCCCTGTGAGTCCAGTATAAGTTTCCGCTACACCTCTGCAGGTTCAATGTATTCCTTGGACCTTCACATTGAAGATGATACACAGAAGTCGCATCGGAATTAAATACAAAAGGCACAATGCCGCCTTAAGTACAAGAATAGAGACTCTTCTTCCAGTCGGTGCTTTGAACATTTCCTGTGAGACCAGTATTAGTTTCCGCTACACCTCTGCAGGTGCAGTTTATTCCTTGGACCTTCACATTGACGATGAAACACAGAAATCGCATCGGAATTAAATACAAAAGGCACAATGCCGCCTTAAGTACAAGAATAGAGACTCTTGTTACAGTCGGTGCTTTCAGCATTCCCTGTGAGACCAGTATTAGTTTCCGATACACCACTGCAGGTTCAATGTATTCCTTGGACCTTCACATTGACGATGAAACACAGAAATCGCATCGGAATTAAATACAAAAGGTACAATGCCGCCTTAAGTACATGAATAGAGACTCTTCCAACAGTCGGCGCTTTGAGCATTCCCTGTGAGACCAGTATTAGTTTCCGCTACACCTCTGCAGGTTCAATATATACCTCGGACCTTCACATTGACGATGATACACAGAAATCGCATCGGAATTAAATACAAAAGGCACAATGCCGCCTTAAGTACAGGAATAGAGACTCTTCTTGCAGTCGGTGCTTTGAGCTTACCCTGTGAGACCAGTATTAGTTTCTGATACACCACTGCAGGTTAAATGTATTCCTTGGAACTTCACATTGACGAAGAACCACAGAAATCGCATCGGAATCAAATACAAAAGGCACAATGCCGCCTTAAGTACAAGAATAGAGACTCTTCTTACAGTCGGTGCTTTGAGCATTCCCTGTGAGACCAGTATTAGTTTCCGCTACACTTCTGCAGTTTCAATGTATTCCTTGGACCTTCCCATTGACGATGATACACAGAAATCGCATCGGAATTAAATACAAAAGGCACAATGCCGCCTTAAGTACAAGAATTGAGACTCTTCTTACAGTCGGTGCTTTGAGCATTCCCTGTGAGACCAGTATTAGTTTCCGATACTCCACTGCAGGTTCAATGTATTCCTTGGACCTTCACATTGACGATGAAACACAGAAATCGCATCGGAATTAAATACAAAAGGCACAATGCCGCCTTAAGTACAAGAATCGAGACTCTTCTTGCAGTCGGTGCTTTGAGCATTCCCTGTGAGACCAGTATTTGTTTCCGATACACCTCTGCAAGTTCAGTTTATTCCTTGGACCTTCACATTGGCGATGAAACACAGGAATGGCATCGGAATTGAATACAAAAGGCACAATGCCGCCTTAAGTACAAGAATAGAGACTCTTCTTACAGTCGGTGCTTTGAGCATTCCCTGTGAGACCAGTATTAGATTCCGATGCAACACTGCAGGTTCAATGTATTCCTTGGACCTTCACATTGACGATGAAACACAGAAATCGCATCGGAATTAAATACAAAAGGCACAATGCCGCCTTAAGTACAAGAATAGAGCCTCTTCTTACAGTCGGTGCTTTGAGCATTCCCTGTGAGACCAGTATTAGTTTCCGCTACACCTCTGCAAGTTCAGATTATTCCTTGGACCATCACATTGACGATGAAACATAGAAATGGCATCGGAAGTAAATACAAAAGGCACAATGCCGCCTTAAGTACAAGAATAGAGACTCTTCTTACAGTCGGTGCTTTGAGCATTCCCTGTGAGACCAGTATTAGTTTCCGATACACCTCTGCAGGTTTAGTTTATTCCTTGGACCTTCACATTGACGATGAAACACAGAAATCGCATTGGAATAAGATACAAAAGGCACAATGCCGCGTTAAGTATAAGAATAGAGACTCTTCTTACAGTCGGTGCTTTGAGCATTCCCTGTGAGACCAGTATTAGTTTCCGATACACCTCTGCAGGTTCAGTTTATTCCTTGGACCTTCACATTGACGATCAAATACAGAAATGGCATCGGAATTAAATACAAAACGCACAATGCCGCGTTAAGTACAAGAATAGAGCCTCTTCTTACAGTCGGTGCTTTGAGCATTCCCTGTGAGACCAGTATTAGTTTCTGATACACCTCTGCAGGTTTATTTTATTCCTTGGACCTTCACATTGACGATGAAACACAGAAATCGCATCGGAATTAAATACAAAAGGCACAATGCCGCCTTAAGTACAAGAATAGAGACTCTTCTTACAGTCGGTGCTTTGAGCATTCCCTGTGAGACCAGTATTAGTTTCCGATACACCACTGCAGGTTCAATGTATTCCTTGGACCTTCACATTGACGATGAAACACAGAAATCGCATCGGAATTAAATACAAAACGCACAATGCCGCCTTAAGTACAAGAATAGAGACTCTTCTTACAGTCGGTGATTTGAGCATTCCCTGTGAGACCAGTATTAGTTTCCGATACACCTCTGCATGTTCAGTTTATTCCTTGGTCCTTCACATTGACGATGAAACACAGGAATGGCATCGGAATTGAATACAAAAGGCACAATGCCGCCTTAAGTACAAGAATAGAGACTCTTCTTACAGTCGGTGCTTTGAGCATTCCCTGTGAGACCAGTATTAGTTTCCGATGCACCACTGCAGGTTCAATGTATTCCTTGGACCTTCACATTGACGATGAAACACAGAAATGGCATCGGAATTAAATACAAAAGGCACAATACCGCCCTAAGTACAAGAATAGAGACTGTTCTTACAGTCGGATCTGTCAGCATTCCCTGTGAGACCAGTATTAGTTTCCGATACACCACTGCAGGCTCAATGTATTCCTTGGAACTTCACATTGACGATGAAACACAGAAATCGCATCGGAATTAAATACAAAAGGCACAATGCCGCCTTAAGTACAAGAATAGAGACTCTTCTTACAGTCGGTGCTTTGAGCATTCCCTGTGAGACCAGTATTAGTTTCCGATGCACCACTGCAGGTTCAATGTATTCCTTGGACCTTCACATTGACCATGAAACACAGAAAGGGCATCGGAATTAAATACAAAAGGCACAATGCCGCCCTAAGTACAAGAATAGAGACTGTTCTTACAGTCGGATCTTTCTGCATTCCCTGTGAGACCAGTATTAGTTTCCGATACACCACTGCAGGCTCAATGTATTCCTTGGAACTTCACATTGACGATGAAACACAGAAATCGCATCGGAATTAAATACAAAAGGCACAATGCCGCCTCAAGTACAAGAATAGAGACTCTTCTTACAGTCGGTGCTTTGAGCATTCCCTGTGAGACCCGTATTAGTTTCCGCTACACCTCTGCAGGTTCAGTTTTTTCCTTGGACCTTCACATTGACGATGAAACACAGAAATCGCATCGGAATTAAATACAAAGGCACAATGCCGCCTTAAGTACAAGAATAGAGACTCTTCTCACAGTCGGTGCTTTGAACATTCCCTGTGAGACCAGTATTAGTTTCCGATACACCACTGCAGGTTCAATGTATTCCTTGGACCTTCACATTGACGATGAAACAAATAAATCGCATCGGAATTAAATACAAAAGGCACAATGCCGCCTTAAGTACAAGAATAGAGACTCTTCTTACAGTCGGTGCTTTGAGCATTCCCTGTGAGACCAGTATTAGTTTCCGCTACACCTCTGCCGGTTCAGTTTATTCCTTGGACCTTCACATTGACGATGAAACACAGAAATCGCATCGGAATTAAATACAAAAGGCACAATGCCGCATTAAGTAAAAGAATAGAGACTCTTCTTACAGTCGGTGCTTTGAGCATACCCTTTGAGACCAGTATTAGTTTCCGATACACCTCTGCAGGTTCAGTTTATTCCTTAGACCTTCACATTGACGATGAAATACAGAAATGGCATCGGAATTAAATACAAAACGCACAATGCCGCCTTAAGTACAAGAATAGAGCCTCTTCTTACAGTCGGTGCTTTGAGCATTCCCTGTGTGACCAGTATTAGTTTCCGATACTCCACTGCAGGTTCAATGTATTCCTTGGACCTTCACATTGACGACGAAACCTAGAAATCGCATCGGAATTAAATACAAAAAGCACAATGCCGCCTTAAGTACAAGAATAGAGACTCTTCTTACAGTCGGTGCTTTGAGCATTCCATGTGAGACCAGATATAGTTTCCGCTACACCTCTGCAGGTTCAGATTATTCCTTGGACCTTCACATTGACGATGAAACACAGAAATGGCGTCGGAAGTAAATACAAAAGGCACAATGCCGCCTTAAATACAAGAATAGAGACACTTCTTACAGTCGGTGCTCTTAGCATTCCCTGTGAGACCAGTATTAGTTTCCGATACACCACTGCAGGTTCAATGTATTCCTTGGAACTTCACATTGACGATGAATCACGGAAATCGCATCGGAATCAAATACAAAAAGCACAATGCCGCCTTAAGTACAACAATAGAGACTCTTCTTACAGTCGGTGCTTTGAGCATTCCCTGTGAGACCAGTATTTGTTTCCGATACACCTCTGCATGTTCAGTTTATTCATTGGACCTTCATATTGACGATGAAACACAGGAATGGCATCGGAATTGAATACAAAAGGCACAATGCCGCCTTAAGTACAAGAATAGAGACTCTTCTTACAGGCGGTGCTTTGAGCATTCCCTGTGAGACCAGTATTAGTTTCCGATGCACCACTGCAGGTTCAATGTATTCCTTGGACCTTCACATTGACGATGAAACACAGAAATCGCATCGGAATTAAATACAAAAGGCACAATGCCGCCCTAAGTACAAGAATAGAGACTGTTCTTACAGTCGGATCTTTGAGGATTCCCTGTGAGACCAGTATTAGTTTACGATACACCACTGCAGGTTCAATGTATTCGTTGGAACTTCACATTGACGATGAAACACAGAAATCGCATCGGAATCAAATACAAAAGGCACAATGCCGCCTTAAGTAAAAGAATAGAGACTCTTCTTACAGTCGTTGCTTTGAGCATTCCCTGTGAGACCAGTATTAGTTTCCGATACACCTCTGCAGGTTCAGTTTATTCCTTGGACCTTCACATTGACGATGAAATACAGAAATGGCATCGGAATTAAATACAAAACGCACAATGCCACCTTAAGTACAAGAATAGAGCCTCTTCTTACAGTCGGTGCTTTGAGCATTCCCTGTGAGACCAGTATTAGTTTCTGATACACCTCTGCAGGTTTATTTTATTCCTTGGACCTTCACATTGACGATGAAACACAGAAATCGCATCGGAATTAAATACAAAAGGCACAATGCCGCCTTAAGTACAAGAATAGAGACTCTTCTTACAGTCAGTGCTTTGAGCATTCCCTGTGAGACCAGTATTAGTTTCCGATACACCACTGCAGGTTCAATGTATTCCTTGGACCTTCACATTGACGATGAAACACAGAAATCGCATCGGAATTAAATACAAAACGCACAATGCCGCCTTAAGTACAAGAATAGAGACTCTTCTTACAGTCGGTGATTTGAGCATTCCCTGTGAGTCCAGTATTAGTTTCCGCTACACCTCTGCAGGTTCAATGTATTCCTTGGACCTTCACATTGAAGATGATACACAGAAGTCGCATCGGAATTAAATACAAAAGGCACAATGCCGCCTTAAGTACAAGAATAGAGACTCTTCTTACAGTCGGTGCTTTGAACATTTCCTGTGAGACCAGTATTAGTTTCCGCTACACCTCTGCAGGTGCAGTTTATTCCTTGGACCTTCACATTGACGATGAAACACAGAAATCGCATCGGAATTAAATACAAAAGGCACAATGCCGCCTTAAGTACAAGAATAGAGACTCTTGTTACAGTCGGTGCTTTGAGCATTCCCTGTGAGACCAGTATTAGTTTCCGATACACCACTGCAGGTTCAATGTATTCCTTGGACCTTCACATTGACGATGAAACACAGAAATCGCATCGGAATTAAATACAAAAGGTACAATGCCGCCTTAAGTACATGAATAGAGACTCTTCCTACAGTCGGTGCTTTGAGCATTCCCTGTGAGACCAGTATTAGTGTCCGATACACCTCTGCAGGTTCAGTTTATTCCTTGGACCATCACATTGACGATGAAATACAGAAATGGCATCGGAATTAAATACAAAACGCACAATGCCGCCTTAAGTACAAGAATAGAGCCTCTTCTTACAGTCGGTGCTTTGAGCATTCCCTGTGAGACCAGTATTAGTTTCTGATACACCTCTGCAGGTTTATTTTATTCCTTGGACCTTCACATTGACGATGAAACACAGAAATCGCATCGGAATTAAATACAAAAGGCACAATGCCGCCTTAAGTACAAGAATAGAGACTCTTCTTACAGTCGGTGCTTTGAGCATTCCCTGTGAGACCAGTATTAGTTTCCGATACACCACTGCAGGTTCAATGTATTCCTTGGACCTTCACATTGACGATGAAACACAGAAATCGCATCGGAATTAAATACAAAACGCACAATGCCGCCTTAAGTACAAGAATAGAGACTCTTCTTACAGTCGGTGATTTGAGCATTCCCTGTGAGTCCAGTATTAGTTTCCGCTACACCTCTGCAGGTTCAATGTATTCCTTGGACCTTCACATTGAAGATGATACACAGAAGTCGCATCGGAATTAAATACAAAAAGCACAATGCCGCCTTACGTACAAGAATAGAGACTCTTCTTACATTCGGTGCTTTGAACATTTCCTGTGAGACCAGTATTAGTTTCCGCTACACCTCTGCAGGTGCAGTTTATTCCTTGGACCTTCACATTGACGATGAAACACAGAAATCGCATCGGAATTAAATACAAAAGGCACAATGCCGCCTTAAGTACAAGAATAGAGACTCTTGTTACAGTCGGTGCTTTGAGCATTCCCTGTGAGACCAGTATTAGTTTCCGATACACCACTGCAGGTTCAATGTATTCCTTGGACCTTTACATTGACGATGAAACACAGAAATCGCATCGGAATTAAATACAAAAGGTACAATGCCGCCTTAAGTACATGAATAGAGACTCTTCCTACAGTCGGTGCTTTGAGCATTCCCTGTGAGACCAGTATTAGTTTCCGCTACACCTCTGCAGGTTCAATATATACCTCGGACCTTCACATTGACGATGATACACATAAATCGCATCGGAATTAAATACAAAAGGCACAATGCCGCCTTAAGTACAGGAATAGAGACTCTTCATACAGTCGGTGCTTTGAGCATACCCTGTGAGACCAGTATTAGTTTCTGATACACCACTGCAGGTTAAATGTATTCCTTGGAACTTCACATTGACGAAGAACCACAGAAATCGCATCGGAATCAAATACAAAAGGCACAATGCCGCCTTAAGTACAAGAATAGAGACTCTTCTTACAGTCGGTTCTTTGAGCATTCCCTGTGAGACCAGTATTAGTTTCCGTTACACCTCTGCAGGTTCAGTTTATTCCTTGGACCTTCACATTGACGATGAAATCAGAAATGGCATCGGAATTAAATACAAAAGGCACAATGCCGCCCTAAGTACAAGTATAGAGACTGTTCTTACAGTCGGATCTTTGACCATTCCCTGTGAGACCAGTATTTGTTTCCGATACGCCTCTGCAGGTTCAGTTTATTCCTTGGACCTTCACATTGACGATGAAACACGGAAATCGCATCGGAATCAAATACAAAAGGCACAATGCCGCCTTAAGTACAACAATAGAGACTCTTCTTACAGTCGGTGCTTTGAGCATTCCCTTTGAGACCAGTGATTGTTTCCGATACACCTCTGAACGATCAGTTTATTCCTTGGACCTTCACATTGACGATGAAACACAGGAATGGCATCGGAATTGATTACAAAAGGCACAATGCCGCCTTAAGTACAAGAATAGAGACTCTTCTTACAGTCGGTGCTTTGAGCGTTCCCTGTGAGACCAGTATTAGTTTCCGATGCACCACTGCAGGTTCAATGTATTCCTTGGACCTTCACATTGACGATGAAACACAGAAATCGCATCGGAATTAAATACAAAAGGCACAATGCCGCCCTAAGTACAAGAATAGAGACTGTTCTTACAGTCGGATCTTTGAGCATTCCCTGTGAGTCCAGTATTAGTTTCCGCTTCACCTCTGCAGGTTCAATGTATTCCTTGGACCTTCACATTGAAGATGATACACAGAAGTCGCATCGGAATTAAATACAAAAAGCACAATGCCGCCTTAAGTACAAGAATAGAGACTCTTCTTACAGTCGGTGCTTTGAACATTTCCTGTGAGACCAGTATTAGTTTCCGCTACACCTCTGCAGGTGCAGTTTATTCCTTGGACCTTCACATTGACGATGAAACACAGAAATCGCATCGGAATTAAATACAAAAGGCACAATGCCGCCTTAAGTACAAGAATAGAGACTCTTGTTACAGTCGGTGCTTTGAGCATTCCCTGTGAGACCAGTAATAGTATCCGATACACCACTGCAGGTTCAATCTGTTCCTTGGACATACACATTGACGATGAAACACAGAAATTACATCGGAATTCAATACAAAAGGAACAATGCCGCCTTAAGTACAAGAATAGAGACTCTTCTTACCGTCGGTTCTTTGCGCATTCCCTGTGAGACCAGTATTAGTTTCCGATACACCACTGGAGGTTCAATGAATTCCTTGGACCTTCACATTGACGATGAAACACTGAAATTACATCGGAATTAAATACAAAAGGCACAATGCCGCCTTAAGTACAAGAATAGAGACTCTTCTTACAGTCTGTGCTTTGAGCATTCCCTGTGAGACCAGTATTAGTTTCCGCTACACCTCTGCAGGTTCAGTTTATTCCTTGGACCTTCACATTGACGATGAAACACAGAAATGGCATCGGAATTAAATACAAATGGCACAATGCCGCCTTAAGTACAAGAATAGAGACTCTTCTCACCGTCGGTGCATTGAGCATTCCCTGTGAGACCAGTAATAGTATCCGATACACCACTGCAGGTTCAATCTATTCCTTGGACATACACATTGACGATGAAACACAGATATTACATCTGAATTAAATACAAAATGAACAAAGCCGCCTTAAGTACAAGAATAGAGACTCTTCTTACCGTCGGTGTTTTGAGCATTCCCTGTGAGACCAGTATTAGTTTCCGATACAACACTGAGGGTTCAATGAATTCCTTGGACCTTCACATTGACAATGAAACACAGAAATCGCATCTGAGTTAAAAACAAAAGGCACAATGCCTCCTTAAGTACAAGAATAGTGACTCTTCTTACAGTCGGTGCTTTGAGCATTCCATGTGAGACCAGTAATAGTATCCGATACACCACTGCAGGTTCAATCTATTCCTTGGACATACAAATTGACGATGAAACACTGAAATTACATCGGAATTAAATACAAAAGGAACAATGCCGCCTTAAGTACAAGAATAGAGACTCTTCTTACAGTCTGTGCTTTGAGCATTCCCTGTGAGACCAGTATTAGTTTCCGCTACACCGCTGCAGGTTCAGTTTATTCCTTGGACCTTCACATTGACGATGACACACAGAAATCGCATCGGAATTAAATACAATAGGCACAATTACGCCTTAAGTACAACAATAGAGACTCTTCTTACAGTCGGTGCATTGAGCATTCCCTGTGAGACCAGTAATAGTATCCGATACAACACTGCAGGTTCAATCTATTCCTTGGACATACACATTGACGATGAAACACAGAAATTTCATCGGAATTAAATACAAAAGGAACAATGCCGCCTTAAGTACAAGAATAGAGACTCTTCTTACCGGCGGTGCTTTGAGCATTCCCTGTGAGACCAGTATTAGTTTCCGATACACCACTAGAGGTTCAATGAATTCCTTGGACATTCACATTGACGATGAAACACTGAAATTACATCGGAATTAAATACAAAAGGCACAATGCCGCCTTAAGTACAAAAATAGAGACTCTTCTTACAGTCGGTGCTTTGAGCGTTCCCTGTGAGACCAGTAATAGTATCCGATACACCACTGCAGGATCAATCTATTCCTTGGAGATACACATTGACGATGATACACAGAAATTACATCGGAATTAAATACAAAAGAATCAATGAAGCCTTAAGTACAAGAATAGAGACACTTCTTACCGTCGGTGCTTTGAGCATTCCCTGTGAGACCAGTATTAGTTTCCGATACACCACAGCAGGTTCAATGTATTCCTAGGACCTTCACATTGACGATGAAACACTGAAATTTCATCGGAATTAAATACAAAGGGCACAATACCGCCTTAAGTACAAGAATAGAGACTCTTCTTACAGTCGGTGCTTTGAGCATTCCCTGTGAGACCAGTATTAGTTTCCGCTACACCTCTGCAGGTTCAGTTAATTCCTTGGACCTTCACATTGACGATAAAACACAGAAATCGCATCGGAATTAAATACAAAAGGCACAATGCCGCCTTAAGTACAAGAATAGAGACTCTTTTTACAGTCGGTGCTTTGAGCATTCCCTGTTAGACCAGTTATAGTATCCGATACACCACTGCAGGTTCAATCTGTTCCTTGGACATACACATTGACGATGAAACACAGAAATTACATCGGAATACAATACAAAAGGAACAATGCCGCCTTAAGTACAAGAATAGAGACTCTTCTTACCGTCGGTGCTTTGAGCATTTCCTGTGAGACCAGTATTAGTTTCCGCTACACCTCTGCAGGTTCAGTTTATTCCTTGGACCTTCACATTGACGATGAAACACCGAAATGGCATCGGAATTAAATACAAAACGCACAATGCCGCCTTAAGTACAAGAATAGAGACTCTTCTTACAGTCGGTGCTTTGGGCATTCCCTGTGAGACCAGTATTAGTTTTCGATACACCACTGCAGGTTCAATGTATTCCTTGGACCTTCACATTGACGATGAAACACAGAAATGGCATCGGAATTAAATCCAAAACGCACAATGCCGCCTTAAGTACAAGAATAGAGACTCTTCTTACATTCGGTGCTTTGAGCATTCCCTGTGAGACCAGTATTAGTTTCCGCTACACCTCTGCAGGTTCAGTTTATTCCTTGGACCTTCACATTGACGATGAAACACAGAAATGGCATCGGAATTAAATACAAAAGGCACAATGCCGCCTTAAGTACAAGAATAGAGACTCTTCTTACATTCGGTGCTTTGAGTATTCCCTGTGAGACCAGTATTAGTTTCCGCTACACCTCTGCAGGTTCAGTTTACTCCTTGGACCTTCTCATTGACGATGAAACACAGAAATGGCATCGGAATTAAATACAAATGGCACAATGCCGCCTTAAGTACAAGAATAGAGACTCTTCTTACCGTCGGTGTTTTGAGCATTCCCTGTGAGACCAGTATTAGTTTCCGATACACCACTGGAGGTTCAATGAATTCCTTGGACATTCACATTGACGATGAAACACTGAAATTACATCGGAATTAAATGCAAAAGGCACAATGCCGCCTTAAGTACAAGAATAGAGACTCTTCTTACAGTCGGTGCTTTGAGCATTCCCTGTGAGACCAGTAATAGTATCCGATACACCACTGCAGTTTCAATCTATTCCTTGGACATACACATTGACGATGAAACACAGAAATTACATCGGAATTAAATACAAAAGAATCAATGAAGCCTTAAGTACAAGAATAGAGACTCTTCTTACCGTCGGTGCTTTGAGCATTCCCTGTGAGACCAGTATTAGTTTCCGATACACCACTGCAGGTTCAATGTATTCCTAGGAACTACACATTGACGATGAAACACTGAAATTTCATCGGAATTAAATACAAAGGGCACAATACCGCCTTAAATACAAGAATAGAGACTCTTCTTACAGTCGGTGCTTTGAGCATTCCCTGTGAGACCAGTATTAGTTTCCGCTACACCTCTGCAGGTTCAGTTTATTCCTTGGACCTTCACATTGACGATGATACACAGAAATTGCATCGGAATTAAATACAAAAGGCACAATGCCGCCTTAAGTACAAGAATAGAGACTCTTCTTACAGTCGGTGCTTTGAGCATTCCCTGTGAGACCAGTAATAGTATCCGATACACCACTGCAGGTTCAATCTGTTCCTTGGACATACAAATTGACGATGAAACACAGAAATTACATCGGAATTCAATACAAAAGGAACAATGCCGCCTTAAGTACAAGAATAGAGACTCTTCTTACCGTCGGTGCTTTGCGCATTCCCTGTGAGACCAGTATTAGTTTCCGATACACCACTGGAGGTTCAATGAATTCCTTGGACCTTCACATTGACGATGAAACACTGAAATTACATCGGAATTAAATACAAAAGGCACAATGCCGCCTTAAGTACAAGAATAGAGACTCTTCTTACAGTCTGTGCTTTGAGCATTCCCTGTGAGACCAGTATTAGTTTCCGCTACACCTCTGCAGGTTCAGTTTATTCCTTGGACCTTCACATTGACGATGAAACACAGAAATGGCATCGGAATTAAATACAAATGGCACAATGCCGCCTTAAATACAAGAATAGAGACTCTTCTCACCGTCGGTGCATTGAGCATTCCCTGTGAGACCAGTAATAGTATCCGATACACCACTGCAGGTTCAATCTATTCCTTGGACATACACATTGACGATGAAACACAGATATTACATCGGAATTAAATACAAAATGAACAAAGCCGCCTTAAGTACAAGAATAGAGACTCTTCTTACCGTCGGTGTTTTGAGCATTCCCTGTGAGACCAGTATTAGTTTCCGCTACACCTCTGCAGGTTCAGTTTATTCCTTGGACCTTCACATTGACGATGAAACACAGAAATCGCATCGGAAATAAATACAATAGGCACAATTACGCCTTAAGTACAACAATAGAGACTCATCTTACAGTCGGTGCATTGAGCATTCCCTGTGAGACCAGTAATAGTATCCGATACAACACTGCAGGTTCAATCTATTCCTTGGACATACACATTGACGATGAAACACAGAAATTACATCGGAATTAAATACAAAAGGAACAATGCCGCCTTAAGTACAAGAATAGAGACACTTCTTACCGGCGGTGCTTTGAGCATTCCCTGTAAGACCAGTATTAGTTTCCGATACACCACTAGAGGTTCAATGAATTCCTTGGACATTCACATTGACGATGAAACACTGAAATTACATCGGAATTAAATACAAAAGGCACAATGCCGCCTTAAGTACAAAAATAGAGACTCTTCTTACAGTCGGTGCTTTGAGCATTCCCTGTGAGACCAGTAATAGTATCCGATACACCACTGCAGGATCAATCTATTCCTTGGAGATACACATTGACAATGATACACAGAAATTACATCGGAATTAAATACAAAAGAATCAATGAAGCCTTAAGTACAAGAATAGAGACACTTCTTACCGTCGGTGCTTTGAGCATTCCCTGTGAGACCAGTATTAGTTTCCGATACACCACAGCAGGTTCAATGTATTCCTAGGACCTTCACATTGACGATGAAACACTGAAATTTCATCGGAATTAAATACAAAGGGCACAATACCGCCTTAAGTACAAGAATAGAGACTCTTCTTACAGGCGGTTCTTTGAGCATTCCCTGTGAGACCAGTATTAGTTTCCGCTACACCTCTGCAGGTTCAGTTTATTCCTTGGACCTTCACATTGACGATGAAACACAGAAATCGCATCGGAATTAAATACAAAAGGCACAATGCCGCCTTAAGTACAAGAATAGAGACTCTTCTTACAGTCGGTGCTTTGAGCATTCCCTGTGAGACCAGTTATAGTATCCGATACACCACTGCAGGTTCAATCTGTTCCTTGGACATACACATTGACGATGAAACACAGAAATTACATCGGAATACAATACAAAAGGAACAATGCCGCCTTAAGTACAAGAATAGAGACTCTTCTTACCGTCGGTGCTTTGAGCATTCCCTGTGAGACCAGTATTAGTTTCCGATACACCAGTGGAGGTTCAATGAATTCCTTGGACATTCACATTGACGATGAAACACTGAAATTACATCGGAATTAAATACAAAAGGCACAATGCCGCCTTAAGTACAAGAATAGAGACTCTTCTTACAGTCTATGCTTTGAGCATTCCCTGTGAGACCAGTATTAGTTTCCGCTACACCGCTGCAGGTTCAGTTTATTCCTTGGACCTTCACATTGACGATGAAACACAGAAATCGCATCGGAGTTAAAAACAAAAGGCACAATGCCGCCTTAAGTACAAGAATAGTGACTCTTCTTACAGTCGGTGCTTTGAGCATTCCCTGTGAGACCAGTAATAGGGTCCGATACACCACTGCAGGTTCAATCTATTCCTTGGACATACACATTGACGATGAAACACAGAAATTGCATCGGAATTAAACACAAAAGGAACAATACCGCTTTAAGTACAAGAATAGAGACTCTTCTTACAGTCGGTGTTTGAGCGTTCCCTGTGAGACCAGTATTACTTTCCGATACACCACTGCAGGTTCAATGTATTCCTTGGACCTTCACATTGACGACGAAACACAGATATGTCATCGGAATTAAATCCAAAACAATGCCGCCTTAAGTACAAGAATAGAGACTCTTCTTACAGTCGGTGCTTTGAGCATTCCCTGTGAGACCAGTAATAGTATCCGATACACCACTGCAGGTTCAATCTATTCCTTGGACATAGACATTGACGATGAAACACAGAAATTACATCGGAATTAATTACAAAAGGAACTATGCCGCCTTATCTACAAGAATAGAGACTCTTCTAACCGTCGGTGCTTTGAGCATTCCCTTTGAGACCTGTATTAGTTTCCGCTACACCTCTGCAGGTTCAGTTAATTCCTTGGACCTTCACATTGACGATGAAACACAGAAATGGCATCGGAATTAAATACAAAAGGCACAATGCCGCCTTAAGTACAAGAATAGAGGCTTTTCTTACAGTCTGTGCTTTGAGCATTCTCTGTGAGCCTAGAATTAGTTTCCGATACACCTCTGCAGGTTCAGTTTATTCCTTGGACCTTCACATTGACGATGAAACACAGAAATGGCATCGGAATTAAATACAAAAGGCACAATGCTGCCTAAAGTACAAGAATAGAGACTCTTCTTACAGTCGGTGCTTTGAGCATTCCCTGTGAGACCAGTAATAGTATCCGATACACCACTGCAGGTTTACTCTATTCCTTGGACATACACATTGACGATGAAACACAGAAATTACATCGGAATTAAATACAAAAGGAATAATGCCGCCTTAAGTACAAGAATAGAGACTCTTCTTACCGTCGGTGCTTTGAGCTTTCCCTGTGAGACCAGTATTTGTTTCCGCTACACAGCTGCAAGTTCAGTTTATTCCTTGGACCATCACATTGACGATGAAACACAGAAATCGCATCGGAATTAAATACAAAAGGCACAATGCCGCCTTAAGTACAAGAATGGAGACTCTTCTTACAGTCGGTGATTTGAGCATTCCCTGTGAGACCAGTATTAGTTTCCGCTACACCTCTGCAGGTTCCGTTTATTACCTTGGACCTTCAAATTGACGATGAAGCACTGAAATGGAATCGGAATTAAATACAAACGGCACAATGCCGCCTTAAGTACAAGAATAGAGACTCTTCTTACAGTCGGTGCTTTGAGCATTCCCTGTGAGACCAGTATTAGTTTGCGATACACCACTGCAGGTTCAATGTATTCCTTGGACCTTCACATTGACGATGAAACACAGAAATGGCATCGGAATTAAATACAAATCGCACAATGCCGCCTTAAGTACAAGAATAGAGACTCTTCTTACAGTCGGTGCTTTGAGCATTCCCTGTGAGACCAGTAATAGTATCCGATACACCACTGGAGGTTCAATGAATTCCTTGGACATTTACATTGACGATGAAACACTGAAATTACATCGGAATTAAATTCAAAAGGCACAATGCCACCTTAAGTACAAGAATAGAGGCTGTTCTTACAGACGGTGCTTTGAGCATTCCCTGTGAGACCAGTAATAGTATCCGATACACCACTGCAGGTTTACTCTATTCCTTGGACATACACATTGACGATGAAACACAGAAATTACATCGGAATTAAATACAAAAGGAATAATGCCGCCTTAAGTACAAGAATAGAGACTCTTCTTACCGTCGGTGCTTTGAGCTTTCCCTGTGAGACCAGTATTAGTTTCCGATACACCACTGCCGGTTCAATGTATTCCTTGGACCTTCACATTGACGATGGAACACAGAAATGGCATCGGAATTAAATACAAAAGGCACAATGCCGCCTTAAGTACAAGAATACAGTCTCTTCTTACAGTCGGTGCTTTGAGCATTCCCTGTGAGACCAGTATTAGTTTCCGATACACCACTACAGGTTCAATGTATTTCTTCGACCTTCACATTGACGATGAAACACAGAAATCGCATCGGAATCAAATCCAAAAGGCACAATGCGGCCTTAAGTACAAGAATAGAGACTCTTCTTACAGGCGGTGCTTTGAGCATTCCCTGTGAGACCAGTAATAGTATCCGATACACCACTGCAGGATCAATCTATTCCTTGGACATACACATTGACGATGAAACACAGAAATGGCATCGGAATTAAATACAAAAGGCACAATGCCGCCTTCAGTACAAGAATAGAGACTCTTCTTACAGTCGGTGATTTGAGCATTCCCTGTGAGACCAGTATAAGTTTCCGCTACACCTCTGCAGGTTCCGTTTATTCCTTGGACCTTCACATTGACGATGAAACACTGAAATGGAATCGGAATTAAATACAAAAGGCACAATGCCGCCTTCAGTACAAGAATAGAGACTCTTCTTACCGTCGGTCCTTTGAGCATTCCCTGTGAGACCAGTATTAGTTTCCGATACACCACTGGAGGTTCAATGAATTCCTTGGACATTCACATTGACGATGAAACACTGAAATTACAACAGAATTAAATACAAAAGGCACAATGCCGCATTAAGTACAAGAATAAAGACTCTTCTTACAGTCTGTGCTTGAGCATTTCCTGTGAGACCAGTATTAGTTCCCGCTACACCTCTGCAGGTTCAGTTTATTCCTTGGTCCTTCACATTGACGATGAAACACAGAAATGGCTTCGGAATTAAATACAAAAGGCACAATGCTGTCTAAAGTACAAGAATAGAGACTCTTCTTACAGTCGGTGCTTTGAGCATTCCCTGTGAAACCAGTATTTGTTTCCGCTACACCTCTGCAGGTTCAGTTTATTCCTTGGACCTTCACATTGACGATGAAACACAGAAATCGCATCGGAATTAAATACAAAAGGCACAATGCCGCCTTAAGTACAAGAATGGAGACTCTTCTTACAATCGGTGATTTGAGCATTCCCTGTGAGACCAGTATTAGTTTCCGCTACACCTCTGCAGGTTCCGTTTATTCCTTGGACCTTCACATTGACGATGAAACACTGAAATGGAATCGGAATTAAATACAAACGGCACAATGCCGCCTTAAGTACAAGAATAGAGACTCTTCTTACAGTCGGTGCTTTGAGCATTCCCTGTGAGACCAGTATTAGTTTGCGATACACCACTGCAGGTTCAATGTATTCCTTGGACCGTCACATTGACGATGAAACACAGAAATGGCATCGGAATTAAATACAAATCGCACAATGCCGCCTTAAGTACAAGAATAGAGACTCTTCTTACAGTCGGTGCTTTGAGCATTCCCTGTGAGACCAGTAATAGTATCCGATACACCACTGGAGGTTCACTGAATTCCTTGGACATTTACATTGACGATGAAACACTGAAATTACATCGGAATTAAATTCAAAAGGCACAATGCCACCTTAAGTACAAGAATAGAGGCTCTTCTTACAGACGGTGCTTTGAGCATTCCCTGTGAGACCAGTAATAGTATCCGATACACCACTGCAGGTTTACTCTATTCCTTGGACATACACATTGACGATGAAACACAGAAATTACATCGGAATTAAATACAAAAGGAATAATGCCGCCTTAAGTACAAGAACAGAGACTCTTCTTACCGTCGGTGCTTTGAGCTTTCCCTGTGAGACCAGTATTAGTTTCCGATACACCACTGCCGGTTCAATGTATTCCTTGGACCTTCACATTGACGATGGACCACAGAAATGGCATCGGAATTAAATCCAAAACGCACAATGCCGCCTTAAGTACAAGAATAGAGACTCTTCTTACAGTCGGTGCTTTGAGCATTCCCTGTGAGACCAGTAATAGTATCCGATACACCACTGCAGGTTCAATCTATTCCTTGGACATACACATTGACGATGAAACACAGAAATGGCATCGGAATTAAATACAAAAGGCACAATGCCGCCTTAAGTACAAGAATAGAGTCTCTTCTTACAGTCGGTGCTTTGAGCATTCCCTGTGAGACCAGTATTAGTTTCCGATACACCACTACAGGTTCAATGTATTTCTTCGACCTTCACATTGACGATGAAACACAGAAATCGCATCGGAATCAAATACAAAAGGCACAATGCGGCCTTAAGTACAAGAATAGAGACTCTTCTTACAGTCGGTGCTTTGAGCATTCCCTGTGAGACCAGTAATAGTATCCGATACATCACTGCTGGTTCAATCTATTCCTTGGACATACACATTGACGATGAAACACAGAAATGGCATCGGAATTAAATACAAAAGGCACAATGCCGCCTTCAGTACAAGAATAGAGACTCTTCTTACAGTCGGTGCTTTGAGCATTCCCTGTGAGACGAGTATTAGTTTCCGATACACCACTGCAGGTTCAATGTATTCCTTGGACCTTCACATTGACGAAGAAACACAGAAATGGCATCGGAATTAAATCCAAAACGCACAATGCCGCCTTAAGTACAAGAATAGAGACTCTTCTCACAGTCGGTGCTTTGGCATTCCCTGTGAGACCAGTATTTGTTTCCGCTACACCTCTGCAGGTTCAGTTTATTCCTTGGACCTTCACATTGACGATGAAACATAGAAATGGCATCGGAATTAAATACAAAAGGCACAATGCCGCCTTAAGTAAAAGAATGGAGACTCTTCTTACAGTCGGTGATTTGAGCATTCCCTGTGAGACCAGTATTAGTTTCCGCTACACCTCTGCAGGTTCCGTTTATTCCTTGGACCTTCACATTGACGATGAAACACAGAAATGGCATCGGAATTAAATACAAATAGCACAATGCCGCCTTAAGTACAAGAGTAGAGACTCTTCTTACAGTCGGTGCTTTGAGCGTTCCCTGTGAGACCAGTATTAGTTTCCGATACACCACTGCAGGTTCAATGTATTTCTTGGACCTTCACATTGACGATGAAACACAGAAATCGCATCGGAATTAAATCCAAAACGCACAATGGCGCCTTAAGTACCAGAATACAGACTCTACTTACAGTCGGTGCTTTCAGCATTCCCTGTGAGACCAGTATTAGTTTCCGATACACCACTGCAGTTTCAATGTATTCCTTGGACCTTCACATTGGCGATGAAACACAGAAATCGCATCGGAATCAAATACAAAAGGCACAATGCCGCCTTAAGTACCAGAATAGAGACTCTTCTTACAGTCGGTGCTTTGAGCATTCCCTCTGAGACCAGTAACAGTATCCGATACACCACTGCAGGTTCAATCTATTCCTTGGACGTACACATTGACGATGAAACACTGAAATTACATCGGAATTAAATACAAAAGGAACAATGCCGCCTTAAGTACAAGAACAGAGACTCTTCTTACCGTCGGTGTTTTGAGCATTCCCTGTGAGACCAGTATTAGTTTCCGATACACCACTGCAGGTTCAATGTATTCCTTGGACATACACATTGACGATGAAACACTGAAATTACATCGGAATTAAATACAAAGGGCACAATGACGCCTTAACTACAACAAGAATGAGACTTCTTAGAGTTTGTGCTTTGATCCTTTCCTGTGAGACCAGTATTAGTTTCCGATATACCACTGCAGGTTAAATGTATTCCATGGTCCTTCACAATGACGATGAAACACAGAAATCGCAACGGAATTACATACAAAAGGCACAATGGCGCCCTGATTACAAGAATGGAGACTCATCTTACAATGGGTGCTTCGAGCATCCCCTGGGAGACCAATATTAATTTCCGATACACTACTGCTGGTTCAATGTATTCCTTGGACCTTTACATTGACGATGAAACACAGAAATCGCATCGGAATTAAATACCAAAGGCACAATGCCTCCTTAAGTACAGGAATAGAGCCTCTTCTTACCGTCGGTGCTTTGAGCATTCCCTGTGAGACCAGTATTAGTTTCCGATACACCTCTGCAGGTTCAGATTATTCCTTGGACCTTCACATTGACGATGAGACACAGAAATGGCATCGGAATTAAATAATAAAGGCACAATGCCGCCTTAAGTACAAGAATAGAGACACTTCTTACAGTCGGTGATTTGAGCATTCCCTGTGAGACCAGTATTAGTTTCCGCTACACCTCTGCAGGTTCTCTCTATACCTTGGACCTTCACATTGACGATGAAACACGGAAATGGCTCGGAATAAAATACAAAAGGCACAATGCCGCCTTAAGTACAAGAATAGAGACTCTTCTTACAGTCGGTGCTTTGAGCATTCCCTGTGAGACCAGTATTAGCTTCCGATACACCACTGCAGGTTCAATGTATTCCTTGGACCTTCACATTGACGATGAAACACAGAAATCGCATCGGAATTAAATCCAAAACGCACAATGCCGCCTTAAGTACAAGAATACAGACTCTACTTACAGTCGGTGCTTTGAGCATTCCCTGTGAGACCAGTATTAGCTTCCGATACACCACTGCCGGTTCAATGTATTCCTTGGACATTCACATTGATGATGAAACACAGAAATCGCATCGGAATCAAATACAAAAGGCACAATGCCTCCTTAAGTAGAAGAATACAGACTCTTCTTACAGTCGGTGCTTTGAGCATTCCCTGTGAGACCAGTAATAGTATCCGATACACCACTGCAGGTTCAATCTATTCCTTGGACATACACATTGAAGATGAAACACAGAAATGGCATCGGAATTAAATACAAAACGCACAATGCCGCCTTAAGTACAAGAATAGAGACTCTTCTTACGGTCGGTGCTTTGAGCATTCCCTGTGAGACTAGTATTAGTTTCCGATACTCCACTGCAGGTTCAATGTATTCCTTGGACCTTCACATTGACGATGAAACACAGAAATGGTATCGGAATTAAATCCAAAACGCACAATGCCGCCTTCACTACAAGAATAGAGACTCATCTTACAGTCGGTGCTTTGAGCATTCCCTGTGAGACCAGTATTAGTTTCCGATACACCACTGCCGGTTCAATGTATTCCTTGGACCTTCACATTGACGATGAAACACAGAAATCGCATCGGAATCAAATACAAAAGGCACAATGCCGCCTTAAGTACAAGAATGCAGACTCTTCTTACAGTTGGTGCTTTGAGCATTCCCTGTGAGACCAGTAATAGTATCCGATACACCATTGCAGGTTCAATCTATTCCTTGGACATACACATTGAAGATGAAACACAGAAATGGGATCGGAATTAATTACAAAAGGCACAATGCCGCCTTAAGGTATGAATAGAGACTCTTCTTACAGTTGGTGCTTTGAGCATTCCCTGTGAGACCAGTATTAGTTTCCGATACACCACTGCAGGTTCAATGTATTATTTGGACCTTCACATTGACGATGAAACACAGAATTGGCATCGGAATTAAATACAAAAGGCACAATGCCGCCTTAAGTACAAGAATAGAGACTCTTCTTACAGTCGGTGCTTTGAGCATTCCCTGTGAGACCAGTAATAGTATCCGATACACCACTGCAGGTTCAATCTATTCCTTGGACATACACATTGACGATGAAACACAGAAATTACATCGGAATTCAATACAAAAGGCACAATGCCGCCTTAAGTACAAGAATAGAGACTCTTCTTACCGCCGGTGCTTTGAGCATTCCCTGTGAGACCAGTATTAGTTTCCGCTACACCTCTGCAGGTTCAGTTTATTCCCTGGACCTTCACATTGACGATGAAACACAGAAATGGCATCGGAATTAAATACAAAACGCACAATGCTCCTTAAGTACAAGAAAAGAGACTCTTCTTACAGTCGGTGCTTTGAGCATTTCCTGTGAGACCAGTAATAGTATCCAATACACCACTGCAGGTTCAATGTGTTCCTTGGACCTTCACATTGACGATGAAACACAGAAATTGCATCGGAATTAAATCCAAAACGCACAATGCCGCCTTAACTACAAGAATTGAGCCTCTTCTTACAGTCGGTGCTTTGAGCATTCCCTGTGAGACCAGTAGTAGTATCCGATACACCACTGCAGGTTCAATCTATTCCTTGGAATAACACATTGATGATGAAACATAGAAATTACATCGGAATTAAACACAAAAGGCACAATGCCGCCTTAAGTACAAGAATAGAGACTCTTCTTACAGTCGGTGCTTTGAGCATTCCCTGTGAGACCAGTAATAGTATCCGATACACCACTGCAGGTTCAATGTATTCCTTGGACCTTCACATTGACGATGAAACACAGAAATGGCATCGGAATTAAATACAAAGGGCACAATGCCACCTTAAGTACAAGAATAGAGACTCTCCTTACAGTCGGTGCTTTGAGCATTCCCTGTGAGACCAGTATTAGTTTCCGCTACACCTCTGCAGGTTCAGATTATTCCTTGGACCTTCACATTGACGATGAAACACAGAAATGGCATCGGAATTATATACAAAAGGCACAATGCCGCCTTAAGTACAAGAATAGAGACTCTTCTTACAGTCGGTGCTTTGAGCATTCCCTGTGAGACCAGTAATAGTATCCGATACACCACTGCAGGTTCAATGCATTCCTTGGACCTTC
Source organism: Schistocerca americana (assembly GCF_021461395.2). NCBI lineage: Eukaryota > Metazoa > Arthropoda > Insecta > Orthoptera > Acrididae > Schistocerca > Schistocerca americana. Next base: position 624,926,659 of record NC_060124.1, on the reverse strand, counting down.
ACATTGACGATGAAACACAGAAATCGCATCGGAATTAGATACAAAAGGCACAATGCAGCCTTAAGTACAAGAATAGTGACTCTTCTTGCAGTCGGTGCTTTGAGCATTATCTGTCTGACCAGTATTAGTTTCCGATACACCACTGCAGGTTCAATGTGTTCCTTGGAACTTCACATTGACGATGAAACACAGAAATCGCGTCGGAATTAAATACAAAAGGCACAATGCCGCCTTAAGTACAAGAATAGAGACTCTTCTTGCAGTCGGTGCTTTGAGCATTCCCTGTGAGACCAGTATTAGTTTCCGCTACACCTCTGCAGGTTCAGTTTATTCCTTGGACCTTCACATTGACGATGAAAGACAGAAATGGCATCGGAATTAAATACAAGAGGCACAATGCCGCCTTAAGTACAAGAATAGAGACTCTTCTTACAGACGGTGCTTTGAGCATTCCCTGTGAGACCAGTAATAGTATCCGATACACCACTGCAGGTTCAATCTATTCCTTGGACATACACATTGACGATGAAACACAGAAATTACATCGGAATTTAATACAAAAGGAAAAATGCCGCCTTAAGTACAAGAATAGAGACTCTTCTTACCGTCGGTGCTTTGAGCATTCCCTGTGAGACCAGTATTAGTTTCCGATACACCACTGGAGGTTCAATGAATTACTTGGACATTCACATTGACGATGAAACACTCAAATTACATCGGAATTAAATACAAAAGGCACAATGCCGCCTTAAGTACAAGAATAGAGACTCTTCTTACCGTCGGTGCTTTGAGTAATCCCTGTGAGACCAGTATTAGTTTCCGCTACACCTCTGCAGGTTCAGTTTATTCCTTGGACATTCACATTGACGATGAAACACAGAAATGGCATCGGAATTAAATACAAAACGCACAATGTCGCCTTAAGTACAAAAATAGAGACTCTTCTTACCGTCGGTGCTTTGAGCATTCCCTGTGAGACCAGTATTAGTTTCCGATACACCACTGCAGGTTCAATGTATTCCTTGAACCTTCACATTGACGATGAAACACAGAAATGGCATCGGAATTCAATCCAAAACGCACAATGCCGCCTTAACTACAAGAATAGAGACTCTTCTTACAGTCGGTGCTTTGAGCATTCCCTGTGAGACCAGTAATAGTATCCGATGCACCACTGCAGGTTCAATCTATTCCTTGGACATACACATTGACGATGAAACACAGAAATTACATCGGAATTATATACAAAAGGCACAATGCCGCCATAAGTACAAGAATAGAGACTCTTCTTACAGTCGGTGCTTTGAGCATTCCCTGTGTGACCAGTAATTGTATCCGATACACCACTGCAGGTTCAATCTATTCCTTGGGCATACACATAGACGATGAAACACAGAAATTACATCGGAATTAAATACAAAAGGAACAATGCCGCCTTAATTACAAGAATAGAGACTCTTCTTACCGTCGGTGCTTTGAGCATTCCCTGTGAGACCAGTATTAGTTTCCGCTACACCTCTGCAGGTTCAGTTTATTCCTTGGACCTTCACATTGACGATGAAACACAGAAATGGCATCGGAATTAAATACAAAACGCACAATGCCGCCTTAAGTACAAGAATAGAGACTCTTCTTACAGTCGGTGCTTTGAGCATTCCCTGTGAGACCAGTATTAGTTTCCGATACACCACTGCAGGTTCAATGTATTCCTCGGACCTTCACATTGACGATGAAACACAGCAATGGCATCGGAATTAAATCCGAAACGCACAATGCCGCCTTCACTACAAGATTAGAGACTCTTCTTACAGTCGGTGCTTTGAGCATTCCCTGTGAGACCAGTAATAGTATCCGATACACCACTGCAGGTTCAATCTATTCCTTGGACATACACATTGACGATGAAACACAGAAATTACATCGGAATTAAATACAAGAGGCACAATGCCGCCTTAAGTACAAGAATAGAGACTCTTCTTACAGACGGTGCTTTGAGCATTCCCTGTGAGACCAGTAATAGTATCCGATACACCACTGCAGGTTCAATCTATTCCTTGGACATACACATTGACGATGAGACACAGAAATTACATCGGAATTAAATACAAAAGGAAAAATGCCGCCTTAAGTACAAGAATAGAGACTCTTCTTACCGTCGGTGCTTTGAGCATTCCCTGTGAGACCAGTATTAGTTTCCGCTACACCTCTGCAGGTTCAGTTTATTCCTTGGACCTTCACATTGACGATGAAACACAGAAATGGCATCGGAATTAAATACAAAACGCACAATGCCGCCTTAAGTACAAGAATAGAGACTCTTCTTACGGTCGGTGCTTTGAGCATTCCCTGTGAGACTAGTATTAGTTTCCGATACTCCACTGCAGGTTCAATGTATTCCTTGGACCTTCACATTGACGATGAAACACAGAAATGGTATCGGAATTAAATCCAAAACGCACAATGCCGCCTTCACTACAAGAATAGAGACTCATCTTACAGTCGGTGCTTTGAGCATTCCCTGTGAGACCAGTATTAGTTTCCGATACACCACTGCTGGTTCAATGTATTCCTTGGACCTTCACATTGACGATGAAACACAGAAATCGCATCGGAATCAAATACAAAAGGCACAATGCCGCCTTAAGTACAAGAATGCAGACTCTTCTTACAGTTGGTGCTTTGAGCATTCCCTGTGAGACCAGTAATAGTATCCGATACACCACTGCAGGTTCAATCTATTCCTTGGACATACACATTGACGATGAAACACAGAAATTACATCGGAATTCAATACAAAAGGCACAATGCCGCCTTAAGTACAAGAATAGAGACTCTTCTTACCGCCGGTGCTTTGAGCATTCCCTGTGAGACCAGTATTAGTTTCCGCTACACCTCTGCAGGTTCAGTTTATTCCCTGGACCTTCACATTGACGATGAAACACAGAAATGGCATCGGAATTAAATACAAAACGCACAATGCCTCCTTAAGTACAAGAAAAGAGACTCTTCTTACAGTCGGTGCTTTGAGCATTTCCTGTGAGACCAGTAATAGTATCCAATACACCACTGCAGGTTCAATGTGTTCCTTGGACCTTCACATTGACGATGAAACACAGAAATTGCATCGGAATTAAATCCAAAACGCACAATGCCGCCTTAACTACAAGAATTGAGCCTCTTCTTACAGTCGGTGCTTTGAGCATTCCCTGTGAGACCAGTAGTAGTATCCGATACACCACTGCAGGTTCAATCTATTCCTTGGAATAACACATTGATGATGAAACATAGAAATTACATCGGAATTAAACACAAAAGGCACAATGCCGCCTTAAGTACAAGAATAGAGACTCTTCTTACAGTCGGTGCTTTGAGCATTCCCTGTGAGACCAGTAATAGTATCCGATACACCACTGCAGGTTCAATGTATTCCTTGGACCTTCACATTGACGATGAAACACAGAAATGGCATCGGAATTAAATACAAAGGGCACAATGCCACCTTAAGTACAAGAATAGAGACTCTCCTTACAGTCGGTGCTTTGAGCATTCCCTGTGAGACCAGTATTAGTTTCCGCTACACCTCTGCAGGTTCAGATTATTCCTTGGACCTTCACATTGACGATGAAACACAGAAATGGCATCGGAATTATATACAAAAGGCACAATGCCGCCTTAAGTACAAGAATAGAGACTCTTCTTACAGTCGGTGCTTTGAGCATTCCCTGTGAGACCAGTAATAGTATCCGATACACCACTGCAGGTTCAATGCATTCCTTGGACCTTCACATTGACGATGAAACACAGAAATCGCATCGGAATTAGATACAAAAGGCACAATGCAGCCTTAAGTACAAGAATAGTGACTCTTCTTGCAGTCGGTGCTTTGAGCATTATCTGTCTGACCAGTATTAGTTTCCGATACACCACTGCAGGTTCAATGTGTTCCTTGGAACTTCACATTGACGATGAAACACAGAAATCGCGTCGGAATTAAATACAAAAGGCACAATGCCGCCTTAAGTACAAGAATAGAGACTCTTCTTGCAGTCGGTGCTTTGAGCATTCCCTGTGAGACCAGTATTAGTTTCCGCTACACCTCTGCAGGTTCAGTTTATTCCTTGGACCTTCACATTGACGATGAAAGACAGAAATGGCATCGGAATTAAATACAAGAGGCACAATGCCGCCTTAAGTACAAGAATAGAGACTCTTCTTACAGACGGTGCTTTGAGCATTCCCTGTGAGACCAGTAATAGTATCCGATACACCACTGCAGGTTCAATCTATTCCTTGGACATACACATTGACGATGAAACACAGAAATTACATCGGAATTTAATACAAAAGGAAAAATGCCGCCTTAAGTACAAGAATAGAGACTCTTCTTACCGTCGGTGCTTTGAGCATTCCCTGTGAGACCAGTATTAGTTTCCGATACACCACTGGAGGTTCAATGAATTACTTGGACATTCACATTGACGATGAAACACTCAAATTACATCGGAATTAAATACAAAAGGCACAATGCCGCCTTAAGTACAAGAATAGAGACTCTTCTTACCGTCGGTGCTTTGAGTAATCCCTGTGAGACCAGTATTAGTTTCCGCTACACCTCTGCAGGTTCAGTTTATTCCTTGGACATTCACATTGACGATGAAACACAGAAATGGCATCGGAATTAAATACAAAACGCACAATGTCGCCTTAAGTACAAAAATAGAGACTCTTCTTACCGTCGGTGCTTTGAGCATTCCCTGTGAGACCAGTATTAGTTTCCGATACACCACTGCAGGTTCAATGTATTCCTTGAACCTTCACATTGACGATGAAACACAGAAATGGCATCGGAATTCAATCCAAAACGCACAATGCCGCCTTAACTACAAGAATAGAGACTCTTCTTACAGTCGGTGCTTTGAGCATTCCCTGTGAGACCAGTAATAGTATCCGATGCACCACTGCAGGTTCAATCTATTCCTTGGACATACACATTGACGATGAAACACAGAAATTACATCGGAATTATATACAAAAGGCACAATGCCGCCATAAGTACAAGAATAGAGACTCTTCTTACAGTCGGTGCTTTGAGCATTCCCTGTGTGACCAGTAATTGTATCCGATACACCACTGCAGGTTCAATCTATTCCTTGGGCATACACATAGACGATGAAACACAGAAATTACATCGGAATTAAATACAAAAGGAACAATGCCGCCTTAATTACAAGAATAGAGACTCTTCTTACCGTCGGTGCTTTGAGCATTCCCTGTGAGACCAGTATTAGTTTCCGCTACACCTCTGCAGGTTCAGTTTATTCCTTGGACCTTCACATTGACGATGAAACACAGAAATGGCATCGGAATTAAATACAAAACGCACAATGCCGCCTTAAGTACAAGAATAGAGACTCTTCTTACAGTCGGTGCTTTGAGCATTCCCTGTGAGACCAGTATTAGTTTCCGATACACCACTGCAGGTTCAATGTATTCCTCGGACCTTCACATTGACGATGAAACACAGCAATGGCATCGGAATTAAATCCGAAACGCACAATGCCGCCTTCACTACAAGATTAGAGACTCTTCTTACAGTCGGTGCTTTGAGCATTCCCTGTGAGACCAGTAATAGTATCCGATACACCACTGCAGGTTCAATCTATTCCTTGGACATACACATTGACGATGAAACACAGAAATTACATCGGAATTAAATACAAGAGGCACAATGCCGCCTTAAGTACAAGAATAGAGACTCTTCTTACAGACGGTGCTTTGAGCATTCCCTGTGAGACCAGTAATAGTATCCGATACACCACTGCAGGTTCAATCTATTCCTTGGACATACACATTGACGATGAGACACAGAAATTACATCGGAATTAAATACAAAAGGAAAAATGCCGCCTTAAGTACAAGAATAGAGACTCTTCTTACCGTCGGTGCTTTGAGCATTCCCTGTGAGACCAGTATTAGTTTCCGATACACCACTGGAGGTTCAATGAATTCCTTGGACATTCACATTGACGATGAAACACTCAAATTACATCGGAATTAAATACAAAAGGCACAATGCCGCCTTAAGTACAAGAATAGAGACTCTTCTTACCGTCGGTGCTTTGAGCAATCCCTGTGAGACCAGTATTAGTTTCCGCTACACCTCTGCAGGTTCAGTTTATTCCTTGGACATTCAGATTGACGATGAAACACAGAAATGGCATCGGAATTAAATACAAAACGCACAATGTCGCCTTAAGTACAAGAATAGAGACTCTTCTTACCGTCGGTGCTTTGAGCATTCCCTGTGAGACCAGTATTAGTTTCCGATACACCACTGCAGGTTCAATGTATTCCTTGGACCTTCACATTGACGATGAAACACAGAAATGGCATCGGAATTCAATCCAAAACGCACAATGCCGCCTTAACTACAAGAATAGAGACTCTTCTTACAGTCGGTGCTTTGAGCATTCCCTGTGAGACCAGTAATAGTATCCGATGCACCACTGCAGGTTCAATCTATTCCTTGGACATACACATTGACGATGAAACACAGATATTACATCGGAATTATATACAAAAGGCACAATGCCGCCATAAGTACAAGAATAGAGACTCTTCTTACAGTCGGTGCTTTGAGCATTCCCTGTGAGACCAGTAATAGTATCCGATACACCACTGCAGGTTCAATCTATTCCTTGGGCATACACATAGACGATGAAACACAGAAATTACATCGGAATTAAATACAAAAGGAACAATGCCGCCTTAATTACAAGAATAGAGACTCTTCTTACCGTCGGTGCTTTGAGCATTCCCTGTGAGACCAGTATTAGTTTCCGCTACACCTCTGCAGGTTCAGTTTATTCCTTGGACCTTCACATTGACGATGAAACACAGAAATGGCATCGGAATTAAATACAAAACGCACAATGCCGCCTTAAGTACAAGAATAGAGACTCTTCTTACAGTCGGTGCTTTGAGCATTCCCTGTGAGACCAGTATTAGTTTCCGATACACCACTGCAGGTTCAATGTATTAATCGGACCTTCACATTGACGATGAAACACAGCAATGGCATCGGAATTAAATCCGAAACGCACAATGCCGTCTTCACTACAAGATTAGAGACTCTTCTTACAGTCGGTGCTTTGAGCATTCCCTGTGAGACCAGTAATAGTATCCGATACACCACTGAAGGTTCAATCAATTCCTTGGACATACACATTGACGATGAAACACAGAAATTACATCGGAATTAAATAAAAAAGGCACAATGCCGCCTTAAGTACAAGAATAGAGACTCTTCTTACAGTCGGTGCCTTGAGCATTCCCTGTGAGACCAGTATTAGTTTCCGCTACACCTCTGCAGGTTCAGTTTATTCCTTGGACCTTCACATTGACGATGAAAGACAGAAATGGCATCGGAATTAAATACAAGAGGCACAATGCCGCCTTAAGTACAAGAATAGAGACTCTTCTTACAGACGGTGCTTTGAGCATTCCCTGTGAGACCAGTAATAGTATCCGATACACCACTGCAGGTTCAATCTATTCCTTGGACATACACATTGACGATGAAACACAGAAATTACATCGGAATTAAATACAAAAGGAAAAATGCCGCCTTAAGTACAAGAATAGAGACTCTTCTTACCGTCGGTGCTTTGTGCATTCCCTGTGAGACCAGTATTAGTTTCCGATACACCACTGGATGTTCAATGAATTCCTTGGACATTCACATTGACGATGAAACACTCAAATTACATCGGAATTAAATACAAAAGGCACAATGCCGCCTTAAGTACAAGAATAGAGACTCTTCTTACCGTCGGTGCTTTGAGCAATCCCTGTGAGACCAGTATTAGTTTCCGCTACACCTCTGCAGGTTCAGTTTATTCCTTGGACATTCACATTGACGATGAAACACAGAAATGGCATCGGAATTAAATACAAAACGCACAATGTCGCCTTAAGTACAAGAATAGAGACTCTTCTTACCGTCGGTGCTTTGAGCATTCTTTGTGAGACCAGTATTAGTTTCCGATACACCACTGCAGGTTCAATGTATTCCTTGGACCTTCACATTGACGATGAAACACAGAAATGGCATCGGAATTCAATCCAAAACGCACAATGCCGCCTTAACTACAAGTATAGGGACTCTTCTTACAGTCGGTGCTTTGAGCATTCCCTGTGAGACCAGTAATAGTATCCGATGCACCACTGCAGGTTCAATCTATTCCTTGGACATACACATTGACGATGAAACACAGATATTACATCGGAATTATATACAAAAGGCACAATGCCGCCATAAGTACAAGAATAGAGACTCTTCTTACAGTCGGTGCTTTGAGCATTCCCTGTGAGACCAGTAATAGTATCCGATACACCACTGCAGGTTCAATCTATTCCTTGGGCATACACATAGACGATGAAACACAGAAATTACATCGGAATTAAATACAAAAGGAACAATGCCGCCTTAATTACAAGAATAGAGACTCTTCTTACCGTCGGTGCTTTGAGCATTCCCTGTGAGACCAGTATTAGTTTCCGCTACAATTCTGCAGGTTCAGTTTATTCCTTGGACCTTCACATTGACGATGAAACACAGAAATGGCATCGGAATTAAATACAAAACGCACAATGCCGCCTTAAGTACAAGAATAGAGACTCTTCTTACAGTCGGTGCTTTGAGCATTCCCTGTGAGACCACTATTAGTTTCCGATACAAAACTGCAGGTTCAATGTATTCCTCGGACCTTCACATTGACGATGAAACACAGCAATGGCATCGGAATTAAATCCGAAACGCACAATGCCGTCTTCACTACAAGATTAGAGACTCTTCTTACAGTCGGTGCTTTGAGCATTCCCTGTGAGACCAGTAATAGTATCCGATACACCACTGAAGGTTCAATCTATTCCTTGGACATACACATTGACGATGAAACACAGAAATTACATCGGAATTAAATAAAAAAGGCACAATGCCGCCTTAAGTACAAGAATAGAGACTCTTCTTACAGTCGGTGCCTTGAGCATTCCCTGTGAGACCAGTATTAGTTTCCGCTACACCTCTGCAGGTTCAGTTTATTCCTTGGACCTTCACATTGACGATGAAAGACAGAAATGGCATCGGAATTAAATACAAGAGGCACAATGCCGCCTTAAGTACAAGAATAGAGACTCTTCTTACAGACGGTGCTTTGAGCATTCCCTGTGAGACCAGTAATAGTATCCGATACACCACTGCAGGTTCAATCTATTCCTTGGACATACACATTGACGATGAAACACAGAAATTACATCGGAATTAAATACAAAAGGAAAAATGCCGCCTTAAGTACAAGAATAGAGACTCTTCTTACCGTCGGTGCTTTGAGCATTCCCTGTGAGACCAGTATTAGTTTCCGATACACCACTGGAGGTTCAATGAATTCCTTTGACATTCACATTGACGATGAAACACTCAAATTACATCGGAATTAAATACAAAAGGCACAATGCCGCCTTAAGTACAAGAATAGAGACTCTTCTTACCGTCGGTGCTTTGAGCAATCCCTGTGAGACCAGTATTAGTTTCCGCTACACCTCTGCAGGTTCAGTTTATTCCTTGGACATTCACATTGACGATGAAACACAGAAATGGCATCGGAATTAAATACAAAACGCACAATGTCGCCTTAAGTACAAGAATAGAGACTCTTCTTACCGTCGGTGCTTTGAGCATTCTTTGTGAGACCAGTATTAGTTTCCGATACACCACTGCAGGTTCAATGTATTCCTTGGACCTTCACATTGACGATGAAACACAGCAATGGCATCGGAATTAAATCCGAAACGCACAATGCCGTCTTCACTACAAGATTAGAGACTCTTCTTACAGTCGGTGCTTTGAGCATTCCCTGTGAGACCAGTAATAGTATCCGATACACCACTGAAGGTTCAATCTATTCCTTGGACATACACATTGACGATGAAACACAGAAATTACATCGGAATTAAATAAAAAAGGCACAATGCCGCCTTAAGTACAAGAATAGAGACTCTTCTTACAGTCGGTGCCTTGAGCATTCCCTGTGAGACCAGTATTAGTTTCCGCTACACCTCTGCAGGTTCAGTTTATTCCTTGGACCTTCACATTGACGATGAAAGACAGAAATGGCATCGGAATTAAATACAAGAGGCACAATGCCGCCTTAAGTACAAGAATAGAGACTCTTCTTACAGACGGTGCTTTGAGCATTCCCTGTGAGACCAGTAATAGTATCCGATACACCACTGCAGGTTCAATCTATTCCTTGGACATACACATTGACGATGAAACACAGAAATTACATCGGAATTAAATACAAAAGGAAAAATGCCGCCTTAAGTACAAGAATAGAGACTCTTCTTACCGTCGGTGCTTTGAGCATTCCCTGTGAGACCAGTATTAGTTTCCGATACACCACTGGAGGTTCAATGAATTCCTTTGACATTCACATTGACGATGAAACACTCAAATTACATCGGAATTAAATACAAAAGGCACAATGCCGCCTTAAGTACAAGAATAGAGACTCTTCTTACCGTCGGTGCTTTGAGCAATCGTTGTGAGACCAGTATTAGTTTCCGCTACACCTCTGCAGGTTCAGTTTATTCCTTGGACATTCACATTGACGATGAAACACAGAAATGGCATCGGAATTAAATACAAAACGCACAATGTCGCCTTAAGTACAAGAATAGAGACTCTTCTTACCGTCGGTGCTTTGAGCATTCTTTGTGAGACCAGTATTAGTTTCCGATACACCACTGCAGGTTCAATGTATTCCTTGGACCTTCACATTGACGATGAAACACAGAAATGGCATCGGAATTCAATCCAAAACGCACAATGCCGCCTTAACTACAAGAATAGGGACTCTTCTTACAGTCGGTGCTTTGAGCATTCCCTGTGAGACCAGTAATAGTATCCGATGCACCACTGCAGGTTCAATCTATTCCTTGGACATACACATTGACGATGAAACACAGAAATTACATCGGAATTATATACAAAAGGCACAATGCCGCCATAAGTACAAGAATAGAGACTCTTCTTACAGTCGGTGCTTTGAGCATTCCCTGTGAGACCAGTAATAGTATCCGATACACCACTGCAGGTTCAATCTATTCCTTGGGCATACACATAGACGATGAAACACAGAAATTACATCGGAATTAAATACAAAAGGAACAATGCCGCCTTAATTACAAGAATAGAGACTCTTCTTACAGTCGGTGCTTTGAGCATTCCCTGTGAGACCAGTATTAGTTTCCGATACACCACTGCAGGTTCAATGTATTCCTCGGACCTTCACATTGACGATGAAACACAGCAATGGCATCGGAATTAAATCCGAAACGCACAATGCCGCCTTCGCTACAAGATTAGAGACTCTTCTTACAGTCGGTGCTTTGAGCATTCCCTGTGAGACCAGTAATAGTATCCGATACACCACTGCAGGTTCAATCTATTCCTTGGACATACACATTGACGATGAAACACAGAAATTACATCGGAATTAAATAAAAAAGGCACAATGCCGCCTTAAGTACAAGAATAGAGACTCTTCTTACAGTCGGTGCCTTGAGCATTCCCTGTGAGACCAGTAATAGTATCCGATACACCACTGCAGGTTCTATCTATTCCTTGGACCTTCACATTGACGATGAAACACAGAAATGGCATCGGAATTAATTACAAAAGGCACAATGCCGCCTTAAGTACAAGAATAGAGACTCTTCTTACAGTCGGTGCTTTGAGCATTCCCCGGTGAGACCAGTATTAGTTTCCGCTACACCTGTGCAGGTTCAGTTTATTCCTTGGACCTTCACATTGACGATTAAACACAGAAATGGCATCGGAATTAAATACAAAAGGCACAATGCCGCCTTAAGTACAAGAATAGAGACTCTTCTGACAGTCGTTGCTTTGAGCATTTCCTGTGAGACCAGTAATAGTATCCGATACACCACTGCAGGATCAATGTATTCCTTGGACCTTCACATTGACGATGAAACACAGAAATCGCATCGGAATTAAATACAAAAGGCACAATGCCGCCTTAAGTACAAGAATAGAGACTCTTCTTACAGTCGGTGCTTTTAGCATTCCCTGTGAGACCAGTAATAGTATCCGATACACCACTGCAGGTTCAATGTATTCCTTGGACCTTCACAATGACGATGAAACACAGAAATGGAATCGGAATTAAATACGAATGGCACAATGCCGCCATAAGTACAAGAATAGAGACTCTTCTTACAGTCGGTGCTTTGAGCATTTCCTGTGAGACCAGTATTAGTTTCCGCTACACCTCTGCAGGTTCAGTTTATTCCTTTGCCCTTCACATTGACGATGAAACACAGAAATGGCATCGGAATTAAATACAAAAGGCACAATGCCGCCTTAAGTACAAGAATAGAGACTCTTCTTACAGTCGGTGCTTTGAGCATTCCCTGTGAGACCAGTAATAGTATCCGATACACCACTGCAGGTTCAATCTATTCCTTGGACATACACATTGACGATGAAACACAGAAATTACATCGGAATTAAATACAAAAGGGAAAATGCCACCTTAAGTACAAGAATAGAGACTCTTCTTACCGTCGGTGCTTTGAGCACTCCCTGTAAGACCAGTATTAGTTTCCGATACACCACTGCAGGTTCAATGAATTCCTTGGACCTTCACATTGACGATGAAACACAGAAATGGCATCGGAATTAAATCCAAAACGCACAATGCCGCCTTAAGTACAAGAATAGAGACTCTTCTTACCGTCGGTGCTTTGAGCATTCCCTGTGAGACCAGTATTAGTTTCCGCTACACCTCTGCAGGTTCAGTTTATTCCTTGGACCTTCACATTGACGATGAAAGACAGAAATGGCATCGGAATTAAATACAAGAGGCACAATGCCGCCTTAAGTACAAGAATAGAGACTCTTCTTACAGACGGTGCTTTGAGCATTCCCTGTGAGACCAGTAATAGTATCCGATACACCACTGCAGGTTCAATCTATTCCTTGGACATACACATTGACGATGAAACACAGAAATTACATCGGAATTAAATACAAAAGGAAAAATGCCGCCTTAAGTACAAGAATAGAGACTCTTCTTACCGTCGGTGCTTTGAGCATTCCCTGTGAGACCAGTATTAGTTTCCGATACACCACTGGAGGTTCAATGAATTCCTTTGACATTCACATTGACGATGAAACACTCAAATTACATCGGAATTAAATACAAAAGGCACAATGCCGCCTTAAGTACAAGAATAGAGACTCTTCTTACCGTCGGTGCTTTGAGCAATCCCTGTGAGACCAGTATTAGTTTCCGCTACACCTCTGCAGGTTCAGTTTATTCCTTGGACATTCACATTGACGATGAAACACAGAAATGGCATCGGAATTAAATACAAAACGCACAATGTCGCCTTAAGTACAAGAATAGAGACTCTTCTTACCGTCGGTGCTTTGAGCATTCTTTGTGAGACCAGTATTAGTTTCCGATACACCACTGCAGGTTCAATGTATTCCTTGGACCTTCACATTGACGATGAAACACAGAAATGGCATCGGAATTCAATCCAAAACGCACAATGCCGCCTTAACTACAAGAATAGGGACTCTTCTTACAGTCGGTGCTTTGAGCATTCCCTGTGAGACCAGTAATAGTATCCGATGCACCACTGCAGGTTCAATCTATTCCTTGGACATACACATTGACGATGAAACACAGAAATTACATCGGAATTATATACAAAAGGCACAATGCCGCCATAAGTACAAGAATAGAGACTCTTCTTACAGTCGGTGCTTTGAGCATTCCCTGTGAGACCAGTAATAGTATCCGATACACCACTGCAGGTTCAATCTATTCCTTGGGCATACACATAGACGATGAAACACAGAAATTACATCGGAATTAAATACAAAAGGAACAATGCCGCCTTAATTACAAGAATAGAGACTCTTCTTACAGTCGGTGCTTTGAGCATTCCCTGTGAGACCAGTATTAGTTTCCGATACACCACTGCAGGTTCAATGTATTCCTCGGACCTTCACATTGACGATGAAACACAGCAATGGCATCGGAATTAAATCCGAAACGCACAATGCCGCCTTCGCTACAAGATTAGAGACTCTTCTTACAGTCGGTGCTTTGAGCATTCCCTGTGAGACCAGTAATAGTATCCGATACACCACTGCAGGTTCAATCTATTCCTTGGACATACACATTGACGATGAAACACAGAAATTACATCGGAATTAAATAAAAAAGGCACAATGTCGCCTTAAGTACAAGAATAGAGACTCTTCTTACAGTCGGTGCCTTGAGCATTCCCTGTGAGACCAGTAATAGTATCCGATACACCACTGCAGGTTCTATCTATTCCTTGGACCTTCACATTGACGATGAAACACAGAAATGGCATCGGAATTAATTACAAAAGGCACAATGCCGCCTTAAGTACAAGAATAGAGACTCTTCTTACAGTCGGTGCTTTGAGCATTCCCCGGTGAGACCAGTATTAGTTTCCGCTACACCTGCGCAGGTTCAGTTTATTCCTTGGACCTTCACATTGACGATTAAACACAGAAATGGCATCGGAATTAAATACAAAAGGCACAATGCCGCCTTAAGTACAAGAATAGAGACTCTTCTTACAGTCGTTGCTTTGAGCATTTCCTGTGAGACCAGTAATAGTATCCGATACACCACTGCAGGATCAATGTATTCCTTGGACCTTCACATTGACGATGAAACACAGAAATCGCATCGGAATTAAATACAAAAGGCACAATGCCGCCTTAAGTACAAGAATAGAGACTCTTCTTACAGTCGGTGCTTTTAGCATTCCCTGTGAGACCAGTAATAGTATCCGATACACCACTGCAGGTTCAATGTATTCCTTGGACCTTCACAATGACGATGAAACACAGAAATGGAATCGGAATTAAATACAAATGGCACAATGCCGCCATAAGTACAAGAATAGAGACTCTTCTTACAGTCGGTGCTTTGAGCATTTCCTGTGAGACCAGTATTAGTTTCCGCTACACCTCTGCAGGTTCAGTTTATTCCTTTGCCCTTCACATTGACGATGAAACACAGAAATGGCATCGGAATTAAATACAAAAGGCACAATGCCGCCTTAAGTACAAGAATAGAGACTCTTCTTACAGTCGGTGCTTTGAGCATTCCCTGTGAGACCAGTAATAGTATCCGATACACCACTGCAGGTTCAATCTATTCCTTGGACATACACATTGACGATGAAACACAGAAATTACATCGGAATTAAATACAAAAGGAAAAATGCCACCTTAAGTACAAGAATAGAGACTCTTCTTACCGTCGGTGCTTTGAGCACTCCCTGTAAGACCAGTATTAGTTTCCGATACACCACTGCAGGTTCAATGAATTCCTTGGACCTTCACATTGACGATGAAACACAGAAATGGCATCGGAATTAAATCCAAAACGCACAATGCCGCCTTAAGTACAAGAATAGAGACTCTTCTTACCGTCGGTGCTTTGAGCATTCCCTGTGAGACCAGTATTAGTTTCCGCTACACCTATGCAGGTTCAGTTTATTCCTTGGACCTTCACATTGACGATGAAACACAGAAATGGCATCGGAATTAAATCCAAAACGCACAATGCCGCCATAACTACAAGAATAGAGACTCTTCTTACAGTCGGTGCTTTGAGCATTCCCTGTGAGACCAGTAATAGTATCCGATACACCACTGCAGGTTCAATCTATTCCTTGGACATACACATTGGCGATGAAACACAGAAATTACATCGGAATTAAATACAAAAGGCACAATGCCGCCATAAGTACAAGAATAGAGACTCTTCTTACAGTCGGTGCTTTGAGCATTCCCTGTGAGACCAGTAATAGTATCCGATACACCACTGCAGGTTCAATCTATTCCTTGGACATACACATTGACGATGAAACACAGAAATTACATCGGAATAAAATACAAAAGGAACAATGCCGCCTTAAGTACAAGAATAGAGTCTCTTCTTACAGTCGGTGCTTTGAGCATTCCCTGTGAGACCAGTATTAGTTTCCGATACTCCACTGCAGGTTCAATGTATTCCTTGGACCTTCACATTGACGATGAAACACAGAATTGGCATCCGAATTATATCCAAAACGCACAATGCCGCCTTCACTACAAGAATAGGGACTCTTTTTACAGTCGGTGCTTTGAGCATTCCCTGTGAGACCAGTAATAGTATCCGATACACCACTGCAGGTTCAATCTATTCCTTGGACATACACATTGACGATGAAACACAGAAATTACATCGGAATTAAATACAAAAGGCACAAAGCCGCCTTAAGTACAAGAATAGAGACTCTTCTTACAGTCGGTGCTTTGAGCATTCCCTGTGAGACCAGTAATAGTATCCGATACACAACTGCGGGTTCAATGTATTCCTTGGACCTTCACATTGACGATGAAACACAGAAATGACATCGGAATTAAATACAAAAGGCACAATGCCGCCTTAAGTACAAGAATAGAGACTCTTCTTACAGTCGGTGCTTTGAGCATTCCCTGTGAGACCAGTATTAGTTTCCGCTACACCTCTGCAGGTTTCAGTTTATTCCTTGGACCTTCACATTGACGATGAAACACAGAAATGGCATCGTAATTAAATACAAAAGGCACAATGCCGCCTTAAGTACAATAATAGAGACTCTTCTTACAGTCGGTGCTTAGAGCATTCCCTGTGAGACCAGTATTAGTGTCCGATACACCACTGCAGGTTCAATGTATTCCTCGGACCTTCACATTGACGATGAAACACAGAAATCGCATCGGAACTAAATACAAAAGGCCCAATGCCGCCACAAGTACAAGAATAGAGACTCTTCTTACAGTCGGTGCTTTAAGCATTCCCTGTGAGACCAGTATTAGTTTCCGCTACACCTCTGCAGGTTCAGTTTATTCCTTGGACCTTCACATTGACGATTAAACACAGAAATGGCATGGGAATTAAGTACAAAAGGCACAATGCCGCCTTAAGTACAAGAATAGAGACTCTTCTTACAGTCGGTGCTTTGAGCATTCCCTGTGAGACCAGTAAAAGTATCCGATACACCACTGCAGGTTCAATCTATTCCTTGGACATACACATTGACGATGAAACACAGAAATTACATCGGAATTAAAAACAAAAGGAAAAATGCCGCCTTAAGTACAAGAATAGAGACTCTTCTTACCGTCGGTGCTTTGAGCATTCCCTGTGAGACCAGTATTAGTTTCCGATATACCACTGCAGGTTCAATGAATTCCTTGGACCTTCACATTGACGATGAAACACTGAAATTACATCGGAATTAAATACAAAAGGCACAATGCCGCCTTAAGTACAAGAAAGAGACTCTTCTTACAGTCGGTGCTTTGAGCATTCCCTGTAAGACCAGTAATAGTATCCCATACACCACTGCAAGTTCAATCTATTCCTTGGACATACACATTGACGATGAAACACAGAAATTACATAGGAATTAAATACAAAAGGAACAATGCCGCCTTAAGTACAAGAATAGAGACTCTTCTTACCGTCGGTGCTTTGAGCATTCCCTGTGAGACCAGTATAAGTTTCCGATACACCACTGAGGGTTCAATGAATTCCTTGGACCTTCACATTGACGAAGAAACACCGAAATTACATCGGAATTAACCCTGCTGTTCTGTTCGGGTCTATATGACCCGAAACGAATATGAACGTTATTTTACATTATGTAAATACCAATATATATTTATGAAACTTTGTGACTTTGTCTGAAAATGGATGAGCAGCATGTGTTTTAAAAGGTTTTAAAAAAGTTTAAGAAGTTTGGGCTTCAACTGTAATAGTTGCATATGTAATGTTCGGGTCATAATGACCCGACACAAATATGTTTAGTGTAACTCGTATTTATTTCTAAAATCTGGAAATGGCGAAAATTATTTTTGTTGTGTTGTGTGGGAATAGTGACTGCATCATTCCAACTTACTCTCAACAATCACCTAAAGCTCCATGCGTTCACAACAATGGGCTTGTTTGTTGCTTTCCCCAGGAAATAATAATTGGCAGTTCTCAATAATTGGAATGCTTTGTTTCTGCCCAGTTTGACTTGTGACACCATGGCGATGAGACCATTGAATGATCGTGAGTTGGAAGAAATAGTAAATGCCTCACCAGATGAAGGATCACTTTCTGAGTTTGAAGATCACATCAGCAATGCATCTGAAAGCGAGTGTTCCGATGACAGTTACGACAGTCCACAGCCCATACAAAATAGTGTAGAGACTTTTCTTTCTAAAAATGGGAATATAGAATGGCAGTTGCATCCACCAGCACAACATGGTCGCCTACCAGCTTCGAACATCATCAAGAGTACCCCAGGAGTTACCAGGTATGCAGTCAGCAGAATATCTGATGTAAAATGTTCATTTGAAGCAGTATTTCACACAGCGCTTCAAAATGAAATAATAGAGATGACAAATATTGAAGGGCAGCGAGTTTATGGTGAACAGTGGACAGATATTGATGGTTCTGTTTTCCATGCATACTTAGGACTCTTACTCCTAGCGGGTGTATATCGATCTCATGGGGAGTCTACAAAAAGTTTGTGGGATAAAGATACTGGGCGAAACATATTTCGAGCAACCATGTCTCATGAAACATTCTGTAAGATATCACGTGTCCTGCGATTTGACAAGAAATCTACTAGAGAGGAAAGACGACGTACTGACAAACTTGCCGCAATTCGTAGTATTTGGGAGAAGTGGGTAGAGGTCCTTCCTAAACTGTATAATCCAGGAGAAAATGTTACTGTTGACGAGCAGTTAGTAGCATTTAGAGGTCGCTGTCCATTCAAGCAGTATATCCCAAGTAAACCGGCAAAATATGGGATCAAAATATGGACCATGTGTGACAGCAAAACTTCATACGTACTGAAAGCCCAAATTTATACAGGAAAGGTGAGTGGAGCGGCACCAGAAAGAAATCAGGGAATGAGGGTGGTATCTGATCTCACTTCTGAGTTACGTGGTCAGAATATCACGTGTGACAACTTTTTTACGTCGTACAATTTGGGGCAGCTGCTTCTGAAAAGGAAATTGACTATGTTGGGAACTATACGGAAAAATAAGCCGGAGCTTCCACACAAAATGACCAACAAGGAGGTACACAGCTCTTCATTTTACTTCACAAATGACACTACTGTGGTTAATTATATTCCTAAGAGACACAAGAATGTTGTACTTATGAGCACTCTCCACCATGATGCGGAAATCAGTGACAGGGCTGATAAGAAGCCAAAAATGATTTTGGACTATAATTCAACCAAAGGTGCTGTAGACACGCTTGATCAGTTATTAGGTACATATACATGCAAACGAAAAAGTAATAGGTGGCCAATGATAGTTTTCTACAATATTCTTGATGTTTCTGCTTATAATGCATACGTTTTGTGGATTTCGGTTGACCCTAATTGGAATGCAAGCAAATTGACTAGAAGGAGAATATTCTTGGAGGAACTTGGAAAGTCACTGATAAAAGAACATATTGCATCAAGAACGCATTTCCCAAGAACAGAAGATTCTTTGAGAATGGTCACAAGCATCCAAAACCCGAATGATGTGGGTGGTGTGTCAGAATCGGTAACAACAAGAAAATCTACAAAACGTGCACGCTGTAAGTTCTGTCCATCAAGTAATGACAATAAAACAAACATGGTGTGTGGAAAATGTAGTAAACATATTTGCAAGAAACATGTAACCTACTTGTGTCCACAGTGCAAGCAGTAAGAAAAGAACTGTAGTATTTTATAAGATGATTGTATTGAAAATTCTGTTGTTTCAAATTTATGTGAATACTTGTGCCTAAACTACAATCAGTAAGAAGAGAGGATTCTAAAGTTGTAGTGCTTTCTATGTTGGAATGTAATAAAAAAACTGTAGTGTGTTCTGTACTGTAGTGTGCTCTAAGATGAATATCTGTAATGACAACTGTCTGTTGTTAGAAAATGTCAATACTTACGTCTAAACTGTCAACAATAAGAATAGAAGTATGGAAAAACTGTAGTGCTTTCTAAGTTGAATGCCTGTAATGGAAACTGTCTGTTGTTTCAAATTTATGTGCATATTTAAATGAAAAATATCCCTCAATAAAGTTGTATGCATTGTTATTATTATTATTATTACCATTATTATTATTATTATTATTATTATTATTATTACTAACAAGGTACTGGAATAGAACAACAATGTCGATAGCTAAAACTGTACCAAAATTTATGTTTCTAAAGCATTTTGATATGTCGGGTCATATTGACCCGAACAGTATATATGTCAAGTAAAAGTGAACAGAACAGCAGGGTTAAATACAAAAGGCCCAATGCCGCCTTAAGTACAAGAATAGAGGCTCTTCTTACAGTCGGTGCTTTGAGCATTCCCTGTGAGACCAGTATTAGTTTCCGATACACATCTGCAGGTTCAATGTATTCCTTGGACCCTCACATTGACGATGAAACACAGAAATGGCATCGGAATTAAATCCAAAACGCACAATGCCGCCATAAGTACAAGAGTAGAGACTCTTCTTACCGTCTTTGCTTTGAGCATTCCCTGTGAGACCAGTATTAGTTTCCGATACACCACTGCAGGTTCAATGTATTCCTAGGACCTTCACATTGACGATGAAACACAGAAATTTCATCGGAATTAAATACAAAGGGCACAATACCGCCTTAAGTACAAGAATAGAGACTCTTCTTACAGAGGGTGCTTTGAGCATTCCCTGTGAGACCAGTATTAGTTTCCGCTACACCTCTGCAGGTTCAGTTTATTCCTTGGAAATTCACATTGACGATGAAACACAGAAATCGCATCGGAATTAAATACAAAAGGCACAATGCCGCCTTAAGTACAAGAATAGAGACACTTCTTACAGTCGGTGCTTTGAGCATTCCCTGTGAGACCAGTAATAGTATCCGATACACCACTGCAGGTTCAATCTGTTCCTTGGACATACACATTGACGATGAAACACAGAAATTACATCGGAATTCAATACAAAAGGAACAATGCCGCCTTAAGTACAAGAATAGAGACTCTTCTTACCGTCGGTGCTTTGAGCATTCCCTGTGAGACCAGCATTAGTTTCCGATACACCAGTGGAGGTTCAATGAATTCCTTGGTCATTCACATTGACGATGAAACACTGAAATTACATCGGAATTAAATACAAAAGGCACAATGCCGCCTTAAGTACAAGAATAGAGACTCTTCTTACAGTCTGTGCTTTGAGCATTCCCTGTGAGACCAGTATTAGTTTCCGCTACACCTCTGCAGGTTCAGTTTATTCCTTGGACCTTCACATTGACGATGAATCACAGAAATCGCATCGGAGTTAAAAACAAAAGGCACAATGCCGCCTTAAGTACAAGAATATTGATTCTTCTTACAGTCGGTCCTTTGAGCATTCCCTGTGAGACCAGTAATAATATCCGATACACCACTGCAGGTTCAATCTATTCCTTGGACATACACATTGACTATGAAACACAGAAATTACATCGGAATTAAATACAAAAGGAAAAATGCCGCCATAAGTACAAGAATAGAGACTCTTCTTAGAGTCTGTGCTTTGGGCATTCCCTGTGAGACCAGTATTAGTTTCCGCTACGCCTCTGCAGGTTCAGTTTATTCCTTGGACCTTCACATTGACGATGAAACACAGAAATCGCATCGGAATTAAATACAAAAGGCACAATGACGCCTTAAGTACAACAATAGAGACTCTTCTTACAGTCGGGTCATTGAGGATTCCCTGTGAGACCAGTAATAGTATCCGATACAACACTGCAGGTTCAAACTATTCCTTGGACATACACATTGACGATGAAATACAGAAATTACATCGGAATTAAATACAAAAGGAACAATGCCGCCTTAAGTACAAGAATAGAGACTCTTCTTACCGTCGGTGTTTTGAGCATTCCCTGTGAGACCAGTATTAGTTTCCGATACACCACTGCAGGTTCAATGAATTCCTTGGACATTCACATTGACGATGAAACACTGAGATTACATCGGAATTAAATACAAAAGGCACAATGCCGCCTTAAGTACAAAAATAGAGACTCTTCTTACAGTCGGTGCTTTGAGCATTCCCTGTGAGACCAGAATTAGTTTCCGATACACCACTGTAGGTTCAATGAATTCCTTGGACATTCACATTGACGATGAAACACTGAGATTACATAGGAATTAAATACAAAAGGCACAATGCCGCCCTAAGTACAAGAATAGAGACTCTTCTTACAGTCGGTGCTTTGAGCTTTCCCTGCGAGACCAGTAATAGTTCCGATACACCACTGCAGTTTCAATCTATTCCTTGGACATACACATTGACGATGAAACACAGAAATGGCATCGGAATAAAATACAAAAGGCACAATGCTGCCTTAAGTACAAGAATAGAGACTCTTCTTACAGTCGGTGATTTGAGCATTCCCTGTGAGACCAGTATTAGTTTCCGATACACAACTGAAGGTTCAATGTATTCCTTGGACCTTCACATTGACGATGAAACACAGAAATGGCATCGGAATTAAATACAAAAGGCACAACGCCGCCTTAAGTACAAGAATAGAGACTGTTCTTACAGTCGGTGTTTTGAGCATTCCCTGTGAGACCAGTATTAGTTTCCGATACACCACTGCAGGTTCAATGTATTCCTTGGACCTTCACATTGACGATGAAACACAGAAATGTCATCGGAATTAAATCCAAAACAATGCCGCCTTAAGTACATGAATAGAGACTCTTCTTACAGTCTGTGCTTTGAGCATTCTCTGTGAGCCTAGTATTAGTTTCCGATACACCACTGGAGGTTCAATGAATTCCTTGGACATACACATTGACGATGAAACACAGAAATTACATCGGAATTAAATACAAAAGGAACAATGCCGCCTTAGGTACAAGAATATAGACTCTTCTTACCGTCGGTGCTTTGAGCATTCCCTGTGAGACCAGTATTAGTTTCCGATACACCACTGCAGGTCCAATCTATTCCTTGGACATACACATTGACGATGAAACACAGAAATGGCATCGGAATAAAATACAAAAGGCACAATGCCGCCTTAAGTACAAGAATAGAGACTCTTCTTACAGTCTGTGCTTTGAGCATTCTCTGTGAGCCTAGTATTAGTTTCCGATACACCACTGGAGGTTCAATGAATTCCTTGGACATACACATTGACGATGAAACACAGAAATTACATCGGAATTAAATACAAAAGGAACAATGCCGCCTTAGGTACAAGAATATAGACTCTTCTTACCGTCGGTGCTTTGAGCATTCCCTGTGAGACCAGTATTAGTTTCCGATACACCACTGGAGGTTCAATGAATTCCTTGGACATTCACATTGACGATGAAACACTGAAATGACAACGGAATTAAATACAAATGGCACAATGCCGCATTATGTACAAGAATAGAGACTCTTCTTACGGTCGGTGCTTTGAGCATTCCCTGTGAGACCAGTATTTGTTTCCGCTACACCTCTGCAGGTTCGCTTTATTCCTTGGACCTTCACATTGACGATGGAACACAGAAATGGCATCGGAATAAAATACAAAAGGCACAATGCCGCCTTAAGTACAAGAATGGAGACTCTTCTTACAGTCGGTGATTTGAGCATTCCCTGTGAGACCAGTATTAGTTTCCGCTACACCTCTGCAGGTTCCGTTTATTCCTTGGACCTTCACATTGACGATGAAACACAGAAATGGCATCGGAATTAAATACAAAAGGCACAATGCCGCCTTAAGTACAAGAGTAGAGACTCTTCTTACAGTCGGTTCTTTGAGCATTCCCTGTGAGACCAGTATTAGTTTCCGATACACCACTGCAGGTTCAATGTATTTCTTGGACCTTCACATTGACGATGAAACACAGAAATCGCATCGGAATTAAATCCAAAACGC
Organism: Schistocerca americana; assembly: GCF_021461395.2. Lineage (NCBI taxonomy): Eukaryota > Metazoa > Arthropoda > Insecta > Orthoptera > Acrididae > Schistocerca > Schistocerca americana. Next base: position 624,902,596 of record NC_060124.1, on the reverse strand, counting down.
ACAATGGCGCCTTAAGTACCAGAATACAGACTCTACTTACAGTCGGTGCTTTCAGCATTCCCTGTGAGACCAGTATTAGTTTCCGATACACCACTGCAGGTTCAATGTATTCCTTGGACCTTCACATTGACGATGAAACACAGAAATCGCATCGGAATCAAATACAAAAGGCACAATGCCGCCTTAAGTACAAGAATACAGACTCTTCTTACAGTCGGGTCATTGAGGATTCCCTGTGAGACCAGTAATAGTATCCGATACACCACTGCAGGTTCAATCTATTCCTTGGACATACACATTGACTATGAAACACAGAAATTACATCGGAATTAAATACAAAAGGAAAAATGCCGCCTTAAGTACAAGAATAGAGACTCTTCTTAGAGTCTGTGCTTTGAGCATTCCCTGTGAGACCAGTAGTAGTTTCCGCTACACCTCTGCAGGTTCTGTCTATACCTTGGACCTTCACATTGACGATGAAACACGGAAATGGCTCGGAATTAAATACAAAAGGCACAATGCTGCCTTAAGTACAAGAATAGAGACTCCTCTTACAGTCGGTGCTTTGAGCATTCCCTGTGAGACCAGTGTTAGTTTCCGATACACCACTGCAGGTTCAATGTATTCCTTGGACCTTCACATTGACGATGAAACACAGAAATCGCATCGGAATCAAATACAAAAGGCACAATGCCGCCTTAAGTACAAGAATACAGACTCTTCTTACAGTCGGTGCTTTGAGCATTCCCTGTGAGACCAGTAATAGTATCCGATATACCACTGCAGGTTCAATCTATTCCTTGGACATACACATTGACGATGAAACACAGAAATGGCACCGGAATTAAATACAAAAGGCACAATTCCGCTTTAAGGTATGAATAGAGACTCTTCTTACAGTCGGTGGTTTGAGCATTCCCTGTGAGACCAGTATTAGTTTCCGATACACCACTGCAGGTTCAATGTATTATTTGGACCTTCACATTGACGATGAAGCACAGAAATGATATCGGAATTAAATACAAAAGGCACAATGCCGCCTTAAGTACAAGAATAGAGACTCTTCTTACAGTCGGTGCTTTGAGCATTTCCTGTGAGACCAGTATTAGTTTCCGATACACCACTGGAGGTTCAATGAATTCCTTGGACATTCACATTGACGATGAAACACTGAAATTACATCGGAATTAAATACAAAAGGCACAATGCCGCCTTATGTACAAGAATAGAGGCTCTTCTTACAGTCGGTGCTTTGAGCATTCCCTGTGAGACCAGTATTAGTTTCCGATACACCACTGCAGGTTTACTCTATTCCTTGGACATACACATTGACGATGAAACACAGAAATTACATCGGAATTAAATACAAAAGGAATAATGCCGCCTTAAGTACAAGAATAGAGACTCTTCTTACCGTCGGTGCTTTGAGCGTTCCCTGTGAGACCAATATTAGTTTCCGATACACCACTGCAGGTTCAATGTATTCCTTGGACCTTCACATTGACGATGGAACACAGAAATGGCATCGGAATTAAATCCAAAACGCACAATGCCGCCTGAAGTACAAGAGTAGAGACTCTTCTTACAGTCGGTGTTTTGAGCATTCCCAGTAAGACCAGTATTAGTTTCCGATACACCACTGCAGGTTCAATGTATTCCATGGACATACACATTGACGATGAAACACTGAAACTACATCGGAATTAAATACAAAAGGCAAAATGCCGCCATAAGTGCAAGAAGAGTGTGACTTCTTAGAGTCAGTGTTTTGATCCTTTCCTGTGCGACCCGTATTAGTTTTCGATACGCCACTGCAGCTTCAATGTATTCCTTGGACCTTCAAATTGACGATGAAACACAGAAATCGCATCGGAATTAAATACAAAAGGCACAATATCGCCTTAAGTACAAGAATGGAGACTCATCTTACAGTCGGTGCTTTGAGCATTCCCTGTGAGAGCAGTATTAGTTTCCGATACACCACTGCAGGTTCAATGTATTCCTTGGAGCTTCACATTGACGATTAAACACAGAAATCACATCGGAATTAAATACAAAAGGCACAATGCCGTCTTAAGTACAAGAATAGAGAATCTTCTTAGAGTCGGTGCTTTGAGCATTCCCTGTAAGACCAATATTAGTATCCGATACACCACTGCAGGTTCAATGTATTCCTTGGACCTTCACATTGACGATTAAACACAGAAATCACATCGAAATTAAATACAAAAGAACAATGCCGCCTTAAGTACAAGAATAGAGACTCTTCTTACAGACGGTGTTTGAGCATTCCCTGTGAGACTTGTATTAGTTTCCGATACACCACTGCAGGTTCAATGTATTACTTGGACCTTGACATTGACGATGAAACACAGAAATGGCAACGGAATTGAATACAAAAGGAACAATGCCGCCTTAAGTACAAGAATACAGACTCTACTTACAGTCGGTGCTTTGAGCATTCCCTGTGAGACCAGTATTAGTTTCCGATACACCACTGCAGGTTCAATGTATTCCTTGGACCTTCAAATTGACGATGAAACACAGAAATCGCATTGGAATTAAAAACATAAGACACAATGCCGCTTTAAGTACAAGATTAGAGACTATTCTTACAGTCTGTGCTTTGAGCGTTCCCTGTGAGACCAGTATTAGTATCCGATACACCACTGCAGATTCAATGTATTCCTTGGACTTACACATTGACGATGAAACACTGCAATTACATCGGAATTAAATACAAAAGGAACAATGAGACCTTAAGTACAAGAATAGAGACTCCTCTTACTGTCGGTGCTTTGAGCGTTCCCTGTGAGACCAGTATTAGTTTCCGATACACCACTGCATGTTCAATGTATTTATTGGACTTTCACATTGACGACGAAACACAGAAATCGCATTGGAATTAAATACAAAAGGCTCATTGACGCCTTAAGTACAAGAATAGAGACTTTTCTTACAGTCTGTGTTTTGAGAATTCCCTATGAGACCAGTATTAGCATCCGCTTCACCACTGCAAATTCAATGTATTCCTTGGACATACACATTGACGATGAAACACTGAAATTACATCGGAAAAAAAACAAAAGGCACAATGCCGCCATAAGTGTAAGAAGAGTGAGACTTCTTAAAATCTGTGCTTTGATCCTTTCCTGTCAGACCAGCATTGGTTTCCGATATACCACTGCAGGTTCAATGTATTCCTTGGACCTTCACATTGACGAAGAAACACATAAATCGTATCGGAATTAAATACCAAAGGCACAATGCCGCCATAAGTTCAAGAATAGAAACTCTTCTTACAGTCGGTGCTTTGAGCATTCCCTGTGAAACCAGTATTAGTTTCCGATACACCACTGCAGGTTCAATCTATTCCTTGGACATACACATTGACGATGAAACACAGAAATTATATCGGAATTAAATACAAAAGGAACAATGCCGGCTTAAGTACAAGAATAGAGACTCTTCTTACCGTCGGTGCTTTGAGCATTCCCTGTGGGACCAGTATTAGTTTCCGATACACCACTGGAAGTTCAATGAATTCCTTGGACATTCACATTGACGATGAAACACTGAAATTACATCGGAATTAAATACAAAAGGCACAATGCCGCCTTAAGTACAAGAACAGAGACTCTTCTTACAGTCGGTGCTTTGAGCATTCCCTGTGAGACCAGTAATAGTATCCGATACACCACTGCAGGTTCAATCTATTCCTTGGACATACACGTTGACGATGATACACAGAAATTACATCGGAATTAAATACAAAAGGAACAATACCGCCTTAAGTACAAGAATAGAGACTCTTCTTACCGTCGGTGCTTTGAGCATTCCCTGTGAGACCAGTATTAGTTTCCGATACACCACTGTAGGTTCAATGAATTCCTTGGACATTCACATTGACGATGAAACACTGAAAATACATCGGAATTAAATACAAAATGCACAATGCCGCCTTAACTACAAGAATAGAGACTCTTCTTACAGTCGGTGCTTTGAGCACTCCCTGTGAGACCCGTAATAGTATCCGATACACCACTGCTGGTTACATCTATTCCTTGGACATACACATTGACGATGAAACACAGAAATGGCATCGGAATAAAATACAAAAGGCACAATGCCGCCTTAAGTACAAGAATAGAGACTCTTCTTACAGTCGGTGCTTTGAGCATTCCCTGTGAGACCAGTATTAGTTTCCGATACACCACTGCAGGTTCAATGTATTCCTTGGACCTTCACATTGACGATGAAACAAAGAAATGGCATCGGAATTGATTACAAAAGGCACAATGCCGCCTTAAGTACAAGAATAGAGACTCTTCTTACAGTCGGTGTTTTGAGCATTCCCTGTGAGACCAGTATTAGTTTCCGATACACCACTGCAGGTTCATTGTATTCCGTGGACCTTCACATTGACGATGAAACACAGAAATGTCATCGGAATTAAAATTCAAAACAATGCCGCCTTAAGTACAAGAATAGAGACTCTTCTTACAGTCGGTGCTTTGAGCATTCCCTGTGAGACCAGTAATAGTATCCGATACACCACTGCAGGTTCAATGTATTCCTTGGACATACACATTGACGAATAAACACAGAAATTAGATCGGAATTAAATACAAGAGGAACAATGCCGCCTTAAGTACAAGAATAGAGACTCTTCTTCCGTCGGTGCTTTGAGCATTCCCTGTGAGACCAGTATTAGTTTCCGCTACACCTCTGCAGGTTCAGTTAATTCCTTGGACCTTCACATTGACGATGAAACACAGTAATGGCATCGGAATTAAATACAAAAGGCACAATGCCGCCTTAAGTACAAGAATAGAGACTCTTCTTACAGTCTGTGATTTGAGCATTCCCTGTGAGACCAGTAATAGTATCCGATACACCACTGCAGGTTCGATCTATTCCTTGAACAAACACATTGGCGATGAAACACAGAAATTACATCGGAATTAAATACAAAAGGAACAATGCCGCCTTAAGTACAAGAATGTAGACCCTTCTTACCGTCGGTGCTTTGAGCATTCCCTGTGAGACCAGTATTAGTTTCCGATACCCCACTGCAGGTTCAATCTATTCCTTGGACATACACATTGACGATGAAACACAGAAATGGCATCGGAATTAAATACAAAAGGCACAATGCCGACTTAAGTACAAGAATAGAGACTCTTCTTACAGTCGGTGTTTTGAGCATTCCCTGTGAGACCAGTATTAGTTTCCGATACACCACTGGAGGTTCAATGAATTCCTTGGACATTCACATTGACGATGAAACACTGAAATTACTTCGGAATTAAATACAAAAGGCACAAATCCGCATTAAGTACAAGAATAAAGACTCTTCTTACAGTCTGTGCTTTGAGCATTCCCTGTGAGACCAGTATTAGTTTCCGCTACACCTCTGCATGTTCAGTTTATTCCTTGGACCTTCACATTGACGATGAAACACAGAAATGGCATCGGAATTAAATACAAAAGGCACAATGCTGCCATAAGTACAAGAATGGAGACTCTTCTTACAGTCGGTCCTTTGAGCATTCCCTGTGAGACCAGTAATAGTATCCGATACACCACTGCAGGTTCAATCTATTCCTTGGACATACACATTGACGTTGAAACACAGAAATGGCATCTGTATTAAATACAAAAGGCACAATGCCGCTTTAAGTACAAGAATAGAGACTCTTCTTACAGTCGGTGCTTTGAGCATTCCCTGTGAGACCAGTATTAGTTTCCGATACACCACTGCAGGTTCAATGTATACCTTGGACCTTCACATTGACGATGAAACACAGAAATCGCATCGCAGTCAAATACAAAAGGCACAATGCCGCCTTAAGTACATGAGTAGAGACTCTTCCTACAGTCGGTGCTTTGAGCATTCCCTGTGAGACCAGTAATAGTATCCGATACACTACTGCAGGTTCAATGTATTATTTGGACCTTCACATTGACGAAGAAACACATAAATCGTATCGGAATTAAATACCAAAGGCACAATGCCGCCATAAGTTCAAGAATAGAAACTCTTCTTACAGTCGGTGCTTTGAGCATTCCCTGTGAAACCAGTATTAGTTTCCGATACACCACTGCAGGTTCAATCTATTCCTTGGACATACACATTGACGATGAAACACAGAAATTACATCGGAATTAAATACAAAAGGAACAATGCCGGCTTAAGTACAAGAATAGAGACTCTTCTTACCGTCGGTGCTTTGAGCATTCCCTGTGGGACCAGTATTAGTTTCCGATACACCACTGGAAGCTCAATGAATTCCTTGGACATTCACATTGACGGTGAAACACTGAAATTACATCGGAATTAAATACAAAAGGCACGATGCCGCCTTAAGTACAAGAACAGAGACTCTTCTTACAGTCGGTGCTTTGAGCATTCCCTGTGAGACCAGTAATAGTATCAGATACACCACTGCAGGTTCAATCTATTCCTTGGACATACACGTTGACGATGATACACAGAAATTACATCGGAATTAAATACAAAAGGAACAATACCGCCTTAAGTACAAGAATAGAGACTCTTCTTACCGTCGGTGCTTTGAGCATTCCCTGTGAGACCAGTATTAGTTTCCGATACACCACTGTAGGTTCAATGAATTCCTTGGACATTCACATTGACGATGAAACACTGAAAATACATCGGAATTAAATACAAAAGGCACAATGCCGCCTTAACTACAAGAATAGAGACTCTTCTTACAGTCGGTGCTTTAAGCACTCCCTGTGAGACCAGTAATAGTATCCGATACACCACTGCAGGTTATATCTATTCCTTGGACATACACATTGCCGATGAAACACAGAAATGGCATCGGAATAAAATACAAAAGGCACAATGCCGCCTTAAGTACAGGAATAGAGACTCTTCTTACAGTCGGTGCTTTGAGCATTCCCTGTGAGACCAGTATTAGTTTCCGATACACCACTGCAGGTTCAATGTATTCCTTGGACCTTCACATTGACGATGAAACAAAGAAATGGCATCGGAATTGATTACAAAAGTCACAATGCCGCCTTAAGTACAAGAATAGAGACTATTCTTACAGTCGGTGTTTTGAGCATTCCCTGTGAGACCAGTATTAGTTTCCGAAACACCACTGCAGGTTCATTGTATTCCGTGGACCTTCACATTGACGATGAAACACAGAAATGTCATCGGAATTAAAATTCTAACAGTGCCGCCTTAAGTACAAGAATAGAGACTCTTCTTACAGTCGGTGCTTTGAGCATTCCCTGTGAGACCAGTAATAGTATCCGATACACCACTGCAGGTTCAATCTTTTCCTTGGATATACACACTGACGAATAAACACAGAAATTAGATCGGAATTAAATACAAGAGAAACAATGCCGCCTTAAGTACAAGAATAGAGACTCTTCTTCCGTCGGTGCTTTGAGCATTCCCTGTGAGGCCAGTATTAGTTTCCGCTACACCTCTGCAGGTTCAGTTAATTCCTTGGACCTTCACATTGACGATGAAACACAGTAATGGCATCGGAATTAAATACAAAAGGCACAATGCCGCCTTAAGTACAAGAATAGAGACTCTTCTTACAGTCTGTGATTTGAGCATTCCCTGTGAGACCAGTAATAGTATCCGATACACCACTGCAGGTTCGATCTATTCCTTGAACATACACATTGGCGATGAAACACAGAAATTACATCGGAATTAAATACAAAAGGAACAATGCCGCCTTAAGTACAAGAATGTAGACTCTTCTTACCGTCGGTGCTTTGAGCATTCCCTGTGAGACCAGTATTAGTTTCCGATACACCACTGCAGGTTCAATCTATTCCTTGGACATACACATTGACGATGAAACACAGAAATGGCATCGGAATTAAATACAAAAGGCACAATGCCGCCTTAAGTACAAGAATAGAGACTCTTCTTACAGTCGGCGTTTTGAGCATTCCCTGTGAGACCAGTATTAGTTTCCGATACACCACTGGAGGTTCAATGAATTCCTTGGACATTCACATTGACGATGAAACACTGAAATTACATCGGAATTAAATACAAAAGGCACAATGCCGCTTTAAGTACAAGAATAGAGACTCTTCTTACAGTCGGTGCTTTGAGCATTCCCTGTGAGACCAGTATTAGTTTCCGATACACCACTGCAGGTTCAATGTATACCTTGGACCTTCACATTGACGATGAAACACAGAAATCGCATCGGAGTCAAATACAAAAGGCACAATGCCGCCTTAAGTTCAAGAGTAGAGACTCTTCCTACAGTCGGTGCTTTGAGCATTCCCTGTGAGACCAGTAATAGTATCCGGTACACCACTGCAGGTTCAATCGATTCCTTGGACATACACATTGACGATGAAACACAGAAATGGCATCGGAATTAAATACAAAAGGCACAATGCCGCCTTAAGTACAAGAATAGAGACTCTTCTTACAGTCGGTGTTTTGAGCATTCCCTGTGAGACCAGTATTAGTTTCCGATACACTACTGCAGGTTTCTATGTATTATTTGGATCTTCACATTGACGATGAAACACAGAAATGGCATCGGAATTAAATACAAAAGGCACAATGCCGCCTTAAGTACAAGAATAGAGACTCCTCTTACAGTCGGTGCTTTGAGCATTCCCTGTGAGACAAGTATTAGTTTCCGATACATCACTGCAGGTTCAATGTATTCCTTGGACCTTCACATTGACGATGAAACAAAGAAATGGCATCGGAATTAAATACAAAAGGCACAATGCCGCCTTAAGTACAAGAATAGAGACTCTTCTCACAGTCGGTGTTTTGAGCATTCCCTGTGAGACCAGTATTAGTTTCCGATACACCACTGCAGGTTCATTGTATTCCGTGGACCTTCACATTGACGATGAATCACAGAAATGTCATCGGAATTAAAATTCAAAACAATGCTGCCTTAAGTACAAGAATAGAGACTCTTCTTACAGTCGGTGCTTTGAGCATTCCCTGTGAGGCCAGTAATAGTATCCGATACACCACTGCTGGTTCAATCTATTCCTTGGACATACACATTGACGAATAAACACAGAAATTAGATCGGAATTAAATACAAGAGGAACAATGCCGCCTTAAGTACAAGAATAGAGACTCATCTTCCGTCGGTGCTTTGAGCATTCCCTGTGAGACCAGTATTAGTTTCCGCTACACCTCTGCAGGTTCAGTTAATTCCTTGGACCTTCACAATGACGATGAAACACAGTGATGGCATCGGAATTAAATACAAAAGGCACAATGCCGCCTTAAGTACAAGAATAGAGACTCTTCTTCCGTCGGTGCTTTGAGCATTCCCTGTGAGACCAGTATTAGTTTCCGATACACCACAGGAGGTTAAATGAATTCCTTGGACATTCACATTGACGATGAAACACTGAAATTACATCGGAATTAAATACAAAAGGCACAAATCCGCATTAAGTACAAGAATAAAGACTCTTCTTACAGTCTGTGCTTTGAGCATTCCCTGTGAGACCAGTATTAGTTTCCGCTACACCTCTGCATGTTCAGTTTATTCCTTGGACCTTCACATGGACGATGAAACACAGAAATGGCATTGGAATTAAATACAAAAGGCACAATGCTGCCTTAAGTACAAGAATGGAGACTCTTCTTACAGTCGGTGCTTTGAGCATTCTCTGTGAGACCAGTAATAGTATCCGATACACCACTGCGGGTCAATCTATTCCTTGGACATACACATTGACGTTGAAACACAGAAATGGCATCGGTATTAAATACTAAAGGCACAATGCCGCTTTAAGTACAAGAATTGAGACTCTTCTTACTGTCGGTGCTTTGAGCATTCCCTGTGAGACCAGTATTAGTTTCCGATACACCACTGCAGGTTCAATGTATTCCTTGGACCTTCACATTGACGATGAAACACGGAAATCGCATAGGAGTCAAATACAAAAGGCACAATGCCGCCTTAAGAACAAGAATAGAGACTCTTCCTACAGTCGGTGCTTTGAGCATTCCCTGTGAGACCAGTAATAGTATCCGATACACCACTGCAGGTTCAATCTATTCGTTGGACATACACATTGACGATTAAACACAGAAATGGCATCGGAATTAAATACAAACGCACAATGCCGCCTTAAGTACAAGAATAGAGACTCTTCTTACAGTCGGTGTTTTGAGCATTCTCTGTGAGACCAGTATTAGTTTCCGATACATCACTGCAGGTTCAATGTATTCCTTGGACCTTCACATTGACGATGAAACACAGAAATGGCATCGGAATTAAATCCAAAACGCACAATGCCGCCTTAAGTACAAGAATAGAGACTCTTCTTACAGTCGGTGCTTTGAGCATTCCCTGTGAGACCAGTGATAGTATCCGATACACCACTGCAGGTTCAATCTATTCCTTGGACATACACATTGACGATGTAACACAGAAATTACATCGGAATTAAATACAAAAGGAACAATGCCGCCTTATGTACAAGAATAGAGACTCTTCTTACCTTCGGTGCTTTGAGCATTCCCTGTGAGACCAGTATTAGTTTCCGCTACACCTCTGCAGGTTCAGTTTATTCCTTGTACCTTCACATTGACGATGAAACACAGAAATGGCATCGGAATTAAATACAAAAGGCACAATGCCGCCTTAAGTACAAGAATAGAGACTCTTCTTACAGTCGGTGCTTTGAGCATTCCCTGTGAGACCAGTAATAGTATCCGATACACCACTGCGGGTCAATCTATTCCTTGGACATACACATTGACGTTGAAACACAGAAATTACATCGGAATCAAATACAAAAGGAACAATGCCGCCTTAAGTACAAGAATAGAGAATCTTCTTACCGTCGGTGCTTTGAGCGTTCCCTGTGAGACCAGTATTAGTTTCCGATACACAACTGGAGGTTCAATGAATTCCTTGGACGTTCACATTGACGATGAAACACTGAAATTGCATCGGAATTAAATACAAAAGGCACAATGCCGCCTTATGTACAAGAATAGAGACTTTTCCTACAGTCGGTGCTTTGAGCATTTACTGTGAGACCAGTAATAGTATCCGATACACCACTGCAGGTTCAATCTATTCCTTGGACATACACATTGACGATGAAACACAGAAATTACATCGGAATGAAATACAAAAGGAACAATGCCGCCTTAAGTACAAGAATAGAGACTCTTCTTACCGTCGGTGCTTTGAGCATTCACTGTGAGACCAGTATTAGTTTCCGATACACCACTGGAGGTTCAATGAATTCCTTGGACATTCACATTGACGATGAAACACTGAAATTACATCGGAATCAAATATACAAGGCACAATGCCGCCTTAAGTACTAGAATAAGGGCTCTTCTAACAGTCGGTGCTTTGAGCATTCCCTGTGAGACCAGTAATAGTATCCGATACACCACTACAGGTTCAATATATTCCTTGGACATACACATTGACGATGAAACACAGAAATGGCATCGGAATTAAATACAAAAGGAACAATGCCGCCTTAAGTACAAGAATAGAGACTCTTCTTACAGTCGGTGCTTTGAGCATTCCCTGTGAGACCAGTATTAGTTTCCGATACACCACTGCAGTTTCAATGTATTCCTTGGACCTTCACATTGACGTTGAAACACATAAATGGCATCGGAATTAAATCCAAAACGCACAATACCGCCTTAAGTACAAGAATAGAGACTCTTCTTACAGTCGGTGCTTTGAGCATTCCCTGTGAGACCAGTGATGGTATCCGATAAACCACTGCAGGGTCAATCTATTCCTTGGACATACACATAGACGATGAAACACAGAAATTACATCGGAATTAAATACAAAAGGAACAATGCCGCCTTAAGTACAAGAATAGATACTCTTCTCACCGTCGGTGCTTTGAGCATTCCCTGTGAGACCAGTATTAGTTTCCGATACACCACTGGAAGTTCAATGAATACCTTGGACATTCACATTAACGATGATACACTGAAATTACATCGGAATTAAATACAAAAGGCACAATGCCGCCTTAAGTACAAGAATAGAGACACTTCTTACAGTCGGTGCTTTGAGCATTCCCTGTGAGACCAGTAATAGTATCCGATACACCACTGCAGGCTCAATCTATTCCTTGGACATACACATTGACGATGAAACACAGAAATAGCATCGGAATCAAATACAAAAGGCACAATGCCGCCTTAAGTACAAGAATAGAAACTCTTCTTACAGTCGGTGCTTTGAGCGTTCCCTGTGAGACCAGTAATAGTATCCGATACACCACTGCAGGTTCAATCAATTCCTTGGACATACACATTGACGATGAAACAGTGAAATTACATCGGAATTAAATACAAAAGGCACAATGCCGCCTTATGTACAAGAATAGAGGCTCTTCTTACAGTCGGTGCTTTGAGCATTCCCTGTGAGACCAGTATTAGTTTCCGATACACCACTGCAGGTTCAATGTATTCCTTGGACATACGCATTGACGACGAAACACTGAAATTACATCGGAATTAAATACAAAAGGCACAATGCCGCCTTAAGTACAAGAATACAGACTCTTCTTACAGTCGGTGCTTTAGCATTCCCTGTGAGACCAGTAACAGTATCCGATACATTATTGCCGGTTCAATCTATTCCTTGGACATACACATTGACGACGAAACACTGAAATTTCATCGGAATTAAATACAAAAGGAACAACGCCGCCTTAAGTACAAGAAAAGAGACTCTTCTTACAGTCGGTGCTTTGAGCATTCCCTGTGAGACCAGTATTAGTTTCCGATACACCACTGCAGGTTCAATGTATTCCTTGGACCTTCACATTGACGATGAAACACAGAAAACGCATCGGAATCAAATACAAAAGGCTCAATGCTGCCTTAAGTACAAGAATAGATATTCTTCTTACAGTCGGCGCTTTGAGCATTCCCTGTGAGACCAGTAATAGTATCCGATACACCACTGCAGGTTCAACCTATTCCTTGGACATACACATTAACGATGAAACACTGAAATTACATCGGAATTAAATACAAAAGGAACAATGCCGCCTTATGTACAAAAATACAGACTCTTTTTACAGTCGGTGCTTTGAGCATTCCCTGTGAGACCAGTAATAATTTTCGATACACCACTGCAGGTTCAATGTATTCCATGGACCTTCACATTGACGATGAAACACAGAAATCACATCGGAATTAAATCCAAAACGCACAATGCCGCCTTAAGTACTAGAATAGAGACTCTTCTTACAGTCGGTGCTTTGAGGTTTCCCTGTGAGACCAGTATTAGTTTCCGATACACCTCTGCAGGTTCAATGTATTCCTTGGACCGTCACATTGACGATGAAACACAGAAATCACATCGGAATTAAATACCAAAGGCACAATGCCACCTTATGTACAAGAATAGAGGCTCTTCTTACCGTCGGTGCTTTGAGCATTCCTGTGAGACCAGTATTAGTTTCCGATACACCACTGCAGGTTCAATGTATTCCTTGGACCTTCAAATTGACGATGATACACAGAATTCGCAACGGAATTAAATCCAAAAGGCACAATGCCGCCTTAAGTACTAGAATAGAGACTCTTCTTACAGTCGGTGCTTTGAGGTTTCCCTGTGAGACCAGTATTAGTTTCCGATACACCTCTGCAGGTTCAATGTATTCCTTGGACCATCACATTGACGATTAAAGACAGAAATCGCATCGGAATTAAATACAAAAGGCACAATGCCGCCTTAAGTACAAGAATAGAGACTCTTCTTACTGTCGGTGCTTTGAGCATTCCCTGTGGGACCAGTATTAGTTTCCGATACACCACTGCTGGTTCAGTGTATTCCTTGGACTTTCACATTGACGATGAAACACAGAAATGGCATCGGAATTAAATACAAAGGTCACAATGCCGCCTTAAGTACAAGAATAAACACTCGGTGCTTAAGCATTCCCTGTGTGACCAGTATTAGTTTCCGATACACCACTGCAGGTTCAATGTATTCCTTGGACATTCACATTGACGATGAAACACTGAAATTACATCGGAATTAAATACAAAAGGCACAATGCCGCCATAAGTTCAAGAAGAGTGAGACTTCTTAGAGACTGTCTTTTGATATTTTCCTGTGCGACCCGTACTAGTTCCGATACGCCACTGCAGGATCAATGTATTCCTCGGACCTTCACATTGACGGTGAAACACAGAAAAGGCATCGGAATAAAATACAAAAGGCACAATGCCGCCTTAAGTACAAGAATAGAGACTCTTCTTACGGTCGGTGCTTTGAGCATTCCCTGTGAGACCAGTATTAGTTTCCGATACGCCTCTGGAGGTTCAATGTATTCCTTGGACATTCACATTGACGATGAAACACTGAAATTACATCGGAATTAAATACAAAAGGCACAATGCCGCCTTAAGTACAAGAATAGAGACTCATCTTACAGTCGGTGTTTTGAGCATTTCCAGTAAGACCAGTATTAGTTTCCGATACACCACTGCAGGTTCTATGTATTCCTTGGACATACACATTGACGATGAAACACTGAAACTACATCGGAATTAAATACAAAACGCAAAATGCCGCCATAAGTGCAAGAAGAGTGAGTCTTCTTAGAGTCTGTGTTTTGATCCTTTCCTGTGCGACCCGTATTAGTTTACGATTCGCCACTGCAGCTTCAATGTATTCCTTGGATCTTCAAATTGACCATGAAACACAGAAATCGCATCGGAATTAAATACAAAAGGCACAATACCGCCTTAAGTACAAGAATACAGACTCTACTTACAGTCGGTGCTTTGAGCATTCCTGTGAGACCAGTATTAGTTTCCGATACACCACTGCAGGTTCAATGTATTCCTTGGACCTTCAAATTGACGATGATACACAGAATTCGCAACGGAATTAAATCCAAAAGGCACAATGCCGCCTTAAGTACTAGAATAGAGACTCTTCTTACAGTCGGTGCTTTGAGGTTTCCCTGTGAGACCAGTATTAGTTTCCGATACACCTCTGCAGGTTCAATGTATTCCTTGGACCATAACATTGTCGATTAAAGACAGAAATCGCATCGGAATTAAATACAAAAGGCACAATGCCGCCTTAAGTACAAGAATAGAGACTCTTCTTACTGTCGGTGCTTTGAGCATTCCCTGTGGGACCAGTATTAGTTTCCGATACACCACTGCAGGTTCAGTGTATTCCTTGGACTTTCACATTGACGATGAAACACAGAAATGGCATCGGAATTAAATACAAAGGTCACAATGCCGCCTTAAGTACAAGAATAAACACTCGGTGCTTAAGCATTCCCTGTGTGACCAGTATTAGTTTCCGATACACCACTGCAGGTTCAATGTATTCCTTGGACATTCACATTGACGATGAAACACTGAAATTACATCGGAATTAAATACAAAAGGCACAATGCCGCCATAAGTTCAAGAAGAGTGAGACTTCTTAGAGACTGTCTTTTGATATTTTCCTGTGCGACCCGTACTAGTTCCGATACGCCACTGCAGGATCAATGTATTCCTCGGACCTTCACATTGACGGTGAAACACAGAAAAGGCATCGGAATTAAATACAAAAGGCACAATGCCGCCTTAAGTACAAGAATAGAGACTCTTCTTACGGTCGGTGCTTTGAGCATTCCCTGTGAGACCAG
The DNA here is from genome assembly GCF_021461395.2 of Schistocerca americana. NCBI lineage: Eukaryota > Metazoa > Arthropoda > Insecta > Orthoptera > Acrididae > Schistocerca > Schistocerca americana. Next base: position 624,886,921 of record NC_060124.1, on the reverse strand, counting down.
TATTAGTTTCCGATACGCCTCTGGAGGTTCAATGTATTCCTTGGACATTCACATTGACGATGAAACACTGAAATTACATCGGAATTAAATACAAAAGGCACAATGCCGCCTTAAGTACAAGAATAGAGACTCTTCTTACAGTCGGTTCTTTGAGCATTCCCTGTGAGACCAGTATTAGTTTCCGATACACCACAGCAGGTGCAGTGTATTCCTTGGACCTTCACATTGACGATGAGACACAGAAATGGCATCGGAATTGCATACAAAAGGCACAATGCCGCATTAAGTAAAGGAATAGACACTCTTCTTACAGTCAGTGCTTTGAGCATTCCCTGTGAGACCAGTATTAGTTTCCGATACACCACTGCAGGTTCTATGTATTCCTTGGACCTTCACGTTGACGATGAAACAAAGAAATGGCATCGGAATTATATACAAAAGGCACAATGCCGCCTTAAGTACAAGAATAGAGACTCTACTTACAGTCGGTGTTTTGAGCATTCCCTGTGAGACCAGTATTAGTTTCCGATACACCACTGCAGGTTCATTGTATTCCGTGGACCTTCACATTGACGATGAATCACAGAAATGTCATCGGAATTAAAATTCAAAACAATGCCGCCTTAAGTATAAGAATAGAGACTCTTCTTACAGTCGGTGCTTTGAGCATTCCCTGTGAGACCAGTAATAGTATCCGATACACCACTGCAGGTTCAATCTATTCCTTGGACATACACATTGACGAATAAACACAGAAATTAGATCGGAATTAAATACAAGAGGAACAATGCCGCCTTAAGTACAAGAATAGAGACTCTTCTTCCGTCGGTGCTTTGAGCATTCCCTGTGAGACCAGTATTAGTTTCCGCTACACCTCTGCAGGTTCAGTTAATTCCTTGGACCTTCACAATGACGATGAAACACAGTAATGGCATCGGAATTAAATACAAAAGGCACAATGCCGCCTTAAGTACAAGAATAGAGACTCTTCTTCCGTCGGTGCTTTGAGCATTCCCTGTGAGACCAGTATTAGTTTCCGATACACCACTGGAGGTTAAATGAATTCCTTGGACATTCACATTGACGATGAAACACTGAAATTACATCGGAATTAAATACAAAATGCACAAATCCGCATTAAGTACAAGAATAAAGACTCTTCTTACAGTCTGTGCTTTGAGCTTCCCTGTGAGACCAGTATTAGTTTCCGCTACACCTCTGCATGTTCAGTTTATTCCTTGGACCTTCACATTGACGATGAAACACAGAAATGGCATCGGAATTAAATACAAAAGGCACAATGCTGAATTAAGTATAAGAATGGAGACTCTTCTTACAGTCGGTGCTTTGAGCATTCCCTGTGAGACCAGTAATAGTATCCGATACACCACTGCGGGTCAATTTATTCCTTGGACATACACATTGACGTTGAAACACGGAAATGGCATCGGTATTAAATACTAAAGGCGCAATGCCGCTTTAAGTACAAGAATTGAGACTCTTCTTACTGTCGGTGCTTTGAGCATTCCCTGTGAGACCAGTATTAGTTTCCGATACACCACTGCAGGTTCAATGTATTCCTTGGACCTTCACATTGACGATGAAACACGGAAATCGCATAGGAGTCAAATACAAAAGGCACAATGCCGCCTTAAGAACAAGAATAGAGACTCTTCCTACAGTCGGTGCTTTGAGCATTCCCTGTGAGACCAGTAATAGTATCCGATACACCACTGCAGGTTCAATCTATTCGTTGGACATACACATTGACGATTAAACACAGAAATGGCATCGGAATTAAATACAAAAGGCACAATGCCGCCTTAAGTACAAGAATAGAGACTCTTCTTACAGTCGGTGTTTTGAGCATTCCCTGTGAGACCAGTATTAGTTTCCGATACACTACTGCAGGTTCAATGTATTATTTGGACCTTTACATTGACGATGAAACACAGAAATGGCATCGGAATTAAATACAAAAGGCACAATGCCGCCTTAAGTACAAGAATAGAGACTCCTCTTACAGTCGGTGCTTTGAGCATTCCCTGTGAGACCAGTATTAGTTTCCGATACATCACTGCAGGGTCAATGTATTCCTTGGACCTTCACATTGACGATGAAACACAGAAATGGCATCGGAATTAAAACCAAAACGCACAATGCCGCCTTAAGTACAAGAATAGAGACTCTTCTTACAGTCGGTGCTTTGAGCATTCCCTGTGAGACCAGTGATAGTATCCGATACACCACTGCAGGTTCAATCTATTCCTTGGACATACACATTGACGATGTAACACAGAAATTACATCGGAATTAAATACAAAAGGAACAATGCCGCCTTAAGTACAAGAATAGAGACTCTTCTTACCTTCGGTGCTTTGAGCATTCCCTGTGAGACCAGTATTAGTTTCCGCTACACCTCTGCAGGTTCAGATTATTCCTTGTACCTTCACATTGACGATGAAACACAGAAATGGCATCGGAATTAAATACAAAAGGCACAATGCCGCCTTAAGTACAAGAATAGAGACTCTTCTTACAGTCGGTGCTTTGAGCATTCCCTGTGAGACCAGTAATAGTATCCGATACACCACTGCGGGTCAATCTATTCCTTGGACATACACATTGACGTTGAAACACAGAAATTACATCGGAATCAAATACAAAAGGAACAATGCCGCCTTAAGTACAAGAATAGAGACTCTTCTTACCGTCGGTGCTTTGAGCATTCCCTGTGAGACCAGTATTAGTTTCCGATACACAACTGGAGGTTCAATGAATTCCTTGGACATTCACATTGACGATGAAACACTGAAATTGCATCGGAATTAAGTACAAAAGGCACAATGCCGCCTTAAGTACAAGAATAGAGACTTTTCCTACAGTCGGTGCTTTGAGCATTTACTGTGAGACCAGTAATAGTATCCGATACACCACTGCAGGTTCAATCTATTCCTTGGACATACACATTGACGATGAAACACAGAAATTACATCGGAATGAAATACAAAAGGAACAATGCCGCCTTAAGTACAAGAATAGAGACTCTTCTTACCGTCGGTGCTTTGAGCATTCACTGTGAGACCAGTATTAGTTTCCGATACACCACTGGAGGTTCAATGAACTCCTTGGACATTCACATTGACGATGAAACAGTGAAATTACATCGGAATTAAATACAAAAGGCACAATGCCGCCTTATGTACAAGAATAGAGGCTCTTCTTACAGTCGGTGCTTTGAGCATTCCCTGTGAGACCAGTATTAGTTTCCGATACACCACTGCAGGTTCAATGTATTCCTTGGACATACACATTGACGACGAAACACTGAAATTACATCGGAATTAAATACAAAAGGCCCAATGCCGCCATAAGTGCAAGAAGAGTGAGACTTCTTAGAGTCTGTGTTTTGATACTTTCCTGTGCGACCCGTATTAGTTTTCGATACGCCACTGCTGGTTCAATGTATTCCATGAACCTTCAAATTGACGATGATACACAGAATTCGCAACGGAATTAAATACAAAAGGCACAATGCCGCCTTAAGTACAAGAATACAGACTCTTCTTACAGTCGGTGCTTTAGCATTCCCTGTGAGACCAGTAATAGTTTCCGATACACCACTGCAGGTTCAATCTATTCCTTGGACATACACATTAACGATGAAACACTGAAATTACATCGGAATTAAATACAAAAGGAACAATGCCGCCTTAAGTACAAGAAAAGAGACTCTTCTTACAGTCTGTGCATTGAGCATTCCCTGTGAGACCAGTATTAGTTTCCGATACACCTCTGCAGGTTCAATGTATTCCTTGGACCATCACATTGACGATTAAAGACAGAAATCGCATCGGAATTAAATACAAAAGGCACAATGCCGCCTTAAGTACAAGAATAGAGACTCTTCTTACTGTCGGTGCTTTGAGCATTCCCTGTGAGACCAGTAATAGTTTCCGATACACCACTGCAGGTTCAATCTATTCCTTGGACATACACATTAACGATGAAACACTGAAATTACATCGGAATTAAATACAAAAGGAACAATGCCGCCTTAAGTACAAAAATACAGACTCTTTTTACAGTCGGTGCTTTGAGCATTCCCTGTGAGACCAGTATTAATTTTCGATACACCACTGCAGGTTCAATGTATTCCATGGACCTTCACATTGACGATGAAACACAGAAATCACATCGGAATTAAATCCAAAACGCACAATGCCGCCTTAAGTACAAGAATACAGACTCTACTTACAGTCGGTGCTTTGAGCATTCCCTGTGAGACCAGTATTAGTTTCCGATACACCACTGCAGGTTCAATGTATCCTTGGACCTTCACATTGACGATGAAACACAGAAATCGCATCGGAATCAAAAACAAAAGCACACTGCCGCCTTGAGTAAAATATTAGAGACTCTTCTTACAGTCGGTGCTTTGAGCATTCCCTGTGAGACCAGTAATAGTATCCGATACACTACTGCAGGGTCAATCTATTCCTTGGACCGTCACATTGACGATGAAACACAGAAATCACATCGGAATTAAATACCAAAGGCACAATGCCACCTTATGTACAAGAATAGAGGCTCTTCTTACCGTCGGTGCTTTGAGCATTCCCTGTGAGACCAGTATTAATTTTCGATACACCACTGCAGGTTCAATGTATTCCATGGACCTTCACATTGACGATGAAACACAGAAATCACATCGGAATTAAATCCAAAACGCACAATGCCGCCTTAAGTACAAGAATACAGACTCTACTTACAGTCGGTGCTTTGAGCATTCCCTGTGAGACCAGTATTAGTTTCCGATACACCTCTGCAGGTTCAATGTATTCCTTGGACCATCACATTGACGATTAAAGACAGAAATCGCATCGGAATTAAATACAAAGGGCACAATGCCGCCTTAAGTACAAGAATAGAGACTCTTCTTACTGTCGGTGCTTTGAGCATTCCCTGTGGGACCAGTATTCGTTTCCGATACACCACTGCAGGTTCAGTGTATTCCTTGGACTTTCACATTGACGATGAAACACAGAAATGGCATCGGAATTAAATACAAAGGTCACAACGCCGCCTTAAGTACAAGAATAAACACTTGGTGCTTAAGCATTCCCTGTGTGACCAGTATTAGTTTCCGATACACCACTGCAGGTTCAATGTATTCCTTGGACATTCACATTGACGATGAAACACTGAAATTACATCGGAATTAAATACAAAAGGCACAATGCCGCCATAAGTTCAAGAAGAGTGAGACTTCTTAGAGACTGTCTTTTGATATTTTCCTGTGCGACCCGTACTAGTTCCGATACGCCACTGCAGGATCAATGTATTCCTCGGACCTTCACATTGACGATGAAACACAGAAAAGGCATCGGAATTAAATACAAAAGGCACAATGCCGCCTTAAGTACAAGAATAGAGACTCTTCTTACGGTCGGTGCTTTGAGCATTCCCTGTGAGACCAGTATTAGTTTCCGATACGCCACTGGAGGTTCAATGTATTCCTTGGACATTCACATTGACGATGAAACACTGAAATTACATCGGAATTAAATACAAAAGGCACAATGCCGCCTTAAGTACAAGAATAGAGACTCATCTTACAGTCGGTGTTTTGAGCATTTCCAGTAAGACCAGTATTAGTTTCCGATACACCACTGCAGGTTCTATGTATTCCTTGGACATACACATTGACGATGAAACACTGAAACTACATCGGAATTAAATACAAAAGGCAAAATGCCGCCATAAGTGCAAGAAGAGTGAGACTTCTTAGAGTCTGTGTTTTGATCCTTTCCTGTGCGACCCGTATTGGTTTACGATACGCCACTGCAGCTTCAATGTATTCCTTGGATCTTCAAATTGACGATGAAACACAGAAATCGCATCGGAATTAAATACAAAAGGCACAATACCGCCTTAAGTACAAGAATAGAGACTCATCTTACAGTCGGTGCTTTGAGCATTCCCTGTGAGAGCAGTATTAGTTTCCGATACACCACTGCAGGTTCAATGTATTCCTTGGTCCTTCACATTGACGATTAAACACAGAAATCACATCGGAATTAAATACAAAAGGCACAATGCCGCCTAAGTACAAGAATAGAGACTCTTCTTACAGTCGGTGCTTTGAGCATTCCCTGTGAGACCAGTATTAGTTTCCGATACACCACTGCAGGTGCAGTGTATTCCTTGGACCTTCACATTGACGATGAAACACAGAAATGGCATCGGAATTGCATACAAAAGGCACAATGCCGCATTAAGTACAGGAATAGACACTCTTCTTACAGTCAGTGCTTTGAGCATTCCCTGTGAGACGAGTATTAGTTTCCGATACACCACTGCAGGTTCTATGTATTCCTTGGACATACACATTGACGATTAAACACTGAAACTACATCGGAATTAAATACAAAAGGCAAAATGCCGCCATAAAAGCAAGAAGAGTGAGACTTCTTAGAGTCTGTGTTTTGATCCTTTCCTGTGCGACCCGTATTAGTTTACGATACGCCACTGCAGCTTCAATGTATTCCTTGGATCTTCAAATTGACGATGAAACACAGAAATCGCATCGGAATTAAATACAAAAGGCACAATACCGCCTTAAGTACAAGAATAGAGACTCATCTTACAGTCGGTGCTATGAGCATTCCCTGTGAGAGCAGTATTAGTTTCCGATACACCACTGCAGGTTCAATGTATTCCTTGGTCCTTCACATTGACGATTAAACACAGAAATCACATCGGAATTAAATACAAAAGGCACAATGCCGCCTAAGAACAAGAATAGAAACTATTCTTACAGTCTGTGCTTTGAGCGTTCCTTGTGAGACCAGTATAAGTATCCGATACACAACTGCAGATTCAATGTATTCCTTGGACATACACATTGACGATGAAACACTGCAATTACATCGGAATTAAATACAAAAGGAACAATGCCACCTTAAGTACAAGAATAGAGACTCCTCTTACTGTCGGTGCTTTGAGCATTCCCTGTGAGACCAGTATTAGTATCCGCTTCACCACTGCAAATTCAATGTATTCCTTGGACATACACATTGACGATGAAACACTGAAATTACATCGGAATTACATACAAAAGGCATAATGCCGCAATAAGTGCAAGAAGAGTGAGACTTCTTAAAAAATGTGTTTTGATCCTTTCCTGTGCGACCCGTATTAGTTTCCGATACGCCACTGCAGGTTCAATGTATTCCTTGGACTTTCAAATTGACGATGAAACACAGAAATCGCATCGGAATTAAATACGAAAGGCACAATGCCGCCTTAAATACAAGAACAGAGACTCTTCTTTCAGTCGGTGCTATGAGCATTCCGTGTGAGACCAGTATTAGTTTCCGATACACCACTGCAGGTTCAATGTATTCCTTGGACCTTCACATTAACGATTAAACACAGAAATCACATCGAAATGAAATACAAAAAGAACAATGCCTCCTTAAGTACAAGAATACAGACTCCACTTACAGTTGGTGCTTTGAGCATTCCCTGTGAGACCAGTATTAGTTTCCGATACACCACTGCAGGTTCAATGTATTCCATGGACCTTCACATTGACGACTGAACACAGAAATCACATCGAAATGAAATACAAAAGGCACAATACCGCTTTAAGTACAAGAATAGAGACTATTCTTACAGTCTGTGCTTTGAGCGTACCCTGTGAGATCAGTATTAGTATCCGATACACCACTGCAGATTCAATGTATTCCTTGGAAATACACATTGACGATGAAACACTGAAATTACATCGGAATTAAATACAAAGGGCACAATGACGCCTTAAGTAAAAGCAGAGTGAGACTTCTTAGAGTCTGTGCTTTGATCCTTTCCTGTGAGACCAGTATTGGTTTCCGATATACCACTGCAGGTTCAATGTATTCCTTACACCTTCACATTGACGGAGAAACACATAAATCGCATCGGAACTAATTCCCAAAGGCACAATGCCGCCTTACGTTCAAGAATAGAGACTCTTCTTACAGTCGGTGCTTTGAGCATTCCCTGTGAGACCAGTATTAGTTTCCGATACACCACTGCAGGTTCAATGTATTCTTTGGACCTTCACATTGACGATTATACACAGAAATCGCATCGTAATTAAATACATAAGGCACAATGCCGCCTTAAGTACAAGAATAGAGACTCTTCTTACAGTCGGTGCTTTGAGCATGACCTGTGAGACCAGTATAAGTTTCCGATACACCACTGCAGCTTCAGTGTATTCCTTGGACTTTCACATCGACGATGAAACACAGAAATGTTATCGGAATTAAATACAAAGGGCACAATGCCGACTTTAGTACAAGAATAGACACTCTTCTTACAGTCGGTGCTTTGAGCATTCCCTGTGAGACCAGTATTAGTATCCGATACACCACTGCAGGTCCTATGTATTCCGTGGAACTTCACATTGACGATGAAACACAGAAATCGCTTTGGAATTAAACACAAAAGGCACAATGACGCCTTAAGTACAAGGATAGAGACTCTTCTTACATTCTGTGCTTTCAGCATTCCCTGTGAGACCAGTATTAGTATCCGATACACCACTGCAGATTTAATGTATTCCTTGGACATACACATTGACGATGAAACACTGAAATTACATCGGAATTAAATGCAAAAGGAGCAATGCCGCCTTAAGTACAAGAATAGAGACTCTTCTTACTGTCGGTGCTTTGAGCATTCCCTGTGAGACCAGTATTAGTTTCCGATACACCACTGCAGGTTCAATGTAATCCTTGGAAATACACATTGACGATGAAACACTGAAATTACATCGGAATTAAATACAAAGGGCACAATGACGCCTTAAGTACAAGCAGAGTGAGACTTCTCAGAGTCTGTGTTTTGATCCTATCCTGTGAGACCAGTATTAGTTTCCGATATACCACTGCAGGTTCAATATATTCCTTGGACCTTCACATTGACGATGATACCCAGAAATTGCATCAGAATTAAATACCAAAGGCACAATGCCGCCTTAAATACAAGAATAGAGACTCTTCTCACAGTCGGTGCTTCGAGTATTCCCTGTGCGAGCAGTATTAGTTTCCGATACACCAATGCAGGTTCAATGTATTCCTTGGACATACACATTGACGATGAAAAACTGAAATTACATCGGAATAAAATACAAAAGGCCCAATGCCGCCATTAGTGCAACAAGAGTGAGACTTCTTAGAGTCTGTGTTTTGATCCTTTCCTGTGCGACCCGTATTAGTTTTCGATACGCCACTGCAGGTTAAATGTATTCCTTGGACTTTCAAATTGACGATGAAACACAGAAATCGCATCGGAATTAAATACAAAAGGCACAATGCCACCATAAGTACAAGAACAGAGACTCTTCTTTCAGTCAGTGCTTTGAGCATTCCCTGTGAGACCAGTATTAGTTTCCGATACACCACTGCAGGTTCAATGTATTCCTTGGACCTTCACATTGACGATTAAATACAGAAATCACATCGGAATTAAATACAAAAAGAACAATGCCGCCTTAAGTACAAGAATAGAGACTCTTCTTACAGTCGGTGCTTTGAGCATTCCCTGTGAGACCAGTATTAGTTTCCGATACACCACTGCAGGTTCATTGCATTCCTTGGGCCTGCACAGTAACGATGAAACACAGAAATGGCAACGGAATTAAATACAAAAGGCACAATGCCGTCTTAAGTACAAGAATAGAGACTCTACTAAGAGTCGGTGCTTTGAGCATTCCCTGTGAGACCAATATTAGTATCCGATACACCACTGCAGGTTCAATGTACTCATTGGACCTTCACATTGACGATTAAACACAGAAATCAAATCGGAATTAAATACAAAAAGAACAATGCCGCCTTAACTACAAGAATAGAGACTCTTCTTACAGACGGTGTTTGAGCATTCCCTGTGAGACTAGTATTAGTTTCCGATACACCACTGCAGGTTCAATGTATTCCTTGGACCTTCACATTGACGATGAAACACAGAAATCGCATCGGAATTAAATACAAAAGGCACAATGCCGCCTTAAGTACAAGAATACAGACTCTACTTACAGTCTTTGCTTTGAGCATTCCCTGTGAGACGAGTGTTAGTTTCCAATACACCACTGCAGGTTCAATGCATTCCTTGGACCTTTAAATTGACGATGAAGCACAGAAATCGCATTGGAATTAAATACATAAGACACAATGCCGCTATAAGTACAAGAATAGAGACTATTCATACAGTCTGTGCTTTGAGCGTTCCCTGTGAGACCAGTATTAGTATCCAATACACCACTGCAGGTTCAATGTATTCCTTGGACATACACATTGACGATGAAACACTGAAATTACATCGGAATTGAATACAAAAGGGGCAATGCCGCCTTAAGTACAAGAATAGAGACTCTTCTTACTGTCGGTGCTTTGAGCATTCCCTGTGAGACCAGTATTAGTTTCCGATACACCACTGCTGGTTCAATGTATTCCTTGAACATACACATTGACGATGAAACACTGAAATTACATCGGAATTAAATACAAAAGGAACAATATCGCCTTAAGTACAAGAATAGAGACTCTTCTTACTGTCGGTGTTTTGAGCATTCCCTGTGAGACTAGTATTTTTTTCCGATACATTACTGCAGGTTCAGTGTATTCTGTGGACAAAAACATTGACGATGAAACACTGAAAATACATCGGAATTAAATACAAAGGGCACAATGACGCCTTAAGTACAAGCAGAGTGAGACTTCTTAGACTCTGTGCTTTGATCCTTTCCTGTGAGACCAGTATTGGTTTCCGATATACCACAGCAGGTTCAATGTGTCCCTTGGAGCTTCACATTGACGAAGAAACACATAAATCGCATCGGAATTAAATACCAAAGGCACAATGCCGCCTTAAGTTCAAGAATAGAGACTCTTCTTACAGTCGGTGCATTGAGCATTCCCTATGAGACCGGTATTAGTTTCCGATACACCACTGCAGGTTCAATGTATTCTTTGGACCTTCACATTGACGATTATACTCAGAAATCGCATCGGAATTAAATACAAAAGGCACAATGCCGCCTTAAGTACAAGAATACAGACTCTTCTTACAGTCGGTGCTTTGAGCATTCCCTGTGAGACCAGTATTAGTTTCTGAGACGCCACTGCTGGTTCAGTGTATTCCTTGGACTTTCACATCGACGATGAAACACAGAAATGGCATCGGAATTAAATACAAATTGCACAATGCCGCCTTAAGCACAAGAATAGACACTCTTCTTACAGTCGGTGCTTTGAGCATTCCCTGTGAGACCAGTATTAGTTTCCGCTACACCACTGCTGGTTCAATATATTCCTTGGACCTTCACATTGACGATGAAGCACAGAAATCGAATGGGATTTAAATACAAAAGGCACAATGCCGCCTTAAGTACAAGAATAGAGACTCTTCTTACGGTCGGTGCTTTGAGAATTCCCTGTGAGACCAGTATTAGTTTCCGATGCACCACTGGAGGTTGAACGTATTCCTTGGACATTCACATTGACGATGAAACACTGAAATTACATCGGAAATAGATACAAAAGGCACAATGATGCCTTAAGTACAAGAATAGAGACTCTTCTAACAGTCGGTGCTTTGAGCATTCCCTGTAAGACCAGTATTAGTTTCCGATACACCACAGCAGGTTCAATGTATTCCTTGGACCTTCACATTGACGATGAAACACAGAAAATGCATCGGAATTAAATACAAATGCCACAATGCCGCCTTAAGCACAAGAATAGAGACACTTCTTACTGTCGGTGCTTTGAGCATTCCCTGTGAGACCAGTATTAGTTTCCGATACACCACTGCAGGTTCAATGTATTCCTTCGACATACACATTGACGATGAAACACTAAAATTACATCGGAATTAAATACAAAAGGCACAATGCCGCCATAAGTGCAAGAACAGTGAGACTTCTTAGAGTCTGTGTTTTGATCCTTTCCTGTGAGACCAGTATTAGTTTCCGATACACCACTGCAGGTTCAATGTATTCCTTGGACCTTCACATTGACGATTAAACACAGAAATCACATCGGAATTAAATACAAAAAGAACAATGCCGCCTTAAGTACAAGAATAGAGACTCTTCTTACAGTCGGTGCTTTGAGCATTCCCTGTGAGACCAGTATTAGTTTCCCATACACCACTGCAGGTTCAGTGTATTCCTAGGACCTTCACATTGACGATGAAACACAGAAGTGGCATCGGAATTAAATACAAAAGGCACAATGCCGCATTAAGTACAGGAATAGACACTCTTCTTACAGTCAGTGCTTTGAGCATTCCCTGTGAGACCAGTATTAGTTTCCGATACACCACTGCAGGTTCAATGTATTCCTTGGACCTTCACATTGACGATGAAACACAGAAATCACATCGGAATTAAATACAAAAGGCACAATGCCGCCTTACATCTACATTTACATCTACATCTATACTCCTCGAGCCACTTTACGGTGTTTGGCGGAGGGTACTTTTTGTACCACTATCTGATCCCCCCCTCCCTGTTCCATTCACGAATTGTGCGTGGGAAGAACGACTGCTTGTAAGTCTCCGTATTTGCTCTAATTTCTCGGATCTTTTCGTTGTGATCATTACGCGAGATATATGTGGGCGGTAGTAATATGTTGCCCATCTCTTCCCGGAATGTGCTCTCTCGTAATTTCGATAATAAACCTCTCCGTATTGCGTAACGCCTTTCTTGAAGTGTCCGCCACTGGAGCTTGTTCAGCATCTTCGTAACGCTCCCGCGCTGACTAAATGTCCCCATGACGAATCGCGCTGCTTTTCGCTGGATCATGTCTATCACTTCTATTAATACAACCTGGTAAGGGTCCCATATTGATGAGCAATACTCAAGAATCGTACGAACAAGCGTTTTGTAAGCTACTTCTTTCGTCGATGAGTCACATTTTCTTAGAATTCTTCCTATGAATCTCAACCTGGCGCCTGCTTTTCCCACTATTTGTTTTATGTGATCATTCCACTTCAGATCGCTCCGGATAGTAACTCCTAAGTATTTTACGGTCGTTACCGCTTCCGATGATTTACCACCTATGGCATAATCGTACTGGAATGGATTTCTGCCCCTATGTATGCGCATTATATTACATTTATCTACGTTTAGGGAAAGCTGCCAGCTGTCACACCATGCATTAATCCTCTGCAGGTCCTCCTGGAGTACGTACGAGTCTTCTGATGTTGCTACTTTCTTGTAGACAACCGTGTAATCTGCAAAAAGCCTCACGGAGCTACCAATGTTGTCAACTAAGTCATTTATGTATATTGTAAACAATAAAGGTCCTATAACGCTTCCCTGCGGTACTCCCGAAATTACCTCTACATCTGCAGATTTTGAACCGTTAAGAATGACATGTTGTGTTCTTTCTTCTAGGAAATCCTGAATCCAATCACAAGCCTGGTCCGATATTCCGTAAGCTCGTATTTTTTTCACTAAACGTAAGTGCGGAACCGTATCAAATGCCTTCCTGAAGTCCAGGAATACGGCATCAATCTGCTCGCCAGTGTCTACGGCACTGTGAATTTCTTTGGCAAATAGGGCGAGCTGAGTTTCACATGATCTCTGTTTGCGGAATCCATGTTGGTTATGATGAAGGAGATTTGTATTATCTAAGAACGTCATAATACGAGAACACAAAACATGTTCCATTATTCTACAACAGATTGACGTAAGCGAAATAGGCCTATAATTATTCGCATCTGATTTATGACCCTTCTTGAAAATGGGAACGACCTGCGCTTTCTTCCAGTCGCTAGGTACTTTACGTTCTTCCAGCGATCTACGATAAATTGCTGATAGAAAGGGGGCAAGTTCTTTAGCATAATCACTGTAGAATCTTAAGGGTATCTCGTCTGGTCCGGATGCTCTTCCGCTACTAAGTGATAGCAGTTGTTTTTCAATTCCGATATCGTTTATTTCAATATTTTCCATTTTGGCGTCCGTGCGACGGCTGAAGTCAGGGACCGTGTTACGATTTTCCGCAGTGAAACAGTTTCGGAACACTGAATTCAGTAATTCTGCCTTTCTTCGGTCGTCCTCTGTTTCGGTGCCATCGTGGTCAACGAGTGACTGAATAGGGGATTTAGATCCGCTTACCGATTTTACATATGACCAAAACTTTTTAGGGTTCTTGTTTAGATTGTTTGCCAAAGTTTTATGTTCGAATTCGTTGAATGCTTCTCTCATTGCTCTCTTTACGCTCTTTTTCGCTTCGTTCAGCTTTTCCTTATCAGCTATGATTCGACTACTCTTAAACCTATAATGAAGCTTTCTTTGTTTCCGTAGTACCTTTCGTACATGATTGTTATACCACGGTGGATCTTTCCCCTCGCTTTGGACCTTAGTCGGTACGAACTTATCTAAGGCGTACTGGACGATGTTTCTGAATTTCTTCCATTTTTGTTCCACATCCTCTTCCTCAGAAATGAACTTTTGATGGTGGTCACTCAGATATTCTGCGATTTGTGCCCTATCACTCTTGTTAAGCAAATATATTTTCCTTCCTTTCTTGGCATTTCTTATTACACTTGTAGTCATTGATGCAACCACTGACTTATGATCACTGATACCCTCTTCTACATTCACGGAGTCGAAAAGTTCCGGTCTATTTGTTGCTATGAGGTCTAAAACGTTAGCTTCACGAGTTCGTTCTCTAACTATCTGCTCGAAGTAATTCTCGGACAAGGCAGTCAGGATAATGTCACAAGAGTCTCTGTCCCTGGCTCCAGTTCTGATTGTGTGACTATCCCATTCTATACCTGGTAGATTGAAGTCTACCCCTATTACAATAGTACGATCACGAAACTTCTTCACGACGTTCTGCAGGTTCTCTCTGAGGCGCTCAACTACTACGGTTGCTGATGCAGGTGGTCTATAGAAGTATCCGACTATCATATCTGACCCACGTTTGATACTTAACTTAACCCAGATTATTTCACATTCGCATTCGCTAAACACTTCACTGGATATTATTGAATTCTTTACTGCTATAAATACTCCTCCACCATTGGCGTTTATCCTATCCTTGCGGTATATATTCCATTCTGTGTCTAGGATTTCGTTACTGTTCACTTCCGGTTTTAACCCACTTTCCGTTCCTAATACTATATGCGCACTATTTCCTTCAATAAGAAATACTAACTCAGGAACCTTGCCCTGGATACTAATGCAGTTCACCAATATTACGTTAACTTTTCCTGTTTTTGGTCTCTGAGGACGGACGTTCTTTATCAACGATGATAATGTCCTCTCTGGTAAGCCGTCAGGTCAGTACAAAAATAGAGACTCTTCATACAGTCGGTGCTTTGAGCATTCCCTGTGAGACCAGTATTAGTTGCCGATACACCACTGGAGGTTCAATGTATACCTTGGACCATCCCATTGACCATGACACACAGAAATTGCATCGTAATTATATACAAAAGCCGCAATGCCGCATTAAGTACAAGAATAGAGACTCTTCTTACAGTCGGTGTTTTGAGCATTAGCTGTGAGACCAGTATTAGTTTCCGATACACCACTGCAGGTTCAATGTATTCATTGGACATACACATTGACGATGAAACACTGAAATTACATCGGAATTAAATACAAAAGGCACAATGCCGCCATAAGTGCAAGAACAGTGAGACTTCTTAGAGTCTGTGTTTTGATCCTTACCTGCGCGACCCGTGTTAGTTTCCGATACACCACTGCAGGTTCAATGTATTCCTTGGACATACACATTGACGATGAAAAATTGAAATTACATCGGAATCAAATACAAAGGGCACAACGACGCTATAAGTACAAGCAGAGTGAGACTTCTTATAGTCTGTGCTTTGATCCTTTCCTGTGAGACCAGTATTGCTTTCCGATATACCACTGCAGGTTCAATGTATTCCTTGGACCTTCACATTGACGAAGAAACACATAAATCGCATCGGAATTAAATACCAAAGGCATAATGCCGCCTTAAGTTCAAGAATAAAGACTCTTCTTACAGTCGGTGCTTTGAGCATTCCCTGTGAGACCAGTATTAGGATCCGTTACACCACTGCAGGTTCAATGTATTCTTTGGACCTTCACATTGTCGATTATTCACAGAAATCGCATCGGAATTAGATACAAAAGGCACAATGCCGCCTTAAGTACAAGAATAGAGACTCTTCTTACAGTCGATGCTTTGAGCATTCCCTGTGAGACCAGTATTAGTTTCCGATACACCACTGCAGGTTCAATGTATTCCTTGGACCTTCACATTGACAATGAAGCACAGAAATCGCATCGGAATTAAATACAAAAGGCACAATGCCGCCTTAAGTACAAGAATACAGACTCTACTTACAGTCGGTGATTTGAGCATTCCCTGTGAGATCAGTATTAGTTTCCGATACACCACTGCCGGTTCAATGTACTCCTGGGAACTTCACATTGACGATGAAACACAGAAATCGCATTGGAATTGAACACAAAAGGCAAAATGCCGCCGTGAGTACAAGAATAGAGACTCCTCTTACTGTCGGTGCTTCGAGCATTCCCTGTGAGACCAGTATTAGTTTCCGATACACCACTGCATGTTCAATGTGTTCCTTGGACTTTCACATTGACGATTAAACACAGATCGCATTGGAATTAAATACAGAAGGCACAATGCCGCCTTAAGTACAAGAATAGAGACTCTTCTTACAGTCTGTGCTTTGGGCATTCCCTGTGAGACCAGTATTAGTATCCGATACACCACTGCAGATTCAATGTATTCCTTGGACATACACATTGACGATGAAACACTGAAATTACATCGGAATTAAATACAAAAGGCACAATGCCGCCATAAGTGCAAGAAGAGTGAGACTTCTTAAAGTCTGTGTTTTGATCCTTACCTGTGCGACCCGTATTAGTTTCCAAAACGCCACTGCAGGTTCAATGTATTCCTTGGAGCTTCACATTGACAATGAAACACAGGAATCGCATCGGAATTAAATACAAAAGGCACAATGCCGCCTTAAGTACAAGAATAGAGACTCTTCTTAGAGTCGGTGCTTTGAGCATTCCCTGTGAGACCAATATTAGTATCCGATACACCACTGCAGGTTCAATGTATTCCTTGGACATACACATTGACCATGAAACACTGAAATTACATCGGAATTAAATACAAAAGGAACAATATCGCCTTAAGTACAAGAATAGAGACTCTTCTTACTGTCGGTGCTTTGAGCATTCCCAGTGAGACCAGTATTATTTTTCGATACAATACTGTGGGTTCAATGTATTCCTTGGACATACACATTGACGATGACAAACTGAAATTACATCGGAATTTAATACAAAGGGCAATTCGACGCCTTAAGTACAAGCAGAGTGAGACTTCTTATAGTCTGTGCTTTGATCCTTTCCTGTGAGACCAGTATTGCTTTCCTATATACCACTGCAGGTTCAATGTATTCCTTGGACCATCACATTGACGATGAAACACAGGAATCGCATCGGAATTAAATACAACAGGCACAATGCAGCTTTAAGTACAAGAGTAGAGACTATTCTTACAGTCTGTGCTTTGAGCGTTCCCTGTGAGACCAGTATTAGTATCCGATACACCACTGCAGATTCAATGTATTCCTTGGTAATACACATTGACGATGAAACACTGCAATTACATCGGAATTAAATACAAAAGGCACAATGCCGCCTTAAGTACAAGAATAGAGACTCCTTTTACTGTCGGTGCTTTGAGCATTCCCTGAGAGACCAGTATTAGTTTCCGATACACCACTGCATGTTCAATGTATTCCTTTGACTTTCACATTGACGATTAAACAAAGATCGCATTGGAATTAAATACAAAAGGCACAATGCCGCCTTAAGTACAAGAATAGAGACTCTTCTTACAGTCTGTGCTTTGAGCATTCCCTGTGAGACCAGTATTAGTGTCCGATACACCACTGCAGGTTCAGTGTATTCCTTGGACCTTCACATTGACAATGAAGAACAGAAATCGCATCGGAATTAAATACAAAAGGCACAATGCCGCTTTACGTACAAGAATACAGACTCTACTTACAGTCGTTGATTTGAGCATTCCCTGTGAGACCAGTATTAGTTTCCGATACACCACTGCAGGTTCAATGTATTCCTTGGAACTTCACATTGACGATGAAACACAAAAATGCATCGGAATTAAACACAAAAGGCTCAATGCCGCCTTAAGTACAAGAATAGAGACTCTTATTACAGTCTGTGCTTTCAGCATTCCCTGTGAGACCTGTATTAGTATCCGATACACCACTGCAGATTCAATGTATTCCTTGGACATACACATTGACGATGAAACACTGAAATTACATCGGAATTAAATACAAAAGGCACAATGCCGCCATAAGTGCAAGAAGAGTCAGACTTCTTAAAGTCTGTGTTTTGATCCTTACCTGTGCGACCCGTATTAGTTTCCGATACGCCACTGCAGGTTCAATGTATTCCTTGGACCTTCACATTGACGATGAAACACAGGAATCGCATTGGAATTAAATACAAAAGGCACAATGCCGCCTGAAGTACAAAAATAGAGACTCTTCTTACAGTCTGTGATTTGTGCATTCCCTGTGAGACCAGTAATAGTATCCGATACACCACTGCAGATTCAATGTATTCCTTGGACATACACATTGACGATGAAACAATGAAATTACATCGGAATTAAATACAAAAGGCACAATGCCGCCGTTAGTGCAAGAAGAGTCAGACTTCTTAAAGTCTGTGTTTTGATCCTTACCTGTGCGACCCGTATTAGTTTTCGATACGCCACTGCAGGTTCAATGTATTCCTTGGACCTTCACATTGACGATGAAATACAGGAATCGCATCGGAATTAAATACAAAAGGCACAATGCCGCTTTAAGTACAAGAATAGAGACTATTCTTACAGTCTGTGCTTTGAGCATTCCCTGTGAGACCAATAATAGTATCCGATACCCCACTGCAGGTTCAATGTATTCCTTGGACATACACATTGACGATGAAACACAGATATCGAATCGGAATTAAATACAAAAGGCACAATGCCGCCTTAAGTACAAGAATAGAGACTCTTCTTACAGTCAGTGCTTTGAGCATTCCCTGTGAGACCAGTAATAGTATCCGAAACACCACTGCAGGTTCAATGTATTCCTTTTACATACACATTGACGATGAAACACTGAAATTACATTGGAATTAAATACCAAAGGCACAATGCCACCTTAACTGCAAAAGGAGTGAGCCTTTTTAAAGTATGTGCTTTGATCCTTTCCTATGAGACCAGTTATAGTGTCCGATACACCACTGCAGGTTCAATGTATTCCTTGCACATTCACATTGACGATGAAACACAGAAATCGCATAGGAATTAAATACAAAAGTCACAATGCCGATTTAAGTACAAGAATAGGGACACTTCTTACAGTCGGTGCTTTGATCCTTTCCTGTGAGACCAGTATTAGTTACCAATACACCATTGCAGGTTCAATGTATTCCTTTTACATACACATTAACGATGACACACAGAAATTGCATCGGAAATAAATACAAAAGGCAAAATGTCGTCTTAACTGCAAGAGAAGTGCGGCTTCTTAGAGTCTGTGTTTTGTCCCTTTCCTGAGAGACCAGTATTAGTTCAGATACACCACTGCAGCTTCAATGTATTCCTTGGTCCTTCACATTGACGATGAAACACAGAAATCGCATCGGAATTAAATACAAATAGCACAATGAAGCCGTAAGTACAGGAATAGAGACTCTTCTTACAGTCGGTGCTTTGATCCTTTCCTGTGAGACCAGTATTAGTCTCCGATACGCCACTGCAGGTTCAATGTATTCCTTGGACATGCACATTGACGATGAAACACTTAAATTACATCGGAATTAAATACAAAGGGCCAAATGGCGCCATAAATGCAAGAAGAGTGAGACTTCCTTGCGTCTGTGCTTTGATTCTTTCCTATGAGACCAGCATTAGTTTCCGATACACCACTGCAGATCCAATATATTCCTTTTACATACACATTGACGATGAAACACTGAAATTACATCGGAATTAAATACAAAACGCACAATGCCGTCTTAAGTGCAAGAAGAGTGAGATTTCTTAGAGTATGTGCTTTGATCCTTTCCTATGAGACCAGTATTAGTTTCCGATACACCACTGCAGGTTCAATGTATTATTTTTACATACACATTGACGATGAAACACTGAAATTACATCGGAATTAAATACCAAAGGCTCAATGCCACCTTAACTGCAAAAGGAGTGAGACTTCATAGAGTATGTGCTTTGATCCTTTCCTATGAGACCAGTATTAGTTTCCGATACACCACTGCAGGTTCAATGTATTCCTTTTACATACACAGTGACGATGAAACACTGAAATTACATCGTAATTAAATACAATAGGCACAATGCCATCTTAACTGTAAAAGGAGTGAGAATTCTTAGAGTATGTGCTTTGATCCTTTCCTATGAGACCAGTATTAGTTTCCGCTACACCTCTGCAAGTTCAGATTATTCCCTGGACCTTCAGATTGACGATGAAACACAGAAATGGCATCGGAATTAAATACAAAAGGCACAATGCCTCCTTAAGTACAAGAATAGAGACTCTTCTTACAGTCGGTGCTTTGAGCATTCCCAGTGGGACCAGTAATAGTATCCGATACACCACTGCAGGTTCAATGTATTCCTTGGGCCTTTACATTGACGATGAAACACAGAAATCGCATCGGAATTAAATACAAAAGGCACAATGCCGCCTTAAGTACAAGAATAGAGACTCTTCTTACAGTCGGTGCTTTGAGCATTCCCTGTGTGACCAGTAATAGTATCCGATACACCACTGCAGATTCAATCTATTCCTTGGACATACACATTGGTGATTAAACACAGAAATTACATCGGAATTAAATACAAAAGGAAAAATGCCGCCTTATGTACAAGAATAGAGACTCCTCTTACTGTCGGTGCTTTGAGCGTTCCCTGTGAGACCAGTATTAGTTTCCGATACACCACTGCATGTTCAATGTATTCCTTGGACTTTCACATTGACGACGAAACACAGAAATCGCATTGGAATTAAATACAAAAGGCTCATTGACGCCTTAAGTACAAGAATAGAGACTTTTCTTACAGTCTGTGTTTTGAGAATTCCCTATGAGACCAGTATTAGCATCCGCTTCACCACTGCAAATTCAATGTATTCCTTGGACATACACATTGACGATGAAACACTGAAATTACATCGGAAAAAAAACAAAAGGCACAATGCAGCCATAAGTGTAAGAAGAGTGAGACTTCTTAAAATCTGTGCTTTGATCCTTTCCTGTCAGACCAGCATTGGTTTCCGATATACCACTGCAGGTTCAATGTATTCCTTGGACCTTCACATTGACGAAGAAACACATAAATCGTATCGGAATTAAATACCAAAGGCACAATGCCGCCATAAGTTCAAGAATAGAAACTCTTCTTACAGTCGGTGCTTTGAGCATTCCCTGTGAAACCAGTATTAGTTTCCGATACACCACTGCAGGTTCAATCTATTCCTTGGACATACACATTGACGATGAAACACAGAAATTATATCGGAATTAAATACAAAAGGAACAATGCCGGCTTAAGTACAAGAATAGAGACTCTTCTTACCGTCGGTGCTTTGAGCATTCCCTGTGGGACCAGTATTAGTTTCCGATACACCACTGGAAGTTCAATGAATTCCTTGGACATTCACATTGACGATGAAACACTGAAATTACATCGGAATTAAATCCAAAAATCACAATGCCGCCTTAAGTACAAGAACAGAGACTCTTCTTACAGTCGGTGCTTTGAGCATTCCCTGTGAGACCAGTAATAGTATCCGATACACCACTGCAGGTTCAATCTATTCCTTGGACATACACGTTGACGATGATACACAGAAATTACATCGGAATTAAATACAAAAGGAACAATACCGCCTTAAGTACAAGAATAGAGACTCTTCTTACCGTCGGTGCTTTGAGCATTCCCTGTGAGACCAGTATTAGTTTCCGATACACCACTGTAGGTTCAATGAATTCCTTGGACATTCACATTGACGATGAAACACTGAAAATACATCGGAATTAAATACAAAATGCACAATGCCGCCTTAACTACAAGAATAGAGACTCTTCTTACAGTCGGTGCTTTGAGCACTCCCTGTGAGACCCGTAATAGTATCCGATACACCACTGCTGGTTACATCTATTCCTTGGACATACACATTGACGATGAAACACAGAAATGGCATCGGAATAAAATACAAAAGGCACAATGCCGCCTTACGTACAAGAATAGAGACTCTTCTTACAGTCGGTGCTTTGAGCATTCCCTGTGAGACCAGTATTAGTTTCCGATACACCACTGCAGGTTCAATGTATTCCTTGGACCTTCACATTGACGATGAAACAAAGAAATGGCATCGGAATTGATTACAAAAGGCACAATGCCGCCTTAAGTACAAGAATAGAGACTCTTCTTACAGTCGGTGTTTTGAGCATTCCCTGTGAGACCAGTATTAGTTTCCGATACACCACTGCAGGTTCATTGTATTCCGTGGACCTTCACATTGACGATGAAACACAGAAATGTCATCGGAATTAAAATTCAAAACAATGCCGCCTTAAGTACAAGAATAGAGACTCTTCTTACAGTCGGTGCTTTGAGCATTCCCTGTGAGACCAGTAATAGTATCCGATACACCACTGCAGGTTCAATGTATTCCTTGGACATACACATTGACGAATAAACACAGAAATTAGATCGGAATTAAATACAAGAGGAACAATGCCGCCTTAAGTACAAGAATAGAGACTCTTCTTCCGTCGGTGCTTTGAGCATTCCCTGTGAGACCAGTATTAGTTTCCGCTACACCTCTGCAGGTTCAGTTAATTCCTTGGACCTTCACATTGACGATGAAACACAGTAATGGCATCGGAATTAAATACAAAAGGCACAATGCCGCCTTAAGTACAAGAATAGAGACTCTTCTTACAGTCTGTGATTTGAGCATTCCCTGTGAGACCAGTAATAGTATCCGATACACCACTGCAGGTTCGATCTATTCCTTGAACAAACACATTGGCGATGAAACACAGAAATTACATCGGAATTAAATACAAAAGGAACAATGCCGCCTTAAGTACAAGAATGTAGACCCTTCTTACCGTCGGTGCTTTGAGCATTCCCTGTGAGACCAGTATTAGTTTCCGATACCCCACTGCAGGTTCAATCTATTCCTTGGACATACACATTGACGATGAAACACAGAAATGGCATCGGAATTAAATACAAAGGGCACAATGCCGACTTAAGTACAAGAATAGAGACTCTTCTTACAGTCGGTGTTTTGAGCATTCCCTGTGAGACCAGTATTAGTTTCCGATACACCACTGGAGGTTCAATGAATTCCTTGGACATTCACATTGACGATGAAACACTGAAATTACTTCGGAATTAAATACAAAAGGCACAAATCCGCATTAAGTACAAGAATAAAGACTCTTCTTACAGTCTGTGCTTTGAGCATTCCCTGTGAGACCAGTATTAGTTTCCGCTACACCTCTGCATGTTCAGTTTATTCCTTGGACCTTCACATTGACGATGAAACACAGAAATGGCATCGGAATTAAATACAAAAGGCACAATGCTGCCATACGTACAAGAATGGAGACTCTTCTTACAGTCGGTCCTTTGAGCATTCCCTGTGAGACCAGTAATAGTATCCGATACACCACTGCAGGTTCAATCTATTCCTTGGACATACACATTGACGTTGAAACACAGAAATGGCATCTGTATTAAATACAAAAGGCACAATGCCGCTTTAAGTACAAGAATAGAGACTCTTCTTACAGTCGGTGCTTTGAGCATTCCCTGTGAGACCAGTATTAGTTTCCGATACACCACTGCAGGTTCAATGTATACCTTGGACCTTCACATTGACGATGAAACACAGAAATCGCATCGGAGTCAAATACAAAAGGCACAATGCCGCCTTAAGTACATGAGTAGAGACTCTTCCTACAGTCGGTGCTTTGAGCATTCCCTGTGAGACCAGTAATAGTTTCCGATACACTACTGCAGGTTCAATGTATTATTTGGACCTTCACATTGACGAAGAAACACATAAATCGTATCGGAATTAAATACCAAAGGCACAATGCCGCCATAAGTTCAAGAATAGAAACTCTTCTTACAGTCGGTGCTTTGAGCATTCCCTGTGAAACCAGTATTAGTTTCCGATACACCACTGCAGGTTCAATCTATTCCTTGGACATACACATTGACGATGAAACACAGAAATTACATCGGAATTAAATACAAAAGGAACAATGCCGGCTTAAGTACAAGAATAGAGACTCTTCTTACCGTCGGTGCTTTGAGCATTCCCTGTGGGACCAGTATTAGTTTCCGATACACCACTGGAAGCTCAATGAATTCCTTGGACATTCACATTGACGGTGAAACACTGAAATTACATCGGAATTAAATACAAAAGGCACGATGCCGCCTTAAGTACAAGAACAGAGACTCTTCTTACAGTCGGTGCTTTGAGCATTCCCTGTGAGACCAGTAATAGTATCAGATACACCACTGCAGGTTCAATCTATTCCTTGGACATACACGTTGACGATGATACACAGAAATTACATCGGAATTAAATACAAAAGGAACAATACCGCCTTAAGTACAAGAATAGAGACTCTTCTTACCGTCGGTGCTTTGAGCATTCCCTGTGAGACCAGTATTAGTTTCCGATACACCACTGTAGGTTCAATGAATTCCTTGGACATTCACATTGACGATGAAACACTGAAAATACATCGGAATTAAATACAAAAGGCACAATGCCGCCTTAACTACAAGAATAGAGACTCTTCTTACAGTCGGTGCTTTAAGCACTCCCTGTGAGACCAGTAATAGTATCCGATACACCACTGCAGGTTATATCTATTCCTTGGACATACACATTGCCGATGAAACACAGAAATGGCATCGGAATAAAATACAAAAGGCACAATGCCGCCTTAAGTACAAGAATAGAGACTCTTCTTACAGTCGGTGCTTTGAGCATTCCCTGTGAGACCAGTATTAGTTTCCGATACACCACTGCAGGTTCAATGTATTCCTTGGACCTTCACATTGTCGATGAAACAAAGAAATGGCATCGGAATTGATTACAAAAGTCACAATGCCGCCTTAAGTACAAGAATAGAGACTATTCTTACAGTCGGTGTTTTGAGCATTCCCTGTGAGACCAGTATTAGTTTCCGAAACACCACTGCAGGTTCATTGTATTCCGTGGACCTTCACATTGACGATGAAACACAGAAATGTCATCGGAATTAAAATTCTAACAGTGCCGCCTTAAGTACAAGAATAGAGACTCTTCTTACAGTCGGTGCTTTGAGCATTCCCTGTGAGACCAGTAATAGTATCCGATACGCCACTGCAGGTTCAATCTTTTCCTTGGATATACACACTGACGAATAAACACAGAAATTAGATCGGAATTAAATACAAGAGAAACAATGCCGCCTTAAGTACAAGAATAGAGACTCTTCTTCCGTCGGTGCTTTGAGCATTCCCTGTGAGGCCAGTATTAGTTTCCGCTACACCTCTGCAGGTTCAGTTAATTCCTTGGACCTTCACATTGACGATGAAACACAGTAATGGCATCGGAATTAAATACAAAAGGCACAATGCCGCCTTAAGTACAAGAATAGAGACTCTTCTTACAGTCTGTGATTTGAGCATTCCCTGTGAGACCAGTAATAGTATCCGATACACCACTGCAGGTTCGATCTATTCCTTGAACATACACATTGGCGATGAAACACAGAAATTACATCGGAATTAAATACAAAAGGAACAATGCCGCCTTAAGTACAAGAATGTAGACTCTTCTTACCGTCGGTGCTTTGAGCATTCCCTGTGAGACCAGTATTAGTTTCCGATACACCACTGCAGGTTCAATCTATTCCTTGGACATACACATTGACGATGAAACACAGAAATGGCATCGGAATTAAATACAAAAGGCACAATGCCGCCTTAAGTACAAGAATAGAGACTCTTCTTACAGTCGGCGTTTTGAGCATTCCCTGTGAGACCAGTATTAGTTTCCGCTACACCTCTGCATGTTCAGTTTATTCCTTGGACCTTCACATTGACGATGAAACACAGAAATGGCATCGGAATTAAATACAAAAGGCACAATGCTGCCTTAAGTACAAGAATGGAGACTCTTCTTACAGTCGGTCCTTTGAGCATTCCCTGTGAGACCAGTAATAGTATCCGATACACCACTGCAGGTTCAATCTATTCCTTGGACATACACATTGACGTTGAAACACAGAAATGGCATCGGTATTAAATACAAAAGGCACAATGCCGCTTTAAGTACAAGAATAGAGACTCTTCTTACAGTCGGTGCTTTGAGCATTCCCTGTGAGACCAGTATTAGTTTCCGATACACCACTGTAGGTTCAATGAATTCCTTGGACATTCACATTGACGATGAAACACTGAAAATACATCGGAATTAAATACAAAATGCACAATGCCGCCTTAACTACAAGAATAGAGACTCTTCTTACAGTCGGTGCTTTGAGCACTCCCTGTGAGACCCGTAATAGTATCCGATACACCACTGCTGGTTACATCTATTCCTTGGACATACACATTGACGATGAAACACAGAAATGGCATCGGAATGAAATACAAAAGGCACAATGCCGCCTTACGTACAAGAATAGAGACTCTTCTTACAGTCGGTGCTTTGAGCATTCCCTGTGAGACCAGTATTAGTTTCCGATACACCACTGCAGGTTCAATGTATTCCTTGGACCTTCACATTGACGATGAAACAAAGAAATGGCATCGGAATTGATTACAAAAGGCACAATGCCGCCTTAAGTACAAGAATAGAGACTCTTCTTACAGTCGGTGTTTTGAGCATTCCCTGTGAGACCAGTATTAGTTTCCGATACACCACTGCAGGTTCATTGTATTCCGTGGACCTTCACATTGACGATGAAACACAGAAATGTCATCGGAATTAAAATTCAAAACAATGCCGCCTTAAGTACAAGAATAGAGACTCTTCTTACAGTCGGTGCTTTGAGCATTCCCTGTGAGACCAGTAATAGTATCCGATACACCACTGCAGGTTCAATGTATTCCTTGGACATACACATTGACGAATAAACACAGAAATTAGATCGGAATTAAATACAAGAGGAACAATGCCGCCTTAAGTACAAGAATAGAGACTCTTCTTCCGTCGGTGCTTTGAGCATTCCCTGTGAGACCAGTATTAGTTTCCGCTACACCTCTGCAGGTTCAGTTAATTCCTTGGACCTTCACATTGACGATGAAACACAGTAATGGCATCGGAATTAAATACAAAAGGCACAATGCCGCCTTAAGTACAAGAATAGAGACTCTTCTTACAGTCTGTGATTTGAGCATTCCCTGTGAGACCAGTAATAGTATCCGATACACCACTGCAGGTTCGATCTATTCCTTGAACAAACACATTGGCGATGAAACACAGAAATTACATCGGAATTAAATACAAAAGGAACAATGCCGCCTTAAGTACAAGAATGTAGACCCTTCTTACCGTCGGTGCTTTGAGCATTCCCTGTGAGACCAGTATTAGTTTCCGATACCCCACTGCAGGTTCAATCTATTCCTTGGACATACACATTGACGATGAAACACAGAAATGGCATCGGAATTAAATACAAAGGGCACAATGCCGACTTAAGTACAAGAATAGAGACTCTTCTTACAGTCGGTGTTTTGAGCATTCCCTGTGAGACCAGTATTAGTTTCCGATACACCACTGGAGGTTCAATGAATTCCTTGGACATTCACATTGACGATGAAACACTGAAATTACTTCGGAATTAAATACAAAAGGCACAAATCCGCATTAAGTACAAGAATAAAGACTCTTCTTACAGTCTGTGCTTTGAGCATTCCCTGTGAGACCAGTATTAGTTTCCGCTACACCTCTGCATGTTCAGTTTATTCCTTGGACCTTCACATTGACGATGAAACACAGAAATGGCATCGGAATTAAATACAAAAGGCACAATGCTGCCATAAGTACAAGAATGGAGACTCTTCTTACAGTCGGTCCTTTGAGCATTCCCTGTGAGACCAGTAATAGTATCCGATACACCACTGCAGGTTCAATCTATTCCTTGGACATACACATTGACGTTGAAACACAGAAATGGCATCTGTATTAAATACAAAAGGCACAATGCCGCTTTAAGTACAAGAATAGAGACTCTTCTTACAGTCGGTGCTTTGAGCATTCCCTGTGAGACCAGTATTAGTTTCCGATACACCACTGCAGGTTCAATGTATACCATGGACCTTCACATTGACGATGAAACACAGAAATCGCATCGGAGTCAAATACAAAAGGCACAATGCCGCCTTAAGTACATGAGTAGTGACTCTTCCTACAGTCGGTGCTTTGAGCATTCCCTGTGAGACCAGTAATAGTATCCGATACACTACTGCAGGTTCAATGCATTATTTGGACCTTCACATTGACGAAGAAACACATAAATCGTATCGGAATTAAATACCAAAGGCACAATGCCGCCATAAGTTCAAGAATAGAAACTCTTCTTACAGTCGGTGCTTTGAGCATTCCCTGTGAAACCAGTATTAGTTTCCGATACACCATTGCAGGTTCAATCTATTCCTTGGACATACACATTGACGATGAAACACAGAAATTACATCGGAATTAAATACAAAAGGAACAATGCCGGCTTAAGTACAAGAATAGAGACTCTTCTTACCGTCGGTGCTTTGAGCATTCCCTGTGGGACCAGTATTAGTTTCCGATACACCACTGGAAGCTCAATGAATTCCTTGGACATTCACATTGACGGTGAAACACTGAAATTACATCGGAATTAAATACAAAAGGCACGATGCCGCCTTAAGTACAAGAACAGAGACTCTTCTTACAGTCGGTGCTTTGAGCATTCCCTGTGAGACCAGTAATAGTATCAGATACACCACTGCAGGTTCAATCTATTCCTTGGACATACACGTTGACGATGATACACAGAAATTACATCGGAATTAAATACAAAAGGAACAATACCGCCTTAAGTACAAGAATAGAGACTCTTCTTACCGTCGGTGCTTTGAGCATTCCCTGTGAGACCAGTATTAGTTTCCGATACACCACTGTAGGTTCAATGAATTCCTTGGACATTCACATTGACGATGAAACACTGAAAATACATCGGAATTAAATACAAAAGGCACAATGCCGCCTTAACTACAAGAATAGAGACTCTTCTTACAGTCGGTGCTTTAAGCACTCCCTGTGAGACCAGTAATAGTATCCGATACACCACTGCAGGTTATATCTATTCCTTGGACATACACATTGCCGATGAAACACAGAAATGGCATCGGAATAAAATACAAAAGGCACAATGCCGCCTTAAGTACAAGAATAGAGACTCTTCTTACAGTCGGTGCTTTGAGCATTCCCTGTGAGACCAGTATTAGTTTCCGATACACCACTGCAGGTTCAATGTATTCCTTGGACCTTCACATTGACGATGAAACAAAGAAATGGCATCGGAATTGATTACAAAAGTCACAATGCCGCCTTAAGTACAAGAATAGAGACTATTCTTACAGTCGGTGTTTTGAGCATTCCCTGTGAGACCAGTATTAGTTTCCGAAACACCACTGCAGGTTCATTGTATTCCGTGGACCTTCACATTGACGATGAAACACAGAAATGTCATCGGAATTAAAATTCTAACAGTGCCGCCTTAAGTACAAGAATAGAGACTCTTCTTACAGTCGGTGCTTTGAGCATTCCCTGTGAGACCAGTAATAGTATCAGATACACCACTGCAGGTTCAATCTTTTCCTTGGATATACACACTGACGAATAAACACAGAAATTAGATCGGAATTAAATACAAGAGAAACAATGCCGCCTTAAGTACAAGAATAGAGACTCTTCTTCCGTCGGTGCTTTGAGCATTCCCTGTGAGGCCAGTATTAGTTTCCGCTACACCTCTGCAGGTTCAGTTAATTCCTTGGACCTTCACATTGACGATGAAACACAGTAATGGCATCGGAATTAAATACAAAAGGCACAATGCCGCCTTAAGTACAAGAATAGAGACTCTTCTTACAGTCTGTGATTTGAGCATTCCCTGTGAGACCAGTAATAGTATCCGATACACCACTGCAGGTTCGATCTATTCCTTGAACATACACATTGGCGATGAAACACAGAAATTACATCGGAATTAAATACAAAAGGAACAATGCCGCCTTAAGTACAAGAATGTAGACTCTTCTTACCGTCGGTGCTTTGAGCATTCCCTGTGAGACCAGTATTAGTTTCCGATACACCACTGCAGGTTCAATCTATTCCTTGGACATACACATTGACGATGAAACACAGAAATGGCATCGGAATTAAATACAAAAGGCACAATGCCGCCTTAAGTACAAGAATAGAGACTCTTCTTACAGTCGGCGTTTTGAGCATTCCCTGTGAGACCAGTATTAGTTTCCGCTACACCTCTGCATGTTCAGTTTATTCCTTGGACCTTCACATTGACGATGAAACACAGAAATGGCATCGGAATTAAATACAAAAGGCACAATGCTGCCTTAAGTACAAGAATGGAGACTCTTCTTACAGTCGGTCCTTTGAGCATTCCCTGTGAGACCAGTAATAGTATCCGATACACCACTGCAGGTTCAATCTATTCCTTGGACATACACATTGACGTTGAAACACAGAAATGGCATCGGTATTAAATACAAAAGGCACAATGCCGCTTTAAGTACAAGAATAGAGACTCTTCTTACAGTCGGTGCTTTGAGCATTCCCTGTGAGACCAGTATTAGTTTCCGATACACCACTGCAGGTCAATGTATACCTTGGACCTTCACATTGACGATGAAACACAGAAATCGCATCGGAGTCAAATACAAAAGGCACAATGCCGCCTTAAGTTCAAGAGTAGAGACTCTTCCTACAGTCGGTGCTTTGAGCATTCCCTGTGAGACCAGTAATAGTATCCGATACACCACTGCAGGTTCAATCGATTCCTTGGACATACACATTGACGATGAAACACAGAAATGGCATCGGAATTAAATACAAAAGGCACAATGCCGCCTTAAGTACAAGAATAGAGACTCTTCTTACAGTCGGTGTTTTGAGCATTCCCTGTGAGACCAGTATTAGTTTCCGATACACTACTGCAGGTTTCTATGTATTATTTGGATCTTCACATTGACGATGAAACACAGAAATGGCATCGGAATTAAATACAAAAGGCACAATGCCGCCTTAAGTACAAGAATAGAGACTCCTCTTACAGTCGGTGCTTTGAGCATTCCCTGTGAGACAAGTATTAGTTTCCGATACATCACTGCAGGTTCAATGTATTCCTTGGACCTTCACATTGACGATGAAACAAAGAAATGGCATCGGAATTAAATACAAAAGGCACAATGCCGCCTTAAGTACAAGAATAGAGACTCTTCTCACAGTCGGTGTTTTGAGCATTCCCTGTGAGACCAGTATTAGTTTCCGATACACCACTGCAGGTTCATTGTATTCCGTGGACCTTCACATTGACGATGAATCACAGAAATGTCATCGGAATTAAAATTCAAAACAATGCCGCCTTAAGTACAAGAATAGAGACTCTTCTTACAGTCGGTGCTTTGAGCATTCCCTGTGAGACCAGTAATAGTATCCGATACACCACTGCTGGTTCAATCTATTCCTTGGACATACACATTGACGAATAAACACAGAAATTAGATCGGAATTAAATACAAGAGGAACAATGCCGCCTTAAGTACAAGAATAGAGACTCATCTTCCGTCGGTGCTTTGAGCATTCCCTGTGAGACCAGTATTAGTTTCCGCTACACCTCTGCAGGTTCAGTTAATTCCTTGGACCTTCACAATGACGATGAAACACAGTAATGGCATCGGAATTAAATACAAAAGGCACAATGCCGCCTTAAGTACAAGAATAGAGACTCTTCTTCCGTCGGTGCTTTGAGCATTCCCTGTGAGACCAGTATTAGTTTCCGATACACCACAGGAGGTTAAATGAATTCCTTGGACATTCACATTGACGATGAAACACTGAAATTACATCGGAATTAAATACAAAAGGCACAAATCCGCATTAAGTACAAGAATAAAGACTCTTCTTACAGTCTGTGCTTTGAGCATTCCCTGTGAGACCAGTATTAGTTTCCGCTACACCTCTGCATGTTCAGTTTATTCCTTGGACCTTCACATGGACGATGAAACACAGAAATGGCATCGGAATTAAATACAAAAGGCACAATGCTGCCTTAAGTACAAGAATGGAGACTCTTCTTACAGTCGGTGCTTTGAGCATTCTCTGTGAGACCAGTAATAGTATCCGATACACCACTGCGGGTCAATCTATTCCTTGGACATACACATTGACGTTGAAACACAGAAATGGCATCGGTATTAAATACTAAAGGCACAATGCCGCTTTAAGTACAAGAATTGAGACTCTTCTTACTGTCGGTGCTTTGAGCATTCCCTGTGAGACCAGTATTAGTTTCCGATACACCACTGCAGGTTCAATGTATTCCTTGGACCTTCACATTGACGATGAAACACGGAAATCGCATAGGAGTCAAATACAAAAGGCACAATGCCGCCTTAAGAACAAGAATAGAGACTCTTCCTACAGTCGGTGCTTTGAGCATTCCCTGTGAGACCAGTAATAGTATCCGATACACCACTGCAGGTTCAATCTATTCGTTGGACATACACATTGACGATTAAACACAGAAATGGCATCGGAATTAAATACAAACGCACAATGCCGCCTTAAGTACAAGAATAGAGACTCTTCTTACAGTCGGTGTTTTGAGCATTCTCTGTGAGACCAGTATTAGTTTCCGATACACTACTGCAGGTTCAATGTATTATTTGGACCTTCACATTGACGATGAAACACAGAAATGGCATCGGAATTAAATACAAAAGGCACAATGCCGCCTTAAGTACAAGAATAGAGACTCCTCTTACAGTCGGTGCTTTGAGCATTCCCTGTGAGACCAGAATTAGTTTCCGATACATCACTGCAGGTTCAATGTATTCCTTGGACCTTCACATTGACGATGAAACACAGAAATGGCATCGGAATTAAATCCAAAACGCACAATGCCGCCTTAAGTACAAGAATAGAGACTCTTCTTACAGTCGGTGCTTTGAGCATTCCCTGTGAGACCAGTGATAGTATCCGATACACCACTGCAGGTTCAATCTATTCCTTGGACATACACATTGACGATGTAACACAGAAATTACATCGGAATTAAATACAAAAGGAACAATGCCGCCTTATGTACAAGAATAGAGACTCTTCTTACCTTCGGTGCTTTGAGCATTCCCTGTGAGACCAGTATTAGTTTCCGCTACACCTCTGCAGGTTCAGTTTATTCCTTGTACCTTCACATTGACGATGAAACACAGAAATGGCATCGGAATTAAATACAAAAGGCACAATGCCGTGTTAAGTACAAGAATAGAGACTCTTCTTACAGTCGGTGTTTTGAGCATTCCCTGTGAGACCAGTAATAGTATCCGATACACCACTGCGGGTCAATCTATTCCTTGGACATACACATTGACGTTGAAACACAGAAATTACATCGGAATCAAATACAAAAGGAACAATGCCGCCTTAAGTACAAGAATAGAGAATCTTCTTACCGTCGGTGCTTTGAGCATTCCCTGTGAGACCAGTATTAGTTTCCGATACACAACTGGAGGTTCAATGAATTCCTTGGACGTTCACATTGACGATGAAACACTGAAATTGCATCGGAATTAAATACAAAAGGCACAATGCCGCCTTATGTACAAGAATAGAGACTTTTCCTACAGTCGGTGCTTTGAGCATTTACTGTGAGACCAGTAATAGTATCCGATACACCACTGCAGGTTCAATCTATTCCTTGGACATACACATTGACGATGAAACACAGAAATTACATCGGAATGAA
Organism: Schistocerca americana; assembly: GCF_021461395.2. Lineage (NCBI taxonomy): Eukaryota > Metazoa > Arthropoda > Insecta > Orthoptera > Acrididae > Schistocerca > Schistocerca americana. The sequence goes on along the minus strand of NC_060124.1, from coordinate 624,852,711 downwards.
ATACAAAAGGAACAATGCCGCCTTAAGTACAAGAATAGAGACTCTTCTTACCGTCGGTGCTTTGAGCATTCACTGTGAGACCAGTATTAGTTTCCGATACACCACTGGAGGTTCAATGAATTCCTTGGACATTCACATTGACGATGAAACACTGAAATTACATCGGAATCAAATATACAAGGCACAATGCCGCCTTAAGTACTAGAATAGGGGCTCTTCTAACAGTCGGTGCTTTGAGCATTCCCTGTGAGACCAGTAATAGTATCCGATACACCACTACAGGTTCAATATATTCCTTGGACATACACATTGACGATGAAACACAGAAATGGCATCGGAATTAAATACAAAAGGAACAATGCCGCCTTAAGTACAAGAATAGAGACTCTTCTTACAGTCGGTGCTTTGAGCATTCCCTGTGAGACCAGTATTAGTTTCCGATACACCACTGCAGTTTCAATGTATTCCTTGGACCTTCACATTGACGTTGAAACACATAAATGACATCGGAATTAAATCCAAAACGCACAATACCGCCTTAAGTACAAGAATAGAGACTCTTCTTACAGTCGGTGCTTTGAGCATTCCCTGTGAGACCAGTGATGGTATCCGATAAACCACTGCAGGGTCAATCTATTCCTTGGACATACACATAGACGATGAAACACAGAAATTACATCGGAATTAAATACAAAAGGAACAATGCCGCCTTAAGTACAAGAATAGATACTCTTCTCACCGTCGGTGCTTTGAGCATTCCCTGTGAGACCAGTATTAGTTTCCGATACACCACTGGAAGTTCAATGAATACCTTGGACATTCACATTAACGATGATACACTGAAATTACATCGGAATTAAATACAAAAGGCACAATGCCGCCTTAAGTACAAGAATACAGACTCTTCTTACAGTCGGTGCTTTGAGCATTCCCTGTGAGACCAGTAATAGTATCCGATACACCACTGCAGGCTCAATCTATTCCTTGGACATACACATTGACGATGAAACACAGAAATAGCATCGGAATCAAATACAAAAGGCACAATGCCGCCTTAAGTACAAGAATAGAAACTCTTCTTACAGTCGGTGCTTTGAGCGTTCCCTGTGAGACCAGTAATAGTATCCGATACACCACTGCAGGTTCAATCAATTCCTTGGACATACACATTGACGATGAAACAGTGAAATTACATCGGAATTAAATACAAAAGGCACAATGCCGCCTTATGTACAAGAATAGAGGCTCTTCTTACAGTCGGTGCTTTGAGCATTCCCTGTGAGACCAGTATTAGTTTCCGATACACCACTGCAGGTTCAATGTATTCCTTGGACATACACATTGACGACGAAACACTGAAATTACATCGGAATTAAATACAAAAGGCACAATGCCGCCATAAGTGCAAGAAGAGTGAGACTTCTAAGAGTCTGTGTTTTGATACTTTCCTGTGCGACCCGTATTAGTTTTCGATACGCCACTGCAGGTTCAATGTATTCCATGAACCTTCAAATTGACGATGATACACAGAATTCGCAACGGAATTAAATACAAAAGGCACAATGCCGCCTTAAGTACAAGAATACAGACTCTTCTTACAGTCGGTGCTTTAGCATTCCCTGTGAGACCAGTAACAGTATCCGATACATTATTGCCGGTTCAATCTATTCCTTGGACATACACATTGACGACGAAACACTGAAATTTCATCGGAATTAAATACAAAAGGAACAACGCCGCCTTAAGTACAAGAAAAGAGACTCTTCTTACAGTCGGTGCTTTGAGCATTCCCTGTGAGACCAGTATTAGTTTCCGATACACCACTGCAGGTTCAATGTATTCCTTGGACCTTCACATTGACGATGAAACACAGAAAACGCATCGGAATCAAATACAAAAGGCTCAATGCTGCCTTAAGTACAAGAATAGATATTCTTCTTACAGTCGGCGCTTTGAGCATTCCCTGTGAGACCAGTAATAGTATCCGATACACCACTGCAGGTTCAACCTATTCCTTGGACATACACATTAACGATGAAACACTGAAATTACATCGGAATTAAATACAAAAGGAACAATGCCGCCTTATGTACAAAAATACAGACTCTTTTTACAGTCGGTGCTTTGAGCATTCCCTGTGAGACCAGTAATAATTTTCGATACACCACTGCAGGTTCAATGTATTCCATGGACCTTCACATTGACGATGAAACACAGAAATCACATCGGAATTAAATCCAAAACGCACAATGCCGCCTTAAGTACTAGAATAGAGACTCTTCTTACAGTCGGTGCTTTGAGGTTTCCCTGTGAGACCAGTATTAGTTTCCGATACACCTCTGCAGGTTCAATGTATTCCTTGGACCGTCACATTGACGATGAAACACAGAAATCACATCGGAATTAAATACCAAAGGCACAATGCCACCTTATGTACAAGAATAGAGGCTCTTCTTACCGTCGGTGCTTTGAGCATTCCTGTGAGACCAGTATTAGTTTCCGATACACCACTGCAGGTTCAATGTATTCCTTGGACCTTCAAATTGACGATGATACACAGAATTCGCAACGGAATTAAATCCAAAAGGCACAATGCCGCCTTAAGTACTAGAATAGAGACTCTTCTTACAGTCGGTGCTTTGAGGTTTCCCTGTGAGACCAGTATTAGTTTCCGATACACCTCTGCAGGTTCAATGTATTCCTTGGACCATCACATTGACGATTAAAGACAGAAATCGCATCGGAATTAAATACAAAAGGCACAATGCCGCCTTAAGTACAAGAAAAGAGACTCTTCTTACTGTCGGTGCTTTGAGCATTCCCTGTGGGACCAGTATTAGTTTCCGATACACCACTGCAGGTTCAGTGTATTCCTTGGACTTTCACATTGACGATGAAACACAGAAATGGCATCGGAATTAAATACAAAGGTCACAATGCCGCCTTAAGTACAAGAATAAACACTCGGTGCTTAAGCATTCCCTGTGTGACCAGTATTAGTTTCCGATACACCACTGCAGGTTCAATGTATTCCTTGGACATTCACATTGACGATGAAACACTGAAATTACATCGGAATTAAATACAAAAGGCACAATGCCGCCATAAGTTCAAGAAGAGTGAGACTTCTTAGAGACTGTCTTTTGATATTTTCCTGTGCGACCCGTACTAGTTCCGATACGCCACTGCAGGATCAATGTATTCCTCGGACCTTCACATTGACGGTGAAACACAGAAAAGGCATCGGAATTAAATACAAAAGGCACAATGCCGCCTTAAGTACAAGAATAGAGACTCTTCTTACGGTCGGTGCTTTGAGCATTCCCTGTGAGACCAGTATTAGTTTCCGATACGCCTCTGGAGGTTCAATGTATTCCTTGGACATTCACATTGACGATGAAACACTGAAATTACATCGGAATTAAATACAAAAGGCACAATGCCGCCTTAAGTACAAGAATAGAGACTCATCTTACAGTCGGTGTTTTGAGCATTTCCAGTAAGACCAGTATTAGTTTCCGATACACCACTGCAGGTTCTATGTATTCCTTGGACATACACATTGACGATGAAACACTGAAACTACATCGGAATTAAATACAAAACGCAAAATGCCGCCATAAGTGCAAGAAGAGTGAGTCTTCTTAGAGTCTGTGTTTTGATCCTTTCCTGTGCGACCCGTATTAGTTTACGATACGCCACTGCAGCTTCAATGTATTCCTTGGATCTTCAAATTGACCAAGAAACACAGAAATCGCATCGGAATTAAATACAAAAGGCACAATACCGCCTTAAGTACAAGAATACAGACTCTACTTACAGTCGGTGCTTTGAGCATTCCTGTGAGACCAGTATTAGTTTCCGATACACCACTGCAGGTTCAATGTATTCCTTGGACCTTCAAATTGACGATGATACACAGAATTCGCAACGGAATTAAATCCAAAAGGCACAATGCCGCCTTAAGTACTAGAATAGAGACTCTTCTTACAGTCGGTGCTTTGAGGTTTCCCTGTGAGACCAGTATTAGTTTCCGATACACCTCCGCAGGTTCAATGTATTCCTTGGACCATAACATTGACGATTAAAGACAGAAATCGCATCGGAATTAAATACAAAAGGCACAATGCCGCCTTAAGTACAAGAATAGAGACTCTTGTTACTGTCGGTGCTTTGAGCATTCCCTGTGGGACCAGTATTAGTTTCCGATACACCACTGCAGGTTCAGTGTATTCCTTGGACTTTCACATTGACGATGAAACACAGAAATGGCATCGGAATTAAATACAAAGGTCACAATGCCGCCTTAAGTACAAGAATAAACACTCGGTGCTTAAGCATTCCCTGTGTGACCAGTATTAGTTTCCGATACACCACTGCAGGTTCAATGTATTCCTTGGACATTCACATTGACGATGAAACACTGAAATTACATCGGAATTAAATACAAAAGGCACAATGCCGCCATAAGTTCAAGAAGAGTGAGACTTCTTAGAGACTGTCTTTTGATATTTTCCTGTGCGACCCGTACTAGTTCCGATACGCCACTGCAGGATCAATGTATTCCTCGGACCTTCACATTGACGGTGAAACACAGAAAAGGCATCGGAATTAAATACAAAAGGCACAATGCCGCCTTAAGTACAAGAATAGAGACTCTTCTTACGGTCGGTGCTTTGAGCATTCCCTGTGAGACCAGTATTAGTTTCCGATACGCCTCTGGAGGTTCAATGTATTCCTTGGACATTCACATTGACGATGAAACACTGAAATTACATCGGAATTAAATACAAAAGGCACAATGCCGCCTTAAGTACAAGAATAGAGACTCTTCTTACAGTCGGTTCTTTGAGCATTCCCTGTGAGACCAGTATTAGTTTCCGATACACCACAGCAGGTGCAGTGTATTCCTTGGACCTTCACATTGACGATGAAACACAGAAATGGCATCGGAATTGCATACAAAAGGCACAATGCCGCATTAAGTAAAGGAATAGACACTCTTCTTACAGTCAGTGCTTTGAGCATTCCCTGTGAGACCAGTATTAGTTTCCGATACACCACTGCAGGTTCTATGTATTCCTTGGACCTTCACGTTGACGATGAAACAAAGAAATGGCATCGGAATTAAATACAAAAGGCACAATGCCGCCTTAAGTACAAGAATAGAGACTCTTCTTACAGTCGGTGTTTTGAGCATTCCCTGTGAGACCAGTATTAGTTTCCGATACACCACTGCAGGTTCATTGTATTCCGTGGACCTTCACATTGACGATGAATCACAGAAATGTCATCGGAATTAAAATTCAAAACAATGCCGCCTTAAGTACAAGAATAGAGACTCTTCTTACAGTCGGTGCTTTGAGCATTCCCTGTGAGACCAGTAATAGTATCCGATACACCACTGCAGGTTCAATCTATTCCTTGGACATACACATTGACGATAAACACAGAAATTAGATCGGAATTAAATACAAGAGGAACAATGCCGCCTTAAGTACAAGAATAGAGACTCTTCTTCCGTCGGTGCTTTGAGCATTCCCTGTGAGACCAGTATTAGTTTCCGCTACACCTCTGCAGGTTCAGTTAATTCCTTGGACCTTCACAATGACGATGAAACACAGTAATGGCATCGGAATTAAATACAAAAGGCACAATGCCGCCTTAAGTACAAGAATAGAGACTCTTCTTCCGTCGGTGCTTTGAGCATTCCCTGTGAGACCAGTATTAGTTTCCGATACACCACTGGAGGTTAAATGAATTCCTTGGACATTCACATTGACGATGAAACACTGAAATTACATCGGAATTAAATACAAAAGGCACAAATCCGCATTAAGTACAAGAATAAAGACTCTTCTTACAGTCTGTGCTTTAAGCTTCCCTGTGAGACCAGTATTAGTTTCCGCTACACCTCTGCATGTTCAGTTTATTCCTTGGACCTTCACATTGACGATGAAACACAGAAATGGCATCGGAATTAAATACAAAAGGCACAATGCTGAATTAAGTATAAGAATGGAGACTCTTCTTACAGTCGGTGCTTTGAGCATTCCCTGTGAGACCAGTAATAGTATCCGATACACCACTGCGGGTCAATTTATTCCTTGGACATACACATTGACGTTGAAACACGGAAATGGCATCGGTATTAAATACTAAAGGCGCAATGCCGCTTTAAGTACAAGAATTGAGACTCTTCTTACTGTCGGTGCTTTGAGCATTCCCTGTGAGACCAGTATTAGTTTCCGATACACCACTGCAGGTTCAATGTATTCCTTGGACCTTCACATTGACGATGAAACACGGAAATCGCATAGGAGTCAAATACAAAAGGCACAATGCCGCCTTAAGAACAAGAATAGAGACTCTTCCTACAGTCGGTGCTTTGAGCATTCCCTGTGAGACCAGTAATAGTATCCGATACACCACTGCAGGTTCAATCTATTCGTTGGACATACACATTGACGATTAAACACAGAAATGGCATCGGAATTAAATACAAAAGGCACAATGCCGCCTTAAGTACAAGAATAGAGACTCTTCTTACAGTCGGTGTTTTGAGCATTCCCTGTGAGACCAGTATTAGTTTCCGATACACTACTGCAGGTTCAATGTATTATTTGGACCTTTACATTGACGATGAAACACAGAAATGGCATCGGAATTAAATACAAAAGGCACAATGCCGCCTTAAGTACAAGAATAGAGACTCCTCTTACAGTCGGTGCTTTGAGCATTCCCTGTGAGACCAGTATTAGTTTCCGATACATCACTGCAGGGTCAATGTATTCCTTGGACCTTCACATTGACGATGAAACACAGAAATGGCATCGGAATTAAATCCAAAACGCACAATGCCGCCTTAAGTACAAGAATAGAGACTCTTCTTACAGTCGGTGCTTTGAGCATTCCCTGTGAGACCAGTGATAGTATCCGATACACCACTGCAGGTTCAATCTATCCCTTGGACATACACATTGACGATGTAACACAGAAATTACATCGGAATTAAATACAAAAGGAACAATGCCGCCTTAAGTACAAGAATAGAGACTCTTCTTACCTTCGGTGCTTTGAGCATTCCCTGTGAGACCAGTATTAGTTTCCGCTACACCTCTGCTGGTTCAGATTATTCCTTGTACCTTCACATTGACGATGAAACACAGAAATGGCATCGGAATTAAATACAAAAGGCACAATGCCGCCTTAAGTACAAGAATAGAGACTCTTCTTACAGTCGGTGCTTTGAGCATTCCCTGTGAGACCAGTAATAGTATCCGATACACCACTGCGGGTCAATCTATTCCTTGGACATACACATTGACGTTGAAACACAGAAATTACATCGGAATCAAATACAAAAGGAACAATGCCGCCTTAAGTACAAGAATAGAGACTCTTCTTACCGTCGGTGCTTTGAGCATTCCCTGTGAGACCAGTATTAGTTTCCGATACACAACTGGAGGTTCAATGAATTCCTTGGACATTCACATTGACGATGAAACACTGACATTGCATCGGAATTAAGTACAAAAGGCACAATGCCGCCTTAAGTACAAGAATAGAGACTTTTCCTACAGTCGGTGCTTTGAGCATTTACTGTGAGACCAGTAATAGTATCCGATACACCACTGCAGGTTCAATCTATTCCTTGGACATACACATTGACGATGAAACACAGAAATTACATCGGAATGAAATACAAAAGGAACAATGCCGCCTTAAGTACAAGAATAGAGACTCTTCTTACCGTCGGTGCTTTGAGCATTCACTGTGAGACCAGTATTAGTTTCCGATACACCACTGGAGGTTCAATGAACTCCTTGGACATTCACATTGACGATGAAACAGTGAAATTACATCGGAATTAAATACAAAAGGCACAATGCCGCCTTATGTACAAGAATAGAGGCTCTTCTTACAGTCGGTGCTTTGAGCATTCCCTGTGAGACCAGTATTAGTTTCCGATACACCACTGCAGGTTCAATGTATTCCTTGGACATACACATTGACGACGAAACACTGAAATTACATCGGAATTAAATACAAGAGGCCCAATGCCGCCATAAGTGCAAGAAGAGTGAGACTTCTTAGAGTCTGTGTTTTGATACTTTCCTGTGCGACCCGTATTAGTTTTCGATACGCCACTGCTGGTTCAATGTATTCCATGAACCTTCAAATTGACGATGATACACAGAATTCGCAACGGAATTAAATACAAAAGGCACAATGCCGCCTTAAGTACAAGAAAAGAGACTCTTCTTACAGTCTGTGCATTGAGCATTCCCTGTGAGACCAGTATTAGTTTCCGATACACCACTGCAGGTTCAATGTATTCCTTGGACCTTCACATTGACGATGAAACACAGAAAACGCATCGGAATCAAATACAAAAGGCTCAATGCTGCCTTAAGTACAAGAATATAGATTCTTCTTACAGTCGGCGCTTTGAGCATTCCCTGTGAGACCAGTAATAGTATCCGATACACCACTGCAGGTTCAATCTATTCCTTGGACATACACATTAACGATGAAACACTGAAATTACATCGGAATTAAATACAAAAGGAACAATGCCGCCTTAAGTACAAAAATACAGACTCTTTTTACAGTCGGTGCTTTGAGCATTCCCTGTGAGACCAGTATTAATTTTCGATACACCACTGCAGGTTCAATGTATTCCATGGACCTTCACATTGACGATGAAACACAGAAATCACATCGGAATTAAATCCAAAACGCACAATGCCGCCTTAAGTACAAGAATACAGACTCTACTTACAGTCGGTGCTTTGAGCATTCCCTGTGAGACCAGTATTAGTTTCCGATACACCACTGCAGGTTCAATGTATCCTTGGACCTTCACATTGACGATGAAACACAGAAATCGCATCGGAATCAAAAACAAAAGCACACTGCCGCCTTAAGTAAAATATTAGAGACTCTTCTTACAGTCGGTGCTTTGAGCATTCCCTGTGAGACCAGTAATAGTATCCGATACACTACTGCAGGGTCAATCTATTCCTTGGACCGTCACATTGACGATGAAACACAGAAATCACATCGGAATTAAATACCAAAGGCACAATGCCACCTTATGTACAAGAATAGAGGCTCTTCTTACCGTCGGTGCTTTGAGCATTCCCTGTGAGACCAGTATTAGTTTCCGATACACCACTGCAGGTTCAATGTATTCCTTGGACCTTCAAATTGACGATGATACACAGAATTCGCAACGGAATTAAATACAAAAGGCACAATGCCGCCTTAAGTACTAGAATAGAGACTCTTCTTACAGTCGGTGCTTTGAGGTTTCCCTGTGAGACCAGTATTAGTTTCCGATACACCTCTGCAGGTTCAATGTATTCCTTGGACCATCACATTGACGATTAAAGACAGAAATCGCATCGGAATTAAATACAAAAGGCACAATGCCGCCTTAAGTACAAGAATAGAGACTCTTCTTACTGTCGGTGCTTTGAGCATTCCCTGTGGGACCAGTATTAGTTTCCGATACACCACTGCAGGTTCAGTGTATTCCTTGGACTTTCACATTGACGATGAAACACAGAAATGGCATCGGAATTAAATACAAAGGTCACAACGCCGCCTTAAGTACAAGAATAAACACTTGGTGCTTAAGCATTCCCTGTGTGACCAGTATTAGTTTCCGATACACCACTGCAGGTTCAATGTATTCCTTGGACATTCACATTGACGATGAAACACTGAAATTACATCGGAATTAAATACAAAAGGCACAATGCCGCCATAAGTTCAAGAAGAGTGAGACTTCTTAGAGACTGTCTTTTGATATTTTCCTGTGCGACCCGTACTAGTTCCGATACGCCACTGCAGGATCAATGTATTCCTCGGACCTTCACATTGACGATGAAACACAGAAAAGGCATCGGAATTAAATACAAAAGGCACAATGCCGCCTTAAGTACAAGAATAGAGACTCTTCTTACGGTCGGTGCTTTGAGCATTCCCTGTGAGACCAGTATTAGTTTCCGATACGCCACTGGAGGTTCAATGTATTCCTTGGACATTCACATTGACGATGAAACACTGAAATTACATCGGAATTAAATACAAAAGGCACAATGCCGCCTTAAGTACAAGAATAGAGACTCATCTTACAGTCGGTGTTTTGAGCATTTCCAGTAAGACCAGTATTAGTTTCCGATACACCACTGCAGGTTCTATGTATTCCTTGGACATACACATTGACGATGAAACACTGAAACTACATCGGAATTAAATACAAAAGGCAAAATGCCGCCATAAGTGCAAGAAGAGTGAGACTTCTTAGAGTCTGTGTTTTGATCCTTTCCTGTGCGACCCGTATTAGTTTACGATACGCCACTGCAGCTTCAATGTATTCCTGGGATCTTCAAATTGACGATGAAACACAGAAATCGCATCGGAATTAAATACAAAAGGCACAATACCGCCTTAAGTACAAGAATAGAGACTCATCTTACAGTCGGTGCTTTGAGCATTCCCTGTGAGAGCAGTATTAGTTTCCGATACACCACTGCAGGTTCAATGTATTCCTTGGTCCTTCACATTGACGATTAAACACAGAAATCACATCGGAATTAAATACAAAAGGCACAATGCCGCCTAAGTACAAGAATAGAGACTCTTCTTACAGTCGGTGCTTTGAGCATTCCCTGTGAGACCAGTATTAGTTTCCGATACACCACTGCAGGTGCAGTGTATTCCTTGGACCTTCACATTGACGATGAAACACAGAAATGGCATCGGAATTGCATACAAAAGGCACAATGCCGCATTAAGTACAGGAATAGACACTCTTCTTACAGTCAGTGCTTTGAGCATTCCCTGTGAGACGAGTATTAGTTTCCGATACACCACTGCAGGTTCTATGTATTCCTTGGACATACACATTGACGATTAAACACTGAAACTACATCGGAATTAAATACAAAAGGCAAAATGCCGCCATAAAAGCAAGAAGAGTGAGACTTCTTAGAGTCTGTGTTTTGATCCTTTCCTGTGCGACCCGTATTAGTTTACGATACGCCACTGCAGCTTCAATGTATTCCTTGGATCTTCAAATTGACGATGAAACACAGAAATCGCATCGGAATTAAATACAAAAGGCACAATACCGCCTTAAGTACAAGAATAGAGACTCATCTTACAGTCGGTGCCATGAGCATTCCCTGTGAGAGCAGTATTAGTTTCCGATACACCACTGCAGGTTCAATGTATTCCTTGGTCCTTCACATTGACGATTAAACACAGAAATCACATCGGAATTAAATACAAAAGGCACAATGCCGCCTAAGAACAAGAATAGAGACTATTCTTACAGTCTGTGCTTTGAGCGTTCCTTGTGAGACCAGTATTAGTATCCGATACACAACTGCAGATTCAATGTATTCCTTGGACATACACATTGACGATGAAACACTGCAATTACATCGGAATTAAATACAAAAGGAACAATGCCACCTTAAGTACAAGAATAGAGACTCCTCTTACTGTCGGTGCTTTGAGCATTCCCTGTGAGACCAGTATTAGTATCCGCTTCACCACTGCAAATTCAATGTATTCCTTGGACATACACATTGACGATGAAACACTGAAATTACATCGGAATTACATACAAAAGGCATAATGCCGCAATAAGTGCAAGAAGAGTGAGACTTCTTAAAATATGTGTTTTGATCCTTTCCTGTGCGACCCGTATTAGTTTCCGATACGCCACTGCAGGTTCAATGTATTCCTTGGACTTTCAAATTGACGATGAAACACAGAAATCGCATCGGAATTAAATACGAAAGGCACAATGCCGCCTTAAATACAAGAACAGAGACTCTTCTTTCAGTCGGTGCTATGAGCATTCCGTGTGAGACCAGTATTAGTTTCCGATACACCACTGCAGGTTCAATGTATTCCTTGGACCTTCACATTAACGATTAAACACAGAAATCACATCGAAATGAAATACAAAAAGAACAATGCCTCCTTAAGTACAAGAATAGAGACTCTTCTTACAGTCGGTGCTTTGAGCATTCCCTGATAGACCAGTATTAGTTTCCGATACACCACTGCAAGGTCAATGTATTCCTTGGACTTTCACATTGACGATGAAACACAGAAATCGCATCGGAATTAAACACAAAAGGCACAATGCCGATTTAAGTACAAGAATACAGACTCCACTTACAGTTGGTGCTTTGAGCATTCCCTGTGAGACCAGTATTAGTTTCCGATACACCACTGCAGGTTCAATGTATTCCATGGACCTTCACATTGACGACTGAACACAGAAATCACATCGAAATGAAATACAAAAGGCACAATACCGCTTTAAGTACAAGAATAGAGACTATTCTTACAGTCTGTGCTTTGAGCGTACCCTGTGAGATCAGTATTAGTATCCGATACACCACTGCAGATTCAATGTATTCCTTGGAAATACACATTGTCGATGAAACACTGAAATTACATCGGAATTAAATACAAAGGGCACAATGACGCCTTAAGTAAAAGCAGAGTGAGACTTCTTAGAGTCTGTGCTTTGATCCTTTCCTGTGAGACCAGTATTGGTTTCCGATATACCACTGCAGGTTCAATGTATTCCTTACACCTTCACATTGACGGAGAAACACATAAATCGCATCGGAACTAATTCCCAAAGGCACAATGCCGCCTTACGTTCAAGAATAGAGACTCTTCTTACAGTCGGTGCTTTGAGCATTCCCTGTGAGACCAGTATTAGTTTCCGATACACCACTGCAGGTTCAATGTATTCTTTGGACCTTCACATTGACGATTATACACAGAAATCGCATCGTAATTAAATACATAAGGCACAATGCCGCCTTAAGTACAAGAATAGAGACTCTTCTTACAGTCGGTGCTTTGAGCATGACCTGTGAGACCAGTATAAGTTTCCGATACACCACTGCAGCTTCAGTGTATTCCTTGGACTTTCACATCGACGATGAAACACAGAAATGTTATCGGAATTAAATACAAAGGGCACAATGCCGACTTTAGTACAAGAATAGACACTCTTCTTACAGTCGGTGCTTTGAGCATTCCCTGTGAGACCAGTATTAGTATCCGATACACCACTGCAGGTCCTATGTATTCCGTGGAACTTCACATTGACGATGAAACACAGAAATCGCTTTGGAATTAAACACAAAAGGAACAATGACGCCTTAAGTACAAGGATAGAGACTCTTCTTACATTCTGTGCTTTCAGCATTCCCTGTGAGACCAGCATTAGTATCCGATACACCACTGCAGATTTAATGTATTCCTTGGACATACACATTGACGATGAAACACTGAAATTACATCGGAATTAAATGCAAAAGGAGCAATGCCGCCTTAAGTACAAGAATAGAGACTCTTCTTACTGTCGGTGCTTTGAGCATTCCCTGTGAGACCAGTATTAGTGTCCGATACACCACTGCAGGTTCAATGTAATCCTTGGAAATACACATTGACGATGAAACACTGAAATTACATCGGAATTAAATACAAAGGGCACAATGACGCCTTAAGTACAAGCAGAGTGAGACTTCTCAGAGTCTGTGTTTTGATCCTATCCTGTGAGACCAGTATTAGTTTCCGATATACCACTGCAGGTTCAATATATTCCTTGGACCTTCACATTGACGATGATACCCAGAAATTGCATCAGAATTAATTACCAAAGGCACAATGCCGCCTTAAATACAAGAATAGAGACTATTCTCACAGTCGGTGCTTCGAGTATTCCCTGTGCGAGCAGTATTAGTTTCCGATACACCAATGCAGGTTCAATGTATTCCTTGGACATACACATTGACGATGAAAAACTGAAATTACATCGGAATAAAATACAAAAGGCCCAATGCCGCCATTAGTGCAACAAGAGTGAGACTTCTTAGAGTCTGTGTTTTGATCCTTTCCTGTGCGACCCGTATTAGTTTTCGATACGCCACTGCAGGTTAAATGTATTCCTTGGACTTTCAAATTGACGATGAAACACAGAAATCGCATCGGAATTAAATACAAAAGGCACAATGCCACCATAAGTACAAGAACAGAGACTCTTCTTTCAGTCAGTGCTTTGAGCATTCCCTGTGAGACCAGTATTAGTTTCCGATACACCACTGCAGGTTCAATGTATTCTTTGGACCTTCACATTGACGATTAAATACAGAAATCACATCGGAATTAAATACAAAAAGAACAATGCCGCCTTAAGTACAAGAATAGAGACTCTTCTTACAGTCGGTGCTTTGAGCATTCCCTGTGAGACCAGTATTAGTTTCCGATACACCACTGCAGGTTCATTGCATTCCTTGGGCCTTCACAGTAACGATGAAACACAGAAATGGCAACGGAATTAAATACAAAAGGCACAATGCCGCCTTAAGTACAAGAATAGAGACTCTACTAAGAGTCGGTGCTTTGAGCATTCCCTGTGAGACCAATATTAGTATCCGATACACCACTGCAGGTTCAATGTACTCATTGGACCTTCACATTGACGATTAAACACAGAAATCAAATCGGAATTAAATACAAAAAGAACAATGCCGCCTTAACTACAAGAATAGAGACTCTTCTTACAGACGGTGTTTGAGCATTCCCTGTGAGACTAGTATTAGTTTCCGATACACCACTGCAGGTTCAATGTATTCCTTGGACCTTCACATTGACGATGAAACACAGAAATCGCATCGGAATTAAATACAAAAGGCACAATGCCGCCTTAAGTACAAGAATACAGACTCTACTTACAGTCTTTGCTTTGAGCATTCCCTGTGAGACGAGTGTTAGTTTCCAATACACCACTGCAGGTTCAATGCATTCCTTGGACCTTTAAATTGACGATGAAGCACAGAAATCGCATTGGAATTAAATACATAAGACACAATGCCGCTATAAGTACAAGAATAGAGACTATTCATACAGTCTGTGCTTTGAGCGTTCCCTGTGAGACCAGTATTAGTATCCAATACACCACTGCAGGTTCAATGTATTCCTTGGACATACACATTGACGATGAAACACTGAAATTACATCGGAATTAAATACAAAAGGGGCAATGCCGCCTTAAGTACAAGAATAGAGACTCTTCTTACTGTCGGTGCTTTGAGCATTCCCTGTGAGACCAGTATTAGTTTCCGATACACCACTGCTGGTTCAATGTATTCCTTGAACATACACATTGACGATGAAACACTGGAATTACATCGGAATTAAATACAAAAGGAACAATATCGCCTTAAGTACAAGAATAGAGACTCTTCTTACTGTCGGTGTTTTGAGCATTCCCTGTGAGACTAGTATTTTTTTCCGATACATTACTGCAGGTTCAGTGTATTCTGTGGACAAAAACATTGACGATGAAACACTGAAAATACATCGGAATTAAATACAAAGGGCACAATGACGCCTTAAGTACAAGCAGAGTGAAACTTCTTAGACTCTGTGCTTTGATCCTTTCCTGTGAGACCAGTATTGGTTTCCGATATACCACAGCAGGTTCAATGTGTCCCTTGGAGCTTCACATTGACGAAGAAACACATAAATCGCATCGG
Organism: Schistocerca americana; assembly: GCF_021461395.2. Lineage (NCBI taxonomy): Eukaryota > Metazoa > Arthropoda > Insecta > Orthoptera > Acrididae > Schistocerca > Schistocerca americana. Next base: position 624,837,121 of record NC_060124.1, on the reverse strand, counting down.
AATTAAATACCAAAGGCACAATGCCGCCTTAAGTTCAAGAATAGAGACTCTTCTTATAGTCGGTGCATTGAGCATTCCCTATGAGACCGGTATTAGTTTCCGATACACCACTGCAGGTTCAATGTATTCTTTGGACCTTCACATTGACGATTATACTCAGAAATCGCATCGGAATTAAATACAAAAGGCACAATGCCGCCTTAAGTACAAGAATACAGACTCTTCTTACAGTCGGTGCTTTGAGCATTCCCTGTGAGACCAGTATTAGTTTCTGAGACGCCACTGCGGGTTCAGTGTATTCCTTGGACTTTCACATCGACGATGAAACACAGAAATGGCATCGGAATTAAATACAAATTGCACAATGCCGCCTTAAGCACAAGAATAGACACTCTTCTTACAGTCGGTGCTTTGAGCATTCCCTGTGAGACCAGTATTAGTTTCCGCTACACCACTGCTGGTTCAATATATTCCTTGGACCTTCACATTGACGATGAAGCACAGAAATCGAATGGGATTTAAATACAAAAGGCACAATGCCGCCTTAAGTACAAGAATAGAGACTCTTCTTACGGTCGGTGCTTTGAGAATTCCCTGTGAGACCAGTATTAGTTTCCGATGCACCACTGGAGGTTCAACGTATTCCTTGGACATTCACATTGACGATGAAACACTGAAATTACATCGGAAATAGATACAAAAGGCACAATGATGCCTTAAGTACAAGAATAGAGACTCTTCTAACAGTCGGTGCTTTGAGCATTCCCTGTAAGACCAGTATTAGTTTCCGATACACCACAGCAGGTTCAATGTATTCCTTGGACCTTCACATTGACGATGAAACACAGAAAATGCATCGGAATTAAATACAAATGCCACAATGCCGCCTTAAGCACAAGAATAGAGACACTTCTTACTGTCGGTGCTTTGAGCATTCCCTGTGAGACCAGTATTAGTTTCCGATACACCACTGCAGGTTCAATGTATTCCTTCGACATACACATTGACGATGAAACACTAAAATTACATCGGAATTAAATACAAAAGGCACAATGCCGCCATAAGTGCAAGAACAGTGAGACTTCTTAGAGTCTGTGTTTTGATCCTTTCCTGTGAGACCAGTATTAGTTTCCGATACACCACTGCAGGTTCAATGTATTCCTTGGACCTTCACATTGACGATTAAACACAGAAATCACATCGGAATTAAATACAAAAAGAACAATGCCGCCTTAAGTACAAGAATAGAGACTCTTCTTACAGTCGGTGCTTTGAGCATTCCCTGTGAGACCAGTATTAGTTTCCCATACACCACTGCAGGTTCAGTGTATTCCTAGGACCTTCACATTGACGATGAAACACAGAAGTGGCATCGGAATTAAATACAAAAGGCACAATGCCGCATTAAGTACAGGAATAGACACTCTTCTTACAGTCAGTGCTTTGAGCATTCCCTGTGAGACCAGTATTAGTTTCCGATACACCACTGCAGGTTCAATGTATTCCTTGGACCTTCACATTGACGATGAAACACAGAAATCACATCGGAATTAAATACAAAAGGCACAATGCCGCCTTACATCTACATTTACATCTACATCTATACTCCTCGAGCCACTTTACGGTGTTTGGCGGAGGGTACTTTTTGTACCACTATCTGATCCCCCCCTCCCTGTTCCATTCACGAATTGTGCGTGGGAAGAACGACTGCTTGTAAGTCTCCGTATTTGCTCTAATTTCTCGGATCTTTTCGTTGTGATCATTACGCGAGATATATGTGGGCGGTAGTAATATGTTGCCCATCTCTTCCCGGAATGTGCTCTCTCGTAATTTCGATAATAAACCTCTCCGTATTGCGTAACGCCTTTCTTGAAGTGTCCGCCACTGGAGCTTGTTCAGCATCTTCGTAACGCTCCCGCGCTGACTAAATGTCCCCATGACGAATCGCGCTGCTTTTCGCTGGATCATGTCTATCACTTCTATTAATACAACCTGGTAAGGGTCCCATATTGATGAGCAATACTCAAGAATCGTACGAACAAGCGTTTTGTAAGCTACTTCTTTCGTCGATGAGTCACATTTTCTTAGAATTCTTCCTATGAATCTCAACCTGGCGCCTGCTTTTCCCACTATTTGTTTTATGTGATCATTCCACTTCAGATCGCTCCGGATAGTAACTCCTAAGTATTTTACGGTCGTTACCGCTTCCGATGATTTACCACCTATGGCATAATCGTACTGGAATGGATTTCTGCCCCTATGTATGCGCATTATATTACATTTATCTACGTTTAGGGAAAGCTGCCAGCTGTCACACCATGCATTAATCCTCTGCAGGTCCTCCTGGAGTACGTACGAGTCTTCTGATGTTGCTACTTTCTTGTAGACAACCGTGTAATCTGCAAAAAGCCTCACGGAGCTACCAATGTTGTCAACTAAGTCATTTATGTATATTGTAAACAATAAAGGTCCTATAACGCTTCCCTGCGGTACTCCCGAAATTACCTCTACATCTGCAGATTTTGAACCGTTAAGAATGACATGTTGTGTTCTTTCTTCTAGGAAATCCTGAATCCAATCACAAGCCTGGTCCGATATTCCGTAAGCTCGTATTTTTTTCACTAAACGTAAGTGCGGAACCGTATCAAATGCCTTCCTGAAGTCCAGGAATACGGCATCAATCTGCTCGCCAGTGTCTACGGCACTGTGAATTTCTTTGGCAAATAGGGCGAGCTGAGTTTCACATGATCTCTGTTTGCGGAATCCATGTTGGTTATGATGAAGGAGATTTGTATTATCTAAGAACGTCATAATACGAGAACACAAAACATGTTCCATTATTCTACAACAGATTGACGTAAGCGAAATAGGCCTATAATTATTCGCATCTGATTTATGACCCTTCTTGAAAATGGGAACGACCTGCGCTTTCTTCCAGTCGCTAGGTACTTTACGTTCTTCCAGCGATCTACGATAAATTGCTGATAGAAAGGGGGCAAGTTCTTTAGCATAATCACTGTAGAATCTTAAGGGTATCTCGTCTGGTCCGGATGCTCTTCCGCTACTAAGTGATAGCAGTTGTTTTTCAATTCCGATATCGTTTATTTCAATATTTTCCATTTTGGCGTCCGTGCGACGGCTGAAGTCAGGGACCGTGTTACGATTTTCCGCAGTGAAACAGTTTCGGAACACTGAATTCAGTAATTCTGCCTTTCTTCGGTCGTCCTCTGTTTCGGTGCCATCGTGGTCAACGAGTGACTGAATAGGGGATTTAGATCCGCTTACCGATTTTACATATGACCAAAACTTTTTAGGGTTCTTGTTTAGATTGTTTGCCAAAGTTTTATGTTCGAATTCGTTGAATGCTTCTCTCATTGCTCTCTTTACGCTCTTTTTCGCTTCGTTCAGCTTTTCCTTATCAGCTATGATTCGACTACTCTTAAACCTATAATGAAGCTTTCTTTGTTTCCGTAGTACCTTTCGTACATGATTGTTATACCACGGTGGATCTTTCCCCTCGCTTTGGACCTTAGTCGGTACGAACTTATCTAAGGCGTACTGGACGATGTTTCTGAATTTCTTCCATTTTTGTTCCACATCCTCTTCCTCAGAAATGAACTTTTGATGGTGGTCACTCAGATATTCTGCGATTTGTGCCCTATCACTCTTGTTAAGCAAATATATTTTCCTTCCTTTCTTGGCATTTCTTATTACACTTGTAGTCATTGATGCAACCACTGACTTATGATCACTGATACCCTCTTCTACATTCACGGAGTCGAAAAGTTCCGGTCTATTTGTTGCTATGAGGTCTAAAACGTTAGCTTCACGAGTTCGTTCTCTAACTATCTGCTCGAAGTAATTCTCGGACAAGGCAGTCAGGATAATGTCACAAGAGTCTCTGTCCCTGGCTCCAGTTCTGATTGTGTGACTATCCCATTCTATACCTGGTAGATTGAAGTCTACCCCTATTACAATAGTACGATCACGAAACTTCTTCACGACGTTCTGCAGGTTCTCTCTGAGGCGCTCAACTACTACGGTTGCTGATGCAGGTGGTCTATAGAAGTATCCGACTATCATATCTGACCCACGTTTGATACTTAACTTAACCCAGATTATTTCACATTCGCATTCGCTAAACACTTCACTGGATATTATTGAATTCTTTACTGCTATAAATACTCCTCCACCATTGGCGTTTATCCTATCCTTGCGGTATATATTCCATTCTGTGTCTAGGATTTCGTTACTGTTCACTTCCGGTTTTAACCCACTTTCCGTTCCTAATACTATATGCGCACTATTTCCTTCAATAAGAAATACTAATTCAGGAACCTTGCCCTGGATACTAATGCAGTTCACCAATATTACGTTAACTTTTCCTGTTTTTGGTCTCTGAGGACGGACGTTCTTTATCAACGATGATAATGTCCTCTCTGGTAAGCCGTCAGGTCAGTACAAAAATAGAGACCCTTCATACAGTCGGTGCTTTGAGCATTCCCTGTGAGACCAGTATTAGTTGCCGATACACCACTGGAGGTTCAATGTATACCTTGGACCATCCCATTGACCATGACACACAGAAATTGCATCGTAATTATATACAAAAGCCGCAATGCCGCATTAAGTACAAGAATAGAGACTCTTCTTACAGTCGGTGTTTTGAGCATTAGCTGTGAGACCAGTATTAGTTTCCGATACACCACTGCAGGTTCAATGTATTCATTGGACATACACATTGACGATGAAACACTGAAATTACATCGGAATTAAATACAAAAGGCACAATGCCGCCATAAGTGCAAGAACAGTGAGACTTCTTAGAGTCTGTGTTTTGATCCTTACCTGCGCGACCCGTGTTAGTTTCCGATACACCACTGCAGGTTCAATGTATTCCTTGGACATACACATTGACGATGAAAAATTGAAATTACATCGGAATCAAATACAAAGGGCACAACGACGCTATAAGTACAAGCAGAGTGAGACTTCTTATAGTCTGTGCTTTGATCCTTTCCTGTGAGACCAGTATTGCTTTCCGATATACCACTGCAGGTTCAATGTATTCCTTGGACCTTCACATTGACGAAGAAACACATAAATCGCATCGGAATTAAATACCAAAGGCATAATGCCGCCTTAAGTTCAAGAATAAAGACTCTTCTTACAGTCGGTGCTTTGAGCATTCCCTGTGAGACCAGTATTAGGATCCGATACACCACTGCAGGTTCAATGTATTCTTTGGACCTTCACATTGTCGATTATTCACAGAAATCGCATCGGAATTAGATACAAAAGGCACAATGCCGCCTTAAGTACAAGAATAGAGACTCTTCTTACAGTCGATGCTTTGAGCATTCCCTGTGAGACCAGTATTAGTTTCCGATACACCACTGCAGGTTCAATGTATTCCTTGGACCTTCACATTGACAATGAAGCACAGAAATCGCATCGGAATTAAATACAAAAGGCACAATGCCGCCTTAAGTACAAGAATACAGACTCTACTTACAGTCGGTGATTTGAGCATTCCCTGTGAGACCAGTATTAGTTTCCGATACACCACTGCCGGTTCAATGTACTCCTGGGAACTTCACATTGACGATGAAACACAGAAATCGCATTGGAATTGAACACAAAAGGCAAAATGCCGCCTTGAGTACAAGAATAGAGACTCCTCTTACTGTCGGTGCTTCGAGCATTCCCTGTGAGACCAGTATTAGTTTCCGATACACCACTGCATGTTCAATGTGTTCCTTGGACTTTCGCATTGACGATGAAACACAGAAATTGCATTGGAATTAAATACAAAAGGCATAATGCCGCCTTAAGTACAAAAATAGAGACTCTTCTTACAGTCTGTGTTTTGAGCATTCCCTGTGAGACCAGTATTAGTATCCGATACATCACTGCAGATTCAATGTATTCCTTGGACATACACATTGACGATGAAACATTGAAATTACATCGGAATTAAATAAAAAAGGCACAATGCCGCCATAAGTGCAAGAAGAGTGAGACTTCTTAAATTCTGTGTTTTGATCCTTACCTGTGCGACCCGTATTAGTTTCCGATACGCCACTGCAGGTTCAATGTATTCCTTGGACCTTCACATTGACGATGAAATACAGGAATCGCATCGGAATTAAATACAAAAGGCACAATGCCGCTTTAAGTACAAGACTAGAGACTATTCTTACAGTCTGTGCTATGAGCGTTCCCTGTCAGACCAGTATTAGTATCCGATACACCACTGCAGATTCAATGTATTCCTTGGTAATACACATTGACGATGAAACACTGCAATTACATCGGAATTAAATACAAAAGGAACAATGCCGCCTTAAGTACAAGAATAGAGACTCCTCTTACTGTCGGTGCTTTGAGCATTCCCTGAGAGACCAGTATTAGTTTCCGATACACCACTGCATGTTCAATGTATTCCTTGGACTTTCACATTGACGATTAAACACAGATCGCATTGGAATTAAATACAGAAGGCACAATGCCGCCTTAAGTACAAGAATAGAGACTCTTCTTACAGTCTGTGCTTTGGGCATTCCCTGTAAGACCAGTATTAGTATCCGATACACCACTGCAGATTCAATGTATTCCTTGGACATACACATTGACGATGAAACACTGAAATTACATCGGAATTAAATACAAAAGACACAATGCCGCCATAAGTGCAAGGAGAGTGAGACTTCTTAAAGTCTGTGTTTTGATCCTTACCTGTGCGACCCGTATTAGTTTCCAAAACGCCACTGCAGGTTCAATGTATTCCTTGGACCTTCACATTGACAATGAAACACAGGAATCGCATCGGAATTAAATACAAAAGGCACAATGCCGCCTTAAGTACAAGAATAGAGACTCTTCTTAGAGTCGGTGCTTTGAGCATTCCCTGTGAGACCAATATTAGTATCCGATACACCACTGCAGGTTCAATGTATTCCTTGGACATACACATTGACCATGAAACACTGAAATTACATCGGAATTAAATACAAAAGGAACAATATCGCCTTAAGTACAAGAATAGAGACTCTTCTTACTGTCGGTGCTTTGAGCATTCCCAGTGAGACCAGTATTATTTTTCGATACAATACTGTGGGTTCAATGTATTCCTTGGACATACACATTGACGATGAAAAACTGAAATTACATCGGAATTTAATACAAAGGGCAATACGACGCCTTAAGTACAAGCAGAGTGAGACTTCTTATAGTCTGTGCTTTGATCCTTTCCTGTGAGACCAGTATTGCTTTCCTATATACCACTGCAGGTTCAATGTATTCCTTGGACCATCACATTGACGATGAAACACAGGAATCGCATCGGAATTAAATACAACAGGCACAATGCAACTTTATGTACAAGAGTAGAGACTATTCTTACAGTCTGTGCTTTGAGCGTTCCCCGTGAGACCAGTATTAGTATCCGATACACCACTGCAGATTCAATGTATTCCTTGGTAATACACATTGACGATGAAACACTGCAATTACATCGGAATTAAATACAAAAGGAACAATGCCGCCTTAAGTACAAGAATAGAGACTCCTTTTACTGTCGGTGCTTTGAGCATTCCCTGAGAGACCAGTATTAGTTTCCGATACACCACTGCATGTTCAATGTATTCCTTTGACTTTCACATTGACGATTAAACAAAGATCGCATTGGAATTAAATACAAAAGGCACAATGCCGCCTTAAGTACAAGAATAGAGACTCTTCTTACAGTCTGTGCTTTGAGCATTCCCTGTGAGACCAGTATTAGTGTCCGATACACCACTGCAGGTTCAGTGTATTCCTTGGACCTTCACATTGACAATGAAGAACAGAAATCGCATCGGAATTAAATACAAAAGGCACAATGCCGCTTTAAGTACAAGAATACAGACTCTACTTACAGTCGTTGATTTGAGCATTCCCTGTGAGACCAGTATTAGTTTCCGATACACCACTGCAGGTTCAATGTATTCCTTGGAACTTCACATTGACGATGAAACACAAAAATGCATCGGAATTAAACACAAAAGGCTCAATGCCGCCTTAAGTACAAGAATAGAGACTCTTATTACAGTCTGTGCTTTCAGCATTCCCTGTGAGACCTGTATTAGTATCCGATACACCACTGCAGATTCAATGTATTCCTTGGACATACACATTGACGATGAAACACTGAAATTACATCGGAATTAAATACAAAAGGCACAATGCCGCCATAAGTGCAAGAAGTGTCAGGCTTCTTAAAGTCTGTGTCTTGATCCTTACCTGTGCGACCCGTATTAGTTTCCGATACGCCACTGCAGGTTCAATGTATTCCTTGGACCTTCACATTGACGATGAAACACAGGAATCGCATTGGAATTAAATACAAAAGGCACAATGCCGCCTGAAGTACAAAAATAGAGACTCTTCTTACAGTCTGTGATTTGTGCATTCCCTGTGAGACCAGTAATAGTATCCGATACACCACTGCAGATTCAATGTATTCCTTGGACATACACATTGACGATGAAACAATGAAATTACATCGGAATTAAATACAAAAGGCACAATGCCGCCGTTAGTGCAAGAAGAGTCAGACTTCTTAATGTCTGTGTTTTGATCCTTTCCTGTACGACCCGTATTAGTTTTCGATACGCCACTGCAGGTTAAATGTATTCCTTGAACCTTCAAATTGACGATGAAACACAGAAATCGCATCGGAATTAAATACAGAAGGCACAATGCCGCCTTAAGTACAAGAACAGAGACTCTTCGTTCAGTCGGTGCTTTGAGCATTCCCTGTGAGACCAGTATTAGTTTCCGATACACCACTGCAGGTTCAATGTATTCCTTGGACCTTCACATTGACGTTTAAACACAGAAATCACATCGGAATTAAATACAAAAAGAACAATGCCGCCTTAAGTACAAGAATACAGACTCTTCTAACAGTCGGTGCTTTGAGTATTCCCTGTGAGACCAGTATTAGTTTACGATACACCACTGCAGGTTCAGTGCATTCCTTGGACCTTCACATTGACGATGAATCACAGAAATGGCAACGGAATTAAATACAAAAGGCACAATGCCGCCTTAAGTACAAGAATAGACACTCTTCTTGCAGACGGTGTTTGAGCATTCCCTGTGAGACTAGTATTAGTTTCCGATACACCACTGCAGGTTCAATGTATTCCTTGGACCTTCTCATTGACGATGAAACACAGAATTCGCATCGGAATTAAATACAAAAGGAGCAATGCCGCCTTAAGTACAAGAATAGAGACTCCTCTTACTGTCGGTGCTTTGAGCATTCCCTGTGAGACCAGTATTAGTTTCCGATACACCACTGCATGATCCATGTATTCCTAGGACTTTCACATTGACGATGAAACACAGAAATCGCATTGGAATTAAATACAAAAGGCACAATGCCGCATTAAGTACAAGAATAGAGACTCTTCTTACAGTCTGTGCTTTGAGCATTCCCTGTGTGACCAGTATTAGTATCCGATACACCACTGCAGATTCAATGTATTCCTCGGACATACACATTGACGATGAAACACTGAAATTACATCGGAATTAAATACAAAAGGCACAATGCCGCCATAAGTGCAAGAGGAATGAGACTTCTTAAAGTCTTTGTTTTGATCCTTACCTGTGCGACCCGTATTAGTTTCCGATACGCCAATGCAGGTTCAATGTATTCCTTGGACCTTCACATTGGCAGTGAAACACAGGAATCGCATCGGAATTAAATACAAAAGGCACAATGCCGCCTTAAGTACAAGAATAGAGACTCTTCTTAGAGTCGGTGCTTTGAGCATTCCCTGTCAGACCAATATTAGTATCCGATACACCACTGCAGGTTCAATGTATTCCTTGGACATACACATTGACGATGAAACACTGAAATTACATCGGAATTAAATACAAAAGGCACAATGCCGCCATAAGTGCAAGAATAATGAGACTTCTTAAAGTCTTTGTTTTGATCCTTACCTGCGCGACCCGTATTAGTTTCCGATACACCACTGCAGGTTCAATGTATTCCTTGGACATACACATTGACGATGAAAAATTGAAATTACATCGGAATTAAATACAAAGGGCACAACGACGCTATAAGTACAAGCAGAGTGAGACTTCTTATAGTCTGTGCATTGATCCTTTCCTGTGAGACCAGTATTGCTTTCCGATATACCACTGCAGGTTCAATGTATTCCTTGGACCTTCACATTGACGAAGAAACACATAAATCGCATCGGAATTAAATACCAAAGGCATAATGCCGCCTTAAGTTCAAGAATAAAGACTCTTCTTACAGTCGGTGCTTTGAGCATTCCCTGTGAGACCAGTATTAGGATCCGATACACCACTGCAGGTTCAATGTATTCTTTGGACCTTCACATTGTCGCATATTCACAGAAATCGCATCGGAATTAAATACAAAAGGCACAATGCCGCCTTAAGTACAAGAATAGAGACTCTTCTTACAGTCGATGCTTTGAGCATTCCCTGTGAGACCAGTATTAGTTTCCGATACACCACTGCAGGTTCAATGTATTCCTTGGACCTTCACATTGACAATGAAGCACAGAAATCGCATCGGAATTAAATACAAAAGGCACAATGCCGCCTTAAGTACAAGAATACAGACTCTACTTACAGTCGGTGATTTGAGCATTCCCTGTGAGACCAGTATTAGTTTCCGATACACCACTGCAGGTTCAATGTACTCCTGGGAACTTCACATTGACGATGAAACACAGAAATCGCATTGGAATTGAACACAAAAGGCAAAATGCCGCCTTGAGTCCAAGAATAGAGGCTCCTCTTACTGTCGGTGCTTCGAGCATTCCCTGTGAGACCAGTATTAGTTTCCGATACACCACTGCATGTTCAATGTATTCCTTGGACTTTCGCATTGCCGATGAAACACAGAAATTGCATTGGAATTAAATACAAAAGGCATAATGCCGCCTTAAGTACAAAAATAGAGACTCTTCTTACAGTCTGTGTTTTGAGCATTCCCTGTGAGACCAGTATTAGTATCCGATACATCACTGCAGATTCAATGTATTCCTTGGACATACACATTGACGATGAAACATTGAAATTACATCGGAATTAAATAAAAAAGGCACAATGCCGCCATAAGTGCAAGAAGAGTGAGACTTCTTAAATTCTGTGTTTTGATCCTTACCTGTGCGACCCGTATTAGTTTCCGATACGCCACTGCAGGTTCAATGTATTCCTTGGACCTTCACATTGACGATGAAATACAGGAATCGCATCGGAATTAAATACAAAAGGCACAATGCCGCTTTAAGTACAAGACTAGAGACTATTCTTACAGTCTGTGCTATGAGCGTTCCCTGTCAGACCAGTATTAGTATCCGATACAACACTGCAGATTCAATGTATTCCTTGGTAATACACATTGACGATGAAACACTGCAATTACATCGGAATTAAATACAAAAGCAACAATGCCGCCTTAAGTACAAGAATAGAGACTCCTCTTACTGTCGGTGCTTTGAGCATTCCCTGAGAGACCAGTATTAGTTTCCGATACACCACTGCATGTTCAATGTATTCCTTGGACTTTCACATTGACGATTAAACACAGATCGCATTGGAATTAAATACAGAAGGCACAATGCCGCCTTAAGTACAAGAATAGAGACTCTTCTTACAGTCTGTGCTTTGGGCATTCCCTGTGAGACCAGTATTAGTATCCGATACACCACTGCAGATTCAATGTATTCCTTGGACATACACATTGACGATGAAACACTGAAATTACATCGGAATTAAATACAAAAGGCACAATGCCGCCATAAGTGCAAGAAGAGTGAGACTTCTTAAAGTCTGTGTTTTGATCCTTACCTGTGCGACCCGTATTAGTTTCCAAAACGCCACTGCAGGTTCAATGTATTCCTTGGAGCTTCACATTGACAATGAAACACAGGAATCGCATCGGAATTAAATACAAAAGGCACAATGCCGCCTTAAGTACAAGAATAGAGACTCTTCTTAGAGTCGGTGCTTTGAGCATTCCCTGTGAGACCAATATTAGTATCCGATACACCACTGCAGGTTCAATGTATTCCTTGGACATACACATTGACCATGAAACACTGAAATTACATCGGAATTAAATACAAAAGGAACAATATCGCCTTAAGTACAAGAATAGAGACTCTTCTTACTGTCGGTGCTTTGAGCATTCCCAGTGAGACCAGTATTATTTTTCGATACAATACTGTGGGTTCAATGTATTCCTTGGACATACACATTGACGATGACAAACTGAAATTACATCGGAATTTAATACAAAGGGCAATACGACGCCTTAAGTACAAGCAGAGTGAGACTTCTTATAGTCTGTGCTTTGATCCTTTCCTGTGAGACCAGTATTGCTTTCCTATATACCACTGCAGGTTCAATGTATTCCTTGGACCATCACATTGACGATGAAACACAGGAATCGCATCGGAATTAAATACAACAGGCACAATGCAGCTTTAAGTACAAGAGTAGAGACTATTCTGACAGTCTGTGCTTTGAGCGTTCCCTGTGAGACCAGTATTAGTATCCGATACACCACTGCAGATTCAATGTATTCCTTGGTAATACACATTGACGATGAAACACTGCAATTACATCGGAATTAAATACAAAAGGCACAATGCCGCCTTAAGTACAAGAATAGAGACTCCTTTTACTGTCGGTGCTTTGAGCATTCCCTGAGAGACCAGTATTAGTTTCCGATACACCACTGCATGTTCAATGTATTCCTTAGACTTTCACATTGACGATTAAACAAAGATCGCATTGGAATTAAATACAAAAGGCACAATGCCGCCTTAAGTACAAGAATAGAGACTCTTCTTACAGTCTGTGCTTTGAGCATTCCCTGTGAGACCAGTATTAGTGTCCGATACACCACTGCAGGTTCAGTGTATTCCTTGGACCTTCACATTGACAATGAAGAACAGAAATCGCATCGGAATTAAATACAAAAGGCACAATGCCGCTTTAAGTACAAGAATACAGACTCTACTTACAGTCGTTGATTTGAGCATTCCCTGTGAGACCAGTATTAGTTTCCGATACACCACTGCAGGTTCAATGTATTCCTTGGAACTTCACATTGACGATGAAACACAAAAATGCATCGGAATTAAACACAAAAGGCTCAATGCCGCCTTAAGTACAAGAATAGAGACTCTTATTACAGTCTGTGCTTTCAGCATTCCCTGTGAGACCTGTATTAGTATCCGATACACCACTGCAGATTCAATGTATTCCTTGGACATACACATTGACGATGAAACACTGAAATTACATCGGAATTAAATACAAAAGGCACAATGCCGCCATAAGTGCAAGAAGAGTCAGACTTCTTAAAGTCTGTGTTTTGATCCTTACCTGTGCGACCCGTATTAGTTTCCGATACGCCACTGCAGGTTCAATGTATTCCTTGGACCTTCACATTGACGATGAAACACAGGAATCGCATTGGAATTAAATACAAAAGGCACAATGCCGCCTGAAGTACAAAAATAGAGACTCTTCTTACAGTCTGTGATTTGTGCATTCCCTGTGAGACCAGTAATAGTATCCGATACACCACTGCAGATTCAATGTATTCCTTGGACATACACATTGACGATGAAACAATGAAATTACATCGGAATTAAATACAAAAGGCACAATGCCGCCGTTAGTGCAAGAAGAGTCAGACTTCTTAAAGTCTGTGTTTTGATCCTTACCTGTGCGACCCGTATTAGTTTTCGATACGCCACTGCAGGTTCAATGTATTCCTTGGACCTTCACATTGACGATGAAATACAGGAATCGCATCGGAATTAAATACAAAAGGCACAATGCCGCTTTAAGTACAAGAATAGAGACTATTCTTACAGTCTGTGCTTTGAGCGTTCCCTGTGAGAGCAGTATTAGTATCCGATACACCACTGCAGATTCAATGTATTCCTTGGACATACACATTGACGATGAAACACTGCAATTACATCGTAATTAAATACAAAAGGAACAATGCCGCCTTAAGTACAAGAATAGAGACTCCTCTTACTGTCGGTGCTTTGAGCATTCCCTGTGAGACCAGTATTAGTTTCCGATACACCACTGCATGTTCAATGTATTCCTTGGGCTTTCACATTGACGATTAAACACATAAATCGCATTGGAATTAAATACAAAAGGCACAATGCCGCCTTAAGTACAAGAATAGAGACTCTTCTTACAGTCTGTGCTTTGTGCATTCCCTGTGAGACCAGTATTAGTATCCGATACACCACTGCAGATTCAATGTATTCCTTGGACATACACATTGACGATGAAACACTGAAATTACATCGGAATTAGATACAAAAGGCACAATGCCGCCATAAGTGCAAGATGAGTGAGACTTCTTAAAGTCTGTGTTTTGAACCTTACCTGTGCGACCCGTATTAGTTTCCGATACGCCACTGCAGGTTCAATGTATTCCCTGGACCTTCACATTGACAATGAAACACAGGAATCGCATCGGAATTAAGTACAAAGGCACAATGCCACCGTAAGAACAAGAATAGAGACTCTTCTTAGAGTCGGTGCTTTGAGCATTCCCTGTGAGAGTAATATTAGTATCCGATATACCACTGCAGGTTCAATGTATTCCTTGGACATACACATTGACGATGAAACACTGAAATTACATTGGAATTAAATACAAAAGGAACAATATCGCCTTAAGTACAAGAATAGAGACTCTTCTTACTGTCGGTGTTTTGAGCATTCCCTGTGAGACCAGTATTATTTTCCGATACAATACTGGAGGTTCAATGTATTCCTTGGACATACACATTGAAGATGAAAAACTGAAATTACATCGGAATTAAATACAAAGGGCCCAACGACGCCTTAAGTACAAGCAGAGTGAGACTTCTTAGAGTCTGTGCTTTGATCCTTTCCTGTGAGGCCAGTATTGGTCTCAGATATACCACTGCAGGTTCAATGTATTCCTTGGACCTTCACATTGACGAAGAAACACATAAATCGCATCGGAATTAAATACCAAATGCACAATGCCGCCTTAAGTTCAGGAATAGAGACTCTTCTTACAGTCTGTGCTTTGAGCATTCCCTGTGAGCCCAGTATTAGGATCCGATACACCACTGCAGGTTCAATGTATTCTTTGGACCTTCACATTGACGATTATACACAGAAAACGCATCGGAATTAAATACAAAAGGCACAATGCCGCCTTAAGTACAAGAATAGAGACCCTTCTTACAGTCGGTGCATTGAGCATTCCCTGTGAGACCAGTATTAACTTCCGACACACCACTGCAGGTTCAATGTATTCCTTGGATCTTCAAATTGACATAGAAGCACAGACATCGCATCGGAATTAAATACAAATGGCACAATGCCGCCTTAAGTACAAGAATACAGACTCTACTTACAGTCGGTGATTTGAGCATTCCCTGTGAGACCAGTACTAGTTTCCGATACACCACAGCATGTTCAATGTACTCCTTGGAACTTCACATTGACGATGAAACACAAAAATCGCATTGGAATTAAACATAAAAGGCACAATGCCGCCTTAAGTACAAGAATAGAGACTCTTATTACAGTCTGTGCTTTCAGCATTCCCTGTGAGACCAGTATTAGTATCCGATACACCACTGCAGATTCAATGTATTCCTTTGACATACACATTGACGATGAAACACTGAAATTACGTCGGAATTATATACAAAAGGAACAATGCCGCCTTAAGCACAAGAATAGGGACACTTCTTACTGTCGGTGCTTTGAGCATTCCCTGAGACAACGGTATTAATTTCCGTTACACCACTGCGGGTTCAATGTATTCCTCAGACATTCACATTGACGATAAAACACAGAAATCGCGTCGGAATTAAATACCAAAGGCACAATGCCACCTTGAGTACAAGAATACAGACTCTACTTACAGTCGGTGCTTTGAGCATTCCCTGTGAGACCAGTATTAGTTTCCGATACACCACTGCAGGATCAATGTATTCCTCGGACCTTCACATTGACGATGAAACAAAGAAATCGCATCGGAATTAAATACAAAAGGCCCAATGCCGCCACAAGTACAAGAATAGAGACTCTTCTTACAGTCGGTGCTTTGAGCATTCCCTGTGAGACCAGTATTACTTTCCGATACACCACTGCAGGTTCAGTGTATTCCTTGGACTTTCACATCGACGATGAAGCACAGAAATGGCATCGGAATTAAATACAAAGGGCACAATGCCGCCTTAAGTACAAGAATAGACACTCTTCTTACAGTCGGTGCTTTGAGCATTCCCTGTGAGACCAGTATTAGTTTCCGATACACCACAGCAGGTCCAATGTATTCCTTGGACCTACACATTGACGATGAAAGACAGAAATCGCATCGGAATTAAATACAAAAACCCCAGTGCCGCCTTAAGTACAAGAATAGAGACTCTTCTTACAGTCGTTGCTTAGAGCATTCCCTGTGAGACCAGTATTAGTTTCCGATACACCACTGCAGGTTCAATGTATTCCTTGGACCTTCACATTGACGATTATACACAGAAATCGCATCGGAATTAAATACAAGAGGCACAATGCCACCTTAAGTACAAGAATAGAGACTCCTCTTACAGTCGGTGCTTTGAGCAATCCCTGTGAGACCAGTATTAGTTTCCGATACACCACTGCAGGTCCAATGTAGTCCTTGGACCTTCACATTGACGATGAAACACAGATATCGCATCGGAATAAATACAAAAGGCACAATGCCGCCTTAAGTACAAAAAGACAGACTCTACTTACAGTCGGTGCTTTGAGCATTCCCTGTGAGACCAGTATTAGGTTCCCATACACCACTGCAGGTTCAATGTACTCCTTGGCACTTCACATTGACGATGAAACACAGAAATCGCATTGGAATTGAACACAAAAGGCAAAATGCCGCCTTGAGTACAAGAATAGAGACTCCTCTTACTATCGGTGCTTTGAGCATTCCCTGTGAGACCAGTATTAGTTTCCGATACACCACTGCATGTTCAATGTGTTCCTTGGACTTTCGCATTGACGATGAAACACAGAAATTGCATTGGAATGAAATAAAAAAGGCATAATGCCGCCTTAAGTATAAAAATAGAGACTCTTCTTACAGTCTGTGTTTTGAGCATTCCCTGTGAGACCAGTATTAGTATCCGATACATCACTGCAGATTCAATGTATTCCTTGGACATACACATTGACGATGAAACATTGAAATTACATCGGAATTAAATAAAAAAGGCACAATGCCGCCATAAGTGCAAGAAGAGTGAGACTTCTTAAAATCTGTGTTTTGATCCTTACCTGTGCGACCCGTATTAGTTTCCGATACGCCACTGCAGGTTCAATGTATTCCTTGGACCTTCACATTGACGATGAAACACAGGAATCGCATCGGAATTAAATACAAAAGGCACAATGCCGCTTTAAGTACAAGAGTAGAGACTATTCTTACAGTCTGTGCTTTGAGCGTTCCCTGTCAGACCAGTATTAGTATCCGATACACCACTGCAGATTCAATGTATTCCTTGGTAATACACATTGACGATGAAACACTGCAATTACATCGGAATTCAATACAAAAGGAACAATGCCGCCTTAAGTACAAGAATAGAGACTCCTCTTACTGTCGGTGCTTTGAGCATTCCCTGAGAGACCAGTATTAGTTTCCTATACACCACTGCATGTTCAATGTATTCCTTGGACTTTCACATTGACGATTAAACACAGATCGCATTGGAATTAAATACAAAAGGCACAATGCCGCCTTAAGTACAAGAATAGAGACTCTTCTTACAGTCTGTGCTTTGGGCATTCCCTGTGAGACCAGTATTAGTATCCGATACACCACTGCAGATTCAATGTATTCCTTGGACATACACATTGACGATGAAACACTGAAATTACATCGGAATTAAATACAAAAGGCACAATGCCGCCATAAGTGCAAGAAGAGTGAGACTTCTTAAAGTCTGTGTTTTGATCCTTACCTGTGCGACCCGTATTAGTTTCCGATACGCCACTGCAGGTTCAATGTATTCCTTGGACCTTCACATTGACAATGAAACACAGGAATCGCATCGGAATTAAATACAAAAGGCACAATGCCGCCTTAAGTACACGAATAAAGACTCTTCTTAGAGTCGGTGCTTTGAGC
This sequence comes from Schistocerca americana, assembly GCF_021461395.2. Classification (NCBI taxonomy): domain Eukaryota; kingdom Metazoa; phylum Arthropoda; class Insecta; order Orthoptera; family Acrididae; genus Schistocerca; species Schistocerca americana. Next base: position 624,818,877 of record NC_060124.1, on the reverse strand, counting down.
ATTCCCTGTGTGACCAATATTAGTATCCAATACACCACTGCAGGTTCAATGTGTTCCTTGGACATACACATTGACCATGAAACACTGAAATTACATCGGAATTAAATACAAAAGGAACAATATCGCGTTAAGTACAAGAATAGAGACTCTTCATACTGTCGGTGCTTTGAGCATTCCCAGTGAGACCAGTATTATTTTTCGATACAATACTGTGGGTTCAATGTATTCCTTGGACATACACATTGACGATGAAAAACTGAAATTACATCGGAATTAAATACAAAGGGCAATACGACGCCTTAAGTACAAGCAGAGTGAGACTTCTTATAGTCTGTGCTTTGATCCTTTCCTGTGAGACCAGTATTGCTTTCCTATATACCACTGCAGGTTCAATGTATTCCTTGGACCATCACATTGACGATGAAACACTGAAATTACATCGGAATTAAATAAAAAAGGCACAATGCCGCCATAAGTGCAAGAAGAGTGAGACTTCTTAAATTCTGTGTTTTGATCCTTACCTGTGCGACCCGTATTAGTTTCCGATACGCCACTGCAGGTTCAATGTATTCCTTGGACCTTCACATTGACGATGAAACACAGGAATCGCATCGGAATTAAATACAACAGGCACAATGCAGCTTTAAGTACAAGAGTAGAGACTATTCTTACAGTCTGTGCTTTGAGCGTTCCCTGTGAGACAAGTATTAGTATCCGATACACCACTGCAGATTCAATGTATTCCTTGGTAATACACATTGACGATGAAACACTGCAATTACATCGGAATTAAATACAAAAGGAACAATGCCGCCTTAAGTACAAGAATAGAGACTCCTCTTACTGTCGGTGCTTTGAGCATTCCCTGAGAGACCAGTATTAGTTTCCGATACACCACTGCATGTTCAATGTATTCCTTGGACTTTCACATTGACGATTAAACACAGATCGCATTGGAATTAAATACAAAAGGCACAATGCCGCCTTAAGTACAAGAATAGAGACTCTTCTTACAGTCTGTGCTTTGAGCATTCCCTGTGAGACCAGTATTAGAGTCCGATACACCACTGCAGGTTCAGTGTATTCCTAGGACCTTCACATTGACAATGAAGAACAGAAATCGCATCGGAATTAAATACAAAAGGCACAATGCCGCCTTAAGTACAAGAATACAGACTCTACTTACAGTCGTTGATTTGAGCATTCCCTGTGAGACCAGTATTAGTTTCCGATACACCACTGCAGGTTCAATGTATTCCATGGAACTTCACATTGACGATGAAACACAAAAATGCATCGGAATTAAACACAAAAGGCACAATGCCGCCTTAAGTACAAGAATAGAGACTCTTATTACAGTCTGTGCTTTCAGCATTCCCTGTGAGACCAGTATTAGTATCCAATACACCACTGCAGATTCAATGTATTCCTTGGACATACACAGTGACGATGAAACACTGAAATTACATCGGAATTAAATACAAAAGGCACAATGCCGCCATAAGTGCAAGAAGAGTCAGACTTCTTAAAGTCTGTGTTTTGATCCTTACCTGTGCGACCCGTATTAGTTTCCGATACGCCACTGCAGGTTCAATGTATTCCTTGGACCTTCACATTGACGATGAAACACAGGAATCGCATTGGAATTAAATACAAAAGGCACAATGCCGCCTTAAGTACAAAAATAGAGACTCTTCTTACAGTCTGTGCTTTGTGCATTCCCTGTGAGACCAGTAATAGTATCCGATACACCACTGCAGATTCAATGTATTCCTTGGACATACACATTGACGATGAAACAATGAAATTACATCGGAATTAAATACAAAAGGAACAATGCCGCCTTAAGTACAAGAATAGAGACTCCTCTTACTGTCGGTGCTTTGAGCATTCCCTGTGAGACCAGTATTAGTTTCCGATACACCACTGCATGTTCAATGTATTCCTTGGACTTTCACATTGACGATTAAACACAGAAATCGCATTGGAATTAAATACAAAAGGCACATTGCCGCCTTAAGTACAAGAATAGAGACTCTTCTTACAGTCTGTGCTTTGTGCATTCCCTGTGAGACCAGTATTAGTATCCGATACACCACTGCAGAATCAATGTATTCCTTGGACATACACATTGACGATGAAACACTGAAATTACATCGGGATTAAATACAAAAGGCACAATGCCGCCATAAGTGCAAGAAGAGTGAGACTTCTTAAAGTCTGTGTTTTGAACCTTACCTGTGCGACCCGTATTAGTTTCCGATACGCCACAGCAGGTTCAATGTATTCCTTGGACCTTCACATTGAAAATGAAACACAGGAATCGCATCGGAATTAAGTACAAAGGCACAATGCCGCCGTAAGTACAAGAATAGAGACTCTTCTTAGAGTAGGTGCTTTGAGCATTCCCTGTGAGAGCAATATTAGTATCCGATATACCACTGCAGGTTCAATGTATTCCTTGGACATACACATTGACGATGAAACACTGAAATTACATCGGAATTAAATACAAAAGGAACAATATCGCCTTAAGTACAAGAATAGAGACTCTTCTTACTGTCGGTGTTTTGAGCATTCCCTGTGAGACCAGTATTATTTTCCGATACAATCCTGGAGGTTCAATGTATTCCTTGGACATACACAATGAAGATGAAAAACTGAAATTACATCGGAATTAAATACAAAGGGCACAACGACGCCTTAAGTACAAGCAGAGTGAGACTTCTTAGAGTCTGTGCTTTGACCCTTTCCTGTGAGGCCAGTATTGGTTTCAGATATACCACTGCAGGTTCAATGTATTCCTTGGGCCTTCACATTGACGAAGAAACACATAAATCGCATCGGAATTAAATACCAAATGCACAATGCCGCCTTAAGTTCAGGAATAGAGACTCTTCTTACAGTCTGTGCTTTGAGCATTCCCTGTGAGACCAGTATTAGGATCCGATACACCACTGCAGGTTCAATGTATTCTTTGGACCTTCACATTGACGATTATACACAGAAAACGCATCGGAATTAAATACAAAAGGCACAATGCCGCCTTAAGTACAAGAATAGAGACTCTTCTTACAGTCGGTGCATTGAGCATTCCCTGTGAGACCAGTATTAGTTTCCGATACACCACAGCATGTTCAATGTACTCCTTGGAACTTCACATTGACGATGAAACACAAAAATCGCATTGGAATTAAACATAAAAGGCACAATGCCGCCTTAAGTACAAGAATAGAGACTCTTCTTACAGTCGGTGCATTGAGCATTCCCTGTGAGACCAGTATTAACTTCCGACACACCACTGCACGTTCAATGTATTCCTTGGATCTTCACATTGACAATGAAGCACAGAAATCGCATCGGAATTAAATACATATGGCACAATGCCGCCTTAAGTACAAGAATAGAGACTCTTATTACAGTCTGTGCTTTCAGCATTCCCTGTGAGACCAGTATTAGTATCCGATACACCACTGCAGATTCAATGTATTCCTTTGACGTACACATTGACGAAGAAACACTGAAATTACATCGGAATTATATACAAAAGGAACAATGCCGCCTTAAGCACAAGAATAGAGACTCTTCTTACTGTCGGTGCTTTGAGCATTCCCTGAGACAACTGTATTAATTTCCGATACACCACTGCAGGTTCAATGTATTCCTCAGACATTCACATTGACGATGAAACACAGAAATCGCGTCGGAATTAAATACCAAAGGCACAATGCCACCTTGAGTACAAGAATACAGACTCTACTTACAGTCGGTGCTTTGAGCATTCCCTGTGAGACCAGTATTAGTTTCCGATGCACCACTGCAGGTTCAATGTATTCCTCGGACTTTCACATTGACGATGAAACAACGAAATCGCATCGGAATTAAATACGAAAGGCCCAATGCCGCCACAAGTACAAGAATAGAGACTCTTCTTACAGTCGGTGCTTTGAGCATTCCCTGTGAGACCAGTATTAGTTACCGATACACCACTGCCGGTTCAGTGTATTCCTTGGACTTTCACATCGACGATGAAGCACAGAAATGGCATCGGAATTAAATACAAAGGGCACAATGCCGCCTTAAGTACAAGAATAGACACTCTTCTTACAGTCGGTGCTTTGAGCATTCCCTGTGAGACCAGTGTTAGTTTCCGATACACCACAGCAGGTCCAATGTATTCCTTGGACCTACACATTGACGATGGAAGACAGAAATCGCATCGGAATTAAAACAAAAACCCCAGTGCCGCCTTAAGTACAAGATTAGGGACTCTTCTTACAGTCGTTGCTTAGAGCATTCCCTGTGAGACCAGTATTAGTTTCCGATACACCACTGCAGGTTCAATGTATTCCTTGGACCTTCACATTGACGATTATACACAGAAATCGCATCGGAATTAAATACAAGAGGCACAATGCCACCTTATGTACAAGTATAGAGACTCCTCTTACAGTCGGTGCTTTGAGCAATCCCTGTGAGACCAGTATTAGTTTCCGATACACCACTGCAGGTCCAATGTAGTCCTTGGACCTTCACATTGACGATGAAACACAGATATCGCATCGGAATAAATACAAAAGGCACAATGCCGCCTTAAGTACAAAAAGACAGACTCTAATTACAGTCGGTGCTTTGAGCATTCCCTGTGAGACCAGTATTAGTTTCCGATACACCACTGCAGTTTCAATGTATTACTTGCACATACACATTGACGATGAAACACTGAAATTACATCGGAATTAAATACAAAAAGAACAATGCCGCCTTAAGTACAAGAATAGAGACTCTTCTTTCTGTCGGTGCTTTGTGCATTCCCTGTGAGACCAGTATTAGTTTCCGATACCCTACTGCTAGTTCAATATATTCCTTGGAAATACACATTGACGATGAAACACTGAAATTACATCGGAATTAAATACAAAGGGCACAATGAGGCCATAAGCACAAGCAGAGTGAGACTTCTTTGTGTTTTGATCCTTTCCTGTGTGATCCGTATTCGTTTCCAATACGTCAATGCAGGTTCAATGTATTCCTTGGACCTTCACATTGACGATTACACACAGAAAACGCATCAGAATTAAATACAAAAGGCACAATGCCGCCTTAAGTACAAGAATAGAGACTCTTCCTACAGTCGGTGCTTTGGGCATTCCCTGTGAGACCAGTATTCGTATCCGGTACACCACTTCAGGTTTAATGTATTCCTTGGACATACACATCGACGATGAAACACAGAAATGGCATCGGAATTAAATACAAAGGGCACAATGCCACCTTAAGTACAAGAATACAGACTCTACTTACAGTCGGTGCTTTGAGCATTCCCTGTGAGACCAGTATTGCTTTCCGATACACTACTGCAGGTTCAATGCATTCCTCGGACCTTCACATTGACGATGAAACAAAGAAATCGCATCGGAATTAAATACAAAAGGCCCAATGCCGCCACAAGTACAAGAATAGAGACTCTTCTTACAGTCGGTGCTTTGAGCATTCCCTGTGAGACCAGTATTAGTTTCCGATACACCACTGCAGGTTCAATGTATTCCTTGGACCTTCACATTGACGATAATACACAGAAATAGCATCGGAATTAAATACAAAGGGCACAATGCCACCTTAAGTACAAGAATACAGACTCTACTTACAGTCGGTGCTTTGAGCATTCCCTGTGAGACCAGTATTGCTTTCCGATACACTACTGCAGGTTCAATGCATTCCTCGGACCTTCACATTGACGATGAAACAAAGAAATCGCATCGGAATTAAATACAAAAGGCCCAATGCCGCCACAAGTACAAGAATAGAGACTCTTCTTACAGTCGGTGCTTTGAGCATTCCCTGTGAGACCAGTATTAGTTTCCGATACACCACTGCAGGTTCAATGTATTCCTTGGACCTTCACATTGACGATTATACACAGAAATAGCATCGGAATTAAATACAAAAGGCACAATGCCGCCTTAAGTACAAGAGTAGAGACTCTTCTTACAGTCTGTGATTTGTCCATTCCCTGTGAGACCAGTATTAGTATCCGATTCACCACTGCAGATTCAATGTATTCCTTGCACATACACATTGACGACGAAACACTGAAATTACATCGGAATTAAATACAAAAGGAACAATGCCACCTTAAGTACAAGAATACAAACTCTACTTACAGTCGGTTCTTTGAGCATTCCCTGTGAGACAAGTATTAGTTTCCGATACAACACTGCAGTTTCAATGTATTTCCTCGGACCTTCACATTGACGATGAAACACAGAAATCGCATCGGAATTAAATACAAAAGGCCCAATGCCGCCACAAGTACAAGAATAGAGACTCTTCTTACAGTCGGTGCTTAGTGCATTCCCTGTGAGGCCAGTATTAGTTTCCGATACACCACTGCAGGTTCAGTGTATTCCTTGGACTTTCACATCGACGATGAAACACAGAAATCGCATCGGAAATAAATAGATAGGGCACAATGCCGCCTTAAGTACAAGAATAGACACTCTTCTTACGGGTGGTGCTTTGAGCATTCCCTGTGAGACCAGTATTAGTTTCCGATACACCACTGCAGGTTCAATGTATTCCTTGGACCTTCACATTGACGATAAAACACAGAAATCGCATCGGAATTCAATACAAAAGGCACAATGCCGCCTTAAGTTCATGAATACAGACTCTACTTACAGTCGGTGCTTTGAGCATTCCAAGTGAGACCAGTATTAGTTTCCGATACACCACTGCTGGTTCAATGTATTCCTTGCAAATACAGATTGACGATGAAACAGTGAAATAACATCGGAATTAAATACAAAGGGCACAATGACGCCTTAAGTACAAGCAGAGTAGGACCTCTTAGAGTCTGTGTTTTGATCCTTTCCTGTGTGACCCGTATTAGTTTCCGATATGCCACTGCAGGTTCAATGTATTCCTTGGACCTTCACATTGACGATTACACACAGAAATCGCATCGGAATTAAATACAAAAGGCACAATGCCGCCTTAAGTACAAGAATAGATACTCTTCTTACAGTCGGTGCTTTGAGCATACCCAGCGAGACCAGTATTAGTTTCCGATACACCACTGCAGGTTCAGTGTATTCCTTGGACTTTCACATCGACGATGAAACACAGACATGGCATCGAAATTAAATACAAAAGGCACAATGTCGCCTTAAGTCCAAGAATACAGACTCAACTTACAGTCGGTGCTTTGCGCAGTCCCTGTGAGACCAGTATTAGTTTCCGATACACCACTCCTGGTTCAATGTATTCCTTATACCTTCACATCGACGATCAAACACAGAAATCGCATCGGAATTAAATACAAAAAGGCACAATGCCGCCTTAAGTACAAGAATAGACACTCTTCTTACAATCGGTGCTATGAGCATTCCTTGTGAGACCAGTATTAGTATCCAGTACACCACTGCAGGTTCAATGTATTACTTGGACATACACATCGACGATGAAACACAGAAATGGCATCAGAATTAAATACAAAGGGCCCAATGCCGCCTTAAGTACAAGAATAGACACTCTTCTTACAGTCGAAGTTTTGAGCATTCCCTGTGAGACCAGTATTAGTTTCCGATACATCACTGCGGGTTCAATGTATTCCTTGGACCTTCACAATGACGATGAAACACAGAAATCGCATCCTAAATAAATACAAAAAGGCACAATTCCGCCTTAAGTACAAGAATAGAGACTCTTCTTACAGTCGGTGCTTCGAGCATTCCCTGTGAGACCTGTATTAGTATCCGATACACCACTGCAGGTTCAATGTATTCCTTGGACATACACATTGACGATGAAACACTGAAATTACATCGGAATTAAATACAAAAGGAACAATGTCGCCATAAGTACAAGAATAGAGACTCTTCTTGCTGTCGGTGTTTTGAGCATTCCCTCTGAGACCAGTATTAGTTTCCGATACACCACTGCAGGTCCAATGTATTCCTTGGACCTTCACATTGACGATGAAACACAGAAATCGCTTCGGAATTAAATACAAAAGGAACAATGCCGCCTTAAGTACAAGAATAGAGACTCTTCTTACAGTCGGAGCTTAGGGCATCCCCTGTGAGACCAGTATTAGTCTCTGATTCACCAATGCAGGTTCAATGTATACCTTCGACCTTCACATTGACGATTATACGCAGAAATCTCATCGGAATTAAATACAAAAGGCCTAATGCCACCTTAAGTACAAGAATACAGACTCTTCATACAGTCGGTGCATTGAGCATTCCCAGTGAGACCAGTATTAGTTTCCGATACTCCACTGCAGGTTCAATGTATTCCTTCGACCTACACATTGACGATGAAAGACAGAAATCGCATCGGAATTAAATACAAAAGGCCCAGTGCCGCCTTAAGTACAAGAATAGAGACTCTTCTTACAGTCGTTGCTTTGAGTATTCCCTGTGAGACCAGTATTAGTTTCCGATACACCACTGCAGGTTCAATGTATTCCTTGGACCTTCACATTGACGATTATACACAGAAATCGCATCGGAATTATATACAAAAGGCTCAGTGCCGCCTTAAGTACAAGAATAGAGACTCCTCTTACAGTCGGTGCTTTGAGCATTCCCTGTGAGACCAGTATTAGTTTCCGATACACCACTGCAGGTTCAATGTATTCCTTGGACCATCGCATTGACGATGAAACACAGAAATCGCATTGGAAATAAATACAAAAGGCACAATGCCACCTTAAGTACAAGAATAGAGACTCTTCTTACAGTCTGTGATTTGTCCATTCCCTGTGAGACCAGTATTAGTATCCGATTCACCACTGCAGATTCAATGTATTCCTTGCACATACACATTGACGACGAAACACTGAAATTACATCGGAATTAAATACAAAAGGAACAAAGCCGCCTTAAGTACAAGAATAGAGACTCTTCTTTCTGTCGGTGCTTTGAGCATTACCTGTGAGACCAGTATTAGTTTCCGATACACCACTGCTGGTTCAATGTATTCCTTGGTAATAAGCATTGACAATGAAACACTGAAATTACATCGGAATTAAATACAAAGGGCACAATGACGCCTTAAGTACAAGCAGAGTGAGACTTCTTAGAGTCTGTGTTTTGATCCTTTCCTGTGCGACCCGTATTAAGTACAAGAATAGAGACTCTTCTTACTGTCGGTGTTTTGAGGATTCCCTGTGAGACCAGTATTAGTTTCCGATACACCACTGCAGGTCCAAAGTATTCCTTGGACCTTCACATTGACGATGAAACACATAAATCGCATCGGAATTAAATACAAAATGCACAGTGCCGTCCTAAGTACAACAATAGAGACTCTTCTTACAGTCTGAGCTTTGAGCATTCCCTGAGACACCGGTATTAGTTTCCGATACACCACTGCAGGTTCAATGTATTCCACAGACATTCACATTGACGATGAAACACAGAAATCGCATCGGAATTAAATACCAAAGGCACAATGCCACCTTAAGTACAAGAATAGAGACTCTTCTCACAGCCGGTGCGTCGAGTATTCCCTGTGGGACCAGTATTAGTTTCTGATACACAACTGCAGGTTCAATGTATTCCTTGAACATACACATTGACGATGAAACACTGAAATTACATCGGAATTAAATACAAAGGGCACAATGACGGATTAAGTGCAAGAAGAGTGGGACTTCTTAGAGTCTGTGCTTTGATCCTAACCTGTGACACCAGTATTAGTTTCCGATACACCACTGCAGGTTGAAAGTATTCCTTGGAGCTGCACATTGACGATGAAACACAGAAATCGCATCGGAATTAAATACAAAAGGCACAATGCCGCCTTAAGTACAAGAATACAGACTCTACTTACAGTCGGTGCTTTCAGCATTCCCTGTAAGACCAGTATTAGTTTCCGATACACCACTGCAGCTTCAATGTATTCCTTGGACCTTCACATTGACGATTATACACAGAAATCGCATCGGAATAAATACAAAAGGCACAATGCCTCCTTAAGTACAAGAATACAGACTCTACATACAGTCGGTGCTTTGAGCTTTCCCTGTGAGACCAGTATTAGTTTCCGATACACCACTGCAGGTTCAATGTATTCCTTGGACCATCGCATTGACGATGAAACACAGAAATCGCATTGGAATTAAATACAAAAGGAACAATGCCGCCTTAAGTACAAGAATAGAGACTCTTCATTCTGTCGGTGCTTCGAGCATTCCCTGTGATACCAGTATTAGTTTCCGATACACCACTGCAGGTTCAATGTAATCCTTGGAAATACACATTGACGATTAAACACTGAATTTACATCGGAATTAAATACAAAGGGCACAATGACGCCTTAAGTACAAGCAGAGTAGGACCTCTTAGAGTCTGTGTTTTGATCCTTTCCTGTGTGACCCGTATTAGTTTCCGATACGCTACTGCAGGTTCAATGTATTCCTTGGACCTTCACATTGACGATTACACTCAGAAATCGCATCGGAATTAAATACAAAAGGCACAATGCCGCCTTAAGTACAAGAATAGAGACTCTTCTTACAGTCGGTGCTTTGAGCATTCCTTGTGAGACCAGTATTAGTATCCGGTACACCACTGCAGGTTCAATGTATTCCTTGAACATACACATCGACGATGAAACACTGAAATTACATCGGAATTAAATATAAAGGGCACAATGACGCCTTAAGTACAAGAATAGAGACTCTTCTTACTGTCGGTGCTTCGAGCATTCCCTGTGAGACCAGTATTAGTATCCGATACACCACTGCAGGTTCAATGTATTCCTTGGACATACACATTGACGATGAAACACTGAAATGATATCGGAATTAAATACAAAAGGAACAATGTCGCCTTAAGTACAAGAATAGAGACTCTTCTTACTGTCGGTGTTTTGAGCAATCCCTCTGAGACCAGTATTAGATTCCGATACATTACTGCTGGTTCAATGTATTCCTTGGAAATAAGCATTGACGATGAAACACTGAAATTACATCGGAATTAAATACAAAGGGCACAATGACGCCTTAAGTACAAGCAGAGTGAGACTTCTTAGAGTCTGTGTTTTGATCGTTTCCTGTGCGACCCATATTAGTTTCCGATACGCCACTGCAGGTTCAATGTATTGCTAGGACCTTCACATTGACGATGAAACACAGAATCGCATCGGAATTAAATGCAAAAGGCAGAATGCCGCCTTAAGTACAAGAATAGAGACTCTTCTTACTGTCGGTGTTTTGAGGATTCCCTGTGAGACCAGTATTAGTTTCCGATACACCACTGCAGGTCCAAAGTATTCCTTGGACCTTCACATTGACGACGAAACACATAAATCGCATCGGAATTAAATACAAAATGCACAATGCCGTCCTAAGTACAACAATAGAGACTCTTCTTACAGTGTGAGATTGAGCATTCCCTGAGACACCGGTATTAATTTCCGGTACACCACTGCTGGTTCAATGTATTCCTCAGACATTCACATTGACGATGAAACATAGAAATCGCATCGGAATTAAATACCAAAGGCTCAATGCCACCTTAAGTACAAGAATAGAGACTCTTCTCACAGCCGGTGCGTCGAGTATTCCCTGTGAGACCAGTATTAATTTCCGATACACCACTGCAGGTTCAATGTATTCCTTGAACATACACATGGACGATGAAACACTGAAATTACATCGGAATTAAATATAAAGGGCACAATGACGCCTTAAGTACAAGAATAGAGACTCTTCTTACTGTCGGTGCTTTGAGCATTCCCTGTCAGATCAATATTAGTTTCCGATACACCACTGAAGGTTCTATGTATTCCTTGGAATTACACATTGACTATGAAACACTGAAATTACATCGGAATTAAATACAAGGGCACAATGACGCCTTAAGTACAAGCAGAGTGAGACTTCTTAGAGTCTTAGAGTCCTGTTCGACCCGTGTTAGTTTCCGATACGCCACTGCAGGTTCAATGTATTCGTTGTACCTTCTTATTGACGATTACAGACAGAAATCGCATCGGAATTAAATACCAAAGGCACAATGCCGCCAAAAGTACAACAATAGAGACTTTTCTTACAGACGGTGTTTTGAGCATTCCCTGAGAGACCAGTATTAATTTCCGATACACCACTGCAGGTTCAATGGATTCCTTAGACATTCACATTGACGATGAAACACTCAAATCGCATCGGGATTAAATACCAAAGGCACAATGCCGCCTTAAGTACAAGAATAGAGACTCTTCTTACAGTCGGTGCCCTGAGCATTCCCTGTGAGACCAGTATTAGTATCCGATACACCACTGCAGGTTCAATGTATTCCTTGGACATACACATTGACGATGATACACTGAAATTACATCGGAATTAAATACAAAAGGAACAATGTCGCCTTAAGTACAAGAATAGAGACTCTTCTTACTGTCGGTGTTTTGAGGATTCCCTGTGGGACCAGTATTAGTTTCCGATACACCACTGCAGGTTCAATGTATTCCTCGGACCTTCACATTGACGATGAAACACAGAAATCGCATCGGAATTAAATACAAAAGGCCCAATGCCGCCTTAAGTACAAGAATAGAGACTCTTCTTACAGTCGGTGCTTTGTGCATTCCCTGTGAGATCAGTATTAGTTTCCGATACACCACTGCAGCTTCAATGTATTCCTTGGACCTTCACATTGACGATTATACACAGAAATCGCATCGGAATAAATACAAAAGGCACAATGCCTCCTTAAGTACAAGAATACAGACTCTACATACAGTCGGTGCTTTGAGCTTTCCCTGTGAGACCAGTATTAGTTTCCGATACACCACTGCAGGTTCAATGTATTCCTTGGACCATCGCATTGACGATGAAACACAGAAATCGCATTGGAATTAAATACAAAAGGAACAATGCCGCCTTAAGTACAAGAATAGAGACTCTTCATTCTGTCGGTGCTTCGAGCATTCCCTGTGATACCAGTATTAGTTTCCGATACACCACTGCAGGTTCAATGTAATCCTTGGAAATACACATTGACGATTAAACACTGAATTTACATCGGAATTAAATACAAAGGGCACAATGACGCCTTAAGTACAAGCAGAGTAGGACCTCTTAGAGTCTGTGTTTTGATCCTTTCCTGTGTGACCCGTATTAGTTTCCGATACGCTACTGCAGGTTCAATGTATTCCTTGGACCTTCACATTGACGATTACACTCAGAAATCGCATCGGAATTAAATACAAAAGGCACAATGCCGCCTTAAGTACAAGAATAGAGACTCTTCTTACAGTCGGTGCTTTGAGCATTCCTTGTGAGACCAGTATTAGTATCCGGTACACCACTGCAGGTTCAATGTATTCCTTGAACATACACATCGACGATGAAACACTGAAATTACATCGGAATTAAATATAAAGGGCACAATGACGCCTTAAGTACAAGAATAGAGACTCTTCTTACTGTCGGTGCTTCGAGCATTCCCTGTGAGACCAGTATTAGTATCCGATACACCACTGCAGGTTCAATGTATTCCTTGGACATACACATTGACGATGAAACACTGAAATGATATCGGAATTAAATACAAAAGGAACAATGTCGCCTTAAGTACAAGAATAGAGACTCTTCTTACTGTCGGTGTTTTGAGCAATCCCTCTGAGACCAGTATTAGATTCCGATACATTACTGCTGGTTCAATGTATTCCTTGGAAATAAGCATTGACGATGAAACACCGAAATTACATCGGAATTAAATACAAAGGGCACAATGACGCCTTAAGTACAAGCAGAGTGAGACTTCTTAGAGTCTGTGTTTTGATCGTTTCCTGTGCGACCCATATTAGTTTCCGATACGCCACTGCAGGTTCAATGTATTGCTAGGACCTTCACATTGACGATGAAACACAGAATCGCATCGGAATTAAATGCAAAAGGCAGAATGCCGCCTTAAGTACAAGAATAGAGACTCTTCTTACTGTCGGTGTTTTGAGGATTCCCTGTGAGACCAGTATTAGTTTCCGATACACCACTGCAGGTCCAAAGTATTCCTTGGACCTTCACATTGACGACGAAACACATAAATCGCATCGGAATTAAATACAAAATGCACAATGCCGTCCTAAGTACAACAATAGAGACTCTTCTTACAGTGTGAGATTGAGCATTCCCTGAGACACCGGTATTAATTTCCGGTACACCACTGCTGGTTCAATGTATTCCTCAGACATTCACATTGACGATGAAACATAGAAATCGCATCGGAATTAAATACCAAAGGCTCAATGCCACCTTAAGTACAAGAATAGAGACTCTTCTCACAGCCGGTGCGTCGAGTATTCCCTGTGAGACCAGTATTAATTTCCGATACACCACTGCAGGTTCAATGTATTCCTTGAACATACACATGGACGATGAAACACTGAAATTACATCGGAATTAAATATAAAGGGCACAATGACGCCTTAAGTACAAGAATAGAGACTCTTCTTACTGTCGGTGCTTTGAGCATTCCCTGTCAGATCAATATTAGTTTCCGATACACCACTGAAGGTTCTATGTATTCCTTGGAATTACACATTGACTATGAAACACTGAAATTACATCGGAATTAAATACAAGGGCACAATGACGCCTTAAGTACAAGCAGAGTGAGACTTCTTAGAGTCTTAGAGTCCTGTTCGACCCGTGTTAGTTTCCGATACGCCACTGCAGGTTCAATGTATTCGTTGTACCTTCTTATTGACGATTACAGACAGAAATCGCATCGGAATGAAATACCAAAGGCACAATGCCGCCAAAAGTACAACAATAGAGACTTTTCTTACAGACGGTGTTTTGAGCATTCCCTGAGAGACCAGTATTAATTTCCGATACACCACTGCAGGTTCAATGGATTCCTTAGACATTCACATTGACGATGAAACACTCAAATCGCATCGGGATTAAATACCAAAGGCACAATGCCGCCTTAAGTACAAGAATAGAGACTCTTCTTACAGTCGGTGCCCTGAGCATTCCCTGTGAGACCAGTATTAGTATCCGATACACCACTGCAGGTTCAATGTATTCCTTGGACATACACATTGACGATGATACACTGAAATTACATCGGAATTAAATACAAAAGGAACAATGTCGCCTTAAGTACAAGAATAGAGACTCTTCTTACTGTCGGTGTTTTGAGGATTCCCTGTGGGACCAGTATTAGTTTCCTATACACCACTGCAGGTTCAATGTATTCCTCGGACCTTCACATTGACGATGAAACACAGAAATCGCATCGGAATTAAATACAAAAGGCCCAATGCCGCCTTAAGTACAAGAATAGAGACTCTTCTTACAGTCGGTGCTTTGTGCATTCCCTGTGAGATCAGTATTAGTTTCCGATACACCACTGGAGGTTCAATGAATTCCTTGGACATTCACATTGACGAATAAACACCGAAATTACATCGGAATTAAATACAAAAGGCACAATGCCGCCTTAAGTACAAGAATAGGGACTCTTCTCACCGTCGGTGCTCTGAGCATTCCCTGTGAGACCAGTATTAGTTTCCGCTACACCTCTGCAGGTTCAGTTTATTCCTTGGACCTTCACATTGACGATGAAACACAGAAATGGCATCGGAATTAAATACAAAATGCACAATGCCGCCTTAAGTACAAGAATAGAGACTCTTCTTGCAGTCGGTGCTTTGAGCATTCCCTGTGAAACCAGTATTAGTTTCCGATTCACCACTGCAGGTTCAATGTATACCTTGGACCTTCACATTGACGATTATACACAGAAATCGCATCGGAATAAAATACAAAAGGCACAGTGCCCCCTTAAGTACAAGAATAGAGACTCTTCTTACAGTCGGTGCTTTGAGCATTCCCTGTGAGACCAGTATTTGTTTCCGATACACCACTCCAGGTTCAGTGTAATCCTTGGACTTTCACATCGACGATGAAATACAGAAATGGCATCGGAATTAAATACAAAGGGCACAATGCCGCCTTAAGTAAAGAATAGACACTCTTCTTACAGTCGGTGCTTTGAGCATTCCCTGTGAGACCAGTATTAGTTTCCGATACACCACTGCAGGTTCAATGTATACCTTGGACCTTCACATTGACGATTATACACAGAAATCGCATCGGAATTAAATACAAAAGGCACAATGCCGCCTTAAGTACAAGATTAGAGACTCTTCTTAAAGTCGGTGCTTTGAGCATTCCCTGTGAGTCCAGTATTAGTTTCCGATACACCACTGCAGGTTCAGTGTATTCCTTGGACTTTCACATCGACGATGAAACACAGAAATGGCATCGGAATTAAATACAAAGGGCACAATGCCGCCTTAAGTACAAGAATAGACACTCTTCTTACAGTCGGTTCTTTGAGCATTCCCTGTGAGACCAGTATTAGTTTCCGATACACCACTGCAGGTTCAATGTATTCCTTGGACCTTCACATTGACGATTATACACAGAAATCGAATCGGAAGTAAATACAAAAGGCACAATGCCGCCTTAAGTACAAGAATAGAGACTCTTCTTACAGTCGGTGCTTTGAGCATTCCCTGTGAGACCAGTATTAGTATCCGATACACCATCTATACAAGGGCGATGTACTTGAGGACAATATTATGGAAATGGAAGAGGATGTAGATGAAGCTGAAATGGGAGATACGATACTGCGTGAAGAGTTTGACAGAGCACTGAAAGACCTGATTCGAAACAAGGCCCCCGGAGTAGACAATATTCCATTGGAACTACTGACGGCCGTGGGAGAGCCAGTCATGACAAAACTCTACCATCTGGTGAGCAAGATGTATGAAACAGGCGAAATACCCTCAGACTTCAAGAAGAATATAATAATTCCAATCCCAAAGAAAGCAGGTGTTGACAGATGTGAAAATTACCGAACTATCAGCTTAATAAGTCACAGCTGCAAAATACTAACACGAATTCTTTACAGACGAATGGAAAAACTAGTAGAGGCCAACCTCGGGGAAGATCAGTTTGGATTCCGTAGAAATCTTGGAACACGTGAGGCAATACTGACCTTACGACTAATCTTCGAAGAAAGATTAAGGAAAGGCAAACCTACGTTTCTAGCATTTGTAGACTTAGAGAAAGCTTCTGACAATGTTGACTGGAATACTCTCTTTCAAATTCTAAAGGTGGCAGGGGTAAAATACAGGGAGCGAAAGGCTATTTACAATTTGTACAGAAACCAGATGGCAGTTATAAGAGTCGAGGGACATGAAAGGGAAGCAGTGGTTGGGAAGGGAGTAAGACAGGGTGGTAGCCCCTCCCCGATGTTGTTCAATCTGTATATTGAGCAAGCAGTAAAGGAAACAAAAGAAAAATTCGGAGTAGGTATTAAAATTCATGGAGAAGAAATAAAAACTTTCAGGTTCGCCGATGACATTGTAATTCTGTCAGAGACAGCAAAGGACTTGGAAGAGCAGTTGAATGGAATGGACAGTGTCTTGAAAGGAGGATATAAGATGAACATCAACAAAAGCAAAACAAGGATAATGGAATGTAGTCTAATTAAGTCGGGTGATGCTGAGGGAATTAGATTAGGAAATGAGGCACTTAAAGTAGTAAAGGAGTTTTGCTATTTGGGGAGCAAAATAACTGATGATGGTCGATGTAGAGAGGATATAAAATGTAGGCTGGCAATGGCAAGGAAAGCGTTTCTGAAGAAGAGAAGTTTGTTAACATCCAGTATTGATTTAAGTGTCAGGAAGTCATTTCTGAAAGTATTCGTATGGAGTGTAGCCATCTATGGAAGTGAAACATGGACGATAAATAGTTTGGACAAGAAGAGAATAGAAGCTTTCGAAATGTGGTGCTACAGAAGAATGCTGAAGATTAGATGGGTAGATCACGTAACTAATGAGGAAGTATTGAATAGGATTGGGGAGAATAGAAGTTTGTGGCACAACTTGACCAGAAGAAGGGATCGGTTGGTAGGACATGTTCTGAGACATCAAGGGATCACCAATTTAGTATTGGTAGGCAGCGTGGAGGGTAAAAATCGTAGAGGGAGACCAAGAGATGAATACACTAGGCAGATTCAGAAGGATGTAGGTTGCAGTAGGTACTGGGAGATGAAAAAGCTTGCACAGGATAGAGTAGCATGGAGAGCTGCATCAAACCAGTCTCAGGACTGAAGACCACAACAACAACAACACCACTGCAGATTCAATGTATTCCTTGGACATACACATTGACGATTAAACACTGAAATTACATCGGAATTAAATACAAAAGGAACAATGCCGCCTTAAGTACAAGAATAGAGTCTCTTCTTACTGTCGGTGCTTTGAGCATGCCCTGTGAGACCAGTATTAGTTTCCGATACACCGCTGCAGGTTCAATGTATTCCTTGGAAATACACATTGACGATGAAACACTGAAATTACATCGGAATTTAATACAAAGGGCACAATGACGCCTTAAGTACAAGCAGAGTGAGACTTCTTAGAGTCTGTGCTTTGATCGTTTCCTGTGCGACCCGTGTTAGTTTCCGATACGGCACTGCAGGTTCAATGTATTCCTTGGACCTTCACATTGACGATTACACACAGAAATCGCATTGGAATTAAATACCAAAGGCACAATGGCGACTTAAGTACAACAATAGAGACTTTTCTTACAGACGGTGCTTTGAGCATTCCCTGAGAGACCAGTATTAATTTCCGATACACCTCTGCAGGTTCAATGTATTCCTTAGACATTCACATTGACGATGAAACACTGAAATCGCATCGGAATTAAATACCAAAGGCACAATGCCGCCTTAAGTACAAGAATAGAGACTCTTCTTACAGTCGGTGCTTTGAGCAATCCCTGTGAGACCAGTATTAGTATCCGATACACCACAGCAGGTTCAATGTATTCCTTGGACATACACATTGACGATGAAACACTGAAATTACATCGGAATTAAATACAAAAGGAACAATGTCGCCTTAAGTACAAGAATAGAGACTCTTCTTACTGTCGGTGTTTTGAGGATTCCCTGTGAGACCAGTAATAGTTTCCGATACACCACTGCAGGTCCAAAATATTCCTTGGACCTTCACATTGACGAAGAAACACAGAAATCGCATCAGAATTAAATACAAAATGCACAATGCCGTCCTAAGTACAACAATAGAGACTCTTCTTACAGTCTGAGCTTTGAGCATTCCCTGAGACACCGGTATTAATTTCCGATACACCACTGCAGGTTCAATGTATTCCTCAGACATTCACATTGACGATGAAACACAGAAATCGCATCGGAATTAAATACCAAAGGCACAATGCCACCTTAAGTACAAGAATAGAGACTTTTCTCACAGCCGGTGCGTCAGTATTCCCTGTGAGACCAGTATTAGTTTCCGATACACCACTGCAGGTTCAATGTATTCCTTGAACATACACATTGACGATGAAACACTGAAATTACATCGGAATTAAATACAAAGGGCACAATGACGGATTAAGTGCAAGAAGAGGGAGACTTCTTAAAGTCTGTGCTTTGATCCTAACCTGTGACACCAGTATTAGTTTCCGATACACCACTGCAAGTTGAATGTATTCCTTGGAGCTTCACATTGACGATGAAACACAGAAATCGCATCGGAATTAAATACAAAAGGCACAATGCCGCCTTAAGTACAAGAATAGAGTCTCTACTTACAGTCGGTGCTTTGAGCATTCCCTGTGAGACCAATATTAGTTTCCGATACACCACTGCAGGTCCAATGTATTCCTCGGACTTCACATTGACGATGAAACACAGAAATCGCATCGGAATTAAATACAAAAGGCCCAATGCCGCCTTAAGTACAAGAATAGAGACTCTTCTTACAGTCGGTGCTTTGAGCATTCCCAGTGAGACCAGTATTAGTTTCCGATACACCACTGCAGGTTCAATGTATTCCTTGGACATACACATTGACGATGAAACACTGATATTACATCGGAATTAAATACAAAAGGAACAATGCCGCCTTAAGTACAAGAATAGAGACTCGTCTTACTGTCGGTGCTTTGAGCACTCCCTGTGAGACCAGTATTATTTTCCAATACACCACTGTAGGTTCAATGTATTCCTTGGAAATACACATTGACGATGAAACACTGAAATTACATCGGAATTAAATACAAAGGGCACAATGACGCCTTAAGTTCAAGCAGAGTGAGGTTTCTTAGAGTCTGTGTTTTGATCCTTTCCTGTGCGACCCGTGTTACTTTCCGATACGCCACTGCTGGTTCAATGTATTCCTTGGACCTTCACATTGACGATTACACACAGAAATCGCATCGGAATTAAATACCAAAGGCACAATGCCGCCCTAAGTACAACAATAGAGACTCTTCTTACAGTCGGTGCTTTGAGCATTCCCTGTGAGACCAGTATTAGTATCCGATACACCACTGCAGGTTCAATGTATTCCTTGGACATACACATTGATGATGAAATACTGAAATTACATCGGATTTAAATACAAAAGAAACAATGTCGCCTTAAGTACAAGAATAGAGACTCTTCTTACTGTCGGTGTTTTGAGGATTCCCTGTGAGACCAGTATTAGTTTCTGATACACCACTGCAGGCCCAAAGTGTTCCTTGGACCTTCACATTGACGATGAAACACAGAAATCGCATCGGAATTAAATAAAAAGGCCCAATGCCGCCTTAAGTACAAGAATAGAGACTCTTCTTACAGTCGGTGCTTTGAGCATTCCCTGTGAGATCAGTATTAGTTTCCGATACACCACTGGAGGTTCAAGGAATTCCTTGGACATTCACATTGACGATTAAACACTGAAATTACATCGGAATTAAATACAAAAGGCACAATGCCGCCTTAAGTACAAGAATAGGGACTCATCTTACCGTCGGTGCTTTGAGCATTCCCTGTGAGACCAGTATTAGTTTCCGCTACACCTTTGCAGGTTCAGTTTATTCCTTGGACCTTCACATTGACGATGAAACACAGAAATGGCATCGGAATTAAATGCAAAAGGCACAATGCCGCCTTAAGTACAAGAATAGATACTCTTCTTACAGTCGGTGCTTTGAGCATTCCCTGTGAGACCAGGATTAGTTTCCGATTCACCACTGCAGGTTCAATGCTTACCTTGGACCTTCACATTGACGATGAGACACAGAAATCGCATCGGAATTAAATACAAAAGGCACAGTGCCGCCTTAAGTACAGGAAGAGAGACTCTTCTTACAATCAGTGCTTTGAGCATTCGCTGTGAGACCAGTATTAGTTTCCGATACACCACTGCAGGTTCAGTGTATTCCTTGGACTTTCACATCGACGATGAAACACAGAAATGGCATCGGAATTAAATACAAAGAGCACAATGCCGCCTTAAGTAAAGAATAGACACTCTTCTTACAGTCGGTGCTTTGAGCATTCCCTGTGAGACCAGTATTAGTTTCCGATACACCACTGCAGGTTCAATGTATACCTTGGACCTTCACATTGACGATTATACACAGAAATCGCATCGGAATTAAATACAAAAGGCACAAGGCCGCCTTAAGTACAAGAATAGAGACTCTTCTTAAAGTCGGTGCTTTGAGCATTCCCCTTGAGACCAGTATTAGTTTCAGATACACCACTGCAGGTTCAGTGTATTCCTTGGACTTTCACATCGACGATGAAACACAGAAATGGCATCGGAATTAAATACAAAGGGCACAATGCCGCCTTAAGTACAAGAATAGACACTCTTCTTACAGTCGGTGCTTTGAGCATTCCCTGTGAGACCAGTATTAGTTTCCGATACACCACTGCAGGTTCAATGTATTCCTTGGACCTTCACATTGACGATTATACACAGAAATCGCATCGGAATTAAATACAAAAGGCACAATGCCGCCTTAAGTACAAGAATAGAGACTCTTCTTACAGTCGGTGCTTTGAGCAATCCTGTGAGACCAGTATTAGTATCCGATACATCATCTATACAAGGGCGATGTACTTGAGGACAATATTATGGAAATGGAAGAGGATGTAGATGAAGATGAAATGGGAGATACGATACTGCGTGAAGAGTTTGACAGAGCACTGAAAGACCTGAATCGAAACAAGGCCCCCGGAGTAGACAATATTTCATTGGAACTACTGACCACCGTGGGAGAGCCAGTCATGACAAAACTCTACCATCTGGTGAGCAAGATGTATGAAACAGGCGAAATACCCTCAGACTTCAAGAAGAATATAATAATTCCAATCCCAAAGAAAGCAGGTGGTGACATATGTGAAAATTACCGAACTATCAGCTTAATAAGTCACAGCTGCAAAATACTAACACGAATTCTTTACAGACGAATGGAAAAACTAGTAGAGGCCAACCTCGGGGAAGATCAGTTTGGATTCCGTAGAAATGTTGGAACACGTGAGGCAATACTGACCTTACGACTAATCTTCGAAGAAAGATTAAGGAAAGGCAAACCTACGTTTGTAGCATTTGTAGACTTAGAGAAAGCTTTTGACAATGTTGACTGGAATACTCTCTTTCAAATTCTAAAGGTGGCAGGGGTAAAATACAGGGAGCGAAAGGCTATTTACAATTTGTACAGAAACCAGATGGCAGTTATAAGAGTCGAGGGACATGAAAGGGAAGCAGTGGTTGGGAAGGGAGTAAGACAGGGTTGTAGCCTCTACCCGATGTTGTTCAATCTGTATATTGAGCAAGCAGTAAAGGAAACAAAAGAAAAATTCGGAGTAGGTATTAAAATTCATGGAGAAGAAATAAAAACTTTCAGGTTCGCCGATGACATTGTAATTCTGTCAGAGACAGCAAAGGACTTGGAAGAGCAGTTGAATGGAATGGACAGTGTCTTGAAAGGAGGATATAAGATGAACATCAACAAAAGCAAAACAAGGATAATGGAATGTAGTCTAATTAAGTCGGGTGATGCTGAGGGAATTAGATTAGGAAATGAGGCACTTAAAGTAGTAAAGGAGTTTTGCTATTTGGGGAGCAAAATAACTGATGATGGTCGAAGTAGAGAGTATATAAAATGTAGGCTGGCAATGGCAAGGAAAGCGTTTCTGAAGAAGAGAAGTTTGTTAACATCCAGTATTGATTTAAGTGTCAGGAAGTCATTTCTGAAAGTATTCGTATGGAGTGTAGCCATCTATGGAAGTGAAACATGGACGATAAATAGTTTGGACAAGAAGAGAATAGAAGCTTTCGAAATGTGGTGCTATAGAAGAATGCTGAAGATTAGATGGGTAGATCATGTAACTAATGAGGAAGTATTGAATAGGATTGGGGAGAAGAGAAGTTTGTGGCACAACTTGACCAGAAGAAGGGATCAGTTGGTAGGACATGTTCTGAGGCATCAAGGGATCACCAATTTAGTATTGGAGGGCAGCGAGGAGGGTAAAAATCGTAGAGGGAGACCAAGAGATGAATACACTAAGCAGATTCAGAAGGATGTAGGTTGCAGTAGGTACTGGGAGATGAAAAAGCTTGCACGGGATAGAGTAGGATGGAGAGGTGCATCAAACCAGTCTCAGGACTGAAGACCACAACAACAACAACACCACTGCAGATTCAATGTATTCCTTGGACATACACATTGATGATGAAACACTGATATTACATCGGAATTAAATACAAAAGGAACAATGCTGCCTTAAGTACAAGAATAGAGACTCTTCTTACTGTCGGTGCTTTGAGCATTCCCTGTGAGACCAGTATTAGTTTCCGATACACCACTGCAGGTTCAATGTATTCCTTGGACCTTCACATTGACGATGAAACACAGAAATCGCATCGGAATTAAATACAAAAAGCACGATGCCGCCTTAAGTCCAAGAATATAGACTCTACTTACTGTCGGTGCTTTGAGCATTCCCTGTGAGACCAGTATTAGTTTCCGATACACCACTGCAGGTTCAATGTATTCCTTGGACCTTCACATTGACGATGAAACACAGAAATCGCATTGCAATTAAATACAAAAGGCACAATGCCGCCTTAAGTACAAGAATAGAGACTCCTCTTACAGTCTGTGCTTTGAGCATTCCCTTTGAGACCAGTATTAGAATCCGATACACCACTGCAGGTTCATTGCATTCCTTGGACCTTCACATTGACAATGAAATACAGAAATCGCATCGGAATTAAATACAAAAAGGCACAATTCCGCCTTAAGTGCAAGAATGGAGACTCTTCTTAGAGTCGGTGCCTTGAGCATTCCCTGTGAGACCAGTATTAGTTTCCGATACACCACTGCAGGTTCAGTGTATTCCTTGGACTTTCACATCGACGATGAAACACAGAAATGGCATCGGAATTAAATACAAAGGGCACAATGCCGCCTTAAGTACAAGAATAGTCACTCTTCTTACAGTCGGTGCTTTGAGCAATCCCTGCGAGACCAGTATTAGTTTCCGATACACCACTGCAGGTTCAATGTATTCCTTGGACCTTCACATTGACGATGAGACACAGAAATTGCATTGGAATTAAATACAAAAGGCACAATGCCGCCTTAAGTACAAGAATAGAGACTATTCTTACAGTCGGTGCTTTGAGCATTCCCTGTGAGTCCAGTATTAGTATCCGATACACCACTGCAGGTTCAATGTATTCCTTGGACATACACATTGACGATGAAACACTGAAATTACATCGGAATTAAATACAAAAGGAACAATGCCGCCTTAAGTACAAGAATAGAGACTCTTCTTACTGTCGGTGCTTTGAGCATTCCCTGTGAGACCAGTATTAGTTTCCGATACACCACTGCTGGTTTAATGTATTCCTTGGAAATAAGCATTGACGATGAAACACTGAAATTACATCGGAATTAAATACAAAGGGCACAATGACGCCTTAAGTACAAGCAGAGTGAGACTTCTTAGAGTCTGTGTTTTGATCCTTTCCTGTGCGACCCATATTAGTTTCCGATACGCCACTGCAGGTTCAATGTATTCCTTGGACCTTCACATTGACGATGAAACACAGAAATCGCATCGGAATTAAATACAAAAGCCAGAATGCCGCCTTAAGTACAAGAATAGAGACTCTTCTTACAGTCGGTGCTTTGAGCATTCCTTATGAGACCAGTATTAGTATCCGGTATACCACTGCAGGTTCAGTGTATTCCTTGGACATACACATCGACGACGAAACACAGAAATGGCATCGGAATTAAATACAAAGGGCACAATGCCGCCTTAAGTTCAAGAATAGACACTCTTCTTACAGTCGGTGCTTTGAGCATTCCCTGTGAGACCAGTATTAGTTTCCGATACACCACTGCAGGTTCAATGTATTCCTTGGACCTTCACATTGACGATGAAACACAGAAATCGCATCGGAATTAAATACAAAAGGCACAATGCCGCCTTAAGTACAAGAATAGAGATTCTTCTTACAGTCGGTGGTTTGAGCATTCCCTGTGAAAGCAGTATTAGTATCCGATACACCACTGCAGGGTCAATGTATTCCTTGGACATACACATTGACGATGAAACACTGAAATTACATCGGAATTAAATACATAAGGAACAATGTCGCCTTAAGTACAAGAATAGAGATTCTTCTTACTGTCGGTGTTTTGAGCATTCCCTCTGAGACCAGTATTAGTTTCGATACACCACTGCAGGTCCAATGTATTCCTTGGTCCTTCACATTGACGATGAAACATAGAAATCTCATCGGAATTAAATACAAAAGGCACAATGCCGCCTTAAGTACAAGAATAGAGACTCTTCTTACAGTCGGTGCTTTGAGTATTCCCTGTGAGACCAGTATTAGTTTCCGATTCACCACTGCAGGTTCAATGTATACCTTGGACCTTCACATTGACGCTTACACACAGAAATCGCATTGGAATTAAATACAAAAGACACAATGCCGCCTTAAGTACAAGAATAGAGACTCTTCTTACAGTCGGTGCTTTGAGCATTCCCTGTGAGACCAGTATTAGTTTCCCTTACACCACTGCAGGTTCAGTGTATTCCTTGGACATTCACATCGACGATGAATCACAGAAATGCCATCGGAATTAAATACAAAGGGCACAATGCCGCCTTAAGTACAAGAATAGACACTCCTCTTACAGTCCGTGCTTTGAGCATTCCCTGTGAGACCAGTATTAGTTTCCGATACACCACTGCAGGTTCAATGTAATCCTTGGACCTTCACATTGACGATGAAAGACAGAAATCGCATCGGAATTAAATACAAACGGCCCAATGCCGCCTTAACTACAAGAATAGAGACTCTTCTTACAGTCGGTGCTTTGAGCATTCTCTGTGAGACCAGTATTAGTTTCCGATACACCACTGCAGGTCCATTGTATTCCTTGGACCTTCCCATTGGCGATGAAACACAGAAATCGCATCGGAATTAAATACAAAAGGCACAATGCCGCCTTCAGTACAAGATTAGAGACTCTTCTTACAGTCGGTGCTTTGAGCATTCCCTGTGAGACCAGTATTAGTATTCGGTACACCACTTCAGGTCCAATGTATTCCTTGGACATACATATCGACGATGAAACACAGAAATGGCATCGGAATTAAATACAAAGGGCACAATGCCGCCTTAAGTACAAGAATAGAGACTCTTCTTACAGTCGGTGCTTTGAACATTCCCTGTGAGACCAGTATTAGTTTCCGATACAACACTGCAGGTTCAATGTATTCCTTGGACCTTCACATTGACGATTATACACAAAAATCGCATCGGAATTAAATACAAAAGGCATAATGCCTCCTAAAGTACAAGAATAGAGACTCTTCATACAATCGGTAGTTTGAGCAATCCCTGTGAGACCAGTATTAGTTTCCGATACACCACTGCAGGTTCAATGTATTCCTTGGACCTTCACATTGACGATGAAACACTGAAATTACATCGGAATTAAATAAAAAAGGAACAATGCCGCCTTAAGTACAAGAATGGAGACTCTTCTTACTGTCAGTACTTTGAGCATTCCCCGTGAGACCAGTATCAGTTTCCGATACACCACTGCTGGTTAAATGTATTCCTTGGAAATAAGCATTGACGATGAAACACTGAAAATACATCTGAATTAATTACAAAGGGCACAATGACGCCTTAAGTACAAGCAGAGTGAGACTTCTTAGAGTCTGTGTTTTGATCCTTTCCTGTGCGTCCCGTATTAGTTTCCGATACGCCACTGCAGGTTCAATGTATTCCTTGGACATACACATCGACGATGAAACACAGAAATCGTATCGGAATTAAATAAAAAAGGCACAATGCCGTCTTAAGTACAAGAATAGAGACTCTTCTTACAGTCGGTGGTTTGAGCATTCCCTGTGAGACCAGTATTAGTTACCGATTCACCACTGCAGGTTCAATGTGTACCTTGGACCTTCACATTGACGATTATGCACAGAAATCGCATAGGAATTAAATACAAAAGGCACAATGCCGCCTTAAGTACAAGAATAGACACTCTTCTTACAGTCGGTGCTTTGAGCATTCCCTGTGCGACCAGTATTAGTTTCCGATACACCACTGATGGTTCAGTGTATTCCTTGGACCTTCACATTGACGATGAAAGACAGATATCGCATCGGAATTAAATACTAAAGGCACAATGCCGCCCTAAGTACAAGAATAGAGACTCTTCAAAGAGTTGGTGCTTTGAGCATTCCCTGTGAGACCAGTATTAGTTTCCGATACACCATTGCAGGTTCAATGTATTCCTGGGACCTTCACATTGACGATGAAACACAGAAATTGCATCGGAATTAAATACAAAAGGCACAATGCAGCCTTAAGTACAAGAATACAGACTCTACTTACAGTCGGTGCTTAGAGCATTCCCTGTCAGACCAGTATTAGTTTCCGATACACCACTGCAGGTTCAGTGTATTCCTTCGACCTTCACATTGACGATGAAACACAGAAATCGCATTGGAATTAAATACAAAAGGCACAATGCGGCCATAAGTACAAGAATAGAGACTCTTCTTACAGTCTGACCTTTGAGCATTCCCTCTGAGACCAGTATTAGTTTCCGATACACCACTGCAGGTCCAATGTCTTCCTTGGACCTTCACATTGACGATGAAACACAGAAATCGCATCGGAATTAAATACAAAAGGCACAATGCCGCCTTAAGTACAAGAATAGAGACTCTTCATATAGTCGGTGCTTTGAGCATTCCCTGTGAGACCAGTATTAGTTTCCGATACACCACTGCAGGTTCAATGTATACCTTGGACCTTCACATTGACGATGAAAGACAGAAATCGCATCGGAATTAAATACAAAAGGCCCAATGCCGCCTTAAGTACAGGAATTGAGACTCTCTTACAGTCGGTGCTTTGAGCATTCCCTGTGAGACCAGTATTAGTATCCGATACACCACTGCAGATTCAATGTATTCCTTGGACATACACATTGACGATGCAACACTGAAAATACATCGGAATTGAAAACAAAAGGAACAATGCCGCCTTAAGTACAAGAATAGAGACTCTTCTTACTGTCGGTGCTATGAGCATTCCCTGTGAGACCAGTATTAGTTTCCGATACACCACTGCAGGTTCAATGTATTCCTTGGAAATGCGCATTGACGATGAAACACTGAAATTACATCGGAATTAAATACAAAGGGCACAATGCCGCCTTAAGTACAAGAATAGACACTCTTCTTACAGTCGGTGCTTTGAGCATTACCTGTGAGGCCAGTATTAGTTTCCGATACACCACTGCAGGTTCAATGTATTCCTTGGACCTTCACATTGACGATGTAACACAGAAATTGCATCGGAATTAAATACAAAAGGCACAATGCAGCCTTAAGTACAAGAATACAGACTCTACTTACAGTCGGTGCTTAGAGAATTCCGTGTGAGACCAGTATTAGTTTCCGATACACCACTGCAGTTTTAATGTATTCCTTGGACCTTCACATAGACGATGAAACACTGAATTCGCATCGGAATTAAATACAAAGAGCACAATGCCGCCTTAAGTACAAGAATAGACACTCTTCTTACAGTCGGTGCTTAGAGCATTTCCTGTGAGACCAGTATTAGTTTCCGATATACCACTGCCGGTTCAATGTATTCCTTAGACCTTCACATTGACGATGAAAGACAGAAATCGCATCGGAATTAAATACAAAAGGCCCAATGCCGCCTTGAGTACAAGAATAGAGACCCTTCTTACAGTCGGTGCTTTGAGCATTCCCTGTAAGACCAGTATTAGTTTCCGATACACCACTGCAGGTTCAATGTATTCCTTGGACCTTCACATTGACGATGAAACACAGAAATTGCAGCGGAATTAAATACAATATTCACAATGCAGCCTTAAGTACAAGAATAGAGACTCTTCTTACAGTTTGTGCTTTGAGCATTCCCTGTGAGACCAGTATTAGTATCCGATACACCACTGCAGATTCAATGTATTCCTTGGACACACACATTGACGATGAAACACTGAAATTACATCGGAATTAAATGCAAAAGGAACAATGCCGCCTTAAGTACAAGAATAGAGACTCTTCTTACTGTCGGTGCTTTGAGCATTCCCTGTGAGGCTAGTATTAGTTTCCGATACACCACTGCACGTTCAATGTATTCCTTGGACCTTCACATTGACGATGAAACACAGAAATTGCAGCGGAATTAAATACAATAGGCACAATGCAGCCTTAAGTACAAGAATAGAGACTCTTCTTACAGTTTGTGCTTTTAACATTCCCTGTGAGACCAGTATTAGTATCCGATACACCACTGCAGATTCAATGTATTCCTTCGACACACACATTGACGATGAAACACTGAAATTACATCGGAATTAAATGCAAAAGGAACAATGCCGCCTTAAGTACAAGAATAGAGACTCTTCTTACTGTCGGTGCTTTGAGCATTCCCTGTGAGGCCAGTATTAGTTTCCGATACACCACTGCAGGTTCAATGTATTCCTTGGAAATACGCATTGACGATGAAACACTGAAATTACATCGGAATTAATAGAAAGGGCACAATGCCGCCTTAAGTACAAGGATAGACACTCTTCTTACAGTCGGTGCTTTGAGCATTCCTTGTGAGACCAGTATTAGTTTCCGATACACCACTGCAGGTTCAATGTATTCCTTGGACCTTCACATTGACGATGAAAATCAGAAATCACATCGGAATTAAATACAAAAGGCACAATGCCGCTTTAAGTACAAGAATACGGACTCTACTTACAGTCGATGCTTTGAGCTTTTCCTGTGAGACCAGTATTAGTTTCCGATACACCACTGCAGGTTCAATGTATTCCTTGGACCTTCACATTGACGATGAAACACAGAACTCGAATCGGAATTAAATACAAAAAGGCACAATGCCGCCATAAGTACAAGAAAAGAGACTCTTCTTACAGTCGGTGTTTGTGCATTCCCTGTGAGACCAGTATTAGTATCCGGTACACCACTTCAGGTTCAATGTATTCCTTGGACATACACATAGACGTTGAAACACAGAAATGGCATCCGAATTAAATACAAAGGGCACAATGCCGCCTTAAGTACAAGAATAGACACTCTTCTTACAGTCGGTGCCTTGAGCATTCCCTGTGAGACCAGTATTAGTTTCCGATACACCACTGCAGGTTCAATGTAATCCTTGGACCTTCACATTGACGATGAAAGACAGAAATCGCATCGGAATTAAATACAAACGGCCCAATGCCGCCTTAACTACAAGAATAGAGACTCTTCTTACAGTCGGTGCTTTGAGCATTCTCTGTGAGACCAGTATTAGTTTCCGATACACCACTGCAGGTCCATTGTATTCCTTGGACCTTCCCATTGGCGATGAAACACAGAAATCGCATCGGAATTAAATACAAAAGGCACAATGCCGCCTTCAGTACAAGATTAGAGACTCTTCTTACAGTCGGTGCTTTGAGCATTCCCTGTGAGACCAGTATTAGTATTCGGTACACCACTTCAGGTCCAATGTATTCCTTGGACATACATATCGACGATGAAACACAGAAATGGCATCGGAATTAAATACAAAGGGCACAATGCCGCCTTAAGTACAAGAATAGAGACTCTTCTTACAGTCGGTGCTTTGAACATTCCCTGTGAGACCAGTATTAGTTTCCGATACAACACTGCAGGTTCAATGTATTCCTTGGACCTTCACATTGACGATTATACACAAAAATCGCATCGGAATTAAATACAAAAGGCATAATGCCTCCTAAAGTACAAGAATAGAGACTCTTCATACAATCGGTAGTTTGAGCAATCCCTGTGAGACCAGTATTAGTTTCCGATACACCACTGCAGGTTCAATGTATTCCTTGGACCTTCACATTGACGATGAAACACTGAAATTACATCGGAATTAAATAAAAAAGGAACAATGCCGCCTTAAGTACAAGAATGGAGACTCTTCTTACTGTCAGTACTTTGAGCATTCCCCGTGAGACCAGTATCAGTTTCCGATACACCACTGCTGGTTAAATGTATTCCTTGGAAGTAAGCATTGACGATGAAACACTGAAAATACATCTGAATTAATTACAAAGGGCACAATGACGCCTTAAGTACAAGCAGAGTGAGACTTCTTAGAGTCTGTGTTTTGATCCTTTCCTGTGCGACCCGTATTAGTTTCCGATACGCCACTGCAGGTTCAATGTATTCCTTGGACATACACATCGACGATGAAACACAGAAATCGTATCGGAATTAAATAAAAAA
Organism: Schistocerca americana; assembly: GCF_021461395.2. Classification (NCBI taxonomy): domain Eukaryota; kingdom Metazoa; phylum Arthropoda; class Insecta; order Orthoptera; family Acrididae; genus Schistocerca; species Schistocerca americana. The sequence goes on along the minus strand of NC_060124.1, from coordinate 624,787,171 downwards.
GGCACAATGCCGTCTTAAGTACAAGAATAGAGACTCTTCTTACAGTCGGTGGTTTGAGCATTCCCTGTGAGACCAGTATTAGTTACCGATTCACCACTGCAGGTTCAATGTGTACCTTGGACCTTCACATTGACGATTATGCACAGAAATCGCATAGGAATTAAATACAAAAGGCACAATGCCGCCTTAAGTACAAGAATAGACACTCTTCTTACAGTCGGTGCTTTGAGCATTCCCTGTGCGACCAGTATTAGTTTCCGATACACCACTGATGGTTCAGTGTATTCCTTGGACCTTCACATTGACGATGAAAGACAGATATCGCATCGGAATTAAATACTAAAGGCACAATGCCGCCCTAAGTACAAGAATAGAGACTCTTCAAAGAGTTGGTGCTTTGAGCATTCCCTGTGAGACCAGTATTAGTTTCCGATACACCATTGCAGGTTCAATGTATTCCTGGGACCTTCACATTGACGATGAAACACAGAAATTTCATCGGAATTAAATACAAAAGGCACAATGCAGCCTTAAGTACAAGAATACAGACTCTACTTACAGTCGGTGCTTAGAGCATTCCCTGTCAGACCAGTATTAGTTTCCGATACACCACTGCAGGTTCAGTGTATTCCTTCGACCTTCACATTGACGATGAAACACAGAAATCGCATTGGAATTAAATACAAAAGGCACAATGCGGCCATAAGTACAAGAATAGAGACTCTTCTTACAGTCTGACCTTTGAGCATTCCCTCTGAGACCAGTATTAGTTTCCGATACACCACTGCAGGTCCAATGTCTTCCTTGGACCTTCACATTGACGATGAAACACAGAAATCGCATCGGAATTAAATACAAAAGGCACAATGCCGCCTTAAGTACAAGAATAGAGACTCTTCATATAGTCGGTGCTTTGAGCATTCCCTGTGAGACCAGTATTAGTTTCCGATACACCACTGCAGGTTCAATGTATACCTTGGACCTTCACATTGACGATGAAAGACAGAAATCGCATCGGAATTAAATACAAAAGGCCCAATGCCGCCTTAAGTACAGGAATTGAGACTCTCTTACAGTCGGTGCTTTGAGCATTCCCTGTGAGACCAGTATTAGTATCCGATACACCACTGCAGATTCAATGTATTCCTTGGACATACACATTGACGATGCAACACTGAAAATACATCGGAATTGAATACAAAAGGAACAATGCCGCCTTAAGTACAAGAATAGAGACTCTTCTTACTGTCGGTGCTATGAGCATTCCCTGTGAGACCAGTATTAGTTTCCGATACACCACTGCAGGTTCAATGTATTCCTTGGAAATGCGCATTGACGATGAAACACTGAAATTACATCGGAATTAAATACAAAGGGCACAATGCCGCCTTAAGTACAAGAATAGACACTCTTCTTACAGTCGGTGCTTTGAGCATTACCTGTGAGGCCAGTATAAGTTTCCGATACACCACTGCAGGTTCAATGTATTCCTTGGACCTTCACATTGACGATGTAACACAGAAATTGCATCGGAATTAAATACAAATGGCACAATGCAGCCTTAAGTACAAGAATACAGACTCTACTTACAGTCGGTGCTTAGAGAATTCCGTGTGAGACCAGTATTAGTTTCCGATACACCACTGCAGTTTTAATGTATTCCTTGGACCTTCACATAGACGATGAAACACTGAATTCGCATCGGAATTAAATACAAAGAGCACAATGCCGCCTTAAGTACAAGAATAGACACTCTTCTTACAGTCGGTGCTTAGAGCATTTCCTGTGAGACCAGTATTAGTTTCCGATATACCACTGCCGGTTCAATGTATTCCTTAGACCTTCACATTGACGATGAAAGACAGAAATCGCATCGGAATTAAATACAAAAGGCCCAATGCCGCCTTGAGTACAAGAATAGAGACCCTTCTTACAGTCGGTGCTTTGAGCATTCCCTGTAAGACCAGTATTAGTTTCCGATACACCACTGCAGGTTCAATGTATTCCTTGGACCTTCACATTGACGATGAAACACAGAAATTGCAGCGGAATTAAATACAATAGGCACAATGCAGCCTTAAGTACAAGAATAGAGACTCTTCTTACAGTTTGTGCTTTGAGCATTCCCTGTGAGACCAGTATTAGTATCCGATACACCACTGCAGATTCAATGTATTCCTTGGACACACACATTGACGATGAAACACTGAAATTACATCGGAATTAAATGCAAAAGGAACAATGCCGCCTTAAGTACAAGAATAGAGACTCTTCTTACTGTCGGTGCTTTGAGCATTCCCTGTGAGGCTAGTATTAGTTTCCGATACACCACTGCACGTTCAATGTATTCCTTGGACCTTCACATTGACGATGAAACACAGAAATTGCAGCGGAATTAAATACAATAGGCACAATGCAGCCTTAAGTACAAGAATAGAGACTCTTCTTACAGTTTGTGCTTTTAACATTCCCTGTGAGACCAGTATTAGTATCCGATACACCACTGCAGATTCAATGTATTCCTTCGACACACACATTGACGATGAAACACTGAAATTACATCGGAATTAAATGCAAAAGGAACAATGCCGCCTTAAGTACAAGAATAGAGACTCTTCTTACTGTCGGTGCTTTGAGCATTCCCTGTGAGGCCAGTATTAGTTTCCGATACACCACTGCAGGTTCAATGTATTCCTTGGAAATACGCATTGACGATGAAACACTGAAATTACATCGGAATTAATAGAAAGGGCACAATGCCGCCTTAAGTACAAGGATAGACACTCTTCTTACAGTCGGTGCTTTGAGCATTCCTTGTGAGACCAGTATTAGTTTCCGATACACCACTGCAGGTTCAATGTATTCCTTGGACCTTCACATTGACGATGAAAATCAGAAATCACATCGGAATTAAATACAAAAGGCACAATGCCGCTTTAAGTACAAGAATACGGACTCTACTTACAGTCGATGCTTTGAGCTTTTCCTGTGAGACCAGTATTAGTTTCCGATACACCACTGCAGGTTCAATGTATTCCTTGGACCTTCACATTGACGATGAAACACAGAACTCGAATCGGAATTAAATACAAAAAGGCACAATGCCGCCATAAGTACAAGAAAAGAGACTCTTCTTACAGTCGGTGTTTGTGCATTCCCTGTGAGACCAGTATTAGTATCCGGTACACCACTTCAGGTTCAATGTATTCCTTGGACATACACATAGACGATGAAACACAGAAATGGCATCCGAATTAAATACAAAGGGCACAATGCCGCCTTAAGTACAAGAATAGACACTCTTCTTACAGTCGGTGCCTTGAGCATTCCCTGTGAGACCAGTATTAGTTTCCGATACACCACTGCAGGTTCAATGTATTCCTTGGACCTTCACATTGACGATGAAACACAGAAATCGCATCGGAATTAAATACAAAAGGCACAATGCCGCCTTAGGTACAAGAATAGAGACTCTTCTTACTGTCGGTGTGTTGAGCATTCCCTCTGAGACCAGTATTAGTTTCCGATACACCACTGCAGGTCCAATGTATTCCTTGGACCTTCACATTGACGATGAAACACAGAAATCGCATCGGAATTAAAAACAAAAGGCACAATGAAGCCCTAAGTACAACAATAGAGACTCTTCTTACAGTCGGTGCTTTGAGCATTCCCTGAGAGACCAGTATTAATATCCGATACACCACTGCAGGTTCAATGTATTCCTTAGACATTCACATTGACGATGAAACACAGAAATCGCCTCGGAATTAAATACCAAAGGCACAATGCCGCCTTAAGTACAAGAATAGAGACTATTCTCACAGCCGGTGCTTCTAGTATTCCCTGTGAGACCAGTATTAGTTTCCGATACACCACTGCAGGTTCAATGTATTCCTTGGACATACTCATTGACGATAAAACATTGAAATTACATCGGAATTAAATACAAAAGGAACAATGCCGCCTTAAGTACAAGAATAGAGACTCTTCTTTATGTCAGTGCTTAGAGCATTCTCTGTGGGACCAGTATTAGTTTCTGATACACCACTGCAGGTTCAATGTATTCCTTGGAATTACGCATTGACGATGAAACACTGAAATTACATCGGATTTAAATATAGAGAGCACAATGACGCCTTAAGTACAAGCAGAGTGAGACTTCTTAGAGTCTGTGCTTTGATCCTATCCTGTGACACCAGTATATGTTTCCGATACAACACTGCAGTTTCAATGTATTCCTTGGACCTTCACATTGACGATGAATCACAGAAATCGCATCGGAATTAAATACAAAGGGCAGAATGCAGCCATAAGTACAAGAATAGAGACTCTTCTTACAGTCGGTGGTTTGAGCAGTCCCTGTGAGACCTGTATTAGTTTCCGATACACCACTGCTGCGTCAATGTACTTCTTGGACCTTCACATTGACGATGAAACACAGAAATCGCATCGGAATTAAATACAAAAGGCACAATGCCGCCATAACTACAAGAATAGAGACTCTTCTTACAGTCGGTGCTTCGAGCAATCCCTGTGAGACCAGTACTAGTTTCCGATACACCACTGCAGGTTCAATGTATTCCTTGGACATACTCATTGACGATGAAACATTGAAATTACATCGGAATTAAATACAAAAGGAACAATGCCGCCTTAAGTACAAGAATAGAGGCTCTTCTTTATGTCAGTGCTTAGATCATTCTCTGTGGGACCAGTATTAGTTTCTGATACACCACTGCAGGTTCAATGTATTCCTTGGAAATACGCATTGACGATGAAACACTGAAATTACATCGGAATTAAATATAGAGAGCACAATGACGCCTTAAGTACAAGCAGAGTGAGACTTCTTAGAGTCTGTGTTTTGATCCTCTCCAGTGTGACCTGTATTAGTTTCCGATACGCTACTGCAGGTTCAATGTATTCCTTGGACCTTAACATTGACGATTACACACAAAAATCGCATCGGAATTAAATACAAAATGCACAATGCCGCCTTTGGTACAAGAATAGAGACTCTTCTTACAGTCGGTGTTTTGAGCATTCCCTGTGAGACCAGTATTAGTTTCCGATACACCACTGCAGGTTCAGTGTATTCCTTGGACTTTCACATCGACCATGAAACACAGAAATGGCATCGGAATTAAATTCAAAAGGCACAACGCCGCCTTAAGTACAAGAATACAGACTCTACTTACAGTCGGTGCTTTGAGCATTTCCTGTGAGACCAGTATTAGTTTCCGATACACCACTGCAGGTTCAATGTATTCCTTGGACCTTCACATTGACGATGAAATACAGAAATCGCATCGGAATTAAATACAAAAAGGCACAATGCCGCCTTAAGTACAAGAATAGAGATTCTTCATACAGTCGATGCTTTGAGCATTCTCTGTGAGACCAGTAATAGTATCCAGTACAACACTTCAGGTTCAATGTATTACTTGGACATATACATCGACGATGAAACACAGATATGGCATCGGAATTAAATACAAAGGGCACAATGCCGCCTTTAGTACAAGAATAGACACTCTTCTTACAGTCGGTGCTTTGAGCATTCCCTGTGAGAACAGTATTAGTTCCCGATAAACCACTGCAGCTTCAATGTATTCCTTGGGCCTTGACATTGACGATGAAACACAGATATCGCATCGGAATTAAATACAAAAGGCACAATGCCGCCTTAAGTACAAGAATACAGACTCTACTTACAGTCGGTGATTTGAGCATGCCCTGTGAGACCAGTATTAGTTTCCGATACACCACTGCAGGTTCAATGTATTCCTTAGATATTCACATTGACGATGAAACACAGAAATCGCATCGGAATTAAATACCAAAGGCACAATGCCGCCTTAAGTACAAGAACAGAGACTCTTCTCACAGCCGGTGCGTCGAGTATTCCCTGTGAGACCAGTATTAGTTTCCGATACACCACTGCAGTTTCAATGTATTCCTTGGACCTTCACATTGACGATGAAACACAGAAATCGCATCGGAATTAAATACAAGGGGCAGAATGCCGCCATAAGTACAAGAATAGAGACTCTTCTTACAGTCGGTGCTTTGAGCAGTGCCTGTGAGACCTGTATTAGTTTCCGATACACCACTGCTGGTTCAATGTACTCCTTGGAACTTCACATTGACGATGAAACACAGAAATCGCATCGGAATTAAATACAAAAGGCACAATGCCGCCTTAATTACAAGAATAGAGACTCTTCTTACAGTCGGTGCTTTGAGCATTCCCTGTGAGGCCAGTATTAGTTTCCGATACACCACTGCAGGTTCAATGTATTCCTTGGACATACACATTGACGATGAAACACTGAAATTACATCGGAATTAAATACAAAAGCCACAATGCCTCCTGAACTACAAGAATAGAAACTCTTCTTACAGTCGGTGCTTTGAGCATTCCCTGTGAGACTAATATTAGTTTCCGATAGACCACTGCTGGTTCAATGTATTCCTTGGACCTTCACATTGACGATGAAACACAGAAATCGCATCGGAATTAAATACAACAGGCACAATGCCGCCTTACGTACAAGAATAGAGACTCTTCTTACTGTCGGTGCTTTCAGCATTCCCTGTTAGACCAGTATTAGTTTTCGATACACCACTGCAGGTTGATTGTATTCCTTGGAGCTTCACATTGACGATGAAACACAGAAATCGCATCGGAATTAAAAACAAAAGGCACAATGCCGCCTTAAGCACAAGAATTGAGACTCTTCTTGCAGTCGGTGCTTTGAGCATGCCCTGTGAGACCAGTATTAGTATCCGATACACCATTGCAGGTTCAATGTCGTCCTTGGACATACAAATTGACGATGAAACACTGAAATTACATCGGAATTAAATACAAAAGGAACAATGCCGCCTCAAGTACAAGAAAAGAGACACTTCTTACAGTCGGTGCATTGAGCATTCCCTGTGAGACCAGTTTTAGTTTCCGATACACCACTGCAGGTTCAATGTATTCCTTAGATATTCACATTGACGATGAAACACAGAAATCGCATCGGAATTAAATACCAAAGGCACAATGCCGCCTTACGTACAAGAACAGAGACTCTTCTCACAGCCGGTGCGTCGAGTATTCCCTGTGAGACCAGTATTAGTTTCCGATACACCACTGCAGTTTCAATGTATTCCTTGGACCTTCACATTGACGATAAACACAGAAATCGCATCGGAATTAAATACAAGGGGCAGAATGCCGCCATAAGTACAAGAATAGAGACTCTTCTTACAGTCGGTGCTTTGAGCAGTGCCTGTGAGACCTGTATTAGTTTCCGATACACCACTGCTGGTTCAATGTACTCCTTGGAACTTCACATTGACGATGAAACACAGAAATCGCATCGGAATTAAATACAAAAGGCACAATGCCGCCTTAATTACAAGAATAGAGACTCTTCTTACAGTCGGTGCTTTGAGCATTCCCTGTGAGGCCACTATTAGTTTCCGATACACCACTGCAGGTTCAATGTATTCCTTGGACATACACATTGACGATGAAACACTGAAATTACATCGGAATTAAATACAAAAGCCACAATGCCTCCTGAACTACAAGAATAGAAACTCTTCTTACAGTCGGTGCTTTGAGCATTCCCTGTGAGACTAATATTAGTTTCCGATAGACCACTGCTGGTTCAATGTATTCCTTGGACCTTCACATTGACGATGAAACACAGAAATCGCATCGGAATTAAATACAACAGGCACAATGCCGCCTTACGTACAAGAATAGAGACTCTTCTTACTGTCGGTGCTTTCAGCATTCCCTGTGAGACCAGTATTAGTTTTCGATACACCACTGCAGGTTGATTGTATTCCTTGGAGCTTCACATTGACGATGAAACACAGAAATCGCATCGGAATTAAAAACAAAAGGCACAATGCCGCCTTAAGCACAAGAATTGAGACTCTTCTTGCAGTCGGTGCTTTGAGCATGCCCTGTGAGACCAGTATTAGTATCCGATACACCATTGCAGGTTCAATGTCGTCCTTGGACATACAAATTGACGATGAAACACTGAAATTACATCGGAATTAAATACAAAAGGAACAATGCCGCCTCAAGTACAAGAAAAGAGACACTTCTTACAGTCGGTGCATTGAGCATTCCCTGTGAGACCAGTTTTAGTTTCCGATACACCACTGCAGGATCAATGTATTCCTTGGACCTTCACATGGACGATGAAACACAGAAATTACATGGGAATTAAATACAAAAGGCACAATGCCGCCTTAAGTACAAGAATAGAGACTCTTCTTACGGTCGGTGTTTTTGAGCATTTGCTGTGAGACCAGTATTAGTTTCCGATACACCTCTGCAGGTTCAAAGTATTCCTTGGATATACACATTGATGATGACACGCTGAAATTACATCGGAATTAAATACAAAGGGCACAATGACGCCTTAAGAGCAAGGAGAGTGAGACATCTTAGAGTCTGTGCTTTGATCCTTTCCTGTGAGACCAGTATTAGTTTCTGATACACCACTGCAGGTTCAATGTATTCCTTGGACCTACATATTGACGATGAAACACTGAAATCGTATCGGAATTAAATACAAAAGGCACAATGCCGCCTTAAGTACAAGAATAGAGACTCTACTTACAGTTGGAGCTTTGAGCGTACTGTGTGAGACTAGTATTAGTTTCCGATACACCACTGCAGGTTCAAAGTATTCCTTGGACATACACATTGACGATGAAACACTGAAATTACATCGGAATTAATACAAAGGGCACAATGACGCCTTAAGTACAAGAAGAGTGCCAATTCGAAAGGTCTGTGCTTTGATCCTTTCCTGTGAGACCAGTATTAGTTTCCGATACACCACTGCATGTTCAATGTATTCCTTGGACCTTCACATTGACGATGCTACATAGAAATCGCATCGGAATTAAATACAAAAGGCACAATGCTGCCTTAAGTACAAGAATAGAGACTCTTCTTACAGTCGGTGCTGTGAGCATTCCCTGTGAGACCAGTATTAGTTTCCGTTACACCACTGCTGGTTCAATGTATTCCTTGGACCTTCACATTGACGATGAAACACAGAAATCGCATCGGAATTAAATACAAAAGGCACTATGCCGCCTTAAGTACAAGAATAGAGACTCTTCTTACAGTCGGTGCTTTGAGCTTTCCCTGTGAGACCAGTATTAGTTTCCGATACACCACTGCAGGTTCAATGTATTCCTTGGACATACACATTGACGATGAAACGCTGAAATTACATGGCAATTAAATACAAAATGCACAATGCCGCCTTAAGTGCAAGAATAGAGGCTCTTCTTACAGTTGGTGCTTTGAGCATTCCCTGTGAGACCAGTATTAGTTTCCGATACACCACTGCAGGTTCCATGTATTCCTTGGACCTTCACATTGATGATGAAACACAGAAATCGCATCGGAATTAAATACAAAAGGCACAATGCCGCCTTTAGTACAAGAATAGAGACTCTTCTTACAGTCGGTGCTTTGAGCATTCCCTGTGAGACCAGTATTAGGGTCCGATACACCACTGCTGGTTCAATGTATTCCTTGGACATACACACTGACGATGAAACACCGATATTACATCGGAATTAAATACAAAAGGCACAATGCCGACTTAGGTGCAAGAATAGAGACTCTTCTTACATTCGGTGCGTTTAGCATTCCCTGTGAGACCAGTATTAGTTTCCGATACGCCACTGCAGGTTCAATGTATTCCTTGGACATTCACATTGACGATGAAACACAGAAACCGCATTGGAATTGAATACAAAAGGCCCAATGCCGCCATAAGTACAAGAATACTGACTCTACTTACAGTCGGTGATTTGAGCATTCCCTGTGAGACCAGTATTAGTTTCCGATACACCACTGCAGGTTCAATGTATACCTTGGGCCGTCACATTGACGATGAAACACAGGAATGGAATCGGAATTATATACAAAAGGCACAATGCCGCCTTAAGTACAAGAATAGACACGCTTCTTACAGTCGGTGCTTTGAGCATTCCCTGTGAAACCAGTATTAGTTTCCGATACACCACTGCAGTTTCAATGTATTCCTTGGACATACACATTGATGATGAGACACTGAAATTACATCGGAATTAAATACAAAGGGCACAAAGACGCCTTAAGTACAAGAAGAGTGAGACTTCTTAGGGTCTGTGCTTTGATCCTTTCCTGTGAGACCAGTATTAGTTTCTGATACACCACTGCAGGTTCAATGTATTCCTTGGACCTTCATATTGACGATGAAACACTGAAATCGCATCGGAATTAAATACAAAAGGCACAATGCCGCCTTCAGTACAATGATAGGGACTCTTCTTACAGTCGGTGCTTTGAGCATTCCCTGTGAGACCAGTATTAGTTACCGATACACCACTGCAGGTTCAATGTATTCCTTGGACATACACATTGACGATGAAACACTGAAATTACATCGGACTTAATTACAAAGAGCACAATGACGCCTTAAGTACAAGAAGAGTGAGACTTCTTAAGGTCTGTGCTTTGATCCTTTCCTGTGAGACCAGGATTAGTTTCCGATACACCACTGCAGGTTCAATGTATTCCTTGCACCTTCACATTGGCGATGCTACACAGAAATCGCATCGGAATTAAATACAACAGGCACAATGCTGCAATTAAGTACAAGAATAGAGACTCTTCTTACAGTCGGTGCTTTGAGCATTCCCTGTGAGACGAGTATTAGTTTCCGATACACCACAGCTGGTTCAATGGATTTCTTGGACCTTCACATTGACGATGAACACTGAAATTACATCGTAATTAAATATAAAAGGCACAATGCCGCCTTAAGTGCAAGAAGAGTGAGACTTCTTAGAGACTGTGCTTAGATCCTTTCCTGTGAGACCAGTAGTGTTTCCGATACACCACTGCAGGTCCAATGTATTCCTTGGACCCTCACATTGACGATAAAATACACAAATCGCAACGGAATTATATACAAAAGGCACAATGCCGCCTTAAGGACAAGAATAGAGACTCTTCTTACAGTCGGTGCTTTGAGCATTCCCTGTGAGACCAGTATTAGTTTCCGATACACCACTGCAGGCTCAATGTATTCCTTGGACCTTCACATTGTCGATGAAACACAGAAATCCCATCGGAATTAAATACAAAAGGCACGATGCCGCCTTAAGTACATGAATAGAGACTCTTCTTGCAGTCGGTGCTTTGAGCATTCCCTGTGAGACCAGTATTAGTTTCCGATACACCACTGCAGGTTCAGTGTATTCCTTGGACCTTCACATTGACGATGAATCACAGAAATGGCATCAGAATTAAATACAGAAGGCACAATGCCAACTTAAGTACAAGAATAGACGCTCTTCTTACAGTCGATGATTCGAGCATTCCCTGTGGGACCAGTATTAGTTTCCGATACACCACTGCAGGTTGAATGTATTCCTTGGACCTTCAAATTGACGATGAAACTAGGAAATCGCACCGGAATTAAATACAAAAGGCACAATGACGCCTTAAGTACAAGATTACAGACACTACTTACAGTCGGTGCTTTGAGCATTGCCTGTGAGACCAGTATTAGTTTCAGATACAGCACTGCAGGTTCAATGTATTCCTTGGACCTTCACATTGACGATGATACACAGAAATCGCATCGGAATTAAGGACAATAGGCACAATGCCGCCTTAAGTACAAGTATAGAGTCTCTTCTTACAGTCGGTGCTTTGAGCAATCCCTGTGTGACCAGTATTAGTATCCGATACACCACAGCAGGTTCAATGTATTCCTTGGACCTTCACATTGACGATGAAACGCAGAAATCGCATCAGAATTAAATACAAAAGGCACAATGCCGATTTAAGTACGAGAATAGAGACTCTTCTTACAGTCGGTGCTTTCAGCATTCCCTGTGAGACCAGTATTAGTTTCCAATACATCACTGGATGTTCAATGAATTCCTTGGTTATTCACATTGACGATGGAACACTCTGATTAAATCGGAATTAAATACAAAAGGCAGAATGCCGCCTTAAGTACAAGAATAGAGACTCTTCCTACAGTCGGTGATTTGAGCATTCCCTGTGAGACCAGTATTAGTTATCGATACACCTACGCACGTTCAATGTATTTCTTAGACATACACTTTGACGATGAAACACTGAAATTACGTCGCAATTAAATACAAAGGGCACAATGACGCCTTAAGTGCAAGAATAGAGACTCTTCTTACAGTCGGTGCTTTGAGCATCGCCTGAGAGATCAGTATTAGTAATCCGATACACCATTCCAGGTTCAATGTAATCCTTGGACCTTCACATTGACGATGAAACACAGAAATCGCATCGGAGTTAAATACCAAAGGCACAATGAAGCCATAGGTACAAGAATAGAGACTCTTCTCACAGTCGGTGACTCGAGTATTCCCTGTGAGACTAGTATTAGTTTCCGATACACCACTGCAGGTTCAATGAATTCCTTGGACATATACATTGCCTTGAATCACTGAAATTACATCGGAATTAAACACAAAGATCACAATGACGCCTTAAGTGCAAGAAGAGTGAGACTTTGTAGAGTCTGTGCTTTGATCCTTTCCTGTGAGACCAGTATTAGTTTCCGATACACCACTGCAGGTTCAATGTATTCCTTGGACCTTCACATTGATGATGAAACACAGAAACCGCATCGGAATTAAATACAAAAGGCACAATGCCGCCTTTAGTACAAGAATAGAGACTCTTCTTACAGTCGGTGCTTTGAGCATTCCCTGTGAGACCAGTATTAGTGTCCGATACACCACTGCTGGTTCAATGTATTCCTTGGACATACATACTGACGATGAAACACTGATATTACATCGGAATTAAATACAAAAGGCACAATGCCGACTTAGGTGCAAGAATAGAGACTCTTTTTACATTCGGTGCGTTTAGCATTCCCTGTGAGACCAGTATTAGTTTCCGATACGCCACTGCAGGTTCAAAGTATTCCTTGGACATTCACACTGACGATGGAACACAGAAACCGCATTGGAATTGAATACAAAAGGCCCAATGCCGCCATAAGTACAAGAATACTGACTCTACTTACAGTCGGTGATTTGTGCATTCCCTGTGAGACCAGTATTATTTTCCGATACACCACTGCAGGTTCAATGTATTCCTTTGGCCGTCACATTGACGATGAAACACAGGAATGGCATCGGAATTATATACAAAAGGCACAATGCCGCCTTAAGTACAAGAAGAGTGAGACTTCTTAAGGTCTGTGCTTTGATCCTTTCCTGTGAGACCAGGATTAGTTTCCGATACACCACTGCAGGTTCAATGTATTCCTTGGACCTTCACATTGGCGATGCTACACAGTAATCGCATCGGAATTAAATACAAAAGGCACAATGCCGCTATTAAGGTCAAGGATAGAGACTCTTCTTACAGTCGGTGCTTTGAGCATTCCCTGTGAGACCAGTATTAGTTTCCGATACACCACAGCTGGTTCAATGTATTTCTCGGACCTTCATATTGACGATGAAACACAGAAATCGCATCGGAATTAAATACAAAAGACAAAATGCCGCCTTAAGTACAACAATAGAGACTCTTCTTACAGTCGGTGCTTTGAGCATTCCCTGTGAAACTTGTATTAGTTTCCGATACATCACTGCACGTTCAATGTATTCCTTGGACATACACATTGACGATGAACACTGAAATTACAGCGTAATTAAATATAAAAGGCACAATGCCGCCTTAAGTGCAAGAAGAGTGAGACTTATTAGAGACTGTGCTTTGATCCTTTCCTGTGAGACCAGTATTGGTTTCCGATACACCACTGCACGTTGAATGTAGTCCTTGGACTTTCAAATTGACGATGAGACACAGAAATCGCACCGGAATTAAATACAAAAGGCACAATGCCGCCTTAAGTACAAGATTACAGACACTACTTACAGTCGGTGCTTTGAGCATTGCCTGTGAGACCAGTATTAGTTTCCGATACAGCACTGCAGGTTCAATGTATTCCTTGGACATTCACATTGACGATGAAACGCAGAAATCGCATCGGAATTAAATACAAAAGGCACAATGCCGCCTTAAGTACAAGAATAGAGACTCTTCTTACAGTCGGTGCTTTGAGCATTCCCTGTGAGACCAGTATTAGTTTCCGATACACCACCGCACGTTCAATGTATTTCTTAGACATACACTTTGACGATGAAACACTGAAATTAGATCGCAATAAAATACAAAGGGCACAATGTCGCCTTAAGTACAAGAATGGAGACTCTTCTTACAGTCGGTGCTTTGAGCATCGCCTGAGAGACCAGTATTAGTAATCCGATACACCATTCCAGGTTCAATGTAATCCTTGGACCTTCACATTGACGATGAAACACAGAAATCGCATCGGAATTAAATACCAAAGGCACAATGAAGCCTTAAGTACAAGAAAAGAGACTCTTCTCACAGTCGGTGGCACGAGTATTCCCTATGAGACTAGTATTAGTTTCCGATACACCACTGCAGGTTCAATGAATTCCTTGGACATACACATTGCCTATGAATCACTGAAATTACATCGGAATTAAACACAAAGATCACAATGACGCCTTAAGTACAAGAAGAGTTAGACTTTTTAGAGTCTGTGCTTTGATCCTTTCCTGTGAGACCAGTATTAGATTCCGATACACCACTGGAGCTTCAATGTATTCCTTGGACCGTCACATTGATGATGAAACACAGAAATCGCATCGGAATTAAATACAAAAGGCACAATGCCGCCTTTAGTACAAGAATAGAGACTCTTCTTACAGTCGGTGCTTTGAGCATTCCCTGTGAGACCAGTATTAGTGTCCGATACACCACTGCTGGTTCAATGTATTCCTTGGACATACATACTGACGATGAAACACTGATATTACATCGGAATTAAATACAAAAGGCACAATGCCGCCTTAAGTACAAGAATAGACACGCTTCTTAGAGTCGTTGCTTTAAGCATTCCCTGTGAGACCAGTATTAGTTTCCGATACACCACTGCCGGTTCAATGTATTCCTTGGACATACACACTGACGATGAAACACTGATATTACATCGGAATTAAATACAAAAGGCACAATGCCGTTAGGTGCAAGAATAGAGACTCTTCTTACATTCGGTGCGTTTAGCATTCCCTGTGAGACCAGTATTAGTTTCTGATACACCACTGCAGGTTCAATTTATTCCTTGGACCTTCATACTGACGATGAAACACTGAAATCGCATCGGAATTAAATACAAAAGGCACAATGCCGCCTTCAGTACAAGAATAGGGAGTCTTCTTACAGTCGGTGCTTTGAGCATTCCCTGTGAGACAAGTATTAGTTACCGATACACCACTGCAGGTTGAATGTATTCCTTGGACATACACATTGACGATGAAACACTGAAATTACATCGGAATTAATTACAAAGAGCACAATGACGCCTTAAGTACAAGAAGAGTGAGACTTCTTAAGATCTGTGCTTTGATCCTTTCCTGTGAGACCAGGATTAGTTTCCGATACGCCACTGCAGGTTCAATGTATTCCTTGGACCTTTACATTGGCGATGCTACACAGAAATCGCATCGGAATTAAATACAATAGGCACAATGCTGCTATTAAGTACAAGGATAGAGACTCTTCTTACAGTCGGTGCTTTGAGCATTCCCTGTGAGACCATTATTAGTTGCCGATACACCACAGCTGGTTCAATGTATTTCTTGGACCTTCACATTGACGATGAAACACTGAAATCGCAACGGAATTAAATACAAAAGGCACAATGCCGCCTTAAGGACAAGAATAGAGACTCTTCTTACAGTCGGTGCTTTGAGCATTCCCTGTGAGACCAGTATTAGTTTCCGATACACCACTGCAGGCTCAATGTATTCCTTGGACCTCCACATTGTCGATGAAACACAGAAATCCCATCGGAATTAAATACAAAAGGCACAATGCCGCCTTAAGTACATGAATAGAGACTCTTCTTGCAGTCGGTGTTTTGAGCATTCCCTGTGAGACCAGTATTATTTTCCGATACACCACTGCAGGTTCAGTGTATTCCTTGGACCTTCACATTGACGATGAATCACAGAAATGGCATCGGAATTAAATACAAAAGGCACAATGCCGCCTTAAGTACGAGAATAGAGACTCTTCTTACAGTCGGTGCTTTGAGCATTGCTTGTGAGACCAGTATTAGTTTCCGATACAGCACTGCAGGTTCAATGTATTCCTTGGACCTTCACATTGACGATGAAACGCAGAAATCGCATCGGAATTAAATACAAAAGGCACAATGCCGCCTTAAGTACAAGAATAGAGACTCTTCTCACAGTCGGTGCTTTGAGCATTCCCTGTGAGACCAGTATTAGTTTCCGATACACCACCGCACGTTCAATGTATTTCTTAGACATACACTTTGACGATGAAACACTGAAATTAGATCGCAATTCAATGCAAAGGGCACAATGACACCTTAAGTACCAGAATAGAGACTCTTCTTACAGTCGGTGATTTGAGCATCGCCTGTGAGACCAGTATTAGTAATCCGATACACCATTCCAGGTTCAATGTAATCCTTGGACCTTCACATTGACGATGAAACACAGAAATCGCATCGGAATTAAATACCAAAGGCACAATGAAGCCTTAAGTACAAGAATAGAGACTCTTCTCACAGTCGGTGACTCGAGTATTCCCTGTGAGACTAGTATTAGTTTCCGATACACCACTGCAGGTTCAATGAATTCCTTGGACATATACATTGCCTATGAATCACTGAAATTACATCGGAATTAAACACAAAGATCACAATGACGCCTTAAGTACAAGAAGAGTGAGACTTTTTAGAGTCTGTGCTTTGATCCTTTCCTGTGAGACCAGTATTAGTTTCCGATACACCACTGCAGGTTCAATGTATTCCTTGGACCTTCAAATTGACGATGAAACACATAAATCGCATCGGAATTAAATACAAAAGGCACAATGCCGCCTTAAGTACAAGAATAGAGACTCTTCTTACAGTCGGTGCTTTGAGCATTCCCTGTGAGTCCAGTATTAGTTTCCGATACACCACTGCTGGTTCAAAGTATTCCTTGGACATACACATTGATGATGGAACACTGAAATTACATCGGAATTAAATATAAAGGGCACTATGACGCCTTAAGTGCAAGAAGAGTGAGACTTCTTATAGCCTGTGCTTTGATCCTTTCCTGTGAGACCAGTATTAGTTTCCGATACACAGCTGCAGGTTCAATGTATTCCTTGGACCATCACATTGACGATGAAACACAGAAATCGCATCGGAATTAAATACAAAATGCACAATGCCATATTAAGTACAACAATAGAGACTTTTCTTACAGTCGGTGCTTTGAGCATTCGCTGTGAGACCAGTATTAGTGTCCGATACACCACTGCAGGTTCAATGTATTCCTTGGACATTCACATTGACGATGAAACACAGAAATCGCATCGAAATTAAATACAAAAGGCGCAATGCCACCTTAAGTACAAATATAGAGACTCTCCTTACAGTCGGTGCTTTGAGCATTCCCTGTTAAACCAGAATTACTATCCGATACACCACAGCAGGTTCAATGTATTCCTTGGACCTTCGCATTGACGATGAATCACAGAAATCGCATCGGAATTTAATACAAAAGGAACAATGCCGCCTTAAGTGCAAGAGTAGAGACTGTTCTAACAGACGGTGCTTTGAGCATTCCTGTCAGACCAGTATTAGTTTCCGATACACCACTGCAGGTTCAATGTATTCCTTGGACATACACATTGACGATGAAACACTGAAATTACATCAGAATTAAATACAAAAGGCACAATGCCGCCTTAATTGCAAGAAGGGTGAAACTTCTTAGAGTCTGTCCTTTGATCCTTTCCTGTGAGACCGGTATTAGTTCCGATACACCACTGCACGTTCAATGCATTCCTTGGACCGTCACATTGAATATGAAAGACAGAAATCTTATCGGAATTAAACTCAAAAGGCACTAAGCCGCCTTAAGTACAAGAATACAGACTCTTCTTACAGTCGGTGCTTTGAGCATTCCCTGTGAGACCAGTATTAGTTTCCGATACACCACTGCAGGTTCAATGTATTCCTTGGACCATCACATTGACGATGAAACACAGAAATCGCATCGGAATTAAATACAAAATGCACAATGCCACATTAAGTACAACAATAGAGACTTTTCTTACAGTCGGTGCTTTGAGCATTCGCTGTGAGACCAGTATTAGTGTCCGATACACCACTGCTGGTTCAATGTATTCCTTGGACATACATACTGACGATGAAACACTGATATTACATCGGAATTAAATACAAAAGGCACAATGCCGCCTTAAGTACAAGAATAGACACGCTTCTTAGAGTCGTTGCTTTAAGCATTCCCTGTGAGACCAGTATTAGTTTCCGATACACCACTGCCGGTTCAATGTATTCCTTGGACATACACACTGACGATGAAACACTGATATTACATCGGAATTAAATACAAAAGGCACAATGCCGTTAGGTGCAAGAATAGAGACTCTTCTTACATTCGGTGCGTTTAGCATTCCCTGTGAGACCAGTATTAGTTTCTGATACACCACTGCAGGTTCAATTTATTCCTTGGACCTTCATACTGACGATGAAACACTGAAATCGCATCGGAATTAAATACAAAAGGCACAATGCCGCCTTCAGTACAAGAATAGGGAGTCTTCTTACAGTCGGTGCTTTGAGCATTCCCTGTGAGACAAGTATTAGTTACCGATACACCACTGCAGGTTGAATGTATTTCTTGGACATACACATTGACGATGAAACACTGAAATTACATCGGAATTAATTACAAAGAGCACAATGACGCCTTAAGTACAAGAAGAGTGAGACTTCTTAAGATCTGTGCTTTGATCCTTTCCTGTGAGACCAGGATTAGTTTCCGATACGCCACTGCAGGTTCAATGTATTCCTTGGACCTTTACATTGGCGATGCTACACAGAAATCGCATCGGAATTAAATACAAAAGGCACAATGCTGCTATTGGGTACAAGGATAGAGACTCTTCTTACAGTCGGTGCTTTGAGCATTCCCTGTGAGACCATTATTAGTTGCCGATACACCACAGCTGGTTCAATGTATTTCTTGGACCTTCACATTGACGATGAAACACTGAAATCGCAACGGAATTAAATACAAAAGGCACAATGCCGCCTTAAGGACAAGAATAGAGACTCTTCTTACAGTCGGTGCTTTGAGCATTCCCTGTGAGACCAGTATTAGTTTCCGATACACCACTGCAGGCTCAATGTATTCCTTGGACCTCCACATTGTCGATGAAACACAGAAATCCCATCGGAATTAAATACAAAAGGCACAATGCCGCCTTATGTACATGAATAGAGACTCTTCTTGCAGTCAGTGCTTTGAGCATTCCCTGTGAGACCAGTATTATTTTCCGATACACCACTGCAGGTTCAGTGTATTCCTTGGACCTTCACATTGACGATGAATCACAGAAATGGCATCGGAATTAAATACAAAAGGCACAATGCCGCCTTAAGTACGAGAATAGAGACTCTTCTTACAGTCGGTGCTTTGAGCATTGCTTGTGAGACCAGTATTAGTTTCCGATACAGCACTGCAGGTTCAATGTATTCCTTGGACCTTCACATTGACGATGAAACGCAGAAATCGCATCGGAATTAAATACAAAAGGCACAATGCCGCCTTAAGTACAAGAATAGAGACTCTTCTCACAGTCGGTGCTTTGAGCATTCCCTGTGAGACCAGTATTAGTTTCCGATACACCACCGCACGTTCAATGTATTTCTTAGACATACACTTTGACGATGAAACACTGAAATTAGATCGCAATTCAATGCAAAGGGCACAATGACACCTTAAGTACCAGAATAGAGACACTTCTTACAGTCGGTGATTTGAGCATCGCCTGTGAGACCAGTATTAGTAATCCGATACACCATTCCAGGTTCAATGTAATCCTTGGACCTTCACATTGACGATGAAACACAGAAATCGCATCGGAATTAAATACCAAAGGCACAATGAAGCCTTAAGTACAAGAATAGAGACTCTTCTCACAGTCGGTGACTCGAGTATTCCCTGTGAGACTAGTATTAGTTTCCGATACACCACTGCAGGTTCAATGAATTCCTTGGACATATACATTGCCTATGAATCACTGAAATTACATCGGAATTTAACACAAAGATCACAATGACGCCTTAAGTACAAGAAGAGTGAGACTTTTTAGAGTCTGTGCTTTGATCCTTTCCTGTGAGACCAGTATTAGTTTCCGATACACCACTGCAGGTTCAATGTATTCCTTGGACCTTCAAATTGACGATGAAACACATAAATCGCATCGGAATTAAATACAAAAGGCACAATGCCGCCTTAAGTACAAGAATAGAGACTCTTCTTACAGTCGGTGCTTTGAGCATTCCCTGTGAGTCCAGTATTAGTTTCCGATACACCACTGCTGGTTCAAAGTATTCCTTGGACATACACATTGATGATGGAACACTGAAATTACATCGGAATTAAATATAAAGGGCACTATGACGCCTTAAGTGCAAGAAGAGTGAGACTTCTTATAGCCTGTGCTTTGATCCTTTCCTGTGAGACCAGTATTAGTTTCCGATACACAGCTGCAGGTTCAATGTATTCCTTGGACCATCACATTGACGATGAAACACAGAAATCGCATCGGAATTAAATACAAAATGCACAATGCCACATTAAGTACAACAATAGAGACTTTTCTTACAGTCGGTGCTTTGAGCATTCGCTGTGAGACCAGTATTAGTGTCCGATACACCACTGCAGGTTCAATGTATTCCTTGGACATTCACATTGACGATGAAACACAGAAATCGCATCGGAATTAAATACAAAAGGCGCAATGCCACCTTAAGTACAAATATAGAGACTCTCCTTACAGTCGGTGTTTTGAGCATTCCCTGTTAAACCAGAATTACTATCCGATACACCACAGCAGGTTCAATGTATTCCTTGGACCTTCACATTGACGATGAATCACAGAAATCGCATCGGAATTTAATACAAAAGGAACAATGCCGCCTTAAGTGCAAGAGTAGAGACTGTTCTAACAGTCGGTGCTTTGAGCATTCCCTGTCAGACCAGTATTAGTTTCCGATACACCACTGCAGGTTCAATGTATTCCTTGGACATACACATTGACGATGAAACACTGAAATTACATCAGAATTAAATACAAAAGGCACAATGCCGCCTTAATTGCAAGAAGGGTGAAACTTCTTAGAGTCTGTCCTTTGATCCTTTCCTGTGAGACCGGTATTAGTTCCGATACACCACTGCACGTTCAATGCATTCCTTGGACCGTCACATTGAATATGAAAGACAGAAATCTTATCGGAATTAAACTCAAAAGGCACTAAGCCGCCTTAAGTACAAGAATACAGACTCTTCTTACAGTCGGTGCTTTGAGCATTCCCTGTGAGACCAGTATTAGTTTCCGATACACCACTGCAGGTTCAATGTATTCCTTGGACCTTCACATTGACGATGAGCCACAGTAATCGCATCGGAATTAAATACCAAAGGCACAATGAAGCGTTAAATACGAGAATAGAGACTCTTCTCACAGTCGGTGCTTCGAGTATTCCCTGTGAGACTAGTATTAATTTCCGATACACCACTGCAGGTTCAATTTATTCCTTGCATCTTCACATTGACGATGAATCACAGAAATCGCATCGCAATTAAATACAAAATGCACAATGCCGCCTTAAGTACAAGAATAGAGACTCATCTTACAGTCGGTGCTTTGAGCATCGCCTGAGAGACCAGTATTAGAAATCCGACACACTACTCCAGGTTCAATGTATTCCTTGGACATACACATTGACGATGAAACACTGAAATTACATGGCAATTAAATACATAAGGCACAATGCCGCCTTAAGTGCAAGAATAGAGACTGTTCTTACAGTCGGTGCTTTGAGCATTCCCTGTGAGACCAGTATTAGTTTCCGATACACCACTGCAGGTTCAATGTACTCCTTGGACCTTCACATTGATGATGAAACACAGAAATCGCATCGGAATTAAATACAAAT
Organism: Schistocerca americana; assembly: GCF_021461395.2. Classification (NCBI taxonomy): domain Eukaryota; kingdom Metazoa; phylum Arthropoda; class Insecta; order Orthoptera; family Acrididae; genus Schistocerca; species Schistocerca americana. The sequence continues at coordinate 624,764,987 of NC_060124.1, read as the reverse complement.
GGCACAATGCCGCCTTAGGTACAAGAATAGAGACTCTTCTTACAGTCGGTGCTTTGAGCATTCCCTGTGAGACCAGTATTAGTGTCCGATACACTACTGCTGGTCCAATGTATTCCTTGGACATACACACTGACGATGAAACACTGATATTACATCGGAATTAAATACAAAAGGCACAATGCCGATTTAGGTGCAAGAATAGAGACTCTTCTTGCATTCGGTGCTTTTAGCATTCCCCGTGAGACCAGTATTAGTTTCCGATACACCACTGCAGGTTCAATGAATTCCTTGGACATATACATTGCCTATGAAACACTGAAATTACATCGGAATTAAACACAAAGGGCACAATGACGCCTTAAGTACAAGAAGAGTGAGACTTCTTAGAGTCTGTGCTTTGATCCTTTCCTGTGAGACCGGTATTAGTTCCGATACACCACTGCACGTTCAATGCATTCCTTGGACCGTCACATTGATTATGAAAGACAGAAATCTTATCGGAATTAAACTCAAAAGGCACTAAGCCGCCTTAAGTACAAGAATACAGACTCTTCTTACAGTCGGTGCTTTGAGCATTCCCTGTTAAACCAGTAATAGTATCCGATACACCACAGCAGGTTCAATGTATTCCTTGGACCTTCACATTGACGATGAATCACAGAAATCGCATCGGAATTTAATACAAAAGGAACAATGTCGCCTTAAGTGCAAGAGTAGAGACTCTTCTAACAGTCGGTGCTTTGAGCATTCCCTGTCAGACCAGTATTAGTTTCCGATACACCACTGCAGGTTCAATGTATTCCTTGGACATACACATTGACGATGAAACACTGAAATTACATCGGAATTAAATACAAAAGGCACAATGCCACCTTAATTGCAAGAAGAGTGAAACTTCTTAGAGTCTGTCCTTTGATCCTTTCCTGTGAGACCGGTATTAGTTCCGATACACCACTGCACGTTCAATGCATTCCTTGGACCGTCACATTGAATATGAAAGACAGAAATCTTATCGGAATTAAACTCAAAAGGCACTAAGCCGCCTTAAGTACAAGAATACAGACTCTTCTGACAGTCGGTGCTTTGAGCATTCCCTGTGAGACCAGTATTAGTTTCCGATACACCACTGCAGGTTCAATGTATTCCTTGGACCTTCACATTGACGATGAGCCACAGAAATCGAATCGGAATTAAATACCAAAGGCACAATGAAGCGTTAAATACGAGAATAGAGACTCTTCTCACAGTCGGTGCTTCGAGTATTCCCTGTGAGACTAGTATTAATTTCCGATACACCACTGCAGGTTCAATTTATTCCTTGCATCTTCACATTGACGATGAATCACAGAAATCGCATCGGAATTAAATACAAAATGCACAATGCCGCCTTAAGTACAAGAATAGAGACTCATCTTACAGTCGGTGCTTTGAGCATCGCCTGAGAGACCAGTATTAGTAATCCGACACACCACTCCAGGTTCAATGTATTCCTTGGACATACACATTGACGATGAAACACTGAAATTACATGGCAATTAAATACATAAGGCACAATGCCGCCTTAAGTGCAAGAATAAAGACTGTTCTTACAGTCGGTGCTTTGAGCATTCCCTGTGAGACCAGTATTAGTTTCCGATACACCACTGCAGGTTCAATGTACTCCTTGGACCTTCACATTGATGATGAAACACAGAAATCGCATCGGAATTAAATACAAATGGCAAAATGCCGCCTTAGGTACAAGAATAGAGACTCTTCTTACAGTCGGTGCTTTGAGCATTCCCTGTGAGACCAGTATTAGTGTCCGATACACTACTGCTGGTCCAATGTATTCCTTGGACATACACACTGACGATGAAACACTGATATTACATCGGAATTAAATACAAAAGGCACAATGCCGATTTAGGTGCAAGAATAGAGACTCTTCTTGCATTCGGTGCTTTTAGCATTCCCCGTGAGACCAGTATTAGTTTCCGATACACCACTGCAGGTTCAATGAATTCCTTGGACATATACATTGCCTATGAAACACTGAAATTACATCGGAATTAAACACAAAGGGCACAATGACGCCTTAAGTACAAGAAGAGTGAGACTTCTTAGAGTCTGTGCTTTGATCCTTTCCTGTGAGACCAGTATTAGTTTCCGATACAACACTGTAGGTTCAATGTATTCCCTTGACCTTTAAATTGACGATGAAACACATAAATCGCATCGGAATTAAATACAAAAGGCACAAGGCCGCCATAAGTATAAGAATAGAGACTCGTCTTACAGTCGGTGCATTGAGCTTTCCCTGTGAGACCAGTATTAGTTTCCGATACACCACTGCAGGTTCAATGTATTCCTTGGACATACACATTGACGATGAAACACTGAAATTACATGGCAATTAAATACAAATGCACAATGCCGCCTTAAGTGCCAGAATAGAGACTGTTCTTGCAGTCGGTGTTTTGAGCATTCCCTGTGAGACCAGTATTAGTTTCCGATACACCACTGCAGGTTCAATGTATTCCTTGGACCTTCACATTGCTGATGAAACACAGAAATCGCATCGGAATTAAATACAAAAGGCACAATGCCGCCTTAGGTACAACAAAAGAGACTCTTCTTACAGTCGGTGCTTTGAGCATTCCCTGTGAGACTAGTATTAGTGTCCGATACACCACTGCTGGTTCAATGTATTCCTTGGACATACACACTGACGATGAAACACTGATATTACATCGGAATTAAATACAAAAGGCACAATGCCGACTTAGGTGCAAGAATAGAAACTCTTCTTACATTCGGTGTTTTTAGCATTCCCCGTGAGACCAGTATTAGTTTCCGATACACCACTGCAGGTTCAATGTATTCCTTGGACCTTCACATTGACGATGAAACACAGAAATCGCATTGGAATTAAATACAAAAGGCCCAATGCCGCCATAAGTACAAGAATACTGACTCTTCTTACAGTCGGTGTTTTGTGCATTCCCTGTGAGACCAGGATTAGTTTCCGATACACCACTGCTGGTTCAATGTATTCCATGGACCTTCACATTGCCGATGAAACACAGAAATCGCATCGGAATTAAATACAAAAGGCACAATGCCGCCTTAAGTACAAGAATATAGACTCTTCTTACAGTCGGTGCTTTGAGCACTACCTGTCAGACTAGTATTAGTTTCCGATACACCACTGCAGGTTCAATGTCTTCCTTGGACATACACATTGACCATGAAACACTGAAAATACATCGGAATTAAGTACAAAAGGCACAATGCCGCCTTAATTGCAAGAAGAGTGAGACTTCCTAGAGTCTGTGCTTTGATCCTTTCCTGTAAGACCAGTATTAGTTCCGATACACCACTGCACGTTCAATGGATTCCTTGGACCGTCACATTGAATATGAAAGACAGAAATCGTATCGGAATTAAACTCAAAAGGCACTAAGCCGCCTTAACTACAAGAATACAGACTCTTCTTACAGTCGGTGCTTTGAGCATTCCCAGTGAGACCTGTATTAGTTGGCGATACACCACTGCAGGTTCAATGTATTCCTTGGACCTTCACATTGACGATGAAACACATAAATCGTATCGGAATTAAATACAAAAGGCACAATGCCACCTTACGTACATGAATAGAGACTCTTCTTACAGTCGGTGCTATGAGCATTCCCTGTGAGACCAGTATCAGTTTCCGATACACCACTGCAGGTTCAATGTATTCCTTGGACATACACATTGACGATGAAACACTGAAATTACATGGCAATTAAATACAAATGCACAATGCCGCCTTAAGTGCAAGAATAGGGACTGTTCTTACAGTCGGTGCTTTCAGCATTCCCTGTGAGACCAGTATTAGTTTCCGATACACCACTGCAGGTCCAATGTATTCCTTGGACTTTCACATTGATGATGAAACACAAAAATCACATCGGAATTAAATACAAAAGGCACAATGCCGCCTTAGGTACCACAATAGAGACTCTTCTTACAGTCGGTGCTTTGAGCATTCCCTGTGAGACCAGTATTAGTGTCCGATACACCACTGCTGGTTCAATGTATTCCATGGACATACACACTGACGATGAAACACTGATATTACATCGGAATTAAATACAAAAGGCACAATGCCGACTTAGGTGCAAGAATAGAGACTCTTCTTACATTCGGTGCTTTTAGCATTCCCCGTGAGACCAGTATTAGTTTCCGATACACCACTGCAGGTTCAATGTATTCCTTGGACCTTCACATTGACGATGAAACACAGAAATCGCATTGGAATTAAATACAAAAGGCCCAATGCCGCCATAAGTACAAGAATACTGACTCTTCTTACAGTCGGTGTTTTGTGCATTCCCTGTGAGACCAGTATTAGTTTCCGATACACCACTGCAGGTTCAATGTATTCCATGGACTTTCACATCGACGATGAAACACAGAAATCGCATCGGAATTAAATACAAAAGGCACAATGCCGCCTTAAGTACAAGAATATAGACGCTTCTTACAGTCGGTGCTTGGAGCATTCCCTGTGAGACCAGTATTAGTTTCCGATACACCACTGCAGGTTCATTGTATTTCTTGGACATTCACATTGACGATGAAACACTGAAATTACATTGGAATTAAAAACAAAAGGCACTATTCCGTCTTAATTGCAAGAAGAGTGAGAATTCTTAGAGTCTGTGCTTTGATCCTTTCCTGTGAGACCAGTATTAGTTTCCGACACACCACTGCAGGTTCAATGTATTCCTTGGACCTTCACATTGACGATGAAACACAGAAATCGCATCGGAATTAAATACAAAAGACACAATGCCGATTTAAGTACAAGAACAGAGACTCTTCTTACAGTCTGTGCTCTGAGCATTCCCTGTGAGACCAGTATTAGCTTCCGATACACCACTGCAGGTTCAATGTATTCCTTGGACCTTCACATTGACGATGAATCACAGAAATCGCATAAGAATTTAATACAAAAGGAACAATGCCCCCTTAAGTGCAAGAGTAGAGACTCTTCTAACAGTCGGTGCTTTGAGCATTCCCTGTCAGACCAGTATTAGTTTCCGATACACCACTGCAGGTTCAATGTATTCCTTGGGCATACACATTGACCATGAAACACTGAAAATACATAGGAATTAAATTCTAAAGGCACAATGCCGCCTTAATTGCAAGAAGAGTGAGACTTCCTAGAGTCTGTGCTTTGATCCTTTCCTGTAAGACCAGTATTAGTTCCGATACACCACTGCACGTTCAATGCATTCCTTGGACCGTCATATCGAATATGAAAGACAGAAATCGTACCAGAATTAAACTCAAAAGGCACTAAGCCGCCTTAAGTACAAGAATACAGACTCTTCTTACAGTCGGTGCTTTGAGCATTCCCAGTGAGACCTGTATTAGATTGCGATACACCACTGCAGGTTCAATGTGTTCCTTGGACCTTCACATTGACGATGAAACACATAAATCGCATCGAAATTAAATACAAAAGGCACAATGCAGCCTTACGTACAAGAATAGAGACTCTTCTTACAGTCGGTGCTATGAGCATTCCCTGTGAGACCAGTATTAGTTTCCGATACACCACTGCAGGTTCAATGTATTCCTTGGACATACACATTGACGATGAAACACTGATATTACATGGCAATTAAATACAAATGCACAATGCCGCCTTAAGTGCAAGAATGAGACTGTTCTTACAGTCGGTGCTTTGAGCATTCCCTGTGAGACCAGTATTAGTTTCCGATACACCACTGCAGCTTCAATGTATTCCTTGGACCTTCACATTGATGATGAAACACAAAAATCGCATCGGAATTAAATACAAAAGGCACAATGCCGCTTTAGGTACAACAATAGAGACTCTTCTTACAGTCGGTGCTTTGAGCATTCGCTGTGAGACCAGTATTAGTGTCCGATACACCACTGCTGGTTCAATGTATTCCATGGACATACACACTGACGATGAAAAACTGATATTACATCGGAATTAAATACAAAAGGCACAATGCCGACTTAGGTGCAAGAATAGAGACTCTTCTTACATTCGGTGTTTTTAGCATTCCCCGTGAGACCAGTGTTAGTTTCCGATACACCACTGCAGGTTCAATGTATTCCTTGGACCTTCACATTGACGATGAAACACAGAAATCGCATTGGAATTAAATACAAAAGGCCCAATGCCACCATAAGTACAAGAATACTGACTCTTCTTAGAGTCGGTGTTTTGTGCATTCCCTGTGAGACCAGTATTAGTTTCCGATACACCACTGCAGGTTCAATGTATTCCATGGACCTTCACATTGACGATGAAACACAGAAATCGCATCGGAATTAAATACAAAAGGGACAATGCCGCCTTAAGTGCAAGAAGAGTGAGACTTCTTACAGTCGGTGCTTTGAGCATTCCCTGTGAGACCAGTATTAGTTTCCGATACACCACAGCAGATTCAATGTATTCCTTGGAGCTTCACATTGACGATGAAACACAGAAATCGCATCGGAATTAAATACAAAAGGCACAATGCCGCCTTAAGTACAAGAATAGAGACTCCTCTTACAGTCGGTGCTTTGAGCATTCCCTGTGAGACCAGTATTAGTTTCCGATACACCACTGCAGATTCAATGTATTCCTTGGAGCCTCACATTGACGACGAAACACAGAAATCGCATCGGAATTAAATACAAGAGGCACAATGCAGCCTCAAGTGAGGGAGTAGAGACTCATCTTACCGTCGTTGCTTTGAGCATTCCCTGTGAGACCAGTATTAGTTTCCGATACACCACTGCAGGTTCAATGTATTCCTTGGACCTTCACATTGATGATGAAACACAAAAATCGCATCGGGATTAAATACAAAAGGCACAATGCCGCCTTAGGTACAACAATAGAGACTCTTCTTACAGTCGGTGCTTTGAGCATTCCCTGTGAGACCAGTATTAGTTTCCGATACACCACTGCAGATTCAATGTATTCCTTGGAGCTTCACATTGACGACGAAACACAGAAATCGCATCGGAATTAAATACAAAAGGCACAATGCAGCCTCAAGTGAGGGAGTAGAGACTCTTCTTACTGTCGTTGCTTTGAGCATTTCCTGTGAGACCAGTATTAGTTTCCGATACACCACTGCAGGTTCAATGTATTTCTTGGACATTCACATTGACGATGAAACACTGAAATTACATTGGAATTAAATACAAAAGGCACAATAACGCCTAAATTGCAAGAAGAGTGATACTTCTTAGGGTCTGTGCTTTGATCCTTTCCTGTGAGACCAGTATTTGTTTCCGATACACCACTGCAGGTTCAATGTATTCCTTGGACCTTCACATTGACGATGAAACACAGAAATCGCATTGGAATTAAATACAAAAGGCCCAATGCCGCCATAAGTACAAGAATACTGACTCTTCTTACAGTCGGTGTTTTGTGCATTCCCTGTGAGACCAGTATTAGTTTCCGATACACCACTGCAGGTTCAATGTATACCATGGACTTTCACATTGACGATGAAACACAGAAATCGCATCGGAATTAAATACAAAAGGCACAATGCCGCCTTAAGTACAAGAATATAGACGCTTCTTACAGTCGGTGCTTGGAGCATTCCCTGTGAGACCAGTATTAGTTTCCGATACACCACTGCAGGTTCATTGTATTTCTTGGACATTCACATTGACGATGAAACACTGAAATTACATTGGAATTAAAAACAAATGGCACAATTCCGTCTTAATTGCAAGAAGAGTGAGAATTCTTAGAGTCTGTGCTTTGATCCTTTCCTGTGAGACCAGTATTAGTTTCCGACACACCACTGCTGGTACAATGTATTCCTTGGACCTTCACATTGACGATGAAACACAGAAATCGCATCGGAATTAAATACAAAAGACACAATGCCGATTTAAGTACAAGAACAGAGACTCTTCTTACAGTCTGTGCTCTGAGCATTCCCTGTGAGACCAGTATTAGCTTCCGATACACCACTGCAGGTTCAATGTATTCCTTGGACCTTCACATTGACGATGAATCACAGAAATCGCATAAGAATTTAATACAAAAGGAACAATGCCGCCTTAAGTGCAAGAGTAGAGACTCTTCTAACAGTCGGTGCTTTGAGCATTCCCTGTCAGACCAGTATTAGTTTCCGATACACCACTGCAGGTTCAATGTATTCCTTGGGCATACACATTGACCATGAAACACTGAAAATACATAGGAATTAAATACAAAAGGCACAATGCCGCCTTAAATGCAAGAAGAGTGAGACTTCCTAGAGTCTGTGTTTTGATCCTTTCCTGTAAGACCAGTATTAGTTCCGATACACCACTGCACGTTCAATGCATTCCTTGGACCGTCACATCGAATATGAAAGACAGAAATCGTATCAGAATTAAACTCAAAAGGCACTAAGCCGCCTTAAGTACAAGAATACAGACTCTTCTTACAGTCGGTGCTTTGAGCATTCCCAGTGAGACCTGTATTAGATTGCGATACACCACTGCAGGTTCAATGTGTTCCTTGGACCTTCACATTGACGATGAAACACATAAATCGCATCGGAATTAAATACAAAAGGCACAATGCAGCCTTACGTACAAGAATAGAGACTCTTCTTACAGTCGGTGCTATGAGCATTCCCTGTGAGACCAGTATTAGTTTCCGATACACCACTGCAGGTTCAATGTATTCCTTGGACATACACATTGACGATGAAACACTGATATTACATGGCAATTAAATACAAATGCACAATGCCGCCTTAAGTGCAAGAATGAGACTGTTCTTACTGTCGGTGCTTTGAGCATTCCCTGTGAGACCAGTATTAGTTTCCGATACACCACTGCAGCTTCAATGTATTCCTTGGACCTTCACATTGATGATGAAACACAAAAATCGCATCGGAATTAAATACAAAAGGCACAATGCCGCTTTAGGTACAACAATAGAGACTCTTCTTACAGTCGGTGCTTTGAGCATTCGCTGTGAGACCAGTATTAGTGTCCGATACACCACTGCTGGTTCAATGTATTCCATGGACATACACACTGACGATGAAAAACTGATATTACATCGGAATTAAATACAAAAGGCACAATGCCGACTTAGGTGCAAGAATAGAGACTCTTCTTACATTCGGTGTTTTTAGCATTCCCCGTGAGACCAGTGTTAGTTTCCGATACACCACTGCAGGTTCAATGTATTCCTTGGACCTTCACATTGACGATGAAACACAGAAATCGCATTGGAATTAAATACAAAAGGCCCAATGCCACCATAAGTACAAGAATACTGACTCTTCTTAGAGTCGGTGTTTTGTGCATTCCCTGTGAGACCAGTATTAGTTTCCGATACACCACTGCAGATTCAATGTATTCCTTGGAGCTTCACATTGACGATGAAACACAGAAATCGCATCGGAATTAAATACAAAAGGCACAATGCCGCCTTAAGTACAAGAATAGAGACTCCTCTTACAGTCGGTGCTTTGAGCATTCCCTGTGAGACCAGTATTAGTTTCCGATACACCACTGCAGATTCAATGTATTCCTTGGAGCCTCACATTGACGACGAAACACAGAAATCGCATCGGAATTAAATACAAAAGGCACAATGCAGCCTCAAGTGAGGGAGTAGAGACTCATCTTACTGTAGTTGCTTTGAGCATTCCCTGTGAGACCAGTATTAGTTTCCGATACACCACTGCAGGTTCAATGTATTCCTTGGACCTTCACATTGATGATGAAACACAAAAATCGCATTGGGATTAAATACAAAAGGCACAATGCCGCCTTAAGTACAAGAATAGAGACTCTTCTTACAGTCGGTGCTTTGAGCATTCCCTGTGAGACCAGTTTTAGTGTCCGATACACCACTGCTGGTTCAATGTATTCCATGGACATACACACTGACGATGAAACACTGATATTAAATCGGAATTAAATACAAAAGGCACAATGCCGCCTTAATTGCAAGAAGAGTGATACTTCTTAGAGTCTGTGCTTTGATCCTTTCCTGTGAGACCAGTATTAGTTTCTAATACACCACTGCATGTTCAATGTATTCCTTGGACCTTCACAATGATGATGAAACACAAAAATCGCATCGGGATTAAATACAAAAGGCACAATGCCGCCTTAGGTACAACAATAGAGACTCTTCTTACAGTCGGTGCTTTGAGCATTCCCTGTGAGACCAGTATTAGTTTCCGATACACCACTGCAGATTCAATGTATTCCTTGGAGCTTCACATTGACGACGAAACACAGAAATCGCATCGGAATTAAATACAAAAGGCACAATGCAGCCTCAAGTGAGGGAGTAGAGACTCTTCTTACTGTCGTTGCTTTGAGCATTTCCTGTGAGACCAGTATTAGTTTCCGATACACCACTGCAGGTTCAATGTATTTCTTGGACATTCACATTGACGATGAAACACTGAAATTACATTGGAATTAAATACAAAAGGCACAATGCCGCCTAAATTGCAAGAAGAGTGATACTTCTTAGGGTCTGTGCTTTGATCCTTTCCTGTGAGACCAGTATTTGTTTCCGATACACCACTGCAGGTTCAATGTATTCCTTGGACCTTCACATTGACGATGAAACACAGAAATCGCATCGGAATTAAATACAAATGGCACAATGCCACCTTAAGTACATGAACACAGACTCCTCTTACAGTCTGTGCTCTGAGCATTCCCTGCGAGACCAGTATTAGCTTCCGATACACCACTGCAGGTTCAATGTATTCCTTGGACCTTCACATTGACGATGAAACACAGAAATCGCATCGGAATTAAATACAAACGGGACAATGCCGCCTTAAGAGCAAGAAGAGTGAGACTTCTTAGAGTCTGTGCTTTGATCCTTCCCTGTGAGACCAGTATTAGTTTCTAATACACCACTGCAGGTTCAATGTATTCCTTGGACCTTCACATTGACGATGAATCACAGAAATCGCATCGCAATTAAATACAAAAGGCACAATGGCGCCTTAAGTACAAGAATAGAGACTCTTCTTACAGTCGGTGCTTTGAGCATTTCCTGTGAGACCAGTATTAGTTTCCGATACACAGATGCAGGTTCAATGTATTCCTTGGTCCATCACATTGACGATGAAAGACAGAAATCGCATCGGAATTAAATACAAAATGCACAATGCCGCATTAAGTACAAGAATAGAGACTCTTCTTACAGTCGGTGCTTTGAGCTTTCCCTGTGAGACCAGTATTAGTTTCCGATACACCACTGCAGGTTCAATGTATTCCTTGGACATACACATTGACGATGAAACACTGAAATTACATGGCAATTAAATACAAAAGGCACAATGCCGACTTAGGTGCAAGAATAGAGACTCTTCTTACATTCGGTGCTTTTAGCATTCCCAGTGAGACCAGTATTAGTTTCCGATACACCACTGCAGGTTCAATGTTTTCCTTGGACCTTCACATTGACGATGAAACACAGAAATCGCATTGGAATTAAATACAAAAGGCCCAATGCCGCCATAGGTACAAGAATACTGACTCTTCTTACAGTCGATGATTTGTACATTCCTTGTGAGACCAGTATTAGTTTCCGATACACCACTTCAGGTTCAATGTATTCCTTAGACCTTCACATTGACGATGAAACACAGAAATCGCATCGGAATTAAATACAAACGGCACAATGTCGCCTTAAGTACAAGAATAGAGACTCTTCTTACAGTCGGTGCTTTGAGCATTCCCTGTGAGACCAGTATTAGTTTCCGATACACCACTGCAGATTCTATGTATTCCTTGGTGCTTCACATTGACGATGAAACACAGAAATCGCATCGGGATTAAATACAAAAGGCACAATGCCGCCTTAAGTGCAAGAGTAGAGACTCTTCTAACAGTCGGTGCTTTGAGCATTCCCTGTCAGACCAGTATTAGTTTCCGATACACCAGTGCAGGTTCAATGTATTCCTTGGACATACACATTGACCATGAAACACAGAAATTACATCGGAATTAAATACAAAAGGCACAATGCCGCCTTAATTGCAAGAAGAGTGAGACTTCCTAGAGTCTGTGCTTTGATCCTTTCCTGTGAGACCAGTATTAGTTCCGATACACCACTGCACGTTCAATGCATTCCTTGGTCCGTCACATTGAATATGAAAGACAGAAATCGTATCGGAATTAAACTCAAAAGGCACTAAGCCGCCTTAAGTACAAGAATACAGACTCTTCTTACAGTCGGTGCTTTGAGCATTCCCAGTGAGACCTGTATTAGTTTGCGATACACCACTGCTTGTTCAATGTATTCCATGGACCTTCACATTGACGATGAAACACAGAAATCACATCGGAATTAAATACAAAAGGCACAATGCCGCCTTACGTACAAGAATAGAGACTCTTCTTACAGTCAGTGCTATCAGCATTCCCTGTAAGACCAGTATTACTTTCCGATACACCACTGCAGGTTCAATGGATTCCTTGGACCTTCACATTGACGATGAAACACAGAAATCGCATCGGAATTAAATACAAAAGGAACAATGCCGCCTTAAGTGCAAGAAGAGTGAGACTTCTTAGAGTCTGTGCTTTGATCCTTCCCTGTGAGACCAGTATTAGTTTCTGATACACCACTGCAGGTTCAATGTATTCCTTGGACCTTCACATTGACGATGAAACACAGAAATCGCATCGGAATTAAATACAAAAGGGACAATGCCGCCTTAAGTACAAGAATAGAGACTCTTCTTACAGTCGGTGCTTTGAGCATTCCCTGTGAGACCAGTATTAGTTTCCGATACACCACTGCAGATTCAATGTAGTCCTTGGAGCTTCACATTGACGATGAAACACAGAAATCGCATCGGAATTACGTACAAAAGGCACAATGCCGCCTTAAGTGAGGGAATAGAGACTCTTCTTACAGTCGTTGCTTTGAGCATTCCCTGTGAGACCAGTATTAGTTTCCGATATACCACTTCAGGTTCAACGTATTCCTTGGACATTCACATTGACGATCAAATACTGAAATTACATTGGAATTAATTACAAAAGACACAATGCCGCCTTAATTGCAAGAAGACTGAGACTTCTTAGAGTCAGTGTTTTGATCCTTTCCTGTGAGACCAGTATTAGTTTCCGATACACCACTGCAGGTTCAATAAATTCCTTGGACCTTCACATTGACGATGAAACACAGAAATCGCATCGGAATTAAATACAAAAGGCACAATGCCGCCTTAAGTACATGAACAAGACTCTTCTTACAGTCTGTGCTTTGAGCATTCCCTCTGAGACCAGTATTAGTTTCCGATACACCCCTGCAGGTTCAATGTCTTCCTTGGACCTCCACATTGCCTAAGAAACACAGAAATCGCATCGGAATTAAATACAAAATGCACAATGCCGTCTTAACTACGAGAATAGAGACTCTTCTTACAGTCGGTGTTTTGAGCATTCCCTGTGAGACCAGTATTAGTTTCCGATACACCACTGCAGGTTCAATGTATTCCTTGGACCTTCACATTGACGATGAAACACAGAAATCGCATCGGAATTAAATACAAAAGACACAATGCCGCCTTAAGTACAAGAACACAGACTCTTCTTACAGTCTGTGCTCTGAGCATTCCCTGTGAGACCAGTATTAGCTTCCGATACACCACTGCAGGTTCAATGTATTCCTTGGACCTTCACATTGACGATGAAACACAGAAATCGCATCGTAATTAAATACAAACGGCACAATGCCGCCCTAAGTACAAGAATACAGACTCTTCTTTCAGTCGGTGCTTTGAGCTTTCAATGTGCCCCCTGTATTAGTTTCCGATACACCACTGCAGGTTCAATATATTCCTTGGACCTTCACATTGACGATGAAACACAGAAATCGCATCGGAACTAAATACAAAAGGCACAATGCCGCCTTAAGTGAGGAGTAGAGACTCTTATTACTGTCGTTGCTTTGAGCATTCCCTGTGAGACCAGTATTAGTTTCCGGTACACCACTGCATGTTCAATGTATTCCTTGGACATTCATATTGACGATGAAACACTTAAATTACATTGAAATTAATTACAAAAGGCACAATGTAGCCTTAATTGCAAGAAGAGTGAGACTTCTTAGAGTCTGTGCTTCGATCCTTTCCTGTGAGACCAGTATTAGTTTCCGACACACCACTGCAGGTTTAATGTATTCCTTGGACCTTCACATTGACGATGAATCACAGAAATCGCCTCGGAATTTAATACAAAGGGCACAATGCCGCCTTAAGTGCAAGGGTAGAGACTCTTCTTACAGTCGGTGCTTTGAGCACTCCCTGTCAGATCAGTATTGGTTTGCGATACACCACTGCAGGTTCAATGTATTCCATGGACATACAAATTGACGATGAAACACTGAAATTACATTGGAATTAAATATAAAAGGCACAATGCCGCCTCAATTGCAAGAAGAGTGAGACTTCTTAGAGTCTGCGCTTTGATCCTCTCCTGTGAGACCAGTATTAGTTTCCGATACACCACTGCAAGTTCAAAGCATTCCTTGGACCGTCACATTGAATATGAAAGACAGAAATCGTATCGGAATTAAACTCAAAAGGCACTAAGCCGCCATAAGTACACGAATACAGACTCTTCTTACAGTCGGTGCTTTGAGCCTTTCCTGTGAGACCTGTATTAGTTTGCGATACACCACTGCAGGTTCAATGTATTCCTTGGACCTTCACATTGACGATGAAACACAGAAATCGCATCGGAATTAAATACAAAAGGGACAATGCCGCCTTAAGTGCAAGAAGAGTGAGACTTCTTAGAGTCTGTGCTTTGATCCTTTCCTGTGAGACCAGTATTAGTTTCTGATACACCACTGCAGGTTCAATGTATTCCTTGGACCTTCACATTGACGATGAATTACAGAAATCGCATCCAAATTAAATACAAAAGGCACAATGGCGCCTTAAGTACAACAATAGTGACTCTTCTTACAGTCGGTGCTTTGAGCATTCCCTGTGAGACCTGTATTATTTTCCGATACACCACTGCAGATTCAATGTATTCCTTGGAGCTTTACATTGACGATGAAACACAGAAATCGCATCGGAATTGAATACAAAAGGCACAATGCCGCCTTAAGTGAGGGAGTAGAGACTCTTCTTACAGTCGTTGCTTTGAGCATTCCCTGTGAAACCAGTATTAGTTTCCGATACACCACTGCAGGTTCAATGTATTCCTTGGACCTTCACATTGACGATGAAACACAGAAATCGCATCGGAATTAAATACAAAAGGTCCAATGACGTCTTAAGTACAAGAATAGAGACTCTTCTTACAGTCGGTGCTTGAGCATTCCCTGTGAGACCAGTATTACTTACTGATACACCACTGCAGGTTCAATGTATTCCGTGGACATACACAATGACGATGAAACACTGAAATTACAACGGAATTAAATACAAAAGACACAATGCCGCCTTAATGCAAGAAGAGTGAGACTTCTTAGAGTTCATTCTTTGATACTTTCCTGTGAGTCCAGTATTAGTTTCCGATACACCACTGCAGGTTCAAAGTATTCCTTGGACCCTCACATTGACGATAAAAAACAGAAATTGCGTCGGAATTAAATACAAAAGGCACAATGCCACCTTAAGTACAAGAATAGAGACTCTTTTTCCTGTCGGTGCTTTGAGCATTCATTGTGAAACCGGTATTAGTTTCCGATACACCACTGCAGGTTCAATGCATATCTTGGACCTTCACATTGACGATGAAACACAGAAATCGCATCGGAATTAAATACAAAAGGCACAATGCCACCTTAATTACATCAATAGAGACTCTTCTTACAGTCGGTGCTTTGAGTATTGCTTGTGAGACCAGTATTAGTGTCCGATACACCACTGCAGATTCAATGTATTCCTTGGACCTTCACATTGACGATGAAACACAGAAATCACATCGGAATTAAATACAAAAGGCACAATGCTGCCTTAAGTACAACAATAGATGCTCTTCTTACAGTCGGTGTTTTGAGCATTCCCTGTGAGACCAGTATTCGTTTCCGATACACCACTGCAGGTTCAATGAATTCTTTGGACATACACATTGACGATGAAATACTGAAATTACATCGGAATTAAATACAAAAGGCACAATGCCACCTTAAGTGCTGGAGGAGTGAGACTTCCTAGAGTCTGTGCCTTGATCATTTCCTGAGAGACCAGTATTAGTTTCCGAAACACCACTGCAGGTTCAATGTATTCCTTGGACTTTCACATTGACGATGAAACACAGAAATCGCATCAAAATTAAATACAAAAGGCACAATGCCGCCTTAATTACAAGAATAGAGCCTCTTCTTACAGGCGGTGCTTTGAGCATTCCCTGTGTGACCAGTAATAGTTTCCGATACACCGCTGCAGGTTCTATGTATTCCTTGGACGTCCACTTTCGCGATGAAACACAGACATTGCATCGGAATTAAATACAAAAGGCACAATACCGCCTTAAGCACAGGAATAGAGACACTTCTTACAATCGGTGCTTTGAGCATTGCCTCTGAGAGCAGTATTAGTTTCTGATACACCACTGCAGGTTCAAGGTATTCCTTGGACCTTCACATTCACTATGAAACACAGAAATCGCATCGGAATTAAATACAAAAGGCACAAGGAAGCCTTAAGTACAAGAATAGAGACTCTTCTTACAGTCGGTGTTTTGAGCATTCCCTGTGAGACCAGTATTAGTTTCCGATACACCACTGCAGGTTCAAAGTATTCCTTGGACATTCACATTGACAATGAAACACAGAAATCGCATTGGAATTAAATACAAAACGCACGATGCCGCCTTAAGTTCAAGAATAGTGACACTTCTTACAGTCGGTGCTTTGAGCATTAACTCTGAGAGCAGTAATAGTTTCCGATAGACCACTGCAGGTTCAAAGTATTCCTTGGACCTTCACATTGACTATTAAACACAGAAATCGCATCAGAAATAAATACAATAGTTACAATGCCGCCTTAAGTACAAGAATAGAGACTCTTCTTACAGTCGGTGTTTTGAGCATTCCCTGTGAGACCAGTATTAGTTTCCGATACACCACTCCAGGTTCAATGTATTCCTTGGACCTTTACATTGACGATGAAACACACAAATCGAATCGGAATTAAATAAAAAAGGCACAATGCCGACTTAAGTACAAGAATAGAGGCTCTTCTTACAGTCGGTGCTTTGAGCATTCCCAGTAAGACCAGTATTAGTTTCCGATACAACACTGCAGGTTCACTGTATTCCTTGGACATAGACATTGACGATGAAATACTGAAATTACATCGGAATTAAATACAAAAGTCACAATGCCGCCTTATGTGCTAGAAGAGTGAGACTTCTTAGAATCTGTGCCTTGATCCTTTCCTGAGAGACCAGTATTAGTTTCCGATACACCACTGCAGCTTCAATGTAATCCTTGGACTTTTACATTCACGATAAAACAAGGAAATCGCATCGGAATTAAATACAAAAGGCACAATGCCGCCTTAATTACAAGACTAGAGCCTCTTCTTACTGTCGGTGCTTTGAGCATTCCCTGTGAGACCAGTATTAGTTTCCGATACACCACTGTAGGTTCAATGTATTCCTTGGGCCTTCACATTGACGATGAAACACAGAAATCGCAACGGAATTAAATACAAAAGGCACAATGCCGCCTTAAGTGAGGAGTAGAGACTCTTATTACTGTCGTTGCTTTGAGCATTCCCTGTGAGACCAGTATTAGTTTCCGGTACACCACTGCAGGTTCAATGTATTCCTTGTACATTCATATTGACGATGAAACACTTAAATTACATTGAAATTAATTACAAAAGGCACAATGTAGCCTTAATTGCAAGAAGAGTGAGACTTCTTAGAGTCTGTGCTTTGATCCTTTCCTGTGAGACCAGTATTAGTTTCCGACACACCACTGCAGGTTCAATGTATTCCTTGGACCTTCACATTGACGATGAATCACAGAAATCGCCTCGGAATTGAATACAAAAGGCACAATGCCGCCTTAAGTGCAAGAGTACAGACTCTTCTTACAGTCGGTGCTTTGAGCACTCACTGTCAGATCAGTATTGGTTTGCGATACACCACTGCAGGTTCAATGTATTCCATGGACATACAAATTGACGATGAAACACTGAAATTACATCGGAATTAAATATAAAAGGCACAATGCCGCCTCAATTGCAAGAAGAGAGAGGCTTCTTAGAGTCTGCGCTTTGATCCTCTCCTGTGAGACCAGTATTAGTTTCCGATACACCACTGCAAGTTCAATGCATTCCTTGGACCGTCACATTGAATATGAAAGACAGAAATCGTTTCGGAATTAAACTCAAAAGGCACTAAGCCGCCATAAGTACACGAATACAGACTCTTCTTACAGTCGGTGCTTTGAGCATTTCCTGTGAGACCTGTATTAGTTTGCGATACACCACTGCAGGTTCAGTGTATTCCTTGGACCTTCACATTGACGACGAAACACAGAAATCGCATCGGAATTAAATACAAAAGGCACAATGCCGCCTTAAGTACAATAATAGAGACTCATCTTACAGTCGGTGCTTTGAGAATTCCCTGTGAGACCAGTATTAGTATCCGATACACCACTGTAGATTCAATGTATTCCTTGGACCTTCACATTGACGATGAAACACAGAAATCGCATCGGAATTAAATACAAAAGGGACAATGCCGCCTTAAGTGCAAGAAGAGTGAGACTTCTTAGAGTCTGTGCTTTGATCCTTTCCTGTGAGACCAGTATTAGTTTCTGATACACCACTGCAGGTTCAATGTATTCCTTGGACCTTCACATTGACGATGAATTACAGAAATCGCATCCTAATTAAATACAAAAGGCACAATGGCGCCTTAAGTACAAGAATAGAGACTCTTCTTACAGTCGGTGCTTTGAGCATTCCCTGTGAGACCTGTATTATTTTCCGATACACCACTGCCGGTTCAATGAATTCCTTGGAGCTTCACATTGACGATGAAACACAGAAATCGCATCGGAATTGAATACAAAAGGCACAATGCCGCCTTAAGTGAGGGAGTAGAGACTCTTCTTACAGTCGTTGCTTTGAGCATTCCCTGTGAGACCAGTATTAGTTTCCGATACACCACTGCAGGTTCAATGTATTCCTTGGACATTCACATTGTCGATCAAACACTGAAATTACATTGGAATTAAATACAAAAGGCACAATACCGCCTTAATTGCAAGAAGAGTGAGACTTCTTAGAGTCAGTGCTTTCATCCTTTCCTGTGAGACCAGAATTGGTTTCCGATACACCACTGCAGGTTCAATGCATTCCTTGGACCTTCAAATTGACGATGAAACACAGAAATCGCATCGGAATTAAATACAAAAGGCACAAGCCGCCTTAAGTACAAGAACACACTCTCTTCTTACAGTCTGTGCTTTGAGCATTCCCTGTGAGACCAGTATTAGTTTCCGGTACACCACTGCAGGTTCAATGTATTCCTTGGACTTCCACATTGCCCAAGAAACACGGAAATCGCATCGGAATTAAACACAAAAGGCACAATGCCGTCTTAAGTACAAGAATAAAGACTCTTCTTACAGTCGGTGCTTTGAGCATTCCCTGTGAAACCAGTATTAGTTTCTGATACACCACTGCAGGTTCAATGTATTCCGTGGACATACACAATGAAGATGAAACACTGAAATTACAACGGAATTAAATACAAAAGACACAATGCCGCCTTAATGCAAGAAGAGTGAGACTTCTTAGAGTCCATTCTTTGATACTTTCCTGTGAGTCCAGTATTAGTTTCCGATACACCACTGCAGGTTCAAAGTATTCCTTGGACCCTCACATTGACGATAAAAAACAGAAATTGCATCGGAATTAAATACAAAAGGCACAATGCCGCCTTAAGTACAAGAATAGAGACTCTTTTTACTGTCGGTGGTTTGAGCATTCATTGTGAAACCGGTATTAGTTTCCGATACACCACTGCAGGTTCAATGCATTTCTTGGACCTTCACATTGACGATGAACACAGAAATCGCATCGGAATTAAATACAAAATGCACAATGCCACCTTAATTACATGAATAGAGACTCTTTTTACAGTCGGTGCTTTGACTATTCCTTGTGAGACCAGTATTAATGTCCGATACACCACTGCAGATTCAATGTATTCCTTGGACCTTCACACTGACGATGAAACACAGAAATCGCATCGGAATTAAATACAAAAGGCACAATGCCGCCTTAAGTACAACAATAGATGCTCTTCTTACAGTCGGTGTTTTGAGCATTCCCTGTGAGACCAGTATTCGTTTCCGATACACCACTGCAGGTTCAATGAATTCCTTGGACATACACATTGACGATGAAATCCTGAAATTACATCGGAATTAAATACAAAAGGCACAATGCCACCTTAAGTGCTAGAGGAGTGAGACTTCCTTGAGTCTGTGCCTTGATCCTTTCCTGAGAGACCAGTATTAGTTTCCGAAACACCACTGCAGGTTCAATGTATTCCATGGACTTTCACATTGACGATGAAACACAGAAATCGCATCAAAATTAAATACAAAAGGCACAATGCCGCCTTAATTACAAGAATAGAGCCTCTTCTTACAGTCGGTGCTTTGAGCATTCCCTGTGAGACCAGTATTAGTATCCGATACACCACTGTAGATTCAATGTATTCCTTGGACCTTCACATTGACGATGAAACACAGAAATCGCATCGGAATTAAATACAAAAGGGACAATGCCGCCTTAAGTGCAAGAAGAGTGAGACTTCTTAGAGTCTGTGCTTTGATCCTTTCCTGTGAGACCAGTATTAGTTTCTGATACACCACTGCAGGTTCAATGTATTCCTTGGACCTTCACATTGACGATGAATTACAGAAATCGCATCCTAATTAAATACAAAAGGCACAATGGCGCCTTAAGTACAAGAATAGAGACTCTTCTTACAGTCGGTGCTTTGAGCATTCCCTGTGAGACCTGTATTATTTTCCGATACACCACTGCCGGTTCAATGAATTCCTTGGAGCTTCACATTGACGATGAAACACAGAAATCGCATCGGAATTGAATACAAAAGGCACAATGCCGCCTTAAGTGAGGGAGTAGAGACTCTTCTTACAGTCGTTGCTTTGAGCATTCCCTGTGAGACCAGTATTAGTTTCCGATACACCACTGCAGGTTCAATGTATTCCTTGGACATTCACATTGACGATCAAACACTGAAATTACATTGGAATTAAATACAAAAGGCACAATACCGCCTTAATTGCAAGAAGAGTGAGACTTCTTAGAGTCAGTGCTTTCATCCTTTCCTGTGAGACCAGAATTGGTTTCCGATACACCACTGCAGGTTCAATGCATTCCTTGGACCTTCAAATTGACGATGAAACACAGAAATCGCATCGGAATTAAATACAAAAGGCACAAACCGCCTTAAGTACAAGAACACACTCTCTTCTTACAGTCTGTGCTTTGAGCATTCCCTGTGAGACCAGTATTAGTTTCCGGTACACCACTGCAGGTTCAATGTATTCCTTGGACTTCCACATTGCCCAAGAAACACGGAAATCGCATCGGAATTAAATACAAAAGGCACAATGCCGTCTTAAGTACAAGAATAAAGACTCTTCTTACAGTCGGTGCTTTGAGCATTCCCTGTGAAACCAGTATTAGTTTCTGATACACCACTGCAGGTTCAATGTATTCCGTGGACATACACAATGAAGATGAAACACTGAAATTACAACGGAATTAAATACAAAAGACACAATGCCGCCTTAATGCAAGAAGAGTGAGACTTCTTAGAGTCCATTCTTTGATACTTTCCTGTGAGTCCAGTATTAGTTTCCGATACACCACTGCAGGTTCAAAGTATTCCTTGGACCCTCACATTGACGATAAAAAACAGAAATTGCATCGGAATT
The DNA here is from genome assembly GCF_021461395.2 of Schistocerca americana. Lineage (NCBI taxonomy): Eukaryota > Metazoa > Arthropoda > Insecta > Orthoptera > Acrididae > Schistocerca > Schistocerca americana. Next base: position 624,743,002 of record NC_060124.1, on the reverse strand, counting down.
AAATACAAAAGGCGCAATGCCGCCTTAAGTACAAGAATAGAGACTCTTTTTACTGTCGGTGGTTTGAGCATTCATTGTGAAACCGGTATTAGTTTCCGATACACCACTGCAGGTTCAATGCATTTCTTGGACCTTCACATTGACGATGAACACAGAAATCGCATCGGAATTAAATACAAAATGCACAATGCCACCTTAATTACATGAATAGAGACTCTTTTTACAGTCGGTGCTTTGACTATTCCTTGTGAGACCAGTATTAGTGTCCGATACACCACTGCAGATTCAATGTATTCCTTGGACCTTCACACTGACGATGAAACACAGAAATCGCATCGGAATTAAATACAAAAGGCACAATGCCGCCTTAAGTACAACAATAGATGCTCTTCTTACAGTCGGTGTTTTGAGCATTCCCTGTGAGACCAGTATTCGTTTCCGATACACCACTGCAGGTTCAATGAATTCCTTGGACATACACATTGACGATGAAATCCTGAAATTACATCGGAATTAAATACAAAAGGCACAATGCCACCTTAAGTGCTAGAGGAGTGAGACTTCCTAGAGTCTGTGCCTTGATCCTTTCCTGAGAGACCAGTATTAGTTTCCGAAACACCACTGCAGGTTCAATGTATTCCATGGACTTTCACATTGACGATGAAACACAGAAATCGCATCAAAATTAAATACAAAAGGCACAATGCCGCCTTAATTACAAGAATAGAGCCTCTTCTTACAGTCGGTGCTTTGAGCATTCCCTGTGTGACCAGTAATAGTTTCCGATACACCACTGCAGGTTCTATGTATTCCTTGGACGTCCACATTCGCGATGAAACACAGACATTGCATCGGAATTAAATACAAAAGGCACAATACCGCCTTAAGCACAGGAATAGAGACACTTCTTACAATCGGTGCGTTGAGCATTGCCTCTGAGAGCAGTATTAGTTTCCGATACACCACTGCAGTTTCAATGTGTTCCCTGGACATACACAATGACGATGAAACACTGAAATTATATGGGAATTAAATACAAAAGACCGAATGCCGCCTTAATGCAAGAAGATTGAGACTTCTTAGAGTCCATTCTTTGATCCTTTCCTGTGAGACCAGTATTAGTTTCCGATACACCACTGCAGGTTCAATGTAGTCCTTGGCCTTCACATTGACGATGAGACACAGAAATCGCTTCGGAAGTAAATACAAAAGGCACAATGCATCCTTAATTACAAGAATAGAGACTCTTCTAACAGTCGGTGCTTTGAGCATTCCCTGTGAGGCCAGTATTAGTTTCCGATACACCACTGCAGTTTCAAAGTATTGCTTGGAGCTTTACATTGACTATGAAACACAGAAATCGCATCGGAATTAAATGCAAAAGGCACAATGCCGCCTTAAGTACAAGAATAGAGACTCTTCTTATAGTCGGTGTTTTGAGCATTCCCTGTGACACCATTATTAGTTTCCGATACACCACTGCAGGTTCAATGTATTCCTTGGACCTTCACATTGACGATGAAACACAGAAATCCCATCGGAATTAAATACAAAAGGCACAATGCCGCCTTAAGTGCTAGAAGAGTGAGACTTCTTAGAGTCTGTGCCTTGACCCTTTCCTGTGAGACCAGTATTAGTTTCCGATACACCACTGCAGGTACTATGTATTCCTTGGACCTTCACATTGACGATGAAACACAGAAATCGCATCGGAACTAAATACAAAAGGCACAATGCCGAATTAATTACAACAATAGAGACTCTACTTACAGTCGGTGCTTTGAGCATTCATGTGAGACCATTAATAGTTTCCGATACTCCACTGCAGGTTCAATGTATTCCTTGGACCTTCACATTGACGATGAAACACAGAAATCGCATCGGAATTAATTTCAAAAGGCACAAGGCCGCCAAAGTACAAGAATAGAGACTCTTCTTACAGTCGGTGCTTTTAACAATCCCTTTGAGACCAATAATAGATTCCGATACACCACTGCAGGTTCAATGTGTTCCTTGGCCTTTCACATTGACTATGAAACACAGAAATCGCTTCGGAATTAAATACAAAAGGCACAATGCATACTTAATTACAAGAATAGAGACTCTTCTAACTGTCGGTGGTTTGAGCATTCCCTGTGAGACCAGTATTAGTTTCCGATACACCACTGCAGTTTCAAAGTATTGCTTGGAGCTCTACATTGACTATGAAACACAGAAATCGCATCGGAACTAAATGCAAAAGGCACAATGCCGCCTTAAGTACAAGAATAGAGACTCTTCTTATAGTCGGTGTTTTGAGCATTCCCTGTGACACCATTATTAGTTTCCGATACACCACTGCAGGCTCAATGTTTTCCTTGGACCTTCACATTGACGATGAAACACAGAAATCCCAACGGAATTAAATACAAATGGCACAATGCCGCCTTAAGTACAAGAATAGAGACTCTTCTTACAGTCGGTGCTTTGGGCATTCCCTGTGAGACCAGTATTAGATTCCGATACACCACTGTAGGTTCAATGTATTCCTTGGACATACACATTCACGATGAAATACTGAAAATACATCGGAAATAAATACAAAAGGCACAATAACGCCTTAGTGCTAGAAGAGTGAGACTTCTTAGAGTCTGTGCCTTGATCCTTTCCTGTGAGACCAGTATTAGTTTCCGATACACCACTGCACGTTCAATGTATTCCTTGGACCTTCACATTGACGATGAAACACAGAAATCGCATCGGAACTAAATACAAAAAGCACAATGCCGAATTAAATACAACAATAGAGACTCTACTCACAGTCGGTGCTTTGAGCATTCATGTGAGACCAGTAATAGTTTCCGATACTCCACTGCAGGTTCAATGAATTCCTTGGACCTTCACATTGACGATGAAACACAGAAATCGCATCGGAATTAAATACAAAACGCACAATGCCGCTTAAGTACAAGAATAGAGACTCTTCTTACAGTCGGTGCTTTGAGCATTCCCTGTGAGACCAGTATTAGTTTCCGATACACCACTGCAGGTTCAATGTATTCCTTGGACCTTCACATTGACGATGAAACACAGAAATCGCATCGGAATTAAATACAAAAGGCACAATGCGGCCTTAAGTACAAGAATAGAGACTCTTCTTACAGTCGGTGATTTGAGCATTCCCTGTGAGACCAGTATTAGTTTCCGATACACCACTGCAGGTTCAGTGTATTCCTTGGACCTTCAAATTGACGATGAGACAAAGAAATCGCATCGGAATTAAGTAAAAGAGGCACAATGCCGCCTTAATTACTTGAATGGAGACTCTTCTTACAGTCGGTGCTTTGAGCATTCCCTGTGAGACCAGTATTAGTATCCGATACACCACTGCAAGTTCAATGTATTCCCTAGACCTTCACATTGACGATGAGACACAGAAATCGCTTCGGAAGTAAATACAAAAGGCACAATGCATCCTTAATTACAAGAATAGAGACTCTTCTAACAGTCGGTGCTTTGAGCATTCCCTGTGAGGCCAGTATTAGTTTCCGATACACCACTGCAGTTTCAAAGTATTGCTTGGAGCTTTACATTGACTATGAAACACAGAAATCGCATCGGAATTAAATGCAAAAGGCACAATGCCGCCTTAAGTACAAGAATAGAGACTCTTCTTATAGTCGGTGTTTTGAGCATTCCCTGTGACACCATTATTAGTTTCCGATACACCACTGCAGGTTCAATGTATTCCTTGGACCTTCACATTGACGATGAAACACAGAAATCCCATCGGAATTAAATACCAAAGGCACAATGCCGCCTTTAGTGCTAGAAGAGTGAGACTTCTTAGAGTCTGTGCCTTGACCCTTTCCTGTGAGACCAGTATTAGTTTCCGATACACCACTGCAGATACTATGTATTCCTTGGACCTTCACATTGACGATGAAACACAGAAATCGCATCGGAACTAAATACAAAAGGCACAATGCCGAATTAATTACAACAATAGAGACTCTACTTACAGTCGGTGCTTTGAGCATTCATGTGAGACCATTAATAGTTTCCGATACTCCACTGCAGGTTCAATGTATTCCTTGGACCTTCACATTGACGATGAAACACAGAAATCGCATCGGAATTAATTTCAAAAGGCACAAGGCCGCCAAAGTACAAGAATAGAGACTCTTCTTACAGTCGGTGCTTTTAACAATCCCTTTGAGACCAATAATAGATTCCGATACACCACTGCAGGTTCAATGTGTTCCTTGGCCTTTCACATTGACTATGAAACACAGAAATCGCTTCGGAATTAAATACAAAAGGCACAATGCATACTTAATTACAAGAATAGAGACTCTTCTAACTGTCGGTGGTTTGAGCATTCCCTGTGAGACCAGTATTAGTTTCCGATACACCACTGCAGTTTCAAAGTATTGCTTGGAGCTCTACATTGACTATGAAACACAGAAATCGCATCGGAACTAAATGCAAAAGGCACAATGCCGCCTTAAGTACAAGAATAGAGACTCTTCTTATAGTCGGTGTTTTGAGCATTCCCTGTGACACCATTATTAGTTTCCGATACACCACTGCAGGCTCAATGTTTTCCTTGGACCTTCACATTGACGATGAAACACAGAAATCCCAACGGAATTAAATACAAATGGCACAATGCCGCCTTAAGTACAAGAATAGAGACTCTTCTTACAGTCGGTGCTTTGGGCATTCCCTGTGAGACCAGTATTAGATTCCGATACACCACTGTAGGTTCAATGTATTCCTTGGACATACACATTCACGATGAAATACTGAAAATACATCGGAAATAAATACAAAAGGCACAATAACGCCTTAGTGCTAGAAGAGTGAGACTTCTTAGAGTCTGTGCCTTGATCCTTTCCTGTGAGACCAGTATTAGTTTCCGATACACCACTGCACGTTCAATGTATTCCTTGGACCTTCACATTGACGATGAAACACAGAAATCGCATCGGAACTAAATACAAAAAGCACAATGCCGAATTAAATACAACAATAGAGACTCTACTCACAGTCGGTGCTTTGAGCATTCATGTGAGACCAGTAATAGTTTCCGATACTCCACTGCAGGTTCAATGAATTCCTTGGACCTTCACATTGACGATGAAACACAGAAATCGCATCGGAATTAAATACAAAACGCACAATGCCGCTTAAGTACAAGAATAGAGACTCTTCTTACAGTCGGTGCTTTGAGCATTCCCTGTGAGACCAGTATTAGTTTCCGATACACCACTGCAGGTTCAATGTATTCCTTGGACCTTCACATTGACGATGAAACACAGAAATCGCATCGGAATTAAATACAAAAGGCACAATGCGGCCTTAAGTACAAGAATAGAGACTCTTCTTACAGTCGGTGATTTGAGCATTCCCTGTGAGACCAGTATTAGTTTCCGATACACCACTGCAGGTTCAGTGTATTCCTTGGACCTTCAAATTGACGATGAGACAAAGAAATCGCATCGGAATTAAGTAAAAGAGGCACAATGCCGCCTTAATTACTTGAATGGAGACTCTTCTTACAGTCGGTGCTTTGAGCATTCCCTGTGAGACCAGTATTAGTATCCGATACACCACTGCAAGTTCAATGTATTCCCTAGACCTTCACATTGACGATGAAACACAGAAATCGCATCGGAATTAAATACAAAAGGCACAATGCCGCCTTAAGTACAAGAATAGAGACGCTTCTTACAGTCGGTGATTTGAGCATTCCTTCTGAGAGCAGTATTAGTTTCCGATACACCACTGCAGGTTCAAGGTATTCCTTGGACCTTCACATTGACTATGTAACACAGAAATCGCATCGGCATTAAATACAAAAGTCACAAGGACGCCTTAAGTACAAGAATAGAGACTCTTCTTACAGTCAGTGGTTTGAGCATTCCCTGTGAGACCAGTTTTAGTTTCCGATACACAACTGCAGGTTCAAAGTATTCCTTGGACCTTCACATTGACTATGAAACACAGAAATCGCATCGGAATTAAATACAAACGGCACAATGCCGCCTTAAGTACAATTATAGAGACTCTTCTTACAGTCGTTGCTTTGAGCATTCCCTGTGAGACCAGTATTAGTTTCCGATACACCACTGCAGGTTCAATGTATTCCTTGGACCTTCACACTGACGATGAAACACAGAAATCTCATCGGAATTAAATACAAAAGGCACAATGCCGCCTTAATTACAAGAATAGAGACTCTTCTTACAGTCGGTGTTTTGAGCATTCCCTGTGGGACCACTATTTGTTTCAGATACACCACTGCTGGTTCAATGTATTCCTTGGACCTTCACATTGACGATGAAACACAGAATTCGCATCGGAATTAAAAACAAATGGCACAATGCCGCCTTAAGTACAAGATTAGAGACTCTTCTTACAGTCGGTGCTTTGAGCATTCCCTGTGAGACCAGTGTTAGTTTCCGATACACCACTGCACGTTCAATGTATTCCTTGGACCTTCACATTGACGATGAAACACAGAAATCGCATCGGAATTAAATCCAAAAGGCACAATGCCGCCTCAAGTACAAGAATAGAGACTCTTCTTACAGTCGGTGATTTGAGCATTCCCTGTTAGACCAGTATTAGTTTCCGATACACCACTGCAGGTTCAATCTATTCACTGGATATACGCAATGACGATGAAACAATGAAATTACATCGGAATTAAATAAAAAAGTCACAATGCTGCCTTAATGCCAGAAGAGTGAGACTTCTTAGAGTCCATTCTTTGATCCTTTCCTGTGAGACCAGTATTAGTTTCCGATACACCACTGCAGGTTCAATAAATTCCTCGGACCTTCACATTGACGATGAAACACAGAAATCGAATCGGAATTAAATGCAAAAGGCACAATGCCCCCTTAATTACAAGAATTTAGAGTCTTCTTTCAGTTGGTGCTTTGAGCATTCCCTGTGAGACCAGTATTAGTTTCCGATACACCACTGCAGGTTGAATGTATTCCTTGGACCTTCACATTGTGGATAAAACACAGAAATCGCATCGGAATTAAATACAAAAGGCACAATGCCGGCTTAAGTACAAGAATAGAGACTTTTCTACAGTCTGTGCTTTGAACACTCCCTGTGAGACCAGTATTAGTTTCCGATACAACACTGCAGGTTCAATTTACTCCTTGGACATACACATTGACGATGAAACACTCAAATTACGTGGAAAATAAATACAAAAGGCACAATGCCGCCTTAAGTGCAAGAAGAGTGAGACTTCTTAGAGTCTGTGCTTTGATCCTTTCCTGTGAGACCAGTATTAGTTTCCGATACACCACTGCAGGTTCAATGTATTCCTTGGACCTTCACATTGACGATGAAACACAGAAATCGCATCGGAATTAAATACAAGAAGCACAATGCCGCGTAAAGTACAAGATCAGAGACTCTTCAACAGTCTGTGCCTTGAACACTCCCTGTGAGACCAGTATTAGTTTCCGATACACCACTTCAGGTTCAATGTATTCCTTGGACAGACACATTGACGAGGAAACACTCAAATTACATCGGAATTAAACACAAAAGGCACAATGCCGCCTTAGGTGACAGAAGAGTGAGACTTCTTAGTGTCTGTGCTTTGATCGTTTCCTGTGAGACCAGTATTAGTTTCCGATACTCCACTGCAGGATCAATGTATTTCTTGGACCTTCACATTGACGATGAAACACAGAAATCGCATCGGAATTAAATACAAGAAGCACAATGCCGCGTAAAGTACAAGATCAGAGCCTCTTCTACAGTCTGTGCCCTGAACACTCCCTGTGTGACCAGTATTAGTTTCCGATGCACCACTGCAGGCTCAATGTATTCCTTGGACCTAAACATAGATGATGAAACACTAAAATTACATCGGAATTAAATACAAGAGGCACAATGCCGCCTATGGTGCAAGATGAGTGAGACTTCTTAGAATCTGTGCTTTGATCCTTTAATCTGAGACCAGTCTTAGTTTCCGATACACGACTGCAGGTTCAAAGTATTCCTTGGACCTTCACATTGACTATGAAACACAGAAATCACATCGGAATTAAATACATAAGGCACAATGCCAGCTTATGTACAAGAATAGAGACTCTTCTTACAGTTAGTGCTTTGGGCATTCCCTTTGAAGCCAGTATTATTTTCCGATACACCACTGCAGGTTCAATGAATTCCTTGTCATACACATTGACGATGAAACACTGAAATTACATCGGAATTTAATTCTAAAGGCACAATGCCGCCTTAAGTACAAGAATAGAGACTCTGCTTACAGTCGGTGCTTTGAGCATTCCCTGTGAGACCAGTATTTGTTTGTGATACACCACTGTAGGTTCAATGTATTCCTTGGACATACTCATTGACGATGAAATACTGAAATTACATCGGAATTAAATACAAAAGGCACAATGCCGTTTTAAGTACAAGTATAGAGACTCTTCTTACAGTCGGTGTTTTGAGCATTTCCTGTGAGACCAGTATTAGTTTCCGATACACCACTGCAGGTTCAATGTATTCCTTAGACCTTCACATTGACAAAGAAACACAGAAATCGCATCGGAATTAAATACAAAAGAACAATGCCGCCTTAATTAAAAGGATAGAGACTCTTCTTACAGTCGGTGTTTGAGCATTCCCTGTGAGACCTGTATTAGTTTCCGATACACGACTGCAGGTTTAATGTATTCCTTGGACCTTCGCATTGACGATGAAACACAGAAATCGCATCGGAATTAAATACAAAAGGCACAATGCCGTCTTAAGTACAAGAATAAAGACTCTTCTTACAGTCGGTGCTTTGAGCATTCCCTGTGAAACCAGTATTAGTTTCTGATACACCACTGCAGGTTCAATGTATTCCGTGGACATACACAATGAAGATGAAACACTGAAATTACAACGGAATTAAATACAAAAGACACAATGCCGCCTTAATGCAAGAAGAGTGAGACTTCTTAGAGTCCATTCTTTGATACTTTCCTGTGAGTCCAGTATTAGTTTCCGATACACCACTGCAGGTTCAAAGTATTCCTTGGACCCTCACATTGACGATAAAAAACAGAAATTGCATCGGAATTAAATACAAAAGGCACAATGCCGCCTTAAGTACAAGAATAGAGACTCTTTTTACTGTCGGTGGTTTGAGCATTCATTGTGAAACCGGTATTAGTTTCCGATACACCACTGCAGGTTCAATGCATTTCTTGGACCTTCACATTGACGATGAACACAGAAATCGCATCGGAATTAAATACAAAATGCACAATGCCACCTTAATTACATGAATAGAGACTCTTTTTACAGTCGGTGCTTTGACTATTCCTTGTGAGACCAGTATTAGTGTCCGATACACCACTGCAGATTCAATGTATTCCTTGGACCTTCACACTGACCATGAAACACAGAAATCGCATCGGAATTAAATACAAAAGGCACAATGCCGCCTTAAGTACAACAATAGATGCTCTTCTTACAGTCGGTGTTTTGAGCAGTCCCTGTGAGACCAGTATTCGTTTCCGATACACCACTGCAGGTTCAATGAATTCCTTGGACATACACATTGACGATGAAATCCTGAAATTACATCGGTATTAAATACAAAAGGCACAATGCCACCTTAAGTGCTAGAGGAGTGAGACTTCCTAGAGTCTGTGCCTTGATCCTTTCCTGAGAGACCAGTATTAGTTTCCGAAACACCACTGCAGGTTCAATCTATTCCATGGACTTTCACATTGACGATGAAACACAGAAATCGCATCAAAATTAAATACAAAAGGCACAATGCCGCCTTAATTACAAGAATAGAGCCTCTTCTTACAGTCGGTGCTTTGAGCATTCCCTGTGTGACCAGTAATAGTTTCCGATACACCACTGCAGGTTCTATGTATTCCTTGGACGTCCACATTCGCGATGAAACACAGACATTGCATCGGAATTAAATACAAAAGGCACAATACCGCCTTAAGCACAGGAATAGAGACACTTCTTACAATCGGTGCTTTGAGCATTGCCTCTGAGAGCAGTATTAGTTTCCGATACACCACTGCAGTTTCAATGTGTTCCTTGGACATACACAATGACGATGAAACACTGAAATTATATGGGAATTAAATACAAAAGACCGAATGCCGCCTTAATGCAAGAAGATTGAGACTTCTTAGAGTCCATTCTTTGATCCTTTCCTGTGAGACCAGTATTAGTTTCCGATACACCACTGCAGGTTCAATGTAGTCCTTGGCCTTCACATTGACGATGAGACACAGAAATCGCTTCGGAAGTAAATACAAAAGGCACAATGCATCCCTAATTACAATAATAGAGACTCTTCTAACAGTCGGTGCTTTGAGCATTCCCTGTGAGGCCAGTATTAGTTTCCGATACACCACTGCAGTTTCAAAGTATTGCTTGGAGCTTTACATTGACTATGAAACACAGAAATCGCATCGGAATTAAATGCAAAAGGCACAATGCCGCCTTAAGTACAAGAATAGAGACTCTTCTTATAGTCGGTGTTTTGAGCATTCCCTGTGACACCATTATTAGTTTCCGATACACCACTGCAGGTTCAATGTATTCCTTGGACCTTCACATTGACGATGAAACACAGAAATCCCATCGGAATTAAATACAAAAGGCACAATGCCGCCTTAAGTGCTAGAAGAGTGAGACTTCTTAGAGTCTGTGCCTTGACCCTTTCCTGTGAGACCAGTATTAGTTTCCGATACACCACTGCAGGTACTATGTATTCCTTGGACCTTCACATTGACGATGAAACACAGAAATCGCATCGGAACTAAATACAAAAGGCACAATGCCGAATTAATTACAACAATAGAGACTCTACTTACAGTCGGTGCTTTGAGCATTCATGTGAGACCATTAATAGTTTCCGATACTCCACTGCAGGTTCAATGTATTCCTTGGACCTTCACATTGACGATGAAACACAGAAATCGCATCGGAATTAATTTCAAAAGGCACAAGGCCGCCAAAGTACAAGAATAGAGACTCTTCTTACAGTCGGTGCTTTTAACAATCCCTTTGAGACCAATAATAGATTCCGATACACCACTGCAGGTTCAATGTGTTCCTTGGCCTTTCACATTGACTATGAAACACAGAAATCGCTTCGGAATTAAATACAAAAGGCACAATGCATACTTAATTACAAGAATAGAGACTCTTCTAACTGTCGGTGGTTTGAGCATTCCCTGTGAGACCAGTATTAGTTTCCGATACACCACTGCAGTTTCAAAGTATTGCTTGGAGCTCTACATTGACTATGAAACACAGAAATCGCATCGGAACTAAATGCAAAAGGCACAATGCCGCCTTAAGTACAAGAATAGAGACTCTTCTTATAGTCGGTGTTTTGAGCATTCCCTGTGACACCATTATTAGTTTCCGATACACCACTGCAGGCTCAATGTTTTCCTTGGACATACACATTCACGATGAAATACTGAAAATACATCGGAAATAAATACAAAAGGCACAATAACGCCTTAGTGCTAGAAGAGTGAGACTTCTTAGAGTCTGTGCCTAGATCCTTTCCTGTGAGACCAGTATTAGTTTCCGATACACCACTGCACGTTCAATGTATTCCTTGGACCTTCACATTGATGATGAAACACAGAAATCGCATCGGAACTAAATACAAAAAGCACAATGCCGAATTAAATACAACAATAGAGACTCTACTCACAGTCGGTGCTTTGAGCATTCATGTGAGACCAGTAATAGTTTCCGATACTCCACTGCAGGTTCAATGAATTCCTTGGACCTTCACATTGACGATGAAACACAGAAATCGCATCGGAATTAAATACAAAACGCACAATGCCGCTTAAGTACAAGAATAGAGACTCTTCTTACAGTCGGTGCTTTGAGCATTCCCTGTGAGACCAGTATTAGTTTCCGATACACCACTGCAGGTTCAATGTATTCCTTGGACCTTCACATTGACGATGAAACACAGAAATCGCATCGGAATTTAAATACAAAAGGCACAATGCGGCCTTAAGTACAAGAATAGAGACTCTTCTTACAGTCGGTGATTTGAGCATTCCCTGTGAGACCAGTATTAGTTTCCGATACACCACTGCAGGTTCAGTGTATTCCTTGGACCTTCAAATTGACGATGAGACAAAGAAATCGCATCGGAATTAAGTAAAAGAGGCACAATGCCGCCTTAATTACTTGAATGGAGACTCTTCTTACAGTCGGTGCTTTGAGCATTCCCTGTGAGACCAGTATTAGTATCCGATACACCACCGCAAGTTCAATGTATTCCCTAGACCTTCACATTGACGATGAAACACAGAAATCGCATCGGAATTAAATACAAAAGGCACAATGCCGCCTTAAGTACAAGAATAGAGACGCTTCTTACAGTCGGTGATTTGAGCATTCCTTCTGAGAGCAGTATTAGTTTCCGATACACCACTGCAGGTTCAAGGTATTCCTTGGACCTTCACATTGACTATGTAACACAGAAATCGCATCGGCATTAAATACAAAAGTCACAAGGACGCCTTAAGTACAAGAATAGAGACTCTTCTTACAGTCAGTGCTTTGAGCATTCCCTGTGAGACCAGTTTTAGTTTCCGATACACAACTGCAGGTTCAAAGTATTCCTTGGACCTTCACATTGACCATGAAACACAGAAATCGCATCGGAATTAAATACAAACGGCACAATGCCGCCTTAAGTACAATTATAGAGACTCTTCTTACAGTCGTTGCTTTGAGCATTCCCTGTGAGACCAGTATTAGTTTCCGATACACCACTGCAGGTTCAATGTATTCCTTGGACCTTCACACTGACGATGAAACACAGAAATCTCATCGGAATTAAATACAAAAGGCACAATGCCGCCTTAATTACAAGAATAGAGACTCTTCTTACAGTCGGTGTTTTGAGCATTCCCTGTGGGACCACTATTTGTTTCAGATACACCACTGCTGGTTCAATGTATTCCTTGGACCTTCACATTGACGATGAAACACAGAATTCGCATCGGAATTAAAAACAAATGGCACAATGCCGCCTTAAGTACAAGATTAGAGACTCTTCTTACAGTCGGTGCTTTGAGCATTCCCTGTGAGACCAGTGTTAGTTTCCGATACACCACTGCACGTTCAATGTATTCCTTGGACCTTCACATTGACGATGAAACACAGAAATCGCATCGGAATTAAATCCAAAAGGCACAATGCCGCCTCAAGTACAAGAATAGAGACTCTTCTTACAGTCGGTGATTTGAGCATTCCCTGTTAGACCAGTATTAGTTTCCGATACACCACTGCAGGTTCAATCTATTCCCTGGATATACGCAATGACGATGAAACAATGAAATTACATCGGAATTAAATAAAAAAGTCACAATGCTGCCTTAATGCCAGAAGAGTGAGACTTCTTAGAGTCCATTCTTTGATCCTTTCCTGTGAGACCAGTATTAGTTTCCGATACACCACTGCAGGTTCAATAAATTCCTCGGACCTTCACATTGACGATGAAACACAGAAATCGAATCGGAATTAAATGCAAAAGGCACAATGCCCCCTTAATTAGAAGAATTTAGAGTCTTCTTTCAGTTGGTGCTTTGAGCATTCCCTGTGAGAAAAGTATTAGTTTCCGATACACCACTGCAGGTTGAATGTATTCCTTGGACCTTCACATTGTGGATAAAACACAGAAATCGCATCGGAATTAAATACAAAAGGCACAATGCCGGCTTAAGTACAAGAATAGAGACTTTTCTACAGTCTGTGCTTTGAACACTCCCTGTGAGACCAGTATTAGTTTCCGATACAACACTGCAGGTTCAATTTACTCCTTGGACATACACATTGACGATGAAACACTCAAATTACGTGGAAAATAAATACAAAAGGCACAATGCCGCCTTAAGTGCAAGAAGAGTGAGACTTCTTAGAGTCTGTGCTTTGATCCTTTCCTGTGAGACCAGTATTAGTTTCCGATACACCACTGCAGGTTCAATGTATTCCTTGGACCTTCACATTGACGATGAAACACAGAAATCGCATCGGAATTAAATACAAGAAGCACAATGCCGCGTAAAGTACAAGATCAGAGACTCTTCAACAGTCTGTGCCTTGAACACTCCCTGTGAGACCAGTATTAGTTTCCGATACACCACTTCAGGTTCAATGTATTCCTTGGACAGACACATTGACGATGAAACACTCAAATTACATCGGAATTAAACACAAAAGGCACAATGCCGCCTTAGGTGACAGAAGAGTGAGACTTCTTAGTGTCTGTGCTTTGATCGTTTCCTGTGAGACCAGTATTAGTTTCCGATACTCCACTGCAGGATCAATGTATTTCTTGGACCTTCACATTGACGATGAAACACAGAAATCGCATCGGAATTAAATACAAGAAGCACAATGCCGCGCAAAGTACAAGATCAGAGCCTCTTCTACAGTCTGTGCCCTGAACACTCCCTGTGTGACCAGTATTAGTTTCCGATGCACCACTGCAGGCTCAATGTATTCCTTGGACCTAAACATAGATGATGAAACACTAAAATTACATCGGAATTAAATACAAAAGGCACAATGCCGCCTATGGTGCAAGATGAGTGAGACTTCTTAGAATCTGTGCTTTGATCCTTTAATCTGAGACCAGTCTTAGTTTCCGATACACGACTGCAGGTTCAAAGTATTCCTTGGACCTTCACATTGACTATGAAACACAGAAATCACATCGGAATTAAATACATAAGGCACAATGCAAGCTTATGTACAAGAATAGAGACTCTTCTTACAGTTAGTGCTTTGGGCATTCACTTTGAAGCCAGTATTATTTTCCGATACACCACTGCAGGTTCAATGAATTCCTTGTCATACACATTGACGATGAAACACTGAAATTACATCGGAATTTAATTCTAAAGGCACAATGCCGCCTTAAGTACAAGAATAGAGACTCTGCTTACAGTCGGTGCTTTGAGCATTCCCTGTGAGACCAGTATTTGTTTGTGATACACCACTGTAGGTTCAATGTATTCCTTGGACATACTCATTGACGATGAAATACTGAAATTACATCGGAATTAAATACAAAAGGCACAATGCCGCCTTAAGTGCTAGAAGAGTGAGACTTCTTAGAGTCTGTGCCTTGATCCTTTCCTGTGAGACCAGTATTAGTTTCTGATACACCACTGCAGGTTCAATGTATTCCTTGGACCTTCTCATTGACGATGAAACACAGAAATCGCATCGGAATTAAATACAAAAGGCACAATGCCGCCTTAAGTACAAGAATAGAGACTCTTCTTACAGTCGGTGCTTTGAGCATTCCCTCTGAGAGCAGTATTAGTTTCCGATACACCACTGCAGGTTCAAGGTATTCCTTGGACCTTCACATTGACTATGAAACACAGAAATCGCATCGGAATTAAATACAAAAGGCACAATGCCGCCTTAAGTACAAGAATAGAGACTCTTCTTACAGTCGGTGTTTTGAGCATTTCCTGTGAGACCAGTATTAGTTTCCGATACACCACTGCAGGTTCAATGTATTCCTTAGACCTTCACATTGACAAAGAAACACAGAAATCGCATCGGAATTAAATACAAAAGAACAATGCCGCCTTAATTAAAAGGATAGAGACTCTTCTTACAGTCGGTGTTTGAGCATTCCCTGTGAGACCTGTATTAGTTTCCGATACACGACTGCAGGTTTAATGTATTCCTTGGACCTTCGCATTGACGATGAAACACAGAAATCGCATCGGAATTAAATACAAAAGGCACAATGCCAGCTTAATTACAAGAATAGAGACTTTTCTACAGTCTGTGCCTTGAACACTCCCTGTGAGACCAGTATTAGTTTCCGATACACAACTGCAGGTTCAATGTATTCCTTGGACATACACATTGACGATGAAATACTGAAATTACATCGGAATTAAATACAAAAGGCACAATGCCGCCTTAAGTGCTAGAAGAGTGAGACTTCTTTGAGTCTGTGCCTTGATCCTTTCCTGTGAGACCAGTATTAGTTTCTGATACACCACTGCAGGTTCAATGTATTCCTTGGACCTTCTCATTGACTATGAAACACAGAAATCGCATCGGAATTAAATACAAAAGGCACAATGCCGCCTTAAGTACAAGAATAGAGACTCTTCTTACAGTCGGTGCTTTGAGCATTCCCTCTGAGAGCAGTATTAGTTTCCGATACACCACTGCAGGTTCAAGGTATTCCTTGGACCTTCACATTGACTATGAAACACAGAAATCGCATCGGAATTAAATACAAAAGGCACAATGCCGCCTTAAGTTCAAGAATAGAGACTCTTCTTACAGTCGGTGCTTTGAGCATTTCCTGTGAGGCCAGTATTAGTTTCCGATACACCACTGCAGGTTCAATGTATTCCTTAGACCTTCACATTGACGAGGAAACTCAGAAATCGCTTCGGAATTAAATACAAAAGCACAATGCCGCCTTAATTACAAGGATAGAGACTCTTCTTACAGTCGGTGTTTGAGCATTCCCTGTGAGACCTGTATTAGTTTCCGATACAGCACTGGAGGTTCAAAGTATTCCTTGGACCTTCACATTGACTATGAAACACAGAAATCGCATCGGAATTAAATACAAATGGCACAATGCCGCCTTAAGTACAAGAATAGAGACTCTTTTTAAAGTCGGTGTTTTGAGCATTTCCTGTGAGACCAGTATTAGTCTCCGATACACCACTGCAGGTTCAATGTAATCCTTGGACCTTCACATTGACGATGAAACACAGAAATCGCATCGGAATTAAAAGCAAAAGGCACAAAGCCGCCTTAAGTACAAGAATAGAGACTCTTCTTACAGGTGGTGCTTTGAGCATTCCCTGTGAGACCAGTATTAGTTTCCGATACACCACTGCAGGTTCAAAGTATTCCGTGCACCTTCACATTGACTATGTAACACAGAAATCACATCGGAATTAAATACAAATGGCACAATGCCGCCTTAAGTGCAAGAATAGATACACTTCTAACCGTCGATGCATTGAGCATTCCCTCTGAGAGCAGTATTAGTTTCCGATACACCACTGCAGGTTCAAAGTATTCCTTGGACCTTCACATTGACTATGAAACACAGAAATCGCATCGGAATTAAATACAAAAGGCACAATGCCGCCTTAAGTACAAGAATAGAGACTCTTCTTACAGTCGGTGCTTTGAGCATTTCCTGTGAGGCCAGTATTAGTTTCCGATACACCACTGCAGGTTCAATGTATTCCTTAGACCTTCACATTGACGAGGAAACACAGAAATCGCTTCGGAATTAAATACAAAAGCACAATGCCGCCTTAATTACAAGGATAGAGACTCTTCTTACAGTCGGTGTTTGAGCATTCCCTGTGAGACCTGTATTAGTTTCCGATACACCACTGCAGGTTCAAAGTATTCCTTGGACCTTCACATTGACTATGAAACACAGAAATCGCATCGGAATTAAATACAAAAGGCACAATGCCGCCTTAAGTACAAGAATAGAGACTCTTTTTAAAGTCGGTGTTTTGAGCATTTCCTGTGAGACCAGTATTAGTCTCCGATACACCACTGCAGGTTCAATGTAATCCTTGGACCTTCACATTGACGATGAAACACAGAAATCGCATCGGAATTAAAAGCAAAAGGCACAAAGCCGCCTTAAGTACAAGAATAGAGACTCTTCTTACAGGTGGTGCTTTGAGCATTCCCTGTGAGACCAGTATTAGTTTCCGATACACCACTGCAGGTTCAAAGTATTCCGTGCACCTTCACATTGACTATGTAACACAGAAATCACATCGGAATTAAATACAAATGGCACAATGCCGCCTTAAGTGCAAGAATAGATACACTTCTAACCGTCGATGCATTGAGCATTCCCTCTGAGAGCAGTATTAGTTTCCGATACACCACTGCAGGTTCAAAGTATTCCTTGGACCTTCACATTGACTATGAAACACAGAAATCGCATCGGAATTAAATACAAAAGGCACAATGCCGCCTTAAGTACAAGAATAGAGACTCTTCTTACAGTTAGTGCTTTGGGCATTCCCTTTGAAGCCAGTATTATTTTACGATACACCACTGCAGGTTCAATGAATTCCTTGTCATACACATTGACGATGAAACACTGAAATTACATCGGAATTTAATTCTAAAGGCACAATGCCGCCTTAAGTACAAGAATAGAGAATCTGCTTACAGTCGGTGCTTTGAGCATTCCCTGTGAGACCAGTATTTGTTTGTGATACACCACTGTAGGTTCAATGTATTCCTTGGACATACTCATTGACGATGAAATACTGAAATTACATCGGAATTAAATACAAAAGGCACAATGCCGCCTTAAGTGCTAGAAGAGTGAGACTTCTTAGAGTCTGTGCCTTGATCCTTTCCTGTGAGACCAGTATTAGTTTCTGATACACCACTGCAGGTTCAATGTATTCCTTGGACCTTCTCATTGACGATGAAACACAGAAATCGCATCGGAATTAAATACAAAAGGCACAATGCCGCCTTAAGTACAAGAATAGAGACTCTTCTTACAGTCGGTGCTTTGAGCATTCCCTCTGAGAGCAGTATTAGTTTCTGATACACCACTGCAGGTTCAAGGTATTCCTTGGACCTTCACATTGACTATGAAACACAGAAATCGCATCGGAATTAAATACAAAAGGCACAATGCCGCCTTAAGTACAAGAATAGAGACTCTTCTTACAGTCGGTGTTTTGAGCATTTCCTGTGAGACCAGTATTAGTTTCCGATACACCACTGCAGGTTCAATGTATTCCTTAGACCTTCACATTGACAAAGAAACACAGCAATAGCATCGGAATTAAATACAAAAGAACAATGCCGCCTTAATTAAAAGGATAGAGACTCTTCTTACAGTCGGTGTTTGAGCATTCCCTGTGAGACCTGTATTAGTTTCCGATACACGACTGCAGGTTTAATGTATTCCTTGGACCTTCGCATTGACGATGAAACACAGAAATCGCATCGGAATTAAATACAAAAGGCACAATGCCAGCTTAATTACAAGAATAGAGACTTTTCTACAGTCTGTGCCTTGAACACTCCCTGTGAGACCAGTATTAGTTTCCGATGCACAACTGCAGGTTCAATGTATTCCTTGGACATACACATTGACGATGAAATACTGAAATTACATCGGAATTAAATACAAAAGGCACAATGCCGCCTTAAGTGCTAGAAGAGTGAGACTTCTTTGAGTCTGTGCCTTGATCCTTTCCTGTGAGACCAGTATTAGTTTCTGATACACCACTGCAGGTTCAATGTATTCCTTAGACCTTCACATTGACGAGGAAACACAGAAATCGCTTCGGAATTAAATACAAAAGCACAATGCCGCCTTAATTACAGGGATAGAGACTCTTCTTACAGTCGGTGTTTGAGCATTCCCTGTGAGACCTGTATTAGTTTCCGATACACCACTGCAGGTTCAAAGTATTCCTTGGACCTTCACATTGACTATGAAACACAGAAATCGCATCGGAATTAAATACAAAAGGCACAATGCCGCCTTAAGTACAAGAGTAGAGAC
This sequence comes from Schistocerca americana, assembly GCF_021461395.2. NCBI lineage: Eukaryota > Metazoa > Arthropoda > Insecta > Orthoptera > Acrididae > Schistocerca > Schistocerca americana. Next base: position 624,723,396 of record NC_060124.1, on the reverse strand, counting down.
TCTTTTTAAAGTCGGTGTTTTGAGCATTTCCTGTGAGACCAGTATTAGTCTCCGATACACCACTGCAGGTTCAATGTAATCCTTGGACCTTCACATTGACGATGAAACACAGAAATCGCAACAGAATTAAAAGCAAAAGGCACAAAGCCGCCTTAAGTACAAGAATAGAGACTCTTCTTACAGGTGGTGCTTTGAGCATTCCCTGTGAGACCAGTATTAGTTTCCGATACACCACTGCAGGTTCAAAGTATTCCGTGCACCTTCACATTGACTATGTAACACAGAAATCACATCGGAATTAAATACAAATGGCACAATGCCGCCTTAAGTGCAAGAATAGATACACTTCTAACCGTCGATGCATTGAGCATTCCCTCTGAGAGCAGTATTAGTTTCCGATACACCACTGCAGGTTCAAAGTATTCCTTGGACCTTCACATTGACTATGAAACACAGTAATCGCATCGGAATTAAATACAAAAGGCACAATGCCGCCTTAAGTGCAAGAAGAGTGAGACTTCTTAGAGTCTGTGCTTTGATCCTTACTTTGTGAGACCAGTATTAGTTTCCGATACACCACTGCAGGTTCAATGTATTCCTTGGACCTTCACATTGACGATGAAACACAGAAATCACATCGGAATTAAATACAAGAAGCACAATGCCGCGTAAAGTACAAGATCAGAGACTCTTCTACAGTCTGTGCCTTGAACACTCCCTGTGAGACCAGTATTAGTTTCCGATACACCACTTCAGGTTCAATGTATTCCTTGGACATACACATTGACGATGAAACACTCAAATTACATCGGAATTAAATACAAAAGGCACAATGCCGATTTAGGTGACAGAAGTGTGAGACTTCTTAGTGTCTGTGCTTTGATCGTTTCCTGTGAGACCAGTATTAGTTTCCGATACACCACTGCATGTTCAATGTATTTCTTAGACCTTCACTTTGACGATGAAACACAGAAATCGCATCGGAATTAAATACAAGAAGCACAATGCCGCGTAAAGTACAAGATCAGAGCCTCCACTACAGTCTGTGCCTTGAACACTCCCTGTGTGACCAGTATTAGTTTCCGATGCACCACTGCAGGCTCAATGTGTTCCTTGGACTTAAACATTGATGATGAAACACTGAAATTACATCGGAATTAAATACAAAAGGCACAATGCCGCCTTACGTGCTAGAAGAGTGAGACTTTTTAGAGTCTGTGCCTTGATCCTTTCCTGTGAGACGAGTATTAGTTTCCGATACACCACTAGCGGTTCAATGTATTCCTTGGACCTTCTCATTGACGATGAAACACAGAAATCGCATCGGAACTAAATACAAAAGACACAATGCCGCCTTAATTACAAGAATAGAGACTCTTCTTACAGTCGGTGTTTTGAGCATTCCCTGTGAGGCCAGTAATAGTTTCCGATACACCACTGCAGGTTCAATGTATTCCTTTGACCTTCACATTGACGATGAAACACAGAAATCGCATCGGAATTAAATACAAAAGGCACAATGCCGCCCTAAGTACAAGAACAGAGACTCTTCTTACAGTCGGTGCTTTGAGAATTCCCTCTGAGAGCAGTATTAGTTTCCGATACACCACTGCAGGTTCAAGGTATTACTTGGACCTTCACATTCACTATGAAACACAGAAATCGCATCGGAATTAAATACAAAAGGCGCAATGCCGCTATAAGTACAAGAATAGAGACTCTTTTTAAAGTCGGTGTTTTGAGCATTTCCTGTGAGACCAGTATTAGTTTCCGATACACCACTGCAGGTTCAATGTAATCCTTGGACCTTCACATTGACGATGAAACACAGAAAACGCATCGGAATTAAAAGCAAAAGGCACAAAGCCGTCTTAAGTACATGAATGCAGGCTCTTCTTACAGGTGGTGCTTTGAGCATTCCCTGTGAGACCAGTATTAGTTTCCGATACACCACTGCAGGTTCAAAGTATTCCGTGCACCTTCACATTGACTGTGAAACTCAGAAATCACATCGGAAATAAATACAAATGGCACAATGCCGCCTTAAGTGCAAGAATAGATACACTTCTTACCGTCGATGCTTTGAGCATTCCCTCTGTGAGCAGTATTAGTTTCCGATACACCACTGCAGGTTCAAAGTATTACTTGGACCTTCACATTGACTATGAAACACAGAAATCGCATCGGAATTAAATACAAAAGGCACAATGCCGGCTTAAGTACAAGAATAGAGACTTTTCTACAGTCTGTGCTTTGAACACTCCCTGTGAGACCAGTATTAGTTTCCGATACACCACTGCAGGTTCAATTTACTCCTTGGACATACACATTGACGATGAAACACTCAAATTACGTGGAAAATAAATACAAAAGGCACAATGCCGCCTTAAGTGCAAGAAGAGTGAGACTTCTTAGAGTCTGTGCTCTGATCCTTTCCTGTGAGACCAGTATTAGTTTCCGATACACCACTGCAGGTTCAATGTATTCCTTGGACCTTCACATTGACGATGAAACACAGAAATCGCATCGGAATTAAATACAAGAAGCACAATGCCGCGTAAAGTACAAGATCAGAGACTCTTCTACAGTCTGTGCCTTGAACACTCCCTGTGAGACCAGTATTAGTTTCCGATACACCACTTCAGGTTCAATGTATTCCTTGGACATACACATTGACGATGAAACACTCAAATTACATCGGAATTAAATACAAAAGGCACAATGCCGCCTTAGGGGACAGAAGAATGAGACTTCTTAGTGTCTGTGCTTTGATCGTTTCCTGTGAGACCAGTATTACTTTCCGATACTCCACTGCAGGATCAATGTGTTTCTTGGACCTTCACATTGACGATGAAACACAGAAATCGCATCGGAATTAAATACAAGAAGCACAATGCCGCGTAAAGTACAAGATAAGAGCCTCTTCTACAGTCTGTGCCTTGAACACTCCCTGTGTGACCAGTATTAGTTTCCGATGCACCACTGCTGGCTCAATGTATTCCTTGGACGTAAACATAGATGATGAAACACTGAAATTACATCGGAATTAAATACAAAAGGCACAATGCCGCCTATGGTGCAAGATGAGTGAGACTTCTTAGAATCTGTGCTTTGATCCTTTAATCTGAGACCAGTCTTAGTTTCCGATACACGACTGCAGGTTCAAAGTATTCCTTGGACCTTCACATTGACTATGAAACACAGAAATCGCATCGGAATTAAATACATAAGGCACAATGCCAGCTTATGTACAACAATAGAGACTCTTCTTACAGTTAGTGCTTTGAGCATTCCATTTGAAGCCAGTATTATTTTCCGATACACCACTGCAGGTTCAGTGAATTCCTTGTCATACACATTGACGATGAAACACTGAAATTACATCGGAATTAAATTCAAAAGGCACAATGCCGCCTTAAGTACAAGAATAGAGACTCTGCTTACAGTCGGTGCTTTGAGCATTCCCTGTGAGACCAGTATTAGTTTCCGATACACCACTGTAGGTTCAATGTATTCCTTGGACATACACATTGACGATGAAATACTGAAATTACATCGGAATTAAATACAAAAGGCACAATGCCGCCTTAAGTGCTAGAAGAGTGAGACTTCTTAGAGTCTGTGCCTTGATCCTTTCCTGTGAGACCAGTATTAGTTTCTGATACACCACTGCAGGTTCAATGTATTCCTTGGACCTTCTCATTGACGATGAAACACAGAAATCGCATCGGAATTAAATACAAAAGGCACAATGCCGCCTTAAGTACAAGAATAGAGACTCTTCTTACAGTCGGTGTTTTGAGCATTCCCTCTGAGAGCAGTATTAGTTTCCGATACACCACTGCAGGTTGAATGTATTCCTTGGACCTTCACATTGACGATAAAACACAGAAATCGCATCGGAATTAAATACAAAAGGCACAAGGCTGCCATAATTACAGGAATAGAGACTCTTCTTACAGTCAGTGCTTTGAGCATTTCCTGTGAGACCAGTTTTAGTTTCCGATACACCACTGCAGGTTCAAAGTATTCCTTGGACCTTCACATTGACTATTAAACACAGAAATCGCATCGGAGTTAAATACAAAAGGCACAATGCCGCCTTAAGTACAAGAATAGAGACTCTTCTTACAGTCAGTGCTTTGAGCATTCCCTGTGAGACCAGTATTAGTTTCCGATACACCACTGCAAGTTCAATGTATTACTTGGACTTTCATATTGACGATGAAACACAGAAAGAGCATCGGAATTAAATACAAAAGGCACAATGCCGCCTTAAGTACAAGAATAGAGACTCTTCTTACAGTGGGTGCTTTGAGCATTCCCTGTGAGACCAGTATTAGTTTCCGATACACCACTGCAGGCTCAATGTGTTCCTTGGACTTACACAATGACAATGAGACACTGAGATTACATCGGAATTAAATACAAAAGGCACAATGCCGAATTAATGCAAGAAGAGTGAGACTTCTTAGAGTCCATTATTTGAGCCTTTCCTGTGAGACCAGTATTAGTTTCCGATACACCACTGTAGGTTCAATGTATTCCTTGGACATACACATTGACGATGAAACACTGAAATTACAACGGAATTAAATACAAAAGGCACAATGCCGCCTTAAGTGCAAGAATAGAGACTCTTCTTACAGTCGGTGCTTTGAGCATTCCCTGTGAGACCAGTATTAGTTTCCGATACACAACTGCAGGTTGAATGTATTCCATGGACCTTCACATTGACGATGAAACACAGAAATCGCATCGGAATAAAATACAAAAGGCACAATGCCGACTTAAGTACAAGAATAGAGACTCTTCTTACTGTCGGTGCTTTGAGCGTTCCCTGTGAGACCAGTATTAGTTTCCGATACACCACTGCAGGTTCAATGTATTCCTTGTCATACACATTGACGATGAAACACTGAAGTTACATCGGAATTAAATACAAAAGACACAATGCCGCCTAAATTACAAGAATAGAGACCCTTCTTACATTCGGTGCTTTGAGCATTCCCTGTGTGAAAAGTATTAGTTTCCGATTTAACACTGCAGGTTCAATGTATTACTTGGACCTTCACATTGACGATGAAACACAGAAATCGCATCGGAATTAAATACAAAAGGCACAATACCGGCTTAAGTACAAGAATAGAGACTCTTCTACAGTCTGTGCCTTGAACACTCCCTGTGAGACCAGTATTAGTTTCCGATACACCACTGCAGGTTCAATGTATTCCTTGGACCTTCTCATTGACGATGAAACACAGAAATCGCATCGGAACTAAATACAAAAGACACAATGCCGCCTTAATTACACGAATAGAGACTCTTCTTACAGTCGGTGTTTTGAGCATTCCCTGTGAGGCCAGTAATAGTTTCCGATACACCACTGCAGGTTCAATGTATTCCTTGGACCTTCACATTGACGAAGAAACACAGAAATCGCATCGGAATTAAATACAAAAGGCACAATGCCGCCCTATGTACAAGAATAGAGACTCTTCTCACAGTCGGTGCTTTGAGCATTCCCTCTGAGAGCAGTATTAGTTTCCGATACACCACTGCAGGTTCAATGTATTCCTTGGACCTTCACATTGACTATGAAACACAGAAATCGCATCGGAATTAAATACAAAAGGCACAATGCCGCCTTAAGTACAAGAATAGAGACTCTTTTTAAAGTCGGTGTTTTGAGCATTTCCTGTGGGACCAGTATTAGTTTCCGATACACCACTGCAGGTTCAATGTAATCCTTGGACCTTAACATTGACGATGAAACACAGAAATCGCATCGGAATTAAAAGCAAAAGGCACAAAGCCGCCTTAAGTACAAGAATAGAGACTCTTCTTACAGGTGGTGCTTTGAGCATTCCCTGTGAGACCAGTATTATTTTCCGATACACCACTGCAGGTTCAAAGTATTCCGTGCACCTTCACATTGACTTTCAAACACAGAAATCACATCGGAATTAGATACAAATGGCACAATGCCGCCTTAAGTGCAAGAATAGATACATTTCTTACCGTCGATGCTTTGAGCATTCCCTCTGAGAGCAGTATTAGTTTCCGATACACCACTGCAGGTTCAAAGTATTCCTTGGACCCTCACATTGACTATGAAACACAGAAATCACATCGGAATTAAATACAAAAGGCACAATGCCGCCTTAAGTGCAAGATAGGTGAGACTTCTTAGAGTCTGTGCTTTGATCCTTTCCTGTGAGACCAGTATTAGTTTCCGATACACCACTGCAGGTTCAATGTATTCCTTGGACCTTCACATTGACGATGAAACACAGAAATCGCATCGGAACTAAATACAAGAAGCACAATGCCGCGTAAAGTACAAGATCAGAGACTCTTCTACAGTCTGTGCCTTGAACACTCCCTGTGAGACCAGTATTAGTTTCCGATACACCACTTCAGGTTCAATGTATTCCTTGGACATACACATTGACGATGAAACACTCAAATTACATCGGAATTAAATACAAAAGGCACAATGCCGCCTTAGGTGACAGAAGAGTGAGACTTCTTAGTGTCTGTGCTTTGATCGTTTCCTGTGAGACCAGTATTAGTTTCCGATACACCATTGCATGTTCAATGTATTTCTTGGACCTTCACATTGACGATGAAACACAGAAATCGCATCGGAATTTAATACAAGAAGCACAATGCCGCGTAAAGTACAAGGTCAGAGCTGCCACTACAGTCTGTGTCTTGAACACTCCCTGTGTGACCAGTATTAGTTTCCGATGCACCACTGCAGGCTCAATGTATTCCTTGGACTTAAACATTGATGATGAAACACTGAAATTACATCGGAATTAAATACAAAAGGCACAATGCCGCCATTAGTGCAAGATGAGTGAGACTTCTTAGAATCTGTGCTTTGATCCTTTAATGTGAGACCAGTAATAGTTTCCGATACACGACTGCAGGTTCAAAGTATTCCTTGGACCTTCACATTGACTATGAAACACAGAGATCGCATCGGAATTAAATACAAATGGCACAATGCCGGCTTAAGTACAAGAATAGAGACTCTTCTTACAGTTAGTGTTTTGAGCATTCCCTGTGAAGCCAGTATTAATTTCCGATACACCACTGCAGGTTCAAGGTATTACTTGGACCTTCACATTGACTATGAAACACAGAAATCTCATCGGAAATAAATACAAAAGGCACAATGCCGCCTTAAGTACAAGAATAGAGACTCTTTTTAAAGTCGGTGTTTTGAGCATTCCCTGTGAGGCCAGTGATACTTTCCGATACACCACTGCAGGTTCAATGTATTCCTTGGACCTTCATATTGACGAAGAAACACAGAAATCGCATCGGAATTAAATACAAAAGGCACAATGCTGCCCTAAGTACAAGAATAGAGACTCTTCTTATAGTCGGTGCTTTGAGCATTCCCTCTGAGAGCAGTATTAGTTTCCGATACACCACTGCAGGTTCAAGGTATTACTTGGACCTTCACATTGACTATGAAACACAGAAATCGCATCGGAAATAAATACAAAAGGCACAATGCCGCCTTAAGTACAAGAATAGAGACTCTTTTTAAAGTCGGTGTTTTGATCATTTCCTGTGAGACCAGTATTAGTTTCCGATACACCACTGCAGGTTCAATGTAATCCTTGGACCTTCACATTGACGATGAAACACAGAAAACGCATCGGAATTAAAAGCAAAAGGCACAAAGCCGCCTTAAGTACAAGAAAGGAGCCTCTTGTTACCGGTGGTGCTTTGAGCATTCCCTGTGAGACCAGCATTAGTTTCCGATACACCACTGCAGGTTCAAAGTATTCCGTGCACCTTCACATTGACTATGAAACACAGAAATCACATCGGAATTAAATACAAGAAGCACAATGCCGCGTAAAGTACAAGATCAGAGCCTCTTCTACAGTCTGTGCCCTGAACACTCCCTGTGTGACCAGTATTAGTTTCCGATGCACCACTGCAGGCTCAATGTATTCCTTGGACCTAAACATAGATGATGAAACACAAAAATTACATCGGAATTAAATACAAAAGGCACAATGCCGCCTATGGTGCAAGATGAGTGAGACTTCTTAGAATCTGTGCTTTGATCCTTTAATCTGAGACCAGTCTTAGTTTCCGATACACGACTGCAGGTTCAAAGTATTCCTTGGACCTTCACATTGACTATGAAACACAGAAATCACATCGGAATTAAATACATAAGGCACAATGCCAGCTTATGTACAAGAATAGAGACTCTTCTTACAGTTAGTGCTTTGAGCATTCCCTTTGAAGCCAGTATTATTTTCCGATGCACCACTGCAGGTTCAATGAATTCCTTGTCATACACATTGACGATGAAACACTGAAATTACATCGGAATTTAATTCTAAAGGCACAATGCCGCCTTAAGTACAAGAATAGAGACTCTGCTTACAGTCGGTGCTTTGAGCATTCCCTGTGAGACCAGAATTTGTTTCCGATACACCACTGTAGGTTCAATGTATTCCTTGGACATACTCATTGACGATGAAATACTGAAATTACATCGGAATTAAATACAAAAGGCACAATGCCGCCTTAAGTGCTAGAAGAGTGAGACTTCTTAGAGTCTGTGCCTTGATCCTTTCCTGTGAGACCAGTATTAGTTTCTGATACACCACTGCAGGTTCAATGTATTCCTTGGACCTTCTCATTGACGATGAAACACAGAAATCGCATCGGAATTAAATACAAAAGGCACAATGCCGCCTTAAGTACAAGAATAGAGACTCTTCTTACAGTCGGTGCTTTGAGCATTCCCTCTGAGAGCAGTATTAGTTTCCGATACACCACTGCAGGTTCAAGGTATTCCTTGGACCTTCACATTGACTATGAAACACAGAAATCGCATCGGAATTAAATACAGAAGGCACAATGCGGCCTTAAGTACAAGAATAGAGACTATTCTTACAGTCGGTGTTTTGAGCATTTCCTGTGAGACCAGTATTAGTTTCCGATACACCACTGCAGGTTCAATGTATTCCTTAGACCTTCACATTGACGAAGAAACACAGAAATCGCATCGGAATTAAATACAAAAGAACAATGCCGCCTTAATTAAAAGGATAGAGACTCTTCTTACAGTCGGTGTTTGAGCATTCCCTGTGAGACCTGTATTAGTTTTCGATACACGACTGCAGGTTTAATGTATTCCTTGGACCTTCGCATTGACGATGAAACACAGAAATCGCATCGGAATTAAACACAAAAGGCACAATGCCAGCTTAATTACAAGAATAGAGACTTTAACACAGTCTGTGCCTTGAACACTCCCTGTGAGACCAGTATTAGTTTCCGATACACAACTGCAGGTTCAATGTATTCCTTGGACATACACATTGACGATGAAATACTGAAATTACATCGGAATTAAATACAAAAGGCACAATGCCGCCTTAAGTGCTAGAAGAGTGAGACTTCTTAGAGTCTGTGCCTTGATCCTTTCCTGTGAGACCAGTATTAGTTTCTGATACACCACTGCAGGTTCAATGTATTCCTTGGACCTTCTCATTGACTATGAAACACAGAAATCGCATCGGAATTAAATACAAAAGGCATAATGCCGCCTTAAGTACAAGAATAGAGACTCTTCTTACAGTCGGTGCTTTGAGCATTCCCTCTGAGAGCAGTATTAGTTTCCGATACACCACTGCAGGTTCAAGGTATTCCTTGGACCTTCACATTGACTATGAAACACAGAAATCGCATCGGAATTAAATACAAAAGGCACAATGCCGCCTTAAGTACAAGAATAGAGACTCTTCTTACAGTCGGTGTTTTGAGCATTTCCTGTGAGACCAGTATTAGTTTCCGATACACCACTGCAGGTTCAATGTATTCCTTAGACCTTCACATTGACGAAGAAACACAGAAATCGCATCGGAATTAAATACAAAAGAACAATGCCGCCTTAATTAAAAGGATAGAGACTCTTCTTACAGTCGGTGTTTGAGCATTCCCTGTGAGACCTGTATTAGTTTCCGATACACGACTGCAGGTTTAATGTATTCCTTGGACCTTCGCATTGACGATGAAACACAGAAATCGCATCGGAATTAAATACAAAAGGCACAATGCCAGCTTAATTACAAGAATAGAGACTTTTCTACAGTCTGTGCCTTGAACACTCCCTATGAGACCAGTATTAGTTTCCGATACACAACTGCAGGTTCAATGTATTCCTTGGACATACACATTGACGATGAAATACTGAAATTACATCGGAATTAAATACAAAAGGCACAATGCCGCCTTAAGTGCTAGAAGAGTGAGACTTCTTAGAGTCTGTGCGTTGATCCTTTCCTGTGAGACCAGTATTAGTTTCTGATACACCACTGCAGGTTCAATGTATTCCTTGGACCTTCTCATTGACTATGAAACACAGAAATCGCATCGGAATTAAATACAAAAGGCACAATACCGGCTTAAGTACAAGAATAGAGACTCTTCTACAGTCTGTGCCTTGAACACTCCCTGTGAGACCAGTATTAGTTTCCGATACACCACTGCAGGTTCAATGTATTCCTTGGACCTTCTCATTGACGATGAAACACAGAAATCGCATCGGAACTAAATACAAAAGACACAATGCCGCCTTAATTACACGAATAGAGACTCTTCTTACAGTCGGTGTTTTGAGCATTCCCTGTGAGGCCAGTAATAGTTTCCGATACACCACTGCAGGTTCAATGTATTCCTTGGACCTTCACATTGACGAAGAAACACAGAAATCGCATCGGAATTAAATACAAAAGGCACAATGCCGCCCTATGTACAAGAATAGAGACTCTTCTCACAGTCGGTGCTTTGAGCATTCCCTCTGAGAGCAGTATTAGTTTCCGATACACCACTGCAGGTTCAATGTATTCCTTGGACCTTCACATTGACTATGAAACACAGAAATCGCATCGGAATTAAATACAAAAGGCACAATGCCGCCTTAAGTACAAGAATAGAGACTCTTTTTAAAGTCGGTGTTTTGAGCATTTCCTGTGGGACCAGTATTAGTTTCCGATACACCACTGCAGGTTCAATGTAATCCTTGGACCTTAACATTGACGATGAAACACAGAAATCGCATCGGAATTAAAAGCAAAAGGCACAAAGCCGCCTTAAGTACAAGAATAGAGACTCTTCTTACAGGTGGTGCTTTGAGCATTCCCTGTGAGACCAGTATTATTTTCCGATACACCACTGCAGGTTCAAAGTATTCCGTGCACCTTCACATTGACTTTCAAACACAGAAATCACATCGGAATTAGATACAAATGGCACAATGCCGCCTTAAGTGCAAGAATAGATACATTTCTTACCGTCGATGCTTTGAGCATTCCCTCTGAGAGCAGTATTAGTTTCCGATACACCACTGCAGGTTCAAAGTATTCCTTGGACCCTCACATTGACTATGAAACACAGAAATCACATCGGAATTAAATACAAAAGGCACAATGCCGCCTTAAGTGCAAGATAGGTGAGACTTCTTAGAGTCTGTGCTTTGATCCTTTCCTGTGAGACCAGTATTAGTTTCCGATACACCACTGCAGGTTCAATGTATTCCTTGGACCTTCACATTGACGATGAAACACAGAAATCGCATCGGAACTAAATACAAGAAGCACAATGCCGCGTAAAGTACAAGATCAGAGACTCTTCTACAGTCTGTGCCTTGAACACTCCCTGTGAGACCAGTATTAGTTTCCGATACACCACTTCAGGTTCAATGTATTCCTTGGACATACACATTGACGATGAAACACTCAAATTACATCGGAATTAAATACAAAAGGCACAATGCCGCCTTAGGTGACAGAAGAGTGAGACTTCTTAGTGTCTGTGCTTTGATCGTTTCCTGTGAGACCAGTATTAGTTTCCGATACACCATTGCATGTTCAATGTATTTCTTGGACCTTCACATTGACGATGAAACACAGAAATCGCATCGGAATTTAATACAAGAAGCACAATGCCGCGTAAAGTACAAGGTCAGAGCTGCCACTACAGTCTGTGTCTTGAACACTCCCTGTGTGACCAGTATTAGTTTCCGATGCACCACTGCAGGCTCAATGTATTCCTTGGACTTAAACATTGATGATGAAACACTGAAATTACATCGGAATTAAATACAAAAGGCACAATGCCGCCATTAGTGCAAGATGAGTGAGACTTCTTAGAATCTGTGCTTTGATCCTTTAATGTGAGACCAGTAATAGTTTCCGATACACGACTGCAGGTTCAAAGTATTCCTTGGACCTTCACATTGACTATGAAACACAGAGATCGCATCGGAATTAAATACAAATGGCACAATGCCGGCTTAAGTACAAGAATAGAGACTCTTCTTACAGTTAGTGTTTTGAGCATTCCCTGTGAAGCCAGTATTAATTTCCGATACACCACTGCAGGTTCAAGGTATTACTTGGACCTTCACATTGACTATGAAACACAGAAATCTCATCGGAAATAAATACAAAAGGCACAATGCCGCCTTAAGTACAAGAATAGAGACTCTTTTTAAAGTCGGTGTTTTGAGCATTCCCTGTGAGGCCAGTGATACTTTCCGATACACCACTGCAGGTTCAATGTATTCCTTGGACCTTCATATTGACGAAGAAACACAGAAATCGCATCGGAATTAAATACAAAAGGCACAATGCTGCCCTAAGTACAAGAATAGAGACTCTTCTTATAGTCGGTGCTTTGAGCATTCCCTCTGAGAGCAGTATTAGTTTCCGATACACCACTGCAGGTTCAAGGTATTACTTGGACCTTCACATTGACTATGAAACACAGAAATCGCATCGGAAATAAATACAAAAGGCACAATGCCGCCTTAAGTACAAGAATAGAGACTCTTTTTAAAGTCGGTGTTTTGATCATTTCCTGTGAGACCAGTATTAGTTTCCGATACACCACTGCAGGTTCAATGTAATCCTTGGACCTTCACATTGACGATGAAACACAGAAAACGCATCGGAATTAAAAGCAAAAGGCACAAAGCCGCCTTAAGTACAAGAAAGGAGCCTCTTGTTACCGGTGGTGCTTTGAGCATTCCCTGTGAGACCAGCATTAGTTTCCGATACACCACTGCAGGTTCAAAGTATTCCGTGCACCTTCACATTGACTATGAAACACAGAAATCACATCGGAATTAAATACAAGAAGCACAATGCCGCGTAAAGTACAAGATCAGAGCCTCTTCTACAGTCTGTGCCCTGAACACTCCCTGTGTGACCAGTATTAGTTTCCGATGCACCACTGCAGGCTCAATGTATTCCTTGGACCTAAACATAGATGATGAAACACAAAAATTACATCGGAATTAAATACAAAAGGCACAATGCCGCCTATGGTGCAAGATGAGTGAGACTTCTTAGAATCTGTGCTTTGATCCTTTAATCTGAGACCAGTCTTAGTTTCCGATACACGACTGCAGGTTCAAAGTATTCCTTGGACCTTCACATTGACTATGAAACACAGAAATCACATCGGAATTAAATACATAAGGCACAATGCCAGCTTATGTACAAGAATAGAGACTCTTCTTACAGTTAGTGCTTTGAGCATTCCCTTTGAAGCCAGTATTATTTTCCGATGCACCACTGCAGGTTCAATGAATTCCTTGTCATACACATTGACGATGAAACACTGAAATTACAACGGAATTTAATTCTAAAGGCACAATGCCGCCTTAAGTACAAGAATAGAGACTCTGCTTACAGTCGGTGCTTTGAGCATTCCCTGTGAGACCAGAATTTGTTTCCGATACACCACTGTAGGTTCAATGTATTCCTTGGACATACTCATTGACGATGAAATACTGAAATTACATCGGAATTAAATACAAAAGGCACAATGCCGCCTTAAGTGCTAGAAGAGTGAGACTTCTTAGAGTCTGTGCCTTGATCCTTTCCTGTGAGACCAGTATTAGTTTCTGATACACCACTGCAGGTTCAATGTATTCCTTGGACCTTCTCATTGACGATGAAACACAGAAATCGCATCGGAATTAAATACAAAAGGCACAATGCCGCCTTAAGTACAAGAATAGAGACTCTTCTTACAGTCGGTGCTTTGAGCATTCCCTCTGAGAGCAGTATTAGTTTCCGATACACCACTGCAGGTTCAAGGTATTCCTTGGACCTTCACATTGACTATGAAACACAGAAATCGCATCGGAATTAAATACAGAAGGCACAATGCGGCCTTAAGTACAAGAATAGAGACTATTCTTACAGTCGGTGTTTTGAGCATTTCCTGTGAGACCAGTATTAGTTTCCGATACACCACTGCAGGTTCAATGTATTCCTTAGACCTTCACATTGACGAAGAAACACAGAAATCGCATCGGAATTAAATACAAAAGAACAATGCCGCCTTAATTAAAAGGATAGAGACTCTTCTTACAGTCGGTGTTTGAGCATTCCCTGTGAGACCTGTATTAGTTTTCGATACACGACTGCAGGTTTAATGTATTCCTTGGACCTTCGCATTGACGATGAAACACAGAAATCGCATCGGAATTAAACACAAAAGGCACAATGCCAGCTTAATTACAAGAATAGAGACTTTAACACAGTCTGTGCCTTGAACACTCCCTGTGAGACCAGTATTAGTTTCCGATACACAACTGCAGGTTCAATGTATTCCTTGGACATACACATTGACGATGAAATACTGAAATTACATCGGAATTAAATACAAAAGGCACAATGCCGCCTTAAGTGCTAGAAGAGTGAGACTTCTTAGAGTCTGTGCCTTGATCCTTTCCTGTGAGACCAGTATTAGTTTCTGATACACCACTGCAGGTTCAATGTATTCCTTGGACCTTCTCATTGACTATGAAACACAGAAATCGCATCGGAATTAAATACAAAAGGCATAATGCCGCCTTAAGTACAAGAATAGAGACTCTTCTTACAGTCGGTGCTTTGAGCATTCCCTCTGAGAGCAGTATTAGTTTCCGATACACCACTGCAGGTTCAAGGTATTCCTTGGACCTTCACATTGACTATGAAACACAGAAATCGCATCGGAATTAAATACAAAAGGCACAATGCCGCCTTAAGTACAAGAATAGAGACTCTTCTTACAGTCGGTGTTTTGAGCATTTCCTGTGAGACCAGTATTAGTTTCCGATACACCACTGCAGGTTCAATGTATTCCTTAGACCTTCACATTGACGAAGAAACACAGAAATCGCATCGGAATTAAATACAAAAGAACAATGCCGCCTTAATTAAAAGGATAGAGACTCTTCTTACAGTCGGTGTTTGAGCATTCCCTGTGAGACCTGTATTAGTTTCCGATACACGACTGCAGGTTTAATGTATTCCTTGGACCTTCGCATTGACGATGAAACACAGAAATCGCATCGGAATTAAATACAAAAGGCACAATGCCAGCTTAATTACAAGAATAGAGACTTTTCTACAGTCTGTGCCTTGAACACTCCCTATGAGACCAGTATTAGTTTCCGATACACAACTGCAGGTTCAATGTATTCCTTGGACATACACATTGACGATGAAATACTGAAATTACATCGGAATTAAATACAAAAGGCACAATG
Organism: Schistocerca americana; assembly: GCF_021461395.2. Taxonomy (NCBI): domain Eukaryota; kingdom Metazoa; phylum Arthropoda; class Insecta; order Orthoptera; family Acrididae; genus Schistocerca; species Schistocerca americana. Next base: position 624,707,798 of record NC_060124.1, on the reverse strand, counting down.
CCGCCTTAAGTGCTAGAAGAGTGAGACTTCTTAGAGTCTGTGCGTTGATCCTTTCCTGTGAGACCAGTATTAGTTTCTGATACACCACTGCAGGTTCAATGTATTCCTTGGACCTTCTCATTGACTATGAAACACAGAAATCGCATCGGAATTAAATACAAAAGGCACAATGCCGCCTTAAGTACAAGAATAGAGACTCTTCTTACAGTCGGTGCTTTGAGCATTCCCTCTGAGAGCAGTATTAGTTTTCGATACACCACTGCAGGTTCAAGGTATTCCTTGGACCTTCACATTGACTATGAAGCACAGAAATCGCATCGGAATTAAATACAAAAGCACAATGCCGCCTTAATTACAAGGATAGAGACTCTTCTTACAGTCGGTGTTTGAGCATTCCCTGTGAGACCTGTATTAGTTTCCGATACACCACTGCAGGTTCAAAGTATTCCTTGGACCTTCACATTGACTATGAAACACAGAAATCGCATCGGAATTAAATACAAAAGGCACAATGCCGCCTTAAGTACAAGAATAGAGACTCTTTTTAAAGTCGGTGTTTTGAGCATTTCCTGTGAGACCAGTATTAGTCTCCGATACACCACTGCAGGTTCAAAGTATTCCGTGCACCTTCACATTGACTATGTAACACAGAAATCACATCGAAATTAAATACAAATGGCACAATGCCGCCTTAAGTGCAAGAATAGATACACTTCTAACCGTCGATGCATTGAGCATTCCCTCTGAGAGCAGTATTAGTTTCCGATACACCACTGCAGGTTCAAAGTATTCCTTGGACCTTCACATTGACTATGAAACACAGAAATCGCATCGGAATTAAATACAAAAGGCACAATGCCGCCTTAAGTGCAAGAAGAGTGAGACTTCTTAGAGTCTGTGCTTTGATCCCTACTTTGTGAGACCAGTATTAGTTTCCGAAACACCACTGCAGGTTCAATGTATTTCTTAGACCTTCACTTTGACGATGAAACACAGTAATCGCATCGGAATTAAATACAAAAAGGACAATGCCGCGTAAAGTACAAGATCAGAGCCTCCACTACAGTCTGTGCCTTGAACACTCCCTGTGTGACCAGTATTAGTTTCCGATGCACCACTGCAGGCTCAATGTGTTCCTTGGACTTAAACATTGATGATGAAACACTGAAATTACATTGGAATTAAATACAAAAGGCACAATGCCGCCTTACGTGCTAGAAGAGTGAGACTTCTTAGAGTCTGTGCCTTGATCCTTTCCTGTGAGACGAGTATTAGTTTCCGATACACCACTACCGGTTCAATGTATTCCTTGGACCTTCTCATTGACGATGAAACACAGAAATCGCATCGGAACTAAATACAAAAGACACAATGCCGCCTTAATTACAAGAATAGAGACTCTTCTTACAGTCGGTGTTTTGAGCATTCCCTGTGAGGCCAGTAATAGTTTCCGATACACCACTGCAGGTTCAATGTATTCCTTTGACCTTCACATTGACGATGAAACACAGAAATCGCATCGGAATTAAATACAAAAGGCACAATGCCGCCCTAAGTACAAGAACAGAGACTCTTCTTACAGTCGGTGCTTTGAGAATTCCCTCTGAGAGCAGTATTAGTTTCCGATACACCACTGCAGGTTCAAGGTATTACTTGGACCTTCACATTCACTATGAAACACAGAAATCGCATCGGAATTAAATACAAAAGGCACAATGCCGCCTTAAGTACAAGAATAGAGACTCTTTTTAAAGTCGGTGTTTTGAGCATTTCCTGTGAGACCAGTATTAGTTTCCGATACACCACTGCAGGTTCAATGTAATCCTTGGACCTTCACATTGACGATGAAACACAGAAAACGCATCGGAATTAAAAGCAAAAGGCACAAAGCCGTCTTATGTACAAGAATGGAGACTCTTCTTACAGGTGGTGCTTTGAGCATTCCCTGTGAGACCAGTATTAGTTTCCGATACACCACTGCAGGTTCAAAGTATTCCGTGCACCTTCACATTGACTGTGAAACACAGAAATCACATCGGAAATAAATACAAATGGCACAATGCCGCCTTAAGTGCAAGAATAGATACACTTCTTACCGTCGATGCTTTGAGCATTCCCTCTGAGAGCAGTATAAGTTTCCGATGCACCACTGCAGGTTCAAAGTATTACTTGGACCTTCACATTGACTATGAAACACAGAAATCGCATCGGAATTAAATACAAAAGGCACAATGCCGGCTTAAGTACAAGAATAGAGACTTTTCTACAGTCTGTGCTTTGAACACTCCCTGTGAGACCAGTATTAGTTTCCGTATACACCACTGCAGGTTCAATTTACTCCTTGGATATACACATTGACGATGAAACACTCAAATTACGTGGAAAATAAATACAAAAGGCACAATGCCGCCTTAAGTGCAAGAAGAGTGAGACTTCTTAGAGTCTGTGCTCTGATCCTTTCCTGTGAGACCAGTATTAGTTTCCGATACACCACTGCAGGTTCAATGTATTCCTTGGACCTTCACATTGACGATGAAACACAGAAATCGCATCGGAATTAAATACAAGAAGCACAATGCCGCGTAAAGTACAAGATCAGAGCCTCTTCTACAGTCTGTGCCTTGAACACTCCCTGTGAGACCAGTATTAGTTTCCGATACACCACTTCAGGTTCAATGTATTCCTTGGACATACACATTGACGATGAAACACTCAAATTACATCGGAATTAAATACAAAAGGCACAATGCCGCCTTAGGTGACAGAAGAGTGAGACTTCTTAGTGTCTGTGCTTTGATCGTTTCCTGTGAGACCAGTATTAGTTTCGGATACTCCACTGCAGGATCAATGTATTTCTTGGACCTTCACATTGACGATGAAACACAGAAATCGCATCGGAATTAAATACAAGAAGCACAATGCCGCGTAAAGTACAAGATAAGAGCCTCTTCTACAGTCTGTGCCTTGAACACTCCCTGTGTGACCAGTATTAGTTTCCGATGCACCACTGCAGGCTCAATGTATTCCTTGGACGTAAACATAGATGATGAAACACTGAAATTACATCGGAATTAAATACAAAAGGCACAATGCCGCCTATGGTGCAAGATGAGTGAGACTTGTTAGAATCTGTGCTTTGATCCTTTAATCTGAGACCAGTCTTAGTTTCCGATACACGACTGCAGGTTCAAAGTATTCCTTGGACCTTCACATTGACTATGAAACACAGAAATCGCATCGGAATTAAATACATAAGGCACAATGCCAGCTTATGTACAACAATAGAGACTCTTCTTACAGTTAGTGCTTTGAGCATTCCCTTTGAAGCCAGTATTATTTTCCGATACACCACTGCAGGTTCAGTGAATTCCTTGTCATACACATTGACGATGAAACACTGAAATTACATCGGAATTAAATTCAAAAGGCACAATGCCGCCTTAAGTACAAGAATAGAGACTCTGCTTACAGTCGGTGCTTTGAGCATTCCCTGTGAGACCAGTATTAGTTTCCGATACACCACTGTAGGTTCAATGTATTCCTTGGACATACACATTGACGATGAAATACTGAAATTACATCGGAATTAAATACAAAAGGCACAATGCCGCCTTAAGTGCTAGAAGAGTGAGACTTCTTAGAGTCTGTGCCTTGATCCTTTAATCTGAGACCAGTCTTAGTTTCCGATACACCACTACCGGTTCAATGTATTCCTTGGACCTTCTCATTGACGATGAAACACAGAAATCGCATCGGAACTAAATACAAAAGACACAATGCCGCCTTAATTACAAGAATAGAGACTCTTCTTACAGTCGGTGTTTTGAGCATTCCCTGTGAGGCCAGTAATAGTTTCCGATACACCACTGCAGGTTCAATGTATTCCTTTGACCTTCACATTGACGATGAAACACAGAAATCGCATCGGAATCAAATACAAAAGGCACAATGCCGCCCTAAGTACAAGAACAGAGACTCTTCTTACAGTCGGTGCTTTGAGAATTCCCTCTGAGAGCAGTATTAGTTTCCGATACACCACTGCAGGTTCAAGGTATTACTTGGACCTTCACATTCACTATGAAACACAGAAATCGCATCGGAATTAAATACAAAAGGCACAATGCCGCCTTAAGTACAAGAATAGAGACTCTTTTTAAAGTCGGTGTTTTGAGCATTTCCTGTGAGACCAGTATTAGTTTCCGATACACCACTGCAGGTTCAATGTAATCCTTGGACCTTCCCATTGACGATGAAACACAGAAAACGCATCGGAATTAAAAGCTAAAGGCACAAAGCCGTCTTAAGTACAAGAATGGAGACTCTTCTTACAGGTGGTGCTTTGAGCATTCCCTGTGAGACCAGTATTAGTTTCCGATACACCACTGCAGGTTCAAAGTATTCCGTGCACCTTCACATTGACTGTGAAACACAGAAATCACATCGGAAATAAATACAAATGGCACAATGCCGCCTTAAGTGCAAGAATAGATACACTTCTTACCGTCGATGCTTTGAGCATTCCCTCTGAGAGCAGTATTAGTTTCCGATACACCACTGCAGGTTCAAAGTATTACTTGGACCTTCACATTGACTATGAAACACAGAAATCGCATCGGAATTAAATACAAAAGGCACAATGCCGGCTTAAGTACAAGAATAGAGACTTTTCTACAGTCTGTGCTTTGAACACTCCCTGTGAGACCAGTATTAGTTTCCGATACACCACTGCAGGTTCAATTTACTCCTTCGATATACACATTGACGATGAAACACTCAAATTACGTGGAAAATAAATACAAAAGGCACAATGCCGCCTTAAGTGCAAGAAGAGTGAGACTTCTTAGAGTCTGTGCTCTGATCCTTTCCTGTGAGGCCAGTATTAGTTTCCGATACACCACTGCAGGTTCAATGTATTCCTTGGACCTTCACATTGACGATGAAACACAGAAATCGCATCGGAAGTAAATACAAGAAGCACAATGCCGCGTAAAGTACAAGATCAGAGACTCTTCTACAGTCTGTGCCTTGAACACTCCCTGTGAGACCAGTATTAGTTTCCGATACACCACTTCAGGTTCAATGTATTCCTTGGACATACACATTGACGATGAAACACTCAAATTACATCGGAATTAAATACAAAAGGCACAATGCCGCCTTAGGTGACAGAAGAGTGAGACTTCTTAGTGTCTGTGCTTTGATCGTTTCCTGTGAGACCAGTATTAGTTTCCGATACTCCACTGCAGGATCAATGTATTTCTTGGACCTTCACATTGACGATGAAACACAGAAATCGCATCGGAATTAAATACAAGAAGCACAATGCCGCGTAAAGTACAAGATAAGAGCCTCTTCTACAGTCTGTGCCTTGAACACTCCCTGTGTGACCAGTATTAGTTTCCGATGCACCACTGCAGGCTCAATGTATTCCTTGGACGTAAACATAGATGATGAAACACTGAAATTACATCGGAATTAAATACAAAAGGCACAATGCCGCCTATGGTGCAAGATGAGTGAGACTTCTTAGAATCTGTGCTTTGATCCTTTAATCTGAGACCAGTCTTAGTTTCCGATACACGACTGCAGGTTCAAAGTATTCCTTGGACCTTCACATTGACTATGAAACACAGAAATCGTATCGGAATTAAATACATAAGGCACAATGCCAGCTTATGTACAACAATAGAGACTCTTCTTACAGTTAGTGCTTTGAGCATTCCCTTTGAAGCCAGTATTATTTTCCGATACACCACTGCAGGTTCAGTGAATTCCTTGTCATACACATTGACGATGAGACACTGAAATTACATCGGAATTAAATTCAAAAGGCACAATGCCGCCTTAAGTACAAGAATAGAGACTCTGCTTACAGTCGGTGCTTTGAGCATTCCCTGTGAGACCAGTATTAGTTTCCGATACACCACTGTAGGTTTAATGTATTCCTTGGACATACACATTGACGATGAAATACTGAAATTACATCGGAATTAAATACAAAAGGCACAATGCCGCCTTAAGTGCTAGAAGAGTGAGACTTCTTAGAGTCTGTGCCTTGATCCTTTCCTGTGAGACCAGTATTAGTTTCTGATACACCACTGCAGGTTCAATGTATTCCTTGGACCTTCTCATTGACGATGAAACACAGAAATCGCATCGGAATTAAATACAAAAGGCACAATGCCGCCTTAAGTACAAGAATACAGACTCTTCTTACAGTCGGTGTTTTGAGCATTTCCTGTGAGACCAGTATTAGTTTCCGATACACCACTGCAGGTTCAATGTATTCCTTAGACCTTCACATTGACGAAGAAACAACGAGATCGCATCGGAATTAAATACAAAAGCACAATGCCGCCTTAATTACAAGGATAGAGACTCTTCTTACAGTCGGTGTTTGAGCATTCCCTGTGAGACCTGTATTAGTTTCCGAAACACGACTGCAGGTTTAATGTATTCTTTGGACCTTCGCATTGACGATGAACCACAGAAATCGCATCGGAATGAAATACAAAGGGCACAATGCCGGCCTAAGTACAAGAATAGAGACTTTTCTACAGTCTGTGCCTTGAACACTCCCTGTGAGACCAGTATTAGTTTCCGATACACCACTGCAGGTTCAATGTATTCCTTGGACATACACATTGACGATGAAATACTGAAATTACATCGGAATAAAATACAAAAGGCACAATGCCGCCTTAAGTGCTAGAGGAGTGAGACTTCTTAGTGTCTGTGCCTTGATCCTATCCTGTGAGACCAGTATTAGTTTCTGATACACCACTGCAGGTTCAATGTATACCTTGGACCTTCACATTGACGATGAAACACAGAAATCGCATCGGAACTAAATACAAAAGGCACAATGCCGCCTTAATTACAAGAACAGAGACTCTTCTTACAGTCGCTGCTTGAGCATTCCCTGTGAGACCAGTAATAGTTTCCGATACACCACTGCAGGTTTAATACATTCCCTGGACCTTCGCATTGACGATGAAACACAGAAATCGCATCGGAATTAAATACAAAAGGCACAATGCCGCCTTAAGTACAAGAATAGAGACATTTCTATCAGTCGGTGCTTCGGGCATTCCCTGTGAGACCAGTATTAGTTTCCGATACACCACTGCAGGTTCAATGTATTCCTTGGACCTTCACATTGACTATGAAAGACAGAAATCGCATCGGAATTAAATACAAAAGGCACAATGCCGCATTAAGTACAAGAATAGAGACTCTTCTTACAGTCGAAGCTTTGGGCATTCCCTGTGACACCAGTATTAGTTTCCGATGCACCACTGCAGGTTCAATGTATTTCTTAGACCATCACATTGACGAAGAAACACAGAAATCGCATCGGAATTCAATACAAAAGCACAATGCCGCCTTAATTACAAGGATAGAGACTCTTCTTACAGTCGGTGTTTGAGCATTCCCTGTGAGACCTGTATTAGTTTCCGATACGCCACTGCAGGTTCAATGTATTCCTTGGACGTTCACATTCACGATTAAACATAGAAATCGCATCGGATTTAAATACAAAAGGCACAATGCCGCCTTAAGTACAAGAATAGAGACACTTCTTACAGTCGGTGCTTTGAGCATTGCCTCTGAGGGCAGTATTAGTTTCCGATACACCACTGCAGGTTCAAGGTATTCCTTGGACCTTCACATTGACTATGAAACACTGAAATCGCATCGAAATTAAATACAAAAGGCACAAGGAAGACTTAAGTACAAGAATAGAGACTCTTCTTACGGTCGGTGCTTTGAGCAGTCCCTGTGAGACCAGTATTAGTTTCCGATACAACACTGCAGGTTCAAAGTATTCCTTGGACGTTCACATTGAATATGAAACACAGAAATCGCATCGGAATTAAATAGAAAAGGCACAATGCCGCCTTAAGTACAAGAATAGAGACACTTCTTACAGTCGGTGCTTTGAGTACTCCCTCTGAGAGCAGTATTAGTTTCCGATACACCACTGCAGGTTCAAAGTATTCCTTGGACTTTCACATTGACTATGAAACACAGAAATCGCATCGGAATTAAATACAAAAGGCACTATGACGCCATAAGTACAAGAAAAGAGACTCTTCTTACAGTCGGTGCTTTGAGCATTCCCTGTGAGACTAGTAATAGTTTCCGATACACCACTGTAGGTTCAATGTATTCCTTGGACATACACATTGACGATGAGATACTGACATTACATCGGAATTAAATACAAAAGGCACAATGCCGCCTTATGTGCTAGATGAGTGAGACTTCTTAGAGTCTGCGCCTTGACCCTTTCCTGTGAGACCAGCATTAGGTTCCGATACACCACTGCAGGTTCAATGTATTCCTTTGACCTTCACATGGACGATGAAACACAGAAATCGCATCGGAACTAAATACAAAAGGCACAATTACGCATTAATTACAAGAATAGAGACTCTTCTTACAGTCGGTGCTTTGAGCATTCCCTTTGAGACCAGTAATAGTTTCCGATACACCACTGCAGGTTCAATGTATTCCTTGGACCTTCACATTGACGATGAAACACAGAAATCTCATCGGAATTAAATACAAAAGGCACAATGCCGCCTTAATTACTAGAATGGAGAATCTTCTTACAGTCGGTGCTTTGAGTGTTCCCTGTGTGACCAGTATTAGTTTCCGATACACCACTGCAGGTTCAATGTATTGCTTGGAGCTTCACATTGACGATAATACACAGAAATCGCATCGGAATTAAATACATAAGGCACAATGCCGCCTTAAGTACAGGAGTAGAGACCCTTCTTACAGTCGGTGCTTTGATTATTCCCTATGAGACCAGTATAAATTTCCGATACCCCACTGCAGGTTCAATGTATTCCTTGTCATACACATTGACGATGAAACACTGAACTTACATCGGAATTAAATGCAAAAGGCACAATGCCGCCTAAATTACAAGAATAGAAACTCTTCTTACATTCGGTGCTTTGAGCATTCCCTGTGAGACCAGTATTAGGTTCCGATTTAACACTGCAGGTTCAATGTATTCCTTGGACCTTCACATTGACGATGAAACACAGAAATCGCATCGGAATTAAATACAAAAGGCACAATGCCGGCTTAAGTACAAGAATAGAGACTCTTCTACAGTCTGAGCATTGAACACTCCCTGTGAGACCAGTATTAGTTTCCGATACACCACTGCAGGTTCAATTTACTCCTTGGACATACACATTGACGATGAAACACTCAAATTACATCGGAATTAAATACAAAAGGCACAATGCCGCCTTATGTGCTAGATGAGTGAGACTTCTTAGAGTCTGCGCCTTGACCCTTTCCTGTGAGACCAGTATTAGGTTCCGATACACCACTGCAGGTTCAATGTATTCCTTTGACCTTCACATTGACGATGAAACACAGAAATCGCATCGGAATTAAATACAAGAAGCACAATGCCGCGTAAAGTACAAGATCAGAGACTCTTCTACAGTCTGTGCCTTGAACACTCGCTGTGAGACCAGTATTAGTTTCCGATGCACCACTGCAGGCTCAATGTATTCCTTGGACTTAAACATTGATGATGAAACACTGAAATTACATCGGAATTAAATACAAAAGGCTTAATGCCGCCACTAGTGCAAGATGAGTGAGACTTCTTAGAATCTGTGCTTTGATCCTTTAATGTGAGACCAGTATTAGTTTCCGATACACGACTGCAGGTTCAAAGTATTCCTTGGACCTTCACATTGACTATGAAACACAGAAATCGCATCGGAATTAAATACAAATACCACAATGCCGGCTTCAGTACAAGAATAGAGACTCTTCTTACAGTTAGTGCTATGAGCATTCCCTGTGAAGCCAGTATTAATTTCCGATACACCACTGCAGGTTCAATGTATTCCTTGTCATACACATTGACGATGAAATACTGAAATTACATCGGAATTAAATACAAAAGGCACAATGCCACCTTAAGTGCTAGAAGAGTGAGACTTCTTTGAGTCTGTGACTTGATCCTTTCCTGTGTGACCAGTATTAGTTTCCGATACACCACTGCAGGTTCAATGTATTCCTTGGACCTTCTCATTGACGATGAAACACAGAAATCGCATCGGAACTAAATACAAAAGGCACAATACCGCTTTAATTACAAGAATAGAGACTCTTCTTACAGTCGGTGTTTTGAGCATTCCCTGTGAGGCCAGTAATAGTTTCCGTTACACCACTGCAGGTTCAATGTATTCCTTGGACCTTCACATTGACGAAGAAACACAGAAATCACATCGGAATTAAATACAAAAGGCACAATGCCGCCCTAAGTACAAGAATAGAGACTCTTCTTACAGTCGGTGCTTTGAGCATTCCCTCTGTGAGCAGTATTAGTTTCCGATACACCACTGCAGGTTCAAGGTATTCCTTGGACCTTCACATTGACTATGAAACACAGAAATCGCATCGGAATTAAATACAAAAGGCACAATGCCGCCTTAAGTACAAGAATAGAGACTCTTTTTAAAGTCGGTGTTTTGAGCATTTCCTGTGAGACCAGTATTAGTTTCCGATACACCACTGCAGGTTCAATGTAATCCTTGGACCTTCACATTGACGATGAAACACAGAAATCGCATCGGAATTAAAAGCAACAGGCATAAAGCCGCCTTAAGTACAAGAATAGAGACTCTTCTTACAGGTGGTGCTTTGAGCATTCCCTGTGAGACCAGTATTAGTTTCCGATACACCACTGCAGGTTCAAAGTATTCCGTGCACCTTCACATTGACTATGAAACACAGAAATCACATCGGAATTAAATACAAATGGCACAATGCGCCTTAAGTGCAAGAATAGATACACTTCTTACCGTCGATGCTTAGAGCATTCCCTCTGAGAGCAGTATTAGTTTCCGATACACCACTGCAGGTTCAAAGTATTCCTTGCACCTTCACATTGACTATGAAACACAGAAATCGCATCGGAATTAAATACAAAAGGCACAATGCCGGCTTAAGTACAAGAATAGAGACTTTTCTACAGTCTGTGCCTTGAACACTCCCTGTGCGACCAGTATTAGTTTCCGATACACCACTGCAGGTTCAATTTACTCCTTGGACATACACATTGACGATGAAACACTCAAATTACATCGGAATTAAATACAAAAGGCACAATGCCGCCTTAGGTGACAGAAGAGTGAGACTTCTTAGTGTCTGTGCTTTGATCGTTTCCTGTGAGACCAGTATTAGTTTCCGATACTCCACTGCAGGTTCAATGTATTTCATGGACCTTCACATTGACGATGAAACACAGAAATCGCATCGGAATTAAATACAAGAAGCACAATGCCGCGTAAAGTACAAGATCGGAGCCTCTTCTACAGTCTGTGCCTTGAACACTCCTGTGTGACCAGTATTAGTTTCCGATGCACCACTGCAGTCTAAATGTATTCCTTGGACCTAAACATAGATGATGATACACTGAAATTACATCGGAATTAAATACAAAAGGCACAATGCCGCCTATGGTGCAAGATGAGTGAGACTTCTTAGGATCTGTGCTTTGATCCTTTAATGTGAGACCAGTCTTAGTTTCCGATACACGACTGCAGGTTCAATGTATTCCTTGGACCTTCACATTGACTATGAAAGACAGAAATCGCATCGGAATTAAATACAAAAGGCACAATGCCGCATTAAGTACAAGAATAGAGACTCTTCTTACAGTCGAAGATTTGAGCATTCCCTGTGACACCAGTATTAGTTTCCGATGCACCACTGCAGGTTCAATGTATTCCTTAGACCTTCACATTGACGAAGAAACACAGAAATCGCATCGGAATTAAATACAAAATCACAATGCCGCCTTAATTACAAGGTTAGAGACTCTTCTTACAGTCGGTGTTTGAGCATTCCCTGTGAGACCTCTATTAGTTTCCGATACACCACTGCAGGTTCAATGTATTCCTTCGACCTTCACATTGACGATGAAACACAGAAATCGTGTCGGAATTAAATACAAAAGGCACAATGCCGCCTTAATTCCAAGAAGAGTGAGACTTCTTAGAGTCCATTCTTTGATCCTTTCCTGTGAGACCAGTATTAGTTTCCGATACACCACTGCAGGTTCAATAAATTCCTCAAACCTTCACATTGACGATGAAACACAGAAATGGAATCGGAATTAAATACAAAAGGCACAATGCCCCCATAATTACAAGAATAGAGAGTCTTCTTGCAGTCGGTGCTTTGAGCATACCCTGTGAGTCCAGTATTAGTTTCCGATACACCACTGCAGGTTGAATGTATTCCTTGGACCTTCACATTGACGATGAAACACAGAAATCGCATCGGAATTAAATACAAAAGGCACAATGCCGCCATAAGTACAAGAATACAGATTCTTGTTACTGTCAGTGCTTTGAGCATTCCCTGTGAGACCAGTATTTGTTTCCCATACACCACTGCAGGTTGAATGTATTCCATGGACCTTCACATTGACGATGAAACACAGAAATCGCATCGGAATAAAATACAAAAGGCACAATGCCGACATAAGTACAAGAATAGAGACTCTTCTTACTGTCGGTGCTTTGAGCGTTCCCTGTGAAACCAGTATTAGTTTCCGATACACCACTGCAGGTTCAATTTATTGCTTGGAGCTTCACATTGACGATGAAACACAGAAATCGCATCGGAATTAAATACATAAGGCACAATGCCGCCTTAAGTACAGGAGTAGAGAGCCTTCTTACAGTCGGTGCTTTGTTTATTCCCTGTGAGACCAGTATTAATTTCCGATACACCACTGCAGGTTCAATGTATTCCTTGTCATACACATTGACGATGAAACACTGAAATTACATCGGAATTAAATACAAAAGGCACAATGCCGCCTAAATTACAAGAATAGAGACTCTTCTTACATTCGGTGCTTTGAGCATTCCCTGTGAGACCAGTATTAGTTTCTGATTTAACACTGCAGGTTCAATGTATTCCTTGGACCTTCACATTGACGATGAAACACAGAAATCCCATCGGAATTAAAGACAAAAGGCACAATGCCGCCTTAAGTACAAGAATAGAGACACTTTTTACAGTCGGTGCTTTGAGCACTCCCTCTGAGAGCAGTATTAGTTTCCGATAGACCACCGAAGGTTCAAGGTATTCCTTGGACCTTCACATTGACTATGAAACACAGAAATCGCATCGGAATTAAATACATAAGGCACAAGGCCGCCTTATGTACAAGAATAGAGACTCTTCCTACAGTTGGTGCTTTGAGCCTTCCCTGTGAGACCAGTATTAGTTTCCGATACACCACTGCAGGTTTAAAGTATTCCGTGCACCCTTTACATTGACTATGAAACTCAGAAATCGCATCGGAATTAAATACAAAAGGCACAATGCCGGCTAAAGTACAAGAATAGAGACTCTTCTACAGTCTGTGCCTTGAACACTCCCTGTGAGACCAGTATTAGTTTCCGATACACCACTGCAGGTTCAATGTACTCCTTGGACATACACATTTACGATGAAACACTCAAATTACATCGAAATTAAATACAAAAGGCACAATGCCGCCTTAAGTGCAAGAAGAGTGAGACTTCTTAGAGTCTGTGCTTTGATCCTTTCCTGTGAGACCAGTATTAGTTACCGATACGCCACTGCAGGTTCAATGTATTCCTTGACTTTCACATTGACGATGAAACACAGAAATCGCATCGGAATTAAATACAAGAAGCACAATGAAGCGTAAAGTACAAGATCAGAGACTCTTCTACAGTCTGTGCCTTGAACACTCCCCGTGAGACCAGTATTAGTTTCCGATACACCACTGCAGGTTCAATGTATTCCTTGCACATACGCATTGACCATGAAACACTCAAATTACATCGGAATTAAATACAAAAGGCACAATGCCGCCTTAGGTGACAGAAGAGTGAGACTTCTTAGTGTCTCTGCATTGATCCTTTCCTGTGAGACCAGTATTAGTTTCCGATACACCACTGCATGTTCATTGTATTTCTTGGACCTTCACACTGACGATGAAACACAGAAATCGCATCGGAATTAAATACAAGAAGCACAATGCCGCGTAAAGTACAAGATCAGAGCCTCCTCTACGGTCTGTGCCTTGAACACTCCCTGAGTGACCAGTATTAGTTTCCGATGCCCAACAGCAGGCTCAATGTATTTCTTGGACTTAAACATTGATGATGAAACACTGAAATTACATCGGAATTAAATACAAAAGGCACAATGCCGCCATTAGTGCAAGATGAGTGAGACTTCTTAGAATCTGTGCTTTGGTCCTTTAATGTGAAACCAGTATTAGTTTCCGATAGACGACTGCAGGTTCAAAGTATTCCTTGGACCTTCACATTGACGAAGAAACACAGAAATCGCATCGGAATTAAATACAAAAGGCACAATGCCGCCCTAAGTACAAGAATAGCGACTCTTCTTACAGTCGGTGCTTTGAGCATTCCCTCTGAAAGCAGTATTAGTTTCCGATACACCACTGCAGGTTCAAGGTATTCCTTGGACCGTCACATTGACTATGTAACACAGAAATCGCATCGGAATTAAATACAAAAGGCACAATGCCGCCTTAAGTACAAGAATAGAGACTCTTTTTACAGTCGGTGTTTTGAGCATTTCCTGTGAGACCAGTTTTAGTTTCCGATACACCACTGCAGGTTCAATGTAATCCTTGGACCTTCACATTGACGATGAAACACAGAAATCGCATCGGAATTAAAAGCAAAAGGCACAAAGCCGCCTTAAGTACACGAACAGAGACTCTTCTTACAGGTGGTGCTTTGATCATTCCCTGTGAGACCAGTATTAGTTTCCGATACACCACTGCAAGTTCAAAGTATTCCGTGCACCATCACATTGACTATGAAACACAGAAATCGCATCGGAATTAAATACAAATGGCACAATGCCGCCTTAAGTGCCAGAATAGATATACTACTTACCGTCGATGCTTTGAGCATTCCCTCTTAGAGCAGTATTAGTTTCCGATACACCACTGCAGGTTCAAAGTATTCCTTGAACCTTCACATTGACTACGAAACACAGAAATCGCATCGGAATTAAATATAAAAGGCACAATGCCGCCTTAAGTACTAGAATAGAGACTTTTCTACAGTCTGTGCCTTGAACACTCCCTGTGAGACCAGTATTAGTTTCCGATACACCACTGCAGTTTCAATTTACTACTTGGACATACACATTGACGATGAAACACTCAAATTACATGGAAATTAAATACAAAAGGCACAATGCCGCCTTAAGTGCAAGAAGAGTGAGACTTCTTAGAGTCTGTGCTTTGATCCTTTCCTGTGAGACCAGTATTAGTTTCCGATACACCACTGCAGGTTCAATGTATTTCTTGGACCTTCACATTGACGATGAAACACAGAAATTACATCTGAATTAAATACAAAAAGCACAATCCCGCCTATAGTGCAAGATGAGTGAGACTTATTAGAATCTGTGTTTTGATCGTTTAATGTGAGACCAGTCTTAGTTTCCGATACACGACTGCAGGTTCAATGTATTCCTTGGACCTTCACATTGACGATGAAACACAGAAATCGCATCGGAATTAAATACAAGAAGCACAATGCCGCGTAAAGTACAAGATCAGAGACTCTTCTACAGTCTGTGCCTTGAACACTCCCTGTGAGACCAGTATTAGTTTCCGATACACCACTGCAGGTTCAATGTATTCCTTGGACATACACATTGACGATGAAACACTCAAATTACATCGGAACTAAATACAAAAGGCACAATGTCGCCTTAGGTGACAGAAGAGTGAGACTTCTTAGTGTCTGTGCTTTGATCGTTTCCTGTGTGACCAGTATTAGTTTCCGATACTCCACTGCAGGTTCAATGTATTTCTTGGACCTTCACATTGACGATGAAACACAGAAATTACATCTGAATTAAATACAAAAAGCACAATGCCGCCTATAGTGCAAGATGAGTAAGAATTCTTAGAATCTGTGCTTTGATCGTTTAATGTGAGACCTGTCTTAGTTTCCGATACACGACTGCAGGTTCAAAGTATTCCTTGGACCTTCACATTGATTATGAAACACAGAAATCGCATCGGAATTAAATACACAAGGCACAATGCCAGCTTAAGTACAAGATTAGAGACTCTTCTTACAGTTAGTGCTTTGAGCATTCCCTTTGAAGCCAGTATTATTTTCCGATACACCACTGCAGGTTCAATGTATTCCTTGTCATACACATTGACGATGAAACACTGAAATTACATCGGAATTAAATGCAAAAGGCACAATGCCGCCTTAAGTACAAGAATAGAGACTCTTCTTACAGTCGGTGCTTTGAGCATTCCCTGTGAGACCAGTATTAGTTTCCGATACACCACTGTAGGTTCAAAGTATTCCTTGGACCTTCACATTGACTATGAAACACAGTAATCGCATCGGAATTAAATACAAAAGGCACAATGCTGCCTTAAGTACAAGAATAGAGACTCTTCTTACAGTCGGTGATTTTAGCATTTCCTGTGAGACCAGTATTAGTTTCCGATACACCACTGCAGGTTCAATGTATTCCTTGGACCTTCACATTGACGATGAAACACAGAAATCGCATCGGAATTAAATGCAAAAGGCACAAAGCCGCCTCAAGTACAAGAATAGAGACTCCTCTTAGAGTCGGTGTTCTGAGCATTTCCTGTGATACCAGTATTAGTTTCCGATACACCACTGCAGGTTCAATGTATTCCTTGGACCTTCACATTGACGATGAAACACAGAAATCGCATCGGAATTAGATACAAAAGGCACAATGCCGCCTTAAGTACATGAATAGAGACTCTTCTTACAGTCGGTGCTTTGAGCATTCCCTGTGAGACCAGAATTAGTTTCCGATACACCACTGCAGGTTCAATGTATTCCTTGGACATACACATTGACGATGAAATACTGAAATTACATCGGAATTAAATACAAAAGGCACAATGCCGCCTTAAGTGCTAGAGGAGTGAGACTTCTTAGTGTCTGTGCCTTGATCCTATCCTGTGAGACCAGTATTAGTTTCTGATACACCACTGCAGGTTCAATGTATTCCTTGGACCATCACATTGACGATGAAACACAGAAATCGCATCGGAATTAAAGACAAAAGGCACAATGCCGCCTTAAGTACAAGAATAGAGAGACTTTTTACAGTCGGTGCTTTGAGCACTCCCTCTGAGAGCAGTATTAGTTTCCGATACACCACCGAAGGTTCAAGGTATTCCTTGGACCTTCACATTGACTATGAAACACAGAAATCGCATCGGAATTAAATACATAAGGCACAAGGCCGCCTTATGTACAAGAATAGAGACTCTTCTTACAGTTGGTGCTTTGAGCCTTCCCTGTGAGACCAGTATTAGTTTCCGATACACCACTGCAGGTTTAAAGTATTCCGTGCACCCTCACATTGACTATGAAACTCAGAAAACGCATCGGAATTAAATACAAAAGGCACAATGCCGGCTTAAGTACAAGAATAGAGACTCTTCTACAGTCTGTGCCTTGAACACTCCCTGTGAGACCAGTATTAGTTTCCGATACACCACTGCAGGTTCAATGTACTCCTTGGACATACACATTTACGATGAAACACTCAAATTACATCGAAATTAAATACAAAAAGCACAATGCCGCCTTAAGTGCAAGAAGAGTGAGACTTCTTAGAGTCTGTGCTTTGATCCTTTCCTGTGAGACCAGTATTAGTTACCGATACGCCACTGCAGGTTCAATGTATTCCTTGACTTTCACATTGACGATGAAACACAGAAATCGCATCGGAATTAAATACAAGAAGCACAATGAAGCGTAAAGTACAAGATCAGAGACTCTTCTACAGTCTGTGCCTTGAACACTCCCCGTGAGACCAGTATTAGTTTCCGATACACCACTGCAGGTTCTATGTATTCCTTGCACATACGCATTGACCATGAAACACTCAAATTACATCGGAATTAAATACAAAAGGCACAATACCGCCTTAGGTGACAGAAGAGTGAGACTTCTTAGTGTCTCTGCATTGATCCTTTCCTGTGAGACCAGTATTAGTTTCCGATACACCACTGCATGTTCATTGTATTTCTTGGACCTTCACACTGACGATGAAACACAGAAATCGCATCGGAATTAAATACAAGAAGCACAATGCCGCGTAAAGTACAAGATCAGAGCCTCCTCTACAGTCTGTGCCTTGAACACTCCCTGTGTGACCAGTATTAGTTTCCGATGCCCAACAGCAGGCTCAATGTATTTCTTGGACTTAAACATTGATGATGAAACACTGAAATTACATCGGAATTAAATACAAAAGGCACAATGCCGCCATTAGTGCAAGATGAGTGAGACTTCTTAGAATCTGTGCTTTGGTCCTTTAATGTGAAACCAGTATTAGTTTCCGATAGACGACTGCAGGTTCAAAGTATTCCTTGGACCTTCACATTGACGAAGAAACACAGAAATCGCATCGGAATTAAATACAAAAGGCACAATGCCGCCCTAAGTACAAGAATAGCGACTCTTCTTACAGTCGGTGCTTTGAGCAATCCCTCTGAAAGCAGTATTAGTTTCCGATACACCACTGCAGGTTCAAGGTATTCCTTGGACCGTCACATTGACTATGAAACACAGAAATCGCATCGGAATTAAATACAAAAGGCACAATGCCGCCTTAAGTACAAGAATAGAGACTCTTTTTACAGTCGGTGTTTTGAGCATTTCCTGTGAGACCAGTTTTAGTTTCCGATACACCACTGCAGGTTCAATGTAATCCTTGGACCTTCACATTGACGATGAAACACAGAAATCGCATCGGAATTAAAAGCAAAAGGCACAAAGCCGCCTTAAGTACACGAACAGAGACTCTTCTTACAGGTGGTGCTTTGATCATTCCCTGTGAGACCAGTATTAGTTTCCGATACACCTCTGCAAGTTCAAAGTATTCCGTGCACCTTCACATTGACTATGAAACACAGAAATCGCATCGGAATTAAATACAAATGGCACAATGCCGCCTTAAGTGCAAGAATAGATACACTACTTACCGTCGATGCTTTGAGCATTCCCTCTTAGAGCAGTATTAGTTTCCGATACACCACTGCAGGTTCAAAGTATTCCTTGAACCTTCACATTGACTACGAAACACAGAAATCGCATCGGAATTAAATATAAAAGGCACAATGCCGCCTTAAGTACTAGAATAGAGACTTTTCTACAGTCTGTGCCTTGAACACTCCCTGTGAGACCAGTATTAGTTTCCGATACACCACTGCAGTTTCAATTTACTACTTGGACATACACATTGACGATGAAACACTCAAATTACATGGAAATTAAATACAAAAGGCACAATGCCGCCTTAAGTGCAAGAAGAGTGAGACTTCTTAGAGTCTGTGCTTTGATCCTTTCCTGTGAGACCAGTATTAGTTTCCGATACTCCACTGCAGGTTCAATGTACTTCTTGGACCTTCACTTTGACGATGAAACACAGAAATTACATCTGAATTAAATACAAAAAGCACAATGCCGCCTATAGTGCAAGATGAGTACGAATTCTTAGATTCTGTGCTTTGATCGTTTAATGTGAGACCTGTCTTAGTTTCCGATACACGACTGCAGGTTCAAAGTATTCCTTGGACCTTCACATTGATTATGAAACACAGAAATCGCATCGGAATTAAATACAAAAGGCACAATGCCAGCTTAAGTACAAGATTAGAGACTCTTCTTACAGTTAGTGCTTTGAGCATTCCCTTTGAAGCCAGTATTATTTTCCGATACACCACTGCAGGTTCAATGTATTCCTTGTCATACACATTGACGATGAAACACTGAAATTACATCGGAATTAAATGCAAAAGGCACAATGCCGCCTTAAGTACAAGAATAGAGACTCTTCTTACAGTCGGTGCTTTGAGCATTCCCTGTGAGACCAGTATTAGTTTCCGATACACCACTGTAGGTTCAAAGTATTCCTTGGACCTTCACATTGACTATGAAACACAGTAATCGCATCGGAATTAAATACAAAAGGCACAATGCTGCCTTAAGTACAAGAATAGAGACTCTTCTTACAGTCGGTGATTTTAGCATTTCCTGTGAGACCAGTATTAGTTTCCGATACACCACTGCAGGTTCAATGTATTCCTTGGACCTTCACATTGACGATGAAACACAGAAATCGCATCGGAATTAAATGCAAAAGGCACAAAGCCGCCTCAAGTACAAGAATAGAGACTCCTCTTAGAGTCGGTGTTCTGAGCATTTCCTGTGATACCAGTATTAGTTTCCGATACACCACTGCAGGTTCAATGTATTCCTTGGATCTTCACATTGACGATGAAACACAGAAATCGCATCGGAATTAGATACAAAAGGCACAATGCCGCCTTAAGTACATGAATAGAGACTCTTCTTACAGTCGGTGCTTTGAGCATTCCCTGTGAGACCAGAATTAGTTTCCGATACACCACTGCAGGTTCAATGTATTCCTTGGACATACACATTGACGATGAAATACTGAAATTACATCGGAATTAAATACAAAAGGCACAATGCCGCCTTAAGTGCTAGAGGAGTGAGACTTCTTAGTGTCTGTGCCTTGATCCTATCCTGTGAGACCAGTATTAGTTTCTGATACACCACTGCAGGTTCAATGTATTCCTTGGACCTTCACATTGACGATGAAACACAGAAATTGCATCGGAACTAAATACAAAAGGCACAATGCCGCCTTAATTACAAGAACAGAGACTCTACTTACAGTCGGTGCTTGAACATTCCCTGTGAGACCAGTAATAGTTTCCGATACACCACTGCAGGTTTAATGTATTCCTTGGACCTTCGCATTGACGATGAAACACAGAAATCGCATCGGAATTAAATACAAAAGGCACAATGCCGCCTTAAGTACAAGAATAGAGACATTTCTCTCACTCGGTGCTTTGAACATTGCCTCTGAGACCACTATTAGTTTCCGATACACCACTGCAGGTTCAAAGTATTCCTTGGACCTTCACATTGACTATGAAACACGGAAATCGCATCGATATTAAATACAAAAGGCACAATGCCGCCTTAAGTACACGATTAGTGACACTTCTTACAGTCGGAACTTTGAGCATTCCCTCTTAGAGCAGTATTAGTTTCCGATACACCACTGCAGGTTCAAGGTATTTCTTGGACCTTCACATTGACTATGAAACACAGAAATCGCATCGGAATTAAATACAAAAGGCACAATGCCGCCTTAAGTACAAGAATAGAGACTCTTCTTACAGTCGGTGTTTTGAGCATTTTGTGTGAGACCAGTATTAGTTTCCGATACACCACTGCAGGTTCAATGTATTCCTTGGACCTTCACATTGACGATGAAAGACAGAAATCGCACCGGAATTAAATGCAAAAGGCACAAAGCCGCCTTAAAAACAAGAATAGAGACTCCTATTCAGTCGGTGTTTTGAGCATTTCCTGTGAGACCAGTATTAGTTTCCGATACACAACTGAAGGTTCAGTGTATTCCTCGGACCTTCACATTGACGATGAAACACAGAAATCGCATCGGAATTAAATAAAAAGACACAATGCCGCCTTAAGTACAAGAATAGGGATTCTTCTTACAGTTGGTGCTTTGAACATTCCCTGTGAGATCAGTATTAGTTTCCGATACACCATTGCAGGTTCAATGTATTCCTTGGAACTTCAAGTTGACGATGAAACACAGAAATCGCATCAGAATTAAATACAAAAGGCACAATAACGGCTTAAGTACAAGAATAAGGACACTTCTACACAGTCGGTGCTTTGAGCATTCCATGTGAGACCAGTATTAGTTTCTGATACACCACTGCAGGTTCAATGTATTCCTTGGACATACACAATGACGATGAAACACTGAAATTACATCGGAATTAAATACAAAAGACAGAATGCCGCCTTAATGCTAGAAGAGTAAGACTTCTTAGAGTCCATACTTTGATCCTCTCCTGTGAGACCAGTATTAGTTTCCGATACACCACTGCAGGTTCAATGTATTCCTTGGACCTTCACATTGAAGAAGAAACACAGAATTCGCATCGGAATTAAATACAAAAGGCACAATGCCGCCTTAATTACAAGAATAGAGACACTTCTTACAGTCGGTGCTTTGAGCATTCCCTGTGAGACCAGTATTAGTTTCCGATACACCACTGCAGGTTCAATGTATTCCTTGGACCTTCACATTGACGATGAAACCCAGAAATCGCATCGGAATTAAATACAAACGGCACAATGCCGCCTTAAGTACAAGAATAGAGACACTTCTTACAGTCGGTGCTTTGAGCATTCCCTCAGAGAGCAGTATTATTTTCCGATACACCACTGCAGGTTCATGGTATTCCTTGGAACTTCACATTGGCTATGAAACACAGAAATCGCATCGGAATTAAATACAAAAGGTACAAGGCCGCCTTAAGTACAATAATAGAGACTCTTCTTACAGTCGGTGCTTTAAGCATTTCCTGTGAGACCAGTATTAGTTTCCGATACACCACTGCAGGTTCAAAGTATTCCTTGGACCTTCACATTGACTATGAAACACAGAAATCGACGCGGAATTAAATGCAAAAGGCACAATGCCGCCTTAAGTACAAGAATAGAGACTCTTCTTACAGACGGTGTTTTGAGTATTCCGTGTGAGACCAGTATTAGTTTCCGATACACCACTGCAGGTTCAATGTATCCCTTGGACCTTCACATAGACGATAAAACACAGAAATCGTATCGGAATTAAATACAATAGGCACAATGCCGCCTTAATTACAAGAATAGAGAGTCTTCTTACAGTCGGTGTTTTGAGCATTCCCTGTGAGACCAGTATTAGTTTCCGATACACCACTGCAGGTTCAAAGTATTCCTTGGACCTTTACAGTGACTATGAAACACAGAAATCGCATCGGAATTAAATACAAAAGGCACAATGCCGCCCTAAGTATAGGAATAGAGACACTTCTTACAGTCGGTGCTATGAGCATTCCCTCTGAGAGCAGTATAAGTTTCCCGTACCCCACTGCAGGTTCAATGTATTCCTTTGACTTTCACATTGACGATGAAACACAGAAATCGCATCGGAATTAAATACAAAAGGCACAATGCCACCTTAAGTACAAGAATAGAGACTCTTCTTACAGTCGGTGCTTTGAGCATTCCCTGTGAGACCAATATTAGTTTCCGATACACCGCTGCAGGTTCAATGTATTCCTTGGACATACACAATGACGATGAAACACTGAAATTACATCGGAATTAAATACAAAAGACACAATGCCGCCTTAATGCAAGAAGAGTGAGACTTCTTAGAGTCCATTCTTTGATCCCTTGCTGTGAGACCAGTATTAGTTTCCGATACACCACTGCAGGTTCAATGTATTCCTTGGACCTTCACATTGACGATGAAACCCAGAAATCACATCGGAATTAAATATAAAAGGCTCAATGCCGCCTTAAGTACAAGAATAGAGACTCTTCTTACAGACGGTGTTTTGAGTATTCCCTGTGAGACCAGTATTAGTTTCCGATACACCACTGCAGGTTCAATGTATCCCTTGGACCTTCACATTGACAATAAAACGCAGAAATGGCATCGGAATTAAATACAATAGGCACAATGCCGCCTTAATTACAAGAATAGAGACTCTTCTTACAGTCGGTGCTTTGAGCATTCCCTGTGAGACCAGTATTAGTTTCCGATACACCACTGCAGGTTCAAAGTATTCCTTGGACCTTTACAGTGACTATGAAACACAGAAATCGCATCGGAATTAAATACAAAAGGAAAATGCCGCCTTAAGTACAAGAATAGAGACACTTCTTACAGTCGGTGCTTTGAGCATTCCCTCTGAGAGCAGTGTTAGTTTCCCGTATACCACTGCAGGTTCAATGTATTCCTTTGACTTTCACATTGACGATGAAACACAGAAATCGCATCGGAATTAAATACAAAAGGCACAATGCCACCTTAAGTACAAGAATAGAGACTCTTCTTACAGTCGGTGCTTTGAGCATTCCCTGTGAGACCAATATTAGTTTCCGATACACCGCTGCAGGTTCAATGTATTCCTTGGACATACACAATGACGATGAAACACTGAAATTACATCGGAATTAAATACAAAAGACACAATGCCGCCTTAATGCAAGAAGAGTGAGACTTCTTAGAGTCCATTCTTTGATCCCTTGCTGTGAGACCAGTATTAGTTTCCGATACACCACTGCAGGTTCAAAGTATTCCGTGCACCTTCACATTGACTATGAAACACAGAAATCGACGCGGAATTAAATGCAAAAGGCACAATGCCGCCTTAAGTACAAGAATAGAGACTCTTCTTACAGTCGGTGTTTTGAGCATTCCCTGTGAGACCAGTATTAGTTTCCGATACACCACTGCAGGTTCAATGTATTCCTTGGACCTTCACATTGACGATGAAAGACAGAAATCGCACCGGAATTAAATGCAAAAGGCACAAAGCCGCCTTAAAAACAAGAATAGAGACTCCTCTTCAGTCGGTGTTTTGAGCATTTCCTGTGAGACCAGTATTAGTTTCCGATACACAACTGAAGGTTCAGTGTATTCCTCGGACCTTCACATTGACGATGAAACACAGAAATCGCATCGGAATTAAATACAAAAGACACAATGCCGCCTTAAGTACAAGAATAGGGATTCTTCTTACAGTTGGTGCTTTGAACATTCCCTGTGAGATCAGTATTAGTTTCCGATACACCATTGCAGGTTCAATGTATTCCTTGGAACTTCAAGTTGACGATGAAACACAGAAATCGCATCAGAATTACATACAAAAGGCACAATAACGGCTTAAGTACAAGAATAAGGACACTTCTACACAGTCGGTGCTTTGAGCATTCCATGTGAGACCAGTATTAGTTTCTGATACACCACTGCAGGTTCAATGTATTCCTTGGACATACACAATGACGATGAAACACTGAAATTACATCGGAATTAAATACAAAAGACAGAATGCCGCCTTAATGCTAGAAGAGTAAGACTTCTTAGAGTCCATACTTTGATCCTCTCCTGTGAGACCAGTATTAGTTTCCGATACACCACTGCAGGTTCAATGTATTCCTTGGACCTTCACATTGAAGAAGAAACACAGAATTCGCATCGGAATTAAATACAAAAGGCACAATGCCGCCTTAATTACAAGAATAGAGACACTTCTTACAGTCGGTGCTTTGAGCATTCCCTGTGAGACCAGTATTAGTTTCCGATACACCACTGCAGGTTCAATGTATTCCTTGGACCTTCACATTGACGATGAAACCCAGAAATCGCATCGGAATTAAATACAAAAGGCACAATGCCGCCTTAAGTACAAGAATAGAGACTCTTCTTACAGTCGGTGATTTGAGCATTCCCTCAGAGAGCAGTATTATTTTCCGATACACCACTGCAGGTTCATGGTATTCCTTGGAACTTCACATTGGCTATGAAACACAGAAATCGCATCGGAATTAAATACAAAAGGTACAAGGCCGCCTTAAGTACAAGAATAGAGACTCTTCTTACAGTCGGTGCTTTAAGCATTTCCTGTGAGACCAGTATTAGTTTCCGATACACCATTGCAGGTTCAAAGTATTCCTTGGACATTCACATTGACTATGAAACACAGAAATCGACGCGGAATTAAATGCAAAAGGCACAATGCCGCCTTAAGTACAAGAATAGAGACTCTTCTTACAGACGGTGTTTTGAGTATTCCCTGTGAGACCAGTATTAGTTTCCGATACACCACTGCAGGTTCAATGTATCCCTTGGACCTTCACATAGACGATAAAACACAGAAATCGTATCGGAATTAAATACAATAGGCACAATGCCGCCTTAATTACAAGAATAGAGAGTCTTCTTACAGTCGGTGTTTTGAGCATTCCCTGTGAGACCAGTATTAGTTTCCGATACACCACTGCAGGTTCAAAGTATTCCTTGGACCTTTACAGTGACTATGAAACACAGAAATCGCATCGGAATTAAATACAAACGACACAATGCCGCCCTAAGTACAAGAATAGAGACACTTCTTACAGTCGGTGCTATGAGCATTCCCTCTGAGAGCAGTATTAGTTTCCCGTACCCCACTGCAGGTTCAATGTATTCCTTTGACTTTCACATTGACGATGAAACACAGAAATCGCATCGGAATTAAATACAAAAGACACAATGCCGCCTTAAGTACAAGAATAGGGATTCTTCTTACAGTTGGTGCTTTGAACATTCCCTGTGAGATCAGTATTAGTTTCCGATACACCATTGCAGGTTCAATGTATTCCTTGGAACTTCAAGTTGACGATAAAACACAGAAATCGCATCAGAATTACATACAAAAGGCACAATAACGGCTTAAGTACAAGAATAAGGACACTTCTACACAGTCGGTGCTTTGAGCATTCCATGTGAGACCAGTATTAGTTTCTGATACACCACTGCAGGTTCAATGTATTCCTTGGACATACACAATGACGATGAAACACTGAAATTACATCGGAATTAAATACAAAAGACAGAATGCCGCCTTAATGCTAGAAGAGTAAGACTTCTTAGAGTCCATACTTTGATCCTCTCCTGTGAGACCAGTATTAGTTTCCGATACACCACTGCAGGTTCAATGTATTCCTTGGACCTTCACATTGAAGAAGAAACACAGAATTCGCATCGGAATTAAATACAAAAGGCACAATGCCGCCTTAATTACAAGAATAGAGACACTTCTTACAGTCGGTGCTTTGAGCATTCCCTGTGAGACCAGTATTAGTTTCCGATACACCACTGCAGGTTCAATGTATTCCTTGGACCTTCACATTGACGATGAAACCCAGAAATCGCATCGGAATTAAATACAAAAGGCACAATGCCGCCTTAAGTACAAGAATAGAGACTCTTCTTACAGTCGGTGATTTGAGCATTCCCTCAGAGAGCAGTATTATTTTCCGATACACCACTGCAGGTTCATGGTATTCCTTGGAACTTCACATTGGCTATGAAACACAGAAATCGCATCGGAATTAAATACAAAAGGTACAAGGCCGCCTTAAGTACAAGAATAGAGACTCTTCTTACAGTCGGTGCTTTAAGCATTTCCTGTGAGACCAGTATTAGTTTCCGATACACCATTGCAGGTTCAAAGTATTCCTTGGACATTCACATTGACTATGAAACACAGAAATCGACGCGGAATTAAATGCAAAAGGCACAATGCCGCCTTAAGTACAAGAATAGAGACTCTTCTTACAGACGGTGTTTTGAGTATTCCCTGTGAGACCAGTATTAGTTTCCGATACACCACTGCAGGTTCAATGTATCCCTTGGACCTTCACATAGACGATAAAACACAGAAATCGTATCGGAATTAAATACAATAGGCACAATGCCGCCTTAATTACAAGAATAGAGAGTCTTCTTACAGTCGGTGTTTTGAGCATTCCCTGTGAGACCAGTATTAGTTTCCGATACACCACTGCAGGTTCAAAGTATTCCTTGGACCTTTACAGTGACTATGAAACACAGAAATCGCATCGGAATTAAATACAAAAGGCACAATGCCGCCCTAAGTACAAGAATAGAGACACTTCTTGCAGTCGGTGCTATGAGCATTCCCTCTGAGAGCAGTATTAGTTTCCCGTACCCCACTGCAGGTTCAATGTATTCCTTTGACTTTCACATTGACGATGAAACACAGAAATCGCATCGGAATTAAATACAAAAGGCACAATGCCACCTTAAGTACAAGAATAGAGACTCTTCTTACAGTCGGTGCTTTGAGCATTCCCTGTGAGACCAATATTAGTTTCCGATACACCGCTGCAGGTTCAATGTATTCCTTGGACATACACAATGACGATGAAACACTGAAATTACATCGGAATTAAATACAAAAGACACAATGCCGCCTTAATGCAAGAAGAGTGAGACTTCTTAGAGTCCATTCTTTGATCCCTTGCTGTGAGACCAGTATTAGTTTCCGATACACCACTGCTGGTTCAAAGTATTCCGTGCACCTTCACATTGACTATGAAACACAGAAATCGACGCGGAATTAAATGCAAAAGGCACAATGCCGCCTTAAGTACAAGAATAGAGACTCTTCTTACAGTCGGTGTTTTGAGCATTCCCTGTGAGACCAGTATTAGTTTCCGATACACCACTGCAGGTTCAATGTATTCCTTGGACCTTCACATTGACGATGAAAGACAGAAATCGCACCGGAATTAAATGCAAAAGGCACAAAGCCGCCTTAAAAACAAGAATAGAGACTCCTCTTCAGTCGGTGTTTTGAGCATTTCCTGTGAGACCAGTATTAGTTTCCGATACACAACTGAAGGTTCAGTGTATTCCTCGGACCTTCACATTGACGATGAAACACAGAAATCGCATCGGAATTAAATACAAAAGACACAATGCCGCCTTAAGTACAAGAATAGGGATTATTCTTACAGTTGGTGCTTTGAACATTCCCTGTGAGATCAGTATTAGTTTCCGATACACCATTGCAGGTTCAATGTATTCCTTGGAACTTCAAGATGACGATGAAACACAGAAATCGCATCAGAATTAAATACAAAAGGCACAACAACGGCTTAAGTACAAGAATAAGGACACTTCTACACAGTCGGTGCTTTGAGCATTCCATGTGAGACCAGTATTAGTTTCTGATACACCACTGCAGGTTCAATGTATTCCTTATACATACACAATGACGATGAAACACTGAAATTACATCGGAATTAAATACAAAAGACAGAATGCCGCCTTAATGCTAGAAGAGTAAGACTTCTTAGAGTCCATACTTTGATCCTCTCCTGTGAGACCAGTATTAGTTTCCGATACACCACTGCAGGTTCAATGTATTCCTTGGACCTTCACATTGAAGAAGAAACACAGAATTCGCATCGGAATTAAATACAAAAGGCACAATGCCGCCTTAATTACAAGAATAGAGACACTTCTTACAGTCGGTGCTTTGAGCATTCCCTGTGAGACCAGTATTAGTTTCCGATACACCACTGCAGGTTCAATGTATTCCTTGGACCTTCACATTGACGATGAAACCCAGAAATCGCATCGGAATGAAATACAAAAGGCACAATGCCGCCTTAAGTACAAGAATAGAGACACTTCTTACAGTCGGTGCTTTGAGCAT
Organism: Schistocerca americana; assembly: GCF_021461395.2. Classification (NCBI taxonomy): domain Eukaryota; kingdom Metazoa; phylum Arthropoda; class Insecta; order Orthoptera; family Acrididae; genus Schistocerca; species Schistocerca americana. The sequence continues at coordinate 624,678,553 of NC_060124.1, read as the reverse complement.
TCCCTCAGAGAGCAGTATTATTTTCCGATACACCACTGCAGGTTCATGGTATTCCTTGGAACTTCACATTGGCTATGAAACACAGAAATCGCATCGGAATTAAATACAAAAGGTACAAGGCCGCCTTAAGTACAAGAATGGAGACTCTTCTTACAGTCGGTGCTTTAAGCATTTCCTGTGAGACCAGTATTAGTTTCCGATACACCACTGCATGTTCAAAGTATTCCTTGGACCTTCACATTGACTATGAAACACAGAAATCGACGCGGAATTAAATGCAAAAGGCACAATGTCGCCTTAAGTACAAGAATAGAGACCCTTCTTACAGACGGTGTTTTGAGTATTCCCTGTGAGACCAGTATTAGTTTCCGATACACCACTGCAGGTTCAATGTATCCCTTGGACCTTCACATAGACGATAAAACACAGAAATCGTATCGGAATTAAATACAATAGGCACAATGCCGCCTTAATTACAAGAATAGAGAGTCTTCTTACAGTCGGTGTTTTGAGCATTCCCTGTGAGACCAGTATTAGTTTCCGATACACCACTGCAGGTTCAAAGTATTCCTTGGACCTTTACAGTGACTATGAAACACAGAAATCGCATCGGAATTAAATACAAAAGGCACAATGCCGCCCTAAGTACAAGAATAGAGACACTTCTTACAGTCGGTGCTATGAGCATTCCCTCTGAGAGCAGTATTAGTTTCCCGTACCCCACTGCAGGTTCAATGTATTCCTTTGACTTTCACATTGACGATGAAACACAGAAATCGCATCGGAATTAAATACAAAAGGCACAATGCCACCTTAAGTACAAGAATAGAGACTCTTCCTACAGTCGGTGCTTTGAGCATTCCCTGTGAGACCAATATTAGTTTCCGATACACCGCTGCAGGTTCAATGTATTCCTTGGACATACACAATGACGATGAAACACTGAAATTACATCGGAATTAAATACAAAAGACACAATGCCGCCTTAATGCAAGAAGAGTGAGACTTCTTAGAGTCCATTCTTTGATCCCTTGCTGTGAGACCAGTATTAGTTTCCGATACACCACTGCAGGTTCAATGTATTCCTTGGACCTTCACATTGACGATGAAACCCAGAAATCACATCGGAATTAAATATAAAAGGCACAATGCCGCCTTAAGTACAAGAATAGAGACTCTTCTTACAGACGGTGTTTTGAGTATTCCCTGTGAGACCAGTATTAGTTTCCGATACACCACTGCAGGTTCAATGTATCCCTTGGACCTTCACATTGACGATAAAACGCAGAAATGGCATCGGAAGTAAATACAATAGGCACAATGCCGCCTTAATTACAAGAATAGAGACTCTTCTTACAGTCGGTGCTTTGAGCATTCCCTGTGAGACCAGTATTAGTTTCCGATACACCACTGCAGGTTCAAAGTATTCCTTGGACCTTTACAGTGACTATGAAACACAGAAATCGCATCGGAATTAAATACAAAAGGCACAATGCCGCCTTAAGTACAAGAATAGAGACACTTCTTACAGTCGGTGCTTTGAGCATTCCCTCTGAGAGCAGTATTAGTTTCCCGTATACCACTGCAGGTTCAATGTATTCCTTTGACTTTCACATTGACGATGAAACACAGAAATCGCATCGGAATTAAATACAAAAGGCACAATGCCACCTTAAGTACAAGAATAGAGACTCTTCTTACAGTCGGTGCTTTGAGCATTCCCTGTGAGATCAATATTAGTTTCCGATACACCGCTGCAGGTTCAATGTATTCCTTGGACATACACAATGTCGATGAAACACTGACATTACATCGGAATTAAATACAAAAGACACAATGCCGCCTTAATGCAAGAAGAGTGAGACTTCTTACAGTCCATTCTTTGATCCCTTGCTGTGAGACCAGTATTAGTTTCCGATACACCACTGCAGGTTCAAAGTATTCCGTGCACCTTCACATTGACTATGAAACACAGAAATCGACGCGGAATTAAATGCAAAAGGCACAATGCCGCCTTAAGTACAAGAATAGAGACTCTTCTTACAGTCGGTGTTTTGAGCATTCCCTGTGAGACCAGTATTAGTTTCCGATAAACCACTGCAGGTTCAATGTATTCCTTGGACCTTCACATTGACGATAAAACACAGAAATCGCATTGGAATTAAATACAAAAGGCACAATGCCGCCTTAATTACAAGAATAGAGACTCTTCTTACAGTCGGTGCTATGAGCATTCCCTGTGAGACCAGTATTAGTTTCCGATACACCACTGGAGGTTCAAAGTATTCCTTGGACCTTTACAGTGACTACGAAACACAGAAATCGCATCGGAATTAAATACAAAAGGCACAATGCCGCCTTAAGTACAAGAATAGAGACACTTCTTACAGTCGGTGCTTTGAGCATTCCCTCTGAGAGCAGTATTAGTTTCCCGTACACCACTGCAGGTTCAAAGTATTCCTTGGACCTTCACATTGACTATGAAACACAGAAATCGCATCGGAATTATATACAAAAGGCACAATGCCGGCTTAAGTACAAGAATAGAGACTCTTCTTACAGTTGGTGCTTTGAGCATTCCCTGTGAAACCAGTATTAGTTTCCGATACACCGCTGCAGGTTCAATGTGTTCCTTTGACTTTCACATTGACGATGAAACACAGAAATCGCATCGGAATTAAATACAAAAGGCGCAATGCCGCCTTAGGTACAAGAATAGACCCTCATCCTACAGTCGGTGCTTTGAGCATTCCCTGTGAGACCAATATTAGTTTCCGATACACCGCTGCAGGTTCAATGTATTCCTTGGACAAACACAATGACGATGAAACACTGAAATTACATCGGAATTAAATACAAAAGACACAATGCCGCCTTAATGCAAGATGAGTGAGACTTCTTAGAGTCCATTCTTTGATCCCCTGCTGTGAGACCAGTATTAGTTTCCGATACACCACTGCAGGTTCAAAGTATTCCGTGCACCTTCACATTGACGATGAAACCCAGAAATCACATCGGAATTAAATATAAAAGGCACAATGCCGCCTTAATTACAAGAATAGGGACTCTTCTTACAGTCGGTGCTTTGAGCATTCCCTGTGAGACCAGTATTAGTTTCCGATACAACACTGCATGTTCAATGTATTCCTTGGACCTTCTTATTGACGATGAAACACAGAAGTCGCATCGGAATTAAATACAAAAGGCACAATGCCGCCTTAAGTACAAGAATAGAGACACTTCTTACAGTCGGTGCTTTGAGCATTCCCTCTGAGAGCAGTATTAGTTTCCGATACACCACTTCAGGTTCAAGGTATTCCTTGGACCTTCACATTGACTACGAAACACAGAAATTTCATCCGAATTAAATACAAAAGGCACAAGGCCGCCTTAAGTACAAGAATAGAGACTCTTCTTACAGTTGGTGCTTTGAGCATTCCCTGTGAGACCAGTATTAGTTTCCGATACACCACTGCAGGTTCAAAGTATTCCGTGCACCTTCACATTGACTATGAAACACAGAAATCGCATCGGAATTAAATACAAAAGGCACAATGCCGCCTCAAGTACAAGATTAGAGACACTTCTTACAGTCGATGCTTTGAGCATTCCCTCTGAGAGCAGTATTAGTTTCCGATACACCACTGCAGGTTCAAAGTATTCCTTGGACCTTCACATTGACTATGAAACACAGAAAACGCATCGGAATTAAATACAAAAGGCACAATGCCGGCTTAAGTACAAGAATAGAGACTCTTCTTACTGTTATTGTTTTGGGCGTTCCCTGTGAGACCAGTATTACTTTCCGATACACCACTGCAAGTTCAATGTACTCCTTGGACTTTCACATAGACGATGAAACACAGAATTCGCATCGGAATTAAATACAAGATGCACAATGCCGCGTTAAGTACAAGATCAGAGACTCGTCTACAGTTTGTGCCTTGAACACTCCCTGTTAGACCAGTATTAGATTCCGATACACCACTGCAGTTTCAATATATTCCTTAGACATACACATTGATGATGAAACTCTGAAATTACATCGAAATTAAATACAAAAGACACAATGCCGCCTTAAGTTCAAGAAGAGTGAGACTTCTTACAGTCTGTGCTTTGATCCTTTCCTGTGAGACCAGTATTAGTTTCCGATTCACCACTGTTGGTTCAATGTATTCCTTGGACATACACATTGACTGTGAAACACTGATATTTCATCGGAATTAAATACAAGAGGCACAATGCCGCCTTAAGTGCAAGATGAGTGAGACTTCTTAGAGTCTGTGCTTTAATCCTTTCCTGTGAGACCAGTGTTAGATTCCGATACACCACTGCAGGTTCAATGTATTCCTTGGATCTTCACATTGACGATGAAACACAGAAATCGCATCGGAATTAAATACAAGAAGCACAATGCCGCGTAAAGTACAAGATCAGAGACTCTTCTGCAGTCTGTGCCTTGAACACTCCCTGTGAGTCCAGTATTAGTTTCCGATACACCACTGCAGGTTCAATGTATTCCTTGGACATACACATTGAAGATGAAGCACTCAAATTACATCGGAAAGAAATACAAAAGGCACAATGCCGAATTAAGTGCCAGAAGAGTGAGACTTCTTAGTGTCTGAGTTTTGAACGTTTCCTGTGAGACCAGTATTTGTTTCCGATACACCACTGCAGGTTCAAAGTATTCCTTGGAGCGTCACATTGACTATGAAACACAGAAATCGCATCGGAATTAAATACGAAAGGCACAATGACGACTTAAGTCCAAGAATAGAGACTCTTCTTACAGTTGGTGCTTTGAGCATTCCCTGTGAGACCAGTATTAGTTTCCGATACATCACTGCAGGTTCAAAGTATTCCTTGGACATTCACATTGACGATGAAACACAGAAATCGCATCGGAATTAAATACAACAGGCACAATGCCACCTTAAGTATAGGAATAGAAACTCTTCTTACAGTCGGTGTTTTGAGCATTCCCAGTGAGACCAGTATTAGTTTCCGATACACCACTGCAGGTTCACTGTATTCCTTGGACATACACAATGACGATGAAACACTGAAATTACATCGGAATTAAATACAAAAGACACAATGCCGCCTTAATGCAAGAAGAGTGAGACTTCTTAGAGTCCATTCTTTGTTCCTTTCCTGTGAGACCGGTATTAATTTCCGATTCACCACTGCAGGCTCAATGTATTCCTAGGACCTACTCATTGACGATGAAACACAGAACTTACATCGGAATTAAATACAAAAGGCACAATTCCGTCTTAAGTACAAGAATAGTGACTCTTCTTACAGTCTGTGATTTGAGCATTCCCTGTGAGACAAGTATTAGATTCCGAAGCACCAATGCAGGATTAATGTATCCCTTGGACCCACACATTGACGATGAAACACAGAAATTTCTTTGGAATTAAATACAAAAGTCACAATGCCGCCTTAAGTACAAGAATAGAGACTCATCTTACAGTCGGTGCTTTGAGCATTCCCTGTGAGACCAGTATTAGTTTCCGATACACCACTGCAGGGTCAATGTATTCCTTGGACCTTCACATTGACGATGAAACACAGAAATCTCATCGGAATTAAATATAAAAGGCACAATGCCGCCTTAAGTACAAGTATAGAGACACTTCTTACAGACGGTATTTTGATCCTTTCCTGTGAGACCAGTATTAGTTTCCGATACACCACTGCAGGTTCAATGTATTTCTTGGACATACAAATTGACGATGAAACACTGAAATTACATCGGAAATAAATAAAAAAGTCACCATGCCGCCTTAAGTGCAAGACGAGTGAGACTTCTTAGAGCCTGTGCCATGATCCTTCCATGTGAGACCAGTATTAATTTCCGATACACCACTGCTGGTTCAATGTATTCCTTTGATCTTCACATTGACGATGAAACACAGAAATCGCATCGGAATTTAATACAAATAGCACAATGCTGCCTTAAGTACAAGAATAGAGACTCTTCTTACAGTCGGTGCCTTGAGCATTTCCTGTGAGACCAGTATTAGTTTCCGATACACCACTGCAGGTTCAATGTATTCCTTGGATCTTCACATTGACGATGAATCACAGAAATCGCATCCGAATTAAATACAAAAATCACAATGCCGCCTTGAGAACAAGAATAGAGACTCTTCTTACAGTCTCTGCTTTGATCCTTTCCTGTGAGACCAGTATTAGTTTCCGATACACCACTGCAGGTTCAATGTATTCCTTTGACTTTCAAATTGGCGATGAAACACAGAAATCGCATCGGAAATAAATACAAAAGGCACAATGCCGCCTTAAGTACAAGAATAGAGACTCTTCTTGCAGTCGGTGCTTTGATCCTTCACCTGTGAGGACAATATTATTTTCCGATACACCACTGCAGGTTCAATGTATTCCTTGGACGTTAACATTGACGATGAAACACACAAATCGCATCGTAATTAAATACAAAAGGTACAATGCCGCCTTAAGTACAAGAATAGAGGCTCTTCTTACAGTCGGTGCTTTGAGCATTTCTTGTGAGACCAGTATTAGTTTCCGATACATCACTGCACGTTCAATGTATTCCTTGGAAAATCACACTGACGATGAAACACAGAAATCGCGTCTTAATTGAATACAAAAGGCACAATGCCGTCTTAAGTACAAGAATAGAGGCTCTTCTTACAGTCGGTGCTTTGAGCATTCCCTGTGAGACCAGTATTAGTTTCCGATACACCACTGCAGGTTCAATGTATTCCTTGGACCTTCACATTGACGATGAAACACAGAAATCGCAACAGAATTAAATACAAAAGTCACAATGCCGCCTTAAGTACAAGGATAGAGACTCTTCTTACAGTCAGTGCATTGAGCATTCCCTGTGAGATTAGTATTAGTTTCCGATACACCACTGCAGGTTCAATGTATTACTTGGACTTTCACATTGACGATAAAACACAGAAATCGCATTGCAATTACATACAAAAAGCACAATGCCGCCTTAAATACAAGAATAGGGACTCTTCTTACAGTCGGTGCTTTGAGCATTTCCTGTGATACCAGTATTAGTTTCCGATACACCACTGCACGTTCAATGTATTCTTTGGCCCTTCACATTGACGATGAAACACAGAAATTGCATCGGAATTAAATACAAAAGGCACAATGCCGGCTTAAGTACAAGAATAAAGACTCTTCTTACAGTCGTTGCTTTGAGCATTACTTGTGAGACCAGTATTAAATTTCCGATACACCACTGCAGGTTCAATGTATTCCTTCGAAAATAACATTGATGATGAAACACAGAAATCGCATCGGAATTAAATACAACGGGCACAATGCCGCCTTAAGTACAAGAATAGAGACTCTTCTTACAGTTGGTGCGTTGAGCATTCCCTGTGAGACCAGTATTAGTTTCCAATACACCACTGCAGGTTCAATGTATTCCTTGGACATACACATTGACGATAAATCACTGAAATTACATCGGAATTAAAGGCAAAAGGCACAATGCCACTTTAAGTGCAAGATGAGTTAGACTTTTTAGAGTCTGTGCTTTGATCCTTCCTGTGAGACCAGTATTAGTTTCCGATGCACCACTGCAGGTTCAATGTAATTCTTGGACCTTCACATTGACAATGAGACACAGAAATCGAATCGGAATTAAATACAAAACGCAAATTGTCGCCGTAAGTACAAGAATAGAGACTCTTCTTACAGTCGGTGATTTGAGCATTCCCTGTGCGACCAGTATTAGTTTCCGATACACCACTGCAATTTCAATGTATTCCTTGGACATACACATTGACGATGAAACACATATATTACATCGGAATTAAATACAAAAGGCACAATGCGGCCTTAAGTACAAGAATAGAGACTCTTCTTACAGTCGGTGCTTTGAGCATTCCCTGTGAGACCAGTATTAGTTTCCGATACACCACTGCAGGGTCAATGTATTCCTTGGACCTTCACATTGACGATGAAACACAGAAATCTCATCGGAATTAAATATAAAAGGCACAATGCCGCCTTATGTACAAGAATAGAGACACTTCTTACAGTCGGAGCTTTGATCCTTTCCTGTGAGTCCAGTATTAGTTTCCAATACACCACTGCAGGTTCAATGTATACCTTGGACATACACATTGACGATGAAACACTGAGATTACATCGGAATTAAATACAAAAGGCACAATGCCGCCTTAAGTACAAGAATAGAGACTCATCTTACAGTCGGTGCTTTGAGCATTCCCTGTGAGACCAGTATTAGTTTCCGATACACCACTCCAGGGTCAATGTATTCCTTGGACCTTCACATTGACGATGAAACACAGAAATCTCATCGGAATTAAATATAAAAGGCACAATGCCGCCTTAAGTACAAGTATAGAGACACTTCTTACAGACGGTACTCTGATCCTTTCCTGTGAGACCAGTATTAGTTTCCGATACACCACTGCAGGTTCAATGTATTTCTTGGACATACACATTGACGATGAAACACTGAAATTACATCGGAAATAAATAAAAAAGTCACCATGCCGCCTTAAGTGCAAGACGAGTGAGACTTCTTAGAGCCTGTGCCATGATCCTTCCATGTGAGACCAGTATTAGTTTCCGATACACCACTGCTGGTTCAATGTATTCCTTTGATCTTCACATTGACGATGAAACACAGAAATCGCATCGGAATTTAATACAAATAGCACAATGCCGCCTTAAGTACAAGAATAGAGACTCTTCTTACAGTCGGTGCCTTGAGCATTCCCTGTGAGACCAGTATTAGTTTCCGATACACCACTGCAGGTTCAATGTATTCCTTGGATCTTCACATTGACGATGAATCACAGAAATCGCATCCGAATTAAATACAAAAATCACAATGCCGCCTTGAGAACAAGAATAGAGACTCTTCTTACAGTCTGTGCTTTGATCCTTTCCTGTGAGACCAGTATTAGTTTCCGATACACCACTGCAGGTTCAATGTATTCCTTTGACTTTCAAATTGGCGATGAAACACAGAAATCGCTTCGGAAATAAATACAAAAGGCACAATGCCGCCTTAAGTACAAGAATAGAGACTCTTCTTGCAGTCGGTGCTTTGATCCTTCACCTGTGAGGACAATATTATCTTCCGATACACCACTGCAGGTTCAATGTATTCCTTGGACGTTAACATTGACGATGAAACACACAAATCGCATCGTAATTAAATACAAAAGGTACAATGCCGCCTTAAGTACAAGAGGAATGAGGCTTCTTAGAGTCTGGGCTTTGATCCTTTCCTGTGAGACCAGTATTAGTTTCCGATACACCACTGCTGGTTCAATGTACTCCATGGATCTTCACATTGACGGTGAAACACAGAAATCACATCGGAATTAAATACAAAAGGCACAATGCCGCCTTAAGTACAAGAATAGAGATTCTTCTTACAGTCGGTGCTTTGAGCATTCTCTGTGAGACCAGTATTAGTTTCCGACACACCACTGCAGGTTCAATGTATTCCTTGGACCATCACATGGACAATGAAACACAGAAATCGAATTGGAATTAAATACAAAACACCAAATGCCGCCTTAAGTACAAGAATAGAGACTCTTCTTACAGTCATTTCTTTGAGCATTCCCTGTGAGAATAGTATCAGTTTCCGATACAGCAATGCAGGTTCAATGTATTCCTTGGACGTAATCATTGACGATGTGACACTGAAATTACTACGGAATTAAATACAAAAGGCACAATGCTGCTTTAAGAACAAGGATAGAGACCCTTCTTAGAGTCGGTGCTTTGAGCATTCCCTGTAGGACCAGTATTAGTTTCCGATACACCACTGCACGTTTACAGTATTCCTTGGACCTTCACATTGAGGATATAACAAAGAAACCGCATCGGAATTAAATACAAAAGGCACAATGCCGCCTTAAGTACAAGAATAGAGACTCTTCTTACAGTCGGTGTTTTGAGCATTCCCTGTGAGACCAGTATTAGTTTCCAATTCACCACTGCAGGTTCAATGTATTCCTTGGACATACACATTGACGATGAAACACTGAGATTACATCGGAATTAAATACAAAAGGCACAATGCCGCCTGAAGTACAAGAATGGAGACTCTTCTTACAGTCGGTGCTTTGAGCACTCCCTGTGCTACCAGTATTAGTTTCCGATACACCACTGCAGGTTCAATGTATTACTTGGACCTTCACATTGACGATGAAACACAGAAATCACATCGGAATTAAAAACAAAAGGCACAATGCCGCCTTAATTACAAGAATAGAGACTCTTCTTACAGTCGGTTCTTTGAGCATTCCCTGTGAGACCAGTATTAGTTTCCGATACACCACTGCTGGTTCAATGTATTCCTTGGACATACACATTGACGATGAAACACATAAATTACATCGGAATTAAATACGAAACGCACAATGCCGCCTTAAGTGCAAGAATAGACACTCTTCTTACAGTCGGTGCTTTCAGCATTCCCTGTGAGTCCAGTAACAGTTTCCGATACACCACTGCAGGTTCAATGTATTCCTTGGACCTTCACATTGACGATGAAACACAGAAATCTCATCGGGATTAAATATAAAAGGCACAATGTCGCCTTAAGTACAAGAATAGAGACACTTCTTACAGTCGGTGCTTTGAGCATTCCCTGTGAGACCAGTATTAGTTTCCAATACACCACTGCAGGTTCAATGTATTCCTTGGACATACACATTGACGATGAAACACTGAAATTACATCGGAATTAAATACAAATGGCCCAATGCCGCCTGAAGTACAAGAATAGAGACTCTTCTTACAGTCGTTGCTTTGAGCATTCCCTGTGCGACCAGTATTAGTTTCCGATACACCACTGCAGGGTCAATGTATTCCTTGGACATACATATTGACGATGAAACACATAAATTAAATCGGAATTAAATACAAAAGGCACAATGCCGCCTTAAGTACAAGAATGTAGACTCTTCTTACAGTCGGTGCATTAAGCATTTCCTGTGAGACCAGTATTAGTTTCCGATACAGCACTGCATGTTCAATGTATTCCTTGGACGTAAACATTGACGATGAAACACTGCGAACACATCGCAATTAAATATAAAAAGCACAATGCCGCCTTAAGTACAAGAATAGAGACACTTCTTACAGTCGGTGGTTTGAGCATTCCCTGTGAGACCAGTATTAGTTTCCAATACACCACTGCAGGTTCAATGTATTCATTGGACGTAAACATTGACGATGAAACACCGAATTTACATGGGAATTAAATACAAAAGGCACAATGCCGCCTTAAGTACAAGAATAGAGACTCTTCTTACAGTCGGTGTTGGAGCATTCCCAGTGAGACCAGTATTAGTTTCCGATAGACCACTGCACGTTCAATGTATTCCTTGGACATTCACATTGACGATAAATCAAAGGTATCGCATTGGAATAAAATACAAAAGGCACAATGCCGCCTTAAGTACAAGAATGTAGACTCTTCTTACAGTCGGTGATTTGAGCATTGCCTGTGAGACCAGTATTAGTTTCCGATCCACCACTGCTGGTTCAATGTATTCCTTGGACATACACATTGACGATGAAACACATAAATTACATCGGAATTAAATATAAAAGGCACAATGCCGCGTTAAGTACAAGAATAGAGACACTTCTTACAGTCGGTGGTTTGAGCATTCCCTGTGAGACCAGTACTAGTTTCCAATACACCACTGCCGGTTCAATGTATCCCTTGGACGTAAACATTGACGATGAAACACTGAAATTACATGGGAATTAAATACAAAAGGCACAATGCCGCCTTAAGTACAAGAATAGGGACTCTTCTTACAGTCGGTGTTGAAGCATTCCCTGTGAGACCAGTATTAGTTTCCGATAGACCACTGCACGTTCAATGTATTCCTTGGACATTCACATTGACAATAAATCAAAGAAATCGCATCGGAATTAAATACAAAAGGCACAATGCCGCCTTAAGGGGATACGGAATCGGATTTTGGGTTAAAAAATCGAATTTTTTTTTTATTGGCGTATTATATTCTGCCAAGTTTCCTCTTTAAAATGACGTATCATACATAGCTCTACTACAATTATAACTATTTTATTTTTATATATTTGTGAGATCGGGTATTGCGCTTTAGTTATACACGTCTCTCGTGGCTGACCATGAACTTTTTGGCAGTACCTTTAAAGTGACATGAATTCAAATATCCCGGTTTCCAGCGACTATTTATACACTAGTTGCCCGAAAATGTTTCTCTCTGGTTTCCTCAAGTTACTCTTTGACTTTGTGGCGGGACTGTTTTGTAAACAGTGTGATATAAGAAAGTAGTTGTTGTTGAGTTATTTCGTATTTAGTGCTTCATTTTTCGCAGTGAAAATGCCTAGAGCTAAAGCAAAAGTATTTAAAAAGCGTGTGAACTGGCAAAAGAAAAGAAATAATGATTCATTAGCAAAGCAAAGCAGTTCATCATCATCACTGTTGGAAAATGTGAATCCACTTATTACTGATTTGCCGAACGAACTTACACCAAATGAAAACAGTGCTTCTCATAAAAAACTAAGAGATTTGGAAGAGAAATATAATTTACTTGATAGAGGGAATGAAGTTTTTGAACTCATTGATACGAATATATTGTGTGAAGCTCTTGAAAACAGTTTGTGCTGCAAAAAATGTCATGGAAACGTTTCTCTGAAAGTAGAATCCCATGTTGGCCTGGCTGCCCAGTTTAATTTAATATGCAGTGTTTGTAAATACAGCTGTAAGTTTCCAAGTTCGGTTTCAGTAACTGTAAATAATGGATACAAGAAAACTGAACTTTATAGTGTAAATATTAGGTTAGTTTATGGATTGCGAGCAATTGGTAAGGGCAAAGCAGCTGGTGATATGCTATGTGGTGTTCTAAATCTTCCAAGTGCACCTTCAAAGTTTGAAGCTTACAATTATGTACTAGGATCTGCAGTTGAAGATGTAGCACAGAAGTCAATGCAGGTTGCTGTGGAAGAAGCAGTGGAAGAAAATGACGGCAGTCGTGACCTCACAGTGGCGTTTGATGGCACGTGGCAGAAAAGGGGCCACACCTCCAACAATGGTGTTGTAACAGCAACTAGTGTTGATACTGGCAAGGTTATTGATGTTGCAATAATGTCTAAATACTGTAGGTGCACAGGCAGGCTGAAAAATGAACACAGTGATGACTGTATTGCTAATTATTATGGTAGTAGTGGTGGCATGGAGGTTGCTGGGGTGAAGAAAATTTTTCATCGCTCTTCACAGTGGTATAATGTTCGCTATGTCAAATATCTGGGAGATGGTGACTCTAAAGCATTCAAAGAAGTTTTGGAAAGCAAACCATATGGGAACAGTGTAAATATAAGCAAACTTGAATGTATAGGACATGTGCAGAAGAGAATGGGTGCCAGGCTGAGAAGGTTAAAATCAGTTATGAAAGGGAAAAAACTAGATGATGGGAAAACCTTGGATGGCAGAGGAAGATTGACTGATTCCATAATAGACCACATTCAGAACTGCTATGGCCTTGCAATCAGGCAAAATACAGGCAATCTTGAAGAAATGAGGAGAGCTATATGGGCTTTATATTTCCACACCGCATCCACGGATGAGCATCCACAACATGGTTTGTGCCCCAAAGGTGAAAACAGCTGGTGTAAATACAATAGGGGACTAACAACAGGAGAGAAATACATTCACCACCACAGTCTACCATCAGCCATCATGGCAGAAATAAAGCCCATTTTCAGAGATCTGGCTGACAGAAGTCTTCTGATGAAATGTCTTCACGGAAAAACGCAGAACCCCAACGAGTGCTTGAATAGTGTGATATGGCATCGTCTCCCAAAAACAGTGTTTGTCGGAATTAATACACTACATTTTGGTGTGTATGATGTTGTGGCAACCTTCAATCTTGGAAATATAACTAAATGCCAGGTCCTTCAAAAGTTGGGTATGTGTGTTGGTTCCCGTACGGTACGTGCTATGTTCTTTTTAGATCAGCACAGACTAAGGCATGCTGATAATATAATCAAGACATTAGTGAAAAAAGCAAGACAGGTGCAGAGGGGTGCCAAAAGAAGACTTGAAGATGATTATGAAGACTGTGAAGGGGGTATTAGCTACGGATCAGGAATGTTTTAATCTTCTTTCTCCGTTTCCCGTAAGTTTACTTTTTACTTCATCTAGGAACATTATCTCAGGTACTGGTCAACCTAGAAGTCTGAAATTTTTATGACGTAGTGACATAGGTCCCTATTACATACTGAAACAACGATTTTTTAATTACTTGATTTACAAAAGACTTAGGGGTGATAGTCTAGTAAAAAGCGATGGAAAAAATTTACTTAAAAATAAATGTACAATATCTCTGTAAGAAAATACTTTGACAATAAACTGTTGTTTCAGTATTGTTGTAACATATGAATGCACATACAGTAAAATTTTTACCTCTCTGTCTCCAGTAGTTTGTGAGAAAATGTTCCCTATAGTAGGCATATATTAACATTGCGGGGATAGGTGATTCCGTATCCCCTTAAGTACAAGAATGTAGACTCTTCTTACAGTCGGTGATTTGAGCATTGCCTGTGAGACCAGTATTAGTTTCCGATACACCACTGCTGGTTCAATGTATTCCTTGGACATACACGTTGACGATGAAACACATAAATTACATCGCAATTAAATACAAAAGGCACAATGCCGCCTTAAGTGCAAGAATAGAGACTCTTCTTACAGTCGGTGCTTTGAGCATTCCCTGTGAGTCCAGTATTAGTTTCCGATACACCACTGCAGGTTCAATGTATTCCTTGGACGTTCACTTTGACGATGAAACACAGAAATCTCATAGGAATTAAATATAAAAGGCACAATGCCGCCTTAAGTACAAGAATAGAGACACTTCTTACAGTCGGTGCTTTGAGCATTCCCTGTGAGCCCAGTATTAGTTTCCAATACACCACTGCAAGGTTCAATGTATTCCCTGGACACACACATTGACGATGAAACACTGAGATTACATCGGAACTAAATACAAATGGCCCAATGCCGCCTGAAGTACAAGAATAGAGACTCTTCTTACAGTCGGTGCTTTGAGCATTCCCTGTGCGACCAGTATTAGTTTCCGATAGACCACTGGAGGTTCAATGTATTACTTGGACCTTCACATTGACGATGAAACACAGAAATCGCATCGGAATTAAATACAAAAGGCACAATGCCGTCTTAAGTACAAGAATAGAGTCTCTTCTTACAGTCGGTGCTTTGAGCATTCCCTGTGAGACCAGTATTAGTTTCCGATACAAATCTGCAGGTTCAATGTATTCCTTGGACCTTCACATTGACGATAAAACATAGAAATCGCATCGCAATTACATACAAAAGGCACAATGCCGCCTTAAGTACAAGTATAGAGACGTTTCTTACAGTCGGTGCTTTGAGCATTCCCTGTGAGACAAAGTATTAGATTCCGATACACCACTGCAGGTTCAATGTATTCCTTGGACCTTCACATTGACGATGAATCACAGAAATCGAATCGGAATTAAATACAAAAATCACAATGCCGCCTTGAGTACAAGAATAGAGACTCTTGTTACAGTCTGTGCTTTGATCCCTTCCTGTGACACCAGTATTAGTTTCCGATACACCATTGCAGGTTCAATGTATTCCTTGGACCTTCACATTGACGATAAACACAGAAATTGCATCGGAATTAAATACAAAAATCACAATGATGCCTTAGGTACAAGAATAGAGACTCTTCTGACAGTCGGTGCTTTGATCCTTTCCTGTGAGGCCAGTATTATTTTCCGATTCACCACTGCAGGTTCAAAGTATTCCTTGGACGTAAAAATTGACGATGAAACACACAAATCGCATCGGAATTAAATACAAAAGGTATATTGCCGCCTTAAGTGCAAGAGGAATTAGGCTTCTTAGTGTCTGTGCTTACATCCTTTCCTGTGAGACCAGTATTAGTTTCCGATACACCACTGCAAGTTCATTGAATTCCTTGGACCTTCACATTGACGATGAAACACAGAAATCGCATCGGAATTAAATACAAAAGGCACAATGCCGCCTTAAGTACAAGCATTGAGATTCTTCTTACAGTCGGTGCTTTGAGCATTCCCTGTGAGACCAGTATTAGTTTCCGATACACCACTGCAGGTTCAATGTATTTCTTGGACATACACATTGACGATGAAACACTGAAATTACATCGGAATTAAATAAAAAATTCACCGTGCCGCCTTAAGTGCAAGAAGAGTGAGACTTCTTAGAGTCTGTGCTTTGATCCTTTCCTGTGAGACCATTATTAGTTTTCGATAGACCACTGCTGGTTCAATGTATTACTTTGACCTTCACATTGAAGATGAAACACAAAAATCGCATCGTAATTTTATACAAAAGGCACAATGCCGCCTTAAGTGCAAGAATAGAGACTCTTCTTACAGTCGGTGCTTTGACCATTCCCTGTGAGAGCAGTATTAGTTTCCGATACACCACTGCAGGTTCAATGTATTCCTTGGACCTTCACATTGACGATGACACACATAAATCGCATCGGAATTAAATAGAAAAGGCACAATACCGCCTTAGGTACAAGAATGTTGACTATTCTTACAGTCAGTGCTTTGAGAATTCCCTGTTAGACCAGTATTAGTTTCCGATACAGCACTGAAAGTTCAATGTAATCCTTGGACATACACATGGACGATGAAACACTGAAATTACATCGGAATTAAATACAAAAGGCACAATGCCGCCTTAAGTGCAAGAAGAGAGAGACTTCTTAGAGTCTGTGCTTTGATCCTTTCCTGTGAGACCAGTATTAGTTTCCGATACACCACTGCTGGTTCAATGCACTCCATGGAAGTTCACATTGACGATGAAACACAGAAATCACATCGGATATAAATGCAAAAGGCAAAATGCCGCCTTAAGTACAAGAATAGAGATTCTTCTTACAGTCGGTGCTTTGAGCATTCTCTGTGAGACTAGTATTAGTTTCCGATACACCACTGCAGGTTCAATGTATTCCATGGACCATCACATTGACGATGAAACACAGAAATCGCATTGGAATTAAATACACAACACACAATGCCGCCTTACGTACAAGAATAGAGACTCTTCTTACAGTCGTTTCTTTCAGCATTCCCTGTGAGAATAGTATTAGTTTCCGATACAGCACTGCAGGTTCAATGTATTCCTTGGACGTAAACATTGACGATGTAACACTGAATTTACATCGGAATTAAATACAAAAGGCACAATGCCGCCTTAAGAACAAGAATAGAGACCCTTCTTAGAGTCGGTGCTTTGAGCATTCCCTGTGAGACCAGTATTAGTTTCCGATACACCACTGCACGTTCAATGAAATCCTGGGACCTTCACATTGACGATAAAACAAAGAAACCGCAACGGAATTAAATCCAAAAGGCACAATGAAGCCTTAAGTACAAGAATAGAGACTCTTCTTACTGTCGGTGGTCTGAGCATTCCCTGTGAGACCAGTATTAGTTTCCGATACACCACTGCAGGTTCAATGTATTCGTCGGTCATACACATTGACGATGAAACACATAAATTACATCGGATTTAAATATAAAAGGCACAATGCCACCTTAAGTACAAGAATAGAGACTCTTCTTGCAGTCGGTGCTTTGATCCTTTCCTGTGAGGCCAATATTATTTTCCGATACACAGCTGCAGGTTCAATGTATTCCTTGGACGTTAACATTGACGATGAAACAAACAAATCGCATCGTAATTAAATACAAAAGGTACAATGCCGACTTAAGTGCAAGAGGAATGAGGCTTCTTAGAGTCTGGGCTTTGATCCTTTCCTGTGAGACCAGTATTAGTTTCCGATACACCACTGCTGGTTCAATGTACTCCATGGATCTTCACATTGACGGTGAAACACAGAAATCACATCGGAATTAAATGCAAAAGGCACAATGCCGCCTTAAGTATAAGAATAGAGAATCTTCTTACAGTCGGTGCTTTGAGCATTCTCTGTGAGACCAGTATTAGTTTCCGACACACCACTGCAGGTTGAATGTATTCCTTGGACCTTCACATTGGCGATGAAACACAGGAATCGCATCGGAATTAAATACAAAAGGCAAAATGTCGCCTTAAGTACAAGAATAGAGACTATTCTTACCGTCGGTGCTTTGAGCATTCCCTGTGAGACAAGTAAAAGTTACAGATACACCACTGAAGGTTCGAAGTGTTCCTTGGACCTTCAAATTGACGATGAAACACAGAAATCGCATCGGAATTAAATACAAAAGGCACAATGTCGCCTTAAGTACAAGAATAGAGACTATTCTTACAGTCGGTGCTTTGAGCATTCCCTGTGAGACCAGTATTCGTTTCCGATACACCACTGCAGGTTCTATGTATTCCTTGGACCTTCACATTGCCGATGAAACACAGTAATCGCATCGGAATGAAATACAAAAGGCACAATGCCGCCTTAAGTACAAGAATAGAGAATCTTCTACCAGTCGGTGCTTTGAGCATTCCCTGTGAGACCAGTATTAGTTTCCGATAAACCACTGCAGGTTCAATGTATTCCTTCGAAAATAACACTGAAGATGAAACACAGAAATCGCATCAGAATTAAATACAAAGGGCACAATGCCGCCTTAAGTACAAGAATAGAGACACTTCTTACAGTCGGTGCTTTGATCCTTTCCTGTGAGACCAGTATTAGTTTCCAATACACCACTGCAGGTTAAATGTATACCTTGGACATACACATTGACGATGAAACACTGAGATTCCATCGGATTTAAATACAAAAGGCACAATGCCACCTGAAGTACAAGAATAGAGACTCTTCTTACAGTGGGTGCTTTGAGCATTCCCTGTGCGACCAGTACTAGTTTCCAATACACCACTGCAAGTTAAATGAATTTCTTGGACCTTCACATTGACGATGAAACACAGAAATCGCATCGGAATTAAATACAAATTCACAATGCCGCCTTAAGTACAAGAATTAAGACTCTTCTTACAGTCGTTGCTTTGAGCATTCCTTGTGAGACCAGTATTAAATTTCCGATACATCACTGCAGGTTCAATGTATTCCTTGGATCTTCACATTGACGATGAATCACAGAAATCGCATCGGAATTAAATACAAAAATCACAAAGCCGCCTTGTGTACAAGAATAGAGACTCTTCTTACAGTCTGTGCTTTGATCCTTTCCTGTGAGACCAGTATTAGTTTCCGATACACCACTGCAGGTTCAATGTATTCCTTTGACTTTCACATTGACGATGAAACACAGAAATCGCATCGGAAATAAATACAAAAGGCTCAATGCCGCCTTAAGTACAAGAATAGAGACTCTTCTTGCAGTCGGTGCTTTGATCCTTTCCTGTGAGGCCAATATTATTTTCCGATACACCACTGCAGGTTCAATGTATTCCTTGGACGTTAACATTGACGATGAAACACACAAATCGCATCGTAATTAAATACAAAAGATACAATGCCGCCTTAAGTGCAAGAGGAATGAGGCTTCTTAGAGTCAGGGCTTTGTTCCTTTCCTGTGAGACCAGTATTAGTTTCCGATACACCACTGCTGGTTCAATGTACTCCATGGATCTTCACATTGACGGTGAAACACAGAAATCACATCGGAATTAAATGCAAAATGCACAATGCCGCCTTAAGTACAAGAATAGAGATTCTTCTTACAGTCGGTGCTTTGAGCATTCTCTGTGATACCAGTATTAGTTTCCGACACACCACTGCAGGTTCAATGTATTCCTTGGACCATCACATTGACGATGAAACACAGAAATCGCATTGGAATTAAATATAAAAGGCACAATGCCCATTTAAGTTAAAGAATAGAGACATTTCTTGCAGTCGGTGCTTTGATCATTCCCTGTGAGACCAGTATTAGTTTCCAATTCACCACTGCAGGTTCAATGTATTCCTTGGACATACACATTGACGATGAAACACTGAGATTACATCGGAATTAAATACAAAAGGCACAATGCCGCCTGAAGTACAAGAATGGAGACTCTTCTTACAGTCGGTGCTTTGAGCACTCCCTGTGCGACCAGTATTAGTTTCCGATACACCACTGCAGGTTCAATGTATTACTTGGACCCTCACATTGACGATTACGCACAGAAATCACATCGGAATTAAATACAAAAGGCACTTGCCGCCTTAAGTACAAGAATAGGGACTCTGCTTACAGTCGGTTCTTTGAGCATTCCCTGTGAGACCAGTATTAGTTTCCGATACACCACTGCTGGTTCAATGTATTCCTTGGACATACACATTGACGACGAAACACATAAATTACATCGGAATTAAATAGAAAAGGCACAATGCCGCCTTAAGTGCAAGAATAGTGACTCCTCTTACAGTCGGTGCTTTGAGCATTCCCTGTGAGTCCAGTAACAGTTTCCGATACACCACTGCAGGTTCAATGTATTCCTTGGACCTTCACATTGACGATGAAACACAGAAATCTCATCGGGATTAAATTTAAAGGCACAATGTCGCCTTAAGTACAAGAATAGAGACACTTCTTACAGTCGGTGCTTTGAGCATTCCCTGTGAGACCAGTATTAGTTTCCAATACACCACTGCAGGTTCAATGTATTCGTTGGACATACACATTGACGATGAAACACTGAAATTACATCAGAATTAAATTCAAATGGCCCAATGCCGCCTGAAGTACAAGAATAGAGACTCTCCTTACAGTCGTTGCTTTGAGCATTTCCTGTGCGACCAGTATTAGTTTCCGATACACCACTGCAGGGTCAATGTATTCCTTGGACATCGATATTGACGATGAAACACATAAATTAAATCGGAATTAAATACAAAAGGCACAATTCCGCCTTAAGTACAAGAATGTAGACTCTTCTTACAGTCGGTGCTTTGAGCATTTCCTGTGAGTCCAGTATTAGTTTCCGATACAGCACTGCAGGTTCAATGTATTCCTTGGACATTCACATTGACGATAAATCAAAGAAATCGCATCGGAATTAAATACAAAAGGCACAATGCCGCCTTAAGTACAAGAATGTAGACTCTTCTTACAGTCGGTGATTTGAGCATTGCCTGTGAGACCAGTATTAGTTTCCGATACACCACTGCTGGTTCAATGTATTCCTTGGACATACACATTGACGATGAAACACATAAATTACATCGGAATTAAATACAAAAGGCACAATGCCGCCTTAAGTGCAAGAATAGAGACTCTTCTTACAGTCGGTGTTTTGAGCATTCCCTGTGAGTCCAGTATTAGTTTCCGATACACCACTGCAGGTTCAATGTATTCCTTGGACCTTCACTTTGACGATGAAACACAGAAATCTCATCGGAATTAAATATAAAAGGCACAATGCCGCCTTAAGTACAAGAATAGAGACACTTCTTACAGTCGGTGCTTTGAGCATTCCCTGTGAGCCCAGTATTAGTTTCCAATACACCACTGCAGGGTTCAATGTATTCCTTGGACATACACATTGACGATGAAACACTGAGATTACATCGGAACTAAATGCAAATGGCCCAATGCCGCCTGAAGTACAAGAATAGAGACTCTTCTTACAGTCGGTGCTTTGAGCATTCCCTGTGCGACCAGTATTAGTTTCCGATAGACCACTGCAGGGTCAATGTATTCCTTGGACATACATATTGACGATGAAACACATAAATTAAATCGGAATTAAATACAAAAGGCACAATTCCGCCTTAAGTACAAGAATGTAGACTCTTCTTACACTCGGTGCTTTGAGCATTCCCTGTGAGACCAGTATTAGTTTCCGATACAGCACTGCAGGTTCAATGTATTCCTTGGACGTAAACATTGACGATGAAACACTGCGAACACATCGGAATTAAATATAAAAAGCACAATGCCGCCTTAAGTACAAGAATAGGGACACTTCTTACAGTCGGTGGTTTGAGCATTCCCTGTGAGACCAGTATTAGTTTCCAATACACCACTGACGGTTCAATGTCTTCCTTGGACGTAAACATTTACGATGAAATACTGAAATTACATGGGAATTAAATAGAAAAGGCACAATGCCGCCTTAAGTACAAGAATAGAGACTCTTCTTACAGTCGGTGTTGGAGCATTCCCTGTGAGACCAATATTAGTTTCTGATAGACCACTGCACGTTCAATGTATTCCTTGGACATTCACATTGACGATAAATCAAAGAAATCGCATCGGAATTAAATACAAAAGGCACAATGCCGCCTTAAGTACAAGAATGTAGACTCTTCTTACAGTCGGTGATTTGAGCATTGCCTGTGAGACCAGTATTAGTTTCCGATACACCACTGCTGGTTCAATGTATTCCTTGGACATACACATTGACGATGAAACACATAAATTACATCGGAATTAAATATAAAAGGCACAATGCCACCTTAAGTACAAGAATAGAGACACTTCTTACAGTCGGTGGTTTGAGCATTCCCTGTGAGACCAGTATTAGTTTCCAATACACCACTGCCGGTTCAATGTATTCCTTGGACGTAAATATTGACGATGAAACACTGAAATTACATGGGAATTAAATACAAGAGGCACAATGCCGCCTTATGTACAAGCTTAGAGACTCTTCTTACAGTCGGTGTTGGAGCTTTCCCTGTGAGACCAGTATTAGTTTCCGATAGACCACTGCCCGTTCAATGTATTCCTTGGACATTCACATTGACGATAAATCAAAGAAATCGCATCAGAATTAAATACAAAAGGCACAATGCCGCCTTAAGTACAAGAATGTAGACTCTTCTTACAGTCGGTGATTTGAGCATTCCCTGTGAGCCCAGTATTAGTTTCCAATACACCACTGCAGGGTTCAATGTATTCCTTGGACATACACATTGACGATGAAACACTGAGATTACATCGGAACTAAATGCAAATGGCCCAATGCCGCCTGAAGTACAAGAATAGAGACTCTTCTTACAGTCGGTGCTTTGAGCATTCCCTGTGCGACCAGTATTAGTTTCCGATACACCACTGCTGGTTCAATGTATTCCTTGGACATACACATTGACGATGATACACATAAATTACATCGGAATTAAATACAAAAGGCACAAGGCCGCCTTAAGTGCAAGAATAGAGACTCTTCTTACAGTCGGTGCTTTGAGCATTCCCTGTGAGTCCAGTATTAGTTTCCGATACACCACTGCAGGTTCAATGTATTCCTTGGACCTTCACTTTGACGATGAAACACAGAAATCTCATCGGAATTAAATTTAAAAGGCACAATGCCGCCTTAGGTACAAGAATAGAGACACTTCTTGCAGTCGGTGCTTTGAGCATTCCCTGTGAGCCCAGTATTAGTTTCCAATACACCACTGCAGGGTTCAATGTATTCCTTGGACATACACATTGACGATGAAACACTGAGATTACATCGGAACTAAATGCAAATGGCCCAATGCCGCCTGAAGTACAAGAATAGAGACTCTTCTTACAGTCGGTGCTTTGAGCATTCCCTGTGCGACCAGTATTAGTTTCCGATACACCACTGCTGGTTCAATGTATTCCTTGGACATACACATTGACGATGATACACATAAATTACATCGGAATTAAACACAAAAGGCACAAGGCCGCCTTAAGTGCAAGAATAGAGCCTCTTCTTACAGTCGGTGCTTTGAGCATTCCCTGTGAGTCCAGTATTAGTTTCCGATACACCACTGCAGGTTCAATGTATTCCTTGGACCTTCACTTTGACGAAGAAACACAGAAATCTCATCGGAATTAAATATAAAAGGCACAATGCCGCCTTAGGTACAAGAATAGAGACACTTCTTGCAGTCGGTGCTTTGAGCATTCCCTGTGAGCCCAGTATTAGTTTCCAATACACCACTGCAGGGTTCAATGTATTCTTTGGACATACACATTGACGATGAAACACTGAGATTACATCGGAACTAAATACAAATGGCCCAATGCCGCCTGAAGTACAAGAATAGAGACTCTTCTTACAGTCGGTGCTTTGAGCATTCCCTGTGCGACCAGTATTAGTTTCCGATAGACCACTGCAGGGTCAATGTATTCCTTGGACATACATATTGACGATGAAACACATAAATTAAATCGGAATTAAATACATAAGGCACAATGCCGCTTTAAGTACAAGAATGTAGACTCTTCTTACAGTCGGTGATTTGAGCATTGCCTGTGAGACCAGTATTAGTTTCCGATACACCACTGCTGGTTCAATGTATTCCTTGGACATTCACATTGACGAAGAAACACATAAATTACATCGGAATTAAATACAAAAGGCACAATGCCGCCTTAAGTGCAAGAATAGAGACTCTTCTTACAGTCGGTGCTTTGAGCATTCCCTGTGAGGCCAGTATTATTTTCCTATTCACCACTGCAGGTTCAATGTATTCCTTGGACGTAAAAATTGACGATAAAACTCACAAATCGCAACGGAATTAAATACAAAAGGTACAATGCCGCCTTAAGTGCAAGATGAATGAGGCTTCTTAGAGTCTGGGCTTTGATCCTTTCCTGTGAGACCAGTATTAGTTTCCGATACACCACTGCAGGTTCAATGTATTCGTTGGACCTTCACATTGACGATGAAACACAGAAATCGCATCGTAATTAAATACAAAAGGCACAATGCTGCCTTAAGTACAAGCATTGAGATTCTTCTTACAGTCGGTGCTTTGAGCATTCCCTGTGAGACCAGTATTAGTTTCCCATACACCACTGCAGGTTCAATGTATTCCTTGGACCTTCTCATTGACGATGACACACATAAATCGCATCGGAATTAAATAAAAAATGCACCATGCCGCCTTAAGTGCAAGGAGAGTGAGACTTCTTAGAGTCTGTGCTTTGATCCTTTCCTGTGAGACCATTATTAGTTTTCGATACACCACTGCTGGTTCAATGTATTCCTTTGACCTTCACGTTGACGATGAAACACAGAAATCGCATAGTAATTTTATACAAAAGGCACAATGCCGCCTTAAGTACAAGAATAGAGACTCTTCTTACAGTCGGTGCTTTGACCATTCCCTGTGAGAGCAGTATTAGTTTCTGATACACCACTGCAGGTTCAATGTATTCCTTGGACCTTCTCATTGACGATGACACACATAAATCGCATCGGAATTAAATAGAAAAGGCACAATACCGCCTTAGGTACAAGAATGTAGACTACTCTTACAGTCGGTGCTTTGAGAATTCCCTGTCAGACCAATATTAGTTTCCGATACAACACTGCAAGTTCAATGTATTCCTTGGACATACACATGGACGATGAAACACTGAAATTACATCGGAATTAAATACAAAAGGCACAATGCCGCCTTAAGTGCAAGAAGAGAGAGACTTCTTAGAGTCTGTGCTTCGATCCTTTCCTGTGAGACCAGTATTAGTTTCCCATACACCACTGCTGGTTCAATGTACTCCATGGATCTTCACATTGACGATGAAACACAGAAATCACATCGGATATAAATGCAAAAGGCACAATGCCGCCTTAAGTACAAGAATAGAGATTCTTCTTACAGTCGGTGCTTTGAGCATTTCCTGTGAGACCAGTATTAGTTTCCGATACACCACTGCAGGTTCAATGTATTCGACGGACATACACATTGACGATGAAACACATAAATTACATCGGATTTAAATACAAAAGGCACAATGCCGCCTTAAGTACAAGAATAGAGACTCTTCATGCAGTCTGTGCTTTGATCCTTTCCTGTGAGGCCAATATTATTTTCCGAAACACCACTGCAGGTTCAATGTATTCCTTGGACGTTAACATTGACGATGAAACACACAAATCGCATCGTAATTAAATACAAAAGGTACAATGCCGCCTTAAGTGCAAGAGGAATGATGCTTCTTAGAGTCTGGGATTTGATCCTTTCCTGTGAGACCAGTATTAGTTTCCGATACGCCACTGCTGGTTCAATGTACTCCATGGATCTTCACATTGACGGTGAAACACAGAAATCACATCGGAATTAAATGCAAAAGGCACAATGCCACCTTAAGTACAAGAATTGAGATTCTTCTTACAGTCGGTGCCTTGAGCATTCTCTGTGAGAGCAGTATCAGTTTCCGACACACCACTGCAGGTTGAATGTATTCCTTGGACCTTCACATTGACGATAAAACAAAGAAACCGCATCGGAATTAAATACAAAAGGCACAATGCCGCCTTAAGTACAATAATAGAGACTCTTCTCACAGTCGGTGCTTTGAGCATTCCCTGTGAGACCAGTATTAGTTTCCGATACACCACTGCAGATTCGATGTATTCCTTGGGCCTTCACATTGACGATAAAACACAGAAATCTCATCGGATTAAATATAAAAGGCACAATGCCCCCTTAAGTAAAAGAATAGAGACACTTCTTACAGTCGGTGTTTTGAGCATTCCCTGTGAGACCAGAATTAGTTTCCAATACACCACTGCAGGTTCAATGTATTCCTTGGACATACACATTGACGATGAAACATTGAGATTACATCGGAATTAAATACAAAAGGCACAATGCCGCCTGAAGTACAAGAATGGAGACTCTTCTTACAGTCGGTGCTTTGAGTACTCCCTGTGCGAAAAGTATTAGTTTCCGATACACCACTGCAGGTTCAATGTATTACTTGGACCTTCACATTGACGATGAAACACAGAAATCACATCGGAATTAAATACAAAAGGCACAATGCCGCCTTAAGTACAAGAATAGAGACACTTCTTACGGTCGGTGCTTTGTGCATTCCCTGTGAGACCAGTATTAGTTTCCAATACACCACTGCAGGTTCAATGTATTCCTTGGACATACACATTGACGATGAAACACTGAAATTACATCGGAATTAAATACAAATGGCCCAATGCCGCCTGAAATACAAGAATAGAGACTCTTCTTACAGTCGGTGCTTTGAGCATTCCCTGTGAGACCAGTATTAGTTTCCGATACAGCACTGCCGGTTCAATGTATTCCTTGGGCGTAAACATTGACGATGAAACACTGAAATTACATGGGAATTAAATACAAAAGGCACATGGCCCCCTTAAGTACAAGAATAGAGACTCTTCTTACAGTCGATGTTTGAGCATTCCCTGTGAGACCAGTATTAGTGTCCGATAGACCACTGCACGTTCAATGTATTCCTTGGACATTCACATTGACGATAAATCAAAGAAATCGCATCGGAATTAAATACAAAAGGCATAATGCCGCCTTAAGTACAAGAATGTAGACTCTTCTTACAGTCGGTGTTTTGAGCATGCCTGTGAGACCAGTATTAGTTTCCGATACACCACTGCTGGTTCAATGTATTCCTTGGACATACACATTGTCGATGAAACACATAAATTACATCGGAATTAAATTCAAAAGGCACAATGCCGCCTTAAGTGCAAGAATAGGGACTCTTCTTACAGTCGGTGCTTTGAGCATTCCCTGTGAGTCCAGTATTAGTTTCCAATACACCACTGCAGGGTTCAATGTATTCCTTGGACACACACATTGACGATGAAACACTGAGATTAAATCGGATCTAAATACAAATGGCCCAATGCCGCCTGAAGTACAAGAATAGAGACTCTTCTTACAGTCGGTGATTTGAGCATTCCCTGTGCGACCAGTATTAGTTTCCGATAGACCACTGGAGGTTCAATGTATAACTTGGAACTTCACATTGACGATGAAACACAGAAATCGCATCGGAATTAAATACAAAAGGCACAATGCGGTCTTAAGTACAAGAATGGAGTCTCTTCTTACAGTCGGTGCTTTGAGCATTCCCTGTGAGACCAGTATTAGTTTCCGATACACCTCTGCAGGTTCAATGTATTCCTTGGACCTTCACATTGACGATAAAACAAAGAAATCGCATCGCAATTACATACAAAAGCACAAAGCCGCCTTAAGTGCAAGAATAGAGACTCTTCTTACAGTCGGTGTTTTGACCATTCCCTGTGAGAGCAGTATTAGTTTCCGATACACCACTGCAGGTTCAATGTATTCCTTGGACCTTCACATTGACGATGACACACATAAATCGCATCGGAATTTAATTGAAAAGGCACAATACCGCCTTAGGTACAAGAATGTAGACTATTCTTACAGTCGGTGCTTTGAGAATTCTCTGTTAGACCAGTATTAGTTTCCGATACAACACTGCAAGTTCAATGTATTCCTTGGACATACACATGGACGATGAAACACTGAAATTACATCGGAATTAAGTACAAAAGGCACAATGCCGCCTTAAGTGCAAGAAGAGAGAGACTTCTTAGAGTCTTTGCTTTGATCCTTTCCTGTGATACCAGTATTAGTTTCCGATACACCACTGCTGGTTCAATGTACTCCATGGATCTTCACATTGACGATGAAACACAGAAATCAAATCGGATATAAATGCAAAAGGCACAATGCCGCCTTAAGTACAAGAATAGAGATTCTTCTTACAGTCGGTGCTTTGAGCATTCTCTGTGAGACCAGTATTAGTTTCCGATACACGACTGCAGGTTCAATGTATTCCTTGGACCTTCACATTGACGATAAAACAAAGAAACCGCATCGGAATTAAATCCAAAAGGCACAATGCCGCCTTAAGTACAAGAATAGAGACTCTTCTTACAGTTGGTGCTTTGAGCATTCCCTGTGAGACCAGTATTAGTTTCCGATACACCACTGCAGGGTCAATGTATTCCTTGGACATACATATTGACGATGAAACACATAAATTAAATCGGAATTAAATACAAAAGGCACAATGCCGCCTTAAGTACAAGAATGTAGACTCTTCTTACAGTCGGTGCTTTGAGCATTCCCTGAGAGACCAGTATTAGTTTCCGATACAGCACTGCAGGTTCAATGTATTCCTTGGACGTAAACATTGACGATGAAGCACTGCGAGCACATCGGAAATATATATAAAAGGCACAATGCCGCCTTAAGTACGAGAATAGAGACTCTTCTTACAGTCGGTGGTTTGAGCGTTCCCTGTGAGAAAAGTATTAGTTTCCAATACACCACTGCCGGTTCAATGTATTCCTTGGACGTAAACATTGACGATGAAACACTGAAATTACATGGGAATTATATACAAAAGGCACAATGACGCCTTAAGTACAAGAATAGAGACTCTTCTTGCAGTCGGTGTTTGAGCATTCCCTGTGAGACCAGTATTAGTTTCCGATAGACCACCCCACGTTCAATGTATTCCTTGGACATTCACATTGACGATAAAACAAAGAAACCGCATCGGAATTAAATACAAAAGGCACAATGAGGCCTTAAGTACAAGAATAGAGACTCTTCTTACAGTCGGTGCTTTGAGCATTCCCTGTGAGACCAGTATTAGTTTCCGATACACCACTGCAGGTTTAATGTATTCCTTGGACATACACATTGACGATGAAACACATAAATTACATCGGAATTAATTACAAAAGGCACAATTCCGCCTTAAGTGCAAGAATGGAGACTCTTCTTACAGTCGGTGCTTTGAGCATTCCCTGTGGGTCCAGTATTAGTTTCCGATACACCACTGCAGGTTCAATGTATTCCTTGGACCCTCACATTGACGATGAAACACAGAAGTCTCATCGGAATTAAATATAAAAGGCAAAATGCCGCCTTAAGTGCAAGAATAGAGACACTTCTTACAGTCGGTGCTTTGAGCATTCCCTGTGAGACCAGTGTTAGTATCCAATACGCCACTGCAGGTTCAATGTATTCCTTGGACATACACATTGACGATGAAACACTGAGATTACATCGGAATTAAATACAAATGGCCCAATGCCGCCTGAAGTACAAGAATAGAGACTCTTCTTTCAGTCGGTGCTTTGAGCATTCCCTGTGCGACCAATATCAGTTTCCGATACACCACTGCAGGTTCAATGTATTCCTTGGACCTTCACATTGACGATAAAACAAAGAAATCGCATCGCAAATACATACAAAAGGCACAATGCCGCCTTAAGTACAAGAATAGAGACTTTTCTTACAGTCGGTGCTTTGAGCATTCCCTGTGAGCCAGAATTAGTTTCCGATAGAAGACTGCTGGTTCAATGTATTTCTTGGACCTTCACATTGACGATGAAACACAGATATCGCATCGGAATTAAATACAAAAGGCACAATGCCGCCTTAAGTACAAGAATAGAGACTCTTCTTACAGTCGGTGCTTTGAGCATTCCCTGTGAGACCAGTATTAGTTTCCGATACACCACTGCAGGTTCAATGTATTCCTTGGACATACACATTGACGATGAAACACATAAATTACATCGGAGTTAAATACAAAAGGCACAATGCGGCCTTGAGTACAAGAATAGAGACTCTTCTATCAGTCGGTGCTTTGAGCATTCCCTGTGAGACCAGAATTAGTATCCGATACACTAATGCAGGTTCAAGGTAATCCTTGGACCTTAGCATTGATGATGAAACACAGAAATTACATCGAAATTGAGTTCAAAAGGCACAATGCCGCCTTATGTACAAGAACAGAGACTCTTCTTACAGTCGGTGCTATGAGCATTCCCTGTGAGACCAGTATTAGTTTCCGATACACCACTGCAAGGTCAATGTATTCCATGGACCATCACATTTACGATGAAACACTGAATTTACATCGGAATTAAATGCAAAAGGCACAATGCCGCCTTAAGTGCAAGAAGAGTGAGACTTCTTAGGGTCTGTGCTTTGAACCTTTCCTGTGAGACCGGTATTAGTTTCCGATACACTACTGCAGGTTCAAGGTAATCCTTGGACCTTCACATTGACGATAAAACAAAGAAACCCCATCGGAATTATATACAAAAGGCACAATGCCGCCTTAAGTACATGAATAGAGACTCTTCTAACAGTCGGTGCTTTGAGCATTTCCTGTGAGACCAGTATTAGTATCCGATACACCACTGCAGGTTCAATGTATTCCTTGGACCTTCACATTGACGATGAAACACAGAAATCCCATCGGAATTAAATATAAAAGGCACAATGCCGCTTTAAGTACAAGAATAGATACACTTCTTGCAGTCGATGCTTTGAGTATTCCCTGTGAGACCAGTATTAGTTTCCTATACACCACAGCAGGTTCAATGTATTCCTTGGACTTACACATTGACGATGAAACACTGATATTACATCGAAATTAAATACAAAAGGCACAGTGCCGCCTGAAGTATATGAATAGAGACTCTTCTTACAGTCGGAGCTTTGAGCATTCCCTGTGCGACCAGTATTAGTTTCCGATACACCTCTGCAGGTTCAATGTATTACTTGGACCTTCACATTGACGATGAAACACAGAAGTCGCATCGGAATTAAATAGAAAAGGCACAATGCCGCCTTAAGTACAAGAATGGAGACTCTTCTTGCAGTCGGTGCTTTGAGCATTCACTGTGAGACCAGTATTACTTTCCGAAACACCACTGCAGGTTCAATGTATTCCTTGGACATACATATTGACGATGAAACACATAAATTACATCGGTATTAACTACAAAAAAAACACAATGCCGCCTTTAGTACAAGAATAGAGACTCTTCTTACAGTCGGTGCTTTGAGCATTCCCTGTGAGACCAGTATTAGTTTCCCATACAGCACTGCAGGTTCAATGTATTCCTTGGACGTAAACATTGACGATGAAACACTGAGAACACATCGGAATTAAATATAAAAGGCACAATGCCGCCTTAAGTACAAGAATAGAGAACCTTCTTACAGTTGGTGCTTTCAGCATTCCCGTTGAGACCAGTATTAGTTTCCAATACACCACTGCATGTTCAAACTATTCCTTGGACGTAAACATTGACGATGAAACACTGAAATTACATGGGAATTAAATACAAAAGGCACAATGCCGCCTTAAGTGCAAGAAGTGTGAGACTTGTTAGAGTCTGTGCTTTGATCTTTTCCTGTGAGACCAGTATTAGTTTCCGATACACTACTGCAGGTTCAAGGTAATCCTTGGACCTTAGCACTGATGATGAAACACAGAAATTACATCGGAATTAAATTCAAAAGACACAATGCCGCCTTAAGTACAAGAATAGTGACTCTTCTTACAGTCGGTGCTTTCAGCATTCCCTGTGAGACCAGTATTAGTTTCCAATACACCACTGCAGGTTCAGTGTATTCCTTGGACATACACATTGACGATGAAACACATAAATTACATCGGAATTAAATACAAAAGGCACAATGCCGCCTTAAGTTCAAGAATAGAGACTCTACTTACAGTCGGTGCTTTGAGCATTCACTGTGAGACCAGTATTAGTTTCCGATACACCACTGCAGGTTCAATGTATTCCTAGGACATACACATTGACGATGAAACACATAAATTACATCGGAATTAAATACAAAAGGCACAATGTCGCCTTAAGTACAAGAATGTAGACTCCTCTTACAGTCGGTGCTTTGAGCATTCCCAGTGAGACCAGTATTAGTTTCCGATACAGCACTGCAGGTTCAATGTATTCCTTGGACGTAAACATTGACGATGAAACACTGAGAACACATCGGAATTAAATATAAAAGGCACAATGCCGCCTTAAGTACAAGAATAGAGACACTTCTTACAGTTGGAGCTTTGAGCATTCCCTGTGAGACCAGTATTAGTTTCCAATACACCACTGCAGGTTCAGTGTATTCCTTGGACATACACATTGACGATGAAACACTGAAATTACATCGGAATTAAATACAAAAGGCACAATGCCGCTTTCAGTGCAAGAAGAGTGAGACTTCTTAGCGTCTGTGCTTTGATCTTTTCCTGTGAGACCAGTATTAGTTTCCGATACACTACTGCAGGTTCAAGGTAATCCTTGGACGTTAGCATTGATGATGAAACACAGAAATTACATCGGAATTAAATTCAAAAGGCACAATGCCGCCTTAAGTACAAGAGTAGAGACTCTTCTTACAGTCGGTGCTTTGAGCATTCCCTGTGAGACCAGTATGAGTTTCCGATACACCACTGCAGGTTCAATGTATTCCTTGGACCTTCAAATTTACGATGAAACACTGAATTTAAATTGGAATTAAATACAAAAGGAACAATGCCGCCTTAAGTGCAAAAAGAGTGAGACTTCTTAGGGTCTGTGCTTTGATCCTTTCCTGTGTGACCAGTATTAGTTTCCGATACACTACTGCAGGTTCAAGGTAATCCTTGGACCTTCACATTGACGATAAAACAAAGAAACCGCATCGGAATTATATACAAAAGGCACAATGCCGCCATAAGTACAAGAATAGAGACTCTTCTTACTGTCCTTGTTTTGAGCAATCCCTGTGAGACCAGTATTAGTTTCCGATACACCACTGCAAGTTCAATGTATTCCTTGGACATACACATTGACGATGAAACACTGAAATTACATCGGAACTAAATACAAAAGTCACAATGCCGCCTTAAGTGCAAGAAGAGTGAGACTTGTTAGAGTCTGTGCTTTGATCCTTTCCTGTGAGACCAGTACTAGTCTCCGATTCACCACTGCAGGTTGAATGTATTCCTTGGACCTTCCAATTGAAGATAAAACACAGAAATCGCATCGGAGTTATATACAAAAGGCACAATGCCGCCTTAAGTACAAGAATAGAGACTCTTCTTACAGTCGGTGCTTTGAGCAATCCCTGTGAGACCAGTACTAGTTTCCGATACACTACTGCAGGTTCAATGTATTTCTTGGACATACACATTGACGATGAAACACATAAATTACATCGGAATTAAATACAAAAGGCACAATGCCGCCTTAAGTACATGAATTGCGATGGTGGTGGTGGTTAATGTTTAACGTCCCGTCGACAACGAGGTCATTAGAGACGGAGCGCAAGCTCGGGTTAGGGAAGGATTGGGAAGGAAATCGGCCGTGCCCTTTCAAAGGAACCATCTCGGCATTCGCCTGAAACGATTTAGGGAAATCACGGAAAACCTAAATCAGGATGGCCGGAGACGGGATTGAACCGTCGTCCTCCCGAATGCGAGTCCATGAATTGAGACTCTTCTTACAGTCGGTGCTTTGAGCATTTCCTGTGAGACCAGTATTATTTTCCGATACACCACTGCAGCTTCAATGTATTCCTTGGACCTTCTCATTGACGATGAAACACAGAAATCTCATCGGAATTAAATATAAAAGGCACAATGCCGCCTTAAGTACAAGAATAGAGACACTTCTTGCAGTCGGTGCTTTGAGCATTCCTTGTGAGACCAGTATTAGTTTCCTATACACCACTGCAGGTTCAATGTATTCCTTGGACATACACATTGACGATGAAACACTGAGATTACATCGGAATTAAATACAAAAGGCAAAATGCCGCCTGAAGTACAAGAATAAAGACTCTTCTTACAGTCGGTGCTTTGAGCATTCCCTGTGCGACCAGTATTAGTTTCCGATACACCTCCGCAGGTTCAATGTATTACTTGGACCTTCACATTGACGATGAAACAGAGAAATCGCATCGGAATTAAATACAAAAGGCAAAATGCCGCCTTAAGTACAAGAATAGAGACTCTACTTACAGTCGGTGCTTTGTGCATTCACTGTGAGACCAGTATTAGTTTCCGATACAGCACTGGAGGTTCAATGTATTCCTTGGACGTAAACATTGACGATGAAACACTGAGAACACATCGGAATTAAATATAAAAGGCACAATGCCGCCTTAAGTACAAGAATAGAGACACTTCTTACAGTTGGTGCTTTGAGCATTCCCTGTGAGACCAGTATTAGTTTCCAATACACCACTGCTGGTTCAATGTATTCCTTGGACCTTCACATTGTCGATGAAACACAGAAATCTCATCGGAATTAAATTTAAATGGCACAATGCCGCCTTAAGTACAGGAATAGAGACAATTCTTACAGTCGGTGCTTTGAGCATTCCCTGTGAGACCAGTATTAGTTTCCGATAGACCACTGCACGTTCAATGTATTCCTTGGACCTTCACATTGACGATGAAACACAGAAATCGCATCGGAATTAAATACAAAATGCACAATGCAGCCTTAAGTACAAGAATAGTGACTCTTCTTACAGTCGGTGCTTTGAGCATTCCCTGTGAGACCAGTATTAGATTCCGATACACCACTGCAGGTTCAATGTATTCCTTGGACATACATTTTGACGATGAAACACTGAAATTACATTGGAATTAAATACAAAAGGCACAATGCCGCCTTAAGTGCCAGAAGAGTGAGACTTCTTAGAGTCTGTGCTTTGATCCTTTCCTGTGACATCAGTATTAGTCTCCGATACACCACTGCAGGTTCAATGTATTCCTTGCACCTTCAAATTGAAGATGAAACACAAAATTCGCATCCTAGTTAAATACAAAAGGCTCAATGCGGCCTTAAGTACAAGAATAGAGACTCTTCTTACAGTCGGTGCTTTGAGCAATCATTGTGAGACCAGTATTAGTTTCCAATACACCACTGCAGGTTCAATGTATTCCTTGGACATACACATTGACGATGAAGCACTGAAATTACATCGGAATTAAATACAAATGGCACAATGCCGCTTTCAGTGCAAGAAGAATGAGACTTTATAGAGTCTGTGCTTTGTTCCCTTCCAGTGAGACCAGTATTAGTTTCCGATACACCACTTCCGTTTCAATGTATTCCTTGTACATACACATTAACGATGAAACACTGAAATTACATCGGAATTAAATACAAAAATCACAGTGTCACCTTATGTACAAGAATACAGACTCTTCTTACAGTCGGTGTTTTGAGCATTCCCTGTGAGACCAGTTTTAGATTCCGATACACCACTGCCGGTTCAATGTATTCCTTGGACCTTCACATTGACGATGAAACGCAGAAATCGCATCGGAATTAAATGCAAAAGGCACAATGCCGCCCTAAAAACAAGAATAGATATTCTTCTTATAGTCGGTGCTTTGAGCATTCCCTGTGAGACCAGTATTAGTTTCCGATACACCACTGCAGGTTCAATGTATTCCTCGGACCTTCACATTGACGATGAAACACAGAAATCGCAACGGAATTAAATACAAAAGTCACAATGTCGCCTTAAGTACAAGAATAGAGACTCTTCTTACAGTCAGTGCATTGAGCATTCCCTGTGAGACCAGTATTAGTTTCCGATACATCACTGCAGGTTCAATGTATTCCTTGGACCATTACATTGACGATGAAACACAGATATCGCATCGGAATTAAATACAAAAGGCACAATGCCACCTTAAGTACAAGATTAGTGACTCTTCTTACAGTCGGTGCTTTGAGCATTCCCTGTGAGACCAGTATTAGTTACTGATACACCACTTCAGGTTAAATGTA
Organism: Schistocerca americana; assembly: GCF_021461395.2. Taxonomy (NCBI): domain Eukaryota; kingdom Metazoa; phylum Arthropoda; class Insecta; order Orthoptera; family Acrididae; genus Schistocerca; species Schistocerca americana. The sequence continues at coordinate 624,642,168 of NC_060124.1, read as the reverse complement.
TTCCTTGTACATACACATTAACGATGAGACACTGAAATTACATCGGAATTAAATACAAAAGGCACAATGCCGCCTTATGTACAAGAATAGAGACTCTTCTTACAGTCGGTGCATTGAGCATTCCCTGTGAGACTAGTATTAGTTTCCGATACACCACTGCAGGATCAATGTAATCCTTGGACCTTCACATTGACGATAAAACACAGGAATCGTATCGCAATTACATACAAAAAGCACAATGCCGCCTTAAGTACAAGAATAGAGACTCTTCTTACAATCGGTGCTTTGAGCATTCCCTGTCAGACCAGTATTAGTTTCCGATACAGCACTGCACGTTCAGTGTATTCTTTGGACCTTAACATTGACGATGAAACACAGAAGTTGCATCGGAATTAAATATAAAAGGCACAATGCCGCCTTAAGTACAAGAATAGAGACAGTTCTTACAGTCGTTGCTTTGAGCATTCCCTGTGACACCAGTATTAAATTTCCGATACACCACTGCAGGTTCAATGTACTCCTTCGACCATAACATTGAAGATGAAACACAGAAATCGCATCGGAATTAAATACAAAAGGCACAATGCCGCCTTAAGTACAAGAATAGGGACTCTTCTTATGGTCGGTGCTTTGAGCAATCCCTGTGAGACCAGTATTATTTCCAATACACCACTGCAGGTTCAATGTATTCCTTGGACATACACATTGACGATGAAACACTGAAATTACGTCGGAATTAAATGCAAAAGGCACAATGCCGCTTTAAATGCTAGAAGAGTGAGACTTCTTAGAGTCTGTGCTTTGATCCTTTCCTGTTACACCAGTATTAGTTTCCGATACACCTCGCAGGTTCAATGTATTCCTTTGACCTTTACATTGACGATGAAACACAGATATCGCATCGGAATTTAATACAAAAGGCACATTGCCGCCTTAAGTACAAGAATAGAGACTCTTCTTACAGTCGGTGCTTTGATCGTTTCCTGTGAGACCAGTATTAGTTTCCGATACACCACTGCAGGTTCAATGTATTCCTTTGACCTTTACATTGACGATGAAACACAGAAATCGCATCGGAATTAAATACAAAAGGCACAATTCCGCATTAAGTACGAGAATAGAGTTCCTTCTCACAGTCTGTGATTTGATCCTTTCCTGTGAGACCAGTATTAGTTTCCGATACACCAATGCAGGTTCAATGTTTTCCTTTGACCTTCACATTGACAATGAAACACAGAAACCGCATCGAAATTAAATACAAAAGGCACAATGCCGCCATAAGTACAAGAATAGAGACTCTTCTTACAGTCTGTGCTTTGATCCTTTCCTGTGAGACCAGTATTATTTTCCGAAACACCACTGCAGGTTCAATGTAATCCTTGGATCTTCACATTCGCGATGAGACACAGAAATCGCATCGGAATTAAATACAAATGGCACAATGTCGCCTTAATTACAGGAATAGAGACAATTCTTACAGTCTGTGCTTTGATCCTATCCTGTGAGACCAGTATTAGTTTCCGATACACCACTGCAGGTTCAATGTATTCCTTGGACATACACATTGTCAATGAAACACTGAAATTACATCGGAATTAAATACTAAAGGCACAATGCCGCCTTAAGTGCAAGAGAAATGAGGCTTCTTAGAGTCTGGGCTTTGATCCTTCCTGTGCGACCAGTATTAGTTTCCGATACACCACTGGAGGTTCAATGTATTCCTTGGACCTTTACATTGATGATAAAACACAGAAATCGCATCAGAATTAAATACAAATGGCACAACGCCGCTTTAAATACAAGAATAGAGACAGTTCTTAATGTCGATGCTTGGAGCATTCCCTGTGAGACCAGTATTAGTTTCCGATGTACCACTGCAGGTTCAATGTATTCCTTGGACCTTCACATTGACGATGAAACACAGAAATCGCATCGGAATTCAATACAAAAGGCACAATGCCGACTTAAGCACAAGAATAGAGATTCTTCTTACAGTCGGTGCTTTGAGCATTCCCTGTGAGACCAGTATTAGTTTCCGATACACCACTGCAGGTTCAATGTGTTCCTTCGACATTCACATTGACGATGAAACACAGAAATCGCATCGGAATTAAATACAAAAGGCACAATGCCGCCTTAAGTAGAAGAATAGAGGCTCTTCTTACAGTCTGTGCTTTGATCCTTTCCTGTGAGACCAGTATTAGTTTCCGATACACCACTGCCGGTTCAATGTATTCCTTTGACCTTTAAATTGACGATGAAACACAGAAATGGCATCGGAATTAAATACAAAAATTACAATGCCGCCTAAGGTACAAGAATAGAGACTCTTCTTACAGTCTGTGATATGATGCTTTCCTGTGAGACCAGTATTAGTTTCCGATACATCACTGAAGGTTCAATGTATTCCTTTGACCTTCGTATTGACGATGAAAGACAGACATCGGATCGGAATAAAATACAAGAGCCACAATGCCGCCTTAAGTACAAGAATAGAGACTCTTCTTACAGTCTGGGCTTTGATCCTTTCCTGTGAGTCCAGTATTAGTTTCCGATACACCACTGCAGGTTCAATGTATTCTATTGACCCTCACATTGACAATGAAACACAGAAATCTCATCGGAATTAAATACAAAAGGCACAATGACGCCTTAAGCACATGAATAGAGACTCCTCTTACAGTCTGTGCTTTGATCCTTTCCTGTGAGACCAGTATTAGTTTCCGATACACCACTGCAGATTCAATGTATTCCTTGGACCTTCACATTGATGATAAATCACAGAAATCGCATCGGAATTAAATACAAATGGCACAATGCCGCCTTAAGTACAAGAATAGAGACACTTCTTACTGTCGATGTTTTGAGCATTCCCTGTGAGACCAGTATTAGTTTCCGATGTATTTCTGCAGGTTCAATGTATTCCTTGGACATACACAATGACGATGAAACACTGAAATTACATCGGAATCAAATACAAAAGCCACAATGCCGCCTTAAGTGCAAGAAGAGGGAGACTTCTTAGTCTGTGCCTTGATCCTTTCCTGTGAGACCAGTATTAGGTTCCGATACACCACTGCAGGTTCAATGTATTCCTTGGACCTTCACATTGACGATTAAACACAGAAATCGCATCGGAATTAAATACAAAAGGCACAATGCCGCTTTAAGTACAAGAATTGAAACTCTTCTTACAGTATGTGCTTTGAGCATTCCCTGTGAGACCAGTATTAGTTTCCGATACACCACTGCAGGTTCAATGTATTCCTTCGACATTCACATTGACGATGAAACACAGAAATCGCATCGGAATTAAAAACAAAAAAGCACAATGCCGCCTTAAGTACAAGGATAGAGACTCTTCTTACAGTCTGTGCTTTGATCCTTTCCTGTGAGACCAGTATTAGTTTCCGATACACCACTGCAGGTTCAATGTATTCCTTTGACCTTCACATTGACGATGAAACACAGAATTCGCATCGGAATTAAATACAAAAGGCACAATGCCGCCATAAGTACAAGAGTAGAGACTCTTCTTACAGTCTGTGCTTTGATCCTTTCCTGTGAGACCAGTATTAGTTTCCGATACACCACTGCAGGTTCAATGTATTCCTTGGACATACACATTGTCAGTGAAACACTGATATTACATCGGAATTAAATACAAAAGGCACAATGCCGCCTTAAGTGCAAGAGAAATGAGGCTTCTTAGAGTCTGGGCTTTGATGCTTTCCTGTGAGACCAGTATTATTTTGCGATACACAACTGCAGGTTCAATGTATTCCTTGGACTTTCACATTGACGATAAAACACAGAAATCGCATCGGAATTAAATACAAAAGGCACAATGCCGCCTTTAGTACAAGAATAGAGACTCTTCTTACAGTCTGTGTTTTCAGCATCCCCTGTGGGACCAGTATTAGTATCCGATACAGCACTGCAGGATCAATGTATTCCTTTGACCTTCACATTGACGATGACACACAGAAATCGCATCGGAATTAAATACAAAGGGCACAATGCCGCCTTAGGTACAAGAATGTAGACTCTTCATACAGTCAGTGCTTTGAGAATTCCCTGTTAGACCAGTATTAGTTTCCGATACAGCACTGCAGGTTCAATGTATTCCATGGACATACACATTGTCGATGAAACACTGAAATTACATCGGAATTAAATACAAAAGGCACAATGCCGCCTTAAGTGCAAGAGGAATGAGGCTTCTTAGAGACTGGGCTTTGATCCTTTCCTGTGAGACCAGTATTAGCTTCCGATACACCACTGCAGGTTCAATGTATTCCCTGGACATACACATTGACGTTGAAACACTGAAATTACATCGGAATTAAATACAAAACGCACAATGCCGCCTTATGTGCAAGAGGAATGAGGCTTCTTAGAGTCTGGGCTTAGATCCTTTTTTGTGAGACCAGTATTATTTTCCGATACACGACTGCAGGTTCAATGTATTCCTTGGACCTTCACATTGACGATGACACACAGAAATCGCATCGGAATTAAATACAAAAGGCACAATGCTGCCTTAGGTACAAGAATGTAGACTCTTCATACAGTCAGTGCTTAGAGAATTCCCTGTTAGACCAGTATTAGTTTCCGATACACCACTGCTGGTTCAATGTATTCCTTGGAGCTTCACATTGACAATGAAACAAAGATATCACATCGGAATTAAATGCAAAATGCACAATGCCGCCTTAAGTACAAGAATAGAGATTCTTCTTACAGCCGGTGCTTTGTGCATTCCCTGTGAGACCAGTATTAGTTTCCGATACAGCACCGCAGGTTCAATGTATTCCTTGGACGTAAACATTGTCGATGAAACACTGAAATTACATCGGAATTAAATACAAAAGGCACAATGCCGCCTTAAGTGTAAGAGGAATGAGGCTTCTTAGAGTCTGGGCTTTGATGCTTTCCTGTGGGACCAGTATTATTTTGCGATACACAGCTGCAGGTTCAATGTATTCCTTGGGTCTCCACATTGACGATGAAACACAGAAATCGCATCGGAATTAAATACAAAAGGCACAATGCCGCCTTAAGTACAAGAATAGAGACTCTTCTTACAGTCGGTGCTTTGAGCATTCCCTGTGAGACCAGTATTAGTTTCCGATACACCACTGCAGGTTCAATGTATTCCTTCGACATTCACATTGACGATGAAACACAGAAATCGCATCGGAATTAAAAACAAAAGGCACAATGCCGCCTTAAGTACAAGAACAGAGACTCTTCTTAGAGTCTGTGCTTTGGTCCTTTCCTGTGAGACCAGTATTAGTTTCCGATACACCACTGCAGGTTAAATGTATTCCTTTGACCTTCACATTGACGATGAAACACAGAATTCGCATCGGAATTAAATATAAAAGGCACAATGCCGCCTTAAGTACAAGAATAGAGACTCTTCTTACAGTCTGTGCTTTGAGCCTTTCCTGCGAGACCAGTATTACTTTCCGATACACCACTGCAGGTTCAATGCATTCCTTTGACCTTCACATTGACGATGACACACAGAAATCGCATCGGAATTAAATACAAAGGGCACAATGCCGTCTTAGGTACAAGAATGTAGACTCTTCATACAGTCAGTGCTTTGAGAATTCCCTGTTAGACCAGTATTAGTTACCGATACACCACTGCTGGTTCAATGTATTCCTTGGATCTTCACATTGAGAATAAAACACAGAAATCATATCGGAATTAAATGCAAAATGCACAATGCCGCCTTAAGTACAAGAATAGAGATTCTTCTTACAGTCGGTGTTTTGAGCATTCCCTGTGAGACCAGTATTAGTTTCCGATACACCACTGCAGGTTCAATGTATTCCTTTGACCTTCACAATGACGATGAAAAACAGAAGTCGCATCGGAATTTAATACAAAAGGCACAATGCCGCATAAGTACAAGAATAGAAACTCTTCCTACAGTCGGTTAATTGAGCATTCCCCGTGAGACCAGTAATAGTTTCCGATACACCACTGCAGGTTCAATGTATTCCTTGGACTTTCACATTGACGATGAATCACAGAAATCGCATCGGAATTAAATACAAAAGACACAATGCCGCCATAAGTACAAGAAATGAGACTCTTCTTACAGTCTGTGCTATGAGCCTTTCCTGTGAGACCAGTATTAGTTTCCGATACACCACTGAAGGTTCAATGTATTCCTTTGACCTTCGTATTGACGATGAAAGACAGACATCGGATCGGAATAAAATACAAGAGCCACAATGCCGCCTTAAGTACAAGAATAGAGACTCTTCTTACAGTCTGGGCTTTGATCCTTTCCTGTGAGTCCAGTATTAGTTTCCGATACACCACTGCAGGTTCAATGTATTCTATTGACCCTCACATTGACAATGAAACACAGAAATCTCATCGGAATTAAATACAAAAGGCACAATGACGCCTTAAGCACATGAATAGAGACTCCTCTTACAGTCTGTGCTTTGATCCTTTCCTGTGAGACCAGTATTAGTTTCCGATACACCACTGCAGATTCAATGTATTCCTTGGACCTTCACATTGATGATAAATCACAGAAATCGCATCGGAATTAAATACAAATGGCACAATGCCGCCTTAAGTACAAGAATAGAGACACTTCTTACTGTCGATGTTTTGAGCATTCCCTGTGAGACCAGTATTAGTTTCCGATGTATTTCTGCAGGTTCAATGTATTCCTTGGACATACACAATGACGATGAAACACTGAAATTACATCGGAATCAAATACAAAAGCCACAATGCCGCCTTAAGTGCAAGAAGAGGGAGACTTCTTAGTCTGTGCCTTGATCCTTTCCTGTGAGACCAGTATTAGGTTCCGATACACCACTGCAGGTTCAATGTATTCCTTGGACCTTCACATTGACGATTAAACACAGAAATCGCATCGGAATTAAATACAAAAGGCACAATGCCGCTTTAAGTACAAGAATTGAAACTCTTCTTACAGTATGTGCTTTGAGCATTCCCTGTGAGACCAGTATTAGTTTCCGATACACCACTGCAGGTTCAATGTATTCCTTCGACATTCACATTGACGATGAAACACAGAAATCGCATCGGAATTAAAAACAAAAAAGCACAATGCCGCCTTAAGTACAAGGATAGAGACTCTTCTTACAGTCTGTGCTTTGATCATTTCCTGTGAGACCAGTATTAGTTTCCGATACACCACTGCAGGTTCAATGTATTCCTTTGACCTTCACATTGACGATGAAACACAGAATTCGCATCGGAATTAAATACAAAAGGCACAATGCCGCCATAAGTACAAGAGTAGAGACTCTTCTTACAGTCTGTGCTTTGATCCTTTCCTGTGAGACCAGTATTAGTTTCCGATACACCACTGCAGGTTCAATGTATTCCTTGGACATACACATTGTCAATGAAACACTGATATTACATCGGAATTAAATACAAAAGGCACAATGCCGCCTAAAGTGCAAGAGAAATGAGGCTTCTAAGAGTCTGGGCTTTGATGCTTTCCTGTGAGACCAGTATTATTTTGCGATACACAACTGCAGGTTCAATGTATTCCTTGGACTTTCACATTGACGATAAAACACAGAAATCGCATCGGAATTAAATACAAAAGGCACAATGCCGCCTTTAGTACAAGAATAGAGACTCTTCTTACAGTCTGTGTTTTCAGCATCCCCTGTGGGACCAGTATTAGTATCCGATACAGCACTGCAGGATCAATGTATTCCTTTGACCTTCACATTGACGATGACACACAGAAATCGCATCGGAATTAAATACAAAGGGCACAATGCCGCCTTAGGTACAAGAATGTAGACTCTTCATACAGTCAGTGCTTTGAGAATTCCCTGTTAGACCAGTATTAGTTTCCGATACAGCACTGCAGGTTCAATGTATTCCATGGACATACACATTGTCGATGAAACACTGAAATTACATCGGAATTAAATACAAAAGGCACAATGCCGCCTTAAGTGCAAGAGGAATGAGGCTTCTCAGAGACTGGGCTTTGATCCTTTCCTGTGAGACCAGTATTAGCTTCCGATACACCACTGCAGGTTCAATGTATTCCCTGGACATACACATTGACGTTGAAACACTGAAATTACATCGGAATTAAATACAAAACGCACAATGCCGCCTTATGTGCAAGAGGAATGAGGCTTCTTAGAGTCTGGGCTTAGATCCTTTTTTGTGAGACCAGTATTATTTTCCGATACACGACTGCAGGTTCAATGTATTCCTTGGACCTTCACATTGACGATGACACACAGAAATCGCATCGGAATTAAATACAAAAGGCACAATGCTGCCTTAGGTACAAGAATGTAGACTCTTCATACAGTCAGTGCTTAGAGAATTCCCTGTTAGACCAGTATTAGTTTCCGATACACCACTGCTGGTTCAATGTATTCCTTGGAGCTTCACATTGACAATGAAACAAAGATATCACATCGGAATTAAATGCAAAATGCACAATGCCGCCTTAAGTACAAGAATAGAGATTCTTCTTACAGCCGGTGCTTTGTGCATTCCCTGTGAGACCAGTATTAGTTTCCGATACAGCACCGCAGGTTCAATGTATTCCTTGGACGTAAACATTGTCGATGAAACACTGAAATTACATCGGAATTAAATACAAAAGGCACAATGCCGCCTTAAGTGTAAGAGGAATGAGGCTTCTTAGAGTCTGGGCTTTGATGCTTTCCTGTGGGACCAGTATTATTTTGCGATACACAGCTGCAGGTTCAATGTATTCCTTGGGTCTCCACATTGACGATGAAACACAGAAATCGCATCGGAATTAAATACAAAAGGCACAATGCCGCCTTAAGTACAAGAATAGAGACTCTTCTTACAGTCGGTGCTTTGAGCATTCCCTGTGAGACCAGTATTAGTTTCCGATACACCACTGCAGGTTCAATGTATTCCTTCGACATTCACATTGACGATGAAACACAGAAATCGCATCGGAATTAAAAACAAAAGGCACAATGCCGCCTTAAGTACAAGAACAGAGACTCTTCTTAGAGTCTGTGCTTTGGTCCTTTCCTGTGAGACCAGTATTAGTTTCCGATACACCACTGCAGGTTAAATGTATTCCTTTGACCTTCACATTGACGATGAAACACAGAATTCGCATCGGAATTAAATATAAAAGGCACAATGCCGCCTTAAGTACAAGAATAGAGACTCTTCTTACAGTCTGTGCTTTGAGCCTTTCCTGCGAGACCAGTATTACTTTCCGATACACCACTGCAGGTTCAATGTATTCCTTTGACCTTCACATTGACGATGACACACAGAAATCGCATCGGAATTAAATACAAAGGGCACAATGCCGTCTTAGGTACAAGAATGTAGACTCTTCATACAGTCAGTGCTTTGAGAATTCCCTGTTAGACCAGTATTAGTTACCGATACACCACTGCTGGTTCAATGTATTCCTTGGATCTTCACATTGAGAATAAAACACAGAAATCATATCGGAATTAAATGCAAAATGCACAATGCCGCCTTAAGTACAAGAATAGAGATTCTTCTTACAGTCGGTGCTTTGAGCATTCCCTGTGAGACCAGTATTAGTTTCCGATACACCACTGCAGGTTCAATGTATTCCTTTGACCTTCACAATGACGATGAAAAACAGAAGTCGCATCGGAATTTAATACAAAAGGCACAATGCCGCATAAGTACAAGAATAGAAACTCTTCCTACAGTCGGTTAATTGAGCATTCCCCGTGAGACCAGTAATAGTTTCCGATACACCACTGCAGGTTCAATGTATTCCTTGGACTTTCACATTGACGATGAATCACAGAAATCGCATCGGAATTAAATACAAAAGACACAATGCCGCCATAAGTACAAGAAATGAGACTCTTCTTACAGTCTGTGCTATGAGCCTTTCCTGTGAGACCAGTATTAGTTTCCGATACACCACTGCAGGTTCAATGTATTCCTTTGACCTTTACATTGACGATGAAACACAGAAATCGCATCGGAATTAAATACAAAAGTTACATTGCCGCCTTAAGTACAAGAATAGAGACTCTTCTTACAGTCTGTGATTTGATCCTTTCCTGTGAGACCAGTACTAGTTTTCGGTACACCACTGCAGGTTCAATGTATTCGTTTAACCTTCACATTGACGATGAAACACAGAAATCACATCGGAATTAAATACAAAAGGCACAATGCCGCCTTAGGTACAAGAATAGAGACTCTTCTTACAGTCTGTGCTTTGATCCTTTCCAGTGAGACCAGTATTAGTTTACGATACACCACTGCAGGTTCAATGTATTCCATTGACCCTCACATTGACGATAAGACACAGAAATCGCATCGGAATTTAATACAACAGGCACAATGCCGCCCTAAGTACAAAGAATAGAGCCCCTTCTTACAGTCTGTGCTTTGATCCTTTCCTGTGAGACCAGTATTAGTTTCTGATGTACCACTAAAGGTTCAATGTATTCCTTGGACATACACAATGACGATGAAACACTGAAATTACATCGGAATTAAATACAAAAGCCACAACGCGGCCTTAAGTGCAAGAAGAGTGAGACTTCTTAGAGTCTGTGCTTTGATCCTTTCCTGTGAGACCAGTATTAGTTTCCGATACACCACTGCAGGTCCAATGTATTCCTCGGACCTTCACATTGACGATGAAACACAGAAATCGCATCGGATTTAAATACAAAAGGCACAATGCCGCCTTAAGTACAAGAATAGAGACACTTCCTACAGTCGGTGCTTTGAGCATTCCCTGTGAGACCAGTATTAGTTTCCGATACACCACTGCAGGTTCAATGTATTCCTTCGACATTCACATTGACGATGAAACACAGAAATCGCATCGGAATTAAATACAAAAGGCACAACGCCGCCTTAAGTACAAGAATAGAGACAGTTCTTACAGTCGGTGCTTTGAGCATTCCCTGTGAGACTAGTATTAGTTTCCGATACACCACTGCAAGTTCAATGTATTCCTTCGACATTCACATTGACGATGAAACACAGAAATCGCATCGGAATTTAATACATAAGGCACAATGCCGCCTTAAGTACAAGTATAGAGACTCTTCTTAGAGTCTGTGCTTTGGTCCTTTCCTGTGAGACCAGTATTAGTTTCCGATACACCACTGCAGGTTCAATGTATTCCTTTGACCTTCACATTGACGATGAAACACAGAATACGCATCGGAATTAAATACAAAATGCACAATGCCGCCTTAAGTACAAGTATAGAGACTCTTCTTACAGTCTGTGCTTTGATCCTTTCCTGTGAGACCAGTATTAGTTTCCGATACACCACTGCAGGTTCAATGTATTCCATGGACATACACATTGTCGATGAAACACTGAAATTACATCGGAATTAAATACAAAAGGCACAATGCCGCCTTAAGTGCAAGAGGAATGAGGCTTCTTAGAGTCTGGGCTTTGATCCTTTCCTGTAAGATCAGTATTAGTTTCCGATACACCACTGCAGGTTCAATGTATTCCCTGGACATACACATTGTCGTTGAAACACTGAAATTACATCGGAATTAAATTCAAAAGGCACAATGCCGCCTTATGTGCAAGAGGAATGAGGCTTCTTAGAGTCTGGGGTTTGATCCTTTCCTGTGAGCCCAGTATTATTTTCCGATACACGACTGCAGGTTCAATGTATTCCTTGGACCTACACATTAACGATGAAACACAGAAATCGCATCGGAATTAAATATAAATGGCACAATGCCGCCTTAGGTACAAGAATGTAGACTCTTCATACAGTCAGTGCTTTGAGAATTCCCAGTTAGACCAGTATTAGTTTCCGATACACCACTGCTGGTTCAATGTATTCCTTGCATCTTCACATTGGCAATGAAACACAGAAATCACATCGGAATTAAATGCAAAATGAACAATGCCGCCTTAAGTACAAGAATAGAGATTCTTCTTACAGTCGGTGCTTTGTGCATTCCCTGTGAGACCAGTATTAGTTTCCGATACACCACTGCAGGTTCAATGTATTCCTTGGACGTAAACATTGACGATGAAACACTGAAATTACATCGGAATTAAATACAAAAGGCACAATGCCGCCTTAAGTACAAGAATAGAGTCACTTCTTACGGTAGGTGCTTTGAGCATTGCCTGTGAGACCAGTGTTAGTTTCCGATACACCACTGCAGGTTCAATGTATTCCTTTGACCTTCACATTGACGATGAAAAACAGAAGTCGCATCGGAATTTAATACAAAAGGCACAATGCCGCCTTAAGTACAAGAATAGAGACTCTTCCTACGGTCGGTTAATTGAGCTTTCCCCGTGAGACCAGTATTAGTTTCTGATACTCCACTGCAGGTTCAATGTATTCCTTGGACCTTCACATTGACGATGAATCACAGAAATCGCATCGGAATTAAATACAAAAGGCACAATGCCGCCTTAAGTACAAGAATACAGACTCTTCTTACAGTCTGTGCTTTGATCCTTTCCTGTAATACCAGTATTAGTTTCCGATACACCACTGCAGGTTCAATGTATTCCATTGACCCTCACATTGACGATGAAACACAGAAATCGCATCGGAATTAAATACAAACGGCACAATGCAACCTTAAGTACAAGAATAGAGACTCTCCTTACAGTCTGTGCTTTGATCCTTTCCTGTGAGACCAGTATTAGTTTCCGATACACCACTGCAGGTTCAATGTATTCCTTGGACATACACATTGTCGATGAAACACTGAAATTACATCGGAATTACATACAAAAGGCACAATGCCGCCTTAAGTGCAAGAGGAATGAGGCTTCTTAGAGTCTGGGCTTTGATCCTTCCTTGTGAGACCAGTATTATTTTCCGATACACCACTGCAGGTTCAATGTATTCCTTGGTCCTTCACATTGACGATGAATCACAGAAATCGCATCGGAATTAAATACAAATGGCACAATGCCACCTTAAGTGCAAGAATAGAGACACTTCTTACAGTCGATGCTTTGAGCATTCCCTGTGACACCAGTATTAGTTTCCGATACACCACTGCAGGTTCATTGTATTCCTTTGACCTTCACATTGACGATGACACACAGAAATCGCATCGGAATTAAATACAAAAGGCACAATGCCGCCTTAGGTACAAGAATGTAGACCCTTCATACAGTCGCTGCTTTGAGAATTCCCTGTTAGACTAGTATTAGTTTCCGATACAACACTGCAGTATCAATGTATTCCTTGGACAAACACATTGACGTTGAAACACTGAAATTACATCGGAATTAAATACAAAAGCCACACTGCCGCCTTTAGTGCAAGAAGAGTGAGACTTCTTAGAGTCTGTGCTTTGATCCTTTCCTGTGAGACCAGTATTAGTTTCCGATAAACCACTGCAGGTTCAATGTATTCCTTGAACCTTCACATTGACGATGAAACACAGAAATCGCTTCGGAATTAAATACAAAAGGCACAATGCCGCCTTAAGTACAAGAATAGAGACTCTTCTTACAGTCGGTGCTTTGAGCATTCCCTGTGTGACCAGTATTAGTTTCCGATACACCACTGCAGGTTCCATGTATTCCTTCGACATTCACATTGACGATGAAACACAGAAATCTCATCGGAATTAAATACAAAAGGCACAATGAAGCCTTAAGTACAAGAATAGAGACTCTTCTTACAGTCTGTGCTTTGCTCCTTTCCTGTGAGTCCAGTATTAGTTTCCGATACACGACTGCAGGTTCAATGTATTCCTTTGACCTTCACATTGACGATCAAACACAGATATCGCATCGGAATTAAATACTAAAGGCACAATGCAGCCTTAAGTACAAGAATAGAGACTCTTCTTACAGTCTGTGCTTTGATCCTTTCCTGTGAGCCCAGTATTAGTTTCCGATACACCACTGCAGGTTCAATGTATTCCATTAACCCTCAAATTGACGATGAAGCACAGAAATCGCATCGCAATTAATAACAAAAGGCACAATGCAACCTTAAGTACAAGAATAGAGACTCTTCTTACTGTCTGTGCTTTGATCCTTTCCTGTGAGACCAGTATTAGTTTCCGATACACCACTGCAGGTTCAATGTATTCCTTGAACATACACATTGTCGATGTAACACTGAAATTACATCGGAATGAAATACAAACGGCACAAAGCCGTCTGAAGTGCAAGAAGGGTGAGACTTCTTAGAGTCTGTGCTTTGATCCTTTCCTGTGAGACCAGTATTAGTTTCCGATACACCACTGCAGGTTCAATGTATTCCTTTGACCTTCACATTGACGATCAAACACAGAAATCGCTTCGGAATTAAATACAAAAGGCAAAATGCCGCCTTAAGTACAAGAATGGAGACTCTTCTTACAGTCGGTGCTTTGGGCATTCCCTGTGTGACCAGTATTAGTTTCCGATACACCACTGCAGGTTCAATGTTTTCCTTGGACCCTTACATTCACGATGAAACACAGAAATCGCATCGGAATTAAATACAAAAGGCACAATGCCGCCTTAAGTACAAGAATAGAGACATTTCTTACAGTCTGTGCTTTGATCCTTTCCTGTGAGACCAGTATTAGTTTCCGATACACCACTGCAGGTTCAATGTATTCCTTGGACATCCACATTGTCGATGAAACACTGAAATTACATCGGAATTAAATACAAAAGGCACAATGCCGCCTTAAGTGCAAGAGGAATGAGGCTTCTTAGAGTCTGGGCTTTGATTCTTCCCTGTGAGACCAGTATTATTTTCCGATACACCACTACAGGTTCAATGTATTCCTTGGACATACACAGTGTCAATGAAACACTGAAATTACATCAGAATTAAATACGAAAGGCACAATGCCGCCTTAAGTGGAAGAGGAATGCGGCTTCTTAGAGTCTGGGTTTTGATCCTTTCCTGTGAGACCAGTATAAATTTCCGATACACATCTGCAGAATCAATGTATTCCTTGGACCTTCACATTGATGATAAAACACAGAAATCGCATCGGAATTAAATACAAATTCACAATGCCGCCTTAAATACAAGAATAGAGACACTGCTTACTGTCGATGCTTTGAGCGTTCCCTGTGAGATCAGTATTTGTTTCCGATGTACCACTGCAGGTTCAATGTATTCCTTGGACATACACATTGACGATGAAATACTGAAATTACATAGGAATTAAGTACAAAAGCCACAATGCCGCCATAAGTGCAAGAAGAGTGAGACTTCTTAGAGTCTGTGCTTTGATCCTTTCCTCTGAGACCAGTATTAGTTTCCGATACACCATTGCAGGTTCAATGTATTCCTTGGACCTTCACATTCACGATGAAACACAGAAATCGCATCGGAATTATATACAACAGGCACAATGCCGCCTTAAGTACAAGAATAGAGACTCTTCTTACAGTCGGTGCTTTGAGCATTCCCTGTGAGACCAGTATTAGTTTCCGATACACCACTGCAGGCCCAATGTATTCCTTCGACATTCACATTGACGATGAAACACAGAAATCGCATCGGAATTAAATACAAAAGGCACAATGCAACCTTAAGTACAAGAATAGAGACTCTTCTTAGAGTCGGTGCTTTGAGCATTGCCTGTGAGACCAGTGTTAGTTTCCGATACACCTCTGCAGGTTCAATGTATTCCTTGGACCTTCACATTGACGATGAAACACAGAAATCGCATAGGAATTAAATACAAAAGGCACAATGCCGCCATAGGTACAAGAATAGAGGCTCTCCTTACAGTCGGTGCTTTAAACATTCCCTGTGAGGCCAGTATTAGTTTCCGATACACCTCTCCAGATTCAATGTATTCCTTGGACATAAACATTGACGATGAATCATTGTATTAACATCGGAATTAAATACAAAAGGCACAACGCCGCCTTAAGTGCAAGAAGAGTGAGACTTCTTAGAGTCTGTGTTTTGATCCTTTCCTGTGAGCCCAGTATTAGTTTCCAATACACCACTGCAGGTTCAATGTATTCCTTGGACCTTCACATTGACGATGAAACACAGAAATCGCTTCGGAATGAAATACAAAAGGCACAATGCCGCCATAGGTACAAGAATAGAGACTCTTCTCACAGTTGGTGCATTGAGCATTCCGTGTGAGACCAGTATTAGTTTCCGATACACCACTGCAGGTTCGAAGTATTGCTTGGACCTTCCTGTTGACGATGAAACACAGAAATCGCATCGGAATTAAATACAAAACGCACAAAGCCGCCTTAAGTACAAGAATCGAGATTCTTCTTACAGTCGGTGCTTTGAGCTTTCCCTGTGAGACCAGTATTTGTTTCCGTTACACCACTGCAGGTTCAATGTATTCCTTGGACCTTCACATTGACGATGAAACGAAGAAATCCCATTGGAATTAAATGCAAAAGGCACAATGCCGCCTTAAGTACAAGAATAGAGATTGTTCTTACAGTCGGTGCTTTGAGCATCCCCTGTGAGACCAGTATTAGTTTCCGATACACCACTTCTGGTTCTTTGTATTCCTTGGACCATCACATTGACGATGAAACACAGAAATCGCATTGGAATTAAATACAAATGGCACAATGCCGCCTTAAGTACAAGAATAGAGACACATCCTATTGTCGTTGCTTTGACCATTTCCTGTGAGACCAGTATTAGTTTCCGATACACCACTGCAGGTTCAATGTATTACTTCGACCTTCACATTGACGATGAAACACAGAAATCGCATCGGATATAAATACAAAAGGCACAATGACGCCTTAAGTACTTGGATCGAGACTATTCTTACGGTCGGTGCTTTGAGTACTCCCTGTGAGATCAGTATTAGTTTCCGATACACCTCTACAAGTTCAATGAATTCCTTGGACCTTCACATGGACGATGAAACATTGAAATTACATCGGAATGAAATACAAAAGGCACAATGCCGCCTTAAGTACAAGAAGACTGAGACTTCTTAGAGTCTGTGCTTTGATCCTTTCCTGTGAGCCCAGTATTAGTTTCCGCTACACCACTGCTATTTCAATGTATTCCTTGGACCTTCACATTGACGATGAAACACAGAAATCGCATCGGAATTAAATACAAAAGGCACAATGCCGCGTTAAGTACAAGAATAGAGACTCTTCTAACAGTCGGTATTTGAGCATTCCCTGTGAGACCAGTATTAGTTGACGATACACCACTGCAGGTTCCATGTTTTTCTTGGACATACACATTGACGATGAAACAGTGAAATTACATCGTTATTAAATACAAAAGGCACAATGCCACCTTAAGTGCAAGAAGAGTGACACTTCTCAGCGTCTGTGCTTTGATCCTTTCCTGTGAGACCAGTATTCGTTTCCGATACACCACTGCAGGTTCAATGTATTCCTTGGACCTTCACATTGACGATGAAACACAGATATCGCAGCGTAATTAAATAGAAGAGGCACAATGCCGCCTTATGTACAAGAATTGAGACTCTTCTTACAGTCGGTACCTTGCTCCATTGCTGTGAGACTAGTATTAGTTTCCGATAAACCACTGCAAGTTCAATGTATTCCTTGGACTGCCACATTGACGATGAAACACTGAAATTACATCGGAGTTACATACAAAAGGCACAATGCCGCCTTCAATGCAAGAAGAGTGAGACTTCTTAGAGTCTGTGCTTTGATCCTTTCCTATGAGACCAGTATTAGTTTCCGATACACCACTGCAGGTTTAATGTATTCCTCGGACCATCACATTGACGATGAAACACAGAAATCGCATGGGAATTAAATACAAAAGTCGCAATACCGCGTTAAGTACATGAATGGAGACTCTTCTTACAGTCGGTGCCTTGAGATTTACCTGTGAGAACAGTATTAGTTTCCGATACACCACTGCAGGTTCAATGTATTCCTTGGACTTAAACATTGACGATTAAACACTGAATTTACATCGGAATTACATACAAATGGCACAATGCCGCCTAAAGTGCAAGAAGAGTGAGATTTCTTTGACTCTGTGATTTTATCCTTTCCTGTGAGACCAGTATTAGTTTCCGATACACCACTGCAGGTTCAAAGTAATTCTTGGACCTTCACATTGACGATGAAACACAGAAATCGCATCGGAATTAAATACAAAAGGTACAATGGCGCCTTAAGTACGAGAATAGAGACTCTTCTTACAGTCTGTGCCTTGATCACTCCCTGTGAGACCAGTATTAGTTTTCGATACACCACTGCAAGCTCAATGTATTCCTTGGACCTACACATTGACGATGATACACAGAAATTACATCGGAATTAAAAACAAAAGGCACAATGCCGACTTCAGTGCAAGTAGAGTGAGATTTCTTAGAGTCTGTACTTTGATCCTTTCCTGTGAGACCAGTATTTGTTTCCAAAACACCACTGCAGGTTCAATGTATTCCTTGGACCTTCACATTGACGATGAAACACAGGAATCGCATCGGAATTAAATACAAAAGGCACAATGCCGCCTTAAGTACAAGAATCGAGACCCTTCATACAGTCGGTGCCTTGATCCTTTCCTTTGAGACCAGTATTAGTTTCCGATACAACACTTTAGGTTCAATGTATATCTTGGACATTCACATTGACGATGAAACACTGAAATTACATCGGAATTAATTACAAGAGGCACAATGCCGCCATAAATGCAAGATGGGTGAGACTTCTTAGAGTCTGTGCTTTGATCCTTCCTGTGAGACCTGTATTAATTTCCGATACACCACTGCAGGTTCAATGTACTCCTTTTACATACACATTGACAATGAAACACTGAAATTACATCGGAGTTAAATACAATAGGCACAATTCCGCCTTAAGTTCAAGAAGAGTGTGACTTCTTAGAGCCTGTGCTTTGATCCTTTCCTATGAGACCAGTATTAGTTTCCGATACACCACTGCAGGTTCAATGTATTCCTTTTACATACACATTGACGATGAAACACTGAAATTACATCGGAATTAAATACAAGAGGAGCAATGAACCCTTAAATACAAGAAGAGTGAGAATTCTTAGATTCTGTGCTTTGATCCTTTCCTGTGAGACCTGTATTAGTTTCCGATACACCAGTGCAGGTTCAATGTATTCCTTGGTCCATCACATTGACGATGAAACACAGAAATCGCATCGGAATTAAATACAAAAGGCACAATGAAGCCTTAAGTACAAGAATCGAGACTCTTCTTACAGTCGGTGCTTTGATCCTTTCCTGTGAGACCAGTATCAGTTTCCGATACACCACTTCAGGTTCAATGTATATCTTGGACATTCACATTGACGATGAAACACAGAAATTACGTCGGAATTAATTGCAAGAGGCACAATGCCGCCATAAATGCAAGAGGAG
This sequence comes from Schistocerca americana, assembly GCF_021461395.2. Taxonomy (NCBI): domain Eukaryota; kingdom Metazoa; phylum Arthropoda; class Insecta; order Orthoptera; family Acrididae; genus Schistocerca; species Schistocerca americana. Next base: position 624,622,822 of record NC_060124.1, on the reverse strand, counting down.
TGAGACTTCTTAGAGTCTGTGCTTTGATTCGTTCCTATGAGACCGGTATCAGATTCCGATACACCACTGCAAGTTCACTGTACTCCTTTTACATATACATTTTCGATGAAACACTGAAATTACATTGGAGTTAAATACAATAGGCACAATGCCGCCTTACGTTCAAGAAGAGTGAGACTTCTTAGAGTCTGTGCTTTGAACCTTTCCTATGAGACCAGTATTAGTTTCCGATACACCACTGCAGGTTCAATGTATTCCTTTTACATACACATTAACGATGAAACACTGAAATTACATCGGAATTACATACAAAAGGCACAATGGCGCCTTAAGTGCAAGAAGAGTGAAACTTCTTAGAGTCTGTGTTTTCAACCTTTCCTATGAGACCAGTATTAGTCTCCGATACACCACTGCAGGTTTAATGTATTCCTTAGACCTTCACATTGACGTTGAAACACAGAAATCACATGGGAATTAAATACAAAAGGCGCAATGCCGCCTTAAGTACATGAATCGAGACTCTTCTTACAGTCGGTGCTTTGGAAATTCCCTGTGAGACCAGTATTAGTCTCCGATACACCACTGCGGGTTCAATGTATTCCTTGGACATACACATTGGCGATGACACACAGAAATCGCATCGGAATTAAATACAAAAGGCACAATGCCGCTTTAAGTACAAGAATAGAGACTCTTCTTACAGTCGGTGCTTTGAGCATTTCCTGTGAGACCAGTATTCGTTTCCGATACACCACTGCAGGTTCAATGTATTCCTTGGACCTTCACATTGACGATGAAACACAGATATCGCATCGTAATTAAATAGAAAAGGCACAATGTCGCCTTATGTACAAGAATAGAGACTCTTCTTACAGTCGGTGCTTTGATCCATTCCTGTGAGACTAGTATTAGTTTCCGATACACCACTGCAGGTTTAATGTAATCCTTGGACCTTCACAATGACGATGAAACACAGAAATCGCATGGGAATTAAATACAAATGGCGCAATGCCGCTTTAAGTACATGAATCGAGACTCTTCTTACAGTGGGTGCTTTGAGATTTCCCTGTGAGAACAGTATTAGTTTCCGATACACCACTGCAGGTTCAATGTATTCCTTGGACTTACACATTGACGATTAAACACTGAATTTACATCGGAATTACATACAGAAGTCACAATGCCGCCTAAAGTGCAAGAAGAGTGAGACTTCTTTGACTCTGCGCTTTAATCCTTTCCTGTGAGACCAGTATTAGTTTCCCATACACCACTGCAGGGTCAAAGTAATTCTTGGACCTTCACATTGACGATGAAACACAGAAATCGCATCGGAATTAAATACAAAAGGTACAATGGCGCCTTAAGTACAAGATTAGAGACTCTTCTTACAGTCTGTGCCTTCAACACTCCCTCTGAGACCAGTATTACTTTTCGATACACCACTGCAGGCTCAATGTATTCCTTGGATCTTCACATTGACGATGAAACGCAGATATCGCGTCGGAATTAAATAGAAAATGCACAATGCCGCCTTAAGTACAAGAATAGAGACTCTTCTTACAGTCGGTGCTTTGATCCATTCCTGTGAGACTAGTACTAGTTTCCGATAAACCACTGCAGGGTCAATGTATTCCTTGGACCTTCACATTGACGATGAAACGTAGATATTGCGTCGGAATTAAATAGAAAAGGCACAATGCCGCCTTAAGTACATGAATAGAGACTCTTCTTACAGTCGGTGCATTGAGAATTCCCTGTGAGACCAGAAATAGTTTCCGATACACCACTGAAGTTTCAATGTATTCCTTGGACATACCCATTGACGATAAAACACTGAAATTACATCGGAATTGAGTACAAAAGGCACAATGCCGCCTTAAGTGCTAGTAGAGTGAGACTTCTTAGAGTCTGTGCTTTGTTCCTCTCCTGTGAGACCAGTATTAGTTTCCGATACACCACTGCAAGTTCTATGTATTCCTTGGACCTTCACATTGACAATGAAACACAGAAATCGCATCTTAATTAAATACAAAAGGCGCAATGCCGCCTTAAATACAAGAATAAAGACTCTTCTTACAGGCGGTGTTTTGAGCATTCCCTGTGAGACCAGTAATAGTTTCCGATGCACCACTGCAGGTTCAATGTATTCCTTAGACATACACATTGACGATGAAACACTGAAATTACATCGAAATTAAATACAAGAGGCACAATGCCCCCTTAAATACAAGAAGAGTGAGAATTCTTAGATTAAGTGCTTTGATCCTTTCCTGTGAGACCTGTATTAGTTTCCGATACACCACATCAGGTTCAATGTTTTCCTTGGTCCATCACATTGAAGATGAAACACAGAAATCGCATCGGAATTAAAACAAAACGCACAATGCCGCCTTAAGTACAAGAATAGAGACTCTTCTTACAGTCGGTGCTTTGAGCATTCCCTGTGAGACCAGTATTAGTTTCCGATACACCACTGCAGGTTCAATGAATTCCTTGGACCTTCACATTGACGATGAAACACGGAAATCGCATCGGAATTAAATACAAAAGGCACAATGCCGCATTAAGTATAAGAATAGAGACTCTTCTTACAGTCGGTTCTTTGATCCTTTCCTGTGAGACCAGTATTAGTTTCTGATACACCACTACAGGTTCAATGTATTCCTTGGACATTCACATTGGCGATGAAACACTGAAATTACATCGGAATTAAATACAAAAGGCACAATGCCGCCTCAAATGCAAGAAGAGTGAGATTTCTTAGAGTCTGTGCTTTGATCCTTTCCTATGAGACCAGTATTAGTTTCCGATACACCACTGCAGGTTCAATGTATTCCTTTTACATACACATTGATGATGAAACACTGAAATTACATCGGAATTAAATACAAAATGCACAATGCCGCATTAAGTGCAAGAAGAGTGAGACTTCTTAGAGTCTGTGCTTTGATCCTTTCCTGTGAGACCAGTTTTAGTTTCCGATACACCACTGCTAGTTCAATGTATACCTTGGACCTTCACATTGACGATGAAACACAGAAATCGCATCGGAATAAAATACAAAACGCAAAATGCCGCGTTAAGTACAAGAATAGAGACTCTTCTCAGTGTCGGTGCTTTTAGCATTCCCTGTGAGATCAGTATTAGTTTCTGATACACCACTGCAGGTACAATGTATGCCTTGCAAATACACATTGACGATGAAACATTGAAATTACATCGGAATTAAATACAAAAGGCAGAATGCCGCCTTAAGTGCAAGAAGGTTGAGACTTCATAGAGTCTGTGTTTTGATCCTTTCCTGTGAGACCAGTATTAGTTTCCGATACACCACTGCAGGTTCAATGTATTCCTTGGACCTTCACTTTGACGATGAAACACAGAAATCGCATCGGAATTAAATACAAAAGGCACAATGCCGCCTTAAGTACAAGAATAGAGACTCTGATTACACTCAGTGCTTTAAGCATTCCCTGTGTGACCAGTATTCGTTTCCGATACACCACTGCAGGATCAATGTATTCCTTGGACCTTCACATTGACGATGAATCACATATATCGCGTCGGAATTAAATAGAAAAGGCACAACGCCGCCTTAAGTACAAGAATAGAGACTCTTCTTACAGTCGGTGCGTTGAGAATTCCCTGTGAGACCAGTATTAGTTTCCGATACACCACTGCAGGTTCAATGTATTCCTTAGACATACACATTGACGATGAAACACTGAAATTAAATCGAATTAAATACAAAAGGTACAATGCCGCCTTAAGTGCAAGAAGAGTGAGACTTCTTAGAGTCTGTGCTTTGATCCTTGCCTGTGTGACCAGTATTAGGTTCCGATACACCACTGCAGGTGCAATGTATTCCTTGGACCTTCACATTGACGATGAAACACAGAAATCGCATCGGAATTAAATACAAAAGGCACAATGCCGCCTTAAGTACAAGAATAGAGACTCTTCTTACAGTCGGTGCTTTGAGCATTCCCTGTGAGACCAGTAATAGTTTCCGATACAACACTGCAGGTTCAATGTTTTCCTTGGACATACACATTGACGAAGAAACACTGAAATTACATCGGAATTAAATACAAATGTCACAATGCCGCTTTAAGTCCAAGAAGAGTGAGACTTCTTAGAGTCAGTGCTTTGATCCTTTCCTGTGAGACCAGTATTAGTTTCCGATACACCACTCCGGGTTCAATGTATTCCTTGGACCTTCACATTGACGATGAAACACAGAAATCGCATCGGAAGTAAATACAAAAGGCGCAATGCAGCCTTAAGTACAAGAATCGAGACTCTTCTTACAGTCGGTGGTTTGAGCATTCCCTGTGAGACCAGTATTAGTTTCCGATACAACACTGCAGGTTCAATGTTTTCCTTGGACATACACATTGACGAAGAAACACTGAAATTACATCGGAATTAAATACAAATGTCACAATGCCGCTTTAAGTCCAAGAAGAGTGACACTTCTTAGAGTCGGTGCTTTGAACACTCCCTGTGAGACCAGTATTATTTTCCGATACACCACTGCAGTTTCAATGTATTCCTTGGACCTTCACATTGACGATGAAACACAGAATTCGCATCGGAATTAAATACAAAAGAGTAGATAGTATAGGGGGTTTCTGGAACACATTGAGGACGTATACGTACCGTCCTTAGCACCGTACCCATACGTGACGTCACTACTGCTCGCTGCTTGCTCTGGCAGCTCTCCAGTGCAGATGTTACGCACGTGCGCACACACACACACACACACACACACACACACACATACACACAGTTTACAATTACAGTTTTCTCTGTAATCAAATATACTTAGATTTGTTTCTTTGTGAAGGATATGAGAAATAAAAGAGGAAACCACAAAAAAAAGTTTGAAGTGAAAATGTTTATTTATTCAGTTGATATGAATATACAAAGTTTTAAGCACTGCTAGATTAGTTTTTTTTATTCTTTTATGTTAAGCAATAATTGAAGCTTCTCGGAGTTCTTCCTCTATTGAAATAATTTCATTGTCGTATGAGTTGTTGCCGGCTGTTTTTGATGCAAGGAGGAAAACTAGACGTTCAACAAGTTCGTTTGGGTTATTCCAGTGAATGTAGTCAACATGTGATTTGTTTGAATAGTCTTTCCAGTCAATTTTTACTTCTTGTTCTTCATCTTCTCTGTTTACTCCATGTACAGAGGTAATTCCCTTTCCTGTACGTATTTTACTTTTTATTTTCGCTGCTTTACCTATTTTGAATTCCTCAACAATGTCATCATCACTATCGTCATCCTCGCTTCTATTATTATCCTCTTCACGGTCTTTTTCTGCAGACGTTAGGGAAACCGTTGCAGTTGCTGCCGCTGCTGCTGCAGTACGACGTTTTGGACTCTCAAGTATTCCAATTAATGGCTTTATGATGCGTGTATACTTATATCCTTTGTTTGCATTTACAGGCTTGAAGGCGAGGTATTGTTGTCTGAAGGCATTGGTTGCCTTCAGAATTTTTGCATAATTTTGAAGATCACGGCTCGTGTAATTCTTAGGCTTGATTTTGAACAATAAACTGTATAGCCCTCCAGTTCCAGGATATCTTACGTTGTGTATTATTAAGTCATTTTCATCAACTTCCACTGGTGAGTTTCCAATCATCCATTCACTTGATAATGGATCAAATCTTACGCCGTACACGGTGTCGCGCGTTTTGTCTATAGGTTTATTAAAGTACGAAGCCGCCAGTTGACCAGCTACATTTTCTGCTATACGCAACTCTTGTATTTTTCTGATACTTTTCGTTTTTTTCTTTTTCTCCACATCATCATCACCGTCATCATATTTTTCATTAATGTCACAGCCGTTGATTTTGTCTTGACATCTAGCTGCAGAATTGCTATTGTTTTCTCTCGCCGGAAATCGGTGAATCAGTTCCTTTAGTGGTTGTGAAATGGGCTTAAATGTCTTTTCCAGCACAGATTTTGTTTCAGTTTCTCTTTTATGTAGAGATAGCATCTTTCTACGGATATTCTGTCTAGCTTTAGCGATCTGTTTTTTAATATTAATGTTTCGTTTAATCGAATCGTGCAGCATGTTTATAGCTCAAAACTGCCCACTCGCTATCTGAACTAAATTTACGTAGACATCTCAATTTATAACAGTAATTTCTTCACTTAGAGGTTTCAAAGTATGTGTTTATCACACGCTGCCTATGCGCATCGTCGAGGATTGGTGAGATAATTTTACACATTTGTTTTATACGTTGCTTGAATCGAAGACTGTCAATGGCGGCACGTTGCCAGCAAAGTCCTATGCGAGCCTCTCTGTATACCGAAAAATCCCAATCATTTAAAATGTGCACTGAGGTACATACTTCATTTGGAAAGTGCACTTCCTTTTTTCTCACCTTCTCCATTTCCTATATAGGTCTTTAATGCTAGCGTGTAAGATGTGCACTCATTGACGTCTGTTAGGAAATTGAGGAACATGATGATAATTGCTAGTGCTTTGTAGTACGCAACTGCTCAGATAAATTACACATTAATTTACAACCCGATATTCAAATTCAGCATGAAGTGGACGATTTCCAAGTGTTAAATGCGAGGCTTTATGAAACTTGAATCTGTCTCCTTTACGTACGTCAATCTTTGTATTCATCAAAAGTTGGTAACTGTTTTCATTCAATTCAAAGGTAATTGTTTCAATATCAGGCATAATAGAACGTAAAATAACTTTACCAGTGTAAGGTAATACATACTCATACTGACCATTGTGTAAAAGGTAAGCTGATTCATTGGGATCTCCTGAAGGGATGCTGTCAATTCTAAAAATGATGGAACACATTCGATTTTTTTCAACGTAACCTTTTGTTGCAACATCCGAGTCTAAAATTGGCTCGCGCACATTCGAGATGCGTTTATTTTGCACGTCTAAAACTCGTTCTGTTACACTGATTAAGTCTAAAAAGTTTTCAACTCCTGCATTCATAGATGTACGTAAAGAGTTTTTTAGCTCTCTGAAGTCGTTAAGCTGATTTTGCAGCTTTTGGAACAACAGATCGACATACGATTTACTTACTACATCACTTGCCCTCGGCTTTGTCTTCTCAGCAGAATCAACTCTGTCTTTCACACGTTTCACAGAATTTTCGATTCTTCTACGGATGTCGTCTACGTATTTTTTCGTTGCTGCATCATCATCAGTTCGCGGATCAGCTAAGTTAGTGATGGTTTTGCGGTGCTTGACCGTAAGTGAGCTCTCACTTACATCGAATGCGTTCAGTTTTTCCACCGTATTATCCACATAAACTTTCGTGCATGCATCATGATCTTCAGCAGGATCATGTAATCCACTTAAACGCTTATTATTAAAATAAATTGCTGCACTTGTAGTGTATATGGAGGAAAAGAAAGCTGTTATCTGCGGCAAAAATTTCGTTATTAAAGTGCTCAAGGAGGCAGCATCAGTATTAGAGTTTGTTGCATCATTTACTCTTTTTCGCGGTGTCGAGTCTCCGGCAGAAGAAGAAGAAGAAGAAGAAGAAGAAGATGAAGAGGTGATACTCACTTGTTTCTCAAATAGCTGATTTACTTTATCGATAAGATTTGTAATAATGTTCGAGTATGACTGGAATTTCGAATCCACATATTTTTTATTAGCAACATCGTTATTGTATTGAGGATCTAGTACGAGCAATAGAGTATTGCTACTGCTGTTATTCGAAGATGTTACCTGTGCAGAAGCCATGATGGTTATAATCTGTAATAGGGCAAGCTGTTGCTTTAAATACAGATGTAATTATCTAAGTTTATACGATAACGACCATTATTTAATTCATCATCTTTGCTAATAACAAGAAAATCGTAGGCATTCCCATTCCATGCTCGTTTACACATTTCGAGAAATTCATTGAATGTCATGTCAGGATTAACATGATCACTGAAGACATGTTTTAAATTACGCTCATCTTGTTTAAAGAGAACAATAACATTAGCATTGTCTCTGATTAACTGTTTAGGAATTTTGCTATATGTCTGACACAAATAGAAACTGTCTACACCGTAATGCCGACCCATCGAAAAGTAAGCTTTCATGTGATCTTGTTTGTCGCAGGCAATGTCGTCGAAAATAAAAACTGAAAGTGGTCGGGCTTGATCTGGTGGTATTACATCTTCTTTACTGGAAAATGTAAAGTAGCCAATATCATGCAGGTTTTTAAAAATTTGTTCCAAATATTTATATTTGTATTGTTGCAGCGATTTGGAAAATACGTAGACATTCTTAAATTTGAGACCATTTTCATGAATTAGAAGATTAACAATCACATTTGTTTTTCCACAATTGGAAGGACCTGCAATAATACACCTAATCGTATCAGGAAATAGATCACCATACCTACGATCTTGCCTTTGCAGTTCATTTCTGTGTTCAGCAATAGGTCTAATAGGAAGTTGAAGTGCATGTTTCCTGAATTGCATCTTTAAGTACACTAAGGACTCTACGTATCTTACAATTACTATTATAATAGAGCACTCTAGGTGGCAAACTTATCACTCGGGCAATGATCATGATTATAAAAAAAAAAAAAAATTGTCAGATATGTGATTCTAACCCACGCTCCCTCCTACAAGATCTTAAATCTAGCGCCTTAACCACTCGCCCAATCTGACAGATTTGTAACAAGCGCCACCATTTTGTCTGGAGAAAAAACAATTCCTATCTTACAAATACTGTTATAATAGAGCATTCTGGGTGTCAAACAGACCAGTCGTTAGTTAACACTCAAGCTATGAAGGAGCATCGCGACAACAACAACAAGCAAAATAAGTTGAGGAAGGGGAAGAATAAGAGAGGGACAAAAAAACGTGGTGGTTCCCTACTTAACCGCATGATTAATAAACTACCTGTTGAACTTCACATACCTGGCTACTCCTACTGTGGTCCTGGCACAAAGTTAGAGGATAGACTCAAAAGAGGCGATGTCGGTATCAATCCACTAGATGAGGCGTGTAAAGAACATGACATAGCTTACGCAACTCATCCAGACAGTTTGCCTGACAGACATCAAGCAGACAGAATTCTGGCTAGAAAAGCGTGGAGTAGAGTAAAAGCAAAAGACGCTAATTTGAAGGAAAAGTTAGCTGCGCTGGCAGTAACTGGAGCAATGAAAGCTAAAGTTAAAATGGGTATGGGTTTGAATAAGAAGAAGAAGAAGAAGAAGAAGAAAAGTTCTGGACGAAAGAAAGGTGGTAATATACTGGACAAAGTAATTAAAACAGTTCGAAGTGGACTTAAGTACTTGAAGCCTGGTGCTAATCTGATGACAGTTGTGAAAGTGGCTCGTAAAATCGCATCACAGGTTGCTCCGACGAAAGCTGTGGGGAAATTATTAGACAGAGAACGTATAATACCTGTGCCCAAAACAGGTGGAATAATACCTCTAATTCCAATATTTGCTGCTTTATCAGCACTTGGAGGATTAGCCGCAGGTGCTCCTGGAATTGCTAAAGCTGTTAATGATGCGAAAAGTGCACGAAAGGAGTTAGCTGAAATGCAGAGGCATCATCGTGTACTTGAAGCAATTGCTTTGCGTGATGGAAAAGGCCTGTACTTGGGTCCATACAGGAAAAACGGACTCGGTCTGTATCTGGCCGGTATAAATGGAACAAGGAATAATAAAAAAAAAGTTCTCCATGAACAGTCTTCCTACAAGGCCTCTTACCAACATTGACTTAGAACACTATGCTAAAAAGCTGCAGGTAGCACACTTTCGAGGTGTCTTTATGAGAGATACTTTACCTTCAAGACCTAACACTTGTGAGTGTGCAATTATTAATCTCAATACTGAAGAGGAACCAGGTTCACACTGGGTAGCTTACAGAAAGGAAGGCAAAATTGTCTACTATTTCGACAGCTTTGGAAATTTACCACCTCCTCCAGAAATAGTAAGGTATCTGAAAAACTGTACGATAAAATATAACTACAATACATTTCAGTCACTTAACAGCCAGAGATGTGGCCATTTATGTTTAAGGTTTCTGAATTCAACATAAAACAGACAGTCTTGCAGGGTATAGTTGTAGTCTAACAATGGACATTGAACACGGCATAACGTTAAGTCTGACGGGTAAAGAATCACTTCTAACTGCTCTCTTCAATCCTGCATTGAATTTATCCTCACATGTTTACGAAATTGCTCTGCTAAACCTTTTTACATATAATTCCATTCACAATATTACATCGTTAAATAATAATCTCTACTTCTACAACTATTTGAATGATGTAGAAATTTTGGATAAAGTTAGTCTGAAACATGGAACATATGAACTGCACGACATTTTTTCAGCATTATTGAAAGAAATTGAAGCGTACAACTTGAAGGTTAGCAGTGATAACTCGATAAATAAGAAAAAGCATGACTTGCAATTAAATATTACCTTCAATAAAACACTGAATCGATGTCAGATTAGGAGTAATCTTACTATAGATTTTAATCTCCCAGACAACATAGGATCAGTTTTAGGGTTTGCAAAAACTGTAGTGGATAAAAAAGTCTTGAAGACTGCCGAATATTCAGTTAACATTCAAAGTGTTAATGTCTTGTGTGTTGACTGTAACATCTCAGGAGGTTCATTTCACAATGGGGAACCTACACATACATTGCATCAGTTCTGGCCTGCTGTACCACCAGGATATAAGATTGTGGAAACACCGAATTCACCCATTTATGTGCTAGTAGTTGCAAGATACGTTTCAGAATTAAGTGTGTCAATTAGAGATCAAGAGGGAAATCTTGTTGATTTTGACGGGGAAGAGATAACTGTGCGATTACATTTGAGGAAAATACGGTAATGGGTATCGTATACAAACAGAATGCCTGCATAAGCAAGGACACAAGATACCTTGACAATGAGAGCAATAATAACAAGGAGGAGGAGGAGGAGAAGAAGAAGAAGAAGAAGAAGAGGAAAAGAAAAGCAAAGAAGAGAAAAGTCAAAAATGTTTTAACTCCACACAACAGAGAAATTCTGTCGTCACTGGGATACAGAGTGCTATAAATACTGATACCTTCATCTGCAAACTCTCATTCGAGTCGTCCGACTTTCAGTGATCAAACAGGAGGAGGAGGAGGAGGAGGAGGAGGAAGCTAAGGAAAAAAAAATGTTGAATGTGAGAGAAAAATTCTCGTCGACGACTCGGTTAGTCGCCTTCAGTATCATAAGTATAAACCTTTTGGTCAACCGGCTTTTGCTCAGAACGATTCCATATCAATTGTTATACAAAATGAAAACACTTACCTGCTTCCTTCCGAGAGTCTGCTGTATATAGAAGGACCACTTGTCAATGCAGAGGGAAAGGGAAAAGCTACTAATATTGAGTTAACAAAAAACTGGGCACTTCATCTGTTTTCGGATATTCAGTATCGTCTCAATAACCAAATTATCGATCATGTACGTAATCCAGGAATTGAAACATTAATGAAAGGATATGCTTCTTTTACACCAGGTGACGCAAATGCATTACAAAATGCCGGATGGGGGGGCAAGAGGCGAATTGAAAGAGTTAGTCGACGATGATGATGGTCGTTTTAATTTTTGCATTCCGCTTAAAATGATCTTAGGCTTTCCTGAGGATTACAAAAAGATTATTTTAAATGCTCGCCAAGAACTGATACTGATTCGTAGCAGGCAAGATATTAACTGTATTGTCTCAGATAAAGCAGATACTAAATCAAAAATTGTGTTGGAAAAAGTTCACTGGGAAATGCCGCATGTTCAGGTGTCTGAAAAGCAACAAATATCACTGTGGAATATCTTAAAAAATGATATCACTTTGACTCTACCTTTTCGTCACTGGGATTTGGTTGAAAGCATTGCGCCAGAAATTAACTCATGGACATGGCAAATTAAATTTAATACAGCTCTTGAAACAGCAAGGTATTTAATATTGGCTTTTCAGTCAAACAGAAATTTGATTACTGCTGACTCTAGTGTATTCGACAAAATAAACATATCAAACTTGAAGGTGTATTTAAATTCTTCTAAATTCCCAGAGGAGAATTTTGCTGTTGATTTTGACACGAAGAATACTGCACAGGCGTTTGACATGTATGCCAATTTTCAATCGCTGTATTATGGAGATAGCAGTGTAAGAAGAGGGAACCCTCTCATGAACCGTACTGAATTTCAGAACTGTCCTATATTTTTCATCGATTGTTCTCATCAAGACGAAACACTGAAATCTTCGGTCGTTGACATGAAGATTGAAATAGAAACAAAAGAAGCATTTGCTAAAAATACAATAGCTTACTGCCTGGTCATTCATGATTCAGTGATTGAAATGACTCCATCAACCAATCAAGTCACAAAGTGTACGCAGATATAGAATGGGAGGGGAAAAGACATGGGAAGCTGGAAAGAAAAAAAAAAAAAAATAGATGTCGTGTAAGGAGGATTTGTTCCCCGTCCATCCAATCAGGTCACATAAGGCATACTCAGAGATATATATAAAAGAGGAGGAAAAAAAAAGTGCAAGCATTTGATCATTGTCGTCCTGTTTGCTCCCCCCCACACCAGTAGCTTGTGAGAAGGAAATATGAACAAAGTTATAATAATTACCGCTAAGTCCGAGAATCATCCAGTGATAGTGTTAGTGACTAATTTAAGTGATGGTTGTGAATGTGTACTGCAAGTTCATAACATGGAGGCCTCTTTCAGTGCACTGAATTGTTCACTCGATTCATTGCTAAAAGAGAACAGTGACTGTAAAACATTAGTGTATTCAAAATATCTGCTCTGTCCACTCGTCCTAAATATTCTAGAACAAATTATTATTATTCATAAAGATGTTGAAATGCTACGATTGGAAGATTATGGATTGGACTGTGCTAATAAGAAAGAGAAAGGTGCTGCTGCTGCTGCTGTTGGTGCTGCTTCTGTTGCTGATGATGATGATGATGATGATGCTTACTTCTTGTTCGAGTGGATTAAATCGAAAAATGTTTGTAAACTGCTCTCTCGAATTTATAGGAAACTTACTGTGCAACAGTGTCAAAATCTAAATGCAATTGATTATTACTTATTTCCTAAACAGTTGTTACCCTCTTTATGTGATCTTTCTCATATATTTCACAGTTTACCACAAGTGTTTCAAAATGATGCTCTTATTTCTAAGTATCAACATTGTTACAAGCATTATAATGTGAATGCACGTTGTCAAATTGATGGACCACCTCCTATTAAAAAGAATTGTAAAGAGTGCAGAAAGGAAATTTCGGATGAAATAAAATAACAATTATTGTATGTGGTTTTTTTTTTTAATTTCACTCAGTAAATAAAGAAAAAGTTACAATGAATATATAATGTTTTGTTATTTTCTGTATACAAATCAGTTACAAATTCACATGGAAGTTGTCTGAATGACAGATTGCCCACACACACACACACACACACACACAATAAAATTAGTCAGACGTTTGTCAAGTTTTCTTTGTTTTTCAGTTGGTAGTGACCCCACGCTAAAGTATTTACCTTATCTGACAGTATAAAACGTTTATCATCATGTGCAGACAAACCAAGCTTTTGTTGTTTAACAGTTGATACCACATGAGACTTTGATTGAATAATATACTGTACAGAAGTTTTAACATCTAAATTCAACATACATTCTCGATAATCATCGATGCTCAATGCTTTAATAGATGACTGTTTTATACCTTTTGCTCTCTGCATTACACGTAGTGATTCGGTCTCTAGTGCATACATTTTAGCTCTCAGGCCTATGAACTCAGTAATAAGTTCGCCGTTTAATTCATCTTTCAATAGTCCAACCTCCTTTTTATTCACAAGTGGAATGTCAAATCTGTTATTAATGGGAAAACCTGAAGTATCAAACCATTTTTGCACATCACTTTTGATATCCTCATAAATATTTTGAGTTTTAATATGGTAAATTAAACTATCGGTATCAGTGTAACACAGTTTTACATCTTTTACAGGGAACTTGTTCAGTATATACCCATAATGAAAGTCAACAAGACGCGTCTTTGAAATGTCTAAAATCGCCATACCTACAGATATAGGCTTGTCAAACACTACATTGAGTTTGTCTAATTCAATACCAACTAAATTCTCCTGAAATATAACGCTCTTCTTGAAATTTGGTTTTGCAATCATTGCAGATGCTCCATATTTACCATCCCATGAAGTTACTAGTTTTATGTCCCTCATCTTTCGTACATTTTGCATTGTCTTACCAAAGACGCTGTTATTCATTAGCTTAAAAAAATTCTTTTCAAAATCGTTATTTGCTGCCATACGTTTCTGTGCGTTAATATCGATGTATGGTTTCATCCATGGAAGTTGTCTGAATGACAGTACTCTGTGAATCTTTCTCAATTTCAAATTACGTTGCAAACACTGTTTGAGATTTGTATAATGAATTACATAATTTTTCTTATCATACAAAGTAGAAATGAATTTTTTTTTTTTTTTTGGGAGCACTAGCCTTGCCTACCACACAGCTAGATGGTGGTATCATTTTCTCAGGACATAGTGGTAGATCAGAATGCATATCGTGGATGTTTTCAGGATATTCAAGGTCTACTTCCAGAATGTAGCCTATATCAGAGTCATCTGGTATGTTGTTTACGTCAAACGTTTTAACAATTTCAGCGTTGAGCCAAGAAAAATGTGAAACTGGGAGGTACTGCATCATTGCCCAACTGTAAAGACTATTTACATCAAGGTAAATAATGTAGGATTCATCAGTATTTTCATCATAATTAGACATGAACCTGTTGTTTGCCACAGCATGTCTACACGAGCAGTGAACAATGTCGCCTCTAATACCTCGTTCGACGAATTGAAGTTGCTCAATGTCTGTGATGAGTTCTAATTCTGCTTTGGTGGTTTTCAATAATGCATCCCAAGCCAATCCAGGTGAAGTAACATAATGCGCGGGATCTAACTCATAGGTTTTAATGCAGAGATTTCGAAAATTTTCAAAAACATCGCTTAACAATAACACATCAATTTTTAAATAAAGATCCGAGTATTCCCCCCAGTGTCTTGCACTTGAACAAATGCCAAGCATTACACGCCCTTTGATAATCACACTCTGAGACAGTTCTTCCACCAGTCAGCAAACTTTTAAATTCCTGAATCGGCGGTAAGTGTTCTTCTGATAAAACACTCTCATCACTCACATACTCATATGGAAATATACCCTTCTGATTGACTAAATAAAATTCACGATCATCAGGAAAGTATTTCCTCATTATCCTGAGTTTCTCTGGCTTTAGGTAAGATGCACACTTTTCTAGCGAGCATGATAAAAAATTAAATGAATCTATAAATCGGAAATTTATGTAGCAGTGCCGGTCTTTATGTGTTACTTGAATGCTCTTCGTGAAAGATTTGTATTTCTCCATATTGGATGGTAATATTGAAACGCGACCTGGATTTAATTTAGTTTTCCTCCTCCCGTTCTCATTCACTAGTTGCTCGCAAATATTTGTAATTACGAAATGACTATCATAATTGGACAGATTGTGGAATACGACAGGCACTGTAAACAGAGGTCTGTAGTTTACATTGCAGCTAGCATGCGCTGCACCGCGGTACTCGCCTGTAAAATGACAATGGTCACGATGCTTCACATCGCCTGCCTCAAAGGCTTCCTTACAAATATGACAGATCTTTGCAGAGTGAAAGGCTGATTCTTCCTCTGGGCTTAATATAATCTCTTTATTTTGTAATAAGAAACCGTTCACATACTCAGCAATTGCATACAGCTGTTTCGTGAACCACTGCATGCAATCACGACCGCGATACAACTGAAATTCCGAATAGTCATCATTATAAGTACAATGTATGTAATATGCAATACTAAATGGTGTATGTAAATGTATTTGATCAGAGTTACTACTTCTACTGCAGCCAGCAACTGGTTGCAGCATGCACTCAGTGTCCGCATATATTATAAAAGGCAGCTTTAGCTTATTTCTGAAATTGGAAAATTTTATATATTTATTGTGCTCATTTGGCATGATAGTGTTGACTGGCTTAAACTGCGCACAGTCAAGCAAGTGTGCTTCTAACTTCTGTTTTGCATGGAAATAAGACAGACAACGGGGGCATATCACGACAGACTTATGATGAGCAGTAATGCTATAATGTGCTAGCTTCGACAAACTTTTTATATAATAAAAATGATTTATATTTGTATTTTCTAGCTGCAACATTAATAAATTTACATGTTTTTCTCTTTGGTACTTTGTAATATGCAGTGGTATAACTCGGATATCTTTCGACCTTTCCCTCGTCCTCCTTCTTGCCCCCTCTCTCTCCTCATCCGCTTCTCCCTCTTCTTCAACAACCATCCACTCATAATTCGAGTACTGTATACCATACACATTGACAGACACACTTTCATTCTGCTTTTCGAATATATGGACATGCTTTAGCTCTGTAGGAAACGGTATATTAGAAAAGTTTAATTTGTTTGCATGTGCAAAATAGGCAGACACACGGTGCGCATTCTTGCTTACAGGATACAAAGCAGCTAGAATTGCCCATTTAAAACAAGCATTACCTTTCGAGTGAACGTTAATTACTGCATGTTTATTCGCAATCACTTTTGGCAGTTTCGTGTGACGTCCTGCATAAAACCCTTTGTTTTCGTTAACATTAATACATAGTTTTACTATATTACGCAACGCCCAACCTGAATCTCTCAATTGAAATTTCTCCAGTTTATTTAACAGTACATCCCTAATTTTAGTTGAATACCACTCTTCGCTAATGTCAGAGGAGAATAGATTTAAATTCTTTGTATTTAAGTACTTGTCTTCTACGTCACCCGATTTGGGCAGCACAAAGTTGCAAATGAGTGAAAAATTAATTTTAAGAGGCTTGTTAATTTTACGCACTATGTTCTCAAAGACATAGAAACATGCATCCAAGAAATATTTTGGGTCCTTAAACCCTCCTCGGTTAGATATCTCACCTGTACATATTCTATTTTTGAACGCACTTTCAACCGAAACCCATTCCAGAGCATTACTTTCCTGATGATCATGATTCAGCTTAATGCGCTTTGGCGATGGTTCGGTCATTATTCACTTTCAGCGCTTCTCAAAATATCGTATATGGCAGACAACAGGACATTACAATTTGAATATATAAATGAAACATCCCCACTCTCTAGCCATGTTTTGAGGCAAGCAGCTCCATTTACAAAATCAAAGTGACAAATGAATGCATTATGAGAACAAATTGTATACAACACAAACAAAATCTCTTTGATGTAAGCATCAACAAGATTATTAAACTTGGTAACATATAACTCTGTGTAATAAGTACACTCGTATTTGTCATAGACTTGAAAAGCAGCAAAATGCTCACCTTGTTTAAAGCACTCTGTTTGAATTAGCTGCACTATTTTTCCATTCAATTCGGAATATGCATTTACATCCTCACCACACCCTATTACTTTTACTGCAAATACTAATGTGTCATGTGTATCAAAATGTGTGCCACAGGTATCGTCTTTTAAGGATTGCAAATCTATTTCCTTAATCTTGCCATTTGCTGACACTTTCCGTATTTGAATAGACATGGTTAGTATCACAATATGCTAACAACTACGTAATATTAGTATAAGGAAACATATGTTAGTATTTATCAAACAGATTCGAAGTCAATGATATCCATACTATTTTTCCTACCACGATATATCAGAGCACCTGTTCCGGAATTCAGAAATTCCAATTCTTCATCACTGAGAGTGGCGAATCTTGCAGGAAGGAATATTTTGCACTCCTTCAAGTATACTACGACCGCTGCTCCAAATTTCGTCGTCGTCCGTCTCGCACTTAGGATGGGATATTTCTCCCCCTGTTCCAGAGACGACAGCCGCAGCGTAGTTTTGGAGCCTCCTCCTTCTCCCAGATGCTTCAGACTCTGCAACATTGAACGAGAGGCATCCCTGTTCTCTCTTGAGTTACAACAACTTCTTAGTAGATGAAAACTATATGCCACTTAGTAGTAGTAGCACTAAGTAATACTTGTCAGACTTACATGTTTTGAGCCAGCTATGTGTTTCACACACTCTCTCCGACAGCAAAGGCAATTCCAATACTGACACTCGCACGGGCACTCGCACAGCTGAAGGAATACGACAGAGTGGAATCGTCTGTCGCTTTATACTGGTCTATAGGCATAAAAAAATTTTTGTTTCTCTGCTACTTTCACACAGAGAGAGAGAGAGAGAGAGAAACTCTTGCAGTCATACTACACATTGCTTCTCTTGGAGTACATTCACCCTGGTAAAGAAATGCTACGTCCCCCCGCTGCTACTGATGGAGTTGTTATGACATTGTATTCTCAGAGACTCGTATGGTTCTTCTCTCAGCGTGCTGCATCATATTACCGTGTTATTTGCTAGTCATGTAATCAGATAATGTCCCTCCATATCCTCAGAGAGAGGCTTTTTCTTTTCCCACCCTGCGGTATCATGCATTGACTTTATGCGTTCACATAAGATCAGCTGTTGGACGAGGACAATGACCGCCAGCCCGAAAGCAAGGGCGATGATGATGTAACTGCTTACGCCAGATGGTTGAGAACAAGAAAAAACGGTACGTCCCGCCAGCCACGATCACATGTGCAGATGTTCACTATGACCTTTCAAGCAATGAAATTTTTTTTTTTTTTGCCAGCGGACTTCGTCTTCTTGTCTTTCTTTTACACAGCTGGGGTTTAAAGCCCCCCTCCTGGAACAGCTGCGAACCTCCTGCTGTTTTCTAACATTGCTATTATTGACATACAGCATCCTCTACATCCATATATATATATATATATATATATATATATATATATATATATATATATATATATATATATTTTGCTTTGAAAAATAGCAGATAAAATGAGATGCCTTTAGAGAGCTGCTATCAGTCTACGTTTCACCGAGGTGGCTGCTCCTCTTATCATCACCGTTATCGTCTATAGAGAGAGAGAGAGAGACATTATCTGTTTGTCAGGTAAGAGAAGTCGGTGATGGATTGGGATTTACACAATGATACTAGCAAAACATTAAACGAAATTAGACGATACCTTCATCAACTTTTTTTCTCTTTTTTCCTTCTCACATCATGACAGAATGAAGATAGCTTTCGTAGACCTGCAAGGATTCAAAGACGATGCAAATAATTTTGTGCCTAAACAAGCTGCTGCTATCCTCGTGGACGGCAATCAAGTTATCGCAGAGCAATTTGTAACTATCGCACAAGTTTTAGCATTCAGCACCTTATCGGAGAAAACTCAGAGGATAAACTCGTGGGTGACACGCAATCACCTTCATCAGCAGTGGGGAATGGATGGAGTGTCACTACTTACTGCGAGAAATACGCTCTGGGAGTTGTGCAAATCTTGTGACTACATTATGGTAATGGGTCTGGAAAAAGCAGATTGGACGACGACTTTATTGGGCACAGATCATGGCAGAGTAGTTAACATGCAATCTCTGGACTGTCCATCATTGAAATTGCTCAAAAAATCTTTCAATATTGCTAATGAGGAAAATGATCGATGTTTAGCAAAGACTAATGTACGATTAATTATGCGATGGTATTTTGAAAATAAAACATCTTCCTAAAATACGTGTTATCTTTCTTTTTTTCCCCCCCTTGCTCCTCTTTCTCCTCCTCGTGTCTCCGCCCCTCCCTCCAGCTCCATATAAGCAAACATTTCTATCACAACTGTGTCATTTCGAAAAGCATATTGCCTTCAGTAAGTAGCAAGTTAGAAGAAAAAAAGAAGAAGAAGATGCAAGCTGCCATTGCTGATGAGCTTCATCGTCCTGCTCGCCGAACATACCCCAGGCGGTCAGTTATCACGAAAGGACTTGATGATCTCCATCAAGCAGACTTAGTCGATATGATTGCATATTCTAAATGGAATTCTGTGTATAAGTATTTGTTAACAGTAATTGACGTTTATTCAAAATATGCATGGGTCGCTGCTCTGAAGACTAAAACTGGAATTGCAGTTGCAAACGCACTTAAAAAAATATATATAAAAAGTAAGCGGGCCCCAGTAAATTTACAAACTGATCAGGGAAAAGAATTCTACAATACTAGTTTTAAAAAGTTAATGCAGAAAGTCAGAATTAATCAATACTCCACTTTTTCAAATATGAAAGCTTCCGTAGTTGAACGCTTTAACAGAACTCTCAAGAGTCTTATGTTCCGAAAATTTACTGCTCAGGGCTCCTACAAATGGATTAACACTGTACAAGATCTGGTCCATCAGTATAATCACATGACACACGGAACGATTAAAATGCGACCAGTGGATGTAAAAGATAATAGTCTTCTATTTACTGTGTATAACAAAATTAAAATGAGTGATCCACGGCGGTCAAAACTCAAAGTTGGTGATTACATCAGAATTAGTAAACAGAAAACAGTCTTTGACAAAGGCTACACCGCCAACTGGTCCACGGAAATTTTCAAAATACGTAAAGTGCAAGAAACCAATCCGAGAACGTATCTCCTTGAAGACTACAGATCACAGCCCATAGCTGGAGCTTTCTATGTTGAAGAGTTGCAAAAAAATAAATATCCATCATCATATATTGTGGAGAAAATAATACGGAAGAGAGGAAGAAAAGCTTTGGTAAAGTGGCTTGGATTCAGCAATGCACACAACAGCTGGATAAATTTGTAAAAAGAAAATAAAAAAATTAAATGCTTAGTACATGCTAATTTCGTGCGTGTGTGTGTGTGTGTGTGTGTGTGTGTGTGTGTGTGTGTGTGTGTATGTGTGTGTGTGTGTGTGCGCGCACGTGCGTAACATCTGCACTGGAGAGCTGCCAGAGCAAGCAGCGAGCAGTAGTGACGTCACGGAGCGGTACGGTGCTAAGGACGGTACGTATACGTCCTCAATGTGTTCCAGAAACCCCCTATACTATCTACTCAAAAGGCACAATGCCGCCTTAAGTACAAGAATCGAGACTCTTCTTACGGTCGGTGCTTTGAGCATTCCCTGGGAGACCAGTATTAGCTTCCGATACCCCACTGCAGGTTCAATGTTTTCCTTGGACATACACATTTACGATGAAACACTGAAAACCCATCGGAATTAAATACAAAATGCACAATGCCGCTTTAAGTACAAGAATAGTGACTCTTCTTGCAGTCGGTGATTTGAGCATTTACTGTTAGATCAGTATTAGTTTCCGATACACCACTGCACTTTCAATGTATATCTTGGACCTTCACATTGACGATGAATCACAGATATCGCATCGGAATTAAATACAAAAGGCACAATGCCGCCTTAAGTACGAGAATAGAAACTCTTCTTACAGTCGGTGCTTTGATCCATTTCTGTGAGACCAATATTAGTTTCCGATACACCACTGCAGCTTCAATGTATTCCTTTGACATTCACATTGACGATGAAACACTGAAATTACATCATAATTACATAGAAAAGGCACAATGCCGCCTTAAATACAAGAAGAGTGAGACTTCTTAGAATCTGTGCTTGGATCCTTTCCTGTGAGACCAGTATTAGTTTCCGATACACCACTGCAGGTTCAATGTATACCTTGGACCTTCACATTGACGATGAAACACAGAAATCGCATCGGAATAAAATACAAAACGCAAAATGCCGCGTTAAGTACAAGAATAGAGACTCTTCTCAGTGTCAGTGCTTTGAGCATTCCCTGTGAGTTCAGTATTAGTTTCCGATACACCACTGCAGGTTCAATGTATTCCTTGCAAATACACATTGACGGTGAAACACTGAAATTACATCGGAATTAATTACAAAAGGCAGAATGCCGTGGGGGACTGATGACCTTCGCTGTTTAGCCCCAATTAAACATCCAACAACCACCACCACCGCAGAATGCCGCCATAAGTGCAAGAAGAGTGAGACTTCTTAGAGTCTGTGTTTTGATCCTTTCCTGTGAGACCAGTATTAGTTTCCGATACACCACTGCCGGTTCCATGTATTCCTTGGACCTTCACTTTGACGATGAAACACAGAAATCGCATCGGAATTAAATACGAAAGGCACAATGCCGCCTTACGTACAAGAACAGAGACTCTTCTTACAGTCGGTGCTTTAAGCATTCCCTGTGTGAACAGTATTCGTTTCCGATACACCACTGCAGGTTCAATGTATTCCTTGGACCTTCACATTGATGATGAAACACAGATATCGCGTCGGAATTAAATAGAAAAGGCACAATGTCGCCTTAAGTACAAGAATAGAGACTCTTCTTAGAGTCGGTGCTTTGAGAATTCCCTGTGAGACCAGTATTAGTTTCCGATTAACCACTGCAGTTTCAATGTATTCCTTGGACATACACATTGACGATGAAACACTGAAATTGCATCGGAATTGAATACAAAAGGTACAATGCCGCCTTAAGTGCAGAAAGAGTGAGACTTCTTAGAGTCTGTGCTTTGTTCCTTTCCTGTGAGACCAGTATTAGTTTCCGATACACCACTGTAAGTTCAATGTATTCCTTGGACCTTCACATTGACAATGAAACACAGAAATCGCATCTTAATTAAATACAATAGGCGCAATACCGCCTTAAGTACAAGAATAGAGACTCTTCTTACAGTCGGTGTTTTGAGCATTCCCTGTGAGACCAGTATTAGTTTCCAATACACCACTGCAGGTTCAATGTATTACTTAGACATACACATTGACGATGAAACACTGAAATTAAATCGAATTAAATACAAAAGGCACAATGCCGCCTTAAGTGCAAGAAGAGTGAGACTTCTTAGAGTCTGTGCTTTGATCCTTGCCTGTGAGACCAGTATTAGGTTCCGATACACCACTGCAGGTGCAATGTATTCCTTCGACTTTCACATTGAAGATGAAACACAGAAATCGCATCGGAATTAAATACAAAAGGCACAATGCCGCCTTAAGTACAAGAATAGAGACTCTTCTTACAGTCGATGCGTTGAGCATTCCCTGTGAGACCAGTATTAGTTTCCGATACAACACTGCAGTTTCAATGTTTTCCTTGGACATACACATTGACGAAGAAACACTGAAATTACATCGGAATTAAATACAAAAGTCACAATACCGCTTTAAGTGCAAGAAGAGTGAGACTTCTTAGAGTCTGTGCTTTGATCCTTTCCTGTGAGACCAGTATTAGTTTCCGATACATCACTCCGGGTTCAATGTATTCCTTGGACCTTCACATTGACGATGAAACACAGAAATCGCATCGGAAGTAAATACAAAAGGCGCAATGCAGCCTTAAGTACAAGAATCGAGACTCTTCTGACAGTCGGTGGTTTGAGCAATCCCTGTGAGACCAGTATTAGTTTCTGATACACCACTGCTGGTTCAAAGTATTCCTTGGTCATACGCACTGACGATGAAACACAGAAATCGCATGGGAATTGAATACAAAAGGCACAATGCCGCATTAAGTACAAGAATAGAGACTCTTCTTACAGTCGGTGCTTTAAACACTCCCTGTGAGACCAGTATTAGTTTCCGATACACCAGTGCACTTTCAATGTATATCTTGGACCTTCACATTGACGATGAATCACAGATATCGCATCGGAATTAAATACAAAAGGCACAATGCCGCCTTAAGTACGAGAATAGAAACTCTTCTTACAGTCGGTACTTTGATCCTTTTCTGTGAGACCAATATTAGTTTCCGATACACCACTGCAGGTTCAATGTATTCCTTGTACTTTCACGTTCACGATGAAACACTGAAATTACATCATAATTACATAGAAAAGGCACAATGCCGCCTTAAATACAAGAAGAGTGAGACTTCTTAGAGTCTGTGCTTTGATCCTTTCCTATGAGCACAGTATTAGTTTCCGATACACCACTGCACGTTCAATGTATTCCTTTTACTTACACATTGACGATGAAACACTGAAATTACATCGGAATTAAATACATAAGACACAATGCCGCCTTAAGTGCAAGATGAGTGAGACTTCTTAGGGTCTGTGCTTTGATCTTTTCCTACGAGACCAGTATTAGTTTCCGATACACAACTGCAGGTTCAATGTATGCCTTTTACTTCCACATTGACGATGAAACACTGAAATTACTCCTCAATTAAATACAAAAGGCACAATGCCGCCATAAGTTCAAGTAGAGTGAGACTTCTTAGAGTCTGTGATTTGATCCTTTCCTATGAGACCAGCATTAGTTTCCGATTAACCACTGCAGGTTCAATGTATTCCTTTTACATACACATTGGTGATGAAACACTGAAATTACATCGGAATCAAATACAAAAGGCACAATGCCGCCTTAAGTGCAAGAAGTGTGAGACTTCTTAGAGTCTGTGCTTTGATCCTATCCTCTGAGACCAGTATTAGTTTCCGATACTCCATTGCAAGTTCAATGTATACCTCGGGCCTTCACATTGACGATGAAACACAGAAATCGCATCGGAATTAAATACAAAAGGCACAATGCCGCCTTAAGTACAAGAATAGAGACTCTTCTTGCAGTCGGTGATTTGAGCATTCCCTGTGACACCAGTATTAGTTTCCGATACACCACTAAACTTTCAATGTATATCTTGGACCTTCACATTGACGATGAATCAAACATATCGCATCGGAATTAAATACCAAAGGCACAATGCCGTCTTAAGTACGAGAATAGAAATTCTTCTTACCGTCGGTGCTTTGATCCATTTCTGTGAGACCAATATTAGTTTCCGATACACCACTGCAGGTTCTATGTATTCCTTGGACTTTGACATTGTCGATGAAACACTGAAATTACATCGGAATTAAATGCAAAAGGCAAAATGCCGTCTTAAGTGCAAGAAGAGTGAGACTTCTTAGAGTCCGTGCTTTGATCCTTTCCTGACAGACCAGTATTAGTTTCCGATACACCACTGCAGGTTCAAAGTATTCCTTGCACTTTCGCATTGACGATGAAATACTGAAATCGCATCGGAATTAATTACAAAAGGCACAATGCCGCCTTTAGTACAAGAATAAAGACACTTCTTACTGTCGGTGTTTTGATCCCTTCCTGTGATACCAGTATTAGTTTCCGATACACCACTGCAGGTTCAATGTATTCCTTTGACATTCACATTGACGATGAAACACTGAAATTACATCATAATTACATAGAAAAGGCAAAATGCCGCCTTAAATACAAGAGGAGTGAGACTTCTTAGAGTCTGTGTTTTGATCCTTTCCTATGAGCACAGTATTAGTTTCCGATACACCGCTGCAGGTTCAATGTATTCCTTTTACTTACACATTGACGGTGAAACACTGAAATTACATCGGAATTAAATACAAAAGACACAATGCCGCCTTAAGTGCAAGAAGAGTGAGACTTCTTAGGGTCTGTGCTTTGATCTTTTCCTATGAGACCAGTATTAGTTTCCGATACACCACTGCAGGTTCAATGTATTCCTTTTACTTACACATTGACGATGAAACACTGAAATTACATCGGAATTAAATACAAAAGGCACAATGCCGCCTTAAGTTCAAGAGGAGTGAGACTTCTTAGAGTCTGTGATTTGATCCTTTCCTATGAGACCAGTATTAGTTTCCGATATACCACTGCAGGTTCAATGTATTCCTTTTACATGCACATTGTTGATGAAACACTGAAATTACATCGGAATTAAATACAAATGGCACAATGCCGCCTTAAGTGCAAGAAGTGTGAGACTTCTTAGAGTCTGTGCTTTGATCCTTTCCTCTGAGACCAGTATTAGTTTCCGATACACCACTGCAGGTTCAATGTATACCTCGGACCTTCACATTGACGATGAAACACAGAAATCGCATCGGAATAAAATATAAAACGCAAAATGCCGCCTTAAGTACAAGTATAGAGACTCTTCTCAGAGTCGGTGCTTTGAGCATTCCCTGTGAGACAAGTATTAGTTTCCGATAGACCACTGCAGGTTCAATGTATTCATTGCAAATACACATTGACGATGAAACACTGAAATTACATCGTTATTAAATACAAAAGGCACAACGCCACCTTAAGTGCAAGAAGAGTGACACTTCTCAGCGTCTGTGCTTTGATCCTTTCCTGTGAGACCAGTATTCGTTTCCGATACACCACTGCAGGTTCAATGTATTCCTTGGACCTTCACATTGACGATGAAACACAGATATCGCAGCGTAATTAAATAGAAGAGGCACAATGCCGCCTTATGTACAAGAATTGAGACTCTTCTCACAGTCGGTACCTTGCTCCATTGCTGTGAGACTAGTATTAGTTTCCGATAAACCACTGCAAGTTCAATGTATTCCTTGGACTACCACATTGACGATGAAACACTGAAATTACATCGGAGTTACATACAAAAGGCACAATGCCGCCTTAAATGCAAGAAGAGTGAGACTTCTTAGAGTCTGTGCTTTGATCCTTTCCTATGAGACCAGTATTAGTTTCCGATACACCACTGCAGGTTCAAAGTAATTCTTGGACCTTCACATTGACGATGAAACACAGAAATCGCATCGGAATTAAATACAAAAGGTACAATGGCGCCTTAAGTACGAGAATAGAGACTCTTCTTACAGTCTGTGCCTTGATCACTCCCTGTTAGACCAGTATTAGTTTTCGATACACCACTGCAAGCTCAATGTATTCCTTGGACCTACACATTGACGATGATACACAGAAATTACATCGGAATTAAAAACAAAAGGCACAATGCCGACTTCAGTGCAAGTAGAGTGAGATTTCTTAGAGTCTGTACTTTGATCCTTTCCTGTGAGACCAGTATTTGTTTCCAAAACACCACTGCAGGTTCAATGTATTCCTTGGACCTTCACATTGACGATGAAACACAGGAATCGCATCGGAATTAAATACAAAAGGCACAATGCCGCCTTAAGTACAAGAATCGAGACCCTTCATACAGTCGGTGCCTTGATCCTTTCCTGTGAGACCAGTATTAGTTTCCGATACAACACTTTAAGTTCAATGTATATCTTGGACATTCACATTGACGATGAAACACTGAAATTACATCGGAATTAATTACAAGAGGCACAATGCCGCCATAAATGCAAGATGGGTGAGACTTCTTAGAGTCTGTGCTTTGATCCTTCCTGTGAGACCTGTATTAATTTCCGATACACCACTGCAGGTTCAATGCACTCCTTTTACATACACATTGACAATGAAACACTGAAATTACATCGGAGTTAAATACAATAGGCACAATTCCGCCTTAAGTTCAAGAAGAGTGTGACTTCTTAGAGCCTGTGCTTTGATCCTTTCCTATGAGACCAGTATTAGTTTCCGATACACCACTGCAGGTTCAATGTATTCCTTTTACATACACATTGACGATGAAACACTGAAATTACATCGGAATTAAATACAAGAGGAGCAATGAACCCTTAAATACAAGAAGAGTGAGAATTCTTAGATTCTGTGCTTTGATCCTTTCCTGTGAGACCTGTATTAGTTTCCGATACACCAGTGCAGGTTCAATGTATTCCTTGGTCCATCACATTGACGATGAAACACAGAAATCGCATCGGAATTAAAACAAAACGCACAATGCCGCCTTAAGTACAAGAATAGAGACTCTTCTTACAGTCGGTGCTTTGAGCATTCCCTGTGTGACCAGTATTCGTTTCCGATACACCACTGCAGGTTCAATGTATTCCGTGGACCTTCACATTAACGATGAAACACAGAAATCGCATCGCAATTATATAGAAAAGGCACAATGCCGCCTTATGTACAAGAATAGAGACTCTTCTTACAGTCGGTGCTCTGATCCATTCCTGTGAGACTAGTATTAGTTTCCGATAAACCACTGCAGGTTCAATGTATTCCTTGGACCTTCACATAGACGATGAGACACTGAAATTACATCGGAATTACATACAAAAGGCACAATGCCGCCTAAAGTGCAAGAACAGTGAGACTTCTTTGACTCTGTGCTTTGATCCCTTCCTGTGAGACCAGTATTAGTTTCCGATACACCACTGCAGGATCAATGTATTCCTTGGACCTTCACATTGACGATGAAACACAGAAATCGCATCGGAATTAAATACAAAAGGCACAATGAAGCCTTAAGTACAAGAATCGAGACTCTTCTTACAGTCGGTGCTATGATCCTTTCCTGTGAGACCAGTATCAGTTTCCGATACACCACTTCAGGTTCAATGTATATCTTGGACATTCACATTGACGATGAAACACAGAAATTACGTCGGAATTAATTGCAAGAGGCACAATGCCGCCATAAATGCAAGAAGAGTGAGACTTCTTAGAGTCTGTGCTTTGATTCGTTCCTATGAGACCGGTATCAGTTTCCGATACACCACTGCAAGTTCACTGTACTCCTTTTACATATACATTTTCGATGAAACACTGAAATTACATTGGAGTTAAATACAATAGGCACAATGCCGCCTTACGTTCAAGAAGAGTGAGACTTCTTAGAGTCTGTGCTTTGAACCTTTCCTATGAGACCAGTATTAGTTTCCGATACACCACTGCAGGTTCAATGTATTCCTTTTACATACACATTAACGATGAAACACTGAAATTACATCGGAATTACATACAAAAGGCACAATGCCGCCTTAAGTGCAAGAAGAGTGAAACTTCTTAGAGTCTGTGTTTTCAACCTTTCCTATGAGACCAGTATTAGTCTCCGATACACCACTGCAGGTTTAATGTATTCCTTAGACCTTCACATTGACGTTGAAACACAGAAATCGCATGGGAATTAAATACAAAAGGCGCAATGCCGCCTTAAGTACATGAATCGAGACTCTTCTTACAGTCGGTGCTTTGGAAATTCCCTGTGAGACCAGTATTAGTCTCCGATACACCACTGCGGGTTCAATGTATTCCTTGGACATACACATTGGCGATGACACACAGAAATCGCATCGGAATTAAATACAAAAGGCACAATGCCGCTTTAAGTACAAGAATAGAGACTCTTCTTACAGTCGGTGCTTTGAGCAATTCCTGTGAGACCAGTATTCGTTTCCGATACACCACTGCAGGTTCAATGTATTCCTTGGACCTTCACATTGACGATGAAACACAGATATCGCATCGTAATTAAATAGAAAAGGCACAATGTCGCCTTATGTACAAGAATAGAGACTCTTCTTACAGTCGGTGCTTTGATCCATTCCTGTGAGACTAGTATTAGTTTCCGATACACCACTGCAGGTTTAATGTAATCCTTGGACCTTCACAATGACGATGAAACACAGAAATCGCATGGGAATTAAATACAAATGGCGCAATGCCGCTTTAAGTACATGAATCGAGACTCTTCTTACAGTGGGTGCTTTGAGATTTCCCTGTGAGAACAGTATTAGTTTCCGATACACCACTGCAGGTTCAATGTATTCCTTGGACTTACACATTGACGATTAAACACTGAATTTACATCGGAATTACATACAGAAGTCACAATGCCGCCTAAAGTGCAAGAAGAGTGAGACTTCTTTGACTCTGCGCTTTAATCCTTTCCTGTGAGACCAGTATTAGTTTCCCATACACCACTGCAGGGTCAAAGTAATTCTTGGACCTTCACATTGACGATGAAACACAGAAATCGCATCGGAATTAAATACAAAAGGTACAATGGCGCCTTAAGTACAAGATTAGAGACTCTTCTTACAGTCTGTGCCTTCAACACTCCCTCTGAGACCAGTATTACTTTTCGATACACCACTGCAGGCTCAATGTATTCCTTGGATCTTCACATTGACGATGAAACGCAGATATCGCGTCGGAATTAAATAGAAAATGCACAATGCCGCCTTAAGTACAAGAATAGAGACTCTTCTTACAGTCGGTGCTTTGATCCATTCCTGTGAGACTAGTACTAGTTTCCGATAAACCACTGCAGGGTCAATGTATTCCTTGGACCTTCACATTGACGATGAAACGTAGATATTGCGTCGGAATTAAATAGAAAAGGCACAATGCCGCCTTAAGTACATGAATAGAGACTCTTCTTACAGTCGGTGCATTGAGAATTCCCTGTGAGACCAGAAATAGTTTCCGATACACCACTGAAGTTTCAATGTATTCCTTGGACATACACACTGACGATAAAACACTGAAATTACATCGGAATTGAGTACAAAAGGCACAATGCCGCCTTAAGTGCTAGTAGAGTGAGACTTCTTAGAGTCTGTGCTTTGTTCCTTTCCTGTGAGACCAGTATTAGTTTCCGATACACCACTGCAAGTTCTATGTATTCCTTGGACCTCCACATTGACAATGAAACACAGAAATCGCATCTTAATTAAATACAAAAGGCGCAATGCCGCCTTAAATACAAGAATAAAGACTCTTCTTACAGGCGGTGTTTTGAGCATTCCCTGTGAGACCAGTAATAGTTTCCGATGCACCACTGCAGGATCAATGTATTCCTTAGACATACACATTGACGATGAAACACTGAAATTACATCGAAATTAAATACAAGAGGCACAATGCCCCCTTAAATACAAGAAGAGTGAGAATTCTTAGATTAAGTGCTTTGATCCTTTCCTGTGAGACCTGTATTAGTTTCCGATACACCACATCAGGTTCAATGTTTTCCTTGGTCCATCACATTGAAGATGAAACACAGAAATCGCATCGGAATTAAAACAAAACGCACAATGCCGCCTTAAGTACAAGAATAGAGACTCTTCTTACAGTCGGTGCTTTGAGCATTCCCTGTGAGACCAGTATTAGTTTCCGATACACCACTGCAGGTTCAATGAATTCCTTGGACCTTCACATTGACGATGAAACACGGAAATCGCATCGGAATTAAATACAAAAGGCACAATGCCGCATTAAGTATAAGAATAGAGACTCTTCTTACAGTCGGTTCTTTGATCCTTTCCTGTGAGACCAGTATTAGTTTCTGATACACCACTACAGGTTCAATGTATTCCTTGGACATTCACATTGGCGATGAAACACTGAAATTACATCGGAATTAAATACAAAAGGCACAATGCCGCCTCAAATGCAAGAAGAGTGAGACTTCTTAGAGTCTGTGCTTTGATCCTTTCCTATGAGACCAGTATTAGTTTCCGATACACCACTGCAGGTTCAATGTATTCCTTTTACATACACATTGATGATGAAACACTGAAATTACATCGGAATTAAATACAAAATGCACAATGCCGCATTAAGTGCAAGAAGAGTGAGACTTCTTAGAGTCTGTGCTTTGATCCTTTCCTGTGAGACCAGTTTTAGTTTCCGATACACCACTGCTAGTTCAATGTATACCTTGGACCTTCACATTGACGATGAAACACAGAAATCGCATCGGAATAAAATACAAAACGCAAAATGCCGCGTTAAGTACAAGAATAGAGACTCTTCTCAGTGTCGGTGCTTTGAGCATTCCCTGTGAGATCAGTATTAGTTTCTGATACACCACTGCAGGTACAATGTATGCCTTGCAAATACACATTGACGATGAAACATTGAAATTACATCGGAATTAAATACAAAAGGCAGAATGCCGCCTTAAGTGCAAGAAGGTTGAGACTTCATAGAGTCTGTGTTTTGATCCTTTCCTGTGAGACCAGTATTAGTTTCCGATACACCACTGCAGGTTCAATGTATTCCTTGGACCTTCACTTTGACGATGAAACACAGAAATCGCATCGGAATTAAATACAAAAGGCACAATGCCGCCTTAAGTACAAGAATAGAGACTCTGATTACACTCAGTGCTTTAAGCATTCCCTGTGTGACCAGTATTCGTTTCCGATACACCACTGCAGGATCAATGTATTCCTTGGACCTTCACATTGACGATGAATCACATATATCGCGTCGGAATTAAATAGAAAAGGCACAACGCCGCCTTAAGTACAAGAATAGAGACTCTTCTTACAGTCGGTGCGTTGAGAATTCCCTGTGAGACCAGTATTAGTTTCCGATACACCACTGCAGGTTCAATGTATTCCTTAGACATACACATTGACGATGAAACACTGAAATTAAATCGAATTAAATACAAAAGGTACAATGCCGCCTAAAGTGCAAGAAGAGTGAGACTTCTTAGAGTCTGTGCTTTGATCCTTGCCTGTGAGACCAGTATTAGGTTCCGATACACCACTGCAGGTGCAATGTATTCCTTGGACCTTCACATTGACGATGAAACACAGAAATCGCATCGGAATTAAATACAAAAGGCACAATGCCGCCTTAAGTACAAGAATAGAGACTCTTCTTACAGTCGGTGCTTTGAGCATTCCCTGTGAGACCAGTAATAGTTTCCGATACAACACTGCAGGTTCAATGTTTTCCTTGGACATACACATTGACGAAGAAACACTGAAATTACATCGGAATTAAATACAAATGTCACAATGCCGCTTTAAGTCCAAGAAGAGTGAGACTTCTTAGAGTCAGTGCTTTGATCCTTTCCTGTGAGACCAGTATTAGTTTCCGATACACCACTCCGGGTTCAATGTATTCCTTGGACCTTCACATTGACGATGAAACACAGAAATCGCATCGGAAGTAAATACAAAAGGCGCAATGCAGCCTTAAGTACAAGAATCGAGACTCTTCTTACAGTCGGTGGTTTGAGCATTCCCTGTGAGACCAGTATTAGTTTCCGATACAACACTGCAGGTTCAATGTTTTCCTTGGACATACACATTGACGAAGAAACACTGAAATTACATCGGAATTAAATACAAATGTCACAATGCCGCTTTAAGTCCAAGAAGAGTGACACTTCTTAGAGTCGGTGCTTTGAACACTCCCTGTGAGACCAGTATTATTTTCCGATACACCACTGCAGTTTCAATGTATTCCTTGGACCTTCACATTGACGATGAAACACAGAATTCGCATCGGAATTAAATACAAAAGAGTAGATAGTATAGGGGGTTTCTGGAACACATTGAGGACGTATACGTACCGTCCTTAGCACCGTACCCATACGTGACGTCACTACTGCTCGCTGCTTGCTCTGGCAGCTCTCCAGTGCAGATGTTACGGACGTGCGCACACACACACACACACACACACACACACACACACACACACACACACACACACACACATACACACAGTTTACAATTACAGTTTTCTCTGTAATCAAATATACTTAGATTTGTTTCTTTGTGAAGGATATGAGAAATAAAAGAGGAAACCACAAAAAAAAAGTTTGAAGTGAAAATGTTTATTTATTCAGTTGATATGAATATACAAAGTTTTAAGCACTGCTAGATTAGTTTTTTTTATTCTTTTATGTTAAGCAATAATTGAAGCTTCTCGGAGTTCTTCCTCTATTGAAATAATTTCATTGTCGTATGAGTTGTTGCCGGCTGTTTTTGATGCAAGGAGAAAAACTAGACGTTCAACAAGTTCGTTTGGGTTATTCCAGTGAATGTAGTCAACATGTGATTTGTTTGAATAGTCTTTCCAGTCAATTTTTACTTCTTGTTCTTCATCTTCTCTGTTTACTCCATGTACAGAGGTAATTCCCTTTCCTGTACGTATTTTACTTTTTATTTTCGCTGCTTTACCTATTTTGAATTCCTCAACAATGTCATCATCACTATCGTCATCCTCGCTTCTATTATTATCCTCTTCACGGTCTTTTTCTGCAGACGTTAGGGAAACCGTTGCAGTTGCTGCCGCTGCTGCTGCAGTACGACGTTTTGGACTCTCAAGTATTCCAATTAATGGCTTTATGATGCGTGTATACTTATATCCTTTGTTTGCATTTACAGGCTTGAAGGCGAGGTATTGTTGTCTGAAGGCATTGGTTGCCTTCAGAATTTTTGCATAATTTTGAAGATCACGGCTCGTGTAATTCATAGGCTTGATTTTGAACAATAAACTGTATAGCCCTCTAGTTCCAGGATATCTTACGTTGTGTATTATTAAGTCATTTTCATCAACTTCCACTGGTGAGTTTCCAATCATCCATTCACTTGATAATGGATCAAATCTTACGCCGTACACGGTGTCGCGCGTTTTGTCTATAGGTTTATTAAAGTACGAAGCCGCCAGTTGACCAGCTACATTTTCTGCTATACGCAACTCTTGTATTTTTCTGATACTTTTCGTTTTTTTCTTTTTCTCCACATCATCATCACCGTCATCATATTTTTCATTAATGTCACAGCCGTTGATTTTGTCTTGACATCTAGCTGCAGAATTGCTATTGTTTTCTCTCGCCGGAAATCGGTGAATCAGTTCCTTTAGTGGTTGTGAAATGGGCTTAAATGTCTTTTCCAGCACAGATTTTGTTTCAGTTTCTCTTTTATGTAGAGATAGCATCTTTCTACGGATATTCTGTCTAGCTTTAGCGATCTGTTTTTTAATATTAATGTTTCGTTTAATCGAATCGTGCAGCATGTTTATAGCTCAAAACTGCCCACTCGCTATCTGAACTAAATTTACGTAGACATCTCAATTTATAACAGTAATTTCTTCACTTAGAGGTTTCAAAGTATGTGTTTATCACACGCTGCCTATGCGCATCGTCGAGGATTGGTGAGATAATTTTACACATTTGTTTTATACGTTGCTTGAATCGAAGACTGTCAATGGCGGCACGTTGCCAGCAAAGTCCTATGCGAGCCTCTCTGTATACCGAAAAATCCCAATCATTTAAAATGTGCACTGAGGTACATACTTCATTTGGAAAGTGCACTTCCTTTTTTCTCACCTTCTCCATTTCCTATATAGGTCTTTAATGCTAGCGTGTAAGATGTGCACTCATTGACGTCTGTTAGGAAATTGAGGAACATGATGATAATTGCTAGTGCTTTGTAGTACGCAACTGCTCAGATAAATTACACATTAATTTACAACCCGATATTCAAATTCAGCATGAAGTGGACGATTTCCAAGTGTTAAATGCGAGGCTTTATGAAACTTGAATCTGTCTCCTTTACGTACGTCAATCTCCGTATTCATCAAAAGTTGGTAACTGTTTTCATTCAATTCAAAGGTAATTGTTTCAATATCAGGCATAATAGAACGTAAAATAACTTTACCAGTGTAAGGTAATACATACTCATACTGACCATTGTGTAAAAGGTAAGCTGATTCATTGGGATCTCCTGAAGGGATGCTGTCAATTCTAAAAATGATGGAACACATTCGATTTTTTTCAACGTAACCTTTTGTTGCAACATCCGAGTCTAAAATTGGCTCGCGCACATTCGAGATGCGTTTATTTTGCACGTCTAAAACTCGTTCTGTTACACTGATTAAGTCTAAAAAGTTTTCAACTCCTGCATTCATAGATGTACGTAAAGAGTTTTTTAGCTCTCTGAAGTCGTTAAGCTGATTTTGCAGCTTTTGGAACAACAGATCGACATACGATTTACTTACTACATCACTTGCCCTCGGCTTTGTCTTCTCAGCAGAATCAACTCTGTCTTTCACACGTTTCACAGAATTTTCGATTCTTCTACGGATGTCGTCTACGTATTTTTTCGTTGCTGCATCATCATCAGTTCGCGGATCAGCTAAGTTAGTGATGGTTTTGCGGTGCTTGACCGTAAGTGAGCTCTCACTTACATCGAATGCGTTCAGTTTTTCCACCGTATTATCCACATAAACTTTCGTGCATGCATCATGATCTTCAGCAGGATCATGTAATCCACTTAAACGCTTATTATTAAAATAAATTGCTGCACTTGTAGTGTATATGGAGGAAAAGAAAGCTGTTATCTGCGGCAAAAATTTCGTTATTAAAGTGCTCGAGGAGGCAGCATCAGTATTAGAGTTTGTTGCATCATTTACTCTTTTTCGCGGTGTCGAGTCTCCGGCAGAAGAAGAAGAAGAAGAAGAAGAAGAAGATGAAGAGGTGATACTCACTTGTTTCTCAAATAGCTGATTTACTTTATCGATAAGATTTGTAATAATGTTCGAGTATGACTGGAATTTCGAATCCACATATTTTTTATTAGCAACATCGTTATTGTATTGAGGATCTAGTACGAGCAATAGAGTATTGCTACTGCTGTTATTCGAAGATGTTACCTGTGCAGAAGCCATGATGGTAATAATCTGTAATAGGGCAAGCTGTTGCTTTAAATACAGATGTAATTATCTAAGTTTATACGATAACGACCATTATTTAATTCATCATCTTTGCTAATAACAAGAAAATCGTAGGCATTCCCATTCCATGCTCGTTTACACATTTCGAGAAATTCATTGAATGTCATGTCAGGATTAACATGATCACTGAAGACATGTTTTAAATTACGCTCATCTTGTTTAAAGAGAACAATAACATTAGCATTGTCTCTGATTAACTGTTTAGGAATTTTGCTATATGTCTGACACAAATAGAAACTGTCTACACCGTAATGCCGACCCATCGAAAAGTAAGCTTTCATGTGATCTTGTTTGTCGCAGGCAATGTCGTCGAAAATAAAAACTGAAAGTGGTCGGGCTTGATCTGGTGGTATTACATCTTCTTTACTGGAAAATGTAAAGTAGCCAATATCATGCAGCTTTTTAAAAATTTGTTCCAAATATTTATATTTGTATTGTTGCAGCGATTTGGAAAATACGTAGACATTCTTAAATTTGAGACCATTTTCATGAATTAGAAGATTAACAATCACATTTGTTTTTCCACAATTGGAAGGACCTGCAATAATACACCTAATCGTATCAGGAAATAGATCACCATGCCTACGATCTTGCCTTTGCAGTTCATTTCTGTGTTCAGCAATAGGTCTAATAGGAAGTTGAAGTGCATGTTTCCTGAATTGCATCTTTAAGTACACTAAGGACTCTACGTATCTTACAATTACTATTATAATAGAGCACTCTAGGTGGCAAACTTATCACTCGGGCAATGATCATGATTATAAAAAAAAAAAAAAATTGTCAGATATGTGATTCGAACCCACGCTCCCTCCTACAAGATCTTAAATCTAGCGCCTTAACCACTCGCCCAATCTGACAGATTTGTAACAAGCGCCACCATTTTGTCTGGAGAAAAAACAATTCCTATCTTACAAATACTGTTATAATAGAGCATTCTGGGTGTCAAACAGACCAGTCGTTAGTTAACACTCAAGCTATGAAGGAGCATCGCGACAACAACAACAAGCAAAATAAGTTGAGGAAGGGGAAGAATAAGAGAGGGACAAAAAAACGTGGTGGTTCCCTACTTAACCGCATGATTAATAAACTACCTGTTGAACTTCACATACCTGGCTACTCCTACTGTGGTCCTGGCACAAAGTTAGAGGATAGACTCAAAAGAGGCGATGTCGGTATCAATCCACTAGATGAGGCGTGTAAAGAACATGACATAGCTTACGCAACTCATCCAGACAGTTTGCCTGACAGACATCAAGCAGACAGAATTCTGGCTAGAAAAGCGTGGAGTAGAGTAAAAGCAAAAGACGCTAATTTGAAGGAAAAGTTAGCTGCGCTGGCAGTAACTGGAGCAATGAAAGCTAAAGTTAAAATGGGTATGGGTTTGAATAAGAAGAAGAAGAAGAAGAAGAAGAAAAGTTCTGGACGAAAGAAAGGTGGTAATATACTGGACAAAGTAATTAAAAAAGTTCGAAGTGGACTTATGTACTTGAAGCCTGGTGCTAATCTGATGACAGTTGAGAAAGTGGCTCGTAAAATCGCATCACAGGTTGCTCCGACGAAAGCTGTGGGGAAATTATTAGACAGAGAACGTATAATACCTGTGCCCAAAACAGGTGGAATAATACCTCTAATTCCAATATTTGCTGCTTTATCAGCACTTGGAAGATTAGCCGCAGGTGCTCCTGGAATTGCTAAAGCTGTTAATGATGCGAAAAGTTCACGAAAGGAGTTAGCTGAAATGCAGAGGCATCATCGTGTACTTGAAGCAATTGCTTTGCGTGATGGAAAAGGCCTGTACTTGGGTCCATACAGGAAAAACGGATTCGGTCTGTATCTGGCCGGTATAAATGGAACAAGGAATAATAAAAAAAAAGTTCTCCATGAACAGTCTTCCTACAAGGCCTCTTACCAACATTGACTTAGAACACTATGCTAAAAAGCTGCAGGTAGCACACTTTCGAGGTGTCTTTATGAGAGATACTTTACCTTCAAGACCTAACACTTGTGAGTGTGCAATTATTAATCTCAATACTGAAGAGGAACCAGGTTCACACTGGGTAGCTTACAGAAAGGAAGGCAAAATTGTCTACTATTTCGACAGCTTTGGAAATTTACCACCTCCTCCAGAAATAGTAAGGTATCTGAAAAACTGTACGATAAAATATAACTACAATACATTTCAGTCACTTAACAGCCAGAGATGTGGCCATTTATGTTTAAGGTTTCTGAATTCAACATAAAACAGACAGTCTTGCAGGGTATAGTTGTAGTCTAACAATGGACATTGAACACGGCATAACGTTAAGTCTGACGGGTAAAGAATCACTTCTAACTGCTCTCTTCAATCCTGCATTGAATTTATCCTCACATGTTTACGAAATTGCTCTGCTAAACCTTTTTACATATAATTCCATTCACAATATTACATCGTTAAATAATAATCTCTACTTCTACAACTATTTGAATGATGTAGAAATTTTGGATAAAGTTAGTCTGAAACATGGAACATATGAACTGCACGACATTTTTTCAGCATTATTGAAAGAAATTGAAGCGTACAACTTGAAGGTTAGCAGTGATAACTCGATAAATAAGAAAAAGCATGACTTGCAATTAAATATTACCTTCAATAAAACACTGAATCGATGTCAGATTAGGAGTAATCTTACTATAGATTTTAATCTCCCAGACAACATAGGATCAGTTTTAGGGTTTGCAAAAACTGTAGTGGATAAAAAAGTCTTGAAGACTGCCGAATATTCAGTTAACATTCAAAGTGTTAATGTCTTGTGTGTTGACTGTAACATCTCAGGAGGTTCATTTCACAATGGGGAACCTACACATACATTGCATCAGTTCTGGCCTGCTGTACCACCAGGATATAAGATTGTGGAAACACCGAATTCACCCATTTATATGCTAGTAGTTGCAAGATACGTTTCAGAATTAAGTGTGTCAATTAGAGATCAAGAGGGAAATCTTGTTGATTTTGACGGGGAAGAGATAACTGTGCGATTACATTTGAGGAAAATACGGTAATGGGTATCGTATACAAACAGAATGCCTGCATAAGCAAGGACACAAGATACCTTGACAATGAGAGCAATAATAACAAGGAGGAGGAGGAGGAGAAGAAGAAGAAGAAGAAGAAGAGGAAAAGAAAAGCAAAGAAGAGAAAAGTCAAAAATGTTTTAACTCCACACAACAGAGAAATTCTGTCGTCACTGGGATACAGAGTGCTATAAATACTGATACCTTCATCTGCAAACTCTCATTCGAGTCGTCCGACTTTCAGTGATCAAACAGGAGGAGGAGGAGGAGGAGGAGGAGGAAGCTAAGGAAAAAAAAATGTTGAATGTGAGAGAAAAATTCTCGTCGACGACTCGGTTAGTCGCCTTCAGTATCATAAGTATAAACCTTTTGGTCAACCGGCTTTTGCTCAGAACGATTCCATATCAATTGTTATACAAAATGAAAACACTTACCTGCTTCCTTCCGAGAGTCTGCTGTATATAGAAGGACGACTTGTCAATGCAGAGGGAAAGGGAAAAGCTACTAATATTGAGTTAACAAAAAACTGTGCACTTCATCTGTTTTCGGATATTCAGTATCGTCTCAATAACCAAATTATCGATCATGTACGTAATCCAGGAATTGAAACATTAATGAAAGGATATGCTTCTTTTACACCAGGTGACGCAAATGCATTACAAAATGCCGGATGGGGGGGCAAGAGGCGAATTGAAAGAGTTAGTCGACGATGATGATGGTCGTTTTAATTTTTGCATTCCGCTTAAAATGATCTTAGGCTTTCCTGAGGATTACAAAAAGATTATTTTAAATGCTCGCCATGAACTGATACTGATTCGTAGCAGGCAAGATATTAACTATATTGTCTCAGATAAAGCAGATACTAAATCAAAAATTGTGTTGGAAAAAGTTCACTGGGAAATGCCGCATGTTCAGGTGTCTGAAAAGCAACAAATATCACTATGGAATATCTTAAAAAATGATATCACTTTGACTCTACCTTTTCGTCACTGGGATTTGGTTGAAAGCATTGCGCCAGAAATTAACTCATGGACATGGCAAATTAAATTTAATACAGCTCTTGAAACAGCAAGGTATTTAATATTGGCTTTTCAGTCAAACAGAAATTTGATTACTGCTGACTCTAGTGTATTCGACAAAATAAACATATCAAACTTGAAGGTGTATTTAAATTCTTCTAAATTCCCAGAGGAGAATTTTGCTGTTGATTTTGACACGAAGAATACTGCACAGGCGCTTGACATGTATGCCAATTTTCAATCGCTGTATTATGGAGATAGCAGTGTAAGAAGAGGGAACCCTCTCATGAACCGTACTGAATTTCAGAACTGTCCTATATTTTTCATCGATTGTTCTCATCAAGACGAAACACTGAAATCTTCGGTCGTTGACATGAAGATTGAAATAGAAACAAAAGAAACATTTGCTAAAAATACAATAGCTTACTGCCTGGTCATTCATGATTCAGTGATTGAAATGACTCCATCAACCAATCAAGTCACAAAGCGTACGCAGATATAGAATGGGAGGGGAAAAGACATGGGAAGCTGGAAAGAAAAAAAAAAAAAATAGATGTCGTGTAAGGAGGATTTGTTCCCCGTCCATCCAATCAGGTCACATAAGGCATACTCAGAGATATATATAAAAGAGGAGGAAAAAAAAAGTGCAAGCATTTGATCATTGTCGTCCTGTTTGCTCCCCCCCACACCAGTAGCTTGTGAGAAGGAAATATGAACAAAGTTATAATAATTACCGCTAAGTCCGAGAATCATCCAGTGATAGTGTTAGTGACTAATTTAAGTGATGGTTGTGAATGTGTACTGCAAGTTCATAACATGGAGGCCTCTTTCAGTGCACTGAATTGTTCACTCGATTCATTGCTAAATGAGAACAGTGACTGTAAAACATTAGTGTATTCAAAATATCTGCTCTGTCCACTCGTCCTAAATATTCTAGAACAAATTATTATTATTCATAAAGATGTTGAAATGCTACGATTGGAAGATTATGGATTGGACTGTGCTAATAAGAAAGAGAAAGGTGCTGCTGCTGCTGCTGTTGGTGCTGCTTCTGTTGCTGATGATGATGATGATGATGATGCTTACTTCTTGTTCGAGTGGATTAAATCGAAAAATGTTTGTAAACTGCTCTCTCGAATTTATAGGAAACTTACTGTGCAACAGTGTCAAAATCTAAATGCAATTGATTATTACTTATTTCCTAAACAGTTGTTACCCTCTTTATGTGATCTTTCTCATATATTTCACAGTTTACCACAAGTGTTTCAAAATGATGCTCTTATTTCTAAGTATCAACATTGTTACAAGCATTATAATGTGAATGCACGTTGTCAAATTGATGGACCACCTCCTATTAAAAAGAATTGTAAAGAGTGCAGAAAGGAAATTTCGGATGAAATAAAATAACAATTATTGTATGTGGTTTTTTTTTTTTTAATTTCACTCAGTAAATAAAGAAAAAGTTACAATGAATATATAATGTTTTGTTATTTTCTGTATACAAATCAGTTACAAATTCACATGGAAGTTGTCTGAATGACAGATTGCCCACACACACACACACACACACACAATAAAATTAGTCAGACGTTTGTCAAGTTTTCTTTGTTTTTCAGTTGGTAGTGACCCCACGCTAAAGTATTTACCTTATCTGACAGTATAAAACGTTTATCATCATGTGCAGACAAACCAAGCTTTTGTTGTTTAACAGTTGATACCACATGAGACTTTGATTGAATAATATACTGTACAGAAGTTTTAACATCTAAATTCAACATACATTCTCGATAATCATCGATGCTCAATGCTTTAATAGATGACTGTTTTATACCTTTTGCTCTCTGCATTACACGTAGTGATTCGGTCTCTAGTGCATACATTTTAGCTCTCAGGCCTATGAACTCAGTAATAAGTTCGCCGTTTAATTCATCTTTCAATAGTCCAACCTCCTTTTTATTCACAAGTGGAATGTCAAATCTGTTATTAATGGGAAAACCTGAAGTATCAAACCATTTTTGCACATCACTTTTGATATCCTCATAAATATTTTGAGTTTTAATATGGTAAATTAAACTATCGGTATCAGTGTAACACAGTTTTACATCTTTTACAGGGAACTTGTTCAGTATATACCCATAATGAAAGTCAACAAGACGCGTCTTTGAAATGTCTAAAATCGCCATACCTACAGATATAGGCTTGTCAAACACTACATTGAGTTTGTCTAATTCAATACCAACTAAATTCTCCTGAAATATAACGCTCTTCTTGAAATTTGGTTTTGCAATCATTGCAGATGCTCCATATTTACCATCCCATGAAGTTACTAGTTTTATGTCCCTCATCTTTCGTACATTTTGCATTGTCTTACCAAAGACGCTGTTATTCATTAGCTTAAAAAAATTCTTTTCAAAATCGTTATTTGCTGCCATACGTTTCTGTGCGTTAATATCGATGTATGGTTTCATCCATGGAAGTTGTCTGAATGACAGTACTCTGTGAATCTTTCTCAATTTCAAATTACGTTGCAAACACTGTTTGAGATTTGTATAATGAATTACATAATTTTTCTTATCATACAAAGTAGAAATGAATTTTTTTTTTTTTTTTGGGAGCACTAGCCTTGCCTACCACACAGCTAGATGGTGGTATCATTTTCTCAGGACATAGTGGTAGATCAGAATGCATATCGTGGATGTTTTCAGGATATTCAAGGTCTACTTCCAGAATGTAGCCTATATCAGAGTCATCTGGTATGTTGTTTACGTCAAACGTTTTAACAATTTCAGCGTTGAGCCAAGAAAAATGTGAAACTGGGAGGTACTGCATCATTGCCCAACTGTA
Organism: Schistocerca americana; assembly: GCF_021461395.2. NCBI lineage: Eukaryota > Metazoa > Arthropoda > Insecta > Orthoptera > Acrididae > Schistocerca > Schistocerca americana. The sequence continues at coordinate 624,579,779 of NC_060124.1, read as the reverse complement.
AAGACTATTTACATCAAGGTAAATAATGTAGGATTCATCAGTATTTTCATCATAATTAGACATGAACCTGTTGTTTGCCACAGCATGTCTACACGAGCAGTGAACAATGTCGCCTCTAATACCTCGTTCGACGAATTGAAGTTGCTCAATGTCTGTGATGAGTTCTAATTCTGCTTTGGTGGTTTTCAATAATGCATCCCAAGCCAATCCAGGTGAAGTAACATAATGCGCGGGATCTAACTCATAGGTTTTAATGCAGAGATTTCGAAAATTTTCAAAAACATCGCTTAACAATAACACATCAATTTTTAAATAAAGATCCGAGTATTCCCCCCAGTGTCTTGCACTTGAACAAATGCCAAGCATTACACGCCCTTTGATAATCACACTCTGAGACAGTTCTTCCACCAGTCAGCAAACTTTTAAATTCCTGAATCGGCGGTAAGTGTTCTTCTGATAAAACACTCTCATCACTCACATACTCATATGGAAATATACCCTTCTGATTGACTAAATAAAATTCACGATCATCAGGAAAGTATTTCCTCATTATCCTGAGTTTCTCTGGCTTTAGGTAAGATGCACACTTTTCTAGCGAGCATGATAAAAAATTAAATGAATCTATAAATCGGAAATTTATGTAGCAGTGCCGGTCTTTATGTGTTACTTGAATGCTCTTCGTGAAAGATTTGTATTTCTCCATATTGGATGGTAATATTGAAACGCGACCTGGATTTAATTTAGTTTTCCTCCTCCCGTTCTCATTCACTAGTTGCTCGCAAATATTTGTAATTACGAAATGACTATCATAATTGGACAGATTGTGGAATACGACAGGCACTGTAAACAGAGGTCTGTAGTTTACATTGCAGCTAGCATGCGCTGCACCGCGGTACTCGCCTGTAAAATGACAATGGTCACGATGCTTCACATCGCCTGCCTCAAAGGCTTCCTTACAAATATGACAGATCTTTGCAGAGTGAAAGGCTGATTCTTCCTCTGGGCTTAATATAATCTCTTTATTTTGTAATAAGAAACCGTTCACATACTCAGCAATTGCATACAGCTGTTTCGTGAACCACTGCATGCAATCACGACCGCGATACAACTGAAATTCCGAATAGTCATCATTATAAGTACAATGTATGTAATATGCAATACTAAATGGTGTATGTAAATGTATTTGATCAGAGTTACTACTTCTACTGCAGCCAGCAACTGGTTGCAGCATGCACTCAGTGTCCGCATATATTATAAAAGGCAGCTTTAGCTTATTTCTGAAATTGGAAAATTTTATATATTTATTGTGCTCATTTGGCATGATAGTGTTGACTGGCTTAAACTGCGCACAGTCAAGCAAGTGTGCTTCTAACTTCTGTTTTGCATGGAAATAAGACAGACAACGGGGGCATATCACGACAGACTTATGATGAGCAGTAATGCTATAATGTGCTAGCTTCGACAAACTTTTTATATAATAAAAATGATTTATATTTGTATTTTCTAGCTGCAACATTAATAAATTTACATGTTTTTCTCTTTGGTACTTTGTAATATGCAGTGGTATAACTCGGATATCTTTCGACCTTTCCCTCGTCCTCCTTCTTGCCCCCTCTCTCTCCTCATCCGCTTCTCCCTCTTCTTCAACAACCATCCACTCATAATTCGAGTACTGTATACCGTACACATTGACAGACACACTTTCATTCTGCTTTTCGAATATATGGACATGCTTTAGCTCTGTAGGAAACGGTATATTAGAAAAGTTTAATTTATTTGCATGTGCAAAATAGGCAGACACACGGTGCGCATTCTTGCTTACAGGATACAAAGCAGCTAGAATTGCCCATTTAAAACAAGCATTACCTTTCGAGTGAACGTTAATTACTGCATGTTTATTCGCAATCACTTTTGGCAGTTTCGTGTGACGTCCTGCATAAAACCCTTTGTTTTCGTTAACATTAATACATAGTTTTACTATATTACGCAACGCCCAACCTGAATCTCTCAATTGAAATTTCTCCAGTTTATTTAACAGTACATCCCTAATTTTAGTTGAATACCACTCTTCGCTAATGTCAGAGGAGAATAGATTTAAATTCTTTGTATTTAAGTACTTGTCTTCTACGTCACCCGATTTGGGCAGCACAAAGTTGCAAATGAGTGAAAAATTAATTTTAAGAGGCTTGTTAATTTTACGCACTATGTTCTCAAAGACATAGAAACATGCATCCAAGAAATATTTTGGGTCCTTAAACCCTCCTCGGTTAGATATCTCACCTGTACATATTCTATTTTTGAACGCACTTTCAACCGAAACCCATTCCAGAGCATTACTTTCCTGATGATCATGATTCAGCTTAATGCGCTTTGGCGATGGTTCGGTCATTATTCACTTTCAGCGCTTCTCAAAATATCGTATATGGCAGACAACAGGACATTACAATTTGAATATATAAATGAAACATCCCCACTCTCTAGCCATGTTTTGAGGCAAGCAGCTCCATTTACAAAATCAAAGTGACAAATGAATGCATTATGAGAACAAATTGTATACAACACAAACAAAATCTCTTTGATGTAAGCATCAACAAGATTATTAAACTTGGTAACATATAACTCTGTGTAATAAGTACACTCGTATTTGTCATAGACTTGAAAAGCAGCAAAATGCTCACCTTGTTTAAAGCACTCTGTTTGAATTAGCTGCACTATTTTTCCATTCAATTCGGAATATGCATTTACATCCTCACCACACCCTATTACTTTTACTGCAAATACTAATGTGTCATGTGTATCAAAATGTGTGCCACAGGTATCGTCTTTTAAGGATTGCAAATCTATTTCCTTAATCTTGCCATTTGCTGACACTTTCCGTATTTGAATAGACATGGTTAGTATCACAATATGCTAACAACTACGTAATATTAGTATAAGGAAACATATGTTAGTATTTATCAAACAGATTCGAAGTCAATGATATCCATACTATTTTTCCTACCACGATATATCAGAGCACCTGTTCCGGAATTCAGAAATTCCAATTCTTCATCACTGAGAGTGGCGAATCTTGCAGGAAGGAATATTTTGCACTCCTTCAAGTATACTACGACCGCTGCTCCAAATTTCGTCGTCGTCCGTCTCGCACTTAGGATGGGATATTTCTCCCCCTGTTCCAGAGACGACAGCCGCAGCGTAGTTTTGGAGCCTCCTCCTTCTCCCAGATGCTTCAGACTCTGCAACATTGAACGAGAGGCATCCCTGTTCTCTCTTGAGTTACAACAACTTCTTAGTAGATGAAAACTATATGCCACTTAGTAGTAGTAGCACTAAGTAATACTTGTCAGACTTACATGTTTTGAGCCAGCTATGTGTTTCACACACTCTCTCCGACAGCAAAGGCAATTCCAATACTGACACTCGCACGGGCACTCGCACAGCTGAAGGAATACGACAGAGTGGAATCGTCTGTCGCTTTATACTGGTCTATAGGCATAAAAAAATTTTTGTTTCTCTGCTACTTTCACACAGAGAGAGAGAGAGAGAGAGAAACTCTTGCAGTCATACTACACATTGCTTCTCTTGGAGTACATTCACCCTGGTAAAGAAATGCTACGTCCCCCCGCTGCTACTGATGGAGTTGTTATGACATTGTATTCTCAGAGACTCGTATGGTTCTTCTCTCAGCGTGCTGCATCATATTACCGTGTTATTTGCTAGTCATGTAATCAGATAATGTCCCTCCATATCCTCAGAGAGAGGCTTTTTCTTTTCCCACCCTGCGGTATCATGCATTGACTTTATGCGTTCACATAAGATCAGCTGTTGGACGAGGACAATGACCGCCAGCCCGAAAGCAAGGGCGATGATGATGTAACTGCTTACGCCAGATGGTTGAGAACAAGAAAAAACGGTACGTCCCGCCAGCCACGATCACATGTGCAGATGTTCACTATGACCTTTCAAGCAATGAAATTTTTTTTTTTTTTGCCAGCGGACTTCGTCTTCTTGTCTTTCTTTTACACAGCTGGGGTTTAAAGCCCCCCTCCTGGAACAGCTGCGAACCTCCTGCTGTTTTCTGACATTGCTATTATTGACATACAGCATCCTCTACATCCATATATATATATATATATATATATATATATATATATATATTTTGCTTTGAAAAATAGCAGATAAAATGAGATGCCTTTAGAGAGCTGCTATCAGTCTACGTTTCACCGAGGTGGCTGCTCCTCTTATCATCACCGTTATCGTCTATAGAGAGAGAGAGAGAGACATTATCTGTTTGTCAGGTAAGAGAAGTCGGTGATGGATTGGGATTTACACAATGATACTAGCAAAACATTAAACGAAATTAGACGATACCTTCATCAACTTTTTTTCTCTTTTTTCCTTCTCACATCATGACAGAATGAAGATAGCTTTCGTAGACCTGCAAGGATTCAAAGACGATGCAAATAATTTTGTGCCTAAACAAGCTGCTGCTATCCTCGTGGACGGCAATCAAGTTATCGCAGAGCAATTTGTAACTATCGCACAAGTTTTAGCATTCAGCACCTTATCGGAGAAAACTCAGAGGATAAACTCGTGGGTGACACGCAATCACCTTCATCAGCAGTGGGGAATGGATGGAGTGTCACTACTTACTGCGAGAAATACGCTCTGGGAGTTGTGCAAATCTTGTGACTACATTATGGTAATGGGTCTGGAAAAAGCAGATTGGACGACGACTTTATTGGGCACAGATCATGGCAGAGTAGTTAACATGCAATCTCTGGACTGTCCATCATTGAAATTGCTCAAAAAATCTTTCAATATTGCTAATGAGGAAAATGATCGATGTTTAGCAAAGACTAATGTACGATTAATTATGCGATGGTATTTTGAAAATAAAACATCTTCCTAAAATACGTGTTATCTTTCTTTTTTTTCCCCCCTTGCTCCTCTTTCTCCTCCTCGTGTCTCCGCCCCTCCCTCCAGCTCCATATAAGCAAACATTTCTATCACAACTGTGTCATTTCGAAAAGCATATTGCCTTCAGTAAGTAGCAAGTTAGAAGAAAAAAAGAAGAAGAAGATGCAAGCTGCCATTGCTGATGAGCTTCATCGTCCTGCTCGCCGAACATACCCCAGGCGGTCAGTTATCACGAAAGGACTTGATGATCTCCATCAAGCAGACTTAGTCGATATGATTGCATATTCTAAATGGAATTCTGTGTATAAGTATTTGTTAACAGTAATTGACGTTTATTCAAAATATGCATGGGTCGCTGCTCTGAAGACTAAAACTGGAATTGCAGTTGCAAACGCACTTAAAAAAATATATATAAAAAGTAAGCGGGCCCCAGTAAATTTACAAACTGATCAGGGAAAAGAATTCTACAATACTAGTTTTAAAAAGTTAATGCAGAAAGTCAGAATTAATCAATACTCCACTTTTTCAAATATGAAAGCTTCCGTAGTTGAACGCTTTAACAGAACTCTCAAGAGTCTTATGTTCCGAAAATTTACTGCTCAGGGCTCCTACAAATGGATTAACACTGTACAAGATCTGGTCCATCAGTATAATCACATGACACACGGAACGATTAAAATGCGACCAGTGGATGTGAAAGATAATAGTCTTCTATTTACTGTGTATAACAAAATTAAAATGAGTGATCCACGGCGGTCAAAACTCAAAGTTGGTGATTACATCAGAATTAGTAAACAGAAAACAGTCTTTGACAAAGGCTACACCGCCAACTGGTCCACGGAAATTTTCAAAATACGTAAAGTGCAAGAAACCAATCCGAGAACGTATCTCCTTGAAGACTACAGATCACAGCCCATAGCTGGAGCTTTCTATGTTGAAGAGTTGCAAAAAAATAAATATCCATCATCATATATTGTGGAGAAAATAATACGGAAGAGAGGAAGAAAAGCTTTGGTAAAGTGGCTTGGATTCAGCAATGCACACAACAGCTGGATAAATTTGTAAAAAGAAAATAAAAAAATTAAATGCTTAGTACATGCTAATTTCGTGTGTGTGTGTGTGTGTGTGTGTGTGTGTGTGTGTGTGTGTGTGTGTGTGTGTGTATGTGTGTGTGTATGTGTGCGCGCACGTGCGTAACATCTGCACTGGAGAGCTGCCAGAGCAAGCAGCGAGCAGTAGTGACGTCACGGAGCGGTACGGTGCTAAGGACGGTACGTATACGTCCTCAATGTGTTCCAGAAACCCCCTATACTATCTACTCAAAAGGCACAATGCCGCCTTAAGTACAAGAATCGAGACTCTTCTTACGGTCGGTGCTTTGAGCATTCCCTGGGAGACCAGTATTAGCTTCCGATACCCCACTGCAGGTTCAATGTTTTCCTTGGACATACACATTTACGATGAAACACTGAAAACCCATCGGAATTAAATACAAAATGCACAATGCCGCTTTAAGTACAAGAATAGAGACTCTTCTTGCAGTCGGTGATTTGAGCATTTACTGTTAGATCAGTATTAGTTTCCGATACACCACTGCACTTTCAATGTATATCTTGGACCTTCACATTGACGATGAATCACAGATATCGCATCGGAATTAAATACAAAAGGCACAATGCCGCCTTAAGTACGAGAATAGAAACTCTTCTTACAGTCGGTGCTTTGATCGATTTCTGTGAGACCAATATTAGTTTCCGATACACCACTGCAGGTTCAATGTATTCCTTTGACATTCACATTGACGATGAAACACTGAAATTACATCATAATTACATAGAAAAGGCACAATGCCGCCTTAAATACAAGAAGAGTGAGACTTCTTAGAATCTGTGCTTGGATCCTTTCCTGTGAGACCAGTATTAGTTTCCGATACACCACAGCAGGTTCAATGTATACCTTGGACCTTCACATTGACGATGAAACACAGAAATCGCATCGGAATAAAATACAAAACGCAAAATGCCGCGTTAAGTACAAGAATAGAGACTCTTCTCAGTGTCAGTGCTTTGAGCATTCCCTGTGAGTTCAGTATTAGTTTCCGATACACCACTGCAGGTTCAATGTATTCCTTGCAAATACACATTGACGGTGAAACACTGAAATTACATCGGAATTAATTACAAAAGGCAGAATGCCGTGGGGGACTGATGACCTTCGCTGTTTAGCCCCCCTTATACATCCAACAACCACCACCACCGCAGAATGCCGCCATAAGTGCAAGAAGAGTGAGACATCTTAGAGTCTGTGTTTTGATCCTTTCCTGTGAGACCAGTATTAGTTTCCGATACACCACTGCCGGTTCCATGTATTCCTTGGACCTTCACTTTGACGATGAAACACAGAAATCGCATCGGAATTAAATACGAAAGGCACAATGCCGCCTTACGTACAAGAATAGAGACTCTTCTTACAGTCGGTGCTTTAAGCATTCCCTGTGTGACCAGTATTCGTTTCCGATACACCACTGCAGGTTCAATGTATCCCTTGGACCTTCACATTGATGATGAAACACAGATATCGCGTCGGAATTAAATAGAAAAGGCACAATGTCGCCTTAAGTACAAGAATAGAGACTCTTCTTACAGTCGGTGCTTTGAGAATTCCCTGTGAGACCAGTATTAGTTTCCGATACACCACTGCAGTTTCAATGTATTCCTTGGACATACACATTGACGATGAAACACTGAAATTGCATCGGAATTGAATACAAAAGGTACAATGCCGCCTTAAGTGCAGAAAGAGTGAGACTTCTTAGAGTCTGTGCTTTGTTCCTTTCCTGTGAGACCAGTATTAGTTTCCGATACACCACTGCAAGTTCAATGTATTCCTTGGACCTTCACATTGACAATGAAACACAGAAATCGCATCTTAATTAAATACAATAGGCGCAATACCGCCTTAAGTACAAGAATAGAGACTCTTCTTACAGTCGGTGTTTTGAGCATTCAATGTGAGACCAGTATTAGTTTCCAATACACCACTGCAGGTTCAATGTATTACTTAGACATACACATTGACGATGAAACACTGAAATTAAATCGAATTAAATACAAAAGGCACAATGCCGCCTTAAGTGCAAGAAGAGTGAGACTTCTTAGAGTCTGTGCTTTGATCCTTGCCTATGAGACCAGTATTAGGTTCCGATACATCACTGCAGGTGCAATGTATTCCTTCGACTTTCACATTGAAGATGAAACACAGAAATCGCATCGGAATTAAATACAAAAGGCACAATGCCGCCTTAAGTACAAGAATAGAGACTCTTCTTACAGTCGATGCGTTGAGCATTCCCTGTGAGACCAGTATTAGTTTCCGATACAACACTGCAGTTTCAATGTTTTCCTTGGACATACACATTGACGAAGAAACACTGAAATTACATCGGAATTAAATACAAAAGTCACAATACCGCTTTAAGTGCAAGAAGAGTGAGACTTCTTAGAGTCTGTGCTTTGATCCTTTCCTGTGAGACCAGTATTAGTTTCCGATACACCACTCCGGGTTCAATGTATTCCTTGGACCTTCACATTGACGATGAAACACAGAAATCGCATCGGAAGTAAATACAAAAGGCGCAATGCAGCCTTAAGTACAAGAATCGAGACTCTTCTGACAGTCGGTGGTTTGAGCAATCCCTGTGAGACCAGTATTAGTTTCTGATACACCACTGCTGGTTCAAAGTATTCCTTGGTCATACACACTGACGATGAAACACAGAAATCGCATGGGAATTGAATACAAAAGGCACAATGCCGCATTAAGTACAAGAATAGAGACTCTTCTTACAGTCGGTGCTTTAAACACTCCCTGTGAGACCAGTATTAGTTTCCGATACACCAGTGCACTTTCAATGTATATCTTGGACCTTCACATTGACGATGAATCACAGATATCGCATCGGAATTAAATACAAAAGGCACAATGCCGCCTTAAGTACGAGAATAGAAACTCTTCTTACAGTCGGTACTTTGATCCTTTTCTGTGAGACCAATATTAGTTTCCGATACACCACTGCAGGTTCAATGTATTCCTTGTACTTTCACGTTCACGATGAAACACTGAAATTACATCATAATTACATAGAAAAGGCACAATGCCGCCTTAAATACAAGAAGAGTGAGACTTCTTAGAGTCTGTGCTTTGATCCTTTCCTATGAGCACAGTATTAGTTTCCGATACACCACTGCACGTTCAATGTATTCCTTTTACTTACACATTGACGATGAAACACTGAAATTACATCGGAATTAAATACATAAGACACAATGCCGCCTTAAGTGCAAGAAGAGTGAGACTTCTTAGGGTCTGTGCTTTGATCTTTTCCTACGAGACCAGTATTAGTTTCCGATACACAACTGCAGGTTCAATGTATGCCTTTTACTTCCACATTGACGATGAAACACTGAAATTACTCCTCAATTAAATACAAAAGGCACAATGCCGCCATAAGTTCAAGTAGAGTGAGACTTCTTAGAGTCTGTGATTTGATCCTTTCCTATGAGACCAGCATTAGTTTCCGATTAACCACTGCAGGTTCAATGTATTCCTTTTACATACACATTGGTGATGAAACACTGAAATTACATCGGAATCAAATACAAAAGGCACAATGCCGCCTTAAGTGCAAGAAGTGTGAGACTTCTTAGAGTCTGTGCTTTGATCCTATCCTCTGAGACCAGTATTAGTTTCCGATACTCCATTGCAAGTTCAATGTATACCTCGGGCCTTCACATTGACGATGAAACACAGAAATCGCATCGGAATTAAATACAAAAGGCACAATGCCGCCTTAAGTACAAGAATCGAGACTCTTCTTACGGTCGGTGCTTTGAGCATTCCCTGGGAGACCAGTATTAGTTTCCGATACCCCACTGCAGGTTCAATGTTTTCCTTGGACATACACATTTACGATGAAACACTGAAATCGCATCGGAATTAAATACAAAATGCACAATGCCGCCTTAAGTACAAGAATAGAGACTCTTCTTGCAGTCGGTGATTTGAGCATTCCCTGTGACACCAGTATTAGTTTCCGATACACCACTAAACTTTCAATGTATATCTTGGACCTTCACATTGACGATGAATCAAACATATCGCATCGGAATTAAATACCAAAGGCACAATGCCGTCTTAAGTACGAGAATAGAAATTCTTCTTACCGTCGGTGCTTTGATCCATTTCTGTGAGACCAATATTAGTTTCCGATACACCACTGCAGGTTCTATGTATTCCTTGCACTTTGACATTGTCGATGAAACACTGAAATTACATCGGAATTAAATGCAAAAGGCAAAATGCCGTCTTAAGTGCAAGAAGAGTGAGACTTCTTAGAGTCCGTGCTTTGATCCTTTCCTGACAGACCAGTATTAGTTTCCGATACACCACTGCAGGTTCAAAGTATTCCTTGCACTTTCGCATTGACGATGAAATACTGAAATCGCATCGGATTTAATTACAAAAGGCACAATGCCGCCTTTAGTACAAGAATAAAGACACTTCTTACTGTCGGTGTTTTGATCCCTTCCTGTGATACCAGTATTAGTTTCCGATACACCACTGCAGGTTCAATGTATTCCTTTGACATTCACATTGACGATGAAACACTGAAATTACATCATAATTACATAGAAAAGGCAATATGCCGCCTTAAATACAAGAGGAGTGAGACTTCTTAGAGTCTGTGTTTTGATCCTTTCCTATGAGCACAGTATTAGTTTCCGATACACCGCTGCAGGTTCAATGTATTCCTTTTACTTACACATTGACGGTGAAACACTGAAATTACATCGGAATTAAATACAAAAGACACAATGCCGCCTTAGGTGCAAGAAGAGTGAGACTTCTTAGGGTCTGTGCTTTGATCTTTTCCTATGAGACCAGTATTAGTTTCCGATACACCACTGCAGGTTCAATGTATTCCTTTTACTTACACATTGACGATGAAACACTGAAATTACATCGGAATTAAATACAAAAGGCACAATGCCGCCTTAAGTTCAAGAGGAGTGAGACTTCTTAGAGTCTGTGATTTGATCCTTTCCTATGAGACCAGTATTAGTTTCCGATATACCACCGCAGGTTCAATGTATTCCTTTTACATGCACATTGTTGATGAAACACTGAAATTACATCGGAATTAAATACAAATGGCACAATGCCGCCTTAAGTGCAAGAAGTGTGAGACTTCTTAGAGTCTGTGCTTTGATCCTTTCCTCTGAGACCAGTATTAGTTTCCGATACACCACTGCAGGTTCAATGTATACCTCGGACCTTCACATTGACGATGAAACACAGAAATCGCATCGGAATAAAATATAAATTGCAAAATGCCGCCTTAAGTACAAGTATAGAGACTCTTCTCAGAGTCGGTGCTTTGAGCATTCCCTGTGAGACAAGTATTAGTTTCCGATAGACCACTGCAGGTTCAATGTATTCATTGCAAATACACATTGACGATGAAACACTGAAATTACATCGGAATTAAATACAAAAGGCAGAATGCCGCCTTAAGTGCAAGAAGAGTGAGACTTCTTAGAGTCTCTGCTTTGATCCTTTCCTATGAGACCAGTATTAGTTTCGAATACACCACTGCAGGTTCAATTTATTCCTTGGACCTTCACATTGACGATGAAACACAGTTATCGCATCGGAATTAAATACAAAAGGCACAATGCCGCCTTAAGTACAAGAAAAGAGACTCATTTTGCAGTCGGTGATTTGAGCACTCCTAGTGGGACCAGTATTAGTTTCCGATACACCACTGCACTTTCAATGTATACCTTGGACCTTCACATTGACGATGAACCACAGATATCGCATCGGAATTAAATACAAAAGGCACAATGCCGCCTTAAGTACGAGAATAGAAACTCTTCATACAGTCGGTCCTTTGATCCATTTCTGTGAGACCAATATTAATTTCCGATACACCTTTGCAGGTTCAATGTATTCCTTGGACATTCACATTGACGATGAAACACTGAAATTACATCTGAATTACATACAAAATGCACAATGCCGCCTTAAGTGCAAGAAGAGTGAGAGTTCTTAGAGTCTGTGATTTGATCCTTTCCTGTGGAACTAGTATTAGTTTCCGATACAGCACTGCAAGTTCAATGTTTTCCTTGGACATTCACATTGACGATGCAACACTGAAATTACATCGGAATTAAATACAAAAGGCACAATGCCGCCTTAAGTGCAAGAAGAGTGAGACTTCTTAGTGTCTGTGCTTTGATCCTTTCCTGTGGGACCAGTATTAGTTTCCGATACACCACTGCAGGTTCAATGTATTCCTTGGACCTTCACATTGACGATGAAACACAGAAATCGCATCGGAATTAAATACAAAAGGCACAATGCCGCCTTAAGTACGAGATTAGAGACTCTTCTTACAGTCGGTGCTTTGATCCAATTCTGTGAGACCAATATAATTTTCCGATACACCACTGCAGGTTCAATGTATTCCTTGGACATTCACATTGACAATGGAATACTGAAATTACATCGGAATTACATACAAAAGGCACAATGCCGCCTTAAGTGCAAGAAGAGTGAGACTTTTTACAGTCTGTGCTTTGATCCTTTCCCATGAGACCAGTATTAGTTTCCGATACACCACTGCAGGTTCAATGTAATCATTTTACATACACAATGACGATGAAACACTAACATTACATCGGAATTAAATACAAAAGGCCCAATGCCGCCTTAAGTACGAGAATAGAGACGCTTCTTACAGTCGGTGCTCTAATCCATTCCTGTGGAACCAGTATTAGTTTCCGATACAGCACTGCAGGTTCAATGTTTTCCTTGGACATTCACATTGACGATGCAACACTGAAATTACATCGGAATTAAATACAAAAGGCACAATGCCGCCTTAAATGCAAGAAGAGTGAGACTTCTTAGAGTCTGTGCTTTGATCCTTTCCTGTGGGACCAGTATTAGTTTCCGATACACCACTGCAGGTTCAATGCATTCCTTGGACATTCACATTGACGATGCAACACTGAAATTACATCGGAATTAAATACAAAAGGCACAATGCCGCCTAAAATGCAAGAAGAGTGAGACTTCTTAGAGTCTGTGCTCTGATCCATTCCTGTGGAACCAGTATTAGTTTCCGATACAGCACTGCAGGTTCAATGTTTTCCTTGGACATTCACATTGACGATGCAACACTGAAATTACATCGGAATTAAATACAAAAGGCACAATGCCTCCTTAAGTGCAAGAAGAGTGAGACTTCTTAGAGTCTGCGCTTTGATCCTTTCCTATGAAACAAATATTAGTTTCCGATACATCACAGCAGGTTCAAAGTCTTCCATTTACATACACATTGACAATGAAACACTGAAATTACATCGGAATTAAATACAAAAGGTACAATGCCGCCTTAAGTGCAAGGAGAGTGAAACTTCTTAGGGTCTGTGCTTTGATCTTTTCCTATGAGACCAGTATTACTTTCCGATAGACCACTGCAGTTTCAATGTATTCCTCTTACTTACACATTGACGATGAATCACTGAATTTACATCGGAATTAAATACAAAAGACACAATGCCGCTTTAAGTGCAAGAAGAGTGAGACTTCTTAGAGTCTGTGCTTTGATCCTTTCCTGTGAGATTAGTATTAGTTTCTGATACACCACTGCAGGTTCAATGTATTCCTTGGACCTTCACATTGACGATGAAACACAGAAATCGCATCGGAAGTAAATACAAAAGGCACAATGCCGCCTTAAGTACAAGAATAGAGACTCATTATGCAGAAGTTGAATTGAGCACTCCCTGTGGGACCAGTATTAGTTTCCGATACACCACTGCACTTTCAATGAATACCTTGGACCTTCACATTGACGATGAACCACAGATATCGCATCGGAATTAAATACAAAGGGCACAATGCCGCCTTAAGTACGAGAATAGAAACTCTTCTTACAGTCGGTTCTTTGATCCATTTCTGTGAGACCAATATTAATTTCCGATACACCACTGCAGGTTCAATGTATTCCTTGGACATTCACATTGACGATGAAACACTGAAATTACATCGGAATTACATACAAGAGGCACCATTCCGCCTTAAGTGGAAGAAGAGTGAGACTTCTTAGAGTCTGCGCTTTGATCCTTTCCTATGAGACCAATAGTAGTTTCCGAGACATCACTGCAGGTTCAATGTATTCTTTTTACATACACATTGAGGATGAAACACTGTAATTACATCGGTTTAAATACAAAAGGCACAATGCCGCCTTAAGTGAAAGAAGATTGGAACTTCTTAGAGTCTGTGCTCTGATCCTTTCCTTTGAGACCAGTATTAGTTTCCGATACACCACTGCAGGATCAATGTTTTCCTTGGACATTCACATTGACGATGAAACACTGAAATTACATCGGAATTAAATAGAAAAGGCACAATGATGCCTTAAGTGCAAGAAGAGTGAGACTTCTTAGAGTCTGTGCTTTGATCCTTTCCTGTGGGACCAGTATTAGTTTCCGATACACCACTGCAGGTTCAATGTTTTCCTTGGACATTCACATTGACGATGAAACACTGAAATTACATCGGAATTAAATACAAAAGGCACAATGCCGCCTTAAGTGCAAGAAGAGTGAGACTTCTTAGAGTCTGTGCTTTGATCCTTTCCCATGAGACCAGTATTAGTTTCCGATACACCACTGCAGGTTCAATGTAATCCTTCTACATACACATTGACGATGAAACACTAACATTACATCGGAATTAAATACAAAAGGCACAATGCCGCCTTTAGTACGAGAATAGAGACTCTTCTTACAGTCGGTGGTCTGATCCATTCCTGTGAGACCAGTATTAGTTTCCGATACACCACTGCAGGTTCAATGTATTCCTTGGACATTCACATTGACAATGAAACACTGAAATTACATCGGAATTACATACAAAAGGCACAATGCCGCTTTAAGTGCAAGAAGAGTGAGACTTCTTAGAGTCTGCGCTTTGATCCTTTCCTATGAGACCAATATTAGTTTCCGATATATCACTGCAGGTTGAATGTATTTCTTTTACATACACATTGAGGATGAAACACTGAAATTACATCGGAATTAAACACAAAAGGCAAAATGCCGCTTTAAGTGCAAGAAGAGTGAGACTTCATAGAGTCTGTGCTTTGATCTTTTCCTATAAGACCAGTATTACTTTCCGATACACCACTGCAGGTTTAATGTATTCCTTTTACTTACACATTGACGATGAAACACTGAAATTACATCGGAATTAAATACAAAAGTCACAATGCCGCTTTAAGTGCAAGAAGAGTGAGATTTCTTAGAGTCTGTGCTTTGATCCTTTCCTGTGAGACCAGTATTAGTTTCTGATACACCACTGCGGGTTCAATGTATTCCTTGGACCTTCACATTGACGATGAAACACAGTAATCGCATCGGAAGTAAATACAAAAGGCGCAATGCAGCCTTAAGTACAAGAATCGAGACTCTTCTTACAGTCGGTGGTTTGAGCAATCCCTGTGAGACCAGTATTAGTTTCTGATACACCACTGCAGGATCAATGTATTCCTTGGTCATACACATTGACGATGAAACACAGAAATCGCATCGGAATTGAATACAAAAGGCACAATGCCGCATTAAGTACAAGAATAGAGACTCTTCTTACAGTCGGTGCTATGAACATTCCCTGTGAGGCCAGTATTAGTTTCCGATACACCACTGCAGTTTCAATGTATTCCTTGGACCTTCACATTGACGATGGACCACAGAAATCGCATCGGAATTAAATACAAAAGGCACAATGCCGCCTTAAGTACAAGAATCGAGACTCTTCTTACGGTCGGTGCTTTGAGCATTCCCTGGGTGACCAGTATTAGTTTCCAATACACCACTGCAGGTTCAATGTATTCCTTGGACTTTCACATTGACGATGAAACACTGAAATTACATCGGAATTACATACAAAAGGCACAATGCCGCCTTAAATGCAAGAAGAGTGAGACTTCTTAGAGTCTGTGCTTTGATCCTTTCCTATTAGACCAGTATTAGTTACCGATACACCACTGCAGGTTCAATGTATTCCTTTTACATATTACATTGACGATGAAACACTAACACTACATCGGAATAAAATACAAAAGGCACAATGCCGCCTTAAGTGCAAGAGGAATGAGACTTCTTAGAGTCTGTGCTTTGATCCTTTCCTGACAGACCAGTATTAGTTTCCGATACACCACTGCAGGTTCAATGTATTCCTTGGACTCGTGCATTGACGATGAAATACAGAAATCGCATCGGAATTAAATACAAAAGGCACAATGCAGCCTTTAGTACAAGAATAGAGACTCTTCTTACTGTCGGTGTTTTGATCCCATACTGAGACACCAGTATTAGTTTCCGATACACCACTGCAAGTTCAATGTATTCCTTGGACCTTCACATTGACGATGAAACACAGATATCGCATCGGAATTAAATACAAAAGGCACAATGCCGCATTAAGTACAAGAATAGAGACTCTACTTACAGTCGGTTCTTTGATCCTTTCCTGTGAGACCAGTATTAGTTTCGGATACACCACTGCAGGTTCAATGTATTCCTAGGACATTCACATTGACGATGAAACACTGAAATTACATCGGAGTTAAATACAAAAGGCACAATGCCGTCTTAAATGCAAGAAGAGTGAGACTTCTTAGAGTCTATGCTTTGATCCTTTCCTATGTGACCAGTATTAGTTACCGATACACCACTGCCGGTTCAATGTATTCCTTTTACATACACATTGACGATGAAACACTAACACTACATCGGAATAAAATACAAAAGGCACAATGCCGCCTTAAGTGCAAGAAGAATGAGACTTCTTAGAGTCTGTGCTATGATCCTTTCCTGAGAGACCAGTATTAGTTTCCGATACACCACTGCAGGTTCAATGTATTCCTTGGACTCTCGCATTGACGATGAAATACAGAAATCGCATCGGAATTAAATACAAAAAGCACAATGCAGCCTTTAGTACAAGAATAGAGACTCTTCTTACTGTCGGTGTTTTGATCCCTTCCTGTGAGACCAGTATTAGTTTCCGATACACCACTGCAGGTTCAATGTATTCCTTTGACATTCATATTGTCGATGAAACACTGAAATTACATCATAATAACATAGAAAAGGCACAATGCCGCCTTAAATGCAAGAAGAGTAAGACTTCTTAGAGTCTGTGCTTTGATCCTTTCCTATGGGGAACAGTATTAGTTTCCGATACACCACTGCAGGTTCAATGTATTCCTTTCACTTACACATTGACGACGAAACACTGAAATTACATCGGAATTAAATACAAAAGGCACAATGCCGCCATAAGTGCAAGAAGAGTGAGACTTCTTATGGTCAGTGCTTTGATCTTTTCCTATGAGACCAGTATTATTTTCCGATACACCACTGCAGGTTCAATGTATTCCTTTTACTTACACATTGACGATGAAACACTGAAATTACATCGGAATTAAATACAAAAGGCATAATGCCTCCTTAAGTTCAAGAATAGTGAGACTTCTTCGAGTCTGTGATTTGATCCTTTCCTATGGGACCAGTATTAGTTTCCGATACACCACTGCAGGTTCAATGTATTCCTTTTACATACACATTGATGATGAAGCACTGAAATTACATCGGAATTAAATACAAAAGGCACAATGCCGCCTTAAGTGCAAGAAGAGTGAGACTTCTTAGGGGCTGTGCTTTGATCCTTTCCTCTGAGACCAGTATTAGTTTCCGATACACCACTGCAGGTTCAATGTATACCTTGGACCATCACATTGACGATGAAACACAGAAATCGTTCGGAATAAAATACAAAACGCAAAATGCCGCCTTAAGTACAAGAATAGAGACTCTTCTCAGAGTCAGTGCTTTGAGCATTCCCTGTGAGACCAGTATTAGTTTCCGATACACCTCTCCAGGTTCAATGTATTCATTGCAAATACACATTGACGATGAAACACTGAAATTACATCGGAATTAAATACAAAAGGCCGAATGCCGCCTTAAGTGCAAGAAGAGTGAGACTTCTTAGAATCTGTGATTCGATCTTTTCCTGTGAGACCAGTATTAGTTTCCGACACACCACTGCAGGTTCAATGTACTCCTTGGACCTTCACATTGACGATGAAACACAGAAATCGCATCGGAATTAAATACAAAAGGCACAATGCCGTATTAAGTACAAGAATAGAGACTCTTCTTACAGTCGGTGCTTTAAGCATTCCCTGTGAGACCAGTATTAGATTCCGATACAACACTGCAGGTTCAATGTATTCCTTGGACCTTCACATTGACGATGAAACACAGATATCGCGTCGGAATTAAGTAGAAAAGGCACAATGCCGCCTTAAGTACAAGAATCGAGACTCTTCTTACAGTCGGTGCTTTGAGCATTCCCTGTGGGACCAGTATTAGTTTCCGATACACCACTGCAGGTTCAATGTTTTCCTTGGACATACACATTAACGATGAAACACTGAAATCGCATCGGATTATAATACAAAAGGCACAATGCCGCCTTAAGTACAAGAATAGAGACTCTTTTTGCAGTCGGTGATTTGAGCACTCCCTGTGGGACCAGTTTTAGTTTCCGATACACCACTGCACTTTCAATGTATACCTTGGACATTCACATTGACGATGAACCACAGAAATCACATCGGAATTAAAAAGAAAAGGCACAATGCCGCTTTAATTACGAGAATAGAAACTCTTCTTACAGTCGGTGCTTTGATCCATTTCTGTGAGACCAATATTAGTTTCCGATGCACCACTGCAGGTTCAATGTATTCCTTGGACATTCACATTGACGATGAAACACTGAAATTACATCGGAATTACATACAAAAGGCA
This sequence comes from Schistocerca americana, assembly GCF_021461395.2. Lineage (NCBI taxonomy): Eukaryota > Metazoa > Arthropoda > Insecta > Orthoptera > Acrididae > Schistocerca > Schistocerca americana. The sequence goes on along the minus strand of NC_060124.1, from coordinate 624,560,904 downwards.
CAATGCCGCCATAAGTGCAAGAAGAGTGAGACTTCTGAGAGTCTGCGCTTTGATCCTTTCGTATGAGACCAATAGTAGTTTCCGATACATCACTGCAGGTTCAATGTATTCTTTTTACATACACATTGAGGATGAAACACTGAAATTACATTGGGATTAAATACAAAAGGCCAAATGCCGCCTTAAGTGCAAGAAGAGTGAGACTTCTTAGAGTCTGTGCATTCATACTTTCCTTTGAAACTAGTATTAGTTTCCGATACACCACTGCAGGTTCAATGTATTCCTTGGACCTTCACATTGACGATGAAACACAGAAATCGCATCGGAATTAAATACAGAAGGCACAATGCCACCTTAAGTCCAAGAATAGAGTCTCTTCTTACAGTCGGTGCTTTGAGCAGCTCCTGTGAGACCAGTATTAGTTTCCGATACACCACTGCAGGTAAAATGTATTCCTTGGACCTTCACATTGACGATGAAACACAGATATCGCATCGGATTTAAATACAAAAGGCACAATGCCGCCTTATGTCTAAGAATCGGGACTCTTCTTACACTCGGTGCTTTGAGCATTCCCTGTGAGACCAGTATTACTTTCCGATACACCACTGCAAGTTCAGTGTATTCCTTGGACATTCACATTGACGATGAAACACTGAAATTACATCAGAATTACATACAAAAGGCACAATGCCGCCTTAAGTGCAAGAAGAGTGAGACTTCTTAGAGGCTGCGCTTTGATCCATGCCTATGACCCCAATATTAGTTTCCGATACATGACTGCAGGTTCAATGTATCCTTTTTACATACACATTGAGGATGAAACACTGAAATTACATCGGAATTAAATACAAAAGGCACAATACCGCCTTAAGTGCAAGAAGAGTGAGAATTCTTAGAGCCTGTGCATTGAACCTTTCCTGTGAGACCAGTATTAGTTTCCGATACACAACTGCAGGTTCAATGTATTCCTTAGACCTTCACATTGACGACGAAACACAGAAATCGCATTGGAATTTAATACAAAAGGCACAATGCCGCGTTAAGTACAAGAATAGAGACTCTTCTTACAGTCTGTTCTTTGATCCTTTCCTGTGAGACCAGTATTAGTTTCCGATACACCACTGCAGGTTCAATGTATTCCTTGGACATTCACATTGACAATGAAACACTGAAATTACATCGAAATTAAATACAAAAGGCACAATGCCGCCTTAAATTCAGGAAGAGTGAGACTTCTTTGACACTGTGCTTTGATCCTTTCCTGTGAGACCAATATTAGTTTCCGATACACCTCTGCAGGTTCAAAGTAATCCTTGGACCTTCACATTGGCGATGAGACACAGAAATCACATCGGAATTAAATACAAAAGGCACAATGAGGCCTTAAGTACAAGAATAGAGACTCTTCTTACAGTCTGTGTCTTGAACACTCCCTGTGAGACCAGTATTAGTTTTCGATACACCACTGCAGGCTCAATGAATTCCTTGGACCTTCACATTGACGACGAAACACAGAAATCGCATCGGAATTAAATACAAAAAGCACAATGCCACCTTAAGTACAAGAATATATACTTTTCTTAGAGTCGGTGCTTTGATCCTTTTCTATGAGACTAGTATTACTTTCCGATACACCACTGCAGGTTCAATGTATTCCTTTTACATACACATTGACGATGAGACACTAACATTACATCGGAATTAAATACAAAAGGCACAATGCCGCCTTAAGTGCAAGAAGAGTGAGACTTCTTAGAGTCTGTGATTTGATCCTTTCCTATGAGACCAGTATTAGTTTCCGAACACCACTGCAGGTTCAATGTGTTCCTTTTACATACACATTGACGATGATACACTGAAATTACATCGGAATTAAATATAAAAGGAATAATGCCGCCTTAAGTGCAAGAAGAGTGGAACTTCTTAGAGTCTGTGCTTTAATCCTTTCCTGTGAGACCAGTATTAGTTTCCGATACACCACTGCAGGTTCAATGTATTCCGTGGACCTTCACATTGACGATGAAACACAGAAATTACATCGGAATTAAATACTAAAGGCACAATGACGCCTTAAATGCAAGAAGAGTGAGACTTCTTAGAGACTGTGCTTTGATCCTTTCCTGTGAGACCAGTATTAGCTTCCGATACACCACTGCATGTTCAATGTATTCCTTGGACATTTACATTGACGATGAAACACTGATATTACATCAAAATTAAATACAAAAGGCACAATGCCGCATTAAATGCAAGAAGTGTGAGACTTCTTAGAGTCTGTGCATTGATCCTTTCCTGTGAGACCAGTACTAGTTTCCGATACACCACTGCAGGTTCAATGTATTCCTTGGACACTCACATTGACGATGAAATACTGCAATTACATCGGAATTAAATACAAAAGGCACAATGCCACCTTAAGAAAAGAATATAGACTCTTCTTACAGTCGGTTGTTTGTTCCTTTCCTGTGAGACCAGTATTAGTTTCCGATACACCACTGCAGGTTCAATTTATTCCTTGGACATTCACATTGACGATGAAACACTGAAATTACATCGGAATTAAATACAAAAGGCACAATGCCGCCTTAAATGCAAGAAAAGTGAGACTTCTAAGAGTCTGTGCTTTGATCCTTTCCTATGAGACCAGTATTAGATTCCGATACACCACTGCAGGCTCAATGTATTCCTTGGACCTTCACATTGACGACGAAACATAGAAATCGCGTCGGAATTAAATACAAAAGGCACAATGCCACCTTAAGTACTAGAATATAGACTCTTCTTAGAGTCGGTGCTTTGATCCTTTCCTATGAGACCAGTATTAGTTTCCGATACACCACTGCAGGTTCAATGTATTCCTTTTACATACACATTGACGATGAAACACTAACATTACATTGGAATTAAATACAAAAGGCACAATGCCGCCTTAAGTGCAAGAAGAGTGAGACTTCTTAGAGTCTGTGATTTGATCCTTTCCTATGAGACCAGTATTAGTTTCCGAACACCACTGCAGGTTCAATGTGTTCCTTTTACATACACATTGACGTTGATACACTGAAATTACATCGGAATTAAATACAAAAGGTTAATGCCGCCTTATGTGCAAGAAGAGTGAGACTTCTTAGAGTCTGTGCTTTGATCCTTTCCTGTGAAACCAGTTTTAGTTTCCGATACACCACTGCAGGTTCAATGTATTCCTTGGACCTTCACATTGACGATGAAACACAGAAATTTCATCGGAATTAAATAGATAAGGCAGAATGACGCCATAAATGCAAGAAGAGTGAGACTTCTTAGAGTCTGTGCATTGATCCTTTCCTGTGAGACCAGTATTAGTTTCCGATACACCACTGCAGGTTCAATGTATTCCTTGGGCATTAACATTAACGATGAAACACTGAAATTGCATCAAAATTAAATACAAAAGGCACAATGCCGCCTTAAATGCAACATGAGTGAGACCTCTATGTGTCTGTGCAATGGTCCTTTCATGTGAGACCAGTATTAGCTTCCGATACACCACTGCATGTTTAATGTATTCCTTGGACCTTCACTTTGAATATTAAACACAGAAATCGCAATGGAATTAAAAACAAAAGGCGTAATACCGCCTTAAGTACATGAATCGAGACTCTTCCTTCAGTCGGTGCATTGAGAATTCCCTGTGAGACCAGTATTAGTTTCCGATACACCACTGCAGGTTCAATGTATTTCTTGGAGATACACATTGAGGATGAAACACTGAAATTACATCGGAATTAAAAACAAAAGGCACAATGCCGCATTAAGTTCAAGAAGAGTGAGACTTCTAAGAGTCTGTACTTTGATCCCTTCCTATGAGAGCAGTATTACTTTCCGATACACTACTCAGTTTCAATGTATTCCTTTTACATACACATTGACGATGAAACACTGAAATTACATCGGAATTAAATACAACAGACACAATGCCCCCTTAGGTGCAACAAGAGTGAGACTTCTTAGAGTCTGCGCTTTGATCCATTCCTATGAGACCAATATTAGTTTCCGATACATCACTGCAGGTTCAATGTATTCTTTTTACATACACAATGAGGATGAAACACTGAAATTACATCGGAATTAAATACAAAAGGCACAAAGCCGCCTTAAGTACAAGAATAGAGTCTCTTCTTACAGTCGGTGCTTTGAGCAGCCCCTGTGAGACCAGTATTAGTTTCCGATACACCATTGCAGGTTCAGTGTATTCCTTGGACCTTCACTTTGAAGATGAAACACAGAAATCGCATCGGAATTAAATACAAAAGGCACATTGCCGCCTTAAGTACGAGAATAGAGACGCTTCTTTCAGTCGGTGCTTTGATCCATTTCTGTGAGACCAATATTAGTTTCCGATACACCACTGCAGGTTCAATGTATTCCTTGGACATTCACATTGACGATGAAACACTGAAATTACATAGGAAATACATACAAAAGGCACAATGCCGCTTTAAGTGCAAGAAGAGTGAGACTTCTTAGAGTCTGCGCTTTGATCCATTCCTATGAGACCAATATTAGTTTCCGATACATCACTGCAGGTTCAATGTATTCTTTTTACATACACAATGAGGATGAAACACTGAAATTACATCGGAATTAAATGCAAAATGCACAAAGCCGCATTAAGTACAAGAATAGAGCCTCTTCTTACAGTCGGTTCTTTGATCCTTTCCTGTGAGACCAGTATTAGTTTCCGATACACCACTACAAGTTCAATGTATTCCTTGGACATTCACATTGACGATGAAACACTGAAATTACATCGGAATTAAATACAAAAGGCACAATGCCGACTTAAGTGCAAGAAGAGTGAGACTTCTTAGAGTCTGGGATTTGATCCTTTCCTATGAGACCAGTATTAGTTTCCGAAAACCACTGCAGGTTCAATGTGTTCCTTTTACATACACATTGACGATGAAATACTGAAATTACATCGGAATTAAATACAAAAGGAATAATGCCGCCTTAAGTGCAAGAAGAGTGACACTTCTTAGAGTCTGTGCTTTGATCCTTCCTGTGAGACCAGTATTAGTTTCCGATACACCACTGCAGGTTCAATGTATTCCTTGGACCTTCACATTGACGATGAAACATAGAAATTACATCGGAATTAAATACAAAAGGCACAATGACGCCTTAAATGCAAGAAGAGTGAGACTTCTTAGAGTCTGTGCTTTGATCCTTTCCTGTGAGACCCGTATTAATTTCCGATACACCACTGCAGGTTCAATGTATTCCTTGGACCTTCACATTGACGACGAAACACAGAAATCGCATCGGAATTAAATACAAAATGCACAATGCCACCTTAAGTACAAGAATATAGACTCTTCTTAGAGTCGGTGCTTTGGTCGTTTCCTATGAGACTAGTATTAGTTTCCGATACACCACTGCAGGTTCAATGTATTCCTTTTACATACACATTGACGATGAGACACTAACATTACATCGGAATTAAATACAAAAGGCACAATGCCGCCTTAAGTGCATGAAGAGTGAGACTTCATAGAGTCTGTGATTTGATCCTTTCCTATGAGACCAGTATTAGTTTCCGAACACCACTGCAGGTTCAATGTGTTCCTTTTACATACACATTGACGATGAAACACTGAAATTACATCAAAATTAAATACAAAAGGCACAATGCCGCATTAAATGCAAGAAGAGTGAGACTTCTTGAGTCTGTGCATTGATCCTTTCCTGTGAGACCAGTACTAGTTTCCGATACACCACTGCAGGTTCAATGTATTCCTTGGACATTCACATTGACGACGAAAAACTGAAATTACTTCGTAATTAAATACAAAAGGCACAATGCCGCCTTAAGTACAAGAAAATAGACTCTTCTTACAGTCGGTTCTTTGATCCTTTCCTGTGAGACCAGTATTAGTTTCCGATACACCACTGCAGGTTCAATGTATTCCTTGGACATTCACATTGACGATGAAACACTGAAATTACATCGGAATTAAATACAAAAGGCACAATGCCGCCTTAAATGCAAGAAGAGTGAGACTTCTTAGAGTGTGTGCTTTGATCCTTTCCTATGAGACCAGTATTAGATTCCGATACACCGCTGCAGGTTCAATGTATTCCTTTTACATACACATTGACGATGAAACACTAACATTACGTCGGAATTAAATACAAAAGGCACAATGACGCCTTAAAAGCAAGAAGAGTGAGACTTCTTAGAGTCTGTTGTATGGGGGCTTAATTAAATAAATTTGATTGAAAATGATTTATGTAGCTGTATGTCCGTCCGATTACGCAGTGTCTCGTAATCGGTTGGCCCTGACTAGTATTTTTACGCTATCTGACTGCAACAAACAATGTAAGAATATTTTCGTAAACACAGTTAATTAATTAAGTCCCCAGCAACTATCAAACCTACAAAATCCAAGCACAAATGTAACTGTTCTGTATGTGGGAGTGTGACTCAACGTCCACATCTGGCACTGTTCTTTCCAACAAGATAAGAATTTTAAATACCAACTATGCTGACGTGACAAAAGAAATTTAGAAAAACTATAATTACGCAAGAAAACCAGAATTCACTCTAATACAAGAACACAAGCCAGATGCTTTGTTGACTGAACCTGTAGTGACGCATTATTTCAGACACACAATCAATAAAAGAACATTGTATTTTTTTTTACCTTCATATATATTGACGAAATGCACACAATAACATCTGCTATCTCTCCCATCAAATAACTGCATAAAACATGGAACAACACTCTTTACTACAACATCTTACTCCAACTTCACGACAACCACGAGCTCTTAACACACACTGTCTTCAACGAGCTCTCAACAGGCACTGACTTCTACGATCTCTTCACAAGCACTGACTGCCATGAACTCTAAACACACACTGCCTGCTACGAACTCCCAACAAGCACTGTGGAGGCGGCTTAATAGTACTCTTTGGCGCAATCTCTGGCGCAGTGGCTCAGTGCAGCCACCTTTCATATGCCCCTCCTCCACAGGCCAGAATTTGATGGTATTTTTGCCAGCATTGGTGGTGAAAATACCACCAAATTCGTCCACAAAAATACAGACAAAAATAAAAGATAATATTAATACCTAAATATCACATAATTAGTTAAAAATTTTGGCTTTGCACTGACCTTTTACTAACCTAATATATGAAATACAGTAAGCAATACAACTTCTTTTCATACATGTGACTTTACATAATAGTTTACACAATATACAAAAAATCAGTTTATACAAATGTTCACATAAAATGCTTTCAATGATTAGTTTATACAAAAAAAAAAAAAAAAGACACTAACAGGTGACATCTTTTCAGTAGAAGCAGTTCATCAGTTGCACCCAGTAAAGTTTAGCAGGTACACCCAGCAACAAGTCACATTAGTTCAGTGGAAGCAGTTCATCAGTGGCACCCAGCAATGTTGAGCAGGTGCAAACACCAACAAGTGACCATCATTTCAGTAGGAACAGTTCATCAGTTGCACCCAGGAATGTTGAGTAGGTGCAGACAGCAACAAGTGACACCATTTCAGTAGAAGCAGTCCATCAGAGGCACCCAGCAATGTTGAGCAGGTGCAGACACCAACAAGTGACATCATTTCAGTAGGAGCCGTCCATCAGTTGCACCCAGCAATGTTGAGCAGGTGCAGACAGCAACAAGTGACTTCATTTCAGTAGAAACAGTTCATCAGTTGCACCCAGCAATGTTGAGCAAGTGCAGACACCAACAAGTGACACAATTTCAGTAAAAACAGTCCATCAGTTGCGCCCAGCAACGTTGAGCAGGTGCAGACAGCAACAAGTGACACCATTTCAGTAGAAACAGTTCATCAGTTGCACCCAGCAATGTTGAGTGCAGGTGCAGACACCAAAAAGTCACATTTCTCAGCAGAAGCAGTTCCACAAAATTCACTAACACTGATCACACTGTTCATCAGAGTTTATGAGCAGAAATTAAACATGTCCTAATGTCACACATCATGTTGAAAAGTGCAGGTAACAGTTCAGAATATTTATCTTCACTAATCAGACAGTTCAGGCATGAACAATAGTTTGAATGCACATACAAATGCTTTTACCGTAAGATACAAATCATAACAAACACACAAATGATATCAGATAATTATCCTATTAACTATTACAATACACAAATACCAGTAAACCTATAATATTTATGGGTGTCAGTGCAAGCCACTACCAACAAATAAAATAATATTTAGGAGATAGGTGGGTAGGATTAGTAAAGGAAAACACACAGAACACACTCACTCATCCTTCATCCACATTAAGTACTACTGTGTAATTGAATAGTGTTAATTGTGTAAATGTAATTCTGTCTAAATCTGATGTTCATCATGTGTATCAAGTAGTACTGGCAGCAATGTATAACAGTCAATAATAGTTAAGTCAACGTCATAGTCATCATGTCAAGACGAATGTTTGCCAAGCCAGATCAAAATGTACTGTTGTTGAACAACTGTCAGTGAGCCAAGATATGCAATTACTTCCTCTCTCCAAAAAAAAATATATACTGCTTAGTTATTTAACAAAGTGTGTGTATAGACTATCTTCCTTCTATTTTAGTGTTCTAGTCTGCTATCTTCATCCTCCTTGTTCCATAAGACCAACCAAAAAAAATATGCTCCTCACTTACTTTACCTCTTATCTACCAAAACTCCAATAATCATCAACTTAATCTCAATACGTCACTAATACTTCTTCAATACGTCGATACATATAACTCTTATCATCAATATCATTCACCTTACCTCTTGTCCACAAAAACTCCAATAATCATAAACTTCATATACTCTCAATACCTCAATAAAACGTTGATAAATATAAACCTCAGCACCAATATCATTTCACTTCCATAACAACTTTTTCCTCTAGTCAGTCTCCTCGAACAAGTACAGATAAAATCCTAATGCAACTTCAATTCAGCATCCCATACAATCCGAAGACACAGTGTCCACACACAACCTCTGTGTAATCCATCTGACCCAAATTTTCTACTCATTATAAATTATAAACAAAGAAATGCATACATGACCTCTAACAGACTTAGTTCGAATAACTCTCAGTAATTAAGTACGATTACGGAGTGTGAATAATCATAATGTTTCACAGTGTGTACACCACTTCAAAAATTATGGCAAACAGAAGCAAACATGTGGAGTATTTTTGTGTCAAGTGTCACTTCCTATTTCAATTGCTCACGAAAAATGCAGTGTAATAATTGTCAATGGTCTAAACCTATTTTTGGTATGTCATGTCGTTAGCTTCCTTCCTATTAGCATAAATGTATACAGCTTCCATAAAACCTCAGCTCATGTGACTTCAACGAAGTTTTTTGTACCAATGTCGTTCGTCGAATTATAGCAGTTCATTTTCCTATCTTAAAAATATAAGGCACTGAGCGTAAGCAAAACAAGCAATAGCGAGTAAATATACCAGTAGAGAACAGAATGTCAGCAAGTGGATGCAGCACAATTCTTACAACGAGGCTTTGCCAAGCGACAATCTATAATTAATACAGTAGTGTGACCTAAACTCTATGTTTATACACTGTACATCAGCATTGCTATACACCAAATTAAAGAGTAGTTATGACAACAAACAGAAATGTATAAATATGCAATACATACGCATAGCAGCAAACAGGTTATTAGCATCATATCAGCATAAGCAAATAAATGTTCACATGTCATCTTAATAAGTAAACATGAAGGCGCAAGCAGATAAATCACAAACTATAACCTACATACATAATCACAGTCAGCACAATTAATCAGATGACAATTATAATTTAAATAAATAAGCACAGCAGGCACATAATAGAAAAATATGACATCAGTGAAATAGCAGTGCAGCCAAGCGATGCATCATATATACAAGTCACAACCCAGTTCATTAATAATCATTGTCAAAATCAGTTAACGTACGCAAGCACGTCGCTTCACACGTAAATTCATAGAACATGAAAGTAGCACATCACGTAATCGCGAGCAGCAAATTACGTCTAAAGTACGTACCTAAGTGGAAATATGTTACCTGAAAAATAAACTCCATTAATAGTTACCTTTTTAGTTTATTAGTTTCTTCTTCGAAATTACATTCTTCCTGAAATTTTCTCGATAGCAGGTCGTCTTAACGTCGGACACGCACAGAATTTACCTGAAGGTCTTAAATACTTTATACAACCGTATCCTGCAAAATACTGAATGTTAATAACACAATTTAACAAGTCCTTATAGCTTTATACAGAATTTGGTCGGAGAAATTAGACTGTGTATTTGTTTACGGCTGTCAGTGCATTCGCACTGAGCGCTCGATCAGCTGTAGACGCGTGACGTAGGAAGCAATTGTTCGCGGTCAACGACTGCCTTGTGCGGCGCGCAGACTTGACTGTTGCTTTGAGTATGTGCCGCCGCCAAAACACAGCGCGGTATCCTTGTACTCTCCGCATGTTTACATGTAGCTGTTAGTTCTCCAAAGTATGTCATTCCACAAAAATTTTAACGTTTGATATGTGATGTATTCCTTTAGAGCGTCGAGATTTAAGAGTTTCTACTTCAACAGTGTTATCATGTATAATTTTGCGAATTCTATATGGACCGTTATAAAGCAGAAAAAATTTGCGACACAAGCCTTTTCCTTTGTGCGATAAACGGTGGGAATTAATTAGCACCTTCTGACCAACTGAAAAAGTTTTTAAACGACCAGGACGTTTAGCTGATTTCTCTCTTCTAGCTGCCGCAGATGCAATATTTCGTAGAGCCAGGTTGACAACTTCAGAATGCCGCAGTTTCCGTGAAGGCGGAAAAGGAACGATTTCAGAAATGCGATTTGTCGGTACCTTATTTTTTAATATTAATAGAGGCGGTAAAGAAGTTGAGTCATTAGGAAGTTCATTCAGAATGTTTTGAAAAATATGAAGATACTGATCCCACGTTCTGTGATTCTGATGACAATAAAGTCGACACAATTTATTGATTTCCTTCATCCATCTCTCTGAAGCGTTAGATTGAGGGTGAAAAAGTGAAATGAAAATTGGTTTAATTTTACGACGCTGTAGAGTACGAAGCCAAATTTTAGAACGAAACTGTGATCCATTATCTGATATAACCTTGTCAACATGACCGACTTCTTTAAGAAAATGTTTGATAAAAGCGTTAGATACTGAACGAGCTGTTGCTTTGCGTAAAGGTGTAAAACACACATATTTTGATGTCAGTTCCACTGCTACGAAAATGTACGCAAAACCATTAGTAGAACGAACCACTGGACCAAACAAATCGACTGCAGCCATCTCCTTTAATTTCGCTGGAATGATGGGAAACAATGGTGCTCTGTGAGAAATCGTTGGAGGCTTAGCCATTTGACATAATTTACATTTGGCAAGAACAGATCGAATACGTTTTTCCATATTACTGAAGTAACAATTTTCTCGTAATTTATGAAAGCATTTTCTGGGACCAAAGTGCGCATAACTGAAATGCGTATACCAAATCAATTTATTGACCCACTCATCAGGAATACAAACTAACCAAACAGAGTTGTCGACGGATTTCCGTTTAAAAAGAACTTTCCAGATAGATCGCAAAAACGAGGTGTGGCCAAATCGTCCAATCTAACAAAGCGTCGAAGAAAATTACAGAGACCAAGAAAACTACGAACATCACGTTTTGTAGTAGGAACAGCATAATTACGAATAGCGTCTAATTTTTCTGGATCAGGAAGAATACCTTCTGTAGCAATAATGTGACCGAGAAATTTCACCTGAGAACGACCCGATTCAGATTTTTCCAAGTTTACTGTCATGCCAACTTTTGCAAAGATACGTAATAATGAGTCCAAAATTTTGTTGTGCTCACTCCAAGAACGTTTAGCAATAAGAATGTCGTCAACATAAGAAGTAATATTGTCACGAAGACAAACAGGTAAAATTTCATTTAGGCTACGAATAAATGCTGCTGAAGATACAGTAAGTCCAAACGGTAATTTCCGAAATTGGTAACAGTTACCAAAGGCTAAAAAGGCGGTGTATTTCCTACAGTCAGGGTGGAGTTCTATTTGCCAAAAACTTGCGCGCATATCAATCGTGGATAAAACTTTAATTCCATGGAAATGTTGAAGAAGTTCATCTAAATTTTGTGGGCGGTCAGTTTCAGGAATGATGATGTTATTTATCTGTCTGGAATCCAGAACCAAACGAATTGACCCATCCTTTTTAAGAACAACGTGTAGTGGGCTAGTATAAGGACTGACTGCAGGCTCAATAATGCCCTGATCTAACATGTACTGAAGTTCATTCTTAACCTTGTCTCTGTAAGCCAAAGGAATAGCGTACGTTTTCCCGCGAAATGGTGTGTGTTCTTTTACTTTAAATAAATATTGTAAGCCTTGTATAGTTCCTGTGTGATGACTAAACACTGTAGCATGTGAAGTCAAAATGTGGTGCAGCTCTTCTCTTGCAACGTCATCTGGCACTTCAGCTTTCTTAACCTTTTCATTAATTAATTCTTCGCTATTAATTATATCATCCATCGCGTCTCTTTATCTATTGTCATTGTCATGAATAAACACATTGTCGTCATAATGCTCAACGAAAACATCAGAAGTAAGAAACCTTAAACATTTTGTATCTGACTCAGATCTTGTTAAACACTCGAAAAATTTTAAACATTTCGGCATTCCAGCAACAGTCAAATTTACACTTCCTTCTTTAAAGTTCAAAATTGTCTTATGTGCGTTAAGAAACTCCATACCTAATATAATTTGTGTACTGAGTAATGGAACAATAATAAAATTAGCAGAAAATTCGTATCCTTGACAAATGAAATTTAAATTGGTCTGTTGTTTAACTTCCACACTTTTTCCAGAAATAGCACCTCGAATTGTAGTTTTAGAAATAGGTAACACAGGACAGGCAATAGTTCTTTCACATATACGAAAAACTGATTCACTAATGACATTCAATGGGCTCCCAGAATCTAATACTGCAGTGAACTTATTCTTACCCACACATACTTCAATAACAGGATGTAAAAATGCGTCTACATTATTTTCCTTTTCGTCTAATAAAATGTCTCTCATGTCTTCCAGGCGTACGTAGCGTAAAGTCGTAGTGTCATTACTTTCTGAACCGTCTATATTGCTGCCAGAAGCCGAAGCTGCAAGTCATTGTCCATTGTTTGCGTCACGTCTTTGAGTATTCGCGTCATTTCGCGGATCAATTTCTACTATTTGCACTTGTCTCTCTGAAGTTCTATCACGTGGAGGATGCCAATTAGGTCCCTCCTGTCTGTTAGATGCAAATTCTTGGTTGTGTCTGTTATTAAAATTTCTGTTTTCCTGTCTGTCTGCATAACTACTTCTTGTGTAATTTCGACTGTCATTTCTGAAATTATTGTTGTACCTACTACCCTGGTTATTTCTGTAGTAAGAATTTCTATTACTGTATGAATAATTTCTGTCCTGATGATACCGATTACTGTTTCCGTATGATTGATCATTCCGGTACGAATTACCGCTATTGTCTGTGTAATTTCTGTTAGAACGTCTGTTATTATCATAAGGCTGGTATCTGTTGTCCTGTCTGTTACGTCTGTCGTTCTCAAAGTTACTCACATAACGCCCGTTCCGATCACTATCTCTTTTCTCTGGAAATCTATTGTAAATACTGTTACTGAAAAAGTTACAAAAGGTCCCGTCGTCGTTGTCATACTCAAGTTCTTGCAACAAAGTCTTAAAAGTCTCAATGTCGTCTTTACATCTTCCGGCCAAAGCAATTTGTCTTATGGATTGTGGCAGCTTAGTTAAACAAATGCGAATTAATTCAGTCGGGCTATAAGGGTTGGACAGGAACTGATTCTTTCGAATCATGTCTTCAAAGTACTCTGCCGGCGTGCGGAACTCAGACTGTTTAAAATTACGCTGCATAATCAGATTATGTTTGACTCTGTCTTGTGTGTTTTCGGACCAATATGCCGATAAAAATGCATGATAAAAATCATTTAAATTATTGCAATCTCTAATGAGTGCGCGCATCCGCGTCGCCGGTTCGTTTTCTAAATATCCACACATGAATTCTAGTTTGTGACTTAGTGGCCAATTTGGTGGAAGTGCGTACATAAATTGATCTAGCCATGCACATGGATGTATGTCATTCTTAGAATTGCGGAAGATCTTAAATTTCCGGACAGTCAAAAAGTGTTTATAATCAAAGTTTTCGCCTCGTGGCGACAAAGACCTACCGCGTCTGTCCCAGTCCGAATGTCGATTATTGTAAAGTTCGCGCGCCTGGCGCTCTCTTGTTGCATCCCGTAAATGAAATAAATTATTTTCTTCAAACCCTTCTGCTACCTGTGATTCTAAATTTCTTCTGCTATCTTTTCCTACAATTTCTCCTTCGATCTGCTTGACTTGCTTCCGCAATGCCTCAAATTCCCTTTTCACGCGTTCATTAAATTTTCCCTGATTCTCAACATGCTTATTTATGTTCTGATACTCTTCGGTTTCTGCAAATGGTAATGGGGCTGTATCATCCGAATCTCTGTCCCCATGTAAACTAAGATTTGTCAATTTATCTGAAATTTCCTCAACTCTTTCCGATAAGTCACCTATTTTTTCTTTCTGTTTGTTTACATCTTCCGTAAGTGTCGCGACTCGGGTTTCAGTATTGACACATTTGGTAGTTAACTGTTCATATTGTCGTGTTAGATTATTTATTCTGTCATTTGGTACGGATTCCTCGATTCTTTCAAATATTTCTTCCTTGTCTTGTGAACATTGTAAATTTAACTCTGAAAATTTCTGTACTATCACGCGATCTCTTTCTTCCTGTTCTCTATCCTGTTCCCTTTGTCTGATTTCTACTGCAATTAATCTATTATTGTGAGAATTCAGAATCGGTTGTACTTCCTCTCTGATTTCTTTCTTTAATTCATCTTTCATATCTTTAAAACATGTCCCTATTCTTGAATCTAACCGTGTTTCCAAAGTTCCCATCTCTGTTTTAATTGTTCCTATCTCTGTTTTAATTGTTCCCATCTCAGTTTTTAATTCAGATTGAAAATTTAATATTACACTCATCAACTGCTCCATATTAACTTGTTCAGAATTCTTTTCGCCCCTAACATTTCCCACAAAACTAACTTCCCTCTGCATAGCCATAAGGCTATCTGTGTTCGATACTATTCCAGAATCTTCTGTCATTAATCTCGTATTCTGTGAATTTTCTGATTGAGAAAAATTTAGAAATGGTTCCGGACTATTTTCCCGACTTATCACATTGTTTTCCACCTCATTATCCACCATACTGTTTTCCTGTGTTGGCGAGTTCGCCATGTCAACAATTTCGTTATTCTCACTATTCATCATTTTTGCCTTTTTCATTGATCGCGTAATCATTTACAAAATATACGAAAGATTCGTCACTGTACGAAAATTACACACAATGACTCGTTATCTCCAACAATACTATTCACATGAAATGTCTCCCTCAGACACGATCAATCGAACAATTGAAATAATTGCACTACTTTGTCAAACGCGTATACAAGGCAATAAAAATTAAATTTTGAAAAATACCATTAGAAGAATGCCAATTACCAAATCTACACATGCAAAATAGACCACAATTACTATACTACAAATTACTACAACAATACTACAGTCTACAATTTTCACAATCAGAAGAATCCAAGGGACGATCCGAAGCAGCGGTCGCCACGTGCATGGAGGCTTAATTAAATAAATTTGATTGAAAATGATTTATGTAGCTGTATGTCCGTCCGATTACGCAGTGTCTCGTAATCGGTTGGCCCTGACTAGTATTTTTACGCTATCTGACTGCAACAAACAATGTAAGAAAATTTTCGTAAACACAGTTAATTAATTAAGTCCCCAGCAACTATAAAACCTACAAAATCCAAGCACAAATGTAGCTGTTCTGTATGTGGGAGTGTGACTCAACGTCCACATCTGGCACTGTTCTTTCCAACAAGACAAGAATTTTAAATACCAACTATGCTGACGCGACAAAAGAAATTTAGAAAAACTATAATTACGCAAGAAAACCAGAATTCACTCTAATACAAGAACACAAGCCAGATGCTTTGTAGACTGAACCTGTAGTGACGCATTATTTCAGACACACCATCAATAAAAGAACATTATATTTTTTTTACCTTCATATATATTGACGAAATGCACACAATAACATCTGCTATCTCTCCCATCAAATAACTGCATAAAACATGGAACAACACTCTTTACTACAACATCTTACTCCAACTTCACGACAACCACGAGCTCTTAACACACACTGTCTTCAACGAGCTCTCAACAGGCACTGACTTCTACGATCTCTTCACAAGCACTAACTGCCCTGAACTCTAAACACACACTGCCTGCTACGAACTCCCAACAAGCACTGTGGAGGCGGCTTAATAGTACTCTTTGGCGCAATCTCTGGCGCAGTGGCTCAGTGCAGCCACCTTTCACTGTGCTTTGATCCTTTCCTGTGAGACCAGTATTAGTTTCCGATACACCACTGCAGGTTCAATGTATTCCGTGGACCTTCACATTAACGATGAAACACAGAAATTACATCGGAATTAAATACAAAAGGCACAATGACGACTTAAATGCAAGAAGGGTGAGACTTCTTAGAGTCTGTGCTTTGATCCTTTCCTGTGAGACCAGTATTAGTTTCCGATACACCACTGCAGGTTCAATGTATTCCTTGGACATTCACATTGACGATGAAACACTGAAATTACATCAAAATTAAATATAAAAGGCACAATGCCGCATTAAATGCAAGAAGAGTGAGACTTCTTAGAGTCTGTGCATTGATCCTTTCCTGTGAGACCAGTACTAGTTTCCGATACACCACTGCAGGTTCAAAGTATTCCATGGACATTCACATTGACGATGAAAAACTGCAATTACATCGGAATTAAATACAAAAGGTACAATGCCGCCTAAAATGCAAGAAGAGAGAGACTTCTTAGAGTCTGTGCATTGATCCTTTGCTGTGAGACCAGTACTAGTTTCCGATACACCACTGCAGTTTCAATGTATTCCTTGGACATACACATTGACGATGGAACACTGAATTTACATCGGAATTGCATACGAAAGGCACAATGCTGCATTAAATGCAAGAAGAGTGAGACTTCTTTGACTCTGTGCTTTGATCCTTTTCTGTAAGACCAGAATTTGTTTCCGATACACCACTGCAGGTTCAAAGTAATCCTTGGAAATTCACATTGACGATGAAACACAGAAATCGCATCGGAATTAAATACAAAAGGAACAATGCCGCCTTAAGTACTATAATAGAGACTCTTCTTACAGTCTGTGCCTTGAACACTCTCTGTGAGACCAGTATTAGTTTTCGATACACCACTGCCGGCTCAATGTATTCCTTGGACCTTCACATTAACGATGAAACACTGAAATTACATCGGAATTAAATACAAAAGGCACAATGCCGCCTTAAGTGCAAGAAGAGTGAGACTTCTTAGAGTCTGTCCTTTGATCCTTTCCTGTGAGACCAGTATTAGTTTCCGTTAGACCACTGCAGGGTCAATGTATTCCTTGGACCCTACCATTGACAACGAAACACTGAAATTACATCGGAATTAAATACAAAAGGCACAATGATGCCATAAGAACAAGAAGAGTGAGACTTCTTGGAGTATGTGCTTTGATCCTTTCCTATGAGACCAGTATTAGTTTCCGATACACCACTGCAGGTTCAATGTATTCCTTTTACATACACATTGACGATGAAACACTAACATTACATCGTAATAAAATACTAAAGGCACATTGCAGCCTTAAGTGCAAGAAGAGTGAGACTTCTTAGAGTCTGTGATTTGATCCTTTCCCATGAGACCAGTATTAGTTTCCGAACACCACTGCACATTCAATGTATTCCATTTACATACACATTGACGATGAAACACTGAAATTACATCGGACTTAAATACAAAAGGAATAATGCCGCCTTAAGTGGAAGAAGAGTGAGTCTTCTTAGAGTCTGTGCTTTGATCCTTTATTGTGAGACCAGTATTAGTTTCCGATACACCACTGCAGGTTCAATGTATTCCTTTTACATACACATTGACGATGAAACACTGATATTACATCGGAATTAAATGCATTAGGCAAAATGCCGTCTTAAGTGCAAGAAGAGTGAGACTTCTTATAGTCTGTGCTTTGATCCTTTCCTGACAGACCAGTATTAGTTTCCGATACACCACTGCAGGTTCAATGTATTCCTTGGACCTTCGCATTGTCGATGATATACAGAAATCGGATCGGAATTAAATACAATAGGCACAATGCAGCCTTTAGTACAAGAATAGAGACTCTTCTTGCTGTTGGTGTTTGATCCTTTCCTGTGAGACCAGTATTAGTTTCCGATACGCCACTGCAGGTTCAATGTATTCCTTGGACATTCACATTGACGATGAAACACTGAAATTACATCAGAATTAGATAGAAGAGGCACAATGCCGCCTTAAATCCAAGAAGAGTGAGACTTCTTAGAGTCTGTGCTATGATCCTCTCCTATGAGTAAAGTATTAGTTTCCGATACACCACTGCAGGTTCAATGTATTCCTTGGACATTCACATTGCCGATGAAAAACTGATATTACATCCGTATTAAATACAAAAGGCACAATGCCGCCTTAAATGCAAGAAGAGAGAGACTTCTTCGAGTCTGTGCTTTGATTCTTTCCTATGAGACCAGTATTATTTACCGATACACCACTGCAGGTCCAATGCATTCCTTTTACATACACATTCACGATGAAACACTGAAATTATATCGGAATTAAATAGAAAAGGCACAATGCCGCGTTAACTGCAAGAAGAGTGAGACTTCTTAGAGTCCGTGCTTTGATCTTTACCATTGAGACCAGTATTAGTTTCCGAAACACCATTGCAGGATCAATGTATTCCTTAGAAAGTCACATTGACGATCAAACACTAAAATTACATCGGAGTTAAATACAAATGGCACAATGCCGCCCTAAGTGCAAGAAGAGTGAAACTTCTTAGAGTCTGTGCATTGATACTTTCCTATGAGACCAGTATTAGTTTCCGATACACCATTGCAGGTTCAATGTATTTCTTGGACCTTCACATTGACTACGAAACCCAGTAATCGCATCGGAATTAAATACAAAAGGCACAATGCCGCCTTAAGTACAAGAATATGGACCCTTCTTACAGTCGGTGATTTGGTCCTTTCCTGTGAGACCAGTATTAGTTTCCGATACACCACTGCAGGTTCAATGTATTCCTTGGACATTCACATTGACGATGAAAAACTGATATTACATCCGAATTAAATACAAATGGCACAATGCCGCCTTAAATGCATAAAGAGAGAGTCTTCTTCCAGTCTGTGCTTTGATTCTTTCCTATGAGACCAGTATTAGTTTCCGATACACCACTGCAGATTCAATGTATTCCTTTTACATACACATTGACGATCAAACACTAAAATTACATCGGAGTTAAATACAAATGGCACAATGCCGCCCTAAGTGCAAGAAGAGTGAAACTTCTTAGAGTCTGTGCATTGATCCTTTCCTGTGAGACCAGTATTATTTTCCGATACACCACTGCAGGTTCAATGTATTCCTTGGACCTTCACATTGACGACAAAACACAGATATCGCACCGGAATTAAATACAACATGCACAATGCCGCCCTAAGTACAAGAATATGGACCCTTCTTACAGTCGGTGCTTTGGTCCTTTCCTGTGAGACCAGTATTAGTTTCCGATACACCACTGCAGGTTCAATGTATTCCTTGGACATTCACATTGACGATGAAAAACTGATATTACATCCGAATTAAATACAAAAGGCACAATGCCGCCTTAAATGCATGAAGAGAGAGACTTCTTCCAGTCTGTGCTTTGATTCTTTCCTATGATACCAGTATTAGTTTCCGATACACCACTGCAGGTTCAATGTATTCCTTTTACATACACATTGACGATGAAACACTGAAATTACATAGGAGTTAAATACAAAAGGCACAATGCCGCCTTAAGTGCAAGAAGAGTGAGACTTCTTGGAGTCTGTGCTGTGATTCTTTCCTATGAGACCAGTATTAGTTTCCGATACACCACTGCCGGGTCAATATATTTCTTGGACCATCACATTCATGACGAAACACAGAAATCGCATCGGAATTAAATACCAAAGGCACAATGCCGCCGTAAGTACAAGAATATGGGCTCTTCTTAGAGTCGGTGCTTTGATCCTATCCTGTGAGACCAGTACTAGTTTCCGATACACCACTGCAGGCTCAATGTATTCCTGGGACATTCACATTGACGATGAAAAACTGCAATTACATCGGAATTAAATACGAAAGGCACAATGCCGCCTTAAATGCAAGAAGAGTGAGACTTCTTAGGGTGTGTGCTTTGATCCTTTCCTGTGAGACCAGTATTAGTTTCCGATACATCACTGCAGGTTCAATGTATTCCTTGGACATTCACATTGACGATCAAACACTAAAATTACATCGGAATTAAATACAAATGGCACAACGCCGCCTTAAGTGCAAGAAGAGTGAGGCTTCTTAGAGTCTGTGCTTTGATCCTTTCCTATGAGACCAGTATTAGTTTCCGATACACCACTGCACGTTTAATGTATTCCTTGGACATACACATTGACGATGAAACACTGAAATTACATCGGAATTGCATACAAAAGGCACAATGCTGCCTTAAGTGCAAGAAGAGTGAGACTTCTTTGACTCTGTGCTTTGATCCTTTCCTGAGAGACCAGTATTAATTTCAGATAGACCACTGCAGGTTCAATGTATTCCTTGGACATTCACACTGACGATGAAACCCTGAAATAACATCGGAATTAAATACAAAAGGCACAATGACGCCATAAGTACAAGAAGAAAGAGACTTCTTAGAGTATGTGCTTTGATCCTTTCATGTGAAGCAAGTATTACTTTCCGATACACCACTGCAAGTTCAATGTATTCCTTGGACGTCCACATTGACGATGAAACACTGAAATTACATCGGAATTAAAAACAAAAGGCACAACGCCGCCTTAAGTGAAAGAAGAGTGAGAATTCTTAGAGTCTGTGCTTTGATCCTTTTCTGTGAGGCCAGTATTAGTTTCCGATACACCACTGCAGGTTCAATGTATTCCCTGGACCTTCACATTGACGATGAAACACAGAAATCGCATCGGAATTAAGTACAAAAGGAACAATGCCGCCTTAAGTACAAGAATAGAGACTCTTCTTACAGTCGGTGCTTTGAGCATTCCCTGTGAGACCAGTATTCGATTGCGATACAACACTGCTGGTTCAATGTATATCTTGGACCTTCACATCGAAGATGAAACACAGATATCGCATTGGAATTAAATACAAAAGGCACAATGCCGCCTTAAGTTCAAGAGGAGTGAGAATTCTTAGAGTGTGTTCTTTGATCCTTTCCTATGACACCAGTATTAGTTTCCGATACACCACTGTAGGTTAATGTATTCCTTTTACATACACATTGACGATGAAACACTGAAATTACATCGGAATTAAATACAAAAGGCACAATGCCGCCTGAAGTACAAGAATAGAGACTCTTCTTACAGTCGGTGCTTTGATCCTTTCCTGTGAGACCTGTATTAGCTTCCGATACACCACTGCAGGTTCAATGTATTCCTTGGACATTCACTTTGACGATGAAATACTGAAATTACATCGGAATTAATCACAAAAGGCACAATGCCGTCTTAAGTGCAAGAAGAGTGTGACTTCTTAGACTCTGTGCTTTGAATCTTTCCTATGAGACCAGTATTAGTTTCCGATACACCACTGCAGGTTCAATGTATTCCTTTTACATACACACTGACGATGAAACCCTGAAATTACATCGGAAATAAATACAAAAGGCACGATGCCGCCATAAGTGCAAGAAGAGTGAGACTTCTTAGAGTCTGTGTTTTGTTCCTTTCCTGTGAGACCAGTATTAGTTTCCGATACCCCACTGCAGGTTCAATGTATTCCTTGGACATTCACTTTGACGACGAAACACTGAAATTACATCGGAATTAAATACAAAAGGCACAATGCCGTCTTAAGTGCAAGAAGAGTGAGACTTCTTAGAGTCTGTGCTTTGATCCTTTCCTGTGAGACCAGTATTTTTTTCCGATACACCACTGCAGGTTCAATGTATTCCTAGGACCTACACATTGACGACAAAACACAGAAATCGCATCGGTATTAAATACAAAAGGGACAATGTCACCTTAAGTACAAGAATAGAGACTCTTCTTACAGTCGGTGCTTTGATCCATTCCTGTGAGACCAGTATTAGTTTCCGATTCACCACTGCAGGTTCAATGTATTCCTTGGATATTCACATTGACGATGAAACACTGAAATTACATCGGAATTAAATACAAAAGGCACAATGCCGCCTTAAATGCAAGAAGAGTGAGACCTCTTAGAGTCTGTGCTTTTATCCTTTCCTATGAGATCAGTATTAGTTTCCGATACACCACTGCAGGTTCTATGTATTCCTTTTACATACTCATTGTTGATGAAACACTGAAATTACATCGGAATTAAATACAAAAGGCACAATGCCACCTTAAGTGCAAAAGGAGAGAGACTTCTTAGAGTCTGTGCTTTGATCCTTTCCTATGTGACCAGTATTTGCTTCCGATTCACCACTGCGGGTTCAATGTGTTCCTTTTACATACACATTGACGATGAAACACTGAAATTACATCGGAATTAAATACAATTGGCTCGATGCCGTCTTAAGTGCAAGAAGAGTGAGACTTCTTAGAGTCTGTGCTTTGATCCTTTCCTGTGAGACCAGTATTTTTTTCCGATACACCACTGCAGGTTCAATGTATTCCTAGGACCTACACATTGACGACAAAACACAGAAATCGCATCGGTATTAAATACAAAAGGGACAATGTCACCTTAAGTACAAGAATAGAGACTCTTCTTACAGTCGGTGCTTTGATCCATTCCTGTGAGACCAGTATTAGTTTCCGATTCACCACTGCAGGTTCAATGTATTCCTTGGATATTCACATTGACGATGAAACACTGAAATTACATCGTAATTAAATACAACAGGCACAATGCCGCCTTAAATGCAAGAATAGTGGGACTTCTTAGAGTCTGTGCTTTGATTCTTTCCAATGAGACCAGTATTAGTTTCCGATACACCAGTGCAGGTTCTATGTATTCCTTGGACATTCACATTGACGACAAAACACAGAAATCGCATCGGAATTAAATACAAAAGGCACAATGCCGCCTTAAATACAAGAATAGAGACTCTTCTTACAGTAGGTGCTTTGATCTTTCCTGTGAGACCAGTTTTAGTTTTCGATACACCACTGCAGGTTCAATGTATACCTTGGACATTCACATTGACGTTGAAACACTGAAATTACATCGGAATTAAATACAAAAGGCACAATGCCGTCTTAAGTGCAAGAAGAGTGAGACTACTTAGAGTCTGTGCTCTGATCCATTCCTGTGAGAGCAGTATTATTTTCCGATACACCACTGCAGGATCAATGTATTCCTTGGACCTTCACATTGACGACAAAACACAGATATCGCATCGGAATTAAATACAAAAGGCACAATGCCGCCTTAAGTACAAGATTAGAGACTCTTCTTACAGTCGGTGCTTTGATCCTTTCTTGTGAGACCAGTATTAGATTCCGATACACCACTGCAGGTTCAATGGATTCCTTGGACGTTCACATTGACGATGAAACACTGAAATTACATCGGAACTAAATACAAAAGGCACAATGCCGTCTTAAGTGCAAGAAGAGTGGGACTTCTTAGAGTCTGTGCTTTGATCCATTCCTGTGAGAGCAGTATTTTTTTCCGATACACCACTGCTGGTTCAATGTATTCCTTGGACATTCACATTGACGACAAAACACAGATATCGCATCGGAATTAAATACAAAAGGCACAATGCCGCCTTAAGTACAAGAATAGAGACTCTTCTTACAGTCGGTGCTTTGATCCTTTCTTGTGAGACCAGTATTAGATTCCGATACACCACTGCAGGTTCAATGGATTCCTTGGACATTCACATTGACGATGAAACACTGAAATTACATCGGAATTAAATACAAAAGGCACAATGCCGTCTTAAGTGCAAGAAGAGTGGGACTTCTTAGAGTCTGTGCTTTGATCCATTCCTGTGTGAGCAGTATTTTTTTCCGATACACCACTGCTGGTTCAATGTATTCCTTGGACATTCACATTGACGACAAAAACAGAAATCACATCGTGATTAAATACAAAAGGCATAATGCCGCTTTAAATACAAGAATAGAGACTCTTCTTACAGTCGGTCCTTTGATCTTTCCTGTGAGACCAGTATTAGTTTTCGATACACCACTGCAGGTTCAATGTATTCCTTGGACATTCACATTGACGATGAAACACTGAAATTACATCGGAATTAAATACAAAAGGCACAATGCCGTCTTAAGTGGAAGAAGAGTGAGACTTCTTAGAGTCTGTGCTTTGATCCTTTCCTGTGAGAGCAGTATTATTTTCCAATACACCACTGCAGGTTCAATGTATTCCTTGGACCTTCACATTGACGACAAAACACAGATATCGCATCGGAATTAAATACAAAACGCACAATGTCGCCCTAAGTACAAGAATAGAGACTCTTGTTACAGTCGGTGCTTTGATCCTTCTTGTGAGACCAGTATTAGTTTCCGATACACCACTGCAGGTTCAATGAATTCCTTAAACATTCACATTGACGATGAAACACTGAAATTAGATTGTAATTAAATACAAAAGGCACAATGCCGCCTCAGATGCAATAAGAGTGAGACTTCTTAGAGTCTGTGCTTTGATCCTTTCCTATGAGACCCGTATTAGTTTCCGATACACAACTGCAGGTTCAATGTATTACTTTTGCATACTCATTGACGATGAAACACTGAAATTACATCGGACTTAAACACAAAGGGCACAATGCCGCCTTAAGAGCTAGAAGAGTGAGACTTCAAAGGGTCTGTGATTTGATCCTTTCTGTGAGACCAGTATTAGTTTCCGATACAGCACTGCTGGTTCAATGAATTCCTTGGACCTTCACATTAACGATGATACACAGAAATCGCCTCGGATATAAATACCAAAAGCACAATGCCGCCTTTAGTACAAGAATAGAGACCCTTCTTATAGTCGTTGCTTTGATCCTTTCCAGTGAGAACAGTATTAGTTTCCGATACACCACTGCCGGTTCTATGTATTCCGTGCACATTCACATTGACGATGAAACACAGAAATCGCATAGGAAATAAATACAAAAGGCACAATGCCGCCATAAGTACAAGAATAGGGACACTTCTTACAGTCGGTGCTGTGATCTTTCGTGTGAGACCAGTATTAGTTACCGATAGACCACTGTAGGTTCAATGTATTCCTTTTACATACACATTGACGATGAAACACTGAAATTACATCGGACTTAAATACAAAAGGCACAATGCCGTCTTAAGTGCAAGAAGAGTGAGAATTCTTAGAGTCTGTGATTTGATCCTTTCCTGTGAGACCAGTATTAGTTTCCGATACACCACTGCAGGTTCAATGTATTCATTTCACATACACATTGACGATGAAACACTGAAATTACATCGGAATTAAATACAAAAGGCACAATGCCGCCTTAAGTGCAAGAAGAGTGAGACTTCTTAGAGTCTTTGCTTTGATCTTTTCCTATGACACCAGTTATAGTTTCCGATACAGCACTGCTGGTTCAATGTATTCCTTGGACCTTCGCATTAACGATGATACACAGAAATCGCCTCGGAATGAAATACAAAAGGCACAATGCCACCTTTAGTACAAGAATAGAGACCCTTCTTACAGTCGGTGCTTTGATCCTTTCCTGTGAGAACAGTATTAGTTTCCGATACACCACTGCAGATTCAATGTATTCCTTGGACATTCACATTGACGATGAAACACAGAAATCGCATCGGAATTAAATACAAAAAGCACAATGCCACCTTAAGTACAAGAATAGAGACACTTCTTACAGTCGGTGCTTTGATCCTTTCCTGTGAGACCAGTATTAGATTCCGATACGCAACTGCAGGTTCAATGTATTCCTTGGACATTCACATTGACGATGAAACACTGAAGTTACATTGGAATTATATACAAAAGGCACAATGCCGCCTTAAATGCAAGAAGAGTTTGACTTCTTAGCGTCTGTGCTTTGATTCTTTCCTATGAGACCAGTATTAGTTTCCGATACACCACTGCAGGTTCAATGTATTCCTTTTACATACACATTGACGATGAAACACTGAAATTACATCGGAATTAAATACAAAATGCACAATGCCGCCTTAAGTGCAAGAAGTGTGAGAATTCTTAGAGTCCGTGCTTTGATCCTTTTCTGTGAGACCAGTATTAGTTTCCGATACACCACTGCAGGTTCAATGTATTCATTTCACGTACACATTGTCGATGAAACACTGAAATTACATCGGAATTAAATACAAAAGGCACAATGCCGCCTTAAATGCAAGAAGAGTGAGATCTCTTAGAGTCTGTGCTTTTATCCTTTCCTATGAGATCAGTATTAGTTTCCGATACACCACTGCAGGTTCTATGTATTCCTTTTACATACTCATTGTTGATGAAACACTGAAATTACATCGGAATTAAATACAAAAGGCACAATGCCACCTTAAGTGCAAAGGGAGAGAGACTTCTTAGAGTCTGTGCTTTGATCCTTTCCTATGTGACCAGTATTTGCTTCCGATTCACCACTGCAGGTTCAATGTGTTCCTTTTACATACACATTGACGATGAAACACTGAAATTACATCGGAATTAAATACAATTGGCTCGATGCCACCTTAAGTGCAAGAAGAGTGAGACTTCTTAGAGTCTGTGATTTGATCCTTTCCTGTGAGACCAGTATTAGTTTCCGATACACCACTGCAGGTTCAATGTATTCCTTGGACCTTCACATTAACGATGAAACACAGATATCGCGTCGGAATTAAATACAAAAGGCACAATGCCGCCTTAAGTAGAAGAATAGAGACTCTTCTTACAGTTGGTGCTTTGATCCTTTCCTGTGAGACCAGTATTAGTTTCCGATACACCACTGCAGGTTCTATGTATTCCTTGGATATTCACATTGACGTTGAACACAGAAATCGCATCGGAATTAAATACAAAAGGCACAATTCCGCCTTACGTACAAGAATAGAGACTCTTCTTACAGTCGGTGCTTAGATCCTTTCCTGTGAGACCAGTATTAGTTTCCGAGACGCCACTGCAGGTTCAATGTATTACTTGGACATTCACATTGACGATGAAACACTGAAATTACATCGTAATTAAATACAACAGGCACAATGCCGCCTTAAATGCAAGAATAGTGGGACTTCTTAGAGTCTGTGCTTTGATTCTTTCCAATGAGACCAGTATTAGTTTCCGATACACCAGTGCAGGTTCTATGTATTCCTTGGACATTCACATTGACGACAAAACACAGAAATCGCATCGGAATTAAATACAAAAGGCACAATGCCGCCTTAAATACAAGAATAGAGACTCTTCTTACAGTAGGTGCTTTGATCTTTCCTGTGAGACCAGTTTTAGTTTTCGATACACCACTGCAGGTTCAATGTATACCTTGGACATTCACTTTGACGTTGAAACACTGAAATTACATCGGAATTAAATACAAAAGGCACAATGCCGTCTTAAGTGCAAGAAGAGTGAGACTTCTTAGAGTCTGTGCTCTGATCCATTCCTGTGAGAGCAGTATTATTTTCCGATACACCACTGCAGGATCAATGTATTCCTTGGACCATCACATTGACGACAAAACACAGATATCGCATCGGAATTAAATACAAAAGGCACAATGCCGCCTTAAGTACAAGACTAGAGACTCTTCTTACAGTCGGTGCTTTGATCCTTTCTTGTGAGACCAGTATTAGATTCCGATACACCACTGCAGGTTCAATGGATTCCTTGGACATTCACATTGACGATGAAACACTAAAATTACATCGGAATTAAATACAAAAGGCACAATGCCGTCTTAAGTGCAAGAAGAGTGGGACTTCTTAGAGTCTGTGCTTTGATCCTTTCCTGTGAGACCAGTATTATCTTCCGATACAGCACTGCAGGTTCAATGTATTCCTTGGACCTTCACATTGACGACAAAACACAGAAATCACATCGTGATTAAATACAAAAGGCACAATGCCGCTTTAAATGCAAGAATAGAGACTCTTCTTACAGTCGGTTCTTTGATCTTTCCTGTGAGACCAGTATTAGTTTTCGATACACCACTGCAGGTTCAATGTATTCCTTGGACATTCACATTGACGATGAAACACTGAAATTACATCGGAATTAAATACAAAAGGCACAATGCCGTCTTAAGTGGAAGAAGAGTGAGACTTCTTAGAGTCTGTGCTTTGATCCTTTCCTGTGAGAGCAGTATTATTTTCCGATACACCACTGCAGGTTCAATGTATTCCTTGGACCTTCACATTGACGACAAAACACAGATATCGCATCGGAATTAAATACAAAACGCACTATGTCGCCCCAAGTACAAGAATAGAACCTCTTGTTACAGTCGGTGCTTTGATCCTTCTTGTGAGACCAGTATTAGTTTCCGATACACCACTGCAGGTTCAATGAATTCCTTAAACATTCACATTGACGATGAAACACTGAAATTAGATTGTAATTAAATACAAAAGGCACAATGCCGCCTCAGATGCAATAAGAGTGAGACTTCTTAGAGTCTGTGCTTTGATCCTTTCCTATGAGACCCGTATTAGTTTCCGATACACAACTGCAGGTTCAATGTATTCCTTTTGCATACTCATTGACGATGAAACACTGAAATTACATCGGACTTAAACACAAAGGGCACATTGCCGCCTTAAGAGCTAGAAGAGTGAGACTTCTTAGGGTCTGTGATTTGATCCCTTCTGTGAGACCAGTATTAGTTTCCGATACAGCACTGCAGGTTCAATGAATTCCTTGGACCTTCACATTAACGATGATACACAGAAATTGCCTCGGATATAAATACAAAAAGCACAATGCCGCCTTTAGTACAAGAATAGAGACCCTTCTTATAGTCGTTGCTTTGATCCTTTCCAGTGAGAACAGTATTAGTTTCCGATACACCACTGCCGGTTCTATGTATTCCGTGCACATTCACATTGACGATGAAACACAGAAATCGCATAGGAAATAAATACAAAAGGCACAATGCCGCCATAAGTACAAGAATAGGGACACTTCTTACAGTCGGTGCTGTGATCTTTCGTGTGAGACCAGTATTAGTTACCGATAGACCACTGTAGGTTCAATGTATTCCTTTTACATACACATTGACGATGAAACACTGAAATTACATCGGACTTAAATACAAAAGGCACAATGCCGCCTTAAGTGCAAGAAGAGTGAGAATTCTTAGAGTCTGTGATTTGATCCTTTCCTGTGAGACCAGTATTAGTTTCCGATACACCACTGCAGGTTCAATGTATTCATTTCACATACACATTGACGATGAAACACTGAAATTACATCGGAATTAAATACAAAAGGCACAATGCCACCTTAAGTGCAAAGGGAGAGAGACTTCTTAGAGTCTGTGCTTTGATCCTTTCCTATGTGACCAGTATTTGCTTCCGATTCACCACTGCAGGTTCAATGTGTTCCTTTTACATACACATTGACGATGAAACACTGAAATTACATCGGAATTAAATACAATTGGCTCGATGCCACCTTAAGTGCAAGAAGAGTGAGACTTCTTAGAGTCTGTGATTTGATCCTTTCCTGTGAGACCAGTATTAGTTTCCGATACACCACTGCAGGTTCAATGTATTCCTTGGACCTTCACATTAACGATGAAACACAGATATCGCGTCGGAATTAAATACAAAAGGCACAATGCCGCCTTAAGTAGAAGAATAGAGACTCTTCTTACAGTTGGTGCTTTGATCCTTTCCTGTGAGACCAGTATTAGTTTCCGATACACCACTGCAGGTTCTATGTATTCCTTGGATATTCACATTGACGTTGAACACAGAAATCGCATCGGAATTAAATACAAAAGGCACAATTCCGCCTTACGTACAAGAATAGAGACTCTTCTTACAGTCGGTGCTTAGATCCTTTCCTGTGAGACCAGTATTAGTTTCCGAGACGCCACTGCAGGTTCAATGTATTACTTGGACATTCACATTGACGATGAAACACTGAAATTACATCGTAATTAAATACAACAGGCACAATGCCGCCTTAAATGCAAGAATAGTGGGACTTCTTAGAGTCTGTGCTTTGATTCTTTCCAATGAGACCAGTATTAGTTTCCGATACACCAGTGCAGGTTCTATGTATTCCTTGGACATTCACATTGACGACAAAACACAGAAATCGCATCGGAATTAAATACAAAAGGCACAATGCCGCCTTAAATACAAGAATAGAGACTCTTCTTACAGTAGGTGCTTTGATCTTTCCTGTGAGACCAGTTTTAGTTTTCGATACACCACTGCAGGTTCAATGTATACCTTGGACATTCACTTTGACGTTGAAACACTGAAATTACATCGGAATTAAATACAAAAGGCACAATGCCGTCTTAAGTGCAAGAAGAGTGAGACTTCTTAGAGTCTGTGCTCTGATCCATTCCTGTGAGAGCAGTATTATTTTCCGATACACCACTGCAGGATCAATGTATTCCTTGGACCATCACATTGACGACAAAACACAGATATCGCATCGGAATTAAATACAAAAGGCACAATGCCGCCTTAAGTACAAGACTAGAGACTCTTCTTACAGTCGGTGCTTTGATCCTTTCTTGTGAGACCAGTATTAGATTCCGATACACCACTGCAGGTTCAATGGATTCCTTGGACATTCACATTGACGATGAAACACTAAAATTACATCGGAATTAAATACAAAAGGCACAATGCCGTCTTAAGTGCAAGAAGAGTGGGACTTCTTAGAGTCTGTGCTTTGATCCTTTCCTGTGAGACCAGTATTATCTTCCGATACAGCACTGCAGGTTCAATGTATTCCTTGGACCTTCACATTGACGACAAAACACAGAAATCACATCGTGATTAAATACAAAAGGCACAATGCCGCTTTAAATGCAAGAATAGAGACTCTTCTTACAGTCGGTTCTTTGATCTTTCCTGTGAGACCAGTATTAGTTTTCGATACACCACTGCAGGTTCAATGTATTCCTTGGACATTCACATTGACGATGAAACACTGAAATTACATCGGAATTAAATACAAAAGGCACAATGCCGTCTTAAGTGGAAGAAGAGTGAGACTTCTTAGAGTCTGTGCTTTGATCCTTTCCTGTGAGAGCAGTATTATTTTCCGATACACCACTGCAGGTTCAATGTATTCCTTGGACCTTCACATTGACGACAAAACACAGATATCGCATCGGAATTAAATACAAAACGCACTATGTCGCCCCAAGTACAAGAATAGAACCTCTTGTTACAGTCGGTGCTTTGATCCTTCTTGTGAGACCAGTATTAGTTTCCGATACACCACTGCAGGTTCAATGAATTCCTTAAACATTCACATTGACGATGAAACACTGAAATTAGATTGTAATTAAATACAAAAGGCACAATGCCGCCTCAGATGCAATAAGAGTGAGACTTCTTAGAGTCTGTGCTTTGATCCTTTCCTATGAGACCCGTATTAGTTTCCGATACACAACTGCAGGTTCAATGTATTCCTTTTGCATACTCATTGACGATGAAACACTGAAATTACATCGGACTTAAACACAAAGGGCACATTGCCGCCTTAAGAGCTAGAAGAGTGAGACTTCTTAGGGTCTGTGATTTGATCCCTTCTGTGAGACCAGTATTAGTTTCCGATACAGCACTGCAGGTTCAATGAATTCCTTGGACCTTCACATTAACGATGATACACAGAAATTGCCTCGGATATAAATACAAAAAGCACAATGCCGCCTTTAGTACAAGAATAGAGACCCTTCTTATAGTCGTTGCTTTGATCCTTTCCAGTGAGAACAGTATTAGTTTCCGATACACCACTGCCGGTTCTATGTATTCCGTGCACATTCACATTGACGATGAAACACAGAAATCGCATAGGAAATAAATACAAAAGGCACAATGCCGCCATAAGTACAAGAATAGGGACACTTCTTACAGTCGGTGCTGTGATCTTTCGTGTGAGACCAGTATTAGTTACCGATAGACCACTGTAGGTTCAATGTATTCCTTTTACATACACATTGGCGATGAAACACTGAAATTACATCGGACTTAAATACAAAAGGCACAATGCCGCCTTAAGTGCAAGAAGAGTGAGAATTCTTAGAGTCTGTGATTTGATCCTTTCCTGTGAGACCAGTATTAGTTTCTGATACACCACTGCAGGTTCAATGTATTCATTTCACATACACATTGACGATGAAACACTGAAATTACATCGGAATTAAATACAAAAGGCACAATGCCACCTTAACTTCAAAAGGAGTGAGACTTCTTAGAGTATGTGGTTTGATCCTTTCCTATGGGACCAGTATTAGTTTCCGATACACCACTGCAGGTTCAATGTATTCCTTTTACATTCACATTGACGATGAAACACTGAAATTACATCGGAATTAAATACAAAAGGCACAATGCCGCCTTAAGTGCAAGAAGAGTGAGACTTCTTAGAGTCTTTGCTTTGATCTTTTCCTATGACACCAGTTATAGTTTCCGATACAGCACTGCTGGTTCAATGTATTCCTTGGACCTTCGCATTAACGATGATACACAGAAATCGCCTCGGAATGAAATACAAAAGGCACAATGCCACCTTTAGTACAAGAATAGAGACCCTTCTTACAGTCGGTGCTTTGATCCTTTCCTGTGAGAACAGTATTAGTTTCCGATACACCACTGCAGATTCAATGTATTCCTTGGACATTCACATTGACGATGAAACACAGAAATCGCATCGGAATTAAATACAAAAAGCACAATGCCACCTTAAGTACAAGAATAGAGACACTTCTTACAGTCGGTGCTTTGATCCTTTCCTGTGAGACCAGTATTAGATTCCGATACGCAACTGCAGGTTCAATGTATTCTTTGGACATTCACATTGACGATGAAACACTGAAGTTACATTGGAATTATATACAAAAGGCACAATGCCGCCTTAAATGCAAGAAGAGTTTGACTTCTTAGCGTCTGCGCTTTGATTCTTTCCTATGAGACCAGTATTAGTTTCCGATACACCACTGCAGGTTCAATGTATTCCTTTTACATACACATTGACGATGAAACACTGAAATTACATCGGAATTAAATACAAAATGCACAATGCCGCCTTAAGTGCAAGAAGTGTGAGAATTCTTAGAGTCCGTGCTTTGATCCTTTTCTGTGAGACCAGTATTAGTTTCCGATACACCACTGCAGGTTCAATGTATTCATTTCACGTACACATTGTCGATGAAACACTGAAATTACATCGGAATTAAATACAAAAGGCACAATGCCACCTTAAGTGCAAAAGGAGTGAGACTTCTTAGAGTATGTGCTTTGATCCTTTCCTATGAGACCAGTATTAGTTTCCGATACATGACTGCAGGCTCAATGAATTCCTTTTACATACACATTGACGATGAAACACTGAAATTACATCGGAATTAAATACAAAAGGCTCAATGCTACCTTAAGTGCAAAATGAGTGAGACTTCTTAGAGTCTGTGCTTTGATCCTTTCCCATGAGACCAGTATTAGTTTCCGATTCACCACTGTAGGATCAATGTATTCCTTCGACCTTCACATTGACTATCAAACACAGAAATCGCATCGGAATTAAATACAAAAGGCACAATGCAGCCTTATGTACAAGATTAGAGACTCTTCTTACAGTCGGTGATTTGAGCATTCCCTGTGAGACCAGTATTAGTTTCCGATAGACCACTGCAGGTTCAATATATTGCTTGGACCTTCACATTGACGATGAAATACAGAAATCGCATCGGAATTAAATACAACATTTACAATGCCGCCTTAAGTACAAGAATAGAGACTCTTCATACAGTCGGTGCTTTGGGCATTCCCTGTGAGACCAGTATTAGTTTCCGATACACCACATCAGGTTCAATGTATTCCTTCGAAATACACATTGAAGACGAAAACCCGAAATTACATTGGAATTAAATACAAAAGGTACAATGTCGCCGTATGTGCAAGAAGAGTGACACTTCTTAGAGTCTGTGCTTTGATCCTTTCCTGTAATACCAGTATTAGTTTCCGATACACCACTGCAGGTTCAATGTATTCCTTGGATCTTTACATTGACGATGAAACACAGCAATCACATCGGAATTAAATACAAAAGGCACAATGCCGCCTTATGTACAAGATTAGAGACTCTTCTTACAGTCGGTGCCTTGAGCATTCCCTGTGAGACCAGTATTAGCTTCCGATATACCACTGCAGGTTCAGTGTATTCCTTGGACATACACATTGACAATGAAACACAGAAATCGCATCGGAATTAAACACAAAAGGCAAAATGCCGCCATAAGTGAGAGAATAGAGACCCTTCTTACAGTCGGTGCTTTCAGCATTCCCTGTGAGACCAGTATTAGTTTCCGATACACCACAGCAGGTGCAATGTATTCCTTGGAACTTCCCATTGACGATGAAACACAGAAATCGCATCGGAATTAAATACAAAATGCACAATGCCGCCTTAAGTACAAGGATAAAGACTCTTCTTACAGTCTGTGCTTTGATCCCGTCCTATGAGACGAGTATTAGTTTCCGATACACCACTGCAGGTTCCATGTATTCCTTGGACATTCACATTGACGACAAAACACAGAAATCGCATCGGAATTAAATACAAAAGGCACAATGTCGTCTTAAGTGCAAGAAGAGTGAGACTTCTTAGAGTCTGTGGTTTGATCCTTTCCTGTGAGACCAGTATTATTTTCCGATACACCACTGCAGGTACAATGTATTCCTTGGACCTTCACATTAACGATGAAACACAGAAATCAAGTCGGAATTAAATACAAAATGCACAATGCCGCCTTAAGTACAAGAATAGAGACTCTTCTTACAGTCGGTGCTTTGAGCATTCCCTGTGAGACCAGTATTAGTTTGCGATACACCACTGCAGGTTCAATGTATTCCTTAGACACACACATTGACGATAAAACACTGAAATTACATCGGAAATAAATACAAAACGCACAATGCCGCCTTAAGTGCAAGAATAGAGGCTCTTCTCACGGTCGGTGCTTTGAGCATTCCCTGCGGGACCATTATTAGTTTCCGATACACCACTGCAAGTTCAATGTATTCCTTGGTCATACACATTGACGATGAAACACTGAAATTACATCGTAATTAAATACAAAAGGTACAATGCCGCCTTAAGTGCAAGAAGAGTGAGACTTCTTAGAGTCTGTGCTTTTATCCTTTCCTGTGCGACTAGTATTAGTATCCGTTACGCCACTGTAGGTTCAATGTATTCCTTGGACCTTCACATTGACGATGAAACACAGAAATCGCATCGGAATTAAATACAAATGGCACAATGCCGCTTTAAGTACTAGAATAGAGACTCTTCTTACAGTCGGTGCTTTGAGCATTCCCTGTGAGACCAGTATTAGTTTCCGATACACCACTGCAGGTTCAATGTATTCCTTAGATATACACATTGACGATGAAACACTGAAATTACATCGGAATTAAATACAAAAGGCACAATGCCGCCATAAGTGCAAGAATAGAGACTCTTCTTACAGTCGGTGCTTTGAGCATTCCACTGCAGGTTCAATGTATTCCTTGGACATACACATTGACGATGAAACACTGAAATTACATCGGAATTAAATACAAAAGGGACAATGCCGCCTTAAGTGTAAGATGTGTTAGACTTCTTAGAGTCCGTGCTTTGATCCTTTCCTGTGAGACCAGTATTAGTTTCCGATACATCACTGCAGGTTCAATGTGTTCCTTGGACCTTCACATTGTCGATGATACACAGAAATCGCATTGGAATTAAATACAAAAGGCAATATGCCGCCTTAAGTACAAGAATAGAGACGCTTCTTACAGTCGGTGTTTTGAGCATTCCCTGTGAGACCAGTATTCGTTTTCCGATACACCACTGCAGGTTCAATGTATTCCTTGGACATACACGTTGACGATGAAACACTGAAATTACATCGGAATTAAATACAAAATGTACAATGCCGCCTTAAGTACAAGAAGAGAGAGACTTCTTAGAGTCTGTGCTTTTATCCTTTCCTGTGCGACCAGTATTAGCATCCGATACGCCACTGCAGGCTCAATGTATTCCTTGGGCCTTCACATTGACGATGAAACACAGAAATCGCATCGGAATTTAATACAAAAGGCACAATGCCGCCTTAAGTATAAGAATAGAGACTCATCTTACAGTCGGTTCTATGAGCATTCCCTTTGAAACCAGTATTAGTTTCCGATACACCATAGCAGGTTCAGTGTATTCCTTGGACCTTCACATTGACGATGAAACACAGTAATCGCATCGGAATTAAATACAAAAGGGACAATGCCGCCTTAAGTACAAAAATAGAGACTCTTCTTACAGTCGGTGCTTTGAGCATTCCCCGTGAGACCAGTATTAGCTTGCGATACACCACTGCAGGTTCAATGTATTCCTTGGACATACACATTGACGATGAAACACTGAAATTACATCGGAATTAAATACAAAACGCACAATGCCGCCTTAAGGGCAAGAAGAGTGAGACTTCATAGAGTCTGTGCTTTGATCCATTCCTGTGAGACCAGTATCAGCTTCCATACGCCACTGCAGGTTCAATGTATTCCTTGGACATACACATTGACGATGAAACACAGAAATCGCATCGGAATGAAATACAAAAGGCACAATGCCGCCTTAAGTACAAGAACAGAGACTCTTCATACAGTCGGTGCTTTGGGCATTCCCTGTGAGACCAGTATTAGTTTCCGATACACCACTGCAGGTTCAATGTATTCATTTCCCGTACACATTGACGATGAAACACTGAAATTACATCGGAATTAAATACAAAAGGCACAATGCCACCTTAAGTGCAAAAGGAGTGGGACTTCTTAGAGTATGTGCTTTGATCCTTTCCTATGAGACCAGTATTAGTTTCCGATAAACCACTGCAGGCTCAATGTAATCCTTTTACATACACATTGACGATGAAACACTGAAATTACATCGGAATTAAATACAAAAGGCTCAATGCTACCTTAAGTGCAAAATGAGTGAGACTTCTTAGAGTCTGTGCTTTGATCCTTTCCTATGAGACCAGTATTAGTTTCCGATTCACCACTGCAGGTTCAATGTATTCCTTGGAACTTCCCATTGACAATGAAACACAGAAATCGCATCGGAATTAAATACAAAAGGCACAATGCCGCCTTAAGTACAAGGGTAGAGACTCTCCTTACAGTCGGTGCTTTGAGCATTCCCTGTGAGACCAGTATTAGTTTGCGATACGACACTGCAGGTTCAATGTATTCCTTAGACATACACATTGACGATAAAACACTGAAATTACATCGGAAATAAATACAAAACGCACAATGCCGCCTTAAGTGCAAGAATAGAGGCTCTTCTTACGTTCGGTGCTTTGAGCATTCCCTGCGGGACCATTATTAGTTTCCGATACACCACTGCTAGTTCAATGTATTCCTTGGACATACACATTGACGATGGAACACTGAAATTACATCGTAATTAAATACAAAATGTTCAATGCCGCCTTAAGTGCAATAAGAGTGAGACTTCTTAGAGTCTGTGCTTTTATCCTTTCCTGTGCGACCAGTATTAGTATCCGTTACGCCACTGTAGGTTCAATGTATTCCTTGGACCTTCACATTGACGATGAAACACAGAAATCGCATCGGAATTAAATACAAATGGCACAATGCCGCTTTAAGTACTAGAATAGAGACTCTTCTTACAGTCGGCGCTTTGAGCATTCCCTGTGAGACCAGTATTAGTTTCCGATACACCACTGCAGGTTCAATGTATTCCTTAGACATACACATTGACGATGAAACACTGAAATTACATCGGAATTAAATAAAAAAGGCACAATGCCGCCATAAGTGCAAGAATAGAGACTCTTCTTACAGTCGGTGCTTTGTGCATTCCACTGCAGGTTCAATGTATTCCTTGGACATACACATTGACGATGAAACACTGAAATTACATCGGAATTAAATACAAAAGGCACAATGCCGCCTTAAGTACAAGAATAGAGACGCTTCTTACAGTCGGTGTTTTGAGCATTCCCTGTGAGACCAGCATTTGTTTTCCGATACACCACTGCAAGGTCAATGTATTCCTTGGACATACACATTGACGATGAAATTCTGAAATTACATCGTAATTAAATACAAAAGGTACAATGCCGCCTTAAGTACAAGAAGAGTGAGACTTCTTAGAGTCTGTGCTTTTATCCTTTCCTGTGCGACCAGTATTAGTATCCGATACGCCACTGCAGGTTCAATGTATTGCTTAGACCTTCACATTGACGATGAAACACAGAAATCGCATCGGAATTTAATACAAAAGGCACAATGCCGCTTAAGTAGAAGAATAGAGACTCTTCTTACAGTCGGATCTATGAGCATTCCCTTTGAAACCAGTATTAGTTTCCGATACACCTTAGCAGGTTCAGTGTATTCCTTGGACCTTCACATTGACGATGAAACACAGGAATCGCATCGGAATTAAATACAAAAGGGACAATGCCGCCTTAAGTACAAAAATAGAGACTCTTCTTACAGTCGGTGCTTTGAGCATTCCCCGTGAGACCAGTATTAGCTTGCGATACACCACTGCAGGTTCAATGTATTCCTTGGACATACACATTGACGATGAAACACTGAAATTACATCGGAATTAAATACAAAACGCACAATGCCGCCTTAAGGGCAAGAAGAGTGAGACTTCATAGAGTCTGTGCTTTGATCCATTCCTGTGAGACCAGTATCAGCTTCCATACGCCACTGCAGATTCAATGAATTCCTTGGACATACACATTGACGATGAAACACAGAAATCGCATCGGAATGAAATACAAAAGGCACAATGCCGCCTTAAGGACAAGAACAGAGACTCTTAATACAGTCGGTGCTTTAGGCATTCCCTGTGAGACCAGTATTAGTTTCCGATACACCACTGCAGGTTCAATGTATTCCTCCGAAATACACATTGAAGACGAAACACCGAAATTACATTGGAATTAAATACAAAAGGCACAATGCCGCCTTATGTGCAAGATGAGTGACACTTCTTAGAGTCTGTGCTTTGATCCTTTCCTGTGAGACCAGTATTAGTTTCCAATACACCACTGCAGGTTCAAGGTATTCCTTGGACCTTTACATTGACGATGAAACACAAAAATCACATCGAAATTAAATACAAAAGCACAATGCCGCCTTAAGTACAAGAATAGAGACTCTTCTTACAGTCGGTGATTTGAGCATTCCCTGTGAGACCAGTATTAGTTTCCGATAGACCACTGCAGGTTTAATATATTGCTTGGACCTTCACATTGACGATGAAATACAGAAATCGCATCGGAATTAAATACAAAAGGCACAATGCCGCCTTAAGTACGAGAATAGAGACTCTTCATACAGCCGGTGCTTTGGGCATTCCCTGTGAGACCAGTATTAGTTTCCGATACACCACTGCAGGTTCAATGTATTCCTTCGAAATACACATTGAAGACGAAACACCGAAATTACGTTGGAATTAAATACAAAAATCACAATGCCGCCTTATATGCAAGAAGAGTGACACATCTTAGAGTCTGTGTTTTAATACTTTCCTGTGAGACCAGTATTAGTTTCCAATACACCACTGCAGGTTCAATGTATTCCTTTGACCTTTACATTGACGATGAAACACAGAAATCACATCGGAATTAAATACAAAAGGCACAATGCCGCCTTAAGTACAAGAATAGAGACTCTTCTTACAGTCGGTGCTTTGAGCATTCCCTGTGAGACCAGTATTAGATTCCGATATACCACTGCAGGTTCAATGTATTCCTTGGACATACCCATTGACGATGAAACACAGAAATCGCATCGGAATTAAATACAAAAGACACAATGCCACCTTAAGTGCAAAAGTTGTGAGACTTCTTAGAGTATGTGCTTTGATCCTTTCCTATGAGACCAGTATTAGTCTCCGATACACCACTGCAGGTTCAATGTATTCCTTTTACATACACATTGACGATGAAACACTGAAATTACATCGAAATTAAATACAAAAGGCTCAATGCTACCTTAAGTGGAAAATGATTGAGTCTTCTTACAGTCGGTGCTTTGTTCCTTGCCTGTGAGACCAGTATTAGTGTCCGATACGCCACTGCAGGTTCAATGTATTTCTTGGACCTTCACATTGACGATGAAACACAAAAAACGCTTCGGAATTAAATACAAAAGGCACAATGCCGCCTTCAGTGCAAGAATAAAGCCTCTTCTTACAGTCGGGTCTTTGAGCATTCCCTGTGAGACCAGTATTAGTTTCCTTTGCACCACTGCAGGTTCAATGTATTCCTTAGACATACACATTGACGATGAAACACTGAAATTAATTCGGAATTAAATACAAAAGGCACAATGCCGCCTTAAGTACAAGAAAAATGAGTCTTCTTTGAGTCTGTGCTTTGATCCTTTCCTGTGAGACCAGTATTAGTTTCCGATTCACCACTGCAGGCTCAATGTATTCCTTCGACCTCCACATTGATTATCATACACAGAAATCGCATCGGAATTAAATACAAAAGGCACAATGCCGCCTTAAGTACAAGATTAGAGACTCTTCTTACA
Organism: Schistocerca americana; assembly: GCF_021461395.2. Lineage (NCBI taxonomy): Eukaryota > Metazoa > Arthropoda > Insecta > Orthoptera > Acrididae > Schistocerca > Schistocerca americana. The sequence continues at coordinate 624,519,860 of NC_060124.1, read as the reverse complement.
GTCGGTGATTTGAGCATTCCCTGTGAGACCAGTATTAGTTTCCGATAGACCACTGCAGGTTCAATATATTCCTTGGACCTTCACATTGACGATGAAATACAGAAATCGCATCGGAATTAAATACAAAAGGCACAATGCCGCCTTAAGTACAAGCATAGAGACTCTTCTTACAGTCGGTGCTTTGGGCATTCCCTGTGAGACCAGTATTAGTTTCCGATACACCACTGCAGGTTCAATGTATTCCTTCGAAATACACATTGAAGACGAAACACCGAAATTACATTGGAATTAAATACAAAAGGCACAATGCCGCCTTAAGTGCAAGAAGAGTGAGTCTTCTTAGAGTCTGTGCTTTGATCCTTTCCTGTGAGACCAGTATTAGTTTCCGATACACCACTGCAGGTTCAATGTATTCCTTGGACCTTTACATTGACGATGAAACACAGAAATCTCATCGGAATTAAATACAAAAGGCACAATGCCGCCTTAAGTACAAGAATAGAGACTCTTCTTACAGTCGGTGCTTTGAGCATTCCCTTTGAGACCAGTATTGGTTTCCGATACACCACTGCAGGTTCAATGTATTCCTTGGACATACACATTGACAATGAAACACAGAAATCGCATCGGAATTAAACACAAAAGGCAAAATGCCGCCATAAGTGAGAGAATAGAGACCCTTCTTACAGTCGGTGCTTTCAGCAATCCCTGTGAGACCAGTATTATTTTCCGATACACCACAGCAGGTACAATGTATTCCTTGGAACTTCCCATTGACGATGAAACACAGAAATCGCATCGGAATTAAATACAAAAGGCACAATGCCGCCTTAAGTACAATTATAGAGACTCTTCTTACAGTCGGTTCTTTGAGCATTCCCTGTGAGACTAGTATTAGTTTCCGATACACCACTGCAGGTTCAGTGTATTCCTTGGACATAAACATTGACGATGAAACACAGAAATAGCATCGGAATTAAATACAAAAGGCACAATGCCGCCTTAACTGCAACATGAGTGAGACTTCTTAGAGTCTGTGCTTAGATTCTTTCCTGTGAGACCGGTATTAGTTTCCGATACACCACTGCGGGTTCACTGTATTCCTTGGACCTTCACATTGACAATGAAACACAGAAATGCATCGGAATTAAACACAAAATGCACAATGCCGCCTTAAGTACAAGAAAAGAAGCTTACCTTACAGTCGGTGCTTTGAGTACTCCCTGTGAGACCAGTATTAGTTTTCGATACACCACTGCAGGTTCAGTGTATTCCTTGGACATACACATTGACGATGAAACACAGAAATCGCATCGGAATTAAATACAAAATGCACAATGCGCCTTACGTACAAGAATAGAGACTCTTCTTACAGTCGGTGCTTTGAGCATTCCCTGCGAGACCAGTACTAGCTTCCGATACACCACTGTTGGTACAATGTATTCCTTGGACCTTCACATTGACGATGGAACACAGAAATCGCATCGGAATTAAATAGAAATGGTACAATGCCGCCTTAAGTACAAGAATAGAGAGTCTTCTTACAGTCGGTGCTTTGAGCATTCCCCGCGAGACCAGAACTAGTTTCCAATACACCACTGCAGGTTCAATGTATTCCTTAGACATACACATTGACGATGAAACACTGAAATTACATTGGAGTTAAATACAAAAGGCACAATGCCACCATAAGTGCAAGAATAGAGACTCCTCTTACAGTCGGTGCTTTGAGCATTCCCTGTGAGACCAGTATTAGTTTCCGATACACCACTCCAGGTTCAATGTATTCCTTGGACATACTCATTGAAGATGAAACACTGAAATTACATCAGAATTAAATACAAAAGGAACAATGCCGCCTTAACGGCAAGATGAGTGAGACTTCTTAGAGTCTGTGCTTTGATCCTTTCCTGTGAGACCAGTATTAGTTTCCGATACACCACTGCAGGTTCAATGTATTCCTTGGACCTTCGCATTGACGATGAAACACAGAGATCGAATCGGAACTAAATACAAAAGGCACAATGCCGCAATAAGGACAAGAATAGAGACTCTTCTTACTGTCGGTGCTTTGAGCATTCCCTGTGAGACCAGTATTAGTTTCTGATACAGCACTGCAGGTTCAATGTATTCCTTGGACATACGAATTGACGATGAAAGACAGAAATCGCATCGGAATTAAAAACAAAAGGCACAATGCCGCCTTACGTACAAAAATAGAGACTCTTCTTACAGTCGGTGCTTTGAGCATTCCCTGTGAGACCAGTATTAGTTTCTGATACAGCACTGCAGGTTCAATGTATTCCTTGGTCATACGCATTGACGATGAAAGACAGAAATCGCATCGGAATTAAAAACAAAAGGCACAATGCCGCCTTACGTACAAGAATAGAGACTCTTCTTACAGTCGGTGCTTTGAGCATTCCCTGTGAGACCAGTATTAGTTTCCGATACACCACTACAGGATCAATGTATTCCTTGGACATACTCAATGACGATGAACACACTGAAATTACATCGGAATTAAATACAAAAGGAACAATGCCGCCTTAACTGTAAGATGAGTGAGACTTCTTAGAGTCTGTGCTTTGATCCTTTCCTGTGAGACCGGTATTAGTTTCCGATACACCACTGCAGGTTCAATGTATTCCTTGGACCTTCGCATTGACGATGAAACACAGAAATCGCATCGGAACTAAATACAAAATGCACAATGCCCTAATAAGTACAAGAATAGAGACTCTTCTTACAGTCGGTGCTTTGAGCATTCCCTGTGAGACCAGTATTAGTTTCCGATACACCACTGCAGGTTCAATGAATTCCTTAGACTTACACATTGACGATGAAACACTGAAATTACATCGGAATTAAATACAAAATGCACAATGCCGCCATATGTGCAAGAATAGAGACTCTTCATACATTCGGTGTGTTGAGCTCTCCCTGTGAGACCAGTATTAGTTTCCGATACACCACTCCAGGTTCTATGTATTCCTTGGACATACTCATTGACGAAGAAACACTGAAATAACATTTTTAATTAAATACAAAAGGAACAATGCCGCCTTAACGGCAAGATGAGTAAGACTTCTTAGAGTCTGTGCTTTGATCCTTTCCTGTGAGACCAGTATTGGTTTCCGATACACCACTGAAGGTTCAAAGTATTCCTTGGACCTTCGCATTGACGATGAAACACAGAAATCGAATCGGAACTAAATACAAAATGCACAATGCCGCAATAAGTACAAAAATAGAGACTCTACTTACAGTCGGTGCTTTGAGCATTCACTGTGAGTCCAGAATTAGTTTCCGATACACCACTGCAGGTTCAATGTATTCCTTCGAAATACACATTGAAGACGTAACACCGAAATTACATTGGAATTAAATACAAAAGGCACAATGCCGCCTTCAGTGCAAGAATTAAGCCTCTTCTTACAGTCGGGACTTTGAGCATTCCCTGTGAGACCAGTATTAGATTCCTTTGCACCACTGCAGGTTCAATGTATTCCTTAGACATACACATTGACGATGAAACACTGAAATTACATCGGAATTAAATACAAAAGGCACAAAGCCGCCTTAAGTACAAGAAAAGTGAGTCTTCTTTGAGTCTGTGCTTTGATCCTTTCCTGTGAGACCAGTATTAGTTTCCGTTTCACCAATGCAGGTTCAATGTATTCCTTCGACCTTCACATTGACTATCATACACAGAAATCGCATCGGAATTAAATACAAAATGCACAATGCCGCCTTAAGTACAAGATTAGAGACTCTTCTTACAGTCGGTGATTTGAGCATTCCCTGTGAGACCAGTATTAGTTTCCGATAGACCACTGCAGGTTCAATATCTTCCTTGGACCTTCACATTGACGATGAAACACAGAAATCGCATCGGAATTAAATACAAAAGGCTTAATGCCGCCTTAAGTACAAGCATAGAGAATCTTCTTACAGTCGGTGCTTTGGGCATTCCCTGTGAGACCAGTATTAGTTTCCGATACACCACTGCAGGTTCAATGTATTCCTTCGAAATACACATTGAAGACGAAACACCGAAATTACATTGGAATTAAATACAAAAGGCACAATGCCGCCTTAAGTGCAAGAAGAGTGAGTCTTCTTAGAGTCTGTGCTTTGATCCTTTCCTGTGAGACCAGTATTAGTTTCCGATACACCACTGCAGGTTCAATGTATTCCTTGGACATACGCATTGACGATGAAACACAGAAATCGCATCGGAATCAAATACAAAATTCACAATGCCTCCTTAAGTACAAGAATAGAGACTCTTCTTACAGTCGGTGCTTTGAGCATTCCCTTTGAGACCAGTATTGGTTTCTGATACACCACTGCAGGTTCAATGTATTCCTTGGACATACACATTGACAATGAAACACAGAAATCGCATCGTAATTAAACACAAAAGGCAAAATGCCGCCATAAGTGAGAGAATAGAGACCCTTCTTACAGTCAGTGCTTTCAGCATTCCCTGTGAGACCAGTATTAGTTTCCGATACACCACAGCAGATACAATGTATTCCTTGGAACTTCCCATTGACGATGAAACACAGAAATCGCATCGGAAATAAATACAAAAGGCACAATGCCGCCTTAAGTACAGGGATAGAGACTCTTCTTACAGTCGGTGCTCTGAGCATTCCCTGTGAGACCAGTATTAGTTTCCGATACACCACTGCAGGTTCAGTGTATTCCTAGGACATAAACATTGACGATGAAACACAGAAATAGCATCGGAATAAAATACAAAAGGCACAATGCCGCCTTAACTGCAACATGAGTGAGACTTCTTAGAGTCTGTGCTTTGATCCTTTCCTGTGAGACCAGTATTAGTTTCCGATACACCACTGCAGGTTCAATGTATTCCTTGGACCTTCGCATTGACAATGAAACACAGAAATCGCATCGGAACTAAATACAAAATGCACAATGCCGCCTTAAGTACAAGAATAGAGACTGTTCTTACAGTCGGTGCTTTGAGCATTCCCTGTGAGACCAGTATTAGTTTCCGACATACCACTTCAGGTTCAATGTATTCCTTGGACATACGCATTGACGATGAAACACAGAAATCGCATCGGAATTAAATACAAAAGGCACAATGCCGCCATACGTACAAGAATAGAGACTCTTGTTACAGTCGGTGCTTTGAGCATTCCCTGTGAGACCAGTATTAGTTTCCGATACACCACTGCAGGTTCAGTGTATTCCTTAGACATACACATTGACGATGAAACACTGAAATGACATCGGAATTAAATACAAAAGGCACAATGCCGCCATAAGTGCATGAATAGAGACTCTTCTCACAGTGGGTGCTTTGATCCTTTCCTGTGAGACCAGTATTAGTTTCCGATACACCACTGCAGGTTCAATGTATTCCTTGGACCTTCGCATTGACGATGAAACACAGAAATCGCATCGGAACTAAATACAAAATGCACAATGCCGCCTTAAGTACAAGAATAGAGACTGTTCTTACAGTCGGTGCTTTGAGCATTCCCTGCGAGACCAGTACTAGTTTCCGATACACCACTGCAGGTACAATGTATTCCTTGGACCTTCACATTGACGATGGAAAACAGAAATGGCATCGGAATTAAATAGAAATGGCACAATGCCGCCTTAAGTACAAGAATAGAGAGTCTTCTTACAGTCGGTGCTTTGAGCATTCCCTGCGAGACCAGTACTAGTTTCCGATACACCACTGCAGTTTCAATGTATTCCTTAGACATACACATTGACGATGAAACACTGAAATTACATTGGAATTAAATACAAAAGGCACAATGCCACCATAAGTGCAAGAATAGAGACTCTTCTTACAGTCGGTGCTTTGAGCATTCCCTGCGAGACCAGTACTAGTTTCCGTAACACCACTGCAGGTTCAATGTATTCCTTAGACATACACATTGACGATGAAACACTGAAATTACATCAGAATTAAATACAAAAGGAACAATGCCGCCTTAACGGAAAGATGAGTGAGACCTCTTAGAGTCTGTGCTTTGATCCTTTCCTGTGAGACCAGTATTAGTTTCCGATACACCACTGCAGGTTCAATGTATTCCTTGGACCTTCGCATTGTCGATGAAACACAGAGGTCGAATCGGAACTAAATACAAAAGGCACAATGCCGCAATAAGTACAAGAATAGAGACTCTTCTTACAGTCGGTGCTTTGAGCATTCCCTGTGAGACCAGTATTAGTTTCTGATACAGCTCTGCAGGTTCAATGTATTCCTTGGACATACGCATTGACGATGAAAGACAGAAATCGCATCGGAATTAAAAACAAAAGGCACAATGCCGCCTTACGTACAACAATAGAGACTCTTCTTACAGTCGGTGCTTTGAGCATTCCCTGTGAGACCAGTATTAGTTTCCGATACACCACTCTAGGTTCAATGTATTCCTTGGACTTACTCATTGAAGATGAAACATTGAAATTACATCAGAATTAAATACAAAAGGAACAATGCCGCCTTAAAAGCAAGATGAGTGAGACTTCTTAGAGTCTGTGCTTTGATCCTTTCCTGTGAGACCATTATTAGTTTCCGATACACCACTGCAGGTTCAATGTATTCCTTGGACCTTCGCATTGACGATGAAACACAAAAATCGAATCGGAACTAAATACAAAAGGCACAATGCCGCAATAAGTACAAGAATAGAGACTCTTCTTACAGTCGGTGCTTTGAGCATTCCCTGTGAGACCAGTATTAGTTTCTGATACAGCACTGCAGGTTCAATGTATTCCTTGGACATACGAATTGACGATGAAAGACAGAAATCGCATCGGAATTAAAAACAAAAGGCACAATGCCGCCTTACGTACAGGAATAGAGACTCTTCTTACAGTCGGTGCTTTGAGCGTTTCCTGTGAGACCAGTATTAGTTTCCGATACACCACTGCAGGTACAATGTATTCCTTGTACCTTCACATTGACGATGAAACACAGAAATCGCATCGGACTTAAATACAAAAGGCACAATGCCGCCTTAAGTACAAGAATAGAGACTCTTCTTACAGTCGGTGCTTTGAGCATTCCCTGTGAGATCAGTATTAGTTTCTGATACAGCACTGCAGGTTCAATGTATTCCTTGGACATACGCATTGACGATGAAAGACAGAAATCGCATCAGAATTAAAAACAAAAGGCACAATGCCGCCTTACGTACAAGAATAGAGACTCTTCTTACAGTCGGTGCTTTGAGCATTCCCTGTGAGACCAGTATTAGTTTCCGATACGCCACTACAGGTTCAATGTATTCCTTGGACATACTCAATGGCGATGAGACACTGAAATTACATCGGAATTAATTACAAAAGGAACAATGCCGCCTTAACTGCAAGATGAGTGAGACTTCTTAGAGTCTGTGCTTTGATCCTTTCCTGTGAGACCGGTATTAGTTTCCGATACACCACTGCAGGTTCAATGTATTCCTTGGACTTTCGCATTGACGATGAAACACAGAAATCGCATCGGAACTAAATACAAAATGCACAATGCCGCAATAAGTACAAGAATAGAGACTCTTCTTACAGTCGGTGCTTTGAGCAATCCCTGTGAGACCAGTATTAGTTTCCGATACACCACTGCAGGTACAATGTATTCCTTGTACCTTCACATTGACGATGAAACACAGAAATCGCATTGGACTTAAATACAAAAGGCACAATGACGCCTTAAGTACAAGAATAGAGACTCTTCTTACAGTCGGTGCTTTGAGCATTCCCTGTGAGACCAGTATTAGTTTCTGATACAGCACTGCAGGTTCAATGTATTCCTTGGACATACGCATTGACGATGAAAGACAGAAATCGCATCAGAATTGAAAACAAAAGGCACAATGCCGCCTTACGTACAAGAATAGAGACTCTTCTTACAGTCGGTGCTTTGAGCATTCCCTGTGAGACCAGTATCAGTTTCCGATACACCACTACAGGTTCAATGTATTCCTTGGACGTACTCAAAGACGATGAAACACTGAAATTACATCGGAATTAAATACAAAAGGAACAATGCCGCCTTAACTGCAAGATGAGTGAGACTTCTTAGAGTCTGTGCTTTGATCCTTTCCTGTGAGACCGGTATTAGTTTCCGATACACCACTGCAGGTTCAATGTATTCACTGGACCTTCGCATTGACGATGAAACACAGAAATCGCATCGGAACTAAATACAAAATGCACAATGCCGCAATAAGTACAAGAATAGAGACTCGTCTTACAGTCGGTGCTTTGAGCATTCCCTGTGCGACCAGTATTAGTTTCCGATACACCACTGCAGGTTCAATGAATTCCTTAGACTTACACATTGACGATGAAACACTGAAATTACATCGGAATTAAATACAAAAGACACAATGCCGCCATAAGTGCAAGAATAGAGACTCTTCTTACATTCGGTGCTTTGAGCTCTCCCTGTGAGACCAGTATTAGTTTCCGATACACCACTCCAGGTTCTATGTATTCCTTGGACATATTCATTGACGAAGAAACACTGAAACAACATTTGAATTAAATACAAAAGGAACAATGCCGCCTTAACGGCAAGATGAGTAAGACTTCTTAGGGTCAGTGCTTTGATCTTTTCCTGTGAGACCAGTAATAGTTTCCGATACACCACTGCAGGTTCAATGTATTCCTTGGACCTTCGCATTGACGATGAAACACAAAAATCGAATCGGAACTAAATACAAAAGGCAGAATGCCGCAATAAGTACAAGAATAGAGACTCTTCTTACAGTCGGTGCTTTGAGCATTCCCTGTGAGACCAGTATTAGTTTCTGATACAGCACTGCAGGTTCAATGTATTCCTTGGACATACGCATTGACGATGAAAGACAGAAATCGCATCGGAATTAAAAACAAAAGGCACAATGCCGCCTTACGTACAACAATAGAGGCTCTTCTTACAGTCGGTGCTCTGAGCATTCCCTGTGAGACCAGTATTAGTTTCCGATACACCACTCTAGGTTCAATGTATTCCTTGGACTTACTCATTGAAGATGAAACATTGAAATTACATCAGAATTAAATACAAAAGGAACAATGCCGCCTTAAAAGCAAGATGAGTGAGACTTCTTAGAGTCTGTGCTTTGATCCTTTCCTGTGAGACCATTATTAGTTTCCGATACACCACTGCAGGTTCAATGTATTCCTTGGACCTTCGCATTGACGATGAAACACAAAAATCGAATCGGAACTAAATACAAAAGGCACAATGCCGCAATAAGTACAAGAATAGAGACTCTTCTTACAGTCGGTGCTTTGAGCATTCCCTGTGAGACCAGTATTAGTTTCTGATACAGCACTGCAGGTTCAATGTATTCCTTGGACATACGAATTGACGATGAAAGACAGAAATCGCATCGGAATTAAAAACAAAAGGCACAATGCCGCCTTACGTACAGGAATAGAGACTCTTCTTACAGTCGGTGCTTTGAGCGTTTCCTGTGAGACCAGTATTAGTTTCCGATACACCACTGCAGGTACAATGTATTCCTTGCACCTTCACATTGACGATGAAACACAGAAATCGCATCGGACTTAAATACAAAAGGCACAATGCCGCCTTAAGTACAAGAATAGAGACTCTTCTTACAGTCGGTGCTTTGAGCATTCCCTGTGAGACCAGTATTAGTTTCTGATACAGCACTGCAGGTTCAATGTATTCCTTGGACATACGCATTGACGATGAAAGACAGAAATCGCATCAGAATTAAAAACAAAAGGCACAATGCCGCCTTACGTACAAGAATAGAGACTCTTCTTACAGTCGGTGCTTTGAGCATTCCCTGTGAGACCAGTATTAGTTTCCGATACGCCACTACAGGTTCAATGTATTCCTTGGACATACTCAATGACGATGAGACACTGAAATTATATCGGAATTAATTACAAAAGGAACAATGCCGCCTTAACTGCAAGATGAGTGAGACTTCTTAGAGTCTGTCCTTTGATCCTTTCCTGTGAGACCGGTATTAGTTTCCGATACACCACTGCAGGTTCAATGTATTCCTTGGACTTTCGCATTGACGATGAAACACAGAAATCGCATCGGAACTAAATACAAAATGCACAATGCCGCAATTAGTACAAGAATAGAGACTCTTCTTACAGTCGGTGCTTTGAGCATTCCCTGTGAGACCAGTATTAGTTTCCGATACACCACTGCAGGTACAATGTATTCCTTGTACCTTCACATTGACGATGAAACACAGAAATCGCATTGGACTTAAATACAAAAGGCACAATGACGCCTTAAGTACAAGAATAGAGACTCTTCTTACAGTCGGTGCTTTGAGCATTCCCTGTGAGACCAGTATTAGTTTCTGATACAGCACTGCAGGTTCAATGTATTCCTTGGACATACGCATTGACGATGAAAGACAGAAATCGCATCAGAATTAAAAACAAAAGGCACAATGCCGCCTTACGTACATAAATAGAGACTCTTCTTACAGTCGGTGCTTTGAGCATTCCCTGTGAGACCAGTATCAGTTTCCGATACACCACTACAGGTTCAATGTATTCCTTGGACGTACTCAAAGACGATGAAACACTGAAATTACATCGGAATTAAATACAAAAGGAACAATGCCGCCTTAACTGCAAGATGAGTGAGACTTCTTAGAGTCTGTGCTTTGATCCTTTCCTGTGAGACCGGTATTAGTTTCCGATACACCACTGCAGGTTCAATGTATTCACTGGACCTTCGCATTGACGATGAAACACAGAAATCGCATCGGAACTAAATACAAAATGCACAATGCCGCAATAAGTACAAGAATAGAGACTCTTCTTACACTCGGTGCTTTGAGCATTCCCTGTGAGACCAGTATTAGTTTCCGATACACCACTGCAGGTTCAATGAATTCCTTAGACTTACACATTGACGATGAAACACTGAAATTACATCGGAATTAAATACAAAAGACACAATGCCGCCATAAGTGCAAGAATAGAGACTCTTCTTACATTCGGTGCTTTGAGCTCTCCCTGTGAGACCAGTATTAGTTTCCGATACACCACTCCAGGTTCTATGTATTCCTTGGACATATTCATTGACGAAGAAACACTGAAACAACATTTGAATTAAATACAAAAGGAACAATGCCGCCTTAACGGCAAGATGAGTAAGACTTCTTAGAGTCAGTGCTTTGATCTTTTCCTGTGAGACCAGTAATAGTTTCCGATACACCACTGCAGGTTCAATGTATTCCTTGGACCTTCGCATTGACGATGAAACACAAAAATCGAATCGGAACTAAATACAAAAGGCAGAATGCCGCAATAAGTACAAGAATAGAGACTCTTCTTACAGTCGGTGCTTTGATCATTCCCTGTGAGACCAGTATTAGTTTCCGATACACCACTGCAGGTTCAATGTATTCCTTAGACCTACACATTGACGATGAAACACTGACATTAAATCGGAATTAAATACAAATGGCACAATGCCGCCATAAGTGCAAGAATAGAGACTCCTCTTACAGTCGGTGCTTTGAGCTTTCCCTGTGAGACCAGTATTAGTTTCCGATACACGACTGCAGGTACAATGTATTCCTTGTACCTTCACATTGACGATGAAATACAGAAATCGCATCGGAATTAAATTCAAAAGGCACAATGCCGCCTTAAGTACAAGAATAGAGACTCTTCTTACAGTCGGTGCTTTGAGCATTCCCTGTGAGACCAGTATTAGTTTCTGATACACCACTGCAGGTTCAATGTATTCCTTGGACATAAACATTGACGATGAAACACAGAAATCGCATCGGAATTACATACAAAAGGCACAATGCCGCCTTACGTACAAGAATAGAGATTCATCTTACAGTTGGTGCTTTGAGCATTCCGTGTGAGACCAGTATTAGTTTCCGATACACCACTCCTGGTTCTATGTATTCCTTGGACATACTCCTTGACGATGGAACACTGAATTTACATCGGAATTAAATACAAAAAGAACAATGCCGCCTTAACTGCAAGATGAGTGAGACTTGTTAGAGTCTGTGATTTGATCCTTTCCTGTGAGATTAGTATTAGTTTCCGATACACCACTGCAGGTTCAATGTATTCCTTGGACCTTCGTATTGACGATGAAACACGGATATCGCATCGGAACTAAATACAAAATGCACAATGCCGCAATAAGTACAAGAATAGAGACTCTTCTTACAGTCGGTGCTTTGAGCATTCCCTGTGAGACCAGTATTAGTTTCCGATAAACCACTGCGGGTTCAATGTATTCCTTAGACATAACCATTGACGATGAAACACTGAAATTACATCGGAAATAAATACAAATGGCACAATGCCGCCATAAGTGCAAGAATAGAGACTCCTCTTACAGTCGGTGCTTTGAGCATTCCCTGTGAGACCAGTATTAGTTTCCGATACACCACTGCAGGTACAATGTATTCCTTGTACCTTCACATTGACGATGAAATACAGAACTCGCATCGGAATTAAATACAAAAGGCACAATGCCGCCTTAAGTACAAGAATAGAGACTCTTCTTACAGTCGGTGCTTTGATCATTCCCTGTGAGACCAGTATTAGTTTCTGATACACCACTGAAGGTTCAATGGATACCTTGGACATAAACATTGACGATAAAACACAGAAATCGCATCGGAATTAAATACAAAAGGCACAATGCCGCAATAAGTACAAGAATAGAGACTCTTCTTACAGTCGGTGCTTTGAGCATTCACTGTGAGACCAGTATTAGTTTCCGATACTCCACTGCAGGTTCAATGAATTCCTTGGACATACACATTGACGATGAAACACTGAAATTACATCGGAATTAAATACAAAAGGCACAATGCCGCCATAAGTGCAAGATTAGAGACTCTTCTTACAGTCGGTGCTTTGAGCTTTCCCTGTGAGACCAGTATTAGTTTCCGATACAGCACTGCAGGTTCAATGTATTCCTTAGACATACACATTGCCGAAGAAACACTGAAATTATATGGGAATTAAATAAAAAAGTCACAATGCTGCCATAAGTGCAAGAATAGAGACTCTTCTTACAGTCGGTGATTTGAGCATTCCCTGTGAGACCAGTATTAGTTTCCGATACACCACTGCAGGTACAATGTTTTCCTTGGACTTTCACATTGGCGATGAAACACAGAAGTCGCATCGGAATTAAATACAAAAGGCACAATGCCGCCTTAAGTACAAGAATAGAGACTCTTCTTACAGTCGGTGCTTTGAGCATTCCCTGTGAGACCAGTATTAGTTTCTGATACACCAATGCAGGTTCAATGTATTCCTAGGACATAAACATTGACGATGAAACACAGAAATCGCATCGGAATTACATACAAAAGGCACAATGCCGCCTTACGTACAAGAATAGAGATTCTTCTTACAGTCGGTGCTTTGAGCTCTCCCTGTGAGACCAGTATTAGTTTCCGATACACCACTCCAGGTTCTATGTATTCCTTGGACATATTCATTGACGAAGAAACACTGAAATAACATTTGAATTAAATACAAAGGGAACAATGCCGCCTTAACGGCAAGATGAGTAAGACTTCTTAGAGTCTGTGCTTTGATCCTTTCCTGTGAGACCAGTATTAGTTTCCGATACACCACTGCAGGTTCAATGCATTCCTTGGACCTTCGCATTGACGATGAAACACAGAAATCGAATCGGAACTAAATACAAAAGGCAGAATACCGCAATAAGTACAAGAATAGAGACTCTTCTTACAGTCGGTGCTTTGATCATTCCCTGTGAGACCAGTATTAGTTTCCGATACACCACTGCTGGTTCAATGTATTCCTTAGAGCTACACATTGACGATGAAACACTGAAATTACATCGGAATTAAATACAAATTGCACAATGCCGCCATAAGTGGAAGAATAGAGACTCCTCTTACAGTCGGCGCTTCGAGCTTTCCCTGTGGACAGTATTAGTTTCTGATACAGCACTGCAGGTTCAATGTATTCCTTGGACATACGCATTGACGATGAAAGACAGAAATCGCATCGGAATTAAATTCAAAAGGCACAATGCCGCCTTAAGTACAAGAATAGAGACTCTTCTTACAGTCGGTGCTTTGAGCATTCCCTGTGAGACCAGTATTAGTTTCCGATAAACCACTGCGGGTTCAATGTATTCCTTAGACATAACCATTGACGATGAAACACTGAAATTACATCGGAAATAAATACAAATGGCACAATGCCGCCATAAGTGCAAGAATAGAGACTCCTCTTACAGTCGGTGCTTTGAGCTTTCCCTGTGAGACCAGTATTAGTTTCCGATACACGACTGCAGGTACAATGTATTCCTTGTACCTTCACATTGACGATGAAATACAGAAATCGCATCGGAATTAAATTCAAAAGGCACAATGCCGCCTTAAGTACAAGAATAGAGACTCTTCTTACAGTCGGTGCTTTGAGCATTCCCTGTGAGACCAGTATTAGTTTCTGATACACCACTGCAGGTTCAATGTATTCCTTGGACATAAACATTGACGATGAAACACAGAAATCGCATCGGAATTACATACAAAAGGCACAATGCCGCCTTACGTACAAGAATAGAGATTCATCTTACAGTTGGTGCTTTGAGCATTCCGTGTGAGACCAGTATCAGTTTCCGATAAACCACTGCGGGTTCAATGTATTCCTTAGACATAACCATTGACGATGAAACACTGAAATTACATCGGAAATAAATACAAATGGCACAATGCCGCCATAAGTGCAAGAATAGAGACTCCTCTTACAGTCGGTGCTTTGAGCTTTCCCTGTGAGACCAGTATTAGTTTCCGATACACGACTGCAGGTACAATGTATTCCTTGTACCTTCACATTGACGATGAAATACAGAAATCGCATCGGAATTAAATTCAAAAGGCACAATGCCGCCTTAAGTACAAGAATAGAGACTCTTCTTACAGTCGGTGCTTTGAGCATTCCCTGTGAGACCAGTATTAGTTTCTGATACACCACTGCTGGTTCAATGTATTCCTTAGAGCTACACATTGACGATGAAACACTGAAATTACATCGGAATTAAATACAAATTGCACAATGCCGCCATAAGTGGAAGAATAGAGACTCCTCTTACAGTCGGTGCTTTGAGCTTTCCCTGTGAGACCAGTATTAGTTTCCGATACACGACTGCAGGTACAATGTATTCCTTGTACCTTCACATTGACGATGAAATACAGAAATCGCATTGGAATTAAATTCAAAAGGCACAATGCCGCCTTAAGTACAAGAATAGAGACTCTTCTTACAGTCGGTGCTTTGAGCATTCCCTGTGAGACCAGTATTAGTTTCTGATACACCACTGCAGGTTCAATGTATTCCTTGGACATAAACATTGACGATGAAACACAGAAATCGCATCGGAATTACATACAAAAGGCACAATGCCGCCTTACGTACAAGAATAGAGATTCATCTTACTGTTGGTGCTTTGAGCATTCCGTGTGAGACCAGTATTAGTTTCCGATACACCACTCCTGGTTCTATGTATTCCTTGGACATACTCCTTGACGATGGAACACTGAATTTACATCGGAATTAAATACAAAAAGAACAATGCCGCCTTAACTGCAAGATGAGTGAGACTTGTTAGAGTCTGTGATTTGATCCTTTCCTGTGAGATTAGTATTAGTTTCCGATACACCACTGCAGGTTCAATGTATTCCTTGGACCTTCGTATTGACGATGAAACACGGATATCGCATCGGAACTAAATACAAAATGCACAATGCCGCAATAAGTACAAGAATAGAGACTCTTCTTACAGTCGGTGCTTTGAGCATTCCCTGTGAGACCAGTATTAGTTTCCGATAAACCACTGCGGGTTCAATGTATTCCTTAGACATAACCATTGACGATGAAACACTGAAATTACATCGGAAATAAATACAAATGGCACAATGCCGCCATAAGTGCAAGAATAGAGACTCCTCTTACAGTCGGTGCTTTGAGCATTCCCTGTGAGACCAGTATTAGTTTCCGATACACCACTGCAGGTACAATGTATTCCTTGTACCTTCACATTGACGATGAAATACAGAACTCGCATCGGAATTAAATACAAAAGGCACAATGCCGCCTTAAGTACAAGAATAGAGACTCTTCTTACAGTCGGTGCTTTGATCATTCCCTGTGAGACCAGTATTAGTTTCTGATACACCACTGAAGGTTCAATGGATACCTTGGACATAAACATTGACGATAAAACACAGAAATCGCATCGGAATTAAATACAAAAGGCACAATGCCGCAATAAGTACAAGAATAGAGACTCTTCTTACAGTCGGTGCTTTGAGCATTCACTGTGAGACCAGTATTAGTTTCCGATACTCCACTGCAGGTTCAATGAATTCCTTGGACATACACATTGACGATGAAACACTGAAATTACATCGGAATTAAATACAAAAGGCACAATGCCGCCATAAGTGCAAGATTAGAGACTCTTCTTACAGTCGGTGCTTTGAGCTTTCCCTGTGAGACCAGTATTAGTTTCCGATACAGCACTGCAGGTTCAATGTATTCCTTAGACATACACATTGCCGAAGAAACACTGAAATTATATGGGAATTAAATAAAAAAGTCACAATGCTGCCATAAGTGCAAGAATAGAGACTCTTCTTACAGTCGGTGATTTGAGCATTCCCTGTGAGACCAGTATTAGTTTCCGATACACCACTGCAGGTACAATGTTTTCCTTGGACTTTCACATTGGCGATGAAACACAGAAGTCGCATGGGAATTAAATACAAAAGGCACAATGCCGCCTTAAGTACAAGAATAGAGACTCTTCTTACAGTCGGTGCTTTGAGCATTCCCTGTGAGACCAGTATTAGTTTCTGATACACCAATGCAGGTTCAATGTATTCCTAGGACATAAACATTGACGATGAAACACAGAAATCGCATCGGAATTACATACAAAAGGCACAATGCCGCCTTACGTACAAGAATAGAGATTCTTCTTACAGTCGGTGCTTTGAGCTCTCCCTGTGAGACCAGTATTAGTTTCCGATACACCACTCCAGGTTCTATGTATTCCTTGGACATATTCATTGACGAAGAAACACTGAAATAACATTTGAATTAAATACAAAGGGAACAATGCCGCCTTAACGGCAAGATGAGTAAGACTTCTTAGAGTCTGTGCTTTGATCCTTTCCTGTGAGACCAGTATTAGTTTCCGATACACCACTGCAGGTTCAATGCATTCCTTGGACCTTCGCATTGACGATGAAACACAGAAATCGAATCGGAACTAAATACAAAAGGCAGAATACCGCAATAACTACAAGAATAGAGACTCTTCTTACAGTCGGTGCTTTGATCATTCCCTGTGAGACCAGTATTAGTTTCCGATACACCACTGCTGGTTCAATGTATTCCTTAGAGCTACACATTGACGATGAAACACTGAAATTACATCGGAATTAAATACAAATTGCACAATGCCGCCATAAGTGGAAGAATAGAGACTCCTCTTACAGTCGGCGCTTCGAGCTTTCCCTGTGGACAGTATTAGTTTCTGATACAGCACTGCAGGTTCAATGTATTCCTTGGACATACGCATTGACGATGAAAGACAGAAATCGCATCAGAATTAAAAACAAAAGGCACAATGCCGCCTTACGTACAAGAATAGAGACTCTTCTTACAGTCGGTGCTTTGAGCATTCCCTGTGAGACCAGTATCAGTTTCCGATACACAACTACAGGTTCAATGTATTCCTTGGACGTACTCAAAGACGATGAAACACTGAAATTACATCGGAATTAAATACAAAAGGAACAATGCCGCCTTAACTGCAAGATGAGTGAGACTTCTTAGAGTCTGTGCTTTGATCCTTTCCTGTGAGACCGGTATTAGTTTCCGATACACCAATGCAGGTTCAATGTATTCACTGGACCTTCGCATTGACGATGAAACACAGAAATCGCATCGGAACTAAATACAAAATGCACAATGCCGCAATAAGTACAAGAATAGAGACTCTTCTTACAGTCGGTGCTTTGAGCATTCCCTGTGAGACCAGTATTAGTTTCCGATACACCACTGCAGGTTCAATGAATTCCTTAGACTTACACATTGACGATGAAACACTGAAATTACATCGGAATTAAATACAAAATACACAATGCCGCCATAAGTGCAAGAATAGAGACTCTTCTTACATTCGGTGCTTTGAGCTCTCCCTGTGAGACCAGTATTAGTTTCCGATACACCACTCCAGGTTCTATGTATTCCTGGGACATATTCATTGACGAAGAAACACTGAAACAACATTTGAATTAAATACAAAAGGAACAATGCCGCCTTAACGGCAAGATGAGTAAGACTTCTTAGAGTCAGTGCTTTGATCTTTTCCTGTGAGACCAGTAATAGTTTCCGATACACCACTGCAGGTTCAATGTATTCCTTGGACCTTCGCATTGACGATGAAACACAAAAATCGAATCGGAACTAAATACAAAAGGCAGATGCCGCAATAAGTACAAGAATAGAGACTCTTCTTACAGTCGGTGCTTTGATCATTCCCTGTGAGACCAGTATTAGTTTCCGATACACCACTGCAGGTTCAATGTATTCCTTAGACCTACACATTGACGATGAAACACTGACATTAAATCGGAATTAAATACAAATGGCACAATGCCGCCATAAGTGCAAAAATAGAGACTCCTCTTACAGTCGGTGCTTTGAGCTTTCCCTGTGAGACCAGTATTAGTTTCCGATACACGACTGCAGGTACAATGTATTCCTTGTACCTTCACATTGACGATGAAATACAGAAATCGCATCGGAATTAAATTCAAAAGGCACAATGCCGCCTTAAGTACAAGAATAGAGATTCTTCTTACAGTCGGTGCTTTGAGCATTCCCTGTGAGACCAGTATTAGTTTCTGATACACCACTGCAGGTTCAATGTATTCCTTGGACATAAACATTGACGATGAAACACAGAAATCGCATCGGAATTACATACAAAAGGCACAATGCCGCCTTACGTACAAGAATAGAGATTCATCTTACAGTTGGTGCTTTGAGCATTCCGTGTGAGACCAGTATTAGTTTCCGATACACCACTCCTGGTTCTATGTATTCCTTGGACATACTCCTTGACGATGGAACACTGAATTTACATCGCAATTAAATACAAAAAGAACAATGCCGCCTTAACTGCAAGATGAGTTAGACTTGTTAGAGTCTGTGATTTGATCCTGTCCTGTGAGATTAGTATTAGTTTCCGATACACCACTGCAGGTTCAATGTATTCCTTGGACCTTCGTATTGACGATGAAACACGGATATCGCATCGGAACTAAATACAAAGTGCACAATGCCGCAATAAGTACAAGAATAGAGACTCTTCTTACAGTCGGTGCTTTGAGCATTCCCTGTGAGACCAGTATTAGTTTCCGATAAACCACTGCGGGTTCAATGTATTCCTTAGACATAACCATTGACGATGAAACACTGAAATTACATCGGAAATAAATACAAATGGCACAATGCCGCCATAAGTGCAAGAATAGAGACTCCTCTTACAGTCGGTGCTTTGAGCATTCCCTGTGAGACCAGTATTAGTTTCCGATACACCACTGCAGGTACAATGTATTCCTTGTACCTTCACATTGACGATGAAATACAGAACTCGCATCGGAATTAAATACAAAAGGCACAATGCCGCCTTAAGTACAAGAATAGAGACTCTTCTTACAGTCGGTGCTTTGATCATTCCCTGTGAGACCAGTATTAGTTTCTGATACACCACTGCAGGTTCAATGGATACCTTGGACATAAACATTGGCGATAAAACACAGAAATCGCATCGGAATTAAATACAAAAGGCACAATGCCGCAATAAGTACAAGAATAGAGACTCTTCTTACAGTCGGTGCTTTGAGCATTCACTGTGAGACCAGTATTAGTTTCCGATACTCCACTGCAGGTTCAATGAATTCCTTGGACATACACATTGACGATGAAACACTGAAATTACATCGGAATTAAATACAAAAGGCACAATGCCGCCATAAGTGCAAGATTAGAGACTCTTCTTACAGTCGGTGCTTTGAGCTTTCCCTGTGAGACCAGTATTAGTTTCCGATACAGCACTGCAGGTTCAATGTATTCCTTAGACATACACATTGCCGAAGAAACACTGAAATTATATGGGAATTAAATAAAAGAGTCACAATGCTGCCATAAGTGCAAGAATAGAGACTCTTCTTACAGTCGGTGATTTGAGCATTCGCTGTGAGACCAGTATTAGTTTCCGATACACCACTGCAGGTACAATGTTTTCCTTGGACTTTCACTTTGGCGATGAAACACAGAAGTCGCATCGGAATTAAATACAAAAGGCACAATGCCGCCTTAAGTACAAGAATAGAGACTCTTCTTACAGTCGGTGCTTTGAGCATTCCCTGTGAGACCAGTATTAGTTTCTGATACACCATAGCAGGTTCAATGTATTCCTTGGACATAAACATTGACGATGAAACACAGAAATCGCATCGGAATTACATACAAAAGGCGCAATGCCGCCTTACGTACAAGAATAGAGATTCTTCTTACAGTCGGTGCTTTGAGCTCTCCCTGTGAGACCAGTATTAGTTTCCGATACACCACTCCAGGTTCTATGTATTCCTTGGACATATTCATTGACGAAGAAACACTGAAATAACATTTGAATTAAATACAAAGGGAACAATGCCGCCTTAACGGCAAGATGAGTAAGACTTCTTAGAGTCTGTGCTTTGATCCTTTCCTGTGAGACCAGTATTAGTTTCCGATACACCACTGCAGGTTCAATGTATTCCTTGGACCTTCGCATTGACGATGAAACACAGAAATCGAATCGGAACTAAATACAAAAGGCAGAATACCGCAATAAGTACAAGAATAGAGACTCTTCTTACAGTCGGTGCTTTGATCATTCCCTGTGAGACCAGTATTAGTTTCCGATACACCACTGCTGGTTCAATGTATTCCTTAGAGCTACACATTGACGATGAAACACTGAAATTACATCGGAATTATATACAAATTGCACAATGCCGCCATAAGTGGAAGAATAGAGACTCCTCTTACAGTCGGCGCTTCGAGCTCTCCCTGTGAGACCAGTATTTGCTTCCGATACACGACTGTAGGTGCAATGTATTCCTTGTACCTTCACATTGACGATGAAATACAGAAATCGCATCGGAATTAAATACAAGAGGCACAATGCCGCCTTAAGTACAAGAATAGAGACTTTTCTTACAGTCGCTGCTTTGAGCATTCCCTGTGAGACCAGTATTAGTTTCCGATACACCACCGCAGGTTCAATGCATTCCTTGGACATAAACATTGACGATGAAACACAGAAATCGCATCGGAACTAAATACAAAATGCACAATGCCGCAATAAGTACAAGAATAGAGACTCTTCTTACAGTCGGTGCTTTGAGCATTCACTGTGAGACCAGTATTAGTATCCGATACACCACTGCAGGTTCAATGAATTCCTTAGACATACACATTGACGATGAAACACTGAAATTACATCGGAATCAAATACAAAAAGCACAATGCCGCCATAAGTGCAAGAATAGAGACTCTTCTTACAGTCGGTGCTTTGAGCTTTCCCTGTGAGACCAGTATTAGTTTCCGATACACCACTGCAGGTTCAATGTATTCCTTAGACATAACCATTGATGATGAAACACTGAAATTACATCGGAAATAAATACAAATGGCACAATGCCGCCATAAGTGCAAGAATAGAGACTCCTCTTACAGTCGGTGCTTTGAGCATTCCCTGTGAGGCCAGTATTAGTTTCCGATACACCACTGCAGGTACAATGTATTCCTTGTACCTTCACATTGACGATGAAATTCAGAAATCGCATCGGAATTAAAAACAAAAGGCACAATGCCGCCTTAAGTACAAGAATAGAGCCTCTTCTTACAGTCGGTGCTTTGAGCATTCCCTTTGAGGCCAGTATTAGTTTCTGATACATCACTGCAGGTTCAATGTATTCCTTGGACATAAACATTGACGATAAAACACAGAAATCGCATCGGAATTAAATACAAAAGGCACAATGCCGCCTTACGTACAAGAATAGAGACTCTTCTTACAGTCGGTGCTTTGAGCATTCCCTGTGAGACCAGTATTAGTTTCCGATACACCACTCCAGGTTCTATGTATTCCGTGGACATACTCCTTGACGATGAAACACTGAAATTACATCGGAATTAAATACAAAAGGAACAATGCCGCTTTAACTGAAAGATGAGTGAGACTTGTTAGAGTCTGTGCCTTGATCCTTTCCTGTGAGACTAGTATTAGTTTCCGATACACCACTGCAGGTTCAATGTATTCCTTGGACCTTCGCATTGACGATGAAACACAGAGATCGCATTGGAACTAAATACAAAATGCACAATGCCGCAATGAGTACAAGAATAGAGACTCTTCTTACGGTCGGTGCTTTGAGCATTCCCTGTGAGACCAGTATTAGTTTCCGATACACCACTGCAGGTTCAATGAATTCCTTAGACATACACATTGACGATGAAACACTGAAATTACATCGGAATTAAATACAAAAGGCACAATGCCGCCATAAGTGAAAGAATAGAGACTCTTCTTACAGTCGGTGCTTTGAGCTTTCCCTGCGAGACCAGTATTAGTTTCCGATACACCACCGCAGGTTCAATGCATTCCTTGGACATACACATTGACGATGAAACACAGAAATCGCATCGGAATTAAATACAAAAGGCACAATGCCGCCTTACGTACAAGAATAGAGACTCTTCTTACAGTCGGTGCTTTGAGCATTCCCTGTGAGACCAGTATTTGTTTCCGATACACCATTCCAGGTTCAATGTATTCCTTGGACATACTCATTGACGATGAAACACCGAAATTACATCGTAATTAAATAGAAAAGGAACAATGCCGATGTAACTGCAAGGTGAGTGAGACTTCTTAGTGTCTGTGCTTTGATCCTTTCCTGTGAGACCAGTATTAGTTTCCGATACACCATTCCTTGTTCAATGTATTCCTTGGACATACTCATTGACGATGAAACACTGAAATTACATCGGAATTAAATACGAAAGGTAAAGTGGACTGTCAAAGCAGCCAGTCCTCAGTGACGGGTAGCCGGAAGAAAGGCACGCGGATACACACACGCCGACGGGCGTCAAGTACTGGAACAGGCTACGTAATTAATGCTATGAAGAAAAGTACGTAGCTGGATTAATACTTATCTTTAATCAATCATTGTGGTACATCGCTCTTGACGATACACAGGAGACTTTAATTACAATCACTGTAAGGCTAATGGCGCCTTGCTAGTTCGTAGCCATTAACTTATCTGAAGGCTATTCTGTCTCTCGGCTAATGAGAGTGAAAGGCTTCGTACATCTAGTCGCTAGCTAGGTCGTCCGTCCAACTGGTTCGAGTTCTTGTTCGTAACACGAGACCTGCCTTGTGGTGGCGCTAGGTCTGTGATCACACAGTGGCCACACGCGGGTCCAACATGTACTAAATGGACCGCGGCCGATTTAAACTACCACCTAGCAAGTGTGGTGTCTGGCGGTGACACCACTATAGGAACAATGCCGCCTTAACTGCAAGAAGAGTGAGACTTCTTAGAGTCTGTGCTTTGATCCTTTCCTGTGAGACCAGTATTAGTTTCCGATACACCACTGCAGGTTCAATGTATTCCTTGGACCTTCGCATTGACGATGAAACACAGAAATCGCATCGGAACTAAATACAAAAGCACACTGCCGCTTTACGTACAAGAATAGAGACTCTTCTTACAGGCGGTGCTTTGAGCATTCCCTGTGAAACCAGTATTAGTTTCCGATACACCACTCCAGGTTCAATATATTCCTTGGACATACAGATTGACGATGAAACACAGATATCGCATCGGAATTAAATACAAAAGGCCCAATGCCGCTTTACGTACAAGAATAGAGACTCTTCTTACAGTCGGTGCTTTGAGCATTCCCTGTGAAACCAGTATTAGTTTCCGATACACCACTCCAGGTTCAATGTATTCCTTGGACATTCGCATTGACGATGAAACACAGAAATCGCATCGAAAATAAATACAAAATGCACAATGCCGCAATAAGTACAAGAATAGAGACTCTTCTTACAGTCGGTGCTTTGAGCGTTCCCTGTGAGACCAGTATTAGTTTCCGATACACCACTGCAGGTTCAATGAATTCCTGAGACATACACATTGACCATGAAACACTGAAATTACATCGGAATTAAATACAAAAGGCACAATGCTGCCATAAGTGCAAGAATAGAGACTCTTATTACAGTCGGTGCTTTGAGCGTTCCCTGTGAGACCAGTATTAGTTTCCGATACACCACCGCAGGTTCAATGCATTCCTTGGACATACACATTGACGATGAAACACAGAAATCGCATCGGAACTAAATACAAAAGGCACAATGCCGCAATAAGTATAAGAATCGAGACTCTCCTTACAGTCGGTGCTTAGAGCATTCCCTGTGAGTCCAGTATTAGTTACCGATACACCACTGCAGCTTCAATGTACTCCTTAGACATACACATTGACGATGAAACACTGGAATTACATCGAAATTAAATACAAAAGGAACAATGCCGCCATAAGTGCAAGAATGGAGACTCTTCTTACAGTCGGTGCTTTAAGTATTCCCTGCGAGACCAGTATTAGTTTTCGATACACCACTGCAGGTACAATGTATTCCTTGGACCTTCACATTGACGATGAAACACAGACATGGCATCGGAATTAAATACAAATGGCACAATGCCGCCTTAAGTACAAGAATAGAGAGTCTACTTACAGTCGGCACTTTGAGCATTCCCTGTGACACCAGTATTAGTTTCCGATACACCACTGCAGGTTAAATGTTTTCCTTGGACCTTCACATTGACGATGAAAAACAGATATCGCGTTGGAATTAAATACAAAAGGAACAATGCCGCCTTAAGTACAAGAATAGAGTCTCTTTTTACAGTCGGTGATTTGAGCATTCCCTGTGAGACCAGTATTAGTTTCCGATACACCACTGCATGTTCAATATATTCCTTAGACATACACATTGACGATGAAACACAGTAATTGCATCGGATTTTAGTACAAATGGCACAATGCCGCCTTATGTACAAGAATACAGACTCTTCTTAAGTCGGTGCTTTGAGCATTCCCTGTGAGACCAGTATTAGCTTCCGATACAACACTGCAGGTTCAATGTATTCCTTGGACATACACATTGACGATGAAACACTGAAATTACTTCGGAATTAAATACAAAAGGCACAATGCCGCCTTAAGTGCAAGAAGAGTGAGACTTCTTAGAGACTGTGCTTTGATCCTTTCCTGTGCGACCTGTATTAGTTTCCGATACACCACTGTAGGTTCAATGTGTTCCTTGCACCTTCACATTGACGAGGAAACACAGAAATCGCATCGGAATTAAATACAAAAGGCACAATGCCGCCAGAAGTACAAGAGTAGAGACTCTTCTCACAGTCGGTGCTTTGAACATTGCCTGTGAGACTAGTATTAGTTTCCGATACACCACTGCAGGTTCAATGTATTCCTTGGACCTTCAAATTGACGATGAAACACAGAAATGGCATCGGAATTAAATACAAAAGCCACAATCCCGCCTGAAGTACAAGAATAGAGACTTTTCTTACAGTCGGTGTTTTGAGCATTCCCTGTGGGACCAGTATTAGTTTCCGATACACCACCGCAGGTTCAATGTATTCCTCGGACATACACATTGACGATGAAACACTGAAATCACATCGGAATTAAATACAAAGGGCACAATGCCGCAATAAGTGCAAGAAGAGTGAGACTTCTTAGAGTCTGTATTTTGATCCTTTCCTGTGGACCTGTATTAGATTTCGATACGCCACTGCAGGTTCGATGTATTCCTTGGACCTTCAAATTGACGATGATACACAGAAATCGCATCGGAATTAAATACAAAAGGCACAATGCCGCCTTAAGTAAAAGAATTGAGACTATTCTTACAGTCGGTGCTTTGAGCATTCCCTGTGAGACCAGTATTAGTTTCCGATACTCCCTTGCAGGTTCAATGTATTCTTTGGACCTTCACATTGACGATTAAACACAGAAATCGCATCGGAATGAAATACAAATATCACAATGCCGAATTAAGAACAAGAATAGAGACTCTTCTTACAGTCGGTGCTTTGAGCATTCCCTGTGAGACCAGTATTAGTTTCCGCTACACGTCTGCAGGTTCAGTTTATTCCTTGGACCTTCACATTGACGATGAAACACTGAAATTACATCGGAATTATATACAAAGGCCACAATACCGCCATAAGTGCAAGAAGAGTGAGACTTCTTAGAAACTGTGTTTGATCCATTCCTGTGCGACCCGTATTAGTTTTCGATACGCCACTGCAGGTTCAGTGTATTCCTTGGACCTTCAAATTGACGATGATACACAGAATTCGCAACGGAATTAAATACAAAAGTCACAATGCCGCCTTAAGTACAGGAATAGAGACTCTTCTTACTGTCGGTGCTTTGAGCATTCCCTGTGGGACCAGTATTAGTTTCCGATACACCACTGAAGGTTCAGTGTATTCCTTGGACTTTCACATTGACGATGAAACACAGAAATCGCATCGGAATTAAATACAAAGCGCACAATGCCGCCTTAAGTACAAGAATAAACACTCGGTGCTTTGAGCATTCCCTGTGTGATCAGTATTAGTTTCCGATACAGCACTGCACGTTCAATGTATTCCTTGCAAATACACATTGTCGATGAAGCACAGAAATCGCATCGGAATTAAATACAAAAGGCACAATGCCGCCATAAGTGCAAGAAGAGTGAGATTTCTTAGCGTCTGTGATTTTATCCTTTCCTGTGCGACCCGTATTAGTTTCCGAAACGCCACTGCAGGTTCAATGTATTCCTTGGACCTTCACATTGACGATTAAACAGAGAAATCACATCGGAATTAAATACAAAAGGCACAACGCCGCCTTAATTACAAGAATAGAGACTCTTCTTTCAGACGGTGCTTTGACCATTCCCTGTGAGACCAGTATCAGTTTCCGATACACCACTAAAATTTCAGTGTATTCCTTGGACCTTCACATTGAGGATGAAGCACAGAAATCGCATCGGAATGAAATACAAAAGGAACAATGCCACCTTAAGTACAAGAATAGAGACTCTTCTTACAGTCGGTGTTTAAAGCATAGCCTGTGAGTCCAGTATTAGTTTCCGATACACCATTGCAGGTTCAATGTATTCCTTGGATTTCCCATTGACGATGAAACACATAAATCGCATCGGAATTAAATACAAAAGGCACAATGCCGCCTTATGTACAAGAATAGAGACTCTTCTTAAGTCGGTGCTTTGAGCATTCCCTGTGAGACCAATATTAGCTTCCGATACAACACTGCAGGTTCAGTGTATTCCTTGGTCATACACATTGACGATGAAACACTGAAATTACATAGGAATTACATAAAAAAGGCATAATTCCGCCTTAAGTGCAAGTAAAGTGAGACTTCTTAGAGTATGTGCTTTGACGCTCTCAAGTGAGACCAGTATTAGTTCTCCGATACATCACACCTGGTTCAATGTATTCCTTCGACCTTCACATCGACGATGAAACACAGAAATCAAATCGGAATTAAATACAAAAGGCACAATGCCGACTTAAGTACAAGAATAGAGACTGTTCTTACAGTCGGTGATTTGAGCATTAACTGTGAGACCAGTATTAGTTTCCGAATCACCACTGCATGTTCAGTGTATTCCTTGGACCTTCACATTGACGATGAAACACCAAAAACTCATCGGAATTTAATACAAAAGGCACAATGCCGCCTTATGTACAAGAATAGAGACTCTTCTTACAGTCGGTGCTTTGAGCATTCCCTGTGACACCAGTATTAGTTTCCGATACACCACTGCAGGTCAAATGTATTCCTTGGACATACACATTGACGATGAAACACAGAAATTACATCAGCATTAAATACAAAAGGCACAATGCCGCCTTAAGTACAAATAATGAGACTCTTCTTACAGTCGGTGCTTTGAGCATTCCCTGTGAGACCAGTATTAGTTTCCAATACCTTAGTGCAGGTTCAGTGTATTCCTTGGACCTTCACATTTACGATTAAACACTGAGATTAAATCGGAATTAAATACAAAAGGCACAATGCCGCCATAAGTACAAGAATAGACACCCTTGTTACAGTCGGGGCTTTGAGCATTCCCTGTGAGACCAGTATTAGTTTCCGATACACCACTGCAATTTCAGTGTATTCCTTGGACCTTCACATAGAGGATGAAGCACAGAAATCGCATCGGAATAAAATACAAAAGGAACAATGCGGGCTTAAGTACAAGAATACAGACTCTTCTTACAGTCGGTGCTTCGAGCATAGCCTGTGAGACCAGTATTAGTTTCCGATATACCGTTGCAGGTTCAATGTATTCCTTGGATTTCACATTGACGATGAAACACAGAAATCGCATCGGAATTAAATACAAAAGGCACATTGCTGCCTTATGTACAAGAATAGAGCCTCTTCTTAAGTCGGTGATTTGAGCATTCCCTGTGAGACCAGTATTAGCTTCCGATACAACACTGCAGGATCAATGTATTCCTTGGACATACACATTGACGATGAAACAATGAAATTACATCGGAATTAAATAGAAAAGGCACAATGCCGAATTAACTGCAAGAAGAGTGGGACTTTTTAGAGTCTGTGTTTTGATCTTTCCTGTGGACCTGTATTAGTTTTCGATACGCCACTGCAGGTTCGATGTATTCCTTGGACTTTCAAATTGACGATGATACACAGAAATCGCATCGGAATTAAATACAAAAGGCACAATGCCGCCTTAAGAACAAGAATAGAGACTCTTCTTACAGTCGGTGCTTTGAGCATTCCCAGTGAGACCAGTATTAGTTTCCGATACACCACTGCAGGTTCAATGTATTCCTTAGACCTTCACATTGACGATTAAATACAGAAATCGCATCGGAATTATATACAAAAGGCACAATGCCGCCTTAAGAACAAGAATTGAGACTCTTCTTACAGTCGGTGCTTTGAGCATTCCCTGTGAGACCAGTATTAGTTTCCGCTACACGTCTGCAGGTTCAGTTTATTCCTTGGACCTTCACATTGACGATTAAACACTGAAATTACATCGGAATTATATACAAAAGGCACAATGCCGCCAGAAGTGCAAGAGGAGTGAGACTTCTTAGAGGTTGTCTTTGATCCTTTCCTGTGCGACCCGTATTAGTTTTCGATACGCCACTGCAGGTTCAATGTATTCCTTGGACCTTCAAATTGACGATGATACACAGAATTCGCAACGGAATTAGATACAAAAGGCACAATGCCGGCTTAAGTACAAGAATAGAGACTCTTCTTACTGTCGGTGCTTTGAGCATTCCCTGTGGGACCAGTATTAGTTTTCGATACACCACTGCAGGTTCAGTGTATTCCTTGGACTTTCACATTGACGATGGAACACAGAAATCGCATCGCAATGAAATACAAAGGGCACAATGCCGCCTTAAGTACAAGAATAAACACTCGGTGCTTTGAGCATTCCCTGTGTGATCAGTATTAGTTTCCGTTACGCCACTGGAGGTTCACTGTATTTCTTGGACATTCACATTGACTATGAAACACTGAAATTACATCTGAATTAAATACAAAAGGCACAATGCCGCCATAAGTGCAAGAAGAGTGAGACTTCTTAGAGTCTGTGTTTTGATCCTCTCCTGTGCGACCCGTATTAGTTTCCAATACGCCACTGCAGGTTCAATGCATTCCTTGGACCTTCACATTGACGATGAAACACAGAAATCGCATCGGAATTAAATACAAAAGGCACAATGATGCCTTATGTACAAGAATAGAGACTCTTCTTACTGTCGGTGCTTTGAGCATTCCCTGTGAGACCAGTATTAGTTTCCGATACACCACTGCAGGTTCAATGTAATCCTTGGAGATACACATTGACGATGAAACACTGAAACTACATCGGAATTAAATACAAAAGGAAAATGCCGCCATAAGTGCAAGAAGCGTGAGACTTCTTAGAGTCTGTGTTTTGATCCTTTCCTGTGCGACCCGTATTAATTTTCGATACGCCACTGCATCTTCAATGTATTCCTTGGACCTTCAAATTGACGATGAAACACAGAAATCACATCGGAATTAAATACAAAAGGCACAATGCCGCATTAAGTACGAGAATAGAGACTCTTCTTACAGTCGGTGCTTTGAGCATTCCCTGTGAGACCAGTATTAGTTTCCGATACACCACTGCAGGTTCAGTGTATTCCTTGGACCTTCACATTGACGATGAAACAGAGAAATGACATCGGAATTAAATACAAAAGGCACAATGCCGCATTAAGTACAGGAATAGACACTCTTCTTACAGTCAGTGCTTTGAGCATTCCCTGTGAGACCAGTATTAGTTTCCGATACACCACTGCAAGTTCAATGTATTCCTTGGACGTTCACATTGACGATGAAAGACAGAAATCGCATCGGAATTAAACACAAAAGGCACAATGCCGCCTTACAGACTCTACTTACAGTCGGTGCTTTGAGCATTCCCTGTGAGACCAGGATTAATTTCCGATACACCACTGCAGGTTCAATGTATTAATTGGACCTTCACATTGACGATGAAACACAGAAATCGCATCGGAATTAAATACCAACGGCACAATGCCGCCTTATGTACAAGAATAGCGGCTCTTCTTACTGTCTGTGCTTTGAGCATCCCTGTGAGACCAGTATTAGTTTCCGATACACCACTGCAGGTTCAATGTATTCCTTGGACCTTCAAATTGACGATGATACACAGGATTCGCAACGGTATTAAATACAAAAGGCACAAAGCCGCCTTAAGTACAAGAATAGAGACTCTTCTTACAGTCGGTGCTTTAAGCTTTCCCTGTGAGACCAGTATTAGTTTCCGATACACCTCTGCTGGATCAGTGTATTCCTTGGACCTTCACATTGACGATTAAACACAGAAATCGCATCGGAATTAAATACAAAAGGCACAATGCCGCCTTAAGTACAAGAATAGAGACTCTTCTTACTGTCGGTGCTTTGAGCATTCCCTGTGGGACCAGTATTAGTTTCCGATACACCACTGCAGGTTCAGTGTATTCCTTGGACTTTCACATTGACGATGAAACACAGAAATCGCATTGGAATGAAATACAAAGGGCACAATGCCGCCTTAAGTACAAGAATAAACACTCGGTGCTTTGAGCATTCCCTGTGTGATCAGTATTAGTTTCCGATACGCCACTGGAGGTTCACTGTATTTCTTGGACATTCACATTGACGATGAAACACTGAAATTACATCAGAATTAAATACAAAAGGCACAATGCCGCCATAAGTGCAAGAAGAGTGAGACTTCTTAGAGTCTGTGTTTTGATCCTCTCCTGTGCGACCCGTATTAGTTTCCGATACGCCACTGCAGGTTCAATGCATTCCTTGGACCTTCACATTGACGATGAAACACAGAAATCGCATCGGAATTAAATACAAAAGGCACAATGCCGCCCTAAGTACAAGAATATAGCCTCTTCTCACAGTCGGTGTTTCGAGTATTCCCTGTGAGACCAGTATTAGTTTCCGATACACCACCATTGCAGGTTCAATGTATTCCTTGGACATACACATTGACTATGAAACACGAAAATTACATCGGAATTAAATACAAAAGGCACAATGCCGCCATAAGTGCAAGAAGAGTGAGATTTCTTAGAGTCTGTGAATTGATCCTTTCCTGTGCGACCCGTATTAGTTTCTGATACGTCACTGCAGGTTCAATGTATTCCTCGGACCTTCACATTGACGATTAAACACAGAAATCGCATCGGAATTAAATACAAAAGGCACAATGCCGCCTTAATTACAAGAATAGAGACTCTTCTTACAGTCGGTGCTTTGAGCATTAACTGTGAGACCAGTATTAGTTTCCGATACACCACTGGAGGTTCAATGTATTCCTTGGACATTCACATTGACGATGAAACACTGAAATTACATCGGAATTAAATACAAAAGGCACAATGATGCCTAATGTACAAGAATAGAGACTCTTCTTCCTGTCAGTGCTTTGAGCATTCCCTGTGAGACCAGTATTAGTTTCCGATACACCACTGCAGGTTCAATGTATTCCTTGGAGATACACATTGACGATGAAACACTGAAACTACATCGGAATTAAATACAAAAGGCAAAATGCCGCCATAAGTGCAAGAAGAGTGATACTTCTTAGAGTCTGTGTTTTGATCCTTTCCTGTGCGACCCGTATTAGTTTTCGATACGCCACTCAGGCTTCAAAGTATTCCTTGGACATTCAAATTGACGATGAAACACAGAAATCGCATCGGAATTAAATACTAAAGGCACAATACCGCCTTAAGTACAAGAATAGAGGCTCTTCCTACAGTCGGTGTTTTGAGCATTCCCTGTGAGAGCAGTATTAGTTTCAGATACACCACTGCAGGTTCAATGTATTCCTTGGACCTTCACATTGACGATTAAACACAGAAATCACATCGGAATTAAATACAAAAGGCACAATGCCGCCTTAAGTACAAGAATAGGGACTCTTCTTACAGTCGGTGCTTTGAGCATTCCCTGTGAGACAAGTATTAGGTTCCGATACACTACTGCAGGTTCAGTGTATTCCTTGGACCTTCACATTGACGATGAAACAGAAAAATGGCATCGGAATTAAACACAAAAGGCACAATGCCGCCTTACAGACTCTACTTACAGTCGGTGCTTTGAGTATTCCCTGTGAGACCAGTATTAGTTTCCGATACACCACTGCAGGTTCAATGTATTCCTTGGACATTCACATTGACGATGAAACACTGAAATTACATCGGAATTAAATACAAAAGGCACAATGATGCCTAATGTACAAGAATAGAGACTCTTCTTACTGTCAGTGCTTTGAGCATTCCCTGTGAGACCAGTATTAGTTTCCGATACACCACTGCAGGTTCAATGTATTCCTTGGTGATACACATTGACGATGAAACACTGAAACTACATCGGAATTAAATACAAAAAGGCAAAATGCCGCCATAAGTGCAAGAAGAGTGAGACTTCTTAGAGTCTGTGTTTTGATCCTTTCCTGTGCGACCCGTATTAGTTTTCGATACGCCACTCAGGCTTCAATGTATTCCTTGGACATTCAAATTGACGATGAAACACAGAAATCGCATCGGAATTAAATACTAAAGGCACAATACCGCCTTAAGTACAAGAATAGAGGCTCTTCCTACAGTCGGTGTTTTGAGCATTCCCTGTGAGAGCAGTGTTAGTTTCCGATACACCACTGCAGGTTCAATGTATTCCTTGGACTTTCACATTGACGATTAAACACAGAAATCACATCGCAATTAAATACAAAGGGCACAATGCCGCCTTAAGTACAAGAATAGACACTCGGTGTTTGAGCTCTCCCTGTGTGACCAGTATTAGTTTCAGATACACCACCGCAGCTTCAATGTATTCCTTGGACATACACATTGTCGATGAAACACTGAAATTACATCGGAATTAAATACAAAAGGCACAATGCCCCCATAAGTGCAAGAAGAGTGAGATTTCTTAGAGAGTGTGTTTTAATATTTTACTGTGCGACCCTTACTAGTTTCCGATACGCCACTGCAGGATCAATGTATTCCTTGGACCTTCACATTGACGATTAAACACAGAAATCGCATCGGAATTAAATACAAAAGGCACATGCCGCATTAAGTACAGGAATAGGCACTCTTCTTACAGTCAGTGCTTTGAGCATTCCCTGTGAGACCAGTATTAGCTTCCGATACACCACTGCAGGTTCAGTGTATTCCTTGGACTTTCACATTGACGATGAAACACTGAAATCGCATTGGAATGAAATACAAAGGGCACAATGCCGCCTTAAGTACAAGAATAAACACTCGGTGCTTTGAGCATTCCCTGTGTGATCAGTATTAGTTTCCGATACGCCACTGGAGGTTCACTGTATTTCTTGGACATTCACATTGACGATGAAACACTGAAATTACATCAGAATTAAATACAAAAGGCACAATGCCGCCATAAGTGCAAGAAGAGTGAGACTTCTTAGAGTCTGTGTTTTGATCCTCTCCTGTGCGACCCGTATTAGTTTCCGATACGCCACTGCAGGTTCAATGCATTCCTTGGACCTTCACATTGACGATTAAACACAGAAATCGCATCGGAATTAAATACAAAAGGCACAATGCCGCCTTAATTACAAGAATAGAGACTCTTCTTACAGTCGGTGCTTTGAGTATTCCCTGTGAGACCAGTGATAGTTTCCGATACACCACTGCATGTTCAATGTATTCCTTGGACATTCACATTGACGATGAAACACTGAAATTACATCGGAATTAAATACAAAAGGCACAATGATGCCTAATGTACAAGAATAGAGACTCTTCTTACTGTCAGTGCTTTGAGCATTCCCTGTGAGACCAGTATTAGTTTCCGATACACCACTGCAGGTTCAATGTATTCCTTGGAGATACACATTGACGATGAAACACTGAAACTACATTGGAATTAAATACAAAAAGGCAAAATGCCGCCATAAGTGCAAGAAGAGTGAGACTTCTTAGAGTCTGTGTTTTGATCCTTTCCTGTGCGACCCGTATTAGTTTTCGATACGCCACTCAGGCTTCAATGTATTCCTTGGATATTCAAATTGACGATGAAACACAGAAATCGCATCGGAATTAAATACTAAAGGCACAATACCGCCTTAAGTACAAGAATAGTGGCTCTTCCTACAGTCGGTGTTTTGAGCATACCCTGTGAGAGCAGTGTTAGTTTCCGATACACCACTGCAGGTTCAATGTATTGCTTGGACCTTCACATTGACGATTAAACACAGAAATCACATCGGAATTAAATACAAAAGGCACAATGCCGCCTTAAGTACAAGAATAGGGACTCTTCTTACAGTCGGTGCTTTGAGCATTCCCTGTGAGACAAGTATTAGATTCCGATACACCACTGCAGGTTCAGTGTATTCCTTGGACCTTCACATTGACGATGAAAGACAGAAATCGCATCGGAATTAAACACAAAATGCACAATGCCGCCTTACAGACTCTACTTACAGTCGGTGTTTTGAGCATACCCTGTGAGAGCAGTGTTAGTTTTCGATACACCACTGCAGGTTCAATGTATTCCTTGGACCTTCACATTGACGATTAAACACAGAAATCACATCGGAATTAAATACAAAAGGCACAATGCCGCCTTAAGTACAAGAATAGAGACTCTTCTCACAGTCGGTGCTTTGAGCATTCCCTGTGAGACCAGTATTAGTTTCCGATACACCACTGCAGGTTCAATGTATTCCTTGGACCTTCAAATTGACGATGAAACACAGAAATCGCATTGGAAGTAAATACATAATGCCGCTTTAAGTACAAGAATAGAGACTATTCTTACAGTCTGTGCTTTGAGCGTTCCCTGTGAGACCAGTATTAATATCCGATACACCACTGGAGATTCAATGTATTCCTTGGACATCACATTGACGATGAAACACTGCAATTACATCGGAATTAAATACAAAAGGCACAATGCCGCCCTAAGTACAAGAATGGAGACTCATCTTACAATCGGTTCTTCGAGCATTCCCTGAGAGACCAGTATTAATTTCCGATACACCACTGCAGGTTTAATGTATTCCTTGGACCTTCACATTGACGATGAAACACAGAAATCGCATCGAAATTAAATACCAACGGCACAATGCCGCCTTATGTACAAGAATAGAGGCTCTTCTTACCGTCTGTGCTTTGAGCATCCCTGTGAGACCAGTATTTGTTTCCGATACACCACTGCAGGATCAATGTATTCCTTGGACCTTCAAATTGACATTGATACACAGGATTCGCAACGGTATTAAATACAAAAGGCACAAAGCCGCCTTATGTACACGAATAGAGACTCTTCTTACAGTCGGTGATTTGATCTTTCCCTGTGAGACCAGTATTAGTTTCCGATACACCACTGCAGGTTCAATGTATTCCTTGGACCTTCACATTGACGATTAATCACAGAAATCGCATCGGAATTAAATACAAAAGGCACATGCCGCATTAAGTACAGGAATAGACACCCTTCTTACAGTCAGTGCTTAGAGCATTCCCTGTGGGACCAGTATTAGTTTCCGATACACCACTGCAGGTTCAGTGTGTTCCTTGGACTTTCACATTGACGATGAAACACAGAAATGACATCGCAATTAAATACAAAGGGCACAATGCCGCCTTAAGTACAAGAATAGACACTCGGTGTTTGAGCTCTCCCAGTGTGACCAGTATTAGTTTCAGATACACCACCGCAGCTTCAATGTATTCCTTGGACATACACATTGTCGATGAAACACTGAAATTACATCGGAATTAAATACAAAAGGCACAATGCCCCCATAAGTGCAAGAAGAGTGAGACTTCTTAGAGTCTGTGTTTTGATCCTTTCCTGTGCGACCCGTATTAGTTTCCGATACACCACTGCAGATTCAATGTATTCCTTGGACCTTCACATTGACAATTAAACACAGAAATCGCATCGGAATTAAATACAAAATGCACAATTCCGCCTTAAGTACAAGAATAGAGACTCTCCTTACAGTCGGTGCTTTGAGCATTCCCTGTGAGACCAGTATTAGTTTCCGATACAATACTGGAGGTTCAATGTATTCCTTGGACCTTCACATTGACGATGACACACAGATATTGCATCGTAATTATATACAAAACCACAATGCCGCCTTAAGTACAAGAATAGAGACTCTTCTTACAGTCGGTGCTTTGAGCATACCCTGTGAGACAAGTATTACTTTCCGATACACCACTGCAGGTTCAGTGCATTCCTTGGACCTTCACAATGACGATGAAACACAGAAATGGCAACGGAATTAAGTACAAAAGGCACAATGCCGCCTTAAGTACAAGAATAGACACTCTTCTTACAGACGGTGTTTGAGCATTCAGTGTGAGACTAGTATTAGTTTCCGATACACCACTGCAGGTTCAATGTATTCCTTGGACCATCACATTGACGATGAAACACAGAAATCGCATCGGAATTAAATACAAAAGGCACAATGCCGCCTTAAGTACAAGAATAGAGACTCTACTTACAGTCGGTGCTTTGAGCATTCCCTGTGAGACCAGTATTAGATTCCGATACACCACTGCAGGTTCAGTTTATTCCTTGGCCCTTCACATTGACGATGAAACACAGAAATGGCATCGGAATTAAATACAAAAGGCACAATGCCGAATGAAGACCAAGAATAGAGACTTTTCTTACAGTTGGTGCTTTGAGCATTCCCTGTGAGACCAGTATTAGTTTCCGATACACCACTGCAGGATCAATGTATTCCTCGGACATTCAAATTGACGATGAAACACTGAAATCACATCGGAATTAAATACAAAAGGCACAATGCCGCCATAAGTGCAAGATGAGTGGGACTTCTTAGAGTCTGTGCTTTGATCCTTTCCTGTGCGACCTGTATTAGTTTCCGATACGCCACTGCAGGTTCAATGTATTCCTTGGACATTCACAGTGACGATTAAACACAGAAATCACATCGGAATTAAATACAAAAGGCACAATGCCGCCGTAAGAACAAGAATAGAACCCTACTTACAGTCGGTGTTTTGAGCATTCCCTGTGAGACCAGTATTAGCTTCCGCTACACCTCTGCAGGTTCAGTTTATTCCTTGGACCTTCACATTGACGATGAAACACAGAAATGGCATCGGAATTAAATACAAAAGGCACAATGCCGCCTGAAGTGCAAGAATAGAGACTTTTCTTACAGTCGGTGCTTTGAGCAATCCCTGTGAGACCAGTAATAGTATCCGATACACCACTGCAGGTTCAATGTATTCCTTGGACATACACATTGACGATGAAACACTGAAATTACATCGGAATTAAATACAAAGGGCACAATGACGCCTTAACTACAAAAGAATGAGACTTCTTAGGGTCTGTGCTTTGATCCTTTCCTGTGAGACCAGTATTAGTTTCCGATATACCACTGGAGGTTAAATGTATTCCATGGTCCTTCACATTGACGATGAAACACAGAAATCGCATCGGAATTACATACAAAAGGCACAATGCCGCCCTAAGTCCAAGAATGGAGACTCATCTTACAATCGGTGCTTCGAACATTCCCTGAGAGACCAGTATTAATTTCCGATACACCACTGCAGGTTCAATGTATTCCTTGGATCTTCACATTGACGATGAAACACAGAAATCGCATCGGAAGTAAATACCAAAGGCACAATGCCGCCTTATGTACTAGAATTGAGGCTCTTCTTACCGTCGGTGCTTTGAGCATTTCCTGTGAAACCAGTATTAGTTTCCGATACACCACTGCATGTTCAATGTATTCCTTGGACATACACATTGACGATGAAGCACTGAAATTAGATCGGAATTATATACAATAGGCACAATGCCGCCATAAGTGCAAGAAGAGAGAGTCTTCTTAGAGTCTGTGTTTTGATCCTTTCCTGTGCGACCCGTATTAGTTTTCGATACGCCACTGCAGGTTCAATGTATTCCTTGGACCTTCAAATTGACGATGATACACAGAATTCGCAACGGAATTAAATACAAAAGGCACAATGCCGCCTTAAGTACAAGAATAGAGACCCTTCTTACAGTCGGTGCTTTGAGCTTTCCGTGTGAGACCAGTATTAGTTTCCGATACACCTCTGCAGGTTCAATGTATTCCTTGGACCTTCACATTGACGATTAAACACAGAAATTGCATCGGAATTAAATACAAAAGGCACAATGCCGCCTTAAGTAGATGAATAGAGACTCTTCTTACTGTCGGTGCTTTGAGCATTCCCTGTGGGACCAGTATTAGTTTCCGATACACCACTGCTGGTTCAGTGTATTCCTTGGACTTTCACATTGACGATAAAACACAGAAATGGCATTGGAATTAAATACAAAGGGCACAATGCCGCCTTAAGTGCAAGAATAAACACTCGGTGCTTTGAGCATTCCCTATGTGACGAGTGTTAGTTTCCGATACACCACTGCAGGATCGATGTATTCCTTGGACATACACATTGACGATGAAACACTGATATTAAATCGGAATTAAATACAAAATGCACAATGCCGCCATAAGTGCAAGAAGAGTGAGACTTCTTAGAGACTGTGCTTTGATATTTTTCTGTGCGATCCGTACTAGTTTCCCATACGCCACTGCAGGTTCAATGAATTCCTAGGACCTTCACATTGACGATTAAACACAGAAATCGCATCGGAATCAAATACAAAAGGCACAATGCCGCCTTAAGTACAAGAATAGAGACTCTCCATATGGTCGGTGCTTTGAGCATTCCCTGTGAGACCAGTATTAGTTTCCGATACACCACTGTAGTTTCAATGTATTCCTTGGACCTTCACATTGACGATTAAACACAGAAATCGTATCGGAATTAAATACAAAAGGCACAATGCCGCCTTGAGTACAAGAATAGAAACTCTTCTTACAGTCGGTGCTTTGAGCATTCCCTGTGAGACCAGTATTAGTTTCCGATACACCACTGCTGGTTCAATGTATTCCATGGACCTTCAAAGTGACGATGGAAAACAGAAATCGCATTGGAATTAAGTACATATATGCACAATGCCGCTTTAGTACAAGAATAGAGACTATTCTTACAGTCTGTGCTTTGAGCGTTCCCTGTGAGACCAGTATTAGTATCCGATACACAACTGCAGATTCAATGTATTTCTTGGACATACACATTGACGATGAAACACTGCAATTACATCGGAATTAAATACAAAAGGCACAATGCCGCCCTAAGTAGAAGAATAGAGACTCATCTTACAATCGGTGCTTCGAGCATTTCCTGAGAGACCAGTATTAATTTCCGATATACCACTGCAAGTTCAATGTATTCGTTGGACTTTCACATTGACGATGAAACACAGAAATCGCATCGGAAATAAATACCAAAGGCACAATGCCGCCTTATGTACAAGAATAGTGGCACTTCTTACCGTCGGTGCTTTGAGCATTCCCTGTGAGACCAGTATTAGGTTCCGATACACCACTGCAGGTTCAATGTATTCCTTGGACATACACATTGACGATGAAAGACTGAAATTACATCGGAACTATGTACAAAAGGCACAATGCCGCCATAAGTGCAAGAAGAATGAGACTTCTTAGAGTCTGTGTTTTGATCATTTCCTGTGCGACCCGTATTAGTTTTCGATACGACACTGCAGGTTCAATGTATTCCTTGGACCTTCAAATTGACGATGATACACAGAATTCGCAACGGAATTAAATACAAAAGGCACAATGCCGCCTTAAGTATAAGAATAGAGACTCTTCTTACAGTCGGTGCTTTGAGCTCTCCCTGTGAGACCAGTATTAGTTTCCGATACACCTCTGCAGGTTCAATGTATTCCTTGGACCTTCACATTGACGATTAAACACAGAAATCGCATCGGAATTAAATACAAAATGCACAATCCCGCCTTAAGTACAAGAATAGAGACTCTTCTTACAGTCGGTGCTTTGAGCATTCCCTGTGAGACCAGAATTAGTTTCCGATACACCACTGGAGGTTCAATGTATTCCTTGGACATTCACATTGACGATGAAACTCTGAAATTACATTGGAATTAAATACAAAAGGCACAATGACACCTTAAGTACAAGAATAGAGACTCTTCTTACAGTCGGTGCTTTAAGCATTCCTTGTGAGACCAGTATTAGTTTGCGATACGCCAATGCAGGTTCAGTGTATTCCTTGGACCTTCACATTGACGATGAAACACAGAAATCGCATCGGAATTAAATACAAAAGGCACAATGCCGCTCTATGTACAAGAATAGACACTCTTCTTACTGTCAGTGCTTTGAGCATTCCCTGTGAGACCAGTATTAGTTTCCGATACACCACTGCAAGTTCAATGTATTCCTTGGACCTTCACATTGACGATGAAAGACAGAAATCGTATCGGAATTAAACACAAAAGGCACAATTTCGCCTTAAGTACAAGAATACAGACTCTATTTACAGTCGGTGCTTTTGAGCATTCCCTGTGAGACCAGTATTAGTTTCCGATACACCACTGCAGGTTCTATGTATTCCTTGGACCTTCACATTGACGATTAAACACAGAAATCGCATCGGAATTAAATACAAAAGGCACAATGCCGCCTTAAGTACAAGAATAGAGCCTCTTCCTACAGTCGGTGCTTTGAGCATTCCCTGTGAGACCAGTATTAGTTTCCGATACACCACTGCAGGTTCAATGTATTCCTTGGACATACACATTGACGATGAAACACTGAAATTACAGCGGAATTAAATACAAAAGGCACAATGCCGCCATAAGTGCAAGAACAGTGAGACTTCTTTGAGTCTGTGTTTTGATCCTTTCCTGTGCGACCCGTATCAGTTTTTGATACGCCACTGCAGGTTAAATGTATTCCTTGGACTTTTAAATTGACGGTGAAACACAGAAATCGCATCGGAATTAAATACAAAAGGCACAATGCCGCCTTAAGTACAAGAACAGAGACTATTCTTTAGGTCGGTGCTTTGAGCATTCCCTGTGAGACCAGTATTTGTTTCCGATACACCACTGCAGGTTCAATGTATTCCTTGGACCTTCACATTGACGATTAAACACAGAAATCACATCGGAATTAAATACAAAAAGAACAATGCCGCCTTAAGTACAAGAATAGAGACTCTTCTTACAGTCGGTGCTTTGAGCATTCCCTGTGAGACCAGTATTAGTTTCCGATACACCACTGCAAGTTCAGTGCATTCCTCGGACCTTCACATTGACGATGAAACACAGAAATGCCAACGGAATTAAATACAAAAGCACAATGCCGCCTTAAGTACAAGAATAGACACTCTTCTTACAGACGGTGTTTGAGCATTCCCTGTGAGACTAGTATTAGTTTCCGATACACCACTGCAGGTTCAATGTATTCCTTGGACCTTCACACTGACGATGAAACACAGAAATCGCATCGGAATTAAATACAAAAGGCACAATGCCGCCTTATGTACAAGAATAGAGACTCTACTTACAGTCGGTGCATTTGAGCATTCCCTGTGAGACCAGTATTAGTTTCCGATACACCACTGCAGGTTCTATGTATTCCTTGGACCTTCACATTGACGATTAAACACAGAAATCGCATCGGAATTAAATACAAAAGGCACAATGCTGCCTTAAGTACAAGAATAGAGACTCTTCTTACAGTCGGTGCTTTGAGCATTCCCTGTGAGACCAGTATTAGTTTCCGATACACCACTGGAGGCTCAATGTATTCCTTGGACCTTCACATTGACGATCACACACAGAAATTGCATCGTAATTATATACAAAAGGCACAATGCCGCCTTAAGTACAAGAATACAGACTCTATTTACAGTCGGTGCTTTGAGCATTCCCTGTGAGACCAGTATTAGTTTCCGATACACCACTGGAGGTTCAATGTATTCCTTGGACATTCACATTGACGATGAAACTCTGAAATTGCATTGGAATTAAATACAAAAGGCACAATGATGCCTTAAGTGCAAGAATAGAGACTCTTCTAACAGTCGGTGCTTTTAGCATTCCCAGTAAGAGAAGTATTAGTTTCCGATACACCACAGCAGGTTCAATGAATTCCTTGGACCTTTACATTGACGATGAAACACAGAAATTGCATCGGAATTAAATACAAAAGCCACAATGCCGCCTTAAGTGCAAGAATAGAGCCTCTTCTTACTGTCGGTGCTTTGAGCATTATCTGTGAGACCAGAATTAGTTTCCGATACACCACTGGAGGTTCAATGTATTCCTTGGACATTCACATTGACGATTAAACACAGAAATCACATCGGAATTAGATACAAAAGGCACAATGCCACCTTAAGTACAAGAATAGAGACTCTTCTTACAGTCGGTGCTTTAAGCATTCCTTGTGAGACCAGTATTAGTTTGCGATACGCCAATGCAGGTTCAGTGTATTCCTTCGACCTTCACATTGACGATGATACACAGAAATCGCATCGGAATTAAATACAAAAGGCACAATGCCGCTCTATGTACAACAATAGACACTCTTCTTACTGTCAGTGCTTTGAGCATTCCCTGTGAGACCAGTATTAGTTTCCGATACACCACTGCAAGTTCAATGTATTCCTTGGACCTTCACATTGACGATGAAAGACAGAAATCGCAACGGAATTAAACACAAAAGGCACAATGCCGCCTTAAGTACAAGAATACAGACTCTATTTACAGTCGGTGCTTTTGAGCATTCCCTGTGAGACCAGTATTAGTTTCCGATACACCACTGCAGGTTCTATGTATTCCTTGGACCTTCACATTGACGATTAAACACAGAAATCGCATCGGAATTAAATACAAAAGGCACAATGCTGCCTTAAGTACAAGAATAGAGACTCTTCTTACAGTCGGTGCTTTGATCATTCCCTGTGAGACCAGGATTAGTTTCCGATACACCACTGGAGGCTCAATGTATTCCTTGGACCTTCACATTGACGATCACACACAGAAATTGCATCGTAATTATATACAAAAGCCACAATGCCGCCTTAAGTACAAGAATAGAGCCTCTCCCTACAGTCGGTGCTTTGAGCATTCCCTGTGAGACGAGTATTAGTTTCCGATACACCACTGCAGGTTCAATGTATTCCTTGGACATACACATTGACGATGAAACACTGAAATTACAGCGGAATTAAATACAAAAGGCACAATGCCGCCTTAAGTACAAGAACAGAGACTATTCTTTAGGTCGGTGCTTTGAGCATTCCCTGTGAGACCAGTATTTGTTTCCGATACACCACTGCAGGTTCAATGCATTCCTTGGACCTTCACATTGACGATTAAACACAGAAATCACATCGGAATTAAATACAAAAAGAACAATGCCGCCTTAAGTACAAGAATAGAGACTCTTCTTACAGTCGGTGCTTTGAGCATTCCCTGTGAGACCAGTATTAGTTTCCGATACACCACTGCAAGTTCAGTGCATTCCTCGGACCTTCACATTGACGATGAAACACAGAAATGCCAACGGAATTAAATACAAAAGCACAATGCCGCCTTAAGTACAAGAATAGACACTCTTCTTACAGACGGTGTTTGAGCATTCCCTGTGAGACTAGTATTAGTTTCCGATACACCACTGCAGGTTCAATGTATTCCTTGGACCTTCACATTGACGATGAAACACAGAAATCGCATCGGAATTAAATACAAAAGGCACAATGCCGCCTTAAGTACAAGAATAGAGAC
Organism: Schistocerca americana; assembly: GCF_021461395.2. Lineage (NCBI taxonomy): Eukaryota > Metazoa > Arthropoda > Insecta > Orthoptera > Acrididae > Schistocerca > Schistocerca americana. Next base: position 624,475,313 of record NC_060124.1, on the reverse strand, counting down.
TCTACTTACAGTCGGTGCTTTGAGCATTCCCTGTGAGACCAATATTAGTTTCCGAGACACCACTGCAAATTCAATGTATTCCTTGGACCTTCAAATTGACGAAGAAACACAGAAATCGCATTGGAATTAAATACAAAAGGCGCAATGCCGCCTTAAGTACAAGAATAGAGATTTTCCATATGTTTGGTGCTTTGAGCATTCCCTGTGAGACCAGTATTAGTTTCCGATACACCACTGTAGTTTCAATGTATTCCTTGGACCTTCACATTGACGATTAAACACAGAAATCGTATCGGAATTAAATACAAAAGGCACAATGCCGCCTTGAGTACAAGAAAAGAAACTCTTCTTACAGTCGGTGCTTTGAGCATTCCCTGTGAGACCAGTATTAGTTTCCGATACACCACTGCTGGTTCAATGTATTCCTTGGACCTTCAAAGTGACGATGAAAAACAGAAATCGCATTGGAATTAAGTACATATAGGCACAATGCCGCTTTAGTACAAGAATAGTGACTATTCTTACAGTCTGTGCTTTGAGCGTTCCCTGTGAGACCAGTATTAGTATCCGATACACAACTGCAGATTCAATGTATTTCTTGGACATACACATTGACGATGAAACACTGCAATTACATCGGAATTAAATACAAAAGGCACAATGCCGCCCTAGGTAGAAGAATAGAGACTCATCTTACAATCGGTGCTTCGAGCATTCCCTGTGAGACCAGTATTAATTTCCGATACACCACTGCAAGTTCAATGTATTCCTTGGACCTTCACATTGACGATGAAACACAGAAATCGCATCGGAATTAAATACAAAAGGCACAATGCCGCCTTAAGTACAAGAATAGAGACTCTTCTTACAGTCGGTGCTTTGAGCTCTCCCTGTGAGACCAGTATTAGTTTCCGATACACCTCTGCAGGTTCAATGCATTCCTTGGACCTTCACATTGTCGATTAAACACAGAAATCGCATCGGAATTAAATACAAAAGGCACAATGCCGCCTTAAGTACAAGAATAGAGACTCTTCTTACAGTCGGTGCTTTGAGCATTCCCTGTGAGACCAGTATTAGTTTCCGATACACCACTGGAGGTTCAATGTATTCCTTTTACATTCACATTGACGATGAAACTCTGAAATTACATTGGAATTAAATACAAAAGGCACAATGATGCCTTAAGTACAAGAATAAAGACTCTTCTAACAGTCGGTGCTTTTAGCATTCCCAGTAAGAGAAGTATTAGTTTCCGATACACCACAGCAGGTTCAATGTATTCCTTGGACCTTGACATTGACGATGAAACACAGAAATTGCATCGGAATTAAATACAAAAGCCACAATGCCGCCTTAAGTGCAAGAATAGAGTCTCTTCTTACTGTCGGTGTTTTGAGCATTATCTGTGAGACCAGAATTAGTTTCCGATACACCACTGGAGGTTCAATGTATTCCTTGGACATTCACATTGACGATTAAACACAGAAATCACATCGGAATTAAATACAAAAGGCACAATGCCGCCTTAAGTACAAGAATAGAGACTCTTCTTACAGTCGGTGCTTTAAGCATTCCTTGTGAGACCAGTATTAGTTTGCGATACGCCAATGCAGGTTCAGTGTATTCCTTGGACCTTCACATTGACGATGAAACACAGAAATCGCATCGGAATTAAATACAAAAGGCACAATGCCGCTCTATGTACAACAATAGACACTCTTCTTACTGTCAGTGTTTTGAGCATTCCCTGTGAGACCAGTATTAGTTTCCGAGACACCACTGCAAGTTCAATGTATTCCTTGGACCTTCACATTGACGATGAAAGACAGAAATCGCATCGGAATTAAACACAAAAGGCACAATGCCGCCTTAAGTACAAGAATACAAACTCTATTTACAGTCGGTGCTTTTGAGCATTCCCTGTGAGACCAGTATTAGTTTCCGATACACCACTGCAGGTTCTATGTATTCCTTGGACCTTCACATTGACGATTAAACACAGAAATCGCATCGGAATTAAATACAAAAGGCACAATGCTGCCTTAAGTACAAGAATAGAGACTCTTCTTACAGTCGGTGCTTTGAGCATTCCCTGTGAGACCAGTATTAGTTTCCGATAAACCACTGCAGGTTCAATGTATTCCTTGGACATACACATTGACGATGAAACACTGAAATTACAGCGGAATTAAATACAAAAGGCACAATGCCGCCATAAGTGCAAGAACAGTGAGACTTCTTTGAGTCTGTGTTTTGATCCTTTCCTGTGCGACCCGTATTAGTTTTTGATACGCCACTGCAGGTTAAATGTATTCCTTGGACTTTTAAATTGACGATGAATCACAGAAATCGCATCGGAATTAAATACAAAAGGCACAATGCCGCCTTAAGTACAAGAACAGAGGCTATACTTTAGGTCGGTGCTTTGAGCATTCCCTGTGAGACCAGTATTTGTTTCCGATACACCACTGCAGGTTCAATGTATTCCTTGGACCTTCACAATGACGATTAAACACAGAAATCACATCGGAATTAAATACAAAAAGTACAATGCCGCCTTAAGTACAAGAATAGAGACTCTTCTTACAGTCGGTGCTTTGAGCATTCCCTGTGAGACCAGTATTAGTTTCCGATACACCACTGCAAGTTCAGTGCATTCCTCGGACCTTCACATTGACGATAAAACACAGAAATGCCAACGGAATTAAATACAAAAGCACAATGCCGCCTTAAGTACAAGAATAGACACTCTTCTTACAGACGGTGTTTGAGCATTCCCTGTGAGACTAGTATTAGTTTCCGATACACCACTGCAGGTTCAATGTATTCCTTGGACCTTCACATTGACGATGAAACACAGAAATCGCATCGGAATTAAATACAAAAGGCACAATGCCGCCTTAAGTACAAGAATAGAGACTCTACTTACAGTCGGTGCTTTGAGCATTCCCTGTGAGACCAGTATTAGTTTCCGAGACACCACTGCAGATTCAATGTATTCCTTGGACCTTCAAATTGACGAAGAAACACAGAAATCGCATTGGAATTAAATACATAAGGCACAATGCCGCTTTAAGTACAAGAATAGAGACTATTCTTACAGTCTGTGTTTTGAGCGTTCCCAGTGAGACCAGTATTAGTATCCGATACACCACTGCAGATTCAATGTATTCCTTGGACATACACATTGACGATGAAACACTGCAATTACATCGGAATTGAATACAAATGGAACAATGCCGCCTTAAGTACAAGAATAGAGACTCCTCTTACTGTCGGTGCTTTGAGCATTCCCTGTGAGACCAGTATTAGTTTCCGAAACACCACTGCATGTTCAGTGTATTCCTTGGACTTTCACAATGACGATGAAACACAGAAATCGCATTGGAATTAAATACAAAAGTCTCAATGCCGCCTTAAGTACAAGAATAGAGACTCTTCTTACAGTCTGTGCTTTGAGCATTCCCTGTGAGACCAGTATTAGTATCCGATTCACCACTGCAAGTTCAATGTATTCCTTGGACATACACATTGACGTTTAAACACAGAAATCACATGGGAATTAAATAGAAAGAGTGCAATGCCGCCTTAAGTACAAGAATAGAGACTCTTCTTACTGTCGGTGCTTTGAGCATTCCCTGTGAGACCAGTATTAGCTTCCGATACACCACTGCAGGTTCAGTGCATTCCTTGGACCTTCACATTGACGATGAAACACAGAAATGGCAACGGAATCAAATACAAAAGGCACAATGCCGCCTTAAGTACAAGAATAGACACTCTTCTTACAGACGGTGTTTGAGCATTCCCTGTGAGACCAATATTAGTATCCGATACACCACTGCAGATTCAATGTATTCCTTGGACATACACATTGACGATGAAACACTGAAATTACATCGGAAATAAATACAAAAGGAACAATATCGCCTAAAGTACAAGAATTGAGACTCTTCTTACTGTCGGTGTTTTGAGCATTCCCTGTGAGACCAGTATTATTTTCCGATACAATACTGCAGGTTCAATGTATTCCTTGGCCATACACATTGATGATGAAAAACTGAAATTACATCGGAAATAAATACAAAGGGCACAATGACGCCTTAAGTACAAGCAGAGTGAGACTTCTTAGAGTCTGTGCTTTGATCGTTTCCTGTGAGCCCAGTATTGGTTTCCGATATACCACTGCAGGTTCAATGTATTCCTTGGACCTTCACATTGACGAAGAAACACGTAAATCGCATCGGAATTAAATACCAAAGGCACAAAGCCGCTTTAAGTTCAAGAATAGAGACTCTTCTTACAGTCGGTGCTTTGAGCATTCCCTGTGAGACCAGTATTAGTTTCCGACACACCACTGCGGGTTGAATGTATTCCTTGGACCTTCACATTGACGATGAAACACAGAAATCGCATCGGAATTAAATACAAAAGGCACAATGCCGCCATAAGTACAAGAATACAGACTCCACTTACAGTCGGTGCATTGAGCATTCCCTGTGAGACCAGTATTAGTTTGCGATTCTCCACTGCAGGTTCAATGTATTCCTTGGACCTTCAAATTGACAATAAAACACAGAAATCGCATTGGAATTAAATACAAAAGGCACAATGCCGCTTTAAGTACAAGAATAGAGACTATTCTTACAGTCTGTGCTTTGAGCGTTCCCTGTGAGACCAGTATTAGTATCCGATACAGCACTGCAGATTCACTGTACTCCATGGACATACACATTGTCGATGAAACACTGAAATTACATCGGAGTTAAATACAAATGGCCCAATGCCGCCATAAGCGCAAGAAGAATGAGACTTCTTAGAGACTGTGTTTTGATCCCATCCTGTGCGACCCGTATTAGATTCCGATACGCCACTGCAGGTTCGATGTATTCCTTGGACCTTCACATTGACGATTACACACAGAAATCGCATCGGAATTAAATACAAAAAGGGACTATGTCGCCTTAAGTACAAGAATAGAGACTCTTCTTGTATCCGGTGCTCTGAGCATTCCCTGTGTGACCAGTATTAGTATCCGGTACACCACTTCAGGTTGTATGTATTCCTAGTACATACACAACGTAGATGAAACACAGAAATGGCATCGGAATTAAATACAAAGGGCACAATGCCGCCTTAAGTACAAGAATAGTCACTCTTCTTACAGTCGGTGCTTTGAGCATTCCCTGTGAGACCAGTATTAGTTTCCGATACACCACTGCAGGTTCAATGCATTCCGTGGACCTTCACATTGACGATGAAACACAGATATGGCAAGGGAATTAAATACAAAAGGCACAATGCCGCCTTAAGTACAAGAATACAGACTCTTCTTACAGTCGGTGCCTTGAGCATTCCCTGTGAGACCAGTATTAGTATCCGATACACCACTGCAGGTTCATTGTATTCCTTATACATACACATTGACGATGAAACACTGAAACAACATCGGAATTAAATACAAAAGAAACAATGTCGCCTTAAGTACAAGATTAGAGACTCTTCTTACTGTCGGTGTTTTGAGGATTCCCTGTGAGACCAGTATTAGTTTCCGATACTCCACTGCAGGTCCAAAGTATTCCTTGGACCTTCACATTGACGATGAAACACAGAAATCACATCGGAATTAAATACAAAAAGAACTATGACGCCTTAAGTACAAGAAGAGAGACTCTTCTTACGGTCGGGGCTTTGAGCATTCCCTGTGAGACCAGTATTAGTTTCCGATACACCACTGCAGGTTCAGTGCATTCCTTGGACCTTCACATTGACGATGAAACACAGAAATCGCATCGGAATTAAATACAAAAGGCACAATGCCGCCTTAAGTACAAGAACAGAGTCTATTCCTTCAGTCGGTGTTTTGAGCATTCCCTGTGAGACCAGTATTAGTTTCCGATACACCACTGCAGGTTCAGTGCATTCCTTGGACCTTCACATTGACGATGAAACACAGAAATCGCATCGGAATTAAATACAAAAGGCACAATGCCGCCTTAAGTACAAGAACAGAGTCAATTCCTTCAGTCGGTGCTTTGAGCATTCCCTGTGAGACCAGTATTAGTTTCCGATACCCCACTGCAGGTTCAATGTATTCCTTGGACCTTCAAATTGACGATTAAACACATAAATCACATCGGAATTAAATACAAAAAGAACAATGCCGCCTTTAGTACAAGAATAGAGACTCTTCTTACAGTCGGTGCTTTGAGCATTCCCTGTGAGACCAGTATTAGTTTCCGATACACCACTGCAGGTTCAGTGCATTCCTTGGACCTTCACATTGACGATGAAACACAGAAATGGCAACGGAATTAAATACAAAAGGCACAGTGCCGCCTTAAGTACAAGAATAGACACTCTTCTTACAGTCGGTGTTTTGAGCATTCCCTGAGAGACCAGTATTAGTTTCCGATACACCACTGCAGAATCAATGTATTCCTTGGAGACACACATTGACGATGAAACACTGAAATTACATCGGAATTAAATACAAAAGGCACAATGCCGCCATAAGTGAAAGAACAGTGAGACTTTTTACAGTCTGTGTTTTGATCCTTTCCTGTGCGACCCGTATTAGTTTTCGATACACCACTGCTGGTTAAATGTATTCCTTGGACCTTCAAATTGACGATGAAACACAGAAATCATATCGGAATTAAATACAAAAAGCACAATGCCGCCTTAAGTACAAGAACAGAGACTCTTCTCTCAGTCGGTGCTTTGAGCATTCCCTGTGAAACCAGTATTAGTTTCCGATACACCACTGCAGGTTCAATGTATTCCTTGGACCTTCACATTGACGATGAAACACAGATATCGCATCGGAATTAAATACAAAAGGAACAATGCCGCCTTAAGTACAAGAATACAGACTCTACTTACAGTCGGTGCTTTGAGCATTCCCTGTGAGACCAGTATTAGTTTCCGATACACCACTGCATGTTCAATGTATTCCTTGGACTTTCACATTGACGATGAAACACAGAAATCGCATTGGAACTAAATACAAAAGGCACAATGACGCCTCAAGTACAAGAATAGAGACTCTTCATACAGTCTGTGCTTTGAGCATTCCCTGTGAGACCAGTATTAGTATCCGATACACCACTGCAGACTCAATGTATTCCTTGGACATACACATTGACGATGAAACACTGAAATTACATCGGAATGAAATACAAAAGGCACAATGCCGCCATAAGTGCAAGAAGAGTGAGACTTCTTAAAGTCTGTGTTTTGATCCTTACCTGTGCGACCCGTATTAGTTTCCGATATGCCACTGCAGGTTCAATGTATTCCTTGGACCGTCACATTGACGATGAAACACAGAAATCGCATCGGAATTAAGTACAAAAAACACAATGCCGCCTTAAGTATAAGAATAGAGACACTTCTTAGAGTCGGTGCTTTGAGCATTCCCTGTGAGACCAATAGTAGTATCCGATACACCACTGCAGGTTCAATGTATTCCTTGGACATACACATTGACGATGAAACACTGAAATTACATCGGAATTAAATACAAAAGGAACAATATCGCCTTAAGTACAAGAATAGCGACCCTTCTTATTGTCGCTGTTTTGAGCATTCCCTGTGAGACCAGTATTATTTTCCGATACAATACTGGAGGTTCAATGTATTCCTTGGACATACACATTGACGATGAAAAACTGAAATTACATCGGAATTAAATACAAAGGGCACAATGACGCCTTAAGTACAAGCAGAGTGAGACTTCCTAGAGTCTGTGCTTTGATCCTTTCCTGTGAGACCAGTATTGGTTTCCGATATACCACTGCAGGTTCAAAGTAATCCTTGGACCTTCACATTGACGAAGAAACACATAAATCGCATCGGAATTAAATACCAAAGGCACAATGCCGCCTTAAGTTCAAGAATAGAGACTCTTCTTACAGTCGGTGCTTTTAGCATTCCCTGTGAGTCCAGTATTAGTTTCCGATACACCACTGCTTGTTCAATGTATTCCTTGGACCTTCACATTGACAATGAAGCACAGAAAACGCAGCGGAATTAAATACAAAAGGTACAATGCCGAATTAAGTACAAGAATACAGACTCTACTTACAGTCGGTGATTTGAGCATTCCCTGTGAGACCAGTATTACTTTCCGATACACCACTGCAGATTCAATGTATTCCTTGGACATACACATTGACGATGAAAAACTGAAATTATATCGGAATTAAATACAAAAGGCCCAATGCCGCCATAAGCGCAAGAAGAGTGAGACTTCTTAGAGTCTGTGTTTGATCCTTTCCTGTGCGACCCGTATTAGTTTCCGATACGCCACTGCAGGTTCGATGTATTCCTTGGACCTTCACATTGACGATTACACACAGAAATCGCAGCGGAATTAAAATCAAAAAGGCACAATGTCGCCTTAACTACAAGAATAGAGACTCTTCTTGCATTCGGTGCTTTGAGCATTCCCTGTGAGACCAGTATTAGTATCCGGTACACCACTTCAGGTTCAATGTATTCCTAGGACATACACATCGACTATGTAACACAGAAATGGCATCGGAATTAAATACAAATGGCACAATGCCGCCTTAAGTATAACAACAGACACTCTTCTTACAGTCGGTGTTTTGAGCATTCCCTGTGAAACCAGTATTAGTATCCGATACACCACTGCAGGTTCAATGTATTCCTTATACATACACATTGACGATGAAACACTGAAACAACATCGGAATTAAATACAAAAGAAACAATGTCGCCTTAAGTACAAGATTAGAGACTCTTCTTACTGTCGGTGTTTTGAGGATTCCCTGTGAGACCAGTATTAGTTTCCGATACTCCACTGCAGCTCCAAAGTATTCCTTGGACCTTCACATTGACGATGAAACACAGAAATCACATCGGAATTAAATACAAAAATAACTATGGCGCCTTAAGTACAAGAAGAGAGACTCTTCTTATGGTCGGGGCTTTGAGCATTCCCTGTGAGACCAGTATTAGTTTCCGATACACCACTGCAGGTTCAGTGCATTCCTTGGACCTTCACATTGACGATGAAACACAGAAATCGCATCGGAATTAAATACAAAAGGCACAATGCCGCCTTAAGTACAAGAACAGAGTCTATTCCTTCAGTCGGTGCTTTGAGCATTCCCTGTGAGACCAGTATTAGTTTCCGATACACCACTGCAGGTTCAATGTATTCCTTGGACCTTCACATTGACGATTAAACACATAAATCACATCGGAATTAAATACAAAAAGAACAATGCCGCCTTAAGTACAAGAATAGGGACTCTTCTTACAGTCGGTGCTTTGAGCATTCCCTGTGAGACCAGTATTAGTTTCCGATACACCACTGCAGGTTCAGTGCATTCCTTGGACCTTCACATTGACGATGAAACACAGAAATGGCAACGGAATTAAATACAAAAGGCACAATGCCGCCTTAAGTACAAGAATAGACACTCTTCTTACAGTCGGTGTTTTGAGCATTCCCTGTGAGACCAGTATTAGTTTCCGATACACCACTGCAGGTTCAATGTATTCCTTGGACATACACATTGACGATGAAACACTGAAATTACATCGGAATTAAATACAAAAGGCACAATGCCGCCATAAGTGAAAGAACAGTGAGACTTTTTACAGTCTGTGTTTTGATCCTTTCCTGGGCGACCCGTATTAGTTTTCGATACGCCACTGCAGGTTAAATGTATTCCTTGGACCTTCAAATTGACGATGAAACACAGAAATCGCATCGGAATTAAATACAAAAAGCACAATGCCGCCTTAAGTACAAGAACAGAGACCCTTCTTTCAGTCGGTGCTTTGAGCATTCCCTGTGAGACCAGTATTAGTTTCCGATACACCACTGCAGGTTCAATGTATTCCTTGGACCTTCACATTGACGATGAAACACAGATATCGCATCGGAATTAAATACAAAAGGCACAATGCCGCCTTAAGTACAAGAATACAGACTCTACTTACAGTCGGTGCTTTGAGCATTCCCTGTGAGACCAGTATTAGTATCCGATACACCACTGCAGACTCAATGTATTCCTTGGACATACACATTGACGATGAATCACTGAAATTACATCGGAATTAAATACAAAAGGCACAATGCCGCCATAAGTGCAAGAAGAGTGAGACTTCTTAAAGTCTGTGTTTTGATCCTTACCTGTGCGACCCGTATTAGTTTCCGATATGCCACTGCAGGTTCAATGTATTCCTTGGACCGTCACATTGACGATGAAACACAGAAATCGCATCGGAATTAACTACAAAAAACACAATACCGCCTTAAGTATAAGAATAGAGACACTTCTTAGAGTCGGTGCTTTGAGCATTCCCTGTGAGACCAATATTAGTATCCGATACCCCACTGCAGGTTCAATGTATTCCTTGTACATACACATTGACGATGAAACACTGAAATTACATCGGAATTAAATACAAAAGGAACAATATCGCCTTAAGTACAAGAATAGAGACCCTTCTTACTGTCGCTGTTTTGAGCATTCCCTGTGAGACCAGTATTATTTTCCGATACAATACTGGAGGTTCAATGTATTCCTTGGACATACACATTGACGATGAAAAACTGAAATTACATCGGAATTAAATACAAAGGGCACAATGACGCCTTAAGTACAAGCAGAGTGAGACTTCCTATAGTCGGTGCTTTGATCCTTTCCTGTGAGACCAGTATTGGTTTCCGATATACCACTGCAGGTTCAAAGTATTCCTTGAACCTTCACATTGACGAAGAAACACATAAATCGCATCGGAAGTAAATACCAAAGGCACAAAGCCGCCTTAAGTTCAAGAATAGAGACTCTTCTTACAGTCGGTGCTTTGAGCATTCCCTGTGAGTCCAGTATTAGTTTCCGATACACCACTGCAGGTTCAATTTATTCTTTGGACTTTCACATTGACGATTATACACAGAAATCGCATCGAAATTAAATACAAAAGACACAATGCCGCCTTAAGTACAAGAATAGAGACTCTTCTTACAGTCGGTGATTTGAGCATTCCCTGTGAGACCAGTATTAGTTTCCGATACACCACTGCATGTTCAGTGTATTCCTTGGACTTTCACATCGACCATGAAACACAGAAATGGCATCGGAATTAAATACAAAGGGCACAATGCCGCCTTAAGTACAAGAATAGACACTCTTCTTACAGTCGGTGCTTTGAGCATTCCCTGTGAGACCAGTATCAGTTTCCGATACAGCACTGCTTGTTCAATGTATTCCTTGGACCTTCACATTGACAATGAAGCACAGAAAACGCAGCGGAATTAAATACAAAAGGCACAATGCCGAATTAAGTACAAGAATACAGACTCTACTTACAGTCGGTGGTTTGAGCATTCCCTGTGAGACCAGTATTAGTTTCCGATACACCACTGCAGGTTCAATGTATTCCTTGGAACTTCACATTGCCGATGAAACACAGAAATCGCATTGGAATTAAACACAAAAGGAACAATGCCGCCTTAAGTACAAAAATAGAGACTCTTCTTACAGTCTGTGCTTTCAGCATTCCCTGTGAGACCAGTATTAGTATCCGATACACCACTGCAGATTCAATGTATTCCTTGGACATACACATTGACGATAAAAAACTGAAATTATATCGGAATTAAATACAAAAGGCCATTGCCGCCATAAGCGCAAGAAGAGTGAGACTTCTTAGAGTCTGTGTTTGATCCTTTCCTGTGCGACCCGTATTAGTTTCCGATACGCCACTGCAGGTTCGATGTATTCCTTGGACCTTCACATTGACGATTACACACAGAAATCGCAGCGGATTTAAAATCAAAAAGGCACAATGTCGCCTTAACTACAAGAATAGAGACTCTTCTTGCATTCGGTGCTTTGAGCATTCCCTGTGAGACCAGTATTAGTATCCGGTACACCACTTCAGGTTCAATGTATTCCTAGGACATACACATCGACTATGTAACACAGAAATGGCATCGGAATTAAATACAAAGGGCACAATGCCGCCTTAAGTATAACAATAGACACTCTTCTTACAGTCGGTGTTTTGAGCATTCCCTGTGAAACCAGTATTAGTTTCCGATACACCACTGCAGGTCCAATGTATTCCTTGGACCTTCAAATTGACGATGAAACACAGAAATCGCATCGGAATTAAATACGAAAGGCACAATGCCGCCCTAAGTACAACAATAGAGACTCTTCATACAGACGGTGTTTTGAGCATTCCCTGAGAGACCAGAATTAATTTCCGATACACCACTGCAGGTTCGATGTATTCCTTAGACATTCACATTGACGGTGAAACACTGAAATCGCATCGGAATTAAATACCAAACTCACTATGCCGCCTTAAGAACAAGAATAGAGACTCTTCTTACAGTCGGTGCTTTGAGCATTCCCTGTGAGACCAGTATTAGTATCCGATACACCACTGCAGGTTCAATGTATTCCTTGGACATACACATTGACGATGAAACACTGAAATTACATCGGAATTAAATACAAAAGGAACAATGTCGCCTTAAGTACAAGAATAGAGACTCTTCTTACTGTCGGTGTTTTCAGGATTCCCTGTGAGACCAGTATTAGTTTCCGATACACCACTGCAAGTCCAAAGTAATCCTTGGACCTTCATATTGACGATGAAACACAGAAATCACATCGGAATAAATACAAAAAGAACAATGCCGCCTTAAGTACAAGAATAGAGACTCTTCTTACAGTCGGTGCTTTGAGCATTTCCTGTGAGACCAGTATTAGTTTCCGATACACCACTGCAGGTTCAGTGCATTTCTTGGACCTTCACATTGGCGATGAAACACAGAAATGGCAACGGAATTAAATACAAAAGGCACAATGCCGCCTTAAGTACAAGAATAGACACTCTTCTTACAGACGGTGTTTGAGCATTCCCTGTGAGGCTAGTATTAGTTTCCGATACACCACTGCAGGTTCAATGTATTCCTTGGACATTCACATTACGATGAAACACTGAAATTACATTGGAATTAAATACAAAAGGCACAATGCCGCCATAAGTGCAAGAATACAGACTCTACATACAGTCTGTGCTTTGAGCATTCCCTGTGAGACCAGTATTAGTTTCCGATACACCACTTTATGTTCAATGTATTCCTTCAACCTTCAAATTGACGATGAAACACAGAAATCGCATTGGAATTCAATACAAAAGGCACAATGCCGCTTTAAGTACAAGAATACAGACAATTCTTACAGTCTGTGCTTTGAGCGTTCCCTGTGAGACCAGTATTAGTAACCGATACACCACTGCTGATTTAATGTACTCCTTGGACATACACATTGACGATGAAACACTGAAATTACATCGGAATTAAATACCAAAGGCACAATGCCGCCTTAAGTTCAAGAATAGAGACTCTTCTTACAGTCGGTGCTTTGAGCTTTCCCTGTGAGACCAGTATTAGTTTCCGATACAACACTGCAGGTTCAATGTATTCTTTGGACTTTCACATTGACGATTATATACAGAAATCGCATCGGAATTAAATACAAAAGGCACAATGCCACCTTAAGTACAAGAATAGAGACTCTTCTTACAGTCTGTGCTTTGAGCATTCCCTATGAGACCAGTATTAGTTTCCGACACACCACTGCAGGTTCAGTGTATTCCTTGGACTTTCACATCGACGATGAAACACAGAAATCGCATCGGAATTAAATACTAAACGCGCAATACCGCCTTAAGGACAAGAATAGAGGCTCTTCCTACAGTCGGAGCTTTGAGCATTCCCTGTGAGAGCAGTATTAGTTTCCGATACACCACTGCAGGTTCAATGTATTCCTTGGACCTTCACATTGACTATTAAACACAGAAATCACATCGGAATTAAATACAAAAGGCACAATGCCGCCTTAAGTACGACAATAGAGACTCTTCTTACAGTCGGTGCTTTGAGCATTCCCTGTGAGACCAGTATTAGTTTGCGATACACCACTGCAGGTTCAGTGTATTCCTTGGACCTTCACATTGACGATGAAACACAGAAATGTCATCGGAATTAAATACAAAAGGCACAAAGCCGCATTAAGTACAGCAATAGACACTCATCTTACAGTCAGTGCTTTGAGGATGCCCTGTGAGACCAGTATTAGTTTCCGATACACCACTGCAATTTCAATATATTCCTTCGACGTTCACATAGACGATGAAAGACAGAAATCGCTTCGGAATTAAACACAAAAGGCACAATGCCGCCTTAAGTACAAGAATACTGACTCTACTTACTGTCGGTGCTTTGAGCATTCCCTGTGATACCAGTATTAGTTTCCGATACACCACTGCAGGTTCAATGTATTCCTTGGACCTTCACATTGACGATTAAACACAGAAATCGCATCGGAATTAAATACAAAAGGCACAATGCCGCCTTAAGTACAAGAATAGAGACTCTTCTTACAGTCGGTGCTTTGAGCATTCCCTGTGAGACCAGTATTAGGTTCCGATACACCACTGCAGGTTCAATGTATTCCTTGGACATACACATTGACGATGAAACACTGAAATTACATGGGAATAAAATATAAAAGGAACAATGTCGCCTTAAGTGCAAGAATAGATACTCTTCTTACTGTCATTGTTTTGAGCATTCCCTGTGAGACCAGTTTTAGTTTCCGATACACCACTGCAGGTCCAATGTATTCCTTGGACCTTCACATTGGCGATGAAACACAGAAATCGCATCGGAATTAAATACAAAAGGCACAATGCCGCTCTATGTACAACAATAGAGACTCTTCTTACAGACGGTGTCTTGAGCATTCCCTGAGAGACCAGTATTAATTTCCGATACACCACTGCAGGTTCAATGTATTCCTTAGACATTCACATTGACGATGAAACACTGAAATCGCATCGGAATTAAATACCAAAGGCCCAATGCCGCCTTAAGTACAAGAATAGAGACTCTTCTTACAGTCGGTGCTTTGAGCATACCCTGTGAGACCAGTATTAGTATCCGATACACCACTGCAGGTTCAATGTATTCCTTGGACATACACATTGACGATGAAACACTTAAATTACATCGGAATTAAATACAAAAGGAACAATGTCGCCTTAAGTACAAGAATAGAGACTCTTCTTACTGTCGGTGCTTTGAGGATTCCCTGTGAGACCAGTATTAGTTTCCGATACACCACTCCAGGTCCAAAGAATTCCTCGGACCTTCACATTCACGATGAAACAAAGAAATCGCATCGGAATTAAATACAAGAGGCACAATGCCGTCCTAAGTACAACAAAATACACTCTTCTTACAGTCTGAGTTTTGAGCATTCCCTGAGACACCGGTATTAATTCCCGATTCACCACTGCAGGTTCAATGTATTCCTTAGACATTCACATTGATTAAGAAACACAGAAATCGAATCGGAATTAAATACCATAGGCACAATGCCACCTTAAGTACAAGAATAGAGACTCTTCTCACAGCCGGTGCGATGAGTATTCCCTGTGAGACCAGTATTAGTTTCCGATACACCACTGCAGGTTCAATGTATTCCTTGAACATACACATTGACGATGAAACACTGAAATTACATCGGAATTAAATACAAAGGGCACAATGACGGATTAAGTGCAAGAAGGGTTAGACTTCTTAGAGTCTGTGCTTTGATCCTAACCTGTGACACCAGCATTAGTTTCCGATACAACACTGCTGGTTCAATGTATTCCTTGGACCCTCACATTGACGATGAAACACAGAAATCGCATCGGAATTAAATACAAAGGGCAGAATGCCGCCATAAGTACAAGAACAGAGACTCTTCTTACAATCCGTGCATTGAGCAGTCCCTGTGAGACCTGTGTTAGTTTCCGATACACCACTGCTGGTTCAATGTACTCCTTGGACCTTCACATTGACGTGGAAACACAGAAATCGCATCGGAATTAAATACAAAAGCCACAATGCCGCCTAAAGTACAAGAATACAGACTCTTCTTACAGTCGGTGCTTTGAGCATTCCCTGTGAGACCAGTATTAGTTTCCGATACACCACTGCAGGTTCAATGTATTCCTTGGACATACACATTGACGATGAAACACTGAAATTACATCGGAATTAAATACAAAAGCCACATGCCTCCTTAACTACAATAATAGAAACTCTTCTTACAGTTGGTGCTTTGGGCATTCCCTGTGAGACCAGTATTAGTTTTCGATACAGCACTTTTGGATCAATGTATTCCTAGGACCTTCACATTGACGATGAAACACAGAAATTGCATCGGAATTAAATACAACAGGCACAATGCCACATTACGTACAAGAATGGAGACTCTACTTACAGTCGGTGCATTGAGCAGTCCCTGTGAGACCTGTGTTAGTTTCCGATACACCACTGCTGGTTCAATGTACTCCTTGGACCTTCACATTGACGTGGAAACACAGAAATCGCATCGGAATTAAATACAAAAGGCACAATGCCGCCTTAAGTACAAGAATACAGACTCTTCTTACAGTCGGTGCTTTGAGCATTCCCTGTGAGACCAGTATTAGTTTCCGATACAGCACTTTTGGTTCAATGTATTCCTAGGACCTTCACATTGACGATGAAACACAGAAATTGCATCGGAATTAAATACAACAGGCACAATTCCACCTTACGTACAAGAATGGAGACTCTTCTTACAGTCGGTGCTTTGAGCATTCCTTGTGAGACCAGTATTACTTTCCGATGCACCACTGCAGGTTGAATGTATTCCTTGGAGCTTCACATTGACGATGAAACACAGAAATCGCATTGGAATTAAATACAAAAGGCACAATGCCGCCTTAAGTACAAGAATATAGACTCTACTTACAGTCGGTGATTTGAGCATTTCCTGTGACACCAGTATTAGTTTCCGATACACCACTGCAGGTTCAATGTATTCCTCGGACCTTCACATTGACGATGAAACACAGAAATCGCATCGGAATTAAATACAAAATGCCCAATGCCGCCTTAAGTTCAAGAATAGAGATTCTTCTTACAGTCGGTGCTTTGAGCATTCCCTGTGAGACCAGTATTAGTTGCCGATACACCACTGCATGTTCAGTGTATTCCTTGGACTTTCACATCGACGATGAACCACAGAAATGGCATCGGAATTAAATACAAAGGGCACAATGCCGCCTTAAGTACAAGAATAGACAGTCTTCATACAGTCGGTGCTTTGAGCATTCCCTGTGAGACCAGTATAAGTATCCGATACACCACTTTAGGTTCAAAGTATTCCATGGACATACACATTGACGATGAAACACTGAAAATATTTCGGAATTAAATACAAAAGCCACAATGTCTCCTTAACTACAAGAACAGAAACTCTTCTTACAGTCGGTGCTTTGAGCATTTCCTGTGAGACCAGTATTAGTTTCCGATACACCACTTTAGGTTCAATGTATTACTTGGACCTTCACATTGACGATGAAACACAGAAATTGCATAGGAATTAAATACAACAGGCACAATGCCGCCTTACGTTCAAGAATGAAGACTCTTCTTACAGTCGGTGCTTTGAGCATTCCTTGTGAGACCAGTATTAGTTTCCGATACACCACTGCAGGTTGAATGTATTCCTTGGAGCTGCACTTTGACGATGAAACACACAAATCGCATCGGAATTAAATACAAAAGGCACAATGCCGCCTTAAGTACAAGAATACAGACTCTACTTACAGTCGGTTATTTGAGCATTCCCTGTGAGACCAGTACTAGTTTCCGATACACCACTGCAGGTTCAATGTTTTCTTCGGACCTTCACATTGACGATGAAACACAGAAATCGCATCGGAATTAAATACAATAGGCCCAATGCCGCCATAAGTACAAGAATAGTGACTCTTCTAACAGTCGGTGCTTTGAGCATTCCCTTTGAGACCAGTTTTAGTTTCCGATACACCACTGCAAGGCCAATGTATTCCTCGGACCTTCACATTGACGATTATTCACAGAAATAGCATCGGAATTAAATACCAAAGGCACAATCCCGCCTTAAGTACAGGAATAAAGATTCTTCTTAATGTCGGTGCTTTGAGCATTGCCTGTGAGACCAGTATTAGTTTCCGATACATCACTGCGGGTTCAGTGTATTCCTTGGACTTTCACATCGACGATGAAACACAGAAATGGCATCGGAATTAAATACAAAGGGCTCAATGGCGCCTTAAGTACAAGAATAGACACTCTCCTTAGAGTCGGTGCTATGAGCATTCCCTGTGAGACCAGTATTAGTTTCAAATACACCACAGCAGGTTCCATGTATTCCTTGGACCTACACATTGACGATGAAAGACAGAAATCGCATCGGAATTAAATACAAAATGCCCAGTGCCACCTTAAGTACAAGAATAGAGACTCTTCTTACAGTCGTTGCTTTGAGCATTCCCTGTGAGACCAGTATTAGTTTCCGATACACCACTGCAGGTTCGATGTATTCCTTGAACATACACATTGACGATGAAACACTGAAATTACATCGGAATTAAATACAAAGGGCACAATGACGGATTAAGTGCAAGAAGAGTGAGACTTCCTAGAGTCTGTGCTTTGATCCTAACCTGTGACACCAGTATTAGTTTCCGATACAGCACTGCTGGTTCAATGTATTCCTTGGACCCTCACATTGACGATGAAACACAGAAATCGCATCGGAATTAAATACAAAGGGCAGAATGCCGCCTTAAGTACAAGAACAGAGACTCTTCTTACAGTCGGAGCTTTGAGCAGTCCCTGTGAGACCTGAGTTAGTTTCCAATACACCACTGCTGGTTCAATGTACTCCTTGGACCTTCACATTGACGTTGAAACACAGAAATCGCATCGGAATTAAATACGAAAGGCACAATGCCGCCGTAAGTCCAAGAATCGAGACTCTTCTTACAGTCGGTGCTTTGAGCATTACCTGTGAGACCAGTATTAGTTTCCGATGCACCACTGCAGGTTCAATGTATTCCTTGGACATACACATAGACGATGAAACACTGAAATTACATCGGAATTAAATACAAAAGCCACAATGCCTCCTTAACTACAAGAAGAGAAACTCTTCTTACAGTCGGTGCTTTGAGCATTCGCTGTGAGACCAGTATTAGTTTCCGATACAGCACGTTTGGTTCAATGTATTCCTTGGACCTTCACATTGACGATGAAACACAGAAATTGCTTCGGAATTAAATACAAGTGCACAATGCCGCCTTACATACAAGAATGGAGACTCTTCTTACAGTTGGTGCTTTGAGCATTCCTTGTGAGACCAGTATTAGTTTCCGATACACCACTGCAGGTTGAATGTATTCCTTGGAGCTTCACATTGACGATGAAACATAGAAATCGCATCGGAATTAAATACAAAGGCACAATGCCGCCTTAAGTACAAGAAACAGACTCTACTTACAGTCGGTGCTTTGAGCATTCCCTGTGAGACCAGTATTAGTTTCCGATACACCACTGCAGGTTCAATGTATTCCTCGGACCTTCACATTGACGATGAAACACAGAAATCGCAATGGAATTAAATACAAAACGCCCAATGCCGCCTTAAGTACAAGAATAGAGGCTCTTCTTACAGTCGGTGCTTTAAGCATTCCCTGTGAGACCAGTATTAGTTTCCGATACGCCACTGCAGGTTCAATGTACTCCTAGGACCTTCATATTAACGATTATACACAGAAATAGCATCGGAATTAAATACAAAACGCACAATGCTGCCTTAAGTACAAGAATAGAAATTCTTCTTACAGTCGGTGCTTTGAGCATTCCCTGTGAGACCAGTATTAGTTGCCGATACACCACTGCAGGTTCAGTGTATTCCTTGGACTTTCACATCGACGATGAATCACAGAAATGGCATCGGAATTAAATACAAAGGGCACAATTCCGCCTTAAGTACAAGAATAGACACTCTTCATACAGTCGGTGCTTTGAGCATTCGCTGTGAGACCAGTATTAGTTTCCGGTACACCACTGCAGGTTCAATGTATTCCTTGGACATACACATTGACGATGAAACACTGAAATTACATCGGAATCAAATACAAAAGCCACAATGCCTCCTTGACTACAAGAATAGAAACTCATCTTACAGTCGGTGCTTTGAGGATTCCCTGTGAGACCAGTATTAGTTTCCGATACACAACAGCAGGTTCAATGTATTCCTTGGACTTTCACATCGACGATGAAACACAGAAATGGCATCGGAATTAAATACAAAGGGCACAATGCCGCCTTATGTACAAGCATAGGCACTCTTCTTACAGTCGGTGCTTTGAGCATTCCCTGTGAGACCATTATTAGTTTCCGATACACCACAGCAGGTTCAATGTATTCCTTGGACCTACACATTGACGATGAAAGACAGAAATCGCATCGGTATTAAATACAAAAGCCCCAGTGCCGCCTTAAGTACAAGAATAGAGACTCTTCTTACAGTCGTTGCCTTGAACATTCCCTATGAGACCAGTATTAGTTTCCGATACACCACTGCAGGTTCAATGTATTCCTTGGCTTTCACACTGACGATTATACACAGAAATTGCATCGGAATTAAATACAAAAGGCACAATGCCGCCCTAAGTACAAGAATACAGACTCTTCTTACAGTCGGTGCTTTGAGCATTCCCTGTGAGACCAGTATTAGTTTCCGATACACCACTGCAGGTTCAGTGTATTCCTTGGACTTACACATCGACGATGAAACACAGAAATGGCATCGGAAATAAATACAAAGGGCACAATGCCGCCGTAAGTACAAGAATAGACACTCTTCTTACAGTCGGTGCTTTGAGCATTCCCTGTGAGACCAGTATTAGTTTCCGATACACCACTGCAGGTTCAATGTATTCCTTGGACCTTCACATTGACGATGAAACACAGAAATCGCATCGGTATTAAATACAAAAGGCACAATAAATCGCATCGGAATTAAATACAAACGGCCCAATGCCGCCATAAGTACAAGAATAGAGACTCTTCTTACAGTCGGTGCTTTGAGCATTCCCTGTGAGACCAGTATTAGTTTCCGATACACCACTGCAGGTTCAATGTGTTCCTTCTACCTTCACATTGACGATTATACACAGAAATAGCATCGGAATTAAATACAAAAGGCACAATGCCGATTTACGTACAAGAATGGAGACACTTCTTACAGTCGGTGCTTTGAGCATTCCTTGTGAGACCAGTATTACTTTCGGATACACCACTGCAGGTTGAATGTAATCCTTGGAGCTTCACATTGACGATGAAACACACAAATCGCATCGGAATTAAATACAAAAGGCACAATGCGGCCTTAAGTACAAGAATACAGACTTTACTTACAGTCGGTGCTTTGAGCATTCCCTGTGAGACCAGTATTAGTTTCCGATACACCACTGCAGGTTCAATGTATTCCTCGGACCTTCACATTGACGATGAAACACAGAAATTGCATCGATATTAAATACAATAGGCACAATGCCGCCTTAAGTACAAGAATAGAGACTTCTTACAGTCAGTGCTTTGAGCATTCCCTGTGAGACCAGTATTAGTTTCCGATACACCACTGTCGGTTCAATTTATTCCTTGGAAATACACATTAACGATTAAACACTGAAATTACATTGGAATTAAATACAAAAGGCCCAATGCCGCCACAAGCGCAAGAAGAGTGTTACTTCTTAGAGGCTGTGTTTTGATCCTTTCCTGTGAGACCCGTATTAGTTTCCGATACGCCACTGCAGGTTCGATGTATTCCTTGGACCTTCACATTGACGATTACACACAGAAATCGCATCGGAATTAAATACAAAAGGCACAACGCCTCCTTAACTACAAGAATAGAAACTCTTCTTACAGTCGGTGCTTTGAGCATTCCCTGTGAGACCAGTATTAGTTTCCGATACAGCACTTTTGGTTCAATGTATTCCTTGGACCTTCACATTGACGATGAAACACAGAAATTGCATCGGAATTAAATACAACAGGCACAATGCCGCCTTACGTACAAGAATGGAGACTCTTCTTACGGTCGGTGTTTTGAGCATTCCTTGTGAGACCAGTATTAGTTTCCGATACACCACTGCAGGTTGAATGTATTCCTTGGAGCTTTACATTGACGATGAAACACAGAAATCGCATCGGAATTAAATACAAAAGGCACAATGCCGCCTTAAGTACAAGAATACAGACTCTACTTACAGTCGGTGCTTTGAGCATTCCCTGTGAGACCAGTATTAGTTTCCGATACACCACTGCAGGTTCAATGTTTTCCTCGGACCTTCACATTGCCGATGAAACACAGAAATCGCTTCGGAATTAAATACAAAGGGCCAAATGCCGCCATAAGTACAAGAATAGAGACTCTTCTTACAGTCGGTGCTTTGAGCATTCCCTGTGAAACCAGTATTAGTTTCCGATACACCACTGCAGGTTCAGTGTATTCCTTGGACTTTCACATCGACGATGAAACACAGAAATGGCATCGGAATTAAATACAAAGGGCACAATGCCGCCTTAAGTACAAGAATAGACACTCTTCTTTCAGTCGGTGCTTTGAGCATTCCCTGTGAGACCAGTATTAGTTTCCGATACACCACTGCCGGTTCAATGTATTCCTTGGAAATACACATTGACGATGAAACACTGAAATTACATCGGAATTAAATACAAAGGGCACAACGACGCCTTAAGTACAAGCAGAGTGAGACTTCTTAGAGTCTGTGTTTTGACCCTTTCCTGTGTTACCCGTATTAGTTTCCGATACGCCACTGCAGGTTCAATGAATTCCTTGGACCTTCGCATTGAAGATTACACACAGAAATCGCATCTGAATTAAATACAAAATGCACAATGCCGCATTACGTACAAGAATAGAGACTCTTCGTACAGAGGGTGCTTTGAGCATTCCCTGTGAGACCAGTATTAGTTTCCGATACACCACTGCAGGTTCAGTGTATTCCTTGGACTTAAACATCGACGATGAAACACAGAAATGGCATCGGAAATAAATAAAAAGGGCACAATGCCGCCTTAAGTACAAGAATAGACACTCTTCTTACAGTCGAAGCTTTGAGCATTCCCTGTGAGACCAGTATTAGTTTCCGATACACCACTGCAGGTTCAATGTATTCCTTGGACCTTCACATTGACGATGAAACACAGAAATCGCATCGGTGTTAAATACAAAAGGCACAATGCCGCCTTAAGTACAAGAATATAGACTCTACTTACAGTCGGTGCTTTGAGCATTCCCTGTGAGACCAGTATCAGATTCCGGTACACCACTGCAGGTTCAGTGTATTCTTTGGACTTTCACACCGACGATGAAATGCAGAAACGGCATCGGAATTAAATACAAAGGGCACAATGCCGCCTTAAGTACAAGAATAGACACTCTTCTTACAGTCGGTGCTTTGAGCATTCCCTGTGATACCAGTATTAGTTTCCGATACACCACTGCAGGTTCGATGTATTCCTTGAACCTTCACATTGACGATTACACACAGAAATCGCATCGGAATTAAATACAAAAAGGCACAATGTCGACTTAAGTACAAGAATAGAGACTCTTCTTGCATTCGGTGCTTGGAGCATTCTCTGTGAGACCAGTATTAGTATCCGGTACACCACTTCATGTTCAATGTATACCTAGGACATACACATCGACGATGAAACACAGAAATGGCATCGGAATTAAATACAAAGGGCACAATGCCGCCTTAAGTACAAGAATAGACACTCTTCTTACTGTCGGTGTTTTGAGCATTCCCTGTGAGACCAGTTTTAGTTTCCGATACACCAGTGCAGGTTCAATGTATTCCTTAGGCATTCACATTGACGATGAAACACTGAGATCGCATCGGAATTAAATACCAAAGGCCCAATGCCGCCTTAAGTACAAGAATAGAGACTCTTCTTACAGTTGGTGCTTTGAGCATACCCTGTGAGACCAGTATTAGTATCCGGTACACCACTTCATGTTCAATGTATACCTAGGACATACACATCGACGATGAAACACAGAAATGGCATCGGAATTAAATACAAAGGGCACAATGCCGCCTTAAGTACAAGAATAGACACTCTTCTTACTGTCGGTGTTTTGAGCATTCCCTGTGAGACCAGTTTTAGTTTCCGATACACCACTGCAGGTCCAATGTATTCCTTGGTCCTTCACATTGACGATGAAACACAGAAATCGCATCGGAATGAAATACAAAAGGCACAATGCCGCCCTAAGTACAACAATAGAGACTCTTCTAACAGACGGTGTCTTGAGCATTCCCTGAGAGACCAGTATTAATTTCCGATACACCAGTGCAGGTTCAATGTATTCCTTAGACATTCACATTGACGATGAAACACTGAAATCGCATCGGAATTAAATACCAAAGGCCCAATGCCGCCTTAAGTACAAGAATAGAGACTCTTCTTACAGTTGGTGCTTTGAGCATACCCTGTGAAACCAGTATTAGTATCGGATACACCACTGCAGGTTCAATGTATTCCTTGGACATACACATTGACGATGAAACACTGAAATTACATCGGAATTAAATACAAAAGGAACAATGTCGCCTTAAGTACAAGAATAGAGACTCTTCTTACAGTCGGTGCTTTGAGCATTCCCTGTGAGACCAGTATTAGTTTCCGATACACCACTGCAGGTTCAATGTACTCCTTGGACCTTCACATTGACGATTATACACAGAAATAGGATCGGAATTAAATACAAAAGGCACAATGCTGCCTTAAGTACAAGAAAAGACACTCTTCATACAGTCGGTGTTTGAGCATTCCCTGTGAGACCAGTATTAGTTTCCGATACACCACTGCAGGTTCAATGTATTCCTTGGACATACACATTGACGATGTAACACTGAAATTACATCGGAATTAAATACGAAAGCCACAATGCCTCCTTAACTACAAGAATAGAAACTCTTCTTACAGTCGGTGCTTTGAGCATTCCCTGTGAGACCAGTATTAGTTTCCGATACACCACTTTAGGTTCAATGTATTCCTTGGACCTTCACATTGACGATGAAACACAGAAATTGCATTGGAATTAAATGCAACAGGCACAATGCCGCCTTACGTACAGGAATGGAGACTCTTCTTACAGTCGGTGCTTTGAGCATTCCTTGTGAGACCAGTATTAGTTTCCGATACACCACTGCAGCTTGAATGTATTCCTTGGAGCTTCACATTGACGATGAAACACACAAATCGCATCGGAATTAAATACAAAAGGCACAATGCCGCCATAAGTTCAATAATACAGACACTACTTACAGTCGGTGCTTTGAGCATTCCCTGTGAGACCAGTATTAGTTTCCGATACACCACTGCAGGTTCAATGTATTCCTTGGACCTTCACATTGACGATAATACAAGAAATAGCATCGGAATTAAATACGAAAGGCACAATGCCGCCTTAAGTACAAGAATAGACACTCTTCTTACAGTCGTTGCTTTGAGCATTCCCTGTGACACCAGTATTAGTTTCCGATACACCACTGCAGGTTCAATGTATTCCTTGAACATACACATTGACGATGAAACACTGAAATTACATCGGAATTAAATACAAAGGGCACAATGACGGATTAACTGGAAGAAGAGTGAGACTTCTTATAGTCTGTGCTTCGATCCTAACCTGTGACACCAGTATTAGTTTCCGATACAACACTGCTGGTTCAATGTATTCCTTGGACCCTCACATTGACGATGAAACACAGAAATCGCATCGGAATTAAATACAAAGGGCAGAATGCCGCCTTAAGTCCAAGAATAGAGACTCTTCTTAGAGTCGGTGCTTTGAGCATTCCCTGTGAGACCAGTATTAGTTTCCGATACAGCACTTTTGGTTCAATGTATTCCTTGGACCTTTACATTGACGATGAAACACAGAAATTGCATCGGAATTAAATACAACAGGCACAATGCCGCCTTACGTACAAGAATGGAGTCTCTTCTTACTGTCGGTGCTTTGAGCATTCCCTGTGAGACCAGTATTAGTTTCCGATACACAACAGCAGGTTCAATGTATTCCTTGGACTTTCACATCGACGATGAAACACAGAAATGGCATCGGAATTAAATGCAAAGGCCACAATGCCGCCTTAAGTACAAGAATAGACACTCTTCTTACAGTCGGTGCTTTGAGCATTCCCTGTGAGACCATTATTAGTTTCCGATACACCACAGCAGGTTCAATGTATTCCTTGGACCTACACATTGACGATGAAAGACAGAAATCGCATCAGTATTAAATACAAAAGCCCCAGTGCCGCCTTAAGTACAAGAATAGAGACTCTTCTTACAGTCGTTGCTTTGAACATTCCCTGTGAGACCAGTATTAGTTTCCGATACACCACTGCAGGTTCAATGTATTTCTTGGCCTTCACACTGACGATTATACACAGAAATTGCATCGGAATTAAATACAAAAGGCACAATGCCGCCCTAAGTACAAGAATAGAGACTCTTCTTACAGTCGGTGCTTTGAGCATTCCCTGTGAGACCAGAATTAGTTTCCGATACACCACTGCAGGTCCAATGTATTCCTTGGACCTTCACATTGACGATAAAACACAGAAATCGCATCGGAATTAATACAAAACGCACAATGCCGCCTTAAGTACAAGAATACAGACTCAACTTACAGTCGGCGCTTTGAGCATTCCCTGTGAGACCAGTATTAGTTTCCGATACACCACTGCAGGTTCAATGTATTCCTTGGACCATCGCATTGACGATGAAACACAGAAATCGCGTTGGAATTAAATACAAAAGGCACAATGCCGCCTTAAGTACAAGAATAGAGACTCTTCTTACAGTCTGTGCTTTGTCCATTCCCTGTGAGACCAGTATTAGTATCCGATACACCACTGCAGATTCAATGTATTCCTTGGACATACACATTGACGATGAAACACTGAAATTACATCGGAATTAAATACAAAGGGCACATGGACGCCTTAAGTACAAGCAGAGTGAGGCTTCTTAGAGTCTGTGTTTGATCCTTTCCTGTGTGACCCGTATTAGTTTCCGATACGCCACTGCAGGTTCAATGAATTCCTTGGACCTTCACATTGACGATTACACACAGAAATCGCATCGAAATTAAATACAAAAGGCACAATGCCGCCTTAAGTACAAGAATAGAGACTCTTCTTACAGTCTGTGCTTTGTCCATTCCCTGTGAGACCAGTATTAGTATCCGATACACCACTGCAGATTCAATGTATTCCTTGGACATACACATTGACGATGAAACACTGAAATTACATCGGAATTAAATACAAAATGCCAATGCCGCCACAAGCGCAAGAAGAGTGTTACTTCTTAGAGTCTGTGTTTTGATCCTTTCCTGTGAGACCAGTATTAGTTTCCGATACACCACTGCAGGTTCAATGTATTCCTCGGACCTTCACATTGACGATGAAACACAGAAATCGCTTCGGAATTAAATACAAAAGGCCAAATGCCGCAATAAGTACAAGAATAGAGACTCTTCTTACAGTCGGTGCTATGAGCATTCCCTGTGAGACCAGTATTAGTTTCCGATACACCACTGCAGGTTCAGTGTATTCCTTGGACTTTCACATCGACGATGAAACACAGAAATGGCATCGGAATTAAATACAAAGGGCACAATGCCGCCTTAAGTACAAGAATAGACACTCTTCTTACAGTCTGTGCTTTGAGCATTCCCTGTGAGACCAGTATTAGTTTCCGATACACCACTGCCGGTTCAATGTATTCCTTGGAAATACACATTGACGATGAAACACTGAAGTTACATCGGAATTAAATACAAAGGGCACAACGACGCCTTAAGTACAAGCAGAGTGAGACTTCTTTGAGTCTGTGTTTTGACCCTTTCCTGTGTGACCCGTATTAGTTTCCGATACGCCACTGCAGGTTCAATGAATTCCTTGGACCTTCGCATTGACGATTACACACAGAAATCGCATCGGAATTAAATACAAAAGGCACAATGCCGCCTTACGTACAAGAATAGAGACTCTTCTTACAGTGGGTGCTTTGAGCATTCCCTGTGAGACCAGTATTAGTTTCCGATACACCACTGCAGATTCAGCGTATTCCTTGGACTTACACATCGACGATGAAACACAGAAATGGCATCGGAAATAAATACAAAGGGCACAATGCCGCCTTAAGTACAAGAATAGACACTCTTCTTACAGTCGAAGCTTTGAGCATTCCCTGTGAGACCAGTATTAGTTTCCGATACACCACTGCAGGTTCAATGTATTCCTTGGACCTTCACATTGACGATAAAACACAGAAATCGCATCGGTGTTAAATACAAAAGGCACAATGCCGCCTTAAGTACAAGAATATAGACTCTACTTACAGTCGGTGCTTTGAGCATTCCCTGTGAGACCAGTATCAGTTTCCGATACACCACTGCAGGATCAGTGTATTCTTTGGACTTTCACACCGAAGATGAAATGCAGAAATGGCATCGGAATTAAATACAAAGGGCACAATGCCGCCTTAAGTACAAGAATTGACACTCTTCTTACAGTCGGTGCTTTGAGCATTCCCTGTGAGACCAGTATTAGTTTCCGATACACCACTGCAGGTTCGATGTATTCCTTGGACCTTCACATTGACGATTACACACATAAATCGCATCGGAATTAAATACAAAAAGGCACAATGTCGACTTAAGTACAAGAATAGAGACTCTTCTTGCATTCGGTGCTTTGAGCATTCCCTGAGAGACCAGTATTAGTATCCGGTACACCACTTCATGTTCAATGTATACCTAGGACGTACACATCGACGATGAAACACAGAAATGGCATCGGAATTAAATACAAAAGGCACAATGCCGCCTTAAGTCCAAGAATAGAGACTCTTCTTAGAGTCGGTGCTTTGAGCAATCCCTGTGAGACCAGTATTAGTTTCCGATACACCACTGCAGGTTCAATGTATTCCTTGGAAATACACATTGACGATGAAACACTGAAATTACATTGGAATTAAATACAAAAGCCACAATGCCTCCTTAACTACAAGAATAGAAACTCTACTTACAGTCGGTGCTTTGAGCATTCCCTGTGAGACCATTATTAGTTTCCGATACAGCACTTTTGGTTCAATGTTTTCCTTGGACCTTTACATTGACGATGAAACACAGAAATTGCATCGGAATTAAATACAACAGGCACAATGCCGCCTTACGTACAAGAATGGAGTCTCTTCTTACAGTCGGTGCTTTGAGCATTCCCTGTGACACCAGTATTAGTTTCCGATACACCACTGCAGGTTCAATGTATTCCTTGAACATACACATTGACGATGAAACACTGAAATTACATCGGAATTAAATACAAAGGGCACAATGACGGATTAAGTGCAAGAAGAGTGAGACTTCTTATAGTCTGTGCTTTGATCCTAACCTGTGACACCAGTATTAGTTTCCGCTACAACACTGCTGGTTCAATGTATTCCTTGGACCCTCACATTGACGATGAAACACAGAAATCGCATCGGAATTAAATACAAAGGGCAGAATGCCGCCTTAAGTACAAGAACAGAGACTCTTCTTACAGCCGGTGCTTTGCGCAGTCCCTGTGAGACCTGTGTGAGTTTCCGATACACCACTGCTGGTTCAATGTACTCCTTGGACCTTCACATTGACGTTGAAACACAGAAATCGCATCGGAATTAAATACAAAAGGCACAATGCCGCCTTAAGTCCAAGAATAGGGACTCTTCTTACAGTCGGTGCTTTGAGCATTCCCTGTGAGACCAGTATTAGTTTCCGATACACCACTGCAGGTTCAATGTATTCCTTGGAAGTACACATTGACGATGAAACACTGAAATTACATTAGAATTAAATACAAAAAGCACAATGCCTCCTTAACTACAAGAATAGAAACTCTTCTTACAGGCGGTGCTTTGAGCATTCCCTGTGAGACCAGTATTAGTTTCCGATACAGCACTTTTGGTTCAATGTATTCCTTGGACCTTTACATTGACGATGAAACACAGAAATTGCATCGTAATTAAATACAACAGGCACAATGCCGCCTTACGTACAAGAATGGAGTCTCTTCTTACAGTCGGTGCTTTGAACATTCCCTATGAGACCAGTATTAGTTTCCGATACACCACTGCAGGTTCAATGTATTCCTCGGACCTTCACATTGACGATGAAACACAGATATCGCATCGGAATTAAATACAAAATGCCCAATGCCGCCTTAAGTACAAGAATAGAGGCTCTTCTTACAGTCGGTGCTTTGAGCATTCCCTGTGAGACCAGTATTAGTTTCCGATACACCACTGCAGGTTCAATGTACTCCTTGGACCTTCACATTGACGATTATACACAGAAATAGCATCGGAATTAAATACAAAAGGCACAATGCTGCCTTAAGTACAAGAATAGAGATTCTTCTTCCAGTCGGTGCTTTGAGCATTCCCTGTGAGACCAGTATTAGTTGCCGATACACCACTGCAGGTTCAGTGTATTCCTTGGACTTTCACATCGACGATGAAACACAGAAATGGCATCGGAATTAAATACAAAGGACACAATGCCGCCTTAAGTACTAGAATAGACACTCTTCATACAGTCGGTGCTTTGAGCATTCCCTGTGAGACCAGTATTAGATTCCGATACACCACTGCAGGTTGAATGTATTCCTTGGAGCTTCACATTGACGATGAAACACACAAATCGCATCGGAATTAAATACAAAAGGCACAATGCCGCCTTAAGTACAAGAATACAGGCTCTACTTACAGTCGGTGCTTTGAGCATTCCCTGTGAGACCAGTATTAGTTTCCGATACACCACTGCAGGTTCAATGTATTCCTCGGACCATCACATTGACGATGAAACACAGAAATAGCATCGGAATTAAATACAAAAGGCAGAATGCCGATTTACATACAAGAATGGAGACTCTTAATACATTCGGTGCTTACAGCATTAATTGTGAGACCAGTATTAGCTTCCGATACACCACTGCAGGTTGAATGTATTCCTTGGAGCTCCACATTTACGATGAAACACACAAATCGCATCGGAATTAAATACAAAAAGCACAATGCCGCCTTAAGTGCAAGAATACAGACTCTACTTACAGTCGGTGCTTTGAGCATTCCCTGTGAGACCAGTGTTAGTTTCCGATACACCACTGCAGGTTCAATGTATTCCTCGGACCTTCACATTGACGATGAAACACAGAAATCGCATCGGAATTAAATACAAAGGGCACAATGCCGCCTTAAGTACAAGAATAGACACTCTTCTTACAGTCGGTGCTTTGAGCATTCCCTGTGAGACCAGTATTAGTTTCCTATACAGCACTTTTGGTTCAGTGTATTCCTTGGACCTTCACATTGACGATGAAACACAGAAATTGCATCGGAATTAAATACAACAGGCACAATGCCGCCTTGCGTACAAGAATGGAGACTCTTCTTACAGTCGGTGCTTTGAGCATTCCTTGTGAGACCAGTATCAGTTTCCGATACACCACTGCAGGTTGAATGTATTCCTTGGAGCTTTACATTGACGATGAAACACAGAAATCGCGTCGGAATTAAATACAAATTGCACAATGCCGCCTCAAGTACAAGAATACAGACTCTACTTACAGTCGGTGCTTTGAGCATTCCCTGTGAGACCAGTATTAGTTTCCGATACACCACTGCAGGTTCAATGTATTCCACGGACCTTCACATTGACGATGAAACACAGAAATCGCTTCGGAATTAAATACAAAAGGAACAATTCCGCCATAAGTACAAGAACAGAGACTCTTCTTACAGTCGGTGCTTTGAGCACTCCCTATGAGACCAGTATTAGTTTCCGATACACCACTGAAGGTTCAATGTGTTCCTTGTACCTTCACATTGACGATTATACACAGAAATAGCATCGGAATTAAATACAACAGGCACAATGCCGATTTACGTACAAGAAAGGAGACTCTTCTTACAGTCGGTGCTTTCAGTATTCCTTGTGAGACCAGTATTAGTTTCCGATACACCACTGCAGGTTCAGTGTATTCGTCGGACCTTCACATTGACGATGAAACACAGAAATCGCATCGGAATTAAATACAATAGGCACAATGCCGCCTTAAGTACAAGAATAGAGACACTTCTTACAGTCAGTGCTTTGAACATTCCCTGTGAGACCAGTATTAGCTCCCGATACACCACTGCAGGTCCAATGTATTCCATGGACCTTCACATTGACGATGAAACACAGAAATCGCATCGGAATAAATACAAAAGGCACAATGCCGCCTTAAGTACAAGAATACAGACTCTACTTACAGTCGGTGCTTTGAGCATTCCCTGTGAGACCAGTATTAGTTTCCGAAACACCACTGCAGGTTCAATGTATTCCTTGGACCATCGCATTGACGATGAAACACAGAAATCGCATTGGAATTAAATACAAAATGCACAATGCCGCCTTAAGTACAAGAATAGAGACTCTTCTTACAGTCTGTGCTTTGGCCATTCCCTGTGAGACCAGTATTAGTATCCGATACACCACTGCAGAATCAATGTATTCCTTGGACATACACACTGACGATGAAACACTGAAATTACATCGGAATTAAATACAAAAGGAACAATGCCGCCTTTAGTACAAGAATAGAGACTTTTCTTACTGTCTGTGCTTTGAGCATTCCCTGTGAGACCAGTATTAGTTTCCGATACATCACTGTCGGTTCAATGTGTTCCTTGGAAATACACATTGACGATGAAACACTGAAATTACATCGGAATTAAATACAAAAGGAACAATGCCGCCTTTAGTACAAGAATAGAGACTTTTCTTACTGTCGGTGCTTTGAGCATTCCCTGTGAGACCAGTATTAGTTTCCGATACACCACTGCCGGCTCAATGTATTCCTTGGTAATACACATTGACGATGAAACACTGAAATTACATCGGAATTAAATACAAAGGGCACAATGCCGCCTTACGTACAAGAATAGAGACTCTTCTTACAGTGGGTGCTTTGAGCATTCCCAGTGAGACCAATATTAGTTTCCGATACACCACTGCAGTTTCAGTGTATTCTTTGGACTTACACATCGACGATGAAACACAGAAATGGCATCGGAAATAAATACAAAGGGCACAATGCCGCCTTAAGTACAAGAATAGACACTCTTCTTACAGTCGGTGCTTTGAGCATTCCCTGTGAGACCAGTATTAGTTTCCGATACACCACTGCAGGTTCAATGTATTCCTGGGACCTTCACATTGACGATGAAACACAGAAATCGCATCGGTATTTAATACAAAAGGCACAATGCCGCCTTAAGTACAAGAATATAGACTCTACTTACAAACGGAGCTTTGAGCATTCCCTGTGAGACCAGTATCAGTTTCCGATACACCACTGCAGGTTCAGTGTATTCATTTGACTTTCACACCGACGATGAAATGCAGAAATGGCATCGGAATTAAGTACAAAGGGCACAATGCCGCTTTAAGTAGAAGAATAGACACTCTTCTTACAGTCGGTGCTTTGAGCATTCCCTGTGAGACCAGTATTACTTTCCGATACACCACTGCAGGTTCAATGTATTCCTTGGACCTTCACATTGACGATGAAAGACAGAAATCGCATCGGAATTAAATACACACGGCCAATGCCGCCTTAGGTACAAGAATAGAGACTCTTCTTACAGTCGGTGCTTTGAGCATTCCTTGTGAGACCAGTATTAGTTTCCGATACACCACTGCAGATTCAATGTATTCCTTGGACATACACATTGACGATGAAAAAGTGAAATTACATCGGAATTAAATACAAAAGGCCCAATGCCGCCATAAGCGCAAGAAGAGTGTGACTTCTTAGAGTCTGTGTTTTGATCCTTTCCTGTGCGACCCGTATTAGTTTCCGATACGCCACTTCAGGTTCGATGTATTCCTTGGACCTTCACATTGACGATTAAACACAGAAATCGCATCGGAATTAAATACAAAAATGCACAATGTCGACTTAAGTACAAGAATAGAGACTCTTCTTGCATTCGGTTCTATGAGCATTCCCTGTGAGACCAGTATTAGTATCCGGTACACCACTTCATGTTCAATGTATTCCTAGGACATACACATCGACGATGAAACACAGAAATGGCATCGGAATTAAATACAAAGGGCACAATGCCGCCTTAAGTACAAGAATAGACACTCTTCTTACAGTCGGTGCATTGAGCATTCGCTGTGAGACCAGTATTAGTTTCCGATACACCACTGCATGTTCAATGTATTCCTTGGACCTTCACATTGACGATGAAACACAGAAATCGCATCGGAATTAAATACAAAAGGCACAATGCCGCCTCAAGTACAAGAGTACAGACTCTACTTACAGTCGGTGCTTTGAGCATTCCATGTCAGACCAGTATTAGTTTCCGATACACCACTGCAGGTTCAATGTATTCCTTGGATATACACATTGACGATGAAACACTGAAATTACATCGGAATTCAACATAAAAGGAACAATGTCGCCTTAAGTACCAGAATAGAGACTCTTCTTACAGACGGTGTCTTGAGCATTCCCTGAGAGTCCAGTATTAGTTTCCGATACACCACTGCAGATTCAATGTATTCCTTAGACCTTCACATTGACGATGAAACACAGAAATTGCATTGGAATTAAATACAACAGGCACAATGCCGCCTTACGTACAAGAATGGAGACTCTTCACACAGTCGGTGCTCTGAGCATTCCTTGTGAGACCAGTATTAGTTTCCGATACACCACTGCAGGTTGAATGCACGATGAAACACACAAATCGCATCGGAATTAAATACAAAAGGCACAATGCAGCCTTAAGTACAAGTATACAGACTCTACTTACAGTCGGTGCTTTGAGCATTCCCTGTGAGACCAGTATTAGTTTCCGATACACCACAGCAGGTTCAGTGTATTCCTTGGACCTACACATTGACGATGAAAGACAGAAATCGCATCGGAATTAAATACAAAAGGCCCAGTGCCGCCTTAAGTACAAGAATAGAGACTCTTCTTACAGTCGTTGCTTTGAGCATTCCCTGTGATACCAGTATTAGTTTCCGATACACCACTGCAGGTTCCATGTATTCCTTGAACATACACATTGACTATGAAACACTGAAATTACATCGGAATTAAATACAAAGGGCACAATGACGGATTAAGTGCAAGAAGAGTGAGACTTCTTATAGTCTGTGATTTGATCCTAACTTGTGACACCAGTATTAGCTTCCGATACAACACTGCTGGTTCAATGTATTCCTTGGACCCTCACATTGACGATAAAACACAGAAATCGCATCGGAATTAAATACAAAGGGCAGAATGCCGCCTTAAGTACAAGAACAGAGACTCTTCTTACAGTCGGTGCTTTGCGCAGTCCCTGTGAGACCTGTGTTAGTTTCCGATACACCACTGCTGGTTCAATGTACTCCTTGGACCTTCACATTGACGTTGAAACACAGAAATCGCATCGGAATTAAATACAAAAGGCACAATGCCGCCTTAAGACCAAGAATAGAGACTCTTCTTACAGTCGGTGCTTTGATCATTCCCTGTGAGACCAGTATTAGTTTCCGATGCACCACCGCAGGTTCAATGTATTCTTGGACCTTCACATTGACGATGAAACACAGAAATTGCTATGGAACTAAATACAACAGGCACAATGCCGCCTTACGTACAAGAATGGAGACTCTACTTTCAGTCGGTGCATTGAGCATTCCTTGTGAGACCAGTATTAGTTTCCGATACACCACTGCAGGTTGAATGTATTCCTTGGAGCTTCACATTGACGATGAAACACACAAATCGCATCGGAATTAAATACAAAAGGCACAATGCCGCCTTAAGTACAAGAATACAGGCTCTACTTACAGTCGGTGCTTTGAGCATTCCCTGTGAGACCAGTATTAGTTTCCGATACACCACTGCAGGTTCAATGTATTCCTCGGACCATCACATTGACGATGAAACACAGAAATAGCATCGGAATTAAATACAAAAGGCAGAATGCCGATTTACATACAAGAATGGAGACTCTTAATACAGTCGGTGCTTAGAGCATTCCTTGTGAGACCAGTATTAGCTTCCAATACACCACTGCAGGTTGAATGTATTCCTTGGAGCTCCACATTGACGATGAAACACACAAATCGCATCGGAATTGAATACAAAAGGCACAATGCCGCCTTAAGTACAAGAATACAGACTCTACTTACAGTCGGTGCTTTGAGCATTCCCTGTGAGACCAGTATTAGTTTCCGATACACCACTGCATGTTCAATGTATTCCTCGGACCTTCACATAGACGATGAAACACAGAAATCGCTTCGGAATTAAATACAAAAGGAACAATGCCGCCATAAGTACAAGAACAGAGACTCTTCTTACAGTCGGTGCTTTGATCATTTCCTGTGAGACCAGTATTAGTATCCGATACAGCACGTTTGGTTCAGTGTATTCCTTGGACCTTCACATTGACGATGAAACACAGAAATTGCATCGGAATTAAATACAACAGGCACAATGCCGCCTAACGTACAAGAATGGAGACTCTTCTTACAGTCGGTGCTTTGAGCATTCCTTGTGAGACCAGTATTAGTTTCCGATACACCACTGCAGGTTGAATGTATTCCTTGGAGCCTTACATTGACGATGAAACACAGAAATCGCATCGGAATTAAATACAAAAGGCACAATGCCGCCTTAAGTACAAGAATACAGACTCTACTTACAGGCGGTGCTTTGAGCATTCCCTGTGAGACCAGTATTAGTTTCCGATACACCACTGCAGGTTCAATGTATTCCTCGGACCTTCACATTGACGATGAAACACAGAAATCGCTTCGGAATTAAATACAAAAGGAACAATGCCGCCATAAGTACAAGAACAGAGACTCTTCTTACAGTCGGTGCTTTGAGCACTCCCTATGAGACCAGTATTAGTTTCCGATACACCACTGCAGGTTCAATGTGTTCCTTGTACCTTCACATTGACGATTATACACAGAAATAGCATCGGAATTAAATACAAAAGGCACAATGCCGATTTACGTACAAGAAAGGAGACTCTTCTTACAGTCAGTGCTTTGAGCATTCCCTGTGAGACCAGTATTAGTTCCCGATACACCACTGCAGGTCTAATGTATTCCTTGGACCTTCACATTGACGATGAAACACAGAAATCGCATCGGAATAAATACAAAAGGCACAATGCCGCCTTAAGTACAAGAATACAGACTCTACTTACAGTCGGTGCTTTGAGCATTCCCTGTGAGACCAGTATTAGTTTCCGATACACCACTGCAGGTTCAATGTATTCCTTGGACCATCGCATTGACGATGAAACACAGAAATCGCATTGGAATTAAATACAAAAAGCACAATGCCGCCTTAAGTACAAGAATACAGACTCCTCTTACAGGCTGTGCTTTGGCCATTCCCTGTGAGACCAGTATTAGTATCCGATACACCACTGCAGATTCAATGTATTCCTTGGACATACACATTGACGATGAAACACTGAAATTACATCGGAATTAAATACAAAAGGAACAATGCCGCCTTTAGTACAAGAATAGAGACTTTTCTTACTGTCTGTGCTTTGAGCATTCCCTGTGAGACCAGTCTTAGTTTCCGATACATCACTGTCGGTTCAATGTGTTCCTTGGAAACACACATTGACGATGAAACACTGAAATTACATCGGAATTAAATACAAAAGGAACAATGCCGCTTTTAGTACAAGAATAGAGACTTTTCTTACTGTCGGTGCTTTGAGCATTCCCTGTGAGACCAGTATTAGTTTCCGATACACCACTGCCGGTTCAATGTATTCCTTGGAAATACACATTGACGATGAAACACTGAAATTACATCGGAATTAAATACAAAGAGCACAATGCCGCCTTACGTACAAGAATAGAGACTCTTCTTACAGTGGGTGCTTTGAGCATTCCCTGTGAGACCAATATTAGTTTCCGTTACACCACTGCAGTTTCAGTGTATTCTTTGGACTTACACATTGACGATGAAAAACTGAAATTACATCGGAATTAAATACAAAAGGCCCAATGCCGCCATAAGCGCAAGAAGAGTGTGACTTCTTAGAGTCTGTGTTTTGATCCTTTCCTGTGCGACCCGTATTAGTTTCCGATACGCCACTGCAGGTTCAATGGATTCCTTGGACCTTCACATTGACGATTAAACACAGAAATCGCATCGGAATTAAATACAAAAATACACAATGTCGACTTAAGTACAAGAATAGAGACTCTTCTTGCATTCGGTGCTTTGAGCACTCCCTGTGAGACCAGTATTAGTATCCGGTACACCACTTCATGTTCAATGTATTCCTAGGACATACACATCGACGATGAAACACAGAAATGGCATCGGAATTAAATACAAAGGGCACAATGCCGCCTTAAGTACAAGAATAGACACTCTTCTTACAGTCAGTGCTTTGAGCATTCGCTGTGAGACCAGTATTAGTTTCCGATACACCACTGCATGTTCAATGTATTCCTTGGACCTTCACATTGACGATGAAACACAGAAATCGCATCGGAATTAAATACAAAAGGCACAATGCCGCCTCAAGTACAAGAGTACAGACCCTACTTACAGTCGGTGCTTTGAGCAGTCCGTGTCAGACCAGTATTAGTTTCCGATACACCACTGCAGGTTCAATGTATTCCTTGGACATACACATTGACGATGAAACACTGAAATTACATCGGAAT
This sequence comes from Schistocerca americana, assembly GCF_021461395.2. NCBI lineage: Eukaryota > Metazoa > Arthropoda > Insecta > Orthoptera > Acrididae > Schistocerca > Schistocerca americana. The sequence goes on along the minus strand of NC_060124.1, from coordinate 624,436,491 downwards.
TAAACATAAAAGGAACAATGTCGCCTTAAGTACCAGAATAGAGACTCTTCTTACAGACGGTGTCTTGAGCATTCCCTGAGAGTCCAGTATTAGTTTCCGATACACCACTGCAGATTCAATGTATTCCTTGGACATACACATTGACGATGAAAAACTGAAATTACATCGGAATTAAATACAAAAGGCCCAATGCCGCCATAAGCGCAAGAAGAGTGTGACTTCTTAGAGTCTGTGTTTTGATCCTTTCCTGTGCGACCCGTATTAGTTTTCGATACGCCACTGCAGGTTCGATGTATTCCTTGGACCTTCACATTGACGATTACACACAGAAATCTCGTCGGAATTAAATACAAACGGGCACAATGTCGACTTAAGTACAAGAATAGAGACTCTTCTTGCATTCGGTGCTTTGAGCATTCCCTGTGAGACCAGTATTAGTATCGGATACACCACTGCAGGTTCAATGTATTCCTTGGACATACACATTGACGATGAAACACTGAAATTACAGCGGAATTAAATACAAAAGGAACAATGTCGCCTTAAGTACAAGAATAGAGACTCTTCTTACTGTCGGTGTTTTGTGGATTCCCTGTGAGACCAGTATTAGTTTCCGATACACCACTGTAGGTCCAAAGTATTCCTCGGACCTTCACATTGACGATGACACAAAGAAATCGCATCGGAATTAATTACAAAAGGCACAATGCCGTCCTAAGTACAACAATAGAGACTTTTCTTGCAGTCTGAGCTTTGAGCGTTCCCTGAGACACCGGTATTAATTCCCGATACACCACTGCAGGTCCAATGTATTCCTTAGACATTCACATTGACGATGAAACACAGAAATCGCATCAGAATTAAATACCAAAGGCACAATGCCACCTTAACTACAAGAATAGAGACTCTTCTCACAGCCGGTGCAATGAGTATTCCCTGTGATACCAGTATTAGTTTCCGATACACTACTGCAAGTTCAATGTATTCCTTGAACATACACATTGTCGATGAAACACTGAAATTACATCGGAATTAAATACAAAAGCCACAATGCCTCCTTAACTACAAGAATAGAAACTCTTCTTACAGTCGGTGCTTTGAGCATTCCCTGTGAGACCAATATTAGTTTCCGATACAGCACTTTTGGTTCAATGTGTCCCTTGGACCTTCACATTGACGATGAACCACAGAAATATCATCGGAATTAAATACAATAGGCACAATGCCGCCTTACGTACAAGAATGGAGACCCTTCTTACAGTCGGTGCTTTGAGCATTCCTTGTTAGACCAGTATTAGTTTCCGATACACCACTGCAGGTTGAATGTATTCCTTGGAGCTTTACATTGACGATGAAACACAGAAATCGCATCGGAATTAAATACAAAAGGCACAATGCCGCCTTTAGTACAAGAATACAGACTCTACTTACAGTCGGTGCTTTTAGCATTCCCTGTGAGACCAGTATTAGTTTCCGATACACCACTGCAGGTTCAATGTATTCCACGGACCTTCACATTGACGATGAAACACAGAAATCGCATCGGAATTAAATACAAAATGCCCAATGCCGCCTTAAGTACAAGAATAGAGGCTCTTCTTACAGTCGGTGCTTTGAGCATTCCCTGTGAGACCAGTATTAGTTTCCGATACACCACTGCAGGTTCAATGTACTCCTTGGACCTTCACATTGACGATTATACACAGAAATAGCATCGGAATTAAGTACAAAAGGCACAATGCTGCCTTATGTACAAGAATAGAGATTCTTCTTACAGTCGGTGCTTTGAGCATTCCCTGTGAGACCAGTATTAGTTGCCGGTACACCACTGCAGCTTCAGTGTATTCCTTGGACTTTCACATCGACGATGAAACACAGAAAAGGCATCGGAATTCAATACAAAGGGCACAATGCCGCCTTAAGTACAAGAAAAGACACTCTTCGTACAGTCGGTGTTTGAGCATTCCCTGTGTGACCAGTATTAGTTTCCGATACACCACTGCGGCTTCAATGTATTCCTTGGACATACACATTGACGATGAAACACTGAAATTACATCGGAATTAAATACAAAAGCCACAATGCCTCCTTAACTACAAGAATAGAAACTCTTCTTACAGTCGGTGCTTTGAGCATTCCCTGTGAGACCAGTATTAGTTTCCGATACACCACTTTAGGTTCAATGTATTCCTTGGACCTTCACATTGACGATGAAACACAGAAGTTGCATTGGAATTAAATACAACAGGCACAATGCCGCCTTACGTACAAGAATGGAGCCTCTTCTTACAGTCGGTGCTTTGAGCATTCCTTGTGAGACCAGTATTAGTTTCCGATACACCACTGCAGGTTAAATGTATTCCTTGGTGCTTCACATTGACGATGAAACACACAAATCGCATCGTAATTAAATACAAAAGGCACAATGCCGCCTTATGTACAAGAATACAGACTCTACTTACAGTCGGTGCTTCGACCATTCCCTGTGAGACCTGTATTAGTTTCCGATACACCACTGCAGGTTCAATGTATTCCTCGGACCTTCACATTGACGATGAAACACAGAAATCGCATCGGAATTAAATACAATAGGCCCAATGCCGCCCTAAGTACAAGAATAGAGACTCTTCTTACAGTCGGTGCTTTTAGCATTCCCTGTGAGACCAGTATTAGTTTCCGATACACCACTGCAGGTTCAATGTATTCCTTGGACCTTCACATTGAAGATTATACACAGAAATAGCATCGGAATTAAATACGAAAGGCACAATGCCGCCTTAAGTACAAGAATAGACACTCTTCTTACAGTCGGTGCTTTGAGCATTCCCTGTGAGACCAGTATTAGTTTCCGATACACCACTGCAGATTCAATGTATTCCTTGGACATACACATTGACGATGAAAAACTGAAATTACATCGGAATTAAATACAAAAGGCCCAATGCCGCCATAAGCGCAAGAAGAGTGTGACTTCTTAGAGTCTGTGTTTTGATCCTTTCCTGTGCGACCCGTATTAGTTTCCGATACGCCACTGCAGGTTCGATGTATTCCTTGGACCTTCACATTGACGATTAAACACAGAAATCGCATCGGAATTAAATACAAAAATACACAATGTCGACTTAAGTACAAGAATAGAGACTCTTCTTGCATTCGGTGCTTTGAGCACTCCCTGTGAGACCAGTATTAGTATCCGGTACACCACTTCATGTTCAATGTATTCCTAGGACATACACATCGACGATGAAACACAGAAATGGCATCGGAATTAAATACAAAGGGCACAATGCCGCCTTAAGTACAAGAATAGACACTCTTCTTACAGTCGGTGCTTTGAGCATTCGCTGTGAGACCAGTATTAGTTTCCGATACACCACTGCATGTTCAATGTATTCCTTGGACCTTCACATTGACGATGAAACACAGAAATCGCATCGGAATTACATACAAAAGGCACAATGCCGCCTCAAGTACAAGAGTACAGACTCTACTTACAGTCGGTGCTTTGAGCAGTCCGTGTCAGACCAGTATTAGTTTCCGATACACCACTGCAGGTTCAATGTATTCCTTGGACATACACATTGACGATGAAACACTGAAATTACATCGGAATTAAACATAAAAGGAACAATGTCGCCTTAAGTACCAGAATAGAGACTCTTCTTACAGACGGTGTCTTGAGCATTCCCTGAGAGTCCAGTATTAGTTTCCGATACACCACTGCAGATTCAATGTATTCCTTGGACATACACATTGACGATGAAAAACTGAAATTACATCGGAATTAAATACAAAAGGCCCAATGCCGCCATAAGCGCAAGAAGAGTGTGACCTCTTAGAGTCTGTGTTTTGATCCTTTCCTGTGCGACCCGTATTAGTTTCCGATACGCCACTGCAGGTTCGATGTATTCCTTGGACCTTCACATTGACGATTACACACAGAAATCTCGTCGGAATTAAATACAAAAGGGCACAATGTCGACTTAAGTACAAGAATAGAGACTCTTCTTGCATTCGGTGCTTTGAGCATTCCCTGTGAGACCAGTATTAGTATCGGATACACCACTGCAGGTTCAATGTATTCCTTGGACATACACATTGACGATGAAACACTGAAATCACATCGGAATTAAATACAAAAGGAACAATGTCGCCTTAAGTACAAGAATAGAGACTCTTCTTACTGTCGGTGTTTTGTGGATTCCCTGTGAGACCAGTATTAGTTTCCGATACACCACTGCAGGTCCAAAGTATTCCTCGGACCTTCACATTGACGATGACACAAAGAAATCGCATCGGAATTAATTACAAAAGGCACAATGCCGTCCTAAGTACAACAATAGAGACTCTTCTTACAGTCTGAGCTTTGAGCGTTCCCTGAGACACCGGTATTAATTCCCGATACACCACTGCAGGTTCAATGTATTCCTTAGACATTCACATTGACGATGAAACACAGAAATCGCATCAGAATTAAATACCAAAGGCACAATGCCACCTTAACTACAAGAATAGAGACTCTTCTCACAGCCGGTGCAATGAGTATTCCCTGTGATACCAGTATTAGTTTCCGATACACTACTGCAAGTTCAATGTATTCCTTGAACATACACATTGTCGATGAAACACTGAAATTACATCGGAATTAAATACAAAAGCCACAATGCCTCCTTAACTACAAGAATAGAAACTCTTCTTACAGTCGGTGCTTTGAGCATTCCCAGTGAGACCAATATTAGTTTCCGATACAGCACTTTTGGTTCAATGTGTCCCTTGGACCTTCACATTGACGATGAACCACAGAAATATCATCGGAATTATTACAACAGGCACAATGCCGCCTTACGTACAAGAATGGAGACCCTTCTTACAGTCGGTGCTTTGAGCATTCCTTGTTAGACCAGTATTAGTTTCCGATACACCACTGCAGGTTGAATGTATTCCTTGGAGCTTTACATTGACGATGAAACACAGAAATCGCATCGGAATTAAATACAAAAGGCACAATGCCGCCTTAAGTACAAGAATACAGACTCTACTTACAGTCGGTGCTTTTAGCATTCCCTGTGAGACCAGTATTAGTTTCCGATACACCACTGCAGGTTCAAAGTATTCCACGGACCTTCACATTGACGATGAAACACAGAAATCGCATCGGAATTAAATACAAAATGCCCAATGCCGCCTTGAGTACAAGAATAGAGGCTCTTCTTACAGTCGGTGCTTTGAGCATTCCCTGTGAGACCAGTATTAGTTTCCGATACACCACTGCAGGTTCAGTGTACTCCTTGGACCTTCACATTGACGATTATACACAGAAATAGCATCGGAATTAAGTACAAAAGGCACAATGCTGCCTTATGTACAAGAATAGAGATTCTTCTTACAGTCGGTGCTTTGAGCATTCCCTGTGAGACCAGTATTAGTTGCCGGTACACCACTGCAGCTTCAGTGTATTCCTTGGACTTTCACATCGACGATGAAACACAGAAATGGCATCGGAATTCAATACAAAGGGCACAATGCCGCCTTAAGTACAAGAAAAGACACTCTTCGTACAGTCGGTGTTTGAGCATTCCCTGTGTGACCAGTATTAGTTTCCGATACACCACTGCGGCTTCAATGTATTCCTTGGACATACACATTGACGATGAAACACTGAAATTACATCGGAATTAAATACAAAAGCCACAATGCCTCCTTAACTACAAGAATAGAAACTCTTCTTACAGTCGGTGCTTTGAGCATTCCCTGTGAGACCAGTATTAGTTTCCGATACACCACTTTAGGTTCAATGTATTCCTTGGACCTTCACATTGACGATGAAACACAGAAGTTGCATTGGAATTAAATACAACAGGCACAATGCCGCCTTACGTACAAGAATGGAGCCTCTTCTTACAGTCGGTGCTTTGAGCATTCCTTGTGAGACCAGTATTAGTTTCCGATACACCACTGCAGGTTAAATGTATTCCTTGGTGCTTCACAATGACGATGAAACACACAAATCGCATCGTAATTAAATACAAAAGGCACAATGCCGCCTTAAGTACAAGAATACAGACTCTACTTACAGTCGGTGCTTTGACCATTCCCTGTGAGACCTGTATTAGTTTCCGATACACCACTGCAGGTTCAATGTATTCCTCGGACCTTCACATTGACGATGAAACACAGAAATCGCATCGGAATTAAATACAATAGGCCCAATGCCGCCCTAAGTACAAGAATAGAGACTCTTCTTACAGTCGGTGCTTTTAGCATTCCCTGTGAGACCAGTATTAGTTTCCGATACACCACTGCAGGTTCAATGTATTCCTTGGACCTTCACATTGAAGATTATACACAGAAATAGCATCGGAATTAAATACGAAAGGCACAATGCCGCCTTAAGTACAAGAATAGACACTCTTCTTACAGTCGGTGCTTTGAGCATTCCCTGTGAGACCAGTATTAGTTTCCGATACACCACTGCAGGTTCAATGTATTCCCGGACCTTCACATTGACGATGAAACACAGAAATCGCATCGGAATTAAATACGAAAGGCACAATGCCGCCTTAAGTACAAGAATAGACACTCTTCTTACAGTCGGTGCTTTGAGCATTCCCTGTGAGACCAGTATTAGTTTCCGATACACCACTGCAGGTTCAATGTATTCCCGGACCTTCACATTGACGATGAAACACAGAAATCGCATCGGAATTAATTACAAAAGGCACAATGCCGTCCTAAGTACAACAATAGAGGCTCTTCTTACAGTCTGAGATTTGAGCATTCCCTGAGACACAGGTATTAATTCCCGATACACCACTGCAGGTTCAATGTATTCCTTAGACATTCACATTGACGATGAAACACAGAAATCGCATCGGAATTAAATACCAAAGGCACAATGCCACCTTAAGTACAAGAATAGAGACTCTTCCCACAGCCGGTGCAATGAGTATTCCCTGTGAGACCAGTATTAGTTTCCGATACACTACTGCAGGTTCAATGTACTCCTTGAACATACACATTGACGATGAAACACTGAAATTTCATCGGAATTAAATACAAAGGGCACAATGACGGATTAAGTGCAAGAAGAGTGAGACTTCTTTGAGTCTGTGCTTTGATCCTAACCTGTGACACCAGTATTAGTTTCCGATACACCACTGCTGGTTCAATGTATTCCCGGACCTTCACATTGACGATGAAACACAGAAATCGCATCGGAATTAAATACAAAGGGCACAATGCCGCCTTAAGTACAAGAATAGACACTCTACTTACAGTCGGTGCTTTGACCATTCCCTGTGAGACCTGTATTAGTTTCCGATACACCACTGCAGGTTCAATGTATTCCTCGGACCTTCACATTGACGATGAAACACAGAAATCGCATCGGAATTAAATACAATAGGCCCAATGCCGCCCTAAGTACAAGAATAGAGACTCTTCTTACAGTCGGTGCTTTTAGCATTCCCTGTGAGACCAGTATTAGTTTCCGATACACCACTGCAGGTTCAATGTATTCCTTGGACCTTCACATTGAAGATTATACACAGAAATAGCATCGGAATTAAATACGAAAGGCACAATGCCGCCTTAAGTACAAGAATAGACACTCTTCTTACAGTCGGTGCTTTGAGCATTCCCTGTGAGACCAGTATTAGTTTCCGATACACCACTGCAGGTTCAATGTATTCCCGGACCTTCACATTGACGATGAAACACAGAAATCGCATCGGAATTAAATACGAAAGGCACAATGCCGCCTTAAGTACAAGAATAGACACTCTTCTTACAGTCGGTGCTTTGAGCATTCCCTGTGAGACCAGTATTAGTTTCCGATACACCACTGCAGGTTCAATGTATTCCCGGACCTTCACATTGACGATGAAACACAGAAATCGCATCGGAATTAATTACAAAAGGCACAATGCCGTCCTAAGTACAACAATAGAGGCTCTTCTTACAGTCTGAGATTTGAGCATTCCCTGAGACACAGGTATTAATTCCCGATACACCACTGCAGGTTCAATGTATTCCTTAGACATTCACATTGACGATGAAACACAGAAATCGCATCGGAATTAAATACCAAAGGCACAATGCCACCTTAAGTACAAGAATAGAGACTCTTCCCACAGCCGGTGCAATGAGTATTCCCTGTGAGACCAGTATTAGTTTCCGATACACTACTGCAGGTTCAATGTACTCCTTGAACATACACATTGACGATGAAACACTGAAATTTCATCGGAATTAAATACAAAGGGCACAATGACGGATTAAGTGCAAGAAGAGTGAGACTTCTTTGAGTCTGTGCTTTGATCCTAACCTGTGACACCAGTATTAGTTTCCGATACAACACTGCAGATTCAATGTATTCCTTGGACCCTCACATTGACGATGAAACACACAAATCGCATCGTAATTAAATACAAAAGGCACAATGCCGCCTTAAGTACAAGAATACAGACTCTTGTTACAGTCGGTGCTTTGAGCATTCCCTGTGAGACCAGTATTAGTTTCCGATACACCACTGCTGGTTCAATGTATTCCCGGACCTTCACATTGACGATGAAACACAGAAATCGCATCGGAATTAAATACAAAGGGCACAATGCCGCCTTAAGTACAAGAATAGACACTCTTCTTACAGTCGGTGCTTTGAGCATTCCCTGTGAGACCAGTATTAGTTTCCGATACAGCACTTTTGGTTCAGTGTATTCCTTGGACCTTCACATTGACGATGAAACACAGAAATCGCATCGGAATTAAATATAAAAGGCACAATGCCGCCTTAAGTACAAGAATACAGACTCTACTTACAGTCGCTGCTTTGAGCATTCCCTGTGAGACCAGTATTAGTTTCCGATACACCACTGCAGGTTCAATGTATTCCTCGGACCTTCACATTGACGATGAAACACAGATATCGCTTCGGAATTAAATACAAAAGCCACAATGCCTCCTTAACTACAAGAATAGAAACTCTTCTTACAGTCGGTGCTTTGAGCATTCCCTGTGAGACCAATATTAGTTTCCGATACAGCACATTTGGTTCAATGTGTCCCTTGGACCTTCACATTGACGATGAACCACAGAAATATCATCGGAATTAAATACAACAGGCACAATGCCGCCTTACGTACAAGAATGGAGACCCTTCTTACAGTCGGTGCTTTGAGCATTCCTTGTTAGACCAGTATTAGTTTCCGATACACCACTGCAGGTTGAATGTATTCCTTGGAGCTTTACATTGACGATGAAACACAGAAATCGCATCGGAATTAAATACAAAAGGCACAATGCCGCCTTAAGTACAAGAATACAGACTCTACTTACAGTCGGTGCTTTTAGCATTCCCTGTGAGACCAGTATTAGTTTCCGATACACCACTGCAGGTTCAATGTATTCCACGGACCTTCACATTGACGATGAAACACAGAAATCGCATCGGAATTAAATACAAAATGCCCAATGCCGCCTTAAGTACAAGAATAGAGGCTCTTCTTACAGTCGGTGCTTTGAGCATTCCCTGTGAGACCAGTATTAGTTTCCGATACACCACTGCAGGTTCAATGTACTCCTTGGACCTTCACATTGACGATTATACACAGAAATAGCATCGGAATTAAGTACAAAAGGCACAATGCTGCCTTATGTACAAGAATAGAGATTCTTCTTACAGTCGGTGATTTGAGCATTCCCTGTGAGACCAGTATTAGTTGCCGGTACACTACTGCAGCTTCAGTGTATTCCTTGGACTTTCACATCGACGATGAAACACAGAAATGGCATCGGAATTCAATACAAAGGGCACAATGCCGCCTTAAGTACAAGAAAAGACACTCTTCGTACAGTCGGTGTTTGAGCATTCCCTGTGTGACCAGTATTAGTTTCCGATACACCACTGCGGCTTCAGTGTATTCCTTGGTCATACACTTTGACGATGAAACACTGAAATTACATCGGAATTAAATACAAAAGCCACAATGCCTCCTTAACTACAAGAATAGAAACTCTTCTTACAGTCGGTGCTTTAAGCATTCCCTGTGAGACCAGTATTAGTTTCCGATACACCACTTTAGGTTCAATGTATTCCTTGGACCTTCACATTGACGATGAAACACAGAAATTGCATTGGAATTAAATACAACAGGCACAATGCCACCTTACGTACAAGAATGGAGCCTCTTCTTACAGTCGGTGCTTTGAGCATTCCTTGTGAGACCAGTATTAGTTTCCGATACACCACTGCAGGTTAAATGTATTCCTTGGTGCTTCACATTGACGATGAAACACACAAATCGCATCGTAATTAAATACAAAAGGCACAATGCCGCCTTAAGTACAAGAATACAGACTCTACTTACAGTCGGTGCTTTGACCATTCCCTGTGAGACCTGTATTAGTTTCCGATACACCACTGCAGGTTCAATGTATTTCTCGGACCTTCACATTGACGATGAAACACAGAAATCGCATCGGAATTAAATACAATAGGCCCAATGCCGCCCTAAGTACAAGAATAGAGACTCTTCTTACAGTCGGTGCTTTTAGCATTCCCTGTGAGACCAGTATTAGTTTCCGATACACCACTGCAGGTTCAATGTATTCCCGGACCTTCACATTGACGATGAAACACAGAAATCGCATCGGAATTAATTACAAAAGGCACAATGCCGTCCTAAGTACAACAATAGAGACTCTTCTTACAGTCTGAGTTTTGAGCATTCCCTGAGACACAGGTATTAATTCCCGATACACCACTGCAGGTTCAATGTATTCCTTAGACATTCACATTGACGATGAAACACAGAAATCGCATCGGAATTAAATACCAAAGGCACAATGCCACCTTAAGTACAAGAATAGAGACTCTTCCCACAGCCGGTGCAATGAGTATTCCCTGTGAGACCAGTATTAGTTTCCGATACACTACTGCAGGTTCAATGTACTCCTTGAACATACACATTGACGATGAAACACTGAAATTTCATCGGAATTAAATACAAAGGGCACAATGACGGATTAAGTGCAAGAAGAGTGAGACTTCTTTGAGTCTGTGCTTTGATCCTAACCTGTGACACCAGTATTAGTTTCCGATACAACACTGCAGGTTCAATGTATTCCTTCGACCCTCACATTGACGAAGAAACACACAAATCGCATCGTAATTAAATACAAAAGGCACAATGCCGCCTTCAGTACAAGAATACAGACTCTACTTACAGTCGGTGCTTTGAGCATTCCCTGTGAGACCAGTATTAGTTTCCGATACACCACTGCAGGTTCAATGTATTCCCGGACCTTCACATTGACGATGAAACACAGAAATCGCATCGGAATTAAATACAAAGGGCACAATGCCGCCTTAAGTACAAGAATAGACACTCTTCTTACAGTCGGTGCTTTGAGCATTCCCTGTGAGACCAGTATTAGTTTCCGATACAGCACTTTTGGTTCAGTGTATTCCTTGGACCTTCACATTGACGATGAAACACAGAAATTGCATCGGAATTAAATACAACAGGCACAATGCCGCCTAACGTACAAGAATGGAGACTCTTCTTACAGTCGATGCTTTGAGCATTCCTTGTGAGACCAGTATTAGTTTCCGATACACCACTGCGGGTTGAATGTATTCCTTGGAGCTTTACATTGACGATGAAACACAGAAATCGCATCGGAATTAAATACAATAGGCACAATGCCGCCTTAAGTACAAGAATAGAGACTCTTCTTACAGTCAGTGCTTTGAGCATTCCCTGTGAGACCAGTATTAGTTCCCGATACACCACTGCAGGTCCAATGTATTCCTTGGACCTTCACATTGACGATGAAACACAGAAATCGCATCGGAATAAATACAAAAGGCACAATGCCGCCTTAAGTACAAGAATACAGACTCTACTTACAGTCGGTGCTTTGAGCATTCCCTGTGAGAACAGTATTAGTTTCCGATACACCACTGCTGGTTCAATGTATTCCTTGGACCATCGCATTGACGATGAAACACAGAAATCGCATTGGAATTAAATACAAAAGGCACAATGCCGCCTTAAGTACAAGAATAGAGACTCTTCTTACAGTCTGTGCTTTGGCCATTCCCTGTGAGACCAGTATTAGTATCCGATACACCACTGCAGGTTCAATGTATTCCTTGGACATACACATTGACGATGAAACACTGAAATTACATCGGAATTAAATACAAAAGGAACAATGCCGCCTTTAGTACAAGAATAGAGACTTTTCTTACTGTCTGTGCTTTGAGCATTCCCTGTGAGACCAGCCTTAGTTTCCGATACATCACTGTCGGTTCAATGTGTTCCTTGGAAATACACATTGACGATGAAACACTGAAAATACATCGGAATTAAATACAAAAGGAACAATGCCGCCTTTAGTACAAGAATAGAGACTTTTCTTACTGTCGGTGCTTTGAGCATTCCCTGTGAGACCAGTATTAGTTTCCGATACACCACTGCCGGTTCAATGTATTCCTTGGAAATACACATTGACGATGAAACACTGAAATTACATCGGAATTAAATACAAAGGGCACAATGCCGCCTTACGTACAAGAATAGAGACTCTTCTTACAGTGGGTGCTTTGAGCATTCCCTGTGAGACCAATATTAGTTTCCGATACACTACTGCAGTTTCAGTGTATTCTTTGGACTTACACATCGACGATGAAACACAGAAATGGCATCGGAAATAAATACAAAGGGCACAATGCCGCCTTAAGTACAAGAATAGACACTCTTCCTACAGTCGGTGCTTTGAGCATTCCCTGTGAGACCAGTATTATTTTCCGATACACCACTGCAGGTTCAATGTATTCCTGGGACCTTCACATTGACGATGAAACACAGAAATCGCATCGGTATTAAATACAAAAGGCACAATGCCGCCTTAAGTACAAGAATATAGACTCTACTTACAAACGGTGTTTTGAGCATTCCCTGTGAGACCAGTATCAGTTTCCGATACACCACTGCAGGTTCAGTGTATTCATTGGACTTTCACACCGACGATGAAATGCAGAAATGGCATCGGAATTAAATACAAAGGGCACAATGCCGCCTTAAGTAGAAGAATAGACACTCTTCTTACAGTCGGTGCTTTGAGCATTCCCTGTGAGACCAGTATTAGTTTCCGATACACCACTGCAGGTTCAATGTATTCCTTGGACCTTCACATTGACGATGAAAGACAGAAATCGCATCGGAATTAAATACACACGGCCAAATGCCGCCTTAGGTACAAGAATAGAGACTCTTCTTACAGTCGGTGCTTTGAGCATTCCCTGTGAGACCAGTATTAGTTTCCGATACACCACTGCAGATTCAATGTATTCCTTGGACATACACATTGACGATGAAAAACTGAAATTACATCGGAATTAAATACAAAAGGCCAAATGCCGCCATAAGCGCAAGAAGAGTGTGACTTCTTAGAGTCTGTGTTTTGATCCTTTCCTGTGCGACCCGTATTAGTTTCCGATACGCCACTGCAGGCTCGATGTTATCCTTGGACCTTCACATTGACGATTAAACACAGAAATCGCATCGCAATTAAATACAAAGGGCACAATGCCGCCTTAAGTACAAGAATAGACACTCTTCTTACAGTCGGTGCTTTGAGCATTCGCTGTGAGACCAGTATTAGTTTCCGATACACCACTGCATGTTCAATGTATTCCTTGGACCTTCACATTGACGATGAAACACAGAAATCGCATCGGAATTAAATACAAAAGGCACAATGCCGCCTCAAGTACAAGAGTACAGACTCTACTTACAGTCGGTGCATTGAGCATTCCGTGTCAGACCAGTATTAGTTTCCGATACACCACTGCAGGTTCAATGTATTCCTTGGACATACACATTGACGATGAAACACTGAAATTACATCGGAATTAAACATAAAAGGAACAATGTCGCCTTAAGTACCAGAATAGAGACTCTTCTTACAGACGGTGTCTTGAGCATTCCCTGAGAGTCCAGTATTAGTTTCCGATACACCACTGCAGATTCAATGTATTCCTTGGACATACACATTGACGATGAAAAACTGAAATTACATCGGAATTAAATACAAAAGGCCCAATGCCGCCATAAGCGCAAGAAGAGTGTGACTTCTTAGAGTCTGTGTTTTGATCCTTTCCTGTGCGACCCGTATTAGTTTCCGATACGCCACTGCAGGTTCGATGTATTCCTCGGACCTTCACATTGACGATTACACACAGAAATCTCGTCGGAATTAAATACAAAAAGGCACAATGTCGACTTAAGTACAAGAATAGAGACTCTTCTTGCATTCGGTGCTTTGAGCATTCCCTGTGAGACCAGTATTAGTATCGGATACACCACTGCAGGTTCAATGTATTCCTTGGACATACACATTGACGATGAAACACTGAAATTACATCGGAATTAAATACAAAAGGAACAATGTCGCCTTAAGTACAAGAATACAGACTCTTCTTACTGTCGGTGCTTTGTGGATTCCCTGTGAGACCAGTATTAGTTTCCGATACACCACTGCAGGTCCAAAGTATTCCTCGGACCTTCACATTGACGATGAAACAAAGAAATCGCATCGGAATTAATTACAAAAGGCACAATGCCGTCCTAAGTACAACCATAGAGACTCTTCTTACAGTCTGAGTTTTGAGCATTCCCTGAGACACCGGTATTAATTCCCGTTAAACCACTGCAGGTTCAATGTATTCCTTAGACATTCACTTTGACGATGAAACACAGAAATCGCATCGGAATTAAATACCAAAGGCACAATGCCACCTTAAGTACAAGAATAGAGACTCTTCCCACAGCCGGTGCAATGAGTATTCCCTGTGAGACCAGTATTAGTTTCCGATACACTACTGCAGGTTCAATGTATTCCTTGAACATACACATTGTCGATGAAACACTGAAATTACATCGGAATTAAATACAAAGGGCTCAATGACGGATTGAGTGCAAGAAGAGTGAGACTTCCTAGAGTCTGTGCTTTGATCCTAACCTGTGACACCAGTATTAGTTTCCGATACAACACTGCTGGTTCAATGTATTCCTTGGACTCTCACATTGACGATGAAACACAGAAATCGCATCGGAAATAAATACAAAGGGCAGAATGCCGCCTTAAGTACAAGAACTGAGACTCTTCTTACAGTCGGTGCTTTGAGCAGTCCCTGTGAGAACTGTGTTAGTTTCCGATACACCACTGCTGGTTCAATGTACCCCTTGGACCTTCACATTGACGTTGAAACACAGAAATCGCATCGGAATTAAATACAAAAGGCACAATGCCGCCTTAAGTACAAGAATAGAGACTCTTCTTACAGTCGGTGCTTTGAGCATTCCCTGTGAGACCAGTATTAGCTACCGATACACCACTGGAGGTTCAATGTATTCCTTGGACATACACATTGACGATGAAACACTGAAATTACATCGGAATTAAATACAAAAGCCACAATGCCTCCTTAAATACAAGAATAGAAACTCTTCTTACAGTCGGTGCTTTGAGCATTCCCTGTGAGACCAATATTAGTTTCCGATACAGCACTTTTGGTTCAATGTGTCCCTTGGACCTTTACATTGACGATGAACCACAGAAATATCATCGGAATTAAATACAACAGGCACAATGCCGCCTTACGTACAAGAATGGAGACCCTTCTTACAGTCGGTGCTTTGAGCATTCCTTGTTAGACCAGTATTAGTTTCCGATACACCACTGCAGGTTGAATGTATTCCTTGGAGCCTTACATTGACGATGAAACACAGAAATCGCATCGGAATTAAATACAAAAGGCACAATGCCGCCTTAAGTACAAGAATACAGACTCTACTTACAGTCGGTGCTTTTAGCATTCCCTGTGAGACCAGTATTAGTTTCCGATACACCACTGCAGGTTCAATGTATTCCTCGGACCTTCACAATGACGATGAAACACAGAAATCGCATCGGAATTAAATACAAAATGCCCAATGCCGCCTTAAGTACAAGAATAGAGGCTCTTCTTACAGTCGGTGCTTTGAGCATTCCCTGTGAGACCAGTATTAGTTTCCGATACACCACTGCAAGGTTCAATGTACTCCTTGGACCTTCACATTGACGATTATACACAGAAATAGCATCGGAAATAAGTACAAAAGGCACAATGCTGCCTTATGTACAAGAATAGAGATTCTTCTTACAGTCGGTGCTTTGAGCATTCCCTGTGAGACCAGTATTAGTTGCCGGTACACCACTGCAGCTTCAGTGTATTCCTTGGACTTTCACATCGATGATGAAACACAGAAATGGCATCGGAATTCAATACAAAGGGCACAATGCCGCCTTAAGTACAAGAAAAGACACTCTACGTACAGTCGGTGTTTGAGCATTCCCTGTGTGACCAGTATTAGTTTCCGATACACCACTGCGGGTTCAATGTATTCCTTGGACATACACATTGACGAGAAACACTGAAATTACATCGGAATTAAAGACAAAAGCCACAATGCCTCCTTAACTACAAGAATAGAAACTCTTCTTACAGTCGGTGCTTTGAGCATTCCCTGTGAGACCAGTATTAGTTTCCGATACACCACTTTAGGTTCAATGTATTCCTCGGACCTTCACATTGACGATGAAACACAGAAATTGCATTGGAATTAAATACAACAGGCACAATGCCGCCTTACGTACAAGAATGGAGCCTCTTCTTACAGTCGGTGCTTTGAGCATTCCTTGTGAGACCAGTATTAGTTTCCGATACACCACTGCAGGTTGAATGTATTCCTCGGACCTTCACATTGACGATGAAACACAGAAATCGCATCGGAGTTAAATACAATAGGCCCAATGCCGCCCTAAGTACAAGAACAGAGACTCTTCTTACAGTCGGTGCTTTGAGCATTCTCTGTGAGACCAGTATTAGTTTCCGATACACCACTGCAGGTTCAATGTATTCCTTGACCTTCACATTGAAGATTATACACAGAAATAGCATCGGAATTAAATACGAAAGGCACAATGCCGCCTTAAGTACAAGAATAGACACTCTTCTTACAGTCGGTGCTTTGAGCATTCCCTGTGAGACCAGTATTAGTTTCCGATACACCACAGCAGGTTCAATGCTTTCCCTGGACCTACACATTGACGAGGAAAGACAGAAATCGCATCGGAATTAAATACAAAAGGCCCAGTGCCGCCTTAAGTACAAGAATAGACACTCTTCTTACAGTCGGTGCTTTGAGCATTCCCTGTGAGACCAGTATTAGTATCGGATACACCACTGCAGGTTCAATGTATTCCTTGGATATACACATTGACGATGAAACACTGAAATTACATCGGAATTAAATACAAAAGGAACAATGTCGCCTTAAGTACAAGAATAGAGACTCTTGTTACTGTCGGTGTTTTGAGGATTCCCTGTGAGACCAGTATTAGTTTCCGATACATCACTGCAGGTCCAAAGTATTCCTCGGACCTTCACATTGACGATGAAACAAAGAACTCACATCGGAATCAATTACAAAAGGCACAATGCCGTCCTAAGTACAACAATAGAGACTCTTCTTACAGTCTGAGTTTTGAGCATTCCCTGAGACACCGGTATTAATTCCCGATGCACCACTGCAGGTTCAATGTATTCCTTAGACATTCACATTGACGATGAAACACAGAAATCGCATCCGAATTAAATACCAAAGGCACAATGCCACCTTAAGTACAAGAATAGAGACTCTTCTCACAGCCGGTGCAATGAGTATTCCCTGTGAGACCAGTATTAGTTTCCGATACACTACTGCAGGATCAATGTACTCCTTGAACATACACATTGACGATGAAACACTGAAATTACATCGGAATTAAATACAAAGGGCACAATGACGGATTAAGTGCAAGAAGAGTGAGACTTCTTTGAGTCTGTGCTGTGAATCTAACCTGTGACACCAGTATTAGTTTCCGATACAACACTGCTGGTTCAATGTATTCCTTGGACTCTCACATTGACGATGAAACACAGAAATCGCATCGGAATTAAATACAAAGGGCCCAATGCCGCCTTAAGTACAAGAACTGAGACTCTTCTTACAGTCGGTGCTTCGTGCAGTCCCTGTGAGAACTGTGTTAGTTTCCGATACACCACTGCTGGTTCAATGTACTCCTTGGACCTTCACATTGACGTTGAAACACAGAAATCGCATCGGAATTAAATACAAAAGTCACAATGCCGCCTTAAGTACAAGAATAGAGACTCTTATTACAGTCGGTGCTTTGAGCATTCCCTGCGAGACCAGTATTAGCTTCCGATACACCACTGGAGGTTCAATGTATTCCTTGGACATACACATTGACGATGAAACACTGAAATTACATCGGAATTAAATACAAAAGCCACAATGCCTCCTTAATTACAAGAATAGAAACTCTTCTTACAGTCGGTGCTTTGAGCATTCCTTGTTTGACCAATATTAGTTTCCGATACACCACTGCAGGTTCAATGTACTCCTTGGACCTTCACATTGACGATTATACACAGAAATAGCATCGGAATTAAATACAAAAGGCACAATGCCGCCTTAAGTACAAGAATAGACACTGTTCTTACAGTCGGTGCTTTGAGCATTCCCTGTGAGACAGTATTAGTTTCCGATACACCACAGCAGGTTCAATGTATTCCTTGGACCTACACATTGACGAGGAAAGACAGAAATCGCATCGGAATTAAATACAAAAGGCCCAGTGCCGCCTTAAGTACAAGAATAGAGACTCTTCTTACAGTCGTTGCTTTGAGCATTCCATGTGAGACCAGTATTAGTTTCCGATACACCACTGCAGGTTCAATGCAATCCTTGAACATACACATTGACGATGAAACACTGAAATTACATCGGAATTAAATACAAAGGGCACATTGACGGATTAAGTGCAAGAAGAGTGAGACTTCTTAGAGTCTGTGCTTTGATCCTAACCTGTGACACCAGTATTAGTTTCCGATATAACACTGCTGGTTTAATGTATTCCTTGGACCCTCACATTGACGATGAACACAGAAATCGCATCGGAATTAAATACAAAGTGCAGAATGCCGCCTTAAGTACAAGAACAGAGACTCTTCTCACAGTCGGTGCTTTGAGCAGTCCCTGTGAGACCTGTGTTAGTTTCCGATATACCACTGCTGGTTCATTGTACTCCTTGGACCTTCACATTGACGTTGAAACACAGAAATCGCATCGGAATTAAATACAAAAGACACAATGCCGCCTTAAGTTCAAGAATAGAGACTCTCCTTACAGTCGGTGCTTTGAGCATTCCCTGTGAGACCAGTATTAGTATCCGGTACACCACTTCAGGTTCAATTTATTCCTTGGAGATACACATCGACGATGAAACACAGAAATGGCATCGGAATTAAATACAAAGGGCACAATGCCGCCTTAAGTAAAAGAGTAGAGACTCTTCTTACAGTCGGTGCTTTGAGCATTCCCTGTGAGACAAGTATTAGTTTCCGATACACCACTGCAGATTGAATGAATTCCTTGGACTTTCACATTGACGATGAAACACAGAAATCGCATCGGAATTAAATACAAAAGGCACAATGCCGCCTTAAGTACAAGAATAGAGACTCTTCTTACAGGCGGTGCTTTGAGCATTCCCTGTGAGACCAGTATTAGTTTCCGATACACCACTGCAGGTTCAATGCATTCCTTGGACCTTCACATTGAAGATGAAACACAGAACTCGCATCGGAATTAAATACAAAAGACACAATGCCGCCTTAAGTACAAGAATAGAGACTCTTCTTACAGTCGGTGCTTTCAGCATTCCCTGTGAGACCAGTATTAGTTTCCGATACACCACTGCAGGTTCAATGTATTCCTTGGACCTTCACATTGACAATAAAACACAGAAATTGCATCGGAATTAAATACAAAATGCTCAATGCAGCCTTAAGTACAAGAATACAGACTCTACTTACAGTCGGTGCTTAGAGCATTCCCTGTGAGACCAGTATTAGTACCCGATACACCACTGATGGTTCAATGTACTCCTTGGACATACACATTGACGATGAAACACTAAAATTACATCGGAATTAAATACAAAAGGAACAATGTCGCCTTAAGTACAAGAATAGAGACTCTTCTTACTGTTGGTGTTTTGAGCATTCCCTCTGAGACTAGTATTAGTTTCCGATACACCACTGCAGGTCCAATGTATTCCTTGGACCTTCACATTGACGATGAAACACAGAAATCGCATCGGAATTAAACACGAAAGGCTCAATGCCGCCTTAAGTACAAGAATACAGACTCTTTTTATAGTCGGTGCTTTGAGCGTTCCCTGTGAAACCAGTATTAGTTTCCGATTCACCACTGCAGGATCAATGTATACCTTGGACCTTCACATTGACGATTATACACAGAAATCGCATCGGAATTAAATACAAAAGGCACAATGCCGCCTTATGTACAAGAATAAAGACTCTACTTACAGTCGGTGCTTTGAGCATTCCCTGTGAGACCAGTACTAGTTTCCGATACACCACTGCAGGTTCAGTGTATTCCTTGGACTTTCACATCGACGATGAAACACAGAAATGGCATCGGAATTAAATACAAAGCCGCCTTAAGTACTAGAATAGACACTCTTCTTACAGTCGGTGCTTTGAGCATTCCCTGTGAGACCAATATTTGTTTCCGATACACCACTGCAGGTTCAATGTATTCCTTGGACCTTCACATAGACGATGAAAGACAGAAATCGCATCTGAATTAAACACAAAGGGCACAATGCCGCCTTAAGTACAAGAATAGAGACTCTTCTCACAGTCGGTGCTTTGAGCATTCCCGGTGAGACCAGTATTAGTTTCCGATACACCACTGCAGGTTCAATGTATTCCTTGGTCCTTCACATTGACGATTATATACAGAAATCGATTCGGAATTAAATACAAAAGGCAAAATGCCGCCTTAAGTACAAGAATAGAGACTCCTCTTACAGTCGGTGCTTTGAGCATTCCCTGTGAGACCAGTATTAGTTTCCGATACACCACTGCAGGTTCAATGTATTCCTTGGACCTTCACATTAACGAAAAACACAGAAATCGCATTGGAACTAAATACAAAAGACACAATGCCGCCTTAAGTACAAGAATAGACACTCTTCTTACAGTCGGTGCTTTGAGCATTCCCTGTGAGACCAGTATTAGGCTCCGATACATTACTGCAGGTTCAATGTATTCCTTGGACCTTCACATAGACGATGAAAGACAGAAATCGCATCGGAAGTAAACACAAAAGGCCCAATGCCGCCTTAAGTACAAGAATAGAGACTCTTCTTACAGTCTGTGCTTTGAGCATTCCCGGTGAGACCAGTATTGGTATCCGATACACCACTGCAGGATCAATGTATACCTTGGAAATACGCATTGACGATGAAAAACCGAAATTACATCGGAATTAAATACATAGGGCACAATGCCGCCTTAAGTAAAAGAATAGACACTCTTCTTACAGTCGTTGCTCTGAGCATTCCCTGTGAGACCAGTATTAGTTTCCGATACACCACTGCAGGTTCAATGTGTTCCTTGGACCTTTGCATTGACGATTATACACAGAAATAGCATCGGAATTAAATACAAAAGGCACAATGCCGATTTACGTACAAGAATGGAGACTCTTCTTACAGTCGGTGCTTTGAGCATTCCTTGTGAGACCAGTATTAGTTTCCGATACACCACTGCAGATTGAATGTATTCCTTGGAGCTTCAGATTGACGACGGATCACACAAATCGCATCGGAATTAAATACAAAAGGCACAATGCCGCCTTAAGTACAAGAATACAGACACTAATTACAGTCGGGGCTTTGAGCATTCCCTGTGAGACCAGTATTAGTTTCCGATACACCACTGCAGGTTCAATGTATGCCTTGGACCTTCACATTGAAGATGAAACACAGAAATCGCTTCGGAATTAAATACAAAATTCCCAATGCCGCCATAAGTACAAGAATAGAGACTCTTCTTACAGTCGGTGCTTTGAGCATTCCCTGTGAGACCAGTATTAGTTTCCGATACACCACTGCAGGTTCAATGTGTTCCTTGGACCTTTGCATTGACGATTATACACAGAAATAGCATCGGAATTAAATACAAAAGGCACAATGCCGATTTACGTACAAGAATGGAGACTCTTCTTACAGTCGGTGCTTTGAGCATTCCTTGTGAGACCAGTATTAGTTTCCGATACACCACTGCAGATTGAATGTATTCCTTGGAGCTTCAGATTGACGATGGATCACACAAATCGCATCGGAATTAAATACAAAAGGCACAATGCCGCCTTAAGTACAAGAATACAGACTCTAATTACAGTCGGTGCTTTGAGCATTCCCTGTGAGACCAGTATTAGTTTCCGATACACCACTGCAGGTTCAATGTATTCCTCGGACCTGCACATTGACGATGAAACACAGAAATCGCATCGGAATTAAATACAATAGGTCCAATGCCGCCATAAGTAAAAGAATAGAGACTCTACTTACAATCGGTGATTTGAGCATTCCCTATGAGACCAGTATTAGTTTCCGATACACCACTGCAGGTTCAATGTATTCCTTGGACCTTCCCATTGACGATTATACACAGAAATAGCATCGGAATGAAATACGAAAGGCACAATGTCCTCTTAAGTACAAGAATAGAGATTCTTCTTACAGTCGGTGCTTTGAGCATTCCCTGTGAGACCAGTATTAGTTTCCGATACACCACTGCAGGTTCAGTGTATTCCATGGACTTTCACATCGACGATGAAACACAGAAATGGCATCGGAATTAAATACAAATGGCACAATGCAGCCTTAAGTACAAGAATAGACACTCTCCTTACAGTCGGTGCTTTGAGCATTCCCTGTGAGACCAGTATTAGTTTCCGATACACCACAGCAGGTTCAATGTATTCCTTGGACCTACACATTGACGATGAAACACAGAAATCGCATCGGAATTAAATACAAAAGGCCCAGTGCCGCCTTAAGTACAAGAATAGAGACTCTTCTTACAGTCGTTGCTTAGAGCATTCCCTGTGAGACCAGTATTAGTTTCCGATACACCACTGCAGGTTCAATGTATTCCTTGGACCTTCACATTGACGATTATACACAGAAATCGCATCGGAATTAAATACAAGAGGCACAATGCCACCTTAAGTACAAGAATAGACACTCTTCTTACAGTCGGTTCTTTGAGCATTCCCTGTGAGACCAGTATTAGTTTCCGATACACCACTGCAGGTTCAATGTATTCCTTGGACCTTCACATTGACGATGAAAGACAGAAATCGCATCGGAATTAAATACAAACGGCCCAATGCCGCCTTTAGTACAAGAATAGAGACTCTTCTTACTGTCGGTGGATTGAGCAGTCCCTGTGAGACCTGTATTAGTTTCCGATACACCACTTCTGGTTCAATGTACTCCTTGGTCCTTCACATTGACGATGAAACACAGAAATCGCATCGGAATTGAATACAAAAGGCACAATGCCGCCTTAACTACAAGAATAGAGACTCTTCTTTCAGTCGGTGATTTGAGCATTCCCTGTGAGACCAGTATTAGTTTCCGATTCACCACAGCAGGTTCAATGTATACCTTGGACCTTCACATTGACGATTAAACACAGAAATCGCATCGGAATTAAATACAAAAGGCACAATGCCGCCTTAAGTACAAGAATAGAGACTCTTCTTACAGTCGGTGCTTTGAGCATTCCCTGTGAGACCAGTAATAGTTTCCGATACACAACTGCAGGTTCAGTGTATTCCTCGGACTTTCACATCGACGATGAGACACAGAAATGGCATCGGAATTAAATACAAAGGGCACAATGCCGACTTATGTACAAGAATAGACACTCTTCTTACAGTCGGTGCTTTGAGCATTCCCTGTGAGACCAGTTTTAGTATCCGGTACACCACTTCAGGTTCAATGTCTTCCTTGGACCTTCACATTGACGATAAAACACAGAAATTGCATCGGAATTAAATAGAAAAGGCACAATGCAGCCTTAAGTTTAAGAATACAGACTCTACTTACAGTCGGTGTTTAGAGCATTCCCTGTGAGACCAGTATTAGTTTCCGATACACCACTGCAGGTTCAATGTATTCCTTGGACCTTCACATAGACGATGAAACACAGAAATCGCATTGGAATTAAATATAAAAGGCACAATGCGGCCTTAAGTACAAGAATAGAGACTCTTCGTACAGTCTGAAATTTGAGCATTCCCTGTTAGACCAGAATTAGTATCTGATACACCACTGCAGATTCAATGTATTCCTTGGACATACACATTGACGATGAAACACTGAAATTACATCGGAATTAAATACAAAAGGAACAATGCCGCCTTAAGTACAAGAATAGAGACTCTTCTTACTGTCGGTGGATTGAGCAGTCCCTGTGAGACCTGTATTAGTTTCCGATACACCACTTCTGGTTCAATGTACTCCTTGGTCCTTCACATTGACGATGAAACACAGAAATCGCATCGGAATTGAATACAAAAGGCACAATGCCGCCTTAACTACAAGAATAGAGACTCTTCTTTCAGTCGGTGCTTTGAGCATTCCCTGTGAGACCAGTATTAGTTTCCGATTCACCACAGCAGGTTCAATGTATACCTTGGACCTTCACATTGACGATTAAACACAGAAATCGCATCGGAATTAAATACAAAAGGCACAATGCCGCCTTAAGTACAAGAATAGAGACTATTCTTACAGTCGGTGCTTTGAGCATTCCCTGTGAGACCAGTAATAGTTTCCGATACACAACTGCAGGTTCAGTGTATTCCTCGGACTTTCACATCGACGATGAGACACAGAAATGGCATCGGAATTAAATACAAAGGGCACAATGCCGACTTATGTACAAGAATAGACACTCTTCTTACAGTCGGTGCTTTGAGCATTCCCTGTGAGACCAGTTTTAGTATCCGGTACACCACTTCAGGTTCAATGTCTTCCTTGGACCTTCACATTGACGATAAAACACAGAAATTGCATCGGAATTAAATAGAAAAGGCACAATGCAGCCTTAAGTTTAAGAATACAGACTCTACTTACAGTCGGTGTTTAGAGCATTCCCTGTGAGACCAGTATTAGTTTCCGATACACCACTGCAGGTTCAATGTATTCCTTGGACCTTCACATAGACGATGAAACACAGAAATCGCATTGGAATTAAATATAAAAGGCACAATGCGGCCTTAAGTACAAGAATAGAGACTCTTCGTACAGTCTGAAATTTGAGCATTCCCTGTTAGACCAGAATTAGTATCTGATACACCACTGCAGATTCAATGTATTCCTTGGACATACACATTGACGATGAAACACTGAAATTACATCGGAATTAAATACAAAAGGAACAATGCCGCCTTAAGTACAAGAATAGAGACTCTTCTTACTGTCGGTGTTTTGAGCGTTCCCTGTGAGACCAGTATTAGGTTCGATACACCACTGCAGGGCCAATGTATTCCTTGGACCTTCACATTGACGATGAAACACAGAAATCGCATTGGAGTTAAATACCAAAAGGCACAATGCCGCCTTAAGTACAAGAATAGAGACTCTTCTTACAGTCGGTGTTTTGAGCATTCCCTGTGAGACCAGTATTAGTATCCCATACACCACTGAGGGTTCAATGTACTCCTTGGACATACACATTGACGATGAAACACTGAAATTACATCGGAATTAAATACAAAAGGAACAATGTCGCCTTAAGTACAAGAATAGAGACTCATCTTACTGTCGGTGCTTTGAGCATTCCCTCTGAGACCAGTATTAGTTTCCGATACTCCACTGCAGGTTTAGTGTATTCCTTGGACTTTCACATCGACGATGAAACACTGAAATTACATCGGAATTAAATACAAAGGGCACAATGACGCCTAATACTGGGCTCACAGGGAATGCTCAAAGCACCGACGGTAAGAAGAGTCTCTATTCTTGTAATTAAGGCGGCATTATTCCTTTTGTATTTAATTCCGATACAATTTCAGTGTCTCATCGTCAATGTGTATATCCAAGGAATAGATTGAACCTACAGTGGTGCATCGGATACTATTACTGGTCTCACAGGGAATGCTCAAAGCACCGACTGTAAGAAGAGTCTCTATTCTTGTACTTAAGGCGTCATTGTGCCTTTTGTATTTAATTCCGATGCGATTTCTGTGTTTCATCGTCAATGTGAAGGTCCAAGGAATAAACTGAACCTGCAGAGGTGTAGCGGAAACTAATACTGGTCTCACAGGGAATGCTCAAAGCACCGACTGTAAGAAGAGTCTCTATTCTTGTACTTAAGGCGGCATTGTTCCTTTTGTATTTAATTCCGTTGTAATTTCTGTGTTTCATCGTCAATGTGTATATCCAAGGAATAGAATGAACCTGCAGTGGTGTATCGGATACTATTACTGGTCTCACAGGGAATGCTCAAAGCACCGACTGTAAGAAGACTCACTATTCTTGTACTTAAGGCGGCATTGTGCCTTTTGTATTTAATTCCGATGCGATTTCTGTGTTTCATCGTCAATGTGAAGGTCCAAGGAATAAACTGAACCTGCAGAGGTGTAGCGGAAACTAATAGTGGTCTCACAGGGAAAGCTCAAAGCACAGACTGTAAGAAGAGTCTCTATTCTTGTACTTAAGGCGGCATTGTGCCTTTTGTATTAAATTCTGACGTATTTTCAGTGTTTCATCGTCAATGTGAATGTCCAAGGAATTCATTGAACCTTCAGTGGTGTATCGGAAACTAATACTGGTCTCACAGGGAATGCTCAAAGCACCGACTGTAAGAAGAGTCTCTATTCTTGTACTTAAGGCGGCATTGTTCCTTTTGTATTTAATTCCTATGTAATTTCTGTGTTTCATCGTGAATGTGTATGTCCAAGGAATAGATTGAACCTGCAGTAGTGTATCGGATACTATTACTGGTCTCACAGGGAATGCTCAAAGCACGGACTGTAAGAAGAGTCTCTATTCTTGTACTTAAGGCGGCATTGTGCCTTTTGTATTTAATTCCGATGTAATTTCAGTGTTTCATCGTCAATGTGAATGTCCAAGGAATTCATTGAACCTTCAGTGGTGTATCGGAAACTAATACTGGTCTCACAGGGAATGCTCAAAGCACCGACTGTAAGAAGAGTCTCTATTCTTGTACTTAAGGCGGCATTGTTCCTTTTGTATTTAATTCCGATGTAATTTCTGTGTTTCATCGTCAATGTGTATGTCCAAGGAATAGATTGAACCTGCAGTGGTGTATCGGATACTATTACTGGTCTCACAGGGAATGCTCAAAGCACCGACTGTAAGAAGGGTCTCTATTCTTGTACTTAAGGCTTCATTGTTCCTTTTGTATTTAATTCCGATGTAATTTCTGTGTTTCATCGGCAATGTGTATGTCCAAGGAATAGATTGAACCTGATGTGGTGTATCGGATACTATTACTGGTCTCACAGGGAATGCTCAAAGCACCGACTGTAAGAAGAGTCTCTATTCTTGTACTTAAGGCTCCATTGTGCCCTTTGTTTTTAATTCCGACGAAATTTCAGTGTTTCATCGTCAATGTGAATGTCCAAGGAATTCATTGAACCTCCAGTGGTGTATCGGAAACTATTACCGGTGTCATAGGGAATGCTCAAAGCACCGACGGTAAGAAGAGTCTCTATTCTTGTACTTAAGGCTTCATTCTTCCTTTTGTATTTAATTCCGATGTAATTTCTGTATTTCATCGTCAATGTGTATGTCCAAGGAATAGATTGAACCGGCGGTGGTGTATCGGATACTGTTACTGGTCTCACAGGGAATGCTCAAAGCACCGACTGTAAGAAGAGTCTCTATTCTTGTACTTAAGGCGGCTCTGTGCCTTTTGTATTTAATTCCGATGCGATTTCTGTGTTTCATCGTCTATGTGAAGGTCCATGGAATAAACTGAACCTGCAGAGGTGTAGCGGAAACTAATACTGGTCTCACAGGGAATGCTCAAAGCACCTACGGTAAGAAGAGTCTCTATTCTTGTACTTCAGGCGGCATTGTTCCTTTTGTATTTAATTCCGATGTAATTTCTGTGTTTCATCGTCGATGTGTATGTCCAAGGAATGGATTGAACCTGCAGTGGTGTATCGGATACTATTACTGGTCTCACAGGGAATGCACAAAGCACCGACTGTAAGAAGTGTCTCTTTCTTGTACTTAACTCGGTATTGTGCCTTTTGTATTTAATTCCGATGTAATTTCAGTGTTTCATCGTCAATGTGAAGGTTTAAGGAATTCATTGAAACTCCAGTGGTGTATGGGAAACTAATGCTGGTCTCACAGGGAATGCTCAAAGCACCGACGGTAAGAAGAGTCTCTATTCTTGTACTTAAGGCGGCATTGTTCCTTTTGTATTTAATTCCGATGTAATTTCTGTGTTTCATCGTCCATGTGTATGTCCAAGGAATAGATTGAACCTGCAGTGGTGTATCGGATACTATTACTGGTCTCACAGGGTATGCTCAAAGCTCTGACGGTAAGAAGAGTCTCTATTCTTGTACTTAAGGCGTCATTGTGCCTTTTGTATTTAATTCCGATGCCATTTCTGTGTTTCATCGTCTATGTGAAGGTCCATGGAATAAACTGAACCTGCAGAGGTGTAGCGGAAACTAATACTGGTCTCACAGGGAATGCTCAAAGCACCTACGGTAAGAAGAGTCTCTATTCTTGTACTTAAGGCGGCAGTGTTCCTTTTGCATTTAATTCCGATGTAATCTCTGTGTTTCATTGTGAATGTGTATGTCCAAGGAATAGATTGAACCTGCAGTGGTGTATCGGATACTATTACTGGTCTCACAGGGAATGCTCAAAGAACCGACCGTAAGAAGAGTTTCTATTCTTGTACTTAAGGCGGCAGTGTTCCTTTTGCATTTAATTCCGATGTAATTTCTGTGTTTCATCGTCAATGTGTATGTCCAAGGAATAGATTGAACCTGCAGTGGTGTATCGGATACTATTACTGGTCTCACAGGGAATGCTCAAAGAACCGACTGTAAGAAGAGTCCCTACTCTTGTACTTAAGGCGGCATTGTGCGTTTTGGATTTAATTCCGATGCCATTTCTGTGTTTCTTCGTCAATGTGAAGGTCCAAGGAATACATTGAACCTGCAGTGGTGTATCGGAAACTAATACTGGTCTCACAGGGAATGCTCAATGCACCGACTGTAAGAAGAGTCTCTATTTTTGTACTTAAAGCGGCATTGTGCGTTTTGTATTTAATTCCGATGCCATTTCTGTGTTTCATCGTCATTGTGAAGGTCCAAGGAATAAACTGAACCTGCAGGTGTGTAGCGGAAACTAATACTGGTCTCACAGGGAATGCTCAAAGCACCGACTGTAAGAAGAGTCTCTATTCTTGTACTTAAGCCGGCTCTGTGCCTTTTGTATTTAATTCCGATGCGATTTCTGTGTTTCATCGTCAATGTGAAGGTCCAAGGAATAAACTGAACCTGCAGAGGTGTAGCGGAAACTAATACTGGTCTCACAGGGAATGCTCAAAGCACCTACGGTAAGAAGAGTCTCTATTCATGTACATAAGGCGCCATTGTGCGTTTTGGATTTAATTCCGTTGCCATTTCTGTGTTTCATCCTCAATGTGAAGGGCCAAGGAATACATTGAACCTGCAGTGGTGTATCGGAAACTAATACTTGTCTCACAGGGAATGCTCAAAGCACCGACGGTAAGAAGAGTCTCTATACTTGTACTTAAGGCGGCATTGTGCGTTTTGGATTTAATTCCGATGAAATTTCTGTGTTTCATCGTCAATGTGAAGGTCCAAGGAATACATTGAACCTGCAGTGGTGTATCGGAAACTAATACTGGTCTCAAAGGGAATGCTCAAAGCACCGACTGTAAGAAGAGTCTCTATTCTAGTACTTAAGGCGGCATTGTGCCTTTTGTATTTAATTAAGATGTAATTTCAGTGTTTCATCGTCAATGTGAAGGTCCAAGGAATTCATTGAACACTCAGAGGTGTATCGGAAACTTATACTGGTCTCACAGGGAATGCTTAAAGCACCGACGGTACGAAGAGTCTCTATTCTTGTACTTCAGGCGGCATTGTTCCTTTTGTATTTAATTCCGATGTAATTTCTGTGTTTCATCGTCAATGTGTATGTCCAAGGAATGGATTGAACCTGCAGTGGTGTATCGGATACTATTACTGGTCTCACAGGGAATGCTCAAAGCACCGACTGTAAGAAGTGTCTCCTTCTTGTACTTAAGGCGGCATTGTGAATTTTGTATTTAATTCTGATGTAATTTCAGTGTTTCATCGTCAATGTGATGGTCCAAGGAATTCATTGAAACTCCAGTGGTGTATCGGAAACTAATACTGGTCTCACAGGGAATGCTCAAAGCACCGACGGTAAGAAGAGTCTCTATTCTTGTACTTAAGGCGGCATTGTTTCTTTTGTATTTAATTCCGATGGAATTTCTGTGTTTCATCGTCCATGTGTATGTCCAAGGAATAGATTGAACCTGCAGTGGTGTATCGGATACTATTACTGGTCTCACAGGGTATGCTCAAAGCACCGACGGTAAGAAGAGTCTCTATTCTTGTACTTAAGGCGTCATTGTGCCTTTTGTATTTAATTCCGATGCCATTTCTGTGTTTCATCGTCAATGTGAAGGTCCAAGGAATAAACTGAACTTGCAGGTGTGTAGCGGAAACTAAAACTGGTCTCACAGGGAATGCTCAAAGCACCGACTGTAAGAAGAGTTTCTATTCTTGTACTTAAGGCGGCAGTGTTCCTTTTGTGTTTAATTCCGATGTAATTTCTGTGTTTCATCGTCAATGTGTATGTCCAAGGAATAGATTGAACCTGCAGTGGTGTATCGGATACTATTACTGGTCTCACAGGGAATGCTCAAAGCACAGACTGTAAGAAGAGTCCCTATTCTTGTACTTAAGGCGGCATTGTGCGTTTTGGATTTAATTCCGATGCCATTTCTGTGTTTTTTCGTCAATGTGAAGGTCCAAGGAATACATTGAACCTGCAGTGGTGTATCGGAAACTAATACTGGTCACACAGGGAATGCTCAATGCACCGACTGTAAGAAGAGTCTCTATTCTTGTACTTAAAGCGGCATTGTGCGTTTTGTATTTAATTCCGATGCCATTTCTGTGTTTCATCGTCAATGTGAAGGTCCAAGGAATAAACTGAACTTGCAGAGGTGTAGCGGAGGCTAATACTGGTCTCACAAAGAATGCTCAAATCACCGACGGTAAGAAGAGTCTATATTCTTGTACTTAAGGCGGCATTGTTCCTTTTGTATTTCATTCCGATGTAATTTCTGTGTTTCATCGTCAATGTGTATGTCCAAGGAATAGATTAAACCTACAGTTGTGTATCGGATACTATTACTGGTCTCACAGGGAATGCTCAAAGCACCGATTGTAAGAAGAGTCTCTATTCTTGTACTTAAAGCAGGATTGTGCATTTTGTATTTGATTCCGATGCGATATCCGTGTTTCATCGTCAATGTGAAGGTCAAAGGAATACATTGAACCTGCAGTGGTGTATCGGATAAAATTACTGGTCTCACAGGGAATGCTCAAAGCACCAACTGTAAGAAGAGTCTCTATTCATGTACTTAAGGCGGCATTGTGCCTTTTGTATTTAATTCCGATGCCATTTCTGTGATTCATCGTCAATGTGAAGGTCCAAGGAATAAACTGAACATGCAGAGGTGTAGCGGAAACTAATACTGGTCTCACAGGGAATGCTCAAAGCACCGACTGTAAGAAGAGTCTCTATTCTTGTACTTAAGGCGGCATTTTTCCTTTTGTATTTAATTCCGATGTAATTTCTGTGTTTCATCGTCAATGTGTATGTCCAAGGAATGGATTGAACCTGCAGTGGTGTATCGGATACTATTACTGGTCTCACAGGGAATGCTCGAAGCACCGACTGTAAGAAGAGTCTCTATTCTTGTATTTAAGGCGGCATTGTTTCTTTTGTATTTAATTCCGATGTAATTTCAGTGCTTCATCGTCAATGTGAATGTCCAAGGAATTCATTGAACATCCAGTGGTGTATCGGAAACTAATACTGGTCTCACAGGGAATGCTCAAAGCACCGACGGTAAGAAGAGTCTCTATTCTTGTACTTAAGGCGGCATTGTTTCTTTTGTATTTAATTCCGAAGTAATTTCAGTGTTTCATCGTCAATGTGTATGTCCAAGGAATATATTGAACCTGCAGTGCTGTATCGGATACTATTACTGGTCTCACAGGGAATGCTCGAAGCACCGACTGTAAGAAGAGTCTCTATTATTGCACTTAAGGCGGCATTGTGCCCCTTGTATTTGATTCCGATGCGATTTCTGTGTTTCATCGACAATGTGAAGGTTCAAGGAAACATTGAACTTGGAGTGGTGTATCGGAAACTAATACTGGTCTCACAGGGAATGCTCAAAGCACCGACTGTAAGATGAGTCTCTATTCTTGTACTTAAGGCGGCATTGTGCCTTTGTATTTAATTCCGATGCGATTTCTGAGTATCATCGTCAATTTGAAGGTCCAAGGAAAACATTGAACCTGCAGTGGCGTATCGGAAACTAATACTGGTCTCACAGGGAATGCTCAAAGCACCGACTGTAAGAAGAGTCTCTATTCTTGTACTTAAGGCGGCATTGTGCCTTTTGTATTTAATTCCGATGCGATTTCTGTGTATCTTCGTCAATTTGAAGGTCCAAGGAATACATTTAACCTGCAGTGGTGTAATGGAAACTAATACTGGTCTCACAGGGAATGCTCAAAGCACCGACTGTAAGAAGAGTCTCTATTCTTGTACTTAAGGCGGCATTGTGCCTTTTGTATTTAATTCCGATGCGATTTCTGTGTATCATCGTCAATTTGAAGGTCCAAGGAATACATTGAACCTGCAGTGGTGATTCGGAAACTAATACTGGTCTCACAGGGAATGCTCAAAGCACCGACTGTAAGAAGAGTCTCTATTCTTGTACATAAGGCGGCATTTTTCCTTTTGTATTTAATTCCGATGTAATTTCTGTGTTTCATCACCAATGTGTATGTCCAAGGAATAGATTGAATCTGCAGTGGTGTATCGGATACTATTACTGGCCTCACAGGGAATGCTCGAAGCACCGACTGTAAGAAGAGTCTCTATTCTTGTACTTAAGGCGGCATTATGCCTTTTGTATTTAATTCCGATGCGATTTCTGTGTTTCATCGTCAATGTAAAGGCCCAAGGAATACTTTGAACCTGCAGTGGTGTATCGGATACTATTACTGGTCCCACTGGGAATGCTCAAAGCACCGACTGTAAGAAGAGTCTCTATTCTTGTACTTAAGGCGGCATTGTGCCTTTTGTATTTAATTAAGATGTAATTTCAGTGTTTCATCGTCAATGTGAAGGTCCAAGGAATTCATTGAACCCTCAGAGGTGTATCGGAAACTTATACTGGTCTCACAGGGAATGCTTAAAGCACCGACGGTACGAAGAGTCTCTATTCTTGTACTTCAGGCGGCATTGTTCCTTTTGTATTTAATTCCGATGTAATTTCTGTGTTTCATCGTCAATGTGTATGTCCAAGGAATGGATTGAACCTGCAGTGGTGTATCGGATACTATTACTGGTCTCACAGGGAATGCTCAAAGCACCGACTGTAAGAAGTGTCTCCTTCTTGTACTTAAGGCGGCATTGTGCCTTTTGTATTTAATTCCGATGTAATTTCAGTGTTTCATCGTCAATGTGATGGTCCAAGGAATTCATTGAAACTCCAGTGGTGTATCGGAAACTTATACTGGTCTCACAGGGAATGCTCAAAGCACCGACGGTAAGAAGAGTCTCTATTCTTGTACTTAAGGCGGCATTGTTTCTTTTGTATTTAATTCCGATGTAATTTCTGTGTTTCATCGTCCATGTGTATGTCCAAGGAATAGATTGAACCTGCAGTGGTGTATCGGATACTATTACTGGTCTCACAGGGTATGCTCAAAGCACCGACGGTAAGAAGAGTCTCTATTCTTGTACTTAAGGCGTCATTGTGCCTTTTGTATTTAATTCCGATGCCATTTCTGTGTTTCATCGTCAATGTGAAGGTCCAAGGAATAAACTGAACTTGCAGGTGTGTAGCGGAAACTAAAACTGGTCTCACAGGGAATGCTCAAAGCACCGACTGTAAGAAGAGTTTCTATTCTTGTACTTAAGGCGGCAGTGTTCCTTTTGTATTTAATTCCGATGTAATTTCTTTGTTTCATCGTCAATGTGTATGTCCAAGGAATAGATTGAACCTGCAGTGGTGTATCGGATACTATTACTGGTCTCACAGGGAATGCTCAAAGCACCGACTGTAAGAAGAGTCCCTATTCTTGTACTTAAGGCGGCATTGTGCGTTTTGGATTTAATTCCGATGCCATTTCTGTGTTTCTTCGTCAATGTGAAGGTCCAAGGAATACATTGAACCTGCAGTGGTGTATCGGAAACTAATACTGGTCACACAGGGAATGCTCAATGCACCGACTGTAAGAAGAGTCTCTATTCTTGTAATTAAAGCGGCATTGTGCGTTTTGTATTTAATTCCGATGCCATTTCTGTGTTTCATCGTCAATGTGAAGGTCCAAGGAATAAACTGAACTTGCAGAGGTGTAGCGGAAGCTAATACTGGTCTCACAGAGAATGCTCAAAGCACCGACGGTAACAAGAGTCTCTATTCTTGTACTTAAGGCGGCATTGTTCCTTTTGTATTTCATTCCGATGTAATTTCTGTGTTTCATCGTCAATGTGGATGTCCAAGGAATAGATTAAACCTACAGTGGTGTATCGGATACTATTACTGGTCTCACAGGGAATGCTGAAAGCACCGACTGTAAGAAGAGTCTCTATTCTAGTACTTAAAGCAGGATTGTGCATTTTTTATTTAATTCTGATGCCATTTCGGTGTTTCATCGTCAATGTGAACGTCCAAGGAATAAACGGAACCTGCAGAGGTGTAGCGGAAACTAATATTGGTCCAACAGGGAATGCTCAAAGCACCGACTGTAAGAAGAGTCTCTATTCTTGTACTTAAGGCGGCATTGTGCCTTTTGTATTTAATTCCGATGCCATTTCTGTGTTTCATCGTCAATGTGAAGGTCCAAAGAATACATTGAACCTGCAGTGGTGTATCGGATACTACTACTGATCTCACAGGGAATGCTCAAAGCACCGACGGTAAGAAGAGTCCCTATTGTTGCACTTAAGGCGGCATTGTGCCATTTGTATTTAATTCCGATGCCATTTCTGTGTTTCATCGTCAATGTGAAGGTCCAAGGAATACATTGAACCTGCAGTGGTGTATCGGATACTATTACTGGTCTCACAGGGAATGCTCAAAGCACCGACTGTAAGAAGAGTCTCTGTTCCTGTACTTTAGGCGGCATTGTGCCTTTTGTATTTAATTCCGATGCAATTTCTGTGTTTCATCGTCAATGTGAAGGTCCAAGGAATACATTGAACCTGCAGTGGCGTATCGGATACTATTACTGCTCTCACAGGGAATGCTCAAAGCACCGACTGTAAGAAGAGTCTCTATTCTTGTACTTAAGGCGGCATTGTGCCTTTTGTATTTAATTCCGATGCCATTTCTGTGTTTCATCGTCAATGTGAAAGTCCAAGGTATACATTGAACCTGCAGTGGTGTATCGGATACTATTACTGGTCTCACAGGGAATGCTCAAAGCACCGACTGTAAGAAGAGTCTCTATTCTTTAACTTAAGGCGGCATTGTGCGTTTTGTATTTAATTCCGATGTAATTTCAGTGTTTCATCGTCAATGTGCATGTCCAAGGAATACATTGAACCTGCAGTGGCGTATCGGAGACTAATACTGGTCTCACAGGAAAGGATCAAAGCACCGACTGTAAGAAGAGTCTCTATTCCTGTACTTACGGCTTCATTGTGCTATTTGTATTTAATTCCGATGCGATTTCTGTGTTTCATCGTCAATGTGAAGGACCAAGGAATACATTGAAGCTGCAGTGGTGTATCTGAACTAATACTGGTCTCTCAGGAAAGGGACAAAACACAGACTCTAAGAAGCCGCACTTCTCTTGCAGTTAAGACGACATTTTGCCTTTTGTATTTATTTCCGATGCAATTTCTGTGTGTCATCGTCAATGTGTATGTAAAAGGAATACATTGAACCTGCAATGGTGTATTGGTAACTAATACTGGTCTCACAGGAAAGGATCAAAGCACCGACTGTAAGAAGTGTCCCTATTCTTGTACTTAAATCGGCATTGTGACTTTTGTATTTAATTCCTATGCGATTTCTGTGTTTCATCGTCAATGTGAATGTGCAAGGAATACATTGAACCTGCAGTGGTGTATCGGACACTATAACTGGTCTCATAGGAAAGGATCAAAGCACATACTTTAAAAAGGCTCACTCCTTTTGCAGTTAAGGTGGCATTGTGCCTTTGGTATTTAATTCCAATGTAATTTCAGTGTTTCATCGTCAATGTGTATGTAAAAGGAATACATTGAACCCGCAGTGGTGTATCGGATACTATTACTGGTCTCACAGGGAATGCTCAAAGCACTGACTGTAAGAAGAGTCTCTATTCTTGTACTTAAGGCGGCATTGTGCCTTTTGTATTTAATTCCGATTCGATATCTGTGTTTCATCGTCAATGTGTATGTCCAAGGAATACATTGAACCTGCAGTGGGGTATCGGATACTATTATTGGTCTCACAGGGAATGCTCAAAGCACCGACTGTAAGAAGAGTCTCTATTCTTGTACTTAAGGCGGCATTGTGCCTTTTGTATTTAATTCCGATGCCATTTCTGTGTTTCATCGTCAATGTGAAGGTCCAAGGAATAAACTGAACCTGCAGAGGTGTAGCGGAAACTAATACTGGTCTCACAGGGAATGCTCAAAGCACCGACGGTAAGAAGAGTCCCTATTCTTGTGTTTAAGGCGGCATTGTGCATTTTGTATTTAATTCCGATGTAATTTCAGTGCTTCATCGTCAATGTGAATGTCCAAGGAATTCATTGAACATCCAGTGGTGTATCGGAAACTAATACTGGTCTCACAGGGAATGCTCAAAGCACCGACGGTAAGAAGAGTCTCTATTCTTGTACTTAAGGCGGCATTGTTTCTTTTGTATTTAATTCCGATGTAATTTCAGTGTTTCATCGTCAATGTGTATGTCCAAGGAATATATTGAACCTGCAGTGCTGTATCGGATACTATTACTGGTCTCACAGGGAATGCCTGAAGCACCGACTGTAAGAAGAGTCTCTATTATTGCACTTAAGGCGGCATTGTGCCTTTTGTATTTAATTCCGATGCGATTTCTGTGTATCTTCGTCAATTTGAAGGTCCAAGGAATACATTTAACCTGCAGTGGTGTAACGGAAACTAATACTGGTCTCACAGGGAATGCTCAAAGCACCGACTGTAAGAAGAGTCTCTATTCTTGTACTTAAGGCGGCATTGTGCCTTTTGTATTTAATTCCGATGCGATTTCTGTGTATCATCGTCAATTTGAAGGTCCAAGGAATACATTGAACCTGCAGTGGTGATTCGGAAACTAATACTGGTCTCACAGGGAATGCTCAAAGCACCGACTGTAAGAAGAGTCTCTATTCTTGTACATAAGGCGGCATTTTTCCTTTTGTATTTAATTCCGATGTAATTTCTGTGTTTAATCACCAATGTGTATGTCCAAGGAATAGATTGAATCTGCAGTGGTGTATCGGATACTATTACTGGTCTCACAGGGAATGCTCAAAGCACCGACTGTAAGAAGAGTCTCTATTCTTGTACTTAAGGCGGCATTGTGCCTTTTGTATTTAATTCCGATGCGATTTCTGTGTTTCATCGTCAATGTAAAGGCCCAAGGAATACATTGAACCTGCAGTGGTGTATCGGATACTATTACTGGTCCCACTGGGAATGCTCAAAGCACCGACTGTAAGAAGAGTCTCTATTCTTGTACTTAAGGAGGCATTGTGCCTTTTGTATTTAATTCCGATGCCATTTCTGTGTTTCATCGTCAATCTGAAGGTCCAGGGAATAATCTGAACTTGCAGAGGTGTAGCGGAAACTAATACTGGTCTCATAGGAAAGGATCAAAGCACATACTCTAAGAATTCTCACTCCTTTTACAGTTAAGGTGGCATTGTGCCTATTGTATTTAATTACGATGTAATTTCAGTGTTTCATCGTCACTGTGTATGTAAAAGGAATACATTGAACCTGCAGTGGTGTATCGGAAACTAATACTGGTCTCATAGGAAAGGATCAAAGCACATACTCTATGAAGTCTCACTCCTTTTTGCAGTTAAGGTGGCATTGAGCCTTTGGTATTTAATTCCGATGTAATTTCAGTGTTTCATCGTCAATGTGTATGTAAAAGGAATACATTGAACCTGCAGTGGTGTATCGGAAACTAATACTGGTCTCATAGGAAAGGATCAAAGCACATACTCTAAGAAATCTCACTCTTCTTGCACTTAAGACGGCATTGTGCGTTTTGTATTTAATTCCGATGTAATTTCAGTGTTTCATCGTCAATGTGTATGTAAAAGGAATATATTGAACCTGCAGTGGTGTATCGGAAACTAATGCTGGTCTCATAGGAAAGAATCAAAGCACAGACGCGAGGAAGTCTCACTCTTCTTGCATTTAAGGCGCCATTTGGCCCTTTGTATTTAATTCCGATGTAATTTAAGTGTTTCATCGTCAATGTGCATGTCCAAGGAATACATTGAACCTGCAGTGGCGTATCGGAGACTAATACTGGTCTCACAGGAAAGGATCAAAGCACCGACTGTAAGAAGAGTCTCTATTGCTGTACTTAAGGCGGCATTGTGCTATTTGTATTTAATTCCGATGCGATTTCTGTGTTTCATCGTCAATGTGAAGGACCAAGGAATACATTGAAGCTGCAGTGGTGTATCTGAACTAATACTGGTCTCTCAGGAAAGGGACAAAACACAGACTCTAAGAAACCGCACTTCTCTGGCAGTTAAGACGACATTTTGCCTTTTGTATTTATTTCCGATGCAATTTCAGTGTGTCATCGTCAATGTGTATGTAAAAGGAATACATTGAACCTGCAATGGTGTATTGGTAACTAATACTGGTCTCACAGGAAAGGATCAAAGCACCGACTGTAAGAAGTGTCCCTATTCTTGTACTTAAATCGGCATTGTGACTTTTGTATTTAATTCCTATGCGATTTCTGTGTTTCATCGTCAATGTGAATGTGCAAGGAATACATTGAACCTGCAGTGGTGTATCGGACACTATAACTGGTCTCATAGGAAAGGATCAAAGCACATACTTTAAGAAGTCTCACTCCTTTTGCAGTTAAGGTGGCATTGTGCCTTTGGTATTTAATTCCAATGTAATTTCAGTGTTTCATCGTCAATGTGTATGTAAAAGGAATACATTGAACCTGCAGTGGTGTATCGGATACTATTACTGGTCTCACAGGGAATGCTCAAAGCACTGACTGTAAGAAGAGTCTCTATTCTTGTACTTAAGGCGGCATTGTGCCTTTTGTATTTAATTCCGATTCGATATCTGTGTTTCATCGTCAATGTGTATGTCCAAGGAATACATTGAACCTGCAGTGGGGTATCGGATACTATTATTGGTCTCACAGGGAATGCTCAAAGCACCGACTGTAAGAAGAGTCTCTATTCTTGTACTTAAGGCGGCATTGTGCCTTTTGTATTTAATTCCGATGCCATTTCTGTGTTTCATCGTCAATGTGAAGGTCCAAGGAATAAACTGAACCTGCAGAGGTGTAGCGGAAACTAATACTGGTCTCACAGGGAATGCTCAAAGCACCGACGGTAAGAAGAGTCCCTATTCTTGTGTTTAAGGCGGCATTGTGCCTTTTGTATTTAATTCCGATGTAATTTCAGTGCTTCATCGTCAATGTGAATGTCCAAGGAATTCATTGAACATCCAGTGGTGTATCGGAAACTAATACTGGTCTCACAGGGAATGCTCAAAGCACCGACGGTAAGAAGAGTCTCTATTCTTGTACTTAAGGCGGCATTGTTTCTTTTGTATTTAATTCCGATGTAATTTCAGTGTTTCATCGTCAATGTGTATGTCCAAGGAATATATTGAACCTGCAGTGCTGTATCGGATACTATTACTGGTCTCACAGGGAATGCTCGAAGCACCGACTGTAAGAAGAGTCTCTATTATTGCACTTAAGGCGGCATTGTGCCTTTTGTACTTAATTCCGATGCGATTTCTGTGTATCTTCGTCAATTTGAAGGTCCAAGGAATACATGTAACCTGCAGTGGTGTAACGGAAACTAATACTGGTCTCACAGGGAATGCTCAAAGCACCGACTGTAAGAAGAGTCTCTATTCTTGTACTTAAGGCGGCATTGTGCCTTTTGTATTTAATTCCGATGCGATTTCTGTGTATCATCGTCAATTTGAAAGTCCAAGGAATACATTGAACCTGCAGTGGTGATTCGGAAACTAATACTGGTCTCACAGGGAATGCTCAAAGCACCGACTGTAAGAAGAGTCTCTATTCTTGTACATAAGGCGGCATTTTTCCTTTTGTATTTAATTCCTATGTAATTTCTGTGTTTAATCACCAATGTGTATGTCCAAGGAATAGATTGAATCTGCAGTGGTGTATCGGATACTATTACTGGTCTCACAGGGAATGCTCAAAGCACCGACTGTAAGAAGAGTCTCTATTCTT
Source organism: Schistocerca americana (assembly GCF_021461395.2). Lineage (NCBI taxonomy): Eukaryota > Metazoa > Arthropoda > Insecta > Orthoptera > Acrididae > Schistocerca > Schistocerca americana. Next base: position 624,395,672 of record NC_060124.1, on the reverse strand, counting down.
GTACTTAAGGCGGCATTGTGCCTTTTGTATTTAATTCCGATGCGATTTCTGTGTTTCATCGTCAATGTAAAGGCCCAAGGAATACATTGAACCTGCAGTGGTGTATCGGATACTATTACTGGTCCCACTGGGAATGCTCAAAGCACCGACTGTAAGAAGAGTTTCTATTCTTGTACTTAAGGAGGCATTGTGCCTTTTGTATTTAATTCCGGTGCCATTTCTGTGTTTCATCGTCAATCTGAAGGTCCAGGGAATAATCTGAACTTGCAGAGGTGTAGCGGAAACTAATACTGGTCTCATAGGAAAGGATCAAAGCACATACTCTAAGAATTCTCACTCCTTTTACAGTTAAGGTGGCATTGTGCCTATTGTGTTTAATTACGATGTAATTTCAGTGTTTCATCGTCACTGTGTATGTAAAAGGAATAGATTGAACCTGCAGTGGTGTATCGGAAACTAATACTGGTCTCATAGGAAAGGATCAAAGCACATACTCTATGAAGTCTCACTCCTTTTGCAGTTAAGGTGGCATTGAGCCTTTGGTATTTAATTCCGATGTAATTTCAGTGTTTCATCGTCAATGTGTATGTAAAAGGAATACATTGAACCTGCAGTGGTGTATCGGAAACTAATACTGGTCTCATAGGAAAGGATCAAAGCACATACTCTAAGAAATCTCACTCTTCTTGCACTTAAGACGGCATTGTGCGTTTTGTATTTAATTCCGATGTAATTTCAGTGTTTCATCGTCAATGTGTATGTAAAAGGAATATATTGAACCTGCAGTGGTGTATCGGAAACTAATGCTGGTCTCATAGGAAAGAATCAAAGCACAGACGCAAGGAAGTCTCACTCTTCTTGCATTTAAGGCGCCATTTGGCCCTTTGTATTTAATTCCGATGTAATTTAAGTGTTTCATCGTCAATGTGCATGTCCAAGGAATACATTGAACCTGCAGTGGCGTATCGGAGACTAATACTGGTCTCACAGGAAAGGATCAAAGCACCGACTGTAAGAAGAGTCTCTATTCCTGTACTTAAGGCGGCATTGTGCTATTTGTATTTAATTCCGATGCGATTTCTGTGTTTCATCGTCAATGTGAAGGACCAAGGAATACATTGAAGCTGCAGTGGTGTATCTGAACTAATACTGGTCTCTCAGGAAAGGGACAAAACACAGACTCTAAGAAACCGCACTTCTCTTGCAGTTAAGACGACATTTTGCCTTTTGTATTTATTTCCGATGCAATTTCAGTGTGTCATCGTCAATGTGTATGTAAAAGGAATACATTGAACCTGCAATGGTGTATTGGTAACTAATACTGGTCTCACAGGAAAGGATCAAAGCACCGACTGTAAGAAGTGTCCCTATTCTTGTACTTAAATCGGCATTGTGACTTTTGTATTTAATTCCTATGCGATTTCTGTGTTTCATCGTCAATGTGAATGTGCAAGGAATACATTGAACCTGCAGTGGTGTATCGGACACTATAACTGGTCTCATAGGAAAGGATCAAAGCACATACTTTAAGAAGTCTCACTCCTTTTGCAGTTAAGGTGGCATTGTGCCTTTGGTATTTAATTCCAATGTAATTTCAGTGTTTCATCGTCAATGTGTATGTAAAAGGAATACATTGAACCTGCAGTGGTGTATCGGATACTATTACTGGTCTCACAGGGAATGCTCAAAGCACTGACTGTAAGATGAGTCTCTATTCTTGTACTTAAGGCGGCATTGTGCCTTTTGTATTTAATTCCGATTCGATATCTGTGTTTCATCGTCAATGTGTATGTCCAAGGAATACATTGAACCTGCCGTGGGGTATCGGATACTATTATTGGTCTCACAGGGAATGCTCAAAGCACCGACTGTAAGAAGAGTCTCTATTCTTGTACTTAAGGCGGCATTGTGCCTTTTGTATTTAATTCCGATGCCATTTCTGTGTTTCATCGTCAATGTGAAGGTCCAAGGAATAAACTGAACCTGCAGAGGTGTAGCGGAAACTAATACTGGTCTCACAGGGAATGCTCAAAGCACCGACGGTAAGAAGAGTCCCTATTCTTGTGTTTAAGGCGGCATTGTGCCTTTTGTATTTAATTCCGATGTAATTTCAGTGCTTCATCGTCAATGTGAATGTCCAAGGAATTCATTGAACATCCAGTGGTGTATCGGAAACTAATACTGGTCTCACAGGGAATGCTCAAAGCACCGACGGTAAGAAGAGTCTCTATTCTTGTACTTAAGGCGGCATTGTTTCTTTTGTATTTAATTCCGATGTAATTTCAGTGTTTCATCGTCAATGTGTATGTCCAAGGAATATATTGAACCTGCAGTGCTGTATCGGATACTATTACTGGTCTCACAGGGAATGCTCGAAGCACCGACTGTAAGAAGAGTCTCTATTATTGCACTTAAGGCGGCATTGTGCCTTTTGTATTTAATTCCGATGCGATTTCTGTGTATCTTCGTCAATTTGAAGGTCCAAGGAATACATTTAACCTGCAGTGGTGTAACGGAAACTAATACTGGTCTCACAGGGAATGCTCAAAGCACCGACTGTAAGAAGAGTCTCTATTCTTGTACTTAAGGCGGCATTGTGCCTTTTGTATTTAATTCCGATGCGATTTCTGTGTATCATCGTCAATTTGAAGGTCCAAGGAATACATTGAACCTGCAGTGGTGATTCGGAAACTAATACTGGTCTCACAGGGAATGCTCAAAGCACCGACCGTAAGAAGAGTCTCTATTCTTGTACATAAGGCGGCATTTTTCCTTTTGTATTTAATTCCGATGTAATTTCTGTGTTTAATCACCAATGTGTATGTCCAAGGAATAGATTGAATCTGCAGTGGTGTATCGGATACTTATACTGGTCTCACAGGGAATGCTCAAAACACCGACTGTAGGAAGAGTCTCTATTCTTGTACGTAAGGCGGCATTGTGCCTTTTGTATTTAATTCCGATGCGATTTCTGTGTTTCATCGTCAATGTAAAGGCCCAAGGAATACATTGAACCTGCAGTGGTGTATCGGATACTATTACTGGTCCCACTGGGAATGCTCAAAGCACCGACTGTAAGAAGAGTCTCTATTCTTGTACTTAAGGAGGCATTGTGCCTTTTGTATTTAGTTCCGATGCCATTTCTTTGTTTCATCGTCAATCTGAAGGTCCAGGGAGTAATCTGAACTTGCAGAGGTGTAGCGGAAACTAATACTGGTCTCATAGGAAAGGATCAAAGCACATACTCTAAGAATTCTCACTCCTTTTACAGTTAAGGTGGCATTGTGCCTATTGTATTTAATTACGATGTAATTTCAGTGTTTCATCGTCACTGTGTATGTAAAAGGAATACATTGAACCTGCAGTGGTGTATCGGAAACTAATACTGGTCTCATAGGAAAGGATCAAAGCACATACTCTATGAAGTCTCACTCCTTTTGCAGTTAAGGTGGCATTGAGCCTTTGGTATTTAATTCCGATGTAATTTCAGTGTTTCATCGTCAATGTGTATGTAAAAGGAATACATTGAACCTGCAGTGGTGTATCGGAAACTAATACTGGTCTCATAGGAAAGGATCAAAGCACATACTCTAAGAAATCTCACTCTTCTTGCACTTAAGACGGCATTGTGCGTTTTGTATTTAATTCCGATGTAATTTCAGTGTTTCATCGTCAATGTGTATGTAAAAGGAATATATTGAACCTGCAGTGGTGTATCGGAAACTAATGCTGGTCTCATAGGAAAGAATCAAAGCACAGACGCAAGGAAGTCTCACTCTTCTTGCATTTAAGGCGCCATTTGGCCCTTTGTATTTAATTCCGATGTAATTTAAGTGTTTCATCGTCAATGTGCATGTCCAAGGAATACATTGAACCTGCAGTGGCGTATCGGAGACTAATACTGGTCTCACAGGAAAGGATCAAAGCACCGACTGTAAGAAGAGTCTCTATTCCTGTACTTAAGGCGGCATTGTGCTATTTGTATTTAATTCCGATGCGATTTCTGTGTTTCATCGTCAATGTGAAGGACCAAGGAATACATTGAACCTGCAGTGGTGTATCTGAACTAATACTGGTCTCTCAGGAAAGGGACAAAACACAGACTCTAAGAAGCCGCACTTCTCTTGCAGTTAAGACGACATTTTGCCTTTTGTATTTATTTCCGGATCAATTTCAGTGTGTCATCGTCAATGTGTATGTAAAAGGAATACATTGAACCTGCAATGGTGTATTGGTAACTAATACTGGTCTCACAGGAAAGGATCAAAGCACCGACTGTAAGAAGTGTCCCTATTCTTGTACTTAAATCGGCATTGTGACTTTTGTATTTAATTCCTATGCGATTTCTGTGTTTCATCGTCAATGTGAATGTGCAAGGAATACATTGAACCTGCAGTGGTGTATCGGACACTATAACTGGTCTCATAGGAAAGGATCAAAGCACATACTTTAAGAAGTCTCACTACTTTTGCAGTTAAGGTGGCATTGTGCCTTTGGTATTTAATTCCAATGTAATTTCAGTGTTTCATCGTCAATGTGTATGTAAAAGGAATACATTGAACCTGCAGTGGTGTATCGGATACTATTACTGGTCTCACAGGGAATGCTCAAAGCACTGACTGTAAGAAGAGTCTCTATTCTTGTACTTAAGGCGGCATTGTGCCTTTTGTATTTAATTCCGATTCGATATCTGTGTTTCATCGTCAATGTGTATGTCCAAGGAATACATTGAACCTGCAGTGGGGTATCGGATACTATTATTGGTCTCACAGGGAATGCTCAAAGCACCGACTGTAAGAAGAGTCTCTATTCTTGTACTTAAGGCGGCATTGTGCCTTTTGTATTTAATTCCGATGCCATTTCTGTGTTTCATCGTCAATGTGAAGGTCCAAGGAATAAACTGAACCTTCAGAGGTGTAGCGGAAACTAATACTGGTCTCACAGGGAATGCTCAAAGCACCGACGGTAAGGAGAGTCCCTATTCTTGTGTTTAAGGCGGCATTGTGCCTTTTGTATTTAATTCCGATGTAATTTCAGTGCTTCATCGTCAATGTGAATGTCCAAGGAATTCATTGAACATCCAGTGGTGTATCGGAAACTAATACTGGTCTCTCAGGGAATGCTCAAAGCACCGACGGTAAGAAGAGTCTCTATTCTTGTACTTAAGGCGGCATTGTTTCTTTTGTATTTAATTCCGATGTAATTTCAGTGTTTCATCGTCAATGTGTATGTCCAAGGAATATATTGAACCTGCAGTGCTGTATCGGATACTATTACTGGTCTCACAGGGAATGCTCGAAGCACCGACTGTAAGAAGAGTCTCTATTATTGCACTTAAGGCGGCATTGTGCCTTTTGTATTTAATTCCGATGCGATTTCTGTGTATCTTCGTCAATTTGAAGGTCCAAGGAATACATTTAACCTGCAGTGGTGTAACGGAAACTAATACTGGTCTCACAGGGAATGCTCAAAGCACCGACTGTAAGAAGAGTCTCTATTCTTGTACTTAAGGCGGCATTGTGCCTTTTGTATTTAATTCCGATGCGATTTCTGTGTATCATCGTCAATTTGAAGGTCCAAGGAATACATTGAACCTGCAGTGGTGATTCGGAAACTAATACTGGTCTCACAGGGAATGCTCAAAGCACCGACTGTAAGAAGAGTCTCTATTCTTGTACATAAGGCGGCATTTTTCCTTTTGTATTTAATTCCGATGTAATTTCTGTGTTTAATCACAAATGTGTATGTCCAAGGAATAGATTGAATCTGCAGTGGTGTATCGGATACTATTACTGGTCTCACAGGGAATGCTCAAAGCACCGACTGTAAGAAGAGTCTCTATTCTTGTACTTAAGGCGGCATTGTGCCTTTTGTATTTAATTCCGATGCGATTTCTGTGTTTCATCGTCAATGTAAAGGCCCATGGAATACATTGAACCTGCAGTGGTGTATCGGATACTATTACTGGTCCCACTGGGAATGCTCAAAGCACCGACTGTAAGAAGAGTCTCTATTCTTGTACTTAAGGAGGCATTGTGCCTTTTGTATTTAATTCCGATGCCATTTCTGTGTTTCATCGTCAATCTGAAGGTCCAGGGAATAATCTGAACTTGCAGAGGTGTAGCGGAAACTAATACTGGTCTCATAGGAAAGGATCAAAGCACATACTCTAAGAATTCTCACTCCTTTTACAGTTAAGGTGGCATTGTGCCTATTGTATTTAATTACGATGTAATTTCAGTGTTTCATCGTCACTGTGTATGTAAAAGGAATACATTGAACCTGCAGTGGTGTATCGGAAACTAATACTGGTCTCATAGGAAAGGATCAAAGCACATACTCTATGAAGTCTCACTCCTTTTGCAGTTAAGGTGGCATTGAGCCTTTGGTATTCAATTCCGATGTAATTTCAGTGTTTCATCGTCAATGTGTATGTAAAAGGAATACATTGAACCTGCAGTGGTGTATCGGAAACTAATACTGGTCTCATAGGAAAGGATCAAAGCACATACTCTAAGAAATCTCACTCTTCTTGCACTTAAGACGGCATTGTGGGTTTTGTATTTAATTCCGATGTAATTTCAGTGTTTCATCGTCAATGTGTATGTAAAAGGATTATATTGAACCTGCAGTGGTGTATCGGAAACTAATGCTGGTCTCATAGGAAAGAATCAAAGCACAGACGCAAGGAAGTCTCACTCTTCTTGCATTTAAGGCGCCATTTGGCCCTTTGTATTTAATTCCGATGTAATCTAAGTGTTTCATCGTCAACGTGCATGTCCAAGGAATACATTGAACCTGCAGTGGCGTATCGGAGACTAATACTGGTCTCACAGGAAAGGATCAAAGCACCGACTGTAAGAAGAGTCTCTATTCCTGTACTTAAGGCGGCATTGTGCTATTTGTATTTAATTCCGATGCGATTTCTGTGTTTCATCGTCAATGTGAAGGACCAAGGAATACATTGAAGCTGCAGTGGTGTATCTGAACTAATACTGGTCTCTCAGGAAAGGGACAAAACACAGACTCTAAGAAGCCGCACTTCTCTTGCAGTTAAGACGACATTTTGCCTTTTGTATTTATTTCCGATGCAATTTCAGTGTGTCATCGTCAATGTGTGTGTAAAAGGAATACATTGAACCTGCAATGGTGTATTGGTAACTAATACTGGTCTCACAGGAAAGGATCAAAGCACCGACTGTAAGAAGTGTCCCTATTCTTGTACTTAAATCGGCATTGTGACTTTTGTATTTAATTCCTATGCGATTTCTGTGTTTCATCGTCAATGTGAATGTGCAAGGAATACATTGAACCTGCAGTGGTGTATCGGACACTATAACTGGTCTCATAGGAAAGGATCAAAGCACATACTTTAAGAAGTCTCACTCCTTTTGCAATTAAGGTGGCATGTGCCTTTGGTATTTAATTCCAATGTAATATCAGTGTTTCATCGTCAATGTGTATGTAAAAGGAATACGTTGAACCTGCAGTGGTGTATCGGATACTATTACTGGTCTCACAGGGAATGCTCAAAGCACTGACTGTAAGAAGAGTCTCTATTCTTGTACTTAAGGCGGCATTGTGCCTTTTGTATTTAATTCCGATTCGATATCTGTGTTTCATCGTCAATGTGTATGTCCAAGGAATACATTGAACCTGCAGTGGGGTATCGGATACTATTATTGGTCTCACAGGGAATGCTCAAAGCACCGACTGTAAGAAGAGTCTCTATTCTTGTACTTAAGGCGGCATTGTGCCTTTTGTATTTAATTCCGATGCCATTTCTGTGTTTCATCGTCAATGTGAAGGGCCAAGGAATAAACTGAACCTGCAGAGGTGTAGCGGAAACTAATACTGGTCTCACAGGGAATGCTCAAAGCACCGACGGTAAGAAGAGTCCCTATTCTTGTGTTTAAGGCGGCATTATGCCTTTTGTATTTATTTCCGATGTAATTTCAGTGCTTCATCGTCAATGTGAATGTCCAAGGAATTCATTGAACATCCAGTGATGTATCGGAAACTAATACTGGTCTCACAGGGAATTCTCAAAGCACCGACGGTAAGAAGAGTCTCTATTCTTGTACTTAAGGCGGCATTGTTTCTTTTGTATTTAATTCCGATGTAATTTCAGTGTTTCATCGTCAATGTGTATGTCCAAGGAATATATTGAACCTGCAGTGCTGTATCGGATACTATTACTGGTCTCACAGGGAATGCTCGAAGCACCGACTGTAAGAAGAGTCTCTATTATTGCACTTAAGGCGGCATTGTGCCCCTTGTATTTGATTCCGATGCGATTTCTGTGTTTCATCGTCAATGTGAAGGTTCAAGGAAACATTGAACTTGGAGTGGTGTATCGGAAACTAATACTGGTCTCACAGGGAATGCTCAAAGCACCGACTGTAAGATGAGTCTCTATTCTTGTACTTAAGGCGGCATTGTGCCTTTGTATTTAATTCCGATGCGATTTCTGAGTATCATCGTCAATTTGAAGGTCCAAGGAATACATTGAACCTGCAGTGGCGTATCGGAAACTAATACTGGTCTCACAGGGAATGCTCAAACACCGACTGTAAGAAGAGTCTCTATTCTTGTACTTAAGGCGGCATTGTGCCTTTTGTATTTAATTCCGATGCGATTTCTGTGTATCTTCGTCAATTTGAAGGTCCAAAGAATACATTTAACCTGCAGTGGTGTAACGGAAACTAATACTGGTCTCACAGGGAATGCTCAAAGCACCGACTGTAAGAAGAGTCTCCATTCTTGTACTTAAGGCGGCATTGTGCCTTTTGTATTTAATTCCGATGCGATTTCTGTGTATCATCGTCAATTTGAAGGTCCAAGGAATACATTGAACCTGCAGTGGTGATTCGGAAACTAATACTGGTCTCACAGGGAATGCTCAAAGCACCGACTGTAAGAAGAGTCTCTATTCTTGTACATAAGGCGGCATTTTTCCTTTTGTATTTAATTCCGATGTAATTTCTGTGTTTAATCACCAATGTGTATGTCCAAGGAATAGATTGAATCTGCAGTGGTGTATCGGATACTATTACTGGTCTCACAGGGAATGCTCAAAGCACCGACTGTAAGAAGAGTCTCTATTCTTGTACTTAAGGCGGCATTGAGCCTTTTGTATTTAATTCCGATGCGATTTCTGTGTTTCATCGTCAATGTAAAGGCCCAAGGAATACATTGAACCTGCAGTGGTGTATCGGATACTATTACTGGTCCCACTGGGAATGCTCAAAGCACCGACTGTAAGAAGAGTCTCTATTCTTGTACTTAAGGAGGCATTGTGCCTTTTGTATTTAATTCCGATGCCATTTCTGTGTTTCATCGTCAATCTGAAGGTCCAGGGAATAATCTGAACTTGCAGAGGTGTAGCGGAAACTAATACTGGTCTCATAGGAAAGGATCAAAGCACATACTCTAAGAATTCTCACTCCTTTTACAGTTAAGGTGGCATTGTGCCTATTGTATTTAATTACGATGTAATTTCAGTGTTTCATCGTCACTGTGTATGTAAAAGGAATACATTGAACCTGCAGTGGTGTATCGGAAACTAATACTGGTCTCATAGGAAAGGATCAAAGCACATACACTATGAAGTCTCACTCCTTTTGCAGTTAAGGTGGCATTGAGCCTTTGGTATTTAATTCCGATGTAATTTCAGTGTTTCATCGTCAATGTGTATGTAATAGGAATACATTGAACCTGCAGTGGTGTATCGGAAACTAATACTGGTCTCATAGGAAAGGATCAAAGCACATACTCTAAGAAATCTCACTCTTCTTGCACTTAAGACGGCATTGTGCGTTTTGTATTTAATTCCGATGTAATTTCAGTGTTTCATCGTCAATGTGTATGTAAAAGGAATATATTGAACCTGCAGTGGTGTATCGGAAACTAATGCTGGTCTCATAGGAAAGAATCAAAGCACAGACGCAAGGAAGTCTCACTCTTCTTGCATTTAAGGCGCCATTTGGCCCTTTGTATTTAATTCCGATGTAATTTAAGTGTTTCATCGTCAATGTGCATGTCCAAGGAATACATTGAACCTGCAGTGGTGTATCGGATACTATTACTGATCTCACAGGGAATGCTCAAAGCACCGACGGTAAGAAGAGTCCCTATTGTTGTACTTAAGGCGGCATTGTGCCTTTTGTATTTAATTCCAATGCCATTTCTGTGTTTCATCGTCAATGTGAACGTCCAAGGAATACATTGAACCTGCAGTGGTGTATCGGATACTATTACTGGTCTCACAGGGAATGCTCAAAGCACCGACTGTAAGAAGAGTCTCTATTCCTGTACTTTAGGCGGCATTGTGCCTTTTGTATTTAATTCCGATGCGATTTCTGTGTTTCATCGTCAATGTGAAGGTCCAAGGAATACATTGAACCTACAGTGGTGTATCGGATACTATTACTGGTCTCACAGGGAATGCTCAAAGCACCGACTGTAAGAAGAGTCTCTATTCTTGTACTTAAGGCGGCATTGAGCCTTTTGTATTTAATTCCGATGCCATTTCTGTGTTTCATCGTCAATGTGAAAGTCCAAGGTATACATTGAACCTGCAGTGGTGTATCGGATACTATTACTGGTCTCACAGGGAATGCTCAAAGCACCGACAGTAAGAAGAGTCTCTATTCTTTTACTTAAGGCGGCATTGTGCCTTTTGTATTTAATTCCGATGCCATTTCTGTGTTTCATCGTCAATGTGAAGGTCCAAAGTATACATTGAACCTGCAGTGGTGTATCGGATACTATTACTGGTCTCACAGGGTATGCTCAAAGCACTGACTGTAAGAAGAGTCTCTATTCTTGTACTTAAGGCGGCATTGCGCCTTTTGTATTTAATTCCGATTCGATTTCTGTGTTTCATCGTCAATGTGTATGTCCAAGGAATACATTGAACCTGCAGTGGTGTATCGGATACTATTATTGGTCTCACAGGGAATGCTCAAAGCACCGACTGTAAGAAGAGTCTCTATTCTTGTACTTAAGGCGGCATTGTGCCTTTTGTATTTAATTCCGATGCCATTTCTGTGTTTCATCGTCAATGTGAAGGTCCAAGGAATAAACTGAACCTGCAGAGGTGTAGCGGAAACTAATACTGGTCTCACAGGGAATGCTCAAAGCACCGACGGTAAGAAGGGTCCCTATTCTTGTACTTAAGACGGCATTGTGCTTTTTGTATTTAATTCCGATGTAATTTCAGTGCTTCATCGTCAATGTGAATGTCCAAGGAATTCATTGAACATCCAGTGGTGTATCGGAAACTAATACTGGTCTCACAGGGAATGCTCAAAGCACCGACGGTAAGAAGAGTCTCTATTCTTGTACTTAAGGCGGCATTGTTCCTTTTGTATTTAATTCCGATGTAATTTCAGTGTTTCATCGTCAATGTGTATGTCCAAGGAATATATTGAACCTGCAGTGCTGTATCGGATACTATTACTGGTCTCACAGGGAATGTTCGAAGCACCGACTGTAAGAAGAGTCTCTATTCTTGTACTTAAGGCGGCAATTTTCCTTTTGTATTTAATTCCGATGTAATTTCTGTGTTTCATCGTCAATGTGTATGTCCAAGGAATAGATTGAACCTGCAGTGGTGTATCGGATACTATTACTGGTCTCACAGGGAATGCTCAAAGCACCGACAATAAGAAGAGTCTCTATTCTTGTACTTAAGGCGGCATTGTGCCTTTTGTATTTAATTCTGATGCCATTTCGGTGTTTCATCGTCAATGTGAACGTCCAAGGAATAAACGGAACCTGCAGAGGTGTAGAGGAAACTAATATTGGTCCAACAGGGAATGCTCAAAGCACCGACTGTAAGAAGAGTCTCTATTCTTGTACTTAAGGCGGCATTGTGCCTTTTGTATTTAATTCCGATGCCATTTCTGTATTTCATCGTCAATGTGAAGGTCCAAAGAATACATTGAACCTGCAGTGGTGTATCGGATACTATTACTGATCTCACAGGGAATGCTCAAAGCACCGACGGTAAGAAGAGTCCCTATTGTTGTACTTTAGGCGGCATTGTGCCTTTTGTATTTAATTCCGATGCCATTTCTGTGTCTCATCGTCAATGTGAAGGTCCAAGGAATACATTGAGTCTGCAGTGGTGTAACGGATACTATTACTGGTCTCACAGGGAATGCTCAAAGCACCGACTGTAAGAAGAGTCTCTATTCCTGTACTTTAGGCGGCATTGTGCCTTTTGTATTTACTTCCGATGCGATTTCTGTGTTTCATCGTCAATGTGAAGGTCCAAGGAATACATTGAACCTGCAGTGGTGTATCAGATACTATTACTGGTCTCACAGGGAATGCTCAAAGCACCGACTGTAAGAAGAGTCTCTATTCTTGTACTTAAGGCGGCATTGTGTCTTTTGTATTTAATTCCGATGCCATTTCTGTGTTTCATCGTCAATGTGAAAGTCCAAGGTATACATTGAACCTCCAGTGGTGTATCGGATACTATTACTGGTCTCACAGGGAATGCTCAAAGCACCGACTGTAAGAAGAGTCTCTATTCTTTTACTTAAGGCGGCATTGTGCCTTTTGTATTTAATTCCGATGCCATTTCTGTGTTTCATCGTCAATGTGAAGGTCCAAAGAATACATTGAACCTGCAGTGGTGTATCGGATACTATTACTGGTCTCACAGGGAATGCTCAAAGCACTGACTGTAAGAAGAGTCTCTATTCTTGTACTTAAGGCGGCATTGTGCCTTTTGTATTTAATTCCGATTCGATTTCTGTGTTTCATCGTCAATGTGTATGTCCAAGGAATACATTGAACCTGCAGTGGTGTATCGGATACTATTATTGGTCTCACAGGGAATGCTCAAAGCACCGACTGTAAGAAGAGTCTCTATTCTTGTACTTAAGGCGGCATTGTGCGTTTTGAATTTAATTCCGATGCGATTTCTGTGTTTCATCGTCAATGTGAAGGTTCAAGGAAACATTGAACTTGCAGTGGTGTATCGGAAACTAATACTGGTCTCACAGGGAATGCTCAAAGCACCGGCTGTAAGAAGAGTCTCTATTATTGTACTTAAGGCGGCATTGTGCCTTTGTATTTAATTCCGATGCGATTTCTGAGTATCATCGTCAATTTGAAGGTCCAAGGAATACATTGACCCTGCAGTGGTGATTCGGAAACTAATACTGGTCTCACAGGGAATGCTCAAAGCACCGACTGTAAGAAGAGTCTCTATTCTTGTACATAAGGCGGCATTTTTCCTTTTGTATTTAATTCCGATGTAATTTCTGTGTTTCATCATCAATGTGTATGTCCAAGGAATAGATTGAATCTGCAGTGGTGTATCGGATACTATTACTGGTCTCACAGGGAATGCTCAAAGCACCGACTGTAAGAAGAGTCTCTATTCTTGTACTTAAGGCGGCATTGTGCCTTTTGTATTTAATTCCGATGCGATTTCTGTGTTTCATCGTCAATGTAAAGGCCCAAGGAATACATTGAACCTGCAGTGGTGTATCGGATACTATTACTGGTCCCACTGGGAATGCTCAAAGCACCGACTGTAAGAAGAGTCTCTATTCTTGTACTTAAGGAGGCATTGTGCCTTTTGTATTTAATTCCGATGCCATTTCTGTGTTCATCGTCAATGTGAAGGTCTAGGGAATAATCTGAACTTGCAGAGGTGTAGCGGAAACTAATACTGGTCTCATAGGAAAGGATCAAAGCACATACTGTAAGAATTCTCACTCCTTTTACAGTTAAGGTGGCATTGTGCCTATTGTATTTAATTACGATGTAATTTCAGTGTTTCATCGTCAATGTGTATGTAAAAGGAATACATTGAACCTGCAGTGGTGTATCGGAAACTAATACTGGTCTCATAGGAAAGGATCATAGCACATACTCTATGAAGTCTCACTCCTTTTGCAGTTAAGGTGGCATTGAGCCTTTGGTATTTAATTCCGATGTAATTTCAGTGTTTCATCGTCAATGTGTATGTAAAAGGAATACATTGAACCTGCAGTGGTGTATCGGAAACTAATACTGGTCTCATAGGAAAGGATCAAAGCACATACTCTAAGAAATCTCACTCTTCTTGCACTTAAGACGGCATTGTGCGTTTTGTATTTAATTCCGATGTAATTTCAGTGTTTCATCGTCAATGTGTATGTAAAAGTAATATATTGAACCTGCAGTGGAGTATCGGAAACTAATACTGGTCTCATAGGAAAGAATCAAAGCACAGACGCAAGGAAGTCTCACTCTTCTTGCATTTAAGGCGCCATTTTGCCTTTTGTATTTAATTCCGATGTAATTTAAGTGTTTCATCGTCAATGTGAATGTCCAAGGAATACATTGAACCTGCAGTGGCGTATCGGAGACTAATACTGGTCTCACAGGGAATGCTCAAAGCACCGACGGTAAGACGAGTCTCTATTCTTGTACTAAAGGCGGCATTGTTCCTTTTGTATTAAATTCCGATGTAATTTCAGTGTTTCATCGTCAATGTGTATGTCCAAGGAATATATTGAACCTGCAGTGCTGTATCGGATACTATTACTGGTCTCACAGGGAATGCTCGAAGCACCGACTGTAAGAAGAGTCTCTATTATTGCACTTAAGGCGGCATTGTGCCTCTTGTATTTGATTCCGATGCGATTTCTGTGTTTTATCGTCAATGTGAAGGTCCAAGGAATACATTGAACCTGCAGTGGTGTATCGGAAACTAATACTGGTCTCACAGGGAATGCTCAAAGCACCGACTGCAAGTAAAGTCTGTATTCTTGTACTTAAGGCGGCATTGTGCGTTTTGAATTTAATTCCGATGCGATTTCTGTGTTTCATCGTCAATGTGAAGGTTCAAGGAAACATTGAACTTGCAGTGGTGTTTCGGAAACTAATACTGGTCTCACAGGGAATGCTCAAAGCACCGACTGTAAGAAGAGTCTCTATTCTTGTACTTAGGGCGGCATTGTGCCTTTTGTATTTAATTCCGATGCGATTTCTGTGTATCTTCGTCAATTTGAAGGTCCAAGGAATACATTTAACCTGCAGTGGTGTAACGGAAACTAATACTGGTCTCACAGGGAATGCTCAAAGCACCGACTGTAAGAAGAGTCTCTATTCTTGTACTTAAGCCACATTGTGCCTTTTGTATTTAATTCCGATGCGATTTCTGTGTATCATCGTCAATTTGAAGGTCCAAGGAATACATTGAATCTGCAGTGGTGATTCGGAAACTAATACTGGTCTCACAGGGAATGCTCAAAGCACCGACTGTAAGAAGAGTCTCTAGTCTTGTACATAAGGCGGCATTTTTCCTTTTGTATTTAATTCCGATGTAATTTCTGTGTTTCATCATCAATGTGTATGTCCAAGGAATAGATTGAATCTGCAGTGGTGTATCGGATACTATTACTGGTCTCACAGGGAATGCTCAAAGCACCGACTGTAAGAAGAGTCTCTATTCTTGTACTTAAGGAGGCATTGTGCCTTTTGTATTTAATTCCGACGCGATTTCTGTGTTTCATCGTCAATGTAAAGGCCCAAGGAATACATTGAACCTGCAGTGGTGTATCGGATACTATTACTGGTCCCACTGGGAATGCTCAAAGCACCGACTGTAAGAAGAGTCTCTATTCTTGTACTTAAGGAGGCATTGTGCCTTTTGTATTTAATTCCGATGCCATTTCTGTGTTCATCGTCAATGTGAAGGTCCAGGGAATAATCTGAACTTGCAGAGGTGTAGCGGAAAATAATACTGGTCTCATAGGAAAGGATCAAAGCACATACTCTAAGAATTCTCACTCCTTTTACAGTTAAGGTGGCATTGTGCCTATTGTATTTAATTACGATGTAATTTCAGTGTTTCATCGTCAATGTGTATGTAAAAGGAATACATTGAACTTGCAGTGGTGTATCGGAAACTAATACTGGTCTCATAGGAAAGGATCAAAGCACATACTCTATGAAGTCTCACTCCTTTTGCAGTTAAGGTGGCATTGAGCCTTTGGTATTTAATTCCGATGTAATCGTCAATGTGTATGTAAAAGGAATACATTGAACCTGCAGTGGTGTATCGGAAACTAATACTGGTCTCATAGGAAAGGATCAAACACCGACTGTAATAAGAGTCTCTTTTCTTGTACTTAAGGCGGCATTGTGCCTTTTGTATTTAATTCCGATGTAATTTCAGTGTTTCATCGTCAATGTGTAAGTAAAAGGAATACATTGAACCTGCAGTGGTGTATCGCAACCTATTACTGGTCTCACAGGAAAGGATCAAACACCGACTGTAATAAGAGTCTCTTTTCTTGTACTTAAGGCGGCATTGTGCCTTTTGTATTTTATTCCGACTTGATTTCTGTGTTTCATCGTTAATGTGAAGGTCCAAGAATACATTGAACCTGCAGTGGTGTATCGGAAACTATTACTGGTCTCATAGGAAAGGATCAAGGCAAAGACTCTAAGAAGTCTCACTCTTCTTGCACTTAAGGCGGCATTGTGCCTTTTGTATTTAATTCCGATGTAATTTCAGTGTTTCATCGTCAATGTGTATATAAAAGGAATACAATGAACCTGCAGTGGTGTATCGGAAACTAATACTGGTCTCATAGGAAAGGATCAAAGCACATACTCTAAGAAGTCTCACCTCTTTTGCAGTTATGGTTGCATTGTGCCTTTTGTATTTAATTCCGATGTAATTTCAGTGTTTCATCGTCAATGTGTATGTAAAAGGAATACATTGAACCTGCAGTGGTGTATCGGAAACTAATACTGGTCTCATAGGAAAGGATCAAAGCACATACTCTAAGAAGTCTCACTCCTATGCACTTAAGGTGGCATTGTGCCTTTTGTATTTAATTCCGATGTAATTTCAGTGTTTCATCGTCAATGTGTATGTGAATGGAATACATTGAACCTGCAGTGGTGTATCGGAAACTTATACTGGTCTCATAGGAAAGGATCAAAGCACATTCTCTAAGAAGTCTCACTCCTTTTGCAGTTAAGGTGGCATTGTGCCTTTTGTACTTAATTCCGATGTAATTTCAGTGTTTCATCGTCAATGTGTATGTAAAAGGAATACATTGAATCTGCAGTGGCGTATCGGAAACTAATACTGGTCTCATAGGAAAGGATCAAAGCACATACTCTAAGAAGTCTCACTCGTTTTGCAGTTAAGGTGGCATTGTGCCATTTGTATTTAATTCCGATGTAATTTCAGTTTTTCATCGTCAATGTGTATGTAAAAGGAATACATTGAACCTGCAGTGGTGTATCGAAAACTAATACTGGTCTCATATGAAAGGATTAAAGCACATACTCTAAGAAGTCCCACTCCTTTTGCACTTAACGTGGCATTGTGCCTTTTGTATTTAATTCCGATGTAATTTCAATGTTTCATCGTCAATGTGTATGTAAAAGGAAATCATTGAACCTGCATTGGTGTATCGGAAACTAATACTGGTCTCACAGGAAATGATCAAAGCACATACTCTAAGAAGTCTCACTCCTTTTGCACTTAAGGTGGCATTGTGCCTTTTGTATTTATTTCCGATGTAATTTCAGTGTTTCATCGTCAATGTGTATGTAAAAGGAATACGTTGAACCTGCAGTGGTGTATCGGAAACTAATACTGGTCTCATAGGAAAGGATCAAAGCACATACTCTAAGAAGTCTCACTCCTTTTGCAGTTAAGGTGGCATTGTGCCTTTTGTATTTAATTCCGATGAAATTTCAGTGTTTCATCGTCGATGTGTATGTAAAAGGAATACATTGAACCTGCAGTGGTGTATCGGAAACTAATACTGGTCTCATAGGCAAGGATCAAAGCACATACTCTAAGAAGTCTCACTCCTTTTTCACTTAAGGTGGCATTGTGCCTTTTGTATTTAATTCCGATGTAATTTCAGTGTTTCATCGTCAATGTGTATGTAAAAGGAATAGATTGAACCGGCAGTGGTGTATCGCAAACTAATACTGGTCTCACAGGAAGGGATCAAAACACCGACTGTAAGAAGAGTCTCTATTCTTGTACTTCAGACGGCATTGTGCCTTTTGTATTTAATTCCGACTTGATTTCTGTGTTTCATCGATATTGTGAATGTCCAAGGAATACATTGAACCTGCAGTGGTGTATCGGAAACTATAACTGGTCTCATAGGAAAGGATCAAAGCAAAGACTCTAAGAAGCCTCACTCTTCTTGCACTTAAGGCGGCATTGTGCCTTTTGTATTTAATTCCGATGTAATTTCAGTGTTTCATCGTAAATGTGTATGTAAAAGGAATACATTGAACCTGTAGTGGTGTATCGGAAACTAATACTGGTCCCATAGGAAAGGATCAAAGCACATACTCTAAGAAGTCTCACTCCTTTTGCAGTTAAGGTGGCATTGTGCCTTTTGTATTTAATTCCGATGTAATTCCAGTGTTTCCTCGTCAATGTGTATGTAAAAGGAATACATTGAACCTGCAGTGGTGTATCGCAGACTAATACTGGTCTCACAAGAAAGGATCAAAACACCGACTGAAAGAAGAGTCTCTATTCTTGCACTTAAGGCGTCATTGTGCCTTTTGTATTTAATTCCGACTTGATTTCTGTGTTTCATCGTTAATGTGAAGGTCCTAGGAATACATTGAACCTGCAGTGGTGTATCGGAAACTATAACTGGTCTCATAGGAAAGGATCAAAGCAAAGACTCTAAGAAGTCTCACTCTTCTCGCACTTAAGGCGGCATCGTGCCTTTTGTATTTAATTCCGATGTAATTTCAGTGTTTCATCGTCAATGTGTATGTAAAAGGAATACATTGAATCTGCAGTGGTGTATCGGAAACTAATACTGGTCTCATAGGAAAGGATCAAAGTATACTCTAAGAAGTCTCACTCCTTTTGCGCTTAAGGTGGCATTGTGCCTTTTGTATTTTATTCCGATATAATTTCAGTGTTTCATCGTCAATGTGTATGTAAAAGGAATATATTGAACCTGCAGTGGTGTATCGGAAACTAATACTGGTCTCATAGGTAAAGATCAAAGCACATACTCTAAGCAGTCTCATTCCTTTTGCAGTTAAGATGGCATTGTGCCTTTTGTATTTAATTCCGATGTAATTTCAGTGTTTCATCGTCAATGTGTATGTAAAAGGAATACATTGAACCTGCAGTGGTGAATCGCAAACTAATACTGGTCTCACAGAAAAGGATCAAAACGCCGACTGTAAGAAGAGTCTCTATTCTTGTACTTACGGCGGCATTGTGCCTTTTGTATTTAATTCCGAATTGATTTCTGTGTTTCATCGTTAATGTGAATGTCCAAGGAATACATTGAACCTGCTGTGGTGTATCGGAAACTATAACTGGTCTCATAGGAAAGGATCAAAGCAAAGACTCTAAGAAGCCTCACTCTTCTTGCACTTAAGACGGCATTGTGCCATTTGTATTTAATTCCGATGTAATTTCAGTGTTTCATCGTCAATGTGTATGTAAATGGAATACATTGAACCTGCAGTGGTGTATCGGAAACTAATACTGGTCTCATAGGAAAGGATCAAAGCACATACTCTAAGAAGTCTCACTCCTTTTGCAGTTAAGGTGGGATTGTGCCTTTTGTATTTAATTCCGATGTAATTTCAGTGTTTCATCGTCAATGTGTATGTAAAAGGAATAAATTGAACCTGCAGTGGTGTATCGCAAACTAATACTGGTCTCACAGGAAAGGATCAAAACACCGACTGAAAGAAGAGTCTCTATTCTTGTACTTAAGGCGGCATTGTGCCTTTTGTATTTAATTCCGACTTGATTTCTGTGTTTCATCGTTAATGTGAAGGTCCTAGGAATACATTGAACCTGCAGTGGTGTATCGGAAACTAATACTGGTCTCATAGGAAAGGATCAAAGCACATACTCTAAGAAGTCTCACTCTTCTTGAACTTAAGGCGGCATTGTCACTTTTGCATTTAATTCCGATGTAATTTCAGTGTTTCATCGTCAATGTGTATGTAAAAGGAATACATTGAACCTGCAATGGTGTATCGGAAACTAATACTGGTCTCATAGGAAAGGATCAAAGCACATACTCTAAGAAGTCTCACTCCTTTTGCACTTAAGGTGGCATTGTGCCTTTTGTATTTAATTCCGATGTAATTTCAGTGTTTCATCGTCAATGTGTATGTAAATGGAATACATTGAAAATGCAGTGGTGTATCGCAAACTAATACTGGTCTCACAGGAAAGGATCAAATCACCGACTGTAAGAAGAGTCTCTATTCTTGTACTTCAGGCGGCATTGTGCCTTTTGTATTTAATTCCGACTTGATTTCTGTGTTTCATCGTTAATGTGAATGTCCAAGGAATGCATTGAACCTGCAGTGGTGTATCGGAAACTATAACTGGTCTCATAGGAAAGGATCAAAGCAAAGACTCTAAGAAGCCTCACTCTTCTTGCACTTGAGGCGGCATTGTGCCTTTTGTATTTAATTCCGATGTAATTTCGGTGTTTCATCGTCAATGTGTATGTAAAAGGAATACATTGAACCTGCAGTGGTGTATCGGAAACTAATACTGGTCTCATAGGAAAGGATCAAAGCACATACTCTAAAAAGTCTCACTCCTTTTGCAGTTAAGGTGGGATTGTGCCTTTTGTATTTAATTCCGATGTAATTTCAGTGTTTCATCGTCAATGTGTATGTAAAAGGAAACCATTGAACCTGCAGTGGTGTATCGCAAACTAATACTGGTCGCACAGGAAAGGATCAAAACACCGACTGAAAGAAGAGTCTCTATTCTTGTACTTAAGGCGGCATTGTGCCTTTTGTATTTAATTTCGACTTGATTTCTGTGTTTCATCGTTAATGTGAAGGTCCTAGGAATACATTGAACCTGCAGTGGTGTATCGGAAACTAATACGTGTCTCATAGGAAAGGATCAAAGCACATAATCTAAGAAGTCTCACTCGTCTTGCACTTAAGGCGGCATTGTGACTTTTGTATTTAATTCCGATGTAATATCAGTGTTTCATAGTCAATGTGTATGTAAAAGGAATACATTGAACCTGCAGTGGTGTATCGGAAACTAATACTGCTCTCATAGGAAACGATCAAAGCACATACTCTAAGAAGTCTCACTCCATTTGCAGTTATGGTGGCATTGTGCCTTTTGTATCTAATTCCGATGTAATTTCAGTGTTTCATCGTCAATGTGTATGTAAAAGGAATACATTGAACCTGCAGTGGCGTATCGGAAACTAATACTGGTCTCATAGGAAAGGATCAAAGCACATACTCTAAGAAGTCTCACTCCTATGCACTTAAGGTGTCATTGTGTCATTTGTATTTAATTCCGATGTAATTTCAGTGTTTCATCGTCAATGTGTATGTGAAAGGAATACATTGAACCTGCAGTGGTGTATCGGAAACTTATACTGGTCTCATAGGAAAGGATCAAAGCACATACTCTATAAAGTCAAACTCCTTTTGCAGTTAAGGTGGCATTGTGCCTTTTGTACTTAATTCCGATGTAATTTCAGTGTTTCATCGTCAATGTGTATGTAAAAGGAATACATTGAACCTGCAGTGGTGTATCGGAAACTAATACTGGTCTCATATGAAAGGATCAAAGCACATACTCTAAGAAGTCTCACTCCTTTTGCACTTAAGGTGGCATTGTGCCTTTTGTATTTATTTCCGATGTAATTTCAGTGGTTCATCGTCAATGTGTATGTAAAAGGAATACGTTGCACCTGCAGTGGTGTATCGGAAACTAATACTGGTCTCATAGGAAAGGATCAAAGCACATACTCTATGAAGTCTCACTCCTTTTGCAGTTAAGGTGGCATTGAGCCTTTGGTATTTAATTCCGATGTAATCGTCAATGTGTATGTAAAAGGAATACATTGAACCTGCAGTGGTGTATCGGAAACTAATACTGGTCTCATAGGAAAGGATCAAACACCGACTGTAATAAGAGTCTCTTTTCTTGTACTTAAGGCGGCATTGTGCCTTTTGTATTTAATTCCGATGTAATTTCAGTGTTTCATCGTCAATGTGTAAGTAAAAGGAATACATTGAACCTGCAGTGGTGTATCGCAACCTATTACTGGTCTCACAGGAAAGGATCAAACACCGACTGTAATAAGAGTCTCTTTTCTTGTACTTAAGGCGGCATTGTGCCTTTTGTATTTTATTCCGACTTGATTTCTGTGTTTCATCGTTAATGTGAAGGTCCAAGAATACATTGAACCTGCAGTGGTGTATCGGAAACTATTACTGGTCTCATAGGAAAGGATCAAGGCAAAGACTCTAAGAAGTCTCACTCTTCTTGCACTTAAGGCGGCATTGTGCCTTTTGTATTTAATTCCGGTGTAATTTCAGTGTTTCATCGTCAATGTGTATATAAAAGGAATACAATGAACCTGCAGTGGTGTATCGGAAACTAATACTGGTCTCATAGGAAAGGATCAAAGCACATACTCTAAGAAGTCTCACCTCTTTTGCAGTTAAGGTTGCATTGTGCCTTTTGTATTTAATTCCGATGTAATTTCAGTGTTTCATCGTCAATGTGTATGTAAATGGAATACATTGAACCTGCAGTGGTGTATCGGAAACTAATACTGGTCTCATAGGAAAGGATCAAAGCACATACTCTAAGAAGTCTCACTCCTATGCACTTAAGGTGGCATTGTGCCTTTTGTATTTAATTCCGATGTAATTTCAGTGTTTCATCGTCAATGTGTATGTGAAAGGAATACATTGAACCTGCAGTGGTGTATCGGAAACTTATACTGGTCTCATAGGAAAGGATCAAAGCACATTCTCTAAGAAGTCTCACTCCTTTTGCAGTTAAGGTGGCATTGTGCCTTTTGTACTTAATTCCGATGTAATTTCAGTGTTTCATCGTCAATGTGTATGTAAAAGGAATACATTGAATCTGCAGTGGCGTATCGGAAACTAATACTGGTCTCATAGGAAAGGATCAAAGCCCATACTCTAAGAAGTCTCACTCGTTTTGCAGTTAAGGTGGCATTGTGCCATTTGTATTTAATTCCGATGTAATTTCAGTTTTTCATCGTCAATGTGTATGTAAAAGGAATACATTGAACCTGCAGTGGTGTATCGAAAACTAATACTGGTCTCATATGAAAGGATTAAAGCACATACTCTAAGAAGTCCCACTCCTTTTGCACTTAACGTGGCATTGTGCCTTTTGTATTTAATTCCGATGTAATTTCAATGTTTCATCATCAATGTGTATGTAAAAGGAAATCATTGAACCTGCATTGGTGTATCGGAAACTAATACTGGTCTCACAGGAAATGATCAAAGCACATACTCTAAGATGTCTCACTCCTTTTGCACTTAAGGTGGCATTGTGCCTTTTGTATTTATTTCCGATGTAATTTCAGTGTTTCATCGTCAATGTGTATGTAAAAGGAATACGTTGAACCTGCAGTGGTGTATCGGAAACTAATACTGGTCTCATAGGAAAGGATCAAAGCACATACTCTAAGAAGTCTCACTCCTTTTGCAGTTAAGGTGGCATTGTGCCTTTTGTATTTAATTCCGATGAAATTTCAGTGTTTCATCGTCGATGTGTATGTAAAAGGAATACATTGAACCTGCAGTGGTGTATCGGAAACTAATACTGGTCTCATAGGCAAGGATCAAAGCACATACTCTAAGAAGTCTCACTCCTTTTTCACTTAAGGTGGCATTGTGCCTTTTGTATTTAATTCCGATGTAATTTCAGTGTTTCATCGTCAATGTGTATGTAAAAGGAATAGATTGAACCGGCAGTGGTGTATCGCAAACTAATACTGGTCTCACAGGAAGGGATCAAAACACCGACTGTAAGAAGAGTCTCTATTCTTGTACTTCAGGCGGCATTGTGCCTTTTGTATTTAATTCCGACTTGATTTCTGTGTTTCATCGATATTGTGAATGTCCAAGGAATACATTGAACCTGCAGTGGTGTATCGGAAACTAATACTGGTCCCATAGGAAAGGATCAAAGCACATACTCTAAGAAGTCTCACTCCTTTTGCAGTTAAGGTGGCATTGTGCCTTTTGTATTTAATTCCGATGTAATTCCAGTGTTTCCTCGTCAATGTGTATGTAAAAGGAATACATTGAACCTGCAGTGGTGTATCGCAAACTAATACTGGTCTCACAGGAAAGGATCAAAACACCGACTGAAAGAAGAGTCTCTATTCTTGCACTTAAGGCGTCATTGTGCCTTTTGTATTTAATTCCGACTTGATTTCTGTGTTTCATCGTTAATGTGAAGGTCCTAGGAATACATTGAACCTGCAGTGGTGTATCGGAAACTATAACTGGTCTCATAGGAAAGGATCAAAGCAAAGACTCTAAGAAGTCTCACTCTTCTCGCACTTAAGGCGGCATTGTGCCTTTTGTATTTAATTCTGATGTAATTTCAGTGTTTCATCGTCAATGTGTATGTAAAAGGAATACATTGAATCTGCAGTGGTGTATCGGAAACTAATACTGGTCTCATAGGAAAGGATCAAAGTATACTCTAAGAAGTCTCACTCCTTTTGCG
Source organism: Schistocerca americana (assembly GCF_021461395.2). Classification (NCBI taxonomy): domain Eukaryota; kingdom Metazoa; phylum Arthropoda; class Insecta; order Orthoptera; family Acrididae; genus Schistocerca; species Schistocerca americana. The sequence goes on along the minus strand of NC_060124.1, from coordinate 624,371,125 downwards.
CTTAAGGTGGCATTGTGCCTTTTGTATTTTACTCCGATTTAATTTTAGTGTTTCATCGTCAATGTGTATGTAAAAGGAATATATTGAACCTGCAGTGGTGTATCGGAAACTAATACTGGTCTCATAGGTAAAGATCAAAGCACATACTCTAAGCAGTCTCATTCCTTTTGCAGTTAAGATGGCATTGTGCCTTTTGTATTTAATTCCGATGTAATTTCAGTGTTTCATCGTCAATGTGTATGTAAAAGGAATACATTGAACCTGCAGTGGTGTATCGGAAACTAATACTGGTCTCATAGGAAAGGATCAAAGCACATACTCTAAGAAGTCTCACTCCTTTTGCAGTTAAGGTGGGATTGTGCCTTTTGTATTTAATTCCGATGTAATATCAGTGTTTCATCGTCAATGTGTATGTAAAAGGAATAAATTGAACCTGCAGTGGTGTATCGCAAACTAATACTGGTCTCACAGGAAAGGATCAAAACACCGACTGAAAGAAGAGTCTCTATTCTTGTACTTAAGGCGGCATTGTGCCTTTTGTATTTAATTCCGACTTGATTTCTGTGTTTCATCGTTAATGTGAAGGTCCTAGGAATACATTGAACCTGCAGTGGTGTATCGGAAACTAATACTGGTCTCATAGGAAAGGATCAAAGCACATACTCTAAGAAGTCTCACTCTTCTTGAACTTATGGCGGCATTGTCACTTTTGCATTTAATTCCGATGTAATTTCAGTGTTTCATCGTCAATGTGTATGTAAAAGGAATACATTGAACCTGCAATGGTGTATCGGAAACTAATACTGGTCTCATAGGAAAGGATCAAAGCACATACTCTAAGAAGTCTCACTCCTTTTGCACTTAAGGTGGCATTGTGCCTTTTGTATTTAATTCCGATGTAATTTCAGTGTTTCATCGTCAATGTGTATGTAAAAGGAATACATTGAAAATGCAGTGGTGTATCGCAAACTAATACTGGTCTCACAGGAAAGGATCAAATCACCGACTGCAAGAAGAGTCTCTATTCTTGTACTTCAGGCGGCATTGTGCCTTTTGTATTTAGTTCCGACTTGATTTCTGTGTTTCATCGTTAATGTGAATGTCCAAGGAATACATTGAACCTGCAGTGGTGTATCGGAAACTATAACTGGTCTCATAGGAAAGGATCAAAGCAAAGACTCTAAGAAGCCTCACTCTTCTTGCACTTGAGGCGGCATTGTGCCTTTTGTATTTAATTCCGATGTAATTTCGGTGTTTCATCGTCAATGTGTATGTAAAAGGAATACATTGAACCTGCAGTGGTGTATCGGAAACTAATACTGGTCTCATAGGAAAGGATCATAGCACATACTCTAAAAAGTCTCACTCCTTTTGCAGTTAAGGTGGGATTGTGCCTTTTGTATTTAATTCCGATGTAATTTCAGTGTTTCATCGTCAATGTGTATGTAAAAGGAAACCATTGAACCTGCAGTGGTGTATCGCAAACTAATACTGGTCGCACAGGAAAGGATCAAAACACCGACTGAAAGAAGAGTCTCTATTCTTGTACTTAAGGCGGCATTGTGCCTTTTGTATTTAATTTCGACTTGATTTCTGTGTTTCATCGTTAATGTGAAGGTCCTAGGAATACATTGAACCTGCAGTGGTGTATCGGAAACTAATACGTGTCTCATAGGAAAGGATCAAAGCACATAATCTAAGAAGTCTCACTCGTCTTGCACTTAAGGCGGCATTGTGACTTTTGTATTTAATTCCGATGTAATATCAGTGTTTCATCGTCAATGTGTATGTAAAAGGAATACATTGAACCTGCAGTGGTGTATCGGAAACTAATACTGCTCTCATAGGAAACGATCAAAGCACATACTCTAAGAAGTCTCACTCCATTTGCAGTTATGGTGGCATTGTACCTTTTGTATCTAATTCCGATGTAATTTCAGTGTTTCATCGTCAATGTGTATGTAAAAGGAATACATTGAACCTGCAGTGGCGTATCGGAAACTAATACTGGTCTCATAGGAAAGGATCAAAGCACATACTCTAAGAAGTCTCACTCCTATGCACTTAAGGTGTCATTGTGTCATTTGTATTTAATTCCGATGTAATTTCAGTGTTTCATCGTCAATGTGTATGTGAAAGGAATACATTGAACCTGCAGTGGTGTATCGGAAACTTATACTGGTCTCATAGGAAAGGATCAAAGCACATACTCTATAAAGTCAAACTCCTTTTGCAGTTAAGGTGGCATTGTGCCTTTTGTACTTAATTCCGATGTAATTTCAGTGTTTCATCGTCAATGTGTATGTAAAAGGAATACATTGAACCTGCAGTGGTGTATCGGAAACTAATACTGGTCTCATATGAAAGGATCAAAGCACATACTCTAAGAAGTCTCACTCCTTTTGCACTTAAGGTGGCATTGTGCCTTTTGTATTTATTTCCGATGTAATTTCAGTGGTTCATCGTCAATGTGTATGTAAAAGGAATACGTTGCACCTGCAGTGGTGTATCGGAAACTAATACTGGTCTCATAGGAAAGGATCAAAGCACATACTCTAAGAAGTCTCACTCCTTTTGCAGTTAAGGTGGCATTGTGACTATTGTATTTAATTCCGAAGTTATTTCAGTGTTTTATCGTCAATGTGTATGTAAAAGGAATACATTGAACCTGCAGAGGTGTATCGGAAACTAATACTGGTCTCATAGGCAAGGATCAAAGCACATACTCTAAGAAGTCTCACTCCTTTTGCACTTTAGGTGGCATTGTGCCTTTTGTATTTAATTCCGATGTAATTTCAGTGTTTCATCGTCTATGTGTATGTAAAAGGAATACATGGAACCTGCAGTGGTGTATCGCTAACTAATACTGGTCTTACAGGAAAGGATCAAAACACCGACTGTAAGAAGAGTGTCTATTCTTGTACTTTAGGCGGCATTGTGCCTTTTGTATTTAATTCCGACTTGATTTCTGTGTTTCATCGTTAATGTGAATGTCCAAGGAATACATTGAACCTGCAGTGGTGTATCGGAAACCATAACTGGTCTCATTGGAAAGGATCAAAGCAAAGACTCTAAGAAGCCTCACTCTTCTTGCACTTAAGGTGGCATTTTGCCTTTTGTATTTAATTCCGATGTAATTTCAGTGTTTCATCGTCAATGTGTATGTAAAAGGAATACATTGAACCTGCACTGGTGTATCGGAAACTAATACTGGTCTCATAGGAAAAGATCAAAGCACATACTCTAAGAAGTCCCACTCCTTTTGCAGTTAAGGTGGCATTGTGCCTTTTGTATTTAATTCCGATGTAATTTCAGTGTTTCATCGTCAATGTGTATGTAAAAGGAATACATTGAACCTGCAGTGGTGTATCGGAAACTAATACTGGTCTCACAGGAAAGGATCAAACACCGACTGAAAGAAAAGTCTCTATTCTTGTACTTAAGGCGGCATTGTGCCTTTTGTATTTAATTCCGACTTGATTTCTGTGTTTCATCGTTAATGTGAAGGTCGTAGGAATACATTGAACCTGCAGTGGTGTATCGGAAACTATAACTGGTCTCATAGGAAAAGATCAAAGCAAAGACTCTAAGAAGTCTCACTCATCTTGCACTTAAGGCGGCGTTGTGCGTTTTGTATTTAATTCCGATGTAATTTCAGTGTTTCATCGTCAATGTGTATGTAAATGGAATACCTTGAACCTGCAGTGGTGTATCGGAAACTAATACTGGTCTCATAGGAAAGGATCAAAGCACATACTCTAAGAAGGCTCACTCCTTTTGCACTTAATGTGGCATTGTGCCTTTTGTATTTAATTCCGATGTAATTTCAGTGTTTCACATCAATGTGTATGTAAAAGGAATACATTGAACCTGCAGTGGTGTATCGGAAACTAATACTGGACTCATAGGAAAGGATCAAAGCACATACTCTAAGCAGTCTCATTCCTTTTGCAGTTAAGGTGGCATTGTGCCTTTTGTATTTAATTCCGATGTAATTTCAGTGTTTCATCGTCAATTTGTATGTAAAAGGAATACATTGAGCCTGCAGTGGTGTATCGGAAACTACTACTGGTCTCATAGGAAAGGATCAAAGCACATACTCTAAGAAGTCTCACTCCTTTTGCAGTTAAGGTGGCATTGTGCGTTTTGTATTTAATTCCGATGTAATTTCAGTGTTTCATCGTCAATGTGTATGTGAGAGGAATACATTGAATCAGCAGTGGTGTATCGGAAACTAATACTGGTCTCATAGGAAAGGATCAAAGCACATACTCTAAGAAGTCTCACTCTTCTTGCACTTAATTCGGCATTGTGCCTTTTGTATTTAAATCCGATGTAATTTCAGTGTTTCATCGTCAATGTGTATGTAAAAGGAATACATTGAACCTGCAGTGGTGTATCGGAAACTAATACTGGTCTCATAGGAAAGGATCAAAGCACATACTCTAAGAAGTCTCACTCCATTTGCAGTTATGGTGGCATTGTGACTTTTGTATTTAATTCCGATGTAATTTCAGTGCTTCATCGTCAATGTGTATGTAAAAGGAATACATTGAACCTGCAGTGGTGTATCGGAAACTAATACTGGTCTCATAGGAAAGGATCAAAGCACATACTCTAAGAAGTCTCACTCCTATGCACTTAAGGTGGCATTGTGTGTTTTGTATTTAATTCCGATGTAATTTCAGTGTTTCATCGTCAATGTGTATGTGAAAGGAATACATTGAACCTGCAGTGGTGTATCGGAAACTTATACTGGTCTCATAGGAAAGGATCAAAGCACATACTCTAAGAAGTCTCACTCCTTTTGCAGTTAAGGTGGCATTGTGCGGTTTGTACTTAAATCCGATGTAATTTCAGTGTTTCATCGTCAATGTGTGTGTAAAAGGAATACATTGAACCGGCAGTAGTGTATCGGAAACTAATACTGGTCTCATAGGAAGGATCAAAGCACATACTCTAAGAAGTCTCACTCCTTTTGCACTTAAGGTGGCATTGTGCCTTTTGTATTTAAATCCGATGTAATTTCAGTGTTGCATCGTCAATTTGTATGTAAAAGGAATACATTGAACCTGCAGTGGTGTATCGGAAACTAATACTGGTCTCATAGGAAAGGATCAAAGCACATACTCTAAGAAGTCTCACTCCTTTTGCAGTTAAGGTGGCATACTGCCTATTGTATTTAATTCCGATGTAATTTCAGTGTTTCATTGTCAATGTGTATTTAAAAGGAAAACATTGAACCTGCAGTGGTGTATCGGAAACTAATACTGGTCTCTCAGGAAAGGATCAAAGCACAGACTCTAAGAAGTCGCACTCCTTTTGCAGTTAAGACGGCATTTTGCCTTTTGTATTTAATTCCGATGCAATTTCAGTGTTTCATCGTTAATGTGTATGTAAAAGGAATACATTGAACCTGCAGTGGTGTATCGCAAACTAATACTGGTCTCACAGAAAAGGATCAAAACACCGACTGTAAGAAGAGTCTCTATTCTTGTACTTAAGGTGGCATTGTGCCTTTTGTACTTAATTCCGACTTGATTTCTGTGTTTCATCGTTAATGTCAAGGTCCAAGGAATACATTGAACCTGCAGTGGTGTATCGGAAACTATAACTGGTCACATAGGAAAGGATCAAAGCAAAGACTCTAAGAAGTCTCACTCATCTTGCATTTAAGGCGGCATTGTGCCTTTTGTATTTAATTCCGATGTAATTTCAGTGTTTCATCGTCAATGTGTATGTAAAAGGAATACATTGAACCTGCAGTGGTGTATCGGAAACTAATACTGGTCTCATAGGAAAGGATCAAAGCACATACTTTAAGAAGTCTCACTCCTTTTGCACTTAAGGTGGCATTGTGCATTTTGTATTTAATTCCGATGTATTTTCAGTGTTTCATCGTCAATGTGTATGTAAAAGGAATACATTGAACCTGCAGTGGTGTAACGGAAACTAATACTGGTCACATAGGAAAGGATGAAAGCACATACTCTAAGAAGTCTCACTCCTTTTGCACTTAAGGTGGCATTGTGCCTTTTGTATTTAATTCCGATGTAATTTCAGTGTTTCATCGTCAATGTGTATGTAAAAGGAATACATTGAACCTGCAGTGGTGTATCAGAAACTAATACTGGTCTCATAGGAAAGGATCAAAGCACATACTCTAAGAAGTCTCATTCCTTTTGCACTTAAGGTGGCATTGTGCCTTTTGTATTTAATTCCGATGTAATTTCAGTGTTTCATCGTCAATGTGTATGTAAATGGAATACATTGAACCTGCAGTGGTGTATCGGAAACTAATACTGGTCTCATAGGAAAGGATCAAAGAACATACTCTAAGAAGTCTCACTCCATTTGCAGTTAAGGTGGCATACTGCTTTTGTATTTAATTCCGATGTAATTTCAGTGTTTCTTCGTCAATGTGTATGTAAAAGGAATACATTGAACCTCAGTGGTGTATCGGAAACTAATACTGGTCTCTCAGGAAAGGATCAAAGCACAGACTCTAAGAAGTCGCACTCCTCTCTCAGTTAAGGCGGCATTTTGACTTTTGTATTTAATTCCGATGTAATTTCAGTGTTTCATCGTCAATGTGTATGTAAAAGGAATACGTTGCACCTGCAGTGGTGTATCGGAAACTAATACTGGTCTCATAGGAAAGGATCAAAGCACATACTCTAAGAAGTCTCACACCTTTTGCAGTTAAGGTGGCATTGTTACTATTGTATTTAATTCCGATGTAATTTCAGTGTTTCATCGTCAATGTGTATGTAAAAGGAATACATTGAACCTGCAGAGGTGTATCGGAAACTAATACTGGTCTCATAGGCAAGGATCAAAGCACATACTCTAAGAAGTCTCACTCCTTTTGCACTTAAGGTGGCATTGTGCCTTTTGTATTTAATTCCGATGTAATTTCAGTGTTTCATCGTCTATGTGTATGTAAAAGGAATACATGGAACCTGCAGTGGTGTACCGCTAACTAATACTGGTCTCACAGGAAAGGATCAAAACACCGACTGTAAGAAGAGTGTCTATTCTTGTACTTTAGGCGGCATTGTGCCTTTTGTATTTAATTCCGACTTGATTTCTGTGTTTCATCGTTAATGTGAATGTCCAAGGAATACATTGAACCTGCAGTGGTGTATCGGAAACCATAACTGGTCTCATAGGAAAGGATCAAAGCAAAGACTCTAAGAAGCCTCACTCTTCTTGCACTTAATTCGGCATTTTGCCTTTTGTATTTAATTCCGATGTAATTTCAGTGTTTCATCGTCAATGTGTATGTAAAAGGAATACATTGAACCTGCACTGGTGTATCGGAAACTAATACTGGTCTCATAGGAAAAGATCAAAGCACATACTCTAAGAAGTCCCACTCCTTTTGCAGTTAAGGTGGCAATGTGCCTTTTGTATTTAATTCCGATGTAATTTCAGTGTTTCATCGTCAATGTGTATGTAAAAGGAATACATTGAACCTGCAGTGGTGTATCGGAAACTAATACTGGTCTCACAGGAAAGGATCAAACACCGACTGAAAGAAAAGTCTCTATTCTTGTACTTAAGGCGGCATTGTGCCTTTTGTATTTAATTCCGACTTGATTTCTGTGTTTCATCGTTAATGTGAAGGTCCTAGGAATACATTGAACCTGCAGTGGTGTATCGGAAACTATAACTGGTCTCATAGGAAAGGATCAAAGCAAAGACTCTAAGAAGCCTCACTCTTCTTGCACTTAATTCGGCATTTTGCCTTTTGTATTTAATTCCGATGTAATTTCAGTGTTTCATCGTCAATGTGTATGTAAAAGGAATACATTGAACCTGCACTGGTGTATCGGAAACTAATACTGGTCTCATAGGAAAAGATCAAAGCACATACTCTAAGAAGTCCCACTCCTTTTGCAGTTAAGGTGGCAATGTGCGTTTTGTATTTAATTCCGATGTAATTTCAGTGTTTCATCGTCAATGTGTATGTAAATGGAATACATTGAATCTGCAGTGGTGTATCGGAAACTAATACTGGTCTCATAGGAAAGGATCAAAGCACATACTCTAAGAAGTCTCACTCCTTTTGCACTTAATGTGGCATTGTGCCTTTTGTATTTAATTCCGATGTAATTTCAGTGTTTCACATCAATGTGTATGTAAAAGGAATACATTGAACCTGCAGTGGTGTATCGGAAACTAATACTGGACTCATAGGAAAGGATCAAAGCACATACTCTAAGCAGTCTCATTCCTTTTGCAGTTAAGGTGGCATTGTGCCTTTTGTATTTAATTCCGATGTAATTTCAGTGTTTCATCGTCAATTTGTATGTAAAAGGAATACATTGAGCCTGCAGTGGTGTATCGGAAACTACTACTGGTCTCATAGGAAAGGATCAAAGCACATACTCTAAGAAGTCTCACTCCTTTTGCAGTTAAGGTGGCATTGTGCGTTTTGTATTTAATTCCGATGTAATTTCAGTGTTTCATCGTCAATGTGTATGTGAGAGGAATACATTGAACCTGCAGTGGTGTATCGGAAACTAATACTGGTCTCATAGGAAAGGATCAAAGCACATACTCTAAGAAGTCTCACTCTTCTTGCACTTAATTCGGCATTGTGCCTTTTGTATTTAAATCCGATGTAATTTCAGTGTTTCATCGTCAATGTGTATGTAAAAGGAATACATTGAACCTGCACTGGTGTATCGGAAACTAATACTGGTCTCATAGGAAAGGATCAAAGCACATACTCTAAGAAGTCTCACTCCATTTGCAGTTATGGTGGCATTGTGACTTTTGTATTTAATTCCGATGAAATTTCAGTGCTTCATCGTCAATGTGTATGTAAAAGGAATACATTGAACCTGCAGTGGTGTATCGGAAACTAATACTGGTCTCATAGGAAAGGATCAAAGCACATACTCTAAGAAGTCTCACTCCTATGCACTTAAGGTGGCATTGTGTGTTTTGTATTTAATTCCGATGTAATTTCAGTGTTTCATCGTCAATGTGTATGTGAAAGGAATACATTGAACCTGCAGTGGTGTATCGGAAACTTATACTGGTCTCATAGGAAAGGATCAAAGCACATACTCTAAGAAGTCTCACTCCTTTTGCAGTTAAGGTGGCATTGTGCGTTTTGTACTTAATTCCGATGTAATTTCAGTGTTTCATCGTCAATGTGTATGTAAAAGGAATACATTGAACCTGCAGTAGTGTATCGGAAACTAATACTGGTCTCATAGGAAAGGATCAAAGCACATACTCTAAGAAGTCTCACTCCTTTTGCACTTAAGGTGGCATTGTGCCTTTTGTATTTAATTCCGATGTAATTTCAGTGTTTCATCGTCAATGTGTATGTAAAAGGAATACATTGAATCTGCAGTGGTGTATCGGAAACTAATACTGGTCTCATAGGAAAGGATCAAAGCACATACTTTAAGAAGTCTCACTCCTTTTGCACTTAAGGTGGCATTGTGCATTTTGTATTTAATTCCGATGTATTTTCAGTGTTTCATCGTCAATGTGTATGTAAAAGGAATACATTGAACCTGCAGTGGTGTATCGGAAACTAATACTGGTCACATAGGAAAGGATTAAAGCACATACTCTAAGAATTCTCACTCCTTTTGCACTTAAGGTGGCATTGTGCCTTTTGTATTTAATTCCGATGTAATTTCAGTGTTTCATCGTCAATGTGTATGTAAAAGGAATACATTGAACCTGCAGTGGTGTATCAGAAACTAATACTGGTCTCATAGTAAAGGATCAAAGCACATACTCTAAGAAGTCTCATTCCTTTTGCAGTTAAGGTGGCATTGTGCCTTTTGTATTTAATTCCGATGTAATTTCAGTGTTTCATCGTCAATGTGTATGTAAAAGGAATACATTGAACCTGCAGTGGTGTATCGGAAACTAATACTGGTCTCATAGGAAAGGATCAAAGAACATACTCTAAGAAGTCTCACTCCATTTGCAGTTATGGTGGCATACTGCTTTTTGTATTTAATTCCGATGTAATTTCAGTGTTTCATCGTCAATGTGTATGTAAAAGGAATACATTGAACCTGCAGTGGTGTATCGGAAACTAATACTGGTCTCTCAGGAAAGGATCAAAGCACAGACTCTAAGAAGTCGCACTCCTCTTGCAGTTATGGCGGCATTTTGACTTTTGTATTTAATTCCGATGCAATTTCAGTGTTTCATCGTCAATGTGTATGTAAAAGGAATACATTGAACCTGCAGTGGTGTATCGGTAACTAATACTGGTCTCACAGGAAAGGATCAAAGCACCGACTGTAAGAAGAGTCCCTGTTCTTGTACTTAAGGCGGCATTGTACCTTTTGTATTTAATTCCTATGCGATTTCTGTGTTTCATCGTCAATGTGAATGTGCAAGGAATACATAGAACCTGCAGTGGTGTATCGGAAACTAATACTGTTCTCACAGGAAAGGATCAAAGCACCGACTGTAAGAAGGGTCTCTATTCTTGTACTAAAGGCGGCATTGTGCCTTTTGTATTTAATTCCGAAGCGTTTTCTGTGTATCATCGTTAATGTGAAGGTTCAAGGAATACATTGAACCTGCAGTGGTGTATCGGAAACTATAACTGGTCTCATAGGAAAGGATCAAAGCCAAGACTCTAAGAAGTCTCACTTTTCTAGCACTTAAGGCGGCATTGTAACTTGTGTATTTAATTCCGAAGTAATTTCAGTGTTTCATCGTCAATGTGTTTGTAAAAGGAATACATTGAACCTGCAATGGTGTATCGGAAACTAATACTGGTCTCATAGGAAAGGATCAAAGCACATACTCTAAGAAGTCTCACTCCGTTTGCAGTTAAGGTGGCATTGTGCCTTTTGTATTTAATTCCGATGTAATTTCAGTCTTTGATCGTCAATGTGTATGTAAAAGGAATACATTGAACCTGCAGTGGTGTATCGAAAACTAATACTGGGCTCATAGGAAAGGATCAAAGCACATACTCTAAGAAGTGTCACTCCATTTGCAGTTAAGGTGGCATTGTGCCTTTTGTATTTAATTCCGATGTAATTTCAGTGTTTCAGCGTCAATGTATGTAAAAGGAATACATTGCACGTGCAGTGGTGTATCGGAA